>NC_060250.1:68769717-73569717 GCF_921293095.1 Ischnura elegans
CACCATATTGCTCCCGCCGCTGCCTCCATTCAGCTTGGAAGTGCCTTCGATTGGAAGAGAAAAGTGATCAGTTAAGTTTGACGGGCGAAACTCTTCAGTTGAGGCCACCAACATTAAGATCAAAGGATTGAACGGGTTGAAATCAATCAGAAAGGTGGGTGAGATCAAGGCGATCATCATAGTGAGGGCCAAAATATTATTTTCGTTAAAGAAAGGGAGTTTTTGCTCGCTTGGGGACAAGAGCCTTTATGCTACATGAAGTGAGGTAAATTAGTGAGGATAGTTGTGTTACCATTACATAACTCTTTATGACGCGCCTGTGAACGGAATTATTTCAGGAGCTCCATTTTATTGGTACCGTATGAAAGTACTATTATTGAACGATCTAACATTTTAGAGTAACATATTTGACATCAGTTACCCCATCAAATTCCGCCCTCTTGGAGGTTTATTTGATTCCATCAAGTATCTGTAACGATGGGTGATAGGTGGTTTTAGTGCACGTTAATGGAGAGGCAAACTGAGCTCTGGACTTTTTGTCATAAGATGGGTCCCTGTTTGTGAAATAACTAGATACTCATATGTTAGCGAGTAATTGAAACATAATAACGATTACTTCAAAAATAGAAATAAAGTGCCAATGTACTGGGAAAACCATTTTTTCTATCCAGAGGCTCGGGATGGACACGCAATTAAGGACGTAAACCGATAATAATCTACTCTGACAAAATGGGTTTTGAACCACCGTCATACAAGGATATATTGGTGGATCCAAAGAGAGAGAAAGATTCTAAACGACCTTAAAAAGTGACTTACGTCACCTCATTTAACCCTTACGGAAAGATTAATCGATATACGCATACCTTCATCAGGAAAGAGATAACCCGATTAATAGGGTAGTTTCCTTCATCAAAGAAAACGAAAGGGATTGATGGCGATTCGTTACTTACCATTAGTGTATTCATAATATGCAAATTATTTGGTTTTAGAAATCCCAGTTTAAACGAATGGCAATGGTCAATTTTAACCGCATTTGAAAAAGGCCAGATTGGCGCCCATGCGATGCCACTCCACGCGACGTCACAGGGACCTAGATTCTATACGAGTAGATCGGAGTTTTACATCGTCTGAGATTACCAATGCATGCATGTGACACAGAGCTCAGTGAAACCACTCTTACTAATCACCTATTAAAATTGCCTATGGTCGGAAAGTTTCCTTAATTTTACAGGGCATCAGTAATCCTTATTTAAGCCAAGCGCTACCTGCTAGCAGCCTGCATCGCAGCGGCGCACACATACTCGCCCCAAAGTCTCCTCACACGGCGGGAGTGGGACCCAGAATGCCGTCACACGGGCGTTTCCCAGCATTCATACTAGGCCGTCGCGTTTTCGTGCGCTTGAAAATTTTCACTTTTCATTTCATCGCGAAAAATAGATATCGTCATTTAAAAATCTAAGAGCGTGAAATGCGTACCTCAGGAGTAATAATCTTTGATTTAGGCAATAAGAAATAGTAGGAAACCACCCTATTATGAACGTCTACCGTCAATATGAGACTAGACACGCCTATCGAGATCAATTAAAAAAACAACACAAAAAAGAAATATTTCCCTGACGATCGGAAGTGTCTTTGATACAAGATGGAATGAAAATGATTAGATGGGATGACCTTGACACCAATATTCCGTAAATTATATATATATTATTCTGTAAACGATAGATTTTATCGGCTATTTTAGCGCGTCTGCGATGCCAAAATATACGACTACGATTCTACATAAGCACACAAAACTTAGTATTTGACCAATCATGCAAAGCAGCTCTGGCAATTTTGTATTGAACTTTTAGACTACCAGATAACACATTATATAGGGTGAAATATGAAATAAAATAGCGGTCGTAACGTAAAAGCAAAATTTATGCAATAAAAGTAGGCGAGATGTCCGTACTCTTGGATAAAAAATAACAGGGGAATTGCTGGAGAAAAATACTTCCTGCTTTTTAAGTCAACTGTGGACTGTTTTCAATGTCTCACTACGGACGTGGTAACGGCTACTTGTGAGAATCTCTGATTGAACTTTTCCGCTCTGACCTCCATAGGGTAGTTAGTTAGTGAATACCAATTTCTACGATAAAGTGTCTTAATTAGTTTGTTTGTAATGCCATTATTAGCCAAACTAAACAAATTATATTTAAGCTATTGGCACTATTTTTTGCTTTGCTGTTTTCTATTTTTCATTCTTGGTTCTTCACTTTTTTCCATTATCAATTTTCGGAAGATACTGATGTCCGCTTTAAGTTTTAATTCAATCTCTAATCCAAATTAGAATAAATATAAATAAGAGAACAACAAGAAGTCAGACTGAGTGTGATCTTTAAGTTATTTCAACGAATGACTCCTTGCAGTACATGCTCACGCAGACCCCATTCATCAGACTCTGCACCGATCTAAAGTCTGCGGAATCGACGTTCCCAGAATAATTTGCTCGGAATTTGTGGGCGAAATTAAATTCTTCCGCGACCAAGTTTGAGATTTTCTCCTCTTTTCCCGCATCGTCCAGCTGGCTCAGAGCCCGAATAACCCGCTGCAAGACTCATCCCGCTTGCGGTTCAACAGAAAGAAGGATGAGGTGGACATCGATTACGGAGCTTCTCACTTACACACGACATCACTAAATTCTCATCTGCCAGGGATACTCTTTCTTACACGTATTTTGCATTATTTGTTCAGCCTCCATTCTCGCTCCCTATTCATACTCATTCTTCGAACCGTTCGTTCCCAGGCGTTCCTTAAATGTTTATGCGTACCTCTTTATGATTATTTTTAACGTTTGCATTAGCCGAAATTTATTCATCTTTTTTAAGAATCTATTTTGTAGATGTTTATTTTTAATTTGTTAGATGATTTTTTAGTTTATTTTCTAGCGAGGTATTTGTAAAGAAAAGGAATGTAATCGAAGGATTGTAACAGGTAATTCAAACGAGTTATAATACAGTTGTTTTCTAATTCGTTTGGGAAAAATGTGAAAAAGGTAAATGTTAACAGAGGGTCCCAATTACGTAAAAATATATACGCTTTCAAACTATTTTTAGGCATTTTCTCGAGTAATCTGGAGACATCAAGATAGTACTTTCTGTACTCATCAGTGTTTTTAGTTTAGATGCAGGTGATCAGGTAGTGTTTGATAATTTAAAGAAAAGGATCTTGTTGCAAATCCCACAAGTAATTACGGAGTACTCAAATTTATCTTCAAAATAACATTACCACAAACCAAGGAGCCACAGCGCCCTCTAAGCTACCTCGCTCATTAAGCCTTAGCCTTCGTCGCAGATTTGAGTCCCGTAGGTTAGCTTCCCCTTCCCAGATGAATGTTTACTCGTACTTGTTGAATGGTATGAAAACAATACGTAAATGCCAAACGTTGTATTCAGTGGTGTGTCAATAAGTAAAAAATTAAATAAAAACTGGAATTGTTAGAATTAAAATAAATCTTTAAAAAACACTAGCACAAAGTAAGGCGGATACCCCTCCTTTTCTTTCCGCATCCAGATTTTGTGCATGTGTGTGTGTTTGTACGCGTCCCAGAGTGAGTGTGTCTGTGATAGGAGTTCCCTCGTTGGCATGCTGGACGCGTGCGGTCGGACGTGTTTGGAAGCGAGCTTAGTACCTATACCGTGACACTGAGAGCGGCACAACGGTATCCCTCTTTTTCTTTCTATTCTCCTCTCCATCACCGTTTCCCTGCTTTTTCGCCGCTCACCTCCTTTCCTCGGTTCCTCAGTCACCGCGTGTCACACCCGCCGCTGGGACACACTCGCCGCGGCGGACCGACGATCGCCGGCAGAGAGACATTTCCGGTGCACATATGCGAGGCAGAAGGAATGAGGAAGAGAAAAAGTAGCGGTGGAAGAGGAAGAGGTGGGAGTGGTGTCGGATGATGTGCGGGACTCGACAGAAATAAGGTGAACAAGTGATAAAGGCTGATGGGATCTATTTCTGCCAGCGTTTATAAGATGCGACTTGCTTCCCACTATCAAAGCTTGTTTACCATGGTGTGCCAGCTTTAGCATAGTGTTAGAATTCAGCGTTTAAGCCGCTGCGTCAACGCAACCACGCTTTGGTAATGGTAAACAAATCATTTTCCGTTAAGTCGACGGAAGGTGCTCGAAAAGCATTCATTAAATGGGATCTCTTTCAGCTGAAGTTTACAGATTCGACTTTCTTCCCAATATCAAAGCGTATTTTAAACGTGTAAGGTTTCGCACAGTGTTTTAATTTAGCGTTTAAACCGGTGCGTCAAAGCAAACACGTCTTGGTAATGGAAAACAAGATGCTCGAAAGACTGTACTGATTTCATATACCGTGGAAATCTAACCTTTTCTCTATCAATTACAATGCTTTTAAATCAATAATTGGTGGAAATCCAAAATTATCAATCAAATTTATACCGAGGAAATCAATCGATCAACCAACCAATCGTGGAAATGAAATCAATCAACGAAGAATTCTGTATAGGAAATGCATCCTGTGGTGGGTCGATAAATTAGGTCCATAGTACGGGATCAAATCAAGCGATGGGACATATTATCCTGCCGCAGCTTATCCAAGTAATCGGCTCGTATTTAAATTTGGTTTTTTAAAGCGTTCGCTAACCAGAATAAATTATCAATCAACGAGAAAGTTAAGTATCAGGTATTTTCCCGACTGATTTACAAATTTTCGCTCCAGACCCAAAATAAATCTTCTATAAATGAAGCACTCTTGCATATCATTTAGAAGACGCTCCTTGTGCTAGGAGTGACACAAAATGAGAATATTTATTTGCAAACCAGCAATTCAGCTACAATTTGATACTTTTTTTTCTCGACTTAACGTAGCTCTGCACGAAAATAAAATAATAAGATAAATAATATCAAAAAAGCTATTTTCATTTTGTAATAAAAATACTATGCAAATATCGGAATATAGTATCGGAATTGCTAAATTCATCTATGAAATACATGAGGATATGTGTAATATTTCGAATCCTGCCTCGTGAACGGCGGTGAAATATACATGAATTACCATGAGAAAAAATTCCCATGGACCGGGAATTGGACCACAGACCTTTGGCTTTCTGCTCAGTGGCCCGGAAAGCCAAAGGTCCGGGCCATTGCGTTAAAAGCCAAAGGTCTGTGGTTCAATTCCCTGGGGATTTTTTTTCTCATGGTAATTCAAGGTATATTAAAAGGAGAATAATTTCAGAGGAAGATCCAGACATTAATGTGGATGTGGGTCTTCTCGGGAACGCAGACGACGTGCAATTCATAAATAGGTGTTATCCCAACATTTTTTATCTCCTATTTGCAGCAAATAGAATATTTCAAAATACATTTCAGAACTTATTTCCTAATATAGATTACTTCGGGCTTAAAGTCGCCATGCAAGCATAGCGCTCGCTTTCAAAGTTCTGAGTTCTAAGTTTAGCATAAAAAAACTATTTATCTGGGATTTGACGGGGGGGGGGAGGGGGGAGGTAACTTCCTCCCTATGATCCTTCACTGTTATTCAGGAAAAGGATTCTGCATTCACTCACTTAACGGTGGTGGGGAATGGAAGCGGGACTTAGGGAGACTTCAACGCCCGCCGCCCAACGCAATGCTACGGTTCTCCCGCGGAGAGAGTCCCAGTGGGCACGGCGAGTGGACAAGGGGACGGGGTATCCGCGTCATTGGTTCGATGTGACCACTGGGGATGCTTGTCACGAATCGATGAGGTGAGTTTTCGGTCGCCTGCACCCAGACTAACTGACCGACTAGTGTTTTTCCGGATTTAAGCACGTCCACCAAGACTCCACCCTCTTCCATGGTTGCCGATGGCGAAGTTACAATTAATACCTAGCCGCCTGGTTGGTGTCACAATATTTTTGGCCTACCCACCGGAATGACGGATTGAATCTAAATATCTCTGAATGAAGTCTCCATCGAACTACTTTGATTCCTTCAACAACAGCGGAAGCTACCCAAGGCACATAATTTCTCAAGCTATGAGGACATTGAATGTGTTAAGTAATATACTTATTACGCAGGAAGTGTCAGTCTTTTCATTTAAACAATTATTAATTTTGCATGGCCACCATATCAGTGCTGAAGAAAAAGCTAGTCAAAAGCGAAGAAGCATCCATCGGTTGTCAATTAGATACATAATTGACACCTCAAGGATTTTTTCCAAACTTATCAGAAATAGGAAACCGAAAATATTTGGACAGCCCTTAACCGGTTGGGCACGCAGCCCAATACGCCGTTCATCGACACGATAGCCTTAGAAAACGATCAGACGACGAGAAAGGCCGGCTCAAGAGATGAGATTAGAAGAATGGTAGGAAAAAAAAATATCGGTAGTATGAGGAAACATTGAAGGATTTTAATGGCCAAGGGTCCGGATCCGATGCGGTGAAGATGGGAGGAATTCAAGGAAGGTATTCCGGAGACGGACTTCTCGGAAACTCGGGTTCGCTACCCGGGGAGGATGTTTTTACCGTCGAAAGAAGAGAGGATATTTTTCCTCCTACTAAATCACTCACGGCCGCTCTGAGGTATGCGAGCTCTTGGAAGGGGAGAGGAAAGGGGGGGGAGGTGGAATGAAACTGATGCGTCTTGGGGTTGCCATGGTAATGAGAAGTATGCAGACATTCCAACTGCCGCCAGTTGCGAGGACCAACAGGCGCAAGAGCCCGGAAAAGAATCTACTCTTTCCGAATGGCAGTGTTTGTTTACGTAGCTGAGTCGTTCAACCATGAAACAAATGTGCTTTACAAAAATTAAGTCGCCCGCAAGTCAACTGCATGGGATGTACTCCGAATCAAATGAAAACTATGTGAATGAATCGAGTAAAATTAAAGAAGTACGTATGATCTTAACTGCGCGGTTCAAAACATAAAATTGTCGCATATGTATTTTAAATTTTTTTGCCATCATAGACAGCATCCGAGGAGGTTAAAAATTAAAATAAAGGCGCAGAAAATGAAGATTCTACGAACTTTTTATTTCAGTCTCAACCTTTTTCCATCTTAAGCCGATCCTTGCCCAAGTTTCATGGATCTCACGTAAATTGACTTCAATTGCAGTATCAATTTTCCAGTAACTCAAAGAGTATTTTAGGATTTTCAAATTTAGTGAAGGTTTTAGTGCTGTTTTTGGTGTGATATAAATAAAAAAAATAAATTTTCCCAATAAGGGCTCGGAAAGCATATTTTTGCTGCCATTAGTCGATAGTGAAGAAATAGATGACCATATTCCGAAGTTTTCATGAAAATAGTAAATAATTCATTTCCTTGACCTTAATAGAAATTTAGCTGTTTGTGACTTCATCAGATCTATACACAATTGAATACACGTGAAGTTTAAAAACAATGTAATGCAAGCGAGAAAATGAGTTAATAGTCGAGAGGGGAAGGTTTTTTTCACATAAACAGAGAACAATATAAGAATTATAATCTTATAACATCAATCTCAAAAATTGAATCGAAAACTTTTCAAGTCATTACTTGATCCATTTATTAAGAGTTTCTACTTCGGTTTGTGTTTCGAAAGCGTATCTAAAACCTAACCATTAAGTCGGCCATTTTTTATTAATTTATCTTTGGCATTTCAGTTTATTTTTTACCTGGAAATGAACAATAAAAGCACTCAACGCAACACAAAAAATAGATTTTATAAAACGTATAAAATATTTTTCCTTGTGAGGCGAAACTGATTCATAGCACTGAATCTATTTGTGACTACAAATATGTCGAGCAATCGATGATGTTCTTGCAGACAGTATCATCCATCTAGATTCTGCTTGAATTTAAGCTGTTCTATCGTCCAATGTTTTATAAGCAGAGTTAAATGCTTTTCTGGTCGGAATATTAGAAATATGTTCTGTTCAAAACAATACTTTATTGCCTTTATAGAACTTGATGATGTAGACCTCCCACTATAAATGGCCAAAATAATTATCCCAACGGAAAACAACATCGGCATTAAGGCGAGAGTACTGGCATGAATTAATAAAATAGAGTTATTGATAATTTCTCGAATAAGAGACGACTCCAGTAAAAAAAAAACCTTACCATCAGATCCATAAGACGCGCATAAATAAAAAGTCGATCGATGAGGATTTCTTTGTACTACATTAAGAGCTGCATAAAAATGAGGAAGAGGAAGTATCAAGGAAGGACACTATGGGACCTATAACAGTGAATGGCACACCCGATAATAAAATCGATGGCTGGTAAATATTTTAACCCAAAAATAATTTAGTGGCATGCATGAAAAAAAAAGGCTATAAATAAAGGTTCATTCGAAACGATAATTTATCCAGTTTTCCTTGATGAATCCCATAAAACTGCTATCAAATGAATTGTAATACTGTAATTAACAAAAAAATTAGCTCTTTTAATCGCCTGAGGAAAGTATCTGTTAAAGTTTGAATTAAGCATTTTTTTATGGAGATAAATTTATTTTACGTCCCACTCCTGAAAGCCAATTACTGAACAACCAATACGAAGTCAGGGAAGACTAGCGAGAAAAAGTAAACTGGTTTCATTTCGTCGAACGCCAGAGAACCGAGAGATGTGTAAATATGTTGACAGTCATCTTCGTCGAATCCAAGAGCATAAAAATTAGAACCCGTTTCGGGGGCAAGAACTTAAAAGTGTTTTTCTTGCTGTTTTGCACACTGCTCCAGCATTCACGTGTCTTGCGCAAGAAAAAATCGAAGCAAAAGTGAATCAGCCACCCAAAATATGAAGGCCAAAGTAAAATATATTATCGAACTGGACAAGGTCATTTAGAAGTCTCTCCTCATTAGATATCCTCACTCTGAATCCATAACGTATTTGCCAGCCGTCAACCTGGAAGGCTCCACACCATCAGTGATGAATCATGATAATCTTTATGAGGAAAAAGCGCGCGATGAATCACGAAAGGTCTGAAAAAATTCCTGCCACAGAAAAAAACCCTCAAATTATCACCAGGATATAATTCCAGGAATATGAATTTCTCCAACGTCGCCAAGCACTTTCTAAGTCGTAGGCGCCGGCGCCTGAAAACTAGGACGAAAAACTGGAACGCAATATCTCTACAACTTTTTAGTCAAAATTGGAAGTTAAGCAACGAATTTTGCAGGACTTGTTCACATTCCTTGTCTCACTGGACACCTTCGGAGTAAAGGGAGGATTCCTCCGCTAAAAACGAAAGTTACTGCCAATAATACAAAACCATTCCTGGATAGGGATTGTACAAAAATGTGTAAAAATTAAATACTCCTGCTTTGCCAAGCGATATTTCTTGCAGCGAAGAAGATTTCAGCACAGAAAATTTTCAGTATTGAACAATCGGAATGATGGATAATACTTACTTTATGGTTAATTTAGAGAATTTTCATTGCGAGTATTCGCTGAAAACAATTGGTATTGATAGTCTGGTTGATGTCAATACATTAATAAGATAAAACCGTAGTGTGCAATCAACCTCTTTGAGGCAAATTATACCGGAATAATAAATCGCGAAAAAACATATATAGCAAGAATCTCCAAGATGAATAAACTTTTCAGGAAGAAGAACAGGATTAATCACTCATGCTTGAACGGAGGAGTAAGTAATTTAGCTGACATGAGGCGAATAATTCTCCCCCAGAAAAGTACAGTTCATTTCTAAGGAAATGTCACATCGGTACGCATCAGGGTTCCCTGTTAGGGTTGCTGGGCTCGTATTCTGGTATGGAGATTGGAATGCTGTTCTCAATTTCAATTACGCGACCGTTACCAGAGGATTTCTTGCGTCTACGGCAACGGAGGGTAGCTTCTACTCGTATTGTATCTCTTCTCGGGCAAGGTGAGTTATTTATGGCTTCCAATGTCCTTGCAGACAATCTGAAGATCAAGGAAATAGCATCTCCTCTTCAATGGGAAAATAATAGGCTGCCATCTTCTATTTATGGAGTGAGCCATACAAAAAAACCATCTTAGTCACCATCATTGTAATGCATCTGCATTACAATGATGATTTCGACACTGCACTTATCATGCAACGTGCGTACTGCAAATCAAATGCTACTGTCTCAATCGCAGTGACAAACAGAATGTTTACTTAAAAGCTACACTTGAGATATAATGTTCCTCTGCTTAATTTCCCATAGAGATTTAGCCTGGGACATTGAGGTAATGATGAATGAGACGCTCAATGGATTATCAAGTCTTAAAATGAGGTGGATATCAAAAGGTCAAGACAATATGTTAAACAAGTAAAAGTGTGGGGAAATAACGTAGTATCTTTTGGAAAATCTCTTTCGGGTATTAAGCAGGTACGCTGCAGTTTGTTACGCCGTTGCTACCTAACGCCGAACAACCTAATGATAAATAAAAGGTACTTTAATCCCAATAGAAACATGAAACTCCAGGGGAATCGACAGAAAAGAGCCCTATTCTAAAGTTATTATAAAAGTTTTCTCCCGTAGCTAGGTTCCGCTCAGAACATTTCAACACAAAAAACCATTTTCAGATTTTTGGTGTATGCAAATATTCTTTCGTAAAGACTTCTGCAATAAGTGGCAACAAGTGTATGCATTGCGAATGTATGCATTGCGAATAATTTAATGTTCCATTAGCGATAAGAGATTGTCATAATGAGAGATCCTTGTCCTACGAATTAATTAATACTGAGAATTGTACACCCGACACGGGGAAATGTAATTCATTGCCTAGAATTCATAACCTCAGGTAACATAAACCTCAGTGGTCAGTATTTTGGGCATTCAAATCTCTAAAACGGTTTTGTACTCACTGTGTCTTCCCCTGGGGAACTGTCCACCTCTTCCCGACTTCCTACTCATGAGTCTGTCGTACAGGGACATCTTCGGGTTGGAGGTGGAGTTGGCACCACCGAGATTCGCCTCAGCCGGGACGCCTCCGCTGCCGCTGTACAGGTTGGCACCCCTGGTGGCCGCAGTGGCGCCGCGACCCGCGGCGCCGCCGTTGAAGAGACCGCCTGAGGAATACGTGGTGTTGGCCGACCGCACACTGCCCATCCTGTGCAGTTGTCGCTGGAACCAATTCTTGCGTCTTTCCACAAGTGGCGTATCCACACTTTCCTGTATTCCACGGAGAAGAGGAAGAAAGAGGAACAATTGGTAACATGGATAATGCATTAAACAGTCTTCGGATTCACCTGGGGAAGATTAGAGATCCCACTGATAAGAAAGGATACTGATTATTTTCCAGACTTGCAATAAATAAACGCTACGTTTTCGACATTTCTTGTCGTGCCAAAAATAAATCATTATTTGCTATGTTAACCACGTTCAAACTGTCATGAGGCTTAGATATCCTGGATAGAATAGCTCGCAGCGGATAGGAACACCAAAGGTCCGTGGTGCGATTGTCTATTTAAAAAGAGGCGGATTTACACAAATTCAAAGACTCATTTCAGATCCGAGGAATCCATTATTCTTAAAGCCCTTGCCATATGAAAAAATCAAAAAAATGAATATTCTAGGAATAAATAAATCATTAATAATCATAATCATTAATAACGAGTGATTACTAAAATTATTATCATCCAGAGTTTCACTGCAATCACTTAACATTTCGCAATTGTTAGTCATTATGAGGTTGAATGAAAGGAAATCCGTGCAAACATTTCCTCTCGCAAAGTCCCAACTAATCCGTTCACTTCCAAGCGCTGTTCGCCAGCAACTGCTCAACCGATCAACAGATAATTACGGGTATAATTATACCTATTGACATTTGCCTACAGCGTTAAAGATAGCATTTACTCACGATTGTAGATTTAAAAAGCAATTAAACTTAAAAGAAAACAACTTAGGTGAAAAGAAGTGGAGTAATATTTTTCTATGAAATATGTCGAACGTTAACAACTGAAAATTAGCTGCTAATGGAATGCTATTTCGCCCTTGCAGTCTCTAATTATTTTCCCATTGAATTACATTTCCCATAAGAAGTGTTTAAATTATTTAGAAGTTACATAAAAGGGGTTTTTGTGTATGTTTTTCATGAAAAATAATTTATTGTGGTGTGGGTCTTAATCACCTGATTTGGAGATACCAATGCTCTAATTGGTTGAGCCCAAACAATTTAAAGTGCGATGCTTTAAGAAGTAGCACAAATAAATTGCTATATTTACGTGATTTAGCATAAATATTTGTAAGAAAACATAGCTGCAATAGCTTTTAATTTGAAATTTGGAAATTATGAAGGAAATAAACAGCTTTCTATGAATTCAAGGAGAAAAATGATGTATGAAATGGAAGTCGCGAAATTTGTTAAATAAACTTTTCAGCTTGGTAATAGAAAGATAATTTTTTTAATACTTTGTAGTATTTTGTCCTTCGCCCTTTTTTAAAATTAATTTATCACTGTTTTCGTTGCAAGTAGCAATTTTTATAATTTTGATCATTTTTTTCACTATTTTATTTGGATTCTCTTTTTTATATATATGTATATACATGGACATATTCCAACAAAAATTTTGGCTACTAAACACTTGAAAACGTTAAAACTAGATGAAGGCAAGGCATATGAAAGACTCGTCGCTAGAAGAGGCAGTGCATATGTAGCAGGGATAGATGGATCATAATTCGATAATGCTTCAAACTTGTGTGTGGTCAGCAAACTATTGCCAGCCGATTTACGCGTGTTGGTTGTGTAACATGACTTCGCTGGACAATACGTTGGAACCCCCTTTGTATGAAAAAATTGGTCGAGTTGCGTGATCTCGGGGTCTGTCTTCCTGTCTCCGCGAGACTCAAAAATAGGTGGAAGAAAAAAAGAGGAGAGAGCCGCGTCGTCGGTAATGGCCAACCTCTCAAACGACGCCCGAAAAAAATCCCAACTCATTCATACGCCGTGCGTGCCGGAAAGGCGTGTAAGAGCGCGCGTAGGGAAAGTGAAGGAAATGTGTTATTGGTGGGTGAACGGCGCGCGTACGGAATACGCGACGGTCACATATATCGCCACCACCAATTGGGAAACGGATGACCTAAGAGGGACGGACAGCAACGAGGACCGACCGGAAAAGGTGGAGCAATCGCGATAAATATTTACTTTGTTCGAAGGAGACTAAATTTTTCGCTCAAAAACTAAGAGAAAAATAGATTCTATGGTTTCAAACGAGATTTTTTGGAACATGTTACGAAAGTCCCCTAATTGTCACCACCAGATCTCGTTCAATTTTTGCTGGGAGATAGGAAGTGGATACCCATTAGTTATAGTTTAAGTTTCTTCCACAAACGCTCAATACTTTTAGAAATATTAGCGACGGAAAGTATTAGGAAAACGCCTTAATATGTGCAAACCAGAGCACGACATAACACTGTCAGTGCCCTTCTTCCTAGCAACGGAGTTAGGGGCTGTTTTCATGTTGCGCGTAGCATTAATTTGGCGTTTTCCTTTCTCCTTTTTTTCCATCCTCCCGAAACAAATACTACTCCTGATGGGTATCAATTTCCTATCACCTAGCAAAATTTGAACGAGATCTGTTGGTGACACTTAAGGGGCTTCCCCTGTTCGATTTCTAATTGAGTACAACGCGTTCTAACACTATTGCGTCATTATCTCTGCTTTCAGGTACTCTCTTTATCAAAAGGTAGATATTTCCTCCAGTGGCGCAGCGAGGGGGAGTTTTGGGGGTTAAAACCCCCCAGAGCTCAGATAAATATTTAAATTTAATCCATTTTACTTAATTGGATTGATATTACTAATAGAATAGTGTAAGGATTAATAAAATATCCCTTAGAAAGCCGTAAAAACTCACAATTTTGAACCATATATATTAAAATTCCGCAATTTAATAATCCCGCACCTACCTCTTATCCTGCTGGGTATTCCACACCCCCAAACACCCCGGTATTAGTTGCACCTAAACCTCCCCCCCCAGCCTCAATTCCTGGCTGCACCCCTGATTTCCTCTACATAAGTTCATTCTCGTAGACTGGTTTTCGAAAGGATTTTTTTTCCTCTATACAGCCTATTCACACCCATTCTCGTAGACTACAAAAATTGCTCCTATTAAATTTGGAGAAACCATCCCCATGTGAGTGGCACAATTCGATCTCAAAGCAAAAAAGGACGGAAGTTACTCACGTAATCCGCGTAGACGTCGTCCGCGTTGATGTTGTTGGAGTGGCTCTTGCGGCCGTGTCCCCCAGACGCCGCATTCACCGAGTTGGTGCTGCTGGTGTTGACGAGGGCCTGCGTCGTGATGACCACTGCAGATCGTCCCGTGGGGAAGAGGTTTGCGTAGACGGCGTCCGACTCCTTCACCTTGTACTTCTCGGCCGATCCCTTGGGCTCCGAGCGACGGTAGTGCTCAGAGGCGACGGTGTAAGGCAGATCCCGAGGCACCACCTCCTCCCAGTACTGATCCTTTAGCAGCTCCGGATGCTCCTCGTGCATCTCGTCCACAATCATGTACGCCGCCTGTGAACGTCCGCGAAAAAATTAATAAATTATTGGTTCTCAAATTTCCAGAACATTAAGAAAATATGCGGTAAGTTACGTGATTAAAATAACCATCGCTTTCTTTCAAGTGGGTGTGCGAAATACAATGGAGGCAGTGAAGAGCAAAGGGATGTATAAGGCAAAAGCTAACTTTCGTGAAAAACTGGTTAAAGTTCAAATAAAATGAAGTTTTACCCAGTACATAGTTGTTTTAATTCCCGCTATATAGCATTACCAGTCAAAGCTGTCACTAACATCTCTTTGCCACCAGAGTAAGCTTTCCCTATCATTTGATGTAGTTAAGAAGTTTTAATTGTTGTCACTTGCACCCTGTTGCTTCTCACTGATTCAAATGACACCAGGTGGAAATAAATTGATACATGAACTCTTTCACCTTAAATAATCCGACGACTATTGATAATTATACATTAGTGATGGATATTACCTTGATTTCAACAGGTAAATCTCTAACAGAACCATCCCCCGTTACCACAAGATTCACATAACCGTTATACCCTAAGGAATCCTCCAGCACGAGAGGGAAGTGCCAGAGGAAGTGAGACAAAAATACACGGTAAAAACCCAAAAACTAGGTTTATTTACAAAAATGAAATGCAATTAAAAGAGAAAATTAAACCTTTGACAGTTAAAATTGATTGTCTGACGGATTCAGACAAATTTAATGGAAAAATATACGTGGAAACATTTCATAAGTTGACATTGCAACTCAATGAGCTATATTGCTACTACTGTGTTATACTTATGGATATCATATACGATACCTTTAGATGGCGGTCGATGAGCCAGTTCAGTTCTATGTCGTCGTCATCCTCTCCGAAGGGATTGATGAGAACTTCGGCTACTTTCAACCATCCAGTGTAGAAACAGAACTGTAAATTTTAGAATTGTGATGTAATTTAACAAAATCCAACGACATATGATACAGAGTAAACATTTTTGAGCATTCACTCTCAAATTATTGCGTGCATGCAAACATGGGCTAAAAAGGTGTCTTTACAATTATTATTAGAACGTGAAAATATTTTCTATGCGTTAATTACTTAAGTTGTCACAAAATATCTATAGAATTGTATCGAGTATAATACTTTAATTTTTAATTCCAATTGTTGGTTTATATTTTATGTGGAAAGCCATTTAAAATAGGTAGTAACTATAAATATTAAATGATAATTTGAAAAAACAGCTCTAAAGGACGGCACCAAACGGTAAACAGGCAGTGGTGCTCCTAAAATTTACTTCGTACATCTCTAGAGATGTTGGCTGGCAAGATAAAATCTTTCTGAACGATTCGAAAGCAAGAGCCATTGGGCATTGAACAGACTGCTAAGCTTAAGATGCTTAAAGGCAGTGTTATACGCCATGTATACACACCTGTAAGACGGTGAACACTGGAAAGAAGAGATCCAAGTCTTTGCCGGAAACCAGTCCGGAGATGGTCACCGAGTCGTCCGAGGGGTAGGCCGTGGGCTGGATGGAGTTGGCGGCGTGTGTCCCCGGGGGCGCCACCCACTGACGTCCTAACAGAGCCGCCACGAAGTACGTGTACACGGACAGCGTTACAACCTGCGGAGGAAGTGGAGAAACAGACGCGTTAACTTGCATCTTCGAACGTGGTAATGGGTAAGCATTAAACACCTGAGGCAAGACACAAAGACTACGAACACATATTGGAAGAGGCTGATATTGATTGTGTATTTTTTGTATTGTTGTACCAGCATTAGCTCCATATAATGTTGTATTATCTATTTTCTGTTGGTACACATTATTCACAATTTTTTGATATTTTTATTGTATTTTATTTATTCGTTGTTTATGTAAAAATATTATTTTGGTTGTTCATGTATAAATGCGTAAAGGACCTATGAGTCCACGGTAATAATTGTTCATCATTTTTATTATATGAACCAAAAGAAGGTCGATATTTTGACAAAGCGTAATCCCTTCCATACTCAGTATCATAAACAGGCCGCATCAAAAAGTTATTAACATCTTTGTTTCCAGAGGTTTCTAATAAAACAATCATACCATTCCTTTTCAATTCCCACTATAATACTTCTTCTCTTGACATCTTTGCTTCCCGCACCGTTTCAACAACCAACGCCAAGCCTTTCATTGTGATACCCACCTTTTTGTATATGTTACATTTGTTGAACATCATTGTTATTTATGAGATTCTTTTTATACTTGTTTTTGTCATATTTACATAATTTATAAAAAAAAAAGAAATTTTCAAGGAAGCTTTTCCTTGGGTTTGAGGAATTATTAGATACCAAGGGACAACGACAAATAACAATAAAGATATAAGTATGATATTATGGCTAAAATATCCGCCACTAGCTCACGGCGATTACTCAGAGGGTTCCTAATGACCATAAATGCACGACTCCGATGAAAAAAACACTATTATTAACAGTGTAGAAAAGAAGGAATTGTAGTACGTTGGTTACTTTAAACACATTAAACTTACTAACCAACGCCAAAATAAATGAATTGTAGCACTGAATGGCAATTAAAAGGCATTACTTATAAATGCGAATGCTTACAATATATTACTTAAGACGTAATGATAGCTTACAACAAAAAAACTAAAGAAATTAGAAAACACGCAACAATGCTAATGTTTTGTTAACGTCAAGGTGATTGCTCGGTATCCTAGGACCTCTACTTCCGAATTCTGCCGAAAGTCGGTGTCTCACTCGCCTAAATTCTCGAATTACCAAAATCGCCAACATTGCATCAGCTGCAAGGAGAATGTAATGTTGATGAAGAGGACGGGCGCACGAAATACGAGGCACAAGATCAAGGTGAAGAAAACCAACCGCTCGACTGTTCACGGACCCCTGGAGCCTGTTCACGGTGATGGAGGAGAGAGGGATGTTGATGATCACGTGGCAACCACGTTTCCTCGAAATCGCTTCCAGACGATACGCGCGGATAAGATGAGGGGCATTTTCGCCGCGGCGGAACGAGGTTAGGCGAAAACAATCCCCGAAACAGAAAAATATTTCCTCGTCCAAGGCCATTACTCTCTTCCCACCGCCGCCCCTTTTTTCAACCGCCACTTCACGGTTCCAATTTTGCGCATATATCCCATGATTACGTCCACTTTACCACCACTTCAAAACTCTGCCCAACTGAGCTCCGCCAAGATGACACTATTGCCTGAAATGGCAATATTGTTAGCCAGAAATAAAAAAACAAGCCTTGTCTTTTTTTGCCATAATTCTTCGCGATAGCAGGAAAACAAACAAAAAATAACCATATCTGGTTTATACTGGAAAAGCCAATAAAAGATTTCTCTGAAGAAGTCTTTCTCACAAGACTTCGGTCAGTTTACATAATGATGGTGGATTGCGATTTTTCTTCTCTATGTGAACTGTATGATGAATACGAGATAAATGAGTTTAAAAACGCATATAAAAGGTGAAATGGTGTTCAAACATTTTAGAAAAAAATATTTTCCTTTATTAACGAAAGCCATATAAACGTAAGAAACATACATGACGTAACGTCTAAATTGAACATGTGAAAGATTATAAATTACCACGTAGGCTCTTGAAAACGTCAATTTGTTTACGTTAATTCTTACTTTACCTTTATAACAGATCTCAGTGGAAAAATCTCGGAAACACAAAATGGAGCGCAACCATGTTTTTCCTACTCAATATCTCTATTGACTTCCTTAGTAAAGTGAGAGAAGCCATAATATCCTCAAAGTAGCTGCTGTGACCTTTAAAAAAATTACAGTACAAACAAAGCGTAAATCTGATCAAGAATGACGCAAATGAAACTGATTTGAAGATTTCTATGATCTTGCGAGGTAATTCGATTGACCGTTTAATCATCTAATACAATGATTTTATTCTTATCGGTCACGAAGGCTACTTTGAACGTGGCGTTTTATCGCTGAAAATGTCTTTACGGCGTGATTACCATTTACGTATATATCACTTAAATGGTCTCTAAATTATTCATAGTAATATATAAAATTGTATGGCAATGAAGATATACACCAAGGCATCTCCAGAAAAAGCCGCGTAAGCCGTAGGAATGCGTTCATTTACCCCGAGTTGGTTTGGATCTTACCACCGTTTTTCTAAGAAAAATAACCAAAAATAAGGTATTTAAAGCCAATCAAAACACAAATGACTGATCGTATCGATGCCTTCGTCAGCCACAGGTTAAATAAAACGTAACTTTAAGGGACGTATGATATCTGCAAAATATGTCTTTTTTGTGACGCAGGTAAAGTGTTATCTTTCGTCTTCAAACTTTCAGAATCCAGGGTCGACCATTCTTCAACATATTCCTGCATCTGATATTTCAAAAATTTTCCTCCGTTTTTTCTCGAGCAAAATTTATGTCTGAAATACAGGCGAGTGTTGACAAAGATCCACTCTGGGCACCCTGAAATTTTCATATTACTAACTTAATCAAATCAATTGTTCGCCAGATCTCTGCATTTCTCCAGGGTTTTCTTCCGCGTCAATTTGTTGGTTGATTGACAACAGTTTCGCTGGCTGTCCTGCCAGCGTCTTCAGGTCGAAGGTGTCGGCTGTTGGTTTCTGCCTCGCTTATATACTTGCCCTGACCTTCGACCCTTCGATATACACCTTCGACCTGAAGACGCTGGCAGGACAGCCAGCGAAACTGTTGTCAATCAACCAACAATCTGACGCGGAAGAAAACCCTGGAGAAATGCAGAGATCAGACCATCGCCGCGGAAACCTACGCTCTAAAATTGTTCGCCAGTTCACTTCGTGGAATGGTGACATGATAATTTCAAAAATAAACTTGCTAAAATCCACACAGTGTTTATTAAAAACTCTACCGGTTTTGAACTTTTCAGGTCATTATCAAGAGGTAACAGAACCATCTTCATAATGACCTACAGAGGCCAAAACCGGTCGAGATTTTAATGAATACTGTGTGGAATAAACGAAGTCTACTTTTGAATGTATCATATCTACACAGAACCCTCTGTCACCTCTTGATAGTGACCTCAAAAGGCCGAAACGGTGGAGTTATTTAATAAATACTGTGTGGAATATAACAAAATTTATTTTTTAATCGATCTTGCTAGCTTAAGTTTTAAACAATAAATACGTCATTAAAATATAGAAAAATGCGTCCATTTTAGCAGGAGTGTTGCTCCCACTTGCTAACATGGGCTTACTGGTATACTCAACTGCCGATGGGATCTACATCTACGTAATACCATGCGAGCCACCTCTAGGGTGTTTGGCTGGGGGTGAAAAATCACCAACATGCAGCACGCAAGAGGACCGCCACATGCACACCACACGGTCATAGAAATATTACGCACACTAGAAAAATATACATGCTTATTCATTTTTAAAAAATTGCTAATGGTTAGTTATTCCTAGAGAAAATACATGCAAGGTTAGGACTATGAAAAAACATGCAATGAGTGATCCTAGCGAACGATGCCATTAATCCTATCAATCGAGACAACGTTGCTATCCTTAATAGTACGAGGGAAGAATGACATTTTAAATCTCACTGTTTTGCAGTCTATTTCTTTTATTTTATTCTCATGATCGCGAGATATTGGTGTCGGTGTGGGTAATAGTCGCGCGAGGAGATTGAGACGGATTGGACGGATGTAAAATATGTGACGTGCCTCCGCGGTCTCACGGCGCTCTTGCACACTTGCCGCTGTCTGCTCTCGCGTGAATAGTGGCGGATGGCCCCCCTGAGGCGGAAAATGCGATGGCATCCCAAACCGGTCCCGGGTGGAGCCCACGGGGCTCGCCGCGACCGTGCTGCAAGAGAGCAGCAGCAAAGAGGATGAAGGAGCATCCTTCGCATCACGGGGAGCTTTTGAATTTATTCCACATCCTCTACATCACACATCCACTCCACAGCCTTTCCATCCGAGGAAGTTTACTCGCCCGAACGCAAACTTAACCTGAACTCAAATATTCTGCCGTATTATCTGATGAGTCCTAGCTCATGCTATCGGTGCGGCATTCCAAGGGTTCATCTACATACTTAATCGTAAGTCGCCTAAATATTCACCCCAAGTGGAAGTGGTCGTTATGTCCGTTTACCCGTAAGAGAATACTGCAAAACAAAAACGAAATTGCGTCAAATGAGTGATTTCACAACCAGGATAACAGAAAGATTTTTAAAAAGTTCTCTCCAAACTATGCTTTCTCGAAAATAACGTGGTTGGGGCTATAAATTTTTCGCCATCCATTACTGCCTCGATTTTAGGGGAATTCTTTTTATTTATAGCACGTTCCTGCGTAAATAACAACGAAAACAAAGATATTTTCACATCCCAATCATAGATTTGTAGCAGAGATGGAAGAATGAATTTGAATAATTTCATATAACCGCATCCCATCACGGAGAGAATGTATAACTTTACATGCTGGGGTCACTCGATGTGGTCTACACCCTCTACATTGCTCTAGCAATGCCACTGGCGAAGGATTTTTTGGGTTCCCCATCGGGTCACATAAGCTTCATAGATACGGCCTAAAACGCTCAATGCTGCCGATATTTCCTTGAACTAACGTTTTCAGCGTATAAATACGACTTCTAAGACTACTCACTCTTCTAAGACTACCTCTGCTTTCACTCGAAAAATAGACATTAAGGAGAGCCCTAAAAGCTTTCATCAACATTAAGCCATTTAACTGCTGCTGGCTAATCGACGTTTTAAGGAAGTAAAAACGAAAATAATTTATTCCAGCTGTATAAATATTTATCACAAAATACATTAAGTACCGACCCAGGTTTAAGCTCTTCATGTTCACTATCAATAATCTTCCATTTAACTTCAATACAATACTGAGAAACAAAGAAACAGCCATTTTCTTAATGCTTTGGCTAGCTGTTGGCGTGTTCTCAAACTAAACTTGATAAACATTTCTATGATTATATTTAATGTTAGAAAATAAACTAAAATTTATGCGACATTAAATTAAAAAATAGGTTAAATATGATTTCATACTACAACTGTGCCTCTATTATGTCATTATAATCAATGCTCTTCAAGTAATAAACTCCAAGCGAACAACACATTTAGTAATAAAAAATTTTCCCTTATTTTATTCCCTTTTCGTGTCGCTTTTCTTAAATATTCAAATTCATGCATATAAATTTACTTTAACTATATTCGCGGGATATTCTTTCCGAGTAATTTATGCCTAGAATTTTCCCTAATTAAAAATATTACATCACGCATATTATAAAAGTTACGACACTACAGTAAAACAATAATATACGTAGGTGCTTTTGGAGACTTTAACGCCTGCAGAAGATATATGAATGATATTTTTGAATGCGGAGGCGGATACGCTATGAAGTTGAGAAAATCGAACAATTATGGGTGATTTTGACACGATGATGCGGCGGGTCTAGTGTAATTTTGTATCATCCTTTTCGGGGACGCATATCAAGCTTCTGTTCACAGGACGGGTCTGACGGGCAGGATATGGGATTGACCACAATGGACCTTCACCGTGAGACTTCCAGACACCATAATATGCTGTGTCACTGTCTCTTTTCAAGGTTTTACGCACACCGGAAGATTAAAAATGACAGTGGCAGATAATTTATCCACTGACGCGTGATGAAGAGAATTTGAAGTAAAAAAATCATGTCCATTGGGGAGAAAATAAGTTTTTCGATTGTAATAATAGTCGACAACAATGAATGTGTAATCCTATAGCAAATCAACAGAGTCCTTGATGAAAAACGAATAAAAAGGAGTGATGAGTCAGGTATTGGTATTGCTTTTGGGTAGGGGCAGCTGTTCCACCATTTACAATAACTTACTGGTATAAAGCTTTTAGAATCTTAGTGGGGTCAGGTACAAGGTAAACTGCCTCATCCTTCCCCCTGGAGTTATACGAAACTGTGGAGGCACTGACTTTGTGGGAACTGTGGAGATCCATATTGTAATAGAATCACTTGATTATCTACACACCTTCCCTATCCCACCATTCCAAACGCCAACCAAGGTTTCGGCACGTTACACCATCATTATGATTACGGGTGGGCCCTTAAATAGATTTAACAAATCCTGAATACGTTCATGGATGGATACACGTAAACGATTAAGAACTTCGAAATCGCAGGGCTTCCAGAATGAATGAGACAGTGGCGAACGCATTGACTCGATATGAAGAGCATAATTGTAACTGTGTGAACTTGTGGAATACTCGCTGCATCATATCTGTGCAAGAATATGAAAGGTAGGTTTCCACCATAAAGGAAAAACGGCCTGGAAAAATGTACCATTTTCGACACCACATGGTGACGAATGGGTACGGCATTTCCTTTTTGCTTTCTTTGACCCACCCTTATGAAATTTCCTCAAATGCTTCTCCTACGACCGCATTCAAAAGGATTCCAAAAGAAATTTGATATTTGATTTATTTTAAGATATTGCCGATAGAAGGTATCTATCCACAAATGGCCAAACATCTGGATGAAGTCAGAGACATGACTACAGGTAGGCCTTCATCGTAGCATTGGTGTAATTCATTGCTGAGGTGTACATGTACTTATATTCACAGTGATACCGACAATAACTTTTCGGCCCAGGAACGGGGAAAAGTAAATTTACCGAGACCGCAACCGTAGTAAGTCAATATAGCAGTGGCAAAACTTATGAGATAAGGAACATTTTAATGGTTTTTGGTAAAAATTGGAGTTATTGATGTACTTCATCATGATTTATTTGGGATCAATATGACATTAGTATATTTCATTCCTTCTACCCTGAAAGGATAATTTAAGGGAAGGTAACATAAATATTTATCCAATTCAAAGTATATTCGTGGCTTCCATAATTGAATCACAGAATGACAGCTTCATTGACGTGAGGAAAAAAAAATAGAGTCAAATTCATCAGTTGCTTGACAGGAATATTCCACGCAAAAAACGAACTAACGTAATCATAACTATTTAATTCCCAATAATTTGAAAAACGAATCCAGTAGGCTATAGTACTTAAATAATATAAAATACGACGAAAAAGGAGTAGTATTTGAAATAATATCTATGTAATATCCTTTCCATTAGGACTAGGTAGTTATTGAAGTGCCGTCAAATTAATCAACCATACCTACAATGAGAATAATAGTACGCCACTTATGACTTTCACAATAATACGCAATTGACATAATGCGAATATGATTATTACTTACTCGGATTTCACTCCCAAGACTTCCATTTGAAAGTTCCTTCCAAGAATCTATTAAGTCATCAGCCTTTTTGGACGTGAGTCACAGATGTAGCTTTCGCTAGATGACGAGGCAAATATTGTATTAAGGATTTCAGCTGGAATGTCCATTAATTTTACCTTTAATCCCTTCACCTGCTAGTGGGCGGACGTACAGCGTAGAAATCGAATTATCAAGGACAAGGCTAATTAATAAAAATACTGCTTTGCCAGAGCAGGCGTGGAAAAGAATTTTCAGGGGCATACCGCAAACGAACTGATTCAAGTGTCGAGAAACGTTTTCAAAGTTAATAACTGTTCTCAGCTCCGGAATGTTTAACATCTCTGACACATAAAGGTAGAATTATAAGTTTGAATAAGACACAGTGGATTTTGCATGTTAAATCCATTACCCCCATTTATTTCGAAATAATTTTTATTTTTACGGTTGATACAAGAAATTTTAATAACTTTGAAGTCAACTTTTGGCATCGGCTTAAGCTCTACCAACAAAAGTATAAGTTAGGATACTGTAAAAAATTGGTAATCAAAACAATTTAAGTTGTAAATGGGGAGGCATATGAACTGAAATATTTATTACAGGCAAAACAGCATGAAAAAATAAATGAACGTTTGCAATCGTAAGGCACAAAAGCAAAGAACCGAATTCCCAATTTCTTCACCTTTTCTAACCCAGAGCTTCTTCTGGGAGAACTTAAATTTCAAGGCTTTTCATTTAAAAAATGCGAAAATTTTATGCTCAATCTTAATTATTGTGGCAGCTACATATTTCGCCATTTATCTTTTCAGCACAAAAGAACACGTAGATTTAATATTTCCTGAATGAAGCTGAAAATGTATAATTTTTGCGTGTTGCTCAGAAGCAACATTGGGTTATAATCGGTTAATTTAAACCTCCCAAGACAGAAAGAATTCACTCACCTAGACTACATTCATTTTCTGTACAGTAGCCTCTATCTTAAATTTGTGATAAATATCTGGTTGGTTGCTGGTATCGTGCATGCATGCTAAATAATGAGGCGCAGTCCATATGTATTAATAAAGCTTTGGTGCAGAAGGTGAGAAGTTCTAATGCTTTAAAACTTAAACTTCTACCATTAAATGCGTACTATATTTTAAAAATCGAAAAGCTTTTGGAATTTTTCCATTTAAAGGATTTCTCAGGACTAGGAGTGCGGTAATGGAAGGGGACGTTGCATTTTTCCTGACCGTTTTTTATTCCAGCGGAATCCCTGCCTTCCATCCCTACAATTGCGAAGCTACTCTTTCTTTAATGACACGGTATTCATTCCAAAGTTTATTAGGGTAGGTGAGGATAGAGCTCAGCACACACTTAACCACAGTCATGTGAATTTCGCACATTCAGGGTTGGGTGCCCATTTAATTCTATGGTCTTCCTCCCCATCAGAGGATTTCATTTGGAAACATCCGGAGTTCGAAACCGAGAGCCTTCGTTTAGCAGTCAGGCCCCCTAATCTCTATGCTGCTATGCTATCCCAAGCGAGTAGTGGCGGATCCAGGATAGGGACAAGAGGGGGCTAAGTGGGGATGAAAATTCCAGCAGTGGTGGGGGTCGGAAAAAGTACCATTCTATGTTGTGTAAATTGGATACCCGAGGAAGGGGGCTATAGCCCCCTTAGCTACCCCCACATAGATCCGCCACTGCTCGCAAGGATACCTAAATATTATAGGGTCACAAATAGAATAAAGGGACCTGAAAGAGAGAGAACGCGAAATGCTTTGAAATTCTTCACTTAAGGTCTTACCTGAGTGTAAACCAGCGGCACGCATACGGTGTCGTAACCAATAAGAGAGCCCAGTCTGCGTCGGATGTCAGACAGCTCCACGAGCATCGTCTGCACCACGTGGTCGTTTTGTATGTGTCCCTCCTTCCTCGCCCGGTTGATTATGTTCGTGGCCCATATCAGAGGCATCCAGTACTTGGACATACCGCTCTTCTCGTCCATGAGGTCGAAGATCTTCTTCTCGCTCTCCATCATCAAACCTAAAAATATAATAATAAAAAGAGATGAATAAAGAGACGAAGTATCGTAGAAGACCATAAAAATTGAAGTAACGAATTCAAAAATAACCCTAGCCAATGCACCAAGGTCATGCAGCAAACCACTTTTTCCGCACATATTCACTCCAAAGCAATCACTCCCAATTTTTTCCCAGGGATACATATGGTGCAATATTCAACTACTACTTTTTAGGAAAAAAATCGAAGCACCAAACTACGAAAACGCCACAGATAGAAAAAGCTCTTTATCCCGAATTTCTATCAAGTGAAGTTGTAACTTTCTGGAAGTAATTTTGCCAATTGTTTCATGAAACCAAATCGAGCGGAAATTTTTTTCCTAAAAGAATCGGACATTAAGTACTTAAAATTTGAAAATTAATCTCATGTTACATTGCAGTATCCCCGCGTTACGAAAAAGTTCTCTAATAAGACACTTATGGGATTTTCTGAATTCAACAGATATAAAAATATACCGTACCAACATGTGAGTGACGATAAAATGACTCCCAGCATTTTCATAATACTTAATTGATACTCTTTCACAGTTATGCAGCTGCTGTCCCAATAATTGCCACCATCTACCAATCAATCTGACTCGAGGAGATTTATGTACGTAAAAGAAGGAAGATTCCCCTATTCACAATGCCTTAACTAAGCCCACCTGGGATTATTATGACTTAGCTCCGTAAGTACCGAGAAAAGTAGACTTTTCTCAACAAATAGCCAGGTTTTTTTCGCTTTTAGTTGCTGTGAAATTTCTAAAGATCTTTATTCGACACCAAGCTAAGTTTTTAAAAACGATAAGAAGGCATTAGTTCAAATTTAAATTCCCTATGAATTTTTTTTATTTCCTTCTGTATTAATCACTACTGGAACCCGTCTTACAGGCTCAAACTTAATGGATTCAACAGAAGCGAGTCGCCTTGGTCGAGGATTAAAAATTTACTTCAACCAGCCCTAATAACACATTTGTGATCCTAAAATTGGACGACACTCTCCACGCAATTCCCATAATTGCTCATGGAGGTGGTTATCTGTATAACCGCATATGAGCTACTTGGGGAAACCTACTGGGAGAGCACAGTGAATAATTTTCTCATTTGCACCATGCAACGACAAGGCAATTCGATTTTTTTTGGCACGCGTCATGGATGCCATAATAAAGTGGAAGGAATGAAGAAAATTATCAAGTTAGCGAAGGGAAATCGATACATAGCCTTTTTTGCGAAGCAAGTTACAAATGATAGGTCGAATTTTTCATTTCCGCGGCAGTTTCGAGTAATCGTAGTCGCACAGAAATAAAACGTCACTTTAGCATTAAAAAAATAAGCGTTAATTTAGTAAAATTACTTTCACAGAAATTCATGGAATTGATGTAATATGAAAGATAATAGTCGTTATTCAAAACTAAAATATGTGAATTGTAGCTCTCAGCAACTTCCTCCTTATACTTCAAATGGTTGGATCACTGAAAAATCTAAAATCCTAATGCATCTGATGAGGAAAATTATTGTAAATTCATTAATATTTCTAAGAATACAACCAGTTAGAAACTAGCAATTTGGAATGGAAATTGAATATAGGTACTGCGAAGAAGAGTCTCCATTATTTA
This sequence comes from Ischnura elegans, assembly GCF_921293095.1. NCBI lineage: Eukaryota > Metazoa > Arthropoda > Insecta > Odonata > Coenagrionidae > Ischnura > Ischnura elegans. Next base: position 68,797,079 of record NC_060250.1, read on the forward strand.
CATTTTCAATACGTTCACATCCCATATCACACAAAATCTAAAACCAAATCGGAGTATCCTAGAATTCCCGCCTAACAAATCCTTTTTGATTTATTTTTTTCTTAACATGAAACTCAAGACTTAAAGAGAATGATTCCAAGCATTGATCCCAACATTTAATGTGCGTGCATTTGTAAGTTTTTATTACTAACTTCAGGGATGTATTCTGAGCACACATTTTTCTACTGCTCAAACGTGTATTTGGAGTGTTTTTCAAATGAATAATAAAGATGCTTTGAGCTTTTTTTTTTAAAGAACCGTCGATTTCTTCGATAAATCGATATTTTGGTCCAAATTTCGATTTTTGAGCTTGAAGTCGAGCTTTTCATTTCGGTTACATATCGATTGCTGGAAAAATTGCTTTTGACAGTCGTTATTCCATCACTAATGCCGGAGAACCAATTCCGGTGCTGCGAGTTCATTTCAAATCAATTAATGAAGCCTCCGGAATATCTTGGAGTGGGTTTCCTCCCCACACCAATCAACCGAACCCCCCTCCTCCCCAGTTCCTTCCCCTCAAGCCCCTACTCTCCGTGGGCTTCACAACTCAGCCATCGTCCGGCGAGAAGGTGAGCGCAGGCGCGCGACGAGCAAACTAATCGGGGAAACTGTTTGGCGCCAATTTGTCGTCGCTCCGAGAGTTGATTGGGTGCCCGTTGCCATGTGGGTCAGTGGCTGGCTGACTGGGATTTGATTTCTCCTACGGCATCCCGCGCATTCCCTTTTCCACCTAAAAATAAATATAGACTACCCGCTCTCTGGGAGCGCATGTAACCCATTATTTCGGAAATGGTCTGGTGCAAAAGCTAAGTTTCCGTTTTCGGTGTTTTCTTTAGCCCTTCAAAGCCCTCCGTTGATATCAATAGTATTTTCTCCAATCTGCCCTCCCGGGTGAAGTTGTCTCTTATTACTAAAATTTAAATCCCATGCTCTTATCTTGATTGCTAAGTGAGAAATGAGGAAAGTCATTCCGAGAGAACCTGCATTAAATTTCCATACCAGTTTGATTATTTCTAACTTATTGAATTCTTAATTTATCCACACCAGATGTATGAGGATTTTAGATTCCTCAGTTATCGAACTATTTGATTTAGAAGGAGGAAGTTGTTGAGAACTACAATTCATATAGTTTAGTTTTCAATAATGGTTACTACCTGCCGTATAATATTAATTTTATGCCATTTCTGTAACAGTGATTTTACTAGTGAGTCATGGGCGTATCCAGCAAGGGGCAGGAGGGGGCAGCTGCCCCCCCCCCCCAGAATCAAAAATCGCAAATGTATTTAAGAAAAATTATATTTTCTCAAGCAAATAATTTTAAAAACTAATAAAGAGCTGTTACAGTTTCCTTAAAATTTTGGTTTCATTCACCTTTTCCATGCTTAAATCTTACCGATAACTTGAACAACCATGGGTTGCCCCCCACTCCTAGTTTCGATCCTAGGTACGCCCTTGTACTGAGTGGAAAGAGAGAATGTTACACTTCTCCGAATAACTCCCCCGTTTCTAGTGGAAGTATGGGGTTAAAGAATCACCCCTCGTGCTCTACCTATTAGCATTGTGAGTGAAGTGGGGATCAAAGACCCCTCCCCCCTGAAAGTTTTGGGAAGAACGGTCGTGAGTGGCCCTCTCACAATGATTACCCCTGAAATATAACTCTTCTCCGAAGTACACCCGTACTGTTTTTAGTGGAAGCTTGAGTTGAATAATCACCCCTCGTACTCTTCGCCACAGTACTGTCGAAGGTATGTTGGAAAGAAATGTAACTAGGTGCACTGTACCAGCAACTTTATTTTGAGTAGCCCAATATCTACTTATCCTCGCCTCGAATATCTTAAACTTCACAAAAAAATCAATCGTGATAAAAGAACTCAAGGTATCGGATGATGAAGTACCTCAGAGAGACACAAATGCGTAGAAACTTGTTTTATCAACCTAAAGTTTTAAAATTTTTATTGTTAAAAACACTGGATTGAACACTAAGTCCTCTATAGATGTCGCATGTCGATTTATTCTCAAGGTGGTAGCCCTCAATTAGGAAAAAATAGAATATACTCCAAGAGTATTATCAGATGTTTTAATGTCCAGACCTACGAGTTCCGAAGCGGCGCCGATTGTCATAGGTCAGTTACCGCGTGCCACTCGCGTTACGAGATTCGCATATTGGTGTGCGTCTAAGCCGCTACCCACCGCGTGCGTGAATATCCGCCACAGTTTCCACAATAATCAAAAAGTCTTATTTACACAGGAAGATCAAAACATTCTCTCGAAGTTTCGCAAGAGGAGAGGAATAACATCCAAGGGGAGCGAGGTGAAAGTGCCAATCGGAATGATTTTCCTCAACGGGAGCTAATTATAAAAGTCGCTCGAGCGCTGGCCTCGTCCCCACTAAACTACCCACCACCACCGACGCAAGAGTCCAGTATTTTTTGCCTGAGCAAGAGGGGTTCCGCAATTCATACAACCAGGCAGTTTCTCGCGATTTTTATCTTCACCACAAGTTTTCGCGGGGCAACCGCAATCGGGAGCTTAACCCCTTGCGCTGAAATGACGAGTCTAGTTCATCATGAACTTCCGATGCCAAATCGAGCAATGACGAATGTATCTCGTTATCAGATTTTCATAATTTTTAGCACTATTCATTTCTTTACTATTTCATAATAGTTAGCAATCACTATTTAGGGGAACAATGTGAATATTTTTTAGGTCAAACACTGTTAAAACATCCATTATGTACACAAAGAACTCATAGGACGTGAGATATGATGCATCGAAGGGAAAAAAATGATTTTATACGAGAAGCGATAGGTGTGCTGAGCACACTGTGCTTTCGATGTTCTTACGGGAAGATGGTTCGTTCGTGAACAAAATGAATTAATAATCACTTTTTATTTTACAATTCTACGTTGATTACAAACTACAAAATATCATTTCATTGCCTACCATTCCATTTAAAAAGAACCATGCCGGCCTCGGTGGCGGCGGGGTAAAGTCCTCGACTGCCAAACCGAAGGTCGCGGGTTCGAGTCCCGCCTGGGTAAGTTACCCTTATCCAGGGCATGGGCGTGTGTGAATGTCCTTCATTGTTAATTGTTAATTCCCCATTGTAAAGGCCGTAAATGTTCTGTTTATGGGGTTTTGGAAATAAATAAATAAATAAACCAAAGAAAAAATAAATAGAAGGAAAGCACGATATTCAGAAAAGGGAAAAATTGAAGTGGAAAGGGTTAATATCGAGATAGTATCCTATGTGTTGGCACGGGTTGACGTCGCTCACCGATACCGTTATCAAACTCATCATATGCATACGCGGCTCAGGAAATAAATCTACCCTTTAAACAACAAGGCTATAATTTTCATCAGTTAAAAGTTTTAAATTATTGACTCTGATTGAATGGAAAATAAGTTTAAGAACTAACGTACTCTATGCTTATGTATATTTTAAGTAAATTTATCCACATCTTTGCTGTTTACATTTTTTTAAGAGAAGGTTATGAAGATTTTCGAACCCTTTTCCACGGGTAATATCTATTAAATGATACCAAAATCACTTTTACCAAGCGTGAATTCATCAAAAACTTCATAATTATCACGAAAATACATATAATTCGTGAACGATGAGCCATAAAACTTTTAAAGTAATCTGATTATATTTGTTATGCGATTAAAGTCTCTCAATTTTCGAAATTCAGTACTTAATTTTAAAATGTTATGTTCGTTAGTGATGGAATTGCGAAAAAATATTTCAGATATATAAAACCTTGGGAGTTTGGGTGCATTTTTATGATAGCGCTGAAATAAACGAGAATGATTGTCTAAGTTGTTCCTTAGCTAAATTTTCATTCACATCAATAAAAATTAGAGTCGATGAAAGTACTTTCGTCTTTTAGGGTTCTTTAAAAATGGTCTTCGGACGAAAAAAGACTACACGAGGCAATCTTCGGTTTTCACGAATAAAATACAAATGCAGTAACAGTACAAATATACGCCGTACAGTCCTATAGCAAATACTCCCAAAATATTAATTATAGTATTCCCCTAACAAAGAGTAAAGACGATCAAATTCTGCCAACTCTGAAGTATTTGGCGACGAGGATAAAAAGGTATTCATCTGTATATACGTCAAAAGAACGTAAAAGATTATAATGAAAAGCAACCAATTTTCTTCCATAGCTTCTTTTGGAAAAGAGAAAATAACTACTTCATTGGATTTTTTCCTCGAGGAGTTGAAAGTAAAAATACTTTATGTGCTTATTCCAAGCGAAGGTTCTAAAGAGTTCCATATGTATGCTGTCTAAGATATAATCATTCTTTAAGAGTCTCGTGGCATAAATTCTCGAGCAACAGTGCATTGTACCCATTAGCGAAGAAAAAAAACTTCTTGGGAAGACTGAAATAAATGAGGAATGAACGCGTCTTGAGAAGTGCCGGGGCAATTTTCCAGCGAGGAGTAACCAAGAACGCATCACATCCGCGAGTCTATTTTTGTATCCTTTTACACATCGGATCGACTGGTGCTATTTCTGGAACTTTCCCATCGACATAAGTCTCGGGAAAATATTATTACCAACATGACGTTTTCTCTGCGAGACCCTCGACAATGGCTCATAACTAAAGAGGCTAATGTAAATTTTCAAGGAGTAATCATAAGGAATTTCACCATCGCATTATATGTACATTTAGTAAATGCCTATTTATACTTTCCCCCCGTTACCCACCTCGGGCGTCGCATCATTTCGCGGTAATTGAAAAAAAAGCCTCCTCATCTGTATTTGCTTTCATTTCCTATTTGTGGTTCAGCCAACTGAAAATATGACTCGCCGCACATCATGCTCGCCAGCATTTCCTATGCCTTATACAGAGGTGAACCGGTTTCCAAGACACATGTCGCCTTATCTCTTTCACCGGAACCGAAGAAAATGAAAAAAAATTAAAAATGTGATCCGATCTTCATAAACGACTATTTTTGGCACCTCTTCCGGCGTGAATTAAAATTCTCTTACGGAAGCGGCTAGTGATTTTCTACATTCAGGAGAAATTGTCTGGAACGTAGCCATAGGTTATTTTGTAAGAGGAGCTGCATGTCATAGTCACCATCAATAACTTTGGACATCAGGAATAAAAAATTTTCATTTCAACCGCCTGAAGTGCTTCAACAATTATTTTGCAGTGAAATAGCGACAAGTAGAAATTCAATTTATCAGTTCAATTTTTATCTTAACAAGTCATTTTGGGCAACAAGAAGAAAATTCGCGAATTCCATTCTCAACCAATAATATTAATTCGACTTTTTTACGGTCAGATTTAATAGACACATTTTCAGTCAATGTCCTGAAAAATAGACTTCCAGCAATACCATTGGCGACATGCAAAGGTATGATAAGGATCCATCGAGTATACTTCCTAGGGAATACCTGTAGATTGTAGAGCATTATTACTGGGTGCCATATCGCATTATGCGATGGAAAAATTCCCTTAAAATTTTGACCGGTAAAGTTGATTCGTAATGTTGAACTTCAGTGCTATAAATTTTTTCCATACAAATAGTCATTTATTGGCAGGGGAAATTGATAACAAATTACCTTAATATAGTATGAGTATCGGCTACAAAGGTAATTCAAATGCTATATTTATCACCACCCGTCCTCCTACATTTTGTCCACGTGGCTGGTACTCAATTACTTGCCATACGGAGGCTAGCGGGGAACTATGTGAGCGTATACTACTGTACTATAATGCTAACGGGAAAGCAGTGCCAAACACGGCAACGGACGGTTGAAAATTTTTCCCGAAATTGTTTATTGTCGTGAAAGGAACATTATCAGAGAGAAGTCGGACGGGGTCCACGGCGTGGATTTCTCCTCGTCATAATTAGCCGTTTCCGTATTGGCCGAGTTCTGCGAAGCGGATGCCCGCAAATTATTGCTAGAGGACACGGCGTACAATGAGCACCCCATAGGCCGACGTGGCCGATGGTAATTCATTTGAAAGAGGCCAGACACACACGCGCAGAGCTTAAGAGGCAATCAGAGAGGATATTTTAGGGTCGCAAGTTCATTAGGTGGGTGACCCTTGATTGGCTGTGTGGGACCATGCCGAATTGCTGTAACGGTACGTCCACCACGAAGCCAAATGGTCGCACAAAAATTCAGTCCTATTCGTGATTTTAAACACCGATTCTCTCCTCCCCCTGCAAAACTTAGGGAAGACAGGTCCGATTCGAACGCCAAGTTTAGGGAGGCATAATTAATGGTTACGTGATTTGCGGCAATTTTTGCATTTTCGAATTCCTCGCGGCTCGGGTTGCTGCATTCACACCACCTCAAATTACGACGAGTGGCCCCCGTTCGGCATCAATTCTATCTCACGTGTGTGTAGGGTGTGTGTGTGTGAAAATTGTGCGGCCGTTCTCTACGACGGAAAATCCCGAACGTCAAATAGATCAGGAGATTTCTAGAACGAAAAAAATGCGGAGAGGAGGATGGCGCACGAGCGGTTTGGATAATAACGGTGACCTCGCTCGTAGAGGAGCTCATTAGTCCGTCATGCATATACAAACTGCGAATATGATAGCGAAAGAATTGGCGTATTTCCGCGAGTTAAATCGAATTGGACGGAGGAGAAGAGGGCATAATCGTACGAATGATTATTCAAAAGGAACATGAAATGAACAAGCGGTCAGTGGTCCACATGGAAATAACCATTAAGAATACGAACCCAATCTTGTAATACAAGTACAATCAATCTCTCAGATTGACTGAGCTTCTGTACGGAGAACCAAAGAATGAGGAGGAAATTATACCGGTATGGAATGACTGGTGATAAAATAGTTACGGTAAGGCAGAGAAAGACCGCTTGGCTCATATCTAAAATGGGATCAAAATCGAGAATGAATGAGTGGGATATTTGTCAGAAAATTAAAACAATCGTTCCACCAATAAATATTATATTTTGAATCTGCAAACTGAATTTTTCAGAAGATTCAATTTCCCAGAGAATGCGTTTTGTGCTAACTCTATTAGGTGCCCGAATGAATTCAACACGCCATTATTGAAAAAAAATATGCATTTATACATTTTACGATATAAACAAGTAATTCCACTAACATTGTCCTATATTAAAACAGAAGGTATTACAATGACTGTTCTTATTTTAATGAAGAGCGAAATTTCTTGGGGCAATAAAATTTTTAAAATAATGCAACTAAAATATTAAGAATTATCAATGGGGAACGGATTTAATATTTAGAGAACGTGAATTAAATTACATCGATGTGGAAGAAAGGGTAACGAATTTTTAGTGTATGAAAGATATGACAACAATCGAAAACAGAGAAATATTTTAGAGACGATGAATATAAATTCTTCCAATGCATGAAAAAGGGATTTATATGAAATGAATAAAGAATAGAAGGAACATAACTATGATAAGACGTATCAATACATTGATCTGGTTGAGGCAGCATATTTTCAAGTATTTCTAAAGGTATCTAACGGCTTTATTTTAATCACTTGTAAAACTCAAACTGTATGAACCCTGTCTTAACTGCTTTTAAGTAGAAGGTAAAGATACTTAAAATATTTCTTCGCCATTGGGAGAAATACCTTGCAATTCCTAATTCTGTTTCTCATCAATTGGATCTACACTGAAACTTAAGGCAGCTAAAATTTTTATACACTTAAGACACATTTAAAGACTTGGTTTTCCTTTTTCATTCCATAAATCAAATGATTTCCTTGCCTGTATAAACTACTACCTTCTTGTTCTTCAATTTGCATTCATCGTCATCTAGTACTAAAGGCAGAGAGAATGAAGAGTAATAGGCCATATGTAGAACTGATGTATGGAAATCAATGTGACATTTGGGTAAAATAAGGTTGATTTGTAAAATTTCTGAGTGCTATTCCACATAAAGAACCTTCACCGGAAGAGTACCAAGTTACAAATATATCGGCTTAGCTAAGGTTAAGAACTTTAATTATACCGGGCCAGTTATCGACTGAGCTACAGTCATAATTGAGGAAAATTAGCCGGAGGTACTGGGTCGCTATGATTAAAGGTCTGTGAAACTTGACCAAGTTTTTTATTTTAATGCTCATAATACTCTAATTTCATAGCATTACACCAGCAACCGTCGACGACAGATGCTACCATATACAAAACTGCGTATCACATTCCGTCCATAATGGAAAGGATAAATTAATATGCAACTAAACATTGAAGTTTCATTAGCTGCAACAGAAAGTCAGTTACTATAGCTACTTTAACTTTAAACTCTACTATACCATAGCTATTGAAGCTATTAGTCATTATACCACCATTAAAGTGAAGGAGTGTTAATTTATTTATTCACCAGGCAATTATTTACTTAGGAAATAAGATTTTTTGTGTTCCACGAGCAAACTTCTGGGGAAATACCGAGGGGACAAGAGGATCTGGCGATGGGGCAAGTACAAAGCCGATACTGAACGGTAAAAACAATTTTAGAAGGAAGATTAAAATGTCCTTCCCTTTTGGCAGTAATTCCTAATATTACGTTATTCAATTTGAGATATTCTGCAAAATTTCGCAACTAAAATCAGATCTACTTATTGTTAGACATAATTCGATCCTTATTTTTCCGATTTCATTACGCAAATTCAACGACTTATTTTCTCTCTATCATGCGTAATCAACCACGTTCTTCAATCAGCATGCATTTTCAAGGAGTATTACATGTTGAGAGGATAGCGAAAACTACATTAGAATGAAGAATGCAGGGTAAGCAATGGGAGGGTGGAAGAGAACTCGACTCAAGGATAGAAAAAGCGTGATAGGCCTTTCGTCGAACTGAAAAATGAAATTCAATTTTACATCAGGGGAAGGTTGGGTTGAGGCATCACATCGAACTTTTTCCTCATTTAAGTCTTTGTGGCTCGTTTTTTAATCCTTTGCTTTGTGTTTCAGGAAACAGGGTAAGGAAATGCAAGTGAGTAGGATTAAAAAATCAGAAAGGAGGGCCTCCAAGTGAATTGAAGAGTAGAGATAATCGCGGAAGAGGGATATGGCAGGTTGCTTCGCGAAACGCCCCATATAAACCTACCCGAACCGATGAAAATAATAATACCCATATAATAATTCTCCAAAATCATGGAAAGCTACCCAATTCCCGTCCTTCCGCGGCTGTTGAGTATCCGCTGTCGGCACGTGCCGTCCATGCCTACGAAGAAGCGACCGGGGCAAATAGAAGAAAGAGGTGAAGGGAAGAATAGTGAGGGGGGTTGGTGTGCATGTTGTCCATGGGGTCACCCGTTAACTGAGCGAGGAGAGGACGCGGAGAGGGAAGAGCAGTTATTCCAAAGATGAGGAGGGAGACTCCCCAGACTCTCCCATCCCCAAACACACATCTTCTTCGTCACTTTTGCTTTGTTTTGGGACAGGGAAATTTACATGATTACACAATGCAAAGGGATTAAAAACATCATCAGAGATCCTCGATGCTTAATCGACCGCGATAAACCGCGAACCTTTAGATATCCGGGCCGTCATCATTGTTAAAGTTCATGAACCTTAGCTATTTATATTTATTTATTTGTACCGCGACTTGGTACTCAACCAGTGGAGGTAGGTTTCTATGGGACAAGAATAAGTAATTTTACGAATTAATCTTATCATTATAAATCAAAGTGACTCGAATATTTAGTTCGATTTAATGTATCAACCTAGCATTTGCCTGCTGTGAAAGTGAATTCTATTCTTCAGTTCGACGGAAGACCTATCAACATTCTTCTATCCTTTAGTCAAGTTGTCTTCCATTCTCCTCTCGCTTACCCAGCATTATTCCTTATATTGCAGTTTTCACTATCCCCTCTTTATTTAATACTCGTTAAAAATACATCCTGATTAGTTTTATTCCGTAAAATAAATCTGCGCGAATCAGCCGTTTCATTCCAAACCAATTCAGATCTCTTAAAAAATTTAGAATGAAAACTGGACGAAAGTGGTAAAAGTTTCGAATAGAATTGATGCATATAAAAATACGCTCTAAAAATTCAATTAATAATTCAAGCAAAAGGAAAAAATTAACGCTGACGTAATGAAGCTTTAACGACAGGTCAAGTATAACTGAATAAGGATGAAATATTCCTTGACGTCACGTTCACGTCACGGCTAAAATTTCCTCCACCCGCTAAAATATAGAAGTTGCGATTCCAGAATGTAAAATCCCGCTGACTCTAACATTTCCGTGATTTTAATTTGCTTTTCCAAGTTTTCATAATGATATTTGCATTTTTCCTGGAGTCATGTGATGTAAATGCTCGCCGCAGCTTTCGGTTGCTGCATGACAAAATCAATCACTCTTATATAGACTTACTCTGAGGTTAATTCCCTTTCGGCACCACCCTTCTATCACCCGGCATCGTAATTTCACACAGCGACCGCAGTCGTATATAATTCGGCGACCTGTTTCCCCGTGAGGCAGCACAAATTTATCCGCGAGAAATTTTTCCCGAGAAACCCAAATATGTAGACTCTGAACCAAACGGGGGAGCCGAGTCGACTTTTCCAAATTCGAAAATCAGGCTCACTCAGCCTCCCGTTTCTTTCCAGCAATTTTATTTTTGGTACCAACTGGATTTATTTCTACGAAATGTATGAGGAAAGAGCCTGAATGATTTTCAAAAGTTGTTTCAGGAGAACTTGAACTTAACAGCCCTATCTGTGTCTCTTGTCGATGGCCAAAAATTAAGTCTCAACCCTAATGTAAGTTTTCAACATACATGTTCCCCTCAATTTATGGATTATGATGTATTTAGCTGGGACTACCGTACCCTCCGAATATTAAAGGTAAAATTGACGGTATATTTTCTCGACACAAAGAGCTTCAGAGTTATTAACTCGGGAGGAGAATAACTGCTGCAGCAATGATGCTATTTAAATCTGTAATATTCATTCCATTTTCTATTTTCAAGCATATTCAATTTCCAATTAATGATATCCCGTGACACGCATTGACCTTTCCGCTCTGTTAAAACCCCTCATACACTAGTTTTGTAAGCTGTTTCGAAGTAATGCCGAAAAGTCTTAGGATAGAAGTAACTATTAAGACATGATTCATGTTAATTCATCCTATATTCGTTAGCGTTTCAACATTTTCTTGCATTAGATTGCAGCCATGTTTTTATCTTATCTCCCAAAAATGTCAAAAGAAACCTGTCTTATAAAATGTTTCATATTAATAAATTGTGCAAGACCGAAAGTAAAATCAAGCATTTTCTCCTTCAATAAACTTCCTCAATCAGTTCCTAGTAATTCATTCTTTAAATATCCCAAGTCGCTACCGAGGCCAGCAGGACGGGGGCATTAGGCCAACAACCGCAAAATAAAAGTGACGGACAACGTCCCACGCCGTGTCATATGGAAATCTGAGCCAAATCGCCAGAACCGATCGTACTCCACACGTAGGAGTGTCCACTCGATCAAATTCAGCCGCTAAGCCTTCGGCCGGCATTAAAGCGAAACGCACGGGGGCACCGTTTCAACCCCTCATCCCTCATGCCCACTCGTACTAGAAGCTTCCAACGCTGGCTGGCGCGCGTCCGTGCAGAATAAAAAAACGCGATACGATTTCCACGCCTCCCGTTTTCAAGCTCCTGTGTTTACGCGAGCGCGTTGCCGTGGAGATGGAAAGGGAGGGGAGGGAAGCAGTAGTTACAGTCAGGAAGGCGTCAACTCGGCGAGATTTGTCGCGGGAAAAGAACTTGGGGAGAAATTCCTCGCGGTAGTTGCAGCAGTGAAGGGAAATGCACGGCGCTCTTCAGTCAAGTGGGGAATCAAATGGGTCGAGAGGAATCAAATACGAACAATATGATACGCACACGGATGAAGATCACGCATCTATTCATACATTTGCGTCAGATGTAAATCTCATCGTCTGTTGGCAGGGATTAGTCTTTGATGGAGGGTTGAAGTAAAATTGGAACAATTGAGTTCTCTCGGTTAATGCAGCTGATGTGATGTAGGCTGGCAGCTCATAATTTCAGATCATCAAGAAATGAAATCCGGCAGAAAAAATAAATTTGCTATCTAATTACTCATACATCCGCAACTTGAGGACCAAAGAGTGAGCCATGCGTCCATATTTCGTCAGGTTAACGAATAAAAGGAAGATAGGAAACAAATATCACACCGTTCCGCGGACAAAATTCTCACAAATAATCACAAAACAATTGTGGGAAGGCACGAAAAACTAAATTAACATAAATTAAGCCTTATACATGGATCAAAACTAATTTATCATAATTTTTGGAGTCTTGTCACAACGTAGGTATAATTATTTGGAATTTCATGAAGAATCAGATTGTGAAGGACAAAACATTTTACTTGACATTTTTTGAGGTAAAAATGATGAATCAGAAGATTGATGAAAGGTCCATCACAACTGCTGACTTATACCAATCAAATAGTAAGATTTGTTAAGTAAATGCCCAACGAATCATCAGACATCATTTCTACGTAATATTTTACAATTTTTATAATGAGCACTCTTTACTTAATTCGACATGGATTGATAAATAAATTAGTCCGTCTTCACTCCATTTCGTTCAGCTTCAGGTATTGGATGATTTATTTTTAAATTCTAGCGAAAACCAGGGAATGGATATATTGACTCAATCACCTACCTACCTACACGCATCATAATCACTTCGATCGAAAGGTCAGTAACATCAAACTTTGGTTCATGGCATTTGTAACGGTTGAGACTGACAGCCCTTACGTAAAGAATTACATCTCTTGATTCACGCGGAAATTATCAATATTGTTTTTTACTTTTTTTTGCTTATGATGGACCGTAACAAAACTTTACCCAACGGAGAACCGGAACCGTCAAATCAGCCGTAAAAATGCAGGAATTTTATTAATGGCCTCCCATCTATCAAGTATCAAGATCAACGAAGCAGCGGAAAGTTACAAAGGAGGCATGGAAGAGCTTCAAAAACGATTCTGGGGCCATTAAGGAGCGAAAAACCACTTGGACTAACGGAATAAGTGACGAACGTACGAAACATGACGATTAAGAGCTTGGGATGAATTTCAACTGCAGCAACTAATGTAATAGCAAACAGTCTCATTTAATAAAAGAATTCAAAGACACATAAAAACTATGCCACAAGCGAGATAAACCCGCGGAATTGGGAGTGGTAAATAAACAGGTTATCTATCTGACCATTCTCATTCGTGAAAGATGATATGTAAGCTATAAGAGGTAGAGAAAAAGATAGGATAGACGTATTTAAACAATCTCATGAAGTATTTTGAATTCAAAAGCATAATAAAAATTTTAGGGCGGCTTATTGAGAAAATCTTTAATAAAATTATTAGATTTTACTTGAAAGTCCAAAAAAATAGCTCTCGGGCGTGGGTGAGTAAAGAACGGTAGCAATGGCAAGAAATGAACTCTATCGAAGGAAAATAACATCTAATAATATAGGAAAGAGAACCTACCACATTAAGGAAGGGGCAAAACGGGGGATACTCGCGAAAATTGTTTCTCGTTGTATTCATCATTAAATAAAAACAATATACTTACTTTTAACCCTGTAAAAACTCTAACGCTAAGGTAAGCCTCAGGTACTGGAACATTTCATTCCAAACACATCAAGAAACAGCTATGGATTGATAGGTATGCCAGATTAAAATCACACAGTTTATTCATGATAGCACTAACAATTATGAAAGTAAAAGAACTTTTAAAGCAGATATGTGCTCATTTGTGACGAACGTCGTCATTGCTCGAGGCGTTATTTCATACATGGCTCCCAACGCTCAAGACAGCCTACTTAAGCTAAAGCTAGGTAATTCAAATGACTGTTTTTGGAGATGTACATTTTATGGCTTCTTGAACAGCGGTATCAAGACAGAAAATTTTGATACTCCCCAATTTTGGATTCATCATTCGTTTGATGAAGACATTTCACCGTTTAAAACGGCCTTTATTTCATATACATAATTTTCTCGCTAGTTTGGACACACAATAAAACATTTATAGATCAAAAGAAGTTTAATTATGCGATTCAGACTTAGAAACGAGGCAGTACCGTCATCTCGTCTCAGCTTGCGAATATTCTTCCGCAGATTTTCTGCGGAAACGCCGGCAGAGTGCCAGCAGCGGTGAACCGTTTGAAGCGAGAACCTTCCCATCCCAGAGCGATTCCACTCAACTACTCTTACTCCCATCAATGTAGGCAAATGAGAAAATAAAACCCGTAAAGAAAGAAGGAAAGCAGTGAGGCATACAATAGTCAACAAGAGGCTTCGATGGGCCGTTCTTAGAAGAATGTGTGCATAATAGAACGAGGAAGCTTCGAGTAGGACGGTTGCCGGGCAACGCAGCGTACACAAAAGGTGCCAATCATCGGCCGCGAGTGAATCTATCGCTGCCCCCGTCCCCTTCTTGATTCGCTCTCTCCACGACTCCATAAATAACTAGTTTCAGCGCGCCAGAACGATTTTTCGACGTACTGAGAATTATATAGAAGGGTTGTACTTGCATGAAAAAGGATTGCGTCACATAAAAATTGAATAAAAATCGACAATGGCGAATGGTAACACCGAGTTACTTCCACAGCCGTAAGCAATGAAATATTTCGTTCTGGGCGGGAAGTGACTTAAATCTAATTTGCCTTTTATTACTCGTTACAAATGGTAATAATAGAGGATAGAAGATAACTCAATCCACAATCACACCACCGAAAATTTAGAGGTAAAATACCCAGGAGTTGTTCCCTCCCATTAAGAAAACAATACTTTTTATCGCGTGAATTGGTCAGAAGTTGCCATCGATTGGCTGTGAAGCAAGTTAGAAATTCTAACACATTGGTATTTATTGACAATATAATTGTCACAAGTTATTATGTTCCGCGATATGTTAATAAAAATTATTTTCTGAAAGCCCTTTTCTGAAAGTTCTGTCCTCTTTCTATTTATGCAGTTCACAAAAGCCTGAGTATCAAAATACATGTACAGCGATTGAGCGATATTATCTGCATTAAAACTGTCGATGTTAGATTTAATATTACATTAACGTATGTAATATGCTGATCACTGTAGGATAGTCAAAAGGGGAAAATTTCCTAAAAATCATTTGTCCCCGTAATCCATTCAAAAATTTACGAAACTCTTCTAGATAGAAGGAAGTAAATTCTAGACGAACTTTAACGCAAATATTTCCTTTGGTCGATGCCAAGAAATTCCATCCTTCAGTAACGCACGTACGATTATGCACTACGGTGGCACTTCGGTTTGGAAAATTTTCAACCTCTCGCTGTCAAACCGAGAGAAAGATGAATTTCTCAAAGACGCTTCCGTACGCCTTTCACCCTGGTTTCATTGCTTGTGCACGGGTATCGCGTTAGGCCTGAAACTCCGTGAAAAACGTACTGCAGCAGTGGTAAAGGGTGATAGTGGAGAACGCGTGATAGAAGACGTTGGCTAAGTTGGCTCTTCCCGCAGCAGATCAATGGAATTTTGAATCCATACAATATTCCTAGGCCCGATAAAAACAAAAGAAATCCAACAGCCGCACAGCAAACCTGATAGTTGCAGGAATTATAAATTATGAATACAAATTTTGGGCCACATGCACTGTATAAGACTACCCCTTTTCCAACGCGCACATGCAAAGTAAAGTACTTCAGCTAACGTTGAAACCGACCACAAAACCAATCCATCCCTAGTATGAACGTATGAACCATTTGCGGCGACCGCAGATTGTATATTCCGGCGCGAAGCTTGAAAACCAGCACTCTGTGGCCAGACTCGGCTTACAAGACAACCCCCAACTTTAGAAAAGATTTTTTCGGTATAATAAAGTTATTTCTTTTGCCGGAATATACGGTAATTGTTTACAAAGACAATACAGGAATTAGGCCAAAAAATTTCGGGCACAATTCAAAATAAGACAAAAATTTTAATAGGTTTACATACTCTTTTAAAGGTCAAAAAGCTGGTGCTTAAGCCGTTGTTACAGTTTCGATATTATCCAATATTTTCCGAAAATACTTAAAAAATAAACAGCCAAGGCCTAAAATGTTGTAAGGTAAATTTTCATGAGGTAAAAATAGCCTTAATGTTGAATGATATTCGTTAAATTTCGCTTCACCTAAAGAAGGTTCCATTAAGAGACAAAGGAAAACGCAAGTAATGAAAAGGAAAAAAATACTCTCTTCTTAAGGAATGAGCTAAAATAATAAAAATAAAACGTAAGCACGTCACTACACCACTTTAGGAATTGATATTCAATGTATTATGTAAGGGTAATAATTTCACGTTAGTTATGTTACAATTGTGCGAACGCCGGCCCATACATTTTGAAATTCTGCTAGTTTACTCATATAATAATTGAACTTTCGACATTCTGAGCACTTTTCAAAGCAAAATAGGCACGTTTTTAAAGCAAATTATGGCAAAAGACTGTTCAGCCGCTTTCAACACACTCACGTCAATAAAAAAACTAAGTAAAATCGACTGGACCATAGAGCCTTTTCATGAGAGTGAAGAAAAAATAAAATCCATGTTGAACAAACAAGAAACAAACTCCACCGGATGCAATGCTTACAGCTATAATTTCTGAAAACACTAACGCTAAACAAGGCCATCCTGTGGAAGTTTACAAAGGTTCATTTTTCCCTGTAAAATTAACTTGATTTGAAGATCCCACAAAGTTACTCTTGATACCATTTTATTTTCCAAGAAAAGTCGAAGCCGATAAAAATGTGTTTAAAGAAAGGAAAAGCAGTTCATTGAGGGAGGGGAAGTTTAAAATTTTTTTCTTGCAAATTCAGCATGAATTAAAGCTCCGATAAATTTACGCCTGATAACATCTTATTTTCAATGAAAATTCGACAGAAGCTAGGATATAAATGCATGGAGAGAAAAGAAGAGCAGTACGCTAACAAGAGAAGAAGAGGGAGATATCCACACCCTTTGAAGTGAGAGGAACCCGAGGAACCCAAGATAGATGCGGGTGGGTATGTGGGAAGGGTTGAAATGGAAAAAAAGAAAAGAAAAAAAAAGATACGGAGACGAAGAGAGAAAGGATAGCCCGGCCGATGGATCTGGATGATGGTGCTAAGACAGGTGGTTGGTTGTTCAAGCGAGGGGTGGGCGGGGAGTGTATTTATAGCGCTGTAAAGAGCTTCTCGGTTGCTTGCTCTCCGTCCGGAAGGGGGTGGGGGGAGTGACCCGATTTGAGGTCACGATCACGTGGTCAGGGCGGATGGCGAGAAAAGGCGGGAGGGGCAAGAGGATGGGCGTGGTGCGGGGGCGGGCGGGGGAGAGGGGTTCCTGGAGATCACGTGACGATGAGATGGTCATAATCTTCCCTCTCATGGAGATGCAGGGATTCAGATTTATTTTTCCTTCCACTACCCTTTCCCCTCATTTCACCTGCAATTCACCTCCCACGTCGCGGTGATATTACTTATTCGCCGTACACCAATTTTACTATGGTTACGTTTTATATTATGACACAGACCGGTCCCAGGACAATCAATTTACAGGATTTCATGAATGTATCGCAAATAAAAAATTGAGGACAGTCGACAGGTGACAAACCAGGTTTCGATTACAGATCAGAAGTAGTATGCAAAAATATACTCACGAGAAAAATTAGTCATGGAAAGACGGAAATAGAGGAACTAGTTACCAATATTCGAATGAGATAGTTATGTATGTTTTAAAGTTATGCACGGAGTAAAATAATGAGGAACGAAAAGATTATAAAAAAATAGTGAGTTATTCCGTAGGTTTCGGTCGAGCCAATACTTTATAATGAATCAGGATCAGTTTACTTGAGAGAACTTTTAAACTACATTTTAATAGCTCAGGGCAGTATTCCTCTATTTTAAATGTACATAATACCCCGCGAGCCGCCTAAAAGGCGTGTGGCAGGAGGTTTTAGGACGCCAGCCGTTTATTTCAAGTCACAGGCTATTTATTTACTCCGTGGGGTCACGTGATCGTTTTCACCTAGATGCAAAGTTTGCTCACCACCATGTTGGTTAGTGAAAAGCATACCGTTCGTTTCATATTGAAATCATGAGTCTTTGAGTATTTGCTTCGAAACGGACGCCGCGGATTCGGCGAACGACCAAATTAATGAACTCCAGGCTGCGCTAAGTTATTTCCCCGCTTTAAGAGGTTTGATAGCAGTCGTGGAATTTATCAGAAAAGGCACTCATTACCTTTACACAAACCGCATTTCAGTTGGACCAGATAGAAATTTTTACCTAGACTGCTCTCTTAACATTATAACTAGTTAGGAAAATCACAAGAAAAATCAACACTTTCACGCCACATGTGCGAAAATAAAATAAAATTAACGTTATAATCAGCTGTACATTGATGATAAAAAGTAAATATCATTTTCCTATGATACCATTTTTGTTAATGAGACAGACGAAATAGATGACGTGAATTATTTAAAGAAATATTAATTTAATCAAAGAAATAAATAACTCAAACAACTACTAAAATGCAGTTAAGTAAAATGCAAAGCACGGCAGTTTTAGGGGAGTAATTCTTTCATCAATCTTTCGTAAATATTAGACCTAATTTCGAAGAATAAAAGAGCTACGAAACCAATGACATGAAATCTATCAATTAGGAAATATGCTGGTAATAAATCAGATATCAGTAGTTTTCCCATTTTTTCTACGATCATAATAATTGATTATAGCAGTAATACCTGGAATAGGAGGACATGAATGACGTCCTTCAATAACGAACTGGACAGAGGATGTTATGGTATTTAATCAGCAGCGAAGCGGAGGCATTCTGGGAATGAAAGATGCATGCCAGATTCCAACATTATATTCTCATCTATGTGGTCTTTCCATGAAGATCGTCTCAACCACTTTTTCATGAGGCAAGAAAAAAATGCTGTACAGAAAAATAAATTTTAATATCCTAACCGTAGCATAGCAAATGGGTCGTTGGTGTTGGCCAAAGGTACGGAAGAAGAATGTAATATTAGCGATGAGTATTATCTATGGAGCCAATCTTGACAATATTTCCATGAAAGCCCATTCGGCAAGATATTATGAACAACTTTTGTATAATAACGGATTTAGTCCTCCGGATCTCAGAGCTTTCATAGATAGTTAGTTCAGAGTATCCATGATGCAATCGTATAGTCTTCGTAACTTTGTGGGATAGAAGACGTTGGCTAAGTTGGCTCCTCCCGCAGTAGATCAATGGAATTTTGAATCCATACAATATTTCTAGGCCCGATAAAAACAAAAGTAGCTGCATGGCAAACCTGATAGTTGCAGGAATTATAAATTATTAATACAAATTTTGGACCATATGCACTGCATAAGACTAGCCCCTTCAAATCGTAAAGTCTAAAGTTACGGGGTAAAATAGAAAAAAAAATCCCAAAACCTCTGATTCTTTCTAACATGACTTTTGAAATATATAGTAAAAATATCGGTAATCGGAATAAAATGTTTGCTATCTTCGCAGAATACTACAAGGTAGTTTGGTGAATCAAACATTTCACCCATTGCGTCTGTGATATGGCTTACAAACATACTCGGAAGTTTTCTCTCAGTGACAGCCAAAATCCTGGCCTAATGTCACAGTTTTACTCATGATATCATGAAATAACCTAATAGGAAACGGATCATCAATTTTCCTCGAACCACTTAGTGGAAACTACTGGTATAGGGACCCACTCGCAGGTTGAAATGTGAAATTTCCATTGGGGAAAATTTATACACCTTGACCTAGACTCGAAGGAGGTCCAACAAGGTTAGAGGGAATCCAAAATTGGCACCAATTTCGGGGAATCGATTTCCTCGCGATGATTTGCTG
The DNA here is from genome assembly GCF_921293095.1 of Ischnura elegans. Lineage (NCBI taxonomy): Eukaryota > Metazoa > Arthropoda > Insecta > Odonata > Coenagrionidae > Ischnura > Ischnura elegans. The sequence goes on from NC_060250.1 coordinate 68,816,975, forward strand.
CTGTATAATCTTAAGGTGTCAACGCTGATGAATGCACCAGAGAAAAAAGTACCGTGGGAGTAAGAAGAATGACGATTAGTTCGGAGATTTTATTCTCTCCGTCGTTTTGCAACGCTTTTTGATGCGAGAGAGTACGACGTTGCCCAATTCGCACACGGCATGACATTTACCAACGGAGAATAATGACCCGCTTCACCATAACGGAAGGTACTTCAACGCCCTCGTTAACAAGGTGGTTTCTCTGAATGAGGTGCCTCCATAACACAGCCCAGGAAGCCGTGCAATTATCAGACTGGGGTAGAAAGGGAAAATTATGAGCGCGCGCGGCCGCGAGCATCGAGTAACGGACGGGAGCAAGTGTTTCGCGACAGTTCTTCGGAATTCGACGGTCGGGACGCCACCTCGAATTCTCGGAAAAACGTACGATGACACGGAAAATTATTTGAGAGGGATGGATGACAAACAGATTAGCATCTTGAGAGAGCAAAGTACCCAACGAAGACGTTCTTTCCTTTCATCGGAGACTTCTTGATGTGTAACATACTGGTACGTGCATCTTAGAGAGGAAGAGAAAATAAATTTTATGATGGTTTGAAAACGGTTAATATAACCGTAAACAATACATACAATTTATTGGATATACTTCTAAAACCTCGTTTCCGATTTAGTAATATAATAGATCACTCTTCACAATGTCCAGTTAAAACGGCTTTAAGCAAGCTTTCTTCACCAAATCAACTCTATCAAGAGATGTCACTTTAACATCGGTTCAGGCTAATTGTGAGACATCTGGTATCCCGTTTTCCTCGTAGCCCTTGGATGATGTAAAAATCACTTATTCGACTCGCATTTTCTCCTCTTATGACAGCGCAAATACTTAAGCATAACAACATATATGAAAGGCAGACAATCTTCTGGCCTGTCCTTTGCGTAATTTTTATTCATTTAGATTTCAAAACAGAAATTTTCCTTATGTTACGTTACTTCTAAAATCTTCAATTCTTAAATACTTTGCAAACAGGTTTTCAACGTCTTGAAGAAGATTTTATTTGCTTTACTTCTCTTCATAAAGAATCCATTTTTCACAATCCTCCAGGTGTTTGCCTTCATTTACTACTGATCAGGTAGTAAGCGATGTCAAGGGATTTACAAAACGTTTTCGGCATTTTCACTCGGGAGTAAAGAATTTGATAACACTGAATTTTCAAATTACTTAAAATAGTACGAGTAAACCAGCTCGATTCTATAGTTAACCAACAACTCCGGAGGCAAACCCACTGTCTATAAAACGGTGGATAAACTGGGTAGATAAGACGAGGATCTAAGTTATAAAAATAACCTCAAAGACTCCATCTACACTGGTCTCGAGCGATGACCTCTTTTTTTTCCTCAGGAGTCAAGTATGTTTACATGAGATTGCGCAGACTCTTCACAACCGCGCGAGTGCAGGTATCTGAATCACCGAGGTGGATAATGACGACGTCCCAACAAACAGATACTTCATTCAAACTGTTCCGCGAAGATATGCACAGAAAAAATGACTGAACAATCCACATAGCTATGCCATCAGAGGTGTTCGTATTAGTTTCACGAGAAACATCGCGGAACTCTGGTTAGGTATGCCTTCCTCGAGTCATGGAAGGTAATGCCCTCGGGCTGAACTCACAATGAGACGGCTCTGTAAATGTCCTTCACTAACCCCCATGATCTCCTACACAAAACCAATAAAGTCTCTGTATTTAATTGCTACAATGCTACAAAGGGATGGCTATCGTTAGATTATATTTATTCCCTGGAACTCAACGTGTTCCTACATCTTTTGTATGAGTCAGTGCGAGAAAAAAGCAAAAACTGTCATTGCCATTATTCTGATGGATGCTACATTCACATCATTCAATAAGAAAACTGAAAAGGTTATTAAGATACTTGATGACCCTCACTCAAGTGTTTTACATTGTTACAAAGGCCTGAAATTTGGATTCCACTTTAGTAACTTATTCTTTTAATGTGTTTTGATTGGCTATTAATCTTTTTCGCGGTAAAAAATGTTATGGCTGAAAATTGAGGTTCACTTCAGAAGACACTATATACTTAATAGAGAATTTCTCTATCTTATACAGACGATTGTACTTTATGGGTTCCTTAACAGAACCTTTGATTTAGTAGCGATAGAAAATTGATGGTGTTCACTATTCTAAGATCAAATTATTTTTTAAATATTAAACTGCATGTCTACATCTCATATGAAACTCTCACGCACTCAAAAAAATACTGAGACTGACGCTAATCTACTTGTTTACTTTACACTTCACATTGAAAATGTCACGTGAGATTTCAAACACTTACATAAATTAATAGAACCACTGGTAGTTGGAGACTATGCTAGAACAACAGTAATGATTCACGAGGCATTTGCAGACTTTGGACACTCTCCCAGTACATACGACGTTCGTTCGCGAGTGCTTCAGGCGACGAACTTTGCGAACACCAGATGGTATCAAAAATAAAAGATGCAGTGACACGTGAAAGGGACATTAGCATTCTGATCTGATGCTGATGCGGCACTTGCGAGGTAAGTAATGTACCGTCTAAAATCCGTGATTAATTCTCAGAGGTCAAATGTCAGCTTACTTCAATGAAGCTGTTTACCAAGGGTTCACTGAGTATGGTGTAATTGATGGTTCCATACTGTGATCACATTTTCATTCGTCACGTAAAAGGAATTATTTCCTTTTCTACACCTCTGAAAATAATGAGAGGTATTGTCGTCATTAACGTAATAAGACATAATAGAAATAAATAATAAGTACGAATAATAATAATAATAATAGCATTAATAATAAAAATACACGGAAAGCTGATCATTGGTAAACTGTTTATTATATCCTAATAATTATAAATTTATTTATATTATTACCGGTGCAACAAACTATCCAGATTGAAGCAAAATTTATGTTTGAGTAGCTCATTATAATAGGAATATTTACTGCCAATGCAAATTTGCCCACCTATAGGAATTAGGCCATCACCTGGGGGATCTTGACGAATGGCTTCTTTTATGTAGAGAGGCAAATCAAATTATGTAACGCCCTTTAAGATTATTAAAAGCCTGTTCCAAGCTATGCGGACTTGTTGGTTGTATCTTTGATATTGATTAGTTGCGTTATACCGCTTCAATCTTAAGTGGCGAATGGTTAAAAGAGAGGCAATGCGAAATAATTCTCTTTTAAGATCATTTAAATCCTGTGCCAAACTATTCGGACACATGAGCGAAATAAGTAATGTTAAATTATCTTAAAAGAAGCGAATGCAATTTTAACCACTAACGCAAAGGCGTCCCTTTCCACCCGTTAAAGCCGCTACACCATCTAATGATCACTTGATGACGCTCAAACAAACAAGGTTTCACTTCACTTTATACGAGACGCTCGATAGAATTGGTGCTTCGGCTGCGCTCATATTTTTCCCATATGATTTGTTTTACGACGTGCACGTGCCATAATCGTTCAAAACACACCCTTCTCCATTCCAGAAACACAAACATTTGGATTATTATCAGTTTCCTCCTCGCACCGACACGTCGCGACATACATGCGCTTCATAGAAGTGTTCACGCCACTGAGAAGTTAGCTTAATTACCTTCGAGCACTTGCGCACGAGCGTGTCATTTCACGAGGCGCCCAGGTTCACGGGAAATATCCGCCGACTAAGAAAGCGTTGCCGATGAGGACGAGGAACGTGCTGGTGTACGCAAATAATTTGAGTGATCCCATCCCACTCACAAGGACGCCTTCAACCAATTCTCAAGTCAGCAACCGCAATGAGAGGACTAAATAGCAGACGACAAAGCTTTTGGTTTCTTTCATTATTTTTACATACACACGTCAAAATTTATCTACATACTATAAAACCCAATTCCTGACTGATTCATTAAAATTTTTGGGGTGAACGAGAAATAAAAAATCGTAGAAATACGACAAAAAATCGTAGAATTAACCCCTTCTAAACTCACCTGAAACCGTAGAAAAGAATTGCCGAAATACTAAATTTTCAAATATGTCATTTTTAGAATCTATTCCACGTGATACGTCGAGGAACTTATTTTCAGATCCATGGGACCAGTTTTAATTTTGACTAAATCGTGCAATTTCACTATTCCGTTAATTTTCAACTCAACAGCAGAAGGAGATACATAGGATTCATAGTTCATAGGTCATGAGAAGTCATAGGATTCAAGAAAACTTTTGAGAACTGGTAGAGTGACCAGAAAAGGCCGCAGGCCAAGCGAGTATCTACATACAGCCCCGCAAGATGTTTCAATATGCGTGTGGGGAGATGTTAGGAAACCAACCTTTAACCCGCATGAGAACACTAAAAAAATTACGTGCGCATAGAGAGAGAATTAGCGGCCTGATTTAGATCCAGCCCAAATTAACATCCTTCATTTTTCGAGAATGAAACGAATTGGAGAACCTATACCATTGGAAAATCATCACTCAATTATTTTGTCGCTTATGTTGAACATGGAACGGTTCCTAAGGACGGGTGATTTTCATGGTTTTGGGAGATGGGGATAAAGTTCACTGTCCAGAGTAGTTGGACTGCTAGATAATTTTTAATTGTTTGGCAGGAGATGAGAGGGGTTAAAACTGCTTGGACTGCTTGAAGAGAATCATGCCAAATTCGGTATCAAGAAATATATTTTGACTCATGTCTTCGGGTAACCGATGTTACCATGAAAGACTTTATATCCTTATAAGAAAACCTACACTGAGAGTTATTTACTGTTTACCTAACCTTCAATTATGAACGCAAATGATGAAGTCCATTTACTCACTTCGTCATTGAGACAGTTGGGCCCAGCATCGAAACGTTACACTGTTTGTATTTTCTTCTAAGAACCCCCTACATAGTATGATTCTCAGTTAGTTGTCTATGGCTGCGTATACTTTAACCTTTTCCGGCATGCTGATCATTGGTAAACTGACATGACATCACTGGCATGAGACGCAAGTGGTTCAGGCCAACGTTTTCCGGAGAGATATCGTGGAACAGCATATTAAATGACACATAAATACATATATCGTACAATCCACTTAATTTTAATTTCACAAACTCTCTTACATGTGTTGCCTTGCAATCATTAGTAATCAATATCAGTACCTGATGATGATTGCAAGCCAACCGAAACACGTGTAGTAAAGTTTCTGAAATTAAAATTAAGTGGACTAAACGATATATTTCTTTACGCTTCATCTAGTTATTCAAGCAAAACTCATCATAAATTCTCATGAGAAACTTAAGATGCGCGATAAGAACCAATATTTTTCCCTATCAATACATCTGTCTATCTATTGTTTACATAATCGTAGTTTTTCACAGTGGAAAACGGGGCTAATAACTCCGCTAGCACCCGATCTCCTTGGTCCTCCATAGAGGCCTGAGGAATTGCGTGAAATTAGTCCCCAAAATGAGTTGGTAAGGATTAGGTTGGAAATAAAAAAGGGAGGAAACAGAAACCGGGGAAACATAAATATCGACGAGAAACTCGGCTCTCCCATTCCGTGTCTCTCTTTGCCGCGTTGAAATGCTGCGAGAAAAATCACCTCCGGTGGACCTTTCTCCCCCCGGTCGTTAAAAAACAAGGTCAATTACAGTTCCTTTTATACGCGCAAAACTTTACAGGCATTGAAAGATCTACGAACATAACACGGCCAGAAGTAAGCATAGGCTCATCTATTTATTTTTGTTGTGTTTAAACTGTGTTAGAAGGAAGAATGTTTGGTAAGAGGGGAGATGAGAGTGGAGTTACCGATAGAAAAGTTGAATTGTTATTATGAATTGAAGATGCAAGTTTATTTTGGTAAGGAGCACAGGCTGTCGTGATTTGGAACATTTTCCACACAATCTTACCTTAACTGGCAGAATGACTTCAATAAAAGAACGTTTTCCGCACGAAAATAAAAAAAATACCTATCTATTTACATCAGGGTATAACGTTTTTCCAACGAGGCACCGGAGGCAATGTGCAAATAGAATCCACCTTATTGATCAAATAACATCTAATACACTTCTATTCCAAAAAAGTCAATCACTCTACTCCTTACAGCACTAATACCCCTCTAACATTCCCAGTGCCACGGGCTGATATATCGGCTGTTACTTCACAACCAAACGTGCCAAGAGCCGAAATACCGGCTTTGAGGTAGACAATTGTTCAAATTAATAATTATGGAGCAATTAAACTCTCCATTTAAAGATCAGGATTAAGTACACACTTACAAATTAATACAATAAAAGTAAAATAAAAAAAACAGCATGTTGATACACCAAAAAATGACATAGCAAAAATTTTCTGGTTATTAGGGTTCAATTGGGAAGTATGAGGCATGGAACCTTTTTTGCATATGCTGAGATAACTTTCCAACTCGCTGTGTACCGTGAGTATCATGGTGGGCGATTTCAAGCAACACAAATGGTTATTTGTTTACAACGTTTCGCCATCTTTAAAAGTGGCAATTTGTTGGCGGTACTCGCACGGCCCCTCCCGATCCATCGCCAGCCATCCCCCGAGCGACGACAGCTCAGCGATTCAGCCACGCCGGCCAAGACCACTCAACGGCCACGCGGTGGTCACGGGCACTGTCCACACGTCCCGGTCCGCCCATGCCTTCCCTCGCCATCCGATCTCTACGGCTAAAAACTCTCACTCGTAAAACAGGGAAGGTAAAAAAAAGATGGAATCGGAACGGAGAGAATAATTTTTCCTGCCCACTTCAGAGAGCTGTCTTTCCCCAACCCCGCGGACATCATCGCCACCCCCTTCCTATTCTCTCCCCTTTCACTTTCACCTTTCGGGAAGAAAGTCCCCTCTCTTATGACGGAAACTCTCCACCCTCCTGCCCCCCTAACGCTCTTGCAATGAATTAATTCCTAATGCTCGGTGTTTTTTTGCCTTCAAAATTGGCGCCAAAATGACGTCGATCAAGTTGGGGAACGGCTTGCGGGAGAAAGATGGCAGCAATAAATATAGTAGGATGATGATGATGGTGTTGATGGCGAGGAAGTGGGAGTGCTGAGTCCGGAAGTCGAGCGGATATGAGTGATTTTGATGGATGTAGAGGCGATGGGAGGAGAGACGTGACCGGGGTTTATGCGAGAGAAATTAAGGCAGCCGGGGGGGAGAGAGAGTATTTGCGTACGATGGTATGGTATGGTATTTGGAGGAGGCGGCTGACAGCTGAGGTCATTTGCGCCATGAGGGGAAGGTGTGGAAGGAAAGGTGGAGAGAAACCCGGCGTCAGTATTAGTCGGTATAAAATAATACCCGACTTGATTTTTGTTGGAACAAGGGTTCTTCATTCTGCAAATTATTTTCCCAAATAATTAGTCTGAGCCTTTAAAATAGATGAAAACAAATATACTGTCATTATAAAGGAAAACATATCAGCCGCCTATGTTTCTTAAGGCTTGGTTACACGATAAATTAACATTTATGAGTTAATGTCTGAATGTATGAATGATTTTGGTGGATCGGAATGTATGAACCAGTGGCGCATCCAGGAAAGGGAAAAGGGAGAGATAGTGGGGCACCTCGGGGGTAACTCCCCAGCAGTGGTAGGGGTCTGAACATAATAACTGTTTTATCGTTCTAGAGTAAATTTGAGCCCCTCTATCTGCATCCACCACTGGTATGAACCAAATTAGAACAGGTTCCATCTTCTGTGCATACGTTTGCACAAGTTGGTGGCGGTTACACGGTGCATTTTGACGTTTATTTTCGCGTTCATAAATTTAGACATCGATTCGTGCGTGTTAACGTATCGTGTAACCAGGCCTTAACCCCTGCATTGATGAATTTCCCCGCTTCACGTCTTCCTATCCGAATCTCTCGCAGCGGGTCATGGAACTCCACCGGCGATGAAATCGGTTCCGGGGAGAGGACTGGTGGCTTAAAAGATTGGAATGCGACGACCGCAGGAAGGTTAACGCCCACCTCGCATTAAAGCCGAGTTGAACTTATCTCGCGGCCGCCTTTTTTTCGACTCGGGAAGACCCAGTTGAATAATAGGAGCCGAGGCTGGACGCCAAGGGACGATGGCTATCTGGAGAGGAATGGACCTCGGCACCATGACGCGCAAAATCGACGACAACGAATCCGCCTCGTCACCCAAAAACTTACGGAATCCAGAGCGTGGAATGCGTTGACATCAAGGTTAAGTCCCCGAATCCACTCGCCGATGAGGGTCACTAAATCCTACATTTGCATTTTCGATTAGGAGTCGAGATCCAGCGATTAATTTCAGACGGAACTCCGTTCCGGTACCTCTCAGGGAACATAAGTGCTTGCCAAAAATTTCATTTATCTCTTTATATTTGTTAAATCATGATTCCTCACTGTAACTCTAAGGACAAGTTTTGAAAAATCCGAAAGTTTTAGGGGGGAGGGACTTATATTTGAAAATCGTGTGGATTAAATGTGTTCGTATGCGTTCCGGTTCCTAAAAATTGTAAAAATTAAGCCGAGGGGTCTTGCGTAAAATAAGATTATGTTATTGTTGATTGCTTTGTCCTGCCTATTTTTCACAGTCCTTACCCCCTTTAACATGTAAAGTCGTATCTAAATATAAAAATTGCAATTGCTGCCTTGAAAGTGTTGTCGCGAGATCACTTCAACCCCGCGATAAGGTTGACGAGTAACCATATTGATGGTATGACTTGAATGGTGAAATGGTTCAACTGAATTTCGTACCTTTAAATTTATCACGGGCCTTTTTCACTTTGTCCTGAGGTAAAGAGACTGCAATTTGTCGGTCGCAACAATTTGCTTATTTTGGCTAAGAAATTCAAAATAAATGTCAAAAAACAAGATTATATTTCCTGAACTATAATGCTAATAAATTATTTTTTCATTGACCAAATATTTTAAAATATGGGAGATGGAAGTTGTAGTGTACAATTCGTATTTATTTGTTCTCTTATGTGTACACTTCATATAAATAGGAGGGACAGCTTTGTGCTTTGATCCAGTTGGCGTTTTTCTCATGTATATATTATGGTTATTTTGATTCGGTGGAGATATCAACGAATAACCCTGTTTCCTCGCTTACTTCGGGATTAGCCGTTGACTTATGCCGTCGTTTTTGAGTGATTACGGCGCGGGTATCTAATTCCCTGTCCGCAAAAATATTTTGAAATCCCTCTCGCCGAAGCAAGGAGAGAAATCTCTTTAAAAGGTTAAGAGGCGATCTAAGTCGGCCGATGCTTGGTTTCTGGCGTCTAGAACAATGGCGTCATGCATCAACGAAACCTGAAACCCGCAAGACTGCCGCTAGAAAGTTCTGCCCCAACAGAAACGGTTATATTACTTATGGCAAAGTTTGGTACTCACATAAAAATATGCATCTCCGCATTAAATCTAGGATAAATATCTCTGGGTAAGCTTGACACATATCGCTTCCTAAAGGATGCTCGCGAGTTCGAAGTCTTCCTCGTGCGTGGAAAATAATGAACTTCGTAATGCACTTGTCGTTAGTCAACTTAATTCCTTAGCGAGACTCTTAAATTTTATAGTGTATTTCAGTTCTTAGGCCTCGCCTTTGTCAAATTAATATCTCGATTACTAATTTTGTCCCCTATCAGATTCAGCACAGGGGTTGCCATGAAAACTTGGTTCGGCACGCCTTCTCACTGGAATAAGTCCCGGTCACAATAATTTTGCGTAATGTAATGACTCATTATGGACCACACCATTTATTGTCATATTCCATCAATCACTGCACACACCCTACATCGAATGAGAATCTGAATTAAGATAGTTTTCAAAGAGTTATTATGCCTCTCGATGGACAAAACTACCTTTCGTATTTCTGATAAATTTCAAGAGGAATTTGAGCATATTCCAAGTAATTACTGTCAATGGTATGTAATTTTATTTTAAGTATTTGTGAACCAACAGACCTCTAAATATTTTTAGAGTTTCCACTTCATCGCTAGGAAAATTCAAATGGTGTTATGAAGGCGACTTGTTCAGAGCAACTTGGAATAACTATAAGGTTGAAAAATAGCAAAAGCGTTTCCAGGTTCCCAACAATTCTAACCCTCGAACCAGAGTAATTCGACTTTGATAGTAATTAGCGGAGAAATGTTTAGATTTCTATGGAAATTACTCAGAAGCAAGGGGAACACTTATGCTAAAGAAGAGTCATGTTAGGTGACACAAGCCTTCAAGAATCGATTTCATCATTGATGCTCATTTCTCTGATATGACTGGTAGAATATATAAGCCAGTGCTTAATGTCGGCGGGATTTCTCTGAGAGGTGCCGGAACGGCCGGCGTTAATAATCATTTGTGAGTGCCGCATATAAATAAAAAGTTTTTAAAACGCTTTTTTTGGAATTTGGTAAAATATGATTCCTTATTTTAACTTTTTTACGAGTTTAATGTAAACAATTTTTAGAAGGGTTATACTTGAAAATCATACGTAGATTAAAGGTTTTGACATGCGTTACGATAACTAAAATGTTATAAATTGAGGACTGATTTCAGTTACTGGTGTGGGCCATGATAAGTTAAGCCAAGTTAAGTCATTATAAACGAGGATATAGTCCCACACTTCACAGAGACACCAACGAGAGAACTAGGCAAGTATTTATTGAAATAATTTCTCTCTCTACGCCCAGAAGCTTTCAGTCCACCCGTATCATAAGACCTGTCCCAGTGACATCTCGTTGCGCGCCGTTTCGAAACATTTACGCGGACTCCGCGATATCCAACGCCGCAAACATTCCGTGTCTCACCGCATATCACGCCAGCCTTCCCCGTATCCCTCGACGGCACGCTTCGCTTCATTCACTCATTTAATTTTTTACCTTACCTTCGCTCCGCGTCCCTACCATGCGGCAGACACGCGATATGCACGACAAGGCGCTCGCGAGATGCCTTAAACGAGCAGAGAGCGAGTGTTATGGGTCGTTGGCCGTCCGCTCTCGGATGGTCAGCGCGCGTGGGGAAGGTGGTAGTCTGGCGCCAGAGGCCGGCGCCTGGAGCTGCCTTCTTCATCGCGGGGCAAGGCTGGCCGGGGTGCGCCTACCGGATACGGTGGCGGCGGCGCTGCTCCTGTCTCCTCCAGGCCCTTTTAGCGGAGCGACAGAGCTCCGGCTTACCTAATACACACCTACCCCGCAACATCGCCCGCATTCAGCAGACTTTCAGGGTGCCCGATATAGATTCGATACTATGAACTTCCTTGACTCTCCTTGTTCCGAATGGACGTGTGCTCTCACGGTTAAGTTCCATAGCTCCGGCATCCACGTTCATGATCCTTACCGCGCGAATCGGTCACTATTGAGTCAGATTTGAGTTTCTAGGATTAATAAATGCAAAATTAAAATAAAGTGTATTAGTGCTTAACGTGCCAGAACTGGAGAAGTGACATTAACTTGTTTTCTCATGTCCATAGCGTCATTACACATAAAATAAAACTTGTAGAATTTCCTCGGAATCTATCTAAAACGATATGTTGAGACGCATGGGTATACATATAGTTTCCACTTAAATCTTTTACTCAATCTCCGGACAAAAACACCATGTCCAAAAACAAAGGATTAGACAAAACAGGCCATATAATTAAATCAATGAATGATTGATAAGAGAAGTATAATACTTAGCAATAGGGGACCAAAAAGCTGTTGATAATTATTGAAAAAGTCTATAATCGTTGGATTAGTGGGCATCTCAGCACATTACTCAAGCCAAGGGGAGTTCGAGACCTAGCTAAGCTTACTTACTCACCCCATGGTCATTTCAATGAATGGTAGTGCCACTACAAGGATGGATCAGCCGTTTACGTAGGTTGATCAGGACCACTGAATCAAACACGTACATTTCGTTATTTAACCAAAATCCCTGTTTACGACAGGGGCGGATTAAGAGGGTCACAGTGGTCAGGACCATCAAATGTTTTCAATTTTTTAAATATTTTTATTGAATAAAACGAATTTTTGGTGCCGTCAAACGAATGACATCGGTTGGCAAGAATAAAAATGATATTTTAGGCTCCAAAATGCGTCAAAAATCGGTATTAAAAAAATATACTCGTAAGAACGCTCCTCTCTCAGGGGAGGGGGGGTCATGAGCTCCCCCCCTCCAAATTAGATTCTGAATCCGCCCCTGATTGACACTTCAATTAAAAAAAAACATTAGCATAAAACTCTCCCCCAGGCTTGGGGAAAGCATCGTCAACTTGCGCCTTATGGGTAAGACAAGCAGTGAGATGGAAAGGGGTCGAGTAAAAGCAAAGGGGGACATTGTTATGGTTGGTCATTTTATTACCTAAGAAGAGTCGCGACCGGGAGTGATTGAGATATTTTTAGGATCGGTGCACACGACTCGCGACGTGTAAGGGGGGGAGGCAGCGCGGGGAAGGAGGAAGAGAAAGTGGTCGACGGGGGGAGGGGCACGATGCGCTTCCAAAGTGAAAGAATATTCCAGAGCCGAAGTGGCAAGGTTGTGGGGGTTGTGAAAGAGCGAGGATATAAAGGAGGGGAGGATATGAGTAATAGGTGAGGCTAAGGGTAACTTGCAATTCGTGACATGACTTTCATGGTGTTTTATTTTAATTAAGTTCCAACGTAGTCGAGTATCGATGGGCTCACTTCATGGAAGTTGAACTTGTTAACATATATAAAACTAGGTAACCCGTGCTAAAATTTCACACTTACACGCTATCAGGGAATAAATATGTTAAGGAAACGGTATAATTGGGTTTTAAATGATGAAAAAAGTGTATCATTAAGTAGATACTTTCTTTATAGTTCTTAAAACAATTTCGTAATAAACTCTCACTCTTATACACAGCAATTTTATACCATTCACACATGTACAATCACTGCGTGCATTTCGTACTATTTTCATTTTTTGTTGTCAATTCCCGTTTATAATAATTCCTGAATACCTTCAACGTGATATTTTTATTTATTCGTTAGACACCTTATCTTTAAAGTTCCTTACGATGTATCTTTTAGAGAAAGTAGAACATTCTTTTAACTTCTTAGATTTTATTCTTAATATTTTTGCCTGCGTATGTTACGTTTCCTTGGTTTGGTTATGGATTTAACGGGTTTTAAACCTTTTTTTGAATTACGATGTATCTCAAGTGAGTAATCGGTAACTATGTAAAAATCGAAACTTTTAAGTCAAATTAATGGTTAAATTGTGGAAATTGAAATTGTATTTTTCCCCAGGGGCCGGTGATTCAGCGTTTAAAATGATACCTCATTCATCACTATAGCTGCATTATTAACGGAGCATATAATGGATGACAGAAAAAGACCTTTCTGTATTAATAAATATGATCTTATCTCAATCACGGATAAATATCCTGGATGCTTTATTTTGTGGTTCCAACCACGAATTAGTCACCACCTTATCTCCCAATCCTTTTTCATCCCCCCAGAGAATACGACTCCTTGTGTCCTCCTTCCGGCACCTGTTTGCCGAGTTATGGCGACGGAAGCATTTCGAATAACTGTAACGAGATTGAAAAATCTCGAAAAGAAGGCGAAGAAGGGGAGTGGGGTAGGGGAAGAAAAGATAATTGGGAGGCCGAAAGAGAGAAGAGTAGATTGGAGGAGGAGGATGAAAGAGAGGCCAGGGTGAGGAGGGAAAGGAGAGAGGAATGGCAGGTAACGCAGGGAGAAGAATAGGGCGATTTTAGGATTATTTGCGCGATTTTATGGGAGATTATATATGAGGGGGTGCGAAATCAAGGGGCACAAGTGATGATATCTGATTATTTTTCCGGGTATTCTTCCGCGTTTATCCATTTTGTAGGACAATATTTCGCCAACGCTCCAGTTGGCTTCCTCAGGTCCACTGAAGTTCCCAATCACTTCATGAAGTCACTTCAGTCCAATGAAGTCACTTCAGTGGACCTGAGGAAGCCAACTGGAACGTTGGTGAAATATTGTCCTACAAAATGGATAAACGCGGAAGAATACCCGGAAAAATCACCAGATATCATCATAATCTCCGCGGAAGCCTTCTTGGAAACTTGAAGTACAAGTGATTTTTTTTCTGTACAGGGTTAGGTGCAGAAATTGATAGAAGATATGTATAAAAACTTGGTTGGAAGGGATGCGAGTGAGTCTCTGTTCCTTGCTGACACCAAGTGGAAAATCAAGTGCACCACGAATAAATATTTAGATGAAATATTTTGTTTTCTTCGCCAAATTTCTGTTCTTAACTCCGTTTAGAAAAAAACCTCATACCCCTTGATTTCCCAACCTCTCAAATGTTATGAAAATTACATTTTTTATACGAGAGTATACGATAACAATTTCGCTCAAATAAACTCACCGCTTCAATTCAATCAGTTTCACCGATGGAATCAGCCAAACAGCTGCCTTACCAGCCACTAAAATGCCGTGTGGAGTGGGTTGGGGATCATGCCACAGGGTAAACTTACACACGAGCGAATTTCAGCTTCTGCGCACGGCACAAGATTGAATTGGCAAAACCTGAGAACATGTGATGAGGGCCTTCTAAGTTATGCAACATTGTAAAATTTTGGCAGCAGGAATCTGTGATTTGCAAATGAAAATAACCCATTGGCTCATAGATATGCTAGTTTTTGCGATTCTAGGAACAGAATCCTCACGAACTAGATAGGTTTTAAAATCGCACATCGGACTTCAATTTTCTTTTGATTTTAGTTGGAAGAACTATGCTTGGAAGCCTTGTTATGGTGTGTGAAATATCTCCGATCAAAATATTCGAATTTTCCTTCACCGAAACAGGAAAGTGCTTTCCCTATTGCATTGACAAAATCCCGAAAATGAAATATATCACCTCTGAAATCTTAGTATCGCAAAAATTTCGGTTCGTATAATATGTACCCAAATTTATATCGACAAAATAAATTCTCATCTCTCATGGAAAAGAATGAAATATGATGAAAATAGCCACAATGTTTACGCATGACTTTGGGAATTCGGAGGAACAGGAATTTGGAGGTTGTTTAACTAGAGAAATCACGAAGATTTTTTAAAGGTAATAAAATGATCCCAATTGGGAGAAAAGTAGTGAAATTATGCAACTAACTACTGATTGGAGATGAAGGCTAGCAACTTTATCCTTATTACTTCACTGTTATAAGTAGTAAATGACAGTGCTGACCCGAAATCTGGACCTGGATACGCAGTGGATTTCCCGAACGGGAGGGTTTTAACACTCACCCAGATGACTTTCACAGCTTTAAACCGCTTTTCATTTAAATTGGTTACACTGGGACGTTAGCAATATTCTGCGCATTTTGGCTCGCGTGCAAAAATGGATCGGCGTTGCGTCAAAATATCCCACGCAACAATTTTACCGCGTCCGCTCAGGGTTACCCACGCACAATATTCGCTCTACATTGAAATTATCCGTACGGGAAAAGTGGAACGATCTCTAATAGACTGGGCGGGTTTTGAGTGTCGGTGTTTGTTTACATCTTCCAACCTTTTGCGCTATTGTTCTCGTTCACTTCACTTCATTCTCACCCTCAATCATGTTCATAACAGTGGTCAGGTTCATCGGTTAAGCCTGCATATGAAACCAAATGATGGCCTCGGATTATTTCAGGGCTTTTGTCGCTTGCCTCTCTCAACGGAGCGTGAAATTGGGGCATCGAAGGGAAAATTTGTTGTCGCGTTCGTTCGGAGACTTTGGAACCGTCTTCCCACGTGAAGGGAACTAGTTTGATTCCTGCGGAGGGGTAATATTTCATTGATACCCCGCTACTTTTCCCCTGCCACCGTGGAGATTTCAACGACTGGTTGGCGTCCAAATTTATATCGTGTGTTGCGTTACAGGGTGGGAAAACCCCATTGCTCCATTGGTAATATATTTCAATTATTGACACAAGCCTTTCGAAACGTGGGTGAAGCTTATCGTCTCGGAATATAGTGAAACTGTGGTTCCATAGGCCGTGAAACTCAACATTTAGCGAATTACCGCGCATTCTCATACACTGAAGATTAATATAGATAAAGGGATAGAGGGTAAAATACCACTGAATTACGTAATTATGACCGATTTTCACGTCTGCAACGTCAAACCAAGAGTAACTTCACTCTTAAAAGTCAGCATATATCAATATTCGGAGCTTAACAGATCTCGCTAAAGATTTCTGTGAAAGTTATAAAATATGGCAGAAGCTGTCGGTCTGGTAGAAGGTAGAGCGAGTCGAGTTGAATTTTTGTACATATAAATTATTAATAATTTAATTTTCAATGTATGTGCTACTAAATCTACTTAAGCCTGTTTTCCGTGTCGTAAGGGAAGCCTAAGAGTCTTATTATGTTGCCTTTAAAATAGGTTTTCCATTTTTGGATAAGAATTTCGTTTTTTCTTCTCATTCCGAAATTCCGATGTTATCGATAAAGATAAAAAAATTATTTTGTATTTTTATACCTCAGCTATATTATCACTGGTAGTAGTCTGTGTAAAAAAGGCGAGTGCTTTTAATTTTCTCTTCAAATACACCTTAGGCTATGCAAATATTATCGTTGACCTTATCAATAGTTCATTGGCTCCCACTCTCGACTCTCCTTGTATTTTTGTAACCCATTTATCTCTGTTAAGTTCCAGAAAATAAATGTATCTCTTTGTATTTAGAACCGACAAAAATTATCGGTAATGCTTTTTTATAAGGCTTCCCTACCCTTGCAGAATTACCAAGGGCTAGTATTACTATTATTTCAATGTCTCTCACTGGCCGAGAACTTTGTGCAAAAGCTGAATAGCAGCAACAATATATCGATATAATCATCCATTTTTCATAAAATCTTCCGCATATATACTACCAGAAGCAGCCGAAGTAGAATGAGTGGCTTCTAATTTTAGGTGCTACTCCACTGCATCATAGTTTGTGGTTCCTAGTTCCTCGATAAAAAAATTCGATTATTATAGGCTTGTGAAGAACTTTCAACGCATCTTGAATTACTTGTATTTTTATCCCTGGATGAAATTCGCAAGAATCGATAAAATCTAGGTGTAGCTTTGCAGTTTGGTAACCTTACGCTAATAAATATAATTAATTCCTGCCCTCCGAAGTTTTAGTCGCTCGAAGAAAATATCTTTTTAGCCATAGAAATTAGCTATGGAGCTGGAAAGTGATTTTTTTTTTTCAAGGGGAAAATATTGAAATTCGGACTTCAATTTATGGGGAATCATCCTCAGAAACTAGGTCTGACCTAACAATAGAATATTAAATTATTCTAACAAGTGTATTATATTTGCTTATTAATCATACATTATAAATCAGCAGGCTTTTCTCCATTTAACCTCGTCGACATGAATCGGTATTTTTGAAAGAGAATTATTTTCTATTATCCTCTCTTCTTATTTCGTATTTCTGCGCTTGAGAACCAAAGGGAAGAGTCCTCTCTCGTGTTGATGAAAAAATGCGAGAATACTCAGCGCTGGAAGATAATCTGGAAGGCAATTAGACGCATGAAAAAGAGGGCTGTTGGAACCATTATTTTTCGACTTCCGATCGAAGGCCCGGATTATAAGTGACGAGGTCTCCGAGGACGTAAACAACCATCCTCACACTTCTCTCACTCCTCCTCCTCTCACAGATTCGCTACCCGAGGGCATCTTTCTCATCCTCCCCACCACAACCACCCTACCTGGCTTCACTAATTCTCTTCAATCGCCTTCGAGAATATATAAACAAGAATACTCAACTATCCGCATTAACTTTGTTGTTTATCTATTTATTTGTTGTTTTAAGGCTTATAATTTTGCCAGATATTCGTTAATGTTTCCATATGATGCGTTCCTGACGATTTTGAGAGCAATCCATCGTGCAAGGGTGATAACCGGGCTGAGTCCACTTCCTTACCAATATTTAAACGAATAAATAGCCGGAAAGGCGACAGTGCATATCTATACCCACAAACCTTTTTGTTAATTATTACTTATAATGTATCTTTTGTTTTACCTAAGTCATGCATCGTATTTTGGAAATACTACTTAATGAAACTGAACTGGCTTCGAAAATTGGGCCTACACTCAAACCACGTGTTCTGTGAACAATACCGACATTTACGTGGCAACTGGATTAAGTTAGGTTTAAAGAACTGGATGAAGTTACTGGATGACGTTAGGAAGCAAATCAATAGATAATTTCAATATTGATTCATCTCCTCCTTCGCTATTGCTGAAAATCCTAAATGAATTGCGATAAAATATTTCGCTCGAAATAAACTGACCGCTTCACTTCAATCAGTTTTAGCGATGGAGTCAGCCAATCAGCTGTCTCACCTTCCACGAAAAGGTCATGTGGAATGGGTTTGGTATGATGCCACAGGGTAAACACACGATTTTCAGCTACTGCTTTGGTAGCTGAATAGGCAGTCGTCGGAATGGTATCCTGGAATACTATTTAATGGACAAAATATATGGATATTGGCTATAAATATATGGATATGGATAATAAATACATGGGTATGGTTATTTGCTAAAATTTTACTCATGCAATTTTCTTAACTCAAGAAAATCAAGGTACACCTGAATGGAATGATTTCTTGAGACAATACTTCGTGGCTAGGAGCGGTGGACGTGTATTTTCAAAATTATTACTACTTAATTCATCCACTCACTAATCTCCAATCTTTTCTTCTTGGATGTTAACTTAACTAGTATCACATCCAATTTATTTTGAATAATTCAACGCGGATTACATAACACTAAAGCGAAAGCAGAGTCATCTAGTGAGCGAATTTCTTCACAGTCGACGCGGGTGATCTGATTTAAGACCCTGTAAAAACAACCATAACAGATATACGAGTTGGACGAGCTCTTCTCACTCTTGACTTGTCTCATCATCATTCTCCACGATATCTTACTCCGACGCGACATCACGATCGCTCCACTCCTTTTTTTCACTCATTCATCGCGAGCTGTTTTTAACTACGGTCGCCATCGCAGTGAGAGTTGCAGACGGGAATCGCCAGATGGCATTGCCCTCTCACAATGCGAAGTTGCCAAGGGAATGACGAGGAGACTTTAACGACCGTGATAGCGGACTCACCCCGTTTACTTGCCAAGGACGACGCTTGATGGCGGGTCCAGCGAGACAGCGTCGTACCCCGTTCACTCGCTCAAAAATCCGCTCAAAAGGAGAAAGGCAACAGCAGACAGGGGAAATTGGTTAAAAGAAAGCGAAAATAACTCTTGCCTTAAAAATGCATAGATAGACAGCTCCTCGTGAAGAAAATTAATTGACTTCTTCAGCGTAAAGTTTTGGCACGCGGTGGTCTGATGGGTAGAGAGTTTAGCCACTGACCTAAGTGTCCCGCGATCGAATACCGTGTGAAGTCTTTGGACAAGACCAACAAAAAATAGCATTTCCTTGATAAATTGAGTTTTTTTTTTGTTTCTCTTGACCTCAAATTTTACCGTTGATCAGCGTCTTGGAGTGTGGGTATTTATATTATATAGAAAAACAATATCGAAATTAATGGAGCCCTGTAACAGTATTTGCGAAAATTCATTGCCTTTCCCCGTGTCCTGTCTACGCCGTGGAGGCATTTTTAACCCGCTCCTTTTGACTCCTTGCAACTCATCTATTTTGATAATAATTTTAAGCGAGTGGTACTATTTCAGAATATAACTGGACTCAATATCAGCCACTCCGATTGTTGCCTAAAAATTTTCACCAAAAAACTTCTTGGTCTTTATTATCCATGCCTAAGATATGAGGCTCCATTTACCCCAGTTGCCTCAGGCTCAAATTTGATTGTCGTGCTGACTAATAAACCCTAATCCAAAGATTTAAATTCTGCAATTCGGTTATATTTACCTTCGCAATGATATCATAAACAAGAGCACTCAGTGACTGTGAAATGAGTGCTCCGCCCTCGGAGGATATATACCAGGAAAATAGTGCCTGACTCCCACATCAGCTTAATTGTATCTCTGAAATTAACTTTCGCGATAAGGGGCTGGGTTACCCTGGCTAAATTTTGACTGATAATTTCTGGTATCTCATTGAAAATAATTTTGTAACTTGGGGAGTGTGTTTCGGAAATTTCATTGCCATAAATAAGTGTGGCCGCTAAGTATTTTTTTTCATCCAGGGCTTGGAATAATCAAACTACTACCTCTGATTGGTCCAAATTCCTTATTTCTGTTAGCACAATCCATCAATGGGCGGCTAAATTTTCAACGAAATATCATCATCATCATTAATTATCAACCCGAATATTGGTTTTATGCAGCTCTTCACTCATTTATCCTCTTAGTAAATGTTTTAACACTTACGTTAAGTATTCCATTTTCCATACTTCTCTGAACGAACTATTAATAGACAGTTCCATCGCAGTACTCCGACATTAGGATTAAATGTCGACTACTCCAGCATTGTACCAACGTCGCCCTCACATCCATCTTATTTCCTTTCCTGCATTACTTAGTTTTCCTTTCTCAATACAGAGGGTTGCGTCACCAAAACTTCATAAAGATATGACAAGAATGAAACAGATGCACACGTACTTACCGAATGACGACAAAATGCTTAATATTCATTAAAAATTTAAAGTCAATACCCTTATGTTTTCCCACGTTTTTTTTCACATCTTTTTCGCTTGGTAAATGTAACTTTGTTCACTTGACATTTTTTTGTTTTTTTTAAGCATTCTTTTACGTCTATTTTGCTATAATTGAATTTCATTAAAGAGTAACTTGACAAAGTATTCCCCTGCAAATATTCAACATATAACGAGGGGTTCGCTGAAATATTTTCTAGAAGAAGACTTTTTAGTCCCAATCTCGCCCAGCGAAAACGAATTATTGTTATAAAAATATTTCATTTAAGAATTAGGATATAATTTTAGCCAATGAGAAAGTAGTGAGCCCAAAACTCCGGGTTACTTGACGTTCATGATTACCGCAAGGACCGATTGCAGGGATTGTACTTCAAGACTTTACAGACGGATATAAATCACGAAAAGTATGGAGAGGGAAGCGGTAGTAGCGCCACCTGCGAAGATAATCGCCGATCCATTTTCCTCGGTGGCCCGGTGGTGGAAAAATGCGTCCGGTCCATTAGACGCGAAGGGGGAGGGGGAGATGGAATTTTCTCATCGATTCTCAGACTCGTTTTCTCCACTCCTTCCACCTCTATCACTCTTCCAGCGGAGAGGAGGATACATTGTCTTCGCCATCCTCCCCATCTCCTCTCCCAACACCCTCCCAAACGAGAAACGAGAGAGGAAAATATTCGGAGGATGTGCAACAGGTGTGCCCATCCCATGGCGGAGAAGATGGTTCGGAAGATAACCCGCTGGCTACAAGGGTGGATTGCAGGTAGCCACGAATAAGATTGTAATGGAAGCAAAGACGAGATGTGCATCTCGGTGGTTTCTACACTTCACCTGACCAAGAGACGAGTGAGGTTCACCGAGTAATCAGGTCTTTTAATTTATTTTCAGTAAGGCTTTATTTTTCTGCACTAGGTAACTAATTGAAGGTGAAATGGATCGACCGAGTAGGTAATAAGGAAGTGCCAAGAAGAGTGGGACAACAGAGAAGTGTTGTAAAATCCTTAAGGAGAAGACGGGACAACTTAGTTGACCACATTATGAGGTATGATGGCCTGATGAAAACATCCGTAGGACAGGAGGAAGGGAAGAAGGGCAAGGGATGGGCCCGAATGAGTTACATAGGACAGGTTATGAAGGATGTGAAAAAGAATAAAACTTTGCTATGAAAAGGCTAGCGTATAGGATAGATGAATGGAGAGCTGCGTCACACCAATCTTAGGACTGTTTACCAATTATGATGACGTAACTAATAAAACATTTTATCTATTATTTTCGAAAGACCGTAAAAATAACAGAATTTCACGGCATGCCATGTGATTTTGCATAGGACATCTATTAAAAATACAAGTATTTGAAACTAAATCGAAATTAAAATAATAAAAAACTTCTAAAACTAATGAAAACCTTCCGTTAACATCTTTGACTAGGATGCATGGCAATATTTGGCAGTGCATGTCCCGATCCACCCAAAAGGTTTAAAAAGACCTCCGACGAAGGGTTTTAATAATTACGAAAACTTTCACAACTGCAGTGAATCTATTGAACATTTTCATAATTTGGTAATTGAATAGCAAATTTTGGGCGTGGATTTGGCGCTAACAATCCATGCTATTAATCCAAGGTCAAGAGTTAACAAACCATGACCTACAATATTAGAGCTATGCTTCCAAAGTTGCTCGAAGAACGCGGCAATTACAGCGAATATTTCGGCCAAGGCAGAGTTGAAACGCTCTCATGAATATGGGCGTAAATTATACAAGATTAATAAATCTTCCGCCGTTCCCGATACCAAAAATAGATCCCAAAGAGATCATTTCCTACCCATACATTAAGCCCAAACACAAAATAGGCAGAGGTAGCTTGGCTGTTTACTCTGGGCGCTTACACAAGAGGTTCCATTTTAGTCACAGAATCTTTTATCTCCTCGGAAAAGTACCTCTTTCTAAACGGTTCGCGTTAATGCTGATAACATGATTAGACAAGTCTAAGGAAAGAAGGGCTTTGAAAATTTTCTTTCGTAACAGTACTACCTCAATTTTATCATTGTGATCAATGAATAAAAAATTAACTCCGAGTCAAACAGTCCATAAATATTAATAAAAATAATGATTGTTTGCTCTCGGATGTTTCGCAAACTATGATTGATAGAGTCATTAAGATTTTCTCTCGAAAATAATTATGCATATGCGTGAATATACATCGCTTATTTCAGCAAGGGTGACTAAATCATCTTGTCTAAGTGACAAATCTAGGCAGGTGCTATCTGCGCTCTACATTCATTTTTCCCGCTAAATTCTCTTTTTGGGTGAAATTTGGGTCCATGGAGCCTCCGGCACTCATTGTCAACCGTGGCTGCTTTAGGTCAATTTTTCAGGTGGAAGAGACCAAACAAATGCAGTCTTTGGGATCGTCGTTCACACAATAATAATTTAGTTGGCCGTCTATTGGGCGAGGTGGCCTAAGGTAAGTTTGGAGCAAGTGTTGAAGATCATCTGGGCCGAGGATTTAAGAAAAGGTTGAAGATCCGTCTATGGCTACATTAATATGGGTTTCTCCGCGAGATCAATAAAAATGCGGTAATTATTTATAGATAAACTTCTCTTAATCCTGATGGAAAATAAAACCATGGATGATTCCGGATAAGAACGAGAAATCACCTCGGGAGCAGGGTCGAAAAAGAAATTAAAAAGAAAAATTGCTTAGGAGTGATAGTTGTCGTCCGATACCCAAGCACAATGTAGTCATCCGTTACAAAATATTCAGGGAAAGAATAAATGAAATCGTTGCAGGCATGACGTGGTGGAAATTACCAATTGTTGTTTTTAATTTACCTTGGTGCAATGAAAGAGTTTATGCAGTAATCATTGACCCTGTTGTGGAAGATAAAAGGATTGATATGAACACATTAATGTAGGTATATTTGTGCAATAAATTAAATAATCAGTATCTCAACAATCTGCAGATTTTTTGGATGAATTCAGAGAGAAAAAAAAGAGGAGATTGGAGAGTCCAGAAAAGGTCTAGAAGTTACCCCGGTAACTTCTCGCCAAATTTATCTGTAACTTTCGTTCGCGAAATGCGACAAACGAAACTAATTATTTAAGACTTTGAAGAGGAAGCGAAAAAGAGATCGAGAGTCACTCAGAAAAGAGAGCAATGTTGGAGTGGGCAGGAGATGGAGGGAGCGTGTGGGCCGATAGAGGTCACCACACGCACTCGTGGTGTGTCTTAGTGGGGGGGGGGGGGGGGAGTTGGCCATTCCTTCCTGTTCGGCCGCCCTTTGCTGTGGTGGCCGCGAAGGACGAACGGTGGCTGTCGACACATGTGACAACGTCGTCGAGCAGGTAAGCGCGACAGCCGAGGGTGGGGTGGGGATTTATAGAGGGGAGGGAGCAGAGGAGGGGGATGAGGGTGATTACCAGCGGTAAGTCGGAAAAATTTCAGGTCACAGACGCTTGAGGTAACTTTACCACCACCACCTTTGCGGCTTCTAAATTGCCTGCCATCCGTCTTTTTTTTCTTTTTAATGGCCGCGTTTCGAAATTCATCAAACGAAAGGATATGTCATCTTTTCGTCAAATTTTTCGCGCACAAAAACTCTGAAATGCTCACCGATCAATTAACTGTCTAATTGATTGAAAATGAATGATAGAAGGGATTGATTGCTGTTTTTTTCAATCGCCGCGGTTCGTAATTCATCAAATGAAAGGATAAGTCATCTTTGCATCGAATTTTTCGAGTACAAAAACCCTGAAATGCTCATAGATCAATTAAAAATCTAATTGATCGAAAACGAATGTTCGAAGCGATTAATTGCGGGTTACGGTAGTTATGTTCTATACGCGCAGGTATGGCGATTTAAAGGCCGCGGCAAGTTGGCTCGAAAACAGCGACCTTCATGGTGATTCGCCGCTGTCCTTGTAACATAGTGCAGCGTATCTCAGGCTGTTAGGACCAATAATTATTATAATTTGATTAGACAGCAATACTTTGCTTAATCGTTTTGAAGAGCCTAATGACAATGCCAAGTGAAAGAATGAACGGCTAAATTAGTAAGTACGGTTCATTTGACAAATATATCGATCACATTTCAATATATTTTGTTTCCCTAATCTTTTTAGGAATAATTAAGTCTCTTTGGTTCATGTAGGTTATACCGCTGGAAAATAATTAAAATTTCTCAAACATACAGACTATAGGAAATATGTTTAAGTGTTTAAGAAAAAAACCTCCTTAAGATCATATTGATTGAAACATGGAGTGTATCAGAAATTGTTCTACCTCTGTACCTTCCTAGCAATTATACCACCAGGGTACCATATAACTACATTACAAGTCATCAAACGCAGGAAATATTTCATCCGAAGAAAATGTCAAAAGATTGCTGTTCAAGAAAAAAAATCCAAGAACTTACCCCATGAATGAATTAGGACCCATGTGTGAAACAGGAACCAACACTTAGAAATTAGCGTGCTGTTTCGACCGCTAAACGCTAATAAATTCACGGTAGAACTGAATCAGAGTCGTAGATAATTGGTGGAATAAATTAGCATTACATTCAGCTGAATTTCACTTAGTCTGGTATTAATTAATGAGCTTCTCCTTACTATGCGATGAGTATGTTCGCCCAACGAGGTGTATCAGAAATGCTGGACAAACTGCAGGATGTACAGAGAAACCAAATCTATTACTCTCTTAAGTAACTAGTGTAGCTCGACGCTGAACCTTGGTCCAGTGAGTGGTGGTATTACCACACACACTGATATTCGAATTTAATGCAGTACTCTTGGGTTATTTAAGTAACAAATGAGAAGAGGTAAGCTAACTACTTAACAAGTGATTCAACGATTTTTTTATTGCAAAAAATAAGGCTGTTTTGGGTCTGTTTGGGAAGACTCGCCCCATGCTACGACACAAGCACGTAAATTGCACCACCTCGGTGTATGGGCACAGAGTAGGGATATATATCTACTCTGTGGTATGGGGCCCGGTTCTCTATCGGCCTCAAAATGGGCGACAATATCCAATATTACTGTTGATACTCCCTCAAAACTCTCCTTTACTTAAGCTCAAAAATTAATTGTTTCGAGCAATTATAGTCAAGCAGTTATAAATGAAAGTGAAAAAACTTTGTGAATGTCCACAGTGTTTATTCAAGTACGACGCGTTTCAGCGATTCATCGCTATCATCAGGTACAAATGCATGGTTTACGTCAAGAAGTCTTATATATGTATGTACATGCGGAAAGGTTATGAGTTGGTGGAAGTGGGAGAGGGGTTGGGGGATAAAGGATGGGGGAATGGAGTGGGGAGGCGGTTGGGATACGTAAGGAATTGGGGTTCGGTTTAAGGTTTTAGCGGGGGCAGGGCTAACAGCGGGGAATGACTAAGGAACTCAATGTCGTTCATGAGATTTACTTTGCGTTTCCTCCTTCTGGTGATCTCCCACTGCTCAAGTGCGTCGAGCCGAAATCGCTGAAACGCGTCGTACTTGAATAAATACTGTGGCCATTCACAACGTTTTTTCACTTTCATTTATAACTGCAATATGTTCCACAGCATCTCCCCAAACACCGTTGAATACATAGTCAAGCATTTTAGTCCAACCTTAATTATCTAATGTCCTTAAAAATTTAAAAATATTTGCGTTGCCATAGCTCAGCATTTACCGCATTGCAACCCCATGTTTATGAAAAAAAAACAATTAAAATTATCTGCCATACCACCTCCTGAAATATTGCAGTCTCCTCCTGAAATATGTATGAGAAAAGAAATTACGACAATTCTACATTACGTGATGGTCACTCAGCTATGCGGGTTCTGAAATCAATGGCGTTTACAAAGGTTTCCCTCAAGTTAAGTGAAAGGTCTACTGTGAGCAATCAAAAGAATCCATAAATGCTCCTCCAATTTTAATTGTAAAATGTCTGCTCGTCCCATTCCTTCTCAAGACGAAACTCGCTCGTGGTTTTCATTAGCCGACAAACCGGTTGCGCAAATGAATTCACGCGTTGGACCCAAAGGATTCGCTTTCATTTTGCTCCCGATTAAGTGTTACCAAAACAAAATAAATTATGTGTTGGTAGAAAACATATAACGTTATTTATAACGGTGACACCGCCCACCTTTCTGATATTTTTTCAAAGGACACACAAAATCCGTTGGTATAATTTCTATCTGTCACTGACCTCTTCCATTTTAAACTAATTAATTTTATCACTCTAGTCATAACATAAATATAAGACTATAAATAAATAAATTAATGAAAATGATTCTCATTCACCAAAAGCGTGGATAAAAAGTCTTAACATCACCGCAGGGTCTATGAGTTTCTACAGAAAAATGACGCGTTTATAAATATGTGATACGGAATAAAATCCTAGCAATACTTAGTAATACAATTAAGTAGTTAATATTTTTGTAACAATGGATGATAACGATTAAAATATATAGTAATATTTTTTTAAATAGTGTACAGTTTTTTGCATGAATATAAACTTAATATTACAAGCATAAGTGCTTACGATGAATGTATAAGAGCCTACACTAAAGGAAGACTATAGTTTAAAAGAACAAACACTGTCTCAGAAAAGAGGAAATTTCCACAGAGGAACTTAGCATACGGGAATAAGAAATTGAGAGCAAATCATAAAAACAATGTCAGGAAATGTGATTATATTTATTCATGGAAAATTCCTGGGTCTGCTCTCAGAATCATGGTGTTAACTACGTAAGTTAAATGCCACTGCCCGCGGGGGGCGAATGGATATGTGCACTTCGGAGCCATCCTCCTTTGACGTCAATATCGCCACAGCAAAGTTTTTCATTGGTAAATATCCGATGGAAACTAAATTGCTAATTACATTCCAAGCTAAATTATTTATAGCTAGCAATAGTTGCTCTAACATCTTCATTCAAGATTTTATTTTCATTTTTATCTCCAATTGTAATCTGCCAACGGACAAGTTGGGCAGTGGAATGGTCTTAAGGCCTGTTTATACGGCACATTAATACGTACGAGTTAATAGGTGAATGCATGAACGATTTTGGTGGACCAAAACGGAACACGTACGAATGCACGAACCAAATTAGAAATGGTTCTAATTTTTGTTCATGCGGTCGCGCAAGTTGGGTGATCAAACGGTGTATTTTCGTGTTCATTCACGCGTTCACACATTTTAACATGAACTCGTAAGGGCTGATGTACCGTGTAAAGCGGCCTGTAGAAACTTCATCACTAACAACCGGCTATTCCTCATAATACACCAACAGAATAAAGAACTGAAAATAGATACCTATTGCCTGTGACTATGTTGTACCTGATGTGGATTCGATCAAAAGCTCTAACTCGTTGCTAACTTTTTTTTTACTAGGCAAGCATGGTATAATCACCAACATCATTAAGTCGGGTGCTCGCACGTGCTAATGCGCGGAATTGTCTTTAGGATAAGAAAAATATTCTGTGCTGCGTGCTTTGTCACGGTACAGTCTCGCATTCAAGGTGAACAATAACCTTGAATGCCAAATACCATCTCTGTGGTCAGCGTCCCACTCAAGGCAAAACGTTAAATTACGTACGAGTCTTGGCCACATAACACTTCCTAAGGAAGTAGAAGCTTCAGAAAAACAAAACGAAAAGAGAAAAAAATCTCATAATTAAACGAAACTTTTTAGTTATAACCAGACAAAACAAGCCAAGGTGTTAAGTAGTGGGAGAGAAATCATTCGTGCAACAAGGTTAAAGATGAGATTACAATTTTAGACATAGCGTAAGTGTGTGAGCACAAGGTTGAAGATTCCCACGGACACTTCGATGGTGTTACGGAGATCATTGATCGATTATGAATATATTATAATTAAAATAAACATTACTAACGGTACCGGCGACCTGTACTGTATGGTCATTTTTAAGCCTAACTGAGACTTCAGCGTATCTATCATCATGAATGAGATCAACATTGATGATGAGGTAAGCGGACATTGATCGATTGATGATTGAGAGGAAATATAATTGGTTGGGAGTACATAAGTTTATTGAAAAATATGTATTGTTCAGGAAAAACCCATAAGAACAAAAATAATTATAACACATTTTGTAGGCACATCGACGATTACAAAAACAGACAAACTTGTCATTTTTTAAATGCCTATATAAAATGTCTTCACATTAATAACATAAGTATCTACGAACTTAAAATAAGGCAAATGAAGTAGGAAAGGTAAGTAATAGGAACGAAGTTCGTTTAAGACTACCACGTAATACAGTTATTCAACAAGGACAGCGCACGGGGTGTGGACGTTATTTAATGATTATTTTATGCCGCCCCAAATTTTTACGCCATCCGGACGAGTGATAATAGGAATAAAAAGTGTAAAAAAACAAGACAAGGAAAAATCGCTCCAGCCAAATTTATTGCCGAACTCAATGTAAACAAGGTGCCTCAGGGAAGAAGGAAGGCATGAAACGGGGGAGTGTCCGTGAAATACACGCGCTGAACACTCGTCCGGATGCCGTTCGTAGAAGCAAAGACCCATACAGCTTCTGCGCAGTGTCGCTGCGCCGAGCACAGACTCTGTGACGGGAGTTCTCCCCTTCGACGTTGAGCGAGGGCACTTCCTAAATGACGCTCACCTTGAAAAGGTCGCATTGCGAGCGGCGAAATGTTAAGGTAGCTGGTACGGTTTTTTTAAACGCACGTATTTGCGTGAATATTTGCAAACGAGTTTCACCATGTAATGAAAAGAATTGAACTTAAAATCTATTGACCTTAACAGATACGCAATAAAACTATAACACATTTGTAGAGGAGATGAAAATTACAAGATAAGTCATCTGTGAACGAACAAATATTCTCTTTTGCCAAAGTATGAATAAAGTAAAGTATGAATATTAATATGTAAAAAGCTTTAAGTATAATATCATTAGCGCCAACGATCGGTTTTAGGTCTAATAATTTTTCAAATAAGTAAAAAAATGAAACCTGAGTGAGTTTATGCATGAGAGAGGAATTGAAGCATTCATGTCGACAAGATAAGGGAGCCCTAGCTTGTAATTATGCCTTTTTGTAACAGAAATTTGTTTATTTTATAAATAACTACTTTTTCCACCTGTGATATTTACTGCATATAGCTCTCAATAACCACTAACAGGAGCATAATTCATAAAAAATCCCCTCTCTGCTGAAAAAAAAACTCGTAGGCGTGAATCAAAATGTGCAACCTCTGAGTAAGCAGGCGAGGAGCATTTAGAGGCGAGGCCGCCACCGAGGACGGCTAATTTAAGGACGTAGTTTTTAACATGGGCTCTCACAATCGGAGACCAATAATTACCCCTTTAACGCCAGCATTGTAATTAGGAAGGAAATGTACGGCTAAGCTCAGTAATACAGTATTTGTAGCATCCGAAGTTAGAAAGCTCTGCAAATCAACGACATATAGTACTTTGCATCAATAAAAGTTAACTTATACGACAACCCAAATGACACGTCATCCAAAAGTACCTGTTCAAATGTGATGTCAAATCATTATATTTACTTCACCACTAGTTTTTGAGCAGAATTTTAGCTAATAAAAATTACATGTTATCGTAGGCGGTGCTCAAAAGTCACTTTGAGAAAATTTTCCGCGGTCCGGATTCAGGAATATTCTCACGTCCCGGAACTCTAATATTTGCACGGGACCGCATTCCTGGAGGGATGATTCGAAAAACTTCTCGCTTCGTTATTTTCCATTCGAGTCGTGACAATATGGGAATGACACTACACGTGTCTCCCTAGTATATTAGCAGTGAGACGCTGGGAATGTTTCCTCCTGTCCTCCAGTCGGATTCACAACGACGTCGAATTTCTCCGAAAATCGGTGGGAAAGGGCGATAGAGATTGCGTTTCTTATTCCGTCGATTAGAATGGTAAATGTTGGGAACTCCTGAGAAATTTTCGAATCGTTTTATCTAAATAACTTGGGTATTTTTATTTTTCTAGTCATCGCAAAACGAAGTTCCGAAGGTCTTTCTTGAGGACTGCGTGTCATAACCTGAACACCCGTCCCAAAAGCATAAAAATTGTACTTCTGTTGCTAGTTTTAAGATGAAACATTATATAACTTTATGACCACTAAATGTTATTATTTTTATATTTTTTATTATATAGTTGTGTTTTATAATAGTATTTTAGTTGAGTTCTCCTATTTAGTACAGTTATCCTAAAAGAACATGCAGAAGGATTTTATTAAATAATTTCCAAAATAATTTGCATTCAGCCATTAAATGTGAAAATTGTGCTAGTTTAAAACTAATTTTTCACTAAGAATGTGCCAAATAGCTGTCTCTATTTAAAATTTTCTATTTCTTTGCTAAAAAATGTACATTATTTTTATTATTTAGAAGTTTAGCCCTAGGAAAATTATAAATTAGTCATTCATTAAAATAGTGAGCTGGAAAGGTAATTTCCTATATTTGCGCGTGAAAAATCACAATGACTACTCAGAAGTGGACTGACGACGGTGTGACCTCCCCACAGCAGATTCCTGAGAAAATAGACAGCAAATAGGAGACATTAAAAAGGTTTTTCAACGCAAGGTTCAACGTCATCCGCTCAATGTAGAATTATAATACGGTAAGTGTATGCATAGCATGTACATTACTTATATAGGTCCTCTCCAGCCCCAATTCTTTGACAGATATTTCAGACCACCCAGGCGAAAAGCGTTGAACAACGACCTTTAATCTGACTCTGATCGCACTTATGATGCTTATTACGTAGGCAGATGCAGTCATGAATTACCAGTGGAACTCAATTCTATGGATATTAAATAATTTTAGGGGCCATTGTTGAAAATTTGATGATATTTAAATGGATTTAGATGAGAAGGCATAAAAAGTATGAGAATATATTCAAAAGGTCAAAGCCTCATTGATACAGCCAATGAGATGCGAGTAATAACAGCCAACGGTTATATGCATTCGAATTACACCTACACTGAAAAAAACGTCGTTTCTATCCAAACTTGCGATCAAAACCGCAGCCTTTGGATTTCCATGCAAGGATTCCAGTCCTTGCAAAATTTAAGTGCCACCATTAAAAGCGTAAGTCGAGAGAAATAATCAAAAATTTGCGTGCAGGGACTTTCCAAATTGGCTCGCGGAAGGTTATAGGTGGTCATTTTTGAGTCGGGCCCAGAAATCCTCACGGGCGCCCCTATAAAGGTCAAGGCGGAGACACGCCCATGAGGCCAAATCGAAATTCGACGATCCGCACAGGTCATTAGCGGCTGCGAAATTTCAAGCACACACGCTCTACCACCGACGTCATGTTTATACCAGAGGCCATCGAAAATGTCCTTCATTCAGTCGCCCTCCGGCTTGAAAGTAGAACTCCCGTTTCAGTGGAACAGCTAACGCCGTCATTACCTCACAGTAAGGATAGAAGAGGGAGATCATTATTATCATTGGCTTCTGCGAAGAGATTGATGATCTCGGAATCACGTAGCCCACCCCCAACTTGACTTTAACGGGAAGTATGAACGCTGTGTTCGAAATTTAGTAATGATTTTTTTATATTTTGAGTATTTTTAACTATGGAAAAAAATGTTAAATTATTGGAATGAGACTGGGAATTGAAACATGTTTACTACCTATTAGTTTTTCTTGCTACCGATATAAACAGGGGCGGAATCAGCATCAAATTTGGGGAAAGGGGGAGGTGATGACACGGGTTCGGGGAATACCGTCCGGGAGAGAGGAGCGCTCTAGAATAAATACAACTCAAACTTCTCTCACGTTTGGGACTTATAGCAATACATTTGCAAATGCACTCCCTTTTCTTCTGAGCAAGGATACAAAATCCATAAAACTTATAAAAATTTGAAAAAAATAATAACATTTGGGAGAGTCATGATCCCTATGACCCCCCCAAATCCGTCCCTACCGATAAATTATCCACACCACAATCAACTCACGTGGCCAAAGTATGCGCAGTTCCTATTAGCCGAGCAGCATCAACGGGGGCTCTAGTTTTTTTTTTAAGTATGAGGTCGTTACCATAAAAAAATTTCTTCGTCAGCATTGTAAAACCAAGTTCTCATCCGTACTTTTACTGACCTTCGCAAGAAGGGAGACATTTCATGCTCCTGAGAGATAACATTTTATTTTAGAGGGTTCAATTTCATATGCTTTCCTAACAATTTCATATCCGATTAGATAGTATTTAGTGCAATTGCCAACATTTTAAGCCCTTTTTTACATATTAAAGATGGCTCATATAAAATAGTTAGGTACTATGAGAATAGTGATACAACTAAATGAAGCAGCTTTGCAAAGACTAATTGATGATGGATGGAGAAAACGCCGATTAATTATCGGTATTAAATATTACTAATGGTGTTGGCGACTTGTGCTTCAAGGAATTTTAATTTTTAAGCCTACACTGGACTTCAGAGTTTCTATCATCATTAATTAGATGAAAATCCTGCGATAATCCCATTAATGATAAACCAAATTTTAAACGTATTCCTTCAAATAAAAGTAGCGAAAATTCCCTGAGTGAGTTTCCTCTATCCTAAAGATAGAGCAATAAAATATACTTAGTTCAATTTTCTCGAACCTGAGCAAAAATATGGAGCTTTAAAACAATAAATAAATGCACCAAACAGTTCAGCGGTTTGAGAGGCAGCATAGACTGAGGCTTGAGAAATATTAGCGAAATAGGAGCGATAGATGAATGTAGGAAAACAAACAACGTACTTTCGTGATGCATAATTTTGCGTCGTAAATCTATCGATAAGCACTTGCAATTAATTATGCAATGATGGGCACCAAGTTGACGCAATGACGAGCAGGTTTCGAACATCATTACCGGGAGTAACAATGAAGCG
Source organism: Ischnura elegans (assembly GCF_921293095.1). Lineage (NCBI taxonomy): Eukaryota > Metazoa > Arthropoda > Insecta > Odonata > Coenagrionidae > Ischnura > Ischnura elegans. Next base: position 68,850,440 of record NC_060250.1, read on the forward strand.
CAGAACTCGTGTTTCCTGTTGAACGTATATCACATTTTCTTCAGGCACACATGGATATTGAAAATATATTCTGTGCAAAAAAAAAGCATTGCATTGCTATATGAAGAAAAAATATCCTGCAAGCATGCATTCATGCAAAAATAATCACTTATTTTTTCAAATGCTATTTAAGTTTTAGATTTCAAATGAGATGAATCACCTAACATTTCCTATCCACTCCCGCGACTGTTTATTTATTCATATCGAAAAGAGTTCTGCTTTATCTCCTTGTATTTACTTCTATTTGTCACCTTATTAGTTTTACCACGTGAACGATTACCAGAGTTTAAACTACCTAAAACAACGGAAAAGATTGTCTTAATAAATCTGAAACACGAGGTAAAACTGACGAAACATGCGCACGTCATTGCAAGAGCAGCTTCAGACCATTATACGATTAAAAAAACCAACGCTTCAATGCGACGGCAACATCGAAAATTGACTTTATTACCCGGCTACCTTTACCCAAAGAATCTTCTCCAATGAGGATTTTTTAGTAACAGACTCGCGATTGAAGCTCATCATTGAGCTAAAATTGTGAGGTATTAGTGCAAATAGCAGTGGTTTTAAATTTGTGAATAATGTTATAATTAATTTATTCTTATCTTACTGAGAGATCGAATTATCGTACTTTATTGCGTAAAAAGCCCAATTATCCAAATGGGAACGCGCAAACTTCCCATCAGAGAAGCGGTAATCTGAAACATGTCGACGTCATTAGTCGACGTAACAGCATCGACTTACGGTCGACTTACAGAAAATACGGACACAAAACGGTAAATTCCGGATCATAAACATTTTCTGGTTTCGATGGCCTTAAAAAAATCGAACCGAGATCCGCAAAATTGGTACCCGACAACCTTTCACCTCATGCTAAGCCTTTAACCTTTCTAAAGAAACTCATTTTCTGTTGGATGAAAACAATGAAAAAATTATGTTACTGTAATAAAAAATGCATGTCTTGTCCAAAGTGATGCGTTAGATAAATTCATTTATTCGACGGTGGAAGTGCACACTGGAATATGGGGCTTAATTAGTTTTTCGGGTTTGTAAACAAATCCTTAACACTTTGAAGTCCATGGTAATTTCATGAGCGGGCTGCGAGAATCCTAGGCCTTTTGCTGTCATTTTTGTAAAATAATTTTGCAATCCGAAAAGTACTTTTAGGAGCCACTAAATGGCAGCACTTTCCATAAAAGACCACCTGATAGTAAAAGAAAGAGGCTAAATTGTTCGGACCCAAGAAAAACAAAAGGAATACTTTTCCACAGAATTACATGTACCAGCCTGGGCTCTACTCGGACTCAGGTCCCTGGCAGAAAATATACATTCCGAGGTATACTCGGCCTTGGGCTTCAAAAGTGTTAATGCGTATTTCTAAGCACCATTCAAAGCTTCCGACCTTTGCGGGACAAATCGTTAGCGCAGCCACTAAGTTTCTCATCGCATCAAGACGTCTGCGCACGGCCTGACCATTGGACTGCGCTGCTGCATCACTATTCCCGGGAGCGCAGCGGTCGTTTATAACCTTAGAAATCGCGCTGACCCCCACCGTTTTTTCTTCATTGAGCAATGACCGTTGGCATCTATTTCCCGAACGCATTTTTTTCTAATTTATTGGCGCCGGATTTGGACACCGCCACTGCGGACGAGGCAGTCAGTCAGTCCTTTGGGTTTTTATCGCGCGCCTCCTTCCTCTTCCCCAACGTCTTAACCCTCCCGATCAAGGAGGCAATGCGCCAGAATGGGTAATTCCCAAAGAAAGGTTGCGCGACCTTCTGTCGCGCGTGCTGTGTTTCTTTTTTTTCCCTTTTCAAGGCATAATTATCCATTAAGGATTTGTTTCCCCGATAAACTAATTAAGCCTCCGATTCCAATGTGCCCCTCCACCGTCGAACAAATGAATTTCTCTAACGGAACACTTACGACATCGAATGCATCTTCAAACAGAAAATAACGATGAGAAAATTATCCACATGACATGACATGAATGCTATTACAAACTAGTTTTGTGCTAGAACTGTCCAGGCGTTCTACGGTGAAACCTAATGCCTAATTTCTAATTTTGATAATTCACTTAGGTCTAAACTTATTATTATTATTGTTATTATAAACGTATAAAAAGTTATTATTATATCTACTCGGTGGTTTATTTGAATAAAAGCAAGGCGATTTTGTTTATATTTACTTAAATAAACAGCGTAGCGGAAACCATGGGGTTTGTACATACGGTCGTTAAATGGAATATTATATGTGTTTAAATTGAAATAAAATCCCCATCTCTTCATCTGAAGCATTTCAAATAAAGCAGGATCTTTCTACTTTTTCAGTAGCTTAGAACTTCTCCAACGAAAAGTTTTGGAAATAATTTTACAATTAATGGCAAAACACCATCTCAAAACTCCAGTTAGGCAGCTTATTTTATTGATAATATTTTTATACAGAATATCAGCCACTCAACTCGATAATATCCAAAGACTGCGAGACCGCGTGCATAATACACCCAAACAGCAAAACCGGTGTTATGTAGTCACTTCTCGCAAATATGTTATGCTTGCGCCTATAATTCCAAAAGTCAAATGAAATACCTCTATGGACCCATTCTAGAAATAAATTTTTATAGCGCTTTTTCGGTTGTGGCGTCGAGGATTTCACCATTAATTCGGTTACACTTTTCCATGTTTTTTAAGTAAGCTGTCAGGTAATAAAAAATTCTAGCGACTTCTTTTGGCGAGACGTGAATTTCTCAATTACCTGTCGCCACGCGAAAATGAAATCGAAACGGGATTGCGCGAAAATATATTTCTCCAAACAACGCCTGCTCATGGCCTGGGTTATTTCCTTCTCTAAAATCTGGCTGTTGATAGAAATGGGTTACGAGGTCTCCTCTTTGGATAACGAGTGAAAGGCAGAACAACGTAGAAAACGGAAGTTACCGAAAATCTCAGGGGAAAGAGACAAAAATGAATCGCTAGCGTGGGATAACTGGACACAGAGACAGACTTTCTTTTGCTTGTTTGGAAGACCTTGTTGTTAAAAAAAATCGAGTTTCCAGTGACACCCCCGGAGATCCACTTCTTTGTGAACGCCTCAATTTAAAAACTGCAGCCACTACTCCCAGTCAGTGGCGTCGTCAGGATATTGAAATGGGGGGGGGGGGGCGGGTTCACCGGATATTTCGGGGCTCTTCCGGAGTGTATGGAAATCACCCCGGGGCAAATGGAGTACTCCCCCAAAAATTTTTTATTTTGAAAACGTGATTTTTAGGACTCAAAAATAGTAATTTTGTACGAGTTTAAAAAAAATAAAGCATGTGAATTGGATGAAGTAAAACCTTTAAAGGCTCAAGGCATGGGGGGATGTAACCCGGAAACCCGCGACGCGACTGCTCCCAGTGCTCCTACTCCTTTTTGATGCAAAATCACCTCGAAAAATGAAGTTCATTCGCGAAAATGATATATAAAGAGCTACAATACATTTCAAAGAAAGATGTTACCATCGCATTTAATTATTTTCACACCCACTTAGAACACTTATCCATTCTCTTTTTAAGTTCAGAAAGACCCAACGAGTAACATTATCACCAAATAAACAATGAAAACCTGTATTCCTAATATGACTTCTGACCACGCCTCAATTAATCAAGTTGTTTTTCCAGGTCATAGTCAAATAATCTATTTAAAAAAAAACCCTTACCTCGATAGGTTAGCGGCATACCTATTTGAGAAAATCAAATCCCGTAATTACTCTCTTTCTATCGCTTCCTACTTACACCATAAATGATATGATTCAACGCCAGTGCCGCGGATTTAATCAAAATTCATGTCATTAAGGTCGAAAGGAAAGCTACCCGAACATTTAATCCGTATTTAGTCGCATCAGTTGCAAATGGTGAGGTATTTAGCGACCTTCCGCCCCAGGCTTCAGCGCTTTGACCTCAACTTCATCACTTCGTCACGCTGTTACGTACTACCCTAGAAGTGCTTGGTGAAATAAAACGGCTAGCCGTCAGAGTCGCGTAGTAATGCTTATTGTTAGATACGACATGTTGCAAGGAAGGGGGCGGCAGGGTTTTCAAAAGTCCCCAAATATCTTCAAGTTTCCTAAAATATGCGTGCATTTGCACTCAGTAAACCCAATCATATCCATATTCATTACTATTTACAGTGACACTTGTTTTATTAATAAATTTATTTTTATTTGTGGCCATTACCACAAAAATACCAATGAACCAATGAGAATTGTTTACTATGAAGTGGAGGGTTAAAGGCACTGACGGCGATGAAGTACGTACCCACAGCCTAAACGGTTGTGTCCGGATAAAACCGCAAGAGAGCAGTTCAATTGACCCGAAAAAAAGGCGACGAAAAAGTCCTCTGAGCGTCGACAACCGAATGTGAAAGCCACACCCTCCGCATTTCAACAGGCCAATCCCATTTGAAATGAAGTTTGAAGCTAAGGCCCGCTAGAGGAACTCATAAACTTGAATGATTGAAACTTTGACTTCTGTTATATGTGAAATCCTGACGAGCCGCAGGTTTCGGCAGTCGAGCTATATTAATGTAAAATTCATGAATTAGCCGCTTTGGATGACTTAAGAGCGTATGGGATCCGTTGCAGAAAGACTTAATACTTAATAATATGAATTGACTAAAATACAAAGGAAGGCTGGGCGTTTCGTCAAAAACGGGCGTACAGACAGTGTTACGCGAATGTTAAGCGAATTAGGATGGGAGCCGCTGGCGACTCGAAGGCTGCGCGCTGGGCTTAGATTGCTTGAACAATTGAGAATGGATATCTTCAAGAGCGACACAAAGAACATAATACTGAAGCCACACTATATTTCCAGGTCCGATAGAAGCGATAAATTAAGAGAGATTTTTTGCCGAACGGATAGATATGGCAATTCGTTTTTCCCCCGAAACATTCCCCCAGACTTTAATAAACGCTAGTCCCAACATCGTTAGAGCACTTCATTTTTTTTAGCTGTAAACGGCTGGTGTCCTAACACCCCTCTCCACACGCCTATGAGGTGGCTTTCGGGGTATTGTGTAGATGTAGAAGAGGTAAACCTGGTATCGGGAAAAATATCTCTATAACATATATAATGCGGTTTTCCCTTTCTCTTAGAGCATTAAATCCACGATTTTGCGAGGTTCCGCGAAGAGCGGGCCTTGTTTGCTCTCTAAGGAAGTTAATTGAGAAGAGGAAAATCTCATATTTCGGTGCATTCTGATAAGGAAAAAGTACGAAATCCTCAGTCTGATCTTGGAAGGGAGAGTTGACGGAAAACGCCCGAGAGGGAGAGTAAAATGTTCATGGGCACAAAACATCAAAGATTGGACAGTAATTAGAGATACTGGGGACTTACTTCAACGGACAAGAGAGCGATGCATGAGCATGGGCGGAGTTTTGGGGGGGTCAGGGAGAGACTGGCCTCCCAAACTTAAATGATTATTTGTCCGAAAAAGGTGCAAAACCTGTAGAAATGCCAACTAATTATCGGCTTACATAGTACTTAAAATGTTGTTTTCAGAGCAAGAGCGTACCCAGGATCAAAACTAGGGAGTGTGGGCAACCCATGGTCGTTCAAGTTGTAACATTATAGCCCGGAAAAGTTGAATGAAAACAAAATTTTGAGAAAATTATAACAGCCCTATATTAGTTCAAAAAAATAGTTTTATTGAAAAAATAGTTTTATTTTAGTTACATGTCTTATACTAATATCATTTTTCATGTGTTTAAAGAAAATTTGTTGAAAACTTTCATTTCAACTCATTGTCAGTTCTGATTGCCCTTACAGACTTTGCGATTTTTTCTTCTGGCGGGGGGTGCAGCTGCCTCCTTCTCCCCCCCGCTGGGTACGCCCATGTTTCAGAGGCTAATTTAAAGAAATTTTCCTGGGGAAGGACCACATCCGTTTCATTGAGGGGTATTCCTTAACCTCTAAACCCCCGGCAGGATTGCTGCCCCCCCCCCTCCCCCCAGCATAAAAGAAAACTCCGCCCATATGCCTGAGCAGCCAACTCACTTAATAGTGTACGGCATGAAGAAGATTCCGTATCCCTTTATTTTAAATGCCGATCGAGGTCATCTTGGATAGATAGTAGATTATCTCAAGCCATGGGAGATGTGCGGAGAATTTTTCGCTTCCTTGCTTCCTTTGCTATTAGTCCAAACCGCTATCCCGATTAAAGGAAGCCTTACGACAAAAAGTGCAGCGTTTCCAGTATGTTACACGAGTTAGGATGGGAATCTTTACAGGAGCGTAGATCGAAGTATAGGCTTAACTTACTTAGGAAATACGAAGAAGATATTTTCTCAGACGACGTGAATCATATCCTTCCGTTACCGTCGTACTATGATAGACGTGATCATGAGAATAAAATAAAAGAAATAGACTGCAAAACAGAGATATTTAAAATGTCATTCTTCCCTCGCACTATTAACGATAGCAACGTTGTCTCAATTGATAGGATTAATGGCGTCGCTCGCTAGGATCACTCATTGCATGTTTTCTCATAGTGCTATCCTTGCATGTATTTTCTCTAGGAATTACTAATCATTAGCAATTTTTTTTTGGGAATAAGCATGTATTTTTTTTCTAGTGCGCGTAATATTTCTATGACCGTGCGGTGTGCATGTGGCGGTCCTCTTGCATGTTGCATGTTGGTGATTTGTCACCTCCTGCCAAACACCCTAGAGGTGGCTCGCAGGGTATTGTTTCCCCCGAAACATTCCCCCAGACTTTAATAAACGATAGTCCCAACTTCGTTAGAGCACTTCATTTTTTTTAGCTGTAAACGGCTGGTGTCCTAACACCCCTAGGTGTATATCGCAGGGTATTGTGTAGATGTAGATCGCATTGTTGATTACGATTTCTGGGACTTCCAGCAAATGGAGGAGCCGCACCGATCTCCATTCTCTTTAAGGCAAATGCCTACGACGTTCTCCAGTCGTATCTCTCGCTTTCCTTCCGTTTACGCGACATTACGCCTCCCATCAGCATTTGCTTGCCGTCCGTCCGCCGATGGCCGAAGGCGGCTGCTTCAATCGGTTGACGGGAGTGGACCGCATGACGAGACATCGGCTGCGCAGGAAAAAGGACTATTTTGTAAGTCCTCCCCCGTGACTCAATGCGCCCCAAGGTCGTCTCCGTCGACGCTCGACCGGTCCCGTCAATAGCTACAGGGATTCCGTGTCAATGGTAGCGCAAGTGCGCGTGACATTGCGGGCAGGGCACTGAATATCAATGGCGCTCCGCTGTGGAAGCTGATCGGGATGACGCGACATTGCTAGGTCGAGATGAGAGAAGAGGGGAGGAAGTGGTCTCTGGCTCCTACTTTATCGAAGGTGTTGGGAGCTGCAATATTTATGAAAACTTGCCACTTTTTCATAGTTTTTATTTTCAGCTGTCTATCCCATTACCAACTACGAATGTTTAGCGTACATTTTATATCATTAATAATATTTTGATGACTCATACTACTTTTTCCCTTCATTATGAACGTAAAATTCATTATCACCCCCTTCTTACTTTTTGTAAAGAAAAAACACTAGATATGCCAATATATGCCAATTACGACCTGGTTTTTTTGCTTAGTGACATCTTCAGGTATGGTGAAACCTTTCTGTTCCGTGTGACGTGTGATATATTGTATATCGCATCAAGATAACGTCATTCTGTTTTTATTTTTTGGGTTCTACGTATTTCACCTCGTATTGATATTTGGAATGCACTAAAATATTAGGTTCAGAGTGAAAAACTTATTGCTTGGTAATTTTTACAGCAAATTTTACGGCATTATTTGAGGAAAAATTAGCTTTCTGTTTATATTTCTTATTGACCTTCTTCTTTCTCTAGCACATAATTCACCGTGTTGTGCGTAGATTATGTTTTCTGGATTAGTTTACATTGATATTTTTAAGATACTACGCGTATCTCATGTGGAGAAAATCGCCCAAGTTGTTCAACCTCCACGATAATAACGTCTCTAGCAAACTCCTTTATTCGCGTTATCAATCTTATTTTCGTTTTTAATCAGTATTAACATGCAGCCCAGGGGTGTAGCCAGAACTTTCGTTCGGAGGGGGTCCAAAAGCTGGGAGAAGAAAAAGTTTTTGAAAAACAAGGTACAAAGTAGAGGGTTTTTAACTAATTTGAACACTTTTCACAATCGAAAAAACATCATTTGTTAAAGAAATATTTTGTAAATTCATGAATTTTCAATATTTTGTTTTCTTTTATGAAGGATAATAATTGTATTTTTATATTTCGAACCCCCCCCGGACCTCCTACCTGGCTACGCCACGGATGCAGACGGAAAAGATCTCAAACGATACCTTATTTTTTTCAACCTTCACATTCAACGATTCAGGGAAAGTTCTCGAGGATAATGCATTAAATCTCTACTATTAACCATTTGGAAGTAAGTTTTGTTGATTGATAGAAATCCAGTTACCAAGCAGAAATTAAGACGCCATACAAGCTCTTATTTAACATTAATATGCCACCTCAAAGTGAGATCGAATAACTATCAGGAGATGGACGTTAATCAATCATAACTATCATCGGAAAATTGCAGGCATTTAGATATTGAATCCAACACCTTTCGTAATTTATATTTGTGAGGAAATAATGCCATATCTGAACAAATAATACCGGGAAATTACGTCTTGAGTAATAGTGACAAATGCTTAAATTTTATAGAATCTATGTGACAAATTTACGACGGATAAATAAAACATGTCAACAGTGAAAACAAGTCAGCTCTGCTAATCGAATGGCAATCAATTTTTTTCAGTTTCTTTGATATTGTATAATTATGATGAAATAAGATTGAGGTAATGAAGAAAATTAAAACTATTTTTGTCAATGATGATGGCTACCCAATTTTCTTAGACCAGATGACAAAAGTATTCTTTTATGATATGTTTGAATTTTGCATGTCTAAAATTGGATAAGTTTTAAGTACCTTCATTTTACGACGGAGACAAAACTAATGAGCCATTTAAACCACCGTAAATTGTGTAAACAACACCATCACTTAAGGTGGTAGCCGCATAGTGATAAGTTAAAAAACACTACGAAAAAACAGAAGAAGTGGTGTCTTTTGTGAGTAAAATGAGGGAAGAGCTAAATTATTACAATAAAATACGACTTATTCCCAAGATAAATATGTAAGATGAGTATTAGGAAGAAATGACGACGTTGCCATTCGCCGTTCTGGATGTGATAAACAGCCGCGTGGTCTTAATTGATGAAGAAATATGGCAGATGGGAAATCCAGTGGAACGCTACCAAGTCCATCACAGGTAATAAAAATTGTTTTAGTCCACCGAGTCGCGGCAAGAGACATGTTAGCACTTCAGAATATTAAGTAAAAACATGCCTTTACCTTTATTTGGGTCGTAAGTAGGCTTTGAATAGTTATTATTCACTAAACCTTATGCAGTAGCACAAATTAAACGTGGGATTGGACAATGGAAATAGTGCTTATTCAAGTAATCATTTATTTAAGTATGGAACATACTTTCTTAGAAGACGATTATGAATTGGGAGAGGCCTAATGTTAGCACTAAACGAGTTCGATCAAGACCCACGGAAGTGAAAGAGACCGCATTTTGCCAAGATGACCATATTTGAAATTCTAGACGAGAGGATAAAACTACAGGAAAGACCAAAACTCGGCAAATCATCGTATTGCTAGAGCAACTGCGAAAAAACGGCTAAAGTAGCCCGGGCATTGATGCCGTGGGGATTTGTAGCACTTGAATCATTTGTAACACAAAATCCGTTCAATTAAAGTAGTGACTACATTCTCCACGATATTTCTAATCGCCTGGATATAATAGTAGATAATAACTTATCATGCACAATCGCTATATCCTCAATAAAATTCAAGCAAAACCTGCGTACCAGATAAGCCTGATATTTCTGCAAATCACGATATGCTCACGTAATCACCAGTACCGTGTTTCATGGCACTGCTGGAAGTATTGAGTGCAAAATAATCTAGCATTTGGTCGAAATACAAGAGAATAAATTTAGTTCACTTCCAAAATTTACTCTGAAAAAAGGCTGGAACTACGATTTTTCTGCAACCTACCAGTTTAATAGAAACAAGGACGCAGTGGGATATTATGTTAGGAGTAGGGAATGAGGCACAGGCAAGCACGCGAACAAGTGAACAACGCGTAACTTATCTTTGGTATCAATCCACATAAAATTTATATGACAACTCAAGAGAGCCTACTTGTACCAAAAATTTATCCGCAAATATTTTCTGCAATTTACCACGTAATAAGACCCTGTTCAGTGACAATGATGACGGCCACTCTTGCCATATCTTCCATCAACCAAGAGGTGGGCATTCGTAAGCCCGCACGTCCTCCCATTCCATTTAGATGCACAATTTAACGACATAAGGACGGTTATTCTTCCTCTTACAAGCCCACGACTCATCGCAGAGCGTGCGGCGTTACCCAGGCGTTAATCTGCGAGAAGAGAAGGCGAATATAATTTATGCTAATCCCATGCCGAGCGCAAAAGCCAGTTCCGCGACGCGACGCTCCGACATGACGAACAACAATGTCCCTAAACAATGGAGAGACGGTTTGTGCGGGGGCGCGCGGATTCGTCTTTCGCGCCCCATGGTGAAAGGGCGCGGCGAGAGATGTCGGGTTCCGCCGAGTAGTTGTCGCGCCTTGTCTACGTCTCCTCGACCCCAATGGCCGCGCAAAATTCCTACCGCGGGAGAGGGAGTACAAGAACCGCGCGGGGACACAGCGTAGACCGCCGTTACGTAACGCCCGGGTTTTAATTCTGCGATTCGAGTTGAATGGCGCGGCATTGAGGGACCGCTCACGCGTGTTGTTGCAAAAATACTTTTAAATACTTAGCCACTGTTACAGAAGTTACTCTGCATTATCTTTTCCTGGCGATTTCTATAAAAAAAACTATTTTTTTCTCAAATATATTTAGTCGTAATTAGCCAAGGTCTTCATGTCTACGCCGGACAGCATTTTTCTAAATATATTACATTTTCTATCTCAATAAATAATTGATTAATTATGACATTAATAAAAGATACGTTTTCTGCCAAAGATTTTGGCACGGGAACGTAACCACCCATTGAACTTGATGTATTTGTAGCGTTTGTTGAACTAAGTACTATGGAGGCAGTTAGGAGGAATAACATCTACCTAGGTTTTCAGTGTCACTACATCCTGACAGGCACCGAAATGTGAGGAGGAATTACACAAATGTAGCCCATTATCCACGGAAAACAAGTACCTGCTATGAATAGTGCCCCTTGCACGCAGTTGAAACATGATATTTTATTTACGCTGAGTATTTTCTGATTTTAGAATGTATAATGTGCAAATGAGGTTTGTACCAGGGTTCCAGATAATTTTTGTTTTAAATATGATCCCACAAAAAGAGACGACGAGGACTAAGCCAGGTGTTACGATGACATAGAGCTAAATAGCATCTTCTCCCCTCTGAGGTCTATTACCTATATATGAAATTCGACTGGAAAAGAGAAGAAAGATATACTCAACATAAACAACGATGAAATTACCTTCTCAAAACATCAACTCAATAGCCACAACACCCAGACGACTATCACGACAATACGGCTCAAGGTCGGACTCCAAATATCGACTTCCATTGAAGACATCTCGCTCATTTTAGAGAACGGAAAACGCCTTCGGAATTCCTGGAATCGTTTCAGGGGAATCCACCAATTTCGTAATTAGCACTCGAGTTTGTATGATATGGAATGCCTCGCCGTATCACCTGGCCGGATTGCACATCCTATGAGGATTTGTGTTCCGTGAGGTCCTCCCTGACCGGCCTGGGGAGCTGATGACAGCAGCGATTTCGACACTGTGGTTCCCAGCCCTGTTGCCGGAGACGAAACGGACCGATACTCGTTCCCGGGAAATCCTAACGGTAACTATAGTGAAAAACACTGGACTCAGCTCATGAGTTACCAAAAGTGAAGAACATCATTGGAAGTCATCCCACGCCACTCCGGAAAATACCGATATCATTAGAGAAACTAGGAAAATGAAGCCTTCCAAGGAGTCTCAAAATGATAACCTGTTAGTGGGGTACTAGTGAACAAGGGGGATTCAGGGGGTACAAAACCCCCACAGAAATATTTGAGAGAGAGTGCATCTCACCATATGACCCTCCATCTCCGATAGAAACCTATTCTAATAATGAAGCACCCCTGAAAAAAATTTCTGGCTAAGACCTTGCCTGATTATACACCTCCAACACGAGTCCTTTATAAAACATAAATTTTTAAAAATTTACACCGCTACACTGAAAACGATTATCTCGATGGAACCCGCCGGTCGGGTCATTCCTGTTCATTCAAGGGGAGGTGGATGGATGGTTGAAGAGCTCGCGGTATCAGATTTTCAGTCCAAAACAAATTTGCTCCAACTTATATCCTAATTCGGAAAAATCCTGCAATTTTATTATTAGAAATGGGCTTGGAATGACAAAGACAGTCTCCTCACACAACAAGGACAAATTTCACATGTTATAGGGCTTTGCGTCCAGAGAGGTCCTCCCTCACTTCCCAAGCCGACCTCGGGATATTTTGACACCAAAGGTTTAGACTTCGAGGATTCTCTCTCAATTGACTGAGACGAGGTGGGCCAATACTCGTTCTCGGAGAACACGGTTGAGGACGCAGGAAATTAACAAGGAAATCACGAGTTAAAAAGCGGGTGGGGAAGCTTGGTCCGAAGAGAAGATAGGCGTGCCCCGTGAGGGTTGAGGGGGGAGGGTGGGGCGGGGAGGGTAAAGGAGTGGAAGGAGGAAGTTTTGGTCACATCACATCCACCCCCGTCCTCGACTCGGAGATCTCCCGCTCGACGAAAAAGAGGAAGGTCGGGAGCGATGTCCTGGCAGCTTACCAGACGGCCTTGGTGACCAAGCGGCTATCCCTGGTCGCTCTCCTCCTCCGAGCGCTACCGCTTACATCCATCGCTCGCGCCTCCAATCCACGCAACACACCTACTCCCATTCAATCCTTCCTTAATCGCATTGCCCACACCGTGGCAAATCGCCTGGTGACGTGTGATCGGGATATTGGTAGGGCTGTGCGACTGCTACGTAGTGCAATGGAAAAAGTATAACCGTAAAGATAAGGGGACGCTTCACTCCCGCTTGACCATACTCCTTTCGTCACTAATTACACGCTTAAAACTTACGCTATCATCGTGAAATTTTCCGAATATATAAATTAGGTCCTTGTGAAAATTTTTGTTTATCTTAATTACGAAAATTATCACTCAATTTATAGGTGTAAAATTTTCATATTTTATAATGGTAAAGGCAAAAGTTAACAAATAATTGCGCTACATGCTCTGAAGATTTCAAGATGATAATATTATATATAAATAAGTATTCGTTGCGAAAAACACTATTCGAAAAGGTTGAATAGTCTGCTATAATAAATTAACTTAATTTTTTAAATTAATAACCCTTTAGTTGTCATCTTGCCATTTTCAGTATATTCAGAGTATAAATTCGTCAAAGATCCCCCTCTTTCAAATTTTACCTTAACTCTTCATCCGACGCAACATTTTTACGATCGAGATTCAGGAATATTTCAGCAAGGGTCTACCCTACATTCCTATGAATCACTGTACCCTTGTTCCAACCCAGTTACTATCTTTTCTTGCCGAACAGTCTTTTTTCCCTCATTCCATGCACTTTAGCATGTAATCTAATTCGTGCTCTGATTAAAAGTTATATTCTTTCACACATCATCTCACTCATTTGTACAAAAATTATAATTTTCCGAGGTCTTTAACATACTACCATCCGTTCTACCGACACTTCTTAATTTTAACGAATTTTAAATAAAGGCAAACTTTATTTCTTTGTTCAATTTTCCATAAAACATTTATTACGTCAAATATCAAGAGACGTTTACAATCTTCCAGGTTTAGCACAGATTCCAAAGTTTTTTACGGTAGCTTGACAGCAATCGTTTCTCTCTCACGTCGTTCGACGTCTAAATAAATGAGAAGTTGTCGCCACAAAAACAAGATTGAGTTTTTTTTACATAAGTTTAAATCTCTGAAAGAATTTTGTTCTTGCTTGCGCGGTAGTATATAGATGTATCAGAAAAATCTTAAAACAATTTGTATGAGAAAACATCCTCATATCTACAAAAAGATCTCGATGCCCACGTCAATGAAAAATGCACGAATCGAATCGCTCTTGGGCTGGCAGCGTTATTCCAGTTTTGCAGAGAGATAAAGCCACCAGCCACTGTCACAACAAAAAAGAGCACATCACGCAGCCCAAGAGTGACCACAATGCACCCGGAAGGCAACGCCCTCTGCAGCGAGCAGGAAGTGATTCTATAACAATGAAGCTTGGAGTCGGGTGATGTGGGTGGCTGAGAGGGTTTTTAGCAGGGGAAAGGAGGAGACATAAAATGTTCATGTTCCGCGTGCTCGGCTTCATGGGAACGAAGTGAAACTTCGCGAACTAATCCAGAAAATCCAAGCCGCATAGGATAACATATAACATTTTATGCGAATTCCCCTCAGTTAGTCCAGCTGAGCAAATCAGGTTCTGACTATAAGGATTTGCACCTATGCACCAACAGGAGGTACTAGTTTAAAACTCCTGATTAATATATTTCAGCTCACTTTCATGACGATTATAGTAATATGGTAGCAACTTCGATTCGATTTTATAGCACATCGGAGAATCATTGTAAATAGAAAATAGTAAGAGAAAGATTACTATAAGGTAAAGATGAAAAAGTGATAGCAAAATTTACGAGGATTTGAATAGAAATGTCCAGAACGAATATTTCTGTACGTTTCCTGGGAAGACATAATAAAAGTAGGTTGCATACACATGGCGAGAGTTGGTGAAATTTCTAACAGCAAAATGACAGCTGAATTAACTTAATTAACCTCTGCTATAAAGACAGTTTCGATTAACATGCTGTTTACAAAACGTATCCAGTGCTCTTTCGCAACGAGTTTATTTATTTATTCATTTACCACCTGAGGCAGCACCATTGGCTTTTTTTCATTGCATTTTAACTTAACATTTAAACGCACAGGAACATTCATGCCGTGAATAGGGAAAACCTAACCAGGCCGAACTCGAATTCGCGACCTCTTGTATGGCAGGCAATTACTTTACCCCGCCGCTACCGACGCCGGCCAAACGAGATAGAAATTTCCATCGCAAAATTTTGGACATTACCAAGACCCAAGACAGGGGCTGGAGAGGCAGCACCTACTACTATCAGCCACTAAAGCCGATTCGTGTACAATTACTCCGTTACTTTCAAGCGTCGCTAAGTCTATATTACGTAACACCGTATCAAAGTATCGAATACATGCACGGATGATTCAAGGACTTCCATGACGCGTTCCACGCTAAGTCTATGCAATAGAATAGCTGAGTGAAACTTCAATTAAAACTAAGGTGAGACTTCACTGTCCATAGGCATTGCGTTATAAAATCCCATTCATTCCTTCATTAAGCGCAATTCTGAAATCTTGGAGATTATCAGCTTCACGGTCGTTGGGCACTGAGTGACGGTGACTCTTCAGTCCGTGACCTAGCCAATTAAATCATAGACATTGGCAAACAAAGGAATGATGATTCCTTATAAAACATGATGATGCGCTAATGTTGCGCCATATGTATAAGTCGTAAATAAATCATAGCGGCATCCATTGGTTCGTTAACTTTGTTATCGACTCCAAAGAAAAAAATTCTACCACACGAGCTGCATTTAAAGCCATTGATAAAATCAATACAGCTAATTATATCCCATCACTGAATCGCGACTATCCATTCTCATTGTGTCGTTTTTCAAGGGGAGCATCTTTTCACCTTTTTTATTTTGGCACGAGCCTTTACTTCCATCCAATGGCCAGAACGTATTTCCAACTAATTATAACAATATTTTTGAAGGACACACTACCACTTTTCTACCAGCAACAGAATTTCACCACAGAATAAAAAAGTTTGCCATCGTTAAGGGGGATCAAAAGCTGTTAACAGAAGTAGATTGACATTTAACAAAGATTGTATCAACTTTTTTAATCATGTAAGTGGTAATTTAGAGATTATATTGACAAAATAATAAAATATTTGATAGCGATGAATTAAATATTATCGATGCATGTTTGAGATTTTATGGACAATTTACGAAGTTAAGTCACAGAACTAACCAGGTTTTCCGCAAGAAACTCACATGTTTCGAGTGGCGTGTCGATATTTTCACGTTAGCAGCAAATGCATCAAAATTAGCACTGAACTTTAGAAGTTCCTCCTCAATCTTGAAAATATACTACTTACATGAAACTAAAGGTAAATTTTATAACGCCATAACGGTGTGTAGTAGAGTTAAATTAATTCAATTACATCAACGATATCGAAAAAATAGGTAAAGCATCATACGAAAACCTAGAATGCCTAATTGTAACCGGAATAACATCACTGTGAAAGATGTTACAATTTAATATCTCTGGGAAATAAGAGAAATGAAGCTTGAAACAGGTGATTGGAATCCCATGGCTTTGTGAGATATACATATTAATGCATATCAACGAAACGCAAATGAATAACTTTTGTAAAGGAAAAAATTGAACTCTTATCTCAGAGCAAATCGAAAAATACATCTCCAAATAATTCCACTCATAGAACGTCCCTTTCTAAGGCGGCAAGGTCAGCATACAAATCGCTTAGAAGTTGATCTCATTCACGAGCAAGGTAGACGTATGACCCGATTAAGATGGGGCTTCTGGATAAGAATTATGGCCCCTTACTCCCTTCGAATACACTCCGTGGAATATGCAAACGAGTATTATATTTTTTCTTCAAGTCAACTTCTCCCTCTATTCAATAACATTACCCCATCGTAATATGCCGCGGATTTTCCCCAACAGATTCGGAGCGTTCTTCCGCCCACGGAGCGTGTTCCCAATTTCACATCATCTCACGCCCGTGCCATACATAGGGCAAGCACCACCCAAGCCACTGTCTGAAGGAAGTATTGCCCTGACTGCACAATCCAATATAAATTCTGTAGTCCAACTTTTCACGAACGTTAAAAAAATATTCTTTCAACCATGGCATCTGACAACGTAGCAAAGTGGAATAAGGCTACATAGCGTGCATATTAGTCAATAAAACTTTATTTCAAGCAAGCACCACCCAAGTCAAAGCCTGAAGGAGGTATCGCCCTGACTGCGCAATCCAAAATAAATTCTGTAGTCCAACTTATCACGAACATTAAAAAAAAATGCTTCTTTCAACCATGGCATCCTACAACGTAGTAAAGCATAAATAGCGTGTATATTAGTAAATAAAATATATTACACCAATGATACTTTTTTAAGCAAATGACGCTTTTTTTGAGCAATTTACCGCATAACCAAACATGTTTCCCATGTAGGCACCGTAAATTCCACTTCTCTCACATTTAATAAAAATAAAATTTGTATTTTTGGTAAGATGTGGAAAGGTCGGTTAAAGAAAGCAAGATAGAACTATTTCTACGGGTTTCAGCCAATAAGTAATCATCAGGTATGTAGCATACACAGTTATGTGCCTGATGATGATTTATCGGTTGAAACGCGTAGTAACGCTAGTGGAGAAAGTACTATTCCGCTTTCTTCAACCAGTATGTATTCTTTTCACAGCGTTTCACCTGCCTCGGTCAATTTTATGTACTGAATTGTTTGCTCCTCGTTTCGGAGGGAGAGGCAGTGCCGCGTTCGCCTCCCCTTATATACGCATGGGCGAAGTTTAGAGTTTTATTTTGGGTGGCGCAGAAATCCTGCCAGGCTCTGAATTATCCACCAGTGAAACAGGATGGTCCCCGAGACCCTTTCCTGGACAATTTGTTAAAATTAGCCTTTGAAAACAGCATATTAAGTACTATCTAAGACGAAAATGTTTTGGCATTTATACAGTTTTTAATTTTTTTCGTACAAATCACCATTTAAGTTGGGGGCTCAGGCTCTCCCTGGTCACCCAAAACTCCGCCCATGTATATACGGCTCTGTTATCATTACATTGTAGATAGTCCAGGTATTACGGTGGAAGCGTAGGATGGAGGCGGAACGCTGTAGGACGCATGTAGCTCAAGCTCTGAGCTTCCGAATGTTTCATAAAACACGACCAAGGATGATGAGCCTGCTCCCAATTGACGCTGCGCCTCCAAGTCCTTCTCCACAAAATAAACGAATGATACTCCCTCCCTCCCCAATCCTCACTCTTAAGAGCCAATCAGAGTTTCCCTCCTTTCTCCTACAAAGCAAAAGGAATCCATTGTTACGCCACACACAATTGCTACACTTCAGATCGTTAATTTGCCCAAGCGAAAGTTCCCTCCAGCCTCCCCTCGAGCCAAAACACTTTCAAGGACGTCCGAATTTTTTCTACGATACATTTTTCCGGCGACAACAATATTTATTCCACGAATGAAACTCTACATCTATTGGAAAATTCCATATCAACAAACCGTTTCCTCACCTCGAGTTTATTGATATGATCGGCGTCAAATTTATCTTTCTTGTCACGCCTTGAGCATGAAATCTTTAACATTAAAATTTATTACTCAGAAAAAAATTGAGGAGAATAAGCTTACCCCACAACTTGGACATGAAGTAGGGTGGGAGGCAAATTTTAACGGCAAACAATGATCCCAATGGTTCGAGCGCCAAGTTAGCAAAAAATTTTGAATGCTGACAGAGCAACGGTAAATTTCTTCAAAAGGTGAAAATAGGACCTCTGGATTTTCGTTTACAGAAGCTCCTCCAGAAATATGTAAAATCAACAATTATTTAAGCCTTGCGAGAATTCTTCGGATTGCTCCTTAACGTATTTGACAAATAAACACTAATACAAGAATATCGTCGCGATATGATTCACGAATTCCTCCCCCACAGCATGTTTGGAGGAGAAAATATTTTTGAGAGGGAAATTGGCCATCACTTAGGCCAATATCATTATCAAGTTTTGATCCTACAAAAATACAGCAGCATTGACAAGGTCTCAACCTCCTAATTTCAAGCGTATACTATGGTCGACATAAAACACTTTTCATGGAGCAATCTTATTTACTAACTAAAACCGATATATATTTAATTTATAAGGGTAAACTAAAGACGTTAAGATATCCAATTCTAAAGTTTTATTCGTTGTGTGGCAACGGTAGGGTTGTTAACATTAATTCCCACGATAATCGACATTTGGAACATATATTCATAAAATAGCAATATGTAATATTTTACAGAAAACTAATCGTTCTGCAGATACCAAGAAACATCTAATATACTTTCAGGGGAAAACGGAATTATTAAAAGAACAAAAAATCTTATTTCCAGGGACAGCATGATGAATTGGCCTTCTGTTGTGACTGCATGGACAAAAAATAACTTTAAAAATCTACAAAAATGACTGGCTAGGCTCCAACGGATACATCTTTTACAATGCCTTCTAATGCCGACGGTTATTATAATAAAGAAGAATGAAATTACCGTATAGAAATCCTTCACCAGTAAAGATACAAATATGAAAGCGAGCTATTCAGGATCATTAGCATTTCAACGTCATCATAAATTTTCATCATGCTTCGAATATAAACCGAAATTATATTGGCCCACATACAAATAGGGTCAGCATCTCTCTTTATAGGTTACAGGATCCTTGGAAGCTCTATTGTGTTCGCAGAAAAAGTGTGACACTTGGCAAGTTCCCAAAAAATTAGTACAAAGGGTCTACACTGAAAATAAAAAGCTATCTCAATTGCTTGCTTACTCAAGCACATAATTTACGAGGGTTTTGAGTCATACCGTAAGTAATAAATATTTAACTCGCTAAAGCATGAAATTTAACGAGTATTAACATGGGATAGATAATTGCACTTATCATCTGTTACGTCGTCATGCGGCTTCGGAGTAGTTATAGTAATATAATCCTTATCTGCCAGTGATTATTTTCTAATTGATGGGAAAGGCTGACAGTTCAGCAGAAAATGTTTACATCATAGTTTCAGGAGAATCGTCTGGGCTTCAATTACTTTTTTTCATCCATAAGAAATTTATCAAACACTACCGCAGATTCCTGCCAAACTATTCATTTCGGGAAAAACATGCCATAACAACGCTCTCTATGAAAGCATAAAAAAACTTAGCCCAGCACCTCACCCTAAATTTAAACTTTGAAAAGAATAGAATTTACCGATTTGGAAATTAGTTAACTATTGAAAAGTATTGAAATATTTGAAACTGACTCTGGCTCACTATGTTTCGCAAATGCAACGCGCGCGAAGCTTGTTAATGAAAGTGCTACATGGACTTACTTTTCAGCTAGTCACGTCCTAAAAGATAAATAAATGGCCGGTTGAATGGTGTATTTAAATCAATAATGATTGCCTTTTCCATTGCGTTACACCGTGAGACAATGGGACACGACAGTGCTCCATAAATTGCATCGGCCAACACATTTCGCGCGTCCTTAACGCAGAGTCGTTTAGGACGAAGTGTCCAACATTTCGACACCGAACGGTGGTCGCGATGAAAAATACCTGCAACATGAATAGAATATGTACTCACCAGCGTCCACCATGTGCTGCCACGTGGGGAATCTCCTCTTCACTCTCAGCGAGACCTGCTGAAGGGTGATTACGTACGACAGCATGGCGTATCGAACAATATTTCGCCTCATCAGACGACCTCGCTCATCCTGGAAAGGAATGCACACGTTACGGTGAATCGGCAATTGCTGGTTACAATGATAGCCCAATTTAAATGTTTTATCACTATGTCCATCCAACACTAATTGTAAGCCATGGTAATTCAAGACAAATCATTAATCCTCTCTGAACTTTCCAGGCAATTGTAAATAAAGGAGTAAAACTTTGTCAGGTTCAGTATTATTAATACTCTAACATTCACAATTATTAATAGTGATTATTAGAGTATTAATAAATAATATTCACCATTACTGATAGCGGACCTGACAAAGTTTTACTCCTTTATTTCCAATATGGAGAGGTTTCACAAACTCAATCCTGAAGTTCTCAGTTATATTTTCCTGACAATGTTAGTTCGTCTCTTTTTGACAAATCGGGAAGAATAGCCTAAACCAAGAACCATTATAGGGCAGAAATTTAACAAATAGAACAGGGAAAAATAATGATAGTGATCATTAAATCATTTTTATTCATGCACGATGCATCCCGTGTGCAAAACTTAAATAGTGCGTTGAAATAATAAACGGTAAGAAGCAATGCCCTACTGGCTGTACTATTGAATCTGAAATTATGGAATCCTATGTCAATAGTTATAAAGCAGAAGAAAACTGCTCTTTAAAAAATAGCGCTCTGAAAGTGGCAATGCTTCCGCAAATGCTAAGAGAATAAGTTTGCAGAATTTTATACCCTTCTCAAGCATAATTGGAACAATTCCACATCCCTGTTCACTATCCACTGAGTCAGTTAATTGCTGATATTAACTAAATGACGTTTAATAGGGAATTAATAACTTCTGGGAGCCGGTCAACCAGTTTACATCGGCATTCTCCGTAGGTGACTAATCCCATCCGTACAGATGAATATTCCGCCGGAACACTCGGTATCACTTTGTTATATTAAGGCCGTTTTACCCGAGGCGAATTCAACCACACATAAATGCATGTAGTCGTTCGCGCATTGCAGTAAATATGAAAATAATATATAACAGGCTATTTTATCGGGCTGGCGTACACGCATTCTGCATTAGTTTCCGTGATTGGTAATTTTGATTTATTTAGTTTTTATTGGGTTACAGCTCATGCATCAGAATGCGCCTAAGCTCCTCGCTGGTTTTATCTCTCAAATATTGCGTTCTCGTCGCATGTGTTGCTTCATTTTAAAACAGATTTGCCTGTTTTCCAATTGCTCCTTCGGTAAAAGGACCGCCCTTGTATCTTCGAGTTGAAGGAAGATCCCGAATGCGCCCGAAAGCCAGCCAACATCTGCTTTCTGGGAATCTCAGAACCAACGCAAATAACTTCCAGAGATTTAGATTTCATTGTACTTCAAGGCCAGAAAGCATGGAAAATTAAAATTTATTGAAATAAATTGAAAAAGTAATCCTGTTAAAAAAAATTTTATGTTATTCACTGCGAATGAAGTAAATGTATTGAAATAAATACCCTTTACATAAAATTCCCTCCATACTCACTTTATAGAGTAACTCTCCCATACTTGATACCAGTAAATCACAAGTTTTCCATTTTGAGTCCTATGCTAATAAAAAGTGCAATGAGGAAACTAAAAAAATCATTCCATTCTTGCGAGACAATTTATCCTTGTCACTAGATCTTGTTTACAAATGGATTTATTCTACAGAACGATATAATAACGGACAACAAGATACGAATGGAAAAACACGAAAAATCTCAACTGAATGAAGGTCGAACAAAGCTAAGGTCATGGTAGTTTCCTCTCTTGGCACAATAATGAACATCGTGGAGACGATGAACATAACAAAGAGACCTTTTCAGGGATAATTTATTCAGCTCTTCTCTTTGTAACGAGCGGTTTGTTCTTCAGATATTGAAGCACGTGAGGTCCAGCAAATGCTTCACATTGGTACAAAATACCGACACAGAAATAGCGAATGCACGAATGAGAAAAGGTTTCGTGCTAGGTAATAGCGAGTCACTACACAAACGGATGTATCCATAACTTAATAAATTTAAAGTAACTCGAGAAATTTTAAAAAGCATTTACTAACCTCACGTCATATTTAAAAAATGCCAACAGAGAAATAAAACGTGAAGCTGAATAATTCATTTTAATCGTGATATTTCCAAGCATTAATTAATTCATTTCTAACCCAATTATATTCAACTTCGGTACATATGTTACCAAGTTCATACCTAAGTATTTATTCCCATTATATCCGTGGTGCACACTATTGTTCCTACAAAAGGCATTACTGCAGATTACATCTATTACACTACACCTATTCGTGTAGCACAGTGGCCTCCCTTTTAAGACAGACTTACGCAAGTATATAAAACTTTATACATAGCTTTGAGACTGCATGTTAGAGAATTAATACACTTTTCTTTCCGTATCATCTCATTAAATCACTTCTTCACCATAGAAGGAAAAATTAAGAGTGCTTTTTTCTGGTGTGCTCTTATCGATGGTAAATGATAACGATCAGTTATCATGTGGCACCTTCGAATACAAAAGCGAACGATTTGGATTCGGGTGATAACCCTTACGATCTTAACCCTGACCCGAATAAAAATGCCTGCTAACTGACATAATTAAATTCCTATTCACTCCACGTCACCGTGTACACTACTCGCTTCCGAAATTCAATTGGATATACAACCTCATTGGATCTTTCGAGAACTCCTTACGGAGAATTATACGTCATTATTGACAAGATACAGCGATACTTTGCCATTAGGGCGCGGAACACGTGCCGTATTAACCATTGTGGGCACATGTTACGTAATCAGCTGGGCCTAGAAGAGTTGCCAAAATTACTCAAGCAGGGAGAACGAAAAACGTCTCTTATGACTAATGAGATTCAGGAGGTATAACTTCTCACGTGACTGTATCCTTACAACATAACTCGTATTCGAGGTCGATCTTCGTATCATTACAGATTATGTTGGATAACATTTTCTTCTTTTACCCTTCATTCCAATGGGTCATATCCAAGATTTTCAACACAAAAGATATCATAGGTAATAAAAATTTATAACACGTTTTAATTATTAAATCAAAGACTATTAACTTTTTCTAAGCGTGGTAGGTAAATATATTTGTGAGACCTGATAACGTTGTAAAAATCCAAAATATAATTATCATATAGAAGAAGCTTCACTGATAAAAAAAAGATTGAGGTGAATCAATGTAAATCGGACAAATAGGAATAATTTACTGAGGTGAATTTGCGAAAACATCCTACTATTTAGAGGTGAATGCATAAAAAAATAACAATTAATTTAGAAGTGGATGTCCAGCAACAAGAACACACTTTACCTGTCCCGGAATGGCTGCTGACACGAAGAGGGCTAGCGAGTCCGGCCAGGGCAGCAGGCGATACTGCTCCCACCACCTCTTCACGATCAGTGTCACATAAAATCCAAGCACGAATGACATGGGTATCGTTTCACTCTGCTCGCTGAAGTACATCTTGATTTTTTCGAATGTTCTGAAAAAGAAAGAAAAAAGAATATTTTAATTTAGTTGTTACGGCATATGAAACACATTATGTATCGTCGCGTCCATCTCCCAGGTATACATCGCATCGGTTGACTTATCGCCTCCTGGAGAAAAAAACTGTTGTCACGAAAAGTCAACCGACGCGACATACACCCGTCAGGTGGACGCTGACACTAGGCGTCTTAGAAGACGGCAGTATTAGATTATGTATCGTTAAATTAGCAAGAAATGACACCTGGTACTATTATATCGATCATAATACAATCGGGTCCCGGCTTTTAGCCTGGTTACGTACTCGAAATCTTCGACAAAAATCGGAACAACGAGAAATTAATGGCTATTTCCAGTTGAAATACGCTGAAACGAACTCCAAATGTATGTAGGTAAACATATTATAGTACCCAAGGGAGGTTTTCATGTTAAACCTCTCTCCTCCTGAGCCAATATGATTTTGAACTTCTTAGCTGATATCTCACATAACAACAAACATTTTTGTAAGGATTTTGGTGAGTAATAATGCAGTTAGAAATGCAGGGAAAGGATAGATATCCAATAGCATATTTAGATGAAAATCTAAGATGATAATTTTAATTCACCCTTCAATTATGCAACAGCCTCACCAATAATTATGGAAGCACTTAAATCAATAGAGTAATACTAATTATTTGGTACGCGTGTAACATCTATAATAATTTGTAGCTGAATAGTTGGATTTATGCACTTTGATTTTTCACTAAGGGTTATTAACTTTCATGAACTTCCAATTTAGGGCGCAAATTTATCCAAACTAACACAATAAGTAATAGAGGGTTTACTTTATAAACTTAGGAAAATACTTCACTGCCACTGCCAATGCCATGAGTCAGTGGGCTGAAGTTGAAAAACTAATTCTTTCACAACAAAATGAGATAGTGTTCAATAGAATTCCTTGTTGGTCTAAAAGAAGCCCAAAGATGACATGAATCTCATGCGAAAAAATTGGAACAGGTGAATATATATAACATACGTATAGCTCCGGTGATCCTGAGCATGTTCACTAAATTACACGACCCGTGTTATATAGCATCAATTTGAAAAACGCCAAGATTTTCCTGATCTTCGAAACCCGATTCTCAAAACCATTTTATGGTTTCACAATTGTGTTACTGATGCGGAAAAAATACATTTCTCCCCCTTTGATTGTAAGTACCACCGCCGAGTTGAGCTGTAATATCACACAAACAGATGCTGTACTTATCTGGTTGAATGTTAAGGAAATCCTAACCCGAGGTCATTTGCAGCATTTAGGACAGGTGGGTAGTTCAGAATGGAAGGGCTTATTTGGAAATGAAAGGAAAGGGGTGAAGAAATATGAAATCAAGGTTTTCATTTGTATAGTTACCGAATAAAAATCTTAATGAATAAATAAATAACGACCACTTGCAAGTGAAGGGCTAACAGCGGTACTGATAGTGATGAAGTTAAATAAATGAACACTTATGATAGCGCAATAAAAACTTTTACCCGCGTAAAAACTTTCGCAATGTTATTTTTTTCACCCGCATTTTTTCAACCATTTCTTTCACTTTAAAATCATTTTCCTCAGTACCGGACAATGTTTCTGGCGTAAAGCGGTTTCATACAGCTATGAAATTACGTGATAAAGAATATCACGTCTTACATTTAAAGCATATAATGATACCAATAATGATCGGAAGTTTAGCGTACAAATGTAATGGCTTACAGAGAAAAGTCAATTTTACCAGAGGTTACAAATATCTTTGATGCATTTTACTGTCTCGCGGTAAAAGAAGACGACGATTTTATAATTTGATTTGCCAGTTATTTAAGAACGATCTTATTCAAACTTAAAATCCTTACCTAACCGCTCTTCACCCCCCGAAATTTCTTAAGGTTTACGATCCAACCACAGCTTATATGTGGAAAACACATTTGAAGAGTTCTTCTCATTTCATGAAAGTAGGGATTGCCCTTGCGTTGGAAAATCTCCACAGCCATTTGGATGCAGACCGGACCCCAAGCATCCAGTGGCCTAGCCAACTCAACGAACCCAACCCTCACCTCGCGCATCCATTCATTCCGATAGATGAAAGGATCGGCTCGCATAGACCGTCCTTGAGTGCAGACGCCACGTGCCAACGATTTAGTTAAAATGGTGTGGTCAACATTCTCTCTGAAAAGCAGAATTGATGCTTTTTAAGCAACAATACTGATATAACGTAGCTTACAACCAAACAGGATAATGATTCTGGAAGAGTGATTGACAATGTGAACTTCCATCCAGAATCACTCCACGCCCTAGGGTGATACGGTTTAATTAGATGCGTGATAAATAAATAAAAAACGCTTTGCGTGATTTTCACTAACCAACGGATACCAGCGCCTCCGACTACATCACGATTTTATAGCGAAAATGTATCCGTTCTTGGAATAATAATGGCGCTTCAATGATACGATAGTAAAAGAAAGGATCTAACTATTTGCCTCTCATTGCTAGTAGTGTGGGCCGTATCGTATGCACTATGTCAGACTAAAACATGGCTCAAATGGGGGAAAGCAATCGTGAAAAAAGTGAACAATAAGCAGAATTGAGAGACATTTCTACTCAAATATCGCTTTATATTAGAGGGCGTGGCTAAATTAGAGGATTCACGTGTTTAAAAGCCTCTAACCCAGGCCATTAAACCTAATTTCCTTAATAGTGTTCCCAATATAGTCCTAAATTTGATTCCAATGCATTATAAACGCTCCAAAAATCAGAGCAGGGAAAATCTACACTCGAACAACGATTGGATTCCACAGTTTCTCGTAGTAGCTCCACCCACAGACTCATCGCCAACCCAATCACATAAGTGACATGGGGTACATGGATGCAAGGAGGAAGACTGTTGCACATATAATGAGCATGCGCTGTTTGGGAATAAAAATACGATATGTATTATAATTGGAAGAGAGAGAAAATGGAAAGAAAAAGGAAAAAGTAGAAGGAAGCGCTTTACTCTGTCAAACATGGTTACCTAATTGTCACTTTTCCTCTCATTGCGAAATTCTTCTTAAGAGACATTTTTCATTTTACCCGTTGGATACAGCGGTAATTATTTTCAAAAAATGCCGTAGAAATTTCAAATTAGAAGGAAAATACTTGGAAAAAGTAAATTATGGATAATAGGAACATGAAACATTTTTTTGTGCTGGCAGTAATTCAATTAGCCCCAATTGTCGGAAGCATACATAATTTATTTTTCCACATTCGAATTTTTACTATTTTTTATAGGAGAGCGAAATCGTATGGCTATAATAGCAATAATATAATAAAAAATTCAAATAAGTAATGTTTCCTTCAAATATTATTCAGTTATACTGATTAATTTTGAGGCTGACCTTCACCTGCTTCAACAAATTAGCAAATTATTGATGCATTTCACTTAATTGTGCAAAACATTCAGAAATAGCTCATTCAATAGATCCGATTCTCAATTTTCAACAATGGATCCGAAAAAAATCACCGTGTCAATTAATATGAGTAAGGAGAAGCATACTATTTCCACATTGGTTTAACATTGAAGTTATCAAACGGACATCAATAGAATTCCCTAAAATAGAATTCCTTGGTCTTCAAAATTTAATTTGTGCAACTTAAACGCGCATGAGAAGGCTACCCCACTAAATTATCAGAAAGGCTTATTCGCGCTAGATATCGCAATGCTATGCAATAAAAAACCTTAAAAAAATCTACTTCCACATTTAAGGATAAGATAATACTAAGATACTTTGCGAAGTAAATTATTGATGGTTGGGTTTCAATTAACTTGTATTTAAGTGAATTTTTCCGTAAAAATACTACAGATAATCTAAGTCAATGTAATGTACAGCAGTATGAATCGGTTATTTTCGAATCAATGCTACTCGAATCTCCATTATAAATTTGAATCAAATGAGAAAAAATCTTGCATAGTTTTAAAGCAAACGGGATCAAACCCAAACGGTTCGTTTTTTAATCAAAGGCAATTCTTATCAAAATAATTAAATGCTATGGCATACTCATTGCAATTGTTAAAAAACGTTAGGGAATTACTTATCACAGGAGGGAAATTTTCTCAATTTTGTACCTGACGTCACACACATTCCAGATAATTCTTTGTGTTGCAATTCCGAAAAAATCATATATTCAAACAATTTGAATTTTTTGGCCTAGTAAAATTCCAGTTTTCTGGAGAGTCAAATATAGTTAAGCCGGATTCGGAGCGGATCGATTCACAAGAAATCGCATGATTCTAACTGAAAGTAAACGTTTGATTTCAAACTCATTATTTTATTTCATATATTTTTAAAATTAAATAAAAATTCAAATAACCATTGATTTGGAAAATTTAAATATGATCTCGGTCCACTTTTACAATACCAAAATTTCGAAGTTGACTAAAAAGGGAGATTTAAACAAAATTAAATATGAAACTGACAAACTCGAAAGAATTCCAGATACTGTGCCACATAATAGCGGGGTAAGCAAGGCCTCATTTGAGCTTATACTGACTTGCCTTGGTTAAAAACGACAATAAACGCGTAGAGAAGGAAAACATTCAAATTTGTATTTTTTTAAGGAAAACGTGAAATATTTTCTGATCAATCTTCGTGAGACTTCGATTGCTTATGAATAACAGGTGTCGTCCACGGCAGTGAACGGAAAATGATGCATCTATCAGTAATGAGGTACCTCAACAAGGTACACTTCACCTTACTGTTCAAAGTTCATCACGAAGCAAAGATTTAATTTTTATCCTTACCATCGCATTACGTGCTTGAATTAGGAGGATGATCCTAATTCTACACCCATGGTTATCATGAGTGGACAAGGATTGAAAAATCTTGACATTCTATGGTTTAGAAACATTTTCTGAAGGTTTTCATGAATTACTAATCATGCAACAATTATCCACTCTACTACATCATGAAAAGCACTGTATTTAATATTAAATGAATGCAAGTTTTTCCCAGAAATTCATCTAAACACTGGCATATACACCTATCAAATATCTCATAGTTTCCCTCTAAGTCTTCCCAAGTGTAATTAAGTAGAGCCTTAACGAAAAGTACAGTATGGGGAAAACACAGGGATATAGGAATTAATTTCAATGATTAGAGCTCGCTTGACTGCAGCCTTTCTAGCTTCAGCGGACAAGTGCATTCCTTCATGTACTTTTTCTTCGGTTAAGACTATATAGAATTGCACTCCATAAATTGCATCTTCATGAGTTAACGTCACGTTTTCATGCTTCATAATAAAACTAAGGAATGTAGGAGGACAAAAGTTTATTTGTAGAAAAAAAAACTCAGCAAATGAGAAAAAGATTTTCTGGGCATCGATTACGAGCAATGAAGGAGATTGCAGGAAAACATACAGGTATGATCGACAGGCACGATTCGTGGGGTTTTTAAGGCGTCTATGAGCTAATCATCACCTTCCTCACCACACATTCACTTCCACACAATCGTAACACTTTCGCCCTATTTCCAACCACTGAATCCGTTCAACTGCCACATCAATCATCGACCCTCACAAACGAGATAAATGCTATTTTTTCATTCTAAGGCTAACCATAGAAATAATCGTCTTAAAATGAATTTACTTTACCCGTCATTTGAAAATGAACTTGAGCTGAGAAGGATAAAAAATAGCTACCAGTCAATATCTTTCGCTATCACTCTCTTCCTTTAGCTACAAGTCTCTATCTTTTTATTTATTAGATAATTATTATTATTATTTTCCCTCTTTAATTCTTGACCTTGTTTAATACATTTTATAATATTTCTTGGAGTTTAGGTCAATGTAAAACAAGTTATAGCCAACGTTTCGATTTCTTTTTAAATCATCCTCAGGGCTATGAAAGAAAAAACATGAACAATATAAAATACAAAGATGGCAACAATATACAATATTTTTACATATTTTATTTTATTTATTGTTTATTTATTTTTTGAAAATGAACGCACAATTTCGTTCATTGTTTTCAAAGACCTGCTTACCGTGCCCATTCAAAATGTTTTTTCGCTTAAAACCATCGCGTCACAAGTGAAACAGGAGGAAGATATTGTTTGATGTATGAAACGAAGAGTGGAATAAGTACTGGGTTGCATATATTAAAACTATAAAGTTTATTTGAACTTAATTTAAATGCAATTTACACGGAAAACCGCCTAAAATAAACTTATCACTATAAAATTTGACAGGGATAAAATCAAAGGACCATATAGGTTTTTTTTAACTACGAGGAAGCGACAGAAACAATTACTATCAAATTAAGTTATTTCTGTGAAAAGAGAAGAGGTAGGAAAAATACCTCATTAAAAGCAAAATAGTCAGCGAGCCAGCAAGTTTTGCTTTTCATCATATCTTTCAATAACTGAGTGCGATACATTTTAAACAAAACAAAATTTCTGAATTCCGAATTTATTCAAACGAACCTTAATAAGACACATCACTCCCGCTCGAGAAGATTTTTATCGAGACGACTTAGTTATTCAAAATTTAAATTACAATCCTGAAATTTTCATGATAAACACGTTGAGTAGACCCTTTTCAACACTTTTATACTTTTATATTTTCAATACGTATACTAATTTAAAAATAAATTTATTATTTATTAAGATGTAAAATATTTTACATGAGATATAGAAAAATTCTTAAAAATATCTACTCCATAAGCCTTCAAAATCTAGGAAAACTAGCTGAAATGTATGTGAAATCAGGAAAATGGACAAAATAACAATCTGTGTGGTGTTACCTCTTCATTTTTTTCGTTCGCGGGAGATATGATCAACTTCTGACCCGGTACACATTTTCGAAAGCGTACGATGAGTCACCGATCGTGCATTTAGCTCGCTCCTTGGCCCCACTTGCAAAGCGATCGGCGAGATGCGTATTGGTCAAAGCGGAAATACTTGACTGATGTGCGTGATGGATGAAGACAGAGAAATCCGCCAAAGACGGTGCGCACAAACCCGTCGCGGAATTCAGTCGTTACAATACGTCTCCCCGATATGGCCTTTCAATCTCGTCAAACCTCGAGCCTCCTTCTGGAAACACACCTCTTCACTTTCCCCTTCTCCAACAGCTAATGTCGGCAATTGTTTCACGACCAGGAAGAGTGAAAGGAAACGAGGATGAATGGACCGCTCCAGCGAATAGACAAATGCACAACTGGCATGTCGCTTGCTGACAAATAACACGAGCCTAACACTTCTCAGAGCTGACACTCTTCGGGGCAAATCATTCCGACATTGGACTAGAGCTCAGAGTAAAATACAATGAAGCATTCAAGACGGCTGCGCAGAGTGAAAAGTTGAGTCTAACACTGAAACAGCAACTTAAGGATTGTCATGGTAAATTGAAAAATTACGCAAATAAAATTTATAAATTTTGATTTTTTAAATGCTGGTGCAAGTTCTTCTTTGTGAGCAGTGAATTGTAATGCAAATAAAATTTCTAATCAATACAACTGCAACAAAGCATCGGGCCAGTCTTATAAGGACTCTCAATAGGAAACAATCACAGATACACTAATATTATATGTTTCACAATTTTTTTAAATCTGACCCCGGTTTCGAGACTATACTATACGTCATTCTCAAACCTGGTGTATAGTATTGAAACCTGGGTCAGTCCATTAAAAAAATTGTGAAACAAACAATATTAGTGATTCTGTGATTGTGTTTCCTGTTACACAGTATCGCCAAATATTGCCATCTGCCCTTAAGTTGACGAACTCTTAACTCAACTGGACTCTGAGATCTGAACCATCGAGGAGGGGTGAGGAGACTATATCGAGTTAGGTTCTGGGATACGGCCCTTAGAGTCGGTGATGAAGAGCTCGATTCTCAGAAACACCGTTGTAAACGCAGCGCAAACACGAACGCTTGTTTCACGTCTGTCTCAAGAGCGAGCGGGAACACGCAGGAGCTGAAATGACGTACTGTTCCACATTGCCAAGGTCAGCCTTTGTGCGCTTTTATTTATTTTTACGAGAGTTTATTTCAATTCTCAACAATCTCTCTTCGCGAGCTCCGACTCCTCCCCTTCCCGACATTGACACTTTTCCAATCGTGTCACGGGTTTTAGTCCACAAGGACCTCGCATGGCGGAGACGACGCGAGGAAAATGAAACGCCTGAGAGAGGCGGTGATGATTAGAATTCCTGCTATTAAGAATATGAATGACGATACACCAAGGGGCACAGTGCTAAGATGAGAATGCAGTCAAGAACATACTCGTCACGTCAAATAAGCAAACTGAGTATCAAGCTACTCACATGAATTTTCCCGAATAGGTAATGCAATTTATCAGCTCCAGCATTAGGTACTGAATAATGAGCTTTCGTGGAATATGATGGATTCAGTTTATTTCCAAGTCAACGTTGTGCTCGTTGTGGCATGATATTTGCACCAAAATGATTAGTGATGGAACATGAATAAGAAGAACAAATTATAAAATTCAAGTCTACATTCAATTCAAATTATAATATTCAAGTTCAAAAATAAAATTCAAAATTCAATATGGTCAAGCAACTAAATAGAATATGAGTGATATAAAATCAGTCGATCCTTCTGATTCATCATCCTCAAAAATAAAACCTGGCTGAGATTCGGAAGAAAAACCTTACTTACCAAGTACAAGTGAGGACAGCTATAAGAGCAATAATTTCTTTAATAAGTACCTGAGACTCAACTACTACACGGAAAGTAAATGATTCTATGTACACAAAAAACCAGCACCGCCACATCAACCTCATTACATATATTCGGTATCATTATGGTATCGATTGATAAAAATCAATGGTTTCTCGCGGTTGTGGACCTGCGAACCGTTACACATAAACTACTTAAAATCAACTGCTTATCAAAAGGAATATCTGACAGGTGAGAGACATCAAGGAGAGCAAAATTTGCACCCTCAACCCACTAACCTGACCCAATCAACAATAGTGATTCTCTTCGGCGTCATATTTAGAGATAGAGTTCCTTGACGCAAGAATACGAAAATATTTCAATAACAGAATATTTTTACCTTCAGATTATGAGAGAATCACCTAGTTTACTGCAAAGGCGAAATAGTTGAGTTTGAGATCAGCCTCGTACATGGTTTGCCATCGCTCCTATTGAGACACGGCTTACAATCATTCACCAGAGAGGAAGGCCATATACGTATCACAATTGGGTTTACCTTTGTGATTAAGGAGCACAATTGTCATTGTTTTACCGATTCCATCGTTACTGTCCACGACAAATATCTATTGTTTCATTCTCATCCACTGATATACACTCCTGCCTGTTAAGCTAATACATTCAGTTAGATAGATGCATCTACGGAAGAGAAAATTGACGCCATTTATGATTCCAAAAAAAAATATATGCACACTTCCTTTTCCAGGATAAGAGGTGGGATTTAGTCTTCTTTATGGCTGTAAAACTGATGATAATGGAAAGTTAATAAAATGAACACATCTAATTAAATAAAACGGCGTATTATGACGATGAAGTAAGTCCAAGTTTCTAAACGATATAATGAAGAAGACCTAGTTAAAAACCGCTAAAATTATATAAACCGCAAGTCCCGGAATTTCTCAATCTTACTGATTAATTTTCCTTAGAGGACCTTACGAGGTTCCCCCGAAGAAAATTTCTGGATATACGCCTGATAAGAAGCTGTTTGAAACTGTGGATTTTTACACGCAACTTCTAGACAGTATTGCACGAAAAGCCGTCTCACCATTTGCGTCCGTCAATCAATAAAGTACAATTAGAGGATAATTCTTTGAAATTTTCCCTAAAATTACATTCACTTCATTTGCCGTTACCTCCTCGTTGCGGAACAGCTAACAGGCATAACAGCTAACACCGGAAATAAGACAGAAAAAGCATGTTCCGGTAAGAGATGAGCGACTTTAATTCGGCAGAGAGAAATTTATTTTATTTTTTTTTTAATTCTCAAACCACCGGATAAAGCTCTTATTGGCCATTTTACACCGGGGTGCTCAACAAATGTAACAAGTAAACGTACACAAACGACCGTGCCCTGGACCGGGGAAACCTACCCAGGCGGGACTCGAACCCGCGACCTCTTGTATGACAGGCGAGAACGTTACCCCGCCGCCACCGAGGCCGGCAAATGATGAAATGATGACCTAGTGATGAAAAATTTCGGTCGAAATCGATTTTTCGAACAATCTATTTTTAACCGAAATGAAAAGCTCGTCATTTCATCGAAAACCGTTATTATAACCAAAGGAGCGATTAATCGATAAACTCGACGATTCTTTAAAAAAATCAGTTCATACAAAAATATGTTTATCATCCATTCGCAAAACACTCAAAATACACATTGGAATAGTGGAAAAATCTATTTAGAATACATGCTTGAATCATTAGTGGTAAAAGTTTACAAATGCACGCACATAAAAGTTTTGGGATCACCGCTTGGAACCATTCGGCTTCACCAAAATTTTTAAGAAAGATTAACTGATTGATATGCTTTCCTCGATGATCGGGCTATCTAATTTCACTGGCTTTAGAAAAAAAAGTCTTCAACATGGGACAGTTGAAGATAACAGAGGCTGGTGGTGACACTACTGAGATCAAATGAAATGGTCGAGATAGAAGTTGAAAACTCAAGTTTGAATCGAATCTTGAAAATCATGGCTCGATCTCGATTTCCCCGACCCTTGGGTATTAAAACTTGATTTTCGATTAAAATGAAATCGATTTTTCCATCGCTAACTTCATCCCCAGCAGCCGCCAAACTACACGTGAGGCGAACCCCTTCTCCGACGGGGGATGACCTATAAGAAGCCTCAGAAAGGGAAGAGGAAGAAACCTTTCACGACCTCCCGCTGGGTCGCGACCCTTAAGAGCTTGATGGGGTTATAAACCAACAGCTCTCTCTTTCACAGACTGCGGCCGAGTATCGAGAACTCGGGACGGAGAACGGGAGAAAATCTGGAGATTTATGTTGCGGAACCGAATGTCTATCCCACCCATGTCTGTGCCTCCCTTCTCGGCGCACGTGTCTCCGATTTCCGCTTTTCATTAATCCCTGTCTCTCTTCAAGATGATATTGCTTTGGTTTAGGCACTTAACATAATCGAATCAGGCCCGTACTCGGCCGCCGGGTCACCGAGACGTATCCCGGTGCGCCCTCCAGCCGGAAAATCTTGAAATCGCCCTTCTGTTCCGAAACTGACAAATTTTACTGTCAGAATACCAACATTGAACAGTTAACTAGATTTCAATGATGTCTGATTTATTAGCATAATTAACACCGTCTTGAGTAAATAAAATACTTATTAATATTAATATAATTCAATCTGGTAAGAATCGATTCTATCTCAAGGATAAGGATTAAAATTTCAAAATTTATTTGTTATATTCCACACCCATAGACACATACCCGGTAGTCCTACCCGTGCATAGTGCTGGTGGCGCACTCAGGCTATGGCCGTCCGCCGCCTTATGGAGGGATCCAACACGGGTCTGAATGGAATGATACTTCCACCTCCCCGAGTGAAACCAATGAATTGCGCATCTGGTCATCTTGAGAAGAACCAATAGAATTGCACTCCATTTTCATGAATGGAAATCAAGCTTACGCATTGGAATTAATTACTTGAACTTATACTAAACAGCGCCACGCAACCTCCAGCGGTCAGTATTAAGCTATTTACATGCAAGAACACGACACAAAGAGGTGTATTATGAGGAGAGGAGGTGGATCATTTGGAAAAAGCACGGCTAAGACCTCATACCACAAACATTTTAGAGGGGGGAGGACTAAGACCCCCTTAATGATATTAAAGAATGATAGATATTAAAAGGATAAACCGAGTACCTAAGCAACTTAGTTGGCACATTATAAAACATGATGGCCTGATGGAAACAATCGTGGTAAGACAAGTAGAAGATACATGAGTTACATAGAATATGTTATAAAGGATGTAAAAGTGGAGAAATGCGTCGCTATGTAAAGTCTAGCGGGTAGAAGAGAAGAATGGAGATCTGCGTCAAACCTATCTTAGGATTAAATCTATACTGGAGTCTTTCGCGACGTCTAGTATTAGTCGATCTTTCGGGTATACCTCGCGTCGGTTGACTTTTAGTGACATAGTTTCGTCCCCTGCCCTGGAGACGTCTTCAGCTTAAGTCGATCGTCGTTGCATTCTGGCCGATATACATACTCGTGGCCGGCTGAAGTTTAATCTTAGGATTGTTGACTAATGATGATGCATGAATGAACGATGATGAACGAGGAACTTCCAACTAAATTTCTCTCCCTCTTCTTCCCACTGTTCCACCTTCCCTATTATATGTTTTCTTCCCCTCCACACCTACCTTTCTTCTTCTTCTTCCTCCCCACCCGTTCAAATCTCCGACGCGAATCTCCCACCTTCCCTCTTCCTCGAACTCATTGCCATTAGCTTCCAATGCACGCCCTCTTGCCCTTGGCCCACTTTTCCACACGACCGATACCTACGCGTAAGCCGCTGCCGTCGTCGCCACTGCTACTACTATACGCGCCGCGGCGGCAATTTCGATGCATTTCCTATACGCTCCGCTTTCGTTGCTGGGTGCGGCGTCCCCCCCTCATCCTCCCCACTCTCCCACGGACTCGGACCGCTCGCGCTGCTTACGTTTTCAGAACTTCCGTCACGGGCAGAGAGGGCCCTATTCGGTAAGACGTTTGGTGGCGCAGCCGCGAATCTTCCGCGATCGAGACTTCTTAATCAGGAAATTCTCAAGTTACGAAAAGTTGTTGAAGTTTTTACGGATTCTCCATCGGGTATTTGAGAGGGCGGCTGCCGAAGTTTCGGTACCTCAAGCCTTAACCACGATAACTCAACTCGGAGTAACTGTGTTGGTTAAAACTAAAAAAAAAATGTTTGATTCACAAGAACTTAAAATGACATAACTCGACTTAATAAAGTCACAAGTAGAGAAAGGCTAAAATTACTCTTTAAAATAACCAGTGGTAAGAAAAATAATTTTGCACATTTAGAACAGTATCACTGCCGAAAATCCTCTAAAATCGATTTCTAGACCTTTTTGCGCTTTTTATGTAACTAAACGAAAATTTCATCAGTTCAATCTGTCCATTTTAACTCAAAATACGCTAATTTAAGATGCTGTGAACAGAGTTTAACCTTGGCATCGATCTCAGGGAGTATAGCGAATGGGAAGATCCCAGTAGGCCTTAGTGTAGGCCTTATAAATTTCGGCAGCCATCGCATCACTCACCCGGTGGAGAACCCGTGAAGACATAACATCATACGAAGGTAAAACAGGAATTACGAATGATCTAGAGGAGGGATATTCTTTGGAATTTTGGAGACTGACGACAGTGTTACGTCATCTTCGTTTCACTACAGAATTGCGGCCTAACAAGAAAAGGGCTCGACGCTATCCAAGAAAATGAAGCTAAATAATTTCGTATCCAAAGAAATGATATAGCTTAATCGATGGATAATTGATACATTAATTATGCTAATTATTTTACGCCATAATTAAGAATTATTCTCACTGATGAGTTATTTTTCTTCTCTCTATTCGCTAAAAATCACAACCACACTGACGACTGTTCAGCGCATTTTACGAGCCACAATGAAAGGTCGCAGCACTTTAAGAGTGGTTATTATTCATACAAGGCGAGTTTTATTCGACGAATCACAAGTTAAAAAGGGGCGTAGATGACGATTACCTCCCTTCTGTAGAATTTCACACATTAAATTAACCTTTCATAGAGAGAATTTTATATCTTCTCGTAGCAGCCAACTGATCAAAATTGCAGGGACTTCCAACAGAGCAATAACGTGACGTGTCGAAAGAGACGTACTCGGACGGAATCCACTTAAGCTTAAAATTAAACTACACTAATTATGTAAATTCAATAGAAGTTTAAGTACCGGCGAAGTAAGCCATATCCTATAAACGTCAAAATAACACGGTAGATGAGAACATAAAAATCAAATGAGAGATAGATTGTAGAAAAGATAGATTCAGATTGCATCTTTTCCGCGATTGAAATGAGACTAAAACGGCAGCATTAGGACTTACAAATAGGTCCATTTTTAGTGTAGCCTACTAACTTATGTATTCCTTAATGCATGTTTCTGGATTATCCTGGTATTTCTAGCAGATGTGTTGCACAATCTAGATTGCTTTAATATGCTGTTGACATGTTTTGCCTTTTTTACGAATGAGGAATTATAATTTTCTTGCATTCCCCTGGCCAGTTCTAGAAATTTTTCTATTGTAACCGAGAAACGTTTCAACCCCCTCAAAAATAACCAGAGAGGTAGTATGGATTCTCTCTGGATAAATTTTAAAATAAATACGAATACTTTAGGAATAAGGGTCGAGACTTAAATATCAGCGTAAACTTATAACGTTCTTGTTCTTATATATTGAATGTGATATTTTTTGGGCTTAAAAGCCGGCGCTTGATCGCCCCCTTTCGCTTGGCGCCCTAAGCGGCCGCGTACTTTGCTTACCCTGAGTATGCCTAGCATTTTTATGACCGAGTGGTGTGCATGTAGGTATACCCTTGCATCCTGGATGCTGGTGATTGATCACACCCTGCCAAACACCCTATAAGTAGCTCACAGGTTATTACGTAGATGTAGATATTATTCTCCCTATTTACGAAGACCTCTTCCTCCCTCGCTAACTCCACTTCCGCGTATCACTGATTTCATCGTATCTTTTCCATCGGCACTCCGTTCGACCACACCCACTTACCGCTCCTTTATCACGTCCTTCAGTTTCTACATCATCCAGAGCACTCTCTCTCCCTCCTTCTATTGTTTTCATCACTTCTACTTTCACCCTACACTCTCGCAAAAGAATTTCGAGTACCTGACGCGTTTTCCCCTATCCCACCAATTATTTCCTCCGATTCTCATGTGCGAAGAGGAAATGGAGAAGATTAGGCAAAATACAGGGTGTTCCAGGAGGAATCTGCAATACTTCACGGGGTGATAGGTTAGACAATATTAAGCATTTTTGGTCTTATAAACATGGGGTCGCAACTCCTTAGTTACTGAGCTATGGCAACGCAAACATTTTTAAAAATACACTTCGCATTTACCACGAAAACGGTATTTCTCGGGTATCCAGCCTATCCCACATTTTATTTAACACTCTGCATTTTTAAGAGAATTACATAATTACGGTTGGAAGAAAATGCGCCAATATAATTCTTTGAAAAAAATAATCTTTGGGCTTAACTAAACGAGAGGTTTGAACGAGCGTCAACAAAACGATTGCGCAATCTCACGCATTTTGAGATAACTCCGATATATGTCAATCACGCATCTACATCTCAGGAAAACGACATCATGGAACTGATTTCACACTCCGATGTAGTCGGAGCGATATTGTCGATTCCCTACACAAGACAAATCCTCTTCCTTCCTCCTCCCTGTCGTTGGTCTGGACTTTCGTAAACAAACCCTCGCATCCAATTCACAAGGCCTTTCAATATTTCGTCACTCTTTGGCCCAGGACGATCGACCTAACTCACGTCGCAGAAAATAACAATCCCTCCCCACAAGTTTGCGGCTCGACCGTCCCCTGGGGGAGGGGGATTCTGCACTCAAAAATTTGGATTCAAACTCGGTTGACTCGTCACGTTGAATTAAAAAAAACTGAGTATCATGCCACTCATATAAAATTTTCCCGAATAGGTAATGTAATTTATCATCTCCAAAATTGGGTACCGAATTAATGAGTTTACGCGAAAAATGATAGATTAAGTTTATTTTCAAGTCAGCGTTTCGCTTGCAGAGTGGCATACAATCAGTCGATCCCTCTGACAGGGGCGCAGCTTGGAATTAAGGCTAGGGGGGTTTTAGGCACAAGTAATACTGGGGTGTCTGGGGGTGTGGAATACCCGCCAGGGTAAGCGGGGTGGTGCGGGGGCACTCCTTCAGAAACACTTCAAGATAAATAGTTCAAAATGGTGAGTTTTACGGCTTTCGGAGGGATATTTATTTAATATTTACACTATTCTGTAAGTAATATTAATCCAATTAAGTAAAACGGATTAAACTTAAAAATGTTTCTGAGCCCTGGGGGGGGGGGGGGTTTATCCCCCAAACCCCCCCACGCTGCGCCACTGCCCTCTGATTAATCCAAATGCGAGAATCGTCTGAAGTGCAAAGTGACCGCCAAAGGTACGCGAGTTTCGGCTCAATAATAGGCTCACTTCCACAGGAACAGTTCATTTCCGTCCTATAATAGTCGTAGCCTAGAGCAATTAATGACTCATTGAACGATTCATTTGAAGATCTAACAGAATAACCCCCCTGATGAAGGAATCTCTTTCTCCTTCAGCCCACGTCTCCCCGAGGCGAGGATTCCCAACCCAGATCTCCCAATAATTGTGTTACACTTTCTTGTTTACAATTTGCAGCACGTGGGGAAGAGGGAGAAATGGCGAGGGAGGGATATTAAGAAAGCGGGGTCGATCTCAGAAGGTGCGCTGCGGACGTGAAGATGATGGGAGTGAAATGGCTGTGTTCCACATATGCAACATACCCCGAGGGAGCTTTTTAAAAATGCCTCAGTGTGGTCGAGCGAGCTTCCATCCCTTCCTTCCTCTACACAGCGTGTTTTTTCGCAAAGAATTTGCCTTCAATAGTAATAATCTGTAAGCGCATCCTTCAATCTTTTGTTTTAAATTTTTTATGTAACTCCCGTTCCATACTTAATGTAACAGCATTTTTATCATGTTACAAGCAGATTGTGTTCATTTTTAACGGCATGTTCTAGCTTGATAGGCAGATTAGCTTCATAAGTAGCTTGCAAGTTTTGCCTATGCATAATTATGGAATTATAACTTGCTAGTGCACGTAACGCATTCATGACCGTAATGTGAGCATGTGGGAATCCTCTTGCATGCATGCTGGAACTAACCACCCGCTGCCAAAATTTTTATGCTTTCTGGATAATTATACGTTAAAAATTTACAAGGAGTTTCTGTGAATCATGCTTCTGTATGATGCTGTCATCTATCAGGACTCACTGTACTACTTACAATAACGACATTTCACTTAGCCGAGTGGGAAAAAATTCAAACGCCAATGCACTGTACACAATATAAGAAGACCCGAGGAAGATAAAGGATAAAATGCATGCTGACGGAAAAAAAAGAGAGAAGGGAATTTGAAAATGAACGCGATCAAATTAGAGTGAATGGGAGAAGATTCAGTAGATTATGAGAGCAGGGAGGTAATTGGAAACATGCGAACGGCTCATTAGAGTCAAATTTCTAATTTTCCTCGTATATACCTTGTACCATGTATTAAATTGTAAAGCATTGCCTTTTTTTGGGCTAAATGATTTCCCAAGGATATAGAAGTAAAATGGCAGGGTCCATGCGGCAATGTTTTCAATTTACCATTACCATGATTTTTTTGCCATGAATTTTTTAAAATTCCGGTATCATAGAAAACAGCACCATTGGCCCTTTACATCGGAGTTTTGAACAATTAACGTACATGAATATCCATACCCTGGATAGGGGCAACCTACCCAGGGGGGATTCGAAACCGAGACCTCTTATATGGCAAGCAAGGACTTTACCCCACCGCCATATGCATTACCCGGGAATACGCCGTCATGTTACGTAAATACCTTATGTACGTGTAGCCACGTAAATATTTATAGCGTGGTCTATATAAAGTTCCATATTCAGTAACTTTATGAGGGAGTGTACAAAAAGACCATGCCGATCCCCGGAGCATGACATATTACCAGCTGAACATACAAAGTATAATTTTGAACTGTCCACGATGTAAAGAATTTACCCTAATCAGCACAGTGCCACCCTTGAATACCATTGTGTAAAGAATTGGCCTCCTCTTATGTCCTACGCCTCGCGAGCTGTTACGTTGAATTGTTAAGCGTCGCGGCCCGCACAGGATAGGGCGCTAATGATGGAACCTGTAGATCCAAGAGAGGAGACGATTCTGGGAACCGATCGAGTGAGATGGGCGCGCTCGAGAAAATTGTTCGCGGAAACAAAATTGAGATGTGTTACGACGTCGGGGAAAAACGGCAGGAAGCGGAAAAGCAGCGTGCGGAAGTCAATAGGCGGAACGAAAATGCACCCGTTATGCATCGGTGTCTCTTATACTAATTCACCATCATATATTTCGTTCGTGCAGAGAATTTGCACGAAACAAGACTAGAGGAATGTTGATGAGTGAACTTCATTTTTTGAGACGACGTATTCCTCCCGTTTGACTGGTCTTTTTTCACGACATGGAAAAGTGGACGAGAAAATAATGGAGGCGTACGACATGTTATGAAGAAGGTGAAACGGACAGAGAGAAAAAGGAATGAGATGGTTTAGGTTAACATATTTTCGACACTGGTATAAATGGTGGAGGCTAAGTTACGTTAGGAACGTTAAAACTGGTTCATAGTTCAATACGGAACCAACCAGGAACTGATTGTTATTTTAGCTACGTATACAATGCGGATGCAATATCGGAGTTATTCCCGTGAGAATGACGGTAAATTTGGCATGTGGCGTCCAAAGTCAGAGTTCATTTGTAAATGCATGAATGAGAAGATTAGGGTGCGGTAGAGTATTTACAGTAGGCGAACGACAGCTAAGGTAATTTGTGCCATGATGGAAGGGTAGGGAAGGAAGGGTGGAGAGAAACCCGGCGTCGGAATTAGCGTGCTTATAACGAAAGAAGCCAAAGAGGGCCACGCCTTAAAGTTCCATCAGATGGACAGCGTGCTTTACTCGAAGTGTCCTTCACAAAGCGCTCGAGTAGGGATATGATATCAACTTAAAATTCTTTGCCACTGCCGGGATTAGAATCCCGGCCCACGGAGTATGACGCCAACACACTAGCCGCCTCAACTGTATGGGAACTAGTACACGTTCTTCTTAAGTTTTAATCTAATAATTTACGCCAAGTTTAGATAGGCTAAGTTGTTGTGAAAGAAGCCCTAGGAATTCGAGATAAAACTCACAAGCGCATCGGCCAGTAAGCGACAGCTGAGTTCAATTTAAGCATTCCATCGTCAGCTTTACCACATATTTAACACCTGATGCACATCAACAGCGTGATGTCAAAGAAAGTATTAACGGAAAATCTTCGACGGAAATCTCTAGGAGCTAAATCAACCAACAATAGACAGATAGGACATTGGGCGCGAAAGATATAAAAATCAGATTCCGTGCGACAGCAAATGCAAGTCACACCATGACATACTTGATCCGCACCCGGTGACTCGATGAAATATCTCTCTGTGGTCAGTTTGATAGTAGGTTCTCGGACAGTAAAGCATCTTATAAGATGGAAGGCCAGTAAAAGTATCAGATAAAGTAAGTGAGAATATATTACCAACAATCATAATACACTTATGAAATTCATTCTTATAAAAGAGATCTTCCAAAATCCATTTAACAAAGTAACAGACTCCCTGCATCGATTTTTCATGCTAGTTGAACGGCGAACTAGAATGGTACCGCTCGGATTTCTCGGCACTATTAGTGCCCCTCTTTTCAGATATGGTAGGATGCTGATGATTTTAAAGGGTTCTCGATTCTACCTCCGTTTTCATTCCAATTCATTATCGAATTTAACATTCCAGTTTCTTTTAACTAGAGTAGAACTAAGGGAAACATTAGCGACTCTTATTCATGACAGGCTGAACTCAAAATATGGAATCTCTTGACACTTTCTCTCTTGCCCA
Source organism: Ischnura elegans (assembly GCF_921293095.1). NCBI lineage: Eukaryota > Metazoa > Arthropoda > Insecta > Odonata > Coenagrionidae > Ischnura > Ischnura elegans. The sequence continues at coordinate 68,894,494 of NC_060250.1, forward strand.
GCCGAATTTACAAGCTACGATCCATCAACTACGGTGCGGCGACAAAAACAGAACAACGAGCAATCAACAATGGACCAAATGATCGAATGGTTTGAAGGACACCTCTCATGTGCTGCCAATTAGCTGGCAGACAAAGAACGCTTTGATTGCAGAAAGTGTTGAAAAATAACTGGCGATCCTCCTGCAGTGGCCGCACGGCACCCAAAGACGTTAATCTAACAGGGAAGCAGCCATAAATAATTACACTCGGAAAACGACAACGCAATTGATTTCCTCTTAGGACTCGAGCGTCTTAGAACCGGTTTGCCGGGCGGATGCTAATTAGTTCCGAGAGCATCACACATTACATCACTTTGCACTCGTTTTATAGCCCCCATTAACTTTTTGCTCTCCACCTTACTGTCCACTCCTCTCAACACGCGCTCCCTTTCTGATTGACGTTTCGACCGCTCAATCACAAGCGGCCACTAATCAGGTTCGTTAGGCCGGTTAGTTGCTGGCCACCACCCTTCCGGCAACCACGAGCCGGAATGGGGAGTCAGAACCACAAGGGTATTCTACCTCTATTACATGAAACGCGTGCGGGTGACAGGGTCGTCGGTAGTGACGTAATTACGGAAATCAATAGAAAGGCTCTAGCTTTGACTTTTTTATATTTTCGAAACTATTCTTACCCAGCAATATTGCCAATTTACTGTGGTCAAAAACGGAATTTTATTAAAAGGAACACTAAGTAACACCTTACGCGGGCGATTGGAGCCAAGGAAAGGGAGATAAGGGAATATTTTGGCGTATGGAGGGTAATTTCGTTTTCAATAATATACAGACACCTACGAGTCCTAATTTATTGATGGGGCCGGATCGGTAAAAATTTGTAGAAAACACTCCGACGGCCCAGCCCGTGAGTAAACGGAGTGCATCCTCCGTGCATTCCATCCGCTTGGGCTTTCGCCCCTGGAGTTTGACTCACATTTCGCTAGCCCGGTCGCATCCGCGTCGGCTCTTGGCGACAAAGCAAGGCAAAGAATGCAACTCGCCTTGAGTGCCAACAAGTTTTTACCGACCCGGCCCAGTCAATAAAACGGGACTCGTGGGTGCCTACATATTATTGAAAACGATAGCACCTGTGCGAGCAGAGGCAAATCGGCTAGCGTCGCATCGCATCTCACTTCGACGTTCTACCGGTCGTCCTCGCACAAGGACCACGTAACCAAAAAAGCCACGGGCTAGGGATGCCTCTTTTTTTTTGGCCCCACTATAATAAATATTCGTACCCCCTTTTAGCAGTGCTATCTATGCAACGAGTGCTATTTTGGCCGAAGCGGTTAGTGGTACCGCAGGACGTCGTCCTATACTCCTTTCTCTGGCAGAGAGGACCATGGTTTAATAGACGGCTCATATGTTATAGGGTGTTTCCCAGGGGTTTACTCTGGTTCTTTCGTCGTTAAAGGTAAACTGCAGCTAATATTATCTATTCATAAGAAGATAATAAAAAATCGCTCATTTTTTGAGTTAACGACCGCAATTAGTACTCAGGATAAACGTCTATAATGTTCATTGTGGTCATTATCGGTGGTTAACTCGAGCAAGCAAAGATTTTGGCGACTCACGCTACGATCCCCCACTGAGGCAGGCAAATTATTTTACCGTATTATCTTTGAGAAATAAACATCGGCATCGTCGAGTACGCTATTCTTGCAGATTTCAATTTGGGGCGTTAGATCACTGATGCGCGGCCATGGCATCTCATGGTATTCAATCAACAACGTTAAGTCCCTGATGAGAGTGTCTAATATTTGCTAAGGTGGTATGAGTCAGCCCACCTTTCACAGACTGGTGCTGACTGCAAGAAAGTGAAGCTTTAGTCGGAATTCCGAAGGCGGGAGGCATGCATATATTTCGCGGGCGGGCGCTGTCCGCTGCCCCAGAGTGAAATTCCCTCGGCGGGCCGCTCTGTATCGCAGCGGGCGGGGTGAAAGTGGAGGCAACCACACTTCCCCGCCCCCAGCCCCTGGACGGAAGGAGTGGCCAGCAGAAGGTAGTGACGCTTGTGACGGCGGTTATAAATAGGCACTGGATTTTTCGTTGGAACAGGCTGTTATATAAATTTCACGCAATTTGTATAACTTACTTTTGGTTTAGCAGGTAAAATGTAAAAATAAATTCATCATTGTATAATAAGAACAGATGCTGATGATCTTAAAGTTATTCACTGACTTCAAAGGGAACGTGTTCGCTCAAGACTGATGTTTTTTCAATATCACAAAGGTGGTTTAGTGATCGCCATTGAAATCTTTTGCATCAATGTGCTCTTAGTTGTGCCTGACTAGAGGTCAAATGTTTTAGAAAATTTCCAGAAAACCTGATACATAATTTCCGCTAAAAATATACCTACTATAGGAAATAAAGCATCCAATCGAAGTCGATGTTTTTCCCTGGAGCAGAGTTCGCGTGAATTGTTACCGTGAATGAGCCGTATAGAAGCTTCGAAACCCCAACAACGTTATAAGTACTAGGGGACAATAGAGAAATTTTTCAAAAAGTTATAAATGTATTCAAATGCTGTTTAATTTACCAAGAATTGAGATAATTACTCATTATTTTTACAAACTAAAGTAAAACATACGGATACTACTGCTTTTGGGAAGCTTCAATAATTTTAAAATATTCCTCGTGATTTTACCTCTTCGGTATGAAGCAATTGTCGGTTACCACTATTATCATCTATTTTGAGAAGTCGTCAGTCCTCCATTTTCGACTTCGTATACAAAATTCACGTTCTATAAATGATATAGTATCAGTTCTACTACCACTCCAATATCTAAATTTTCTGATTCTATCAAAGGACGTAGGTATATCACAATGTATCTTATCATATATGTGGCTTTGTTAAGCTTCGCGTCACACAATCTCATACTATAAAAATATTGTTTTAGTTAACCCTTTTTAGCTACCTTCGTTCCCATACTCCTCCAGCATAAATTACAATGATAACACCTATGAAAAGCATCTCACTCTCTAGCTGGCCATTCTTTCCTATTTCTGGGATATTTTGATTACACCATGGGATCCATAATAACCAAGGTTTATAGATGTTCAAATAACGTAATATATTCAGTTTCCCTTTCATATAGATGACGTTATTGAACAGATAGGACTACTGGTGATGATACAATTAACTGAAAATGGTCGAGTCCGACTGAATATTTTTCAAACTTAATTTTTCATTTTCACTGCACTGAAAACTAAAAGTGGTCGCGGAAATATGGTAACGGCATTATACCTGTAATTCTATGCCTTGGATCCTTGACGCACTCAGCACTTTCTTCTCCTCATAGCGGTTCGTTCCACCCACCTGCAGCGAAATATCTCGAAGTTTTTTTATCCACTTGATTTATTGACCGAGCATGCCAGTTTTTCTTTATCCTATCGGCTCAATGCATCAGCGTCCTATTTATAAATTATGATGTGCATGCGCCGATCGTACACGCCATCGTAAGGAGCACGGGCAAGAAGACAGATTCGGAAAACGGATACGTTTAGGATGGAAAATCAAAAATTCAATCTAAATTTAAAAAAATACAAAGTCACTCGGGTGAATGAAATTAGCTCTGCTTGCATTCGGAGAATGGTGATGGATCACGGTATAAACGAATATTTAACGGCACAAATATTTCTCCAAATGTTGGCTTTGAAATTCCATTAAACTAAACTTTCATGCCTCCAGCTGCTGATTATATCACTTGCCTAACGAAAAATAATTTCGGAGGAAAAAATTTAGGGCATTGCGAAAGAATTATAACAAATAAGTCTATCTCGTGTTAATCAAAATAAAATTTAAACTATACCAACAGCCATAATAATTGATGATCAAATCGTATTTTTAATCAGTATGGAATGACTAAGTTTCCTCTGAAAATCAACTTAGCCTGCGGAGATAGCCACTTGTCACCTATTAACTAGGTATATGTTGAAATGTGTGGGCGTAAAATAAAAGCGGGGCTAGCGTTTGTTAAAAAAATTGCGAACGGCTTCTTTCAGCCACAAAGTAGAGCATGAGGCAGCTGTAATGTTCAGGATGTAATATTAGCTAATAGATGCTGACAAATATGAAAGATTTCGAATGAATTTAAAGTATACAATACCAATAAAATCTATCTTGAAGATTGATTGCAAATACTTGCATACTTGCAAAATAACAAAACAAGGCAAGGTTAAACAACTCTTTAAATAGCGGGGGAAGCTTAATTGGACTGGAAATTTGCAGGCAAGTCAAGTAAATCAAATACTTGACTTGCCATTGCCAGCAGGGTCTAGGAGTTTAGACTGATTAGGAAACGATGGAAAGTAATTTGAGATCTTTTCTAAAGAATGAATGAATATCAAAAGTACAGTCAAATAAAACAATTAATAGTATGCAAAAAGAGGACACATTTTATCCAACGATACAGAGACATAAATTTACTTTAGATTATTGGTTTCAGCAACCGTGCACCGAAAGCGTGGACTATTAAATTACCAGTGAAAATAAAACATTTAACGCAACGATTGAGGGAAAAATTAATCATTTGATGGGACCACAGCCACGACTAACGATTTGTCATGATTTACGACCAAACCATAATAAGCCTGTCTTAATTTAAAGGGAAATTTAAGTGAATTGAAACACCACATATACGTTATAAAATAAGGCAAGATCCATAATAATTCCTGCTATTAAAGCAATAAATATTATGATATTAAATAAATTCGAAACACGGAATAGTCATACAAATTGTGAAAGTAATATGTCGAAATGATTTTGGACATCATAAATTCCAAATCTGGAGTGGCCCAGAACAACAGCTGCGTGGGCAAGTTCAGATATCTTAGCTCAAAGACCTTGAAGTCAAGAAGTCATTCACATCGCTAGTGAGCATATGGCAATTCATTTTACAGTTAAAACACCTTCAACGCGAAAAGATTTTGGGAAATTAGACTCGATTTATTACGAAATACCTTTAAAACACCTAGTCAATTTTAGCTGACTTTGACAGGCCATGTTATGCAATGATTTCATCCATGTACTTACTTTTGCTGTGAGTCATTTAGTGCATATCTGTAGACGAGGTTTAGGGTGAAGTAGAGGGATAGATATGCAACAAGCTCCCTCCACACCAATTTGTACACGCTTCCTCTCCATCTGTAACAAAGATAAAATATTTATTATTAGCAATGATCTCCTAAGTCGGCAATTGTTTGAATAAATTAAGAATCCATAGTTGTTATAATAAAAATGTGAATGGTGGACTTGTTTGAAACCAAAATGCTTCACTATAAATCGTATACAAAGCGCATTGATTGGCTTTTGTACGTTGTACTTTGACTTTTTTCAATTAAATTGCATATCCATGTTGTTAGTCATAATACCTAGTAAGAAAATAACTATGGAATAGGCGCTCTGATTTCTTGAAATGTAATAACATCTTCACCTTCAAAATTCATTAGGGAACAACAACTTAACATCCTACGCAGAAATAATGGCCTCGAGCTGAATGAACTCTTCGCCTCCACCGCGCCACTAAAATCCATCATAAACATCTTGGGGACTTAAAGATGGCCTAATATTTATTTTTGTGACCTCCTTTTATTAAATCATAGTATACATAACATTGATCCATGCAAATTCCATCTAGATAAGTCCGAGATAGAGATTTCGATACACTATTCTCGCATCACCTACGGACATATAAAGCCAGATTCCCATCTCCCAAGATATTTAAAAAAGATAATAAGAATGTCGCTTTATTGCACAAATTATTGTGAAGCCAAAATCTCCCTTGGCATGAACTTGAGCACTGACAATAACTCACATTTAAGCTCTGGGTGTTAGCAAAGTAAACCCACTTTAGATTCGAACCCGCGACCATTTACTTGGCAGGAGAGGATGTTAACCCGCTACCGCCGAGGCTTAGGTGTATTCCGTTAAACCCTATTAAACCGGCGATGATTTAGGTTCGCGGGGGAGGAGGAGAGTTGTGGAAGGGTGCCACTTCAACTCCCAAGTGCAGGTACCACTATTCCACAACCCTAACTTGGGGCGGATGATAATTGGCTTTTGGAAATGTTACTAAGATAGGTGGGATAGTATTGTCATTAGCCGCTTTAAACTTCATGGCCGTATGAGAAAGGGAAAGAAAGATCTGCATTAAACAACAAGTGACTCTCTACGTAGTCACGCGCACGGGTGCAAAGAAGTATGCACCAAAGATGAAGTTCACCATGAACAAATATTTGCCTTACCCGGGGTGCGGACCCGGATCTCCCGATTGCCGGTCTGGCGCGTTAGCCAATTACTCCACCAAAGTTTTACCGGACAAGGTGTTGACGTCACAAGTTCACACTGTGGTACACTCGGCGGAAGTCCTGCTTACTCATGATTCTCCCCGGAGACGTCGTCGGGCTCCTATCGTGGCGGCGCCTTATATCCTTTCCCTTCATTTTCCTCCCCCTTCCGAGGAGCAGGAGGGAAAAGCGAAGAGCTTATGGATCCTGTCCCGGGAGTGTAACCTTGCGAGTCCGCCCAGGTGTCTCGTTCTATCTGCTTACCCGTGACGTCACCACTCCACACTGTGGGTAAGCACGGCTTTCGTCACATCTGCCACAGTGTGAACTTGTGACGTCAACACCTTGCTCGGTAAAACCTTGGCGGTGTGATTCGCTCACACACCTGACCGGCGATCGGGAGAATTGGGTTCGAATCCCGGTCGAGCTAAATGTTTTTTTTTAACAGTGAACTTCAGCCTTGGATAAAGAAAGAGTTTGAACAGAGAGAGCGAGTGAGGGTGAACGCGAAACATATTCGTCACGGAACGCTGGAGAGCGGTGTATTGAGGGCCATCGCCCTGGGGTAAGAGCGAAAGTAAAAGGAATTCACGAGGAGGTGACGGGGGTGGGCGGAGGCCGTGCGAGGGCAATTTTATGGATACCAACCCGCCCCCAGCAACCCTAGTCACCTGGGAGAACGAATGAGCCAAATGTACTCGGAGTGCCGATGTTCCAGTAGTTAAAATGTAATGAAGTTCGAATGTTTCCCCCCCAGGAATGCAATTACCAAACCGGTTCCTCATTTTTAGGCAATGGTAACGGTTTGCAGAAGTCAGTCCATAAAAATTTCAATATGATATTGATATTAAAATTTCAAATGAAAATGTAACAAGTTTTTTCAATATGATAATAATATATCAATTTTTTTCAATAAGGTATTTCAATATGATAATAAAATTTCACATGAAAATATAATAAGTTTTTTTCTGTGAAAATACCACGAATTAATTCGTCCGGATACACAATTACTCAGGAAAATGCTCGATTAAGCGGCGGTTTTCACTCATAAACACGCGTTGTATTTATCGAGGTGGTCAGGATCTCTTGGAAGACCCAGGCGAATAAATAGGTCTCAATGATCAAAACCTGGCAGTTTGTTACCCTCCACAATTTTTTTCGGGAAAGAATATGCACATGCTTGGACAAAATCGTGGTATCAAGAGTCCTGCTTCATACTCCGTATCTCGGGACATGTATACACAACAAAGCATGCGTGTAAGTATTAATCCGTGTTAACAGGGTACAGCCCTCGCGAAAGCTTATGACCTATAAGTGTGCAGAATAGGGGAGGCGAAATGTGCGATGGAGGGCAAGGTAAAATAACAGATAGTAAGGTGAGTACATTGCAAACAGAACAGCCCACTAATTGTAATCGTAGAATTCCAAATCGCAAAGAACAATTCGACTCGTAGTGGAGCATGAAGTATGCAGCCATCAATGCCCTACCGTCCTCAGGCGCGGTCCGTCAAGGAAGGGACAACGCCCCCTACAAAACTCACTGTGGCAAATAGCTGGGAGGACTCATTCATTGAAAGTACAAAACAGATGTCAAGTTAGGCTACTTAAGTTAATAGAGAGCCCACTGGTGCTATTCCTCCATCCACACCACCGGATCTTAGAGAATAGACTATTCCAGTCTCAAAATCGTCCTCTGCGCAACGCCATAATCTTGCACTAGAACTGCGTCCATACTGTTCCATCCTAACAACAAAAAACTGATATAAGAGCACTCAACTTGGCTGCGTCTAAAGCAAAAGGTCACGCTAGCATGGTAACGCGGTAGTATTGTGAGAAAAGGATAACTTTGACAAATGAAATACTTAAAGATTACTTTAATACTTTAAAGTCCTGATAATTTTGCAACTTATCACGAATAAATTTAAATGTAAATAAAACTTAAATCGTAATAAAAAAAACCGATTAATGAACGCGGATTGACGGAATCAGTCAGCCAATCAGATACGCCAAGTGATCTCGGATGTTGCATTTAATTTTTATTACTACTTTATTACACCGAATTTACATATCGGTCGCCGGCCCAGAACGTGATCATTCCGCTTTTTCACAGATACTCTTCCGATTCCATCATTCTTGCGTGGTACGATCGATTTCAAACATATGGATACCATTTGAGGAGGTACACGAATACCCCTACTCGACGAGGGCATTTGGCACACTCCTGCCCGCGGAGGTCGCGGCGGGCCAAGTAACATTCGCAAGCCGTCCGATCGGACTATAGCACCTCCACCGGGAGAAGTTGGTTGGGGGAAACCGCTCGGTCACGCGCGGAATTGGATCGAGGGAAGTCACGGCATGTCACGAGGGCGTCGTGTGGGTGGTGGGTGAGGCCGGCGCGTGCCCCGTGTCTCGCACGCGTCTCGAAGAGGAGGAGAGGGACGACCTCCCCCGCGTCTCCACGGCCGGACCGACTTTCCCCGAACCGAGATGAGCAACGATTCGTGGAAGTCGGACGTGTCCCATCTTCTTGAACTGCGTCCACACACACTCACATTGGAGGGTGGAGGACACGCAAAAATATGCGCTCCTCCTCCGGCAAACACCCAGACAGACGGCGGAGGTGCGGAGGCATTCTCTTAAAGGAAGAAGGAACATTTCGCCGAGATTTTCAGAGTACCCACAAATTAGAGGCTAGTGCGCAAAATACTTTCTTAAATGCCGCCATTTAATCACGATTTTCTCATCATACCGTGACACCCTATGGTCACCAAGTAATGAAACCCAGGTTATAGCAAATTATTATCACTTCCGGGGAACAATTGCTAACTAGTTCAAATTTCCATACTGAAGAGGTTTCAGGTGTTGTTCCAAGCACGTTGAGGTAGAATATATTAACAATATCAAAGCATGGCAAAGAAATATCTCGCATTATATTTATTTGCTTTACACGAACAATATTCCTACTGCAAATATTTTCACTAGGAAATACATCTCAAGCGGGATTGCAGATTAAAATTCTTGGGCTCAAATACATTTCAATCATACGTAATACGATCTATACTCACAATTAGTCGGATTCTGACACATTGTAAAACTTGAAGTCTGTGGAAAAAAAGCCATTACAGCGTACGGAGACCCTTGAGTGAAAATATAATGGGGTTTCGATAAGTTTCACTGCCACAGTCAAAAGAAATGGAGGAGTTAAACGAAGTGTTTTTTTAAAATCAGTTTATTACTTTTCGAATTATCTACAGGTTATCGCCAAATTTATCATACCTCTCATGAAAATAATGTTCATTGAACTTTATCATATATTTATAATAAAAATACTTAAAGGTAGGCTCAAAAGCTACCCCATTTCGTAACATATATATATATATATTTATAATTCGCATTTTTGAAGGAAAACCTTTGAATACGAGTTTCGTTCATAAACGAGGTGCGGTGGCTAGTATTTATAGAGGCAATGGCAGAAGTCTGCGAAAAGACGTTTTATTACGCTTCATCTTCTGGATTAATGAAATAATTACAGGTTGCATCCAAGCATTATCTCAAGCCTGACGAAAAGAGATTGAGGTAGCGAAAATGAGAGGCAGTAATAGAAGATAATATTGAGACTTTCGCATTTTTCCCAGGATTTCTGCTATTGCTTCCAATAGATCATCCTTCTCACGCGCACGCATCCCTGGCCAGCGAAACTATAGCAAGGGCCTCACTTTCTTTGAATAATCAACAAGATAAGAAAAATTTGCTGAAAAGCCGAGAAAGTTAATCTTGATAGATTGAAATCTTTGCAATACATTTTATTACCGTTCCTTGCCTTTTTTGCCAAAAGCATGAATATCTACAATAAGCTGTCTCTGATGCTACCTCACTTATACGCAATAAATATATTATAATTGAATTTCATATTTTTTCTATACAAACCTCCTCAAACATGCTACTAAATCTTTCACGTAACATATTAATTAGTTTATTCCTCGTGGTCATGGAATAAACGGTAATACCCCCAGAAACTAAAACTGCATCTATTTTAATAAATATATACATAAAAAATCAAATTATCCTCATTTAAATGGATCTTTCAGGCAAATAGAAAATAAAAAAGTCAGGAAATAAAATAATAGCTTGTTATACAAATAAAATACTTTTCAAATTGTAAATTATAACACGTAAATATAACGCTCATTTAAATATATAAATTCTCCATTTGTATTCAGCTGCAGAAAAATATCAGCTGTGCAGGACAGAGAGGCGACAGTTGGAGTATAGATTTAGTGGCATAAGTACTAATTATATGGACTCCTCAAAGATAACGGTCGTCTCAGCATTAAAATTAATCCTAAAAATGGAGTTTGATTGTTAGAATACCTAGCGAATTTTGAAGAAAATAGTGACTGACTGAATCTTAGAAACACAATCACATTTTTGCCACAAAATAACCACTCTAAATTTACCTATGCCATTGAAAATCATATGGCATATTGTTCAATGCTATTGAAAATCATATGGTTGATTGACAGACTGATAATCAATCTTCTCCGCCAGAAAGTCAAAGAATCTGAAGTTTAATTGTTTCATAAAAAACGAGTGGGAGTGCACCACTAACTTCAGAGCATGCGCATGAGAGTACACGAGAAAATGCACTTTCCCGCTGTGAACACTTCAATTAATCGCTGGAATCAATTGAAATTACTTGCCAATGAATCCTGTCGCAGTGAAAGCCAAACGCGCTTGGAATACCTCAGGAGCGCTAGATAAATCGGTGAGACGGCTCTGGAAGGTAACAGTTTTTCCTCATCACAGACGTCCTCAGACGGAAAACGACCTTTGGAACGATTCAAAGGGAGTCAAGGGGACATAAATAGTCTACGATTTTCGAAGCACGTGAGTCGTCAACTCCTTGGAGGGCGCATGTCATCGTTCCAATAACGCCGTCCAATACCGTTGATGGGTTTTACAAGGAAGATGGGAAGCTATGGGTATCCAAGAACGTTTAAGTAATCCTGAAGCTGGAGTTACACCACCCATGCACCATTCAATACAGGGCGCACCGTTGCCAAAATAAATAAAAATCACAAGTACAATCGAATTGTTGGTCTCTCAATGCGCAGAACTCCAGCGATAGGGGGAGAATTGCTTCGCACTGAGTCACGATTGGACATTGAATGGAGTCAAGTGCCGAGCAAAAATGGCAATTTTAATTTACAGCTCCATGTAGCGGTACTTCTTCATAGACTCCGTTATGCATGATTAAAACTTAAGAAAAATTTGTAAAGATTGCAAAATATTCGCAACTAATTTGAACATTGTTGCAGTAATTTAATAAAATGTACAGGCTATGCTAAGTATATGCTCTTATATATACAACACGATTATCACCCAGTTAATCAATTATAATTACTATACCTCTCTATTTAACCTTATTTTCAAGGAAAGCAAATTATTATTTCGATTGCTTTAAGTTGAATCATCGAGGTGTTCGAAACAGTAGACCTAAGCAGCATCTAATTATTTAGATTGTAAATAACTGTTGGCTTCGATTTAAAAAAATTGGCAAAATGATAACGAACTTTAAGAAAAAATATGAAAAGTTGACTGGAAATTATGGAAAAATCACCTTTGAGCTAAAGTTAGCAAATTTAATAGATTCCTTTTGTTGCAACGTGTGCAGCAAACCGGTCAATTCAAATTTGTTTCACTATTGTGACCACACGCTGAGAATTGTTCGTTTGGAGGCATTGTCCACTCTATCAGCTGAAATCGGAACGAATGTTTCCGTGCATCGTTTGAGCAATCACCCCAGATTGTTTCCCAATGCACGCAATATCACTTGAACGGGTTCAGCGTTAACAAATCCGAAATCCCAGATGGGGATCATGCACGCCCACCCGCGCCGTGCACATGGGAGGGGGGAGGTTTGCAGGGGAAAGGGGCTGGGCTATTTATAAAACCTCCAACCTCCCAACCACGAGAGAGAGAGAGGGAGAGAGACAAGAGCGGGAGTGATTTCTCCTCGTAATTGTGGCACTTGACGCACCAGCAACACACCCACCCACCCACTTCGCCGATACCCAAACCCACACTCTTACCGTTCTATTGATGGATAGACCATTATAGTATTAATTCACGCATGTATTCTGAGTAAATTTTGTTTTTTTTTTCTCGTCTCAAATGCGTATTTTGAGAGTTTTCGCATTTTCATTCGCATAAACAAGTTTTTGAAATTTTTTTTCACACACCACCGAAAACTGTCTGGCCTTTACATCGGGGTTGAAAACATTTAACAATCACAAACATCCATGCCCTGGATAAGGGTAATTTACCCAGGCGGGACTCGAACCCGCGACCTTCGGGTTGGCAGGCGAGGACTTTACCCCGCCGCCGCCGAGGCCGGCAAATTTATTTAAAGAAGCTGTCGATTAATCGATCTTTCGGGTCGAATTTCGATTTTTGCTAAATAGTTTAGCTGTTTATTTCGATTAAAAAACGATTGCTCAAAAAATCGATTTTGACCGGCATATTCCTATCACTTGACCGATTATTCCCACTACACTCCACACGCCATTCTCCAATCTATAACCGTATCCCAAAAGAAAATATACTCATACACGAATCCAAGAAAAAACTAATATTCGTATATTCTAGGACAGATACATGCCCAAAATTAGGGTGGGGCAGAGGGGGCACGTGCCCGGGGCGGTAGATATCATGGGGTGGTAAAATTTGAAGTGTTTATTTGAAAAGTTATTTAACTCCTCTAATTACATTATTAAATAATAATATTAATAAAACTTCTTCATACATACGATGTGTGATTTGAACTACCGCATCTCAAAAAAATAGCTCAAGGGTGTATAATATTTTAGTGGGGGGGAGGGAGAGGCAAAGAGGGCCCAGAGGATGGGGAGCGGCAAACTGATATTTTCCCCCCTGAAAAACTCCTAGTTCCGGCCCTGGAGAGATATCTTACTAAATTTAATTAATGGTATTCTCCATGATCATCAAAACTTACTGATAATTATATGAAACGCTTCAATATTGTAAAATGAAAGTTAATTATTGCATATAGTGTAGTTATTTCTCACTGGCTTTAAATGAAAAATTTCCAACGTATCCACCAAAGTAATTCAACTCACATATTATAATTATTTTCCTGTAATTAGGACCACCAAATATTATTATTTCTTAAAAGAATCTGTGCTGGCCCAGAAAAGGTTGGTTGCATTGAATCTACTACTCAATTGAAATATAAATTAATCAATTTCCATTTTACATAAATGAAGCGTTTCACATAGAGTTTCAAGCGTTTAACACTGCAGTTATCAGCCAGTTTTTATCATCTAGGAACATATTTTTCTTCTTTACGGTCTTATTCATATTTTCGTATTTCAAGGTTTACGGGCATTTATGCTACAGAATAGCAATACAGTGTTCCTATTCCATTCTTGTTCACAACCCATCGCCAGGTCGTCGGACTCTTACAAAACTTTTCCCTCCCTGTCTCTCGCTCTGCCCACAGCAGGCATTCACGCCTCGTCCCAGACACCTCACGATCGACAGACGATACGAATCGGTCGAATTTTTCGCCAAACGGTCTGGATTTCGCTTTCCTTCGAAGGGCGTGCGGGAGGGGTTAAAATGCGAGGGGACACGCTAAGTCCACTCCTTCCTCTCGGAGATCGCAGACGCACGGGACATTTTTCGACCTCCCGCGCGCACCGGTCGCCAATCTGGCAGAGGGGGACGAGAAAGCAAAAAGCGGCAGGGGCAGTGCGCGCGGAGAACGACGGCACGGAGTGGTATTTCGAAAGTAGGGACGTAAAACGCTTGGTTGGTTATGTGTCTCCTTAAATACCGTCAACCGCTGCTATTCCTCCATCTCAAAAAGCCCCATTCCCTCCACAGAATATATATTCCATCCCCGCTCCGAACTCAGCTCTCTCCTCCTTCCCCTTGCTAAAAACAGAAGGGTTCCTTTTAGCCAGGAAAATAGTTTTGTACCTAAATGACTCTTCAAATTTCAGAGCAAAATAAAAATAATAGAGTATAATAAATCACAGCCGGCAAATATTGAATATTGCAAAAATTTAAAAGTGCTTTCTCTTCTTTCTTAATTTTGGTATGTATGATAACTTTTACAACTATGCTAGTTAATACATTTTTTGGGTTAATACGCCGCTAACATGTTCGGGTGCCCCAATGTTTCCCGACCGATGCTGGTCGTGTTATCAAGGGAATTTGGGAACCTGGAATCAAGGGAAACTGGATTTGCTAGGGAACGGAATCGGGCTTAATATTGTGGAAGTCATGCAAATTAATGAGTTAAGTAGGTAGGTACATATTTGGAGGAGGCGACCGAGATCCCGGGCTATTTGTTCCATACGGGATGGTAAGTAAGGCTAGGTGAAGTGAAATCTGACGTCGGAATAAGCCTGCCCTTAACGAAAGGAGCCATGAGGATCTTAACATCTCATCCGACCGACGCAGTGCTGTACTTTAAAAGTTCTCCACTCAAGCAAAGTACTCAAGCAAGTATCGTGCAGTTTCTGAAAAACTCCGCCACGATTTAAACCTGGACCCGCATGGAGGGAAGTCAAAACTCTTACCACCACAACATAATCTACTTTCCACCCGAAAAATGTTATCAATCCCATTAAGGTTTCAGTGACTACATTTCATTTTTAAGGTATTAGTTAATATAATGTCCTCCACTTATTTTCTAAAACCGAGGTCGGTTGAATTAAACCAAGTGTATTGAAAACAAGGCATTTATTAAGCATGCAAACGTTTTTAATACCATATCCTACTCATTTTAGAGAAATTATTTAACATCTATTAATTTTATCCTATTTTTACCGCACATAACACATCTTGTGCATAAATACATATGAAAGCAATTTATTCCAAGGAAACATTCTATAAATGCGCTAATTAGGAGAATTATATAAGCCTATAAATAATCACTGCTCTCGCCAAATAATAGCTGCTCGTATAATTTATAACAGCTCCCTTCTTTCAGTAGTTCTAACACACGGTCTTCAACTTTTTGACCCACCCGATGCGTGACAGATCCATGAACGATGAATTAGAAAACGTATTCCCCATTTTAAGCCTCGAGCGCGAGGAAAAACGATAGAATACATTTTGTCGTCCATATCACCTTCCTTTTAATCTTTTCCGTTTCAAGATCCCATTTTTACTTGAGTCCAGTCCTAACGTAACGTAAAGTCACAGTAACAACTAGATTTGCGTTTCCAGACTAATTTCATAGAGAGACATTTCACTGCACTAATTTCGCAATGTTTATAGGAAACAACAAGAGTTCGGACGTTAAAGAATATAAACGAGATAAAAAATGTATCTATTATTGTCTAGGTCTTTTACCCCTACTTAAAAGCGCAAATGCAACAATTATTTGGGTATTGGATGTCATAGATGACTCTAACCGGATGTATAAATAGTGGAAAACGCCTGGCTGGATTAATAATAGGAAAAAAAGGGAAAAAGAAGGTCATCGAAGGAAACCCGGAGGAAGCCGATAAGTGATAGATGGAAAACAAAATTGTGAACCAGTAATAGAATAAAAAGGTTTATAATGTCATCCACCAGAAAAATATATTGAAAAGTCAACCAGATGCTGAACGTGACTATGATGATAATAAATGCTAATCTATTCATGGCTTTTATAAACATAAATATGTAAAAAATAGCAAAACCTATAAAAATTACACAGAATAGCTGGCTATAGAAAAATCTCAATGCAGGTAGAAAACAGCACTAAAATTAAAATTGGGTAGTGTTGAACATCACGAAAGAAAAAAAATATGAATACATGGAAAAAAATAATCACCAAATAGAAAAAATTCGCCATCAAGGGAATGATTTCTAACCAAGTTTTAGGTATTTCAGACGCCGTGGCTTGGAGTGGCCAAGCTGCGGCTTCCTTTTGACCTTCAGATCGAAATACAACTTTCAATGCAATTTTCTTCTCCAACCAGGCACAAACAAGTTACTCCACCATTAAATGTAAAAAACTACAGTCTATATAGCTAACTTATGAACTCCTCAAAGTGATTTGAAATGAATAGCTGCCGTTACCTAGGCGTAACAGCATTTTTTAAAGGCGCATAAACGAATGCATTTAGGGGTTGAGATAATTCATTCCTACAGAATGTCCATGAAAAATTAAATTATTCGTGCATATTTTTCGCCAGTAATGCTGCACGTTTATTTCTATTTTTACTCTTTTGATTCTGTTCCGAATCAGTTGTTCCAAGCAACTGCACAATGGAAATACAATAAATTTGTGCGCTACGAAATTTCAGTCATGAGCTTTGCGGAAACCTCACTCTTTGAGTAAAATTATCATTAAATAAGACTGAAGAGAACCTTTTTTCTCTCAGAAAATCCACAATTAGGAATCCCAAAGAGGCATTAAGAGCAAATGATCCCACACAAAATGTTCCCACATGATTCTTTGCGGGATATCATTAAATTATTATGCCATAGAATTCATAACTAAATGAGACCATTACGGGCTATAGTTAGTAAAAAAACATGAATAATCAGTATAAACTCATAAATTGATACTGATAAATTATGACAGGCCACGCCGGGGAAAATCAGCCTTTAGCGAAATGATATCGGACATTCATGGGAGAGAATACTACCTCCACGATAGAAATTGGACAATTATTTCTTTCTTATTATTGATGCATGAAAAATTGAACAGGATGAAAGATAACTAGAATTTAAAATAAACTTGATCCAATAAAAAGTCAGCAGATCTGCCCAAAAAACTAACTTACAATTAGCACGAGCGGTACCAAAAATATTTCGCAAGGTTTGTGTCAGGAGGAATAAGTTTTCCAAAGCGTCGTGTGGGCCGGAACGACAGCCGGCGAGCGGCAGCGAGGTGAAAAAATTGCGAACGATCGAGCAATGGGCGCGTGCCAGAGCACTTGGGAGTGGGTGAGAAAAAGAGAGAGAGAGAGAGCGGTTGAGGGAAGGGTGGGGAAATTCACTGAAAGGGTGGGGGGACGGTGGCTGCGCGCGGGGCTCAACAATTCAGACGGAGACCGAAAGAAAAGTCAGTCGGGTTTACTCGTAGAAAAGGTGGCAGTGAATATTTCTAGGGTCTCCAACCGTGTAAGGTCCTCCATATCTCCTTCCGACGTTACCATGAGCAACTCGCCCATCACCCTCAAGAATTCGGGAATCCAATACCATTACGTCCGCGTCCCGGGGTTTATATCTGTGGCTTATTTAACCTTATTGAAAATTGACTTGTTAAAAAACTATCTACTCGGAATTTAAAGAAAATTATGACCTTATTATTTTACACAACATAGATCCCGAGCCTTAAAGTGCTATGGAGGTGTAGTTACAAAAGTGCAATTTTTTGACATTGGCCCTTTTTGTACCAAGTCACAAATTTACAATTTGCCGTGGTGGAGAACTAGCATTAAACATACAAAGAAGCAGCCTCGATGGTAAAGCGCGGGGCTACTGCAGGATTTTGAGTTTAATGTAATGGAGGCCTCAAGACAGTCCCTCATAAAATACATTTTCTAACTATTGTGACTTTTTATCTACTTGATAAGAAGAAACAAAGACTTTAAAAGGGAATTAACCCGCTAATGGCAATTATGGTATTACCCGCAATATGATTTATACGCTTAAGGTCCGACCCTTGTAGTCTTCAATCATGGTATGAAACTATCATTTAACCAAGATTCATAAATAATAGCAGCAAAACAATGTAAGATACGTTTCCTTAGATTTTGTGGTCATGAAAAGACTTCATGGGAGACTTCAACGCGTGTGAAAGAAGAAGCACAGAAATTTCAATGCGTGAGATTTTTCCAAAGAGACTGGGACAAGGGCGTGAGAATAGTTTTGTATCGCAAAGTTGCTGGCAGAAAATACTTCTCACAACTGATTTACAGCTTAAAAACTCACTCAATCTGGATTTTAGTTTCTCTTAGTGTAATTCTAGAAACCAAAAGGAACACAAAACTAAATTCTCACGAAACGCTCGAGTAATCTTGATTGTATCCCGGCACGAAATCAAGCATTTAGCCCTTTTCACAAGCACGTGTAATTTTAGCAAATATTTGAAAATTTCTTAAAAACAGCAATGAATTTTCAAAGTTTGAGGCCGAAATTATTCAATTTACACTCGTTCTTGATTTATTGTGTCCGAATATTTAAATACCTCGTATGCCGCCAAAAATTCTTGTTCGTTCCATTTCCAAGATTATTGCGTGGTTTCCTCTTCATAATTCCTTTCACAATATGATCCTCAATTTACGCCTCATTGCACACGGTTAATCCTAGTTAAATCTATCACGAATTTACTAGTTATGGTAATTACGTTATGAACTATTATAATAATAGCTGAACAGGAATTAGAAATTTAACTTAATGCTCGGGATCTCTCATTCAGCCAAATGATGTGAGCTAACTAAACGATCCCACTTCGCACTCTTAACCTCGATTTCATTCCGGTATCTTAAGGGTTTCCATTTAATAAATTATGAGTCTACAGATACAAATACTCGCCGGACTACATATCTCTCCAGTTTTTATGCTCGGAAGTGAGTTTATTTTTGGGTGAAAATAATTCACGAGTCAGATATTTTAAAACGATAGGAAAGTGACAAGAGGCGACTTCGGACCCGTTCTTGGAGAAAGCAAGAGCTTACAAGTAGAGTAAGATACAAAGTAAAACAGGATGACATCCAAACGGACAGGGTTGAAAGTGAGATGCGAATAATTAATCACCCCCTCAACGTCCACATCTACTATGTTTTACTTAGAGAACGATGTGTCGTTGCCAAGAGATATTACCCAGGTCGTAAAAAGCTTACCTTTTCCTTTTAGAACAGCTGTGCTTGTAATTAAGAATGGGAGTGAAAAATTAACGAGTCTTAAACTGAAATTCAACCCACTCTCATGCCACCTACAGAGCGTCAATTAATGAACTTCACCATTAAACTTTCCGCACATAAAAGTATGGATCATTCGAAAGTGGCCATCGTTAAAAATAGCAGTACGAACCATAAGAAAAAGTTTCTTTGGGACTATTTGTACGACATTCTAAGTAATGCGAGTTCATGCGCCAAATTCTTCCGCAGATTTTTCAGGGGATTGCTGCACTGAGTCTCACTGAGTAACTCGCGTGCATAAGTAGTATATACATGAAAGAGTAGCAGTAGTTTGGCAGAGCTCATCAACTGAAAAGAATAACATATATCATTCATGGGTTAACTAGCGCTTGCATTTTTTAGCTTTAGTGTACGAAGAAGATGGTATCCGCATAGATAGGGCTTTAAATGAATGCTAGAACCCAGCTACTCTATTGGGATTGAGTAGCTGGATGGAGAAGAGGGATATGTATGAGAAGGCATATTTCATAGAGCATTCATGAATATACAATCATGGAATCGACTTTGGAGGTGACAGATTAAATTTGGCTCTCGTAAACTATATTTTCAAGCATAACAAAAGAATTGTACGCGAAATAAAAAAGTGAGATGAATACGGAACTTAGAATAACTAATTGGAAAGTTATCCAAATTTGTAGGGGAAGTTGCATATGGAGATTTTATACAGCCTACAATTATTTTCATGGAAGTAACAATTTGCTACTGTTCTCCAGAGTCGCTGGGAAAACCCAGAGCCACAAAAATCAAGTAAAAGCACTAAAAAACCGTGAGCCAGTCTCGGATTCTATATTTCTCCGGCTATTTAATGGGCAACGTCACCTAACAAGATGAGAAAAGCGAGGCAGAGATTTGGCGGAGGAACCGCTAGGCCAGATGTTCCACGAGTCCAAGTCAACAGGTGGGCAGAGCTAAAAATCGAATGGGTGTTTTTTTTCTGGGCCAGGTCAACAAATACATCCAAATGTTTCGCAGATAATTTCTCCCACGGGCGAAAAAAATGTCCCGTTTAAATTGATAGGCAGAGCACGTGTGACGTCAAAATGGTTCTCCCTATCTCGTTTCTAGCTCGGCACAGCACGTGCCTGGGCCGTAAGCTAAGATTTTTTCGCCATGGTCCACGATGGTCTTAATTCCGAATCATTCGTTCCACCCAGCCCAGAAGCATGAGGGTAAATCGACGTCCCAAGGCGCTTATAACCCAAGGATTTGGTCACCTCGGCGCTCAATCAACGACGGCCTTGAGAAGAAATTAATGGTTCTCTCTAAGGTCAAGCTTAAAAGAGTTTGGACAAGTTCAGAACTTGGATGAGAAAAGTGATGACTCCCGACACATTTTCCACTCCCTAGGTCATTAGTAAAAGATCCGGAAGTAATCAAAATTCATTTCCAATCCATACCCATGAATCATTAACTTAAATATTAGCGTAATCTGCATAATAAAATACGCAGCCAATTTGAAGATATAAAAACAACTAAGAGCAACGCCACGATCGGTCAATTAAGAGGAAAATTAAATGTAATAAGTCATAGTAAGTCAATTTGATTCCTTACAACCCAATATATAGATACTATTTCACCCCATACGTGAAAGATGTTAATTTTATTTTATTTTATTCTCAAACCACCGGATACAGCTCTTATTGGCCATTTTATACCGAGGTATTCAACAAATGTAACAAGTAAACGAACGAACAATCATGCCCTGGACCGGGGAAACCTATCTAGGCGGGACTTGAACCCGCGACCTCTTGTTTGGCAGGCGAGGACGTTACCCCGCCGCTACCGAGGCCGGTTAATTTGTTGAATCAGATGATGTAGGGTAATTGCCTTAATTAATAAGTTCATTTTCTAAAATTCAAACACCACTTATTCTTATAAAAATTAAATTAAGAAATAAAATATTAGAAGCAGGAAAGACTTAACTTAGTTGATGCGTAAACTTTGAGTAATAAATAGAAAAGTCTTGAAAGCAATGCGCAAAAGGAAAGTCATATTCTTATAAATACCCAAACTGCACGTCTATATCAACAGAAATGTCAACTACCAAAAATCAGCACCTTGTACGAAATTAAATTCTTATTTCTAAGTCATACGCCATGAAGAGATGTCTGTCTATTATGATGATAGCATTTTTTTATTTTAGCAATACGTTGTTGTCATCGTACCCCAAAGCGAAATAAGGCTACGCATATTTAAATGCTTCCTTTTATACAGGCCGATAAATATTCTCCACATTCCTCAAGCGTAACCCTTTTATTTCAGACACACTAGCCCATCAGCCCTTCTAAATTTCGCTATCACAATGCCAATGACATAACGAACCATTCGCATGCCGGCCATTGCGGAACTGCTTCCTACAGAACTTAGAAGTGAAAAAGAAGAAAAAAACAATCCCACTGACCCTTCGAATCGTTTCTGAGAGGTTATCCTAACGGCAGTGCCACCATCAGCAACAGGTTTCCCTTGTCTCGCCTCACCCTCTCTCCCCCGACCTGCCCTTAATGTACAAAAGGGACCCTCCCTCTCGCTTTTTTTTTAAGTAACCACAACTAAATCTCTTTCCCTTCGCTCTCCGTCGCAGGCATTGCATCATATACTTCAATCGACCCGTTTCTCTCAGATTTTTTTCTATAGTACTGAGAGATGCTGGGTTTTTTTCGCTGGCCATTTTCGTCGCCTCTCACATTCATCTCGGTCATAAATCTACGCTGGCTCTCGAGTCGATGCTGCGGCCACTAAAACTCGTGCATCGGAACAACCAGGGTTTCCATCGAGAGTGTTCGCGAGACCGGGTCGTCGTCTTCCTGCATTCCGGTTCTCCTCCGTACTCACACTCCCCCAATACTGATCTGTATTTTTTCCTGTATCCAATTCCGCCAACTGGCCAATCTCTTTTTTATAAAACCATGTATCACGGTTAACGTTGTGGAACTGTTACATTTTGAGATAGGTTAGAAAATAAGCAAATATAAGCGATTTTACTCCCGCAGAGCATTGCATTGACGATTCATATTTCAATAGCTACGTTATTCTCAAGGGTGTGACTTTATAGACTTGAACATTACAAGGCTGGTTATGCTAGTTATCATTACTCTGACAGTTTGCCTATTTATTTACAGGTCTCAAAATAACTTACGTTTTTCTCATTATAAGTAACTGCTTAAATTTCTTTCTTTCTTTAAATCACCTAATTTCGTTCTTTAAATCACCTATTTCTAAACCCCTAGCTCTTATGTATTGTTAAACCCCTTGGGTGTCCGTTAAAAAAATGATGAGATTTTGGATTCGCTTCTTCCAGTTCCTTAGGAGAGAACACTATGAAAACAGAAGAAGAAAGCGGAAAGAATATATGTCAAAAATATAGAGAAATTCAAGAAATTTCGGAACGCTACATTTTCCTCATTGTCTTCTACCGAAAATGAACCTCGGATATCTTTTTAAAAATATTGCACCGCAGTTGCAGCAATACTTAAAATTAAAAATTAATTCACAGATAAAACTCTTACGCAGTAAAAATAGCCATTGAGGTGAATATTACGCAATAATGAATAGCTTTTTCCTACAGTTTAAAACGACTGGAGACCCTTTTCCAATTAACTGAAGTGTTTTGACTACAAGAGAACAAGGAAGGAAGTATCGTGAAGAACGCCATGAACGCGTAGCAATACTCCATTTTTATTGTTATCCTTATGTTGTGTCGCAACTCACAGGTTTTTTAACAAAATATATAATCTACTTATATTACTTACGTATAAAAATTTCGTCTGGAAAACATTTTTTAAGCATCAATATGCACAGTCTTACGATTGTACTTCTGAAGGTTATCCCTCCAAAAGGCCTCTGGGCTCACCTTAAGCTCCAAAATTGGTTTTCTATGCATGATATTTGAATATTTATATGGTTTAAGGAGCTATAAATACATTATAATGACTAAATTATTATTTTGTGATGAAATTTTTGAAGTTCAAACTCCAAGAAATATGCATTGGAAGGCCCAATTTATTGTGCGACGGTGAATGAATTCCAGTTTGAAGATTACATTCCGAAATTTCCATAAAAATGACATTCACTCCGATTCTAGAAGGAACCTCCACTAAATAATTTCGCCCTCACCCCCTCCTTCGTCCCTCCCACCATCATCAGCCCATACTCCTGGAGGAGATGACCGGCGCTGAGAGCGGGCGCAAAAGAGGCCACTGGGTCGCCACCCCACCCCACCAGTGGCACTATGCGACTCTGGCACCCCACACCTCTTCCTCCCTCCCCTACACAGCACACAACCGGATCTCTCCCTCCCTGTGATGGTGCGACGTCGAGAACAGCTGACAAATGCGCGCCTGCGCACACACCGGAGCGCCGAACGAGAAAATTAAAAAGTACCAGAAACATTGGTCGCCCGTCACCCAATACAAGCACCGAAAATGGCATGGAGCATAAATAACAAAATACCTTTTAGATTCCCTTCGCTCGATCATATATGTAATATTGAATTAAATAAACTATCCTTGGTTTTTTTATTCCACACTTTATTTTAAATAGCACGACCCGGGTTTCAACATCTAGTGTTATCATCAGATACAATTGATGATTGATACAGGTGATGATAGCACTAGATGTTGAAACCCGGGTCGTGCTATTTAAAATAAAGTGTGGAATAAAAACAAAGTTAGTTTTTTTCATTCAATAATCAAGCAATTCCACAAAATAACGCCTAAGACTGTGTTATACATGTATGTAATACGTTTTCTACCGGATAAAAGCGGTATCATGGGCCTATTTACTATTAACTCCATCTTGCTCCTCTGCGAGCGCCGAATTTCGCTCTTCAATTTGGCATAAACCTTAAGCATTTTATTTTGTCCATGAATATCGTTCTTTTCCACTCCGTACGTCCTTCCCTCTACCATGGTTTTCCGCATTTAATATCCGCTTTGTATGCTAAATTTCATACAGGTAAACAGATCTGAATTACATTGATTTGATGCTGAATAAATCTTCATGCGTCAAGTAAGTGTAGTTATACCTCTCAATCCTCAATTTGCTGGGAAAGTGATAAATATCGCCTCGGAACATTTAACTGTTCCCTTGATTATCTCCTTTGTGGAAACAACAGCAGAGACATGTAGTGAAGTGAAAAATCCGAAGATCAAACCGTAATGGAGTGGAATTTTTCCATATTGAAAAATTATGAAATTTATTCCGACCTAGGTTTAGATATCACATCATCAACCTTGAAGATGATGTTGTATTATCGAAACCTAGTCGAAAAAAAATTGCAAGTGTTTATTTAAATATGAGATACGTGGTGGTCCGCAGCTACTATCGGTTGGGAACCTTTGGTTTATGTCATACTCAGGCACTCGGTTACCATCCCTTACTTGCATCGCAAACACCCGCGCATACCTATCACTATCCTTCACCTTTCCACGCCTTCCTACTCCTCATCCGTCCCACCCGCTTTTAGCCGAAGTCTCGACGCCTCACTTGTTGATGTTTACAAGCGCGGTGGAATCGAGGAAGAGATCGGGAGAGATGATGTCACGCCATCGCGCAGGAAATGTGGATGATCGCGAGGAGTTGGGTGGAGGAGGGAAAAGATGCTGGAAAAAATTTGGCGCGTCATTTCGGAGATGTGATGGCGAGCGGGAAGAGAGCCGCCTTTCATCGTAGGACGACGTGGTTTGTTTGACCTGTCGGATTAAGAAGGCGATTACCATCGAAGCTTTTATTTTCGAGGACCGCGGATATAGAGGGGATCTCCGCGTCTGGCATTTGACGCGATTCAAATTCACTTCCAATTCATCCCTGAAGGTCAATATTAGCGGACTCTCCGTTGATGGCCAGAGATTTCTCACAGAAGAATTCCCATGATTAGTCATGCTCCACGAAGACAAACAGAGCTGAGAACCACTTATGCGGCGGGCAATTAGATTATTTCATGCATTTTCCGCCCTCCTTTTCTTTATTTTCTTTAATAATCTCCCCTCCACGATCCGAACAATCACGAAATTATTCTCGAAAATATACGATTTATAAATCAATTGCTAGGAAAAAATGTAGTGCTCTCATCCTCCATAGGCGTTCAATCCGAATACTGGATTGCAGTGTCCTACCGCAGTATTCTTTGTAGAGGAAATGCAAGAAAAGTAATGAGAAAAGTGCTAACCATTTGATGATGATGAAAATACCCAGGTTCATACCTGAAATTCATAAATACAGCGGAATTTGAAACAAACATAATCGGTACTGGTAATAGACCAACCATATGAATGAAGTGGCGGTAGGTAAAGAAAACCATAGTACAGGTGAAGATTTACAGAGGGGCGCATGTACTTTTAAGTCGCAGTTTTTTCATTCAGAAAAGTAGAAAGAATGTACTCTGAAAGGTAATCTAGTCATTTTGTTTTCATCTAATTAATGTACTACCTTAATGCTTTTCAGGAATTGCGAGCTAAGTCGTACATAACCTCATTTCGGGAATACGAAGACGGAGGGAAGATACAAAATTGGTACCGATTTAAAAAAAAAAACCCTCCCAACCGCCAACAATTTATCCCACCCACATCATAACCACAGGACCATCCACTATCACAGTATTCAATTGGGCTGGACGCAAGGTAGCCGCATTATGAGGCAAAAGCCTTGCCGGAAGAGACTCAATAACGTTCTCCACTGATGCGGCTGAATAAAATAACATGGGCAGTAGAATTTCACCGTGTATTAGTAGGTCAGGGAATATTCCTCGGGATGAAATTCCATATCTGGGAGCATGAGATAATTTTGTAAAACATTTGACAGCCGTAGGGCGTTTTCAACGGCGGCCTCCATAATTTTACCGAACGGCTCTCATTGAGGAGAATATTTACGTCCCAAGAACTCCCAGCAGGCAGTGTTTACCATGTCTCCATTAGGTGAAAAGTATGAAATTAGGTGTATGAAATATTACAGAAAGAGAAATCTAGGTAAAGTAGAAGCTACTTCGTATATGTTACCCGAAAAAACGACTCTGCCAACGCATTCATCACGATTCCAAAAGGGATGTACTTAAGGGTATATTTCCCGAATATTGGGCCATCATCATGGCTTAATAATAGGTTTCAATTTCATTGGCTACCTGCAAGAGATCCACTCAAATTTTCAAGCTCTTCTTTCCGTCTTTTATTACTTTCTCCATTCCGATACAATCAAACAGCGGGGAAGTATTCCACTCTACAGTTCTGCTTTGACCAATAGCACCTTTTTCGTGTATAATATACCCCAAGTATATGGGTAGGAAAGATTACCGGTACAAGATGAGATTTATGTCACAAAGGACCAATACGAATTTTTTTCATATTCTAACAGGACGATTGATAACTGGAATAGACTCCATGTTGAACTGTTTCAACCCTTTTATTGCAAATTAAATATTTTTAAGAATAGGTGTAATACATTCCTTTTGGAAAACTAATTTTAAATTTTCAATTTGACTACTTTCGTATTGTTTTGGTGATTGATTTTTTATTTTTAACTGCTACCACCAGTCAAATAGCCACCTTGTAATAATTTGTATACTTATCATAATAATACGCATAACAATCGGCAGGAAACGAATCCTCCTACAGATGCCAACACCACCGTGAGATTCAAATTTCACCATAATGCGATTTCTATGAGATGTAACGATGATTATGTCATGCAAATGACAACAATGAGGGGATAACAAATCTTTTCGGATAGACTTGATTTGCTTCAAAAATTCTACGAGATTCGTTTGGCTCAAAAAATCTCGGTTAGAGATTTTCTTTTAATTGACATTAAAATTCCTTATTACCTCTGTAATTCGGTATAGCGTGAAATTTTGATCCGAACACTCATAGAAAGCGGTTTGAATTTGCAAGACCGTTCAAGGTCGCACAGCGAAATTTTCCGTCTTACGAAACACTGAATCGCTTGAGGAGAGGATTTTTTTCAGTCTTCGTGATCTTAATGATACCAAAATCCTTCAGTGCTTCGTTTCTTTCGATGGGGTCTATAGCCTGACCTTGCGGGCAAGTTATTTAATATCTTCCTCACGTAGACTACTTGCCTTCAGCGTTTCATATACATATATGTATACGGGCATTGGAGTTTATGACGGAGTTCTAAAGTTATTGTCCCTTGCCTCGTATTTGTATTTCCATTATGTAAGCATGTTTTCCGAAAAGAATCATGAAGGAGATGATAATGAAACTTGATCAATTTTTATCTGATAAGATTCTTCAAGGATTCGATATTTACCTTCTGAACTGTTTTCAACTATCAAATCCATATCTGGATGGTGCTCTGCGAATAAAATCGAGGAATTTGGGCAGAAAATGTGTTATTTCCATTATTTTCGTACTACAATGTGTAAAATTATTTTTTGTTTTATTTATTATTTTTTAAACTCCAACACAGACAAACTCAAATATTTATAGCAAAAGTATTTAAGATATTACTAAGAAATTACCCTGAAATTTGAACGTCCACACCAAAGAGGTTTTCCCAGCGCAATACTGCAATTCCTTTTTTATACTGCGCATAAATATATTCTGGCGTGTTTAGCATATTCGAGCGTGTTTCATACGCTAAACAATGTATTTATGTGATGAAAAGGTTCACTCTCTTCCAGAAAAAAACTTATTGCTCTCATCAGGCATATAACTGGGATTAAATATTGCCAATATTCAACGTACAATGGCCAAGAGCCATGAGAATGAAAAAAAACACTAACCCAGTGATGGATTTCGTCTTCAAAGAAATTCGTTCCAATGCGTATCTATTATCAAACCTATATCTAAATGGTACTCTGTGAGTAAAGATATAGATTCACGTATACAACTGGGATTTAATATTACCAATATTCAACATACAATGGCCATGAGCTTGGATGAAAAAAGATTTTTAACCTAGTGATCAATTTCGTCTCCGAAGAGATTTTGTCTATTTTTAACTGGCGGCCTGATTACCAACGACATTACAGTCGATGCAGCAGGGTTATGATCAGCTATAAAAAACAGTGATGCTCTCGGCAGCGTACGTAATGGATATCGGACGGGGGATGGGAGGGTTGGAAGGGGATAATGTCTGGTTTCGATGCATTGACGGGAGTTGGGTTGTCTTCGGGATCTGGAAGTGAGGAGGAGATGGGAGAAGTAAGACAAGCAAACAGCGAACCGAATGGGTTGATGATGACTGCCTACGAGCACGAAGTGGATAATTTCGGTGAGCGGGAAGGTGGAAAGGGTTACTTAAATGCCACGCCGGAGTCGGTCGGTTTCGTTCGAGCCATGTTGTTTAAAGCCGTCATGCCAGCCAGAGGAGAAAACCACAGCTGAACGACGCAGCAACGCTCCTTGCCCAAGGCGGCATTCCGAATCGCGAATTGACATCGTCCGCGACTGTTTTCACTGCTTGTCTAACGGCCGGATTATCCATGTTAAAGCCAAGTAACTAGACTCAGCATGGTGCTTGACTCACAGAGAATTACCTTATTCCACGAAGATGGTGTAACAAGGAGGTTAAAAAGAGCATTAGTCAGTCGTGTATTTTTAAATGATAAAAATTGCTAGGTTGCATTTATTCGAGGAGGGCAAGCAGAAGAAAATATTCCTTCGGTTGTTAAGATCTCTCTAAACTTGGCCAGCGTGATAGTAAAGAGTTTGATGATTTAGTGAAAAAAAGTTCTTTATTTAACATTAATCATTTTTCTATGAAATTGGCGTAACTTTCTTAAATGTAGCAATTCTTCCACTTGAATATTCGGGGCTGCAGAATACTAAGTGGCTGTAAAAATGTGTATAAAATATTCAACTTATTTATTCGATTAAACTGCACGTGGTCCTTTCTAAAAATATACGATGATAATATTTCTTAAAAAACAGAAAAGACCACATTAAAACTGAAGAACTTAAAAAATTCACAAATCACCGATTCTGCAATCGTTTATACCTTCTGGGCTCATAAACTTTCTATTTAATCGGCCTACGGTTATCATAGGGCTGAAATTTTTCAGTAAAATAAATAGTATAACATTATTGAGTTTGGGCACGTAAGTCCGTGGAGCCAAGTTAGGAATGTCCAAAATCGGAGAATAAGAATTCTCACCATCATTTCTACCGACTGACCCACGGTAACATTCGCTCCTATTTATTACTGCCACTTAGTACTCTGCGCCCATGAACACTAAAGCGGAAGGAATTTTCAGTCGACCATTAATGTGCCATCATCTATCACGCATTAAAATGGATCCACTGAAGTCGATAATCCGCGGCTCTGACAGGAGAGCAATCCAAATTTCGTAGGAAAACACACCATAATTATGTATTTGAATCGAAATTTATTTTCGGAATGATATAATCATTGAATACAATAATGATCCTTAGGAGTGCAAATAATCTATCACAAATATGGAAAATACATTAATCGCTCTGCGGTCACAGCCGCAGACGATTTTGCTCATAGAGTTTATATTACCTACTACAATAAGTCCAACCATTCTCCACTCCCGCGACTCAAAAGATTCCCGCCGGTCGCCGTAAATAGTTGCGCTCCAGTCGCTAGGATACTAGTCAATATACGTATTAGCCCGCAAGAGATACGCTACGCTACATCGTTAATTTGCTAGTGCTAAAAATTAAGTTAATTCAACAATTTACGAATTCATTACCATAAGCGCGAGTTTATGAACAGTTTCCGTGTTATGAACATGGCCATACAATGTGATACACAACCACAAAATCGATACGCAGATTCAGAACTAGAATAATTAATTGGAATTAATAATATCGCCATTTTGCTCACATTGTACCACAAAAAAACATAACAAAGCCAGCGCCAGCAATGACAGCGCCATTAAATCATTACCAGCATGACGCAATCTAACAATTTGCATCACCATGTAACTCACTGTATTTATGATTTTGACAACCGATAAAAAAAAGTGCGCTAAGTGGCAGCATGTATCAAGCTTCTACGGGACGAAATGGGGCCCTCCTTATGTAGTCCTCCTGGTAATAACTATCTTTCCGATTTTTCAGAGCCACTTCGTATTACGCATTCGCCAGCGCTCTTCGACGCAGGCGACTGAGCACACGGCCGAGGCATCCCTCCTGTATCTCTCCATAAGATCGAAGTGCGTTGGGGGGGGAGAGTGAATAAGGGGTTCGGACTAACAACCTTAACCTTCCAAGGTCGTTCGCCTCCTCCGCGCTATGACGAAGAGGATACCTCGTTTTTCGGGTTCTACGAAAACTCGACCCCGGGCGTGATGTTTATGCCGCGCCTGATTTTTACGCGCAGGTGTTGGCGATTGAGGAAAAAACATCAGCCTCCATTCGCCAAGAGTTTAAAATCACCTGACGGGAGAGGAGGAGGAGGTGCCTTTTAAAGTGAAAAAAAGGACGCCAGATAAGGAGGAAACTTTTGATTGTGGTGAGAAACAGCTGATCCGTGCTTCCCGCTATATCATGCTGCCAGTTCTTGTTGAACTCAGGGACATTATATAAGCTCAGACTGCAATCACCCGTGGATGAAAAAATCTGCCATTTTCTTTTCTCTCATGGGCACCAGAAGATGATACGATTGCACGCCACAGATGCGACTTGGCATAAGAATTGATGGGAAGATCCATTTTTTATGGTAATGAGAACGATCATAAAGCATCAAAAAGAGAAGTGACTCCAGCAAGAATGACTATCAGTCTCTTTTTACTTCCATTTATTACCTAGCACGATGAAATTTCCTCCTGCATTTACATTTCATTGGCATTTTTCAATAGGCATGTTCCAAAAACATTAATTTTTTAAGGAGTACTGTTCTCGGAATTTTTTCACGTAGTTATTCATAGCACGGCACCCAAAATGACACGAAGATTACTCGCAGGTTAGTATGTACACATGAATTTTAGTATCAGTATTTTTTTTATTAAGTTCGATAGCAAATTTTGACCTTATTTATTATAGCTATTTCATAACATAAGAGCGAGAATATAGTTAAACTTCCGCTTTCGAGGTAAGTTTCTGCACGATTAGAATCGACCTTATGGCTACCACTCATACCAGGAGGGCGATAAATATCTGACATTATTCAGCGTAGCCCAAACCTGATATTTCAATCGCATATCTGATCCGCGAGGCATGCTAAGGCAGCGAGTCCCATTCGAGGAGCAGCAACATTTTCAAATGGGATTTAAACGATTAGTATCATTGCATTGACAGAGATGTAAAGAAATATAAATAGGAACTTACGGGAAATCACGCCATTACGACGCCCGTGGTAGCTATAAAAACTGCTACGCAACGTGCTACTTTAGATAGAGATGAAAAAAACTGGATTCTACGAGATAGAACATCCGAACTTACTGGTGCGGCACATTTTACGGATACAACAATAAATAGTGCCACCAAATAAGTTAAAATAAAATATTAGATGCCGCCTAAAGTAATTGCCACTATAACACTGATAACAACAGTATTTCGATGAAAAGAAAAATAAATAATCTACATCTACATCTACATAATACCCCGCAAGCCGCCTAAAAGGCGTGTGTCAGGGGGTGTTAGGACACCAGCCGTTTACAGCTATTACAAAAAAAGAAGTGCTCTAACGAGGTTGGGACAAGCGTTTATTAAAGTCCTTTATTGTTCGGGGGAAAAACGAATTCCCATATCTATCCGTTCGGCAAAAAATCTCTCGTAATTTATCGCTTCTGTCGGACCTGGAAATATAGTGTGGCTCTAAGATTATGTTCTCTGTGTCGCTCTTAAAGATATCCATTCTTAATTGCTCAAGCAATCTAAGCCTAGCGCGCAGCCTCCGAGTCTCCAACGGCTCCCAGCCTAATTCGCTTAACATCTGGGTAACACTGTCTATACGCCCGTAGCGGTTTTTGACGAAACGCGCAGCCTTCCTTTGTATCTTATTCAGTTCGCGGATTAAGTCTTTCTGCACTGGATCCCATACACTCGCTGCATATTCAAGGTGCGGTCGGACGAGAGCGAAATAGCACCTTTCCTTTACTTTCTCATCCGAAAATCTCCCCACAATACGCTTGACGAATCCTAATTTCTTCAGGGCTATGCCGCAAATATTCTTTATATGTGTTCCCCACGTGAGGTTCGAGGTTATCGTAACTCCCAGGTACTTCACTTCGTCTGTTGCCTTTATGTTAATGCCATCCACTGCATAAACATCGTTAGTGTTGGACGAATTCCGCAAAAAATGTACCGCCATGCATTATGGAGCAAAGCAGAACAAAAAAATGTTTAGATTAAATACATAATTTATTATTGTTTTATTCTCAAACCACCGAATGCCATATTGGCCATATACGAATATTGGCCATTTTCCATCGGGGTTTTCAACAAATTAAACAAGTAAACGTACACGAACGTACATGTTCTGGATAGGGGAAAACTATCCAGGTGGGACTCGAACCCGCAACCTCTTATTTGGCCGGCGAGGACGTTACCCCGCCTCCACCGAGGTCAGCAATACGTGAAAGGGGAATGAACTTTGTAAATTTAGCACAGAAATCTATTTATATTATTACCAAGAAAGGAAACTTACTTGAATCTATTGCAACCCACAAGAACGACCAAAATAAAAATATCTAAATAAATAATAACAAGGAAAATCAGAGATCGGAATCAGGATAAATGAAATGAACGATCGGCATTAAATAATTGATGGTAAAAATAATGCACCAGGTATGCCAAGTAATACTTACCTCAACGACAAAAATATTTTTTAATGATAGCAGATTATTTACAATTTTTACTCATATTATCTCACTTCATATGTATAAACAACTCAAATTTTTATCTGAAGATGACTGTATTTGCTAATTTTTCGTCATGATTACGTATCTCCGTTATAAAATCGTTTCTGCTCATCTCAAAATACTGCCATAAATTGGTATGGCGGCGATGAATAGTTAAGAATGACATCAAAAACTGAATACAGATACAATTAGTTTACAGCATCAAAATTATTCTTATAATAGCCGCCATCCGCTGGAAAGGTTTTTATTTAGTAATTAGATTTAAAAGTACTTCCGGAGAATCAAGTTCTTAAAATATCTGTCTACACTGAATATTTGTTCATTCACAGTAGCCTCAGGAATCACTGTATTAATTACCCTCAAAAGTCGTTCAGATGGTCCAAATGCAGCGTACATTTATGGCCAATAAAGATGAATATTAAGGTATATAATATAATTGGGCCTCAACTTAGCTGTATAAGCAGAGATCAATCAAAGGAAATTATGTAATTTGTGTAGCCAGGTCATACACGCACATAACGCGATTATTAATTTTTAAGGTGCAAATTAAAAATATTTTATGGAAAAGAATTTCCCAAACATTACCCCGATTGATAGCGATAAAAGCTAAAATATGAAAATACTCCACCCCGCAATTAGACGTAGTGGTAATTTGGTAGAAAGCTGAGGAATTTCCATACGTCTTCCACACCACAATTTTTATACATAATTTTGGAATTTTTATTCCTATAAGATAATATATAATAAAGAAAAAATAGATAATAATGCAGCATTTAACGCTGTCAATACTTTTGGTTGAGTAGATATCTCGGTGAAATTTGAGTAAATCAAATAGAAAAATCTATCACTCAATCGGGAGGCTATATATCATCCTAGTGCTGATAAAATTCTATCTAGAGTGTATGCGCTTACTATCAAGGAATAAATCTAATTCAAATATCCATGCTTGATCTACCTTAAACCTATGTAACCTAATATTTCAGTGATTTAAGCCCTCATACCCTTTCTCATTTCCTTCGTGTTAGTATAGAAAAGTTCAAACTCGTAGTCATTAGAATGACGCTGAGAATTACATTGTGATAACTTCCATGGAATAATTTGAGAAATGCCACAATGAGACCTAAAGCACCTTATTGCGTGTAACATAGAAATAGGGCCAGAATAACTGAATTAACTTTTGATACGTGGGTGAAACTACAAAAAGTAAAATAAGGTTGGAAATGAGCTCAGTACCAAAATCCAATATTAAAGCTCCCCAAAGTCTTCGGCAAGAAAAACTTTTTTTATTTTTTATTTATCCTAGGAATGAGCAATTTTATTGATCATGAGTGTGTTTACAGGTAAATATAATTGTTTCTGTAAAGAATTACTCCAAATTCGCAGGAAAGATCTTCTTGACATATATATTACTCCCGACGGAGTGTATTCTATCTGGTAGGTAGAACGTTTGGCTGCTGATCGACGGCTCCCGGGTTGATATCCCGTGAGAAGCCTTAGGACATTCAATTTTTGAAGGATTTTGAATGCCATTGCATAGCTGAGGCTATATCCCGTTTGCTTCTCACAGAGTTATTGTGACTAACGCTGAATCTCCAAAAACTTGAGGAAACTTTAATGAATGGAGGGCTTTTACCCTGTCTTATCCTTGTTGTTGAATATCTTCATTTCTTTACTATCAAATCGCTATATTCAATGTATTCTCATTCAACACAAATCTGTACTAAAATTCTCGAAGCTTATGCATTACCTTCACTGCATTTTCACTGTTATGAGCTCAAGACGTTTTTGAAGTAAATAATATTTTGTATTTCTAATCGTTTGCTTGGCGCTTCAAGAGCACCCTGACAAGAAACACACTACGGCAGAGAGAAATGACCACTATCGTGATAATTGGAATAATAAAAAAGAGCGAGATTAATGATGCGTGAGTACGGTCTCGCCATTCGAGAAAGTTTTCATCCCCCCGGTTATGAAACATCCGGTCGACGGGTGTTGCTGCCAACGGACAGATACATTTAAAACAGGAACGGCGAAAAAAAGGAGCGAAGGAAAATTGGATGCGAAAGATGAATCATGGACTTCTCAGGAGATTAATAACCCTCTTGTTGTACTTTGATACCCAGTTTCAATTCTTTCAATCCAGGACGTACATTAATGGGATAAGTCCCTTCGGCGAGATATCTAAGTATTCTCTTTATGTTGAGTGCAAGCGACCACTCAGGACACGATGTGGAGGAAGGAACCGAGAAATTTCATATCATTCCGAGGCTAAAAATACGACCGGTGTAAATTATCGCATGGTTTCATTTGGATTCCTCTGGTGAAAGTTCTGGGGATCATACGAGGCGATACGCTCATTGCCTCAAGGCATGCACGAAATGACGAGAATGTTCAAGTTAAACGCTTAAAAAGCATTTCTTAGAAGTGAAATAGAGATGCTGATGGTCCATGACAAAACAATATTCAACAGTAAGCAGTCCAAATAAGCCTTTCACACAAATGGCACTGTACTTTCCTTACAAAAGTATTGGCACAAGCTAGAATCTGATTTTTATGCGTGTTTTGTACTATAAATAAATTTACCGTATTTTTATGACTTCATAAACTTTAGTGACAAACTTGGAACAACTTCAAATAGTGAATATGACAAATAAATTTCCGCCATTAACCGAGATATGATAAAAATAACACTATATGCGATTCTAAAAATAAAAACCTGAAAAAATCAATCCAAGGCCTTTAAAACATGCTGAACACAGGAAAGACATTTCTGATATTATCGAATCAAATATATTTGTAATAACCTCAATAAACTGATCTTCAGCCGATATAGAACAATTGAAATAATAAATTGCCACCTTGAAGAATTTTCAATGAAAACAGCTGACCCAAACTACGAAATGAAGGCATAAAATGTCACACCGCACATATTGAATTAAATTTCATGGAAATACAGTTTAAACAATTTTTTTTATAATGTTCCTAAAACTTGGAGGTGTTGGTAATATCAAGGATTATGAGCGACAATTAACGCCTCATACGTAAAATTATTTTATTAAACAAATAGGTTTATCTACAACCTTATCTAAAAGTACCTCAATGTGAGGTGAGTCATTGGTGATCAGCGGAAAGCGGCTGAAGGGAAGACACGAAGCGTAGCTAACCACTTAGCCAAATCACCAAGGCCTTTCAAGGAAGCGTAAATCCGCAATAGAATTGGGCATTCCGATACACAACGGTCATGGGAAGGGCTTAGAATTCTAGCAGATAACAGCCAATAATATGACCATGAAGATTATGCTAATTCCGGTATATTTCGGCCAAAGTAATTCCGAAGTGGATAAGGAAAAGTTTCTCACGTCCCATCACAGAAATTAAGAATAAAAGAAAACAATCAATTAATTGGCAGAAATAAATTATTACAATAATAATTAATATATGATCAATTTTTAACGTAGAAGTAATGTGACCTTTAATAATAATTTCAGTAATTTAATCTATGTAGTCGGATAGTAAAATAATGCGTGAGTGGGATTGAAAAATTGGCTAAATGACAGCATGGAATTTTTGTGCTTACAGATACCGCTAGGACGGTTCTGTATCGTCGATGCAACAAATATAAATTTTCACTATCGATCGAGTGAATAAAATGCATCTTAAATTTTGGGATGTTATCATCATGCTATAAAATCAACTTTCAGCCAACCTTTATAGAAACTATGTAGGATTTAAGCCGTGAGAATGGGTAGCGAGTCGGTCCCCGAAACGTCGGCGCTCTCATATAATCTTACCCGCGCGGTATCCCGAGAAGAGCTTTTACATTTATAGATAGTACTTTACACAACTACTGATAGTTTGAAGTTGTAGTATCGCTTTGCCGGCTAATATCGTGACCACTTACTGTATGAGCATAATAAATTTAATTATTTCCAACCATTGGACTTCTCGGTGGTAGAAGGCCTCACTATGAACATGATTACATGGGTTTCCTCGTTCTCTCCAAAACTTAACAAAAGTACACAGTTCTTTAACAGGAAGCATAATGTACGAGACATAATTAAAATGTATGGGCACAATTTAAAAAAACATATTGAAATCAATTCTTGCAATTTTCCACGATTATAAAATGTATTATGACTTGGATTTCAATGTTAACATACATCACCTTTATGGAGATGGATTTTCTTCAAAGTGACCTTGAAAATGGTGTAGTAACATTGAATTCCAGGCCGTAATAAATTTACAGTCGTGGAAAATTACATGAATTTATTTCAAAACAGAAAAATTCCATTCTATCACGCTTGAATCTCCGGATTTAAAAAAAAACATGGTGGTTTACAATTCTTCCACAGAATTCACAGTGAATGAATTTATCACGTGAAGGCGGCAAATGACGGTAAGGTGAGATATCAGAAATGGCCAATTGTTAATTTTAAGAGGCGGGGTAGGCCAAAGAGGCAGCCCAGAGGGAGCATGGCACGTGACGTTTCCTTTCCGGCGGCCGGAAAAAGCGACACGGCCGTGCGATGCCGCCGAGTATAGGTACGCATGGGCACGCGGCCCTTCCTCCCACGCCTTTTTCTCCCTTTAACTCAACGGACTTACGCCTTCAGACTGGTTGTGAGGGATTGCACTGCCCACACTGCCGCTGTATTGAGGCTTCCTATCAAACTGGTCACCCGTATTGTGACAGCGTTTTATTAAATTTTGCAAAAGTACTAACGGTCGACGTATGCATAGCTTTTCTTGCCTGCCCTCAGTGTGCGATGCATATTTATGAAAATGACAAGTATTTATAACAGTATATTTTGCATGTTCTAATAGCTTCAATGGCAGATTACCTTCACGGGTATTTGGCAAATTTTTCCTTCACATGAAATATAACTTATTAGTATGAGTAAAATTTTGATGACCGTGTGGTGTGCGTAAGGGAATTCTCTTGCCTGCGATTTACGATGCGTAAACTAAGTCTTCTGGTACTTAAGTCTTATTATTAACTCGTCTTTAATTTAATCAGTAGAGACAAGATCATCAACGACATCAGAGTCCTCGCCGCGTCGAATGTGAAGAGTGAATGGTCTATTCAGGAGGCTACACAAGTAAAAATGTTCATTTATCTCATTTAACAGTGCTATAAAACGGAGGCAATAGTTGGATAAGTCACGTCTATTCATCTCGCATTGAGAAACGCTACTTTTAACTTTTCCTGCTTTAAACCACTCCACCCCCTGCTACTCTACAATCTCTGTAATCCTTCCAAATGAAAACTTCTCTCCTTGCACGATATGAATTTTACGTGTCGGACAGTTTGGAGCAGTGGACGACGCAAGAAAAAAATGGCAGAGAACACTACTCTCTGAAACCGCATTCTCAGGTAGTCGATCTCGCAGCGGCTTTTTGCGACAGCGTAAAGGAGAAGTTTGAGGAAGAGGCCTCATCGGTCGGTGGCGAATTTTAAAACAGGTGAGGTCCCAAGTGGTATGGATGTGACAGCCTGCCCCCCCCCTCCACATGGGGGAGACTCCCTCTGAAAGTCCCTTCATTTTCCAAGCACGATGGCTATATCCACGGAAGCCTTTACAAAATTATGGTTATTTTCCATCAACATACAAGAATGTGCATTTTATGCCTCATAAATTTTACACGAGGGACCAAGTTGCACGAATATCACAGAAAAGTTTACGAATTTGGATATATTCTCAACATACTTTAACACCACTCGTCCGTTTTATTTCATTTTCATTTCTGACCTGAGATCTCACCTTTAAGACCTCGTAACAATGACAAGACGGAACATGAATGTGCACTTTGCTTTAAATATATTAATTAGATAATAAGCTGATCGTAAACCGTCATATTACACATAAAAGTAAAAATGCAACCGATAATATTGAAAAATTGATTCAATTGATGTATTACCATTACTACTGAAATATTTTCGTAAGGAAAACTTTTCCAATCCCCATTCGCTTTCCCTTTCCTTCGATTGACACACTATTTCACAACTAATTACCAAGATGTCTCAAAGCACATTCCCTTCAAGAGCGGCTGAAGGAAGCACAGAAAAAGAACCAACAAACTAACAGCTGGTTTTAAATGTCACTCGAACGGTGACGAATTATACATTTCATTTTCATCAGTAAGTCTCCATAAAAAGCTACCCGTACGAATATGATGTTAGGAGGAATATGAATCGCATAAATAAATAACATTTCATTATTCATGAAAGTAATTTACCGATTAAGGTCGGTTTGTATGGAGTACTCAAGAAACATTCTGGCAGCCTCCCCTTCCTTCATGTACTTCCTTCTTCAGCTCAAAATAAGGTCTACTCTCTTTCATTGTACCTAAAAACCCTATTATCTTCCTTCCTCTCACTCGTTTACCCAACATTCTCCCCTCTAACACTTTTTCAACATCCCCTCTCCGCTTAATACTCCCTCCACCTATACTCCTTTTGTCTCTTCCGTACCTCATCTAGAAGCTTAGAAGCTAACTCTCCTCACCCTCCAAGTCCAGCACTTCGTAGTTTCTCCTTTCCGTCCACAACACCTTCTCCGTTGTATAAATAACTTATTCCACTGAATATAAGAGGGACTTTGGAGTAAAAAAACCAGAAATTCATAGGTAAAACAAGACTTTAAATGCGTCTTGGAAACTTTGAGGTCCGAGGTAGGACCCTTGTCGCACCTCGTTGCGTGGCCTCTACAAGCTCCCCGGCGGCGTGACACGATCGGGCGATCTGGAAAGGCGCCAAACGGGGCGGGCGCTATCGAGGGCCTCTCCAGGCCGCCTGCCTGACTGCCGTCGGGGCGTTGTCGCCGAGGGTAATCAGCCGGTTAGGGGTGAAGCATCTCTGCGGAATCCCGCCTTCCCCCGAGGTCTGCGGCAGCCGGCAAGCCTGGCTCACCACAAACTACTCGCGCAATACAATGTCTCTCGCCGGCCCCGCGAAAACCTCGCGCCCGCACGAACCATTCATTCAAGCCGTCCCAGGGAATCGTCAGGCATTCGGATCACGCGTGATGACTGTAGGCGGTCACGTGTAGGGGATGAAAATGTTGCCGTCCAAAGCATCGGGAGCAAAAGCATGCTCATGGCGGAGGGGAAGCGATGCAAACAAACAAGACGAGAACGCTCGCCGTACGATGACGCGGTCCTGTTTCCAATGTTGCGAGGGCCCTGAAGAATAATGTAGCATGCATTACTCATGCCGTGCTCTGGAAAACTTATTACTAGCATCTATTATTATTATTATCTACATCTTAAGTGTGTGTTGCACTACTTTTCGCGGGCATTATTTTTCCTGGTAAGGCATGTGACATGACTCAAAAGTTAGCTTTTCTCCTACCGGAGGAATCGTGGAAACTGTAGTAATACGCGTCCACATTCGAAGTATTTATTTTTTTTATAGCGTGCGACTTGGTTGCATTTATTTTCCTCGCTAAGTAACTACTTAGCTTTTGCGATATTTTTTAAAAATGTATTCATAAAATGACCTCAGATGCCTTATTTGAGCATAGGAAACAAGACAGACCACCCTCATTTGAATAATGACGACGCATTTAATAGGTAATCATTAGGATATTTTTGTGTGATGTCTTGTTTCGAGAATACCACAGGGTAGTCCACAGCTAAATTTAAAACTAAAAAAAATCAGCGCACCACCTTTTATGTATTATTAATTGCATTACTTTCAGCAGTGAATACGATGTAAGAAATACCCTCATAACAATACTGCAAAAGCAAAGGTAAATAATAATTACAAAATGAGAAAAATGGGTTTTATTCATGTCAGGCAGCGTCAATTGTATGCCAAAATATAGCTTTAGTCAAAATAAAGACAGAAAAACCGCTGCTTTTCCATCAGTTGATATGATTCTTAAAATTTACTTAAGCAACAGCTCCAATTTTCACTCCACACTACCTATGCTGCTCAGCTATTCGTCATCTACGTTAACGAATGGAATATGTATGCTAATAAAGCTTTGACTAATCATTTGGAGACGATAAACATGGTTATTTCATGTTAATTACATGTGAATAATATTCACATTTAGCAAACTTGGCAGTGACCAAAATATTGTTCAGGAAATATTGTACTTTGAGTGAGAAATGGTAATACCTCCCTCCCCACCCCAATAAATGTGTGTAATGAAATGTATTATGCATTTGTAGATTTATACATGCATTTTCCTCAGTGTATAACTAATGGAGAAGGAAAAGGGTGGAACCATATTTTGAAGTGACTGGCGCGATTTATTGGCTGGTGCAGAATCACTCACTATTTAAGCCAGAACCAAAAGCGCGGCAAGCAGGGTTTTGGGCATGTAAATTGAGGTAGTCTGCCACATTCGCGACGTACTTTTCAAAGTCACATCACAGCTCGTAAATAAAACGGTAAACATTCACCTCAAACTCAACCTTCAACTTTGCACTGCGATCTCAAATAATCGCCAACATCAGAATTATAACGCCTCGATTCCGTTAGCGGGACACCATAGGCATAACCAATGAGATTGGATATGGTGACTCATACGTCATAATATCAACTCTAGCCTTCGTGAGGCGACGGTTAGCTCTTCCAAGGCAAGCAACACTGGGAATCAGTTTTAGTGGACTTATTGCAAAAAACAAGTTAATAAAAAACCTTCACTTCTTGAATTCCCCCCTTTTACAATACATGTAAGGTGTGTAGAGCGCATGATCGATACATAAGCAGTATCCTGCATTTGAATACATAAAATGTCTATTTTGACCACGTGTCAACTAAATGCGTTACCGTAGAAGAAAAATAAAATTTCACCGGCCGTTCAGGGACATCAAAATATATGGTATGAAAGGTTATTATATACTTGGATTAACCGTCAGTGTGGAAATGGGATAAGAATTAAGAAAGTGCCTGGGATATAATTATATAAATCTTAGGGCTAATCCCTGTCTAATTTATTTTTCAATTCACTTCAAGGCACTTTCTTAATTCTTATCCCATTTCCACACTGACGGTTAATCCAAGTATATAATAACCTTTCATACCATATATTTTGATGTCCCTGAACGGCCGGTGAAATTTTATTTTTCTTCTACGGTAACGCATTTAGTTGACACGTGGTCAAAATAGACATTTTATGTATTCAAATGCAGGATACTGCTTATGTATCGATCATGCGCTCTACACACCTTACATGTATTGTAAAAGGGGGGAATTCAAGAAGTGAAGGTTTTTTATTAACTTGTTTTTTGCAATAAGTCCACTAAAACTGATTCCCAGTGTTGCTTGCCTTGGAAGAGCTAACCGTCGCCTCACGAAGGCTAGAGTTGATATTATGACGTATGAGTCACCATATCCAATCTCATTGGTTATGCCTACGGTGTCCCGCTAACGGAATCGAGGCGTTATAATTCTGATGTTGGCGATTATTTGAGATCGCAGTGCAAAGTTGAAGGTTGAGTTTGAGGTGAATGTTTACCGTTTTATTTACGAGCTGTGATGTGACTTTGAAAAGTACGTCGCGAATGTGGCAGACTACCTCAATTTACATGCCCAAAACCCTGCTTGCCGCGCTTTTGGTTCTGGCTTAAATAGTGAGTGATTCTGCACCAGCCAATAAATCGCGCCAGTCACTTCAAAATAGAAGTATAGTATGCATATGAGTTATTGTGGAACTACGAGCAATATCTCTTCCTCAAGTTGCAGGTCCTTTTATAACAGGACTTAATTGCCATGAATGCATACGGACAATCTAAGCCTGAGGTAGTTAAATATCCAAATAAGAGGCCAAGGACACAAATTAAATTGCGCCACACATGCTAGTAATGGAAGAATTAACAGCTAATTAATCAATTAGTCAAGCAGCTTATTCATCACCGCGGAGGCCAAACAAACAACAATAAAAATAACTGCAGCAGAGGAAAAGCCTAAATATGCTTCACCAGATGCATGGATAAACATTCCGAATTTATGGCAGAGTAAAAAAGGCAGAGGGTAATAATATCAGTGATTACAACAGCCGAATTTTATGTCCCTTGTTTCATTTCACGAAAATGATAACCGAATTGAATGTTGGGTATACTAGTCACAATAGGATTTTAACAATCTGTAACATCCATCTATACCATCAATTCCATTACGATTGAATTCATACGTATATTTCATAGAATCGCATGTTCCTCCCTTTATTCTTAGGGCCTAACTCCGGAAGGCCATGGGCATAGAGTTTATATATACTAGTTGTGTAAAATATTTATGGGCACGATTTTGTAGCGCTAAAAATACGTCATTTTTGGCATCAGGGCGTAAACATTGAAAATAATGTCAATGAAAAGCAAAATACACGTAGAAGTTGACAAGGGCTAACAATAAAAAATCAAAAGGTTCTTTTATTTCAGCCCAGTTCTTCCTTGGCGTTATCCCCATCGCTATGCAAAACTAGTGTTTCCATTCTTGCTCATCAATCATTGTACATCGCTTCGACGACAGTACGACAGCAGTTTATAAGCCTCAGGCCATGATTTAAAAGCAATAAAGAGAGACTGAAAATAAACATTATATATAAACTCTGCCCGAGACATTCTTAAAAATTTACAAAACTCTGACAATGCGCCATTTATGCGGCTCAACGTTTTCAAGGTATTAATGAAAAGTGCCCATGTATATTCATCACAAAAAACGCGAAATCATAGTAGAGTAAAAACAGAATAATAAAGCTTGACACGGTAGCAATTCAATTGAGGCACTGAAAGTATGGCAGTATCCATTGTATATGAATTTCATTTGACTGGCTCTGACGCTGACAGCTCATACTCAACGAATATCTTACGAATCTTAAAACCTTACGAATCACATTACACTTAATTACGATGTACGGCAACGACACATGGTCATAATCTCCATCCAAAGAGAAAAGGGTTATTTCAGTGACTTTTTCCTTGTTTAAAGAGCGCTGTGGTTGTAATTATCTGTTCCCAAATTTCCCTACAATACTTCTGGATCCTCACTGTTTTTCTCCTCCCACAATAACCACGGCCTTCTCCCCGACGTCATTCCCATCCTCTCTGGGCGACCTCAACTACACCTTCCGCCATAATTCCTTCGACCCTCCGCGGAGAGGCCTTCCGTCACGACCTTGGTCTTGACTGTGCTACCAACTCTGGAGGACGAGGATGAGTTTGAATGAAACCAATGCTCACGCAATACATCACGATTGAACGACTAAAACGTGATCGGAGCGGAATAACAATAAATAATTCTCGATCGAGGCACGTTTCTTATACAGTTGTGGAACTCATCACATGCGTGACCTAATCAGGAGGTTTCTCCGTATGCAATGAATTCCTCGCGGCTCTGATATCTGAGAAGTCTCCTTTTGCAGGTTGATCTCTCTATGGGTTCCCTACTGGGTCAAAGGCTTTATCTCACGC
Organism: Ischnura elegans; assembly: GCF_921293095.1. Classification (NCBI taxonomy): domain Eukaryota; kingdom Metazoa; phylum Arthropoda; class Insecta; order Odonata; family Coenagrionidae; genus Ischnura; species Ischnura elegans. The sequence continues at coordinate 68,938,975 of NC_060250.1, forward strand.
GATGGACATGTCATCTCTGATGACGGTAGCGGAGTAAACTGCCGCAATATGTCAAAGATACCTCCTTCGGCCCGGATGAAAACCCCAGAAATTTATCAGCATATCATCCACCGGGAAAACCTCATGAAAATCTTTGAGGGATATAAATAAACCGTTTTGAACGGGAAACTTCCGGAGAGCATGGACATTATACAAATCATGAGTAAGCATCGTATTTATCAATAAATATATTTAGCTGAATGCCAAAGAAATAAAACTGAAAATTAGGATAAGGATACTAAATACCTACTTTCATACCCAAGATACGGTTTGAATCGCTTGAAATAGACTATTCCAGTAATAGTTCAAAATGCAGTGATCGTATTTGGTAAACAATGACGACGCTTCACATAGAGACGGAGAAAATGAAAATTATAGAATAACGAGTCGATTGGGCGCTTGAATTCATCAAGCGGGTAATTAGGGGGGGTGGAAACAAAGTTGTGTCACATATTTTCGAGTCATGTGCCCATAAGTGGTTTAATATTCAAAAATTTCCCCGCCGTTTTTTGAAAGGGTAAGGAACTAAATTTATCACTGTTAGAAATATTTGTTATTTTCAATGTGATTTTATTTGACGGATAATTGATTCTTTGATCCATTAAGTTAACCATTGACACATAATCGGAATAAGGTTTTAAAAATTTCACAGAGAGTGTTGATTATGTGGTTATTTTTTAACTGTTAAAGTTCATAAGCATTGTGATAAGCCACTCTTGAAAATACAACGCAGATTCTTTAGATAAATATATAAAGATATTCCACTTGCAAAACGAATGTCCATAATGCAGTTTGTAAAATACTGAATTGTAACGATTCCTCTAATTTCTTTGGTCTTAAAAAATAGTTATTCTCAAGATATTCCAATTTGCAAAAAAGATTTGGAATATTTGCTATCATAATCGTATCAAATTATCAAGTATACTGACACGTGCATTGAAAATACGCAATCCGATTGATTTACCTTCCAATCTTTGATCATCAACACTAAAATTCCTGGTCGACTATGTACGTGCATGCAAAATCCTATGTTATAACGATTCGATATATTTTAAGAAAAAGCATATTCGATATGCATCAATCGTGAGACTACATGCAAAACATATTACCTTTGGGAATTGTGAGGAATACCAAGATGTACCAAGCACCAAATTTTATTGGTCCAACGGATACACTATTCAACTTGTGCCAATGTTTTGTATTTGTTATAATAATCGAATCCATTCTTCGATTATACTGGCATTTGTATTGTTGAATCCGCAATGCTATTGATTTAACTTACAGTCTATGGCTATCTTCCACATAATTATATTGGTCAACTATGTCCTTGGATGTAAAATCCTATATGTTATAGCAATACGATATATTTTAAGAAAAAGTAGATTCGATTAATACCGAACGTTAGACTATACACAAAATATGTTTCATTTGAGCATTGTGAGGAATACCAACATGTACCCATTTGCCAAATTTCATTGGACCAACGTATAAACTAATCAAGTTTTGCAAATTTGCGTATTTGATAGAATAATCGAATCGATCTTGCGATTACACTGCCATCTGTACTGTAAAATCCGCAATGCTATTGGTTTAATTTTCAGTCTGTGTATCTACTATACAATACCTAGCCAACTATGCCCTTGGATGTAAAGTCCTATATGTTATAGCGGTTCGATATATTTGAAAAAAAAAGAATATTCGATATATATCGCACGTTAGACAACATACAAAGCATATTTCTGTTGGGCAGTGTGAGGATTACCGAGATGTGCACATTCGCCAAATTTCATTGGTCCAACGGGTATACTTTTCAAGTTATACCAATTTGTGTTTATGCTATAATAATCGAATCGATTTTTCGATCATACTGACATCTGTACGGTAAAGTCCGCAATCCCATTGGTTTAATTTTCAGTCTATGGGTATCTACTATTGAATACCTGGTCAACTATGCCTGTGGATGTAAAATCCTACATGTTATAGCAATTCGATATACTTTAAGAAAAAGTAGATTCGATATATATCGAATGTGAGACTACGTACAGAACAAATTTTCATTGGGAATTGTGAGGAATACCAATATGTACCCATTCACCAAATTTCATTGATCCAACGGTAAATCTATTGAAGTTATGCCCATTTACGTATTTGCTATAATAATCGAATCGATTTTTCGATCATACTGACATCTGTACTGTAAAATCCGCATGGCTATTGGTTTAAAATCCAGTCAATGGGTATCTACTATTTAATCCCTAGTAAACTATGTCCTTGGATGTAAAATCCTACATGTTATAGCAATTCGATACATTTGAAGAAAAAGTAGATTCGATATATATCGAATGTGAGACTACTTACAAAATAAATTTTCATTGGGCATCGTGAGGAATAGCAGTATGTACCCTGTAACATATAAATTTAAGTTGTTTGTTGTGGATTTTGGTGTGACGTGAACCGGGGAAGGTAATAATAAGCAGCAGAGGTGGAGGGAGGTGATTGTTGTGGTTGTGGACGGCGCGGGAGGAGGTGTATGGAAAGAGGAGTTGCATTGTAAGAGTGATGGCCGACGGGTGTCTCTCCCGAGATTGATTTATTTAAAGTGTATTTGTAAGTGGAGTAAACCAAAGAAAATAAAAAACGTTACATTTTGGCGCCCAACGTGAGAGGCCTGACTACTCGAGAGGTGAGACCACGAGAACCGGAGAGAAAGAGGACCATCCCGAAGAAGTGAAGAAAGAAAATGGCGGGCAAAACGAAGAAATTTCCGGAGTTGAAGTCGGCAGAGCTACGGCAAGTATTGCGAGAAAGGAACTTGTTAGTAGGGGGAACCAAGCCAGAATTGCAGCAGCGATTATTACACACGCTAGAAGAAGAGGGAATAGATATAAGTACGTATGAGTTTAGCGTCGATAGTGAGGAACCGGTGGAAACTGAGATGCAAGCGCTATTTAGGAAATTTAGGGATGAGCAAGCTAGAAGAGATGCAGAAATGTGGGGGCAATTTAGGGAAGAGCAAGAGAAAAGAGATAGGGAAAGAGAAGAAAAAGAAGGGAGAAAGGAAAAAGAAGCAGAGGAAAGAAACAGGAAGCTTTTGGAAGAAATAGCAGGAGAGCTGAGGGAAGAGCAAGCTAGAAGAGATACAGAAATGTGGGAGCAATTTAGGGAAGAACAACAGAAAAGAGATAGGGAAGGAGAAGAAAAAGAAGGGAGAAAGGAAAAAGAAGCAGAGGAAAGGAACAGGAAGTTTTTGGAAGAAATAGCAGGAGAGCTGCAGCGGACGCAGGAACGTTTCGCAACATTCGAACATCGCTATGATGAGAGGCTTGCCAAAATAGAAGGGGCGCTGGTAGAGATATACGAAGGTGTCCCGAATAAAATTAACGGGGTAGGAGCGAGGCTGGAGGTGAGCGAGGTCAAGGTCCGAAAGTTAGAAGCGAGTTACGTGAATTTACATGAGAACATGGAGGAAAGGCTCAAGAAGATAGAGGAGGAGCTAGGACAACAATCCGCCACAAAAGCAGCTGGGCTAGATAAAGAAGCAGCCCAATGCATCGTGCGTGAGGAAAGCACAAGACCCAGCGTCACAACGGCATCCGCGGGAATGATACAGTTGAAGGTCCCGACGTTCGACGGGAGGCATGCATCAAGGCCCATGAAATACCTACAGGAGCTGTGCGAATACCAGGAGGTATACCGGTTGCCCGACCAGATGATGCTCCAGGTCATCAGACAAGGAATGGTTGGGAGAGCGGAAGAGTGGTTCGCCGCGACGCGACACCTGTATGAGGATTTGAACGCTTTCAAAGCCATTTTTACGGAGCAGTTTTGGGGAGAGGAACGACAACTCCTAATAAAACGGAGTTTCGACACAGGAAGATACAAGGAGAACGGAGGGCTCACGCGAGTAGAATACGCGACGGCCAAAATTAGCATGGCGAGGGAGTTGACGCCGCCAATGGAGGACGAAATGATCCTTCTGATTCTCAAAAAACACTTTGGCGTGGAAGTAGGCGTCGGCATGATCTCGCATAACATAAATACAATACCGCAATTCTTGACGTTATTGGCCCGCTATGATAACATACCGAAAGAAGACAGATACTCCGAGGCGACCGGACACCGAAGGTGGGAAGGTCAATACCAAAGGCTCCATGAGGAACGTACGAGGAGGACATCGGAAAGCACATCCCAACACAACCAGCACCACGGATGGGACTGGAAGAGATCACAACCACGGGAGTGTCAAGCGTCGAGACAGCGGAGAGAGGGACGGCGAGACGATTACTTTCCCGGCGAGGGATACGTTCACCGGCCGGGCGAGAGATCAGCTGATCAACGACGAGAACAAAATAATATGGCGGAGGCACACCCTCTCAATTTCATGTTGGCGGAAGGAAGCAACGCCGCAGGGAAGCCAGAGCAGGGAAACTATTAGCGGCAAGGCATGAAGAAGGTCCCATCATGCCGAAGCCGGAAGACGAAAATGGATTCTGGGACATACCTAAGGAGCAACGGGCGAAAACGCGGAAAATGAGAACAAAACGGACACCGCCACAGGAGGAGAAGATGGAATTCCACACGGAGGAGGGAACAATATGCAATGTTTTTGAGTCACCACGAGATTTCTTGACGGAGAGAGAAGCGAATGTGCCGGAAGTAATTAAATGCCCGGAGATTAGAGTTCGAATGGAAGGAGTGGCTGTGAATGCACTGGTAGACACGGGATCGGAGCTAACTTGCATTAGCGAGGAGTTTTATCGGGAGAATCAGAATGCACTACGGAACGCTTTGGAAGTACCAGTCAAAGGAATCCGGATAGCAGGAGCTATTGGAAGGAGGAGCGGACTTATAAGGAGACAGATCTGTCCTAGTGTAGAGATAAACGGATTCACCACAAATATGGCTTGCACGGTGGTGCCGGAACTGATTAAACCGTTCATAATCGGGACGGACACATTAGCTCAATTATCTGCGAAGATTGAGTACGATCGCAGGATTATTACCCTAAGTGAAGGAAAGAAAGAGGTCATATGTGAGTTTAGGGAAATGTGCGGGGATCCACAATATGACAACATGCACGTAGAAAACAGCGAGGAGTATGGGGAGACGGATAGCGAGGAAAAGACAAGAGGAAGGGAGCAAAATTTAAAATAGGAGATAAGGTTTTAGTACGTACCAATCCGGTATCAGATAAGCAGAGGGGAATTTATCATGGCTTTTTGGCATTATACGAAGGTCCATATGAGATTTCAGCATTCCGAGGGCCAGCTACGTGTGTAGTATCTAATCCAAAAACGAAGGAAATACGAGGCACATTCCACTTCAACAATATAAAAATATATAAGGAATAATAGCACGGCACTGGGCAACTTTCACAAGACACATACACACGAGAAGAAGAGCAGAGGCAAACTGACTTGAATCAAGAAGACCGCTGCCGCAACTTAATAATTTGATCCGTTTTAGCATGAGAGGACTATTAGCCAATGTTATACATTGTATCAGGACCCGCCGTAAGAGCGGAGCTTACGAACGAGAGAGAGAGGGGGTTATAGGAGGCCGATTGATTTGTATGGTTCGTTCTATTATTTTTTCAGTTGTGTGTATATTCAGTGTCATGTTGCCATTAGTTGATTCGTGTTTGTTTATGTGCGAATGGGCTGGTGGACGTAAATTGAGCCGGAAGGAGGGAGATAAGATAGCATGAAGGAACTTTAAGTGTTGTGGAGTGAAAATGTGTATGGCCTGTTGATTCTCCAGTGATTTAAAGGGTTCAAAGTGAGAATGAATGTTGAGAAGAGGACGGAGCGTTTCGTTATTTGCATTTTATATTCACGTTCAATGTATCACTTAATAACATCGTTTTATATAATGTGTTCTTGTTTTTAAAATACTTGAATAAGATTTTCATTGGTTATGTGTTAATTTGCCTATCTAAACAAGGAAGAAATGGGAGAGACTCTTTTATGTGGTGTATCACTTATCATGAGTGAATGGAGGAGATGCTATATTTATGTGTGTTGGTTAATATTGATGAATTTATGTTTAATTTCTGCTGTAACGCCATATATACTCTTGTATAGAATTTATTTAGAGGAAGGCTAAAGTTTGAAGGCGTTGGGGCCGCGACAGTACTCATTTTGAAGGCTTTAAAATAATTCCTTCCATGTAATTCCAACTCATTATTTTAATGGGGCAAATGTAACATATAAATTTAAGTTGTTTGTTGTGGATTTTGGTGTGACGTGAACCGGGGAAGGTAATAATAAGCAGCAGAGGTGGAGGGAGGTGATTGTTGTGGTTGTGGACGGCGCGGGAGGAGGTGTATGGAAAGAGGAGTTGCATTGTAAGAGTGATGGCCGACGGGTGTCTCTCCCGAGATTGATTTATTTAAAGTGTATTTGTAAGTGGAGTAAACCAAAGAAAATAAAAAACGTTACAACCCAATCACCAAATTTCATTGATCCAACGGTAAATCTATTGACGTTATCCCAATTTACGTATTTGCTATAATAATCGAATCGATTTTTCGATCATACTGACATCTGTACTGTAAAATCCGCAAGGCTATTGGTTAAAAATGCAGTCAATGGGTATCTAATATTTAATCCCTAGTAAACTATGTCCTTGGATGTAAAATCCTACATGTTATAGCAATTCGATACATTTGAAGAAAAAGTAGATTCGATATATATCGAATGTGAGACTACGTACAAAACAAATTTTCATTGGGCATCGTTAGGAATACCAATATGTATCCAATCACCAAATTTCATTGATCCAACGGTAAATCTATGGAAGTAATGCCCATTTACGTATTTGCTATAATAATCGAATCGATTTTTCGATCATACTGACATCTGTACTGTAAAATCTGCAATGCTATTGGTTTTTAATCCAGTCTATGGGTATCTACTATTTAATCCCTAGTAAACTATGTCCTTGGATGTAAAATCCTACATGTTATAGCAATTCGATAGATTTGAAGAAAAAGTAGATTCGATATATATCGAACGTGAGACTGAATACAAAACATTCTACCATAGAGTATCGTGAGGAATACCAAGATGTACCTGTTTACCAAGTTTCATTGGTCCAACGTACACACTTATCTAGTTATGCCAATTTGCGTATTTGCTATACTAATCGAATCGTACTTTAGACACTGCTGACATCTGTACTGTAAAATCCGCAATCCTATTGATATCCCTTCTATGGTCACTCCCTTATCCCTGCCTTCTCTAATATCCCCGCTTTCAAAATTAAGCCTATGTTCTTATATTGGTGACGTAATTGGACGGGATGCGTGTATTTCTTACGGGGGCCTAATACAAAAAGATATAAATTCAAATCGATGTATCTTCATTAGGAAACATAATTCATCTAAATAATTTATGTGTGCGCATAATTCATTTTTTTCCCTACATATTGTTAAAATTTTTATTTCCGTAACTATGTAAATAGGTCTGAAAAATTGCTCAATCGAATACAACCTTGTATCGATCATAACTTCGAGTCTAATCAATCGATTCGCCTGATTTAACTTTTGTCGGATGAATGACATTTTCACTCGTATTTTATATGACATTCATGTTCAAAACTTGATTAATAAAAAAGTTATTAGCGATTAAAGCGTATCCAAGGAGATTCGTATCGATATAACTCGCACATGAATCGATCGAGCGGAATGGTCATCATTGCAAAAGTTGACCATTTTAATAATATTATTTATCTGAAAATTTCATTCCTCTAGCTTAAACGGTTGCTAAGATATTCAAGATTGCATGCTCCACAAAAAAATGGCGACAATGATTTTTCGCTTGCAGGACATTTTTCGGAATTTAATTATGAATAACCCAAGAGGGTTACGGCGAAAGTTAGCTCAAACGTGAGGGTTCGGAGAACCCTCTAACGGTTTTTCTTAAAGATTCCAAATTTTCATATGGCACATGTCTCAACGCCGAAATCCAATATTGAAAATTCGACCACCTCTACAATGGAAAGTCGAAATCGTTTATTCCTCGGAATTGTTTCGACATATGAAAATTCCGAGATAGCCAAAAAATCAACCAAAAAATCTAGTATCTTGCGTTTCAAGGAATTTGTCCTGTGATGATTGCAAGTTGGTCAAAAAAAATCCTAACGTAGTGCCATAAGAAAAGCATGGGGCACTTTCAAAAAATCATAAAAAATACTAAATATCAATATATCGCAATGACAACCACACTAAAAAATCAACCAAAAAATCTAGTTTTCGTCCAGGGAATCTCATGTTCCTGACGCATTTATAAATACCGAAAAAAACCTAAAACATTTTAGTCCCATAAGGCTCCCATGTTAATTCAAGTCGATATATCTCGAAAAGTTATCGACTTTTTTAAGATTTCAGATTTTTCCTCCCGATGAATATTTTTTTACTTTTACGTCCAATATTCCATGTAGCCACACATATCACAGTTTAGGCTACTAATTTGTATCAATCACCCAATCAGTGAATCAAATCGCAGCTATTATAGGGACGTTAACGAGTCGATTGGGCGCTTGAATTCATCAAGCGGGTAATTAGGGGGGGTGGAAACATAGTTGTGTCACATATTTTCGAGTCATGTGCCCATAAGTGGTTTAATATTCAAAAATTTCCCCGCCGTTTTTTGAAAGGGTAAGGAACTAAATTTTTCACTGTTAGAAATATTTGTTATTTTCAATATAATTTTATTTGACGGATAATTGATTCTTTGGTACATTAAGTTAACCATTGACACATAATCGGAATAAGGTTTTAAAAATTTCAAGAGAGTGTTGATTATGTGGTTATTTTTCAACAGTTAAAGTCCATAAGCATTGTGATAAGCCACTCTTGAAAATACAACGCAGATTCTTTAGATAAATATATAAAGATATTCCACTTGCAAAACGAATGTCCATAATGCAGTTTGTAAAATACTGAATTGTAACGATTCCTCTAATTTCTTTGGTCTTAAAAAATAGTTATTCTCAAGATATTCCAATTTGCAAAAAAGATTTGGCATATTTGCTATCATAATCGTATCGAATTATCAAGTATACTGACACGTGCATTGAAAATACGCAATCCGATTGATTTACCTTCTATCTTTGATCATCAACACTAAAATTCCTGGTCGACTATGTACGTGCATGCAAAATCCTATGTTATAACGATTCGATATATTTTAAGAAAAAGCATATTCGATATGCATCAATCGTGAGACTACATGCAAAACATATTACCTTTGGGAATTGTGAGGAATACCAAGATGTACCAAGCACCAAATTTAATTGGTCCAACGGATACACTATTCAACTTGTGCCAATGTTATGTATTTGTTATAATAATCGAATCCATTCTTCGATTATACTGGCATTTGTAGCGTTGAATCATCAATGCTATTGATTTAACTTACAGTCTATGGCTATCTTCCACATAATTATATTGGTCAACTATGTCCTTGGATGTAAAATCCTATATGTTATAGCAATACGATATATTTTAAGAAAAAGTAGATTCGATTAATACCGAACGTGAGACTGTACACAAAATATGTTTCATTTGGGCATTGTGAGGAATACCAAGATGTACCCATTTGCCAAATTTCATTGGACCAACGTATAAACTAATCAAGTTTTGCAAATTTGCGTATTTGATAGAATAATCGAATCGATCTTGCGATTACACTGCCATCTGTACTGTAAAATCCGCATGGCTATTGGTTTAATTTTCAGTCTGTGTGTCTACTATACAATACCTGGCCAACTATGCCCTTGGATGTAAAATCCTATATGTTATAGCGGTTCGATATATTTGAAGAAAAAGCATATTCGATATATATCGCACGTTGGACAACATACAAAGCATATTTCTGTTGGGCAGTGTGAGGATTACCGAGATGTGCACATTCGCCAAATTTCATTGGTCCAACGGGTATACTTTTCAAGTTATACCAATTTGTGTATATGCTATAATAATCGAATCGATTTTTCGATCATACTGACATCTGTACGGTAAAGTCCGCAATCCCATTGGTTTAATTTTCAGTCTATGGGTTTCTACTATTTAATACCTGGTCAACTATGCCTGTGGATGTAAAATCCTACATGTATTAGCAATTCGATATACTCTAAGAAAAAGTAGATTCGATATATATCGAATGTGAGACTATGTACAGAACAAATTTTCATTGGGCATTGTGAGGAATACCAATATGTACCCATTCACCATATTTCATTGATCCAACGGTAAATCTATTGAAGTTATGCCCATTTACGTATTTGCTATAATAATCGAATCGATTTTTCGATCATACTTACATCTATACGGTAAAGTCCGCAATCCTATAGGTTTAAAATCAGGTCAATGGGTATCTACTATTTAATCCTTAGTTAACTATGTCCTTGGATGTAAAATCCTACATGTTATAGCAATTCGATATATTTTAAGAAAAAGTAGATTCGATATATATCGAATGTGAGACTACTTACAAAATAAATTTTCATTGGGCATCGTGAGGAATACCAATATGTACCCAATCACCAAATTTCATTGATCCAACGGTAAATCTATGGAAGTTATGCCCATTTACGTATTTGCTATAATAATCGAATCGATTTTTCGATCATACTGACATCTGTACTGTAAAATCCGCAATCCTATAGGTTTAAAATCCAGTGTATGGGTATCTACTATTTAATCCCTAGTAAACTATGTCCTTGGATGTAAAATCCTACATGTTATAGCAATTCGATACATTTTAAGAAAAAGAATATTCGATATATATCGAATGTGAGACTACGTACAAAACAAATTTTCGATGGGCATCGTGAGAAATACCAATATGTATCCAGTCACCAAATTTCATTTATCCAACGGTAAATCTATTGAAGTTATGCCCATTTACGTATTTGCTATAATAATCGAATCGATTTTTCGATCATACTGACATCTGTACTGTAAAATCCGCAAGGCTATTGGTTTAAAATCCAGTCAATGGGTATCTACTATTTAATCCCTAGTAAACTATGTCCTTGGATGTAAAATCCTACATGTTATAGTAATTCGATACATTTTAAGAAAAAGTAGATTCGATATATATCGAATGTGAGACTACGTACAAAACAAATTTTCATTGGGAATCGTGAGGAATACCAATATGTACCCAATCACCAAATTTCATTGATCCAACGGTAAATCTATGGAAGTTATGCCCATTTACGTATATTCTATAATAATCGAATCGATTTTTCGATCATACTGACATCTGTACTGTAAAATCCGCAATGCTATTGGTTTTAAATCCAGTCTATGGGTATCTACCATTTAATCCCTAGTAAACTATGTCCTTGAATGTTAAATCCTACACGTTATAGCAATTCGATATATTTTAAGAAAAAGTAGATTCGATATATATCGAACGTGAGACTGAATACAAAACATACTACCATAGAGTATCGTGAGGAATACCAAGATGTACTTGTTTACCAAATTTCATTGGTCCAACGTACACACTTATCAAGTTATGCCAATTTGCGTATTTGCTGTACTAATCGAATCGTACTTTAGACACTGCTGACATCTGTACTGTAAAATCCGCAATCCTATTGATATCCCTTCTATGGTCACTCCCTTATCCCTGCCTTCTCTAATATCCCCGCTTTCAAAATTTAGCCTATGTTCTTATATTGGTGACGTAGATAGACGGGATGCGTGTATTTCTTACGGGGCCCTAATACAAAAAGATATGAATTCAAATCGATGTATCTTCATTAGGAAACATAATTCATCTAAATAATTTATGTGTGCGCATAATTCATTTTTTTCCTACATATTGTTAAAATTTTTATTTCCGTAACTATGTAAATAAGCCCAAAAAATGGCTCAATCGAATACAACCTTGTATCGATCATAACTTCGAGTCTAATCAATCGATTCGCCTGATTTAACTTTTGTCGGATGAATGACATTTTCAGTCGTATTTTGTATGACATTCATGTTCAAAACTTGATTAATAAAAAAGTTATTAGCGATTAAAGCGTATCCAAGGAGATTCGTATCGATATAACTCGCACATGAATCGATCGAGCGGAATGGTCATCATTGCAAAAGTTGACCATTTTAATAATATTATTTATCTGAAAATTTCATTCCTCTAGCTTAAACGGTTGCTAAGATATTCAAATTTGCATGCTCCACAAAAAAATGGCGACAATGATTTTTCGCTTGCAGGACATTTTTCGGAATTTAATTATTAATTAACCAAGAGGGATACGGCGAAAGTAAGCTCAAACGTGAGGGTTCGGAGAACCCTCTAACGGTTTTTCTTGGAGATTCCAAATTTTCATATGCCACATGTCTCAACGCCGAAATCCAAGATTGAAAATTCGACCACCTCTACAATGGAAAGTCGAAATCGTTTATTCCTCGGAATTTTTTCGACATATGAAAATTCCGAGATAGCCAAAAAATCAACCAAAAAATCTAGTATCTTGCGTTTCAAGGAATTTGTCCTGTGATGATTGCAAGTTGTTCAAAAAAAATCCTAACGTAGTGCCATAAGAAAAGCATGGGGCACTTTCAAAAAATCATAAAAAATACTAAATATCAATTCATCGCAATGACAACCATACCAAAAAATCAACCAAAAAATCTAGTTTATGTCAAGGGAATGTCATGTTCCTCACATATTTAGAAATACATAATAAAAGTGAAAAAGTTTTAGTCCCATAAGGCTCCCATGTTAATTCAAGTCGATATATCTCGAAAAGTTATCGACTTTTTAAAGATTTCAGATTTTTCCTCCCGATGAATTTTTTTTTACTTTAACGTCCAATATTCCATATACCCACACATATCACAGTTTGGGCTGCTAATTTGTATCAATCACACAATCAGTGAATTAGTTTGCAGCTATTATAGGGACGTTAACGAGTCGATTGGGTGCTTGAATTCTTCAAGCGGGTAATTAGGAGGGTGGGAACATTGTTGTGTCACGTGTTGTCGAGTATTGTGTCCATAAGTGTTTAAAATATTCAAAAATTTCCCCGCCGGTTTTTGAAAGGGTAAGGAACTTAATTGTTTACTTTTAAAATTATTTGTTATTTTCAATATGATTTCATTTGACGGATAGTTCATTATTTGAATAGGCTGAGTTAAGCACTGAGACATAATTGGAATAAGGTTTTTAAAATTTCAAGACAGTGATGATTTTGTGGTTATTTTTCAACTCTTAAAGTCCAAAAGCGTTGTGATAAGCGAAACTTGAAAATGAAACGCAGATTCCTTAGATAAATATATAAAGATGTACCACTCGCAAAACATATGTCAATAATGCAGTGTGTAAAATACTAAATTGTAACGATTCCCCAAATTTCTTTGGTACTAAAAAATAGTTATTCTCAAGATATTCCAATTTGAAAAAAATAGCTTTGGCTTATTTGCTATCATTATCGTATCGAATTATCAAGTATACTGACACGTGTATTGAAAATTCGCAATCCTGTTCCAGTCTTCGATCATCAACCCTAAAATTCCTGGTCAACTATGTACGTGGATAGAAAATCCTGTATGTAATAACGATTCGATATATTTTAAGAAAAAGCATATTCAATATATATAGATCGTGAGACTACACGCAAAGCATATTTCCATTGGGCATTGTGAGGAAGACCAAGATGTACCCATTCACCAAATTTCATTGGTCCAACGTAAATACTAATCATGTTATGCCAATTCGCGTATTTGCTACAATTATCGAATCGATCTTTCGATAAAACTGCTATCTGCACTGTAATATCCGCAATGCCGTAGATTTTAATTCCAGTTAATAGAAATCTTCTCTATATTTCCTGGTCAACTATGTCCTTGGATGTAAAATCCTATATGTTATAGCAATTCGACATATTTTAAGAAAAAGTAGATTCGATATATATCGAACGTGAGACTAAACGCAAACAATATTTCAATTGGGCATTGTGAGGAATCCCAAGATGTACCCATTCACAAAATGTCATTGGTGCAACGTATATACTAATCAAAATATGCTAATTTCAGCATTTGCTATAACTATCGAATCGATCTTTCGATTATACTGACATCTGCAATGTAAAATCCGCAACGATATCGATTTTTTTTCCACGCTATGGTCATCTTCTATATAATTGCTGGTCAACAATGCCCGTTGGTGTAAAATCCTAAATGTAATAGCTATTCGATATAATTTGTGAAAAAGCAGATTCGATATGTATCGAATGTGAGACTACATGCAAAACATATTTCCATTGGGCAATGTGAGGAATACCAAGATGTACCCATTCACCAATTTTCATTGGTCCAACGTATATACTAATCCAGTTATGCCAATTTGCGTATTTGCTACAAAAATCGATTCGATCTTTCGATTATACTGACATCTGTAATGTAAAATCCGCAATAACATTTTTTTATATCCAGTCTATGGTCATCTACTATATAATTCCTGGTCAAGAATGCCCATGGGTGTAAAATCCTAAATGTCATAGCTATTCGATATAATTTGTGAAAAAGCAGATTCGATATGTATCGAATGTGAGACTACATGCAAAACATATTTCCATTGGGCAATTTGAGGAATACCAAGATGTACCCATTCACCAATTTTCATTGGTCCAACGTATATACTAATCCTGTTATGCCAATTTGCGTATTTGCTACAATAATCGATTCGATCTTTCGATTATACTGACATCTGTAATGTAAAATCCGCAATGACATTTTTTTTATATCCAGTCTATGGTCATCTACTATATAATTCCTGGTCAAGAATGCCCATGGGTGTAAAATCCTATATGTTATAGCTATTCGATATAAATTGTGAAAAAGCAGATTCGATATATATCGAATGTGAGACTACATGCAAAAAATATTTTCATTGGACATTGTGAGGAATAAAAAGATGTACCCATTCACCAAATTTCATTGGTCAAACGGAAACACTATTGAAGTTATGCCAATTAACGTATTTGCTAGAATAATCGAATCGATTCTTCGATCATACTGACATCTGTACTTTAAAATCCGCATTGCTTTTGGTTTAACTTACAGTCTATGGGTATCTACTATATAATTCCTGGTCACCTATGTCCTTGGATGTAAAATCCTATGTGTTATAGCAATTCGATATATTTTAATAAAAATTATATTCGATATATATCGAGCGTGAGACTACATAATAAACAAATTTCCATTGGGCATTGTGAGGAATACAAAGATGTACCCATTCACCAAATTTCATTGGTCCAACGGAAACACAATTGAAGTTATGCCAATCAACGTATTTGCTATAATAATCGAATCGATTTTTCGATCATACTGACATCTGTACTTTGAAAGTCGCAATGTTTTTGGTTTAATTTCTGGTCTATTGGTATCTGCTATATATTTCCTGGTCTACTATGTCCTTAGATGTAAAATCCTATATACTATAGCAATTCGATATATTTTAAGAAAAAGTAAATTCGATTTGTATCGAGCGTGAGACTATATACAAAACCTGTTTCCATTGCGCATTGTGAGGAATACCATGTTGTACCAATTCACTAAATTATATTGGTCCAACGTATACACTTATCATTTTATACCAATTTGCGTGTTTGCTATAAAAATCGAATCGTACATTCGACTATACTGCCACCTGTATTGAAAAATTCGCATCCTATTGATAACCCCTCCATTCGATGGCCATACCTTAACCCTCTCTTCTCTACTATCCCCGCTTTCAAAATTTCGCCTATGTTCTTATATTGGTGACGTATATAGGGCGTGCGTTTATTTCTTACGGGGACCTTATACAAAAAGATATAAATTCATTTTGATATTTCTTCGTTAGGATACAATACTCATCTAAATAATTTATGTGTGCGCATAATTCATTTCTTCCCTTACATATTTTAATAATTTTTATCCCCGTAACTATGTAAATAGGTCTGAAAATTGGCTCAATCGAATGCAACCTTTTATCGATCATAACTTCGACTGTAATCGCTCGATTCGCTTGATTTAACTTTTGTCGAAGAAAAGACATTAACAGTAGTATTATATATGAATTTCACATTCATGCCTGGATTTAGAAAAAAGTTATTAGCGTTTAAAGCGTAACCAAGGAGATTGGTATCGATATAACTCGCACATGAATCGATCGAGCGAAATGGTCATCATTGCAAAAGTTGACCATTGTGATAAAAGTATTACTCTGAAAATTTCATTTCTCCAGCTTAAACGGTTGCTAAGATATTCAAGATTGCATGCTCCACAAAAAAATGGCGACAATGATTTTTCGCGTGCAGGACATTTTTCGGAATTTAATTATGAATTAACCAAGAGGGTTACGGCGAAAGTAAGCTCAAACGTGAGGGTTCGGAGAACCCTCTAACGTTTTTCCTAAAGAGTCCAAATTTTCATATGGCACATGTGTCAAGGCTGAAATCCGAGTTTGAAAATTCGCCCATCACGACAATGTTAAATCGAAATCGTTTATTCCTCGGAATTGTTTCGACGTACGAAAATTTTAAGATAGCCAAAAAATTAACCAAAGAATTATCTAACTTTTTGGCAAAGGAAATTTTCCTACGATTATTGCAAGTTGGTCAAAAAAATTCCCAAAGTTTTCCCATAAGAAAAGCATTGAGAGCATTCAAACAGTAATAAAAAATACTAAATATCAATTCGTCGCTATATCAACCACACCAAAAAATCGACCAAAAAATCTAGTCCATGTCCATTGAATATCATGTTCCTCGGAAGTTTAAAAGTACAAAATAAAAGCGAAAAAGTTGTAGTCCCATAAGGCTCCCATGTTAATTCAAGTCGATATATCTCGAAAACGAATCGACTTTTTCAACTTTTCAGATTTTTCCTCCCGATGAATTTTTTTTTACTTTTACGTCCAATATTCCATATACCCACACCTATCACAGTTTGGGCTACTAATTTGTGTCAATCACCCAATCAATCAATTACTTTCCCACTTTAAATATGTAACGAGTCGATTGGGCGCTTGAATTCTTCAAGCGGGTGTGTAAAGGGTAGAAGATATGGTGGTGTCAATTGTAGCCTAGTCCTGGGTCCATAAGTTGGTAAAAAGTTCGAAATTTTCACCACGTAATGTTAAAGCAATTCGACATATTTTATGAAAACGCATATTCGATATAAATCTAAAGGTAGTCCATTCTCTTCATTAATTTTTATTAGAAGTAAGAGGAATACTAATATGCACACACACTTCAAATTTCATTGGTCTAACTGAAATAGTTATGAAGATATGTCGTTTTGAATATTTTCTACAGTAATCGAATCGAACTTAAAAAAAGTAACATCTATTTTGAAAAATACGAAAATCTATTCATATTTTTATTAGGTTATACATTTCTATTCATTCTATTCATCGACTATCAATTTAATTCTCAACTATGCCCGTGGATGCTAAATTCTATGCGGTATGGCAATTCGTTATATTTTAAGGAAACGCAGATTCGATATATATCGAATTTGACGCAACATACAAAACATATTTCCCCTGTGCATAATGAGGAATACCAATATGTACCCATTTACCAAATTTCGTTCATCTACCTCAAATACTTATCATGTTATGTCAATATTGGTATAACTTACAATGATTTAATCGAACTTTCGATTATATACTGGCATCTGTACAGTAAATTGCTCATAGCTTTTGGTTATAATTTCATTCTATGGTCATCCACTATCAATTTCCTTCTCAACTATGCCCGTGGATGCTAAATTCTATGTGGTATAGCAATTCGATATATTTTAGGTAAAAGCAGATTCGATATATATCGAATGTGAGACTACATAGTAAACATATTTCCCCTGTGCATTATGAGGAATACCAATATGCACCCATTTACCAAATATCATTCATCTACCTGAAATACTTATCATGTTATGTCAATATTCGTATTTATTGTAACAATCGAATCGAACTTTCGATTATTCTGACACCTGTACAGTAAAATGCTCATAGCTATTGATTAGAATTTCATTCTATGGTCGTACACTATCTATTTCCTTCTCAACTATGCCCGTGGATGTTAAATCCCATGTATTATAGCAATTCGATATATTTTAAGAAAACGCAGATTCGATATATATCGAATATGAGACTACATAGTAAACATATTTACACAACACATTATGTGTAATACCAAGATGTATCAATTCACCAAATTTCATTGGTCTAACAGTAATACTTATTAAGTTATGGCATTTTACGTATTTAGGAAAATAATCGAATCGAACTTTCGATTATACTGACATCTGCACAGTAAAATGCCCATAACTATTGATTAGAATTTCAGTCTATGGTCGTACACTATCTACTACCTTCTCAACTATGTCCGTGGATGCTAAATTCTGTGTGTTATAGCAATTCGATATATTTTAAGGAAAGGCAGATTCGATATATATCGAATGTGAGACTACATAGTAAACATATTTCCCCTGTGCATTATGAGGAATACCAATATATACTCATTTACCAAATTTCATTCATCTACCTCAAATACTTATCAAGTTATGTCAACATTCGTATTTGTTATAATAATCGAATCGAACATTCGATTATTCTGGCATCTGTACAGTAAAATGCTCATAGCTATTGATTAGAATTTCATTCTATGGTCGTACACTATCTATTACCTTCTCAACTATGCCCGTTGATGTTAAATCCTAAGTATTATAGCAATTCGATATATTTTTGGAAAACGCAGATTCGATATATATCGAATGTGAGACTACTTACAGTACGTATTCCCAGTGTACTTCATGAGAAATACGAAGATGTACTCATTTACCAAATTTCGTTGGTGTAACGAAAATACTTATCAAGTTATGCCAATTTACTTATTTGGTATAATAATCGAATCGAACTTTCGATTATACTGACACCTGTATGGTGAGATGCGCAACTCTAATGATTCAGAATTGTTTTTACGATCATCAGCTATTTAATACCACCTCAACTTACCCCTTCGATGCTACATACTATGTGGTGTAGCAATTCGATACATTTTAAGAAAACGCAGAATCGATATATATCGAATATGAGACTACATACAAATTATATTTTTACAGTGAATTATGAGGAATACTATGATGTACCAAATAACCAAATTTTATCGGTCTATCAAAAATATTTAAGAAGTTATGGTACTTTACGTATTTGGTATAATAATCGTATCGAACTTTCGATTATGCTGACCCCGGAACTCTGAAATACGCAATTTCATTGGTTGGTATTCCATTTCTTGGTCTTTCTCAATGTTAGGCTGGCACATCTGTCCCCATTTATGAATATTCCAAGTACTTATTAGCATTCGATTAAATACAATAAAACGTAGGTTCGATATATATCGAAGGTAAGCCCACCAGCAGTAGTATGTTTAACATTGCTCCGTGAAGAATACCAAGATGTACCATTCCTGCAAATTTCATTGGTCTACCTGTAATACCAACCAAGTAGTGCAAATTCGCGTTTTTCAATGGCAGCATAGGTTCGCCGAACAGGCAATGGCGGCCCTTATATCAAACTCATATACCCATCCATGGTGCATGAGGCCTAAGATAATAATTTGAAAACAAAAGAGCAATGCATTTCGAAGAATGGACCGCGATGGTTGATTGGGTATCGTCCCATACTTATCGTATTTCTCCCGTCTACTGCCATGCTCCCTCCTATAAGGCAATGCGCGTTTTTCTTACCGAGTCCGACCTCAAACCGTTTGGCGGGGAGGAATGGCGGCGTTCGCCGGGAAACCAAAAAAATAATTTGGGAAAATTTCAAAATGAAATAATTCATTAACTATTACAATACCTAATTAAAAAAGAAAACCCAAAGTCTACCGAGTAGGTAGGCTTGTGCCAACATCTTCGCGAGCTACATAGCTTAAGTTTCGTTCGCCAGCTCTCAAATCGAAATCACATAAGAACGCGTGTAAATCGATATCTCGAAATCGGCTCGACTTGGAAGCTTCTAACCCATGCCAAAAAAATCGGCCAAAAAACTAATGTTTCCCATTTGGATCTCGTCCGCGTGCGGAGATTAAAAGTGGGTCATATCGCGAATTTATTTTTTTTCCATAAGAGCCCATGTTAAAGTAGATCGATATATCTCGAAAAGTATCGCACTTTTTGGCATTTTCAGATTTTTTCTCCCGATGAATATTTTTTTAGTTTTACCACAAAAAATCTCAGCTCGATCGGCCCGGTAGTTTGGGCTGCTAATTATGGTCAATCACGCAATTTTAATGAATTTCCAGCTTTAAATATATAACGAGTCGATTGGGCGCTTGAATTCATCAAGCGGGTAATTAGGGGGGGGGGTGGAAACATAGTTGTGTCACATATTTTCGAGTCATGTCCCCATAAGTGGTTTAATATTCAAAAATTTCCCCGCCGTTTTTTGAAAGGGTAAGGAACTAAATTTTTCACTGTTAGAAATATTTATTATTTTCAATATGATTTTATTTGACGGATAATTGATTCTTTGATCCATAAAGTTAACCATTGACACATAGACGGAATAAGTTTTTAAAAATTTCAAGAGAGTGTTGATTATGTGGTTATTTTTCAACTGTTAAAGTCCATAAGCATTGTGATAAGCCACTCTTGAAAATACAACGCAGATTCTTTAGAAAAATATATAAAGATATTCCACTTGCAAAACGAATGTCCATAATGCAGTTTGTAAAATACTGAATTGTAACTATTCCTCTAATTTCTTTGGTCTTAAAAAATAGTTATTCCAATTTGCAAAAAAGATTTGGCATATTTGCTATCATAATCGTATCGAATTATCAAGTATACTGACACGTGCATTGAAAATACGCAATCCGATTGATTTACCTTCCAATCTTTGATCATCAACACTAAAATTCCTGGTCGACTATGTGCGTGCATGCAAAATCCTATGTTATACCGATTCGATATATTTTAAGAAAAAGCATATTCGATATGCATCAATCGTGAGACTACATGCAA
This sequence comes from Ischnura elegans, assembly GCF_921293095.1. NCBI lineage: Eukaryota > Metazoa > Arthropoda > Insecta > Odonata > Coenagrionidae > Ischnura > Ischnura elegans. Next base: position 68,960,060 of record NC_060250.1, read on the forward strand.
AACATATTACCTTTGGGAATTGTGAGGAATACCAAGATGTACCAAGCACCAAATTTCATTGGTCCAACGGATACACTATTCAACTTGTGCCAATGTTATGTATTTGTTATAATAATCGAATCCATTCTTCGATTATACTGGCATTTGTATTGTTGAATCCGCAATGCTTTTGATTTAACTTACAGTCTATGGCTATCTTCCACATAATTATATTGGTCAACTATGTCCTTGGATGTAAAATCCTATATGTTATAGCAATACGATATATTTTAAGAAAAAGTAGATTCGATTAATACCGAACGTGAGACTATACACAAAAAATGTTTAATTTGGGCATTGTGAGGAATACCAAGATGTACCCATTTGCCAAATTTCATTGGTCCAACGTATAAACTAATCAAGTTTTGCAAATTTGCGTATTTGATAGAATAATCGAATCGAACTTGCGATTACACTGCCATCTGTACTGTAAAATCCGCAATGCTATTGGTTTAATTTTCAGTCTGTGTATCTATTATACAATACCTGGCCAACTATGCCCTTGGATGTAAAATCCTATATGTTATAGCGGTTCGATATATTTGAAGAAAAAGCATATTCGATATATATCGCACGTTAGACAACATACAAAGCATATTTCTGTTGGGCAGTGTGAGGATTACCAAGATGTGCACATTCGCCAAATTTCATTGGTCCAACGGGTATACTTTTCAAGTTATACCAATTTGTGTATATACTATAATAATCGAATCGATTTTTCGATCATACTGACATCTGTACGGTAAAGTCCGCAATCCCATTGGTTTAATTTTCAGTCTATGGGTATCTTCTATTTAATACCTGGTCAACTATGCCTGTGGATGTAAAATCCTACATGTTATAGCAATTCGATATACTTTAAGAAAAAGTAGATTCGATATATATCGAATGTGAGACTACGTACAGAACAAATTTTCATTGGGCATTGTGAGGAATACCAATATGTACCCATTCACCAAAATTCATTGATCCAACGGTAAATCTATTGAAGTTATGCATATTTACGTATTTGCTATAATAATCGAATCGATTTTTCGATCATACTTATATCTGTACGGTAAAGTCCGCAATCCTATCGGTTTAAAACCCAGTCTATGGGTATCTACTATTTAATCCTTAGTCAACTATGTCCTTGGATGTAAAATCCTACATGTTATAGCAATTCGATACATTTTAAGAAAAAGTAGATTCGATATATATCGAATGTGAGACTACGTACAAAACAAATTTTCATTGGGCATCGTGAGGAATACCAATATGTACCCAATCACCAAATTTCATTGATCCAACGGTAAATCTATGGAAGTTATGCCCATTTACGTATTTGCTATAATAATCGAATCAATTTTTCGATCATACTGACATCTGTACTGTAAAATCCGCAATTTTATCGGTTTAAAATCCAGTCAATGGGTATCTACTATTTAATCCCTAGTAAACTATGTCCTTGGATGTAAAATCCTACATGTTATAGCAATTCGATACATTTGAAGAAAAAGTAGATTCGATATATATCGAACGTGAGACTGAATACAAAACATACTACCATAGAGTATCGTGAGGAATACCAATATGTACCCAATCACCAAATTTCATTGATCCAACGGTAAATCTATGGAAGTTATGCCCATTTACGTATTTGCTATAATAATCGAATCGATTTTTCGATCATACTGACATCTGTACTGTAAAATCCGCAATGCTATTGGTTTTAAATCCAGTCTATGGGTATCTACTATTTAATCCCTAGTAAACTATGTCCTTGAATGTTAAATCCTACATGTTATAGCAATTCGATATATTTTAAGAAAAAGTAGATTCGATATATATCGAACGTGAGACTGAATGCAAAACATACTACCATAAGGTATCGTGAGGAATACCAAGATGTACCTGTTTACCAAGTTTCATTGGTCCAACGTACACACTTATCAAGTTATGCCAATTTGCGTATTTGCTATACTAATCGAATCGTACTTTAGACACTGCTGACATCTGTACTGTAATATCCGCAATCCTATTGATATCCCTTCTATGGTCACTCCCTTATCCCTGCCTTCTCTAATATCCCCGCTTTCAAAATTTAGCCTATGTTCTTATATTGGTGACGTAGACAGACGGGATGCGTGTATTTCTTACGGGGGCCTAATACAAAAAGATATAAATTCAAATCGATGTATCTTCAGTAGGAAACATAATTCATCTAAATAATTTATGTGTGCGCATAATTCATTTTTTTCCTTACATATTGTTAAAATTTTTATTTCCGTAACTATGTAAATAAGCCCAAAAAATGGCTCAATCGAATACAACCTTGTATCGATCATAACTTCGAGTCTAATCAATCGATTCGCCTGATTTAACTTTTGTCGGATGAATGACATTTTCAGTCGTATTTTGTATGACATTCATGTTCAAAACTTGATTAATAAAAAAGTTATTAGCGATTAAAGCGTATCCAAGGAGATTCGTATCGATATAACTCGCACATGAATCGATCGAGCGGAATGGTCATCATTGCAAAAGTTGACCATTTTAATAATATTATTTATCTGAAAATTTCATTCCTCTAGCTTAAACGGTTGCTAAGATATTCAAGATTGCATGCTCCACAAAAAAATGGCGACAATGATTTTTCGCTTGCAGGACATTTTTCGGAATTTAATTATTAATTAACCAAGAGGGATACGGCGAAAGTAAGCTCAAACGTGAGGGTTCGGAGAACCCTCTAACGGTTTTTCTTGGAGATTCCAAATTTTCATATGGCACATGTCTCAACGCCGAAATCCAAGATTGAAAATTCGACCACCTCTACAATGGAAAATCGAAATCGTTTATTCCTCGGAATTGTTTCGACATATGAAAATTCCGAGATAGCCAAAAAATCAACCAAAAAATCTAGTATCTTGCGTTTCAAGGAATTTGTCCTGTGATGATTGCAAGTTGGTCAAAAAAATTCTTTACGTAGTGCCATAAGAAAAGCATGGGGCACTTTCAAAAAATCATAAAAAATACTAAATATCAAATCATCGCAATGACAACCACACCAAAAAATCAACCAAAAAATCTAGTTTATGTCAAGGGAATCTCATGTTCCTCACATATTTAGAAATACATAATAAAAGTGAAAAAGTTTTAGTCCCATAAGGCTCCCATGTTAATTCAAGTCGATATATCTCGAAAACTAATCGACTTTTTCAAGTTTTCAGATTTTTCCTCCCGATGAATTTTTTTTTACTTTTACGTCCAATATTCCATATACCCACACATATCACCAGTTTGGCTACTAATTTGTATCAATCACACAATCAGTGAATTAGTTTGCAGCTATTATAGGGACGTTAACGAGTCGATTGGGCGCTTGAATTCTTCAAGCGGGTAATTAGGGGGGGTGGAACATAGTTGTGTCACATATTTTCGAGTCATGTGCCCATAAGTGGTTTAATATTCGAAAATTTCCCCGCCGTTTTTTGAAAGGGTAAGGAACTAAATTTTTCACTGTTAGAAATATTTGTTATTTTCATTATGATTTTATTTGACGGATAATTGATTCTTTGATCCATTAAATTAACCATTGACACATAATCGGAATAAGGTTTTAAAAATTTCAAGAGAGTGTTGATTATGTGGTTATTTTTCAACTGTTAAAGTCCATAAGCATTGTGATAAGCCACTCTTGAAAATACAACGCAGATTCTTTAGAAAAATATATAAAGATATTCCACTTGCAAAACGAATGTCCATAATGCAGTTTGTAATATACTGAATTGTAACGATTCCTCTAATTTCTTTGGTCTTAAAAAATAGTTATTCCAATTTGCAAAAAAGATTTGGCATATTTGCTATCATAATCGTATCGAATTATCAAGTATACTGACACGTGCATTGAAAATACGCAATCCGATTGATTTACCATCCAATCTTTGATCATCAACACTAAAATTCCTGGTCGACTATGTGCGTGCATGCAAAATCCTATGTTATAACGATTCGATATATTTTAAGAAAAAGCATATTCGATATGCATCAATCGTGAGACTACATGCAAAACATATTACCTTTGGGAATTGTGAGGAATACCAAGATGTACCAAGCACCAAATTTCATTGGTCCAACGGATACACTATTCAACTTGTGCCAATGTTATGTATTTGTTATAATAATCGAATCCATTCTTCGATTATACTGGCATTTGTATTGTTGAATCCGCAATGCTATTGATTTAACTTACAGTCTATGGCTATCTTCCACATAATTATATTGGTCAACTATGTCCTTGGATGTAAAATCCTATATGTTATAGCAATACGATATATTTTAAGAAAAAGTAGATTCGATTAATACCGAACGTGAGACTATACACAAAATATGTTTAATTTGGGCATTGTGAGGAATACCAATATGTACCCATTCACCAAATTTCATTGGTCCAACGGGTATACTTTTCAAGTTATACCAATTTGTGTATATGCTATAATAATCGAATCGATTTTTCGATCATACTGACATCTGTACGGTAAAGTCCGCAATCCCATTGGTTTAATTTTCAGTCTATGGGTATCTACTATTCAATACCTGGTCAACTATGCCTGTGGATGTAAAATCCTACATGTATTAGCAATTCGATATACTTTAAGAAAAAGTAGATTCGATATATATCGAATGTGAGACTACGTACAAAACAAATTTTCATTGGGCATTGTGAGGAATACCAATATGTACCCATTCACCAAATTTCATTGATCCAACGGTAAATCTATTTAAGTTATGCATATTTACGTATTTGCTATAATAATCGAATCGATTTTTCGATCATACTTACATCTGTACGGTAAAGTCCGCAATCCTATAGGTTTAAAACCCAGTCTATGGGTATCTACTATTTAATCCTTAGTCTACTATGTCCTTGGATGTAAAATCCTACATGTTATAGCAATTCGATACATTTTAAGAAAAAGTAGATTCGATATATATCGAATGTGAGACTACGTACAAAACAAATTTTCATTGGGCATCGTGAGGAATACCAATATGTACCCAATCACCAAATTTCATTGATCCAACGGTAAATCTATGGAAGTTATGCCCATTTACGTATTTGCTATAATAATCGAATCGATTTTTCGATCATACTGACATCTGTACTGTAAAATCCGCAAGGCTATTGGTTAAAAATCCAGTCAATGGGTATCTACTATTTAATCCCTAGTTAACTATGTCCTTGGATGTAAAATCCTACATGTTATAGCAATTCGATACATTTTAAGAAAAAGTAGATTCGATATATATCGAATGTGAGACTACGTACAAAACAAATTTTCATTGGGAATCGTGAGGAATACCAATATGTACCCAATCACCAATTTTCATTGATCCAACGGTAAATCTATGGAAGTTATGCCCATTTACGTATTTGCTATAATAATCGAATCGATTTTTCGATCATACTGACATCTGTACTGTAAAATCCGCAATGCTATTGGTTTTGAATCCAGTCTATGGGTATCTACTAATTAATCCCTAGTAAACTATGTCCTTGAATGTTAAATCCTACATGTTATAGCAATTCGATATATTTTAAGAAAAAGTAGATTCGATATATATCGAACGTGAGACTGAATACAAAACATACTACCATAGAGTATCGTGAGGAATACCAAGATGTACCTGTTTACCAAGTTTCATTGGTCCAACGTACACACTTATCAAGTTATGCCAATTTGCGTATTTGCTATACTAATCGAATCGTACTTTAGACACTGCTGACATCTGTACTGTAAAATCCGCAATCCTATTGATATCCCTTCTATGGTCACTCCCTTATCCCTGCCTTCTCTAATATCCCCGCTTTCAAAATTTAGCCTATGTTCTTATATTGGTGACGTAATTGGACGGGATGCGTGTATTTCTTACGGGGGCCTAATACAAAAAGATATAAATTCAAATCGATGTATCTTCATTAGGAAACATAATTCATCTAAATAATTTATGTGTGCGCATAATTCATTTTTTTCCCTACATATTGTTAAAATTTTTATTTCCGTAACTATGTAAATAAGCCCAAAAAATGGCTCAATCGAATACAACCTTGTATCGATCATAACTTCGAGTCTAATCAATCGATTCGCCTGATTTAACTTTTGTCGGATGAATGACATTTTCAGTCGTATTTTGTATGACATTCATGTTCAAAACTTGATTAATAAAAAAGTTATTAGCGATTAAAGCGTATCCAAGGAGATTCGTATCGATATAACTCGCACATGAATCGATCGAGCGGAATGGTCATCATTGCAAAAGTTGACCATTTTAATTATATTATTTATCTGAAAATTTCATTCCTCTAGCTTAAACGGTTGCTAAGATATTCAAGATTGCATTCTCCACAAAAAAATGGCGACAATGATTTTTCGCTTGCAGGACATTTTTCGGAATTTAATTATTAATTAACCAAGAGGGATACGGCCAAAGTAAACTCAAACGTGAGGGTTCGGAGAACCCTCTAACGGTTTTTCTTGGAGATTCCAAATTTTCATATGGCACATGTCTCAACGCCGAAATCCAAGATTGAAAATTCGACCACCTCTACAATGGAAAATCGAAATCGTTTATTCCTCGGAATTGTTTCGACATATGAAAATTCCGAGATAGCCAAAAAATCAACCAAAAAATCTAGTATCTAGCGTTTCAAGGAATTTGTCCTGTGATGATTGCAAGTTGGTCAAAAAAATTCTTTACGTAGTGCCATAAGAAAAGCATGGGGCACTTTCAAAAAATCATAAAAAATACTAAATATTAATTCATCGCATTGACAACCACACCAAAAAATCAACCAAAAAATCTAGTTTATGTTAAGGGATTTTCATGTTCCTAACGTATTTGCAAATACCGAAAAAAACGTAAAAAGTTTTAGTCCCATAAGACTCCCATGTTAATTCAAGTCGATATATCTCGAAAAGTTATCGACTTTTTTAAGATTTCAGATTTTTCCTCCCGATGAATTTTTTTTTACTTTTACGTCCAATATTCCATATACCCACACATATCACCAGTTTGGCTACTAATTTGTATCAATCACACAATCAGTGAATCAAATCGCAGCTATTATAGGGACGTTAACGAGTCGATTGGGTGCTTGAATTCTTCAAGCGGGTAATTAGGAGGGTGGGAACATTGTTGTGTCACGTGTTGTCGAGTAATGGGTCCATAAGTGTTTAAAATATTCAAAAATTTCCCTGCCGTTTTTTTTAATGGGAAAGGAACCTAATTGTTTACTTTTAAAATTATTTGTTATTTTCATAATGATTTCATTTGACGGATAGTTCTTTATTTGAATAGGGTAAGTTTAGAACTGAGACATAATTGGAATAAGGTTTTTAAAATTTCAAGACAGTGATGATTTTGTGGTTATTTTTCAACTCTTAAAGTCCAAAAGCGTTGTGATAAGCGAAACTTGAAAATGAAACGCAGATTCCTTAGATAAATATATAAAGATGTACCACTCGCAAAACATATGTCCATAATGCAGTGTGTAAAATACTAAATTGTAACGATTCCCCAAATTTCTTTGGTACTAAAAAATAGTTATTCTCAAGATATTCCAATTTGAAAAAAATAGCTTTGGCATATTTGCTATCATTATCGTATCGAATTATCAAGTATACTGACACGTGTATTGAAAATTCGCAATCCTGTTCCAGTCTTCGATCATCAACCCTAAAATTCCTGGTCAACTATGTACGTGGATAGAAAATCCTGTATGTAATACCGATTTGATATATTTTAAGAAAAATTATATTCAATATATATAGATCGTGAGACAACACGCAAAGCATATTTCCATTGGGCATTGTGAGGAAGACCAAGATGTACCCAATCACCAAGTGTCATTGGTCCAGCGTAAATACTAATCATGTTATGCCATTTCGAGTTCTTGCTACAATTATCGAATCGGTCTTTCGATAAAACTGCAATCTGCACTGTAATATCCGCAATGCCGTAGATTTTAATTCCAGTTAATAGAAATCTTCTCTATATTTCCTGGTCAACTATGTCCTTGGATGTAAAATCCTATATGTTATAGCAATTCGATATATTTTAAGAAAAAGTAGATTCGATATATATCGAACGTGAGACTAAACACAAACATATTTCAATTGGGCATTGTGAAGAATCCCAAGATGTACCCATTAACAAAATTTCATTGGTGCAACGTATATAATAATCAAAATATGCTAATTTCAGCATTTGCTATAACTATCGAATTGATCTTTCGATTATACTGACATCTGTACTGTAAAATCCGCAACGATATTGATTTTATTTCCACGCTATGGTCATCTTCTATATAACTGCTGGTCAACAATGCCCGTGGGTGTAAAATCCTAAATGTTATAGCTATTCGATATAATTTGTGAAAAAGCAGATTCGATATGTATCGAATGTGAGACTACATGCAAAACATATTTCCATTGGGCAATGTGAGGAATACCAAGATGTACCCATTCACCAATTTTCATTGGTCCAACGTATATACTAATCCAGTTATGCCAATTTGCGTATTTGCTACAATAATCGATTCGATCTTTCGATTATACTGACATCTGTAATGTAAAATCCGCAATGAAATTATTTTTATATCCAGTCTATGGTCATCTACTATATAATTCCTGGTCAACAATGCCCGTGGGTGTAAAATCCTATATGTTATAGCTATTCGATATAAATGGTGAAAAAGCAGATTCGATATATATCGAATGTGAGACTACATGCAAAACATATTTTCATTGGACATTGTGAGGAATAAAAAGATGTACCCATTCACCAAATTTCATTGGTCAAACGGAAACACTATTGAAGTTATGCCAATTAACGTATTTGCTAGAATAATCGAATCGATTCTTCGATCATACTGACATCTGTACTTTAAAATCCGCATTGCTTTTGGTTTAACTTACAGTCTATGGGTATCTACTATATAATTCCTGGTCAACTATGTCCTTGGATGTAAAATCCTATGTGTTATAGCAATTCGATATATTTTAATAAAAATTATATTCGATATATATCGAGCGTGAGACTACATACAAAACAAATTTCCATTGGGCATTGTGAGGAATACAAAGATGTACCCATTCACCAAATTTCATTGGTCCAACGGAAACACAATTGAAGTTATGCCAATTAACGTATTTGCTATAATAATCGAATCGACTTTTCGATCATACTGACATCTGTACTTTGAAATTCGCAATGTTTTTGGTTTAATTTCTGGGATATGGGTATCTACTATGTATTTCCTTGTCTACTATGTCCTTAGATGTAAAATCCTATATGCTATAGCAATTCGATATATTTTAAGAAAAAGTAGATTCGATATATATCGAGCGTGAGACTATATACAAAACATGTTTCCATTGCGCATTGTGAGGAATACCATGATGTACCAATTCAATAAATTTCATTGGTCCAACGTATACACTTATCATTTTATGCCAATTTCCGTATTTGCTATAAAAATCGAATCGTACATTCGACTATACTGCCACCTGTATTGAAAAATTCGCATCCTATTGATAACCCCTCCATTCGATGGCCATACCCTTATCTCTCTCTTCTGTACTATCCCGGCTTTCAAAATTTCGCCTATGTTCTTATATTGGTGACGTATATAGGGCGACGCGTGTATTTCTTACGGGGACCTAATACAAAAAGATATAAATTCATATTGATATATCTTCGTTAGGAAACAATATTCATCTAAATAATTTATGTGTGCGCATAATTCATTTCTTCCCTTACATATTTTTATAATTTTTATCCCCGTAACTATGTAAATAGGTCTGAAAAATGGCTCAATCGAATGCAACCTTTTATCGATCATAACTTCGACTGTAATCGCTCTATTCGCTTGATTTAACTTTTGTCGAAGAAAAGACATTAACAGTAGTATTATATATGACTTTCAAGTTCATGCCTTGATTTAGAAAAAAGTTATTAGCGATTTAAGCGTAACCAAGGAGATTGGTATCGATATAACTCGCACATGAATCGATCGAGCGAAATGGTCATCATTGCAAAAGTTGACCATTGTGATAAAAGTATTACTCTGAAAATTTCATTTCTCTAGCTTAAACGGTTGCTAAGATATTCAAGATTGCATGCTCCACAAAAAAATGGCGACAATGATTTTTCGCGTGCAGGACATTTTTCGGAATTTAATTATGAATAACCCAAGAGGGATACGGAGAAAGTGAGCTCAAACGTGAGGGTTCGGAGAACCCTCTAACGGTTTTTCCTAAAGAGTCCAAATTTTCATATGGCACATGTCTCAAGGCTGAAATCCGAGTTTGAAAATTCGCCCATCACGACAATGTTAAATCGAAATCGTTTATTCCTCGGAATTGTATCGACGTACGAAAATTTTAAGATAGCCAAAACATTAACCAAAGAATTATCTAACTTTTTGGCAAAGGAATTTGTCGTACGATTATTGGAAGTTGGTCAAAAAAATTCCCAAAGTTTTCCCATAAGAAAAGCATTGAGAGCATTCAAACAGTAATAAAAAATACTAAATATCAATTCGTCGCTATGACAACCACACCAAAAAATTGACCAAAAAATCTAGTCCATGTCCATTGAATATCATGTTCCTCGAAAGTTTTAAAGTACAAAATTAATGCGAAAAAGTTGTAGTCCCATAAGGCTCCCATGTTAATTCAAGTCGATATATCTCGAAAACTAATCGACTTTTTCAACTTTTCAGATTTTTCCTCCCGATGAATATTTTTTTACTTTTACGTCCAATATTCCATATACCCACAAGTATCACAGTTTGGGCTACTAATTTGTGTCAATCACCCAATCAATCAATTACTTTCCCACTTTAAATATGTAACGAGTCGATTGGGTGCTTGAATTCTTCAAGCGGGTAATTAGGAGGGTGGGAACATTGTTGTGTCACGTGTTGTCGAGTATTGTGTCCATAAGTGTTTAAAATATTCAAAAATTTCCCTGCCGGTTTTTGAAAGGTAAGGAACTTAATTGTTTACTTTTAAAATTATTTGTTATTTTCAATATGATTTCATTTGACGGATAGTTCATTATTTGAATAGGCTAAGTTTAGCACTGAGACATAATTGGAATAAGGTTTTTAAAAGTTCAAGACAGTGATGATTTTGTGGTTATTTTTCAACTCTTAAAGTCCAAAAGCGTTATGATAAGCGAAACTTGAAAATGAAACACATATTCCTTAGATAAATATATAAAGATGTACCACTCGCAAAACATGTGTCCATAATGCAGTGTGTAAAATACTAAATTGTTACGATTCCCCAAATTTCTTTGGTACTAAAAAATAGTTATTCTCAAGATATTCCAATTTGAAAAAAATAGCTTTGGCATATTTGCTATCATTATCGTATCGAAGTATCAAGTACACTGACACGTGTATTGAAAATTCGCAATCCTGTTCCAGTCTTCGATCATCAACCCTAAAATTCCTGGTCAACTATGTACGTGGATAGAAAATCCTGTATGTAATAACGATTCGATATATTTTAAGAAAAAGCATATTCAATATATATAGATCGTGAGACTACACGCAAAGCATATTTCCATTGGGCATTGTGAGGAAGACCAAGATGTACCCATTCACCAAATTTCATTGGTCCAACGTAAATACTAATCATGTTATGCCAATTCGCGTATTTGCTACAATTATCGAATCGATCTTTCGATGAAACTGCTGTCTGCACTGTAATATCCGCAATGCCGTAGATTTTAATTCCAGTTAATAGAAATCTTCTCTATATTTCCTGGTCAACTATGTCCTTGGATGTAAAATCCTATATGTTATAGCAATTCGACATATTTTAAGAAAAAGTAGATTCGATATATATCGAACGTGAGACTAAACGCAAACAATATTTCAATTGGGCATTGTGAGGAATCATAAGATGTACCCATTCACAAAATTTCATTGGTGCAACGTATATACTAATCAAAATATGCTAATTTCAGCATTGGCTATAACTATCGAATCGATCTTTCGATTATACTGACCACTGCACTATAAAATCCGCAACGATATTGATTTTATTTCCACGCTATGGTCATCTTCTATATAACTGCTGGTCAACAATGCCCGTGGGTGTAAAATCCTAAATGTCATAGCTATTCGATATAACTTGTGAAAAAGCAGATTCGATATGTATCGAATGTGAGACTACATGCAAAACATATTTCCATTGGGCAATAAGAGGAATACCAAGATGTACCCATTCACCAATTTTCATTGGTCCAACGTTTATACTAATCCAGTTATGCCAATTTACGTATTTGCTACAATAATCGATTCGATCTTTCGATTATACTGACATCTGTATTGTAAAATCCGCAATGATATTTTTTATATATCCCGTCTATGGTCATCTACTATATAATTCTTGGTCAAGAATGCCCATGGGTGTAAAATCCTAATTGTCATACTATTCGATATAATTTGTGAAAAAGCAGATTCGATATGTATCGAATGTGAGACTACATGCAAAACATATTTTCATTGGGCAATGTGAGGAATACCAAGATGTACCCATTCACCAATTTTCATTGGTCCAACGTATATACTAATCCAGTTATGCCAATTTGCGTATTTGCTACAATAATCGATTCGATCTTTCGATTATACTGACATCTGTAATGTAAAATCCGCAATGACATTTTTTTATATCCAGTCTATGGTCATCTACTATATAATTCCTGGTCAAGAATGCCCATGGGTGTAAAATGCTATATGTTATAGCTATTCGATATAAATTGTGAAAAAGCAGATTCGATATATATCGAATGTGAGACTACATGCAAAATCATATTTTCATTGGGTATTGTGAGGAATAAATAGATGTACCCATTCAACAAATTTCATTGGTCAAACGGAAACACTATTGAAGTTATGCCAATTAACGTATTTGCTAGAATAATCGAATCGATCCTTCGATCATACTGACATCTGTACTTTAAAATCCGCATTGCTTTTGGTTTAACTTACAGTCTATGGGTATCTACTATATAATTCCTGGTCAAATATGTCCTTGGATGTAAAATCCTATGTGTTATAGCAATTCGATATATTTTAATAAAAATTATATTCGATATATATCGAGCGTGAGACCACATACAAAACAAATTTCCATTGGGAATTGTGAGGAATACAAAGATGTACCCATTCACCAAATTTCATTGGTCCAACTGAAACACAATTGAAGTTATGCCAATTAACGTATTTGCTATAATAATCGAATCGATTTTTCGATCATACTGACATCTGTACTTTGAAATTCGCAATGTTTTTGGTTGAATTTCTGGGATATGGGTATCTACTATGTATTTCCTTGTCTACTATGTCCTTAGATGTAAAATCCTATATGCTATAGCAATTCGATATATTTTAAGAAAAAGTAGATTCGATATATATCGAGCGTGAGACTATATACAAAACATTTTTCCATAGCGCATTGTGAGGAATACCATGATGTACCAATTCACTAAATTTCATTGGTCCAACGTATACACTTATCATTTTATGCCAATTTCCGTATTTGCTATAAAAATCGAATCGTACATTCGATTATACTGCCACCTGTATTGAAAAATTCGCATCCTATTGATAACCCCTCCATTCGATGGACATACCCTTATCCCTCTCTTCTCTACTATCCCCGCTTTCAAAATTTCGCCTATGTTCTTATATTGGTGACGTATATAGGGCGATGCGTGTATTTCTTACGGGGACCTAATACAAAAAGATATAAATTCATATTGATATATCTTCGTTAGGAAACAATACTCATCTAAATAATTTATGTGTACGCATAATTCATTTCTTCCCTTACATATTTTTATAATTTTTATCCCCGTAACTATGTAAATAGGTCTGAAAAATGGCACAATCGAATGCAACCTTTTATCGATCATAACTTCGACTGTAATCGCTCGATTCGCTTGATTTAACTTTTGTCGAAGAAAACACGTTAACAGTAGTAATATATATGACTTTCACATTCATGCCTTGATTTAGAAAAAAGTTATTAGCGATTTAAGCGTAACCAAGGAGATTGGTATCGATATAACTCGCACATGAATCGATCGAGCGAAATATTCATCATTGCAAAAGTTGACCATTTTGATAAAAGTATTACTCTGAAAATTTCATTTTTCTAGCTTAAACGGTTGCTAAGATATTCAAGATTGCATGCTCCACAAAAAAATGGCGACAATGATTTTTCGCGTGCAGGACATTTTTCGGAATTTAATTATGAATAACCCAAGAGGGATACGGAGAAAGTGAGCTCAAACGTGAGGGTTCGGAGAACCCTCTAACGGTTTTTCCTAAAGAGTCCAAATTTTCATATGGCACATGTCTCAAGGCTGAAATCCGAGTTTGAAAATTCGCCCATCACGACAATGTTAAATCGAAATCGTTTATTCCTCGGAATTGTTTCGACGTACGAAAATTTGAAGATAGCCAAAAAATTAACCAAAGAATTATCTAACTTTTTGGCAAAGGAATTTGTCGTACGATTATTGGAAGTTGGTCAAAAAAATTCCTAAAGTTTTCCCATAAGAAAAGCATTGAGAGCATTCAAACAGTAATAAAAAATACTAAATATCAATTCGTCGCTATGGCAACCACACCAAAAATTCGACCAAAAAATCTAGTCCATGTCCATTGAATATCATGTTCCTCGGGCGTTTAAAAGTACAAAATAAAAGCGATAAAGTTGTAGTCCCATAAGGCTCCCATGTTAATTCAAGTCGATATATCTCGAAAACTAATCGACTTTTTCAACTTTTCAGATTTTTCCTCCCGATGAATTTTTTTTTACTTTTACGTCCAATATTCCATATACCCACACCTATCACAGTTTGGGCTACTAATTTGTGTCAATCACCCAATCAATCAATTACTTTCCCACTTTATATATGTAATAACGAGTCGATTGGGCGCTTGAATTCTTCAAGCGGGTGTGTAAAGGGTAGAAGATATGGTGGTGTCAATTGTAGCCTAGTCCTGGGTCCATAAGTTGGTAAAAAGTTCGAAATTTTCACCACGTAATGTTAAAGCAATTCGACATATTTTATGAAAACGCATATTCGATATAAATCTAAAGGTAGTCCATTCTCTTCATTAATTTTTATTAGAAGTAAGAGGAATACTAATATGCACACACACTTCAAATTTCATTGGTCTAACTGAAATAGTTATGAAGATATGTCGTTTTGAATATTTTCTACAGTAATCGAATCGAACTTAAAAAAAGTAACATCTATTTTGAAAAATACGAAAATCTATTCATATTTTTATTAGGTTATACATTTCTATTCATTCTATTCATCGACTATCAATTTAATTCTCAACTATGCCCGTGGATGCTAAATTCTATGCGGTATGGCAATTCGTTATATTTTAAGGAAACGCAGATTCGATATATATCGAATTTGACGCAACATACAAAACATATTTCCCCTGTGCATAATGAGGAATACCAATATGTACCCATTTACCAAATTTCGTTCATCTACCTCAAATACTTATCATGTTATGTCAATATTGGTATAACTTACAATGATTTAATCGAACTTTCGATTATATACTGGCATCTGTACAGTAAATTGCTCATAGCTTTTGGTTATAATTTCATTCTATGGTCATCCACTATCAATTTCCTTCTCAACTATGCCCGTGGATGCTAAATTCTATGTGGTATAGCAATTCGATATATTTTAGGTAAAAGCAGATTCGATATATATCGAATGTGAGACTACATAGTAAACATATTTCCCCTGTGCATTATGAGGAATACCAATATGCACCCATTTACCAAATATCATTCATCTACCTGAAATACTTATCATGTTATGTCAATATTCGTATTTATTGTAACAATCGAATCGAACTTTCGATTATTCTGACACCTGTACAGTAAAATGCTCATAGCTATTGATTAGAATTTCATTCTATGGTCGTACACTATCTATTTCCTTCTCAACTATGCCCGTGGATGTTAAATCCCATGTATTATAGCAATTCGATATATTTTAAGAAAACGCAGATTCGATATATATCGAATATGAGACTACATAGTAAACATATTTACACAACACATTATGTGTAATACCAAGATGTATCAATTCACCAAATTTCATTGGTCTAACAGTAATACTTATTAAGTTATGGCATTTTACGTATTTAGGAAAATAATCGAATCGAACTTTCGATTATACTGACATCTGCACAGTAAAATGCCCATAACTATTGATTAGAATTTCAGTCTATGGTCGTACACTATCTACTACCTTCTCAACTATGTCCGTGGATGCTAAATTCTGTGTGTTATAGCAATTCGATATATTTTAAGGAAAGGCAGATTCGATATATATCGAATGTGAGACTACATAGTAAACATATTTCCCCTGTGCATTATGAGGAATACCAATATATACTCATTTACCAAATTTCATTCATCTACCTCAAATACTTATCAAGTTATGTCAACATTCGTATTTGTTATAATAATCGAATCGAACATTCGATTATTCTGGCATCTGTACAGTAAAATGCTCATAGCTATTGATTAGAATTTCATTCTATGGTCGTACACTATCTATTACCTTCTCAACTATGCCCGTTGATGTTAAATCCTAAGTATTATAGCAATTCGATATATTTTTGGAAAACGCAGATTCGATATATATCGAATGTGAGACTACTTACAGTACGTATTCCCAGTGTACTTCATGAGAAATACGAAGATGTACTCATTTACCAAATTTCGTTGGTGTAACGAAAATACTTATCAAGTTATGCCAATTTACTTATTTGGTATAATAATCGAATCGAACTTTCGATTATACTGACACCTGTATGGTGAGATGCGCAACTCTAATGATTCAGAATTGTTTTTACGATCATCAGCTATTTAATACCACCTCAACTTACCCCTTCGATGCTACATACTATGTGGTGTAGCAATTCGATACATTTTAAGAAAACGCAGAATCGATATATATCGAATATGAGACTACATACAAATTATATTTTTACAGTGAATTATGAGGAATACTATGATGTACCAAATAACCAAATTTTATCGGTCTATCAAAAATATTTAAGAAGTTATGGTACTTTACGTATTTGGTATAATAATCGTATCGAACTTTCGATTATGCTGACCCCGGAACTCTGAAATACGCAATTTCATTGGTTGGTATTCCATTTCTTGGTCTTTCTCAATGTTAGGCTGGCACATCTGTCCCCATTTATGAATATTCCAAGTACTTATTAGCATTCGATTAAATACAATAAAACGTAGGTTCGATATATATCGAAGGTAAGCCCACCAGCAGTAGTATGTTTAACATTGCTCCGTGAAGAATACCAAGATGTACCATTCCTGCAAATTTCATTGGTCTACCTGTAATACCAACCAAGTAGTGCAAATTCGCGTTTTTCAATGGCAGCATAGGTTCGCCGAACAGGCAATGGCGGCCCTTATATCAAACTCATATACCCATCCATGGTGCATGAGGCCTAAGATAATAATTTGAAAACAAAAGAGCAATGCATTTCGAAGAATGGACCGCGATGGTTGATTGGGTATCGTCCCATACTTATCGTATTTCTCCCGTCTACTGCCATGCTCCCTCCTATAAGGCAATGCGCGTTTTTCTTACCGAGTCCGACCTCAAACCGTTTGGCGGGGAGGAATGGCGGCGTTCGCCGGGAAACCAAAAAAATAATTTGGGAAAATTTCAAAATGAAATAATTCATTAACTATTACAATACCTAATTAAAAAAGAAAACCCAAAGTCTACCGAGTAGGTAGGCTTGTGCCAACATCTTCGCGAGCTACATAGCTTAAGTTTCGTTCGCCAGCTCTCAAATCGAAATCACATAAGAACGCGTGTAAATCGATATCTCGAAATCGGCTCGACTTGGAAGCTTCTAACCCATGCCAAAAAAATCGGCCAAAAAACTAATGTTTCCCATTTGGATCTCGTCCGCGTGCGGAGATTAAAAGTGGGTCATATCGCGAATTTATTTTTTTTCCATAAGAGCCCATGTTAAAGTAGATCGATATATCTCGAAAAGTATCGCACTTTTTGGCATTTTCAGATTTTTTCTCCCGATGAATATTTTTTTAGTTTTACCACAAAAAATCTCAGCTCGATCGGCCCGGTAGTTTGGGCTGCTAATTATGGTCAATCACGCAATTTTAATGAATTTCCAGCTTTAAATATATAATAACGAGAAAACAATGTGTGAGTTGATTGGTTATATTCTGCGCCATGAAGGGATCGTAAACACTACTATGTGCGCTAACAAGAAAAGTAGGTTTTGTCAGAAGAGTATAAGAATAAGAGGAAGACAAATATTTCGGTGCATAATGCAGCAAATGAATAATGTCCATTGTAAATCCTAGGCATTAAAAAGCGGACGATAGGACAGGAATTCAAACGGCGGGTACTTGCAAACCGATCTACGGATTAGAAACTGAAAGAGAATAACTTTGAGTTAACATACTCTGGGTCACAAATGTTGTTCTTTTTTAACTGGTTTTGCATCCGTTTCCTTAAAGAGGGCCTACATCTGGGATTGGATTCGATACATTATTTAAAGATAACGCTCGATTTTTAAGTACTAAATGATTAGCATCAGCAAAAAGCGTTTCAACTTGGATAAAGAGTAATAAAGGGATTTCACTTCCTGATCCTGCATACACCACTACTTCCAAAGCCATCTTCAGTCGGCCACAATGACCAGTCGTCGCTGCGCAGTACCGACCGCGGTCCTATTAATTACGACTGGCCACTCGTGTGTGGTCCTTAATGGCCTGCGCGTGAACGCGTGGCAAAAGACCCAGACAAATGACAGATTGCGCTTTCGTATACTCCAGCGGGTGCGCTTCGTCTCCTTGCGAATATCAAGCACGCACCACGGAGAGTAAATATAATTTGCATGTCTGACGGCTAGAGCAATAGATTGAGGGGGGGTGCCGTCGCGAAAAGTAAACATACTGTATACCTTCACTAGATAAAAAAATGATGCAATTTTATACGAAATAAGTTATATCCCTCTATTGCAGCGCAGAATAGAATGTAGAGCATTACTCACCTTTATTGGTTTAGTATGATATTCATGGTGTGCAGGAAACAAAGGATGACAGGACTAATCGAATTTATCCCCAATTTTTTAATAAAACAAAATAAAAATTATATTTTACCGTAGGTGATATGATCACTCCTAGATTTAGGTGCCCTAATGCTGTTTCACCCTTTTACCTGTTTATCTTTGTAAGTGACTCTTGTGATAGGTAGATGCATTTAATGCAAATTTCAGAGAGGATGAGAACTAGCAATTATCATCAAGATCAATACAATTAGTTCGACCGACAAAAAACTGCAGTTCGTTGAGTTTTTCAAATTGGCACTCAAAATCTCGACTGCAAAAAAAATAGTTGTCCGTGGAATTTTATCTTAGATAAAATGTATCGAATCAAATCTACTAGCGAATTCATGAGGACGTGAGCACAATAGAGTTACATGACACGATCAAGCCTTCGAAATTGAAAAATACCATGACCTTCAGTGGCACAGCTGATTTGTAAACAGGCAACCGGCATTTCAGACATGTTTGGCGAAACAGTATTTCAAGTCCTTGGAGCATTCTTAGCTCAAAAAAAAAAACGTTTCAACTATTTAGAAACGGCTGAATGATTATCATCCGCGAGAATGGTAGTGCCAAGGTCTCGCTCTTTTGGTATGCACGCTCAAATCTGATCTCATTAAAAGTTCTTCCGAATGGCCGAGACAGGAAGAGGACGGGTAGGGGAGGGAGAGAATTGATGGGAGCAGAGCAGATGGGAAGGGGGGACGGCTCAGGCGAGCGGCGAGGAGGACAAAGGATCAGCGAAAGAAGAAGATAGAGGCCTTGGAAAGGTCAGAGGGATCGCGGCAGCGTGACGATGAGGGCGTCGGAGCATCGCAAACTGGGAAAAACAAAAGGGTGCAGGCGTTTCGCGACGACACGCGGCCCATGAATCTCTCGAGGAGACAGGAAAATAACATTCACTCCATACCTTCCGCACTGCATATTTATTATCACCTGCTATGGTTTTGGTACTAATATATCAAGGTACCAATTTTTACTTGTATACAATTCCATGAACTGATTTTCTTTTCCTCTTTCTTGACCTCCATGTTTAACGTTGATTAAGAGTCTTGGAGTGCAGGTCTTGAAGAATTTACATGCAAATTTTTGCCAACGTTTCGGTATATTTATACACCTTCATCAGGGCTTTTGTTGCAATGAATGGGATTTGCTCGAACAAAAATTTATAAATAAATCTAATAGATTGCAGCAAAAAAAAGCTCTAATGAAGGTGTATAAATATACCAAAACTTTGGTAAAAATTTGCATTTAAATTCTTCAAGACCAATACTCCAAGGCACTGATTCAACAAGTAAATTCCTTAAATATCGTTGTATCAAGGAATAGGGTTGATAGGAGTAAGGGAATGGGCTTTCCCCTTCCCCGCCGATCCCGTAGCTCCTCTAACCACTCCCCTCCTCTACGATCCTCCGGTATTTAAAGAATTTACTTGTAAAAATTAGCACCTTCATAACCATATAACAGTACCGAAACCATAATCGGTGTTAATAAATATATAGTGTAGAGCGTAGGAAGTGAATTTTAATTCCTTATATAGCGGTTCCACAAAGCTATGCCTAAAACCTGAAACAGCACTTACAAGGAGAATGTGCCGATCTGATTCCCTTAAATTGTTCCCGGTAACCTACTGCTATACATATTTTATCCTTGGCGTCAAAAAACCATTTTTTGCTATATAAAATTATATAAATAGTCTTATGAATAATTATTCAAAACAATCCGTAGAATCATTTTTCAAGTCCGTAATCATCATGGAGAAACTTCACAATGTTAAGGTGTAAGCCATTAATTACACGACAAGCCGTTGCATCAGAGAGCTGCTGCTCCTTCACAACCTTCGACGACCAACAGGATGAGACGATGGACGTAAGTGAAGAGGAAACGCTTATCAGATGAAACGCGCCGGAGAAATTGGAGAATTGCGAGAGCGAAGATACAAACACAATCATCACAATGCATCAATTAGTTGTTTGCGTATTCCAAGGGCACGGTTTTCCAGAAAACTGCAAAAGAGAGGATTCAGCGAACGTGACACAGAATCTGTATTTATAGGGAAATTTTAAGGCTCTTGTTCGTAAGAAGAGAGATTAACACCAATTACTGGCGCCAGGTAATGCAGCCATTGAATAGCCTCAAGAATGATGTTATTCGTGTGATGGTACTGTATATTTGAAGATTATAGGAGGCAAAGATGACCAAACTTGTCCTTTGCGGCTGAAAATTAATACCTACCCTTCTGATAAACTCGATTGTGGATACTTTGTGTTGCTGGATTCGTAAAAAAAGAACAGTATTTGGCAAGTATGGGAACATTTTAGGTGAAAATAGAGGAAAAACATTATAAGAGCAGCACCAATCCATCGATAACAGCAAAAGCATTGCCACAAAAAATTATTTCAGAATTCAACCGCGGTAAGTACAATTTAGAAAAAAAGCCTGCAGCCGGGATGAGGGACTGTGAAAGATAAATGTTACTTTTTAAATCTAGTACATTTTTATGATACTTTCAGTCAGTGTCTACCACTTCATCGATTTCTTTGGTACAAAGTGATAATCCCCTACAATTCAACCATAGAAAGCAAAATTTGCTGAATAAAACAAGTATGTCTTTTACGAGTTGAAGAATCACAAATGAGGAAGGATACTATTAGGTTTTCATTTGGGGTATTTTTTTTTATCTTTGCGGTGGAGAAGAGTTAGTTTATTCATTTCACCACCATAAACGGCACAGAGGCTTTTACGTTGACTTTTTAAGTAAATAAATAATAGCTAAAAGAACACATAATAAATGAATTAACTAACAGAAAAACATATGTTTTTTGACATAAGAGCATTTTTATGGGGGGCATTTTGGATAAGACAGCGGTGAATTCTTCAGGTGGCTGATATAGAGGAAAGAATCGGAATGACTGCGCTAAAAAAAAGCTTGTTGTATAACTAATGAATCGCTTGGATAAAACTTTTTTCCTTTGTACATGCACAAGGGTTGAACATCCTTGGCATGCTTTTGGAGGGTGGGTCAACAACGAAGAGAGAAGAGTTAACCTCGAGGCCCAGAACCTCACGGGTCTGGTCTCACGCGAGCATTCTTTTTTAAATTACCGGTTTCACGAAAAATGTTGAATCCTTAGTGGAGAGGTGTTGGTCAAAATAGGGAAGGAAGGGAATTATACGAATGGAAAGAATTAAAAGGAGTTGTATCCCAAAAAAGAAAGTGGAGTGGGAGATGATAAAATACGGGAAAGAATAAAAGGTCAAAGATAAACGGAAGAATAAACAACTGGATTTTTCCAGATAATAAGACAAGCTCTACAACTAATGGTAAATAAAAGAAAATATATCTACCTGGCGCTGTTATAAGCGAATTATTTTTACACTTAGAAATATGCAACCCACCGGCTGTTTTTAATATTTTTCAGCCATTTCTGCTCCTTAAGTCCTCACTTTTTTCGAAGTGATTCTTCTCTCCCATTCAATTTTAAGAGTCAGTATTGTACGTGAAGGAGTTTAATAGATGCTGCAATGCCTGCCTCTTTCACAAAGATCATTAGCTAATTGTCGCTGGCCCTACCCTTAACAGCAATTAATAATGATGAGAGGGACTTTATAATGGGATTCAGTCGTCTCTATAGCAGAACTTCCTTGTTTTATAGAGGTTTTTAATGAGTCTCCCCTCCACTAAATCTTCAGAGACTGGTTCACGAAAAACATGGCGGGAGATTTCCAAGATAAAATTCTTCTGTCAGGAAATTAATGGAAGGCCTTTGGATTTTGAAGGATCCTCCCACATCATAATCATCAAGGTAAAAGAAAATTTAGAGGAAGGGATACGAATTCTGATGCTCTTATCAACAACAATGTTTTGGAACCCTTTTATGCCACAATGAATTTAAATGAAAGAATGAAACGCTATCTCCAAAACCACCCTTCTTCGAAAATAATTAAGTGTCAATAAGGTAAAGAGAGTTTATCCATAGATAACTAGCACTTCAAATAAAAACCGAAAGACACATTATACAATAAAACTTAAGGTATCGCGATATATTAAAAAATTGAACGCTAATGCGGGGAAATTTTAATGATTTCCAAAAATATCAACATGCATATAAATACATACGGAGAAAGTGGGAATTCATGGTCCAATAATTACTTCATGAATCATGCTATGTGATTTATAACCGTACCCAAGGATCGATATATCAAGTACAAAGGTATCCAATTCCAAATAAAGAGACTTTATAAAGTGTTTATAACTGACTATAAATAATATTTCCTTCCAAAATCGTTACCATCAAGGATAATAGTTTCTCTTAATTTCCCCAAGCAATTCCATGAGGTGTAGGAGGAAACAGCATGCTGACATCATGGATTATTTTTCTCCGTTTGCCTTCCTTCAAGTTAACCACAAATAGCTTCTTAGAATATAGGAACAAGTTAATTTTGATTTCGTAAAAGTGACAGTAAAGGCCTCCAGACGGTGCGCCATATCCCATTACTCTTATATTACCATGAATACATGATGAGTTTTTCAATGAATTCAAACAAAAGAATTCTCTCCTTAATTGTAAGGGTTTTCCGCAGACAAATGAAATGCAATCGATCACCACTCCTGTGACACAAACGACTGAAAAAACAGAAGAAAAGTACAGCGCGATTGATAGAAAAAGACAGGACTTTATTTCAAATACTTATGGCGGTTGAGGAAGGAAAATCGGAATTTAGCGAGCGAAAAAAAGAATAGCTTCAAGTTTCTACTAAGGAAATGTATGAAAAAAGACGTTTGAAACGGATAGGGCGAGAAACAATACGTGAATACGTGAATTTCGCGGCGGTCATACCAATACGGATGTATTTTCCGGAAAAGGTTATACTCCAAAATCCCAGTGATTCCCAAAAGAATAATTTATGCGGGCGTGGGCGAAAGACTCGTGCTGAATACCCAATTTAAAACTGTTACTTATCGTTGTTATCTAAATGTTATCGTGACTCACTTCGGGAATTTACCAGAGGAGATTTCCGTACAACAGAAAACATCTAAGAGGTTTTCCTACCAATGTTTAGTCACTCTTAAGGGAAAATTGATAATTGTTTTATGATAAAATATTTTTGTACCGACGATTTTTATTGATAAAAATATAATCGTCCACATTTAATTATTTTTCAAGAATTCAATGGTAATTATTCACCAAAATTATCGAGATATGCAAGGCGTTCACAAAACGTTGGTACAATTAAGAGTGATGATTACCACAAGGTTGAGTGACGGCAACTAAGACCACACAAAATGAATGAGGCTTGTAATGCCTCGTGGTGTTGCAAAACCCTCATAATCCTTGAATTCTTTTGAAGGTAATATCCCTCATATCCCTCATATCCCTCATAATCACGGGTACGACGCAAAGAGCGTGTCGTATTTCAGAACATCTCTCGGCATTGAGAACCATGGACGAGTGTGAGAGCCTCGAGATTACGGGGATTGGAACGAAAACTCTTTCGCATGCTTATGGATTTCTAAACAATAGCAAACGCTGAATTAAAAAATATACTGAACATCGCTATCGCTAATGGCTGCTAAGAAAGGCCGGACATTTTATGTTTCTAATTAAAAGGAATATAAATGGTTGCGTCAGGAATATTAACTTCCGCTTGCAAAATTCCTGAGAGTTTAAGTCATTTCGGCGTATTTTATCAAAACTTTTCTCTGGAAAAGATAACACCTTCCCTGTAATAATATCAAGTGTTTGAATCTCAAAAGATAAGTATTGAGCGGAAGAGAATGGAAGAATCCATCTCAGATTTATTACATTTAGTGGCAGTTAATATCGAATAAGTAATTTCTTGGAATTTTGAATCCATTCCGTGTGACTTTAATGTTATTAAAATAGTAAATATTAATCGAATATTATAAAAAGTCCAGCTCCAGTCGAATACAGGTATGCGTTCAATTTAAAACATACCAAGGCAATGAATCTATAGGCACCAACAAAAATAGAATCTGAAATTATCTAAAATCCAATAATACCGGAATTGATCAATTTTTCAATCATTTACCCAGTTATATTAGCATTTAGAGCCTGCCTCCATCGAACAAATACATTCCATAACATTGTTAAATAGGGAAAATACACCTCAAATATAATATGAATACTATAGTTTTATTTTGACCGAAATAGCGCGATGAGCTGCAATTATTTCACAAAAATGCATTGCATACCCTTTGATTTCCTTTTTCGATACTTTTGACGATATTGTACCGTGGGACTAATTAATTATTTAAAAGGCATCATTTTGAAAAAAGGCGCTTCGAACATAAGAAATGACAATGTAAAAATAAGGTAGGTCAACTTTACATGTCATTAAGATTTACATGGATAAAATAAGAATTCCAAATGATACCCGCGTTATCTAAGAGATTATTTTTAGCAATGGAACGTGTCTACGAAGCAAAAGATTTTATACGGAGCCTGTTTTATAATGCAAAAGAAAAATAAGATGACTAATAACTATGCTTTCAAGCCTGCGACCTCATTGTGCTTCGAGCACATTTGCGTCTCTACTCGATCATGCCAGCTGATGTCTGTCCGCTGTGTTCATAGACAAGGTGTAATCAATTGCCCTCAACCTGACGTGATCTATCAGGCCTTGAGGCCGGCCCACGATTTCTGCGTTGGCACGCAATTATTTTCGGTCAGCTGCTCGCCGAGATCAGTGCGAGGGCGTGTCCTGACTGTAGATGTCCGATCGCACGATTGACTCACACTTCGATTGTCCGGCACTCCAATCATCTGAGCCAGTCGTCCTCGAAGGACCAAAGGAGCTCCACCCCTTGAAACGAAGTACAGAAAACGGCTACGAGGTGCGAATTACCGGGATTCCCCCGCAAAAATTATGTACCCAACACACAACACACTGCGCAATGAGATGAGCATAAAATAAGAAAGATATTATCGGTTGAGTTTTTCTAGGGAGATAAGGGATATGGGCAACTCATAAGAGAGTGTGCGTTTGATGGCGGTAGGTTCCAAAGACTAAATAATGACTGGGAAAATAAATGGAAAACTGACTGTGAATTCCACATTCCTTTTAAGAGAAAACCTAGGAAGGGTAGCATAAATATCACTTAAGAGAAAATTATTTCAACCTGACAACTTAAGATTGCAACGTCGATAAAAAAAGATATAATTTACCTTTGGGAGACTATATTTCTCAATTTCTGTTATAGCCTTTAATAAATTGCATGACATTGATTAGCAATATCTCGCTTACCACATACAATATAATGCTGTCACACAAAAGTGTGCGATTTTAACCAGAAATATTATTAAAACTTGAGGTAATTGAATTGAATTAATGAGAAGTTAATACACGTGACTCGACAAAATAGTTCATTCATCAATCTCTGCATTAATTAATGACATTAAGTAGATTCTATTCGCGCCATGGTCCCGAGTGGGCGACTTACGCTAAAATCGTCACTCACTTTGGAATAGAATATGAAAATGCTCCAAATGCCGTAACGTATTAAGCTCTCACGTTTTACTCAGATCCGGGTTTACATTTTTGATTTGCGGGGATTAAGTCCCGCAAACCAAGACCCATCCAAACCACGATCCCTGTTTCAGCCACCACTCACTTCTTTTGTCAGTTTTGTTGTGCGCTCGAGTGGGTTGTTGTGTGATTTGGAACACTGTCGGCCATGAATGTGTGTGTTGTTGAGGTGAATAATAGTGTAAGCGGAGTTGTTTTGTCGGTCGTACTGACCCACAAGCAGGGGAGTGATGATTTTGCAGGAGTGGAGTTCTCAGAGGAGAGAGGAGAATACGAAACACATTCCATCAGAAAATTTCAATAGTGTCGCATCATGAACAGAGTCAATGTTATCTTTTAAAAGTTCCAGCCACATTGCATAATGGATTGAAAGCTAAAAACTAAGCTACTATTATTTTTGAAAACTCTGAGAATATATAAAAGGCCGGTACAGCATTTGTACGATTTCATACGACCCGCTCATCACTTCTGCATCTACCTGTAGCATACCCTTCGACCTGCGGGGAGATAACAATCACGCTCACTAGGATACCAAGCCGACAGCTAATTGAAAGTGACCTCGATACGGTGTAAAGATAGGGCACTCGGACCATTATGGAAACACATAGGGACAATAAAAAACAATGCATACCTTTTAACAAGATGATGCTACATCACGTTGCAATATGAGAAAGTGATGAACAGCAATCAATTGGGTAACCATAATGCTACAAGACTAACGAAACGATTTGCTGAAATAAATTGTTATTACACTAATTATTGTAATGTATGTCCCTGTTCAAATAATTTACCGGGGAAATAAATTTTACTATTTTAAAATTTCTCAGAAACTTGGTGTGGCTGCCTCTATTTGAATACGTGGAGTTTTACTCACAGATTTTACAAATCTCCATTTGATTTCTCAACTGCAAATGAAGTTCAGGTTACTGACACTTACCTGAAAACAAAAAAAGAATATTAATTATGCAATTGATGACATCTAAGCTGACAGATGAAAATAAGTTTTGCTTAGCCATCGCATTTCAAAGTGGATAGTGAGGCCTTTAAAAATAATATTCAATAAATATTCCGATGAAATAATTTTTGCTGTAAAATATTTATTCATATGATAGCGCCCATTCATCAGTTTTGAACAGACCTTGAAGAAGACCTGGAATTTAAAATTAAGAATCTTTTCCACATTAGAAGGTAATGATGAATTTACATTTCCTGTAAATGAGTAGCATGAATGGGTAGCAATAGCTAAAATACAACAATATTTAATACACGAAATATGACATTGAAAGGAAAATAAGCAATCAATTCTACAAAAATGCTTCTCTATAATGGTCATAAAGAGCAGATCAGAAATGGAATTAGTTGACGCCACACATTATATCACATTTTCATGGCGTGACAAAGAAGTACCTCAGAACCAAACCAAGTCAACCAAAGGGATCAAGAAAGCTTGAAACCCAGTCCGTATGCAAGTTGGAAAAAGACCTACGTGACAAGGGAAATGTTAGGTTGTTCGCAAAATAAAAGGATAGTCACTAGAGTAAACACAATCCTATCTATTTTCTTGGCCAAGCAATGTTTTGTAGATATAAGAATCTTCAAAGAGACTTCATTAATGATATCGTATGCCCTCGATGCATATGTAGAACGCCCATGCACCAATCGTTTCGCCAACTAAATTACTCCTATTGTTACACACTTCCAGAAAATCACCGTACAAACGGCAAGTGCCCATGGCTCAACTGCTATCGATCTAGCGTGCTAAATTGTTTTGAGATTTCACACGGTTATTTTGGTGGGTGAAATCGTTTACCGGCCAAGGCAACTTGATTAATATCTCTAACAGAGAACCTTTAATTCAATCATTAACGTAAGCATATGAATATAGGATATATTCCGAGGATATATTCCCCTTGAATAAGATCAACCAAATACCAAAATATAAATTGGTAAGCAATTAAAACATAAAAACAATTAAAAATGCTGGAAATTGCGATGATTCACCAAAAAAATGCACAGAACTCAATGATAGATTCATCTTTATCGCACTCCCTTGACGCCCGCCTAAACAATTAGTGGACAGATTCTCTCACTTCAATCAACTTAAATCTGCGCATCCGGTAAAAACTCGACTGCTAAAATCAATTCCTCTAGATCTAACCCTCATATTTATCGCCGCGCCGTGGAGGTCCTCTCTTTTGAAGGACAGGAAGAGAGCCAATTAGTGAATACCGTAACATTTAAGTGTTAGCATTGAGAAAAAAGTAAAAAGGAAACCAAGGTTGTAGTCGAGTCTAGACGCTGAATTTAAAATCGGAGGTTTGCCGAATAGGATACAGTAAAATAATCATCTCGAATTAGATTCAATAGGCTCTAAAAGTTTTGGTCCTTTCGTGCATGTAATTAAGTCGCCACAATATTCTTATCCATGGGCATTTACCGAACTTTCTCACATTACAACAATAACAATACATGATTATGAGACAAATCAAAAACTTACATTGCTAGTTTGATAATTTCTTTCCTTGAACGTTCTCACAACGCGTTAAACTTGAACACCTTTGAATGAATATAAATCGATGTCTTTGTGTGCAATAGAGATTTACGTTAAAATTGATGTAAATAATACGTAAATCTTAACGCGTAGCATACTCCAGTATGTGAAGCTGAAATGTCATAAAACTATCGAAGCATGATCTATAAAAAAATCCAATTGTAAAATGATAAAGAGGATCAGAAAAAAGCCTGAAAAGGTGAGTATTACATATTAGCACCAAATTCTTCGTATTATTACTATATAAGGCAAGTTTGACTACTTATAATAAGTAATTATTCAAGTCTTCTCACTTTTTCTTGATTTCCATTTAATAATTTTTTAGATGAAAGCTATCTAAATTAATTTTTAGTCATAATTGGTACTTACTCATCGATCATAAATAGTTACATAAAATCAACTGAACTTAATATTCAATTCAACGAATCTCATTCCCCTCACATCGGACAGATCGAACATTCTCTGACCAAATTTGCTATCAATAGTTCCACCTTTTTGATTTAAAATATCAATTTTGCACATCGCTCATGTTGCTTATTTCAATAAAAAGCTATTCTTTGTGAAATATTTTTCTCGGAGTATTTGATAATAAGAACCGTTAGACGTTAAAACTTAAGGCTTAAATTTTAATGAATTGCGCTTATTTATGACCAATTAAAAGCAATTGTGGCACATGAATGAAGCCCCCTCACCAAAATCTGATGATAGGCAAATTCCAAAAATCAGCAAGGATACGATTAAAACGTGATCTTACCAGGCACAGTACTGGCGACGAAAAGGAGCAGCAGAAATAAGGAAAGCAGTTAATAATAAGTTATACTCTCAAATACACGAGATTTTTCGAGATAAGTAGGTACTTTTTTCAAGCCCTAATGACGAGTAGCCTCCTTTTGCTAATTGAGCGTGAATACCTAAAAGAAAATTTTGAAGTTCGTGCCGCGGATGAAAAATCATTAACGGCCTTTCCAAGTATTTTTTCCCCGAAAAGATGGGAAGATGGTGATTTGTTTCTTTTAATTTTTTTCCTCCAGAGAATTCGACATTGAATTTTCAAGCGGAAGAGACGAAGGGGGAGGAGAGATTTGAATTACGATGCGCAGGGGAAAAAATTCCGGGGAAGACGTGCGGGGAGGGGAAGGTAGAGGGGGGAGGAGTGGGCGGAGTCACATGGGGGCGGAAGGGGCATTGTTGGCGGAAGGGGCATTGTTGGCGGAGGAGGAGAAAGACTTCCGCTCAAAGTGGCGAAATAGATACGGCGAAACGATTCGGAGCCGTCGCACAGATTGTTCAATAGCGGATCTGAAAAGTGAATATCAAGACTGAGCACCCAATTCTTCGTATTATAAAGATCACAAATATAACAAAAGAGGATCCTCAAGTCGGCCTCTAAATGTGTTGCCATCCAACGCGCATTTAAATGGGTTTACAAAAGTCGCCACTCGCGTCGCAGAAGGACATAACGATCCCAGTTTCACGGGGAAATAAGGTATAATTAAGGATTTTAACCGAATTTAATACACAATCAGATGTGATCTATCAAATTCATAACTTTAAAATGCTATACCTCGCAGTAACAAACTTATTAGTAATTATACTGCAAAATATTGGAAAAAGTGGATCGCATTGGACTCATCACCGCGCCGCGTATATTTTTGCCGATTAAAACGTGAACGAAGTCGCAACTGAAATCTGTCTCTTATGGGATGGAATTGCGCATCCCCTATGAAGTCCCCTCAATTAACATTCACAGGAAGTTTGAATGGTCTTAATATTCAAGCATTCGTATCTTCTCACTTTTTCTTGGTTTACACTTAATACGTTTTTTAAAAGAAAACTCGCATCTACATGATTTTTAAATTGATAAAATTAGTACCTACTCATCGAACAGCGAAGCACCTGATAGTTACATAAAATCAGCTGAACTTAATAAAATTCATTTAGTTATCGGGTCTCAGTCTCCCTCGCCCCGGACAGATTCCTCATTATTTCATCACAACTGCTCTGATACGACGGCTGGAGTTCGTGGCAGTGAGTTAGGCGTCGCATCTCATAGCAGCATTGGCATCTCTTGACTGGGACTCGCGTCATGAATGGGTTGGCACGTGTTTTTTGCTTCCCATCTACGGGGCCCGGGTTCTTACCCGGCGGAGGCCATCGTTTTTCAAGGACTTCCCTATCCCTTCTGAAATGCTTAGTGGATGGCAGCAGTTTGAGTACCTATAGCACTTCCTCTGTCGAATGGGAATATAAGCCATGCCCCTCTTGGCGCCTTTTGTGAGCCGGCTAATCGTGACGCCTCGTTTCTTTCCACTTGCATTATTCAGACCTTCTCTACGGCGCAAATTACCTAAGTTGCAGGTCACCCGAAACACCAAAACATCAAACGTGGAAGGCAAGATGTAATAGAACATGCTATTATAGATGATAGAAAATCTTGGCTGTGATTGTCTCTCGGGCTTCGGACCGGGTTAGTCATTCCATTGCAGCCGATTTTTCGATGAAAAAGTATTTCATCGATACGTATGCAGAAACTGAGTGCCTAACCTGGTGGGAAACCCGGGAAACATTCACAGCCACCATTCACCGAGAAAGAA
The DNA here is from genome assembly GCF_921293095.1 of Ischnura elegans. Taxonomy (NCBI): domain Eukaryota; kingdom Metazoa; phylum Arthropoda; class Insecta; order Odonata; family Coenagrionidae; genus Ischnura; species Ischnura elegans. The sequence continues at coordinate 68,992,023 of NC_060250.1, forward strand.
TCAAATCCTTCTGGAATAAAACGTCTTCTAGCAAATTTTTCTTTATTTTTTATCGTTAAATTAGCACAGTATCTGAATGAGACGCGATCCCGTTGAGAAGCGCTGCAAGATGAACAATAATGCGGAATTTTAAAGAAAAACTTCAACGATAGTCAGGATAGAGGATAGTGTAGGAGGAGACCATCCCAGAAGGAATGATTTTTTTAGAGCCGCTGGAAGCCATCAATGCTGATGAGATTATTTCCGCAGAAGAGTTTCGAGAAATGGCGCAATCGCCGGTAGAAAGCCAGCCGGATGCTTTGAATACCCGTCACCAATACCTCCGCACGAGTGCCTGTTGTTCCCGACGAGAGAAAAAGTGCGATGCTTAAACCGGAACCATTTCGTCAATTCCACGAAATGCCTCACGCTCAATAACTCATGAAACGAGCCGAATGGGTCATTTGAGGAAATTTAAGAAATACATTTCTCAATATTGCACAAATTTTATCACCGTGATATTATTGCTCTCGCATTATTTTTACAGCCTCCGGAAACTCTGTCTAACACATGTATCGATAACAATCTCGCGAGGAATGCGTGCATTTATTTTTCAACTGAAATATGAACGCTTTAATTTTGATGCCGCATTCATTTTTTGACTGAAATGTTATGAAGACACATTTAATATACAAACATGTTTACATAAGGATCCTACAACACTCGCATTCGTGAGCATTTAACGGATATGGAAAACTAAATGATGAATTCCAAGGACGAGTGAGAGAATGCCAATAAATAAATATTTTTGTTGATGAAAATATGATCTACCGATTAAGATTTTAACATAGCAACAATTTTAATGCTCGCTGTTTTCACAAAGATTCCTTTACCCCATCGTTCCAAATTAAATCGGAGAGCTTATGATTTTCCTTTAAACTGTCCCAGAATATTAGTAGTTGGAATGGTGGAATCAAAAGCATAAAAATTAACTCCAATCGCGTAAATAAATAATTTCAGAGACTTTAATTCTGTAATATTACGTCTTTAAAATAATAATAATATTATTCCAAAGTCTATAATTTTTCATTTCAATTTTCACACCGCTCTCATTTTCCGTTCAATGTCGTTCTCCCGCAATCCTCCAAATCATTCACATACAACCGCTCAACACAAAACTAATCAAACCATATTTTTGCGAATCTGAAGTTCATCTTAAAAAGTCATTAACTATCAGCGGAAAAAGTTTAAACCCATTACCTGTTCATTTTATAAGTACAGTATATTCCATTCTGTTAATGGAGCGACTAGGGCACAAGCTTACAAGGTGCAGGGCAGTTTTTAAAATACGAGGAAAAAACAAGAAATAGACACCCCATAAATCCAGTTGATGAAAAGAGGGAGGTGAAATAAGCTGAGACACGCGATGCAGTGGTCGGAAGGAGTGTAAAATGGAGTCGATTGGAGATATGGTGGGAAGTGTCCACCCAATGGGCTATAATTGCGACTCTAGGCGATTAGTTGCGCCAACGCCAAACAATGCAATCAGGGGAAGGGGCGGATGAAGTATGAGAGAAAGAAGCCTCTGAATGGATAAACCCGAGCTCAGTGGGACGAAATTGCAAAAATAACACAAAAATTAAGGAAAATAATCTGACAAATATTTCTCGGGTTTGCATCCAGGTTAAAGCTTTTATTCAAGCCGACGTTTCGGAAGACGACTTGTCATCCATCCTCAAGAATGTGTTACTTCATCGAAGTTCAATTTCACACTGAACTGGATCGACCGTTTACCGAGGACAACAATACTGCTCAGGTGTCGTCCGATTGGCTATAGGTCTTTTGAAATTCTTCACGTTTAACCCTTATGTTTTCAACGTCGGCTTGCATAAAAGCTTTAACCTGGATGCAAACCCTAGAAATATTTGTCAGAAGTATTCACCAGGAAAAATTTAAATCGTTTAAGGAAAATAATGTTTGAATTTGATACCCATATTCAGCCACCTCTTTAATTATGTTCACATAACATCGACCATGTCAATTTTTATTTTGCAAATAAATTAGGAAAGGAGTCTCCACCTTTACTGCCTCCTTCTTAAGTCCTTTATAAGCTATCTTTCATCTCCCATCTCCCCAAACTCTTTGAAAAAGTGAACATGCAGTGGAAGTCGAATTTTCACCCGCATACTTTCCAGACTCTCTTGCTGGTATATTTTTACATTTACTCTGCTCCATACGCGTTTGTAAGAGTGGCGACATTCATGCTTCCATGGACTAACCCCTAGGTCTTGAGCATCATCAATGAAATGCAGTACAACACAAACGAGAAACAAATAAAGTGATAAGTTCAACTGATTCAGCCCTTATATAGTGGAAGTTCGACGTATTGAAATAAAATAATTTGCACTTTTCCACAAGTATTCAGTGCGTACGATGCGTTTCGGCTCACAGAGCTATCCTCTGGTACAAAACACTGCAGTACATAAGAACATGACATTTATACCTTTACTGCAATGTCTTGTATCAGATGATGGCTCGGTGAGCTGAAACGCGTCGTACGCATGAAATACTAGTGTAAAAGCGAAAATTCATTTTATTTCAATAAATGACTTGTCGATAAAGCGTGTTTACACGTCGCATTCACCCGCGCGAATAGACCAGTAAACCCATCAAAATCGCATTGTGTTGAAACATCCAAAATTGCTCAACTGCACGAATTCATGTGCAGAAAATAGTCCCTGTTTTTATTTCGTGCATCCATCCCAGTATTTGTCCAACAGCGTACATGCACAGGTAAATGGATCGTGTTTTATATGGCTTGCAAGAAGTTAAAATGAAAATCTATTCTCACTCTTATAAACACACGCAGGCCCAAACATAAAATTCCTGCCAATGACTGAATCTTCACTAAAGGAAGATAACAAAAAAAAACGGATTGATTACTGCAAAACAAAAGCACAAGAATTAAAAAAAGCACAATCTCCATGGAGTTAACAATAAATGATAAGCAGAAGCAAAATTATCTCCCCACCCAGAGGATTTTTTTCCTTGCTTTCATCCCATTGGGAATGATGTCGATCCATATCGAGTAGGGGAGACTGGGGCACAGTGGGACAGTTTTAGCATTTCATTTTTATTTCCCACAGAATTATTGGAAAATGGAAGATTTTGGTGCCATTGCTTAAAGAGTATATTCCTCAACTTGTTAAAAAATTCGCAAGTAATGCAACTAACTTAAAATAGTTGAAATACTCAAGTTTCTTCTTTGTTGAAAAGTGTCCCACTCTGCCCCAGGCTGGGGCAGAGTGGGAAAGTGCACGGGGCAGAGTGGGACAGGCTTGCATTACTCAATAAAATACAAAGTTTAAATTAATTGAGGGTACAAATGAATTAATAAACATTAATAGGTGAAATATACATGCAAGCGAACATTTTAATCAAGACATTTTTATTCAAGATACATGTGCTGATAAAAAATATTAAGTCATGTAATTATAAACTTTAAAACACTGCATGCAATGTTTTTCATCAACATTTAATTACGCTAATGGCTGAAGTTCTGCCAACTGTCCTTGGTGGTAAATTTAGTCACTTCATTCTAAAACTGTAGCTATATCTTCCATTTCCAATCTTTTTTTTAGTTCTTTAATGTGAAAATCTTAAATTTTCTTGACATTTTATCGCTCATTTTTCAACATTTTCTTATGACCAGGCTGTTTTTTCTCTCTTTCCTTTGATGACATTATTTTATTTATTATTGATGATATTTTCCAGTCTCTTTTTAACTGGTGTGTCCGTAGGTATCTCCTATCTTTTCTTTTGTCTAGCATGTTTAGATATTAGCCTGCTAGATTTTGGACGTTATTCCTCAGGGGGGAAAACTATGCTCTCTAAAACGAAGTTTCAACCCGGGTTGTCCTGGGCTTTCGAGATTTTACTCGGTTTCTAAGTGAAATTCTAAAGGTCCAACAAACTGATCTTTGACAGTTTCTTGGGCAAGGTCTTTGTCATTAAAAATACTTGGGTTAACAGGGCATATCCTGGTTGAACCGAAAGTAAAAATAATATGTATTATTAGATGTAAATGCTTATTTATGTGCTGTATTCAACCAAGTTGCAAATTGTTATTCTCTCTCCTGGGTGGTTTATAGGCCATTTGCGGTCATTTCAATATTTTTTCAAAAGGCCAAACAAACAGTTATCTAATTGATTGCAGTGAGGTGACAAAGTAAAAAGTACCACCCATTCATTTTTACTAACTCAATAGTATCGGCAGAAATATATGATTCGTGGTTATGTAAAACTAGCAATGCAGGGTTTTCTTTAAAAAATTTTGCGTGATCGATGAAATATTTTAAAACCAGTAAAAATAAATTGATAGCCATCCATTCAGAAGGACATGCGGCACCTACTGATCCTATGGGACACTTCAACAGTATTTTTTGGAGGAATTTCACTCTAGACAACACAAGAAATGGAGGAATTGTATTAACCTGAACCTTTATAATATAGCACAATGACATCGAGGAGCCTCTTTCAGAGGAGGTAACTTCACCTACTTGTTTTCACCTTTGAGGGCTATCACTTTTCCTGGAGTTGAACGGTAGTGGAACCGCTTTCATTATGATTACACCTCCAGCGGAAAATACATGTTGACATAAAGAGCTGATAGATCAGAAAAAAATGCCCTCACAACCGTCCTATAGAAGCCCACGTCTCTGGCCAGTGAGGTTGCTTCTGGTTTTCGAAGGCTAATCGAAGGATTCCGCTTCAAAAAAACGTAAAATAAACCAGCATCAGCGATGTCTTTCTGATCGCAAGATGGCGGGTATTTCTTTCTATTTCTCTGAGCTAACTCATATACTAATTTTTTCGTGCGCAGAGGAGACAGTCTGTGGTGCAGTCGTGCTGCAGTTTTAAGTCACAGTTTACTATTGTGGTAATTTATTTTATAAGCTATGAATCTCAAAAATTCAATTTATAAATAATTTGAATTAAATAGATAATACGTAATAAACAATCTTGCCTCAAAATTCTCTTTAAAAATAAAGTTTTATTTCCTGTTTTTCTTCCTTTCACGCAAATCACTGAATGTTCCCAGAGCAGGCTTGTAGAAAGGAGGAATGTGGCAGCAACTAATGTTTATGAGACTCTCTCTTCTCACTACCTCAAGCTCGCTTCTGGCCAAGACTGAACTGTTCCTTACAAAGAGCACATCTATATAACAGATGTGGGATTCAGGAAATGTAGACAAATTGTCGCATACGATCGGGGTTCACACTAATTATTTACTTCGGCATTACTTTTCTCATGTTCATTGCTGTTGCCATTCTTTAGTTTTGTCCTCACATTCACTAACTGAAATGTACTGCTTCAAATCCTAAAGCATCAATATGGAGCCAAAACATTATGAATTAAGCATGATATGAAATTTGAGTGCGTTTAGGTAACGGATATTGATAGTACGAAGCTCCTGGGCTGTAATTCGGCATCAAACTGTGCCCCAATTCGAGTTGTCCCACTGTACCCCAATCCAAGTTGTCCCACTGTGCCCCAATTTCAGCTGTCCCACTGTGCCCCGCATGTCCTGAAGTCTTGTATTTGTCAGCAAAAATTTTAAACATGTTAGTTTCGAAAAATATGTTTAGAAAAATATTACTAAGTCTCTAAATAATGTATTCACCAAGTCATTCCTTATGAAACTTGCTATAATTAAGAGAATTGCATAAATATTCATAACATGAAAGTTACGAAAATTATAGCAAAAAACATATTTTATTACATTTACGCGAAGCTACATAAGATTGGGAAATAAGATTTTTGTGCATTATTCCTCGTGATATGACTTCCTTAATTTTAATGCATTTGCCCTTTGACTGAGTAAATTGTTTAAATAAATCAATTGTCCCACTGTGCCCCGTGTCCCACTGTGCCCCAGTCTCCCCTAACCGAAAATGCTTAAATAGGTCGCAAAAAATACTTCTAACACCGACTGCTTAAGACCTCATACGGGAACATTGGTTTATCTTTGTGGCAGCCGAGTAAAGTCCTCGCCTACCAAATGAAAGGTCGCGGGTTCGAGTCCCGCCAGGGTAGACTGCCCCTATTCAGAGCATGGGTGTTTGTGATATTCTATTATTCTAAATTTTTCAAAATCCCCTGATGTATGGGCCATAAATAAGCTGTTTTCGGGGAGGTGAAAAAATGAAAACATTAAATGTTTAACACGCGTTTTTAATAGATGATTCATGCATGTTTCCGTGGACTAAGTACTTGGTATCATGCAGCCATCAATTAAACGCGGTACACTACATGTTATATAGGAAATATACCGGTTCCTCTACCTCGGCAGTCAGGAAGCTTAATTTCTTCAAATAAATATATCTTGATCGCGTGAAACAATTACCGTCAAAACTGTTTTAGCATTGCTTTAATATGCCACATTTTCTAACCAGTCCTTCGAGGAAATTCCTCTTTATCCACAAGATCTTTGAGAGAGATTTTTTTCGGTTCACCTTAAACACTTCATTGAGCTCCACATCATATCATCAAAATAGCATGAACCATCGTCACAAAGAGAGCTATGTGATTGGTTCTGTCATATTTTCTACCGACAAAAGCCACTGATTTACGCTCAAAGGTATCTTAGAGACCGCCTCACCTCGGCGTAAGACAATATATTGTTCTCAAACGTTCAAAACCCATGAGAACAAGCGAAGGTAACGAATGATCTGACGTCACTCGTTCGAGAAACAATGGACACGCAAAATCTCTGCTGCTGAGTGCTAGTCCGGTAACGAGGGAGGCATAATAGGATAATGCTTGGAGAAGGAGAAATGGCGCTATTGCGGCAGGTGTCCTGACAATGAGCGGCAGAACTTGCGTCAGCTGTTTCCCTCAGCCATACTCTTCCTGGCCCGCACGATAAAACTTCAAGGATAGAGTACTCATCCAATAAATACAAGATGATGAAAGTATAGAAATGGATGAGACATGGGTTCAACTTTAGAGCACAACTTTTTTTATAAAACTGCAGTCAACTTGTCAACTATTGAGAAATGTTACAGCCTTCATTTATTTCAACAATCTTTTTCACCAAAGCTTTAATAACCTCATCACAGAGGAAGCATAATCACATAGCCTACCGTTCAATAACCACCATAACCTGAGTTAAACATAATTGCACAAAATATGTAACAAAGACGTAATGTTTGGGTGCGTGAAATATTCCAATAAAAATGAAGATGAGTTTATTACATTAACTTCAGAAACTTAAGGGAAAATTAAATAGATGAAAAATGCTTGCGGAAAAAGTGAGCCATGTTAAAGATCACCTTCAATTACTTCTATTTTGCCATGGATACGACTATTCTAAGAAAGAGAGTATTCTCCGTAGGCTGCTAAGATATCGAAATTAAAGATGAAGCCCATCTATGGGCGAGGCTGTTAGAATGGAAATAGTTAATGATAGCATATTTGAATTCAACAAAATCGTCATACTACTTTGAATTTTTCTTTTCGTAAGGCATATTTTCAACGTTTTGCTAATCCCTCGGTTTACTTTCCTCAACTATGGTGATTGTATAGTTTCCATCAGGATTGTTATTAACGTGTGCGCTTTCCATTCGAACGCATTCGGCATCTACTTATCTCGCAGTAACTCACCAAATTCAGTGTTTCTCTCAGTATTTACTCACGTCTGACCCATTGGTGATACCCATTGAATGGTAAGCAATGACGGTGAGGCGAGTCGACTTCTTTCGATTAATGTAAAGCAAAATTACAGTTCATTCAGCGGTTGATGCAGGTTTCATGGGAAATGGAATCTATTTTACGTATCATAACTCTCCTCCCACCATAGTTTTTCATTTCGATAATAGAATATGTAGCCAATAAAGGAACGGCTCACGTTAAAATTATAGTTCTAGTTTCACTGGCAGACCTTGACTAACGGAACAAACATTCTGAATATCGGTGCTTCAATTTTCAAAGTGCTCCACGCAATGTATGCAAGGGAGACATTTCGAATGAGGAAGCGGACTAAATAAATGAAGGCCATACAGGCCTGTATTCTTCGACCACGCTCTCCTGAGCATAATTATTATTCAGAGCACTCTTCGAAACGACAGAAATTGAAAGGCGTCCGTTGACGATGTTGAAAATGTATATCCCAGGGAAATTGATTCGGTTGGCTGACCGTCAATTAGAGTCGCACCGCTATGCGAAACCGTTCAGCACACTGGTTTGTGCAATATGCGAAACGACACACACACACAGAACATGTGTTACATTCATTCAATTAGAAATCGAGTTTTTACTTTCTTCTGTCTATTATTCGCTTCCTTATTCTGGCGATAACTCAACCATCTGATTTGCATTGCCAAGTACATGTTAAATAACACTTGGGAGTAAACATTCTGGAATGCATTATTATACTCGCCGTTGGGTTTGGATAATTAGTCCAAATGGCCTCACTCCTTATCCAATGAACATTAAACTAATTCATGTTTGGAAGGATAATATGTAAATTTTTCACTTAAATGATTTATAAGAATATTCTGCTAAGCCTAAAAAACTAAAGACGCGTATAATACATACTGTATTATCAAAGCAAAAAGGCTATATTTTTTCCCTTTGCCAAAGAAAAGCACGGATAATATACCATACCGCCCACACGAACAATTTGCTCCAGCTGTTTCCCAAACGCATCCTACTATGCTTAAATGGTCCGAATATTAGCTTACCCAGCATTAATTTTGAACCATTTCTTATGCAAAACATTTATTTTGAATTAAAATTAGGCAAAAATGAAATACATCGTTATAAGATTTTTATATTTACCGTTATGAGGATTTCAATGAAATTAAAACATGATTTGTTTCAGTCACTTTTTCTTTAGCTAGTATTGATTTGACATGATAAAAAGAGGTAGTTCAGATATCTGTAGAAGGAAATATCGACAAAAAAAACTTGTCTGCGGATATTTGTCAATGTATTTCATTGGAAAATTCAATGTTTTCCGAATTTTTCTTCATTCCGAAATCGGGAGAGATTTCGCCAATCAATAAATCAGTGACACACGATAAATTAATGGCTGATAAATCTAGTTTCATTTCAGTCCTTAATTAACCTAGTAAAAATTCATCTATGTATAATTTATCGTAAAATATATTTTACTTTCGTTCAGTAATTCCTCTTAAATTTCTTATGAAAATTGCAAAATACCTGTTGTTTAACCACTCTTCCACTGCCAAATATATTCATCTGTTTTCTCTAAATTCTATTAATTCAGAAAAAAATTAAATCTAAAAATTGAAATAGGGGAGAGTATTTTGGGTTGAAAACAAAACATAAATCTCAAAGAAAACTTCCATATAAAGCAGTCTCGCTCGTAATGTCTCGCTCCAATGTCAAAAAGCCGTCAACTGAACGGTTATATTTCTCGTGTGGGATAATCAAAGGAAATATGTACCACAATATGGTCCATGTAATTCCAAAGCTAAAATATGTATCCGAAAACCCACATGGACCCATGCTATACGAATCGGTCATTAAAGTCTCTGAAGGCAACAACTGTACTTGAATACCCGTGACACATCGTTGAGACACGTTGACGCCCAGGAAAGTAATCTAACGCAATAATTGGACCCCGCTTTCGGCAAACGAAAGCCTCCTTAACCACCCACTCACTTTGAATGTTTACTTCGTCAGCAGCAGTCTTGGGAGACATTGAATTGTGAGAACATGGCGGGAATGGGTTGGGGGTGTTGCCGGGAGAGGGAGGCGAGATGAGAAAGGTCAGATGGGTCGCTTGCGTGGAAGGAAAGGAGAGATTAACACGGGAAGGAGAGGTGAAAGATAAGACAGATAAGCCCCTTCACCAGAGGAAAGTTGAAGACTACGCCATATCCTTTGGTATGCCCACTAATATCATAATTAAATAATATAGTGCCATTGATTAAGGAGATTTTGAGTGTAGTTTGTACGTATTTGGACAAGAATTAAATATGACAATAACTATTTACGACAATGCAGCGTAGTATTCATATTTATACACGCCTTTTTTCAATTTTCCATACCTAGGAAGATCATTTTTTGTTCGGCCTACTTAATTTGCTTAATACATTTTGAATCGGTCTCAATTCCCATTTTTTCAAAACTATGCCAATCCAGCTATCCATGTCTCAAGTTTGATAATATATCTACACGTAGCTTACCACGTTAATAATAACTATGGGAAGGGTAGGCCAAAATGATTGGAATTGTAAAAAAAATGACTCGGAATACCATTTCTATGCAGAGGCGCAACGTTGGTCATTATCAAGGTTCTTAGAGTTCTTAGAACCTTGGGTCATTCTATCTTTGAATCGTCTCCTCCCCTTCACTCATCTTCCCTACCCTAACCCTTCCATTTTGTCTTCCCTGATCTCCACATCTTGCGGACGTAAGGTTTGGAAACGACTCCTTCGAGCTCAGCAGAAGGAAGGAGGGATGCGATCAGGAGGCTGTACAATGCAAGAGATGAATCAAGAGCCGCGGGATGGTGTGTATGTTTATACTTATTCGCTCTGAAACTTTGAAATCTCTCCAATTTAAAAGGAACGATGATACTGTTTTCGGGGGTACGCACACGATAAATTCTGAAAAGTCTTAAACAGTAGGTACGTAGGTACCCTCAAAAGGAGCTTCTAAGCTACTGATACCATTTGGCTAAGTTTTAGTAATAATAGAAGTTTACAAAGAAAGAGCATTTAAAGGAAGATCATCTACACCTGCGTCGACGGTGGGCTTATATAATTATAATAATAATACATTAATTGTCCTAGGATAATATCCAATGGAATATATGGAGTATACATTTACATAATTGGACTTGTAATCTCACGAATTTACGTAATATGGCAATATAGGATAATTTAAAGAATAAAATTATAAAAATGCATAATTGAATAATTACAACAAAAAAAGAGTGAGTACAGTATACCAAGGTTATCAAAACGAAACAGAACTTATCACTTCAGACTTATCTTAAGGATTTGAAGAAAGATTTTTAGTCAAGCTCATACATTAGTAACACTGCTCCATTGAATAATGCTCAAAGCATAAGCATCATCTATTGATATATCCAGGTACATGTTCACATGAGAGTATAGGGGTGGCGTAAGGAGGGAGGACGGTGCTTACATCATTTACGCAAAGCGAGAGTCCCCCATCGCTCGAACCGGTCGCGCCCCCGCTGCGGCGACTCTTCCTCGATGCTCTTTTCATCAAAACCTCTCCCTCCGCCAACGTCGCTCGCACCCTTGGAAAAGAGGAATCCTCGGCGACCAAATTGCTCATCGCGCTCACACGAAGGGAAAAGTAATTGCGGGACGCAATAAGAGATGACTTAAGCACCTACAACCGAGACAGACCTCGAGAAGAGGACATGGAAGAGACTCTACGGAGTCTGAAGTAATTTAATCGCCACCCACGTCCGCAACTTTGAACCGTCACGATATCTTTGCCGACCTCCAGCAGTGGGAATTAAAAGTAGGTAATATGCCTCATTGCGAATCAAAGAGGAAAATTCAACACGGGGATGATTAGTCATAGGTTATAGAAATCCTTCCTAAATCGTAAGATAAACTATAAAAATAACCAATGCAAAGGCGGTGGGTTCGAGTCCCACCTGAGTGGGTGACACAAGCCCATGGTGTGGATTTTTACACTTGTTTGCTGTGAGCAGTTGATATCCCTCCAAATTAAGAGGATCAAACATGCTGTTTCCGGAGTACGTATACAAAAAATATTGAAAATTCACGAACTTATCTTCAAACAAAACTCCTATCCTTATGATACCATTCGGATTAAGATCAAGTAAAAATAGAAGCTTACAAACAATTAACGATTCAGTGCGCAGATAGATTAAATAGTGGCAGATATAGATTAAATACTGGCATAAATTAAAATATTATTACTTTTGCTGTACAAATGGTGACGCCGCAGGACTTATCCAACTATGTAGTCCTGATGGTAAAATGTTTTACCGAAAGAAAACGAGGCTTAGGGAAAGAACGCTTCACACACACAGGGATGAAATTCACCCGCTATTGGCTCCATCTTGGGTAGGGCCCATCTTGGATATACCCTGGTCTATCAATCCAACCGAAAGACCTTATTAACATGCAGAAGTATGAATTAAGATGAATTAAAACAAGAAATTTCTACGAGCAATAGGAAAATGGAGTACTGCGACGAAATAATGACGAACTTGGTATCAAAAATGGAATATTTATAATAACATCTCCTCGGTTAAAAACTTTTCAACGAAATTTTCTCCGTACATCTTCTAACCCGTCATCGTCACAATAGCGCAACAGTAACGAAAATGGTAGCTCCGCCATAGGACCCACCAATGAGGACCAAATTGACAAGTAATTTCCAACTGCAGACGAATAAATTTATATTTGAAAGTATAAATATTTAGATTTCATGTAAAATAATTTTGCCCGCGATCAAGACTTGGACGTGTTTTCCCTCGCAGTAAAATAGTCAACCATCTATTCCTAACCATAGATGTTCCACACGAAATGTAGATTTTACGCTCTTACTCGAAGACTCAATCATGAAGGAGGGAATTACCTTGACATGTCCTTAACGAGCTTACGACGTACAATGTGACAGCTCGCATTTATCTGTCTCTAACTCAATCCTTCGACTGCGTCAAATGAAGAACCACCAACCGTGTCGCTACTTTCTCCACACTCCTCCATGGACAATTTATCGCCACAAACACATCGTTTTACGCTACCTGCATAGGTTACAGCCACGAATAAATACGTAACCACGCAGCTTACATAAGTCAAAACGCGGGACAACGAATGTCATTTCGCGGAAATTTGCGAGAAATTCAGGACACCGAACAATGCCACCCAAACACCCACGCTAGACTTTCGCATGTACAAACCTCCCACGAGGCAATCGACACGTTTTCTACCCTACGATAAAAACTGTCGATTTTCCCACCTTGCCAATTTTCTACCTCGCTTCGAAACCCTGAGCGGCCAAGGACGGAGATCTCATCACGATGGGCGGCTCCTGTTTGATAGTGACAAGATGCATACGGTAAGGACCAAGGCTCTGCATTTACAAACATGCTGCCTCTGTGCGTGAAGGGCTAACGTATTTCAATCGTCACTCAAAAATATCGTTTGAGATTCAATGCCAAGCGTCAATTGCAGCCTTTTCTGTCATGCACGATATTCCTAGTCTGAGTCACCTACCATAAAATGTAAAACATTTTACCTGCACTGATAATGATGATGGCATTTTCGGTTGGTATGCGGTTCGTAAGTTTTCCCATTTATATTTCACTTAATTTAAATATTCAAGATTTATATTCGAATCACCTTTACTCCTCCTCATTCCTAAATGTTCAACCAATGATAAAGATTAGTCTACTGATATCCTCATCCAATTATTAGACTCCTCTACATAATAGCTAGTTAAATACCATAATTTTAATTACCTGATATATGTACCCCCACGATTCTCCATTCTTGCCTCTACAAAAAGACTTTTAAACTTCATTTTCCAGTTATATCATATCACACTTCGTTGTTATAGTTGCTAATCACCACATTTTTAGGCTGTTTCCTTTACAAAAGTTCTTTCCTTTTCAGAACTATGCTAAAATATTGCCTAAATATGTAATCCTATCGATTACATCCTAAATTTTCACTTAATACAATATTAATAAGCTATTAAAAGTTGATGGATGCTTAATTTTGAGTCGAAACTCTCTCTACCCAGCATACACCAACTTCAAAATGCATACCTCGTTGAGGTTTCAGCACAACTTTCGCTAAAATACGCGGTCTTCTAAGTTACCTGAAATCAGGAATTTGAAAAAACTACAAATTTTATCGATTCCTTAAATAAATAGGCTTGGAAAAGAACAGCAAATCCAGCCACAAATGACTTCGACACCCTATATTTGAATGACTAGCTCCCATAAAAATTCACCGCAACCATCTTAATAATCACTATTCATACATTCTATGCATTTTATCAATCTATTGCATAAATTCCTTCTCGCACTCTAAAAATTGACCAAGACTCGCCATTGGATAATTTTTTCTAAAAAAATTTGGAACTTAGAGGGAGGCCTAAAGTAAAAATTAAATTCATAAGCATATACCAACCCTGAAAGCAGAATTATGTGGCCACATAATATGGTTACGCTAATTTTTGTAGACCGACCAGTATTGATGACATTTCGTAAGGTCATTCATTTGCATGATCTCTTGCATGAATTGTCAAATTGGGCGGAATAAAATTAAAATTTGAGTAAACGCTTGAGAATTTCAAAGTCTAAACGTGGAACAAAGTATACTATAATTCCATGTGGAGGTGTACAAAATTTCAGATCTATTCGTTTATATGAAGTAAAGTACTTTCAAAAATACTGAGTAGTACGAACTTACAAAGAACTGGCGAAAAGCTAGAAGGATTTATGGAAGATGAAACAAAACGGAAAACTACTGCGCAAAATATCGAAACATTTCCTCCATCCCAGAATAGATGTTTCCCTCAACTTCTCATTTCCTACGCGTGTGTTTCACCTACTCGTCATTATCGAGGACAGTCATCAATACCGGATTGGTTTGACGCGGATCTTCGATCAATTTTCCTGTCACCTTTCTTCGACGCCGACAATACTGAAGAAGGGCCTAAGGCCTAAGCTGCGCCTTTACAGTAACGTCGTCGCAATTTCGTCGGTACTCAACTGCTATGACTTTAGGTTGCAGAATCAAGATTCATTGATACTGTTTACATACGTATACATAGGTTATATTTCTGTGGCGCGAATGGTGGTGATCTACAATGCGAAGAGCATCGTAGATCACCACTGGCCATTTTCTGATATTCCTTTCAAAATAGTACACTACGTCTATGGATTAAATCTCTATAAACCTTTTATAATAGGGTTCGGTTACCTTTTCATGCAAATAAGCCGTATGACAAAATGGTTACGTCTCAATGGGGTGTAAATACATGAACTTTATTGGAATTTTAATAAAAACTATAAGTCTACAAAATTTAAGTTATACTTACTCCAAATAATGCTATTACTATTCAATGATGTTACATTAACATTCAATGGCGGTGCCGGTCGCATGGTATTGTTTCGTGAGAGGTATGCCACACGTAGGTAGCGCCTAACCGATCCAAACCTTAAAGCGAGAGTATAGCTATTGAACCGTAAAATGAGTAGACTAAAAATTAACTCGATTTCCCTCTGAGTGAGCGGTTACCATAAGTATTTTTCAAAGTCAAAAACTTGGCTGTGCGGTCTATCTCTTGAAACCTTACAAAGCTAGGCATAAAAACAGAAAGGGAGGAGATTGGTCCACTCAAAGTATTCGAACTTCCAAGGCGAATAGGAAGTATGCCATACGTGGACGCTTAAGGAATCGGCTTAGGTCCTACGAGAGAAAAATACTGCTTTTTCACATCTTTTGTACTTGTTTTAATTCATCGAGCCTCTACGTGGGAAAGTATGGATCGCTTAATTCACGGATATATGACGGTTAGTTTCATCATTATAGGCAACATGAAAAACTTCATCGCTTCTGTATGGTAATAGAAAAATTTTTTCCTTCATCCCCTCCTGCCCCCACAGAATTTACATCAGAATATCCCTAGTTCCTGTCGTGATGGAATAATTCTGCTACCATAGTTTTTGATCCAGCAAACAAAATTGTTTTGGGAACTGATACCAAATAGTATCTATTATTCTTCCCCTGTCTATTCGTGAATCTGTCCAGCCAGAGATTTGTCCGCCTCCCGTCATTTTCCGGAGCTCCGTTCATTACATCAACTTCGCGGACTGAATTTCAACCCCCGAATATCTTCCAATCCCCTTATCTCACCCCCCTCTCTTCCTTGACACCTACTCTCCATTCTTCTTCCCCTCCCCCTCATCCGGCCTTTCCACGTCACGGCCAGAAATAATAATAAAGCACCTTCCACCCAGCCAATTGCTTCGCTCCGAAATCCACCCACCTGATCCAGCCGCTTTAATGAGGATGCCTCAACCTTGAGAGGAAGGATGTCATCCGGGAATAACAGGGTTATACGAGGAACCACCATCTATACCCATCGTGCTTTATCTTTTTTGTGGCGTATTACTAGTTCAAAACTTTAGCTGTCATCTTGAAGTATTCATGTTATGTAGGATTTAAAAATTTGCCTGCATCAAAATATTGCCTAGTATAAAATGATTACGTAAAATTTTCATTTTCGATATTAAGGCAAGTTTCAATAATAGTCTACCCAATTACACTCTTTAATTTTGACATGATAGCATATAGAGATGGGACGACTCCTATATTTTTTTGAATCCGAATCTAAATCTCAAATCAAAAAAGTTCTTTAATATCTCGAAAACTTCAAATCTCGTATCTTTCTAATCCTCTTAATAAATTCAGTTCAAATTAAAAAAAAGAGCAGCTGTAAGTTTTAGCTAAATTTTACATCTTAATGAAGTTGAATTTATGAATGCACATTTTAGTACATAATATATTTTTATGGAGGTGTATATTCAAAGTTTTTGCACGATTAAAACATTCTTTATTTACATTAAGTCATTAAAATAAATTTTATTAAAATCCTCGTTTTTTGTGAACACAAAAAAATAATGATAACAAGTCGAAGGAAAGTAGGGCAAGGGACGGTCCCGAATAAGTTACATAGGCCAGGTTATAAGGGATTTAAACGTGAAGAAATAAGTCGCTATGAAAAGGTTAGCTGATAGGAGAGAGGAATGAAGAGCTGCGCCAAACCAATCTTAGGATTTTTGACCAATAATGATGATGATATTTCTTCTTCTCAGTGAGCCGTATGTCTAACAAAAATAGATTTTCCAATCTAAATGAACAACATGCAAGCAAACGCTACCATCACAATCAACCAATCAGGCCAATCATAGGAATCATAAGATGAAGTAATTTGCCGTTTCAACGTCGGTCTTATGCGCATAAGTCGAAAATGGCTGTTGCTCACTCGGATGGTTCTATTCCTCAAACGTGGGCAAAACACTTCTCCGGCATATCGTTAGCATTTCTCTCCACCATCCGAGCGGAGATTATGATGATGAGGAGGAGTGGAAATGAGAAGAGCAAAAACGATTCGCGAAAATGCGCATGCACTCGACAGTCCAAGGCCGTCGGCCACAGTAACTGGCGGTGGGAGGTGTATGGGATGTGAGATAGCCCCCATGCAGCGAGGGATGGGCAGGAAGATCCGAGCGGTGGTCACGGTGAGGGACACCGGGAATAATCATAAATTGAAGAGCGGTATGCGAACACGTATTGCACGTGTCGGAGATAAAGGACCGTACCACGTACGCCAGTTCTAATTAATACCCTTATACAAAGATAGACGACATAAAAGAGTGAAGTTTTTCGACGCACTGCCATTCGATTGCGATTCGCAAAATTATATTGGGCGATCTATTCTCAGGAGTACACATTCAGTATGGGTAGAAACGATTATATAAAATTAAGCGGGGAGATTAGACCTAGATAGATATGGTGACAAAGGGAAAACTAAAAAATAATAAAGGAAGAAAACTTCGACGAAGAAGTCGACTCTTGGCGCAACACTAAAAATTAGATCGGTCATAGATATAAAAAGTTGGCACTTTGGTTGGACACTTCCCTCATAGGTCCAAGTATCCCATAAAAAATAAGTCATTTACATGGTCGCTGAGTACGAGGTGTCGTGTACAGGCACCACATGACACTTAACAACGTTAAATGAACCCTGAAAGAGTAGAACTGTGTACATTTAATAACTATTTTTTCAGGACGATTGGTACGGAAATTATTTTTTTGGGGGAATTGCGAGCCATTTTCTCATTAGAAAAAAATCAAAGAGGTTGAATAGATCAACAAACTATGAAAGATTAAACAATCAGTGAGCATTGAAAAGCCCTGAACGCTCTTGGAAGCGGGAGTGGAAGTTTATCCCTCAGTAGAAACATGTTTCACAACCATTGCCTTCGAAGCCTCGGAGAATCTCTGAACTGACTGCGTCTCTAATTAAACCAATCTTGGACCCGTGCTTATGGCGTGCAAAAAAAGAGAAAACAATTGACGTGAAGTGTCACGGAATGCGCATATTCTGTAAGCGGTGTGATAACTCCGTCAACGACTCCTCACGCGCCTTCTTGACGTCGGTGGGATTATCCTACTTTCCACTTCGCAACTCCTTCGACTTAATGCGTTCATCTTCACTATGGTGACAGAGTGCTTAAATTTTATAATTCCTGGGTTAATTACTTTTCGCTTCGCTTAAAACTGCCAGCTGACCTTAAAGAAATGGTCTCCTTGCATTGCATCACACGTTTCACCTTCAAAGTAATCTCCTAGTTGATATTTTTTTCTGAAGCCTTTGTGGAAAACTTGCACGCTGGGAAATCCGAGGGCTCCTAAAGATTCCCATCACTGTTTAGAAAAATAACGTGCGTGGTTGAAAAATCCTTTGTGTCATTTCATTGATGGTGTTCCAAAGCAAACCGACAATAGCGAAAAAAACCTATAAAAATGAGGTGGCACATTCCAGAGCAATCATATCGGCCAATAATTTACTATTACATAGTCAAAACACTTATAATTTAACAAAACAAAGTTATAGTTATCAATATTTTCTACCTTTTAAGAGCTGATAGTGCTTCAATCCCCCAACAAGTGCATGAACGATAAATGCAGTCTTAGGCTCATGGACGACCTACGGCGGTGAAAGAGCAATTAAGCTTCGAATTCTCAAAAACCGTCAATAAATCCATCCAGTATCGATTTATCATTTTTTTCTGAAACTTATTCATTATATCTAAGCCACATTCATAAATGGCGCATTTTAGCCAAATGACTGCGAGCAGAAGGAAAGTGTTTATATGAGATTCAACAAAAATGCAAATGCTTATATGAAATTTCGATGGCGACACTTCCCCGTGCAAATGTTTTTATGTAGTTTTTACCGTCGATGGCGACCATTTTTCCACAGAAGTCGAGAGAGGAGTGAAAATTATTGCAGTCGCCTACTAACGGATACCAAATTGACTCTAGAACTCAAGGGTAGAGAGTGAAGAATTCACAACTGGTGGTGTTGATGAGGAGACTGCGACACCAGCCGTGTTGGAACAAAAGGCGAAATTCGGTCAACGCCCATTCTCCGTAAGTACCGTTTAGAGGACATGAGTCAGATACGGAAAGACCCACAAAGCTTGGGTAGACAGGAGGATTCGGCGATAGATCTGGTTGCTGCGGTTCCCTGGATATAGTTTTCACTGAAATTTCGCATTTCTCCCTGCGTTTTCGAAAGAAAGGTATATAGATATGTGATTGTTTCAAGCATTGCCCCATTTAAATAACTACACCGATAAAACTAATTTTGCTTGGATTTTATTCGATTTAAAAAGATTTAAGGATAATTCAAAACAAGTAAAATGAATTCGGCAATAGTGACTATCCATGCTAACAATAAGGCTTCAACCTTAAATAACGCATTTACTAAAATAATAATTTTTGAAATTTGTGAGATTAAATCTTCTCATTTATGTGAATGTAAAATAGCAAATATAATTCAAAACTGTTTTATGGAAATCAAGAGTATTTGAAGGCCGAGAGAAAAGGAAAATCTTCAGAAACTCCAATTTAAAAAATGTGGTAAACTAATCCCCCACAACTTGAGACATGATGATATGAAGATCTTCGATGGGTCAACAGACGAGAAAAATTGCTAAGAAAAGCCTCCCACGAAAGCCTCGTATGTAGACCAATATATTTAGAATATTATGAAAAACACACGATTACCATAATTGAGAAGAAAAGAAAATAAGAGAGCTTTGAAAAAAAGATTTGCTTTCGCAAGATTGATTACCTATGTTGTAGCACAATGAATCGAGTGTTGTATTAGAGCCTTATGAGAGCCAACGCCTGTAAATCTATACCCTATATCCAAATCCAGCTCTTAAAAATGTACAGTTTATGCATTAAATCTTTTCGAGCAAAAAAATACCAGCAACGTTCACCAGATCAAGTTCTCTAGTTGCACAATATCAGATTCAAACTCGAAATAATTTTTTCACAGACAGCTTTCGCTGGGTCGATTTACATTTTAAACGTAAAGGCACAAAACGGCTGTTTGGCTACCAAGATTCGATCAATAATGGATTTCTTGGTAACATAAAAAAAGAAAAAAACGCAACCAATATTGACGTATATGAACTAGAGTAGACGATAATAGCCTCGCAACTTCATGATTCAATTCAACAGTAAAAAAACACGGAGGTGGTCGTATTTTTAACTCGATAGCAGCATATAAAATGAATAAATGAGGCTTACTCTCTTTCCTTACAAGAAATCGGACTATTATGATTAATTACTTAAGGATACGGCGATATTGCTACAAATGCAGCAAACCAATAAATACCAGCATACCTAACATGAATTCATCCAATAATCAAAGATACCAACGTCCTGAGATCGATCCAGTTTTGTATTCTGGGTAATCTGGGAAGCTATCTTTTTTTATTGATGGAGTCGGGGGTATTTGGCCGGCCAAAACACGTTTATTTGCACTTTTTTTTGCACATTTTACAATGTAAAATCAGAAAGTCATCAAATAATGACATATCTGAGTTAGTATTGCTCAATTAATATATTTGTCAACAACAAAACATAACGCCGACCGCAAGAATCCGGATTAGAGGGGGAAATAAACATATGACGTGACTTCGAGTGGGAGCGGCATTTATTGTCGAGGACCGAACTTCTCGAAATACCACTCTTTGCCGAGTAAATTTGAGCAGGAAGAGGGATAGCCGCTTCAAACAAGCAAAAGAGATTTGAGTCAATAAATACACGACTCCCGCACAATTCTGTAGCTCATTTAACTACCGGTCTCGCCAGACAATGTCCCGCCAGCCATGGCGTCTCTTCAAAACCTCGTAATCGCGACGAATGACGAGGAATACGTAGAATGTGAAGAGGATTCCGCGCCAAACCTAATTTTAAAAGATGCGTTGGCACACACAACGGAGTTGGTCAGTATTTACAGTGAGCCACTCGCGACGGCGACCACAAAAATGTGTTTACACGACGAGAGGCAGGCTTGGGGATGGCGTCAGGCTATCTTCCGCGGACTCAATGAGCTGGATGCAGAGGCAAAGGGCTTGAGACGAGTTCTTTCACGAACTGCGTTATCTGCTGCCGCCTCTGAGGTCACATCAAATAACAGCGCATGTGAAAGACCACAAAAATGAGAGCGCTAATGAAAGAATCTACATGATATTCGCATTTCGAGAGATATCGTACAGAAACCGTGTTACAATACACATATTCTCTTTTAAGTGAGAAATTTCATGAGGTACCGGCATTTCCAAAGTATTTAATCCTAATGAAACTTCATTTAAATGGAAAATAACCGGGAGCTTCGGCTTCCAATTAAATTATCCATTTTGCCAATTTGGACTGAAGATGATTACAAAAAGAACTTCTATTTTTCATGAGAGAAAAAATAATAAGAAAATGAAAATATTTATTTTTAATTAGGGTGAAATGTTGATGAAACCGCTTCACATCATTTCTACACCGATATTTCGGCTTCAAATTAGAGAAGTAACCCATCTAACGACAAATTTCAATCAACTCAAGTTGACGAATGTTTTGATGAAAGCATCATTTCAAGGGCAATTTTTAAGTATTTGCTTCAGTCATCCGAACAAAAACGCTTTTCAAAAGCATTCCTTCCATTAACATCAAATCCTTTATTGAGATTAATATAAAAATCTCACAGCATTAAAAAAAGTAAACAACCTTTATCATTTACATTCCATTATCGTGACATTCGTCCAAGTAAATTTATTCAATTTTGTTAAAAGCTATCGGGACAAACTTTACTCGATGACTTCATTTGTATTCTCAGAAAATCGTATTTTATTACTTCCCATTGATTTAACTTTTTATTCTCCATAGAGGGGATTTTATTTTAGTGCAGAGGAAAATTGAATGAAATCGCCTTAATATTTTCAAAATGGACAGAAAAAACAAACAGACCTTTCTTATCACCGTCACTCACCAAATTAAACGTGTAACTAAGAAGTAATGTATATTAAAAGATTGAAACATTTAAATAAAAGAGAGCTCTTTTGCCGTACTAAAACTGTCTTACTTTGTCAAAGCCATCATCCACATACTAAATACACTAAATCTATACTGACTTAAAGCCTATAAATTGTATTACAAATTAATTTTTTTCGTCCGGTAGAATCTACTTACTTCGACAAAATTGAAATCTAACTAATAATTACGTATAAATTCTGATAAAAAATATCTCCTTCGTGTACAGTCGTATTAGTGACTACATCTTACACGTGAGACAGAGTGGAGGGTGTTCTTCCAATCAAAATTTGAACTATTGATGAAGTGATTTATAAACTTGAATCAAATAATAACATGGAAACTTAAACCGGTATTATATAACGGAGAAAGAAATAATATCTTGGGCACTGAGAGGACAGAGATCATCAATTTGTTTTCGGGTCCAGTGGGATAGGTGCGCCGATTAAGTCCCCAGCATACCTTCGCGAGTATAATCCATACTTTACAGAGAGAAATACCAAGATCAAGGAGGAAAGCTCTTAGCTCATCGACAGGAATGAAACTAATAGCATCATCTCTGACATTTATGGCAATAATTGATGCAATTTATTCCTTACGTTAGCCTTGTTCCATATTAGTTATTTTTCCAGCAAGAGAGGCGAACTGCGACCGATTAACGCCGAGTTAAATAGGCTCTGAAACAAACAACATGATTTTTAGGTCACTTGAGGAAATCCTGCTAAATTTCCACAGTTTTTGCTATGGCGCTTGTTGGATGCATCTGTTTTGCACTCTCCCCATTGCAATTATAAGCAAGTAAAGCACCGACTCCACACTGGATACATAGGGGATGTTTACTTGTGTCAGGGAGGAGAAATGGAAGCTGTGTTCGGAGCACGTGCTGCGCAAAAGAATTTATTCAGGCCAAAGTAATCTAGCGCTCCAAGGAAGGTGGAGCACTTTCATAAATGTTCTGCGTGTTTGAATAATTTGATTTAATAAAGACGAAGAACGGGATGACAGCAACACAGCCTTATGAACGTGCTATAAATCCGATATATGAGCAATCGTCATATAAAATTTATGGGTGGAAATAACTTAAGGCGACTTTTAACAGCAACAGTGCATGTGCACTATGCTTCGTATTTACCAGTTATTTGAGGTTAACGTGAGATGGAAAATAATAGCATGTTCCTGAAAGGTAAATAAGCTAATCCTAAGGCTAATCCAGCTCGTTCTATTCTCCGGCCAGCACCAGTGAACAACGTCTTTGATAACCAAAATGTCATGGCCCACGAAGTATCTAACGATAAGAAACAATGAACAGACAATATTTGAGGGAAAATGTACTCTACCCTGTATCTACATCTCGCCGAGGGTATATCTGATGCCGGTAAATTCGACGATTCAAAGACTTATTTATTTGCTGTGAGTGAAGTAACAGTTAAATAAATACTTCTTTAAAAAAAACTTTTTAAAAAACACGCTTTTATTTCGCTTGGAACAAGTAATAAAAAAAATATTTCAAAAAATGGACTAAAGAGTAAAAAATAAATTTTATATGAATAGTTCAAAGAACCTGGGTAATCCATAATATTTTCACTAATAAATTTTTGAAATGATAATTCAAAGAACCTGGGTAATCTATAATGTTTTCACTAAAAATAAAAGCGTGGGGGCCTCACCATAACATATTACTCCATTACATAAAAATTCATTTACGTCAGCCCGCATTTAACCCTCAAATTTGCAAATTCCTTCACTCCTATGAAGTTAGCACCGTTCTTATCCACTCTGAACTGACATAAATGCACCTATCTCTCGGCACCCTTGAGGAAGTTACTATTTTATCATACTTCTTCCAAACTTGTTACACACTTCAGAGGCCATTCTCCACAAAGAGTCTCTTCTCAATCACCTTTTCTCCATATGCACTGTTTAAAAGTTACATCAACAATTCTGGGACCACTTTCTGTCTTTTTGAAGTATCTTCAACAAAACTACAGCGTCCTCATAAAACTTCATCCCAAATTTTTGAAAATAATAAGTTTGAGAGCGACAAAGCAAGGAGTCCACATTGCCGTAACCGAGAATGAGTGGCTGGTATCTCCGGCAAGTTTCAAATAATAGTGACGCAAGCGGCATATCCGTACAGATGCTTTCCATTTTTTATTCGCCGTCGCCCTACATACGCCCTTGAACCGAGGAGATCGACGCTCAATCCGCTTCCAAGTCAGTTTCCCTTTGAGAACGATAGAGAGGTAGGGTAGAGAAATATTCGGGCGGTCAGCCGCTGAATGCTCACCGAAGCACGAGAGGCAGAAATAATTTCAAACCACTTGCTTTCAGTTTTTAGGCTGGAGGCTATAGTAGTCGGGTTGTTGGGCCACAAAAATGAATGAGTAGTTGTATTTCTGTATGCTCGTGTCCTTAGCACTCTCCTAGTTTCTTGTCCGACCGCATCTCGCTATCCTTTGTGCTTGGCCTGCGTTCGGTAAGAGAGTGTGTGTCTGATTAAGGCTGGGATGAGTGCTGCACGCCTGCTGTGGAATCATCCCGTGCCACACACTCTAATGGTGGGTTGCAAAGTACCTTGTAAATGTAGATGAAATGATAGGCCAATTCAAGTGCAAATAATTATGTCCAAAAGGACGCCTTTAAAATAGCTGCCACGCTAAGGTAGCAAATATGAGTTATGGGCTACGCAAAATGCTACAAGACGGGAGTCTGAAGTACACGGGAGTACAGAGAGAAGAGACGGGAGTATAGTTTGCTTAGCACCACATCAACAATTTTTGGTGGAAAGTGAGTTACACCCAATATCAAGATAGATGCTATCCCAATTAAGAAATCATTCAATTTAAGCGCGGCTGACCTGAACTCTAACCAGAAATTTAACAAGGTTGAAATTCCTAATAAATGGAAGCAACAAGACCCCGCATAGTTTCCATGTTTTCAGGTTAGTTATGCGCTAAAAATTCCAATAAGGTTGGCTCACTTGTTCAAGCCATTGCTAGTAAACACTTAACAACTGAGTTGAGTTAATTACAGTTCCAAGCGCCCTTAATACCTAGCAAAACCATTGAGATTACAAATTTGGGAGTACCATCGATGTGAATGGTAAATGTAAGTGTTTTGAGGTGTCTATCTAAAGGATGGTTATTATAATTGTGTCATCTTCTGCATCACGTTAAAAATTGCGGCCTTGGGATTATTTTTCTTCTGCTGCTAACATGTACTCACCACTCAGCCTACTTAAGGTCAAAATTTACAGAGCTCGCAGTCGTAAGTTGCCAATTACCTCTTCCCCTTAATCCCAACACCCGCATTAGACTTGTTAATCCTCCTCCGAAGAGTCAGGCCACACATTAAGAGCTAGCAATATGCAAAATATTAGAGTAACGACTTTTCTCTTCGTCATCCAACAACAGTGTAACAAAGTATATCGCTATCAACATCCGCATCGTAAAAAAGGTTGGCCGTCTTCACTCGTGAAATTATTAACGGCAATTCAGAGATCTATTCAAAGATAAAATACATAACAATACTTCGAAGATCATAAACTCTATGAAAATTAACCATGCTCGTTGAATTCGCAAAAATATTGAGCCTTTATTTATTAATTTTTAAAATATTGATTTAAAAAAACTAAAAAATGCATTGACGTCGAGCATGAACTTTTGCAACCCGGCAAGGGCTTCATTCACATTACCATGATGGCATTCATGGCCATTCACCATTAGATGAATCATAGATGAAACGGAAAGTGAACTTCGCCCGACAGAGACTCCTCCCGACGAATAGGCAAGGATTCTTAGAAGAGCAAACAATAAAAGTGAATTACTGGGGGCAAAAAAACAAACATTAATTTTCTTTCATACTTAATCTTGCTCAAATAAGGTAGTACTCCGCCTTCACTCAAAGCGAGAATTGAAATTTTGTATGCAAAATGACTAATTTTACTTCATACTATATGTTCGTTGAGAAGATGAATACTAAACGAAGATTCAACAGTTCTCCAGATTATTGCTAAGATTGCATTGAACGAAAAAGTAGCTATGACAACGTGCTAACCTACGTTCTCAACAAATTATGCCATACTCACTTTTATCTTTAAAAATATTATTGGCGGAATTTTGGAAAGGTAGAGCATCATCTCTATGACAGTTTGAGAAAGAAGGAACACCTGTTTTCGAATTTCTGACCATTATGACCTTGATTCTTTACCTTAAGCAGTTTCCACTACCACCAGCCATTTACCCTTAGAATTGAACTCAAATTAACACATTCATTCAAGGATATTGATTTACCACCCCTTAAAACCCCTTTTTCAACATATACATGTCGAAGTAACCGTTTAGTAATGCTAAAAAAATTCACCACAGCCCGTTCTCCTTTTTACCAAGTCATAGGCACCCAAGCTCAAAAGTCAATTCTAACAAGGAAACTTCATTTTAGCGTGTTAGTTAAAGCATGTGGTTTCTGTAAATGTCACCGAAAAAGGAAAAATCAGTTGAAATATATGCCGTAGCCAATTGCATGTTCAGTATGAAAGTTGTAAAACCCCCCAACACAATCCTGAATACGTGGGATGGCTAAACAAAACATCAATATCCTTAATTACAATCTTGATGGGAGAGTTGAATCACCATTCCATTTTTAAAGCCCTCATCGCTTAAGGACATGGCACAAAACAAAACACTCTATTTCCGGACATCCATTAGGTTCCACACATACAAAGTCTCTCACCCGCGAACAGGTAAGTTTACTTAAGGATCAAGGAATTTGCACCTAAGCAATATTAACGAGAAAGTGATGAAATCATCTATAATTAGTATTCAAGATGCTAGAATACGTAAGATCCCTCGTCACGTTAAAGAAAACAATGCTCATCATTTCATTTCAAACTAGGAATTCTGTTCCATCATTTATTTAGAAACGAATAATGGCATTACAAATAGCGAAGTTTCTTTAATCACCGTATTTTGTAATTACCCACAGTCGAAAACCGAAAATATGGATATAAGACAAGCAATATTATTTTAGATTAAAATTGAGTATCACTAGACTAATGCCTACGACTATTAATTATTCCGAAAGCTACCAAAATTAAGGTTATTAAAAATAAAATATTTATTAAAATATTTAACGCTACCATTTGAGAAAATTATACTTACATAACTTACCAGTAATATTTACTGGGGTTTTGACTACGACGGTAGGCTTAACAACACTGGAAGGGGAGTCGCTTCCTTTTTCAATGACAAAATTGTCAAACGCGTTATGTACAACACACACAGACAAACATTTGACTTATATTCCATTATAAATGACTGAATTTATGTCACGCTATTGAATGGTATAAATGGTTTAGCTCAGACCCATTATCGTCGTATCTTAGCTACACGTCCACTGGGAATAGCGCCTGTTCAAAGTACTCGTATTGGAAAGACAAATCACACGAGCGAGGGGTGCCTGTTAGGATCTAATTCAATTGCTAATCGATCGTATGGAACGATGTCAGATCATGATCCTGAACAGCAAAAGCAACGTCCGGAATCAAACGCTAAATAATAACGCTTCAAGAGTGTAACTCGTTCTACTCCCTCTTAATTTACGCCACGAGCATAATGAAGAAAAACACCATCAGTGGAAACGGTGCCTGCGTGCACCAGAGGCATATCTGTCCGCGGGTCATACCCCGGACTTCCCAGCATCTGTGTCGGTTACCTTGAAAATCCGCGTGCGAGGAGGAGATGGAGGGAGAACAGAAAGTGAACGACAGTGACGTCATCTGCGCAGAAAACCGCCCTTCCCATCGCGATAGCAGGAGGAGGACGAAGAGCAAGGAGAAACGGTCCGACGGGAGATGACGCCACGTACAGATCATGGGCAAACCTAGAACATGTGCAGCTGGAGACGCTTAAATATTAAAATGCCAGCAAAAATATGCGGATATGGCCACTCCAAAGCCAACGACGAATCGAAGTGCTAATCCTGTTGAGCGTCAAGGTTTTTTGAAAGGCAGAAAAGAATGCAAGGAGAATCAATAACGTCAGATTTACTGAAAAAAAATGCTCATAATCTTTTCAAAAGGCATAAAATTATACTAATGCTGCTTTGAATACTCCGACCGGTAGAGGTGAAACGACAGCGAATTCCAAAACATTTAAACTTATTTGATTAAGCTTTCGCGGCTTTCTATGGCTAATAAACTTATGAACGGGCAGTATTTCGAGCATAAGAGAAGATCGGTCATAAGAACAATTTTCACTCGAGAACAACAACTTAATCTGAGTCCTGGTTGAAATAAGTGGATGTTTCAGATTGAAGAGGTGCACATGACCTTCAAAGAGGAAAAGGGACCAATAACCTAGATTTACAGAATTTTGCAATAGGTAGATAATGCCACACTCATATTAGGTTCAATTGGAGTGAAAATATGACTTTAACCGAGGGAAGCCTTCACTCCGTTTTCACACTCTCGAAGTGACTCGCGGGATATTATGCAGCCATAAAAAGATGACAATCGGCACGAACACCAACGCTCTATTGAAAAATTGAAAATTTTATAGTAATATAAATTTCTGCCATTTCTTCTGAGCAATAATGCAAATATTAAAAAAAAATCCTTGTGAGGTTATCAATGTCTGTTTTTTTATTACAACTGTTTTTTGTTTTAGATATGTAAACTATTTCTTTGAAGTCTTTTTTTCAATATAATCTCATAATTATTATTTTAAAAATCGGCAGAATTGCATTCGATTTACTATGAGGTACTAGTAGTTGTTAGAAATCACTTTCTCACGTGGAAGGGAGAAGGCGAAATTACTAGCGCAAAAAATACGAAGGAGATGGCATTTCTCGGCCTAGTCGGCAAGGCATGAATGGCGACACTAACGGCGCAACGCAAGAACGGACGTATGTACCCTCTCAAGATGAAGCATCGTCGAAGGACGGACAATCCTCCGCAACACTCTCGAGGATGAGTCGTAGTTGTTGTTTACGAGTGTTGTCGTCAACACTCGCTGAATCAGGAGCTCCATCCCGTAAAATGATTTCTCCATCCAATGTGCACTCCGTTCAGACGACTATTAGCGAATACAGTGTGAAAAATCGATCTCTGCTATTTCTCATAAGAAAGGCGAACTTTGACATACATTAAATACACAAGCAAAGAAAATATTCCACAGTTAACAGCCTCGGTGGCAGCAGTGTACAATCCTAACCTGCCAAAACCGTAGGTCCCGCCGGGGTAGCTTCCCCCTATTAAGGGCATGGGTGCTTGTACAGGTAATACATCGAAAATAAATGAATTAATTTGGTTAGGTTCACTAATATATATGGAAAGGCACGACACGGGTTTCACAACATAGTTACGTCGTAAGTTACCTGACATTGGTTAGTTAGTTAGCTACCTGATGATATAAGTTTGCTATGAAATCCGGGACGTGATTTCAAAAAATACATTAATGAATCTTGCGAAGTTTATTATTTCATTCTCCAAAGTGGAAAGGTTCCACATAGTTAAGCCTGAAATCGTCAATAATATTTTGTAATATTTCTTTGTTATTTTTTTGTAGCCTCCCGATATAATAGCCTAATAGTGTTGTTTTTGAGTGGTGAATATAAACTTTAAAAACATATAACTGTGGTTTAAATTTTCCAACGTTTCATGGATTAATTTCGATGTGAGATTAAAGATTATTTTTTCCTAAAGGAGATTGGGATAGAGGGTGCGAAGTGGTAGCTCGTGATAAATTTAGAAATATGGGTATATATGATTTTTTGGAAAGAGATTACCCAAGTACTCTTACAGAATATGACAGTGTAAATTGAAAAGCGCAGAATTAATAAAATACCCAGTAGTTAGAATAACTGATGATCTTACTGGGAACAAAAATATCAAAGAGATAACTGGTTAGGCCAATCGCAATTAAATTTTGTGATGCTTGATAAATAACTAGAAAATGTGGTGACGGTATTGGAGAAAACAGGCTTCTTTTCCATAGTGAGATCTCGTACGCTGCAACAGTAGATAGAATCGTGAACAAGAAATTAGTGAAACACTCCCCGGATGTCTTCATTCTAGGGTATAATAACGTGCAAATAAATTAGAAAAATAGGACAAAATGAGAAGAAAACAGAAAAATTCACAAAAAATTCACGAAGAAGCAATTCTCCCTGAGGGGCAAATTCCATCGTTAAGTGGCGCGACATTCAATGCCACAGTTAAGGACCTGCGCGCAAACAGCATAAGTGGGATCAATTACATGTATTCACAGCATAATAAAATGTTTCGCTAAAAAGACCTTGGCCAAACTTCGCAGAAATATCTGCGCCATATTCCCCGAGGCCAAAAAACAGCTGTGTGACAGTCAATATGATCAAATTCCAGCCATGAAAAAAATAATGCTTTCAGTTGCGCAAGTCCAGGCGCCATTTAGCAAACTTTGGAGGCACCTGACATTTTTTTACGAGATAAATAAGTGAAAAGTAAATAACCGGCGCAAAATTGATTACTACGGATGAAGAAAAATAAAGCATGCACATTAAAATGCATTCATACACATTTCTATTTCCTATTATCGGCTAATGAAGAAGCAATGAAACAGGGTTTGAAATTCATTTTGGGGAATTCTCATTTATCGAAAAATGAAAAATAATTTATATTAACTTACTGTGGGGATAGTATCACGCACATTCAAAGAAATCGAGGAAAATGGTTCCGATATGGACATTATCTAATCCTGAGGCCAAATATGGCGGGAAAAGAGTGCTTATTGGATTTCAAAGGGAGCATCCTTTCTGAAACTGCTCAAGTTTATTATCCCAGAGATCCTTACCAATGATCAAGCATTTTAGTAACTAAGTTAAGAATTGTGGCTTCTACAATTTTGCCTCGGATAGAGAAAATACATAAGGGCTTATAGTTCTATAGGTTTTCTGGGTCGCCACTTTTAAACGTAAGTTTAATAATTTACTCGACCGCTTGACTTGCATCCATTCCAAGTAAACTACCTTCCGGTAAATTATTTCGTGAATACTACTGTATAAATTAATGATTATAGATACCGGAGTGTACGTGAAAATTTTTTAAACGTCGATAGCCCACGTACAAAGGTGAAAATATTAACACATGAGCAAGGGAAAGACATTCTGAGAAGACAAAGTGAAAAGGTTAGAAGAATAATATTTCATTTTTAATGAAGTTGAAATCGACTGACCGACTAAAAAGGTATCACACCTAGAATCGGTGAGGCACACACATAGAAACTGGATTTTCGGCAATGAATTCTCTTCACTTATGCGTCATTTTTTTAGTTTTTAAAATAATTTAAACGACAATTTCACTTTAATGGAGGTCAATAACCGTAACGATATCCTTCAACTTCTCCTCAGGTCTCAAAAATCACACCTATGACCACTTTATCGACTACAAATTTGAAAATACATTGAACAAGCTAAAGGTGGAACTTAGAATTAGAGAAAAGGTAGAATTTGTTGAGATTATTTGTATGTGAAATCGTCAAAATTTTACTCGTTGCAATACTAAAACTTTAGGTATATACGGCTCTTCCATGGGAAAAAAATTTCTTCATACGCCTTCGGTATGAAATGTCAAAAGTGAGTCGGCTCTATTGGATAGCTGAGTGAGTCCCAAAAAATAATCCTCTACGTGCTATGCAGTGGAAGATAAAGATCAAAGGATCAAGCATCACGCGTGCATAAGACTCCCTTTCACTTTTTCGCTTCAAGAAAAGGCAAAAATATATATCTCCTCATTCTGTAGTACCGGAGAAAAATTCTCTTAAGATTATTTTGCTATGGACGTAAAAGAGAATAAATACGCAATCATGAAAAATAAGACGAAGGGGAGCTGAGTCAAACCAATCATCGGATTGTTGACTAATGATAACTAGTCCTTCTAATAAACACCTCAAAACTATACACGTATCATAGTTATCTGATAAAATGTCATCGTTGCAACTAACAACTGCTGATGACAATTTCAGCGTAAGTAATACAAATCATACTTATTTGCTACCAAATATACTGATCTGGAAAGTGATGATAATTTGCCTGGTCTTCATAGAGTGATTGATAAGGACTTAAACCACCTGCATCGGGCATATTCTCTTAGATTAGATTGATTTTTAATAACTATGACGTGAACACGTAGCGCATTGCATACTCCATGCTAGTTAAAACTCAACCCCAGCCAAGCACCCTCGACGCGGGCCGCAGGGTTATCTACATAAAAATAATAGCCAGCGAGATTCTCCAAGTGTGTTTTGTAAGTATTTCTCACTCAAGATTCGCTAAGCTACAACTTAAATTGATTAAGGAGCTACTAAAATTATACGTCTTAGTACGGAAAAAAAACACCTCGACAAATTTTGTCTTCACTATCAGTCAACGAGAACGTACGTTTCTTTTCTTCAAATACGTCGTAACAAACTCCAAGTAAATCTTTGGACCTTTCCCGAGAACAACAGGATGTATACAGAGAAAACTAGGGAGCAGAGGAAAATTGCGGAAATGTTTTGGGAATTGAGTTAAATGGAACGTCAAATTGAGGAATCCAATAAATATTATCCACTATGAAAAATATTCAAGAACCCGCTCGCAATACACTAGGGCAAGCAAACTGACAACACTCTTGAGTTGTAAAGACGACCGGATGTCGTTGAATTTCCCTCGCCCTGAAATATGCCTGAGAATAAGATTCTATCAGAAAGGAAACAGAATTTCTAGTAGACCGATAGTGGCGGAACAAACTTTTCCGTAATACTTTTTTGACCATAGTATATATGAGTGAATGGACCTCCCTGACTTAAGACCAGGTTTTAAATAGTTTAAGGCGGTTTATGGGGTATTATTCAGATGTAGAAACAAGAGGGAAGATTTCAGGACACGAGTTACGATATCCAAGGTCAACATCCCGCTGGGGGGTGGATCTTTCTTCCCACGCCCTTACGCCGTGGCAGTGTCCAAAGGCAGCCACCGGAATGGTTTCCGAGAAAGCACCCCTTCAACAAGGAAAACTCGCCTGACCTCCCCCACTCTCTTCCCACACATCACGAATATCCATTCTCTTTGTGTTCCAGGTATCATCAGTACCCTCCGAGCCATGGGATTCCGTTCCAATTAATTACAACCACATATTTTTCCCTCTCTGTCATCATAAATAGCCATCCTTTTCAGAGGGAACTTCCCTCAGTTGGATTTTATGTTCTGGCAAACGAAATTAAAGATCCATCGTATCCTCGCCCAAATATCGAAATTTGTTTCCAAAATCTCCAAGCCAAAGATAATAATAATAATGATCTAATATTTTGCCACGTAACACTTGCATCGAATGCGGCTTCATGGTGATCTACGAGGAACTGTGCAAGCCACCACCAGGGTGTGTGAAACGGGGGATTCTACACCAGGCATGCGGCACTCATCCAAGCCATTATCAGGCATGCGCTCATTCGGCGGACGCGGGACAAGCACACAGGACAGCGAGATGCGGCCAGACTAGAAACTAATAGAGTACTAAAAACACAAATACGCTACCATGGAAATAAAACTATTAGTTAGTAATGGAAAGGCTTAGGCTACTGTAGGTTGGTGACTCGTCTCAAAATAGCAATGGAAAATGGTCAGTACAAATATCAAACTTTAACTACCTCGAAATTATAAAAAAGATATAATCACCACAGCAGTAATTTCTAAATATTTGAGGATGAGTTTCTCAACGCTGCAGAATTTTTCATTCATGGGGTTTAAAAAGAAGTTCTATTGCTCCCATAGGCGTATCTTATAAACTCAATATTCACACCAACAAGCATTAGACAGTGAAGTAAGAAAGAATGACATTACTCTTTAAGGTTCGAGAATGGAACAGGTTTTCCTAATAGAATTTCGAATTAAGGCCCAATCAAATCCTCCAATTGTGGTAAAGCATGTGGGAGTCCAATGCATGCTGCATACTGGTGATCGATCACCCCCTGCCAAACACCCTAGAGGTGGCTCGCAGGGTATTATGTAGATGAATAGTATCCTTATACCTCCTCGCGTTGGTTCCTCAGATTTAATTTAAACAATAAGGTTAAAAGTGGCTACGCAGGATCCTAAAGTTGAAGCCAACTTTTATTCCCTTAACTTCAACAAAATTGAGGAATGGCAAAGGCCAGCAAAGGAAATACCTAAAAATAGAATTTATTAAAATTCCGGTGCTTTTTCTTCTTCCCGAGTGATTTTTATTGTATTCTTCAATTTGAATTCTTCGATCTTGAATACGATGCAAAACCAAACGCTATCGTTGGAATTAGCCAATAAATGACCTATCGGGGATCACTTGATGTTATATTTTGCCGTATCAATCTTGATCGTATGAGCAGAAGACGATTATTGCTCTAGCACACATTTACCGTATTATATTTCTATCAACGTACGACGCGCATGTGGCGGTCCTCTGGCATGCTGCATGTTTGTGATTGGTCGCCCCCTGCCAAACACCCTATAGGTGGCTCGCAGGGTATTATGTAAATGTACCCTCAGCGTGAATACAGCAACTACTCCCCATGAAACGGACAAATAGACAAACCTTTTCCCACTCTTTGCAGTGTCTCTTGAACGCCACCTCATTTATCTTGCACTGCAACCCCCTCCTGGGAGAATGGCCATGAAGTCACCCCTCGAATCCGGTTTTGAAGACATTTCCAAAGCCACAACTCACCCCCAACACGCCTTTACAATCCCTCACACACAATCCCCGCAAAAGCAGCGCCCACGAAAATATGGCGTTGTTCCCACCCGTTCTGTCTTGCCTGGTGAAAATCCCATGGTGCCACTCCCACGAGCGTGACCTATCCTCCACGTCATACGAATTACCCTCGCCCCTCCGGCTGAGGATGGGGTGGATTTGGCTTATTTCAGGTTTTAGCCGAGGAGAGAGTGAAACTATTGGGAAGGAGGCTTCTGGTCATTTCGTCAAAACCGCAAACTCATGGGGCTCATGGGTATATAGCGGGGGTTCCGCTCCGCCAGCCATGAAAGAATGTGTCAACGGCCTGCTCACAAGCGACACAGAGCTTCGGAAAAGTATACCATATAGTTAGTTAAATCGTGATTGCAGCTATGTGATTTTCTTAAATTGATCAAATATGCATAGAAAATTTTTGACCCTGCAATATCTTATAATCTTATTGTACAGGGTGTTTCAGGAGGAATCTGGAATACTTCAAGAGGCGGTAGAGGAGACAATTTCAAGCATTTTTTTCCATAACCAATGGAGTAACAACTCCTCGGTTACTGAGCAATGGCAACGCAAATATTTTTTTAGATGCACTTTGCAGTTACCATGGAAACTTTTTCTTGAGTATCCAGCCTTTTCGACATTGTAATTAATACCCTGGATTTCTAAGGACATTAAATAATTATGGTTGGACGAAAATGTGTGTTTATCATTGTCTGAAACAATCTCAAAATGAATGAGATTGGGTAGTAACTAAGGAGATGCGACGCCATATTTACCGACAAAAAATGCTTAAAATAGTCTCTCCTACCACCTCCAGAAGTACTGCAGATCCTTCCTGAAACATCCTGTATATTATCACATTTTCACATAGGCACATCAAAGTGCGTACACGGAGCCATTTCATGACCTTTGAATTAACTTAAGGTAAGCACTACAACAGACAAAATATTTCGACAGACGCGATGACACACTCCAAAAATAAGGAGAGTACCAACATGCTACACAATAAAAGATAAAAGTAAATAGATTCTTGAATGTATAGGTTAAAAATCCCTTTCTCCCCAGTCCGATGAACTATGTCTTCGTCTTTTTAAGGACAATGTGACTTGCACGAGGATGGATCAATAATTAACGCACAACATATTTTTCCGCCATGTTATTATGACTGGGGAGTTGAAATTTTACAAACATTTAGTTTGAAGGTTTGCGCCAGGGCAGCCATATTTAGATAAAGTAGAGCTCTTGCGGCAGGAGCTTGAACTACTGAGCTAAGATAGCGCGCGTGTTAGCATCGTCCACCCGCGAAGAGCAACGAAGTGTAGTTCGTTTTTTCTGGGCTAAAGGACTAAACCCGAATGACATACGCTGCTGAAAAATATGGAAAGACATTGTCAAAGTTGCATCGTGCCATTCGCGACAAACGAAACATGGCAATGTGATACTGCTCCACGATAATGCTCATCCCAATATTGCTGCTTCTGTTCGTGAAAAAATTGACAACTTTGGCTGGGAGGTACTCCAACACCCATTCTACAGTCCACACCTTGCACCTTCGGACTTTCATTTGTTTGGTCATTTGAAGAAATTCCTGGGGGAGCAATGTTTCGACGCTGATGAGGAAGTCAAATCGACTGTGCGGAGATGATTGTATTCTCAAAAAACGGACTTCTACGAACAGGATATTTCCAAACTATTGTCACGTAGGGAGAAATGTGTCGAGGGACTTGGATCTTATGTTGAAAAATAGATAACATGTGTATCTTCAATGGCATAAAATCTATATTGCCTAACTGATTACACTTTCTGTTTAAAAAAAAAAAATGTGCGTTACTTATCGATCCACCCTCGTATTTTATCTACGATGAGCATTTAACATCCTGTATCGAGAGGTCTTACTACCACAGATGAAAACTGGCAAGTTCATGCTCGGAGAAGGTAAACTTGACCTTATTAATGTTCTTACTTTACTTTTTACATACTTACTTTTTTTTCAACGATCAATGAGAGATTATAACTGCAGCGTTGGAACTCAAAATTAGATTGGATGACTGGTAGTGTAGCCTACTAACTTATGTATAACTTAATGCATGTTTCTGAATTTTATTTTAATTTATAACAGCATCTGGTAGTATAATTTGTTAGTATGCGTGACGTTTTTTGGACCGTGTGGTGTGCATGTGAGAGACTAACTGCATGCTGCAAGCTGGTAATTGATCGCCCGTTGCCAAACACCCTCGAGGTGGCTCGCAGAGTATTATGTACATGTTATGTATTAACCCAAATCTCAACTTTCATACTTAACGCAAGTCTTAACACCCGCATAGCTTAACAAAATATTTTCAAATTATTTGACCAAGTGCCAAGACCACGAGTAAACTTGTGTGGGTATCACTTAGCCGTGAGGATTGAGAGATTTTATTTTCATTCAAAGAGGAATTATTCTCGTAGTGAGTGAGGAGGCTGTAAAAGACAGAAGTCGTCAAGTGGAGAATGCCAACGGCTGTCTGGAACGGATTCAAACCGAGCCTCGACACCTGTGCACGCGAGGCAAAATGATCCAGCGTGCATACTTGCCAGCTTGTGCTGAAAACAGGTTGGTATCTTTATGTATCACATGAACGATGGAAAACTATTTCGATGAAGAAGATCCGGAGCATGAGTACGACTATCATTTTTTGACAAGAAGCATTTCCACCATAAAATCCTTCAGTACACCGATATTATGGAAATGATACATTGAGAAACTCATATAAATACATGAACATGCGTTTGTAATACCGCATTACGGGTGCGTAATGCACACAGAAACGAGAGAGAGAGAGAGATCAAGGAAAGGGAAAGTTAAAATACGTAAGATCGCCACAGTTAACCACTATTTAACAGCAGACTTAAAGTCATCTCACAAATTTGTGACATATGATCCCTCATTCTGAAGTAATGCCTGCCAAAAGTTTTAGTCATGCCTCGGAATAAATATCTAAAATGTAGATGGACCGATATATGATGCTTGGGGATTTTATATACTTAAGTGGTACCGAATTTAAGGACGTGATCAGATTATTAGGCAAATTATACAAATTTTCTTTTCGACCACAAAAAAATTTACGTAATTACCCCAGAAAAGTACCGTTTCTTGAACTAGTGAATGTGGAAAGCACACACGTCGATAACGAGGAGTCTTGCGACCTTGTTCAGGCTCTGCTTCAAGGACTAACAGCGGATAAGGCTTATTCAGGAGAGGATCTACGTCAAAAAGAGAATGAATCGCCAAAACTAACTGTTACGTGATGCAATCGGATGGGTTTTACCACCCATCACGAACGCTTCCGAGGGTTAACCGTGAGCCTGATAGATTCAAATCGTTAAGCATGACATTGAAATCACCCGCCTCATTCTCCGAATTTGGAGGTGATGTCGAGTTCATAGGAAGTCTCCTTGCAGGAAATTTGTTCCACAAGACCAATTCCCTGGATTATCCACTACCGTCATCTTATGCATGCAGACATCAGAACTTTCTACGAAACAAGGTTAATGCTTCGAGCTTAATATTTCATGTGGGTGTGGCCGCACCACATCGTGAGAGAAAGGGAGAGTGATAACAGGGAAATATCAGCAGTTGACCTGCTACAGGGAATAGTTAGATCTACCACTAAATTATCCTTCATCAAGCGTTAACCATCTCCATATTTTTGTCAAAAGTCTCAAGGCACTCCCTTGATTATTTCCCGAGGATGTCCTTAAAAGCATTAATGTACCATTTATCAACTCAAGTTTGAGCTCACACATTCCGTTGAGGATATCCACGGATAATAATCTAGTCTCTGTTCATAAGTGAGTAATGCTGACATGAAATGATTTAGTTGTGACCAATTTTAGGTATACATCAAAACTATATAAAAGCCTACTGGGCTTTCCATTTGAGATTCAATCCTATGGATTACATGAAAAAATGAGAATAATACATCCTACCAGAGAGAGAGAGTTAAAATATGTGATCTAATTTCAGCATAAAGAGGGTGTTTATCTTCTCTGTTGCCCGCAGTTCCTTTCTTCAATATTTCAACATGATGTATTGAACTACGCTTGCAAGACGGAAGCTGACATCCTCACCTTCAACATATGTTAGAAGCTTTCACAACAAGCTAGCGGAACTGCAGTTCATTTTGTAGGAAGCTCACCCTCGATACAAATACACTTGAAGTGGCTCGCGGGGTATTTGGAGGTCGACTTTTCGTGGAATATCAAGTTATAAAATGGAAAGAATGTACTATGCACTTTTATACTGATAAAAAGTATATTTACTCAGACCACACTTCATGCGCAACAGCATCATCAGTATTGTCCTGATAATTGTGCAATGTAGCGAAGCATCTATTTCCGGTAAAGACCTGATCAAATAGGGAAAAATCGAAGTACACCCATTAAACATTATAGAATGCGCCCGTACTGACAATGAGAGTTACATGGCACATCATTCTTTGCACGGTCGCGACACCTTTTCGAACCGTAAGTACGCGATCCATCTTCAACCGGAACTTCCGCGGATAAAGAAGCTGTTACGCGAGAGAAAACCTTTAAATTGTACGCCGTCATGTACGCACGAATAGAGAAAGGAGAGACAATTGCGCAAGAAGTGTCAAGAATATTTTTTTCCCCTGAGATTCGGAGAGAGAGAAGGCAGTCGCCTTATAAAGAGAAGCGGGTGGAGTGGGGAAGAGCACAATGGTTGGCTTTCAAAGGAAAAGGGATGTCGCCAGCATCCGAGGAAAAGTGTTCCCGATCACGCCAGCAACGCTCGTTGTTTCTAGGCCTTCCTTGAACGCGGCGACACCCCATCCCGCGATTTTCTTTGCGCTAAAAAGTGAAGACCACTTGCATTTTACACAAGCGAGCGCGCGTGCGGGGAAGCGTGGTGGGGTGGACCGGAACGGAGGAATGCGGTGGAGTATCACCGTCGACGTCTTGGTGACTCCTCGCTGGTTAGAACACCAAGTTTACAAAGGAGAATTCCCTCTTTGGCCATTAAATTTCATTTATTGGCACGTTATAACTCATGCGTAAATCAGTTACGACTTTCACTTATCGTTTTCCATTACTTAATAATACTTTTACTGGCATAATACGATTTTCGTGTCCTTAGTACTATCTTAGTTTCTGGTCGCATGTCGCTGTCCAGTGTGCTTGGCCTGGGTCCGGAAAGTAAGCGCGTGTCTGATTAAGACTAGGATGAGTGCTGCACGGCTGGTGTGGAATCACGCAGTGCCACACACCCTGGTAGTGTCTTGCACGGTACCTGATAGATTTAGAGATGTAGATGTAAACATGCTGTTAACCATCACGCATTCGAATCGATTTTACAAAATTTGCCACTCGTAGCCCTGACGATAAAGTGATCCGAATGTCATAGGGAAATAAACTATAATCTGGGGCTGTTAACTAATTGAAAACTACCTTCGTGATGATATAATACATAAGATTTCTCGCCAGTGCAAAAACTGGATGCCGATATCGAAAATTAGTGAATTACTCTGCGCTCACCACCTATCTGCTGACGCTTTTTGAGGATTTTTAAAAACTCGTTGAATGGCGGTAGAGATCGAGCTTCTACGAGAATGACAGGGATCACTCCTCTTTTTCAGGGATTTCCCTCGGGACCTGGAAACTCACCGGAGCTGGAACGCATCACTTCTACTCAACCTTTCATATTTTTTCGAGTATAACTAATTAACTTATGTCATGATCTTAAAATTTGTAGAATATACAAATTTGACCTTTTCAATGTTTTCCAGCTAATGAAATATAAACATTTTACTTTTAAGAAAATGCAGAAGTGAAACTTTACACACTTCTGCGAATAAGTTCAACAGATGCAGGCGTGATATTTCGGAAGCTCGACATACTGGAAGAAAGGGTAGTTGCACTTTTTCACAGTTATAATGCATGCGACGCGTTTCGACTTACAGATCCATCTACATAATACCGAATGAATCTACGTCCGGTACGTAATACCTTCTACGTGAGACTTTTCTGGTCTTGCAAAAGATGATGGCTCTGTTAGCCGGAACGCGTCGCACGCATTAAATAACTGCGGAAAAGTAAAGATAAGTCGAGCGAAGGGGATGCGTCCTGGTAACTTCTTCGTTCCCGTGAAATTAAGGTGTCTCAACTCTCTCAGAGTTGGCGAAATTCATTACGATGCTATTTCCCAACTCGGCCCAAAACTTTGCTAACTTTTCCCTCTTTTTTCTCTCCAGGGGGCGAAGGGGTGACGATGGAAGAAGATGGGATGGTAAGGGGTGAAGAATCCCACTAGTAGCGTTCTCGCGAAAATGGAAATCTGGTCATCTTTATTCGCGGAAATTGGCAATGAAAACAGATGCTTGAACTTGACCGAGTTAAGATTTCCCAACTTGTACTATGCGGAGGACTTGCTGCTCCCTCATCAGTCGGACGACGTTTATATTTACTCCGGGCCCTCTTCAGCTTTCTATCGCTTCTCCGAATTTCATAGTGGCCTACATTTGAGTTTCCGTGCATATTGTGTCACTTTTTAGATAACAGGTGATACCTCCTCGGATTATTGGCGGGAAATAACAAATCAGAGCTTGCAATAACAAAATCATATGCACATCTACATAATACCCTGCGAGCCACCTCTAGGGCGTTTTGCAGAGGGTGATCAATCACCAGCATGCAGCATGCAATTGGACTCCCACATGCACACAACACAGTCCAAAAAACGTCACGTACCTTGAGCCCACCATGTACCATATCAAACCAAGGTACCATGAGCCCACCGATTTACACCGGAGTAAGTTTTACGCATGGTAATTTTACAAGGTTTATTACTATCGATTACAACAGTGGTAACAGTTTTATCGATGGACCACCGACAACCAGAAAAGGAATAAAATTATTGGAAGAGGTTAATGGCGGTAAGTTTCCATAATACTCCAGTCGCGATATGCCACAAACATATCACCGTTTTAGTAGTATAGTTTCTTAGTATACGGGACGTTTTTTGGACGGTGTGGTGTGCATGTGGGAGTCTAAATGCATGCTGCATGCTGGTGATTGATCACCCCCTGCCAAACACCCTAGAGGTGGCTCGCAGGGTATTATGTAGATGTAGATGTATCAGTAGAAGGATAAATAATCATAATGAAAGCAGAAGGAATTTTTGTATGAAGTGAGTATAACTATTAACTCATGTTTCTCTCATGCAGTCTCCAATGAGGTTAGAGTGACTTCTGGCGTTCCTCAGGGTAGTGTCATTGGCCCACTCCTATTCCTTCTTTATATAAACGACATTGGCGAAGTAGTGCAGAGTAAGTTACGATTATTTGCAGACGACGCTGTAGTTTACAGAGAAATCCGTTCCAGCAAAGATATAGATGAACTAACGAATGACCTTGCTGCTATCCAAGCTTGGTGCGATGCTTGGCAGTTAGAATTAAATTTGGAAAAATGCGTCGTAATGAATTTCTGGAAGAAGAATAACTCCCTACAGCGTAACTATGTCATTCGAGGCACGCAGTTAAAGGCAGTTGAATCTGTGAAATATCTAGGGGTTAGACTCAATAATGATCTATCGTGGAATAAACATATTCGAGAAATAACCGGTCAAGCTAATCGTAAAATGGGTTTTGTTAAAAGAATATTAGGAAAGTGCGACGACAAAGTGAGAGAAATTAGCTACTTTTCCCTCGTTAGACCACATTTGGAATACGCTGCCAGTGTTTGGGACCCTCATGAAAAAGGCTTAATAACAGAGTTAGAACGCGTGCAAAGAAGAGCTGCCAGGTATGTGAAAGGTCGTTACGATAGTCTTGTTAGTGTAACTGACCTCTTACATAAACTCGGATGGGAATCTCTGTCGGACCGTAGATTGAAAAATAGACTAAACCTTTTAGATAAATTCAAGAGCAGTGTCTTTTCTGACGAAGTTAACCATATCTTGCGGACGCCAACGTACTACGGAAGATCAGATCATATAAATAAAATAAGAGAGATAGATTGCAGAACAGACAGATTCCGAATGTCATTTTTTCCACGATCAATAAGAGATTATAACGGCAGCAATAGAGCGCGTAAATAGATTGCATGACTTGTAGTGTAGCCTACTAACCTATGTAAAACTTACTGCATGTTTCTGAATTTCTATTCTATATTCTATTTCTAACAGCATATAGTAGTATAGTTTGTTATTATACGGGACGTTTCTTGGACGGTGTGGTGTGCATGTGGGAGTCCAAATGCATGCTGCAT
The DNA here is from genome assembly GCF_921293095.1 of Ischnura elegans. Lineage (NCBI taxonomy): Eukaryota > Metazoa > Arthropoda > Insecta > Odonata > Coenagrionidae > Ischnura > Ischnura elegans. The sequence continues at coordinate 69,035,172 of NC_060250.1, forward strand.
GCTGGTGATTGATCACCCCCTGCCAAACACCCTAGAGGTGGCTCGCAGGGTAATTTGTAGATGTAGATGTATGTCATTTCACTCACACTCCTCCAATATAACACTGTTTATAGCATGCATGACTAATTATGTAGATTCTAAGAGAAGCAGCCACAAACCGTAATTTTCTCAAGTAAAAACCTTGAATTAGAAAGAATAAGATCTAAATCTTTGGATCGTTTGAGTATAAAATTTATTTTCTTTTCTTGAGTTGTCGTAAAAATGTCTTTCCGCATTGAATTACCTACTAAAAGTCGGCATAAAACCTTTTATTCCCCATTCTATACATCACAGAGCCTTGCTCAATAGACATAATTCAACGATATGAAAATACTTGGTAAAATCCAACAATAGAATTATCGATTGATGACACATGAACTTTATGCATTCGAACTAAACAGAGGATGACTGAGGAGCCACCAACTCGCTTTTACCACTACTTATCTGTAATTCCAAAATAACTGACACCTCATTTTATCCCCCATTGCTACGGCAAAGCTTGAAAACATTCGATCAATGGCATGATGTACGACCAAAAAAGAAGTGAAGCTCTCTGTTGGCACATGATGTCAATCCTTGGCTTGGTAGCCGTGAAATTAGCCTGTCGTATGCCTCAGATGGTGAAAATTAATGATCGCCGAGAGAAAAGGATTTCTTAGGGGAGCACATTAGCAATTAACCCACGGTCAACGGTAATCTTGGTGAAACTCAATTTTCCCTCGCAAAAACAATGAGCGAGCGGTAATTTCGCGAGCGGTATGTGACGCGGAAGAGCGCCCAAAAAAATCGAAAGTCCACCGTGGGCTGGCGATCCGATTTCGCGAGACAAAAGTCGAAGCGCTCTCGTATGATATCAATCTCAATTTGATCCGAAACGAGACACGGGAAAACACAAGGCGGGAGCACGAGTTTCGCTCATCAAGAGGCAGGGAAAACGCCCCGAAGGCCGTGCACTTGGGGGGAGGTGGAGGAAGGGAGGTGCGACTCTGTGCGAAGAGGAAGCACAGATGTCCGATAATAACGACTTGAGCGAGGAGAAAGGAGCATACATTTTTAGCCCTCCTTACAACCCACTACTCTCGTCCACTCATACCCGAGACAAAGCTTCATTTGTGCCAATGGGGCATGAAAGAACAAAAGCCCCGATACGAAGATCCGATTCGCTCTTGTAGATGACGTGCCGCCTACTTCCGTGAATGAAATCACATTTTTCCACGCCTTCAATTGGTAACTGAGAAGGGGTTAATATTTTTACACTCCTGTTAATTTATATAAAATTATGTTTGTCAGTCAAAATACATTAGGTATGCAGTTCCCTTTGAGCAACAGCTGAAAAAATTTAAGTCGAGGAAAATTCTGAAAGTTCCCGAGAACAGAGAACTACTGACTATCAAATCGACATTTGGCTTCCTATACACTAAATACGGAGACGCGACTCATACTTTGATGGCTGATAGATGTTTCACACCATATGCAAAAAAATTAACCGTGGAATGAGGAGAAATGCATTGATTTCCCCAGTAGGTATCTCATACGGCTCCGAGCATGCATAATCAAAGAATCCATTTTATTTAGCCTGACAAGACTTCCAGAGGTTTTGTGCTGAAGACTTTCAGATATTTGCCATAGAACCTGACCGAAAATGCCTGAATGATTTTCATCGTCAGCATCAATAACCTGCGGCTAGTTAACACACTTTAAATGGCGCTGGTCCCTTCCATTAGCCGTGGCAACATTGGTACTGCGCCAGGCGCCAGGGTCGCTTGGGTGGAATATTAATTTGGTGTAATTGGATAAGGAGGAAGTCAGTGCTTGCCCGTGACCCGGTTAAACATGCTATGATGGGTTGCTGCAAAATATTTAGGTGCAGAGAAGTAAATTCGCTCTCACATGAATGAGGATAATTGACGGGCTATATATTGAACATTAACAATTTGAACATACGTTAGATAGTGTTTTAATACTCCATCAACGGGGATTCAATTATTATAATATCAAAAACGACGAGCGAATCTATAATAAATGCATTATAGATTCCGAAAACTGATTAGAAACGGTTATAGGGTATTAATATTCTATAAAAAGAGCCGTCTACTAGCTCAATACAATAATACATGAAAATATAAGTAATAAACATTTCCTGTAATTTCAATGAAGGTTAAAAACTGACAAATCAAACTCTACTAGCCACTTTAATGTTAAAAAGTATCACCTACCTCCTTTCAGTATACATCTATAATAAAAGTACCAAAACTCAAGTATGGAGTTCAAACAGAAATCTTTTTATACAAAATTAATCACTTCATCGTTCGTAACTCAATACCATTTATAATACAAATTAACCACTAAATATCTGAAAATTCGCAAGCCAAGCTTAAAAATTAGAATGATGCCTCAATTTTCGTCTATGTGGATTCATGCAATTATATATTTTACAGCGGATGTTGCTAAAAGGGATGCCCTCACCCATGCCTCATTTCAATTTACTTACAAACGTTCATTTGAAAAATTAAAAATGGTAATCTGATGCAAATAACTTAAAAATTTAAGAAGCAAATATTATAATAGGCTGGCTATGGATCCTGTATACAAGAAAATAGACCTTTCGAATGCTTTTTGAACTGTCCACAATCTCACAATCAATTTTTTTCTCGCTGGCGCGATATATCTACCGTGACTCTTAAAGTATGCCATTACCAATTACCCAGAACCAAGCATAAAAAATTGCCACTGATAAAATGAATGCAGCCATGACTCAAGTCGAGAAAAAAGTCAAGAAATAAAGCTAAGATTCAAGTAAAACAATTATCCCCAAACCCATTAAGGTTTCGATGACTCATAACTGACACGAGGAAGGCATTCGACGTGATCGCTACGAGAAAAAAAATCGAATAAAGACCAGGAAATAAAATCTCTCGGAATGAAGTAATAAATAAAGCATAAAAATAATGTAGAGTATTTTTAAAGGTAATATTCCAACTAGGAAAATTTCAGAGTACATACAAGTAAGAGTAAAAAAACTGATAGTATAATAATTTCAAAACAAGAAATTAACCCAATTTCGTAGAATACTAAGTAGTTTGCCTTTATTTGCCAGCATCAAATTTTGTCATTAGTATTTTATCCTTATGAAATATCGTTCCATATATACGATTTTTATTCAACTATAAAAATCATGAACGCCCGCTTCATTAGATGAATAGATACAATGCCATATCAAAAACTACATATCTAACAATATAAATACAATGCATTAGCGCTACCATCCGACGATAGACAAGTAGAGAGGGACCAATACGCTCCTAGTCTAATTTAAAAGGTTGGTAAGCATATGACGATAGCAAACGAGATCATTGGCAGTATATGCGTCATAAAATTCACTATTTGCCGAGTGGCATTAAATGATAAAGCCTTGCTAAGTTACAATAAATTTCACCACATAGAGAGTAAAATTCTAGTATGGAGCATGAGCGCTAGGGAACGTAACAAACGAGATTAATGGTAGCATATATGACATAAAATTCATTATCCGAATGGCATCCATTGATACAGTAGCGCTAATTAACGAAAAAAGTTAGCGCACATAAGGTGTGGCCAAAAGCCAGTCTAAATATTACAGCCCGTTACGTCACACCGATTTAGTAACCAATAGCATAAAATAGACACACGAAAGAGCGATTGCTTCCAAAGATTGAAATAAGTTTACCCACAGGAAAAAGGGAGAGGATCGCAAGTGGACAAGGCAGGAAGTTGCGGTGCACGAATTGGGAATTCCGACGCGGATTTCCAAACCATGCGCGAATACGAGTGTGAATGGGGATTAGCAATGTGGCGTGCAGTGGATCGCAGAACCATGAATGAAATTTAGGACAAGGAAGGGCTGGAAGTGGAATGAGAGTGTGTATACGTGGGGTGGATGGTCAGGGTGGGCCTCACCTGCGGCGGGGAGACAGCGAGTGACCGCTAGCGAAACGACGACCGGCCTCCACCACTGGCGCGGATGGGAGGAGAAAGTAAGGGGACGAAACAATGGGTGCATCCAGGGGGAGCTCCGCTCACTGAGCGGAAGGTGAGCGAACCACCGCTCTCCCCCTGGATGCGACCGCTCACCACCCGATCACTAGTGAGCGACCGCCATATTTGTGAGCGTACTCCGGGTATGATCACCTCGCTCACCGACCAGTGAGCGGCGGCGCGAGTTCAAAATGGTGCCGAAGAACTGTCGAGTCGAGCAGCCGTATTAATTATACATTGTAACGTATCGAACGCTGGATGACTTAAACGTAATGTAGGCATATTAAATGTGATTGGCAGAAGGCCTTTTGTTACGTATTTATTTACTAAATTAGGTAGCCAAAATATTATTCTGCGGTGGAATTTTGTCGTAAGCGAGGTAAAGTTCAGATGTAGCCTTCGCTGAAAAATGGATTTTCGAGTTGAAATGTGTTTTTAATTCTTTATTAATATTTCATAGGCTTCAGATAAATTGAAATATATCTATATACGTAAATCGCGGGGTATTACTTGTCCGCTTAGTCAAAAAATAAGGCGTGAGTAATTTTTCTTCCGGGTTAACTAAGTAATTGCTTCAACATTGCCTTCAGGCCGTTTTACACGGGGGACGTCATTGCGCAATAGCTGAAGTATGTATGAAGTTAAAATCAAAATTGCATCGTGTAAAGCGGTGAATTTCTATAACACACGCGAGAATGATCGTACATAAGGTACCTTTATAAATATTGGTCTTCTGGTAGAGAAACATATTACAGTGATATCAGGGTTAAGAGTAAACCTTTCATGTGACCTTTGACAAAGTGAGTGGCATACATAAAGTAGACAGAACTAGAAATGTTGAAGGTTAGAGGCTAAATCTATTATGTCAATAAAAAGTTAGCATCAAGCAAGTTGTTCAGTGATTTTAAAAACCCTTAAAACTACTCGCTGGCGAACGACAAGAAGATATAACAAAAATTTGTTTGTCATCAGCAGGAACATGAACATTAACCCGAGCACATTCAAAGTCCATTCCTCAATTAGAAGCTCATGTGGCACATAGCTCACTTCAAAAGTAATGTCAGATTTGGTTAGTACGATAACACCAGCATTTTTTTAATTTGACCGGTTTACCAGCACTTCCTCAAAACTTCCGCCACACTACGTCCCGTAATGCTGAGATATAACTATTAGTCACCCGATGTTCACAAACAGTTTGTTGTGATAATAATAACGTCTACTGCTGTCCTTGATCAATTATTAAATCTCATTGAAGAAACTATAAGACGAAGCGGATTTCACGGAATTAGCAAATGTGAAACTATTGCTTTCTAAACATGGGAAAGACGTCCATTTTAGTGCAAAGACCTCTTTTTTCAAGACTTCAATGTCAGGCGCCAGATTCCCAACGAAATATTTGGACGATTGACACAAAAGGCATTTCCAATAAATATCACGGGACTCGTAAAGAACTGTTAGCGATAAATCCTTAAGGCCCGTACATTAAGGGTGATATATATTCGGGACAGAGTCACAAGGTATGAACTTATCACAGGAATTAAAGGATATTTCGCAGCCGCTACACGAAAGTAAACACAAGCGCTGGGCGCCATATTGAATGTTTTGCATTTCAAGTTCCCCACCAAAGCGCTCACTGAGCATTCACCATCCAGGGAGAAATGTGATCGCTCAGTGAGCGCTGACGTCACAGTCCGCTCACTGATCAAGGAGCGATCACTCCCCCTGAATGCACCCAATATGAGCGAGCTCACGGATTAGGATGACAAACTGAAGTAGCAGCGTCACTCCATCCGAAGTGGTCAGCGTTGTACGGGACAATGGGAACGTTCACTCATACGCTAAATCGCAAGTTAGTAAGGTAATTTTGGTCAAGCTAATCGTAAAATGGGTTTTGTTAAAAAGAATATTAGGAAAGTGCGACGACAAAGTGAGAGAAATAAGCTACTTTTCCCTCGTTAGACCACATTTAGAATACGCTGCCAGTGTTTGGGACCCTCATGATAAAGGCTTAATAACAGAGTTAAAACGCGCGCAAAGAAGAGCTGCCAGGTATGTGAAAGGTCGTTACGATAGTCTTGTTAGTGTAACTGACCTCTTGGATAAACTCGGATGGGAATCTCTGTCGGACCGTAAATTGAATAGTAGACTAAACCTTTTAGATAAATTCAAGAGCAGTGTCTTTTCTTGCGAAGTTAACCATATCTTACGGACGCCAACATACTACGGAAGATCAGATCATATAAATAAAGTAAGAGAGATAGACTGTAGAATAGACAGATTCAGAATGTCTTTTTTTCCACGATCAATAAGGGATTATAACGATTATAGCAGCGATAGAACTCATAAATATATTGCATGACTTGTTGTGTAGCCTACTAACCTATGTAAAACTTAATGCATGTTTCTTAATTTTATTATTATTTACAACAGCATAGGGTAGTATAATTTGTTAGTATACATGACGCTTTCTGGACCGTGTGGTGTGCATGTGGGAGTCCAATTGCAAGCTGGTGATTGATCACCCCCTGCCAAACACCCTAGAGGTGGCTCGCAGGGTATTATGTAGATGTAGATGTATTCGAACTCACTACGAGCATTTGATGAACGAACCCATCGCGAGGCGCTCCACCAACTGTTTCAGAGGTTAACCGCAGAAAAGAGTTCGTACACATGAAGCATTTAAATTGCTAGATTTGATCTTTAATCTTATTTGTAATCCGTAGATTTAAAACCAATTACTCTCTCCTTACTGTCTCCAACGGCTATCGTGAAGGTGGTAGCATAAATGAGGGGAAATGAAAAAAATCAGTTTCAAATAAAAGCTAATCGTATGGGTGGATTGCATCCTTTAAGTATGTTATATTCCATAGATTTTTTTAATCTCATAGAAGGCCGCAAATACTTGCCATTACAAACGATTCGGTTGAAAAAATAACATTGGAATATTTCAACGCGCTAAACTCAAAGTCATGGAATTTCACTACGAACCGACCCAAACGATTTTATCATTAAGTTCTCAATAGATGGCTACTGTGGAAAATACAAAAAATAAATAAGTTTTAATTGTTAAAAAAACTGCTGGAGTCATAAGACTTGCGAATTTGAAAAATAATAAGCAATAAAATTCACTCAAATATTCATAGCATAACTTTTTATTCCGGAGAGTTTAACGCGTGAATAGAGTCGATCAGGTCACGTGTCCCGCTGAAATCATTTGCAAATCTTTCGCAGCTAAATGCCACGACAACGCTGCGTCCCCGTCCCTGAAATTCTCAGCAAATGCTGTCTCACTGGCCTGGCAGACGACTGCTCAGCTGAGAGAATGCGCGTACACAGCAGGTTTTCAAGCCACGCCACTCCGTTACCCCAATGAAGCGATAGGAGTAGAAATTAGCCACACAATTTTCTACGGATTAATATCACTGGACTCAGCACCATATACTCGAAACGATAGCCCTTTACCATACACATACTGGTGATTACCTCGGACAACGCATCTAAGTGGAAAAATAGGGTGAATAGGTGTACTAGTATAATGCTTTAACTGATGTTGAATATCCCATCGTGTGTACATCTAAACGAAAAGCCAATCCGACCCAAATGATCTATGATACACAAACGTAGCGCTTTACTTGTAATCCTTCCCAAAATTATTCACTTAGCCCCGGTATGGGCCATTTTCATTTCATTGTACGGAGCTCAAGCTTCATCGTAGACATCACTTTCTATTCAACATATGGATAAAGTACAAACTACATAAGATGAAGGTGACTGCGCAACCTACACAAAGTGCCACGCTATACCCACTGCGAGGAAAAAAAGACAAGCACAATAAAGATCGCAACACTCCCAACGCTAGAAAAGTTGACATTGGCACGTTTGCCTACCGAAATATAGCCTAAAACAAATAAACTCCAATGACAATGCCTCCATGGAGAAAGAAACTTAACAGTTAAGCCCGGCTGTCAGGTGAGTGACCCCAAAGTGCGTGCTAAACCCAGCGAAACACCTGAGATGGCGGATCAAATTAGGAAGGAAAAAGGTGACAAAGACTGACACATGGACGTAGATCCATGCTATATGTCATTCAAATGAACGCATCGATGAAAGACATTGGAATAAGACACGCCGAAGCACTGGAAGATTTCCGTTACAAAGGCATGTGCGGCAAGCCAACACTTCGACAAGTGTCTCAAACATGCACCACTGTCAATGTCTTCCTTGCAATTGAATCTCGGATGAATTACAAGGAAGGTATGGGCTAGAAATAAATAAGAAACTTAATAACACAACGTACGCTAGCAGAGTAAGGATTACATTCACGCCTCGAATGCCCATGAGACTCTCAGGCGGGTATATAAGTAAGCATTTATATATTCGCAGTGAATATTTATCATCTCCCTATTTAATTGTCATCCTAGAAAATTAAGGCTATTTAAAACCTATCATAAGCTCTAATTATTAAATAATGAGACCATGAAAGAATTTTCCCCAAACATGAGCCACAGTCTTGTAAGTAATAATCTGAAATTTATGTTTTTGCTTGACATCAACGCCAAGTATATTTACGTTTAGACTTCAAATCAACGAACTTTTAAAAAATCAGCATAATTGTTTTAGCATAAATTATAATAAAATAATTGAAGATATTAATTTTAAGAGGCATTGATTTATGTCTAATGGTGATGCCAACAGGGGATATAAACCCATTTTGAATTTATGCAATATCTTAAAAAAATGGAACAGGCGATTTTTTCTCATATGTGTTTTCTCATATATGTATATCTGGACAAAGAGAAATTATTACAGGGCGTGAGAGACATATAATTTCGAAAAATAGATGATCATTTTATCACTAACAGCCATTACCAAAAAATGCAGTTCTTCTACACTTGAAAACTGATCAATATAGCATTATTGAGCACGCATTAATTCTGTGACACAAGGGATTCAATTACAGACTTTCATTCAGATTCAAAATCGCACATCTAAACGGTAGCTACTCTGTTAACCAGATCTAAGGTCCCTGCAAGGGAGTGAATTTTATCGATCCTACATCATTCTATGAGTTGCAGTAGACGGTATGCAGAGTTTTCTCTCTCCAAATACAGAAGCTGCCAAGTTATGGATGCGAAATATCTCTCGCAATGATAGACGTGTAAGAATTGTATGCGCACCTTTCCTTCGTAACAATGCACGCATACATATATAGAGAAACGTTCGGAAAGGAACCTAACAATTAATCATTGCAATAAATAACTGGCAATTTTCCGCTTATATAAACTAATCTTCCGCATCAGTCGAAATAAAACATCTTATTCCAAAATACCATTTCCATGATCAGTAGCTATTCTGATACTCGAAAGTCCAGTTTCAAATCTTTGCGGAAAAGCCAACACAGGCACCCCGCAAATTCGCAACAAAAAACATTTCACTAAATACGTACCGCAGAAATGACGAGCTGTAATGAAACAATAACAATTCCGGGTTTAGATATTTACCGCCCATGAAGAAGAGGAATCGATCTTGTTCCTCGCGTTGCCAAAAGCAGCTTTTAACCAATTGCTGTACGTTGTGATAATGTATTAGAATTGGTGTAGAGGGCATTTAACTTTAATTCCTCTTTCCCACGCCTCCATTCGCCCATGGCCAACGCTGATAGACATTGTGCCAAATTTGGGGGAAAAGGCGCACGCGAGAGGCGAAATTCCCCCTTGGATGGAGGTGAATGAAACGCTACGTGCCCAAGGAAGCAAGGACGCATGAGACCAGGACAAAAACCCGACGAATGGGTGTGCACCGGAAGGTTTCCGCGGCGGCGCGACACGGAGGAAGGAGGAAAAAAATAGGAGAAGAGAGAGGCAGAGAAACACGGCACGCGTTAATAACGTGTTCGAGTGCGCGTATAGGCGATATTTTCGTCTCGCCGCAGCTTTCCGTATCCGAGGTCGGGTGCTAGGCGACCGCTAGCCCCGTAACCCACATCCCCAACGTGCAAAGCCGCCGACATCGTCGTTGCCATGACAAGACGCCCGCTTTGGTCGGAGAGGGGGGGCGGGGCTGGTGAGGTCGCTCTCGAGTCTCGAATATTTACCTATGCACTCCCCCGCGAGACAACAGGGCTCTTAAAAAAATCACTCCTACCCGCAGCAGACCCAACAAACGATAGTACAATGGCTTTCAGGGAAATCCCCATATGTAGACACACAGTTAAGAGCAAGGGATTGTGTTTCCAGTAATTATTAACAGCTGAGGTAAAGATATAATTAATGAATTCATTATGAATGGCGATTTCATTGGGGCGCGTTTTGTAAATAGCGTAATAATTTTTATATAACCAAAACGCTGATGAGAGCGAAAAAATAAAAGTAAGAATGAATATAAAATTTTCCTTAAGCCTAAGCATGTTAAAAGAAGATTTTAGATTTCAATATTTATAGCGCTTATTTACAATGAAAAAAAAGTATTTTCCATTTGAGAAATTAGGTTCAAATGTGGAAACTTCATACCTCTTTGGCTACACCCGCCAAAGAGTGGCAGAAAAAGGAATTTACAGGACATCCTTCATTTGAGTAATGGTCCCTCTAGCTTCCCATCCGTTTAATCAGTTTTTATTGCATTTTTTTATCAGCACAATGTATCAATGCATTTATGAGGAAGTAGGCTGAGTTAGTCAATGAAACTTTTGCCAGTTGCAACACAGTTCATAATTTTGGAAGCATAAGATCTCTGAAAAAGTAACTAGTAGAAATACAATCTTTTAACACGGACAGTACACTACATTAGCAAAAAAATAATATGAATTTGGAATAACAGTCACTTTTCCCAGACGGACAAACACCTGTGTGTGCCAATCGCCCCCAACCTATTGGGCTGCTGTAAACATTTGAAAAAACATGTACAACACCCAAACTCTGCTGGTTTCGCGCCATGCATCAATGTAGTTTGCTGGTCAATGATCGAATAAGAAATATATTTCAAAGCGGCACGGAGAATATCTACCTGAAAACGTATCACAGGTATACGAGTTCGTTATCCCCCGAACATTCCCAGTAAAAAAGGACGCTAAAAAACGATAGGTCGAATTCAACCGGTCAAATCTCTCACAACACGCACCAATTTCTATAATTGACGAACAGGTCAATGGCATGTATATTACTAACACCTAGGACCACACGCCAATTGAGGTGTCTTAAGGTACAATATGTAAATATGTACGTAAAAAGAGACTAATTTAACTCAGCATTGAGATACGAAATCTACATCAAGCACGAATTAAAAAGGCGGTGAGAAATAGGATAAAATCAGTGTGAAGCTGTCCGATTATTAAGGAATTCTACCGATTAAGGTCGGTTGGCATGGAGCTTCACGAACCATTCCGGTAGACTTCCTTCACTTAATTGGTTTCCCTCTTCAATTCATTTTAAGGCCTACTCCCTTTCATTCTATCTAAATATCCTATTCCCTTCCTCGCTTACCACAAATTCTACTCTCTGACACTGTTTACAACATCCCATCCCCGTTAAGTACTCGCTCCATCCATACTTCCTGTCTCCTCCGCATCTCATCTACAACCTCCCTGCCCTGTATCGACCATGTACAGCACTTCATCGTTCCTCCTATCTGTACACTTCACCATCTGCATTCTTCTATATCCAGGAAATCTGCATTCTTCTCCACACCCACATCCCGAACGCATCAATTGTTCTCTCGTCCTCATCCGCAAGTGTCCACGTTTCCGCGTAAAGCGATACACTCCAGATGAGACTGCTTTTGCCTATTCTTTAAACTCTTATATAACGATCCTTTCATAAGTTCCTTCCCGTTCATGAACGCCTCCTTTGTAACACATTCACTTCCTAATGTCCTTACTGCTGTATCAGTTTTCCTCTGCGCTGCCCAAATAGTTTTGAATTGCACTACTTGCTCAAGTTTTTCCCCACCTACGTTTACCTTGAGCCACACTCCTAGCTTACGGTGCTTTACAAAACGGCATAATTGATGAAAATATGACACAAAACATTTACTTAAGCACTTATTACGACCGAGGTTTCAATGTTACTACATCATATTCAAGTAGCATCGAAACCTAGGTCATAATAAATTTCATAATCGTGGAAAATTGCAAGACTTTATTTAAATATGGAACGATTCCAATCCATCACGCGGGAATCTTTGGATTTTATTATAGTAAAAGTTGCACGGCAATTGAGAAAAATGTCGATAAATATGCAACATGCTCGACATCTATCCAGTAAACGCTTCAATATTAGCTCTTTACCTAACTTTACCATAGCATAAGCACCATGGGCTGAGAGTGACCATTACAGGGTGTGCCGAATGTAAACTCTTAGTTTTAGGTTCCGCCAGGAGTGGTAACAACAACGGTGGTAAAAATAATTCGACCTCACATTCCTATACCTCTATGTTAGCACACTCAGATTAGTAATTATAGTGAAGGATTAAAACCTCGACCTCAACGTGAAAACAGAAAAAATATTCACGTTACATGAAGCCTGTTGCCTAATCATGGGTCTCAAAACCCTCAATTAGAAAGATAATCGAGGGCTCCATCTGTGTGATACAGAGTGAAAACACCTCCGCGAGTAAATAAAAGTGCCTTGAAAGAGTGTCCTTGCCTCACATATCGACTATCAACCATTGCTATATTGCGCCGACGATAGTTCGCGGAGGAAAGAAGACGGGAAAAATCGTGTCGGGGCAGCCTTTTTTCCGAGCACGTTAGTCGCAACGTATAAAAAAGCATAATCGGATGCAGGAAACGACCTCTGGACCGGAGACGGATAGGGCCAACGATTTAATCACCCGCTCGTCCTCCGCGCAAAAAGAAAGACTTGGACCACATCTCGCAATACCTGTCGCAGCACAGGGCAAGTCTTAAAAAGATATTAAACCTGTTCGCCTTGATATTTTTTGCAAGCCACGAGTCTCGAGGATTGATTCGGCCGGGACGAGGACTTGCGGAAGGACCGCGAGATCACGTCATCAGCCTCCCGTGGAAAACGTCTGCTCAAATCTGCTGCCGCTTCCATCCATTACTGGAGGAGCCTTACAAACAAGAGAATGCAGTTTTAGCATTAAGAGGATGCATCTCTCCTATTAGATCCGTACAAAATTCTTGTAGGATCGTCATGTAAGAGTGTAAAGAAAAGGTTAGTGAAGAGTCTGATATGGAGTGTAGCGCTTTACGTTGCGGACACATGGACACTTAGGAAGAAGGACAAGAGAAGACTAGAGGCGTTCGAGATATGCGTACGGAGAAGAATGGTGAAGGTATAGTGGACAGAGAGGAAAAGCACTGCGTCGTATCCATTAAATATCCAATCCTTTCATTTTGGAAGTGGAGATGCTTATTTAAGTGTCACATATAATTAGAAGAATAGCTGTGGCGGCAACAAAATAACATGATATGCGTGCTAGACTCGTGGGAATGAGGAAAAGAAACTCCATAAGGAGATTTGGCAAAGAGAAAGGTGTGAATGGAATAAGTAACAAGATAGTAAAGAAAGCTAAATACCGCATTGCAGGGAAGAATATTAAATCAGTGGAAAGGAGGAGGAAAAGCTAAAGATTTAAGGATATAATGAAGGAAATCAAACCTAAGTAGGTTTTACCGTGAATCGAAAAGGGAAGCTTAATGAAGGAGGAGGGAGTGACAAAGGTGATCCGAAGAAAAACTCCGTGAGAACCTACCGTTAACGACAGAATACCTTTAATAACAAAATCTAAAATAGAGGTAAAAATATAAATTTGACACCCTACCTTTTAATCCAATTGAACCCAATTTGACAAATAAGACGTACATCTACATAATACCCTCCGAGCCACCTCTAGGGTGTTTGGCAGGGGGTGACCAATCACCAGCATGCAGATATGCATTTGGACTCCCAAACTATACACATACCATACCATACTATACACACTGGGAATATGTTCTGGAGTTAAGATGGTTACCATGAAGATATCAAGATATGGCCATCTAATGGTAGCTCATTGACTGACGGCCGAAAACTATAGGCTTGCCAAGATGTAATTGTTGTTAATCACATTTGAAAATCTGCATTTCCGTGCTGGCTCTTAGGGCGATATTTGTCAAATAATACCAAAAAGTACAAACCATGTAAGACTAAGCATCTCGTTTGAAAAAGAAACCTAAATAAAGCTCGACCATAAGAATCATAGTAAAAAAATTTCATTCGGATAGTAATAGCACTAATTTTGTCGTTAAAAGAAAATGAATGTTGTAAATGAAATCTAGTTACGTTAGTTACATAAATGTTGCGCCAACATAAGCTCAAATAGGCGTAAAAAGTTTTGAGTTACCCCCTTGATGATTGCATTGTCCACATTCTGCGCACTTTAACTTTACTTTATAACCTCGAAGGTTCCTATCTGAGGCAGTAAAACAACTTTCTGTAACATTTGCAAATAGAAACTATTGCATAGCTCACTGTCGCAAACCGACATCAGATAAATACCACCCTTGAGAAACGGCAGAATTATACCGTAGTCATTATTTTGAGTGCATTTAGGACCATCAGGTCCTCTGTTGTAACTAACTAGCACAAACACTTACGTCCACGTCTTGGGAGGTGGAAGAAACCACCCAGGCGGTATTTGAAGTCGCTACCGTTTGATTGGTAGGCGAGGAAGCTACCCCAACGTTCAAACGTGCTACTAGAAGTCACACTGCAGCCATGTGGAAGAAAACATTCCTCTATGCCAGACACCTGTGGCCGAAGACCTAGACGCTACTTCCTTCATTATAGGAAAAGTACGACCGGCTAGGAAGCCAGGATCACGACGTCAGTGAGACTAAACAACACGAAACATCGCCCCAGGGCAAAAGCTTCAGAAGGCCCCTCTCTCTTGAATCCCAACAGCCCCTCTTTCGAGACAACTCCCCTCTTGGGGTACCTCTCATTCCTTGAGGAGCTAGAACGGTCGCGGGGAGGGACTAAGACCCCTCCCCCTCCAACTATATCCCTCGTGTGGTCACCTTGAACTGCGAAAGGCTCCAGAAGAAAGGAGAGAGAGAAAGAGAAGCGATGAGGGCGGCTACTGGACAGCATAACCATTTTCACCTGCCTTGATGTTGTGCCAAGGGATGAAGAAGACGGAGGAACGAAAACAAACGCAAGAGGGATATACGGTGTGCATCGCGGAAATTAATGGGGGAAACATGAATTATATATTAACTAATATTCATAATCGTAGACACAGGGGGAATGCGCCAACATCTTTGTGGTGAAGTCCCCTCTCGAAATAAATGGCGGTAAACGGAATGAAGCTGAAGGGCTTGGGTCGAATTTTCGTGTGTGAGGGATAAAAATTGACTGCCGCCTTTGATGTTTTAGCTTATCGAATATTACTTTCGCATACCAGACCCCAAATGGACAAATAAGAGAACTCTAAACATTGTCGTGAATGTACACAAATCGATATATTATTTAAACTAAGTACGTGTTAGATGAACTTTACTATAATTACATGATATGATCGCGGTATACGTTGCTTCAGTATGCGATGTACACTATCGATAACAGTCTACGTCGATTACCATTTACTTACTATATTCAAAGGCGAAATCAAGCTGTCAAACAACCGTAAGATGAACTGCCATGAAAATACATCAGTCAAGTGGCCAAACGATTATTTCCTTCGATTAAAAATGGAAATTGGAAATTTTGAACTCCTTGTATTTATCAGCGCAGCAGTTCACACACGTAACTACATCATTATAACCCAAAAATCCGAAAGATCCACACAAAATTATCATAAGAGGGTGGTAAAATCGTCTGTCAAGGCAAAACCGGATTCATATTCTTGCATGTGACAAAGGTGTCTGATTGTCATCACTAACGATTGATGTATTTCGAGCGAATATATTCCTCGTATTTCCTGAGAGGAACTTTCACCACACCTGAAAATGCCTGTTCTGAGATGTCCAAACCGATCGCAAACAATATTTGAGTTTGAGTATCTCACACAGACACCAAGGCAATAAGCGGAGAAACTAGCGTTCCAAACGGCCTAAAAATAAAATACAATGTCGTATACGGTGGAATGGAAATAAGAATAAAAATCCCAACGGCATCTATGCTGAACTTGACCTTACCATGCATGTTACTATCGTAAAAGACTTCATGCGCTGGGATGTCAATTTATTACCGATCAAGCAATAAATGCAATTATAATGCTACCTAAGGGGAACTAAACTGTCACGTTAAAAATGGCCAATCAAAGCAAAAGATAAGCGGGCATCATCAGCAAACATGGAGGGTCAATAAAACTCTTCTGAGGCCTGAGAGAGAGAGAGAGGAATAGCGAGTGAACTTTCCAATTATGAAGACCTGATTGGAAGCTATTGCAGACACAGAGCCAATTTCAATTTAACAATCGAAGACCGAAGCAAATTGTGTACTTTCAATAACCTACAAAACGCCTGTTATAAGCGATTCACAAATATTTTCAATACTCCTTAAACATATGTGATTGTGTGTGTTGCAAAAAAGAAACATCAGATTTAACTACTGTCAGCAATTCTTGTAAATGCCATCCATTTCATGGAAGCATAGATAGAGCAGAAAAATTGAATCATACGCATTAAGCTTCACCATTATTGTACACGTCCACGGATAGAACAAAAAGGTTTATTCATTGAGTCTCCATAGTTAGGTAACCAAATAGTTCAGACTTCATGTAAATAGGACAAAAATGCATAAAATCGCCTTCAGTATCAGTACCATTGCTTTAAATCATAATATATTACTAAATGTTGAGCATCGCTCGCTATATATATAATTTATCTTTATTATTCTATTTATATCTATATTCGCTATATAAATTATTTATCTCGCTATATAATAATCTGAATAAGTCATTCCCCAGATCTCTTCCACAGCTTCATCTTGATAAAGCTCGCTTAGGAAATTCGAGAAATTACCTCTAGAATCCAATCAACCTGGCAAAGTCTTTTCACAGAAATCTCTGACGCAATAAGCACGGAGCACTATTGATGAATACAACACAAGCCATTCCAGGTGGAGTTGTAAAAAACATAACTGTCTACCTGGTAACCAAGGACAAAATTCTAGCAAAAGTGGACTCCCACAATCGGCATTGAAAATTCAATCTTTAGACTAGCCCCAACTTTTATTAAAAATTGCCTTGACCGTAACTCGAATAGCAACTCGAGGAGAGTAAATTTCATGTGGTACTCATTTAAGCCACATGTAATCCCAAAACTTAGACTGCCGTGACTTTAGAAAAAACATTGAACCAGTAAATTACTCAAACTTTAAGTTACCTAATTCAAATTCTCGAGCTCAAACAGAAGCCTTCACAAAAAAAACTCTTGGGCAAACAAACAAACAAGAAGACAGGCAATCCATGTGGAAATACATGCGCAAAGAATTATTTTTTCGAAAGCTCCCTTCGTGCTACCGATAAACTGGCGAAGCTCTTTCAAATATTCCTGAAAGGAAATTTTCGAGTAATATTCGAAAATAAAAGATACCATCGATCACCTAAGATAAACGATCCGTTCCTTTCACTCGCTTAACTTCGACAAAGCTGGTAGAAAATACGCCCATCAAATATCTTTCAGAGCAATGTTTAAATAAGTGAAGGTCAACAAAGTGTCTCGTGTAAGCACGACTTAACCTACTCTGGTCGAACAACGGACACCATGGATCGGCCACCCTCTTGCATAGAAATGAAAAGTGGTAGAAATCAACGGCAGCAAATAAAGAAGGAAATTCGGGCAGACCTTGAGCCAAATGAGGCAATTTTCGAAAACTATATTCTCCTGTGTTTTTTATATGAACCATTGTAAAAAAAATAGAAATAAGTTGTTGATTTAACGAAGCCTAGAACAAAACATCTTTTCTTAAGGTTGCTTTCACAAAATACAAGACGAAAAGATTTAAGGGTATGTACCAGGGATTGCATAGGCATCCCTAATAATTTTTATTATGAATACTATAAAAGGAGCATATTGAAAATATAGAAAACAAATAACACAATAAGTTCAGCCTAAATGTGCACTGGTAAGGTAGCGCTAATTATGCACCTTTTGAACAGAACGTCGAAGACTAATTCAACAAGACATTTTTATGCAATACCGCCGTAAGTAAGCAGACGAGTACACCATACCGCCGAACATGCTAACTTCTGCTGATCATGATCACAGCCCTGAAAATTTAACTGAAAATATGGATTTTTAGAATGAAAAATGTAATTAACTTTCTCGATCGCGCCAGATTCTTTCGCAAAATGTAAAAATCAAAACAAATTACATCGCTAAGTTTTCAGGATTCCTAGAAACCTGAAAACGACGGTTAATGTATCAAAACACCAAATCTTGCGAAAAGGCAGAGCGAGGGGAGATTAGTGGGGATGCGACTCCACCCTCCGAGATATTTGGGAATACGTTCACATACTTGCACCCATTGCAAATGAAAACTCCGACCTCCTCGCTAAGTTTCTTTTCAGGCGACGGCCGTGTACCACAGAGTACTCGATTTTGCTCGTAAAGGTGGGACCATGGTAGCCAAAACTTTATAGCAACGATCTGGCGAGTGATAATGAAGGCGTAAGTAAATACTTCCACAGCCGGACACCCCATCCCTCCGACTGACATACCACTGACTTAGTTGGCATAACTTCGAAGGCCTTTCCCTTTTAACTCATGTCAGTCCCAAGGCAGAAACGTTTGCGGAGAATTTCACTCCTTTTACCAAGAAACATGCTTGGGCTACCAAGAACCCATTTCATGGACAATTGGCAGACATAATGATCTAAGGGTCATATCAGATCGTGGAAAAAACACCCCCGGAAAAAGTCAACCAAACTTTTAAATATAAT
Organism: Ischnura elegans; assembly: GCF_921293095.1. NCBI lineage: Eukaryota > Metazoa > Arthropoda > Insecta > Odonata > Coenagrionidae > Ischnura > Ischnura elegans. Next base: position 69,054,114 of record NC_060250.1, read on the forward strand.
GATAATGTCCAGAAATTTTTTGAACGTCCTATGTAGTATAATCACAATCATAAGACCTATCATTCACCATAATCCTACTTTCACTATTTTACAAAAATATGCTAAATACTAAAAACCATAATAATAAATTGACAGCCTTGCGAAAAGTATGGACTGGTAACGTTGAGAATTACGACCTCAAACGCGCAACCTCTGACAGGAGCAGGAAAGTTTTGACCTTGAGGTCAGCTGGGAAATTGACCTGCCTTCTTCCATGTGTTCAGTGTAAATCGTCACCAGTAAGTTGAGGAAGCAACGTCCCCACCAAACATCAATCAATTGAATGATCACGGCCGACAAGACTTTTAGGGCAACTTCTCAACTGCATTAAAATAATGAAATTGCAAAAATAAACACATCCCACAGATCCACTGCAGCCCTCGTCTCGTGTCTTTGTGAAACCTCCAACGACCATTTGCAACACCGTTGAGTTGTGGGCACAAATCCAAAGAGAAACCTGAACTACCTCAGGGAAAAATAATGAAGAACTCAAATTCGCCTTTACTATGTAACCTGGGCAAAAAGATTTAAAACAATAAAGACTTTACTCACTTTCCAAGGATTCTCCAAAAACATCCGAAACTGCTGCCGTTGGCAACTTCTCCAGAATACGTCACGGTCATCTTCACTGATCAGTTTACTATCAGAAGCACACCCGATTGATTTCCTCGCAGCAACTATAGATGATCACCCGTTTTGGATGCGGTGGCAACAACTCCCAGCCACCTATTTCCGCCTGCAGAGCACTTGTTACACTTAATTAAGTGTTGACGAGAGCGCGGAGTCCACTTGAAGGACTTGAACTATTTGAAGAATATCTTCAGTGACAAAAGTAAATGGAAGCGCCTAGACCACTCTTGAAGACCCGTAAATGCAATAAATGGACTCACCTCCCGTCACCTTATTTCTCGCCGAAATAACGGTAGCAAGGACAATTTATGTGGAGGAGGTACTATAAGGCTAGGACACAACACTTCACTAAACCTCTTGCTGGTTTCAAGACTTGAAGCTTTCCACCGGGGTCAGGAAAAGTAAAAGTGCACTCAACATCCACATAAAAGAGAAGCCCGAGACTAGATTGTCGCGAGGTCCACCAGTACTAAAAATAACTCCGAGTTTGAGGTCTAAAATAATAGTGTTTAAAAACTTGGTATACGGCAGAACGTGAAGCTGAACGGCAAATTTCAGCCCGAGACACCTTCCAAGCACTTAACGGTCAATATTACCGGAGGCAACAATTCCAGCAGTGCCCAAGACACTACTACATGGTAGCGGAGGAAATCCGATGAGCGAACAAATTTGTTATTCCCACCCCGGTACTTGAATTGGGCTTAATAGTCCTGATGTATTCTTTACCTCTTCGGCCCCGCTCTGGTGAATGAATATCAACGCTTAAAACATATATATAAAGTTCCACTGCAACGCGGCAACCGTATGACAAAAGTTCGCGTGGAATGCGCCTCTCTCTCCCGGGTGTCGCGGGCCTCGAAACGTCTACAGTCAGGAGGGAATAGAATTCGTGGGGGCTCTTGCCGAAGACCGTCCCGTGAACACACGTCCGTACTTCTCGATGCCTCAGCGCGCTCTGCGCCAAGTGGGCCGGCGTGAAGGTGAAGAGAGGGGAAGGGAGATGTCGCCAGGTGGAGCAGCAGGTAGTAGGCCCACTGCGGGGAGGGGAGCTGGCGAGGGGAAGAGGTGCATCGGCTGCGCTGGCGCCCTCACAGCGCACACAAAGTGGAGATTTCAACGACTGAAGCCGGGGATAGTCTGTTGATAGTCTAGTATCAGTGGTTCCTTCAACAATTTTACAATCGATCGTGATTCATTTTAAAAAGTAAAGAGACACATAATTTTATATCCGTTATGTACTTTTCAAGTCATTCGCGACGGAAATATAATAATAACAAGGATATTCATTTCAAAGACTAAAAAATACACGAAAATATATAGAAAATCAGTTAAATTAGGTACTCCAGAAGATACAATCTTGTATAGTGGTTACCATTCAGTGAAAATAAGGCAATGCTCGGCATTATATTTTGCAAATAAGATTTAAACGAAACTAGCTCATCCATGACTCATTTAAGTAAGATTTACATATATTATGTATACACAAGTATATATTATGAACAATAGTATGTGAAAAAATTGAAAACCTTCATAAAATAAAATAATAATACAATCATATAAATTAATATTAATCAAAATTTAAATCGAATAAAAATATATTGACGATCTAAACTTTACGTATATAATTTGATGACGTCACGAACTCATGCAAAGAGGGTCACCGCTTCTCAGCTATTCCTCGGCCCTATGCATGGGCTACTCGTGTTCATTGTCATTTGTACTCTTTATGGCGATCTCTTCTCTCAATGAGAGAGGTTCTCCTAGAAAAAATAATTGCACCTGAACTCTGATGAAGTCAGCAGCTCATGAAAAGTGAGCGGTAACTTTCGCGTTCCTAATTTTAAACTTATGAGCGAAGGGATGATAAGGGAATATTTTTATCCTAACTCACCATTACCTGCTAGCAACCGAGTTGTTTTAATGAGCTATTAATTCATGCCTGAATGAACGATCCCATTGGTTATCCCCATTATGAGGAACTTGCGATCACATTGCTTGGAACGCCAATTTCTCCTTCCACCATTCCAGAAGTTAATTGGTCAAAATATTGTACCAGCCACCGACTTGGAAAGTCTCCATATCACCGAAAATTACGGAAGCTTGATGAGGATCTTGATTGGTACGAGGGGAAGCAATGAATCGTCTGCGCTGGAGAGTGGAGAGGGTGCTTAAGGAAGAGACTTCAACGACCAAAACGGGGGAAATGGTGTATGCCCGTCACGGGAATCTGGGGATCATGTCATTTAGTACTCCTAAATCCCTACATAGATCGAGTTCCACCCTTTACCATTACAAAAGTTACCCACGAAAATTTTTAGTCCCAACTACTTCCTTGGGATCACTCATTCAGCCCAACACAACACCGATCAGCAGAGTCGTTTCATGAGGCGTTCGACAAGACTCAGGGTGTCAAATGTTTACGTCAGCTGAGAACAACCTGAAGAAATTTAATAAATAGTAAATGTACAATGTCTTGCTAAAATTTTAAGGATAACGAAATCCTATACTGACGAATGCTCCCATTTCAGACAAGTAGTTTCATTGAATCTCAAATTGATCTAATTAGCTTCACTATAACTTTTGACCATTTGTAAGCTAAGGCTGCGGCTGCCTAATGCCATGATTGTCGCTAACTAAGCACAGAAAACAGACTTCCGGTATCAATAAAAGAATTTTCCGATTGAAGATGATGACGATGTCACACAAAATTGGCTAATATGTAGAAACAGCCACCGTGTGAAGTCCAAGATTGGAGCTCGAGTTGGAAGCTAAGGTCGTTGTGGCAAAAATTACGAATAAATGAATATGTTTAAGCAGACGACCGAAGGGTAACACTTACTCATTGTGTGTGTGAGAGTGAGCGAGTACTCATGTGCGAACTACATGAATTTTAAGCTGAATACATCATTGTCGAAATCATGAATCATTATCACGAAAGTCTTACAATCTTTCTTCATCTCCATCCCTGATGACGATGATGATAATTTTGACACAAAAAGCCCGCGCGGTTGTGTAAAATAAGGAAAAATTACCTAGAGTCACTATTCAATCTAGTAATCACAATATTGGACGAAACTCAACGTTTTGATGCAAATTTCCGGCATTATTAGTATTTTATCCAGCGCAACGGACTAAGGTCCTCAAAGACGAGAATAACTTTCAAATCTATGTCACCTGGTGTGGTTATTTACAGAAAGAAATGATTGGAAAAAAAATCTACATAATAATTTTACCATTGCCTATCAGTTCATGAAGCGATTTCAAATAAATTGAAGATAATAATATAATACGGGAGCCATTTCACATGCACTTAAATAGCATCGGATCCCAGGTGGTATCAGCGAGTTTGATTAGTAATGGAAAAAATATAACGGCCTTCACATCAAATGAACAGCTACAAACACCAGAGGGCATTCCGTCCTACTTTCATTTAGAACGCTCAATCTATTTCTAACGTTCATCAATATTCTAATTGCTGACAATATAAAACCTAAGAGTCTAAATTGACGAGATGTTCCCAAAGCAAATGGAATTCTCGACTGATCGTTATTAATTTCGCAAATGGCATCCATATATATTAAGTTTGTAGCGTGTCAGTCTGCCTGCGTCGAACGTTAACTTCGTGGCCACCTGATTCGCACCCGCGATGGCGAGCGTCGAGAGTGGAAGGAAGTGAACTCGGGAATTTGAGTCGAGCTGGTCCGCTCGCATTGAATGCGAAAATAAAATGTAGTCCGCCGACAGAAGATAGAGCGACGCTTGGGCGACGGACGTTCACCACATCACAGCAACAGGAAGGTAATTCGTGGCTGGAGTCGAAGTGATCCGGTGGCATTGAGTGTAAACAAAACATTCTCGCCCGTAAGTGCACATGGTGAGACCACCAAATTTGTGCTGGTATGACTTGATGCATACTTTCGAAAATACATCGCGTACCTCGTAACCATCATAACGAATAAATACAACGCATAGCTTGCGTTCGACGCAGAATTCCGGCACGCACAGTTTAAACTTGGTCCCAGCGCTGTGGTTCGACATATCGTAAAGTTAAACGTGAGCATACTGCAATGGAATATCAATTACACCTGTCGGACCCACAATAACAGATCGGATATCTTCGATGGAATAATTAAGGGCCATCTATAAGTGTACGTCCCATGCCGTTAACTGTTAGCCCCTCCAAAAGGGGGACAGCAAAAATATCAATCAATTATAATATTTCCCAATGATGGATTATAAAAATGCTCTATTGATGAACGAGAATACATTACAGTGACTTTATGCAGAATTGAGTTTCAAAAGAAAATTAATTAAAATTCTCCGTATAACTTTCAGTGCTAGAGAACACGAGCATAACCAAGGGCATGCACGTTTCCACCCACCTCCAAAAAAACGGATTTTCATTTCACTTACAACCTGCTGGATGGTGCCCGACTCATAAGTATAGGCTTACCCACCACCATTATATTCCGCATCCTTCGATTGAGTCTTAATGAACTTTCGCTACGCCCGTAAGCATGAAAGTAAATTTTTCAGAACTGGATTCACCTTGGCTGAAAACAAAAGTGTATTCAAGTAATTACTCAGGAAACTAATGAGTTCAATTTCACGGGTGACGGCATCGATGAAGCCGGTCACAAATGCACTGCCACATACACTGCCATTACATGCTGAGAATAAAATCCTGCTGTGATGTTTTGGTAGTCTGATATGGATCTGGTAAGGCATATCAGTGGCGCAGCGAGGGCGGAGGGATTTGGGGGATAGACCCCCAGACCTCAGAGAAATTTTAAAATTGAATCAATTTTACTAAATTAGATAAATATTATTTATCGAATTGTGTAAGTATTAATAAAATACCCATCAGAAATCCGTAAAACTCACCCTTTTGAACCATTTATCTCAAATTCGTGGATCTCTCCATTTCCCGGGTTTTCGCCGCGTTTTGTTGTCAGAGGTGACGGACAGTTTCGCCAGGATTCCACCATAAATCATTCCGCGAAAATCAACGCAAAAGAAAAGAGGTACTACCCAGGCTGATAAGGGAGGCAATAGAGATAATTAAAACGTCCAAGAATTTCAACAGAGAAGACGGATACAACATAACCAACCCCTGGAAAGATTGGTCCAATACGCGGCAAAAACACAGAAATCATAACTTCGATCTGAAGACGCCTGGTGGAAACCTAGCAAAAACCTCCGACCTAACTTCATCCCTTTTTACATGATACAATATACGAAACCCAAATGACTTTTAACTTGACTCGAACATAAAATAAATTTAAATCATAGAGGAATAAAACAAAGTCGAATAAATCGTAAAGTGTTCGCAATTTTCCATTCCGATGTAGAAAAATCAATTAATTGATTAAATACACTTAATATTAAGTACGATCGAAAAAAACTGAAAGCGGTAAAATTTAATACTTTCTGAATTAAATTAATTCCAAATTTAAACAATGAGAGCCATATTTTAATGGCTAAAAAAATAGGTAAAATGCAAGATAAATGCAAAATATTCAGAATTTCTTGTAGTGCGCGTTGAAAACAGAAAAAGCGTAGGAATTTAGAACGATAGGATATAATTTATGTAAGCTGTCTTACTCGAAATGATTAGTCACTCCTATTCCTCTGCCATTGTAACGGCAAGTTTCGTCGCTTTCTTGAGATCTCTTAAAATAGATGTGCTGTGATGGCAGCATAGTTGATTTCATTCAAGTTGAGAGTCCAAAGTTTGCGTACTGAAATCTCGTTCATCTCGACTTCATGAAGAAATAGGTATCATAAGAGAAAATTTAATTAAGCTGAAATAACTAAATTGAATTTTACAATGACGTCTGTTGTAAGTCGCTCACTCCGAAAGATACATAAATATAGATCTTCATGAACTTCCTCTGGTATTCTACAAAATGGTTTGGAAATCTAAACATAGAAGAGTTGATGGCGTAGGTGAAATAGGATTTGGTGATTTACCAGCGTATATGCTTCAACAAGTTTTCTCGGGTCAACCACCGGATCGGGGCGTCCGATTTGACCGAGGTTTTGATCCTCGACTCGAGGACCATTTTCAAGGCGAGATATATATGAAAATCATCCCTGGAATTCGTCCGTCTTATTTCAGCCCTCACTAATCAAGCGACTCGCGATTGGCCAGTGGACGCATGTTTGCCAAGGGGCCCCCTAATTGGCTGAAATTATTCCACCTGTTTTCCGTTTTTACCTTCTAAATTTTTCTCAGCACCGGTTTCCTGGTGCTGCTTTGGGTACAGCCCTATTTTTGTTTCCTTTTGCGTATGAATTTCAATATCTTCCCAGAAGACTCGGCCCCGATATCCGGGAGCAGGAATAAACGCACCTCGAAACGAATTTTCGCCAGAACGGGTACAGTGTGTGAGAAATCTCTTTGGCCCTGCAAAGGTCCTCCGTGATGCGGGAAACACAGGGATAAGGAGAAATCAACAGCAGCAATCAGCATTTCGTATGGAGCCTCTGCGTAAGGCCGAATCTCTAGGATTCTGTCACGTCATAATGTCAAAAACTATTCACAAAGCTACCGGAAATCTGAGAGGCATAGTATTCAAAACCAAGGACCCCCTTTGTTTAAAGACTCCTGGAGTCTACGAGGTGCCATATGAATGCGGAGCGGTCCGCGTGAGGGAGACAGGTCGGACCATCAAGACTCGGAGAGAGGAGCACAAGCGATATCCGCTCCTGAAACATATTGAAAAATCAGCAACTGCTGCTGGAACCACCGCTGGAGCCAAGGAACTACCGCTAGGACGGGATTTTTTCTGGGCGGAAGGGGGGTTCTGACAGGCAAACGGTTTTTTTTCATAATTGAGATTAAAAACAACATACAATAATTACTGCGCGAAATATTCTCTGTATTTTCATATGAAGGTTATCAATACGAAATTAAATGATCGAGGCTCTGTAATACACAAAACAAAACGAACGTTATGATAACCGTATTAAAAATCTTGTCTATTTTTTAAGCGTCTGAGGGGAGGGAGCACGTGCCCTTGAGCCCCCCCCCCCCGTTATTCCGCCAATGGACCACCGCATCCACTTTGAGGAAGCCGGAAAACTCGCCCACACTGGTATCCATAGAAAGAGAGTCTATTGAAAGGCCACGAGCATATGACCAAACTACAATGCCTTCTGCTGCCCTGAAATACGGTTTGATTACCATGGTCGACTGCATTAATCACAAGGAATTTTCATTTAGTAGTATTTTTCACGGAGACATTGATGAATAGGGTAGTTTCCTATAATTTTTTATTGCCTCAATCGAGAGATAATTACTCCTGGAGTACGTATTTCATGCTTTTAAAATTTTAAATTACGATATCTACTTTTCGCGATTAAATGAAAACTGGACATTTTCAAGCGCGCGAAAACGCGACGGCTAAGTATGAATGCTGGGAAAAGCCCGTCAGGTGCCGAAAAGGTTAACCCTTCCTCCGATCTCTAAAACTCGCTACGATGCAGGCTGCTTGCTACCGAGCATGGCGGTAGCGAAGAGTACCCTGTTAGCAGGTAGCGCTTGGCTTAAATAAGGATTATTAATACCCTGTCAAAAGAAGTAAACTTTCCGACCATAGGCAATTTTAACAGCTGATTATTAAGAGATGTTACCCTGAGCTCTGTCTCTCATGCATGCATTGGTAATCTCAGACGATTTAAAACTCCTATTTACTCGTATTGACTCTAGGTCCCTGTGACGTCACGTGGATTGGCATCGCGCGGGAGCCAATCTGGCCTTTTTCAAATGAGGTTAAAATTGACCATGCCCATTCGTCTAAACTGGGATATCTAAAACCAAATAATTTGTATATTACGAATACACTAATGGTGGGAAACGAATCGCAATCAATGCCTTTCGTTTTCTTTGATGATGGAAACTACCGTATTCACTTTTTCTCAGAGAGAATTATGTGACTGTCCGTTCTGCTCACACTGAGTACGAAGTTACTGAAAAATTGGATGAGCGTAGCAACGCTATCACTAAAACGCCTGAAATTAAAATTACGAAAATGTCATGGAATGAGATTGGAAATTCAATGATGCGCCGACCTTAAAATTTCTGAAATAATTTTGCACCGTAGGGATGGCGGTAATAATATTCTTCAGGGAATAAATGCGATCCAATGCAATTAAAACGGATTACGTGTGTCAAAAGTAAAATAAAACTCAATTCAAAAAGTCACCACACGGGCACCTTATAGCAATCATTGAAAGATATATAAAAATCTAGAATGACAGCATTAAAAAAAATTAAATGGCGCATTTAAAGAAAAAATGAAAAGTTGATTTGTTTACTAAGTACATATGTACAAACAGTTGTGACGAAGTAAGAATCAACAGTGTTAGCGGTACGGGATCAGAAAGAAATACTTTTGCTAATTTAATAAACTGAAAGGGAATAAAAGGAAATACGGAAATCTGGGAAATATTTTCAAGAAGTAGCTGATTTATGCAAAATATAGACCGTAATAAAAATATAAATATACAATAGGTAGTCATGAAGGCTTAAAATTATATTTTTGTGCAACAATACGGCTAAATAACACCACTACGACCGTTGTATACGTGTTACAAAAAATATTTCTTCAGATTGGACATTTATAGTTACATATTCTGAAAGTCCCCCTGGACGCCACACTCTAGCTAAGTAAGGCATACGTCCAGGATTTTCCGAAAGTAGTTAACTTTAGTCCAAACTGTAGGCAATCGCTTCATTAACAATTATGACTTATGTACCTAATTCTCTTAGATTTCAAAGAATATCTCTCTATATGAAAGAGAATGTTTGTTTGTCTGTACGCTATGCATTTCCAAACGGCAGCACGGATTGCAACCAAAGTTAAAATGATGGTGCATCTCATGCTCCCGAATCCCGTAGTGCTACTTCTGGTTGTGTCCGACGCGTCCATTGCGTCGTTTTCTCATTACCGTTTGTTACGTCACATCATTCAAGTCTGCGGTGGGACATCCTGCCGGTTAGGCACACCTCTTGACACGCTCAAAGGGAAAACATAACTCAAAGGATTCTACACTTAACTATAAATGCTCTCGGTGCAAACGTTTTTGCTGGGGTGTGCGTTTACACGACGTTGTTGCTCTACCTACGTACATAACGATCAATGTTGTTGAGCAGGGTATAAGCTGATACGTAAATCGTTTTTTCCATTGCTTGCTGTTACACATGCATACGTCCGTCATACCTACTTTGTTCCTTTACCTAAAAACCGTGCAATGTGACCATGTGACAGGAGAAAATATTTTTCCTATGAAAGTGAACTTTAAAGAGTCGTAAATTGATCCTTCCCATGGGGATGTTTCAGCAGTTGCAATTGGGAAAAAAATTGCAAGGAAAGATACGCAAATGAATTATGCCTTAAAGTGTAAAAATCACAGAGCATTTAAATCCACAAATAAACATCAACATAAACATAAAAGAAAGACAATACGAAACTGTAGATGGATATAACTAATACAGTTTAAAATATGGCTACACCGCTATTTTAACACGTTGCGTACTGGGGTATTTAAATTCCTATAGGTACGCCGATTCTGGGTGGAGGTGTTTTGAGATTGGAAATATGTGCCTATTAGGGCGTAATGCTTTTGGTTTAAACATGGTTAAAAAGCTAATGTTTAGAATGTAGCTTTACCCAATCAAACGTTATGATGCATCAATTCATTATGAATAACGAACAACAACGTACTAACGAATACATATTGTGCGCTTTAAAATTGTTTAGGTTGGCGCGCGTAAATGGCGAGAATCTTCGTCATCCGTCCGGAACGTTCAGGAAAAAAAATGACGAGAATTCTCGCCATCCGTATGCAACAGGTTAAAATATCTTCAAATAATGATGCAGCTCAATCATTCCAGGCAAAACTCAGTACAATGAGGCAAATTAGGGGTCGTCGTGGTATGAAAGTATCCCGCTAAAATAATTAAATTTTAGGGTATCACGGTAGCACTATGAGAAAAGGGTTAACATTGATAGTTCTTGATTCTCCTTGATTACAGCATTCCTTAAAAAGGAGCTAGCCATGACTATTTAAGTAATATGACTTTGTAAGTCATATTCATTTGAATTTCCGAGTCTGGGTTGACCTCAAACCTCACCTATCCAAACCAACTTTAGGCTGAATCACTGATTGAGAGAGAGATATTCTGGAATGATTCCGCAATTTCACGATAACACAATAAATTAGTATTGAATCAATGCAACTCTCATAAGCCAAAAAAATAAGGGGTTATTCTGCAGGAGGGATGAATTTGGGGGGAGGAGTTTCATTTAGGGCACCAAACTACATTCCTGATTTAAGTGAAGAGGAACATCCACTCTTTGGGACTGACATCAACAGATGAGTCCAGCCAGCATGATACCATAAAATTATTTTCCTGGGAGGAGAGCTCATTCAGGATGGTATCCTCAAACAATTTAAGGGGTGCTAACTTCCTCACCCCATCCTCCACTCGCAAACACTCCTGAGACTCCATGGATGGATATAGATAGACCATAAGGATACTTTATTCCACAGTATAGTCTCTCCCTCTCTTCCCACTCCATATCCACCCTCTTACTCTCTCTCCGCTAACTCCCTTTCCTGACACATTAGTTGGTCGTGGAACACGGCTCATATTTGACTGAAATAGATAGCACACCGACAAACTAAAGCAAGAGTGAGTTATGATCATGAATCACACAGCTGCTCTAGCAAGGCTCACCTTTCGCGACAGGAACGAATGCTGGTGCCTGAGCGATATTGCCTTATGTCTTGACTTCTTAGCTGCTTTTAATGTCCATGTCTTGATACCATGAAGATTCAAGCTCAAAATTCCTGGAATTTCTCCTCTTCCCTCACTTTTTTTCTTCATACCATGCCTCTTTTTAGCACTACGGCTATGTCCAACTTTCGCTTCAAGTTCACCTCTGCTTCCATATTCTTATATTTTAAATAAAATTGTGATGCGTTCTTCAGGCATAATAGGGAATGTAAAAATTGGCTTATCCATACTGGCAGTTCTAACTGAAATCAGTGAGAAATTATACTAATTGAGTATGTCATTGCCACTAATTACAATTTTGAAATGAAATATTGGTAGAAAAGCTGTATACACATTAATGCTTCTCCAATTTCCCCAATGGTTTTTCCAATTTTTTTTACAATTTCAATTTTATTAGAAATACACAATAAATATTCTTTCTTGCCAGTAGTGAACAGGTGCATTGAGGTCGAAATTTCATGATCGAGAAAAAGGGTAATGCTGGCAAGGATATAGGTACTATTTTTGTACTGTGATTTTCAAGATGATCGCATTAGTTTTAACCAAGAAATTAGTTAACAAAAACAAAAAAAAAGACCAGCCAAGTGTGAGGCATGCACACTCTTAATGGAGATTATAAACAATATATTGTAGCATACATATCATAAATACAAAAATAATCATAAACTCTGGATCAAAACTTTTTCTAAGGAATTCAATTTCTCACTAAAAATATGAGAGCATAATTGAGGCTAAGGGATCAAAGTTAAATTATGGTCCTGCATAAGATTTTGGCCCTTCTTCATTGGTTAAAAGCACAAGGGAAAATTATATTTTTGGGTAACTACATCAAGGTTGGAAGTTTTGTTTCTAGTCAATATTTATTCTATTCTTTAAATTAAATGAAGCAGACGAGATGTAGTGGAATGACATCCCAATTTAATGAAAAAGAGAGATGTTAATTCCACAAATTTATTTTATAATGTACAATGTGTACTTGAGAATGACCTGACAGTCGAAATGCATTGCGCATTATAAAAAAAAGTGTGGAAAATTGCCATCTCTCTTTTTAATTAACTCATTATTTTCTATCTCAGTTTATGAGTTTTGGTGTGTACAATTAGGTCTTTTTTATTTTTAATCTCTTCGATCATTATCATATGTCAACAATAAAAGGTTGTATTGTCCCTACTCTCCACTCAGCTAATCTTTTCATTTTAAGATTTCTTATCTTTTACATCTTAAAAAGATTGTCAGATATGACTTACTTCAGCTCTACCTTTGCCTTTCCTCCTGTCACTCGTTCTTTGACTTCATTAGGTCATTATTACTCATGATATGGCTTACCTATTAATTTGTCCTCACTTCTTTTAAGGATTATATAAAAAACCTATCTTTTCTCCCACTTTTACAAGAATTTCTTAACTCACTTGGTGAATCCGTTTTATCTCCATCACTCCTTTGTAGGATCACATTTTGAGTTCTTCCACTATCGACTTCTTAGCTGCTTTTAATGTCAATGCCTTGCTATCATGAAGATGCAAGTTCAAAATTCCTGGAATTTCTCCTCTTTCCCCACTCGTTTCTTCATACCAAATCTCTCTTTTAGCACTAAGGGAAGGTCCAACTATGTATTCACTTGAAATTCACCTCTGCTTCCATATTCTTACGTGGCCAACAGCTACATGGGGTCTGTAATCCCCCACATGCCTCATCCAATGAATACATACTGTAAGTTTGTACAAATGTAGACCAAATTCATTTCTGGGCAAGTGATGATCATTGTTGAATATTCAGTTGTTAGGAATACTTTATCATCTTTTGATACCCAACAATAACATCCATTGGCATAAGCAGTCAGATGAGGTAATTACCTTCTCTTAAGAGAGGCACTGCTTCAGTAATAAAAATTATTTTAATTTAATGCTGAAATTTATTGTGGCATACAATATGGCTTGTTGGTAAATGGTCCAGGTGGGGTCCGTAACCCCCAAATTGATGGAAAACATTAAAATATTTTATAAATTTGATTGTATATTGTATGCCACTACCCACTAGGGATCACTCTGTAATCTACATGAGTGATGCGATCCGTTACCCTAGCTTTTACCTGAACTTCCCATTCATTAGCCTCACACATTCATGGAGTCTGTGATGGCAGCCAGTTAGTAGCCAATGGAAGCAGAGGATAGGATCAGTGGCATAGCCAGGAGGGGTACGGACCCCCGAAATATAAAGATACAATTGTTTTCCTTCATAAAAGAAAACAAAATATTGAAAAATCATGAATTTACGAAATATTTCTTTAAGAAATGAAGTTTTTTCCATTATGAAAGGTGTCAAATTAGTTTCAACCCATTACTTAGTACCCTGTTTTTCAAAAATTTCCCCCCCCTGGTTTTGGACCTCCCTGAATGAAATTCCTGGCTACGCTACTGGAGAGGATACTTCACCTATGCCCTGGCAAGAGCATGGGATCCAACAACTTGCCTATACTCCCGAGACTTCTCTCCGTACACCCTCACACTTGGTGGATGGGGAGGACCTGTATGAAATGAACATCTATTGAAGCATGCTTCAGTTGGATTTTCTAAAGGCAAGAATATGTCTTCAGCATTCTTGCACACCATAAGTCTTAATCTATAACTGCTTGTATGTTTAAGTCTCATGTGCAATCCTATAGTGGTAATACAACTAAGCTTATCACAAATAGCAGTGAAGTATGTCTTCATCCATCAGTCAACTCATGAGTTGCTTAATCAGCCCTTTTCTAAGATATCTTTCTGAGAAAAGAAGAGGATTATAAAACTTGCCAAGGGAGGCTAACCCCTGACCTACCTGATCTCTGGCATGAGTGTGGACTCATTCAAGTGCAGCAGTATGAAAAATATAGCTTGTTTACGAATAGTAGAGTATTAAATGCTTTGTTCTGCTGGAACTGTTGTTGCTTGTGAAGGACAGAAATCAGAAATACTAGTAGGAATATATGAGATTTCCTAATTTGTGGAATACCATTATTATGTACTAAGCCAAATTAGTTACAAGGCATGAAAATACAGCAGGCCATCAGATATCCATGATATTATCGACCATCAGCTTAGGCATACTGAGCACCATCAAAATGGACACCCTACTTCTCATATTTACTACATATCATCCTGGGTAAAAAACATCACTAAGAACTATGAAACATTAATTGAACATGGATAAATTAAGTATCAAGATACTTTGGCGCCACTGCTCTCTGCTTTTTCTTCTACTTAAAAAAAATGTAAGACACTATCACAGCCTACACTTCAGTAACAAGTCACAGCTTTTCAACTGACGGTCTTCTCCCTGCAAGTTTACTCTTTCTCCAGGGTTGTTCAAGTCATATATTTTTTTAGCTATTTCACCCTGCCATTCTGCACTTTTATGCCTTTGCAATCCTGTGATTATAAAACACCCTCTGAACTTGGTTGCACCCAAGGATGTTGCATCCCATTCTGTAAGGGTAGAGAGTGAGCTAGCTCCAGATGTTTAGATCAATAAAGAAAGGACTCTGTATGGAAATCAATGCCACTCCCCACTAGGGATCGCTCTGTAATCTACATGCGTAATACGATCCGTTAACTTAAGGTTGTAAATCCAGGGTTCCCACTTTTTAACTACACTATAAAATTCACAGTTTTTTCCAATGTCATCAAATTCACGGTTTGTAGATAAGACATTTTAGGCAGAAATATTGATCGCGTAACAATCATCGGCCGCACATAAACTAAAAATGTAAAAACTGCGACAGATGCCTTGAATGCAAACGCAGCAATGAAAGTGCTATGTCTCTTGAAGTCACCTATCGTTAGCAAAATTCAGGTCCGGCTGAAGGGTGTGAGTTGGAAAATGGAGAGAGCAGGGTGGCAGGGAAGTGAAGAAGCACCTGATTTTTTGCCAAAGTTAATGCCTTCCAATCACAGGCTTAAGGGCAATGAGCTGTCATGGCACATGGACCAATACATAATTCTGCTTCGAATACACATGTGCAGATAAATATGTGGACAGTATCTGCATGTGACTCGGCCTTGAAACATGATCGAAATATCGATTTTTCTTTAAATCTACCAATCGTAGTTGTACAATCAAGTTTGAGATGTTTCTAAGATTTCAAGGCAAGATTCACGGCTTTCTTCAGGTTTTTTCACAGTGGACGAAATTCATGGCTAATTCACGGTTGAGTGGGAACCCTGATATCAGACAGTTTTCACACCCCTAGTTCAGAGAAAATGGTGCAACTGCCACATTAACACATGTGAATGTGATAAAAGTACAACCACTAATTTAGAGATTCATAATTTTTTTTAGTGACCACATTTTCTTTTCATGAATAGCTAAAAGATATTTTCCCATAAATTTAACCCTTATCCTCCCTCCATCCTTCCTTCTCATCCTTACTCCTTCCCCACTCTTTTCCTTCCGCCAGCACAGCTATGAGCCACTGCTTCACCTAATGAAACTTACTGCATGCCACTGGGGGCATTATAGTTCATCAATCGTTTGAAGTCACTTAATCTCAACGTCAAAATCTGCCAATTGAATAAGCTATAGTACTAAGTTACCATTCTAAGGTTCCATAAACTAGGTTACCAAAACCATAGACTACCCAAGAATTTATATGAAATCTAAATTCACTAGCTGAATTCAGAAATCCTAATGTCAGAGAAGTGTCATTGATATTTCAAAATATGGATTTTTTCAGCAAAAACTGCGGCCAGCATACTACCGATTTACTTTCAACAATACCAGTAACTGCCAGTTTATTAATATTAAGGGAAAAAAAGACAGGGGATAGCTGGAGGTAATTATGCAAATGTTCAGTTCAGATATCTTTAATTTTAAAGAGTACAAAATGGCATGCAGACTCCAAACCAGCTTTTACTCTCTGTCTGATGACTCTGTCCTACTGTCTTCTGAGTACTTTGAATTCATGCTTATAGCATCCATAGTTTTCAAAATAATCGTTATATGGGACACAAATTCTTTTAATGTATGAATATAGGACAAGTATTTTTGGTAGCCAAATACATAGCAAAGCAATACTAACTTCAAAGGAACTACTGCATGAATGTGAACAAAAATGATGTGCTTAAATCGCATTAGTATCTCCTGCAAAAAAAATTACTTTGGAATTCCAAGTTAGCTTAAAATATCAATGGAGATATAGATTACATTAGTAAAACAGATTAGCTTTTCAACATTTTAATCTTTTCATTATTATCACTCAATATCCCTGTATAGGCTCACTTAGTGCCATAAGTTTTCCTTGCATCCACTCAAAAAAACTGTAAGGATTTTAATAGTTACAATTATCACCCACTAGATTTCCACCCCTTGTATACACTCCCAATACCTAAATGAGCCTATATTGTCACAAATAGCAAAATAACATGGGCAGTCTCCATCATTGAAAAGTTAAGATTCAACCACACCCAAGACTTTCGGATTTCATATCACTCTTTAAATCGAAAAATAGTAGACACAGTGGTCATTTAGGCCTACCTGGCAACAAGAGTCCGATCCCATGAAATTGCCTTTTACCCATTACCAAACTTAAAGTGTGAAATATTGAAAGACCTTAGGCAAGGTTTACAGTTAACACTATGCTACTTTTCACCGTAGTAGTATTTAGCGCTTGCTTTCAAATACTAATACAGCTACTTCAATATAGAAATGGGAGATTCAGAAAAAACCTTCAATGTCGATTAAGTTATCTACACTCAAAGCCAAATATGCTATCATCCCCTTTGTCCTTCATTGCATAATACCTCCATTTGCCATGAAAAAGAAGATCACGACAAATTTACTTCAAATAAACCAGGGCCTGCATTTCAACTGAGGAAAATATAAACTTGATCGATAACGGAACCCAAATTTTACTTTTGGAAATTGCACAACAGCGCTCGTGATGAAAAACCAAATTTGCAAACTTGACAGATGACGGTGTCAACGCACCCACTGCAGAATTCTATCTAGAGAGAAGCCTGTTTAAACGTTTTTAAGACAAAATTATTATTTGAACATTCCTCTTTAGGTGAGATAAAAAATACTGAGTAGCTATTCTCACATTTTAAAATGCTACCTGTACGATGGAAAAATATTTTGAAGTAAGGCTGTTTTCATAACTCGAAAGCGCGGAAATTCATATGCAATCGGTGAACTGTAAGTTCAATTTTATTTATGTTTACCTGCTTTCAAATGCGTTATTTCATAGCTATTTAAAATTATTACAATTTTCATTCCAGCTGAAAGCCATATTTTTTAAAATGGGCTCTTTCGACTGGGATCAGATGCTTCCTGAGCCAGATATTATCGGAAAATGTTTTCATGAACTATTTAAGGTTTCTTTGGATCAGCAAAGGTATGGTTGTTTTCTCTTCATAATTCGATATCCTATAAATTAATGTAAGCCTTTTAAATCCAAGTCTAATTTCATTTCGGCGGCCGTCACTAATTATCGTTTAATTCAGAAGCCGGTGCCGAGTTTTTTGTTCAGTTCAATGGTTGACTTTAGACCCTTCGTTTTGTCCTTCTTTACTGCGATTTTTTCCATTTTTTGTTATTTTGATAGAATCGTTAGTTATTTTTTCTATTCATAAGGTATTTTGTCTATCAACTATTTTGAAATTGGTTCAGTGTAATTATCCACAGTAAATATACATATATGGCCCGCCCAGCTGATTTTGTGTGAGGAGGGAATGCATTCTTCTCTCTCTAAATATCTAACCTGACGTTGGCAAATTAATGGATTTTTACATTGCAGGAAGAGATCAGAATGGAAGGAAGCCGGAAGCAAGAGAAAAATACCCAAATCGAAAGAAAAGCGCAGGATGAAGGTTTGTCACTGTTGAACAGTAACTTTTAGGGAATTATTGACTTTTTTTAATCTCATAAAAGAGATTTTCAAGCCTTAAGCAGTCAAACATTTATTATGGAATGTTATGACCCCTCCTTTTAATACTAATGAAATACTTATAATACTTGACAATTATATCTTTCAGAAATACTGGAGGAAAATTCACATTTTTCTTACTTACTTTCGAACCATTAAGTTTTTCATTCTAGAAATACCTGTAGTGGGCATTAGATTTTTGTTTTCAATGTCTCATTTGCTGTCATCTTGATATACTTTCCATTGACTGTGACTTTCTATATTTTATAGGTTGACTTACCACCGATACCACCTCCATCACTTTTCCCTCAGCAATTGGCCTTCAGTGGTGGTGTTGGTCCTGGAGGCGTGGGACTTCTCCTGTCACAGCCGCATCAGTTTTACTTTTGCCCCGCTCAACCTCTTCCACCCCCTGATGTCTCCCTCCCAGGAAATGCATCTTCATTTGCTGTATTTGCAGCAGTGCGGATTGCACTTCTGGACCGTCGGAACAAAATGGCTATACAGGCATATCTTGCCTCATCTTCTGCCTTGGCTATATCAGCTACGTCAAGCTCTGCACAGCCAGCCATGTCTCCATCTACTGCTCATGGGTCACAGGTGACTCCAGCGAGGAGTTCAAGATTACCAGGTGTGGAAAGTGATGGTGAGGATGAGATGGAATCAGACCGGTTGAATCGCGAAGCTGGATTTCGTGTACCCAAGGTTTGTTAAGTTCATTTGTGATTAGCTTGTTTGTGTGGCCAATTTTGTGTACTTCAATTTCATGCGCTTGTCAAAACTATACAGTAAATGATGGTATTTTTTGCTCTCTACTGGAAGCTCTGATGAAATGATAACACATTTCATAGCTATTATTTTCAACTTCAATCTATTTCTTCATTCAAATGCTTTGGATGCTAATGAGATATAAAAAAATGTGGTGACTTTTTTTATATTAAAAATGTACTTTTTATCCCTGATTGCACCAATTCCAATATTATTTTATCTTCTTGGAAATAAGTGTAGAAATATAGATTTCTGGGTGTCCAAGGTTGCTGCTATGTCACAGGTCCTGCTCACTTCTTAATTTAGGCTTTCCAGTTTTTACTCTATGAAATCATGGCCTGCTCTATTGCAGCTCTTTGCCTGCTGACAGCATGTTAAGAGGAATGGTTTTGTGGGATGCAATTGCGGGAATGTCCCACTTTGTATTTTTATGAATAACTAATTAAAGTACTAAATGAAAGCCTCAAATGCTTCTGCATTAGGCACACATATTATCATAAATGTGTACATCATTCATTATAATCGTCAGCAGCCAACAATCCTAAGGTTGAATTAAGGCAGGTCTTGGCTCAATTCTCCTATCAGCTTATATTTTCTTGCCTGCATCTTGCTTGTCTCTCACATTCTTCATCATCTGTTCATTAAATTTCATCTGTGGCTTTCCTCTGCTGTTCTTGCATTAAGGTTGTTCTTCCGCAATTGTTTTCATATGGCTTCTGTTCTCTCCCCCTCTTCTTACAATGTCTTCTCAGTTAGTCCATTTGATTTTTATCATTCTTTTTTAGCATGCAATTTCAAATTCTTCCATTCATTAATTAATAAATATGTATTGTGCTGGGCACATTAGGTTTTGAGGTCTGCATGTGGGCTGGTGGTTGCTGTCCACAATTGTAAATGCAGGGTAGACCCTGCATCATGGTCTCATAATTCCATGCCATGTTGCATTTCCACTGGAATTGCCCATCAAAAATTCCATATAATTCTCTTATGAGTTGTGGATGTATAATTTTCTAAGTAAGATTTGAAGAAAGTATTTTTTAATTTTATTTTAATTCTTTCAGATTGTTGGTATTGGCCTAAGGAGTGTATTTGAGTTAATCAGGGAAAGTCGTGCCATTCACCCTCGCTTGTGCACCAAAGCTTTGGGTGCCTTACTGGATGTAGTGCAGGGTCAAGCACCTGAGGGTCTTAAAGGAGAACCACCAGAAGTTATGGGTAAGTTTAGCATATCTCACTGTCCAGATCTATCAATGGTTCATACTGATCAAGTGAGGATAGCTAATGGCAACCTCTTTATTATCAATTTTGAGTTTTACTGTTTGTGCCACCTGCAGGTACTATGCATGAGTCAAAAAAGTTCCCACACAAATTGAGTGGTACCAAATATCCTTTTGGACAGAATTTGACTCTCTTTACTATTGTCTGCGATTTAAGGCTGTATGCTTGAAGATTATAATTGTGCATAACTATCTTCTAGGATGTTGTTACTCTCATGGATATGCTAATAAACATAAAGAAAATCTAGGAAAACCACCTAATAAAATTTTCATTCCTTTCTTTTGCGTAATTAAGGTCATGAACTTATATGCCCACATTCTCAACAATGAGGGTGATGCACTCTAAAGCTTATTTTTCTTTCTGTAATCGTGTAATTGTGCATTTACGATACCCAGAATCATATCTATGTATGAACTTCATAAAAAGTGGTTTACATAACATTTTGAAATCTCACTTGAGCCCACGATAAGGTGACTACGACTGATTTCAAATTTAGATCGATTTCAAAAATGCAAAGTCAGCCACAATAAAGTTGACTTCACTTTGATAGAGGGAAGGATTTGTAAAAGTGGGTTAATGGATGAAGATAATGGAGTCAGTGGGTAGAGTGAAGGGTAATGGGCAAAATTAGGATCATGAAAATTTTCTCGAAAGAAAAATGAAATATCTTCCACTAAAATTTACCGTAGCTGATTTATTTCAGTGAGGAGTGGAGCTGTTTTAATTTGCTTTGTTTTAAAATTTTCTTACGTGGAGTATATTAATCATCACTCTTACCCTATAATGTTTGTGTAGGATCCCTTATAGATGTTATTCCTGTTTACCATTGACGGAAAAGGAATTTTTGTGAAATTCTTCTGCTCTTCCATTGTGATATTCCTTGCTTTATGTCTGTGCTCATCCACCTCATTGTTCGTGTACCCATTGGAAATACAGCATACTCCTGATTTTCCTGGCTAATGAAGGGGAGAGACGGCACGAACAGATACCCCAAACTCTCACTCTAATGTCTTGTAATGTTCATAATTTACCTAAAACAAACAATGCATTATTATTTATGCAATTATTCTGTTATTTTAGAGTGCTTCCCGGACTCATTGAGAGCTTTCTTTGCCAGTTCGCGATCTTTTAAATGGCGATAACATGGTTGTACTCGTATCATTAATGCTCCGAGTAAGACCTGATTTCGAAAACCACACATATGTGGCTTTGTGATCACAGATACAGAAAAGTGTTCTACACGAATGATTCAAAACCACTGCTCGACGTCGGAAACTACACTGTCGGGCACCAAACCACGTACTCGCTTCTCGCACAAGTTGCCGGGGTTGCAACTGCTGCAGGACGTGTATCCGTGATCATGGAGCGCGGTTGCACACTGGGAGGCTTGGAAAACAGGAACACAGTGCTCCCATGAATGCAGCTAGAGTGCGATCACTTCCGTGTTACAAAGGGGATTCTAATGGAAATAATAAACCCGGTGTACCCTAGCATTAATGCAGTAATTCCGGTGATTTTGTGTCCGATTTTATTATTTTTGTAAAGATCGTGGAAAATATGGAGCGAGAGTGAAAATCATGCACGGATATACCGTAGCCGGATAATGGGGAGTCTGCTGTATCTGTGATGCATTTTATTTATATGTAAAAATAGATGTGAGGCATTGATTTTGTGAGATTTCCTCTATAAAATCTTTAAGTTCATTTTCAGTTTGTAGAGATACAAAGTGCATGTACAGCAGGTTGTTTAGGATAATCTTATGCTGTCTTGTCGACATCATCATCATCATCATCATCATCATTGTGATTTTTATCTTGCAGATCCATTGTTTGAGCTGCTTTTGGATCTAGCCACATCGCATGGACCTGAATCTGCTGCTGCAGATGATGGCAGCCACCCTACTGCTGTAGCTTGTGCTTGCCTATTAGCCCTTGTAGTGGCAACTGGAGCCACTCCACGCCTATTGTCAGCTACAGCTGCTCTTCTCACTAGTCCTAGAGCCCTTGCTGCTCAGCACATTCATGTAAGTTGTTTCCGATCATCAATTATCTCATGCCTATGTTTTGGTAAATGGTGCATACTATTTTTGCTTTAACTGGATGATCTGGAATCAAGGGGTTTTGGGTCCTTTCCCCCTCCCTGTCGGCTCCTTAGGCGAGTGTCGCTGTGCCCAGGGTTTTCCCAGGTTTCGGCCTTTTCGGCCGGCCCCTTTCTCTCTTTTCTCGTGGTCTCCACTTAGGGGACTTGACTCACACCCTTTTGGGGTGAGGGCTCCTTGGCTGTACCATTAGTTGAGGGTCAGTAGCCCTGTGACATCCATGCCTTTGCCTTTGGCATGGGTGTCAGTCAGTGTTTTACGAAAGCCAGGAGCGTGTGGATGCAGAGTTTTGCCGTGCGCTTCACCTGCATCTCTGCATCCACGTGCAAAATAAAGTGAATTCAATTAAAGGTGTCCTCGCCTTTTATTAAGCATAACCTGGGGCACACGTCCCCATGCACACATCTTATGGTTCACTACGGGCCGGATTGCGCGAACAAGGGGCTTATTAAAATTTGCTAAACATGGCTAAGGCAA
This sequence comes from Ischnura elegans, assembly GCF_921293095.1. Lineage (NCBI taxonomy): Eukaryota > Metazoa > Arthropoda > Insecta > Odonata > Coenagrionidae > Ischnura > Ischnura elegans. The sequence continues at coordinate 69,077,112 of NC_060250.1, forward strand.
TATCCTTAATGTTGTGACATCTTTCCTCTCTGATATCTCAGTCTGTATTTACCCACCCTCTTTACTCCCGTTGTTCCTTCCTTTGTGAAACATATGTGGCTACTTGTGGTGGCAAAATTACCTATACCATCTTTCCAACCTTTTCCTCACCCTTCGTCTTGTAAATATGTCCCCTCTCATCCTCAGTCCTCCAAATCACTTATCTCTCCTGCCACCTTCTGCTTACCTTATTCATTGAAATGAGTAAAGTTTATGGAAAAAGTTTCTGTAACCTACCAATGGTGTTACTCAGTAGCAAAACTCATACATATTGCAGCCATGTGTGTTACATAGCCAATTTTTGTTTTTTTTTTAAATTACAAAGTGAGTTCATCATTTTATGGTGCAGTACATCAGTTTGATCGAGATTTGGAGATTTATTTTTTTATTTTTAGCATTGGTATTTGCTCTCTTTAATATTATAGTTAGTTTTTGTGTTTTAAAGTACATAATACTTTTGGGAATTTTATTAGTAATAATTATATTTTTTAAATCCATTTTTAATCCAAACAGATGCCGATGGTGTTAGCTTCTCTTCAAAGAAGTGTCCAAGAAGTTCTTATTCACCTACCACCATCTGTAACAACGCATTCTCCTCAGGCTACTTCTCCTTCTGCTTTGCAATCACCTGCATGCCTCATTGGTGGCATGTTTGGCAAGCAAGGTCTCGGGCCTGGAATGGGTATTAATGTGGGCCCTCGACCAGACTGGATGACCCATGGAGTGCCCAAAAATGCCCGTATCGATGCATTTCGTGTTTCCTTACCCAGCACCATTGCAGGTATAATTTTAATGGATTTTTGGTGGTGATTTAGAAATTTCATTGATATTTTTGTTTAAAATAATTGTCTTATTTTACTCATTCAAGAGAATTAATGGGCATCTTTAAGATTAAATTCTTTGTTATGGGAAATGTTAACAAGTATTAGTTTTGGTACTTTTTATTGACACCTATTATCATTACTGCTCTATTTTGGAACAATATCAAGCTTTTTCAGTTCAAACTCATATCTCTCGCTTGGCATAATTTAAACCAACCTGTGGAAGAAATCATAAGTGTAGAAGTAAGAATTTTTGTATTTTTACTTTGACACGAACATGTATCCAAATTTTATTTTTTCAAGCAATTTCCCAAATTTTTATTTTTTGATAAATTTAAATGCTTGAAATAGCTTTTTATTATCATTAATTTTTTTTGTATTAATGCTTTTTTTTAGATGCCATGAATCGTAGTCGCCGTGGCATTCTGGGAAAAATGTTGACAGACCCTCCTCCTGCCATTGCCAGTGATGGCCAGTATCTTTATGTGTTCCTGCCGTGTGCAACTCGCGGCACAGGTGGAGGTGTTTTGCTGAAAGTAGGGTCAGGGTATGGAGCTACTGTTCGTGGGCACACCTACTTGGAGAGACCAGGCCCACATCCAGATGCTGCTGCTGGTGCCTGGCTTGGTTTTGCATCTGTGAGTCCATTGTCAAGTTGCTGATATTACTTTTGAGTGTAATTTCATGTGTCATCTGTAGAGGTTAAGAGAGAAAATAGATCCATAAATGTTTAAAGTTAATTTTAAAAAACTTCCAAATGATAGTGTGTAAGTCACAGCTGTGATGGAATATCTCTTGAATTTCCCTTCTTTTAAAATTCATTTTGTATTTATTTAAAGTAAAAATACAGTATTTTGCATCACCAGCTTTATTTCAGTCAGTGTTAAAATTAATTTCATCTGAAATTTTATATTATTCCTTAAAATTTATATTTAAATTCACTTAATCACATTTTTATTATATGGATAGTTTAAAATTCCACAAAAGTACATCATATTGTACAGCCTGCAAATTTTTGAAAGTCAGGAATTTTGGAATAAGTCAGAGAATTTCAGTGTGATATTTAGGGGCCTCCCCATCAGGGTTATTCAAGCTTCACGTTTATTCTTATTTGCCATTCTTCTTCTTTGTTGATTAATTAAATGTCAATTGAGGAGTAAATAATGCTTTGCTATCCCCCCAGTCCCAGCTCCTGAAATGCGGATACTTTTATAGTGTTTAAGTTGCATAGAGCAATTGTCATACTTCCTATCCATCTAATGGAACTATCATACTTCATTCAATTTTTTAAATGCACACTTCTTTAAAATATGAAACATCTTGGTTTTTTCCTTATTTTAAATTTAAACTTAGCTCATTATCGATCTTGCCTCTTACCCTCTAAGATAAATCTATACGTGTTGGGTTACCTGTAGTCTTATTTGCTTTGTGGAAAATTGGTGTGAATAGCAATTCAAATTTCTGGAGGACAAAAATTAAATTATATTGTTACTATTTCATTGTCCTCCTAAAAATCATTTACTGAGAAGGAATCCCTGTATTTCTGTGTACCCCATGCGTCACCACACAGGGGCACAGGGAAGTTCTCTGTGGTAGTATATCTGTAGGTTAAGTATCATCTGTTGTGGTAATATTCTTTTAATAATCATTGTGTTACATTGAATTTTGAATTTATGGCAAATATCCTTATGAAATAACATCAAATGTAAATGTGTCTCTGGATTACATTTCAGAGTAACTTGTACTTCAAGCCTGTGAGCTCTTCTGGAAGGAAGGATGGTGCTGGTGGTTGTGCTAACAATGAGGTGTTGGTCTTAGACAGGGAGACACTTAGGGTCACGGGTGTGGCGCAAATAGGGGAGACTATTAGTGGGACAAGTGGGGGAGCATCAGTCAGTTCAGGTCCTTCAACTTCTACTGCTGTCCCAATACCACCCGCTCCATCGTCATCTTTTCCATCTTCTTTACCTTGTGTCATTTTCTCAGATGGAGAAAACCTTGGAACTGTTACTGCAGCTAAAGATGTGAGTACCCATTGTTATAAGACTTTTTATTTCCATACACTTCATTCTCTCATTGCATGAACATTATTTTCAAAGGCAAAATATGGTGCTTTTTTTAGTTATTAAAGAAATATTACCATGTAGTCGAAACAACTGATTAGTAAAATAGATATTTTGATTCCCAAAGCTCTGAATTCCTGCAGACATGATATATAATGACATATGTGGCATTGGATAGAGACAATGAGATACATTGGTTAAAAGGTCTGATAGACCATTAATAAATATATATTATAATTTAGTTACAATTATGGGCTAATCACTCTTTAAAGTTATCTATTATAATGGTTCATCTACTACAGTATGCTTTTCAACCCACAAAAATGATACATGTAAAAATGACAGTAGGGTTGGAGCCAAAGAATGTGGTATAAAAATTTGTCAATGATGAGATGTCACACTTGCAAAAATATAGAGGCCCTCCACCTTAAAGGTATAGCTGATCACAGCATTTGTCTCTCCTCTGGTAATTGAACTGCATCTTTGGAGTTTTAAGGTCCCTAACACTACGTAATTGGTACTCAGTCTTATTAAAGTAAATAATTTATGGTCTAACCTGCTCAATTCCTAACATTTGACTTCATTGTTTTTAGTACTTGCACAATGATAATTTGAACCACAATCCCAACCATTTGGCTTCTATTTTTTTTTTATTTTTCCCAGTTCCCAAAATATCATGCTAATTTTTTTTTGACTCTCACATGGATGCCATTTTAGTCATTTTCAACTTCTTAGAAATTTTTAATACATCAAGATTCCTATTCAGTAAAGAATTATGTAGATGTTTTTAATCAAATTATTTCTTGGACTAATTGTTTCTCAGATTTAAATGGTGGTAGAATCAATACATTCAACCTTGTGCATTTATTCTGTCATTAGTGATTGCTAACTCGATTTGGTGAAGAAATAAGTTAATCTCGCTGTAGTAGTTGTATTGTCTTCTTATGGCTAGCTGATGTTAGTTGTAGCAAATCCTTAGGGATGAAAGAACTGTTATTAGCACCCAAAGTGAGTATGAACTGACCATAGCATAATGTTGTCATGAAGAGGAAACATTGAGTTACAAGTCTAGTTATCCCATATGTTTGAAGAATGCCATATGTTAAAGTGCACGAGGGTGATGTATTGTCACAGCGAAATGGTTTCTGTTCTTCAATAGCATTTTCTTAGTTAATGCATTTTGTTTTGATCATCGGCAAATCCAGAGATCCTCATGCCATGCCACTGTTTGTCACGTATATAATTTTATTCCCTGCAGCACAAAAGCCTTATGTGTGGGCATAATGTAGGCTACTTATTTTGTTGACTTTAGCATGACTACTGTGTATGGTAGCAAACAGAAATGTTCCTGGTCAGGGATCAAGGAGAGGGTAGGAAACTGAAGGGATGTTTTGGAAGGGAGTTGTGGGACTTGTGAAAAGACTGATGGATGGATAATCTATTGGACAGTTGATCAAGCATTAATTAAATGCCACTAATATTCGAATTCGAAACCTCTTTTGTAGTCTGCTTGGATGAATAAGTTTAGACTTAATTTTTTGCAAAATGCATTTAAGGTATGTGTGTAATAATTTTTTCCATTTTTCCACACAATTCCAGAGGTGTTTGCCATCTTTTGTAATGATAGTTAATACATATTGTATTTCCTCCTCCTTTCTAATCTATTCTTATCTTAGAATACAGACAATACCAGCAAAGTGTTTCACTCGTTGCCTACTAATTTTCTCATTTATGTTTCAGGATGGTTTCATTGTTCGTATACTCAATCCTGCTAATAGTCCTATGACTGTAGTTAATGAACTGCCATTGAAGTTGGCAAGAAAATGTCTTGAGGTAGTGGGAACTGCTCCCCTCTTTGGGGGAGGTGCAGCAGCTGCTGCTGGTCCCCTCTCTGGTGTAGAATTGGAAGATGAGAGTGCTGGAGCAGCTGTTGGAGCTGGTCCCTCTAGCAGTGCTGGACAATCTGGAAGTGCTGGAACCAATTCTGTGCTGGCAAGAACCATCCAAACTGGCTGGGAAGAAGAGACTGCATCGATCACAGCCGGCAAAGACTTTGCATTAATCAGAACTGTCTCGGGAAAGGTAAGAAGTACTTCATGGCTCCATATCAAATTGGCATGCATGAGTGTCATATTTGGTTCATAAATATTGTAACCCTCCTTGGTGGGTGGGACTGTGGGAGGGTTTTTTTGGAGGGTCTGTCTAGGACGGACGGGTCGTGGGTTGGGAGAAAGGGGAGGTGAGGGGAATAAAAGGTGGGGGTAAGAAAGAAGAAAGTGGATGTGGGGTGGGTTTCTATTGCTGGACGAGGTCTGGCATGCACGAAATAACGAAGGCTTACGCTGCAAGTTACGAGTTCAACAAAACATTTAATGCACCAATCAATCTTGAAATATATAATAAACACATAAATTGACCGTTTTTCTTAACCTTAAAAGAACACAACTGGCCAGTGAAATAATAATGAAAACAAAATTAATTGGGTTTCTCCAAAAATAAAAAAAACTATTATCAGTCAATAAAAGAACAATTAGTCAAAAACTCTGCTTTTAACGAATGTCTGGCGTGAATACAAGAACAAAACAGGTGAACTATAAACAATGCCAATATAAATTTAAACACACTGTCCTAAATACTACAATTATTCACACACGGGGAAAACGGGAGGGCAAACAAAAATTAAAAAAATGCAAGGGACTATTTTCACGTTTCTTCTGGTCTTGAATGGGGGAAAAAGGGGCTCTTCGGGGATCTTCTGAATTCAGGGGGGGGTCATAATGTAGGGTGACAAGAGTACTTATTGGCTCTCTGTGTAGTGGATGGAGATGGCTTCCTTGGCTGGTTGCGGTCAGGGTCACTGGGTCTACCCTCACTGTGGGCTGAGAGAATCTCTGAACTTGGGCGTCGTGGAGTGACTTTCCTCTTTTTTCTTTTTTTGTGTGCGGGAAATCTGCTGTGCATCTCCTCTTTCCTCACCGTTGCCATCCTTCACCTTTCTGTCAATCTCCATGCCTCGTTTATCTTTCTCTCTCTTCCACGGGACTGCAGGGATGCGCCTCTGCTGACCAACATATAGCCTCCGGCTGCCTCTCAATGCCAAACAAGGATCCCTCTGGCCAGAATGTACCAGGGTTTTATAACCCCGCGAGGTTAACTTTCTGGGGTTGGGGTTGGTAGGGGAAACCCAGAGAGGCAGGTTTTCTCCGAATTGTCCATTGGGGGGCGGGGTGTTTTGCCAAAGTTTGTGGAGGCTGGGGGTGGCGAATTGCATCACCCTCCGATCGCTGCTTGCAGGTGTTGTTTTCTTGGGGGGGGGGGGGGGGGGGTGAGGTGAACCTGGCACTGGTCACGTCCACACGGAAAGCAGGTGTAAGAATCGTGTGAGGGGGGAAATACACTGCACTTGGGTTCATTCACGCTTCACCGCATCCTCGCACACATTCACACACAAAATTATGTCAGCCCTCCCTACCTTGTGAACGCCGATTTCAATACCCATGAACCGCGCCAAGCGGCATCGGTTACAATATGTCTGTATTGTGTTACACCTGATGAGTTTTTCTTATCAGTTTGATAGTAATCAGCTCTTGTTAATCAAGTCCTAGCAATTCTTGCAATGTGGTTTAAGTAATAGTTGTTGCTGAATAGCAATAAATACATAGTATTTTGCTGGTATACAAAAGAATAAATGGTACAATTAGGAGTAAAGACTTAAAAATATGTTTCACTTATAGATTTTATATAAGCTAAGACTGATATAAAGAAAAATTCAGCATGGTATATTAAATTATCCTCTGTCCTCTGGCAGAGATGCTAAGGTAGCTTCAGTTACCTGTAGTCGAATGCAGTCATTGCTATAATTTTTCCTAAGAAATTCAACAAAAATAGGTAATTTATTAGGACAAATATGGTCTTTAAATAGTTAGATTTTTCTAAGAAAGCAGCCTTGTATGTTTGCTGAATTTAACTATCCTGTTACCTAGTTTCAAACAGTTCTTTTATCTACTGCAGCTTTCAGCTTGGCCACTTATTTGAAACTTGATGCAAATCAAGTTTCAAATAAGTGAAAATGTGTTCATGGTGAATCCAGTTGAAGATAAAAATTCAGTTGGAATTTTGAGCTCCTCATACATTCAAAGTACTTTTTTCATTGGTCATATTTGTACACGCAGGTTCTTTACTGTGGGAAAGCTTCAAGTCTTGGGATCAAACAACCCCAGCCACCATCTGGCTTGGGTATTGGAGCAATTGGTGGAGCCAATGTAGCTGCTGGTGGAGCTTTGGGGGGATCGAGGCCTCTATTGTCTGCTCCTGGTACCTCTGCCACTGTCAGTAGTGGGGCACTGCCAACATCCAGTGTATTGGCTCTCAAGTGGAATGAACTACCCCTTGTTGGTGTTTACTCAGGGCCATCAGGTGGGCCTAGTGGTCGTCCTGGTGGTGTGCGAATTGCACAGGTTGCTGTAGGGCATGAAGGTCAGCATGTGGTTCTACTGACTGAGGATGGAGTTCCATTGTTTGCAGGGACAGCTCGACGAGGGGAAGATGGAGACCAAAGTATGTTAGAGTTGGTAACCTTGCCAATTAGAATCAGATTTTTACACTCCAACTCAATGCATTGTATTTGCTTGAATTTGAGTTGACCTGTGTTGTGATATTTACTAAATATTTAATTTTAATTCATGTCATCAATACACTGTGGTGTAACTATGTACTACAACAGTTTAATTTTATTTGAATTCCTGGGAACTCCTTAAATTTGGTATCAGCTTCAACATTATGAGACATCAATCCTAAGATTCATCTCTCCACTCATTAATCCTGTTGGCTAATCTTTTAATACCTACGTAATTCCTCTGTATTACATCCTTCATGACGTGATATCTGTGTCTCATCCAAGGTTCATATTTGCCATTCATTCCTTCCCCTGATCCTTCAACGATTGTCTTCATTTCACTTTCATGTCTCATGGTGGATACAATTAATGTAGTCGTCCCATGGTCTTGTTAAGGTTTTCAAAATGCTTCTCTTTTCTCCTTTTCATCTCAGAACTTTATCATTACTCACATGATCTAGCCATTTGATCTTCATCATACCTCTATGACACAACATTTTGAAAGCTTCCAATCTTGATTTCTCCACTGCTGCCATCATGGTATCAGCCTAACCATTAATTTCTGCTCCTTTCCTGTAATGAAAATCTTCATTCTCATTTCAGATTTTCTAATGAACTGTTTTCATTTATATTTTTAAATATTTCTTCATTATTTATACAAATATGAAGTCATAATGAAAGCATGGCCCTTGTTAATAAAATTCACAACTTACTGAGATATATGTACACACACAAAGTGTATGGAAATCATCAGGATTTAAGTTGGAATCCCTTTTGGGAGAGCAAGGCACTCAGTGTCTGGCCCTTCCCTGAGAGTAAATTAAATATATGTATCAGCAGCATCCAATTATAGGAGTTTCCCCCTTCAACTTGCCCCTGGTGACATCCATGGTAAGACACTTCTCATCTTGCTGTTTGAAGAACGGTGATGGAACATTATAATTATCTCTCTAATTCTCCTTTTACTAACCTGTCCCTGTAAAATGAACATTATTGCTATTACTAAACCTATCAAACCATTCAGATTCTTTTAGAAGTATTTTTAGATTATAAAATTTTATTATATTTTCTAGTAATTATCCCTGATGCTCAAAGTTTTGTTTTTGTCTTCATTATAAGTCAGTGTTTCTTTTTTTTTTAGTAAAAGCTCGTCGACAACCAAAGGCTACCAAACCAAAACGAATGGCTAAAGCTGATGGGCATGAGATTGTTTGGGCAGCATGTAACAATGGCACTACAGCTCTTGTGTCATCTGAGGGATTACTCATGCTATTTGGGAAAGACACAGCTCATTGTGACCATACAACAGGTAGGATCCAGTTCAATTTGCCAGTTGATTTCATTTTTGTGAAAGTAAACTGCCTCTATTATTTTGAAACTAACAACTTTACCTCATTTTAGGGATTGTCTCTGATTTACGTGGAGTTCGAGTTACCCAGGTAGCCCTTGGGAAAGCACATGCTGCACTTTTAACTGTTCAAGGTCATGTGTACACTTTTGGCATCAACAATAAGGGTCAATGTGGGCGTGATTACTGTCCATCGTCTGCCCCATCTGCCCCGGCTTCGTCATCACATGTATCTCAACTGCCTAAGGAAGGTGAGAATGCATCAGTGGTACAATGCCTAAATTATTTCATTTTTGCATCAATTATAGGTGATAATTTTTAAGATTCTGATTTAATGGCGGTGTAATTCTTGTGCTCGAAGCTTTGTTCAAGCCTGTGATCAGAAATAGGGGAATATTCTGAACTTAATCACTAATTAACAAAAAATTATTAAATATTAGAATTGTATGTTTTAGGTTTTCCATGTCTATCTACAGTACTTATTCAAATATGGTAATATAGGTGACAATTTTGCTTATGATTTAATGGCTTTGTAATTCTTTTGCTTGAAGCATTGTCCAGGACTCTGGTCAGGAATAGGGGAATATTCTTAACTTAATCACTAATTAACAGAAAGTGCTAAGTATTAGAATTAGGCTTACCATGTCTATCCACAGTGCTTATTCAAATATGGCATTTGATTTCACATCAATAGTGGATAAAATACAGGGCTCGATAAACAATATTTCGGTTTTGGTATGATATGAATGTGGATATACAATATCAGAGGTCTGGGGTTGTCCTTATATAAATTATTGTCATTTTTTAATTCTATTGGCTTTTGTGTCATTGCATATTTTCATATGGTGTTCTCAAATCTTGGAATTATTCTGAATTTTGGAATCAGGAAACCTTGCATTGAAGTATTTGTGAATTTTTAGATAGTTTGGTATTTTCTTAATAATCATTTCAAAGCTTCTAAATTTTTGAGTGAAAATTAATGGCAAGGATAATGATGCATAAAACATCATATACATGCATGGAAGACTTTTTTGTTGTTATTTTTAGACGTTCAGTATGTACTTAACTGTGATAAAATAACATGTATATGCTATGCTAAATGCTAATCCTGGATATTTTGTTCTGACTTAATACTGTTTCCATTTGACCTGACATTGGTTTCAACACAGTTTAGGGAAAAAAAACAGGTTTAGTTAACTTGAGGCCATTTTGTCAATTCAGACCATTGATGATTGTCAATATTGTGTTCTTGTGCACATATTTTTATTTTCTTGGGACTCGTGTTATTACTGAACCAAAATTTGATAGTGGAATGAAATTTTTCCTGTGGTAGTCATTGCAATGGAGACGGCTGCTGAAGGAGAGTCGGGTGCTGGTGGAGGCCCTAGTGCCTCTGGTCTCCATGGTGAAGATGAGGAGGATGATGGTGGGGCAGGTGGAGATTGGCCAGGGGACTCATCCCGCCGTTATCGTGGACGACGCGCTGACTCTGGTGGTCTTGGAGCAGGCATCATGTGTCCCCCCGGGAGACACAAGTGGAGGTCTGACCAGTGCATGGTGTGCACTGTGTGCAGAGAATGTACTGGGTATAGCATTAGCTGTCTAAGCAGCATGCAGCCTGATCGGAATCCTGGCCAGTAAGTGATTGATAACTGTCATTGCAGATAGCAGATGTGTATTTGTAACTACAGCAGACTCCCGATTATCCAGCTGCGGTATATCCGTGCATGATTTTCACTCGCGCTCAATATTTTCCACGATCTTTATTAAAATCGGATGCAAAATTGTGGGAATTACTGCATTAATGCTATGATACACCGGGCTTATTATTTCTGTTAGAATCCCATTCGTAAAACAGAAGCGATCGCACACTAGCTGCATTCAGGGGAGCACCGAGTTCCTGCTTTCCAAGCCTCGCAGTGCATGATCGCACTCCTGATCACGGATATATGTATTACAGCAGTTGCAACCCGGGCAACTTGTGCGAGATGCTATTACGTGGCATGGTGCCTAACAGTGTAGTTTTTGATGTTGAAGCATTCGTGCAAACCACTTTCCTGTATCTGTGATCACACAACCGTGGATGTGTGGTTTTTGAAACCAGACCTAACATGGAGCATTCATAACACGAGTGCAACTATGTTAGCTAAAAAGATCGCAAACTGGCAAAGAAAGCTCTCAATGAATGCGGGAAGCACTCTAAAATAACAGATTAATAATATGTTGTTTTTTAGGTAAATTATTAACATTACTGGATATTAAAGCAAAAGTTTGGGTTATCTTTGTTTTCCGATTATTCGTGCCGTCTCTCCCCATCATCAGCCCAGACAATCAGGAGTGTGCTGTAATAGTCTGATCAATTTGATTGGGATTGTTGATGATATTAGAGTCCATGTATATATAATGCTGCTTTCAGTGGTATTTTATCCTACCTCCCAACCCTTGCATCCATTGGCTGTTTCAGTATTTGTCCAAAACCTCCTGTATTTTGATAGATAATTTAGTTATCACTGATGAAACTTTCAATTCCTGTACATTTTTTCAATTTTCAATAAGTTATTTTTAGGGCTGGCTTCAAATTGTGTTCAAAACTGTGTCCTTTCTCATTTTAGAATGTGGAACTGAATAAATGATGCTAATGAATATGGCATGTGATCTTGTATATTATTAGTTCTTAAGAGATGTCGCGGTTAATTTACTTAAAAATCAGCATTTGTTTGGATTCCAAAATTATATGTTCCTAAACACCTTTCAATGAGGTCAAGTGCATTCCTAAGTTGCATTTTTATTTTCATATCTTTCCTTCTTTTATATTATTTACATATCTCTCTCTTCCTTCCTGGAGTTATTATAGTTGAGCCATTAAGCTAATTAATCTTTAACCTTGAGTTCTTGATGCCCTGACTTCAAATGCCATTTCTTTCTCCAGGGAGTGTGGGTGTGGAGAAGGGGACTCAGGCTGTGGAGAATGTGGTTGTTGTAGAATTTGTGCCCGAGAAAATGTTGACAACTCAGAGCTTGCAATTTTGGGTCCATGTGGTGCCGGAGACATGACGGGAATGGTGCGACTGGATCTCATATTTGGAGGTATTGGTATTTTGTTGTCTGGATTTGCACAACCGTTTATATTTTGGTGTATTTGCATTCAAGATTTGTACCAGTTATGGCTCCAATGTATATATTAAGTGATTGATGGCCTTTAATGTGGAAATAAATTAATGACAGTGAATATTTTTGGTAAGGATACAAGATTTTCATAATGTAAGAAACTATGTATGGATTAATTGTTTTAGGGAAAAAGCCAGATCAATCATTAAAAATGTAAACAAAATTATTTAACCAAAATATTGAAATTAAATTTTAATATTGTAAATATGATTTTAAGTGTTGAAGATTGAGTGCAAGAATCTGTTTGATTAGATTTTCTTATGCATGTTTGGATCAATGCTAGTTAGTTTTTCCGATTAAAATTCGTACTATTACACATTTAGTACACCCTTGGATCTCCATGTAATCTTTGGAAGTCAAAAGTGTACATAATTGATTTTTATTACTGGCTCCTACTCTGTATAGAGTTTAATGCTACACTTCTGTTTCTGGCGTTTCTGAAATGATGGTAATCCTATTTAGGACAACATGGAGTAAGGCTGCAAGAAAACCTTCAGCGTCGACTGGAAGAAAGGAAACAGAGACAAAAAAGCAAACTCGGTGGAGGTGCTGGGGCAATAATGGGTGTTGCAATGAAACCTGCAGGAGGCCTTGGTACCAGTGGTGGTGTGCTGGCTATTGCATCTCGGGGTATGTTTTCCAGTTTTTTAATTTTTTTATTTAAGAAGTAAACCATTTTCATTCACTTAGCACTTCACTTAAATAGTACCCAGTAGAGAAATTAGAAATCATTCTGCAATCAATATACATGGAAAATCTGAAGTCTTTAATCCTAATTCTTTTCCTCTTATTATGATTGTACATTTCCCTCTCACTTCATTGTAGGAAACCCGACAGAACATTGAAGCTTTAGAAAATGGAAAATTTGTTGTTGTGAGCCTTGGATGCTCATCAGTTTTCTGATCTACAATAGCTGCCCTTTTTTAATGATTGTATGAGGTCTCAATAGGCTATTAATTTTACATGAATTTACTTCACTTGTGTGCTATGTGTTTGCATTACTTGAATATTAGGTTGAGGGTAGAGATGAGTCTAAAATAACCAAGGAAAGCACAGCATAAGGTTTCCTGTATTTACTTCAGTTACACCATATCTAAGTTGTTTTATATTCATATTTATATATTTATGATATCTACTTACAGATAATACTCGTCTTGGAATGGGTTTAGGAGAAAGTGATCAGGATGGACTGAGTAGGGGAATGGGCAGTGGTGCAGCAGCTGGAAGTAGTGTTCTTGGCATTGGGCCTGCATTGGGGCCCTCTGGTAGCAGTGGGCCAAGCAGCAGAGTTGCATCCCTTCCTCCAGCCAGGGTTAATGTCCCAAGTGACTCACCAATAGTTCATATTGCCTGTGGACTACATCATACAGGTAGAAATATATGCATACTTGTATTATTTTTATCTTCTTTCTCTTATAAAATAGGTAGATCTTATTTGTCTTTTAATTGCTTGTTTAGTCATATATGATTATTCAGTTTCTTTTTTCGTATTCAGAATTCCTGACCAATCTCAACATGACTTTGCTATAAACTAGGTAGATTGTAGTATGGTGGTGGTATTGTATCACATCGGCTTCAGAGCATAATTATTGAAATGGTTCTGACCGGCCAGGGATGGAGCACATTTTTTGGAAGTCTTTTGTAGTTAACACAATAATGTTAAGATCGGTTTTGCATTTTTCATTCATCCTCCTTTGTTTCCTATAGTGCTTCTACTTGCATCTGGCATTGTGTACACCTTTGGAAGTAACTCGCATGGCCAGTTAGGAGTCGGAGACTTGGCTCCAAGAGGTGGCCCTGTAATGGTTAGATTGCCTCCTCATCCACCTCCAGTCTCGGGTGCATCAACATCTTCTCTTCCTCAGCAAGGCCAACCTCGAACTGTGGTACTGGTTGCTGCTGGGTCCAATCACACTGTGCTCTTGACTTCTGATGGTGAAGTTTTTACATTTGGATGCTTCCAGGTTTGTCTTTTATTTTGTTGTGTATTACAGTCATGTACTACAGAGAAAACTTTGTCTGTGTGGAAAATCTGTATTTATGCATAGACTGTGTCTTCATCTGTTATCCATTTCATTCTTTCGCTAATGCTTATTAATTTGGAAAAATCTCCATCTGATTTACTTCCGTGTTCTACTTAGAAAGTGTTAATCCCTTATAATTTAGGTATGAATGTGCTAATTTTCTTGAGCATAATTTTATAGATATTGACTTTGCTTAACTTTGTTCAATATCATAAAAGAAAATAAATTTTACTACGTACCTTCTTTGCTTAAATTGTAGCAACCACTTAAAATTTCATTTGCGACCCTTTAATAACTTTCATACAGTAAACTTTCATTTTACATAGTTCACGGGTCCGAGATACCGGAGGTTTGTAATAACGAAGTTCTTAAGAAAGTTTCCTTTAGGAATTGTTGCAAAAAGCATAACTCGCCAAAATTTCTTGTCTCCTCAATCTCCTATATTATATTCATACGTATTTTTGAAAGCCATTTATATGGTATACATCATTGAATTATGCATAAATATATTTTAAAAATCACATTTGTTTGATTTATCAATAGAAGAATGCAATTTCCTCAATCATGACATATTATTTATAAGAAACTAAATAATATGCAACTGTATTTAAACCGTAGAACTATTGCATCTACCAGGGATAGCTTGATGGAAATCAAATTGACGAATGATGAATCTTAAATGATGATAGCTTCATAACATTTAACTGAAATTAAGCATTTAAAGCCCTCGTTAGAATTTTTTGTGACTAAAGAGGTAAATTCATAATAAATAATATCTTAAAATATTCTTGTTTGACTTTGAAGTAATCTGCTTGAAAAGTGATACCAGTGAAAAGAATTTTCTACTGCCTGGCTCTTGCCCTCTGAATTCGTTTGGCAGTTTCTTGTTGGCTTGCCATTGTCACGCCATCCGGCATCAACAGCATCCATGTGTGAAGCACAAACTCATTGGCTGCTGCATGACACAATGGAGGGTTGATATCCCCCCAGATACAGTAAGTCTGCAGTATAGGAACTGCATGCGTTCCGAGACCCTGTTTGTTTGTTGATAAACATATGCAAGGCATCGAAAAGTGTTGGTTATCCTCCAGAATGGAACACTCCATTTCAATTTTGTATTAACTCATGATTGTGACAAACTGAACTAGCAGCCTGTGTGACACGGCTGGAGCAAAAAAAATTTGCTGTCCGTGGGAAGGAGGAATGGGCAAATTGCTGAATAGGTAGTTCCATGAATGATTTTCTTGATACGATCAACACCATGGTCTGTGTAAACAATGTGTGTGAGGTGCAATGTGAATTTTTCCAAGCATAAGTTAATGCCTTGTATCTCAGTATTTAATTACTTGGTTGCAGAAGGGACAGCTTGGTCGACTACCAACGCGCAGACCTAGTAGGCCTACTGAGCCATCAACATCTGAATCTACTAGCGTTCAAATGCAACCAGTAGAAGGCTCTAGTCCATCTATTGTTTCTGGTGTATCATCTTCTGAGACTTCATCTATACCTGGCCCACCACAGCCATGGAATAGTATTCCAGGATTAATACCAGGAATTGGACCTCGTCATGGCAGGAGGGCATCGTGGATTGGTGCCTCAGCTGAGCATACTTTCATTAGAATTGAAGAATCCTTGATAAATCCTGCATCCCTAACACGTTCTACTCTTCTTGCCAATAGAAATTGCATTCGTAAGTAATGATATTTTGCCATGGATCTAACTATCCAAATAATAATTGGTAACCGATGACTTCAGTCTTAACTTTATGAAACCTTTCCATTATGGAAAATGAAAGAAAAAAACTTTGCTAATTTAATGTTATTATATTATATGCTATTATATATAAGTGAACCCAAAAAAATTTATTCTTTTATTTTCCATAAATAATTGTTTTGCTCCTTATTAAAGAGCTGATGTTCTGGAAATTCTTCAGCGATTTGGTAGTTATTTCATTGCAGTTTATCACCTTAACCCTGATAATTCTGACTGCAAATTCACTCAAACTATTGGACATTTTTTGAGTATTTATGGGTGATTTTTGCAAAACCAGCTAATTCAAATGAACCATTCTGCAGAAGCTGTGATAAGAGTTATTAAGAATTATCTTTGGAGAATTGCCATTATGTGCATGCAAATGCATAATACTGTTTAAGCTAAAGATACCAGAGTTAAAAGACGCAGTATAGGAAATAATGTAATTTCATCATCTTGTTGTAAATTCCATACTTCAAATTGAGTGCTTTAATAACTGTCTTTGGTTTCCATAATTATATTTTGGCATCCATTCACATCTTTTTCTTTGGTAATTTGTCTTGCGAGTTTGCTTGCACTTAGAAATAAGCCTTATTTATTAATGCTCTTTACAGTGCTTTTACCCACTGGAGGTTGGGATAATAGCGGTGAAGATGGAGTTACCTCCGCAATTACTCAGGGACCATTCCACTGCCTTTCAATTGGGAGACGAGATGGTAGTTGTGCAATTTTTAGTGGTCGGGAGCAAGTCAAGTTTACGGGTACTGCTGCTTGCTTGGATCCTGTGTATAATGTTTTATGGAGGTATGTAATTCTTTCCCAATATATTTACATCAAAATGCATGTTTAAATTTGGAAGGCTCCTATTTCTGTTCGAGCTCTATCTGGTTTAGTTCAGCAAAAGTCTGATTTGACTTTTTAAGTTTTGCATTAATGCATAGTAGATGTTAATAATCAAATAATAAATATCAAATATAAAATTCATTACTAACACCAAAAGAGGAAATCTACTGTGAAAAAATCATTTGACTTGTCTGGGATTCGAACTTAGATCTCTCAATAAAGATCAGGTGTGCTAACAGTTGTATGACCAAGCCATCATTGGTATAAGTGAATTTCTGACGGGATTTTACAGAGACCATGTGGCATACATTTCTAACTATCTGCTCTGAAAGTAATATACATATTCATGCATGCATACATGGATACCTTTTTTTGCATGACTTTTTTTTAGTGTGAAAAAATGTTCCCAGTTTAATATGAATTGGTATTAATTACTGTCTATGCCTTTTCCAGTTTCAACCCTCGTACTAGGCAATTGTTGTGTTATAACACAATAGCATCATTGACAAGAGGATCACTCTTGCCTTACCTTCCATCCCCTAGGGATCACTTTTCAGACATTCCTAGTATCCTCTGTGCTGAACTTGCTTTGCCCATAACTCCATCTCCGTTTTGCCCTGTGAGGAGATCTCAAGTAAGTGTTGTAATCAGATGGTATTAGTTGTTATTATGATTCATGTTTTGTTCATTAATGAGTATTTTCATTGATGAAGCTGGAAAATCCTTTATCCATGCATATCATTTATGAATGCTTGGTTTGAATCAAGTATCCTAAGAAAATAAGGAAAGAAAATATGATGAATGTTTTTCAAGCCTGGAATACTTCTTTGGTCCATTTCACCTATCAATCAAAAATTATACCAACCTATTTAAAATATATAATACAAATTACCTGATCATAATTAGCTTTACTTCATTTTTTATGAGCAATTTCTCTGTAACAGCTTAACAGTTACAGATCGGGAAATATTTACTCTGTAAACTATTGATAATACAAAGTCATCCCTACCAAAAAAAATCAGCACTTTATAATATCGAATTACATACTTTCAAGTAGATACATATTTTTAATGAATCTCTAAAAAATTTACTTTGGTTTTTCTACAGTAATTTGTCTTTATGGAATTGTTTTAGACATCATTGGATGTTACCTGTGAAAGTATTCTTCTATAAATGCTTTTGCAGTAGATCTAAAAGCAAAGATTATTGTAAAATTGTATTCTACCTTGTACTATGAAACCTATAATCTCCTTATCATTGGAATTCCTGCATTATTTTGAAATGTAAAAAAAACATAAATTGCCTTGCTTTATAGTATAAATGAAATTTCAGAACCCATGGTGAGGTAAAAAAAAATATTGGCTCAAAAAAGTAACCTATTTTAATGCTTAATCAAATGCTTATTTTCAATGATAAGTTTTTGTAAAAAATATTATTAAAGAAGTTAACCAACCAAATGTGTAAATGTACGTGTAAGACCCAACCGTTGTCAACGAATTAAAATTGAATTGTGGACGATCTGTGCTGTGTATATGAAATTCAAATAATTGATAACTGTGCATCATCGAATATCGAAAAGTGTAAAAAGCTCATTAATTGTGGTATTTGGTGATTCGACTATTTGAACATCCCATCCCTACAAAAAAGTATTCGTGAAGGTCAAAAACCACTAGCATGTGAATACAATTGCGATCTGTATGCCTACTTTAAATTGATTAACAGAGTAATTTAATAGCTTAAAACAGCCTTTCTATGTATTACTCATAATTCAAATTATTGTTCATATTTTTGTCATCCATTATAGTATTTTATTTGAATGTTTATTGTCTTCAAGGCTGCATTGCACCTTTTGGGCTGTTTAGACACCCTCACACAAGCCCATGAAGCCCAGTGGTGGTGGTGGCGTCGCAAGGGACTTTTGCCATGGCGAGTTTCTCAAGCCAGTTCCAATGCTCCTTCTCCTGGTGGGTTGGGTGGATTTCCAAGAGGCCCGGGACCCCATGACCCTATGCTGGCTGGTGCAAGGAGGGGAGAGATGATGGTGTTTGTGGAGGATGGACTCGGAAGGGGGCCAGTGGTGGAGGGCATAGGCGATGCTGGTGTGGAGGAAGGAGATGAAGAGGATGCGGATGGTGGACGACCAGGAGGTCACTATGGGAAGGTTTACAGCCACGAGGACTTCTCAGCTGTCAATCGTTTCGAGAGTAGGTCACATTGATTTTGGTTTCATAGCGGCTGACTGAAACATTATACTGTATGTGCATTATTTAGGGTGGCCACTCATCTTGTAAACCTGGAAACTCAGGGAAAGCCATGGAAACATGCAAAATAGTGGAAATATCACATACGCTGGAAAAGTGTAAATTGCTTTTCCCTCATCCTCTTGCCTTACCTACCTTCAACTGTTTAGTTTTTTGGTATAATGTTAAAGTGATGAAGATAATTTATTTTAAATGATGATGTGATTTTTTTATTTTAAAGAAAGAGAACCGCATACAGTTGCCATTTTATAGTGATGAGGTAGCAGTGCATAAATTGGACAAACTTGCAATACAACAACTAGGAACAAGAGTTTAATTAACAAAAAAAGACAACAAGAATCAGCAGGTAAATGCTACTTCAGTGACAGATAAGATAGGGAAAGGCTTTTAAAGGATTTTAATGGAAGTGCAAAGGGGTCAATTTGTGGATGGAGTGAGATCAGTAGACAAGCAATGCAGTAGGAAAACGAAAGTTTATGAAGTGAAAGTCTAGGAATGGGCATGTGGATTAGGAGATGAGAATGGGTGGGGCAGAGTGGAACTTAAAAATTGATATAAGAGAGCAATTCAAGGCAATCGATGCAGAGGAATTGAGAATCTTGTAAATAAGTTTTAAATCAGCTGTGAGCTTATGGGGAGTGAGATTTGGGATGGAGAGGGAAGAGAGAAAAGCATTAGTGGACATGTTCCATAAATGTGAATGAATTTTAATGCTTTTCTGTTGGTCAGAATCAGCATTGTTTCAGTTTGTTTATTGAATTTGTGTTTTATCTAATATTTCAGGCAATGGAGGAGGCTGGGGTTATGCTGGCCAATCTGTGGAAGCCATTAGATTCAGTGCTGACACGGATATTCTCTTGGGTGGATTTGGTCTGTTTGGAGGTAGAGGTGAATACATCGGAAAAATTAAGGTAAGTTTATCCAATTAACGAAAGGTATATCAACTTACCAGAGGTAACTGGGGCAGAGCTCAATAAATAAGTTGGAGGTGTTGCCCTATAATTTACCTCACTCAAGCCTAAAAATAAAAATCAGGCAATTTATTAGTTTTCCAGTTTATGGCACCGCCAGCTTTATGCTATCAGAAAGCAACCTGTAATCAGCCCTGGGTTCTCAAATGAGCTAATTTTAATGGAGTGAAATTTTGATAGCTGTCACTCAAGGGCTTATGCGGTGGGGTAGCCAGGAATTTCTTTTTGGGGGGTCCAAAACTAGGGGGAAAATTTTTGAAAAAGAGGGTACTAAGTGGAGACTTTAAAACTAATGTTAACACTTTTCATAATCTAATAAACTTCATTTGTCAGAGAAATCTTTTGTAAATTCATAATTTTTCAATATTTTTTGTTTTCATTTATTAAGGAAAGTAACTATGTTTTCATATTTCTGGGGGTCCAGACCCCCCCGCAACACCACTGGTGTCTTATACTTCCTCTTATGCCCTGAGATACAACACAAGCATTTTTTTATACTTTTGAATTCTTTAGATGAGGATAGATCTATGAAGTAAATGATTAATTGAAAGTCTATTTCCAACTGTATGCCAGAAATAATTATCAAAGTAATAGTTAACATAGTGTGCTTTTCATTAGGTTTGGAAATAAATGGTGGGAAACAAGTGCATGAATGGAATTCAATGAAATCAGAAATAAAAAAATGCATGTACATACCGATTAATTATCAATATTTTAGAGTCATAGTAGGTAGTTAATTCATGTGCGAGGCAAGGTCTTTACTTCATTGGACACAACTGCATTAGTAATGAGTAGTGCACGGACTTTTTTGGAAGCTGGACTTTTGTGCTTTTAAATACATATGAATCTCCATCAATTTCGTCAAATAAAACATTTTTAACAACTTTTTTGAGTGACTTTTTCATTATTTTTTGTTGTGCTGGGAATTTTTCTAGTAAAAAAGACTCTTATAAGACTTTTAATGTAATTGCCATGCCTAAGTTAATATTTAATATAGTGATCACTTTTAAAAAGTAAAATGCAACTGTTGAACCTATTACTCCATGCACAATAGCTCTAGACATGATTGTGTGGGAGAAATCCTAAGAAAATGGGCAAAGCCCCTAATTTGGCTTGTTACAGGATTGTGAATGAACAGTCTCTCCTTTTCCACAAATATGTCTGCTTTTGATTACAACAAACTTCAAGCATGAATTTCACAGCTTTCACATGCTTTGTCCTTTCCTTTGTCACACCTATGTTATGTACGGATAAATGTATAAACTATAAAGGGAAGATATTAATTCCAGAACTGATGGAATATGGTATCGTTCTTATGTTGAGCCATTTTATTCAATGCTTCATGAGCTGCCTTTAGCTGAAGTTGTTTTTATGAACATTTATCTTTTCAGTTATTTGATATTGGCATGGAAGGTGGTGAACGAGAAGGGAAGGGTGAACTTCTTGCCGAGACAGATGATCTACCTTATGAGTGTGGCCCAAGGCAAAAGTACCCAATGCTCTTTGATGAGCCCATACCACTACAAGTAAGTTGTCTCTTGATGGCTTGGTACTAGGGCGGGGCAGAGGGGGCATGTGACCCTAGCAACATATGGATTTCAGAGGGCAGCAAAATTTGAACAGTCCATTAGGAAAAGTTATTTAACTTTCCTAATGAATTTAACAATAATTAATAATTCTTAAATTACTGAAAAATAGTACTAATAAGACTTCTTAATAGCAAACATATGGTGTGTAATTTCAATTACTGCATCTCAGAAAAAAAATAGCTTGCCAATGAATCGTTAAGTAGAGGGTGAGTTAGGGAGCAAGGGGGGATCAGGGCAGGAGAGGGGGTGAGGGTGGCAAACTGATCTTTGCTCCCCCAAACCCCCGACAAAACTCCTACTTCGGGCCCTGGTCTCTTGTCATGAAAGGTTTGTATATTTTTATTTTGTCTGGATATTAATTCATGCTATTGTTCATTCTTTTGTCCAGGCTGCTCGCTGGTATGTGGCTTGGGCACGTGTGACAGGACCATCAAGTGACTGTGGATCTAATGGTCAAGCAATGGTCACCACTGAGGATCAGTTAGTATAGTATTTTCTTTTACATCGTAAATTCCTCTCTTGTTGTAACTTAGAGCATACTGTCACTAATAGAAGTTTCAAGTCAATGATTGCATGACCTGTTTTCATTCATAAAATATCCCATTATCTACTTATATGCACTAAATATACATATCTACTTCTTTTTGTGATTTACTAGCTGTCTTTTTATTAATTCTTGCCCATTTTTAATTCAACCTAAACTTATTTTTTAAATGCAATTTCTTATTATATATGAGTTCAAAATAAGAAATCCTAATTTTATGCTTTCATTTGTTTGTGGAATTTTTTCACTTACCTATCTGATAAAAGGCAAGGTTTCAATATTTTAAGTAAATTGCAAGTTTTTTCCTGGCTGGTGTTCTAATTTACACATTTTATAGCATTTTCATCAACACTTACATTTGGAGTCTGATTGAATTTCAGTTTATATTAGACTTATATCAAATTGGTGAAGAGAAAATGGAAAAATACAACAGTCCTGTGATAATGGAAAAAACCATAAATCAGAGGGTAAATATGCGGCCTGACCAGGGCTCGAACCCAGGACCTTTCACTTGCCATGCAAATGGTCTATCATTTGTTCTACTAGAGGGCTTGGATTCACCATGATTTCAGCAGGGGTTCATAAAATAGAATAACCCTTGGGCCCAACATTCACCCAGCAAGAAAAAGGTTCTGGGTTTGAGTCTCAGTCAGTGTACATATTTATTTGTGTTGTTAAAAAAATGGGTGAATTTAAGTTTGGAGTAATAAATTCTTTCATTCAATCATTCGTATTTAACCACTGACTTCTGGATTATTTCATCTACCACAGCACCGCTGTCTTTGTCCAGTTTTTGCTGTGTGTTCTTATCTTTTTCTTTCCTCTTTTGTGATTTTGCATCAAAAATGTGTATGGTAAATGTGCACTTTTGGGAACTATTGGTTAAGGATTAAAGTTTTGAGATATCATGTTCATGGCATAATTAGGTATGCATTTGGCTGTTGAGATATAGGCTGGAAGATAAAAAAATTTATAAAATACTTGTTTATCTTATACCTCATGCAATTGATATTTTTTCTTGGAAAAATATTTCAAAGTGACACAATTGAAGGTTTTCCCATGTTGTTGGACATTCATCTGTCACACTGTCTAGGACTTCGTGCAGAGGGACAGTGACAGATTTCACTTCATCTCTACGGCTTCTGTCCTTTAGAAATACATGGACATTTTTATAAAACCATACCCTAACTAAATTTTAAACCCTACCCTTGAGAACTATGTGACCCACAGTCAATAACTTTCCATGCCCGTTGGAGAACCCATTATTCTTAGAAGTGCACACTTACTATATCCATTTTGGAGCAATGCAACAGTATCATACTGGTAATTGATCAACTGGGTTTTTGCTTGAATGTATGAATGGAAGCATGGAATGAAGCCTCTATATGTTTGCCCTTAAAATACCATTCTACCATGATGATTTATTTACAATATTCTCTGCTATGGTTAGAGTGACATTAATAGGAAGGAAAGTCATGATTTTTTTTGTATAGGGGGCTTTATTAATTTAGAAAATAGTATGTTAATACTTCATATTTTATAGATTGAATGTCTTTTTCTTTTCCATACTCATGGTCGAGTGCATGTTTATCTTCCCTTGTTTTTTCCAGGGTCACTTTCTACTTCAAATCATCAAAGAAGTCCAACAATGGAACAGATGTGAATGCTGGGCAGATTCCTCAAATCCTCTACCGTGTTGTAGCTCCTGAAAGTGAAGCATCATCTAGACAGGCTCATTCATCAGATGAGCCTGTTCATATTCTCAGCCGAGAGTTTTCGCGCACTGTCTCTCGTGTAAGTTGTAATTCATTCAGTTTTTGAGCAAAAAATAACTTCATTATAGATTTTGTAATTATAAATTAATATTCACATGTTTATTTGAGGATGATCCTAACTTAAGCAAGAGAGTAAGATAAGCTTTGAGTCATTGGCATCAGGTGTGAGTTCAAAGGTGTGCAGTTTCATCCACCTGGCTCATGAAAAATTTTTGGTGGTGATTGTACATACTGACTACTTTTGTAATTTGAGTGGGAGCAGTTTATCTAGAAAAGGAAAAAGATTAAAAGTAAGAGCAACTAAACAATGTCATTTATAGCTATGGTACTATTGTTTTACTGTTTCAACAAAAGCCTTATTGCTATACCTGGCAACATATTGCCTCAGGGGCAGCAGCACTGAATGCGCTCTCCATGACAATTTTTCTACCGCTGCCCATGCTATGAGTTATGCATTTGGGTCCTCAATCTTCCTCATCACATTTCTATGTCCATTTCAGGAATGCTTCCAATCCCTTATATCCTTACTGCAGTGGTCGTGGAACACTTTCAAGGCAGGTGTGACCGAAGCCACAATGCCTCCACATCTGAGGCCTCATTCACATCCCCCATGTACTAGTCAGCAACCGCCGTCTTCCCACCACCAGCGCAGTGCCAGCCACCCCCCCACCCCATGTACCCCATTTCTTCTCCACTCCACTTCTTCTTCACCCTCCACAACACCCTCAAATTCATCCTCTTCATCATCATCGACCTCTCCTTCTCCTCCCGGTCAACCACCACGTCTCACATCTATTGTCGATCTGCAGCGTTTGGTTTACATAAGCAGATCAAGCCTTCGTCTCCTGAGAACCTACACAAATGAAATATATCCAAATGATGGTGAGTATGGTTATCATACTTATGTTATTACTTATGTTACGTTATTATGACTTAAACTTACAGTTTTTTTGCAGTATTTCCTTCATTCTCTTTCCTGTGTTTCCGGATCCATAGAAGTCTTCTAGCCAGTCAAAATTTGTTATTTATTTATTTAACACCAAAAAGAGTACTAAGGCCTTTACATTTGGTTATATAATAAATTAAATATGATAATAACAAGTAAAAAATATAAATTGAAATCATGGGCAGACCACCCCTATCTGGTAGTACATGCCTTAGCAGTGGTAAATCTTCCGTGCCTTGACCTTGGTTAAATTCAAGGCTTATCAAGCAGGGTGATCACTCTTTTATAAAGTTAGGGAATTTCATTTTAACTGGAAAGTTTTGAAATGTTTGAGAAACAGGAAAACTAGAAATTTAATCTTTGTCTTTAAAGTTAAACTGTTATCTCAAACCATCCTTTAACATTAAAGAGTGGAGCCCATTATAATGAATTTGATGAGCGCAACAGAATGGTATTGGTAATGGGTCAACTGGGTTCATGCTTAAAAGTATGAATGGTAGCATGAAATGAAGCTCCCATTTATTTGTTATTTGAGTTAATCATGTGATTAGGCATTTCTGTTTGCTAAACTCATTTATGTTTCTCGAGGACAAAATTTATTTGCTTGATAGTTTACAAACTGTTTGTAAATTGCCTTCATTATATGAGGCCTTGGATTTTATGCTGTTTTCCTGACATAAGGTTTCTATCAGTCCTGAATTTCTCATAATTTAAAAAAATTTTATTGAGTGCAGTTTCATAGAATTAGCTTTTACCATTGATTTATAAATATAAACCAATGTTACTTTCAACTATTATTTCAAGTTTTGTGGAGGTGTTTGTCTCCTGAGTCTCCAAAGTTGGCTGAGAGTGTTGGTGATGTTCGAGCTCTTCTGAGACAAATCCTCATGGACCCTCTGCCTCCTCCTCTTGGCCCTCCTTCAAATTTCCATTCATCAGTATCCCGTCGGAACACTCACTCTAAAACCAGAGCACCTCTCCATAAAGGTTCGACTTTCCATGAGTTTACATACATTATTTGTTTATGCAAAAAGGTCTCCAAATTTCTCATTTGGCTCTAAAATTTTTTATGTTATGCCTTGGTAGATTTAATATTTTTTTTTAATCCATCCATTTTTTTTTAATATTCCTCTAATGGGAATTATTTTAAATTTGTCTATTTCATTTGTAGATGGATTTATTTCAATTTAGAGTTGCTATTTCCTTGTGTGAAGGACATAACTTCAGTAACAGTGAATTTGTCTAAGTATGATGGATGGATTTGGTATTTAATTAAAAATGATGAATACAAACTATACAAATGATATTATGCTCATATATTTGTATCTATTTATGCTTTAAGTGTGGATCGTACTGGATTTGAAATCTCTTGAAAGAATGTTTGATTTTTTATACTTTATATGAAGATGAGCTAAATAATGGGAATATGTATATGTTATAGCTATTAGGTTCAGCATAGCATTGCTAAGGAATGACTCTGGCTCACGGTTATACCACAACATTATTTTAGGTTCTTCGTTGCCCTCTGATGAAGCAGTTCCAGACAGCTCCAGGAATGGATCTAGTGATCAGGATGGCTCCTCCAGTGCATCTTCTTTGGCTCCTTATTGGCACATGACTAATAGTATCCTAGATGAATGCCATCGTACATTTGTTGCTTGCTTTCATGCCTTCTACCCCACTCCAGCCCTCAAGTGGGCCTGCTTATGTCACTTGCTCTCCACAGCATCTTCATCTGGTGATTCAAAGGTTAGTGTAATGATGCCTTAATTGAAAGAAACATAATTCATTTTTCCCACTGTTTATAAATAAGACATTAAGTACAAATAAGTATTTCACGCTACTGATTTTTACAAACTCACATTGTTTACATGGGATGAAACGCTGTTATTTGAAAATATAGGTAATAGTTTAAATAATTATGGGGTAGAAATATAATAAATTGAGGAATAAGATGTATAGTAAATAATTAAAAATGATATTAGTTGCCTGAATATCATTTACACAAGTAGAACATCAACATAGAACAAGTTCAAACACTCTCTTCGTTCAATAAAGTAGGTCTGTTAATTTAGATTGCTTCCGGAAATGCTAGAGGAGACTTCCAAGTAAACTTGAAACATTCCTCGTCAGTAAGTAAATGAAAAAACTCCGTTTTAGGAAGGGAATTCCAATCGAAATAATTAGTCCGGTGTAGCATTGAATTAAAATGCAATAATCGTCATGTTTTTCCATTTGATTTTATTTTTTATAAAGAATGCAGAAAACTTCATCAGTGTGTGAAACTCATGTATGGAAAATGCTCAACACATATGATCTGCTGCTGGATAATCGGGAATCTGCTGTAATGGTTCTTGCACTCAGAGAGTTGAATGCAAGTTTTCAACAATGTCTGCGGAACTTTCAGAACTTATTGTTGAAAATAACAATGCGTGCCTTTAAAAGGGAGGAGGGGCTTAATCTGTTTGTGGAAATGCCCTGAGGATGAGCCTCGAGTCGGAGCTTAGAACGTTGGCTAATATGGAGAATTTAACCTGGTTTTTTGAGTTTACCCATATTCTCATTTTTCATATCCCCTTGTGGATTTTCTATTCTGAAAGCTTAGCTTGATGCAAAAAGGAAAAGACAGTGAGGAATGTTGATGTAAATAGTGTCCGAGTTATGTGATGGATGGAAATTAATGTGCCTTAAACAGTTCCATATACACAATTGAAATGAATTAACCTGTTGTAATATGTCGTCAATTTAATTAATGTATCCAAACTGCTCAGTAGAACCCTCAGGATATGCTTTTGCAAAATTGTAATAAAGGTTGTATGGGTAAATGAATTATGTAAAATTTGATCATTTCAAATTCTCATGCAGAAAAATCAATTTTTCTACATGCTCCGGCAGCAGGTTTTGAAGTCTCCATGATAAAGTATTACTGCCTGCAAAAATTGCACTTCTGAACATAGTGGCCTCTACAGCTCTGTAATCGAAACTACTCGACGCGACTCGACATTTGTAATGCTACTCGAAACACTGAAGTTGAGTACCAACTAATCGACTCGAATTTTCGAGTACTCGTACATCCCTACTTTACCAGTGTTTCTCCGTTAAAGTGCGAGTCTTTTCTTGTGTGAATCTCTTAAAATCGTGGTTGTAATAAAATAATATTACCTTAATGATTTTTTTGCTTGATTAAGAAATGAATCCTGTTCGATAAAATGCTCACAAATACCATCATAGGTAAATGTACCTTAGGAAATGTGATTGTTTCTTTCTTCAGTCTATATCCTTTTTTTCCTATTTCATCAGGACTCTACCAACACTTCAGGGCAGTCGTCTGACCGTCTATTAAGTGCAGTTCTGGCTGCCCTTTGTAGCCCATCCATTCGTTTGCGTTCCACCCTACCAATTTTTGGTAACTTGGGCATGGGCAAGGGTGGCTTGTCTGGTGGGGGTGCCGATGGAATGGGTCACGGGAGCGGAGGACGACACCGGCATCCATCTCCCTCTCCAGCCCCTCCCCCTGCCATGCCTTCGCCTTCCTGCTGTTCATCCTCGGCCTCATCTTCCGATGCAGAGGGAGCTGCCAGTGAGTCGTGCTCGGACGGGTCTGATTCGCCCACTTCGTCGAGGTCATCATCTACGTCACCTGCATCCTTTGTGTCCTGTTCCTCTCCATCCACTTCCTCAAACTCGTCGACCTCATCGGCTTCTTCATCCTCAGCCTCTGTCACCACGTCTCCTTCCTCGTCATCGTCGTCTGCAGCGTGTTCCCCAGACAGGAGCCACAAGAAGAAGCGGAGTCACCGGAGGGAGAGACGTAAAGAGAGGAGGCAGAGAAAGAGGGGCATTGTGGGAAGGGGCAGCTCCCGCACTCATTCTGGCACTGCCCCGACCATAATTGTTGCACCCTCTACGCCACCAGCAAACTTGGCCACCAATGAGTTGCATTACTATCCTCTCTTGGTGGAACACATGAACTATCGGAGTAGGGTAAGCTTTATGTTTCTGGAACCTTTCCTCTTGTTAACCAATCAAAGCATGCTCCATTTGTCCAATTTTTCAGAATATTTTTTGTCCTCGAATTTTGTGAGATAGTATTGTAGTTGTAATTTTCAGTATCAAGAAAAACAATTGGAATTTTCTTCTCTTAGACAATAACACTCAGCTATCATCAAAAATTATCATTATGTTTTTTTTTCCCCTTCCTAAATTTGTTTTTCTGTCACATTTTGTGGCTTTGAAATTGTGCATCCTCATGGTCACTTGTGGTCATCCTGTTTCTTGTACTGATCTAATGTCAGCATGAATTGAATGTAAACTTACTTACCATATCTTACTTACCATATACAGTGCAACCTCGATATAACGACACCCTACGGTACACTAATAAACACTCGCTATAGCGAATTGTCGCTTTACCGGAGGTGGAGCAAATAATAGCCAATATACCTGTTGCGAACACATATACAGGAACAGGAGTGGTGCGGCGACAGATAAACATCTATCCGATAAACGTAAGCATAAATCCAGACGAAAGGCGATGATTTTTTTGCATCACTAAATTTCCTTACTCAAATAACGACTGACTGTTCAAACAATTTATAAGCACCGCACTGAATAAAAATCGTGCAAAGCATTGTTTCGTCAATCATTATATTTATCGAACGACAGTTTACCACATAAATTTAAGACTGAGCACTCCATTAACTTCATTTCTAACAGATCGCTAGCAATTACAGAGGTTAAGGAGTCTTGATGAAAGTCTTCCGGCGGTGAAACCCTCGCTATGGCGAGAGCCAACGCCGAAAGGGTCTCGTAAAAACGAATTTTTTAACACGCTTATTATAGGGTCAATTGACGGTGCATCGGCTATCTCTCGTTATAGCGGGGGTGTCGCTATAGCCCGTACTCACTTTAACGAGGTTCCACTGTATATGTATATGATTATACTTCCCCCTTTATTTCCAAAAATGCTTGTGGTAAAAGTAAAGGGGAGGACTATATTCCAATGCATTTTTTTAAATTTTCACAAAACTGATGCCTCAAAATTAGGGGGGACTTTATTTGAAGAAATACGGTATTACTGCTTATGGGTTGTCATTTGAGTGGTTGATATCATCCAAGTACAGCTTGCACCCTGGTTACAGACTGATGGGGTTCCTGAGAATTTCCACAATTCAGATTTTTATGTAACTCTGAATCTAGTGAACAGCAATATTTTGCTATAATCAGTTATAAATCTTGAACGGTCAATATGAAAACAATATTGTTTAAAAAGTGAGATAGGAGAAATTTATGACAAGGTGTATTGTAAATGAAGAGTAACCTAATGTTGTATCTTTGGCTTGCTTACTGAGAGGGAATTTTCAAACCTTGGAGACTGATTATTTGGGAATTCCTCGGCGGTGGCGGGGTAATGTCCTTGCCTACCAAACAATAGGTTGTGGGTTCGAGACCTACCTGGGTAGATTTCCCCTGCCCAGGGCATGGTTATGCATGTACGTTTAATTGTTAGATTTGTTGAATATCCCGGTATAAAATGGTTAGTATGAGCTGTATTCGGTGGTTTGAGGATAAAATAAAATAAAAATTTTGATGTTAATGAAGCAAGATTGGGAAGTAAAGGCTTTACGGGAGATAAAAAAACACCACCACATTATCTAAATCAAATTTTTAGGCAGTTAATAATTTTTGATATCCCAGAGAAGCCAGGAGAGCTTGTCTTTTGGTATGTTATGCCATGGGTATTAAAAAGCTTGGTGTCACTTTGTATGTGCATGTCCTTTTTTGTTATGGCAGGTATGCAAACACACTTATCGAGGCAGCTTGCAGGGTAGTTTGTATATGTGGATGGGTTATCCATAACTCAGGGACCATGTGTACGTAAGGAAAAATATGTTCATTAGGAACATTATTCTTACTTTCACTTAATTTTTTTTTTCAACTTTGATTGATAGGTTGAAATGGGAGGTGTCGACAATGTTGGTGGTTATTGGTCCTTCAGAGATGTCTTGGAGCACCTTTTGATGCTTATTACTGCACCTGTTGAGAAAGCACTTACAAAGCATGAAAAGAGCTCTGATGGTGTTTCAAGTGGTCCAATGGATGTTGGTGTGAGCCAGCAGCTTCAACTTGTCCAACATTGTTGCAACCTGTTGGCACGAGTGGTGGCAGAACTTGCTTCACAATCTAGCGGCACTGATGTGAGTAATCAAAGTAACTTATTTCATTACATTGAAAGAGATATGCTTGTTGAGTATGAATGTGCTGTATTTATCAAGTGAACTTTTTTCAGTCTTAGTGCCTATATTGACCCTTGAAGCATTTTAAAATGTATTAAATGGGTACCCTGTAAAGATATCGCTATGCTTTTAAGTTGTTGATCTAGCTTGTATAAAATTCACTTTGAAACAGTGGTAGAATACTTAATTCTGTAATTTCACCACCAGTTTTGCCACAGGATTTCGGCTATTGTTGTTGTGAAAATCAAACTTTTACCAGGTGTAATTGCGGAGTTAAATATTCTATCACTGATGTCAATGAATTCTATCAAGTACAGGGGCATCCATTGATTACGTGAGGTGATTTTGGCAATTTTGGCCCCCCCTCACCTCCCTTTGTGAGATATTGTGAGATATGGCTCAACCCCCTCCCTCTAATCTCACGTGAGATTGTTCAAAATGCATATTTTCAGTGTAAATATGTTAATATATGCTTCATTGAGTTGATTTCATTAAAATAACTTTTTGTTTAATTTTTTAAAATTAAGACTGGTATTTTAGGTTACTAAGATGACAATTTTACACTGTTTCTGGTGGGAAAAAATTACCTGATGATACTTGTCTGGATTCCCTCTCTCCCCCATGAGATTGGGTGAGAATCAGCTTGACACCCTCACCGCCTTAATCCCCACGTAATTAATCAATGTCCCCTAAGGACTACGACTAATATATGGGCCCCCATGCCCTGGCAACTTTTACAAAGCAACTAAATAGTACTCTAAAAAATTGGAGGTATAAGAAATAGATTCATTGAGAATATTTCAACCTTCTTTTGGTATTGGTCCTGCAGTGGCAGTGTTCTTATTCTCTTTTGCCTTCAATCTCAATTTTTCAGGAGCAAGTGCATGGTGGCTGTGGTGGACGTGGTGTACTTCATGCTACTCCATGCCGATTTGGTCATTCCGTTCAGGCACGGTCATGGAACACAGGGAATGGGTCTCCTGATGCAATCTGTTTTTCTGTTGATAGACCTGGAATTGCTATTGCTGGTGTGGGAATATATGGTGGGACTGGACAAAATGAGTATGAAGTGGAAATCCTTGTTGATGATGTGAGTTAATGCCAATTTATGTTCATTCTAGTGTTTTTACGACAATATCTTATTTTCATTGCCTTTTTATGTGGCGCTTATGTGGTGTCAGAAGTTCAGCACATGTAATACAGTAAACTCTTGATTTTACGAAGTCAGTGGGACCGGAAAATTGGCACTTCGTAAAATCGAGTTTCGTAAATTCAAACCTTTTTCATAAGTCACGAAAAAAATGTTCGCTTTTGTTTCTTCCGCCGTTTTTTGTCTTTAGTGGTCTTATTTAAATGTTTTCGGTGGTTATTCTCGGTATAATTCATAGAAAAGGCTTTTTGCTATCGATTTATGATGTGAAAAATCGTTAAATAATTATACCACCATAAAATTCCCATTTCTTGTTCATACTTCAACATCAACGATCGCTAAAGAAATTCCCGACCAGTTTAGAAAACGTAATCAAATAATGAATTGCAATGTTTATTATAAGAATTAACAGTAACAAATTTGTGGTTAGGAGCCAATAGCTACTATTAAGTATGCAGAAGATAGATATTTGTTTCTGACACCCACGGAATTTTAGCGGCAGCCGGCCTAACCGCCATTTATGTCGCCCTCTATCGCTCAGTGACGAGAAAAAAAGAAAAACAAGGGTCTTAGCCCGTTTCCAAAATAACCTTCGTAAGTTAATATTTCGAGTTACTTCGTATTTTCAGCAGAATGTGCTCTATTTTCACTGAGATTCAATTACGATCATAAATAACGTAGGATGTGATTATCTTCTGGCGAATATTTGAAGTAAATTCTGTTTGAGTTCTCCGTCCGACTACTGTGTTCCATCATCTTCGCAGACGTTGCCATAAAAGACTTAATTCTTCATCAGGACTATATTCTTCATACCGGGTGTGAGGTGACCTGTTCATATAGTATGTTTCTCTCCTTTTATGCCGACAGGAGCAAGGTTCCAACCGGAAAACGACAGGAGAAACATCTTACAGTATCGGAGAAATATAGATAGAAACGTTATTATCCACATTGATTGTTTTCCTACAAGAGACGTTTTATCATTTCTCAACGTGGTTAAGTATTGGTTCGCTAGCGTGAATTCCCAAAAAATGACACGCAAAAACCTGTACCGTCACCTCATTTAGTTTTCGTGTTCCTTTCTCCGCCGTATTGAAAGTTATGCAAAGGATCATTGACATAGAGAAAAGATTTTCTTAGTTTTAGCACTAAAAAATAGTCGCGCCATAATCGTAAATAAATATAGTGTGGAAAGAGCAAAGAAATTAATTTCAATTGAAAAGTCAGCTGAGAAGAAGAGAGACAATTATAAGCGCGGCACCATTTTCCCGATAGTGGAAGATACTTCTTCCGCCTCTCTCCGGTTAATAACTTCCCCCCGTTGCAGGTAAAGATGAACCATGCCCTTCTCCACAATCGGGGAACGTTCCCAGTGGGTGGGGTGAATAAGAGTGGGATGGGGATTGCCTGAGTGAAGAAGTGTGGTCAGCACAAGGACTGGTAGAGGGGGCAGGACAAAGAAGGGTGGGGAAATGGCCTTCAGCTCTGCCTCAGTCTACTTTTGGGGGCCGTATTTTTTTGCGACGCACACAAGCTCAGTCTCCTTAGGGAGGGAGTGAATGCGAAATGCTGGGGAAGGAGGGGTTTGGGATGCTTAAGGTGGGTGTCAGCAAGATCAGCCAAAGGCGGCAGGAGGGAAGGGACGGCTTTGGAAAGACAGAACCCCAGCATGGGAGAACGGGGAAGCGCGTGAGAAGAAAGTTCATGGTTAGACTTGGAAGTGCGTTTTCATTACGAGAAGCCTGAAATATAAATTGGAGGTAAATAGAGCCCAGTACTTAAGATATTTAAGTTGTTCATTCACAAAGGCCGATATATACACGAAAAGATATTATGGCGCGGATTGCATGTATCAACGTCCATTTCGGGATGTTATTAATTTCTGTTCCCATTTATAAAAGTAGCAAATAGATTTGAAGGAATGATAATCATGAATAAAAATATCTGAATCGATATCCAAACGCACATGAGCAAAATAGATGAATGTATACATACCGATCCATCGCAAGTAATACCGCTCAAGCTTCTTCCGGTATAGGACTTTAAAATCCTGGATAATGCCTTGGTCCAAGGGCTGGGACTTGCTAGTCGAGTTCGGGGGTAAAAAGAGGACTCGAACATTAGCTAATTTTAGATCTTCCACGTATTTATGAACGGTGGCATTATCCATTATTAAAACAATTTTGCTGTTCTCTCCAGCAATTTTTCTCTGTAGACGTATAACCGTTTGCTGGAAAATTTCTCGGGTCATCCAGCTGTTTTTATTTGCATGGTAAAAAACGGGGAGGGCTTCCAATTTTACATGTTTTAAGCACCGTGGCCTTTCAAATTTCCCAATGACAACGGGCTTATTTTGTCCGTGCCCGTTTGGTTGACGCACAGCCCCCCAGTAACACGCACTTTACTCTTTTTCCCCCATGGCACCTTTGCCCTTTGAAACCCAGGGTTGCGTCAGGTAATGCATTAAAAAATAGCCCAGTTTCAGGGGCCAGCGAGGGTGAGCTCGTCGAGGAAAGGGTCCCGGATTAGGGACCCTTCGAAGTGCTTCGGCGAAAAGTAGTCAAGTAGTCTTCGAAGTACGTTCACAGCAGTGCAAAGGGTTAATTAGGGGTGTACGAAATACTCCGCGCGACCTTCCTGACATGTAAAACTACGAATTATTGTCGATGCTATGTTTACGAACAGGCACGTAAATAGGGGCATAATGTCAGCCGCGATATTTTAACTGAACTCCTACTCCCCCTAAATTCCCACAGTGAGGTTTTTGGCGACCCATTTCTCTCCAAAGTTGCATTATCATTTACGATTTCGCACTTTTGATGGACCACAGTTGGAAGCACTGATTTTTTAGCTACTTACGCCGGCGTAACTAGTTTTGTTGACAAATTTTTCGCCGTAGTTCGTATAAACGAATGCCATTTGCTCCTAGGGACCGAGCCGAGGTTCGTAAATTCAAAAAATTTCGTATAATCGAAACTTCGTATAATCGAATAGCGCCATGTATTTAGCATAGGCTTTTCACCGGGACCGCAATATCACTTCGTATAATCGAAAACTTCGTAAAATCCTGCTTCGTAAAATCAAGAGTTTACTGTACGTAGTAAAATTAAATTTTTTCTTTGACATTCATCCCTCCCATTAATGACCCCAAATGTCTCAATTAGTATTATTATTATTATTTTTATAGTATTCTACTGATTGGTAGGTTCGCATGGAGTATTTAAGAAGTATTCTGACAACCTCCCCTCTCTTCATGGACTTTCCTCTTTAATTCATAATAAGGCCTACTTCCCTTTATTCTATATAGAAATCCTATTCTTTTCCTTCTTCTCCCTCATTTACCCAACATTCTACCCTCTTAAAAGTGTTTTCAACATCCCCTCCCCAGCGCAAAGTACTCGCCATGCCAAAGTGTCCATGTTTCTGCACCATAAAGCACTACACTTCAGATCAAATATTTCACCAGTCTTTTCTTTAAACGCTGACATCTTTTAAGTTCCTACCTGTTCATGAATTCCTCGTTTGCTAACACAATGCTCTTCTTGATGTTTTACTGAGCTGTATCCATTTTCCTCTCTTGTGCTGCCAAATTAGTTGAATTGCTCTACTTGCTCAAGTTTTAAGCCATCTACTTCTAATTTGAGTCTCACATCCTAGCTCACAATGCTGTAAAAAACTGCATAATCTTGGTCTTCTTGTGATTATTTCTCATGCCTATTCCTCACAGTGCTTGTCTAACACATCTGCTAGAGCCTACAGTCCCCTGGCTGTGTGGCTAATCAACGCCTGATCATCCATGCGCCTCACTGATTTAAAAATCATTCCCCCCACTTTTACTCCAGCTTCCGACTCATCCCACGCATATCTTACTATCTCATCAGCATGGACGTTAAAAAATCAATGACAATAGTGGACAGCCCTGCCTCACTCCTTGGCTATTGCTTGCACACCCTGATTCTCTGTATGCTATCCTGGCTTGCACAAAATGGGCCATATAAAGATTATGAATTAGTCACCTGTCCCTCCAATCTACACCTATTTTCTTAAGAATATCCACTAGCTTTACCTAGTCCACTCTATCAAAGGCTTTTTCAAAATCCACGAAGCAGGCATGCACGTCCTGGTATTGTTCTAGGTTTCATTCAACTGGGGACCTCATTATCACTATTGCATCTCAAGTTGACTTTCCCTTTCTGAACCCAATCTGATCTTCGCCCAAATACTCTTTAGTCCTTGCCTCCATCCTCTGTTTAATATTCTCAGTATCACTTTTTCTGCATGCGGTGTAGGCAAATAGTCCTATAATGAGATCAATTGCCGACCAGTTGACTTAGTGGAAATTGTTATTAATAAGAAACCAAGAGTGTTGTAATTTTCCACACTAATTTATTGGGTTGACCGGTTTCAACATTTGCATTTAATTATAAAGAACTGTCTGAATAAAGAGCAGTTAGCCTGGTATATATATTGGTGGGAGGTGTGGATGGTGTATATTTAGGAGTAGAAATGCGGGGTTTAGGTGGGACACTCATTCAAATGGTAGAGGTTTGTCAAGGTAATCAGACAAGATATTTAGGGGGAGGGACTCTCACAGCAAGAAAAGTTGAGTTTATTAATAGCACCATCTCATTGACCAGATTTTCTCCAAACAAATTAGAATACACTCCTATTTCAAAATTTTCCATTAAAAAATTTACATAGGAATGTATTTTAATTTGATTGGAGAAAATCTAGTTAATGAGGTTGTACCTACGATGCACTCATCTTATATTCGAGTGAGAGTCCCTTCCACCCTTAAAATCTTGTCCTTTGGCCTTTGCCACATAAATGAGTCTCCAACCTAATACCCTCTACTCCTTATTTACCCCACCTACTTGTCCCTTCAATATATATTCCATGCTAACTGCACTTTATTTAGACATCTCTTTATAATGACGTGTAAACGTAACATGGCGTAAGCTGTGATAAAATTTTCCTGTGTGAGTGTTTCTTTTTATGTGTTTTTTATTTAGTGCTGGTGACTCGCTACCATATTATTATTGTATGTGTATAGATCCTGTGCCCTAGTTCAAAACACCTCTTACCACTCCTCCCTAGATTCTTCAGAAGCTCACCTGGGATATTGTCCACTTTAGAGAAAGCTAAACTATCAATGATTAACATTTTGGAATTCTCTTTCAGAGTGTTGCCGCTGGTGCTCAGGTTGCTGGTGCTGGCGGAAGAAGTGAGCCACTGCCATTGCTCATGCCACACCAGAGTCCCCTACAGCAGCAGCAACAACAGCAGCAACTTCAGGAACAGCAACGGCTCCACAATCCACACCATGGTTCACACAACCAGCAGCAGTTGAGGCAGATGGCCATTGCTGTGATAGCCGGGCAAGATCAGCAGTTGATGCAACACCACCTGATCGAACACCAAGCTCCTCACACGCAAAGGTGGACTGACTTGGAAGTTGCGCGTGGATCATATGGGCCTCATGACTTGGTTGGAGACATTTTTGAGGTCAAATTTTATAAGGCTGTTCCCATCAAGGTGAGTAATGCCTGTGAATGTAAAATTAATTCAAGTTTACCCTTCTAACTAACATTTTCAAGAGATGTGCAGTGGCAGGTCTCAAATGATGGAGTATCTGTTTTAATTTTGCTGAGTGTTCAAACACAGCTATGGGAGGCATAAATGTAGAAAACCTGCTCATGATTATGCTTTGAAATGCATCAGGGTTGTGAATAGACACTGTGAAAGATAACTATGTACATATGTATTAAATCTATCATGTGTTAATTTCAACATTGGAAATGTGTTTTTTTACAATTTAGGTGTGATTGTATATGTATTATTGAGTATCATTGTTTTAATAAATTTATATTTTCAGGAAAATGTGAAGTATGTGATTAGATTGCGTAATCATGGTGGCAAGACTAGCAATGGGGATGGAGGTCTTAGCTCTGTGAGAGGCCCAGATGGAACTACTTTCACATTTTCCTCCAGTTCTCTTTCCTTTAATGGCACAACTCAAACTAGAGGCCAAATTCCTCACCTTTTGTACTACAGGTAAGTGATTGACAATCAATAATTTTCATCAGTATTATCTGTTGCAAGTGGTGAATGGATGATGCAAAGGTTATCCGTATTCACTTTTCTCATATTATGTATTAGATATCATACTTATTTGTTATGCTATGTAATGACTTATATTCATAGTATCTGATTGGCTAATAGTAGATAAATGTTTGCAATTTTCTATGGTAAAAATGAGATTTTAGAATAAGCTCATGCTGGCAATAGGAGTTATTATTGAAGAAGTTGTTTGACTAAGGCCCATTTTATGATACACACTATCTTATTGAATATTTTAACTGTGATTACATCATTTAAGTCCTGAAATTCTTTGAATTCCTTTGCTAGACCATGAAATAGTTTTGTAGTCTCATACTAATGGTCACAGGCTATGAAAAAGGTCACGGTCAAGGTTAGGCAGGGAATTAGAAAAGGAAGAGAAGAGAGGGAAAGAATATATATGCATTTTTTTAAGCTTACCATTAGCCTACATGTTTTTTGTGTACTAGAGGAAGGATTATTCATGCTTCTTATCCAGCTGTGTAAACTTCTTATTTTGTCTGTTCTGTCAATTCCATAGTTCTAATGAAGGGCAAAATATTGGTTTAAAACTGGCCTGCACTTCGTCCATTCTAATTATTATAATTCATAATTCTAGCTTGTAGCCTTCAAGTTAAATTTGGCTCCTGTCATGCATGTTCTGTCAGTTGTAGTTCAGATTTTTTTGTGCCCTTTTTGGCAATGCCTGTTTCTCTCCTTTATACATTTATGCTTACTATTTGTGGCATGGATAAACAATATTTGTTGACACCTTCAACACCTATGCAGGGTATCAGAAATGAATAAGTTCAACAGATTCAGGCTTCAATTGGTGGAAATTAGACATATTTAAATAAATAAAAGATCGTAGCACTTTTCCACAAGAATTTTTTCTTGTGGAAACTTTTCCTGCGTTGCTACTTACTCATCTCCCTTTCTAAAGACACGCGGCCTCTCTTTTTACCCTAACCCCCCTTTTTTTTTCACTCTTCTCAACCCCCCCTCCCGTTTTTCAATGGTTCTTCCCCACGTGTCGCCATTTTACAGTTATGACTATAGTCCTTCCAACGTGGGTTCCTCACATCCCGTAGTTGTATCTTTTCCTACTGTCTCTACTCTGTACGCCCATTCCCACCCCCTTCCTCAAAGATATCAACTCCTCCCCTAACCCCCTCCTTTCTCAATGGTATAAAAGGGATTATCAAATGTTTTGAAGTGTCTTGTACCAGGTGATGGCTCAGTGAGCCGAAACGCGTTGTACGCATTAAAAATTCTTGTGGAAAAGTTCTACGACCTTTTATTTATTTAAATATCAGCAATTATTTATGGATGTTTTATTTCTTCAGTAATCCTCAGGACAATGAAACACAGCAAGCTAGTCGTGCTATGGCCGAGCAGGAAGCTAGACGCTGTACATTATGGGTTGCCAGTGCTGTAGTTCAGTGTTGCATCCGCTTGGCTGCGCTATCGCGGAGGCGCATCCAGGAGGATGATGAGGATTACCACTCAGAAGATGAGGGTGGAGATGGTGATGGGATTGGAGCTGACAAAAGGAAGAGCAAGAGAAAGTGGGCCAAGAGTGGAGTTGATGGCAAGACGGGCCACAAAGGGAAGAGCCGCTTGAGTCACCAGAAGGGAGCTGAGGACCACCAGGAACAGTCACCAGCAGACATTCTCTCCTCAGCTTGCATTGTTACCACTCTTCTACCTTTGGTACTGGCTCATGTGGGGCCAGTTGCAGTATCTGATCCAAGAGTAAGTTTCTCAGTTGTTTCTTGCTTTTTTGTTAAGTATTGGCCAGTTCCACTTCTTTGTCATTTCCAATTCCTGTTCAGTCCCTAGCATTCATTCTTGGTCGCAGTTCTCAGTTCCCATTCATGATGAAGTTTTTCATTTTCATTGCATTTCAGAGTATTACGAAAACTGCATAAAATAACATGTTATTTCTCAAGTGATTGTATCCATAGCTCCACTTTCTTTAAAATCATGTACTGTGTGGTTATGCTTAAGAAAAGTTTTACAGGTTGAGTTTGTGTAATATATTTTGGTGCTGATTTTTTTTACTTCAGTTCCTATTCCAATCAATTCTCAAGAATTGGTGGAATTGATGATGCAGCTAACCAGTTCCTAGATTGTAATTTTGTCTCTCATTAACCTTAATGAAGCCACTTAGGGACAAGTCTTTAGAAATTCTCCCTAAATTGGGTTTTTCAATTCAGATACTGAGTCCAAAATCTGAATTGGAATGTACACATTGGAAAAAAGGAGCCAAGTGAAAGATCCAGCCAATGTTAAGACCCAGCTAGAAGAGTTAGAAAAATGAAAAAGAGTATGTAACTCTTTGAAATTCTATCAGAATCTGAGATGCACTTCTATACAATGGAAAAAAGGAACTGACATAAGGCTACAGCCATGGCTAAGACCCTGCTAGGATAGTTTGAAGGATGAAAAAGAGAAGAGTCAGAAATATGAATAAGAGGAGGCAAAAACCCTCTGGAAGGTATAATCATGTAAATTTTCATTCCATAGAATAGTATTAGACCTTGTAAATTGACATGAATATGCTGATGGCTTATCCCTTGCCATGAAAACAGTGGGTATTTGTAAAAACTTTTCTCGGGATTCCGTGCGGGTAAGATTATATGAGAGCGTCGACGTTGCGGGTATCGACTCGCTACCCATTCTCACAGCTACCCATTCTCACGGCTAAGTAGCCGTGAGAATGGGTGGCGAGTTGGCACCCGAAATGTCGGCGCTCTCATATAATCTTGACCGCGCAGAATCCCGAGAAAAGTTTGTACATGTTGTTCGCTGGGAAAGTGTTAAATCATAGAGTGGGTATTTCATGAAAGAAATCTGGGCTGAGATTTGAACCAAGACTACGGGGCTTATGTCATTCAAAGTACATACTTCCCTCTGCTCCCCAGTTCTGCCATTTAATTCATAGTCAGTCGGGCATGGAAAGTTTTCCTATTCACTCCATTAGAAAAATTAATTTGTATTTAAGATTAGTATTTAAGAAAATAAAGGTCATAGTGTAGAATCGCATTTTACTGTGTTTCTTGTGGAAAAAATATTATGTGATACTTGCCAGTACCCTCCCTCTCCCCCACTTGAGATTAGGTGAGATTTGGTTTGACCGCCTCCCCCCCTAAACACCTCACGTAATTAATGGATGCCCCCTGATTGCCTCATTGAGATGTCTATATTGAGGGGAAGGTGGTAGCTGCTGGGTGGAGCTGCTGATTAAAGGGTCCTTGGTTTAAACCTCAAGTGAAGCCTTCAGTTACACCCGAAGTAAAGCCCCTCAAAGTGCGAGGTGGTCCAGGGAAAGAAACTGGCCTCCCTCCTGTGAATGTTTGGATGGATTAGCCTGCATGTGGCTTAGTACAGGGTGAGCTCTGCCCTCGCCTATCCAAACAAACCTTGAGGTTGAATCACTGAGTGACTTGGGAAGATTTTTATTCCTTTTAAGTGAATAATTTTTTTCATAGTGATTTTATTACGTTTGCTATTGGTTTTTAAATTATTGAAAGGTATTATCATTGTTTCATTGTCTATATGTATCTTGGTGAACATTCTTGATTATTTAAGTGTTTTCCTTATATTTATATTTTTATTCTTCTTCATTGTTTCCATTGTACTGCTCCTGAACATCTTCATAAATTGTTGAAGCATACGTATAATTGTCTCTTTTCCACATTTTAATAGCATTATCGTTAACTAACCATGTGGCTGAATTTAAGGTATGTTATCCTAGTGCTAATTTAAGTTTTTATTTCATGATTTTGTTCAATATTCTTCCTTTTTAGAGCTCAGTGCAGGTGCTGGGATTGATCAGAGACCTACTGCCCCATATTGCTGCATTGAACAACAGTGGTGCTGGTGCTCCCCTAGGTACCGCTACTGCTGGCAGTAGTAGTGCAATGCAGCACAGCATGGGATCAGTTCCGACGGAAACCAGTCATGGTCATTCTTCTCAGGCGGCCTCAAATCCTGCTACTGTCACTACCTCAAACCACTATGCATGGGTGGATAGTGAACATCCTTATAGAGCTGCAACTGTCTCTAATTATAGGTTTGTTCTTTTCTAAAACCTTGCTGCCTATTATTGTTTTGACCATGGACAGATGAGCTATAATATTTATTCTGTTTTTATTGTGGTGATGTAAGTGGATTCAAAGAGAGATCATGCTTGTTACTATGCGATTTTATGTCCAGCCAAGCCAAGAAGTTCCCATTCCCAAATTTGAGCTATTTCAATAAAACGTGCGTACAAGGAATTTGTTGGGACCAGAAATATCATGCCTTTGCTATAGGGAGCGCTGTATGAAGGTGATTTGTGGGTTGCGTCTTCAAAGGGACATGCTATTATTACAAATATTACGAGGGCTATTCTTTTTTCAAGGTCCGATCAGCCATAATATTCATACCACAATGACAATCCAATTTACTCTGCGCAGATGTGTGGCACAGTATCTTTACTATGTCAATCAATAGCATCACGTCTCAATTGTTTGATCTGAGTGCACAAGAAGCACTACTTTTTTACAAATATTTGTTATGGAGGCACTATTTTCATGTTTAGGGCCAAATCGCAGTCTTTGTTTTTGTGGAATTTTGGTGCATAACTATAGAGGTTCACTACGGGAGATTTTACAAGTAGGTATTCTCCATTGAAAGGGTCCGGGACCAGGGCCATGACTTCAAATTAGGGAGCTTTCCTTAACATTTCATTGATGGGGCTTTGTTGTATATGTAGATGGTTTACCATTTGGTTTTTGCCAGTATCAATTACATACCAGATATGTCATACCAATGTCATGTTGTATACCTATTAAGAAGGTGCAGGAGCAGCTTTCTGTCCTCATTTTCATCCAGTAGTATTGATGAACAGAAGTTAACTTAAAAATTGTAATTGTTTGCTTCTACAGCTGAGTTGGGCTGTTTTATTACGTAGTGATTATTTTGAAATTCTCTCTTGATCTCCACTTGCATGTATTGCTTTTTTTGGAATAGTCTTCTATGATAAGAATGGTCAATATGAAGGACTTCATATGAAATATCATTTGATTTTATGGATACCTTGTTATTTAGTATGTAAGGGTAGTGAAAGCTAATCAGATATTCCACCGGGTGTACCTTCTATTCTTGCCAATGTTTATGATAGCTGGTTGCTCTCCATCATGGGGGCTGAATGAATGAATTTCTGTTAGATGGAGGATGGTTTTCTCTCTGAAGTGTTGGCAACAGGGAGGATGTGGCCCATTGGAATTCCAGAATAGCCTTCATTACTGGCATATGTCACTAAAACATGTACACAATGTGTGTGGCTTCAATTGCATTTTGTTCATCTTACAGAGTGTCGTTTCCTGAAACAGTGAAGTGGCTGTGCATTGAATTTGACCCACGATGTGGCACGGCTCAGGCGGAAGATACTCTACAGTTGTTCATTCCTAGCTGCTTGCCTTCCCCTGGTTCATCTGGCCACAACTTGCCTGGGTACAGTCGTCAGCACTCGCGTTCAACATATGATGGAATCACTGGAGATGAAGATGGCATAGATATAATGGGTGAAGAAGATGAGAATATGGATGAAGGTGAAGATGACATGG
The DNA here is from genome assembly GCF_921293095.1 of Ischnura elegans. NCBI lineage: Eukaryota > Metazoa > Arthropoda > Insecta > Odonata > Coenagrionidae > Ischnura > Ischnura elegans. Next base: position 69,120,968 of record NC_060250.1, read on the forward strand.
AAGGCTTTAGCAACAGGAATTTCAGACTTAGCAGTGGTGTCATTGTCTCTGGGCCCACAAGTGAGCCTAATCCTGTTCCATTCTGGCCAGTGCTGCGCAAATTTAGTGGCAGTGGCACCACAGGAAATTGGCCACAGAATGCTGTAGTTTTACCAGGTAATGATTTTAAAATTCTCTCATGCATTTATTAAGTTTTGTAGAACATAATGGTCAGCTCTCAATTATATGATTAATGGGTGTTATGTGAGGCCCAAATAATAGAATAACATGGATAATTGAGAATATATATGTATATACATATATGAAAGAAAGTTGAAAATCGTGTTAGTTAGGACACTTAAAACTCGAGAACAGCTGCACCGATTTTAATGATACAGTAGACTCTCGTTATTACGAAGTTCACGGGACCGAAAAACCGGAAGTTCGTAATAACGAAGTTCGTATGAACGTTTCTTTTAGGAATCGTCGAAAAAAAAACAGTATATAATAAACGAGTTTAAATTACGTGAAAATACATATAATTAGGAAAATACGTTTCAGTTTCTCGATAGAAGAATGCGGTATGATGCAATCTGTGGGTTGATATCTTCCCGAACGCAGTCAGTCCAATATACGAACTAGATGCGTCCCAAGACATTGTTCCTAAGTTGACAAACCTACAGTCCGGCCGCCGAGAGTGTTTGGGTGGATCAGGCTTATTTCAATACTCCTTATGCATTTGACGTTGTATGACTAGGCAAGGGTGTATTAGGTGCGTTTGGGGGACAGCGATTGGCTGTAAACCGTGCTGGCCCAGGGTTATCTGCCCCTTTTATTGTGCCGTCATCGGACAAATCTCGCCGGCCGGACTGTATGCAAGGAATCGAGAAGTGCTGTTATCCTTCCGAATGCAACACTGCATTACACATATGCGCTAAATCCCGAAATTTGACAATTTTGAATGCTCGTACCTCTGAAAATTCGTAAATAGAATGTGCGTAAGAAGACTATACGTCCAATTTACGAGCGGTTATGAGTGGGTCACAATGACTCCACAGGAATGAAGCTTTCTATATAATGTTGAGTATAAACTGAATAAAGAACCATAACTGACGCTCTTGAGCACAGAACACGAGAAGAACTTAAACGTGGCGCGATTATTAAAACTTATCGTAGTGAATTTCCACCAAAATACCGTTGCTTATGTGTGGAACTTCGTAATAAAGTTCATTTTGTAATCGCTGGGACCGGGATTGAGGTTCGTAATTTCGTAAAAACGAAAATTTCGTGATAACGTTTCTTTTACTATAGCTTGTATAGGCCTTTTCGTCGGGACCAACGAGTTGCTTCGTAATAACGAGAACTTCGTAATAACGTTGTTCGTATTAACGAGAGTCTACTGTATTAGGTTAGGTGCACTTCCCCAAACCGAGTTGTAACTAGCGTGCCATGAGTATATGACACATTAATGCTGCTCGCTAGGGGCTATTTTCACGAGATTTTGAGCATCGGTCAATTATTGGTCTAGCGTGGCGTAAACCTGCCCCAAGAACGGGTTTGACTTTATTAATTGCTTTACAAGACCACAGTGTCTTAAATTTCCTAAGTTAAAACATGAAAATATATTTATTTAAAATATATAAAATAAGAAAATATATTTCTAAGAAGCCAATGATATGCTTATTTATGTTATTTTTTTTTAATAATTCTATTACCGCAAGCTAAATATTTTTAAAATCAGTACAGCTGCTCTTGATTAATAAATGGTGTAACTAAACTGTTCAGTGATTAATAGGCAGTAAGAAGTTCGCCGGGTCAGCTAGTATATATCATAAATGTGGTCATAATGCCAACATTTTGCCTGGTAATTTGGAAAGTTTTTTGTGTAAAAGCAGATACAGGGTTTACCGAAGGACAGAAATTGAAAAATCAAATATTTCCTTCAATTATATTTTATTTACAGGAAAATCAATATTCCAAATTTGAGTAATTCTTTTTTTTGAGTAATTTGAGTAATTTTTTTTGAGGAATTGGAATAAAAGTCTGACACAGCCAAAGTAGAATTTCATCCAACCCTAAAATGCAGTGCAAGATTTATTCCTATAGGTTAAGTGTCTATTTAATTTGATATGAAATATTTTTATTTCAGGAAATGAAGTGATATTCAGCTTGGAAACAGCCTCCGATTATGTGAAGGATGAAAGGGGCTGCACGTATGGTTTTCGGTGTTTGGTTGTTGGATATGAATGGCCTGCTGGTGAAGGCTCAAGGGCTGGTTTGAGACACTTAGAGTCCGAGTTAGCTTACTTGGGAGGAATGTGTGCCGCTTCACTTATGAGGAAGGATCTGACTCTCCCAGTTACTTCATGTAAGTATCTTAATTTATATGTAATCTTTTTTGGCATTGAAGTTTGCTTCTGCATTTTAAAAGTCTCAGTCATAGATAAACTGTGAAGTTAATAAATATTAAACTAATGGTCTGCTAATTTACAGAATGGTTGTTAATGTCACCTCCCATTTAATTATGGCATTTCATATCTTTTGTTAGAATTAGGTACCTACCAGAGACTCGTAATCTGCCAGGTACACTTAGATTTCTCGAAATTCTCATATCAGAAATTTGATTCTGTTAATATTATGGCAGCTCAATGCATTTCAATTTCCAATTGAAAATAAAGGGTGTACATAGCCAAACAGGTTCAATTATTTGTTTTTTCATGGATAATAATAATCGTAATAAATAATGAGCCATAATTGCTTTTTGTAATAATTTTTTAATCATCCATAGAGGGGAAAAGACAGTCTCTAGACTTAGTTATCAAGTGACCCTATTGGGGCGGAAGATTTAGTATTGCCAAAGAGTAAGTACATATGTATATACTTATGTATATAATATACTTACTCTATGGTATTGCTAATTAGGTATGGTAATTATTTCACCGGGACTCTTAATTTTTATCTGAATACCCTTTCTAATTCTCCCAAAGTAGCTCACTGGGTAAAGATTTTCTGCCCATGTCCATTTTTACTTAAACAGGATCCATACTTATTTGAAACGTATTAGTGGGGGCTATTTGTCACCATATTTGTACAACTGCTGGATGGCACTTTTAAGTGGCCCTATTTACACGGATAAATTCCAATTTTTCTCTAGCATTTATCCCAAAAGTTGGAATAAAATAATGTCACAAATAATTCATAACAAATATATGCTGTGAGGGAATGAAGTAGTCACGATCTTAGTCACAATATTATGCCTCAGATAATCCGTGCCTATGATTTGAAATTGATAGTTAAATCTATGGTAAATAAAACTGAGCCCCAATTTATTGTTCAAAAATTGTAACTGTTAAATTATTGCACAGTAAGAAATCGCATGTAAGTATCATTTAACTTTGTTAGAACTAATGCTGAATAATTTCTTGTTGTAGTTGAGGATGATGATGAAGACGATGAGGATGAAACTGGAGCTTTCAGTCAAGGATCGACCACAAAGAAAACTTCTCCTGAGGAGGTTGTTGCTCGAGGATTGGATTTGGATGCCGTGGAAGAGCAAGCTCAGCGAGTTTTCTCTGAGCACTCCTCTCTTCTTGGAATGGGATTCGCCCTATCAAGCCCACCCACCATCGTCCAAGCTCTGGATGGAAGTCTACCGTTCAGGTAGGAGTTATACTTTTTCTTACAAGATAATCTGTTACAATGCTCCCCAGAAAATTACATATAATAATATGCTGCATTTAATGTGGATACATTTGGAAAAACGATGTTTTAATTAGGTGCAAGGTCCCAAAATGAAAAATAATTGACCTGTATAATAGATGTAGACTACCAAGTGAAAATTCATATTTCGTATTTTAGAAAACAGTGATTGAAAAAATTTCATATTTGTGTATCAAGTTATCTCCCATAAGACTAGTGCATTTTTCAGTCAATGGAGGAGATAGCTTTGTAAATACCTACATCGTTCTTCTGCAGGGCCTTAAGGAGCCATCTAGGCTCATAAGGTGTACTATTTATTGGGTCTATGTTTGACACTTTTCGCCCAATGCTTGAGCAGTGCTCACTAGCCAATTTCCCTGAGTGGATAGAATGTGAGAGCCAGACTGGCACAGAGTTCACAGCTTCTGCAACCGTTATGTTGCTGTTTCCTGAGGACGCATTCATTTTATGGAAAATTAGCAGTATTATAATGCTCTACTTACCTCTTTATAATGGAAGAATCCACCTTTCTTAATTTTAATGCAAGCATTTTATTGTGGTGTCACAGTAGCCACTGGGTATTACTGCACAAAAGGTATATATAGTGTGCGTAGAAATGGCAGTATTGTACATATCTGATTTCATTCTTCATGACTAAACTGACAAGAAAAGCTAATGAGAGCGACTACTCTGGAGGTTACTTGGCTACTGCAGGCATTGTCCAAAAGAATGGTTTTTGATTACTTATACATATACTGAAGTGAATGTCCTGAAATACTTTAATCATCATTTTTAGATCATCTCTTGGAGGTAAGGTATTCTGTGATGTCAAATTTGATATGAAATTGTATTACTTTTACCATTTTTCTTGCTGAATTAGCTACATATATACAGTGAATACAATACATATTTTAACTGGAATATAGCATGCCAAGCAAACGTTGTGTGTTGAACAATGCTTTAAGAAGTGCTATTGTATCTCAAACTTTCACCTGGTTTAGCAGTTGGCATTGCTTGGATATTTTATTTGTGGGATGAAAAAAACAATCTATGCTAAATTTGGAGTTGAAACATATTTTTTTCTCATTCATCGTCTCTTAATCTGTGTTTACTGTCTGGAATGGCAATAGATTATTTCTCTATTGATCTATTAGACTCTTATTGTGGTAGCCAGAAAATTCTTCAATTATTCATCATTGGAAATACAAATTCTGGAAGTTCTCAAAATCAAATTGATAGCCTCATAGGATAATTTTACAATTGGAAATCATCTTAAAAATCATAAAATGGCCAGAAATTAGTTTCAGGGCCGTATTATTAGTCGACCCTACATATCCGTCCCTACATAACAAAAGGCCCCTGCATGCGTTTCTCAGTCGACCCTACATAAGTGGTGGGGGGTGATTCAGTCGTCAAGTTCTTTGAGATGACGTAGATGATGGCGCAGCACTAAATTTCCACTCTGGTGGCTTAATGGGAACAAACTATGAAACTAAGAAAAGACGTCCGATAATTTTCGGGCGTATTGTTAGGGCAATGGCTGAAGGTAAATAAACAATCGGTGTCGTCCGCCAGGTCGTGTCGGTACCTTAATTATCGCTAAAAATACACTCATATTGAGCCTAAAGTAGAACCTTATTGTCTTTAAATTACTTTAAAAGCTGTCTTTACAAGATAGTAATAAGTACGGAGCAAATATGATCATTGACGTGGGAACTTACATTCCATTATCAAGGTTCGTCATTCGCTTTCACATTCCGTAGTTAAGATTATGTGACAAATAGTGGCATGAAAATACGTTTTCTATGGTTACACGTAAACGAAGCATTGGTTTCCCAAAAGTATACCAAGTGCCAAAGGTGAAAAATATTATTATGTATTAGTAGAAACAAGATGTATGTATACCGCTATGTTGTTCTTATTAGTTTAGTTAATTTTATAATTTATTTAACTTGGTGGCTATAAAGTGGTGGTATTATTACCTTTCCGCTGTGTTACTGTACATTTTAAAATGGTTTGTGTGAGCTCGTTTCCCTTCATATCCATCGTAACATAGATTCTTTAATCGGAGTGATCAGCAGTCGATATTTGGTCGCCATGTTTTTGTAGGGTGTAGGGCTGGTTTGGGTACCCTACATCAAGTAGGGCCCGTTTAGTTCCAAAAACGGCCATATGTAGGGCGAGATCGGTTTATGTAGGGGCTGATGACGTATCCAGGGTTAGTTGGCCCTACAGGGTCGACTAAGAATACGGGCCTCAGAGTCAAGCCCTCGTTTACCATATTAGATGAATGGTTACCACCAGGGATCTCTTAGATTCTAATTTCAGCTTGTATCCTTGTAAGCCCTTGCCCTTATTTAATCATCATAAAGAATTATTTCATTGCGATATTAATAACAGGTATCACTGATTATTTAAGATGCTGAGGACTCATCAATTACCTATGCAGAGTGACTATGGTTATTCCACCATGTACCATTATCCATTAATAAATATCGTGAATGCCCTTGTTATTGAAACCCTTGTTTCTATGAAGTCTCACATCTCTGTTCTAAAAGCATGAAAACAAACTGTATCTTTTATTATGAGTAATAATATGTATTAATTTTATGTAGGTGAGGCAGGATGATTATGATTCTTTTTTTGGAATAGAATATAACTTTCAATACGACAGTTTTTTCAGTTTTGGGTTTATTTTTTCTTTGCTTTATTTTTTTAATAAATTGTAAGACATTTTAATCACTTCTTTCAAGTCTCCCTTTTATACAGAAAAAGGAAAAAAATGTAGTCAATCTTGTGTTCTTACTCTATTTCATTCAATGAATGTTTAATTTACAAATGGCACCTTAAATTTGAGTATCACAGTTTGCTCACTTCACTGCATAATCTTACTTGTTGCTTGAAGCAGTTTCCAGTCCTCATCTTAATCCTTGTACATGGTGTGTCCAATAATCACATTCTCATTGACCCTACCACAATAGTTAGTTCTGCACTTCGTAGATTAGAGGTACATATCTCTATTAGAGATCATTTTTATAGTTTAACTTGGCACTAAAATGTTTTAATGCAGGGCTTTTGACTAGCTATTGGTTAATTAGTCCATGCATATTGCCCTTCGAAATTCAGTCACATCTGTTTCCATGATAGTTATCATTTTTAGTCACCATACTAGCACTAAAATTATAATTCACTCCCTTCTGCTTTTGAGCGAATGGAAAAGAATCTCTTATCAGACTCGCACTTCTCTGAAATCAGTCATAGGAATGAACAGTCAACTTGTGTGAGACTTTGGTAATTCATTATTTGGCTCCACAGCTTTGAGATGGCTTTTTTAATAACTTAACCCATGCATGTATTATGTACACATATGCTTTTTTAAATTAGGATGCATTTTGTACTCTTATTCTACCATGCAATGATGGAAAGTAAGTGAGGAAAATCTTTGGTTCTACCGGGCCTCATCTCTGATAATTCTTTCAAGGCAGTACAAATTACCTCCTATGTTTGCAACTGATAACTTTCTCAGGCTAATAAACTCATTCATAATGATGTTTTCTCAGCATCAGAATAGTCTTCATTCTCTAATAGCAGTGTCTTGGGATCTGGTTCTTGTCTAGGATTCCCTTCTGAGTTCAAAGGTTCAGCTCTCTCTACTATCACATGTAATTCTGTCTCACGATACGTCTTTAAATCTGGCATCACTACCATAAACTCTCTCCCCTTGGGTTCACTCTGTCCATTGCTCATGATGGATGTATTTTCATCAGAAAATGTGCCACTGGATTTATTTTTCCTGTCCCTTTCATATGTTGGCACCCCTATCCATGCTTTACCCTGTCGTTCTCTTTCTACTGGCTTTCTCTTCTTTCTCCTTATGCATACGATTGCTACCACGGTGAGGAGTATAGCTATTACCAGACATATTAGCACTGCTATTACCACTACCCCAATTCCAATTTCTGCGTCTAGCGAAAAACCATGCTTACATATTTGTTTTTCCACCTGAGTGAAGTAGGAGTATTTTTCCCCATCATTGGGGCGGCACTCTAGCACTTTGTATAAAGCCTCAGCTTCTGTAATAGAAGGCCCGGGAGTGTGCACGACCGTGGCACCCCTCTCAACATTGTGATTCACATAGCCAATGGCGGTAAGTGCCCACTTCCACATTGAGGAACACAAGCAGGCTCGATCTAGACGGATGGAGTTGGCCCTCAGCATGTATGCTGGATGGACCAGCAATGATGCATTTTCAAACTTCCCAATGGTATTGTTTTCAAAGAGAAATGTTGTGAACGAGGATGGGCCAGCTTCTAGGTGTTCCAGACCCCTGTCTGGTTGGAGGGCTAAAAAGGCACTGGAGCCTAGCTTCTCAAAGTAACAGTTACGTATCACGGGGGCATCAACAGCAGCTCTGATAGCTCCACCATCAAAAAGGCTGAATGAACAGTTATTCATTTGAAATGAAGATATCCTTGATATGTACATGGCTGATGATTCCATCTTGCCCACTTGAAGGTTTTCAATTCGTAGTCCTCCATTAATCCCTAAGCCACGCCTTGCACCAGGAGGACGAGTCACAGAGCCCCTTGAAGCAAAGTCATAGCCGATCAGTGTGACATCAAACAGAGCTCTCTGAAGGAATGCTCCAACACGTCCTCCCATCCATACAAGTTCAGCTGCAGCAATTCTTCTGAATGCTAAGGCCTCCACTGAACCAACATCACAATCCTTTATCTGAAAAGTAATTCATGCATAAAATAATAATTCACATCTTTATAAACAGATCTACATACCTAAATGGCATTTAACAGAGTTTGCAGAGTCTGAATATGCATAGGAATTGCCTCTAAAATTCCTTTAGAATCATTTTTTTGAAGTGTTCTGTGCACTCCAATCATGTTACCTTATCCTCATATCTGTGAGGAGTAATTGAATAAATGTGAATACATAATTGTACTCCAGCAGGAACTGGGTATATAGTAGGTATATGAAATGAAGGAAACTTGAACTGTCCTTAATTAATGCTATTATGGCATCTCTTATGTGACATAATCACATTCAAAGAAAATATGCATCACTAAAGCAACAGTGGCAGGAGCCTAGGATCAAGAAAATATGGTAGAAATAATTCGGGCATTTCCCAGAATTCAAATCAGTCATGTGAACACTTTCGAAAGGTGCATTTACAAGAATCCTCAGAATAAAGGTATAGTTTTGAAAAATTGTGATTATTTAATTACATATATCAGGTATAGGTGCTTTGGATTATTCATTTTTAGTTCAGAACAGTTAGATATTTTCATTTAGTGCTTTGCAATTTTACTTTATTTCACAAGTGGACCGATTCTGTCTGTAATTATTTCTTAAGGAGCAGAATACGTATCATAATTTTTAGTTCCATGCATCAGGTAATGCTACTATTTGTTCTCTAAAAAAGGGATTCCAAGGATTTTCAGAAAATGATTATCAGCTAATTATGACTTGATTATTGCTAGGTTTTCCCTTAATTATCGATTTACTTGCCTGGATAGACATCTCTGTGTTGTAAGTTTCAGGAAAGGTGCGAAGCTCTCCTCGGCTTCCTGTGTGGAAACTTATGCCATTTTGAAGGTTTGTAAAAGCATAGGATCGTATCACAGTGATTTTAAGCTTTTGTAAAACAATGGATGCATGTCTGCCCTCGAAAGCATAACTTGGCAGCTCTGGCAATGAGGAATTCTTTAGTTCCACTGAAAGGCTTGTTTCTCCTCCATTTAGAAATATAGATGCTGTAAAGGAAAAAAATGTAACAGAGCCCAATCAATTAAATAGCACTATTCCAATGAAACAAGTTCTTTGATTGATATTCTTTTTTTGCTTCAGACTAATGCTATGAGCAAATTGCACATTCGCATGACTTGTTAGTTAAAATTTCTGTGGATCCAATAGTTGCGTCTATGTATAATACATGGGAAAGTAATATTTTTTATAGTAATTCGAATTACATAATAATTTACTTCAATGCTCCAAATTTTCTTTGAGTTAGAATGGAATGCCTGTGATTTACATATTTCAAGTACATATATTTTGGTGATCTGCAGTAGCCAAAAGCTGAATTCATATTATTGGGTATGTCATTCTTCTGTTACGGCTAATGTGAAGCCGCAATTTTCAGTGTAATCAGACTGTATAGTTGGTAATATTTGTGTGACAGTAGGCAGTTGATATCATTCATTTGTGCCAAGTTATTAAGTGGAAACCAGGATGCCTTATTTCTTAAGAGTGAATTGTAGTGAATGAGGAAAATCTCCAACTGGAGTTAATATTACAGTGATGACAATATCATTGTTTGTGTAACCAACTTAGAGGAAAAAACCCTGCAGAAGTTATTAATTTATTTGAAAAATTAGTTGTAGCTGCAATATCAGCATAGGTAAGCAACTTTTTCCTGGTATTGTGATTCGTTGAAGAAAACAGTGACAAATGAGGTACCCTAATGGGCACTCACCAGTTTTAGTTAAATTTCATCCATCAAATTTTTATCAAAGCAATACATTGTTAATGTCTTATTTTTGTCTTTAAAATTTAATAAGAGCACCGTGTTGCCATTGTTGTTTGCTATTTAAAGTCAGCAAATATCAGCTAGTTGTAAGTCCCCAAGCTGAATATGTCTAATGTTTATACAATGGTTATTGGATACTGAGATTTATAAAAAAAGTGCTAATGCATGTGTTTAAAGTAGTACATAATACTATATACTGTTTTTCTGTAGCCTCAATTTTTGGCTTGCAATAACATCATCTCTTGAATTTTCTGCATTGTGGAATTCACCGCTTATATGTAAAAGGTTTGATGAGGTAAAAGCACATTCTTTTATCTTCATTTCCATGCTTACCCATTGGTTTGTGATTCCAGTTGAATGCATGAGATTCTATGACTAGATGTTTGATGTTGTAGATCTCAATGTGCTTCAATGAAACCAGAGAAGAAAATGCGTTTGATTTTACTGTCACCTGGTAGCAATTTTCCACATGTAAGAGTGATGTACTGGGAGGAAGAGCATTAGTTCCATTAGCCTGCAATACTATTTCCTGGAAATAGATAAATTTGTTTTATGAATGTTTTTTAGAAAATTTAAAGATTCTCGTGTTCATATTCATATAATGATAGATATTTATGGAGTCATGTTACACTTTTATTACTGAAAACCACCGAATTATCTTATGCCCTTGGCGGTAGAGTTAAATTAATGTATGGCTATACACATTTATCATGTGTCTAAGAAAATTTAAAAAATATGTTTCAAGCAGTAAAATTGTTATATTTTCTTAAATGACAGTTGTATAACCAAATTTTGATAAATAGGTGCAAAACAAGATACAATAATAATGTAGGAACGTAAGAAGTATGATAAGAATATCGGTGGCTGATTCCTGCAGCCAATGAATCAACATATGTAGTGTGGAAGCCAAAGATCATATTTTTCACTCAGGACTGAATTTCTTTGAATTTATACATGATATTTTCTATTTGACACTAGGGCGTACCCAAGATAAAAACCAGGGGGGGGGGCAAGCCATGGTTGTTCAAGTTGTAACATTTAAGCATGGAAAAGGTGAATGAAGCCAACATTTTAAGAAAACTATAACAGTGCTTTATTGCTTTTTAAAATTATTTGCTTGAAAAAAATTATTTTAGTGAGATGTCTTGTACTAATATAATTTTTCTTGGGTTTAAAGAAAATTTGTCAAAAGCTTTCGTTTCAATCCAGTCATGATTTTCTTTAAAGGCTTTTGCGATTTTTGCTTCTAGGGTGGGGCAGCTGCCCCCTCCTGCCCCTCACTGGGTACGCCCATGATTTTTACAAGCAATTGACTCTTGCAGTTACCCAGGTTCTCGCAGGAATTCCAGTTGACTCTCAACAACCTGTAAACCATCATAAAGTTAATAGCCAGAAACTATATGCTTAAAATTCAGATATTGAGTGTTAAAAAACGAGTCTATTTTTAAGAGTTACACTAATGGTTTGATTAATTATTTTTTTGCATTTAATGAATGCTGTAACTTGCCCATGATTCATATTTTGAATCTTTCGCCCCTATTCTGGGTGTTACCCATACTCACCGATCTGTATTCAAAATGTGAAGACTAAGGTTTTTGGGTGATTCTTCCTGGCCAAAATTATAGATTTTTTTAATTCCTCCACTGTTTCAAATTGGTTGAGCCAGCGATAATGATTTGCAAGCTTTAGTAGCTCAAGGAAATTTTATCATTTCCTGGAGAATTTGTCATTGGAAGTCCTTCAAGTTCTGTGTGGGAGAATAGATTTCTTACTCAACTATGTGGATGAGGATCAATTATTTTTTTTCTAGGCATGAGAGCTCCCTTCAATGGTAAAGGGCGATTAATCTTCAACTTTTGTCTTGTAATTTAACTCTGCGTGTATATATAGCCATGGGCGTATCAGGGAGGGTTAGAAGGGGGCCAGCTGCCCCCTTCTAACCATCCCTGATAGGCCCATGTTACTATTTGAAAGACCATGGCTTGCCTTCCCCCCTGTTTTGATCCTGGGTACGCCCTTGTATATGGCTTTGATATGCTAATTTTTGGCTTAGCAACTAATATCTATGAACTTTATGCTATCCAATTTTTTCGTCCTTAAATTGTCCGTTGCTGGACTGTACACTGAAATCATAATTAGTCGCTGATTTGAAATGAATAATTTTTTCCACCCTAGCCATTAATTTTGGCTAAGGAAACAATATCTAACGAGATCTTTATGCTGTCCGATTTTCTCGTCTTTAAATTGTCAGTTGCTGGATCGCACACTGAAATCATAATTAGTCGCAGATTTAAAGTGAATATTTTTTCCTCTCCGGCCATTCATTTTTTATTAATTTTTCCATGGACACCTTCATAGAATATCTTTTAATGAAGTACCCTGCGGCTGTAGTGGCTTTCAATGCTCAAATAATGTTTTTTTTATGAATCTTTCCCCATTGTTTAACTCAATTTGGGTCAGAGATATTCCTGGAATAATTGCCCGTCAGCGGGGAAACCGCGGTTTGTTCTGTTATCAGCCCTACACCGCTTGAAAAGACGTGAGAAATGGTCATACTGACGTGTAGCATACCGTTTCATGTGATTCATGCGGTGAGCTTCGGTTGAACGAGCAATAAACATTTTTAGAAGTCGGCTGCATGGGGATTCCGACCTTCCTTTTCTCGAATTGTGGCGCAGTCACTTAGGACGGAAGAGGATCTCCTCGGAATTAAGGACGTTAGTATTTTCAGTGGTCTGATCGAATCGTAAACGGACGCAACTTCTTGATGTGTTTTTGTTGTTTCATTTGATGATTCCATATTAATGGAAGGTGGGTTTTATTCTTATAAGCTCTTCTTGATATGTATATGCATCTTGAAGGTTTCCATTTTCTAATATCGCATCGTTGAAATCACTTCACAAAATTCGCATCCTAATTCACGAACGTGTCATATTTAATTTACTTATTATTTGATGCGATGAATAATTGCCGGAAAGGGATTTAAGTTGGTAAGTGAACTAAAAGTTGTAATTGTTACAATTTTAATTCTTTACGTAGGTGGAAAAATTCAATCAATGCTTTCAAATAAATATTCTTTGAGCGCCAGGGAATATTTTTTCAGACGTTCAAGGTAGTGTAGTAAAGTGTAATTAGGGAACTGAAGTAAAATTAAGGTGACAAATTTAAAATGTGATTTTTAAGAGTCAAGAAACTGGTTATTTGCGTGAATATTTACAACGTTAGGAGGCCAATAGTATTTTATAGGTGGTCAACGGAAAAACTTCCTGTTTGAAGTATATCGTAATATCTCCAAAATTACGGCCTTTTCGAAACTTTATTGGTATATAGGATAGGAAAGAAGGAATGTTGTGAATGTGTTTGTACAGACGTGTAGTGAAAGTTGGAATAATTGTCAGATTATTTTGTTTCTGCTTCGCATTCTAGTTGGGTTGAACTTCTTAGGGAATATTTCGCACAACTGATTTTTTTCAATGGATAATAATGCTGTCATCCATTTCTCTCGCGGATGCCTTATAACTTCATTCGAATAACTAATCGAATGCCAAAGGTCAGAGCAGTAATTGTCAAGAATTGTTTTCGCCCGATAACTGCCATATATCTCATTTATTATCTCTGACCATAAAAGGGCGCTTGCGAATTTGTAATTAATTACCTCTAGTTGTAAGTTGCCGCAAGAAAGAATCCGCGGGAAATTGCACTTAAAATCGACAGGATAATATACGTATCTGTTTCTGCTTATTAGAATGTCATAATTGACTCAAATTATTTATAGGTAGTTGAAAATTTAGCCGATTAGTCGGTATCGTTTATTTGACAAATGAACTGGCCTTTTTTTCTTTTCCGATATGGTTTCAGGCCAGGCTTAGTATTAGATATGCATTCTTTATTTTTTACATATTCCCTAACATTTTAGAATCCCCTGGAGAGTCATGGTGATGCATACTCCGAAGATGTCCGCTACTTGCTCTTTTCTCTATTACTTCCTCTATTCTCGACTCCCCAATGATTTTGCTTTGGACTACGAGTTAATCGATGTCCCGAAATTTTCTGCAGGAACGCACGATTAATTAGGCGGATGCATTGCGTTGCGGCAGCTTGAGAGCTCAAAAAATTACCTAAACAATCGCTTAACCTCTGTGCTTTGAAAGAGAAGCAATAACCATTCCATAGGTTGGGTTGCCGCTGGCATGCCCGATACATCAATAATCGACCATTTTCCTAAGCGGTTTAACCCAATAAATGGTGCCTCTGACTCCCATGTTTTGACTTAACGACTAGAATAGAATATTTTTTATACTAGTAGCGAATATAAAATGCGCATATTACTATTTTTTGTCAATTATTGTTTCATTCAGTTTATAGAACAGCATAGTGCGAAATGACCTTTGCCGTCGACGACACCAGAAATCAAATTCCTATTGTTAAATGCTTCTTTGTGTACTTGTTCGTGGTGAATTGTTTTAATGCCTGCGGAAAAATTCTGTATCTTGCCTTTTTCTTTGATCTTAGCCCTTCTCTTCGTAACGTAATGGCTTTGTTTAATATTTTATCTGCTCAAATCAAGGGAGTTGGAACAGTGCCCAGACACTCCTCCAATGAATGCGGCCTCAATATCGGCCTCCGGTTGATCTCATGGCCGGCAATAATCTTTGGGAATAGCGGAAGGAATAATTAATTTGTATTCTTACCTTGTCTTATGTGTAATGATGTCATCGGGATACTACGATAGAAATTTTATGGGGACACTTCTGATATATGCGTGGAATTTTAATCGGGATATTGTATGCTTTGGTAGTCGAAGAGGAGTGGTGGTAGTATAAAACACGTTCTTTTAAAAAGGGTGAAATTGGATGAGTGAGTGACTCTCCTGAGTTTTTTACAGCATTCAGTACCGATGATAAAATGTTTACTTCGTTGCCATCATTCAACTTCGATTTCGTGATTTTGTTGTCCCCAAAATAAGCGAGAGTTCATTATTTCTTTTTGGATGAATTGATGTATGTGGTGTGTTTGGAATCGTGTTTTCAATTACATTTCATAAGGGGTAAAAAGTTAATTTCTTTCTTTAAAAATCAGGAATTGATTAGTAATAAAAGACAACAATTTTCATTCAGGAGTGATACCAGGGCAGTAAGAGCCCTCTAAGTAGTAAGTGTAAGAGTGTAATAATGCCGGCTCATCCTCAGTTCAACCAGTTCGCACGTTATCTCTGAGTATTTATTGAGCTGTTTTCCCCATCATTAGTGTGACTCATTCGTTTCCCCGGTCTGTCCTCTAGCTCCCGAAAGGCGCAATATTTGTTGAAATTTAGGCCAAGGATAACGAAAATGAGACTTATTTGTAAAAACTGTGTCCTAGAAATGGCTGCGACTTTCCTGGATTATTAATTGGTTATTCATAATGATTTTACAATTGGTGGCTTGTTTATGTCCTCTCTAATTCGAACGCTCACGAGCCATCCCATAAAAATTTGCTGTTTGGAAATGAATCGGTGAATCTGGATCAAGGGGCATTATTAACGCAAGGGGCTAAAACTGGGTCTTTTTATAGCTTGTTTTTCTAAAATATCAGGTCTATAATTAGACTACCGAAACGACGATTCTTTCCTGTTTGATTGACTTTGATTTCTGGTATTTTTAGGGGGTAGATTCTGTGAGACTTTCTGTGCAGAAATGTTATTTTCTATACTCTTATAGTGTTGACTTTGGGATTGATTCAGTGTCAGAAAAGTGTTTTTCACACTCCAGTGATATTGATGGTTCTTACGTTTTCCCGGAATTAATTCGCTTACCACCTGCCGTCCATATGGGATTAGAATGTTAATTCTTAACTAAGATTTGCCCTCGATAACTGATTAATATAAATTTTCTTAAATTATCCGGGTGTCCTATGGGCTTCTTTCGAGATGTAATCCTAAACATGAATCGATGTCTTGAAATGTTTGGCTGCTTGTGAAGGCAAACGTGTAAATCAAGTGGTGATCGTGGCGTTCCGTTTGTCCCCTGCTTAATCTAGATGATTTTAGCTTTTCATCTTATTTTTGTCTGCTAAATATTTCATTTCAGTAGCCTGTTTAAGTAGTTAAGTAGCCTGATTCCTCCATCCGAGAATTTTGTGTTTGAGTCGTGTATTTTTTTTCTTTTTTATCTTTCCTTTTGATTCATTGAAAGATTATTTATCCACGACCTTTGTCCTGGTCCTCTACGGTACTCGTAGGAGGGGCGAAGAAGGGCGGGGCGCTACCGCGTCCAACTTTTACTAAAGATAACATTAAGATCTCTCTTTACTAAGGATAATATTAAGATGTCTATCATCATATATATCATTACAGAAAGGTCTTTTGCTGTCATTCCGTATATGCTCCGTTGATACTACACCTTTAGTGATAATTAAAGTATCATTTTAAACTTTGAATCACCGGCCTCTAATTTCCAAGGAGGATGAATGTTCTCATCTACCGAAAAAAAATCAAATCACGTTTTCTACATCGTAAAATTACAATGAGAAAACAGGCGTTTTATTTTGCTTTTGAGCACCAATAACTAATTAACAAATAATTTTCAAATAAATGTGTTTCACTTACCGATTACAAAAGTCGTAGCTAAAACCGTCTCCGAAACAAGTCATGTCTAGAGTGTATACTAAACGAGCAACAGGTGACGAAAGTGAAGTCTGCAGAGCCGTTTTTCGCAGAGGTATAGAACATCCTTAACCAGGGAAAGGGCGTGCGGGGTATATATCACCCCATGGTTCTTCTTTATGTTATAAGAATAGTTATTAGTATCAATCTAATTCGGTGGGCCTAATTAAAAAAGAAAACAGCACAACTATACCATTCAAAGCAAAGAGAAAAATATTTTCTTTGGAGTGTCGATGACACCCCGCGCGCCTTATAATGTTATATTTCGCTGCGCGCCCTCTCCTGGGTTAAGGTAGTTAGAGCGGCATCGGCTTAAGTCAAGTAATCGGGCTACCTGTTATGTACTCAAAATAGTCGCCAAAAATCAAACAAAAGAAAACGTAATTAGGAATGAAATGTGAGTGCAATTTTGCACCTCAGCAAAATGCAAACGTCAAAAATGATTTTTTAAAAGGTATTTACAGTTGTGAACTTGACTAGTTTCAACACTGCTTCGAACCATAGCACACTTAACTGTTGACGACAACAGTGCCTAAATATTCACAATCTAAGTGGTAAGTGGCTTTGTTAATAAATAAATATATTTATTTTGAAACCAAAGATATGTAAGACGTAGGTAAAAGCCTGGAAATTGGGGTTATTAAGGCGAAGTCAGAGTAGTGGTTTTGGTTTTGTGATGTTGGTACCATACGATCTTGGCAATTTCAGGCAGTTTTTGCAAGTATCTTTCTTATTTTATCATGAACTTATGCTTACCCGTACGCATTTAGAATCGTGACAAAAGTTTGCTTCTAATGAGTGCCATCCAAAAAAGGTCTTGTTACAAACGGCTTCGCTAGCTCAAAAAAAAAACGTATTTCTCCATAAGAGCCCATGTTAAATTATCCTAATCTTTCCGTCAAATATATCAAAAAACGATACGTGGGAATCTCTTTTGCTTTGGATAATTGAAACTGCGTCTTTCAAAGAATATGTGACCAAATTTTCATCAAATTCTTTTGACTTTTACCAAGGCGCTCTAACTACCTTAAGAATGTTTGCTCTGCTTTCGTTACCAAGAAACTTATTGCTTCATTGAAAAATATGGCGATGAAAGCCGTCCAAGCCTTGAGAACAAATTCTCAACCGGTTGTCATCGAGGAGAGGAAATCATTCGTCATTAACATATATTTTCAGCGTGGAAATGTTTAAATAGTGTGGTCGAAGTTCTTGAATTTTTTTCCTGTCGACATCGGATGCCATATATCTAGTGGGATACTTTTTTATTAGATGATCTCTCCATCTTTCGGGTTCTCGCCGCGTTGATTGTTTTTGGGTGACAACAGTTTCGCCAAGATTCCACCAGGCGTCTGTAGTTTAACGTTAACCAGTGCTACATGAACGCGATAAGGAAAATACCGATATCGGCTCTTCGACTGGAAGACGTCTGGTGGAATCCTGGCGAAACTGTTGTCACCCTTTGACAAACGACGCGGCGAGAACCCGAAAGATGGAGAGATCATCTTATCAAGAACACCACGGAAGACTATGAGATACTTTTCTTTATTGTGGGGAAAGCGAGAATGTCTGGCATCACATTGTGATTGATATAACAGCTCTGAGCAGTTCATACCCTTTTATTGATTCAGTCTCTCACTCAAGTGAATTGGATTAAGGGTCCCTCACCCTTTCCCAGGAAGTTGTTGGATGAGCGCGTTGAAAAGTGCCCGCTCGCCATGCCAAGCTCCGGCATAAGGATTAATGTGAACGGTCCGCTGACGCCAGTGGGAGTACTGAGAATCGCTGATTTCCTCTTCTAAAGCCGTCCGTATGGTCTCCCGCGCTAACGTAATGTAGTCTCTTCCCTTTTGGGAGCCGGAAGGGCAAATAAATTGTGATTGAATGCGTAGGTGTCACTTTAGGGTGGTCCTTATTTTTTAAAGTCTTCAAATTTGTTTTTGGACGCCCCCCAGATTTGTTCCAATTGGTTAGAAAATGAATCACGAAAATTATTTTTGCAATCGGATACTGAGAAAACGTGCCGCATCGCACTTGAAGTTTTGAAATTTTCGTATTTTTGGGTGTTTTTCCGGCATAACTGAAGATGATGTCACTCACGAATTATTCTATCACTTGTCTGTTTTTTACAACGACTCCTTTGACATTTTTTTGTGTATCACCTCGATTATCTTTCATTTCTGCCCTTTGGTTCCCGTGATATCGCAGCAAGAGAGCGCGCGCCACCCCAGGCAGACATTTTGGGTGGCACACGAGTTGCATCCGCTCGAAATTGGTTGTTGTTTCAATTTTTATATCAAATAAAATTAAAACATTCATGTCGCTTTCATTTTTCTCCCAGTTGTGATTTGTTTCCGTTCATCGGTTTCTGTCCCACATGAGACACGGAGATATTGTTTGGCTGATCCTTTGGCTAGGGAGCTGATAACGATGCACTCTTTATCATACTCTGTCGGTAACGGATTGGTTCCATAGGTACTAAGGGGTATTATGCTATAGTAATTCCAGAAGTGCCATGGTAATAGGTCCACCTTATTATTGATTAAATATACCTTTAATTCTTTATAATATACTAATCCTTTTGTAGTTTAAATGCGGGAGCGCTTGCATGAGAAGAAAAAAATATAAACATGAGCCTCCTCTTAGTCTGGAGGTTGAAACGAAAGATTTTCCAGGTTTCTTCATAAGTTATTTACATCTCTGGACATCAAAAAAGCCGTGTAATAACTGTGAACTAGACAAGACTTTGGGAAGGTGTACTAGAACATAAGTTAAAATTAACTTATGTGAGTGCGACATACTGGTGAAGATTTAAGACGATTTGGCGCGTGGTAGTTGCGTATAAAATGAATGATCGTATAGCCAAGTATCACTCGTTTGAAATTTTGTGACTCTTTGATGGGATGATCTTTTCAGCACAGTATGAAAAAAATCGTCCTCGGAGATTATCTTTTGGTGAGTTCAGTTCCCGAAAGATGTAAATTCATTTTCAGCCAAGCTACATTCTGAATGTCTAGATGCTGTCTTTCCATAAACTTTGACTAAGCGGACAATGTTTGCTCTATTTGGGTCTCAGGGACTTCAGTTGATATTGACGCATATGAGGAAGGCCTCTTAAGTGTTAGTGTAGGACATGGAGTGAACTGCGGCAAACTCCAGAGATGAGAAGGTAGAGAAGGAAACGGCGCAATAAGTCTGACGTTGTTCGTAGAGAAAATCTGAGACTTTGCAAATGTTTGTAGGATTTTATGATGCTGTAAACTTAACATGTATCAGAAAAATAAGCATACGTAATTGATATACTATAGCGGCGTTTCCAGTGTCTTTTAGTGACCTAACTTCACTCCTCGTAGAATGCGTATGAATTATAATCTTTCTTCCAAAGGTTAACTTCTTTTGGACTGTGACAGGGTTATCGCGCGTGTTTTAAATGTTTTATGTTGTTGCGTACATTCTGAACGGTGATATTGCTGTTAAATGTCGGCTTACGGCAAAGCAAAGTGTATGCATCATTGCTTTGAGTTGTGCGATGTTAGAAATGATAAATTGGTTGCGGTCGCTTCGCGGCTTTCTGTGACTGTGAATGTGTTTCGACGGTGGATTTCGACCGTTTAAGAGCAATCCTACGTTGAAATAGTAATATGAATCACTCATTGACTCTCATTCATCCTCTCTTGTTGAAAAACTTATTTAGACCGCTATCAACGCTAAATCTTCTCCGATTTAATGGCCCGCGGAGTTAAAGAGCTGCCTCTATTAATCCTCTTCCAGTTACTCTCTCAATCTTGATGTCGATTGGGGATCGGAGGAGCTCTCATTGCATTCGTATGCTGAGGTCATATTCAATGAAGTTGCATGATAGCGGTCGTTATGAGTAATAATGAGCAATGGGTCAATACTTGATTGAGTCATGGCTTTAAAAAAATCATTGATAACTCTTTCGGTTCCTTCAGCTGTTCTGAGTTTTTTTTCATTTGCCAATGGACTGTGCATTCCTCCACGCATGCTCTCTTATGGTTAGGATCGTTGAAAAAAAACCGTCTCTTCCTACGTCCTTCGAACTCTTGGCTACTCTGGAAGAGTCGCGCCTCGTTTAATGCCTTTATTCTCATCAGTATGGGTGGATTGTGCCCGCCTAACGTGAGTTGACCAAATATTCCTTGATGAAGTATGTCGAATAGCGGACTCAAGCTTCAGGTTTTTTTTCGCCTGTATCTGTAATTGCAGGTTTACTGAAATTCGGGAGGGCCATATTTTTTTTATATCTTTCGTGGCCGTCATCGATTGAGGCACCCTAAGCAACTGTCTCATAAAATACGGTTTATATTTTTCGTGTTGGTCTTTTAATCGTACCTCGGCCAATCGTAATCGTCGGCGTATCATCTCTGATATTATTACTGTTCGTCTTATGATCACTTATTCATATGGATATGTTTTCTTTATTTTTCCATTCATGTTCAATGCCTGCTAAATGCATGGCCTTCTACTTCTGGCGTTCTCGGTAAGAATTTGAGGAAATCGCAGTAAAAACTGTTATTTTCAGCCGTAAGAGTGAATTTTTTACCCTTTTATAATGATATTCCATTTTCCTTGATATGTCGTAGTTGTCATGCGTGGACATTATTAGTATTATTAGCATTATGCGATTAAGATAGAAATTAATAGCATATTTTTGCAAGTGCTGCTTTCCTGTTCTATATTTTACGCCATTATATTTCCGTATGTAATCGTATGGCGGTTAGCGCACCAAGTATATCTAGTAAGGGTGTATGCCAACCGTGGTTATACTAGGAACTACCGTTTGGGCACCGCGGTGTGTGAGTTTATGCCTTGTTTCTATTTAATGTAAATTCTATAGGCCAGAGAATGAAAATTAGCCTCTGTTCCAAATTATACATCCGACTGTGGTTGGCGGTGTCATTTCCATTTCAAAATGCGTTCATAATTTTAGTTTACCAGTATCAGCGTAGTGGAAGGAAGAGACGAAGCAAATTTTAAGTCGTAATAGAAACTCTGCTAATCTCACTGTAGCAACTTAATCCCTTAGTGTTTCCCCCAGTTTATAAGGAATTTCGATACTAATTCATATTTACTTCTGTCGTGATTTAAAAAAAATCAGTTTTGAGGGTTGTTCGTGTTTTGTACTTGGAGGATAGCTGAGTTGAGGAGTTCATCCTCTGACCAGTGGCATACAAGTGAATCGGATAGCTTATGGGTGCATTATCTTTTTTACACTTCATTCTTTCGAAGGTGAAAGCTTGTTTATGCCTTACCTTTTTGTCAGTTAAGTGTTGCTTCTTTTCTGTAAATCGTGGGTGAAGGCTCATGAAGCGGGACTCATCGGAAATACCGATTCTTGACATCTGTCATTCTGCATGTGATTGCATTTGATCTCAATCCAACCACATTTTTTATTACAATATTCATTGGCTGTTAATGAAATACTTCCTTTAAATTCTCCTGTCTTAAGGAGCTTTTATCCGCCTTGCGTGTTTGCAAATTTTTATCTAATCTATGGCGATAAAAATGTTGGTGCCTGCCAGACGCGGCGATATTACGTTTCTCGCTCTCAATCGTTCTGAAAAGGGTGTTGCCGCAATAATTAGCACCTTTCCAACTGTTGCTCGGTTAGCGAAGTGGTTGTGAGAAGCGGAATGTTGAGTACATATTTCGGGTGGCGCAATAAAGCCTCTAGAATCGGTAGCGCATTCATCTGATTTCCGTGCTCGTCCAATCTGGTAACGCCGAGTTCGACTACTAATCGGGCATTCCCAAGGTTAGCCGCCCGGTTATCCTGTCTGTGTGCGTGAAGACAAAAGAGGTAGTTTCTTGCTTCCAAGTCGGCAATTAACTGGGCCCGTGAAGTCGACAATTAATACCTCTTAGCTACTCTCGCCTTACCGCCTCAGGTACTAAATTCGTCAGTGTTTTGATTCCCGATTCCATATTCCTGTCCCAGGCTTACGTTTGAGCCGCTAACAGTGTTTAATAGTCATTATTGGCCATTTGTATTCTAAAGCCTGGTTTATTCGTCGAAATTTAGTGCTGTAACAGATAACTATTACCTGCACTCGACTCATGCGTGTGCACATTGGCTTCGAAGCACAACTACATCGCAGTCGAGTCGAACGTAGTAGTTAATTGGTTTATCTTTCCACTTCGATGATAGCTGACGAAAAATAGATTCGGTGGTCAACGATGGTCATCATTTTTCAGCAGTCAACGATGATGCTATACTTCGACCGCTAAAAGTTGGATTGTGGGCATTTAAACCTATCACCAAGAGGATGCTGGCTTGGACAGGGTCTTCGAACGCTGCTGACGTCTCGTAGCCTCCCAGTGTTTGGTGGGTAGCCCTTGAAGTGATTGAATCATTATAATTTTTATTTGATTGTTTCTGGCTTTACATTGTGAAAATCCATTCTTAATAATAAAACGTTATTGTACTTTTCCACACCATTTAATTAATACGACCGGTTTCGTCGCAGAGGCGACATCATCAGGTACAGAAAATAACTGATAAATTCATAATAATAATAATGGGGTACAAAATAACTGTTATTATAACGGTCTCTGTACCTGATGATGTCGCCTCTGCGATGAAACCGGTCGTATCAATTAAATCGTGTGGAAAAGTACAATAACGTTTTATTATTAATAATTTTTATTGTTATTCGTATTTGCAGTGGTATTACGAATTTGTGTCTAGCAAAAAATAGGCTTTCAAAAAATAGCTGAGCAGCGCAGCCTAAATAGTTTCCGTTCTGGTGTTTGAAGCGTAAACAAATGACGCTCGAAATGCGAATTTCATCGTCAACAAGATTGCACAATAAAACTTCTATCAAAAAAATCGTGTTATCGACTGAGGTGTGAATGATTGAAAGCATTACATTGATTATCGTCCAAGACAGAAGCAGAATTATTGCCATTTGGGGTCCTAATAACATTGGGGGATATTTGTCAAGCTTATAGTACAACGAAAACATAACCGAACCCGGTAAAATTATAAAAACATGGAAATTGCCGAGCGATATATGCTGATTGAACGCAACATCTGCTGTCATCGTCCTGCAAAGAACGGGAATTATCAGTGAAATATGCTGCTTTCAAAGCGTAATGAATCTTTAACCCTTAGTAACACGCTAAGCGGGGATTTTGCAGCATTTTTCGAAAATTCGAAATACCGCCTGACCCCGCTTTGCCCTGGTGTGTTTTCTGTTCACCCCGGAAGGGCCCCTAAATCTTCAGCAAGCCTCCCACCATTTAAAAATCCTGGCTACCATTTATGTAAGTTTCATCTAAAGTCTTTGCACTTTTTTATAGGTTATTGATACTCGTACGAAAAGGAGGAAAATCGGTGTGAAGGAAATTCACTCAATTTCTGGTGTAATTAATTTATAATCGATATGTTATCTGTTGAAGTAAGGAAGTTAGTTATTCATATGGTAATGCAAGCTGAAATGCAGCAGCCTTCATACGTTCACGTAAATACGTAAAAGCTTTTAATTTATCATATGAAGGCGACGTAAGAATGCAGTATTGCTTGTCAATACAACAGTAAAGAAGCAACTACTGTATTTTGATGAGATATTCTTGTTCTCTCAAGAAAGCAAGGGAAGCTATGTAACGTTGACACCATCACCTGGTGCAAACTATAGCTGTTACATTTGCTTCGTATGGAACCTCATCCAACCGGCATAAGTGCCAATTTATAGCAATCGTTAGATCAATAGAGTGACCATTGGGAATTGAGTAACCAACAAAACTCAAGTGAATAATGATAGACGGACAAACAGCCAGCGTTAATACCTTCTTCGACATTGAAAGTCATCATCTCGTTGCGTTAACAGTGTTACCGCTAAAAATATAGAAGAAACCAATATTGCTGCCTTAGGCACCAGCTTTTTGATGATTTTGTTATGCTGTGCTTGCTACAATTTGCTACTCATGCTTTCCTATTATATTCGGGAGTATTGCTTTTATTGAATTAGAACCGTAGCTATGCAATCGTATGTGGCATGGCGTGGAATATCTTCGCATCGGGGGAGCTGTTTGCGGGGAATGACAAGTTTTTTATCCTATTCTATTTGTTAAAAGCAGTAGTTTAGAACAGTAAAATAGTTTACGATGTTTCAGAAGCTGTAGTGAGTGAAGTTGGAGCAACCTTTTAATGAATGGTGAAAGTTTCTCTAATTTTACGCATCAGCGATACAAGTGATGCTTCACATCACAATACAGTGTTTAGATATATCATTAACATTGAGCACAGTACCACCTCTTTGTGGATTTAAGAAACTGTAATCTATCTTTGGGTGTGCATTTGCACATGAAAATAGCCAGCATACTCATTGGAATGTTAAAAAGTGCGTTTACCTGTTTATCTATCACGTGAATGGCTAATGGAAACAATGGAATCGTAAATATCGCCCGCATGTGACTTCTATGCCTGCTCGAGGTGAAAGATCATTCCCTAGATTGTTTGTTCCACGATTGTTCGTGAAATCAAGGTAGTTGGACTGTGGAATAAGCCTTGTGACGTTTGTGCAATGTGACGAAAATATGTTGATATAATAGTGAAAGATATGTTGCTGGGTTAGTTTCCCGAGATCTATGGAATTAATTGCCGTCAGTTAGCCAAATCAAGTTCCCGTTTTAAAGGCCGTTTTACACGGGGCACGGAATTGCGTGGGATTGCGCGAATGCATGAACGAAATTAGAAGGGCTATTTTGACTTCTCACGACGTAATTTTGACTGCGCCTTCGCACACACGTCAGATTGAGCCCCGAGTCTGTACGTGCCCTGTGTAAAACGGCCTTAACAATAGGGTGGTTTCCTATTATTTTTTTATTGCCTAAATCGAAAGATTATTACTCCTGGAGTACGTATTTCACGCTTTTAAATTTTTAAATGACGATATCTATTTTTCGCGATTAAATGAAAAGTGAAAATTTTCCAACGCGCGAAAACGCGACGCGTAAGTATGAATGCCGGGAAATCTCTCCGTGTGACGTATTTCTGGTTCCCGCTGCCGCCCTGTGAGGTGACCTTGAGGCGAGTTGAGCGCTGATACGACGCAGGCTGCTAGCGGGTAGCTGAGTACCCTGCTGGCTGGTAGCGCTTGGCTTAAATAAGGATTATTAATACCTTATCAAATGAAGAAAACTTTCCGACCTTAGCCAGTTTTAATAAGTGATTATTAAGACATGTTTCCCTGAGCTCTGCGCCTCATGCATGCATTGGTAACCTCAGACGACGTATAACTCCTATCTTCTCGTATAGAAACTAGGTCCCTGTGACGTCACGTGGAGTGGCATCGTATGGGCGCCAATCTGGCCCTTTTCAAATGAGGATAAAAATGGACCATTGCCATTCGTCTAAACCAGCATTTCTAAAACGAAATAATTTGTATATTATGAATACAGTAATGGTGGGTAACGAATCGCAATCAATGACTTTCGTTTTCTTTGATGAAGGAAACTACCCTATTAGCAATGGATGTATACAATTCCTTCGTGAATTCTGTTTTCAATCGAGTTATTTTTCTTTCTTTTTTTTTCATGAAAATGTTTGTGGAATGAAAGCATCCAGGAAAGTCGGTCATAAATGACTCACTATTTTATTGAAGACTTGAAATCGTATTTGTAAACAACAACTTTAATCGTTCGTATTCTTCACGGTTTATGCGTTTCGAAAGTTCCAAGTCGACCGAGGAAAAAAATCGTGATACAGAGGAATAATTGTGTCTCAACCTAATGAAAGTGGCATTTAGATATCCCAAGGTCTTCGGCTATTCTTTTTTCCGTCTCTCGTCAACTATTTCGGCTTTGAATGTCCGCGTCATTGTGACACTTTATGAACCCTCCGAGTATCTTTAAATACTCCAGACTTGCGTGAAATTGGTGTGACCCAAAAATAATACGGATTCCACTCTGGACCAAAATACCTCTGGGACGCCTATTTCTTGTTCCCCTTCGTTGATTTCCCAACAAAAGTTACACTTTGTTTCGAATATCTAATTTTCTCCTCACTCGCATGGAATGGGTCAAGATCCCTGCTTCGGCGGGTGGAGGAGAACTGTTCGAGATAGCGGATGGAAAAATCCAACTTGATCTCATTAAATGTACATGAAGCAAAGTATGTCGCCATAGCATGTAGTGCTAGCACTTGGATGCGTAGCAGGTGTCGGAGATAATTTATGTTTACCATTGCCTTTTATGAACCATTGTGTTCGCATGGTGCTCCGTAATGCACCACGAATGCTGACTTGCCATGTAACGACTATTTCTTTCCGTTTAGTGTTTATCGTAGTACATCCGTCGATAAAACTGTGATGCATTAGGCACGCACATTGGTGGTGGAAGTTCGGAAGATGATTGTAATTCGGTTTTATGTCGTTTTGTCTACCGAATTTACGATCATTTTAAGGTGAAACACTAATGATTGTGAAGTTGATAGCTTTCTGTGATTAAGATGTTTTCGGGGACATTTTGGTCTTCAAATCGATTAAAATTTCTATAGTATATATTGAAATTATATCTTATATAAAATTTTGAGAAATACTTAAACGCACTTCCACGATTATTTCTTGCCCGTTGTATCATATTTTCCAATGGCTGGTGATGAATGGTAGTTATTTACAAAATCCATTATGTTATTTAAGAGGACGCGAAATGCCTTTTTTGGTGGCTAATTCATCGTCAGGTAGCTATCCCCATTAAACATGTGCGTATCTGAGATATATCTGCTCCTTAACACCCCAGTGTAGGTGCGGAGAGTAGTGGACAAGCCTCCCTGACCTGGTCCTTTGCGGCGGATCATCAGGTTTAACGAAAAAAATCCGTTTAATCCGGGTTAACTCTCCACTCGCGTACGTTTGAATACACCCATGGCGATTCATATGATATAGAAATGGCGATTCGATAAATCATATTATTATTATTCATACTTTCCCACGACCTACCTAAATTGTATGAAGCCGGTTGCTAATTATTTTTGAAGGTTTATTCTGTACGAGTAATTGAATATCATTGTTATTAACTAGTATATTATTGATAGTACTGATAATAAATATCGAGAGGTCGTAGAGGGATCTTCTCTGTAATATCGCATGGGTTGAAGGGGTGGAGGTGCAGTAATAGTCAGGAGTACTCCAACTATTCCATCAGATGAATCTTAGCTCCCAATCCTCATGAGAAGGTGTAGGTGTTACACATATTGGAACGCCCATACATAGGTTCCTATTTAATTTTTGTGCATGAAAATGTGGTCTCGTATTGGTCTTAGACCATGGGTTGTTTAAAATCATTTACGCTGAGATAAGTTCCGTTTTGGAAAGATTTCCTTATTACGTGTGTAGACTGAAATTCAGTGTTTTAGTGTGTGGGGATCAGGTGGCATAAAATATTTAATTGAGATTTTCTATGAAAGCCTATTAAGAGGATGCATACTTTTATAGTTAATGCGTATTTAGGGTTCTCTCGCTCTATCAGAAATTTTATTCCAATGTTTCCATGTAGAATCAGTGATAACTCTAATGGGGGTGGGTGTAAATTTTGATTGACTCTCGAAGAGCTGCCTTTAGGCAAATTCTGTTTCTAAGGTTTATTGAACCTGTATTTGAAAGGGTTGCGTGTGTGTCTATCTTTTGGATCGATAATTTGCTAGGACTCTGCGCTTCCTTGCAATTTCAGTTATTATAGTCATCCGTTGGAGATACGATTAAAACTATCTCCTACGTAATAGTTATACTACTTCATCTACAGCATTGATTTGTTGGAATAAAATTGCTTACCTCGGCCAAAAGCGTCATAAGGAAATTATCGACTTTGAAAGATATGCATAGCTTAATTAATAGTTCGTGTACCAAAATTTATATTTATTGCACCTTTACCTGTGACTTTGTCATACTATTTATAAATGGCTCGGGGATATCTTGGGATTTTGTACAAAGGTATCATGGGTTATCATCGCACCTTTGGTCGATTCCCGCCCTCACACGAGCACTCGATCTTGCTCTTGACGGCGTCGCACTTGCAGTAGCTGGTGTCGCAGAGCGTAGGGGTGCCCCAACCGGTGACTATGGCGCCGGTCAGTCCCCCGCAGGATGATAGCACCAGCAGAACCAGGAGAGCGTCCCCAGGGCGAGAAACCATTGCAGGCGGGGTGGGGGAATGAGAGATTGACAGAAGGTGGGCGGGAGTGATTGTCGTAGGGTGTTGGATGGGGGTGTGGTCACTGCTCTTTGCCGAGCTGTCAACGATGGGCGTGGCCGACCGACGACATGTCTGACGGAATCCTCGGAAAAGTGTATTGCGGGCTTCTTGTTGAGGGGGCGTGTTGGACGGCAGTGGTTTTGGGGAAGGCACTATGCAGTTACGTAGCCGGGAAGAGTCTCGTGTGGCGCCGTGGTGGCACCCGAAACCCAACAAGATTTCCCACTCCCCTCCTTGTTCTTCTGAAAATCCACGGCAAACACACACGGGTTTTGTTAAAAAGAAGTGAGCCGGTAGAAACTCGAGATCGGGGCCTTTCTCAGAACTGAGGGATGTATTGGGAGTACTCGGGACGATCCCACCCACTCCCCTGAGAGGATCCCACAGGTGTTGGGGGTGTTTGGAGAGAGAGAGAGAGAGAGGTGGGAGGATGAGGTAGTGTGGAGGACTATGGCCGGGGGTACCTTTTGCGGTCAGGTTCACGCTCCAACGATCACGAACTGAATAGAAAGAAGCTTCCCTCTTCTTTCTTTCAGTCGGAGGCTCCGACTCACTCACCAGCACGTCAAACGTTCACAATTCACCTTTCATCCTTTCGAACTCGCAAAATCCAGTCGAAACGCGTGGGAAAAGGGATGCTGATGATCACTGGGACAAGGGGCTAGCCGATGTAAGGGAAAAGGAGGATTCCTGTTGAAGTTAGTAGGCTATTAGCCTCGCAGGAGGCTGTAGTAGGCTTTTGGGCGAAGCGACCCCTCTCGAGGGGTCTCTTACCCACACCGAAGACGCCCACACGAAAAAGCAAACGTCTTCACGCCTTCCCTGCTCTGGCCGAGCATTCCTTCTCGTAGGGAGACCACCACCTCATCCGTGGCACCTTATCGCGTGAGTTAACGCACTGATATTCCATAGGACATGAAGGGGTTCGCCGATTGGTTAGCACGAGCATTTATCGCTTTATCAAGTGAGCCACTCCCACCAGAAGCACTCGGGTGAGGTGGCCGCGTCTGTTGCGCGGTTCTTTCACGCACTCAATCGGCCGGCATCTTCACACCTCCGTTCTGCACCGCTAGCTTCCATCCTCGAGGCATAGACGCGGCTTATTTCACCCCTTGCCGATGACCCAAACTTTGTCAGAGTTGGGAGAATTGGCCCTCCCGTCCTAACCCCGCTGTGCACTTTTTCACCATTCAAAGACCGAGATGGCCCGACGAAACACGCTCCAGTTTCACGTGAGCCTCTCCTCTTTTTAATTAAACTGGGAGACGCCAACAACACCTTCGGGGCGATGAGAACGCGTGCAAATAATCTGTACAGCACTGGCAATTGTCGAGGGTGAGGGAACGTAGAAGTAAAAACGTGTAATCCTGCGTGAAGTTCTCTTTCTCACTCTCCTATAGCACTCGCACACCTCTACACCCCGCACTGGCTACGCATCCACTGAAGACTGTACGCGCCAGTCGGCGAGACCACTCAGTCCGCCCTCCGGTTTATCTCCTCCTCCTCCCATAGTGCTTTTCTCTCGCCATAGCCTACCCCTACTCTCCCCCTCCAGCTCTTAACAGTCGTGCCCTTCCCCTTATTCTCTTCCACTCGCACACAAACCTCTTCCTCGCCCTTTTTTTCTTTCCCCCTCCCCCAGTCGTTTCGCCTCCCCCCCCCCAATTTCCTATTCCTCCACCACTGTTCTTCCTCCATCCCCCCCCTCCCTCTCTCTCGGAAGTAAACACTGCAGCGGCGAGGCTGTCGGAGACCGGCGGCCTGTCTGTGCTCTTGCGTCGTTCAGTGCGAGCCCGTAATCTAAGTGTTCTGTTCTGCCTAGAGCTTCTTCGCCTTCTTTCGCGAGGTCAGCGGTAGCCGGCGCTTTTTCTGCGATATAGGTGTGAGACTTCGCCAGTACTCTGCACCTACCTTCGTGAAGGTCCGCGTTTACGCGTAGGCTATCTTGTACTGTTTTCATCACATTAATTTAATGGCTACTTTAGTAAATTATAGATAGGTGAGGTATTTCATGCATTACGCGTATTTGTTCTCCAAAAATAATGTGACAAGATTCGCAGTAAAATGGAAAATGCCGAATAGCTAAAGTCCTTGCCTGTCACTCAAGAGGTTGTGGGTTCGAGTCCCGCATGGGTAGGTTGGCTCTATCCTAGACGTGGATGTTCGTATACGTTTGATTGACAGGTAAAAAAAGCCCTGATGTCAAAGGCCATTGGTGCTGTTTTCGGTGGTGAGGAAAAAAAATGATTTGACAATTAAAAAAAAAAAGTTTTAATCCTAAACATTGTGAATTGGCTCTGTGCACCGGACCTCCGTAAAATTTTGGCATTTAGTGCACTGTAAATGTACTGAAAAAACTCACGCGATAACTAAAATTAATATTAATATGGATGATGATGGATTACGTGGACTTTCTTTTTTTGCAAGATTTTTTGTGACTCAAGCTTCAAAATTGTTGTCACCTCTTATTCACCTAAATGCAATTTGTGAGCATGAAGAAATGTAATTGGCGTCCAGTCGCTTTTATATCTTTGCTAGAAAGCCCGCGGCCAATTGAAAATAGCACGTGATGTGATCAGCCTCTCGCAATACATGTACTGCTTTGAATTGGAGGCCTGCAGCCTGCCTGTGCCCTGGCGTCGCTGTATGAGCGCCCATAATCTATCGTTTTGCCCGAAGCTTTTGCCTTTACGCGAGGTCTGCGAAAGCGGCGCTTTTTCCGCGAGCTGAATGTGGGACGTAGCTAAGCACTCCGCTCTTACCCTCGGGCACGGCCACATTTACGCTCAGGCTAATTCCGCCAATGACTGTGCCGACCCCAAAAGAGGCCCGCTCCGCAAATAATATTTCGTGGTGGGGATGAATAAATATTCTCAATTAAATAAAAAAATTTTCTAAAGCTTAATGAAATGTTTATGGTGCGGGGCTTTAAAAATAATCCTTATGCTAGAAATAGCGCAATATTGTTTTAATTGTACGCTCACTAACTATTGTATGTGTTTGGATGCTTTGAACTAATTTAGCCATGTTGATAAAATTTTTATATCTTATATCCGCATTTCAACAGTTCTAAATATTTTTTCTTTGAAAATTACTATGAACCCAGTTTTCGTGGAATGATCTTCACCTAATTTTTAATTGTGCGTTTCACCCTTCATTTTACTGGAAGTTACTGCCGGCTACCGTTTGGGCCTACACAGCTTGCACTGCAGATGTAGTCGAAAAGGTTTTTTAATACCTCTTCTTCCTGGATCTCTCTTTGCCCGTTCATTCACGTTGTGATCGAGATTTTTACAAAATTTTGACGGAACGTGAGGTTTGAAATAGTATTTTATGCAATAGACCCAGTGACTTAACACTTCCAGGTTTTAATATGTGGGTATTGACTTAGCTGAAAGTGCATGAGTAGATGTCTTGTTATCCTATGATTTTAAATAAATTTGATTTGCCGTCGGAAGTTGGCTAACTCACTATGAATACACTGGTCGTGTCATTATTTGAAGTTAAATTCGCAAAGTTTGATTCCAATTTTAGTAGCATGTGTACTGTCGAGTAATAAGTGTACATATTTTTTAATGCTTTTATGAATTTCATTTCTCTGTATGGTCCCTCAAAGATGAGATGTTTTTGGTGCTGAAGCATTCACTTATAAAAATTCTCAATTCGATGTTATTAAAAATTTTCGCTTCGTTTATGTGTTGGAAATAGGTGTATGTATTCATTAGTTGGATAATTTATCGAGATAGCTCAATGGTTTGTCATGGTAGTCGCACGGTGTGAAAATTGTTATTCGCTTCGGGGTAAAAGTCGGAGAAGTACGAATTACGGTTCTGTTTTTTTTTAAATATTATATTCGTACGAGCACATACGTAGTCGCTTGTTATCTACCCTCTTTTTACCCTCTCATTAAAACTGTTCCGCGCCTCTGGGCTCAATGGCCTTATGATGCAGTGCCCTTGCAAAGCATCTCGTTTTGGCTCGAGAATAAATCATTGTACTCGAAGATGCGACGAAGAACGACTTGTTGCTGCCCCAGGAAGTTTGGAGGGCTTTCGGCAGAGCTTGATATTCTCGACTGCCGTCCTTGTAATGCAACTATACGTTTATCGTTCGTGAAGTCGAAGCCAAGCCCGTAACGCTTAGAATTTGTGACCTCTGTGAGTGTAACACTCATATTTATATTTTGGGATTCTGGTTCGAGTACATGTCATGGCCAATTAATTTTTCTCCTCGCGTCGAAGTACCCTAAAAATCAAAACCGCTTCTCCTCATTTTTGTTCCTTGGAACTCTCGCAGTCCTGTAAATTTGCAAGTGGTGCCAATTTGCATTATGCGATCAATTGAAGCCAAATTATATTGGTCAGACCATTAAGATGCAAAAGTGAGTTTCGATATCGTTTCTCATTTCCGGTGACTCGTGATATAGTAAATTCACTCCTAAAGAATTATTTTTAATCGTTCTAAAAGAATAGCATTTTTCCCCATGGTATTTCCATTTTGGGGAAGAATCTTCCAAGGAAAACCCAGCAGATATTGTATTGAAGAGGCCTCGAAAACGTATTGGGTTATTTAGAATACCTAATTGTACTCCCTCTCGAGAACATTGTTCCGCAGCCGTCATGTTGGTAGTGCATGCCGTGAACGGGAGCTCCGATAAACTCTGTGACCAAAATTCACAGATTAGGTTAAATACCAATTACAGTGTCCCTAGTGGCTAATTTGAAATTTAGAGATCGGGGTTTTAATCTTGATCATGTCAAATGATTTTTTCCCAGCATATTCCTTCCTTTGTTATTTAGAAGTCAGTAAATAAAATGGCGAAAACGCTACGTTCTCAAAGTACTTTCGGCAAAGAAATAGAACTTTAATACCTAATATTCTGAAAAATCTCAAGAAATATTAAATTTGAGGGGGTCTCCAAAAAATAACGGAATTAATGCTTAAAGTGCCTAATGTGTTTTCTACTCCAGAAATATCGTACTGCTGCCGTGGAGTCGGTGCAATGTGCATGTCATGAACGGGACTCGCGAGCGACGATAAACTTAGTCTCACAGGAGTCTCCGTCAGTCCCTCCGTTTTCCCTTCTCCCCGTCCCATCCCTGTCGCGCCTCGGCACATATATGCATGCTCACATACGCAAACGTCCCGCGCGCTGCTGCTAAAGCAGGGACGTGCTGTCACGTAGCTTCGTGATTAGCTCACGCACTCTTTTCGAGTCCTCCCCGTCCTCTCTCTCTATATCCTTCTCTCTCTTCCTTCCTCTCCGGCTAGCCGTCCACCCCCGTGTTTTTGCTCCCGCGGACGGGTTTGTCGAGTTCATACGGAGGAATGCTTTCTCTGTCTCTATACTTCTCGTACCAAGGGGCCGAAGGGAAGGTATTCGAGCTGCCGCGGTGGTTGATGCAGTCATCATCATCATCGGTATTCATCTTAGTAAATGGTTGATGCCGGGAGAGGTTTCCCTCTATAGTTTTACTGTCGAAATTGATATCTACCGATTCGATCGATAGATTTTTCTTCCTCATAGGAAAATCTACTAGAATTGGTAGAAGAATAATTGCGTATGCTTGGTTTCGCTAGGTAGGGCCCCCTTCGCTTCTTTAGCGCTGGGGTGTTTTATCCCTATTCCACTCCCTTCCATTCCTATCCTTATCCCAGAGGCGTCGACGGGCTCCTATCGCGGCGGCGCCTCTATCCTTTTCCCCTTCTTTCCTCCCCCTCCCCGGGTGTCTGGGTGTATAATCCACGGGCTTGGTTCCCGGCCCCGGTGTGTTGTATCCTCGAAGGGCTCCCCTGAGCCCTCATGCATTGTCGAAATTGATAAGGTCTGGCGATGGAGTAATCGTATTTCAGATGCTACTGATCTGGAAAATTGTTGTAGTCGAAATCGCAGACCTATACATTTCCGAGCCAATGCATAGGCCGTCATGTAACTCTGGTTCCTTTTTTAGTACATTTTTTATATCCAATCACCCCGGCAAAAGTACGTGACGATCTTAAAATCGGTGGTTCTAGCAGTTTACAATGCCCGACGCAATGTAGATAATTTCTGAAATCATCATTCAACGGGTAGAATTGGTCGAAATAAGACATCATGATAGGTGCACTCTATGTTCCATTCTAAATTTATTGAATAATCTAGGAAAAGCATAGTGTTTGTTAAATGCCTAAAAATCTTCATTTAAGACATAAAATTATTCACGCTCCCCTTCGATCCTCGTTTTTTATGCTACTCAAATCGGAGAAATGGTTGATGGCATCTGTGGAGGAAGGTCGTGTATTAACATGACATAAAAACATTTTAAGAAAATTGAGGTTTTTCCTAGAAGTTGATTCCGTACGTCTTGTTCATATATCTTCTTTTTCTTTATCACAACTCGACCATTTATTCTGGAATAGGGTGGTTTCCTATTATTTTTTATTGCTTTAATCGAAAGATTATTACTCCTGGAGTACGTATTTCACGCTTTTAGATTTTTAAATGACAACATTATTTTTCGCGATTGAATGAAAAGTGAAAATTATCAAGCGCGCGAAAACGCGACGCTTAAGTATGAATGTCGGGAAATATCTCCGTACGTCGTATTTCTGGTTCCCCCTCCCGCCCGGTGAGGTGACCTTGAGGCGAGGCTTAGCGCTGATACGTCGCAGGATGCTAGCGGATAGCCGAGTACCTTGCTGAATGGTAGCGCTTGGCTTAAAAAAGGTTTATTAATACCTTATCAACCGAAGAAAACTTTCCGAACTTAGCCAGTTTTAATAGGTGATTATTAAGACATGTTTCCCTGAGCTCTGTGCCTCATGCATGCATTGGTAACCTCAGACGATATATAACTCCTATCCTCTCGTGTAGAAACTAGGTCCCTGTGACGTCATGCGGAGTGGCATTGCATGGGCGCCAATCTGGCCTTTTTCAAATGAGGATAAAATTTGACTCTTGCCATTCGTCTAAACCGGTATTTCAAAAACCAAATAATTTATGTAATATGAATACACTAATGGTGGGTAACGAATCGCATTCAATGCCTTTCGTTTTCTTTGATGAAGTAAACTACCCTATTATTAGCTATAGCTGTAATTTGTAAATAGTTTGTTTCGTTTGTTTAGTATTGTTGTTATCGCCATCCTTAGAGGGGAGAAAATTAAGCTGTGATCAAAAGACACTGCGTTATATCTTTACACTGCGCAATTCCATTAAGTCTGAAGATAAAAGTTTTCCAAAAAGAACGGTTGATTAACTAAATTGATCGACCAACACTCAGTAAATTTACCGTTATAAAAGAAATAAGTGGTGTAGCGAGCATCAAATAAATACCAATTTTGTTCCTGCTGCTGCTTAAATGTCAAAAGTTTTTCGTTTTAAATCATTCATATATTTGGAATCACGTGATTACCCCCAGAGATTCAACTCTGCTCCTCTCCCACGCGTATGTCAACGTTCTCCATCAAAGCACGCCCAGCAGCGTGACACTACGCCCTCGGTCTTAATTCTCTCCATCCGTGAAATTGGAACTGTCTGCCTGTATTTTTTCCTCGCTGCGATGTGCCTCTTCATTAGTGCTCCCATATCCAGCTCAGTTTCTCATTTCGCTTGTATTTCGCCGTCTCGATGACCTCTATTTTGCGATTCTCCACTCCCTATATTGACCGAGATTCTCTAAAAACAAAACAAGTCTCCACATCGAGCAAAAAATATTGTGCACCGACAATCGATCGATGATCTTTACTTTTTCCGGCCAACATATAGATCATCCTGCAACTCTGGTTCCTTATTTATTATATTTATTCATAGCCATTGTCCCCGTAAAAAGTACGTGACGACCTTAAAATCGGCGATGTACTTGCTGATATCAGTATTCAACGTGTAGACTTGGTCAAAATAAGACACAATGATAGTTACACTCTTTTCTGTTTCATACTTAATTTATTGAAACACTGTAGCGGTTTCTACCTTTTCAAAGAATCTTCAAGTGAATATTATTTTGTGAATGGTCTGAAAAGGTCGAAATTGTGAGTACGTTTTAGCTAATGAAGTGTGAAATTTAATTAAGTGTGTTTTTATTGCCCTCATTTGCCGTAGCAAGGGATTGAACAAGGGTATCGCGGGTTGCATGATCGTCTATTCATTTATTAGGAAAACTATCCCTAAAGTTTCAAGACCAAGGGGTAGTTGCTTATGTTAATGCAGTCGGTATATGTAGGTTAATCTAGTCGCTACATAATTGTGCCTTCATTCTTCCGGCATATTTATGATTTGATTATTCTGGGGAGGTGTCCGAAAGGCGAGGTGATATTCACAAGGATTATTCACAAGGCGAGATTATAGGCTAAGTTGTGTAGAGGATGATTATTTCTAGTGGGTAATGGAGGGCAACCATGATCGAAGCTAGCGAAACAAACATCTCCAAAAGCTCCAAGATTCTATTCCTCGAGTCTTTCTCTATTCGCTCAATTTGTAGTCTTTTATTCCATTGAATGCAAATATTTGCATTACCCACTAGCATCAAATAAAGACCAATTTCGTTCCTGCTGCTGCTTAAATGTCAAAAGTTTTTCGTTTTAAATCATTCATATATTTGGAATCACGTGATTACCCCCAGGATTTTTTAATGATATATTAAATGGGGACTAAAGAGGTAGAGAAAGGACTTGCTCAGTTATGGAAATGAGCGATGGATATTCTTTTCATTGGTGCCATCCCTGGATGTTATAACCTGAAACGATCAACATTAATGGGACCCGCCACTCCGGTCGAACGGTTATTTTTCGATGAATCACTCGTTGAAAATATGCACTATCGTCTTGAAATTTTCAGAGCATGCATTTCAATACCTAGGTTAAAATTAACCTATAACTCAAACTTAAAAGTTTAACCTCAGTATTTTCTCAGATTTTCTCCTCAAAATTTTTATAGTTTATATGCGAATTAAATATTGAAAACGGTTTGCTCAAATCCCTGAAAGTTTTAAAATAATTTGGCAAGTTTTTAACGAGTAATTCGTTGCGAGAAAAAGAGCCTCTCTTGAAATCATTCGAGTTTTTATCCCTCGAAAGTGACGTAGAAAAATGATCTTGTGATTCAGACTTCAGATTCCTTCCAGTACTCAAGACTTTCGTGCACAGCCCTGACCTTCGTCACACTCCGATAACCAACCACTGATCCATTTTCTGCCCGTCTCTTTCTCTCTCTGGGTCCCGGCGCCGCGTGCCAGCCATCTCGGTTTGTTGAGGGCTTTCTCCTCTGGTCCGTTTCGTTGCGCATTCTGGGGAGGTGGCGCTGCATCCTGCAAGGTCGCCACCACGGATTCCGCGGGACTTCATTCGCTCGTACGCGGCAGTTTTTCTCCGCGTGCATGCACTTATGGATGCAGCTCGCTTCTCGTTGCGTTTCTTCGACTATCGGCTGTTGGATCCTGGAAAGTAGTAACTCGTTTTCAGTCGGGGAATTGCTCGTTTTTTATTGGGCACTTTTCTTATTTTAGCTGCAACTATAATAGCCTATTATTCCTCCATCAGTGATTCAATCCGAAGGTTTTTTTTGATATGTGAGATTCGAGCTCACCCCGAACCAAGTCACAGGCATGCAAATTCTACAAATCCAGGTTAAGGGTGCCATTTCCATCACTTTTTTTATGTAAAACGCATCAAAGGGTTTTAACTTGGGGATCAAATACCGTTGAGCTTTCAGAGTGGTATTCCCAAGAAATAAGGTGAGTAATGCCACTTACATTATGGAATGGTGCACCCTACTAGGGTCAACCTGTATCATATTCGTATGGACGTTCCCTTTTTTGGTCCTACTCCTGCCGGAATGTTAAGCAAAGAAAGCAGGAAGTTTACGTTGAAATTTAATGGCGTATGAATACATCCAAAGAAAGGCTCATAATTAAAAGGTTAGACCTAGAAGGTTTTCAACCACTCCCTTTAATCCACATCGTCGTCGTGGTGTGAAGCCCCCGTCATTCACCAGAGATAACTAAGCAATGACGCAAAGTGGTGTACGACGGTGGCTCCCCTCCACGCCGACGATTTGAATTAAGGGAGTGGTCGACAACCTACTAGGTGTTAACTAATAATTTTGTGTCTTTATTTGGATGCATTCAAACGTCATTCGATGCGTATCACGTAAAGCGTTTGGTATCATCTTGAAGTTTTCTGAGAATATGAAGAATATCAATATCATTGTATGTCTCGATTGAGAAAATTTCACATCAGTATTTTCTTTAATGTTAAA
Organism: Ischnura elegans; assembly: GCF_921293095.1. NCBI lineage: Eukaryota > Metazoa > Arthropoda > Insecta > Odonata > Coenagrionidae > Ischnura > Ischnura elegans. Next base: position 69,160,274 of record NC_060250.1, read on the forward strand.
TTTTATTTTTGGGATACTTGAGAATTCAAAAAACGTCGTCTCTATACACACTGAAAATTCCAGGGTATAGAATAAGTTTCAACAAATGTAATACGTTAGGAAAAATAAAAAAATGCGACCTATCAAAAAGGAGTGATGCGTGCTGTTAAGGCTATTCCTTCGACGTCATGGTTTCTTGCCCCTGCGTACTTTCTCACTCTGTTGTCTGAGATATTATTGCTTCGTTCACATGTCTATTAGTATTGCAACTAATGAGCATTCCGTGACGGCGAGAGAATCCCTCTGGGAAAGTTTTGCGACTCCTCGTGAATTACATGCGCAGCTGCTCCGCTGACAATCCTACGTGGAGATGCACGCCGAGTCCTCCGTGGTTCGAACTTCCTTTCTCTCGCGAGCTGTCATTCGCGGTGATAAGGAACACTTGTTTGTTTCATACTCACGTTACGAGTGAAGTAATGTCTTGGGGATTATCTGCTGCCCGCCTGCTTCGATTGAGTTGTTTATTCGCGCTGCTCCTGTTGGTCAGTATTTTTACGCCCTGCAAAACCTGGCAAGTGTTGCTTATAGCGGTGATTCACGGGAGGGGCGTGTTGGGTTGACGAGCAGCCAGGAGGAAACGTGGTCAGAATAATGGGATATGTCACACGACCAAGTACGTCAGCTATATTAAGATGGGATGAATATTTTTGTTTTGTTTCCCAAGGCTGCATCACTCCATCAGTTGGAGGTTGCCTTCCGTTCTAACCTCCGGAATAGTTGCAAATCCTATTCGAGGAATCACCGCTTACGAACTCTTGGCATGAGTAAGATGAGCTTTAAAGCTGAACGAGTCTTTAACATAATGGGATTCTCGCGGCCTCGAAAAATGTCATGCCTAATAGTTAATTTTTGTCATTCTTCCTCTGAAGTACTAATAAATTTTTAATGAATATTATTGTAATGACGCACCTGCGTACCTGTAGTTGTGTGTGCATTTTAATCTGTAGACCAGTTGAGTGAAATGGATTGTGTGGAACCTAGTTTATCAATTCTCTATTCTTGCTGGTGCTAAAAATTTTCCGAGAACTTTGGCTTCAGCTTGCGGTTGACTCACCCTGTCGTATTATTGGACATATTATCTATTCCTTTAATTTCCTTTTCCTACGGATCCAAGAGTTCCTTATCGGTGATTCAGCATCGAGTAACAATTTTGATCGAAATCTCGGGCTTTATCGTTGAAGTTACTTCTTGAGAAACGTTTGCAAAGCTATATTATCAACGTAATTTCATTAGTGTCTGATCGGGCGGACCACTATGAAGAAAGCATTTTCGGCACATCAAATATGGTGATAGGAGTGAGTAAGAGTAAGGAATTTGAGGGAGAACATTATATTATTATAATAATAGAAATTTTTTGGAATTCGCGTTTTTTGTAATCTTTTTTGGAATAATATTTTGTATTTATTTTTTCATCAGCTAACATGCTTATTTGAAAAGCTGTTATATGGTGTGTCGGCCCTAGCTCGAAAAAGTTTTGGCTTCCCTTTGTGAGCTCCAGGAATCAAATCTTGGCGATGACCTGAAGACGCCGGTCGGAATACCGGAGAAACTGTCGTCACAAAGAAAATCCACGCGGTGAAACCCAGAAACATGGAGACATCATCTAGACAACGCCGCGGAAAACTACGCATCAATTTCTCGCATCATGTTGAGATAGAATACTGTCTTTGGTATTCTGCTACCATTCTTGTGTGTTACAATTTGGTGGAGCGAGTTTTTATTTTTCTCGTACATTTTTATTGAGGAAGTCCTGCTTCCTATAAGTAATAGTAGCGGGCCTGGCTTAGTAAAAATTCTTAATCGTATTAGTTGAAGAAATAAAAACGTTGCTTTTTACTTATGAAAGGAAAGAAACCAATGCTTTTTCCGCAAATTCGCAATGTGGAAAAGCAAAGTTTTTATTCCTTCAACTCCCAAGTCCCGACTCTTTTAATCTGTTAGTCTCGAGCGATTCACTATCAGGCCGTTTTAAAACCTATGACCCTCCGTCATCTTGATCATAACTGTTTCTTATGGATATATGTATATTTTTGGACGTAGTGAATAATTTTATTCCTTGTGTCAGATCCGGAATCCAAAACCAAATCTTGGGGGAAGGCAGGGTGAGGTACGATTTTTGCAATATTTCAGTCTCGGGGGACGTATCTCTTCGGGACGGGGGAACCTATCTCTTCCCAAACCAGTATTAATATTTTATCTGATTTTTTAAAGAGCATTAAAAAAGCACGTTCTGATTTGTGGGCGCAGACTTTTCATTTTCGCCAGTGTTAAATGTTGACTTCGATATTTCAGGTTTCGCTTGTGAGGAATATATTTCAGGACCAAAAGCTTTATCCAGAAACCGCGCGCTGTCTTATTTTAGGCGCGTTCCTCCCTTGGGTAGTCAATTCTGCGTTCTCAGTCTATACAGCATGTTTATATTTTCTCTTTTGATTCTCATTTCCTGGAAGATGTTTTAGGCGTAGTAACTTGTAAGCCAACCTATTGGACTCTTTTGTTTGGTTGCCGGTCGGAGAATTTAGAACCCTTGCTTCCGCTCTTTCCTCATCTGTCAAACAAATCCATCTATTTATGTTTCTTGTGGTTGAGTTAAAGTTTTTTTTGCTCGCATCGCTTTTGCGCCGGAATAGAAAATGATAAATCGTTTCCAAGTTTATTTTTTTAATTCTCAAGGATTTAAACTAAAAATTCGCTCCTTTTCAAAATTGTTCTGGAACCTACCTCGTCATCGCTGTATCTAGAGATTATGTTTTATAATTCGCACACTACAAATTATAATTACTTTGCTGCGTTTGCTTCGTTTATGTGCTAATATAATGTATCTCGGAACGGAATATAATATTTTTAATTTCTTTCGACGACGAGGTAGTTACAGTTTCTATATATTGCGATATTTCTGGGAAAAAAATATTTTACATGCTGGTCCTTTTTAATATTTTGGAGAATGAGGCAATTTTTATTTTTTAGTATTTCAATTGATAACATGTGTCTCAATTAGCTTTCGATATTAGAAAATCAATGAGCGAAGTCTTTCTTAATGGCTGATATTGTGTGTAGTTAATTATTATGCTGAAGCATTTGATAATTTTGTATGGATAATAAAAAAATATATATTGTTGTTTAATGCGTCTACAATGATGAAATATTGGCTTGGTTGTCGTGAGATTCTCAGTTCCCTCCTTCGTCTATCACCTAAGCCGCGGTGGGATTGACTTTTCGGCTGCACTCCTTTCCCTGAACAAAACGATGAAACGATTTGTCTTACGCCCTTGGTTGTAATCGTGCGTTTTTGGGGAAGGCAGTTATAGCCGTGAGGTCATCAGGTTCTTTAGCGCTCGTTGGGCAGGTCGACACTCAGTGGGAGGAATTTTGGGAGCGGAGGAAGTGGGAAGGGTGTAAGAGGAGTTTCAGAGCGTCGGCATGCTCTGACGGAAGGCATCCGTCCGAGGGTGTGTGCGCGAGTGGTGAACCTCTTCTTATCCGCTATTGAGAGTGCCGCACTTGAAGTGCTCTCAACTGTGTGCATCGAAGCTGGGAGTACCGTCCTTACTGCGTCGGAGTAAGTCCAGGGAGTGTATCTGGAAATTCTCTTGGCACAAGATACCGTTCTAGGGGGCGTGCGTAAACCTCGTAAACCAACAGAAATGGAGGAGATGGCCGCGGAAAAAGGTGGTTTCACTCGTAGGATCGTAGCTGTTACAATCGCCTGTTTTGTTTCAATTTGACCCCTCTTTTTCGCAACCAGATGACTCACTCAGTGATTCAAACTGTGAGGATAGTTTGAATAGGTGAGAATAGAGCTTACCCCGGACCAAGCTATGGTCACATGAATTTTACTAATTGTAAGTAATGGTAGGAGGACTAGGTCCTTTCCTCAAGCCCCCTCGTCTTTCGAGAATTTCAATATTTAGGGGTGTCGGAAAGCTTCACCCTAGATTTGAACCTGGGATACTCGATCAGTAGCGAAGCACTCTACCCATCAGGGTACCTGAACCCTGATAGTGTCACCCGAGTCATAAAGTTTTTAATAGAGACCGGGCTAATTAACAGTGTTTAAATTCCAACCTTTTTATAATCTGACTACCCCTTTTTTATGAATGTTAAAATGCCTTTTTAATGTATATTTTAAAATATTGATTTTATAGATTGTTAGTGCTGATGACCTTAGTTGTCGAGGCACCCTAAAAACAAAAGACTACTACTACTACCCATCAGGGTACTACGCTCCCCTTCGCCAACAGATTTTCGGCTTTATTTATCTTATTTCATGCTATCCCGTAAAAATCAACTCACTTAACTGTCGAGAATGTATATTTGGATATTTAGTTTATTTTTTCGTGGCAAGATTGCATTTCGGAATGGGTTGGGACAAATACTGCGATTGTCACTAAAGGGGAACGGTTAAAAAAGTCACTGGAAAAAATATGCAGAATCGTACGTATTATGAGCTGTGGTCGGCAGATAGTTTCATTCCGCGAACGCAGCAAGAAGTATGTAAAGGTCGACATCCGTCTGAGGCGAGCATGTTGAACTGAGCCTAGAACATGTGAAGCGGCTGGGCCTTGTATCCAAAGCATTCCGTAACTATGGATACGTAGACGTTTACATACAACAAAAAAGTATTTTTGAAGATTATTTTGCACTTTTGCTGTTATCTATTTGTTCAATTCTAAACGCATCAAAATGATAAACATTCATCTGAAATTCCGAGAGTGGGTAGATTAGAAATTTTACGTATTTCTCTCATCCTCCACATAGGAGTACGTATGTTGAAAGAAATTTATACGGTAAGAGAAACACTGAAAGTGGGTAAGTGCATAGGATTCGTTCGATGTGGAGGGCGAATGTGAAAAATCGGTATCTGATGCTTAAACTTTACATACTTACCTTTACGTAAGCATTGGAAAAATACCTCTAATGCGTGGCCCGTTTAAGTAGATAATTGTCCTAAGGAAGCCGCTGCCCCTAATATCCGGTGGCCTCAATGTCTATCCTGAATTATTCTGTATTTCTTTCCCGTTACCCTATATGTATGCGTTCTATGTCGTTATCACGCTTTTGTCATAGTGGTTTTTCGTTTAACGATTGTCGATTGCTCCAATGTGTGTTTTGAAGACGGCGAGGGAACACCCTGCTTGACGCAAGTTTTTGCAGTTTCTTGTAATGTCGAAGCAAAAAATGTCAGCTTCTGAAATAAAGTTGATGCTTAGGAAATTATATTTTCCTTTTTGCGCTCGAGAATCTTTAACGCGAGCTGGTAAGTTTCTCTTGCTGCTAGCGAGAACATAGTGCAAGGGTCTTCAACCCGCAGCCACTGGGCCGCATGCGGGCCGCCAGCTAATTTCTTCCGGCCCCTAGAGGCTGCAGAAAATATTGTATCGCAATTGCAAAAATGAAACCGTCAAAAATACTCACTCGTCAAAAATAAACAATGTCACAAGTTGCTGTGATTGATTGAACTTTTTGACCAATAAAGATTATTGGACTTTGAAATTGTATGTTTTTTTTATTTTATTGATGAGGTGGTAAAGTGACGTGAATCACTGTGACCCTCCGGACGATGTGAAATAGATTTTTGGCCCTTGCAATAAAAAGATTGAAGACCCCTGCCTTAGTATGTGATTCAAGCCTGAATTGTTCTGTATTTCTTTTCCGTTACACCCTATATGCGTGCTTTTCAGGTCGTTCTCACGCTTTTGCCGTAGTGGTTTTTCGTCCCTTTCGCCCTCTCAGGCAGACCCCCCGGGTTTACAACTGTCCTCTCCCCCTTGGCATCGCCGCTCCCTATCGCCCACATAATTTTTCCCAGCTCCCTATGTCTCCCCCTCGTCAGCCAGTCAGTCGCCTTGTTTCCCCTCTTGCCCCTACCCCCCTCCGAACTGCATCGCCTCCTTCCTCGGCCATTCGGTCCATCCCTTGGGTCTGTAAGTCCGTGGGCGCTATGGTCTCCCGCTCGAATATTGCAATAGAGCAGCGCTTCTCAACCTTATTTTCATCCCGCACCCCACTATATGTATGCATCTAATATTGTACCCCCAAAAATGTAACGTGCACATCTTATTACACGAGTTCACTACGGGTAGTTGACACTCTTAGTTATAAATAATTGTATAAGTAGAAACTTTGTTTTAAATACCCCATGTAATATGTATGCATATATCCTGGTTAACAGATACATGTGGCGTCCGCCGTTACCGATTATTTCTGGCGTACCCCCGACTGGTTCGTCGCGTACCCTTGGTTGGAAAACGCTGTAATAGATGATTCTGCAGTCGGCCGCTATATGTGTTGTCACCCATCGCCTATTTGAATGGGTTTAGAATGGTCGTCACTCGCGTCACTGACGGCGATACAAATTTCACAGGGAAATAAGCTGTAATTTAGATCGTTTACCAACATTTTTGCTAGTTACTTTCTTATCTTTCGAATGCCTAACATATCAGTGACATTCTCGTGAATACACATACTGTCTTGAGAATCAATCCATCGCGCTGCGCTCATCGACGCGGACTACTTCGAAAACCGATGAAAAAGCGCGCAGAAGTGTGGCATCATAGCTCAAGCTTCTGCTAGTTGGATTGGGTCGGGGATGAAATTTTACACGGGGCACGTGATTACACAATCTGACGTGTGTACGAAGGCGCTGTCAAAATTGCGTTGTGTAAAGCTAGAACGCATGAATTGCTAGAACTCATGCGCGAATGCATGGACGTGAGAGTGCAAAATAGCCCTGGTCTAATTTCGTTCGTGCATTCGCACAATTGCACGCCATGATGAGAAATCGATGCAGTTCTAACCTACGTTATTATGTGCCCCGTGTAAAACGGCCTTTATATGTGTATCCCGTGGTCTCCCAACCAGTCTACTCCCAGGTGTTCTCGTCCTTCTCTTTTCCGATTAGTATGTTGTTCTACACTTCCACTGTCTGCGCTAAGGATATGAGAGTTAAGGGACCCTGCAATCGTCGATGGCAGTCACATGATCCTCTCTTTCCGTTCCCCCCTGTCTCCAAGACCAAGCTGCATTCTTCGATCCCTTTTGTATTCTTTTCGCTCCTCGCCCTCACAATATCTTTGCCATCCAGCCGACCGGTCGTGACCCCATAGGCAGCTGTTTTGAACCCTATGAGCTGTGGGTGAGATTAGCTGTTGTCTGTTACATATATCTCCTGATACATAGTCCTTTACTGAGCTACTCCATTGCTTTGATGTTTGTTTGTGATCCTTTCGAGGTAATGACTGTATTGGTATGGGATTAGCTTGACCCACCTACAAGTGATGAATGAATTGAGTAAAAATTACGATCTTTACTGTGTAGTTACTCGGTTATAGTTTCGCATATACAGCTGACGTGCGCCTTTTCGTGATGAATAGCTAGCTACTGCTTTGATGGCGAAGTCACCACTAAGTTCGTGCTTGATTCGCCAAGTAAAGAGTAGCACGGAGAAAAGCCGTGCGCTTCATTAAAAAAATCAACGCATACACACGTTAAGTGGGGACAACGAATTTTGGTACAACAAATACATTCTGATTCAACTACCATTTGTATTCCAGGACTGCTTTGTTTTCACTATCATCTTGCCCCCGTGGACCGCACGATGGAAATGGAGAAGTAAATAACTCGACTGAGCAGATATGTCGAGTCTTGATGCTTTCAAAAAACTGTTCGCGGAAGTAGCTGGGGAAAAACTAGTTATTAATCCATCAAAAAATACTACTCTCTTTCCTTTTCTTTAGTTGTCACATTTAATCACTTCTCTCCCTATAATTAAGATGTGGTCTCTTGGTATGCGTTTTTATGGCTAATCTCTGGGTATTCCGTGGATGCAGCTGTCTGAGGGTATAGAAATGCTATCGTTTTCACGCAGTGTTTTAACCGTAGGATATAATTACGAAAGTATGGCTAATATAAGTAGCGCAGTGTGAAATATGCCCTTGGCTTATGAAGTCCACTTTTTCTGGGTGGGGGCTTCATTTTTACCTCATTGTCAGCCCAATATTCTATTGTTCTGGAGATCATAAAACCGAATAACGAATATTTTATAGTGGGTTTTTTTAAAGGCTTGACCCAAATTATGGCCTATTTGAAAGTGGACGAGGATGAGTTGAATTACATTGTTGGGGAAAACAGCGCCTGTTTTAAAGCTGTGTAATTTGGATTTGTTAAATTCTCAAGGTCTTATCCATTCAAATATATGCAGGAAGTTCAGGGTCATCATCGTGGATATCTTTCGAAAAATTATATGATTGGCAAATAAATAGTGGCTTACAAATTGACCACTTATATTGGTTTTTATTGGATTCTGTGTTCTATTTAATCAATTTTTAAGTAATGTTACGATTGACTTTTAAACATTTTTTACTATATAGTACAAATACTCAGAAATAGCTTCAAAATGGAAATATATTTTTAAATTCGAGCCTGATACATGTCCAAATTATTTTCGTTTGAAAATCGACCTTTTGTCCTTATCTCACTAAATTTTATGAACTTCTATTTCAAGTATTTCTGCCATTTATGGTGTATTTTAAAATGGTTCCAACCTGATGAAATACTTACTTGAGAAACTATTCGTTGACAATTTGTTAATTACTACAATAGGTCTACAAAATATATTTGTTTGAAAAAGATGCAAGATGGTGGCCCCGACTGGATGCCTGTCGTGATTTTGAATGGGAACGCCTTTAAATAGACGATATATTTTTCATCCACGCCCGTAACTAGTTATATTTTGCCGAAAAAATTCCAGATCAAAATTGGATTTTGTTCTACGGCAAAAGGCTTCCAAATTGTCTATAACTCTAGTGGCACTCTGCATAGAGTCACTATGGCCCGATCGCGAGGGCACTTCCTGCTGTGAGGCCACGATACCTCCATAAAAATCACTGTAGTGATCCCATTTTCCTGCTCCCTCCCTGCTGCTACCTTTCAATCCTATTGTGGTGGTCGATCTTTCTAGTCCTCTTCCCTGCCCTCAAAAACTCGATCGCATTCTTCGCAGCCACTTGTCCCCTCCAGTGGGCACTAGTTTTCGAAAACGCTTTGCTTCTCCGCGTGACAGCCGTTAGTAACGACCCTCAAAAATCTTCGCCCCTCGCTCGAATCCCCTCAATTTCTAAGAGTTCTTCCCCCTAGAGATTTACTCTGATTTACGGGTTGGCTGAAGATTTTTATTCGTGGAGAGTCGGTAGTAAGATAGCGCTTGTCCCCAGGAAGCCCTGATAATCTCATTTTTAGTACTTTAGCGTAATTGCCGCATTCGTTGCGCAATCGCCTCCGGTCTTTTTTTCCCTCTCCCGCTGTCCAATTCCCCTTTGCGCCTGAGGGAGTGCTGGTGAAGTATATTCCTTTCCTTTAGGTTACCGAAAATTTGGGGCAGCCGCTCATTTCGTACAAATTCCCAAGAATTGAATATAATTGACTTGCGTTTCCTCTGTTTTTTTGGGGCTAAAGGCCGGTTTTATGTGTTCCATTAAATCGTAATTTACTGTATAAAACGCTAAATTACCGCTACTAGTTCGGTGAATTATCATAAATTTGTGGGACTTCTATTTCAGGAATTGCGTTCCGTAGGTAGTGAAGGCATTGAGTAGACACGATTGCATATAAAGTGTGGTTTCGATGTGAATACCTTTTATTCAATGAATTGGTGAGTTTATTATTTACTAAAAAATGAGCCAACCCCATTATATTCTAATCGAAGTGGCATTTTCCAAATTCTTACGTAAATGTAAGCAAGATTTTATAACCCTGGAAACCGATTTTGTACATTCTTCATCTCCATTGAACTTATACTGAGCACGTATCTAACACTGTCTTTCGTCTTCTCCCTAGCCGCTGCTAAGTTATAATTACATGTTCCCATGTTGACTTAGTTCTCGATTAGTTATAATTGATACGTATTGGTGTCCGTTTATGCTTGAATTAGTGAGGCAGTGTACTGCTCTCTTTGTGTTTATTTAACAAATTAAATTAAAAATTAATTAATTAACCCCGCCGGCACTTATTGAAACTCCAACAAAAAGTATTATAATGGGAAACGGAAAAAGTTGACGAAATAAATATTTATTTATAGATATTATTGAAGTTATTTATCATTCTTCGTGAGTATTAACGTTTATGGGGATAAATTTTCCAATCGAAATAAATAACATGAAAACAAATGCTATCGTTTTAGGAAGTCAATCAAACCCATTACGTTACCTTATCTTTCTTAATTTCAATTTTAATCTTATTTACAGAAGCCGATTATCCCTCTTGTTCCCTTGCAACGAAGAAATGCTGTTCTATTTCTGAGCCGCATGCCGTCACGGCTAAATTTTATCCGTATACATTGGCTGAGAACTGTCCCACTACAGCGTGGGCTAAGTAAACATTAACCGTTTTCGCGTGGACTTTAAGCTGGTGAGCGATGGTTGAATTCTACTTTTTCTGCGGCGTGGGATGTCGTATCTCCATTTAGGGAGTCCGCTCACTTGGCATTGCGCGTGCGTGACGTCGGTTCTGGACTTTCTTTCGTATTTTTTATCTCTTGCATTCAAAACGTATGCACTGATTGCGATCAAGCCGCGAAGAGGAAGGATTGGCCCTCCTCTTAAGTCCAACGCTCTCGAAAGCGAGTTCTCTGAATTAGATCCAGGAGCTGGGTGCTAAATAAGCCCATAATATATTCTCTCGAATGTATACGGAGATTTTACCTGCGTGACATTTCGCCCTTGAAGTCCTCATTTTAGAGCGACACTGTATTGTCCTGAGTTTTACGACTTGTCTCATGAATGACCAGGCATAGCGTCTGAAATAGGAATCTAGTGAATGCAATCGTAAAATTCAGCGGCCGTGTATCAGCGAAAAAATAGTGGATATGAAAAGTGTCACTATTTAAATTTTCAATGTGGTATTTTTTATACGTGGAGATCCATTAATTAAACCAGAATTTCCGGGAAGGAGCTTTGGTTATCGTTAACGTCATTTTTCCCCTTTCCTATTGCATAGTATAAATTTAGGTATTAAAGTGGACAGTGAAAGTAAATGTCATTTGTAGGGTATGATATAATGAATATTTCATGCTGGACATCCGTTGTTGTTCGAAATGATAGCCTTTCTTGATGGCTTGTTTGGATCCATATTCAGTGATGGGATTTCAATTTTGTAAAATTACTAATCGATCATATTATTTGAAGACTTGTGTTGTTATTGTTTTTGATTTTGTGAATATACGTGCGTATCTACGTTCTTATGGTGAATGAATAAAATATAAATAATGATGCTCATCAAAACCTCATGTGCTAAAAGAGGAAGATAATGCCCGGAAATTACTTAATATGTATAGCGGACTCCTCTCTTTCTCTTTTTCTTGCGTGAATGTATGAAGATGATCGGGTTTGGCGAATCAAGAGATAATCGGTTGTCAAAGATCATTTGGCATCTCTCTGGTTCAGTTGGCGAATAATTTATCTTAGTTTCTAACTGGGAGTTTAGCATTGGAAACAAATGTTCAGATCAAGATTCTACATAATGAGCGTGACGCGATTTCCACGCGACATCCATGATGCGTGTAGTGGTACTAATTCAAAGTCATGTTTGAGGAGTGTGAGACATTTGATGTCATTCGTATGGTGACTCGTCTTGTTTGTTGTGTAATCTGGTAATGAATTCATTCGGCGTCAATTCGTCCTTCTGGAATTCCGTGTGCGCAAATAATGCGGACTTGAACGAAGTTGACTGTTTGACACCCCTCCAGCACTTTTAATATGTATTCTATATCTTTCAGCATAAGAAATTAGGGAATTAGGGCTGATAAATGAGGCAAAGACGAAGGACATCAGGTAGCTTGAGGAACCAGCTTGATATAGGGATAAATGGGGTCCGCAGTATACCAATCTGAGAATTGTCATACAATGAATGGATTAATCTATAAAGCTGAAAATTATTTATGCTGCAAATATTATCTGTACTTTTCGAACCACGACGTAGCGAATTTCTGTCATTTTCTTCTCGGTCTCTGCAAAAGTATTAGGAATAGGTGATGAAGTCTCACGCTCTTGTGTGTAATATTTTGACCGATGGTACTAATAATTTTAATTATTTTCAATCCAAGTGTTTGTCTAGCCAAAGGAGATTTGTCCACAACTGCGTGATTCAAACCAAAGACATAAAGGAAGTGTGATAAAAAAGTATTGCCATCATAGACGACAATCATCGAGGTTAGGTAGCAAAAGATGCACACGAATGCGGATAATTCAATCCTTTTTTTAAGTTAGTTTTTTCCAACTGTTTGAGCTAACCGTGGTCATGTATAAAGAACGCCATTAGACTTCAGTTCCAGTATTTATCTGCCATTAATCCAAAAAAATAGTCCGGTGACGTGCTCAAGTTAAATTTCATGATTTTTTAAGTGTAGCAAATAATAGTTTCGTTTTTTTTAAACCTACCTGTATACAACAGCGTTAATCGACATTTTCAGCATGTTTAGACAATTATCACTTTAAAAAACCTGTAATAAATTACGAATTTCCTAATATAATTTCCAGAAAGTTTAGCACAGATGGCCTTTAATAATGTGTGGATAAGGTACACTTAAAAGTGCATATTTGAAAATTTCTCGATTTTCACACATCCTTTTATTCTCGGAACAACCTATATAGGTCATTCGGGGAGCGTGGTTTCCCCAGTGGGTAGATTGTTCGGCTACTAACTGATGGACACCGCATTCAATTCCGAGATAGGTTTTGGCCGTCCCCAAACACAAATCCTAGGGATAAGACGCAATAAATGGAACCGCTGTAATAATTGCGTGAATATCCTGTGTCTTAGCTCGAGGTGAACTCTACCCTACCAGCCTTCAATCCAAACCAGCCTTCGGGTTGAACAACTCGGTGACCAAGAAAAAATCATTCAGACGTGTTTTATTATATCTAAAACCTTCACGTGTTTCTGCACTTGCATTACCTTGGAATTATTTTATAAAATCTTTGGACCAAGCATAAAAGCCGTTTTACACGGTATACGGAATTGCGCAATCTGACGTACGTGCGAAGGCGCAATCAAAATTGCGTCGTGTAAAGCGGTGAATTGCTAGAACACATGCGAGAATGCGTGGATGCGAGATGGCAAAATAGCCCCTGTTATAATTTCGTTCATGCATTCGCGCAATTCCACGCCATTTTAGAAAGTAATGCAGCTCTAACCTGCGCAATTCCGTGCCCCGTGTGAAACGGCCTTAAGGGAGAGTAGGTACTCCGTTGGGTCTGAAAGCAGCATTGTCAGCCCCCTTTGAGATCGGCTTTGTCGTAGGAACGGTGGATATTACATCACGGTGCAATCCTCCGCCCGACCTTAATATGCGTCATCGTTTGAATCAAAAAGCTTTTTTGTGTCTCATTCTCTCATTCCATTGCCCAGTCGGAGACGGAAAGATGCTCTCAATTGTGGCGTTCGGAAACCACGGAATGTTATCGCGTCGAAGCGAGATGCGGGGTATTTTCTTTCCGCGAACAATGCGGTCGCTTTGCACCGGAAGAAGAGGAAGACACCACACGTATTCGTCTTTCAGTCGTTTCGTGACGCATGTTCATTCAGAAAACTCCGTCAAGGAGTTATGCCGGTCAAGGAAGGGGTTAATCTTAGAAAGCATTGACGCCTGCGATTTTGAACTCAGCAAACAGGGAACTAAAACACATTGAAAACAGAAGTAGACAGAGAAATGTATTGGAAGGGTCTAGTTTTAGGCCAAGGGTGAAATGATTGATGAGAGATCACGAACGAACGTCTGGAAGGTTTAATGAAAGTCTTGAAGAATTCAATAAAAATAGGTAGTATATTTCACTTTATGAGAGCAAATTGGCCTACCTGAGACTTGATGAAATTGCATGCATCGTTAATGTGATATAGCTACGATTTTACGGCTGGATCTCTTCTTTACTAGCAAAAATACATGCGAAGTATGTATGTATATAGATAGGTACGTGCGTTCTGGTCTTTGAAAAGCTGTCCCCTACATATATCTGATTATTAAATCCGCTTTCGTTGACCAAGGTTCAGCAGGCTTTTGGCGATAAGATAGTGCAAATCGGTGTATATTAGCGTCATAAACTATATATTGTCGGTAGTTTTGCGTTTGCGCCAAGTGGAATAAATTTCACCAAAATTAGTCGTAGAGCAAGCGATGGTAATTCTATTAAATGCATTGTGTTAAGGAATAGATTTCCTCAGTGCGTTTATGTTGTGGAATTTGGTGCAATTTTTTTTTTTAATTTGCACCTTTCTTCTCAACAAAAATATTATGATAGGGTCGCATGTGGTGCGTACGTTGGTACCAAAGATTTATTAATTTATTTCCATACCACCGAAAACAGCTCATATTGACCTTTACATCGGGATTTTCGACAAGTTAAGAATTTCATGTGGGCGAACAACAATAGGGTAGTTTCCTTCATCAAAGAAAACGAAAAGCATTGATTGCGATTCCTTACCCACCATTAGTGTATTCATATTACACAAATTATTTGGTTTTTGAAATACCGGTTTAGACGAATGGCAAGGGTCAAATTTTATCCTCATTTGAAAAAGGCCAGATTGGCGCCCATGCGATTCCACTCCACGTGACGTCACAGGGACCTAGTTTCTAGACGAGAGGATAGGAGTTATACATCGTCTGAGATTACCAATGCATGCATGAGGCACAGAGCTCAGGGAAACAAGTCTTAATAATCACCTATTAAAACTGGCTAAGATCGGAAAGTTTTCTTCGTTTGATAAGGTATTAATAAACCTTTTTTAAGCCAAGCGCTACCAGCCAGCAAGGTACTCAGCTGCCCGCTAGCATCCTGCGCCCTATCAGCGCTCAGAGCCTCGATCAAGGTCACCTCACGAGGCGGGAGGGGGAACCAGAAATGCGTCGCAGGGACTTTTTCCCATCATTCCTACTTACGCGTCGCGTTTTCGCGCGCTTGAAATTTTTCACTTTTCATTTAATCGCGAAAAATAGATATCGTCATTTAAAAATCTAAAAGCGTGAAATACGTACTCCAGGAGTAACAATCTTTCGATTTAGGCAATAAAAAAATAATAGGAAACCACCCTATGCTCTGGATGGAGCTGCAACTTACCAAGGCGGAACTCGAACCCGCAACGTCTCGTTTGGCAGGCGAGGATTTTACCCTGCCGCCACCGAGGCCATCAATTTTATTTGCAATGATCAGTTCATGCCGTTCCTCATGTGGGGCATCGTCGAAGGGCTTTATTTTTTTGGGCTGGTTTTCTTAGTCTAGCAATTTAATGCAAATTTCTTAAGTCTTTCGTGGAATTGCTAAAGAGCCCGAGGGACCAGCCATTAAAACCAGTTTCTGATAAAATTTCACCGAGTTGAAGTTAGTTCCTCGAACCGAGGTAAATGTCAGACATGCTAATGCTTGTTTCAAGATTGGTAATGTTGAAATTTTAGCGATTACAATATCTAAACCGTTCCGCGATAGTTGTTCACAACCTTTGCAAATCACTCACGATATGCATACTCAGTTTTCCTCGTGCCTACTTACCAAAGCAGTCGCGAAGTATTCGTGTCATTCTCCGTTCTTATGGGAAGAAAATTACAGCCCCCTACCATCCTTTCTATTGCCCTTATTATGTTTTAGCATAATGTAATTAAGCTCAGCAGTCCATGCCACCTTGTCCGGTTAAGTCCACAAATTTCCACAGGGGAGAATGACGCCTCGGTAGCTTAACTGGCTAAAGCACTCGGCCGGAAATCGAGGTATCCGGGTTCGTATCCCGGTCAAGGCGAATGATTTTTCCTCTGTGGATTTTTCGCACTATTTGTGCATTGCGGGTGACTCCGTAAAAAGTTATCACCGTGGCTAGTCCCGGTATACTTAAATAAATAATGTAATTCGTTTAACGATTGACAACAAATGCGTTTGCGGATAGGATATTATACCATAAGCTTATGGAAGCTACATGACGAAGCATATTACTTGGGAGTTTTATATTGAAAAAAAAGATTAGGATATGAAGTGCATCTTATGGCATGCGACAGTATTTTTTCAGATGGAGGTAGAGAGATGATACTTAGATACCGTAAAACGGCCTGACTTTGCCCCAAATATTTTGACTCCTCACTCTATTTTTTGTTTAAATTGCTTGAAAATTTTTTTTAAATTTTTATTTCTTTCAGGTTAGATTGTTGATATTTTACAGTTTCTGAAAATCACCTTTTTAGACCAGTAAAGTATTCAAAATATTTTTTTTTTCAATATCGTTGGAGCAAAGTCAGGCGGGAATCGGGTGACTTTTCCCCAAAATTTTATTCCTATTGTAACACACACAAGAAAAGATTTTTGGAGAAATGAAACATCATAAGAGTATTTTAAAGAGTTTATATGTTAGAAAGTATCAACTTTAAGACTAGGCTCCTGGCTTTCTTTTATATTTAGAGCGCATTTTATTACCTACAACAAAAATAAAGTGTAAGGACATGGGAGGGGAAAGGAAAACAGAAAACTCAAATTCAACAGTAATTTTACGATAAAACATTGAACATTCCCATGAAATGAGAAACTATGTGATTTTTCCCCAAGAATATGTCTGGGGTGAAGTCATTCCGGATTTCTCTGAAAAGGTACGTTGTCCCAGAAACTTGCTAATATAATTCTTCGTGATTGATGTGAACAAAAGTATGATTTATGCAGCTGATCTATGGCAAATTTTGAGTAAAAAAATACATAACTCAACTTCTGGAAGCGTCTAGGATGCCGACAATCAGCAACTTTTTGCATATAAACTTTAGTACCACAAAAACACCCTCCTCACAAAATCAACAGCACCCTTCACTAGAACATGCAAGAGCACTGGAAAAACATTTTAATGTCTTGCAGTGTTGCCAAAGAATCCAAGAAAAATAAAAAACCCCTTCCAATCGACAACATAGTATCCATTTCTATGAAATGAAACATTGTTGACAGGGTGGGGAAAAGTCAGGCCGCTTGGGGTAAAGTCAGGCCGTTTTACGGTAAATATCTCGCATTACTAAGTCGAGTGGCGATGTAGCTGCTGTAACATATCCAATAATGCAGTTGTTGCGCGAAATATTTAATCTGAATATTCACGTATAAGAATTTGGTGTAGCTAAAACGTAATAAATGATATAGTGCCTCGATTTCATGAGCGATTTTGAACTTAAGAAGGCTTAAGACTACAAATAAGATCAAGACTGCCCTGATGCACAGAAACTTAAGGACACAAATCTTTGATATCATATTTAGAGTACATACTATGTTTTTCGATGGGCTGAAAATTTTGCGGTTCTCGAAATACTGCCAACTTGTGTTATACATCGTCCCTTATGGGATATACTCGAATTTAACATATATAAATAAATAAGTCTAAATATTATCCTGAAAGCATTCGTCACGGGTTTGACTGGGGTGATTTTTCACCAACGTGAACTATTATGTCTACCCTTCTCTGTTACCAAAAACTCTTCTCTATTTACCGTAAGGAAATAAAATAAGAGCCACGTAGGCAACTCTCGATACAGATAACGTATATGCTCACTCCATGTTCGAGGTAATTATGACTCAACTATCCAAGGATATTCTCCTTAAAAGACAAAAAATATTTGCCAAAACTTAAGCCGCTCATAAAGATCGTTTTATTTAAGTGTTATTTTTCCGTATAGCCTGAGGCATAGCCGTATTAGTGTGGGGGTAATGTATTAACATTTTTAGCTAGTGTGTTTTCGTGACAAAATTTGTTTAATAATTGATTGACGTTTATAACCTTACCGTTAACTTGATTCAGTGACCATTGTATAAATCATATTTTTTATTTGTCAATTTCGATGCCTTTGATTAATTAATATTTTTTCCATTTTCAGGTGAGTGTAATCCACCAACCTTCACTTGGGGTCTAGGTTTTCCCCTTCTGAGAGGTTGCCATATCTGTGAGTAAAACTCGGAATCCGCTCTCCACTCTACCATCCTCCCTGCTAATCTTTTTCTATTTTTTGCATCTTTTCTTTTACGTGCAATCTCTTTTTCATTCATAAATTTTGCTTTTTAAGTCAAATAAGTAATTTGAAGTCCTATGATCCGGATCAACTGGGACGAATCTGCATGAATTGTTAGGTGATTTCTAAAAAAGGGAGCGAAATAATGCATGGCATATAATTTAATGACTGCATTTACAATTTTGTTAGCGTTTTTAGCTTGTATTCTGAGTATAAGTTTCTCTATTTATGTCAGTCCTTTTTCTCGTGTGTAAGCTTACTCCGTTGAAGCCAGTTGTTTACCTACCGTAACTGTTACAATTTTTGTGAATATTCTCCTCACAGCAATTATCAATCACGGGAGATGGGAAGTCGAATATTTTTGTTTCCATATTCTCGGAAACGGCTGTTGTGGGTTTTAATATCTGTGCTAACAACATACCATCTCATGTAATGAAAGATACTCATGCCCGTTTTAAGATAATCTTATCCATACGCAACTTGAAGCTGCAGCTTTCATTGTAGCATGCTAGGACTTTACCCCGCCACTATCGAGGGCGAAAAAATGAGTGATTATTTGCCGAAAGGAAATAATGAGTGACCAACTTTTTATTATTAATGTGTGCAATTTTTTGAAATAAGTTGCATTTGCATGTGCATATTGTGAAGGAGCCGCTGTTCTCGTCGAACGAAATGTTACTTCTGTGGCTCATTTTGACTGAAAGATCTTAGGTTGTCGCAGCATATCGGGTGCAGCAAGTATTCTTGGATTCTTCTCCGGGTATTTGGCGGCTGGTCTCCTTACGTTTCGAAGAACGACTTGTTCATAATCCTCACGGGATCTTTTTAATTCCCAACAAAACACACCTCCAAATTAGCAAAAAAGTCATGTTACTTAAAAATAAGACGTAATAACAAAGGAAGAATTAAAGACAAACTCAAAGATAATGTCAACGTAGGCAATTTTTTTTACTTTGGAGGTAATCATGCAGTGGATTCTTCAGAAGATACCCCAAGGATGAAGAGCAAGTTGTTCTTTGAAACGTCGTGAGACATGCAGTCAATTACGCGGTGGAGAACCTGAGAATCCTACTGTATAATTACAGTAGGTTGGAGGATTAGGGAAGCGTATATTCGCACATGCCGTCGTCGCTGGGTTTAGAAAGGCCATCTGTTTGGAATAGTCATTCTGCGCCTCTCTACGACAGCTAGCTACGGGCGTGGGAAGATGCAGCCGGAACGCATCGTTTTTTTTCCTCACATTTTGCGTTTCTCTGAACTATGCTCTCATTTTGTGATAGAAAAATGTTTGTCGAGAAATCTTTTTTTAATCGAAATAGAAAGCTCGACTTTTCAATAAAAATTGAAATGTTTACCATAAGATTGATTAATGGAAAAAATCGACGGTTCTTTTTTTAAAAAGCTTGTACAATAAATGTTTATTATTCATGGAAAAACACTCAAACTACACGTTTGAGCGGTAGAAAAAATTTACTCAGAATACATTCTTGAATAATTATAATCATTAAATTAATTTTACTTCTAATTTTAATTATTATGATCAAAATTTTCGACTTCCGTAAAAGTTTTAGGAAATATCAGCCGAATGAGATACTCCATTGATGTTTGAGGCCCTGCCATCCCAATTTTACCGGCCCTTGGGACAAGTCAACGTCCGTGGGAAATTTATTTTTCTTCATTTGTATGTAACCAATGTAAGTTAAACCGATTCAGGCGTGAAATAGTGGAAGTTCGAAACATTGAAATGAAAGTTAGTTATACTTTTCCACTATTATTAAATACGTAGAACGGTTTTCGACTCACAGAGCCATTGTCAGGTACGAAAACTGTCCTCAATTCACCAGATGTGATTCGAAACGCGTTGCACGTGTTAAATAATTGTGGAAAAGTAGAACTACCTTTTATTCCAGTTCAACCAATATGTGACTGCTATCCTTTAAAATTATAATGGCACGAGTCAAGTACACACTATCTGCTGAATTGTACGTTTTATTTTATTCTTGTTTTTTTTATTCTTAGGTGGAAAAAATTCCTCTAATTTCCTCATAGGATTTTAATGCGTGAGGCAGCAGTGTCTCTGGTTGTTTATCAAATAAGTTTGCCTATTTTTTCTCCATCAATAGGCCATCGCCCATTTTCTGCCTGTCTTTGCATATCTTTCCTGTGTTTGACTGACCCAACCCTCATGATCTTTCCCACTAGTATCTTCCTATATTCATCTCCGTCTTTCTGCGTTATATCTCTTCCCTTTTCCATTTAGTATTCAATTCCCACCTGTAAAGAGGAGTGAGGTCGAAATTATTGCTTCATGGATGGCATTTCTAGGTTCTAAATTTGTTGGTTTTTTTTATTTGGAAATTAAACGTTGCCTTCAAAAGTTTCCTGTATTTTCCCATTTTTTTATTCTGATTGACACATCAGTTGTGTGAAAAAAGGCTGGTCTATTTCCGTGGAAGTTTCGGTGAATGTGCCAGTATTATAAATCAAAGTTTTCTCTACGTATTAATTATCGAGTGTTGAAGTGGGGTAGAGTTTTGAAATGAATGAGTATTAAGAGGTTACTTTTCGCTGCATAAGCGTATTAACCCTCGCGACAGACTATTCATGTAAGATAATCAGACAGTGCATTCACTAGCTTGCTTATCAGCAAGTGAATGATTACATTATTTTCTGGTTTGTTACTTTAGTTTTATTTGTGACCAATTTGTTTGAATTTTTAGTTCGTTGTGTAACATTTCTTCTAAATTGACGGTAGGTTTTATATCCCCCCCCCCCCCCTCGGACGGAGCTTTTGTGTCAAGTCATCAAGATAAAAAAAATCGATGATGCAATGGATTGCGTCTCCTCTAATTCTTGAACTTCTGCCAGATACGTTTCCATTCGGGAGAAGATAAGTTCTCCTCTTCCCTGAAGATAATTTACGGACGCAACTCCAAGGGCGTCAATGTGGGTGGGATTTTTGAGGAGGTGGATCTGTCATTATCCCTTTTTAATGGGCTATCTTTCCGTTCCACTGAAGAGGCCACCAAATTTTTCCACACGGCGATTTTAATACAAAACTTATTATTTTGTGTGGCCGTCGCTTCTACGCTTTCATCATGCATTTGCGTGCATTCATGCCTTTATTCGTATTTATGTATCAATAATCACTAAATCTATTCATCGCCGGCCTCGGTGGCAACGAGGTAAAGTCCTCGCCTGCCTAACAAGTTCTAGTACCGCCTGGGTATCCCCTATCTTGGGCATGGTTGTTCGTGCTGTTACCTTGTTGAAAATCCCGATGTAAAAGACCAACACGTGATGTTGAAGTTATTCGGGTTTCCCACCGGATGAAGCTCTCCATCTCTGCCGACGTTTCGATGGCCGTGTCGTCCATCGTCATCAGGGCTTCGTCATCGTCATCAGCCCTGATGACGATAGACGACACGGCCATCGAAACATCGGCAGAGATGGGAGCCTCATCCGGTGGGAAACCCGAAACAACTTCAATGTTATCGTACGCCAGGAAAGCCTCAGATCTTTCTACACCAATATGTGATGCTATCTGTGGTAGGGTAATAAATATAAAATAAATAAACTACCGCTAGATACGTATTTTAAGGCAAAATTAACCCACGAATCAGAATAACGATGGGTTGACTCTAGCGCAGTATCGTTGTAAAGAAAAATGGAGAATTCAGCTTGGAGGGAGAGGGGGTTGGTGTCCGCACATGTGTGGTGCAAGAGAGAAGATGTCGGGTGAGGCAAAGCAGACAAAACAACAACCGGCGGGCGGCGTCGAAAGACGAGGATCGGTCTGTTTTCCCGCCCGCATGTGTTGCGTTTTGGATGCGTGAGGGTAGGATACACACCCACGCGAATCCTATTACCCACCCGCCAGCTCACCCTGCGTGCTCTCCGGTCGTCAAATAAACTATCAGTAGAGTTGTAGAAACTTGAATGGATAGAAATCGAGGATGCATATCTTCCGCTCGAAATTAATTTTTTTTTAGAGATGATTCGCTTCGAACTGAAACTATGATCTTGAACTTTTCAGAGCATATAAAGTTGGCCATTTTCTACATTTACCTGTATCTCAAATTTGAAAATTTTAACTCTTAACTATTTTTCTCTGTTGTCATTCGTTTATTTTTGAGGTACTAGAAAATTTGAAAAGGATCTATTCTACTTATCTTGAACATTCATGATTATAGCATACTGTGTATTTGAGTAATCCTTCAACTAATAAGAGCGGTAGAGCGGGAGGTAGGCTTCCTTTTATGTAAACACTGGTATAAAGGTCTTCAGGAGGCGGGGGAAAGAAACCCTTTTGAGGAATTTTTTACTGCCCGTTGGATTTGACAAGGTTTACTAGTAATCTTGCAAACTTATTTGGGGGATCTCCTGGCATTGTGACTCAAGTAATTGCGTTCGAAAGTTTTTGAAAATGACCGCAGTTTTCAAATATTCATAATCCTGGAATCTACTGCAATTATTATTTTGGCTGGTGATTTATTTTGACGCTCTGTTCGACTGTATTTAAAAACCTTTTACAAGCTTTCGGACTCCAAATAAATAGAAATGTTCCCTTCCCTTTCTAAGAACAGTTACCTTTCAATTACATTCACTTGATTCGCATGCACAATTTTCCTGATACATCTTAAAATTTTCCATAATGTACTCTTATGAAATACTATGAAGTGATGCCGTATGACCTCAGTCTCGGATTAGTCGTAGTCCTGGAATCAAGTGCGATCATTATTTTGGTTGGTGATATACTTTTACACTTTGTTCGACTGTATTTAAAAATACCTTCAGTTTAACCTTTCTCCTTTTATTTTCCTCCACTTCTAACATTTAGCGCGCCTCTTTTGAGATTGAAGTGCTCATTTGGACAAGGATACACTTCGGAGAGTTTCATGCTGTGCACACTTACCATTAAGTTCGTTTGGTGATATATTTTATCTTTATGTCATGTTGTGTCCCATTCAAAAGAATGCTGTTTAACTCTTTCAAATTTTAACACTGAAGATGCACAAATAAATGCTGCGAATCTTCGGCAAGAAGATCGGTCTATTTTATTAGCAACCTATATCCATAATGACATCAAGATTTATTCGTTGTCTTGGGCGTGACTTAGTGGAATCGACTTTACATTAAAAAAAACTTTGTAATTCCACATAAATTTAATTCTTTGCGACATAGGATTCAGGTGATTATATCGTAATGTATTAAATTTATGTGGAATTATATAGTTTTTTTACATTTCATTATAAACAACAAGATTTGTTTATAATAGGTGTGTGTGACTTTAGTACTCGTAGATGGAAATTTTTAATTAAAAAGTGAATATCTCCATCGTGTGTTTGGACTTATCATGCCTCCGCATTTTCGTCCCCAGTAGTATTAGTTCCCTCCGCCTTCGTAGCTGAGGCTCCCTCGCTATATCCCGTCTCGACTCCGTTTACGAGTCGGCCATTGCCTCAGAGAGGTCGTCTATTACCGCCACTCCCGGTGCCCGTCCGGTGTTTGCCCCTTCCATTGTTGATCCGGATGATCTAGATAGGGTTTCGAATTCCATACGTATAAAACGAGGCAAGAAGGTTGGCCATACGTGGGCTTCTATTCCCAGTCATGGAAGAGACGGATAGGAAATAAGAGTGAAGAGTTGACTATGGGAGTAAATAAAATAGCGATTACATATCATTCCAGGAAATTTATTTTCCCCAGAACCTTTTGGCTGAAAATTGGCTTTGTTTTGTGTTTTTATTGAAGACTTTTCAACCCATAAAAAGTCATCAATAATTACGTAGTATGGGATTATGGTTAGGAAATAAGTTTCTTTTTTCATGACCTCAATTTATATCGTAATTAATATAATTTTGGAGTATAGGTCACGGAAATGAAATGCAAAAATGATTGCCGACGTTTCGACATTTTCTTTTATGTTCATCTGGGCTATGAATAATGATTACAATGTAATAATACATGAATGCATGAACGAAATAGGAGTGAAGAGTTGACTTTGGGAGTAAATAAAATAACATAGTCAATAAAATACGTTTTATTCCACGAGATTAATTTTCCGGAGGTCCTTTGGACTGAAAATTAGCCTCATTGTTAATGTGAGACTTCTCATGGGTTGATATATAAACTTGATTGATTGAACTAATTTGGGAGTGAACGAATAGTGGTTTAGAACTCTTTTCGTAGCGTGGAGAGGATGTATTGAAACTATACATTCAATTTGTAACGACAGGTTATTTTAATTAAATTCCTTTAGCTTCTGCGAGATTGTGACCAACTCCAGTAGCTTATGTTCACTCTTCTATTATTCTTTTTCTTATGTTTTTAACAATTTTTTCCATCCTTGGCTGAAAATTTATCACCTTGCTTCTTATACATCAAAATCAAGGTGTATAATTATGTAATTGATACCGCTCATGATTCATGAGTAACTTAAACTCCTGCTTTACTTTCTCTTCCCGGAAACGAAATTAATCCATCATATGATTGAAGTAATCTTGAAAAAAGTGCGTGGAATGTAAGTGATGTGATTCTCGCTTGAGATGGAGGTGTATGGTACATCTTTCAGTTTTTCCTTGAGAATTTATCTCAGCTGTATTGAAGCCTTATCACATTTTAGGGGGATGTTGTTTCCGTAAAATAGGAGGAATGAAAAATCTAATGGATTTGCTCTAAAAATGATAGTGCTTTGCATCGGACTAGGCGAGGCATGTGCAGTGAATGTACCCCGGTATTATAACTCAAAAGAAGATAGAACTCTCTAATACCGGGTATTTATGTCATTTATGAGTATCGTAACTCTTAATAGGCGTATATATTTAACTGTAGGTTCGAGTTTACTCGATGTAGGTTTTACATGTTCGAATTTTTACATTGGAGGATGTCATTAAGGGATGATATTTTCATATTTCATGAAGTAAGAAAATATTCCCTTTGAAGTCAATTTAAAAAGTTCTTGAAAGTTCTTTTGTGATTAATATACCATCGAGACCTTAGAAACCTAATCACTGATCAGTATTTTTAACATCTATAATACGTTTACTGTGGACATTTACCAATGCTTTGGGGAAAATACCCTTGTATGAATAACCCATCCATTGGATATTAGCCGGTTCTCATACCTACTAATGTGAATCATTTTCGACAGTTACGGATTACCTTAGAATTGGACGATTTCCTATTGATCACATTCGTATATCTAAGTTGTAGACCGATTTTCGGCACCTTGTGGGATAGTGCTAACTCGATAGGGCTAACACCTGGGACAAACAACGACAAGCCTGATGTGGAACGAACGCGTTAAGGATATAGGGGAGCCAATATCCCTTCCAGGTGATGCCTGTGGTTCCCAGAAAAGCTGCGGTTCCGAGAAATTCTTTAGCTTGGGGTAGCCTGATGGCGCTTTTTAGTGGCTTCCAAAACCCCGTCGACGACTATATTCTTTTAAGAGAGCATAATTACCTCGATTACGGCTCATCTTTTTGGCTGTTACTTTTCACTTTACTTTCACCATATTATTACTGACTTTGTGTTAGTCGTGATTTATCGATTTTGTCATTTAAAGTTATTGTTTGGGTAAACGAGGGGGAGAGAGGAAGAGAGTAGGTTTTGCTTTAGATAGAATGAAAGGGAGTAGGCTTTATTTTGAATCGAGGAGGGAAGTCAATGAGGGGAGGTGAGACTGCCGAAATACTTCGTGAAGCTCAATGCAAACCAGCCTAAATCGGTAGAAAACTTTAATAATTATAATAACAAAGTTATTTTCTTGGCTGCTACTGAAAGTGTTGCGTTTTTAAGTGTAATGAACTGTATCATGCGTCTCTTAATTGTATCGTTCACACTTCAGGTAATTTTGTTTTGAGTTGCTATCTTCTCTGAATGTTCATCAAATGAAAAAAAACATCCAGAAACAAAAAAAACGAGACTCAAAAAATTAGAAGAAGTAAAAGTTTTTCAATCGTCTTGGCATATTTGTGTATATTAGGGGTGGTAATTCTACCCCTAATGGCTCTCTCTCTCTCTCTGTCATTTGTGAGCTATCATGGCGTGCGGACGTGGCCATGACGTCTGGGAATGATCTTAGTATTCTGTAATAAATTGTTGTTGACTTGTGAATGCAGACCTTATTTGACTCACGGACACTACAATTCTTAATATTGATTAAACTGGGCATTGTACTATATTTCCACGAAGGTTTTTTTTCCGTACGACGCGTTTCGTTGTCAGCATATTATTCACAACGGTATCATGTTTAACAAATTTCGTCATTTTTCGTCAAATTCTTCGTATTCTTCACCCCGTACCATGTTGTAGTGGCAACGAAACACCACGTACGGGAATGATTTTTGACGACATACTGTTCAATATCTACTTTAATTAATATTAGTGTATCGTGTTTTCTATCGAATTCTCGTGTTTGAAACCACGCGAAATCCACTTGTTTTCCATGTTCTCAGTGTTCAGTTCCACTTTTCTAGTTGTCACACTTTTTTCGCCTCGTTGCTGCTTCTTTATTTTACTATACGACAAGTACTACGTAAAAATTAGCAAAGAGGATGGGAATAGTCGTCAAGATGCTCTATAAAAAGTGAATTTAAAAGAATAAAAATAAAATAAGTAAATTATGGATATATACTATGGCAAATATGTTCAATCTATCCAGTTCTTTCTTCTTCTTCATCCGTCAACTTTGTATAAAAAGCTTGTAGAAGCGACTGGGTCCGCTAAAACCGCGTGCTCGATAATCAAGGCGTGTTTGATACCTGGATGAGAAGGTTTCGGCGATGACCTGGGGCTCTAGTGAGCCCCAGGGCGGGATATGCGGTAGGAAACCGGTTTGGGCGGCAACTTACTCCCCTGAATACCTTATTATCGCTCTCTTTCTGAGAGAGTTTTGGCATTTCATTTCTCCGCCGAATGATCCTATAATGTGTGATGATTGAGCCTAAATTCGCTTGGATACAACCGATCGAGGAAAGCGTAGTAGCGTATTGTAATTTTGAGCTTTCGCGCTAAATTGGCAAAGTAATTAAGCTGCTTTAACGAGTTACTTTTTTTGCTTGCAAAATAGTCCATGAAAGTGTTATGCCGAGATAAATATTCTTTTTATTCGTCGCGTAGTGTCCATATTATCTGCGTCGAGTTTCATATTTTTCAGTTTTTACACTTTTTACGCCTCGTTACCTCTTGTTTATTTTACAATAAAATAAATATAATGCAAAATCCACGTTAAATGATGAATATGATGGGAATTATATTTAAGAAACTGTAATAGAAGTGAACATAAGAAAAAGAAAATAAGTGAATGGTGGGTAGATAAAATGTCAAACTTCACTAAATATATTGATCACTATACACTCGAACGAAACTGTTCTCTGACTGTTATAGTCCACACTCTCACCACACTGGATAAAACATTATGATCTCCAAAAGGATAGACAGAGGTGGATTTGGATACAAATCGGAAAGATCGTGAATGATGAGAAGAAGATAAGTCGAAAAAAATTCCACCAGTCGTAAGAAGACATCGGCAAGACATATTGTAGACTACAATGAAAATTCCACCTTCTGAAGCAACTGTAAAATGGAACTAGGAATCGGAGAACAGGTTCGTTCTTGTGTGACGAATAATGGTTGGTCGAACTTACCATGCGAACCTCTATTGCTCAGCGCTTATTTTGGCTTTGTGACTGTGACATCAGTTAATTTTCTGGTGATATCAGTTAATTGAAAGGGAAAACTGCCGCTTGACTGACGGCGGAATTTTAGGGAACTAATTCCCACGGTCGAGAGGAAACTCCACCCAGATTCCCTACCGCCTCTCGTCACGTTTGTTTATTTTCGTTGTACCTGGATACGTGAATGGTGACTCACTGTCGCTACCTCATTCATGCCCTGCCCTGAAATGGGAATAATATAAAATGAATATATATCGTAGAAATCTCACACTGTACGTACTACATCACCAAGCGAGATCTAGTACTTTGAGGCGGGAACTTCCATTAAATTTAGATTTTCCCTTTGTTACGCTTTTTACTCCTCATTGCTTCTTGTTATTCAAAGATAAAGCAAGTATATTTATAAATAATCCATTAAACGTAACAAATATGATGGCTATAATCGGTAAGAAACTTTATAAGAAGTGAATACAATAAAATAGAATAAGCAAATGATGGATAGATAATATGGCAAAATGCACATTTATGACAGAATGCGTATAGATAGCAATATTATGTAGGGATTAGCGAATGCGAAGATTTTATCATTTTTAACTTTCAGTGATAATTGAAGGGCATATGTTTCCTCCGTTCGTGGAAAATTTAACTTGAGCGATTTTTTAAATGCTCACTCAGCGGCTTTTTCTTTAAATTGATGAATTGATTGAGGGTTTTCTTCTGCCAAAAAAACAGGAATTTGCTGAGGATTGACTATCATTCGGTCGTTTGCAGTTATTATTCAGCGTACAGATTGCCTTTTCGCTTCGCGTTAAGTTGTTAAATCCGGAAACTGGAATTTTCTCCAGGCATTCTCAGGAGGTGAGAAAATGACGTTGCTAAAAGATCTTGCTTCTTGACTCCTGATAAGTCTCTCCTGGAGTGCACCGCTAGTGAAGTTGTTTGGTACGACTTATTACTGATATTAATAGAGTTCAGATTATTATTTATAATAATGCATTACAATATGACCTACTTTATCTCGCTTTTAAATGAGCTGGGTAATTTAGCTTTCGCGATGAATAAAATAGAAGCGGTTTCATAATGCTATTAGTTACCTAGCGGCTAGATTAGTGAAACGAGTTGTTGCCAAAAGAGCTGCTTTTCCTCTTTATTAATGGGCCGAGTCATCTTTACCTTAGCGTAGATTAAAATTGAGCTTAAACTTAGTAAATACGTAGTAGACAAGTTTTTTCGAGTAATGGAAAAAATAATGTTGCGTTTTATCCTTAACTCCCGATCAAGCGACGCATGGAATCCTGCATTTCCATTTTAGCCTCCTCGGTAATGCCGCCACCCATCATTTCCCCGTTTTCTTGGCCCGAAATGGTAGTGAGATAGTCGGCTCGTCGCAGTCAGTTTTTACCCTTATTGTCGTCGCCATTCTCTGATATCACCATTCCAGCCTTGGACTGGGAGTTTTTTTTTCGTCGAAAGGGAAAGAGAGAGAGTTTAAGTCTCCATCCTGTCGCGTATTTTTCTACTCCCTGGCGAATGAATTCACTCATCTCTCCCCTGTCGCATAGTCAGTTTTCCCGCGAAAGGTGCGTTCAGAGAAAAAGCTCGGTGATACCGCCGAAACAAGCTTGCCCATTGTCAAGGCCCGTATTTGTTTACCTTGCCGCTCCTTGTTCTTTCCGATACCGTGGTAACCCCCCTCTATCAGTTCACATCCTGTGTGCGGTGAAGAGTGTTTGCTCATGGGAGACCACTCAGTTTTGGGTTTCACGGCGTCAGCTCGAGTTTGAAAAGGGGTGAAGGATTTTTTGGTCCATATCGGCGTAGCCCAATTTGCTTTCGTTTGTACGACGTGGTGAAAAAATTTTTATCGTCGATTTCCAGGAAATTTCCGTTTTTTTCCGCTTGGTTCTTCTGCCAATGCTTTTTATATTTCGAGGAAGGCAGGTGAAGACGCGTTGGCCAAAGTAATGGATGAAGAAGCTTTTGGAAAGGATTATCGTTTTGAGGAAGGATAGGAAGCTCATTGGAACGATAGCTATTGACGGGAGAATATTGGGCGACTTTGATGTAAGTGATGGGAAATTCTTAACGTTTGTACATTTTATGAAATTACTTAAATATCACCTGAAAAAGGGATGAAAAATTGAGTGTGAGTCTCTCCTTACCTTTCCGTGGACCACTACACCACCAGGTCCACTGGCATGGCCATCGACCGACTTAATTTCGGAGGGCTGATATTATTTGTATCTTCACATGTTGCTGATGCCGGCGAATGATAAGGGATATAGTTGGAAATTGCCAAAGCCGCAGATTTAAGTTATGATTAAGTAGTAGAACCCTACATCTATCAAATCGGCGATCCTGTTTCGGCGGAACCATCGGACCGGGAGAGTCCATCCGGTTTGTGGAGGTGTGATGGTATTTGTTAATAATTTCTGTAATTCAACGCATGTCGTGGAATATGAATTAAAATTTCCTGAATTTTGTTCGCCGCCTCTGTTCGTTTACTATCGAATGCTTCGTTGTTGCATACCAGGTCATTTGATAACGAATTCTCCTGAGCGCGGAATCAATGTTGCTCCCCTATCAACGGAAGCGGATTAATCAAGAAGCCTTGGCTGCCGAAGTTGCCAACACCTCTCAATACTTTAGAGCATTTCCTTCCACCGCTAGCTCAGTTATCCGCTTCGAAGTGAGCTTCGAGTGAGATTTTTAACTTTATTTGGTCACATGCTTCCCATGTTGCAAGTTCAGAGAAATTTGCCGGCGTCCAAAAAATATTTCCTCCTATCTTATGATTTCCTTGAAACGTATGATGACACCTGGAGCCAGTTTCATCATAAGATAAGAACGAACAGACATACACTCGTTATGGTCGGTCGTAATGCTCCCAAATATTAGCTGTTACTTTGGTGAGCAAATGTAAACTGAACAACTACATAGTTGATTTTTTGTATTATATTAATATTCTATCAAAAAAGGGAATTGATTAGTCTCGAATCTGGACGCACCACATTTAGGAATTCATTAGTCTTGATGAAATGTATGGTGAAAGAGAAAAATAGTGGCTTTTTGGTACTCGGGTATCCCCATTAATATTCATAAGTTCTCACTGGAACAAGTTAATTTGCGTTGAACAAAATAATGTTAGTAAGAAATTATATAGGTGTGCCAATAAAAATATTTTATTGAAAATGTTTGGGAAGGAGAATGTTTGCTTTAGGAGGTATTTTCCACCCATAATAAACCTAGCATAAAATGGAACTTGCACATTTTGAGCTTAATTTTTCCATATGATCTTCTTCTGAGAGGTCAAACTAGATGGCTGTTGTCTCAAAAATTTATCTAAAACATTTTTATGTTCTTATTATTTTTTCATCCTCAGGTTGTGTTAGATCAGGTCGTCTTAATTAAATCAAATGGAAGTTAATTGAATCGTCAAGGAAAAGGGGGCAAGAAGTAGGGTAATTTTTCGTTGGAGAGGTTAAGCACTTGGTAACTATGTTTTAATGTTCCATTGGCTACTTAGTAGGAATGTATATTCTCATGACAAATATCTCGCTACGAAGCCACTCTTGGAACTTGAAAGCCTATCAAATGATGGCAATTCGCTGTCTAGTCTTCCCGCATGTTCCGAGTAGTAAGAATGGAGTAGAGAAACTGTTTGGGATCGAATGAGGCTCGCATTACGTGGTATATTTGTTATTTCAGCCTAAAATGCCTGGTATAAATTTTCATTGGAAATAAAATACCCCACTCGGAATTTAAATGGACATATTGACTAATAACGATTCTGCTTTTCCTCGGCTTTGGTAATAGGAAGCGGTTTTCGCTAAGACTATATGGAGGAGGTAGGATTTCCGTTACAAATTGAGACAGATTTTAGTAGGTCCTATTATGACTAATGGGAAAATAAACTCTTGCTTAATTTCACCCATGGTGTTAACCAGTAGGAAATAAAAAATTAGTTATATTTTCACATTCATTTCATTCTGCTTGTTTATGTTTGAAGCCTTATTGTCAGTGTATCAGAATGTTTTGTATTACTCCCGCTGCGTAGAAATACATATTTTCGCTCGTTTCATCTGAAGATCGTCACGCGGTACATTTAATTGTACGAATTGTTCCTTGAACCTTCGCATCAGGAAATATCGTCTTTTAAATCGTGGAATTGAATTATAATGTAAAATTAAAATAAAACGTGTTCTAATGTCGTTGGGACAAATATACACCTTTAAGTACATTCGTTTCATAATATATCTCAACGTGTTAAACGACATTAACAGATTAGTTATATAGTGAATGTCGTATTTAATCCTCGTTTTCAATGAGTTCCTAGTGTAAAAGTTTGTGTTCTTCCAATCATGCTTGTCGGCACTTTGTTCAGCTCAGAGAAAAATCTTTTTTTAAGCATCTCTACCCCGCTTTGTGTATACTTACACGCTCCACCCAAATCTTCTGCATCCGCTGCATTTCATTTTAAAGTTTCCTCTGCTCGCCCACCATGCCTAGCACTTCTTCGTTACTCTTTCCCTCCGTCCATGTCTCCTTCTCAACTCTCCTTCACGCCCTTACCTCGAACGCCTCCAGTGCTTTCTCGTCCTCTTTCCTCAGCGTCCAAGTATCTGCGCCATATCGTACCATTTAACTTCAACTGATTGAACGGAAAAGTTGTGGCAAATACGACTTTTCTTCCTCTGAATTTGTCAACTGAGGTTTTACTGTATTCAATGCCATTGTATTATAGTGCTCAAGCATTTTTTTGGATCCGCGGCTTCATTCCATTAGTAGCATAGGTGCCTCGTACCGTCACGTCCATCTTTACGAGCGGAAACCGCCATAAAATTATTGTCGCATCGACCGGGTCTTTCCTCGATACAATACCCCCCGCGTCGTACACGTGCATGGATACTTCTTTGCTTTTCATTTCCTCCCATTCTCCTTCCTCAGCATGTAATGGAGTGCTGTTTGGGTATACACTTCCCGTCTTGAGTGCAGCTACTGACCTCGTCTAGCGTTTAATCACCCCTTGATTTGAAAAAGTATCTATCCCATGACTCTCCGTATCCCATTGCTTTTAATTTCCTTTTTATACCTCCTGAACGATCGCTGGGAAAATACTCTTTGCTGCTTTCGTCTTAAAATTAATCTAATCGTTATCGATACTGAACTAAATTCTATGAAGCCGAAGTCACGCGTATTTAATATCGGTAGCATTCCCTAGTTATAAATAAGTAATTTGTTATGTTCAGAATATGTTCTGCTCGGGATAAGGTCGGGGTCGATGACAAAAAAGGCTGCTGCCCTCTCCCGTATTGTCGGCCCGCCTGTTCTTGTCCATCGCCTGGGGAATGTGCTCGTACAACCCTATTTGTGGGATTACATTGTTTTTGTAAATGGTGAGCATAGCATCATTTCATCCTGATGATGATGGGTAAGTCGTCCGTTGAAACGTTGGTATTATACAACGTTGGAATTAAAACCGGTGAAAATCCCGAGTAGACTTCAAGTAATTACATCTGTAATTTGAATTAAAAATATCCGCTTTTAACCTAGGCTGTCATTGTTAACTGAATTGAATCACAGTCTAGTCTTTGTCGAACGATAGCACGCTTGTTATCAGAGAGCTACAAATAAAAGAGAACTGCGGCATTCATTTTGGTTACTGTGACTTTAGTGAAGGTGGATGTTTATGTCGCAACAAATAAAGTTAAGAGTTTTACATAATTAGGTATATGTTAATCAAGTCACTCTTAAATTGCGAAACCGAGTTCTTCTCCGAAGACTCTTCAGTCCAAAAGACACTTTTGAGAGAGACATCTGGCCCTTCGGTATCTTTCTGGAATCGGAAGCTTTAACTCGCAATAAATTAGGTTAGAACTCGTTAAACTTCTCCGTGCTTCCGGAGAAATTCCCAATACAGCTGTGTCGGGAGACGATAGAAAAAAAAACTCGCTTTCGAAAAAACATTTCCATCGTCAGAATGCCGAAGATTTTTGATTGAAGAATTGAGTACCCTCGTTTTATCTTCTCCCGTGCTATAAAAGATTGCGGCTTTGAAGGGGGAAAAGCGGTTTTTGGTATGATGGGAATAAATTAACCGTAGCTGGTGAAGACGAGAAGGATAAAAAAATTGAAGGCGGTAGTGGACATCCGAGAGTCATCTTCCCTAATCTTTTCGAAATAGGCAGCCTTATGAGCGCTTCGCTGCGGGTGATGCTTGGATACCAGTATATATGTCTTCCATCATGGGCTAAATTTAAGCCTAGCTAACCCTCCGTCGGCTATGTCTTCGCATATCCTTTTAAAAAGCAAGTTGTAAGGAGGGTTACAGGCGGCTGCACCAAATCAGCATATTTACAGCTATTTGTGTACCATGAATACATTGTATTCGGAGGGGAGTTATAATGGAAAACATGACCTTAAACTTCTAAGAAAAGAATCGCCGAACTTGACACAGGATTTAGCCTCTTTAGTTTCGAATGCCTGGTTCCGATCCGGACTACTTACGCCTACGTAACGCTTGACACCAAAGATGCGACCGAATATTTGTGTGTTCATACTTTGGGTTATAACTTATTAGTAGCTTCGAATGCTGAAGGGCCCTGTGGCGCAACGGATAACGCGTCTGACTACGGATCAGAAGATTCCAGGTTCGAATCCTGGCAGGGTCGTTATTATTTTTTTCCCCAGAAAATTTTTTAAATACGAGACCCCTTTTTGACAGATATGGTGTGAAGGAAATATTTAAAATACACCTCGAAAAATTATGAGATAGCATTGCTACATAAGTTGAGATAGATTGTAAAAATTTTGAAAATGTTTTATTTTTTCGTTTACAGCCTAAGTATAAACGCATGTTTTTAAAATTATACTCGTATGTGTTGTACTATTATTGTAATTCATTTTTATTAGGCGATGCTTTTTTAATCATTATTAGTGATGCCTTTTGAATATGTCCTCGATGTCATCTCTGCCTATTAGTGATCTCCTTTTATATAATTTTATTTAAAAATGATTTTGATGATGATTGGATACTACGATATGTTTTGTCATCATGGATGATTCCATAGTTTGGGAAAACGTTCGCTGGACCATTTCATGGTCAAGATTCTGTCATTTTTTATGTGTTTGCTATTGAACGTAAAATTATATGCTTCACTAATGGATGACACTCATGAATGCACATAATTTTCACTTGTAATTTCATGTTACTTTCTTTTCAATATCGTCATCACCGTGATATGAAAAGTGTTTAGTAATGTATTGCTCGGGGATAAGCTTAATTGTCAACCTAATTGAACGAAAAATGAAATTGGACAACAGCTTCACCAGTGTGGGTTGTCCTGAAAGTAGTCGGTGCCCATATTTTTCTTTTGTAGTAGCCTCAGTTCTGCATTTGAAAAATTTGTGGCACCTCATGTCTCTTTTTAAATGTATCTCATACCTTACATGACAATTATTACATATCGTGGAATACTATCGTACATCAAAGGGATGTGGTTTGGTAGGAGTGGGTTAGTGGAGTGGTATTATTGGTATCTCTGAATGGTTTTCTCAAGTAAGACCTATTGAAATCTCGTTATTGGTAATCGCTTACTCATAGCAATGATCTATAAACTGCTCAATCATCAATTCTGTTTACACAGTGCTATATCAGGGGAGCTCCAATTATCTCAGGCATTGAAATCTTTCATTGTATGCCATCTTCACAATTCCCACTTTAAGAATGGCATATGAAAGTATATACTGCCGAACTTTGCGGATTCCCTATGGGATTCGCCGATGATTGGATTGTCGCCGGTGATGTCACAGTTGAGGAAGCAGGGTACTCGATACAGTCTTTTACTATACAGTCTAATAGTTTCTTCAAGTCTACAACTGTCTACAACTGAATTCTTGGGTTAATTTTGAGACGAGCATCATCTTCTACAACCAAAACAACCTTCGTGGTGAGTGCTCGTAACAGAGGTATTTCTTGCTTGAAGGCGATGGTTCCTTTGCCCCGCCCTAAGAACGATTTATTTTACGTCTGACGTTTTGGGGGATGTTTCCGACATTAAAAGCATTTGTCAGCAATCCAAGGTGTAGAAATTTAGTGCGTGCTACCTCAAATTAAGCTTTCACCGTGGGCACATTTTCTATCATACTACAAACTTTTAAGGAAGGTTTTTCCTCTCGGGGCAGTGGAATAGTTGAGTCGTCTACTCGCGAAGCCTTGTCTTCTTCTTTGCCCGGGACCACTTATCCATTAGTAGGAGGGGCAGAGAGCGATTTACGTCGTGAATTATTACCCTTGATTGGGCTTTATTTACGCTGCTGGGAGCATCGGGAAGTATAGGTGCACGCGTACCCTTTTTGTTCCTGGAGTTCCGCCTATGTTGTACTCGAGGCCCCGGGGGCAGTCCTAGAGAATGTCACCATCGGCTGACAGATGGCTCTTCCGTTGAGGGGGGCCAATCTTCTCTCGGGTAAGAGAGCTTGGAGATTGCGGGCGATTGATATGACCGTTCCTTTGGGGTCAATGACAAAAAAGAGGCTGCTGCCCTTTCTCGTAACGACGGCCCGCCATCTCTTGTCCCTCGCATAGGGAATGTGCTTCAACAACCCTATTCGTGGGATTGCATTTTTTTGTATTAAGGGTCGCAGCGCGGTTGGTTTATTTTCTAGTGATGTCAGCCGGGATGTCATCCGCTCTCGTTGGGAATAAAGGGAGAAAGTGGACGCCGAGAGAGCGCGGATCTTATGAGTTCCCGGCTTTGTCTTGCTCCGAGTACCTACATCCGCAGCTTAATAGGTTAAAAAGGAAGCGGACGCTAGTGGTCTTGGGATTTTCTCTGCATTTTTCCAGTTTCTTCAGTGCGCGTGGGGATCGGGTTGGTGTGGTGGCTTGAGTGTTGGCTTCCCACCCCGTGGGCTCGGGTTCTAATCCCGGCGGTGGCAGAGAATTTTCAGAGATTGCCTTATCCGTTCTTGAATCTTGTGTGGAGGACATTTCAAGCGTAACTCTCCGTCCGTCGGATGGGACGTTGAGCTGTGGTCCCCTTGGTGCCTTTCGTTTAGGGCAGGCTAATGCTGACGCCGCACAGTGGGCTGAAATCGAAAAAAGCTGGCCAAAAATGATTTTTTTCACTTTTTAATTTGGAAAAAACTAATATATTTTCAAATTATAGAATGATCAGTGACCACATTACTGAAATAATTTTATTTATAACTAATTTTTTTTAAAGCAGGAGACATCTGTCAATTTAATGAAAAATGATCGCAAAATGTTTTCCCCATTTTTTGAAAAAATTGACGGAAGTTTTTTTCTACTGTTGCGTTATGTTTAAAAATGCCTAAATTTAAATCATTACATAATAGAAATTGACATTTTTAGAATCCATTGTAGTGAAAGTTTTAATTCTAGCGATAATATTTATAAGTTTTATTTAAACAATTAAAATGTCCTATTTTTCACGTATTCTTAGCATAATGTAGAGAAAAACTTAATGTTTTTCACTTTGCTTCACGAAGTGTTTAGCACCACGTTATAAAATGAAGTGTCAACTTTAGTTATCAATTGAAAAATCCTGCCCCAATTTGCCACCCCGCCTCTCCCATCAAGTTACGTGCATGAATGTCCAACCGCCCGACGCGGTGGTTAGATGCTAACCTTTGTTCAGACTTAGCTGTAGTCGACGATAATTCGCCGAAAGTGAGGCGAAATTAGAGTTGTCTACTCTTATATACTTTGTATACATTTAGCATGCCATATTAGTCTTGTTGTTCCAATTTTTCCAAGGGCACATTACGATTTCCTTCATAAGTCATATAATGGACTCAACGATTGCGCCGGCAAGTCAGATTCTTGTTCCGGGAAGCGGGCGGCTGCAAAGAATTATATATTAATTCTTGGAAAGCCCAGTTCTTAACACTACACACTTGCATATTCTGCTATCCGTACTCTTCTAGACCTTTTATAACTCCCATCAGCTCAGACACTGGAAAGGGCACACGTGTGGCGGAGCGCCGCCCGTGGCGGGCACTACCCTGCCGACCACGTTAATCCCTATTGTACCCGAAAACCCAACCACCGTGTTATGATTCTTATCTGGCGTTAAAGAAGTTCTGTACTCGTTTCATAACTGTCCCTTTGTAGAAATGCCGCTTATTGCTTTATTGCCTCGATCTATGAAAGAGTTATTGCACTGTTGAGGATCGCTTCCCTTCGCACGGGGTTTTCCACAAATGCTTCTCTCCAATTGGTTGAAAACTATTCTCTTCCACAATTTTACCGAGAAAATTAGTCATTTTGTCTTCGTGAGTGCGAAAGAATGTGCGTGCTTGTGCTATGGAAGCGAAGAGCGAGGATTATTTTCCCTATATCGTGACATTTCAGCGTTGAGGCCGAACTAAGTACCACTAGTGAAGGATATCTCGGAACGATAAAAAGGTACGTTTTCCAAGTAAAATATCTCTGTGATCGTGTGTATTGTTTAGGGAAATATGTTCTAATTTCGCATTCCTTACGCGGTGATTTAGATTGTTAATATTTCGGATGAGAGAAAATGGAGCGCATGAAAGTAACCTGCAAAGGAATACATGACGTTATTGTTAATGAAAGTGGAAATTCGCTGTCTTCAAAACGTGAATTGCCCTTCAATATCTTTCAGATAAGTTAAAATTGGGGATAGACGAGAAGACAAAGGAAATGTTGAAGAATGTCATGGATAAATACGTTTTCAATGGGTATATCCAGATATGGAAAGAATACAAGAGAACCAGTGTCAGGTTTGTAGTAAAATTTCGATGTTGTTTAGAGAAGGATATACCGCTCCCAACAGATATGCATGAATCTCTTCTTGAGACTCCTTGTCAAAGCATGGTCAAGGCACGACTAATGATGGGAACACAGCCCGACGTATTTTCTGAACCTAAGCTAACATCAGAAATTACCGGTATGTTTACCATCAAAAAGTCATATTGTATAGATTTTTATTTATTAATTCCAAAATTTGTTATGAATATTTAAAATTTTTTGGAAGAAGGATTTGGTGAGGACTTTTTTTCCTTTTTAAATAGGCATTAGCGAGGAACTCATCTCAAGGTTTACCTTTATTTTAAAAGCTCTGACATCTGGACTTGAGATAGATTACGCCAATTTCAGCGAGTACCGCTCAGAAACTCCATCCCTTTTTGTGGATATGTATCCGTGATACTACATGCCTCCCACGGTGCACAAAGTGCAGTTTCATGCAGCATCACTTGCCAAGGTAGCAGTGCTTCCAATTGGCCAATTTTCTTAGGAGGGCTTTGGAATCTGTCCACAAAGATATCAAAAGATTCGGAGCGCACCACAAGCGAAAAATTTTGCGCTTAGAAGAAATGTGAGATCTTTTCCGAAGGCTCCTCCTTACTTCGGATTATCTAATATCCAATAGTTATGTATGTAGGTACATATGCTAAAAGAAATGTTTCAAACTATATACGAAACTTACTTGTATTAGAGGAGCCAACTTCTGATGAGGACAGTGACGGCTGGGAATCCGATGAAAACTGGTAGTGGGCTGGTAAATTTATCCCTAATGTTTTCTTATGTTTTATATACTTATGTTAATATATTATGGTTCATAAATAATTTTATGTGGCATTTTGGTTTATGGTATAAATTTTTTGCTAGGTGATTTCTTATGTGTGTCCTTTCAAAGTGTTAACGCAAAATTAGTTGACTAAATCATTAATAATGTTTAAAAAAATAATTTATGTATTTTGTATGAACATTGTTATTTAAATGATTAAATTTCATGGTAAACTACTTACTTTTTTATTCCTAACTATTAATTTCAATTAAAAGTTCCCTCTTAACTGAAGCCGTCCAAATGGTCGATTTTTGCTTTTTTTTTCGTCTCCGCGAATTTGTTTAAAAAATTTCCCAGGATCAATTTTTCGGCAAAAAGTCTTTATATTCATGTTATATAACCCAAATATGAATAGTAGGAAAAATTTCGTCGAGCTAATTATAAAAATATAGAAGATATGATTTTTGGCCAGCTTTTTTCGATTTCAGCCCACTGTGCGCCGGGTTTCTCTCCACCCTTCATTCCGTACCCTTCCCTAATAGGGCAAATGACCTTAGCTGTCGGTCACCTTTTTCAATTACCATAGCCTGCCTTCAGTGCGTGGTGGCTATTATGGACAACATCTTTGCCAGCCAGAGAACTGGCGAAAATTGTGAAAAATAGTCAACTCTCGCGTTAAGGAACCCAAAAAAATGAAGTTATCACCCATTTTCTGCCCAGCGAACACAATAGAAGCAATAGTTGTACTATCAGGGTTCATATATATTTTCTCTAATTTACTTAAAATTCATTCGTGCAGTCGGCAGTTCTCTCTGTTACAGCCTCTATAATGTAAGGAATTTAATGGAAATAGATTTTTTGTACCAATTGTTCTTGGTTAGGCGGTTTGATTATCAAATTTTGTTTTGAAAAATTCATTGTCCTTGGTATTAGTGCTAATACTGCGAAAAAAAGTATGCACTCCAGTGTATTGTCAATGTTTAAGCCAGGACATTCTAAGGGCTATAATTTGTGGAATAGTTCTATTTTCATGCTGACAGGCCTGAAACAAAAAACGTATTAAGCCTTCAAGAGTGTACAGTAAATATTCCTTTATAGTTTACTTTTCAATAGTGCGGAGCGTTAATTTTTTCAGCTACCAAAATTAATAATAGCGTTCATTGAAAAACAATAATGATACTTTGTCCAAAATTGTCAGTGGAATGAAAATGCGAATTTTAATTTCACCCGTGAAATTTTATCATACCATTGCGCGTTCTTATAGCCTTTTATGATAATCCATGCGTTGGACTCATTTGCTACCAATTTTTTTGCAAATCTTTTGCCTTGATAAGCAATATGATGATCATAAGTTTTCAGCCATGGAGTTTTCCATTTTAGGACGATACGAGTGTTTATACCAAGAACTTGAAATTATAATTGGGTAATTATTAGTAGTTTTGAGTTCTTCGTTAGTACGTTACTAATTAGCTGATGGTATTTAGTAATAAAATGACTGGTTTAAATTAGTTCAAACACTAGATTGCACTCTATACATTAAAAACTATTACAACATTTCTTTTTCAATTATTACCATTTTGTTTTAAAGATATAACCTTCGTAAATATTAATTGAAATAAAATATAAAAGATTATATTTAGTAGGAGTTATTTCTGCGCGAGGGTTTGGGTTATGGATGATTGATAGTGTTGTAATCATTGAAGTATGAGTGGTTACTCACCAAAGTAAAAGCAGAGACTCCTTCGGTGGAGGGGTTTGGGAGGAATTTTGCAGATGAAAGGCTTCGGCGCCGCAATTGTTTGCTTATCTTCCCCCGACTTGAATTAGTTGACTCGGGGGTAAACTCTTGATAGAGCATAATGGCGTGGATCTCTTTCGATTGCATTCGGAGTGTTTGTCTTACACTCCTTTTGTTTAACTCCCGGGGGAAATATCTTCGGGAGTCAAAGAAAAATATGCGGCTATTTGAATTTCGCTGCGTAAATGTTTGGCTTGCCTCTATCCAATGCCATTTTTTTTCCGTGGTTCTGGCGCCCTAAGTAGTGAGTTCGCGGGTTTTCAATGAACCTTTGTTTGATTGTGACTCATACTTTTGTGTTTACCTGATTTGCATCTAAAATGAATATTTTTGGTTATTTAAAATGACGTGCTCATGGTAAAATCACTTGTAGAATGGGGTTGAGTATTTTTTGTCGCGTTATTCAGAGACGGACGTTTTTACTTGCTTCCATTTTTATAGAAATTTGTGTTTCTTGAGTGGTCTCTGAAATATAGGACTCTGTCTTACATAGTTCCTTGACTTTTTTATTAGGCCAGATTATTTACTTCTTTGTTCTCCCCACTTATTATTATGTCTTCATGATGTTGCATATAACTGTCAAAGAAATAACTAAATGAACTTTCCTCCAATTATTACCGTCGTGTGAAGAAAATCCATCGTCGAGAAAAAGGTACGGCTGATTGAGTTTTGTTTGTTGGTCTTTCTCTGTGTGAAAAATCGTTTACCACTGGTAAATGTCTACGTTTTTACAAATCTGAAAGACTTTTTTCGGTTTCAACATCATTGGATCCATTATCTTTAGCTCTACGTATTGAAAGAGCTGGCGTGAACCTGAAGCATGCCGATTATTGTATCTAGACTCGTGGTTTAGGCTGATCATGTTGGTGTAGAAGCATTTCAAGTGATTTATTCTGTGGTAATAATTCAGTGCGTAGGTACATTTTTCTCTTGGGTCCGATATATCATTGCTGATTTGGAAATTTCACGTGCCGAACTATTGGATTCAGCTTATCTTATCAGAAGCGACTCAACCTTATGTTTCCTGTTATCTTTGTGTACATAACAAGTGGGACACCTCACTCCGTTTCCACCCTATCATTTCATTGTGCCGCCGACCTCGAGTTATTGAGTCACGCAGTGGTAAAGATCTGTATCTTCGAATTCTGTGCTCACGTTGTTTGATCGCGTATCATTAGATTTCATTAAAATATAACGTAAGAACATAAATTATGGTACCTTTCTATGAACTAATTGGCATCATTTAAAGTGAGGAAAAATTTCGCAAGTCTTTCTCATTATTTATCTACTCCGCTGATTTTCGTGATCTTTGTCTCGTGTAATGGATAATTTAAGTATCATCATTCGTAGTCAATTATTTTCCGTGGTCACTGGAATTGCGTCCGAAACAAAATTTCATTCTTCATTATACACTTGATAATATTTCGTGAAATCGTTGACAATTTTAGCCATTATTTTAGATAAATGCTTGTGGATGAGGGTGGCTAATAAAGCGATCCTAGTTGATAGTATTCATAACAATAGGCTGATAAAATTACACATCGCCAAAGTATGCAAGTAATATGTCGGAGCAGAAAAGTATTATTTGCATAATAAATGTATTTAAAAGTGCTGCATCACTGGCGCTCCATGTTTTTATACTTTTAATTTCCTTTTCCTGATTATTACATCCTTTTTGGGTTGTGGAACTGGGGAAAAGTATTAATTATAGTCGAGATAATTCAATTCAATCAATGCAATTTGAAGAAGGCAACTTGGGGAGCTAGAATATTCTTTGCCTTGATAGCTAAAATGTATCCAGTCAAAATAAGCTCTTCATCGAATTAATCACGAATGTTCTCATTATATACGAAAGGCTATCTGCATCGCCATTTACAAGTTTTAATTTCGTGTTTTTTTTTTAGAAATGTACTACTACGCCAGTGGCTTAGCCAGGAATTTCGTTCGGGGGAGGGGGGGGTGATGTGGGGGGGGGGGGGGGGGAGGGGTCCAAAACTAGGGGGAGAAATTTAAAAAAAATATGGTACAAAGTAATGGGTTTTTAAATAATTTTATCACTTTTCACAATCGAAAAAACTTCATCAGTTAAAAAAATACTATGTAATTTCATGATTTTTCAATAATTTGTTTTCTTTTATTAAGGAAAATGATTGTGCTTTTATAATTCGGGGGGGGGGTCCGGACCCCCCAGGCCTCCCCCCTGGCTACGCCACTGTACTACGCAACCGTGGCTTGTCTTCGTGATGCATTCTGCATCCAGAAGTATCAAACTATGAGCATTGAAAAGTTCCCGCACAGCTGGTATTTGTGACGCTGTCGAAGTTTCTATTTTATTCTGTAGGTAGCGCTAGCGAACGAAGCATTCGTCGGTAGTACTAAGGGTGTTCGATAGATGCCGCTACGGTCGTGATTTGGGGAAGCGGAGGTCGGGAGTGACGAATAAGCTGTGTACAGTAAGGTTTGTTCGTCTTTTGACCA
This sequence comes from Ischnura elegans, assembly GCF_921293095.1. Lineage (NCBI taxonomy): Eukaryota > Metazoa > Arthropoda > Insecta > Odonata > Coenagrionidae > Ischnura > Ischnura elegans. Next base: position 69,203,834 of record NC_060250.1, read on the forward strand.
CCGTTACTTACGCGCATATATGAACATTATCTACTTCCACTGAAGTAATTCATTACTGGTCTCATCATAGGGAATATGTTTCTAACAAAGCTGTCCTGTTGACTAATAGTAGGAGCGATGTGTAAATTGTATTTTTTGCGGAATTATTCAAATTATTTTCGGAAGCGATATTATGTTTTCGCAGTAATAAAAAAATATTATTCTTATTTAGTTCATGCCAATACTATTATATATTAATGAATAGTTTTAAAATTTTTAGTTAGTAATTTAAGAAACTACGCTTTTTTCATTTCACTGAAAATTAATTTGTCGTCTTGTGTTACCCTAATGTGGTCATTTCAAGAAACGCCTCGAAATACATCTTCTAAGTTCTCTTACCCTGTGTTTATGTGTATCATAAAATAAATTTTTCTTATTTCTGATTATTCAGATGGGTGATGCGTCTTAGCGTAAAATCTTTAAGGACGTGCTTGAGAATTCCATTAGTGTTTGTGTAGATGCTGTTTTCCGTCGATGATATGTTAAGTGAGTATTGTCTTCAGTGCTTTATTGAAGGTTCACTATATTCCAATATTAAACTAGAATTTAAATTCCCTGAAATTTATCACTGGCAAGTTTTATTTTTGTGAGTAAATGAGGACGCAAAGCATAATGTTTCGTAACGAATTTAAGTATACCGGGACTAGCCACGGTGATAACTTTTACGGGAGTCACCCGCAATGCACAATTGTGCGAAAAATCCACAGAGGAAAAAATCATTCGCCTTGACCGGGATTCGAACTCGGATCCCTCGATTTCCGGCCGAGTGCTTTAGCCAGTTAAGCTACCGAGGCATCATTCATCCCTGTGGAAATTTGTGGACTATACCGGACAAGGTGGTATGGACTGCTGAGCATATTATGCGACGAGCAGTCCAAATCGTGCGCACGGCGCCACAGCCGGAGAGTAAAGAGAGAGGTTTTTTCGCACATAATGTTTCGTATTTTTAAATTGCGAAGCATCTATTGAACTATGCATCATGAAGGCTATTATAAATTGCAAGCATATGCTTAATATTTCTTAATATTTTCAATTTAAATGATGGGTCATTTATCTTTTTATTTGATAGTATGTTTGGGTGCTGCAACACAATGATGTGCCAGAGTTATGCGGGATGTGAGATTCCTTTTTTTTTTTTGAATTATTGAATGAAATAGCTAGATTATTTATTCTTAAATTGGTACAATTGATTGCAATGATTTGTATTTAACCTCGCACTTCTTCGGTAATATTATTTGTTATCCTTCTATTCTTTACTGGAAATAATGGAATATACCCCGTTAACATAGAGTACGGATATGTATTGGTACCCAAAAAGTTAGTTCCTTCTCAAATTGCAGTGTCATAACAGATCCAATTTAAAACTTAAGTAAATTATCATGCATTTTGCGTTCTGGGTTCTCTCGACTCCTTAATCTAGAAAAAAAATCGCGGGCTAGGAAGCATCATACTTTAAAAAAGCCACCCGAGAGTGCACATACAGCGCGCAAATTCGACAAAGGAAAAAAACATTATTTCCCTTGACAGGGATTCGAAATCGGATCTCCCGAATCCACTTTCAAATACCTGTATAGGTAAATTATTTTCTCTGTGGCATAATCGCACTTTCACTAGTCTCGATGGAGCGTATTCAATCCTGTATTGTGTAATATGAGGAAATTATATTTTCTTCTTATGCTAGCATGACCGTTCCCGTTGTTAGTCCTCTAATTCACGTTGTGGTATTTTAAATTATTGGGTGTCATTCTAGCTCCTTCCGTTAATGTGACGTATTTCTACTCGTCTATGTAGACACGATTATTAATTTAATTGTATTATTGCATTGTGCTCCATCCTTATGCGTGTTCTTTGAAGTCTTGAAAGGACTGTTCCAGTTGTAGTGGCTCAATGTTATTCTTTCGAAATATGTCGCTGTGATGGTTGCCGAGAGCATAGGATAAACTGGTTTTTCTTGTCCGATTTGTCACTTCATCAGTTTTCGACCGTATATATTTCCAAATTCCTCATAATTTCTTCATGCTATCAAACCCACCCGAAGGATAACAGGGATTATTTTCATCTTGCTTGATAGCTTGGCAAATGCTCTGCTAAGTGTTTTGATTTCCTTTTTTTTTAGATCCCTTGCCAACTAGTTCCCGTCTCTGTTGCCAATATATATTCTTTGGTTGTTTTGGCCTGCCATTCATTCTTTTTAAAAATTTCCTGGGGATAGTAGTCATCTTGTAATTCCTTATTTTATGTACCTTTAGTACCGTGCGTATGGATCCGTTTCAATGTAATTGTGACTCGGGTTCGCGATATGTTTTCTCCTCTGGTATATTCCTTATCGTCATTTAATAATGTGCGATAAATATAAAATACAGTTTAATAGTAAATCAAGATCTTTGAGCGTTAGCAAGCTTGGGAACTGGTGAACTAGTGACGTTGAAATCATACCATTGTGGTTAAAATAAGAAGCTTTCGCTCCAAGATGAGCATAGCGTTCCATTTTGAGTCGACTACTAGTAGAGTTAAGCATATTATAAGTAATAAGGATTAGCATTACCAGTGAAATGAAATTTTTACATAATTAATGATTATAACTGTCTTGATTTTTTCCGTTTTTCTTTAATAATAGCATCAGGCATGCATTCTTTTGTGTGTAAAGTCAATTGTGGCGGTAGCCTGATCGAGAAATTTTCACTTCTCTGGTTATTTCTGATAAATGTTGAATAAATTATTGTATTCCCTCTATCTCTGAGTGTGAATTGTTATGTTTACTCTATATTTTCCATAATTTTGCCACACTAATGCGATGATCCGTCAAATATATTTGTGGGATGGGTGGAAAGTCTAAGATATTGATATGAATACTTGCAATTTTCCACGATTATAAAATTTATTACGACCTTGGTTTCTTCTTCAGGTTTTCCCATCTCCTCCCCTACTCTCTCCCCTTACTTCCCCCACTCCATTTGAAAATTGCATAAATTGAATGCACTATGCACTACACACCATTTGTAACTTGAAGATGATGTAGTAACATTGGAACCTAGGCAGTGATTAATTTTATAATCGTGGAAAATTGCAAGTATGCATTTCAATGTGGAAAAATTCGACTCCTTTACCCTTGAATTCTTGGACTTTTATGGGAATTCTAAAACTTAAGTTTAAAAGATTGTCTTTCGGCGTGTGTCTCTTTCATAGGCAAATGTTCTGTGTTTTTTGAAAGACAATCACATCTTAATGATAAAACCCGCCTACGAAGACCCAGGATATTTGAAGGGAACTATGGTATTAGCCATCTGTAATTGAAGGCTCAATGCAGGATTTACACCCACCTCAGTTCAATCCATATCCTCCTCCTGGATATATGCCTTTAAATCAAATTCTGTTTCCAAAATGTCTTCCCTCAAAAAAAAGTTTCATGGGAAAGGAGTGTGTGATTTTTGCTGTCAAAAAGCGTTGGTGGAATTTAATTCATCGGAATAGACCTAAGGGTTTACAAATCGTACGGTTTTTTTCTCGTCGTCGGCGGCTGGAGGTCGAAAAAGTTATGTTCTTAGTTTTGGACTAAACGGGGAAGGAAAGAAAAATATTGTGGAGGGAATGCCGTAAAGAAAGAAAAGATCAAAAGGCAAGCTGAAGGCGTCAGAGAACGGATGTGGTGAGAAGGCCAAGAGAACGCGGTATAGCTGCCCGAGGTGTAGGCTGGGCCAGTCGTCTTCAGATAAATTGAATAATTAAGAATGTAAATTAAAACTGTGTTGGCGAATGCGAGAAATTTCTCTCCCGCTTAATGTCTTGCCGTCATTTATGCTTCCTTTCCATATACTCCGGGCTTTCTTCGGTTGTTAATCGTGGGAGACGACCGGCAGCGGTTACAAGAGTTCTGTGTAGGCGTGTTCTTGATAATTTTAGTACTGCTTGGAGGTATAGGTGCCGGGGAGGTTCGATAAAAACACTGTCGGCATCAGGCGAATATTTCAAAAGGAATCGCCGTTAAGTGTGGAAAATTTTTAGCTGAGAATGTACTTCATTTGAAAGGCCAAGGCTATCTCCATCTACATATCAACTCGCAATCAGCTTCGTTAGGCGCGTGGCGTAAGGGTAATGGAACACCTGCATTTAGCCTGCTCGGGAACATTTTGAAAAATGTAGTGCGTCTGAGATATTAGACTGCTTTGATTCGGCTTAGAAGTCTTCGGCATTTTGCAGTCGTTATTAAAGAATTGTGCATTTTCTGAAATAAGGTAGCCTTATTCCCCAACTATAAAATGGTTATTTTTTTATTAATGAGAAATAATGCCAATTGCAGGGAGACCTTAAGGTCACGCGTGAGTAAAATAATAATATTATATTTGCAATCTGAGTGTGGAGGTTTGAGCAGCAGACCCTCAGCTTCCAACGTACCATTGCACAAGCGTACGTAAAATGATCCCCAAGCTGCACCCAATATGTGAATCTGAGCTCCATTGAATTACTGTTCTCCGCGATTTATGAGACAAGGATCCAAAATTCTATAAATCAGCAGGCAGATATTAGGCCAGCTATTCTACCCAACTTGGTATACTATTTATATTTTACGAATAGAGACTGCTGAAAGTAGGGAGTCTTCAATATCATTTATGCGCAATACTTAATTGGGAAGTTGTTACTCCTCGTTTCGGTTTTTCATAGGGATAAAATAAGGATAGTTTCCAGGAATGGGTCAATGTGTAGAGGAACTCGTCGCAGTAATTTCCATACAGTTTGCAAAATTGCCCATGTTTTTTCGGATTTAGATACTTTCCTTTCCTTATATCCTTTGCCTTGCAGTTAGATAATTATCAAGTTACACTACGCTATTAGACATTGGGGTTATAAGCTGTATTTTCCCTTCATATTCTAATTTTACTACTTTTACCAAATTATAAATTTACAAGACGTGGTAATGAAATGTTGATATATTGTAGAGTTATAGAGTTACTACCTGCTGAACGGATTATTGTAAATAATGCATTATTCGATTATTTATTTGTACAATTACTAAACGCCAACTTTACTTTAAAGTCTTTGAAAATGCTGTCCAAGTTTGAAACTCGTTACTTCCTTCGAATATATCGCCCAGTGTCATATGAGATCCATGTAGTGTTGTCCAAGGAAAATTTGAGGAGATATCTTAAACTCAAATATAGTTTGCATTCAGACAACGCTTTTGGGTGGAAGGCTCTTTCATGCAGGCAGAAAAAATTGACGGACCAAAAAAGCACATAGCAGGCTCTGACACCGCAGAGATGTTAATTGGAAATAAAGCGGAACTATAAGTTAAAAATGTGACGTTTCCGATTCAATTCCCTTTACAACTTTCTGGGTCCGGCTTTTTCCATACGTTAAGTCTAATTCTTTTTATACATGATGCGTTTTCCATCCTTTTCCTTCTTTTTTCTGTCTGATTTTATTGCTCTATTTGTATCCATTCATCTGTTTCGCAAATTAAATAGGCAGTTAATTATCTACTGTTCTTAATTACGATTAGGTTTTTTGTTATCGAGAGCAAAAGTCGGAAAATTCCTTCGAGAACATATGTCAAGTAATCCAACTACTTTTGATGTATGTCCTTGGTGATGACTTACCGGCTGAAGCGCGTAGTACCAAAGTAAAACTTGTGGAAAAAGTGCTATCTTGTTGTCTTCTACAAATATGCATTCTTTCCGCTGCATCCCGCCTGCCTCAGTATATTTTTTCGTAATCCAATTACGACGAAAAAACCTGCGCTCTGTTTCTTCCGAAGTTACTAACCCGTACAATTGGTGTGGTAACTTCGGGAACTATAGCCACCGAGGTTCATTCAAGCGTGAATGTAGCATCTATTGGAACTCCTCCTATCTCCTTCTCCTTTTCTCCTCTCTCTCCCTCTCTCTCTCTCTCTCATCTGTCTTTCCATCCAGTTCGCTCCCTCGTCCCATTCATAACCTTCTTTCGGCGATCCTCACGTCTGCTGTCCAATCATTCAACTTCCGCTTCACGCCATCAAATCAATGAAGCGACAAGTTCTCCCAGGAGACCTCCTCCAGCGGTGCGCCCCAGTGTCAAGTGCTTCCTATTTTATCCTTCTCTCATCTCCATACGTATCCTCAAGCTCATCTCTTCTCCCCTCTCCTCCATTACTATGGCACGGCCTGCATTCGCAGTAACACATCACGTGCTCGGGAAATTGCTCGTACTCTGCCTGCACGTGGTTCTGCCGATTCACAAAAAATATGACCGAGGAAATGATTTTTTGCGTGTCCGAAGAATAAATTCGTCAGATGCGAACGCGAAGATGGACTCAAAGCGATTCGAACCTACTAGTTCTTGAAAGAGTATTTTGGTTGGAAATGTATTACGAAAAGAATTTTATTATGACAGGAAATGAATATATGTAACTATAATTGAATGAATCAAGAGATAGATTTTGGGAAAATGGTAAAATAGTAATAAATCTAGTGTTGTGTCGTGTCATGTTTTTACCATTGCTAAATACTTTCACGCATTCAACATGTTTATGAGTATGACTTTGATCATTTTTTTCTTTTTATAATATTCCATGGATGTGCAAACATTCATTTGCGATCAATTTTTATTGGTAATAAGTTATATGCTTATATTCATTCAGGAACACATCTGAATCGGCTGGGAAACTTCTCTCCGCTCGTATATCTTTAGTCGAAGTAAAATAATTTCCAGGATTGTCTATTGTGATAGAGGCAACTGCGAGAAACGTTTCAAGGCGAGAATAGACCAGAGAAGAGGGAACTATAAATAAATGGTTAGGAAAACTGGGAGGCGAAAAGAAAGAACTAAGGCCGGTGAGGTGAATGGATCGGTTGCAGTGGCGTGGGCCTTGAAATAGAAAATGAATCGCGTGAGAACTGTGTGAAGGATATATTTCACTGCAATCTCGAGTGATCTCGAAGACGTGTCTCCACGTGATGGCATGGTAACGTGGCTTGGTGCTCTCTCTTCTCCATTAATCTGTTATCATTTTTGAATTTGTGCGCCTCAAATGGTTCAAACCCCGAGACAAACCTCCGGATACCCATAAGTAAAATCCTCATTAAATCTTTTACCCGCTTGGCTTTACTTCTCCATTTCTTACATTTAAAATTACTCTTTTTAGTAATCGTCTGAATCATTTCATTGGTTACCAACCAGGTTCTATAATTTAGTGAACGCTAACCTTCAAGTAGTCTGTGTGTGATAAAATTCGGGTCTTGAAGAATTAAACTTGACTCCATTTAAATTTTAGTTGACCAAACAGAAGTGTAACTTTTAATTTATTAAATGCCATGGAATCCAGGTTTTCCAAGGCGGCATAAGTCCACATAGTCGGAGTTTAGGGTGAACAATCTTTTATTATATATTTGGGACCAATAGAGTGGATTATTCAATTATTTTTTCAAGATAAGATAGTGAATTAATTTGTTGATATTCTTAATGAAAAGTGGAAGTGATTTCTGTGGTGGCTTTGAAAATGTACAGAGAAAGTGGTTTTTATCAATACTTGGCTTATGGGCTTGTTTGGAATGAAGAGTTTCAATTATTTTAGTAATGAGAATAGCAGTGGTGAAAGCCTTTTCGACCTGGTTCTTTTGTAGTAATGCATGTTGATCATCCGACTGTCTCTATGATTTATTATGATCGCCACGTGTCAGATTCTCACTTCGATCCGTCTGGCTTTATTGCTTGACCCTGGAAGTAACTGTCTTCGTTTTGACTCATCTCTGAACAATAGTGGTTTCTCCCCACACCGATTCACTTTGGAATTACAAAGGAATAAATCGGGTGGCTATTAAACCACATTGGTGTAGAGTAGCGGTATTAAGTTATGGACGCTGTAACTTTGTATCCGCTTAAATATTTTAGTATTCTCATATATGCACGCCTTAATGTTCTCACAATCAGTATCATTAGTAATAAATCGATACGAAGAATTTAACAAGTAAGTGCTTGCAAATGGTTCCTTTTTAGCGAGTCTTTATTGGTCTTTATGCATCTGAAGTGCTCAAACCACTATTTATTGGCTGGCATTTTAATCTTGTAATTTATCACCCTTGTTACGAATAGCAGTAATATTTTAACATGTTATGGAGCCAACCTAGTTCAGATAACTATGAATATTGCAGTAAAAACACGTTTGGTTTCCTCCTTCTACTGATAAATATAAATAAATTGGCCTATACGGATAAACAGGTCAATATTTCCCATCTCTAAATATTTAATTATACTTTCCTACAAATCCTCTTAAATTATATATTGTATTATCCTGGGTAGTTGAATGTCCGCCTCATCTCTATCCCATGTGATCGTTGGTAAATATTTGGAAATGGGATATTAAGTACGACTTCCTTGTGTCCTTTAAAATTTTGCCTTTTTCTGTTTATTATAACATTTCGTTTTTATTCTCTGTAATAAGGTCATTACGTCTCCTGGCCGAAGATGTGTTATTTTTTATTTTTACTCGCCTATTCCTCTTTCCAGAAGAGAAGTTCTCTGCTCGGCATCATTTCGACTTTTTTTATGACTGCAGGACACCACTTAACTGAATGTGATGTGTTTCTTTTTTATTGTATAACTGGGCCCACAAGAGGTGTATTATAGGTCCCCTAGAACAATCCTAATCACCTCTGCCGTTACACTCAAGTACTGTTTTTTTATATATAGGTTATCTGATTTGGTTAGAAATGATGCACAGATTTGAAATAATTATTAAATTATGATTCTCAAACACGAGGCTATGTATTGATTGACGCCGCGCGAATTAATGTGTTGTCGAAGCACCGAAAAACACAAAATACTAATTAACTAGCATTGTTCCTGTTGATTGGGGCTTGTAGCATTTTTTACGCAGGCAAAAGCCCTCCTCAGTCATATATGTCTCTCCCCGCTATAGTGAGGCATTGGCTTCCCTCGCTGTGTCTATGGCTTCGGTCCCACCTTGTTTTTGACCGGCTCCATCCATCATCACATTTAAAGCTGCTGTAAACGAGGACGGCCCAACCCCTTAGGCAAGCCGGATGGCCGTGTAGAGAAGGGGAAGGCGGACAGGGAACTACATGGCACTCGCTCGCTAGATAGTGATGAGAATTAGTTCCTGGAGGGCGAGTGAACAGAGAAAGCTATTGAAGCTCGTGTTCAATCAGTTCTGAATGACTTTCTGTATGGCGTGCGTTCCCACGAAATGTATCTCACTCGTACAAGGACGAATTTTCTTTCGAATTAGTGAGCGACCCTTTCAGCGCCCTTTAGGAAAACTAATCTGTATGTAGCAGTCGTTCGGTATGATTAATGCGTTAAATAAAATTAAAAAGGTGATGGATAATTTGATAATATGAGTTGGTCACACTTAATTTGGTTTCTCACTATCAAGTGAACCCAAGTCACGCAACATGGATGAAATGGTTTTATAGAATCCTATTTCGGAAGGTTCGATAACAATTTGGGTCTCCATGCTCAAAATGTTGAGTTAGATCTCGGTTAGATGTTCGGGAGATTCGTTTTCCGTTTTATGTGCAAACGAGTCGATTGGGTGCTTGAATTCTTCAAGCGGGTAATTAGGAGGGTGGGAACATTGTTGTGTCACGTGTTGTCGAGTATTGTGTCCATAAGTGTTTAAAATATTCAAAAAATTCCCTGCCGGTTTTTGAAAGGGCAAGGAACTTAATTGTTTACTTTTAAAATTATTTGTTATTTTCAATATGATTTCATTTGACGGATAGTTCATTATTTGAATAGGCTAAGTTTAGCACTGAGACATAATTGGAATAAGGTTTTTAAAATTTCAAGACAGTGATGACTTTGTGGTTATTTTTCAACTCTTAAAGTCCAAAAGCGTTGTGATAAGCGAAACTTGAAAATGAAACGCAGATTCCTTAGATAAATATATAAAGATGTACCACTCGCAAAACATATGTCCATAATGCAGTGTGTAAAATACTAAATTGTAACGATTCCCCAAATTTCTTTGGTACTAAAAAATAGTTATTCTCAAGATATTCCAATTTGAAAAAAATAGCTTTGGTATATTTGCTATCATTATCGTATCGAATTATCAAGTATACTGACACGTGTATTGAAAATTCGCAATCCTGTTCCAGTCTTCGATCATCAACCCTAAAATTCCTGGTCAACTATGTACGTGGATAGAAAATCCTGTATGTAATAACGATTCGATATATTTTAAGAAAAAGCATATTCAATATATATAGATCGTGAGACTACACGCAAACCATATTTCCATTGGGCATTGTGAGGAAGACCAAGATGTACCCATTCACCAAATTTCATTGGTCCAACGTAAATACTAATCATGTTATGCCAATTCGCGTATTTGCTACAATTATCGAATCGATCTTTCGATAAAACTGCTATCTGCACTGTAATATCCGCAATGCCGTAGATTTTAATTCCAGTTAATAGAAATCTTCTCTATATTTCCTGGTCAACTATGTCCTTGGATGTAAAATCCTATATGTTATAGCAATTCGACATATTTTAAGAAAAAGTAGATTCGATATATATCGAACGTGAGACTGAACACGAACAATATTTCAATTGGGCATTGTGAGGAATCCCAAGATGTACCCATTCACAAAATTTCATTGGTTCAACGTATATACTAATCAAAATATGCTAATTTCAGCATTTGCTATAACTATCGAATCGATCTTTCGATTATACTGACATCTGCACTGTAAAATCCGCAACGATATTGATTTTATTTCCACGCCATGGTCATCTTCTATATAATTGCTGGTCAACAATGCCCGTGGGTGTAAAATCCTAAATGTTATAGCTATTCGATATAATTTGTGAAAAAGCAGATTCGATATGTATCGAATGTGAGACTACATGCAAAACATATATCCATTGGGCAATGTGAGGAATACCAAGATGTACCCATTCACCAATTTTCATTGGTCCAACGTAAATACTAATCCAGTTATGCCAATTTGCGTATTTGCTACAATAATCGATTCGATCTTTCGATTATACTGACATCTGTAATGTAAAATCCGCAATGACATTTTTTTTATATCCAGTCTATGATCATCTACTATATAATTCCTGGTCAAGAATGCCCGTGGGTGTAAAATCCTATATGTTATAGCTATTCGATATAAATTGTGAAAAAGCAGATTCGATATATATCGAATGTGAGACTACATGCAAAACATATTTTCATTGGACATTGTGAGGAATAAAAAGATGTACCCATTCACCAAATTTCATTGGTCAAACGGATACACTATTGAAGTTATGCCAATTAACGTATTTGCTAGAATAATCGAATCGATTCTTCGATCATACTGACATCTGTACTTTAAAATCCGCATTGCTTTTGGTTTAACTTACAGTCTATGGGAATCTTCTATATAATTCCTGGTCAAATATGTCCTTGGATGTAAAATCCTATGTGTTATAGCAATTCGATATATTTTAATAAAAATTATATTCGATATATATCGAGCGTGAGACTACATACAAAACAAATTTCCAATGGGCATTGTGAGGAATACAAAGATGTACCCATTCACCAAATTTCATTGGTCCAACGGAAACACAATTGAAGTTGTGCCAATTAACGTATTTGCTATAATAATCGAATCGACTTTTCGATCATACTGACATCTGTACTTTGAAATTCGCAATGTTTTTTGTTTAATTTCTGGGATATGGGTATCTACTATGTATTTCCTTGTCTACTATGTCCTTAGATGTAAAATCCTATATGCTATAGCAATTCGATATATTTTAAGAAAAAGTAGATTCGATATATATCGAGCGTGAGACTATATACAAAACATGTTTCCATTGCACATTGTGAGGAATACCATGATGTACCAATTCACTAAATTTCATTGGTCCAACGTATACACTTATCATTTTATGCCAATTTGCGTATTTGCTATAAAAATCGAATCGTACATTCGACTATACTGCCACCTGTATTGAAAAATTCGCATCCTATTGATAACCCCTCCATTCTATGGCCATACTCTTATCCCTCGCTTCTCTACTATCCCCGCTTTCAAAATTTAGCCTATGTTCTTATCTTGGTGACGTAGATAGACGGGATGCGTGTATTTCTTACGGGGGCCTAATACAAAAAGGTATAAATTCATATTGATATATCTTCGTTAGGAAACAATACTCATCTAAATAATTAATGTGTACGCATAACTCATTCCTTCCTTTACATATTGCCATAATTTTTATCCCCGTAACTATGTAAATAGGTCTGAAAAATGGCTCAATCGAATGCACCCTTTTATCGATCATAACTTCGACTGTAATCGCTCGATTCGCTTGATTTAACTTTTGTCGAAGAAAAGACATTAACAGTAGTATTATGTATGACTTTCACATTCATGCCTTGATTAAGAAAAAAGTTATTAGCGATTTAAGCGTAACCAAGGAGATTGGTATCGATATAACTCGCACATGAATCGATCGAGCGAAATGGCCATCATTGCAAAAGTTGACCATTTTGATAAAAGTATTACCCTAAAAATTTCATTCATGTAGCTGGAACGGTTGCTATGATATTCAAGATTGTATGCTCCACAAAATAATGGCGACAATGATTTTTCGCGTGCAGGACATTTTTCGGAATTTAATTATGAATTAACCAAGAGGGTTACGGCGAAAGTAAGCTTAAACGTGAGGGTACGAAGTACCCTCTAACGGTTTTTCCAGAAGAGTCCAAATTTTCATATGGCACATGTCTCAAGGCTGAAATCCGAGTTTGAAAATTCGCCCATCTCGACAATGTAAAATCGAAATCGTTTATTCCTCGGAATTGTTTCGACATATGAAAATTTCAAGATAGCCAAAAAATCAACCAAAAAATCCTCAACCAAATAAGTCAAGGAATTTGTCGTACGATTATTGCAAGTTGGTCAAAAAAAATCCTAAACTTTTTCCATAAGAAAAGCATAGAAAACGTTCAAAAAATAATAAAAAATACTAAATATCAATTGGTCGCCATGAAAACCGTACCAAAAAATTGACCAAAAAATCAACTTTATGTCCATTGAATACCATGTTCCTCAAGCGTTTTAAAGTACAAAATAAAAGCGAAAAATCTTTAGTCCCATAAGGCTCCCATGTTAATTCAAGTCGATATATCTCGAAAACTAATCGATTTTTTCAAGTTTTAAGATTTTTCCTCCCGATGAATTTTTTTTCACTTTTACATCCAATAAGCCAAATATCCACACCTACCACAGTTTGGGCTGTGAATTTTGATGAGTCAGTCAGTGGTTAACCAATTTGCCATCTTATATTAGCTTAATAATATACAGGAGGACGCGTGTATGTATTAGTTAGCGAGGGGTTCCCACCCCTTCAAGTTTCACGTCTCAATGCTCTTTCCCTCCTCGAACCTATTGTTTTGAAGTTCAGAGGGCCTGTTAAACGGGCGTGGGAAAATTTAATGCACGCATTTTAGAGGAAAAATTATCAATCGGAGTAAAACCTGAATGCTACCCAAATAGGTGCTAAAATAACAAAGAATGGTAGTATTCAATGGGTGGTGCGAGAAGTAGGGGGAAACTACGATGGGGGTTGTGCAAGATAGATAAGGAATGAAAAAGAATAGGATCAAAATTTGGAACAGATTTTGAATAGGAGTTTAAGGAAAGGGAATTGGCCGTACGTCGAATCGAACAAGGAGGTTCAAAAAACGACTTGAGATAGACCGAGGTACTACGTAAAATGTTTCATGCAAAACTTACTTTCGTCTTCAGATAATCTTTAATTTAAGTGAATTAAAATGGGCGCATCCATGGACACTCTTAATTATAAACACTAACTGCTACTCCTACGCCCACCGTATATTGAGCTACTAACATGGTTGGAAACCCTTTTCCATCGAGAGAGCCCCAAGTGTATGGGGTTATCATTTTGAGGGGACGGGGTTTTTAGTTCGGAGCAGCGGATAAGCGCCGCTGTGGGTTGGGGACGTCGCCTTAAAATAAAAATCGCGGCCGGGGGGAGAAGGGCTGAGGGCCTGCATCGTCCTGGGAGGGTGACCGGGATAGGGGGGGGTGGGACATCGAGGAAGAGGAGGGGGTCCCTCCACGTGGCTGTATCATTTGGCGGCCTGCGACGCGTGGTGCTGACAGGTGTTTTCGGTGGTGGGGGCGGTCGGGGGGCGTTCGCCCCTTTGGCCGCGGCGGCGTCGACTCCCCAGGGTCCGGGATCACGATGCATCATCCGGTGGCCTACGGCTCTCGTATGGCGCGTCGTAATAACCCAAACAATTTCTCCCTGGCCTCTCGCTGTGTGAGGGACAGTGGGCTTTGTTTGGGTTATCACCGCAAGTCGCGATGAATTTTCTTTGTTTGCAGGACTTCGGCCCTAGACAGGACACTTTATTTCCTTTCGTAAAATTTATTCGTCAAAAATGCCGAGCCAATATAGGATTTCCCTGTGTTGTTTTGTTTCACGTAACGTAACAACGATATCGCTTCGCATCGCGTCGGTTTGGTTTCGGGTCGTCGCTGGTTTTTCTTTTCATACTCCGCATGACTAGTGCTTGCACTGGAAACATCTCAATTGCGACGTGTTAGACTACAAAAATCCTTAGGTTAAAAAAATCGCCATTCCTTAGATATCTACCGAAAATACCGCCACGGTTGATCAGCATCTCAATTAGGCTAGCTGATACGGACAGTAAAAAGTGAGTTGTCTGAAACAGGGCGTTTAAGGCTGAGTAACCAATTTTTTTGTTTTATGTTGAAGTTTATTTTCAGTGTGCTCGAGGTGAAGACTATTTCGTACTTTAAGGTTGTATAAGGTTAATTTTTATTTAAAGCCTATTTGATTCTTACTCAATCTTCTAGACCGAAAGTAGTTCATGAGAAATAAGGAGCGATGAAAATTAATTATTCGTTGCCATCGTCGTGTTATAAGTTGAAATTGTTACGATTTTCGATGAAGCACGGGTTTTAACTAATTTTGCATAGAATAAATAGGGGTGACGTCAATTACACATTCGATACTTCCATTTATATGAGCTCTATATCTGTCACCTCAGGACTTCTGCTCCGTTTTCTCTCAGGCTGAATGTATCAACGTCACATTATGGGTATGCGTGAGCGGGTGCAAAGTGCCATGGTGAAAGGTTGTCATAGGTTTTGAAATAAGGTGAAAGATGGCGCCGAGGACTTCCTTTCCTTTCCCTCCGCAGAGTAATTTTGGGAGCGCGGAGATATTTTGAAATTGCGGTGGGTGGTTGCGGAAGTACGAGGATGAATAATGTGAGCAGATTATAGCAGATTTCTCATTATTAATAAAATTATGATCCCTTGCGACCTTGCTATAGGTGTATTATTGAAATAAAATAATATTGTATGAGATTCGTGCGTAGGTTTCCGCGGCGTTGTTCACGATTACTGCTAATTTTCGGGTTCTCCAGCCGCGTCTGTCGTTTATGGTTGACTTTCGACCTGAAGACGAAAGTAGGATGGCTTTCGAAACTGCTGTCAGCCATAAACGACAGACGCGGCTGGAGAACCCGAAAATTAGCAGTCAATATTGTATGAGCATTAAAATTCCTTAGGACTATTATGTTTACCATAGTTCAATAATTATCAGTTACTGTAGTAATAACATTTTAATGGTTCATAAGGATGGAGAATATGTCCCGTTGATAACCACTGCTTCTTTGTCCTCCAAGTTCTATTAGGCAACATGATAGGAAAAGACAGATGGCTCGTCATAGGAAGCCTCAAAACGATGACTGTGTCATTTAGGCAGGTTTACCGGATGTAATGACTCACATTTCTAGTCTTTGGCTGGTGGAAGGAAATATGGCCGAATTCGAAGAAGAGTAGTTAGCAGGGTCCCATTACTTCGTAGATCCCTGCAATTACAGTCAGATATCCCCTCAATAAGAATTGGGATAACCGCTCTTCTCAATTGGTGATTTTATCTAAGCCATCATTTTCATACGTTATTTTACAAAAAAACCCTGATGCTGGTTTGATGGAAGAAAAGGGTAGAATGCACCCACCCACCGCCGATTGACATCCTACATCAAAGTTCTTCACTGCATCATGAATAAGTCCTTCAGATGCATTGATCTTCTCTTATACTTTTTACTCCACATTCCAGCCAGCATGAACTGCAATAGAGAAAATTTTCCCCAGCCCAAATTCCGGGTGTCAATTTCCCAAAGATCCCTTTCCTACCGTTTACCTTCTCTTTTCAATTCCCACTGGAATACCTCTTCTTCTCTTGACCTCTTTGCCTCCCGCTCTAGTTTCAAAAGCCAACTCCAAAGCCTTTCATTCTGATACCCACCTTTTTTATATAGATGTATTTGTTAAACATCATCGCTTTTCATGAGATTAGTGTTGTACTTATTTTTTATCGTATGTACTTGATTTATTATTTTTATATGACCCAATTGAAAGGTCTTAGTGATGTTTTCGGTGTTAAATGAATAAATAAATGGATGCATTAAATAAAGAATTATGTTTGATTAAACGCTTTGCGTCCTACCTTAGTAGACTCGCAAAATGGCGACGTCGCACCTTGGTATTTACGTCGACATCGCCTCTTCCTCTTTCCTTAGCACCGTGGAGGCGTTCGCGATCGTTTGTTATTCGCGGCCGGTTGTGCGCCGGAGAGAGAGTTCGACGCCGCGCACTCGAGGGTGCGATGCCCCGGCCAGATCGCAGATCTCGGAGGGAGGAAAAATAAAAAGAAAAGCGCGAGGAAATGCAACGGACCGTGAAAGGCACGGGAAGAGTCGGTGAACGAGGAGTGTTGGTTGGGAGGTCGGGAAAGAGGAGAGCGCGAGTGACCGATGGTGTTGAGGAGATTAGTCGAAGCTGCTGTCGCTACTGTCGGTGGCTGAGCCGAGACGCCCAGAGAAGTAGGTCTCACAGTGTAGGAGTTGAAAGAAAGTGCTGCTCAGATTAAGACAGTCCTTTCGACTAGTGATGGAAAAATGCTGCTCAAAATCGATTTTTAATCGTAATGAAAAACTTGACTTTACAACGAAAACCTGAATTTGAACCAAAATATCGATTAATCGAAAAAATCGACTGTTATATTTAAAAAAAATGCAGTTAGTACAAAAGTATGTTTATTATTCATCCGGTAAATACTCTAAATACGCGTTTCAGTTTAAAAATATACAAAAAATTACGCAGAATATGTAACTGAATTATTTTAAATAAAAAATTAAAAATGAGCGAACATAAAAGTTTTGGGATAACCGCTAGGAACCATGTGGCTCCTCTAATTTTTTTTTAAAGAAAGATCAACTGATGGAGATGCTTTCTTGATGATGAAGGACGTGCCTTTCCAATTTTACTGGCCTTAGAGAAAATTATTTCACTCGGAACGGATCTGAGGTCAAACGAAGTGGTCAAGATCGAAGTTGAAAAATCGAGTTTGGATCGAAACTGTTAGATGATATCTCTATCTCCATTACCTCGATCTTTGTCAATTAAAACTCGATTTTCGATCTCTACTCGATGTGGGGAATCCAAATCGATTTGTCCATCGTTACTCTCGACTAGCCATATGTTGTATTTTTTTCGTAATGTGTTTCTCGTTTGAAACTTAACGGTATTACCTTGAAATATTCAGGTTGTACGGATTAGACCTCTGTTAAAACGTGCTGGTATCTCAAATATTTACATTATTTTATGAGGAAATATGGAAGTAAAATTTTCGAATTTGTTGTGTAGGATAGTTTCGCAAAGATTGACACAATGTAGCATGATCTTATCAAGAAGAATGCATAGTTTCAAACTGCTATTGCGTCACGATAAACCAGTCTAGCGGGAGTGATACTTAGTATTCAGGGGACGCATCGATCGGCCTTTTTCTGCAAATTATTATATAATTCGTTTAAAAATATGCTATTGATTAGAAGGTTCCAGGGATATAATGTAGAACATTTTAATTATTTACCTGCAACTCAATTTAGTAATTTTACCTCAGCATTTCTCACTTGTTTTTTTTTTATTTGAGATTTAGCCAAGTTCGCGATGCCCTAATTTATGCACTTAGAAAATATTAATGTGGTAACGAAGGTTTTATATGCAAAATACATATAGGAAAAAAAATTAAATACGACCATTTGAGAGGCAGTGTATCGTCATGTTAAGACATGAAGGATAAAGACATGAAAAGGATATGAAAATGTCCCAAATTTGTTCATTTAATAATGCTCCGCGTAGCAGTGTGGAGAAAGAAGTTTCTCATATCATTGGAGCTTTGGAGGGGAGGATATCACTCCCGCTTTGGTGTTTTAGTTGTTTAAAACTTATGAAATCATCTTTAAATTTTCTGGTAACATAGCGTTGACCATATTCAACAGGTACTTGCAGTACGATCTGTTTCTCTTATATGAAAATTGTAACTCAGCATTACACATGAGGCCATGTTTTCATATTTTACTCGTAATTAAATGTTGGCGAGTAAAATGTTTATTTATTCGTGTTTTATGTATTGTTTAAATATTTATTAAAGTTAAATGTTTATTTATTTATACTCTGAAATTTTCATTATTTTTGCGTTAATATCTGTTAATAATGCGTTAGGACAAAAGGGTGTTTTCTCTTAAGGGTGCATCGGCAAATGAGGGAGGTGTTTTATTTTAAGGCGAGAGACATCGGAGAAAGATTAAAGGGCGTTAGGTGGCGCCATTCTGATTGCCGTTTAAGGGCGAACACTCGGGAGGGAGCTCTCATGAAAGAAAGTAGCGTGAACTTTAAGAGAAGGGAAGCCTCTCAAATGGCACACAATCCACGCCGTTCGGTGGGCAGGCCTCACTAGCCAGAATGGGGGAACGTCGTGGCCTTCCAAGGGGCAAAAGCGAACGAGAGTGAGTGCATGTTCCGAGAAGCCATGTTCCTCCTTTTTCATCCCTCAAAATTTTTTTCTAACGTGCCAGCTACCGTTCCAAGTGAATTTTCGCGCGTCATTTCAGAATTGTTTTTTTGGCTCGCGTTGATATTTTTTTTGTGACATTGGAAGAGTTGAACGGACTATTGAGGGAAAATTGACTATGCTAAAAACAGCTTCGCTATACTTCGTATTTTTTACGCCCTTGCAGAGTAAGGTGCAAATTAATATTTCATAATTGCACTCATGCATAAATTTTGCTGTTTATATTTTCATTCACTCACTCGCGTGTTTGCGTCAAGTCAGTATGGCGTGTGGTGGTATGACGTAAGAGTTCGTCTGATAGATTATTGAAACGCTTGTGTAAAACGGCTTTGTTGTATATTGTAGGTATTTGGGATATTTCGCCGTTTTCAAAATATACGGAGACGGAATGGGGCGGAATTATGTAGATTTATGCTCAATATCACGCTAGGGGTACTTTTATTTATACGTTATTGCAATTTCCGTAGATCAACGGTACAAAAAAATAACTTGTTACGATATCAACTCGATTTAGTTACCCAAGTCGATGTAACTCATTTAGGCATGGAAACAAGAATTTAAGATAAGACGCCATCTATTAAATGGAAAACTGATATATTTTTTCAGTTTATATTGATTAACCTCAAGTGTACCTCGAGTAAAAACGTCATCGTGTTGCCACCAAAGAACATGCATCTTAAAATAATGAGAAATAGTTATTTTTATTGGCAAGGGAAGCTATTGCAACGTCAAAAAATCGTTAGCCTCAATCCAAGGTAAGTGTTATATATCTATGAATAAATTATCTCGCCACTCATGCTTGCCAAGCGATATTGGATGAAGAGAGAGTTGAGGGTAGAAGAAGTAGCGGCCCCGTGATAGAATGGCATTTTTATTATTAAAATCTGTGATATTTTTCACAAAATTATTATATATCTCAAGAAGCCTTTTTATCTAGCATTTAATCAATAAATTATACGATTAATCTATATTATTTCTCTATAGGGATCATTGAGTTGATACTTTATCAGTAGTTCGCCATATTTTCCTTTGCTTTCTACACTGTACCTTATACTCTTTCTTTTTCTGTACTTGCAGTTTTAGCCGAAGTTCTCCATTGATCCGAATAATGGTGTCCTTTGTATTGTGATATAGTTTTAAACGTGTTGAAAGACTGAATGAAAGCATAGTTGAGGTCGTCATGAGTCGTCCTGTTGGACGTCTTTTCAGCCGTAACCGAATGTAGCTAAGAAACACCTTATCCAATTCACAGTGAGGGAGTTCGGTCCTATGACATTCTTGGTCATAATTATTGTGTAGGTTGGTTGAAGTTGTAGGAGGATGCATCACACCCGCTACTCCGGTCGCGTTCTGTCGTTATCCCTGATGTATTACTCGCTAAAAACTTGCGCTATCATCTTGCAATAATCATTTGATCACGGGAAAACGTTGACGAGAGTGTTCTATACAAGCCGAGAATATCAAGGTCATTGCATTATCATTTATCCAATTATACGTCATGAATAAAGGTCAGTCGAGCAGGTGGGTGCATCCTCTTCAGGGATGTATAGGTGACGCAGAAAGGGTTTATAGATACCAGGTTTATTTCTTTTGTGTACAATAGATTTACTTTACCGCGCCTACAATACGTGTAGAATTAATACGCATCCTGAAATGAAAATACTCAAGTACTTGAGAATAACGCCTCAGCGTCGAAACGCGTCGTACCAATACATAATTTTCCAGTGAAAAGTTACCAAGGTTGTGTATTTTCAACATGGATTTTCACAAAGTAAAAGCCGAATCAATCGAATTCAATACGCATCCTTTTATTCGTGCGTTGATTTACCACTCATGGGGCATAATAAAGGGCTAAATTTTTGTCTCCACTTAATCCTGATCTTATGCTATGGGTAAAGCTTTGAACTCATCTCTCTAGTGCAATTAGCGACCCGCCCCACCATATGCGGATGAAGTCAAGGGCTGATTATTGCTTCGGCGGCCCACAAATCATCGCCAAACGTCGACATCTTCGTTCACGGGTCCTCAAGAAGCCATCCCCGTGAAAAGCGGAAGCACGGACGACCGAAGATTAGGCAATGCGAGGAGCTCCTTCGGGCGATGAGCTCGCCTTATGGCGATGAATCGAAAGGCACTGCGTAGGCATCGTTCAGACTGTTCGTAATCGCCGCCTCGTTGTAAAGAGTCGCATCACATCATACGGATGGGAATGTAAATTCAGAACAAAGCATGCATATCTGAAACTAGAGTATGTTGCGGCAAAAGTGTGTTCATTACTAACAGTTGCGCACAAATTTCAATGTTCCAATTAATATCGCGAAAAAAATATTTTAAAATTGAACCAAATAACGAAATAAAAGCGTATCTTATTAATTTTTTTCTATCTAAAATTTTTGCACAAGGTGTTCAACCACTCGGCAGCCATGGTAGCTAAAATAGTAAAACACCTGGCGTGGATTCGGGAGTCCTGTCTCGAATTTTTGGTCAAGACAAATGATTTTTCCTATCTTGAATTTTCGCACGTGTTTTTTTTTTGTAATTCTATTCGGGATTAACTTTCGGAGTCGCCTCTTCACTCCCGCAATGATTCACCGGCATGGCAGCCTGATCGCTCATGCGCCACCTGTGACCGTTCTCTCTAATTACTCCATTTGCGTAAATTCACTCGCCTCACCCCCCCGTCGAAGGTGACCTTCGCCTGTCAATGAGGTGTGCTGCCTTCTTTGTCGGGCGTGAGCCAACCTGTGTTCAAGAGAGCTCGGGTGCGAACCCGCGGGTTTAGCCCTTGCGCAAGCCGCCGTCATCGCGACTCGGAAATGTCCTCTCCGTCTGACGAACGATCTATTGCCAAGGTTGCGCGATCCGTCGCGGCTCCTTGTTTTGCACGCATTACGATATCCGAATGCGCCGCTATGATCTAATTTGCATCGGAAGATGGCCAAAGTGGAAAATGTGGGAGGGGTGTTCGTATTTATGTGGTTGTCATCGGGAGTGACTCACTGCCAAGTCTTTGATTCTCAAGCTTGCCTCTTTCATTTTGTTCATTGAAACTTTTTTTTCATTGAAACATTCATGTGCTTTGATTCAACATATTTTCTTATTTCTACCACATTCAGAAATTTGAGTGAAGATAGCCTCGCCTGTGATCATGCTAGCGTCTTCAGATTTAAGGTGCAATCTTGATGATTTAATATGAATAGCATTATTAGAATAAATTTTTATTTATTCAATATTAACTTGTACTTTGTTACTTTTATGAGTAAACTGACGATTTGTGGTTCAACTGTTATTAAATGATTTGATGGAAAAAATGGTGGAAGTATAGTAAAATAAGTTAAAAGTACACATTTCTGGGGAGTTTTCTTACAATTAGAGGAAAATGAAAGAATTAACTTCGAACTTCGCTAATATTTTTGAAAAATCACGACCCAGGTTTCATAACATAGTTGCAATGACAGGTTTCGTGACATCGTCAGTATTCTTAGTGTTTAGGTTATAAATAAAGCGTGTATCGCAAATGAATGTTGAAGTTACGCTAAGCTAGCAGACACTATTTTCAAAGTCTCGCCTCCAAATTCACGTCGAGTTCCGTCATTTATCAGAGAACGTGGTTCTATAGGGCTGCGTGCCATGCAAGTCGATCCAGTTATATTGCTGGATACCATTAGCGCCGGCGCGTGGGCGCTGTGTCATGTGTAGTACAATGGAATGCGGGTTGGCCTATTCGCTGGGCGCCACCCGCCCACGCCCGAGACAAGATTATAGCCATCTCCGTAACGCCCTGAGACCGTCTATTGTCTTTTGCCGGCGTTGTATATTGTGCATCCGATGGGCGTGTGACCGAATCGGCGGTCCTCTTAAGAGTCGCAGCTCTCACGTGACATCATCCGTCCCTTGATCTCCGACTCTGCGGTTATGACATGTTCGCAGTTGGGGCGCGGCTTCCTCTGTGGCCCGCGTGTGCCTCGCTCCTCATCCACACGGACGATCGCTTCCGCTTCTTTTGCGTGTTATCCGACGGCGACTCCACCCTAGAAGGTGGCACACTACCCTGATGGGCAAGTGTGACCCTCGAGAAGTTATGGCAGCGATTGATCCCCCGTGTTTGTATGAAAACCCTTTGCAGTATTGCATTTATAATATGTGTGTACGATATAGAATACAATAAATTATATTTTGAGTGTTGTCGGTAACACTGTGGAAGTATAATTGAAAAAATCTCGAAATACGAGTAAGAGTTTAAAATAATCAGCTCATAGGGTCGTGTAATATATCGCTTTACTCATTGTTTTTTCGACTACATCAATGAATCATTTAACAGTGTTTAAACGTAAAAGTTTATTTTCTACACTCGCAAGAGTGAAGAAGAACTCGCGAAAAACTATGAGAACGGCGAAACGGTCGTCTTCTTCATCTCGTCAAAGGCTAAATATTTGATTGGTGCCATGTGTTATTTATTTATAGAGAGTTCGACATCTTCGCATTACAAATAGCATTTTAAAATAAAATTTGATCCATTATTAGATTTTTCTAATTGCCGAAAGGTATATTGCAAATTCCTAGGGGTAGTTTACTCGTTTTTATAGATTTCGCTAAATTATGTTCCATTTGCATAGTTTCAATCTATAGAGGATAACTATGGATCACTCTTTAGCAGACAGTAGGTACCCTGATTTAATTAACAAGTGATCGAAGAAGTAAAATTTGTTTGAAATGGCCTTGTGTCATACCCACAGATTAATTTGAAAATTGGTTAATTTCATAGTAAAGGTTGCATTAGACCATTGTTATACTGCTGTTTTATTACTAATGTAATTTTAAGTACTAAATAATTTGTGGAATAGATAAGCTCATAGTAAGAACGTCGAAACAAATTTCAATAGGACTGAAAGTTACAAAAGTACTGCAAAATTGATTTAAGCACCTGTGATCACTTTTTCTATAGATTACCATTCAGTTATGAAAGCTACATCATTCTAGAGACTTACCGAAACTTCAGCTCTTGATTATAACTGGGGACATATTTGTTAATTAGATCAAAGCCCGTCCCGTGATCGACATTACCCTGGTAATTTCAGCCTCCGTTTCTTTTATGAAAAAAATAGCGCAGCGAAGTAATAACAATCACGCGAATCGTCGCGTGATACGGGAATCACTCGTCAGTCTTCGACATGGCGGTTAAATGAACTGGTATCTAGTTGCAACTAGTATCATATTGCGCTTTGCAGCCGTTCCTACCTACAGATTCAGTAAGCATCAATTGCATCATCAATAAAAAAATCTTCATTAACTGTACCTTTAAGTGGTGACTGCAGAAAACTGAGGGAATCTTTTCGCGATCGAGGTGGATTTTTTTTGCTGTTGCACCGTTCAATACGGTAGAGTGAAAAATCCTCGCTCTGAGAGATAATTCAGAACCCCTTGCGGATGAAGCCTTCACTGCGGCTGCCTGTGGCCGTGCGCTCCCTTTCATTGAGATCACGCTGAGAATCGTCAGTCAGGTTACCCATCCATAGCGCATCTCACTCAGCGAAAAAAATTTACTCATCGGCGCAAGGGCAATGACCCGTTGAATGGATGTGTTGCTTTAAAGCTGGCGTTAAGAGTTCAGTTTGTTTCATCGCGTAATTACCATTAAGACCTTCTTCTTATCTTTACCCATCTCTATATTTGCGTTGTGGGTGGAAAAGAAATGATGTGGTAGTAATAATAGTTTGAGGTCTATTCTTCAAATGAGCTCCGCTTTTCCGAGTCGTCACGTAATGTTTAACTGGAAAGGTATAATATTGTTTGCTTTGATAAAATGAGTTAAATTAATTTAAAACGGAAACACCTTTCTCAACTTCTATAATTTCAGGAAATCTGAATTAGAAACTGCATTTATATCTGCGATATGTGTAACCGTCCACTTTCTGTAGTTTTAATTGTTTAATCTCTTTACCATTAATGAAAAAGATTTTAAAATGACTCCAAGGTAATGAGGTTGAAACAATATCACAGAGTGAATTCGAAAAACTTTGTATGTCAAGTTCGCAGCCTTCCTATTAGTTGGCTTTATAAAAGTATCCTCTTGCTAGTAATTTCTGATTATTTGTGATTAACTTGATTTTAGCCAGAATAAGCGATTGAGTGATCTTAAAATTTTGTGAAATAAATTTTGATGGAGTGAATTGTAATAAATTTGAGAGTTTATATTATATAAAATGTGCGTTGCACTTTTTTACATTTTTGCTGCGATTAGATGTACTAGTAAAATCCATTTTCGGGTTTTTCTGCGGCATCAAATGAACTTTAATATTCAACGTTTCGTTCCTCCTGCTGAGAACGTCGTCTGATAAAGATTTGACCGTTTTTATCTAAACGGACCGTTGTAATGCCGACCATTGTTGTCTTGGATTCGAAACATAAATTTAAATATAATAAAACGTGGTAAGAATAAAACCCAGTGCATAAAAATCGAATATAAAAAAGGAAACGGAAAATGTGTCAGGTGCTGATACACACCCATATTTTGGGAAAGGGTATCTTTTCTACACACAGTTCAAGTGATAGTAATTATCCCTTTAAAAATTTACTGGACATTTTGAATGCAAGGACTTCAACCTCACCCAGGAGGATCTTGTGCCCTGGTTCCGATATAAAATGTTCGTCGATAGCTTTTGTCTGCCAATATCATCCCATTAGCGCCCTTTTATGCTCCTTCATCCTGGTGTCAATCTTCTGTTTGGTCTGTCCCATGTAACTATACCCGCTGGAGCAGGGAATCTCGTGTATGGGTTCCGTTGGGAACGTAATTCCATTGGACATCTTATTGAATCGAATCCTATTGTTTTTGACGACTCTGTTGTTGATAGCAATCACTCGCGCTAAATTCTTTATTTAATTTTTTCGCTTAAGTTGCTAACTTCATGTTTAATGTTCTCCTCTATTTGTCACGATCGCGGCTGGTTATTTTCTCACCATTCTGTTTTACTTTGCCCTTGAAATGCTTGGTTTTTAATGCCCCAACTCTTCGTTTGACCCCAGGGAAAATGTCCCCTCATCCCGTTATTTCCTGTACCTATTTTTAGTTGGACATTCTTCGTCTTGGTAATGTGGAATTTCCGTAACTCTTGGGAGGTCCTGACTTAAGCTTCGAACTCACTCCTTCAAGGAGAGAAGTGATTTTTGAGCTGACGTTGGCGAAATGTTACCAATTTATTATCATTCGTTCCTTACTCCTGTTATTAGAGTTCTTTGGAGCACACCTTTGCTAAGTTTCTTCCTTATAAATTATGTGTGTGTTCTCTCATGCCTTTGTTTAACTTTGTTTGTAGTAATTGTAATTTATACGTTATTGTTATCTTAGGCGATCATAAAAAATTATCCTCCGAGGAAATATTGTCTGTTCTTTTGTTTTATCTAACTGAATATAGTCGTCATTTCTTCTTAATCCAATTCAAAATATTGCTTTTGCGAACATAAATTGATATAAGTGCCAATTAATATAATATATTATGGGGATCTGGAGTTCATCGCATAAAGTTTGCATGCTCCTCTGAAGTTATCTAGAAATATTTTCAATATCGACAGACGCTTAATTTCTTCGGGTCTATAAGATCGTGATTTCTTTCCTCTGAAGGCATTACTCATACCAGAAATATCACACAATGTATTGCTGTTTCTCCTCGGTTACTGACAAAATATCCTTTCCTGAATGGACGTAAAATGTTTTGATTTTGAGGGAGAGGAGCGAGCCAAAATATTATGGTAAACACTTCCTGCATACTCTCTCTTGTGAATTTATTACTTTGCCTTGTTATGTTATTTTACATTTCATTCTAATTATTTTCAGACACTTCCGCAATAGGTTCACTTAATAGTTCCTCCCTTGCGATTTTAAAATATAATGATTGTAATCTTAGCCGAGCCTATTGTATTTCAATTAAAATTCATGAATGGATGGATATATGTACAACTTCAATATATTATGATGAAGGGTGCCACGTGAATAATGTCTTGTATTTACTTTTTATTGTATTCTTTTTCTTTAACTTGCATTCCCATTTGCCCAGCTGAAAAATTTAATGAATTTTATGTCCCTACTTTCCTCACTGTACAATAAATGGTTCGCAACCGAGCTATGTGTCTAGAAAGAGAAAGTTTGTTGTTTCGCTGTTGTAGTGCCACAACTTCAGGTATTTGCTTCCCTTTCTAAGTCAACTGGATTATAACACGCATTGCATTAATATCGATATAAATGCGAGAGGTACACCTCTAAGACTATTATTTTTCTATGTTTGTATTGTAACTTGGGTTTGCTTTTATGTGTATGAATTGTTGTTGTAATTATGAAATGTGATAGATTTATACTTTTTGTTGTAAACAATTAATACGGCTCCTTAGAAACTCAGAGCGAATATGTTTCTTGTTTTTATAACTGTTACATTTGGAAAAATACGTAACATTCGCAAAAGGTCATATTTTCGGTGTGCATTACTGTAGTATTATTGTCAAAGTCCTTTTGAAGCATTGAATTATTATTGGTTTCCGTTTATGATAGTAAATTTTGATATATTTTTTCTTTATTTGCAGGTAAGCATTCATCTTTATATCATCTAATGAATGGTTATAAAAAGATGCAAGATTTGGTGAGTGCAGTGATTTTTCTTCGCCGTTGTATGAATTATGTATTTGGAGGCTGCTATGAGAAAAGATACAATGCAGAGAATGGAATTTTTATCGTTATTTTGGAGGAATACGCCCCAGATGTTGAGGGCTAGAGCGATGTTAATTCATCACCCCGTTTTAATACCGATTCAGCTGTCTGCTTAAGAATCGCTAATGTAATCGATTTTTTCCTACCATCGAGATACATCTGTCCGAATCGCACTCTTCCTTAGTACTTATGCAAAGTTGCTGAAGGGCAGCAATGTTTAATATTAAGTAAATTCTCGAGAAGGCTTTATAATCACCGGTTGTCTTTTTATCCTCAACAAAGCTTGAAAATCTCAGACAATGGTGGCGGCTTTATCACTCATCAACGATGCGATAAGGTTTAATTTCTTGCCAGTACCGAACAACGTAAGTTTTTCATTGATAGAATACCTCAGATTATACATTAATAAAAATTTCTCCCTTCGCGTACGTATACAGTCTCTTACTATCGAATAGCTTCGAATCAGTGCATAGCTTTGAATTTTTCTTACGTTTTGATTCCTTTAAACTCTAGATCTTATCCGTGGTCGATTCAGCTGAAGCCGCGTTAACTGTTACTACGAGCTTCAAATAATGGACCGAGGTTCGGTTTTCCAAGGTAAAAACTGCGGCATTTTTTCCACGAGTGGTGGTTATGACGCTTGACGGGTCATCTATCCCCAGGACTGTTTAAGTTCACTTCTTGTTGAGGCCATAAATCGGCAGAAAAAGTGAAGTGCTGGGTCCGCGTTGTATATAAGGCCAGAAAATTAGCTGGGAATCGTAATCTCTCGCCAACTTGGTACCCATCACACGCTGTTATTGAATTTTCTATTTTTTTTATTTGAACTAATTTAACAGTGGTGAGTAATTACAGAAGAAAATGACATTTTGACTCACATTTTTCAATGCTTGGATTTGTTGGTTTAATTTTTATCTTTTTTTTACATGTTAAAATTATTATATTGATGTTATACTTCGAAGAAAATGTATTCGTTAATAAGTATTCGTATGTATACTTAATATATAAAACAAATCGGTTAATTATAATATTTTCACCTTAATCCCATAGTTAGAAAAATTAAACGATATTGCGAATTTTGACGCAAATCTGTACATTTTGAAAAGTACAACTGTCATTAGGCTGACCCTGATTAAGTATTCTGGTCGTATTAAAACTTCTCGCCGGAGATATCACTATCTCTGTATAGTTGCAAGTCTATCGAAAACGTTTTCACATCAACCGAGCTTCCCTAAAATGAATCCATTTCATCTTTCGCACCATATAAGTCTGCCGTATTTGTGTTTCGGAGCTTCTCTTATTTCGTGTTTGGAGCGTTCATTTGGCGCCAAGTTCACCGTGTGGCGTGAGCTCGCGCTTGCTACCCGGAATTCTGTACGCATCCACGCCTGCGCACCCTTGTCTTCCGCCGACGACTTTTTTCTCTTCGTTCGTATAAGGGAATCTTATTTCCCGAGAAATTCGGCGGTTTTTCTCATGCCTCCATTCCGAGAAACTCCGCCTCTGCCTTTTCAAAACTTCCGTCTGTCACCCCAGCTTAAGTCAGAATCACTCCTTTTATGTCGAACATTTCAAATTTGCCGCTTGTAGGGTGGTGAAAATCTCTTAATTATATTGGTAAATATTCTCCTGGACCAGGAGTCGACCTACGGACCTTTCTTTATCCGTCCGAGCTGCTGCGCGGACCAATACGCTATCCAGGTTACTGAATTACGTGGAAAGTAAGAAACTAGAATATCATAGTGGTCTGCCTAGTGTCCTGGAAATCCAAAGGCCTGTGCTTCGATACCCGATACATGATAAAAATTTTGATGTGATTTTAGAGTGTTTAGTGTATTCCTTTCTCTTCCTCTGAAAGGTTTTAGCGCATCATTCTTCACGGATAATCCTAATTCCTTTTCCAATCCGGTCATTTATCTATCTCTTACTTTAAGTTTCTATCGGGCCTGGAAATATAGAGCGGTTCCAAAATATGTACGCCAAGGAATGCACTACCTACGTGTATAGTATTGTTTTTCAGCTTGTAGACTTGATCCCATGAAGATTGTCTTTAGTAAACAATTTGGACCCCTTTTCCGAAATTCACCAATCTAATAGTTAAGCAAATAGTCTTGTGAAATGGGAAGTTATGGCGGAAGAGAACGCATCCGACTAGCTTGATGCGCGTATTATCTTATTTTTCGTGGCTTTATTAAAACTCAAGCTCCCTTCCAAAAATCTAGACTAGACCCTATGAATTCATATCTTTATCTATGCCTCAAATAGATAAATTTTTCGTATGAGAAAATGGTGAAGGAAAATGTCAAAATTAAAATTTGATATAACGACAAATTTTTGGACGGGTCTCATATATATTTTCTGAAATTCCAGGGTAATAATTCCATAATTCTTAACTGAAATAATACCGTTCATAAAAGAACTGGTCGAGAAGGTGTGATTCCTCCCCTTAAGCAATCATTTCCCTTATCATTGAAATGCATATCCTTAATGATTCTTATATATGTGTATGAATGTTGTGGATTGATTCAAGCTTTAATATCCTCATCCATTTCCAGCTCCCCCGTTTCGGACGTGGAAAATGACCCCTATCTCTCTAGTCTCATGGTGGGAAAACTCTTGAATCTCCGCGGAAATGCGTAGTCTAATTTTAACCATCGTTAGCTGTTTACTTTGACTCATACCCACCACTCCTCCTCTAAAACGCCGCTCATGAGTCACTTGGAAGTGGTGCCTTCATGAGTGTTCTGCCGTGTGTCTACGCACATGATTGCGCGCGGGTAAAGGAGGTATAATCGGGGCTCTCACTCTTCAAGTCGACCTCTCCTAAATTTACCCCCTGCCGACCTTCCGAAACTTAATCTAGTAGACTTTTCGGCGTCAAAAATATTCTCCATTTTGTTCAATTTTGTACCTGTATATTGTTAAACAGTTCATGTGTACATGTTATTAATTAACAGGTTTTGGGTAAATAGTTGAAAGTACTACTTTTCAGACTTTAAGGTGTGCTTTATAAATATGTTTATGAATTTTTTTATTACATGACTACCAAAATACACGTGCCTCTTAAATACGGCCGGTTCCAGTAAATTATATGAAACTCTCGATGACTCTTGGTTTCTTGGCTGGGAAACATATATGTTTAAATTTAGATATCATCAGAATATGGAGGTATTTCTTCACCACCTTAAAATTTTGGAATTTTATCCATCAATAGGCCATTAATATGTCTCCAGTACTTTACGACTGGGAATTTGGCTATTTCTGTTATAAACTTTTCGCTCGGATATTATTCGGACAGTCTTATTGTTCCTCTCGAGGACAATGTTGTTAATCTTTTGCATAAAAATGCCAGTTATGAGACTCAAAAATGGGAAATACCCCCTTCGCTTTATTTATTACTTATTGCTTCATGTATTTTCGTGAATTGAAGCATTTCAATTAGATTTTAGCCGTAGCTTCTCTTGTTATTTATTTTTCTTTAAGAAATTAAACATCTCCTGTTGCCATTTTATCCAGGTAATCATCTTTGGGCTGGCCTCCAAAAATGCCTGTGTCTTAAGTATTGTCGAGTGAATTTGTCAAACAGTTGAACAAAATTAATTCCCTGTGTTAAGCTAATCGGGGTATATAAAACCATAACTGAGCTTGTCTTGGGAATGGATACGCAAATTACACGGCCTTAAAATGTAATGAAATCATGGTTTTTCAGTAATGTCGTAGGTATTGATTTTTCTTGTTTATCTAGAACCGTAAAAATAATGTTGTTATTATTTTAGTAAATCTGTTTATAATTTTGATTTAATTGCGATTGTAACACCGCGAATTAGTCAGTGGATTTTCCCTACTGAGTCGCTTTAAAGTCTGCAAATGCGCGAAAATTACTCAGATGACTATTCATGTGCCTTCATAAGGATCTAACGAATTCACTTCGAGTGCTTCACCAATGTGGCTGTAATGGCAGTAATTAAACGTTTTCACCTAGCTTTTCGATTAATTAATGTTTTAATACTTTACAACAGCACTGTTATTACTTCGTGATGCTTATCGTTTAAGCATCGATACTTCTGAGTACCTCCGAGCCTCGAGCTCACTACCCTGTGATTAGATTTTTAGTCATTTTTTGTGCCGGGATTTGTGGAATATTATTTGTTGTATCTTCATTTATCTCAATTGCCTCCGAAAATAGAACAGTGAGGCTTTTTCATCAACAACTTACAATAGACGATCTCACACATCCGTTGCCCTGGGTAGGGGCAACCTATCAAGACGCGACTCGAACCCGCTACCTGCAGTATGGTAGGCGAGGACTTATCCCCGCCGCCATCGAAGGTCACTTTAAAGTTTGCCAATGCGCTCAGGTGATTATTCGTATTAAAAAATTCCACAATACTCGGCATTAAGAATGGCCAAATATTGCGGAGTGAGCTCGAGGTCATAGATACTAGGCTAGGAGGCTTGGACGTCATTCGCAAGGTATGGTACTTATTAGAGGCTATTAGCCTACTCTTAACGAAACGAGACGCCTAGGGGACCTCGGCTTAACGTCCCATCAGACGGACGGAGTGCTGTACTTGAAGTGTCCTCCACAAGGCACTCAACCAGGGATCGGGCAGCCCCTGAAAAATCTCACCGCCAGGGTTTGAACCAGGACCGACTGGGTGGTAAGCCAACCTAATCCCTGCGGTACTCATAAGTACCTATAATTATTCCTCTCATGCTCGCGTGTATCCGTCCCCTACTCTTGAAGCGTCGTCAGTTGCAAGTCTAAGTCCCGGAAGAATGTGAAATCGAAGATGGCGGCCGGCGCCGGAGTCGAACCCCATATATTTTGGCACCGGGCCTTTCGGTCTAGGCGGCGCGCGCGTACCGTCCAATCCTACCCGCGTGTCACTCTACCCCACACTCCAAGAGGAGGACCCGCCTGCTTAAAAAACAACGTCAAAAACCCGCCATCGCCATTTTATATATTTCCCGTGCCATTCACCAATCCTCTCTTGGCCTCCCTTCCTCCTCTACCTCATCTTTTCTTTCACTCACCCCCTCTCTCCACTACTTAACTCTTCGTACACCCACCCCTTCTTTCCCCCCAAAATCGCCGCCAACACTATCCGCAGCCTTTTCCTATTTACACGCGCGCCCGCCTCATCCCCTTCACCTTCCCAGCATCTCGGCTCCTCCTCCGTATGTCTGATGCCCTCCGCTCACCCTGTCATTCCAGACACACCGGGTGCGCCAGTGGTACCCGTACCAATGTACCAATTTTATTTTAATTTTATATACTTTCATTTATTCACACACTACCGAAAACGGTTCTATGTGGCCTTTACATTGGGTTTCATAACATTTAGCAATTCAACGTACACAAACATCTATTTTAGGGATAGGGGCAACCTAACCAGGCGGGACTCAAACCCGCGACCTTCAGCCCGAAGGCGAGGTGTTCACCCCACCACCACCGAGGCCGACGCAAGGAATTTTAATTAGCAAAGAAGCAATTGGCCGCGTTGTAAATTTTTTGAAAGAATCAAAACTACTTAACTGTGCGTGGGTATATTATTTGCTTATCTTTCATGTATCGACAGAATTCTAACCAATGGCGTATGAGTAACGAATAACTAATGGCAAAAAATAGATTCAGATAAAATATTTTTTAAATGGAATAGATCCAGTAACAATGAGAGAGGCGGTTCGAAATGATATTTTGGGTCGAAGGGCCTCATGTACCAATACCACTTCTGCTTCCCATTATAATGTTTAAAATAAAAAAAAATGTTCAAAAAAGGAAAGCAAATTCTGGAAAGCGGTTGTAAATGGATGTTGTATGTCTTCATGGTATTCTCATTTCAGTCATCCTGGATGATATGCACCACGACGTGACGTGGAAATACTAAAAAACGGCCAAATTTATCAGTTTTATCAAAAAAATGCATTGTTTACTAATCTGAAGGGCTTAATTCCTCTTAAATTATGCAACGTTTCAGTCTCTTTAGGAGTTGATATTAATCTTCCTCCTCTGGTATTCAATCCTAAGATTGGTTGGCAGCAGCTAGAATGGTTGGCACTCTCCATTCTTCTCGACTTCTTCTTGGTATTTATTATACGGAGGAAAAAACTGATAAAAAGTATTTTCCTCCCAATTTTGAAAATTAAAAATCCAATTTTTTTCCAACTTTTCTCTCATTAAGGTAACGTTACCAAGTGGAGCAGAAACTTAGCCAATATCATCTTTAGACAATTGGCAACTTTTAGGGAAGGCATATTGAAAAAATATGTTTCCATAGTCCTTGTGGCCACCCTAGTGTCTACTGTCCTATTCTTCGTTTTAATTTCATGTTTTTTTCCAAACTTCTTCTTCTTTTCGTCGTGGCCAACCGCCCTGATTTATATGTTTACTGGTTTTAATGTAGCGGAAAAGTTTGAATTTTTATCCGTTCCGGTAGTTTTTTCTCTCTCTCGTGGAATGTGTTGGGCTTTTTGGGAATGGTCCCTTTTTCACCTGCTCCTTTGTTCTGGCAGTGGAAAAGATGCTATTTTTTAGGTGATCTAGTGTTTCACTAGCCTTAATTAACTCCATTTGACCTCGTCGTTTTATTTACTAGTTTGTTCGCCTTAATAATTCCTCGTAACATGATGGAGTTTGGGGAGAAGTGACCGTTTGCGATGTTGAGAAGTTGTACTCTGAAAGTGTGTAATAGGGGGGTCGCAGTCAAAAGGCCCGCTCCTAAAATCATCGGCGACAAAAAGGCCCGAGACAAAATCCCTGCGGCGACAAAACACCTGAGACAAAATCCTCGTGGCGATTTTGTTGCCGATTTTGTGGCGATTTTGTCGAGGGTAATTTGTCGGTAACCCGTAATAGGGAGATGGATTTTCTGCACGTAATAAAATACTTGTTAACAGTGGTATTAATGGGAGGAAAAAAGGTGACAAGTTAATTGAGTTAAGAATGGAATGATGCTAGAATTACATTTTCGGCTGCGACCCAAAAAAAAACTATCCAAAATAGTGGTGCACTTTAATAATGTAAATTCTTGACAGAAATGATTTTAGTTTCTTTATGGTCTACATAGGATTCGGTAATTTATTTGTACTTCGTCGTATTTTTTTTCTCGGAAAGACAGCATGGTGGCTTTGTTTAATCCCATTAATTATCGTTCCGAGAAAAAATATTTCCTCCCTCCTAGAGTTCTTTTTGTTTGCAGAATAATCGGTTTACTCTTGAGTGTGGAAACGACTCTCTTTTTGATAATATCTCCAAAAAGTTATGGAACCTCCTGAGGAGAAATCTTCTGGCTGGAATAGGTTTGAAAATTTGCTTTACGAGGGGTGCTGCAATTCAAATAATTTATTTCCCAATTACATCAGCTTTTATGCAGTTTTTCGCGTAGTTTCCTTTGTATAGCTGTTAATTTTGTTTGTACAGAATATTCGGTTTGTTGTTAAAATCTGCGTTCACCTCGAGGACAATTTTTATCGCCTATCCTTGTCGTTTAACATGCGCTGATATTCCATAAATATTAAACGAGTCTCCCTTTTATAAGAATGATGTTTTGACTACACATTTTCAGGGTTTGTACTTTAGATCCTCATCAAAATTTTCTTATATCTCAAATTTTAAAAATTTCCCTGAGTACTTTCCCATATTTTAAATTAATGTATTTCAGTCACAGGTAAAAGCTGGTACAGACCAACTCTGTACCGTGATAATTTGTGGATGATAGCTGAAAACTCGGAAACTTCTTGCGTGGCTAAGATTGCAATAGTAATAAAAAACAGATGTATTTCCAAATATAATCCTGAAGCCGGACTATATATATAGGTCCAACGGAAAAATACATTAAGAGAGATATTTATAAGAGCTGGACAGATTGGTGAAGGAATTCGTTTTTTCCCTAAGAATGAATGATTTATACATTAAAAAACTTAAAGTGATACACTCTTGGTCGAGCTCAGTCAAGTCATTCATTAAATGTTCATTTGTTTTGCACTCTATAACAAAATTACGGGTGGTATTTGACACCCTCCGCCACTCGTTTATTGACGTGGCATGACGATTAGGATGTAGATTTATAGTTTTAAGAAAGTGACGCGTCTCGAAAAAAGGCGAAATACGCCCGCCGAATTGATGGGTCCTCTTAATTGTTATCTTTGATTCGTCATGCTTTTTCCCCCTTTTGTCCCAGAGTTTTTGAAGCGATATGAATTACTCTCCGTTTTGGAGGTCACTCATTCCAAGGCCTCCAGCTGCTTCCGAGCGCGGTCATGCCCCGATCCGTCTCCTCCCACACTCGTTCCCTCATTACTTATGACCCACTTGGCTGACTTGGGCGGAATCTTCATGTGCTCTGGGGGTCTTACGAGCATTCCACTTGGCCGTGCTCTCGTGTAGGGGAGGAATAGACGCATCCGATTAATGAAGTCACATCCGTGGGAGTAGATACCGGCCGCCAAGCACGAGCAGGAACAGAGCCAATGATGAGGTAAAGGAAGTGTGTGCACTTCCTCAACAAAAATAAACTTTGTCGCATCTAAAACGTTTTTCCCCGTGAGTCCTAGAATAGTTTTACCCTTGAATTTGAGACGTCGGGAACTAACAGTTATGATGAGCAATCAAATGTCGAATAAACTTTTCTCGGGTTTATGCCCGGTTAAGAAAATCTAAGAGCGCCGACGTTTCGGGTTCCGTCTCGTCAATCATTCTCAAAGCTGCTGATTAATGATTTGGAGTGATCGTTGAAGCTCGACATCAGGAGGGGCGGGATTGGTCGAGTCCCAATTGTTGTGGCGGAGGACCGTTGACCAGCGAAGACTTAACTCTGGCGGTCATAAATGTTAAAATAAATGAGAAAAGTTTAGTAATTCTATTCGCCGGGAAAGTGTGTAATCAATCAAATGTAATTTCCAGGTTTTATTTCATTATTTCTCGGCGCATGATATATCTGAATTCACTTTAGCCTGCCTTTAATGAATCTGTGATGCTTTGGTAAACTTGTCGCAGCTCTCCACTCAGTTCTCCTATCGCCTAGTCTTTCACCACCTGCATATTTCTTCTGATTACCATCTTCAACACCTGCTCTACGCATCTCATCCGTGGCCTATCTCTGCCGGCTTTCTCTTCCTTCTGTCCTAATACTATAATTTTCATTATTCCATTGTGACTCACGAAGAACTTTTAATTGTATGCATTTAAGGAGCTTCTTCCTTTCTGGATCTCTTTTTTTATGCTTTCAGAGAGTCGATCTTCAAACTTCAACCTCTTTTTCCTCTGTAAAATTAGAATAATAGTATCTGTATTTGAAGTATTTCATTCAACATTTTTCGCTTGAGAGACCCCTAATGTATTCTTAACTATGACCCATGTCATACTTGCTCAGGGAAGGAAAAACTGACAATTTTTATATGATTTTTATTTTGAATTTAAAACCAAGCTTCGTTGGTGTTATGAGCTTTCCTTTAGGGTGTATATTCTCTAATCTCCTCGGCCAATCGAATACTCGGAAACGGATCGGATAATATTTAATTCATCTTTCTCTTATATTTCGGTATGTCATCTTTTCTTCATGTTCTTTTCTTTTTATCGTTTTATCATAGCTTTTCGTCTATCTGAGGAATATGGTGGTTATCGTATCGATGGGTTTGAAACAAGTTAATCTATCCTGGTGAGGTTACAATGAAGAAATTGTATGCTGAATGTTATATATTTTGCCTGTTTCCTATTTTATGATTCTTTTTTTTTTCAAGCGGCGTGAACAGTATTGAAGTATTTCACTTAATGAGCTGGGAGAACAAAAAATCTATACTGAAAATATGGCTGACTTTTTGAAAAGAAATTCAACTCTTTTGCATTGATAATTTTGTGTGGATAACACTAGTAAAACTCTATCTAAGTGATTGTGTTAGATTTTTTCAATCTTTGTCTACTTAAAATTATTTGTCATCCGAAATGATATTTCCTGTTATTATCGGAAAAATTTCTTTTTCCTGGGGCCCATATTTTTCAATTTAGAGCCTAATTTTGTATTCAGGGGCCGATATACCACTTTGAGTGATGCCGTGTGTAGGTGTTCAGCAGAAAGTGATTCTGCAAGGCCTCCCTGTCTCCCTCGGAGTGAGCAAAAAATATTGGAGTCCATTCTTGACTTTTCAATGGATAGCGTGCCAATGTCGACGTCGGATTTCTCTTCGCTCTTCTTCCTCCCTGAATTCGGCTATTTCTCATCTAGTCTTGATGGCGTGAGTGTCCTAGGCCGCCAATATATGGCGTCTACCCTTACTCCCATTAGGTCTTCCATCCGCTTGATTTCAAAGCGTTAATCTTTAACCGTCCTGGGAACCTCTTTTATAGCCATAATATGGTTTTTAAATAACTCTGTTGATACATATGTGAGATTGGGGGTTGAACAAAAGAAGTAAGTATTCGCATAGGTAGTGCATACTTAGAAAGTGTATTTCTTAAAGTTTTTTTCGGTATGTATTTGTTACAATCTCATAAAACTACTTGTGTTCGCAGCCCGCTTGGCAATAAACATTAAACTTGCAGTCTATTGCGTTCAAAAGTTTATGAATCCCGATTTTTTATTGTTTTTTGCGATATTTTCATCTTTATCTTGTGAATGGGAGGACGCATGCTTATAAATTGTTATTTCTTTATGTGTTACGAATTTCACTCACTCGGGACAGAGACCAGTTCCTGTCCCCTTCTTCATACCACGACGATTTTCGTTTGGGGATGTTCAAAGCTCCACCTGGATTTTATCTCATAACCCTTCAATTGATAGACCTGCGATCCATCTATTAAGCATATTGAAATAAATACCTGCAATTTTCCACGATTATAAAATGTATCACTCTATTATTTTATTAAAAGTTATAAATTTTATAATCGTGGAAAATTGTTATTATTTATTTCAATATGGAAGAATTCCACTCCATCACGCCCGAATCTTCGGATTTTACACCTATTATGCCGCCATGCCCCCCCCCTTTTTCATTTAGCTATGCATCTACTTTTGTCCGCTCTATCTTACCGGCTCATCTATAAAAAAAGGTTATTATCGTCTCCCCTGTGTCACCTCGAACTTGCTCCTAATTTCGCCCAAATAAATCCGTCACCTCCACCCCCGTCCTCTTTATTCCGTCCCTCCACCCTTTGGTGCTCTCTGATAGGTGGCAACTACCCCTCCCCTCCCACTCAGGCAACCCCATCCCACTCCTGGCCTCCTTTCCCATCAACCCCCTCCCCTTCCTCCACCTCCTTCCCCATGGCGCTATTTTTACCCCATCCCCTTCGCCCTTTTTTCCTCCCTCCTCCCACCGTTCTTCAACGTTCACCCTATCCCCCCTGCCTCTCTCTTTCTCTCCCATTCCCCCCACCCTTGTCTTCGTCTCCCAATGGATCTCCCGGTTCTTCTTCTTCTTCCTCTATGAAGGATGGATTCAATGTCGCGCCGGGCAGAGAGAAGTCTTCTTTTTTGCCGACCACTCACTGCTTCACTTCGTTTTTTTCTTTGCTTTCTTCGTTTGCTTATTTCCCACATCTCACCCTCTCGTTCTTCTTCTTCAGACTCCCTTTCTCTCTCGCTCTGTCTCTCCCTCTCTCTCGCTATCGTTTTCCTTCTTCCTCCAGTGTGTGCTTCTTCTCGTTGTAGGGCTGAGTCTGGCCACCGCCACCTCCCGGCTGACTGACTGACTTCGTCACAGTTCCGATTTAGCCATAGCGCACATGCGCGTTCGACCTCGTGCATGTGTGTTGTGTAGAGGGCGCGAGTGCGATACTTGGGCGTCCTTGTTTTTGATTGCGCTATCTTTATTGCGTTTTTACTCGCTCTCGAAGACGTTGGACTCTTTGCATTGAAATGTGGCGAGAGTTCCTCGGTAATCATGACGTCAAGCGGGTTTGAGAATTTGCTAATTTTTCGTTTTCATATGCCGACAACTCCTCAAACTACCACAATGGAAGTGTGGGCGGGGAGGAGGTTTTTTCTCATAAACCTAATACCTGTAGAAAATCTCGTAGTTATCAAAATCAAATTTTTGGTGTACCGGATGTTTTGTAAACATTTTCGAATTCGCTCAAAGCTGGAAGTCTGCTTACTTGGATTGGCTTTTTCCTCAAAGTTATTTTAAAAATTATCCCGCTAATGTTTTGTGTATAAATCTATTAAGATATGTAAATATAATTAGCGACAATCATCCTTAAATTAGTATTTGTCAGGTTTTAAGAAATTGATGTTTGTATTTTAAATTTACGATAGTCTTCTTTTGCCCACGAAAAGGTGGATTCCTGTGATTTTCTGTTCAGTAATGTCTCTCCATGAGTCTATAATTTAATCGGACGTGGTTATGCAGTGCGTTTCCAAATTGATATCATTCGCGTCGTTCTGAAATTTCTTTTCTTGTTTTCTCAAGCAAATTTGTGGAGACCCACAGGATTGTTTATTGGAGAAATGATCTACTCCTTAAGCCGTGGATTTAAGTCCCGAAAATATGAAGATGAAATTTAAATTTGGTATTCCGGGATAGATCGTATGCTGCACTTTGTGATATCTCACTAGAAGAATTGATATTGAGATAATCTTTTTCGTGGAAATCATCTTCAGTTTGCAAATTTCAAAATGCTGCGGATACTTTGCGGATTATAAAAATATCACCGTTTAATGCTGCGTCCAACGTCCCTTACCATTCTGAGCATTCGGTCCGCCGGCAAGAAAGAGTTGCCGGATCCTACGTCAATATATACTAGGAGAAAGATTTAGTGCGTAGGCAAGCATGCGTAAGCATGGCCGGATGTTTTGTAAACATTTTCGAATTCGCTCGAACTTAAAAGTCTGCTTACTTGGATTAGCTTTTTCTTCTTAGTTATTTTTAAAATCTATCCCGTTTATGATTTGTATATTAAGCGATATTTATCTTAAAACTATTATTATATTTGACATTTCTCGCTGTCTTATTTTATGACTACTCGCAATAACTCTGCGTATGATCTGTTTTGAAAATGGCGGAGTCGAGTTCTCGGGGTCAGTGTGACTGGAAAGGTAATGTACCAGTGTTGAGTTGCGATGCAAGCTGTCCGTCGCTGTGAATAAAGGTAGCCGATGAGAATCAAGTGGTATAAGAAAATAGCAAATAATAGGGTGGTTTCCTATTATTTTTTTATTGCCTAAATCGAAAGATTATTACTCCTGGAGTACGTATTTCACGCATTTATATTTTTAAATGCCGATATCTTTTTTTCGCGATTAAATGGAAATTGAAAAATTTCAAGCGCGCGAAAACGAGACGGCTAAGTATGAATGCCGGGAAAAACTCCGCGTGACGTCGTTCTGCTTTCCGCTGCCGCAAGTGAGGTGACCCTGGGGCGAGGCTCTGAGCGCTGATATGACGCAGGATGCTAGCAGGTAGCTGAGTACCATGCTAGCTGGTAGCGCTTGGCTTAAATAAGGATTATTAATACCTTATCAAACGAAGAAAACTTTCCGACCTTAGCCAGTTTTAATAGGTGATTATTAAGACATGTTTTCCTGAGCTCTGTGCCTCATGCATTCATTGGTAACCTCAGACGATGTAAAACTCCTATCCTCTCGTGTAGAAACTAGGTCCCTGTGACGTCACGTGGAGTGGCATCGCATGGGCGCCAATCTGGCCTTTTTCAAATGAGGATAAAATTGACCATTGCCATTCGTCTAAACCGGTATTTCTAAAACCAAATAATTTGTATATTATGAATACACTAATGGTGGGAAACGAATCGCAATCAATGCCTTTCGTTTATTTGATGAAGGAAACTACCCTATTCTCGGTAAACCGTCCCAGATACCGTTTTACTTCCACCGGGAATGTTCCCTGATACCTCAAGTATTGTTTTAGTGCATGCTCAAAATTTCAGAAGCTTACCGCTTTTTCTAACGACTTAATCGAACGATTCTCGGCTGGTCGTTCCAAAGTATCAAAGAGTCTCTCCGGGGTCCTAGATTTTATTTAATCGGCTTTCATTTAATTATTTTTTACGACTTCGCCTGGGAGCCAGAGGAAGTTGTTCCCGGGTGAGTGAGAGTCTTCTGTTGTTTTCGTTAAGCGGCGCTTTTAAAAGCGGAAATTTTTATTGAACAGCTGTCGGCCCAATGAGAGCGGAATTAGTCATCTCGGTTTTTAAGTCCCCCTACCCCTACATCGGTGATTCATTCAGTTCCAAGTGACGGTAGATATGAACTATTTTCCGGTCTATGATGTTCTATTTTTTTTACAGCTTCCATCTGTCACCTGACATGCGTCCAATCTAGTGTACCGAACGTATACCTTATAGCCCTCATTCAGTTTATTCGCTCTGATCAATTATTATTATTATCCCCTTTGGAAAAAATTATGGCGCATGTAGCACTACGTATAAATTCGTTTATTGATTAAATTCCAAGAAATTCAAGCCTGCGATTGCCGCAATTAATTGGCTTGGACTCATCTGTAAATAAATCTCATTCG
Organism: Ischnura elegans; assembly: GCF_921293095.1. NCBI lineage: Eukaryota > Metazoa > Arthropoda > Insecta > Odonata > Coenagrionidae > Ischnura > Ischnura elegans. The sequence goes on from NC_060250.1 coordinate 69,245,964, forward strand.
GTTCCTCTTACAAGGAAAAGATAGTATTTTTATTATCACATTGCTTCGGTGGTTCTTCTCGTAGCTTAAATATCCACAGAACATACAAGACTTGTGAATCTAAGGGAGAGGAGTTGTAGCAGCCGTTAGCTGATAGAAATTGAGTCGCTATTCCGCCGTTGACTTTCTTTTTTATTTCCGTGAAGGTATTTCGCGAAACTAAGCCTCATCCGAAATATCCCACCCCACTCCCTAGGGACACGAGGCGCCTAGGTATTTGCGTAACTGCCGTTGAGGCATCTCGAGAGTCCACCTTCCTTCCCATCTGTCGTCCGCAACCCCAGCCTCCCCTCTGGGTTTTTAATTGCGCTCTCTCGCGAACTGTCTGGGTTCTGTCGCGAAGGTGCAAGGAATATCTATCTCAGCTTTTATCACCAATATGAGCCATCCATCCTTTTGCCCCTTCACATTGTGCAAGGAATATCTATCTCAGCTTTTATCACCAATATGAGCCAGTGTTGGTACCAGCAGTTACCGTGCCTATTAGTACGCCTCTCAGTTTTTATTTGTTGTCTATTTCATATAATAGGCGTGGTGTCACACCTCTAACCCACTATGTGATACGTTAAAATGCAGGCAAATCATCAAATGTACGAAGTTGATGAAGTGTACTCAACTGGAAACCCTTAAATATCAGATAATATTCCTTTAATACGGACGCATATAATTTCCGCGTATTATTTATGGGAAATATTCCTCCATTCCTCTTCTGCTTTTCGTCTCATTTTGCGTCATACTGCAATAAGGCGATGCCTACCTCTATATTAGGTTGGCGGGTGAGAAATATTTGTTAATACGTACATATTTGGTAAAATATGCTGTTTATTGACTACTGCGAGCTGATCAGTGGTCAGGAAAAGTAATATGAGAAAGGGTTCGTTAAAAGTCCGACGAGTAACAATTACTTAACTGAAAATGGAAAAATGAAATGACTCGTAGTTTTGGTAAGGGAACTGATCAGGATAGCGATTATTTGGGGCTGTCTTTTTGCGTGCAAACTTGCTTAAACCTATCAAATACCTCTAATAACAATTAGTTAATCTGTGGCATATTCATTCATTTTATATATTCAAGTTCTTACTTTTAGCTCAAATCTCAACCGAATACCATATAATGGTAATGGCATATGAAATTGCACTAAGTATTTTTTCTTCAATTCGAGGGAAATTCTAAACTTATTGGTTAAATTATGTAATTGGACGTATCTCCTCCGATATTGGTATTGGGAGTGACAATAGCTATCATTCACAGAAAGAGAATATGGGATTGCTCACCCCGAAATTTGCTGAGCGTTTGAATATAGGTCAAGATTTTCGGAAATAACGGAAGGCATTTTCAATATTTATTTCATCAAATCTAAGTAACTTTTTCAAGGGATGCTTCAGCTCTCTTATCGGCGTCATCACAGATACAGTGCGCTCTTTCAAAGATAAGCATTAGCAGTTAGAAACTGAGTAACATTCATCGGGGAATTATGAGTTGATGGTTTCAGACGTGAGTACATCTTATGGTATGAGACAAACGATATTCTGGTTATACTAATGCCTGTAGCTTAAATTCGGTGATAATAAGAAGTTCCCTATGCGGAATTCTACGCCAATTTTCACTGGCGATTATAACAGAGATTGACGAACGCTAATTTGAGCCTCGAAAAATCTTTGTTTTTCATCAATCGCACTCGACCCCTCGAGTCGTGGGCGGGGTTATTAGTCTTTATGTCGGAAATAGTCGCGAGAAGATATCGACGTTACTCGCCATGGGCGCAAGGAAGGTCTCCTCTTCCCTTCATTTTCTGCTTAGTTATATAATACTGACTGGCATTCATGATTCAATATGTAAGTGGCTAAATAAATCAGGTTCATGGCCGAAAATTATTTTCTCACCTGGCAACCGAATTCATTGATAAAATCATGCTCCTGAGTCTGTACAGGAAACTATTCGCTTAACGTCTTGGACCATTGTCCAGGATGAATCACGGAGGAGCGAAAAAAGCCCACCTCACCCTCATCTCCCACCATCGTCCACTTCAACCCTTCAATATCCCTCCGCCCTTCGACTCTCACCTCTCGCACGAGCCCACCGCAGACACTTATGTTTTTTCCCCTATAGCCCCGGCCTCTCTTTAAGGGAACGGCGGAAAAGACGTGAAAAGTAAATATAGATCCGTCATCAATTTCCTCAAAGATCCTGGCGCCGGTACACACACGGGCGTTTGTCCATTAGGTGGGTCTGCCCTTTCTCACGTCTCTTTCCCCATGATGATATTTTTACCTCGGCTCGGGAAAGTATTGGAGGAGGAACCCCGCGGGAGTGACCTTCCGAGAGATCATCTTTTTTTTTTTGTTGAACGGCCGCAGCCACTGTCCGTCCGTCTTGTCGCATTGGTGTCTTCGTTCCCCGCTCCGACTCGCTTCATTGACGCGTCTCCTCTTCGTCTGGTCTCCCCCGAGACTCGCGCGCGCCTCCGCGCCCGTCATTCGACCGTCCGATCAGTGTGGGTCATCTGGGGTGGCCCCAAGGGTGCCCTCGTGGGAAAGCGTGAAAGGAATTGACTTCACCACTCTCTTTTTCCTCGGTCCTGATTCGTCCTCCGTGAAGCGTAAGGACGGGATGTGTTAGTCAGGGCTGCTGTTCTAGGGATAAGGATCCGTTGTTTGGCCTATCGCTTTTATCTCGTGTTCTTTCTATCCGAGCGGATTGTTGGAGGCTGGGACGAAGATAAGGGAGAAGGAAGGAGTCTCATATCCTCTTCTCTATCTAATTCACCCTATTCGACCTACATATACGTGAAATAATTAAGTTGAGCCACTAATTGACTTATATGTGTTAGTGTCCGAAGACTGGAAATCCTAATGGGCAATTAAAGTTTACTTTCAACTAAGGTCATGATTTTTTTCAATTTATGGCCTCTTTAATACTTATTATAATTTAATATTTGGATCTCCTGTCGTCGAACCTAATGGGGGTGGTCAGTTTATTCGTCAGTTTCGTGTGCAAATGTATTTCCTCTTCAATACATTAATTGGCATTTGGGCTCTGCCGAAGTACCTGAGTGAAGCCATGGACTTGTTGCATGTGATTTTCTACACTTACGCTTTCAGTTATTCGAGCGTCTGCTCTTTTATGCTTACCTTGTTTTTTCCCAACATTTATTGCTTATTCCTCGTCGCTTTTTATGCCCGCGCGTCCTACGGTGGGTTGGTGGGGTGGGTAAAAAGAGAACTTTTTAGCATAAGATATGGTGTGGTGCATAATGACCTCAGATGTCGACGCACCCTTTAAACAAGATTACTACTACGTCCTACATTCTCCGTTCTTTTTCATACCCATTCCGTGAAAGTGTCTGGCCATATCTCATCTAGAGTAAAATCCATGCACCATCGCAACAACTGGTAATTATTGTGGCGGGATTTAAATCATTGTGATATCATGCTCCTTCATCAGCGTTTACGTTTCCTCCTGGTAAAACTTACGTCCCTCTTCGGTAGCCTTTTCGTTACATTGTTACATAGATATTCTCTCACAAACCTTGTTCCTATCTCCTTTTGTTTTTGAGTATGTTTGCATCGAGATAAACCTCTGAAAATTATATTGATGAATGCGTGATGAGTTGTTACTCTGCTGACTTCGCTCAGCGCTTGGCCATTGGGTCTCTAAATCTCGGTGGAAAAAAACCGTCCTGTCTGTTGTTTCATTGTGTTGCTCTCAGTACATATCATCCATTCATAGTATGTTTTGAAGGGCGTCATCCTACTAGAGCTTCTTTGAAGTTCTTTGAGTTGGTCTCTCGCTTCATAAAGCTGCTCGGTCACGGCGTTTCCTCCCAACTGCAAGTGTTTCTCGCCTGTTCTCGCCCGAATAGTACGCGAAAAAAACTTTTGTTTAGGCCTTGATGACAGCTACCCTTGAAAACTGCTCGTATGTTGATTTTTATTTGAGTATGGGGCAGGAATACAGCCCAGATCTTCCATTGACAGGTCCACCAACCAATTTCATACGACTTAATTGGAAGGTAATCTTTTATGAATTTTTGACTGAAATACTTATGCTTGTGGAAGTGTTCATCTTTTGGATTTCTTAAAGTTCCACCCAGGAGAGTATATTTTTCCTTTGGTTTCGAATTTTGCCGTATGGCTTTTGGGAATGTCAAATTTTTAAGTTAAATATCTGTTCAGTAAATCGTGGTTTCGTTGTATCCTTCATAGAAGATTATGGAATACACTCAATTTGACTCCATCTCCTTGCACCGCCATTTTTTTCCTTTTTAATGTTCTTTGAATGCTTTCATCCTCTGATATGCTTGGTGAACGCATCTTATGCCATGGTGTCTTATTTCTCAACTTTCTGCTTAGCCATCTTTTGCCCCGAAGCGACTCATGTCGAGGTTTTCATGTCACTCAGATCAAAATTTCTTAATTCAATCTTAATGAATCATTTTTAGTGTAGCTTTTATCTTATCTTCTTTTATACCTTTGACTTTATTAAACCGCGTTTCAATTTCAAATCAGGCGTGTTTCATTTAAAACGTTTTAAGAGGTTTAAACGGTTTATATTAGATCATTAAATTGAATTTACGAGTAATTTTACTTCATGCATTTGAAGTAAATGATTCTTGAAATATTGTTTTTACCACCGTATTTATTTGATAGACGTAGACGTTCTAGATAGCGCCTTCAGATGGATCCATTTTTTCAACCTAATAAAACCGACGGCAACTTAGGGACATTTTCTTTCATGTAATTATGAACTTCCTTGTGAGAAATTCCTTGATGATATGTCTTTTCAAATGAATTTCCGCGCGAAAATTTATTGAACCATTCCGCTTGCAGGATATTAGTAAATTTATGATCTCTTTGGGGAACATAAACTTTATCTTACCTTCCGGTGAAAAACTTCTGTTCTTCCAATTTCCACCAACGTATTCCATCGTTCTGAGTAACTCGTCCATCGACGGTAGTGAAATTTTTCCATGCAGTTGCACTGTGAAGTGAACGATCACATGAGTGCATCTTGGGGAATGAATTCAAATATCAACCCTTTTGAAAGCGTATATTCAGCGCTTAGGACCCCTGCGATGAGACAGTAAATGTGTAGATGACTCGCCTTTGGCTCGTATTGCCCTCTGTGACAAGCCATAGCGCAGGCTGAGTTGAAATACCTACATTTCAACGGCGGAGTAGCGGGATGGGTTTGAGGTGATACTGTTTCCCTTGACGGATGCCCGTGATGACTAAACCCGAGAACTGGCTCGAACTCTGCTCCTTCGATGCAAACTAAAACCCATATCTACTGCTATTAGTAGACATCCCAAGCCTTTAGTTTTCACGTAGGCCATGGGCAGACGGTGGAAAAAAGTCCTAAATTAAAAAGAAGCACCTTAAAACTTCTTCTTAAGTCTTAAAGTATTTTCGTCAGAAATTTTATAAATTTATCTAAATTTTTGGATAAAAGAGTCTAGAGACTGTTTTTTGTGGTTTCTGTGAACTTGATATGAAATTTTTGTCCCATTTGAAAATGCAATATGTTCACTCCTTCAATATATTGTACTGGGTGATTGAACTTGATTACTTGTAATTTATTCGATACTAGGTGGCTTAAAGAACTGGTTCCATGCACCCTTGACTTAAGGAATTCATTCGCCTGCGTCTCAGTGTGGGTTGAGTTCTACCCTTGTCTCATGGAAAATTATTCGATATTCCCATCGGGTCAGGTTCTCCATCACGGCCGATGTTTCGGTGAACGAATTGTATATCGTTATCTGGGCATGGTGACGCGTACATCGAAACGTCGCGACGCGTCGGCCGTTATGTAGAACCTGACCCGGTGGAAATCCAGAATAACATTCCACGATTCAATACGCCAGGAAATCTTGCGATCATTCTTCTACCCTAGTCTGTCTAAATCAATCCGAGAAATGAAAAATCTGAGGGTGACATTATCTTCGGTTATGTCCGAAAAACACCCTAAAATACCAAAATTTCAAAACTTTTAAGTGCGATGTAGCACGTTTTCCCGGCATCCGATTGCAAAATATTTCTCACGATTCTTTATTTTCTGACCAAATGGAACAAATCTGGGTGGCGTTATAAAATAAATTCGAAAACTTTCAAAATAAGGACCGCTCTAATGCACACTACCTTTAGGTACTACTTATCGTGATGTTTCAAGTACCTCGCGCGCTCGAGAGAAACAATAGGGATGCAGTTTTGTTAACTCTTCCACTTTTCCCGGGAACGCTCCGACCCACACCCCTTTTCTCGCGAACTTTCGTCTTCATTTCCTCTCCCCCCTACTTTCCCTCTCTCTCCCAAGGCAATCCCCACCCCTCCCCTCGGTCCATTATATCCCCTCCGCAGCATTCTATTCTCACGAGCCATTCCAAGAGCAGACGGCGTTGACGTGGTTTTCCTCCTCCCCCTCCTTCCTCTTCCATCCCTTCCCCCTCCTCCCTCCCTCCCCCACTCTACCGAATATTCTCACACTCCGCGTGCGTCTTTGGCCAAGTACGCTCCCTCTCTGTGTATGCATTTCTCATCTCTTTTTGTTTTGAATTCCACCACCATTGATGTGGCTCTTGTTTCTCCGCCAAACGTGCTGTATTGGGAGGGTAGTTAGTGTTTGAAGGGCGACTTTTACTATCCAGGCAAAAGGTTGGAAGTTCATTGAGTGCTTATCCGGTGATGGGATGAAAAAATCTATTGATATGGACGCCGAAGCTAAGGGCTAGTGAGTTTGGTCAGGATTGCCAGATGCCAATTGATTCTTGATTTGGGGCACTGACAGGCTTACGAGTTTAGGAGTATGATTACGGTATGTATAGATGAAAATTGTAAATGTAAATATTATTTGGAGGCTAATATGAAGGACATTGTCGTTAAAAGGTTCAAAGTACACCGTTATGATTTTTCTCGTTTTTTATTTCTTTTGATTCTTAAAAAAACGCACCATCGTTGAATAAACATTATATATTTAATGTAAAACATAAGAATAAGACGATGTACAAATACGTGTTCCATATCTTAGGTAGACTAAAAAATATATGCCAGCGTAACACCGTGAAGTGTTATTAATGATGCTCAAATTTTGTTTCACCACCCTTACACCCTATCTTATATTTCAAATACATCCCCGCATCCTTTATGTCAAGGTAAGCAATGAAATTCGTCGTAAAGATGGTGTGCCATTCACCCTTTGCCATATAACCTAAAGGTTTGTTTGAAGAAGTCAGAAAAGAGCTCACCTCGGAACAGTGAACGAGCAAAAATCAGGTACGTGTTCAACACATTTAGGGTAGGCGGATCAGTCCCTTTCCCTGGTCCACCTCGATTTGCGAGAGCTTTTGTTCGGTGGTATCCTAAAGCTTCACCTGGAGTTGTGAACACTGATTTTCCTATTTTTGCCAACATCGCGTTAAGTTAAAAGCCGCCTTTTTGGAACATAAGCTCTCTGAAACTCGATATAACATTTCCTAAACTCAATTTTAATATAGATAAATTATCGTATTAATTGATGGTAAAATTTTCTATTTCATGAAAATATTTCACTATCGTCGGCAGCTACTTGATCCGTAAGATTTTTCAATTATACCTACTGGTAAAGATCATATCCTGGGAAATTTTGTCGTGTTTTGCATACCTAGACAAGGGCGAATTAACATGGCGATTGGCATCCCGCTCATAGAGCACCGAAAATTGTTGAGTATTTTGCAAAGATGTATTTTCCTCGAAAAATATCAATTTATAATTTTCTTCTCCTTTCTTCGATTTCAACCCACGATTTGTGCGGCGTTACGACATGGAGAAAAGCGAGCTTTTGTGGAAGAGCTGGGAACTACCACTGAGAAATATCCTGTTTGATTTGATCATACTAAATAATACATATTTCAATCTTAAATTTGGTGTGCTAAAGGCCTCCATTTCCCTTTTTCCCAATATTTTCCCTTCAGTACCCTAATCTTCGTCTTCCTTGTGTCTTTCTTTATCTGCCCCAAATACTTATCTCTTCGACTTCCTCTTGTGACTTTCCTTCAGTTTTTCCCTCCATCGCAATTACGTTTGGTATAGTTAATGGAGGAGGCGACCGACAGCTGAGGTCGTTTGCGCCATGAGGGAGGGGTATGGAAGGAAGGATGGAGAGAAAGCCGGCGTCGGCATTAGCCTGCTCTTAACGAAAGGCGCCTAGGGGACCACGGCTTACCGTTCCATCCCACGGACGGAATGTTGAGCCTGAATTCTCATCCATGCAACACTCAATCAGGGATCGGGCAGTCTTTGGAAATTATCTGCCACTTACGGGAGTTTAACCCGAGTCTACGAGGTGGAAAGCCAAAATTCAAGACACAACCCCTATCCGATCCCCCTAGCAATGAGTGTGTCCTATTTCTACCGCGACCTTCTCTGGCGTATGGTGGTCCTCCGTTGCCTTTCTTCGCCTGTACTTCAGAACACCTCCTCGTGTCTCATCCTATTTGATCTTCAGATGGGATCATGTGAGAGATTTAAGACGGAGTTGTCGGTGGGTGGGGAGGAGTAGCAGATGAGGAGGGGGCGTGGTCCCCTTCACCCTCTACCAGTGTAGATGACTCGAGTCATTAAGGGCGAAGTCCTTATACGTTCCGCCGCGCTTCGGTGGCGTGTGTTGGTGCGCTTCTGATTTTTTTGGGCGTATTCTGAGGCCATCCGTAAAAGTACATTTCCTTATTAAGGAAGAACCTTGCGTCTCCATTATGTCTTGTGAGGAAGCGACCGTCTGCTTCCTCTCCAGCTCCAATGCAAGCTTCGAGCTTGCCGCGTGGGATTTCGTGATTCTCTCTGGTCGAAAAATTCGCTCCTACGTCATTTTTCCATCTCCTTTCCCGTCTTACTCTTTCAATGCCAATTTAAGTAGTTGGTCACGGAAGTAAAGAAGGTATTTAAGCCCTTTTATATGCATGAAAAAAGGATGTTTAAGGGATATTTGTATTTATTGACTACTTCTAAAAATTATATTGTTTTATCATTGTAATTTATGCCTAGATATCGTCGAAAATTTCTTTACGTTTTGAGTGAAATTAATTAAAACTATCAAAGTGTATTAATTATCATTTATTTTATCTGCAATTACCTCAGTTTTCTTATCTATTACACTAAACTTGTTGCTTTTTCTGTTTTACATTAAATGAATCTTCATTTGTGATGCTATTAACGGCTGAAATTTTTTTCTTGGTATACTACTACGCCTATGGATTCCTTGTGGATTATTGGATAAAGGGTGGGGGTCCAGGTTTCAAATCCTGGGGAAATATTTAAATGTTAGCGTACAGCATTCTTATAATGCAAGGAGGTCCAGATACAGGAGCTTATCATCATGCCTTCGAATTTCTTACCACTTTGATTTACTAGTAATCAGGGGTGAACACTCCTCTCACCTGACCAAAGCAGCCTAATTGAAGTTAATAATAAGATCTTTAATTTGCGTTCACCTCATACAGTGCTGTTTAGTACTTTCTTAATACGATTTTTAAAACCTTCTAAATTTTCTCATCATGTAATTGGCTTGTAAAAGAAACCGGTGCGGACTTTCTTTCACGTGCATGATGAACTTAGCTGCATCTAATTAAAATGTAATAGCTGCATTTCAGCTTCATTGAGCTGACTTCGACCGAATTTGTTGTTTTTTGCATAGTGGTACGTAGACTGTCAATTTAGTTATAAGTATCGTTGTATATTCCCATAAGCGTAATATTACCCTTTTAAATTTGCAAAATAAAACCTGAAGAGCTGTGCTAAAATAGGACCTAATCTCCTCATAATTCGTAAACAGATGTTTAATTTCCTTTCTTTTATTGAAATTTAAAACCGTGATATCACTAATATCAAATAAAATTTTGTGTTATTTTTTTACTCTCAATTAAGTATTTCTTTATATGAATCTGGTGAATTGATTTTCTCTTAATACATGGACTGAGGGAAAGTAGGGAGCTGCCTAAATGTACACAATTTTTTTTTCATTGGCACTGCCAAAGAATAGAAATATGAACACGAGGACAGGTGGAGACTAAGCAGGGCTCGGACCACCAGTTTAAAATAGTCTGTACTAAAAAAACGGAACGGTTGTCCAAGCCCGGAATGGCCCCTTTAATTCCGGTATGCCCGAGAGGAATTTGAACCATTTATGTTCCTGGCAGACGCTTGAGATTGTTTTGGAATTTATAAACGTGATTCTCTGGTCATATTTTAGGGAAATTCATCCTTATTCAGTGCAGCCATACATTTTAAGTATTTTTTGGTGAAGTGTAGTTAACGTAGGGTGGATAGGAAGTTTAACTATTTGATTTTTCTATTGATGATTGGATTGAGGATGTGTTATCTATTTACGTTGTAGTGATTGGTTCAATCTATTGATCAACGTATAAACTTGAAGCGTGCTTGGAAGCTTTGGGCGTTTATTTTTACTGGTTAGAAACATTCTATTCTAAGGCGGGTTGCGTCAGGAGTGCGAACTGCTACCCACCATGTGGACTTGATTTACGGTTACTCAGGATTTTCTTCTGTAAACCTTTATACGGCTTCCGGTATGTTGAAAAAAACGAATATCATCATAAAATACCAATTCAGGGATTACCTTGAATTATATTTCAACTTCGTAAAATCGTTTTCTAAGTAATGCCATGTCTCAAGCTCCGTCCATTTAATTTCATTATTGAGTAATGAGATTCAATACCATCGCTGGTCAGAAATTCTAAGGTTGGTTTCAAACAACTGTCCACTCAACTCTCCATAGTTACGCTTCTCCTCGCATAAATCGTTCGTAAGTCGTTTTTCATACGAGGCATTCCATATCCGTTCTTCTCGTTCACCAGCCCTTCGAATATTATGTCTCATAATATAATCCATTAGGTTATCCAGTCTTCTTCTCAAGGTTTTCCGAAAACTTTTATTTTCCCCTAATCCTTTTAGGTCTTCCTTATTACTACCCTGTTTAATCCATTTGGTCTTCATCATTCTTCTGCAGCGCCAAATTTGAAATGATTCCAGCATTAACTTCTTTCCTAATTACCAATGGCTAATCATTTTTCATCCCTAACTGCCATAAAAAACGTATATTCTCCTGTTCCTGATTCTACGTATTTGTTTATGTACTTCTCAAGGTGTGTATATGCGGCGAAATTCCCGTAGTTGATTAAAATAACGTAATAATAATTCTTTAAATTGTTTTCCATGCCAGTGCGAACTGCTGTGCTGATTCGTTGGACTGCCCTAGGACATCGTCGTTACATTCTTATCGCACTCATAGTGGCTATCTTCATTTGATTTATAAGTACCCTCTTTCCAATTTTGTCGGCAATTTCCGTGTGTCGTGCTTTCTGATACCATAGCGTTTTTCGGAGAATTTTGAGGGAATCAGTGTTATGGACAAAAGTGATTGTACCATGTATATGTGGTAGACTGAGGTAGAGTTTTGATCGTTGATATATATGCCTGTCATATCTTCTAAGCTCAGGAAATGTTCCCTTGCCCACATTTCATTGGGTTATTGATCGTGGAATGCTAAGGTTCTCGGGGGACTTCGAGCTAGAACGTTGAAATGGAAGTCATTAGAACATAGAACAACTTAGGCATTAAAAAATCGTGGAATAATCGTGACAACAACTATAATATTAATTAGAAGAATTTTGGAAATTTGAGCAAAGTAAATATTTTCATGGCAGCTCCTTTCCGTAATAAAATAAGGTTGCCGTAACCGAAGTGAACTAGTGGCCATTATCGGCTTGTATTTGGAATGCGGAAACTAAGGGACAAAGTTTCTCTCGCATGTTTTATATGAATGAAAAATACTACATATCTGCCATAACTGTTTGGAAACTAGCTTATTTCAATCATTATTAGTTTTGCTTATTTACATCATAAGGCATCTGTTAATTGCGTCACCATATGCCAAATATCGCGAATAAAATTGCGACATATGCCGTTGATAGTAGAAATTCGCTCTAAAATCTTATTTTTGGCATGGTTCAGCTTTGAATGACTAAATCGTAATGTGACATTTTTGCGTTTTGCAAGTTCCTTTATTTGTTTACAAATTGTACTGGAATCGTTGCCAGTGGTGCAAATGACCTTAGTTGTCGGGGTACCCTAAAAACAAAATACTACGACTGGAATCGTATTAGGTCTTCATTTGCGCACTTTAAAAGGTCCATATTTATGCATTAATTCATTCATGTTTATATTTTATATTTTTTAATTCGTTCATAATTATGCACCTTTTTCTTAAATACGAACTTGTAATTTTAGAGGGAGGCCATTATTTCTTCCAGTTTGAGAGTTCTTCTCGATTTCTTCCGGCTTGCGGCTTTTCAGTGTCGTTATTCGCCGTCTCTATCCTATCATCTCATCCTCAGACATTCCTTTAAGTCGAAATATGTGGCGTGGCTAAATTTCGCGACTGCCTCGGCGTGCAGTGAACTCGTGGGACGCAGCATATTCAAGTTGCCGAAAAAGAAAGTGGGTACTGTTTTTAAGCGCCTCTCTGAAAATACTGCTTCATTATTTCGCCCTCTCGGTGCGTCGGAAGTGTAAATTGCTCTCCAGACGTCGTTAACACGTTTTCGAAAAGGCATGCGTCTGGTAGCACTTGCGCGAATTTATTCGAACTTCCTTGGTGTCCTCCAAAATTACCCTTTCGGTACAGACCTTGGGGTCTTTCCTCGTGTGCAACTCTTAACTCATTCTTTAGATATTTCATCTGAGTGCAATGCATTGTGTGCATCACTTTCGGCGATCTTTTTTTTGTCCCCGTGAATATCCAATATTTGCTGTTCATTAGACCGTAGGTACTATTGGCATGTTCAGTTATTGTAGTACTCTTTTTTTCCGTTGTCTCGCCTGCTGTTATAATGTGGGACCATTATCTGTTGTCTTATTAGCCAGCGTTATATTTACGATGGTAAAACGTCCTTGTCCGGTAGTTATTGCTTTGATGTGATATTTTTTACTTTGTTGCTAATTGCGTCATGACTTTCAGGATATAACCTTTTTCCAGTATGTTTCTCGTCTTTACTCGCACATGAAATACTGCACCTTTCACCTTCGCAAGGTCATATTTTTATTCAATAGCTTTGTTAAGTACACATTAGTAAACGATGAGGTGCCCGGTTGTTCTTGTAAACGAAAATGGTAAGGAATGGAATTCGCACGGTGGCCCAAGTACAAGTACTCAAGCCTTACATCACGAGGGCCCGGGTCATTCATTGAAATTTACCAGTGGAATACCAGTCCCTACTAATTATCCCAATTCCGGGTACACCGGTATGCTAGTAATTGAACGCTTATATTTTCTGGATAGAGGGTGTGTAGATATTAGATGTAATACCCTTGTGCGCGGAACCTTGTGTGTAGTACCCTCGCGCGGTTGCTGAGTAGCCTCCCTCCCCTAATCGTCACCCCCTTCAATTCTCCGTCCTTGGCTCTTTGTCGTGTGGTAAATATTAGTATAGCGGTTAATCATATCGATACATTGTGGCGTGATAGATGTTTGCCAAGCGCTCAGCTGGTTCTGATAACATTTATGTGTAAATAGGTTTAAATTGAACGTTAGGAAGAAAGCAACTAGCTGGTTGCAGCACTGGACTATGACTTGTGCGTGTAAGTTTTCTTAAGGCCGTTTTACACGGGGCACGGAATTGCGCAGGTTAGAGCTGCATTAATTTCTAAAATGGCGTGGAATTGCGCGAATGCATCAACGAAATTAGAACAGGGGCTATTTTGCCGTCTCGCATCCACGCATTCTCGCATGTGTTCTAGCAATTCACCGCTTTACACGACGCAATTTTGATTGCGCCTTCGCACGTACATCAGACTGCGCAATTCCGTGTACCGTGTAGAACGGCCTTCAAAATTCGTTCCACGTGTTGCTGGTGAGGTTTGAAAAAAAGTTCATCCATGGAATGTCGGGAACAGTGAGTGAAGTATAATTTTAACCTGATGGCTGGGTTGGGTTACTCTCGATATTGGTTGGTCGGTTTAGGTCAATGCCTGATTTTTGGTGGCGGTCAAATGTCGCGAAATGGTTTTTTTCAATTCCCTGTCAAATTGTGGTATTTCAGACGTATAATTTTAGCAAAATTTGATAGAAACGTAAGGTGAAGGCAAAATTATCTACTGTCGCTTGGAGGCGATGACTAGGTTTCGAAAGAAGGTAGGTGGGTTAAGTGCTTGCCAGCTTTTGTTTAATTTTTTCATGGAGACATATTTCTTCAAGGTATTTCATTCTTATACCTGGTTATTTCTCAGTTAGAATTTTCGTATCGATATAGCATCGCAATACGTATCGTGGTAGTCATGACTGTAATTTCTGTCATTCGTGTGAGTTTCCTCCGTTGAAAATGCGATGACAGGCGGTCCCAGTGACATACGAGCCTCATTATACTGTGACGTAGATTTCCTTCTCTCCCAAAGGGCTTTATATCAAAGCCTCCCTACTATTTAAGTAGCGAGCAATATTTTTTCCTCCGGAGGTCCAGGAATATTTTGGCGCGTCAAGTTGTCAGGGGGCATTTATATCTCATTCACGGAAGGCTTTCTCGCTGTAATTTTATTTCATGCCGGGTGGCCTCCAAGGCGGTGCGATATTTCGATGCGTTGCCTGCGGTATGCCGGAATGTATACCGATATGTGGTTATTCGGGATCCTTGTCTTATGCTCAACTCCCACATACATTGTCTTCTGATAAGAGCTCAATTTTCTGGAATTCTCTTCATTATATCTGATAGTGGTTTTGGTAGAATGTAGAGTAAATATCAGTGCTGCTAACCATTAAATTATGCGTTCCATTAAACAATATTTGAACTCTTATGTTGATATTAACGGGCAAGGTGAAACTGTGTTTATCAGCCTTCTAATGATCGCAATGTGTGCATTCGATATCGTCCTAGAGTCATTAACCACTGATTACCTGCGGCGGAAAGCCCCCAGGATAAGATTATTGCATTAGTAGATTAAGCTGTATTACGGGAAAAACTTATTTTATAATCTTTAGAAAAATGTGGATGACTGAAGAAAATCCTTGAATTAATCGAATCGAGTGAGGCTTTTTCAGCGTTAAGTGTACCTTTCTACGATGAATGACCCAACCTCTGAAGCTTTAAAGTATTTATGGTTTGATGTTAATAATTATTTAAATTATCTCAGAAACTCCTACCATAGGTTAGATCCAGTGAAGAAAGTTGAGAACCAACTTTGTTAGCTCCCCAGTGAATTTTTTGCAACGAATTTGGTTTCAACAGTTCGCATTCTTTTTGGGCAGTTTTATCTCATTTACAGTGATAGTTAACTTCCACCAATGTACACTAGTTTGTATTTCCTATAGTTTCGCCGTTGTCTATGAGCCATTGGCAACCGTTAGTGTTCCTACGAAAGCTTGCGGCGTCATGTCTCCGCAGTCCAATTGTCCAAAATAGGTCGGAAATCCATTTATTCGCTCATACGCTGTTCATGAGTTATCCAGAGCAACGGGGTAAACTTGCGGCCAATCGGAGCGTTTGGCTCAAAGTTTCTGTAATTTAAAAATGGTGCGTTTTCTGCCTAAACATCAATAGTAATTTACGAGCGTCTATTAATTACGTGAGGTGATTTTGGCGATTTTGGACCATCTGTCCCCGTTTAGTGAGATATCATGTGATTTAGCTCGACCCCCTACCTCCAAAAGATTGTTAAAAATGAGTATTTTCAGTGTTAATACGTTAATTTATACTTTAAGGCTTTGGATTTATAAAAAAACGACTCGTTTAATTATTTTTATTTAAGATCAGTGAAGACTGGTATTTAACATTACTAAAATCTCAATTTTACCCTGTTTCTTGCGGTAAAAAATATTACGTGTTACTTGCCAGGACCCCTCCTTCCCCCACGTGAGATTGGATTAGATTCGGCTTGACCCTCTCCACCCCCCTGAACGCCTCACGTAATGAATGAATGCTCCCTTTTGGTTCCTACTGCCATAATATATCCAGGGTTAAAATTTCGTGACACAAATTTTCTCCACCTTTTATTCACTTTTGAGCGTATTACGCAATGCACCGCATGCAGTTCAACCGTCCCGCAGGGAGGCTCTCTCTCGCTCTCCTATCTCTAACTCCCTCGGCGGTGAGAGCCCCTCGTCCCCGCTACCATCGTGGACGCACAATCCCTTTCAATTGGGAGTCTGTGCCCGCCACCTCACCCGGCCTCTCTCTCTCTCTCTCCTGCTTCCGGTTCCGTCATTGAAGAGTCCTCGCCCACTTGTCGCTCGAGTCTTCCCCGTTGATCATTATTTTTTTTCCTTCCCTCTCCCCTCCATTCCTCGGGCGGGTTACGAACCCCGAATCGTCCAGACAAGATGGTGTGGGAGGGAGTAGTCTAGAGGGGGTTTTATAAAGGCGCGGCGGCGCGGTGGTAAAGTCGCGGTAGGGGCGCGTCTTTTGGTCGTCGGCCAAAGGCGCGGGGGATGTGTTTGGTCGGCGCGGCACTGGATGGGTGTGGGGGGGGGGGGACGGGCGCGGTGGGGAAGCGTGGCTCTTCGCTGGCCGATCCTCTCCCACAAACCTCCCTCCAACCGTCTCCCCAATTCCGTGGGAGGCAGTTGGCGATGGTCCCCGTGCACGGCGGGTCGGTGTGGAGACGTTGAGGGTTATAAGGGTGAGAGAGAGAGAGACGGAGAGAAAATCGGCCGAATTCCTTTTTTCTCTTCTCGTCGGCGCTCTTCACACCATCACTTCCTGTCTCCCTGCTAGTCTATATCGTCCTCTCTCTCTCAAGACTTTCCCTCTCTTGTCTCTTTCATTTTTCCTCCATCTCATCTCTCAACCCCTTTCGGCTGACCGTCTTGCTTTCACTCTCCTGAGGAAGCGGTAATGTACCCTTCGCTCTCACCTCAATGTTATTCCGTGTATTCTGACGTCAATGAAGTGGGGGTGAACGACTGTCGGTTGGGCCAAGAGAGCTGGAATTCGATGAGTCAGTAATCCATTAATATTTATTTAACATTGTCCGCAGTTTTACTATTAAGTAAGGGTTTAAAACCGTAAAGTAACCCATTACTTTGTACCTACATAACAATTTTTAACGCGCATTCCAATTTTTACCAGTTTTAGTCTTATGATGGAAAGATTAGCGTATGAGACTATTATATTGTCATAGCGCAAGCCTCTTCGAAGATATTTACCAATTTTACCAAGGCAGCTTATGAATACTTGGCCACGGTACTCTCGTAAAAAGTGGAAAATCTTTGTAATGTTATCGCATTTTTTGTCTTGTAATATGTATTTCCTAAAGTCTGATACTTTATCATTGGAACTATTCGTCTATGTTATTAGCTGTTCGTCTATGTCCCACGTAGTTGCCGCGTCATATCATCCAAATCTCGCCCAAATGTTTCATCCTCAGCCGTCTTCTTTCTTTCATTCTTAACACTTCCCTTTCAAGAATGTTTGTTATAAATTCATTTTGTCCGATGTAATGTCCAATAAATTTTATTTTCCGCATATCGTTGGCTGTTTTTAAGTTATTTCTTGTCCACTGTTTTCAAGTAGTTTTCCCAAAAAATGTGATTTGCGTCCGTTCGCTTTGTACCTTTGTATTGATTATCAGTTTAACTACCAACTCAGCGGTTTTTGACTCACAATCAGTTGGCCTCCAGAGGGCTGTGCACTATTCCCTTTGTCAAACTTTCGCTCTCTTTCCTTCCATCTCTCTCTCACTTTTCTTTCTTCTCATTACTCCACTCCTGTCTGTCAAGACAAAGCTTTGTTGTACCCTTTGTTCTCACCTCACTCCGTTTGTGTACAGTCTCTTCGTCATTCTGAGGTTGAAGAGGATATATGTGAGACTATTATCCTGTCATAGCACAAGTCTTTGGGTTATTTTTCATCGAATGGTACAACTTAATGTTTTCCTCCGATAATTTTCGTTGTACTCGCTGTGGCTTATGCGGCAGTGCTCCGCGTCATCTCCTTTGTGATCTTAAACGCGAGTGCGTTTAGGAGGAATAGAAATTGAAGTTAAGAATGTTGCTTTTTTAATAGAACTCACGTTTATGCCGTGAAATTAGTTATTTAAGTAATCACTTCAGGTTTGACATCATGGAAGTTACCATATTCATGATAATTTTGGTTGATTCATGACAGTAACTTACTGTTTTTTTATATTATAAATCAGTTTTATTGCCGACCATAAGTAACTAAACCGTTAGGAACATATTTATATTTCCATCTCTGCAGCCTGAAATATAGGCAGTACATGAGCACTTCAAAATTACCCGATTTATATTTTTTTCACATGAAATAGCGTCATCTTCGATAGTGATAAATTCAATAACTAGGTATGGAAATCCGCCGTATTAAATGTTTTCGGGCGCTTGTTGCTTTCAAAAAGTAAAGGTTCCGCTACTACCTCCACGAAGCCATCTCGAACTCCAAAGACAAAGTTTCCCTTCGCCACGGGGCTCCGCGGTGTCAGTATCCCCTAAAACAAATTTCGGACGCACCTTGCCGCTGCCGAACGTAGTTTATTTTTTGACATATTTTTCCCCTTCCCCTGACCGAATCCTATTTTTTCCCCTCTTTCTAATGTGTCCTTTTTTCTCCTTCCTTCTCTTCATCCCATTACATCCTTTTTTCATTTCTTCCTCTCCTCCTCACATCCTTCTTAGCCCGCTTCCATTCTCTATGGTCGTTTTGTTTGTCTATTTTTTATTTCCATTTCACAATCCTCTGCGTTGGTGGTTACGGTTGCACTGTCGTCAGCACGTTGGTACTTGGGAATGTAATGGTTATGCCGGACGATGGTCGAGATATGACGAGCTGGTTTAGTAATTCACATCCCGGAATCGAGTCACTCGTCAGGCATTTACGTTGTGTTTATGACTGTGGTCTTATTGCGACACTATATCTGGATTTCTTCTTATTAAACTTCAAATATCCATTGTTAGGTATTGCTTATTGCTTACATTGAATAACCGTTTATAGGTGTTAAAAATAATTTCGTTCCCGCATCAATAAATTTTAATTCTGCCCATCGAATGTCTGTTTATATGATAGATGCACTCAAATTTTAATCTTTATTTTTTCCGCGCAAGGCCTTGCGTGACCATATGAGCCTATGGAGAAAGTTGAGAATGTTTAAAATACTCTTCTCATTAAAAATATCCGCCAATTAGCAGTGTTTAAGAAGGGTAGAAATTTGAAATTCATATGAAAATGAAATTTACTTCTTCCTTCTGTGGTAATATTGTACCGTCCCCCGTCTACCTTTAGATGTAAAAATGTTTTGTAAGGGGAGATACTTGTTTACTCGATTGAACTATTCCATCTCGAAGGCACTCCATTGAGTAAGTAACTCAAGTAGCACGGATGCTAATTTACATGCACCAAAGATGAAATTTGCCACGAAAAAATTCATTGGCCGATTAATCCAGCCGGGATTCGAATACGGATCTTCCGATTGCCGGCCAGGTATGCATCCAGTTACACCATCATATATCAAGTTAGCATACATGCAGGAGAGAAAAATTATGTCACGAAATTTTAACCCCGGTATAGCTGATGCCAGTAGAAGCCAAAATTACTGATGATGTTACGGTCGAAAACGCACTACATCTTAAAACTACAGAAACTCTGGAAAACTCGTAGCTTCGAATGCTTTGCCTGCCGGAGATCGCGATGTTTCCAAGGCATCCGGCCGCAGGGCAAACCCGCCACCAATCGGAGCGCTTGGCTCGTGAGTTTCTGTAGTTTAAAAATTGTGCGTTTTCGACCTGAACACTATAAGTAATTTATGTTCCTGCTGGCATCAGCTATTCCGAGTTAAAATTTCGTGGCATAATTTTTCCCCACCCTGTATATTCCGTCTCAACGTAACGGTGACGAATATTCTTATATGTAATTTTTCCTTTCTCTTCTCCAACCCACACATTCCCAAATGATTCCCCTTATTCGGGCTCCCCCATGTCATTCCTTTTTCCCCTCGCTTCTCATTCTCCTAGCTTTCCTTCTCGTCTCCGTTGTGCGACGGAGAGAAAGAGAAGATAAAAAAGGAAATGCGTGGAGCGACGATGTCCTTTTCGGAGCTAAGGGTGACAAGTCGGCTGCGTGCGTTGCTTTGAGGGCGGCCTCATCTTCCCGATCCCCAGGCTTGAGGCTCGGGGTCCCTAATCCCGCATCTCCAATCGCAGCGATGAATGTCATCTGATGACCGCCCGCTCCTCAAGGGCCGCAGTCGAATGAGAATCTCGGGTGAAATCGTGGATTTCGGGGGATTTGGCTGCCGAAAATGGGAGTGTGACCTGGCTTGCAAGAGTGCTTCTCGAAATGCGGCAGTGGATGTTTAAAAGTTCATTTTTCCGTTCTTTTGGCATCTTTTGCTTCCCAGAATCCCCCAAACATGCGTTTAACTTCACGCTCATCGTGATAATGCGTATGTTGCAGATCGCCACCCACGAAACCTGCTAGTAAACTTTTCATGTTTTGTATTCGGTAGCACTCTATCATATAGGTTAATTAGGTACGCCCCTTCATTTAATTCTAACATATAGGCAGTTTTCCAGCATTAAACCGCGCTACTGACGTCACACTGTTTATATTTAATTATACTTGAGGAGCCCATTCATGACATGATGTTGTGCCAGTTGTTTCGGGTCAGCAACAAGACTCATGAGGATTGGGATGTAAGTGGTCCAAGGCAAGCTCCTAATTACTCCTCATGAAAATGAATCTATGATGGGACAACTATTTTAACCCATCAACGCTTCTACAGTGTACATGATCGAAGTCGGTATCCGCTACGTACTTATGTAGCCATGTTTTTTTCCAGCTTCGCGTCCATTGTGGGCCACATCAGGAGGAATTAAAATACGGATATACCTCTTGTTTCCATTCCAAAATCGCTTTGACTATTCCAGTCGCTTGAATTTACTGAAGGATTATAGTTATAAGATTAATTTCCTATTTTAATTCTTCATAATGCAACCTACAATGGACTCGTGAACTTGGATGATATAATTATTTATGTAGAGTGCCCTGAAAACCACATAAATTCGTAACTTCTAATTAATTTCGTTTTCTTCCTTCTTAGTTTTACTTCATAATTCTTTACGTTTAAGTGTCATGAATTCAAAAATCCCCACGATTTGTTCGTATTCGGTGATAATATAATAATTATTTTTACTTGTTTCTTTAAACATTCACTTCATGTCTATTTCACTATACTTATATGCATATCATAAACATTTCTCTGCCGTCCTTGATAGTTTCTTAAACATCAAAATAAATTCGGAGGTTGAACAGCCCAATCTATGTCAGTAAAATGTATTTCGTAATGTAATTCTTAGTTTATCTTAGGTATCGTGCGTTCTTCACCGCAATGAGGCCAATAAATATTAAACTTCTCCGCAAGTTAGCATAGAGATCAATTTCTTTGTAGCCTCCACCTATTTATGTCTCTTTTTTATGAATTTTTTTAGACATCGTAGCCGTTTATAGGCCTTCTTCTGACCTGTTTTGTATTACCTCCCTGCGGATACTGATAATGAAAATAAGCCATTTGCTCTCATTTCTGCCGTGAGGGCTGGAGTGGTTATCGTAATAATAGTATTATTACAAGTTCATTGCAGCATTTCAACATTTTTTTTAGAAACTTAGTGTATTTCTTTTAAGCTTATCTTTCATAAAGCAATATTTCTTAGTTTTTTCAGTTGTCGTTATGTTTATTTTTTATTCGTTAATATCTCTTATAAATATTGTGTTCTTGTTAGAAATTTTTCTCATAGCTATATCGTTAAAGCAGCTCTCCCCTGCGCCGCTAGAACTTACGTTGAAGTCATTCGTTAGATGCAAGTATTTCAATTTTACCGTAAAGCGAATTAAAAAAACAGTAGGAACATACATTCACATTTTCATACGCAGTTCATTAACGTATTGTTACAGTCACCGTGCTAGGAAAGAATAGTGTCTTTTAAGAGTGGATTTATTCGATTTAAATGCACGTTATTGCTGAGATAATAATTTACGTAGAAATCATTCGGTTAGGTGCAAGTATTTCAATTTTATCCGTAGATCTAATTAAGAAAAACAATTGGAACATCCAAGCAAATTTTCATGCGTAGTTCGTTAAAATACAATCGCTACGGTTGCAGTATCAGGAAAGTAAGATTTATGGAAGAAAAAGTGCCTTTTAAGAGTGGTTTCATTCGATTTAAATGTACGTCAATGTTGGGCGTGACGATGAGCTGTTTGCCTTTCCTCGAAATCGCTCTAAGCTCCCAGATGTTGCTGAAGGAGCCGCGACTGCTCCCTCATTCCAACCGCCTCTTCCGCCACCCATCGAAGCCGTGACGCGCACACCATAATTCCTTTGAATCTGGAACGCTCTCGTATCTGCGGCTGTCTCCCGCTGCCGCTGTTTTTATTCGCGTTCCTTATGTTCCTCGGCTCCGTCCGCGGCCATTTTCTCCCTTTCTGTTTGGTTAAGAATCATTCATGCCTCTGTCTGGGAATATTTATATGCGTGTTTGTTTATATTCCGTCTTTCGTCGAGTGGAAGTCACTATCGGCAGTCAGAAGTGAAAAACTCATGTGGCCGGTTTTCTATTTTTTTGCGCATGAATTGTTTATTCAAGAAGAATGCGGAGATTGAATACCCCAATCTATGTCCTGCAAAATGTATCTTGTAATGGAACCCCTACTATATCTTCGATTTCATGTTTTCTTTACCGAAATGAGACCAATAAATATAAAACTTCTCCGCACTTATGAATGGAGATCAATTTCTTTGTAACCTCAACCTATTCATGTCTCTTTTTATGAATCTTTTGAGATTTCTTAGTCTTGACGCTGTCTTCATTCTGCTTAAGCCTAGTGATTCAGCATATTTTTTCTTGCTTGAAATAGATTCATAAGTTTTGTGCTAGTCAAACAATTGCGTTTTGTTACTCCCAAAGTAGAAAGGGTTATAATTTACTGCAGTAGTGGTAAAACTTGTACATGAGTTATGTCGATATAAAAGTTTTAAATTGTCCTATTTTCGAGCAAGAACGTTCCATTTTATCTTCTATAGCCATATAATTAGATCTATATTAAAATCTTGATAACAAAATAATCGGCTATAAATACTTCCTTGTAGATTCTTCCGCTTTTTGCAGCAACACAGAACTAATGTAGCTCAAAGGTCGTCCTGAGATGATCCTTGGTATTTGGATCTTTGGCTAACCGTCCAAAATTCAGTGGCCGTAAACATTCTCTGAATCGTGGATGAAAGCTTCTCGGGTTTCCAACCGGGTCAGGGTCTGCATGGTGTAGGCCGACGTTTCGTTGGGAGACTTTCCCAACATCCTCAGGGCTGATGATGCCGTTGTCGCGGTGTTTCGATATATATACCCTCCTCCTTCACCTAGGTGGTCTCTGATTGGTCCGGGATTTTTCCTCCTTCCTCGTCCTATTTAATGCCAGGTTCCAAGCGCTACTTAGCTGCAGTCCTCGATCTCTATTGATATTGTTGGGGTGAAGACGGATCTCCACGGCTTCTTTAGTTATAGGAAAATCCCGGACCAATCAGAGACCACCTAGGTGAAGGAGGAGGGTATATATATCGAAACACCGCGACAACGGCATCATCAGCCCTGAGGATGTTGGGAAAGTCTCCCAACGAAACGTCGGCCTACACCATGCAGACCCTGACCCGGTTGGAAACCCGAGAAGCTTTCATCCACGCTATTCACCGGGAAAAGCTCAGATTCTTCATTCTCTGAATCGTTGAAAATCGAAATCAAGTCACCGATGCCTACCATTGGTGCCGGGTCACAAGTTTACTTCGCATCATAAATTATGGTTTGGACGAATCGAGTGCTCGAACGGAAGTACTAAGCGATTAAGACCAGTTGTACATCACCCATCGATTGCTTATCTGTCCACGATTGTGATAAACGATTGGCGTCGTCTATTAAAATGCGATAGTCGCGAGTAACCATCGGTAATGTATTGAAGATTAATTGTCGCGAAATGAGGCCTTCCATGTCCCTCCATCGACGTTGTACGTATGTCAGACGCTTCGCTCAGCGCAATGAAATGATGATTGCCCATCCCGAGTGAAGCCTAGAAGTAGTGTATCTGGCCATGTTCGGAAGGACATTCTAGTGTTGGGCTACGTTAAAATGTATCTGTAAATATATAATATTATCCGTACGCCAGATATATCTTACTTTATGGTTACTGTCGAACCTGAAAATATATTACGGTCAAAGAATAATGTTATCAGTGTGTTCTGATAGATATCTGTTCCAATTGCTCAAGGAATCTAATCCTAGCGCGTAGCGCGTGAGTCTTCCAGCCTAATCCTTGTAAGAGCTCTGTAATGATCTCCATTCTCATTTCATTACATTTTATAAAATTCGAAGATTCAAGCGTGATTGAGTGGAGTTTTTCCATATAGAAAAAAATACTTGCAATTTTCCGCGTTATAAAATGTATTACAACCTAGGTTTCAATGTTACCACGTCGTTTTCTAGGTGGGACCACTATCGTCTCGAGCGAATGAGAGCATATGAAGCATCCACAAAGGAATCGGAGCCGAAAGCCTAGAAGATGATTTAGTAAGAGTGATTGGTCGCAATAAATTTTATAACCGTGGAAACTTACAAGTATTTATTTCAATGATCGTTACATTTAGTTCAGCGAAGTCAGCTTGGTCTGTCATCCAATATGTTTTCCTTTAATCAAACTTTCGTACGATCTCACTCAGCGATATCGTCCATCGCCTGACTGACGATTGGGGGTGGGTGGGGCGTGCCGAATTCCTTCCGCCCGCCCGCAGCTGACCCGTCTTCGCCATCCGGCACTCGGCTCCTTTTGTGGCTCCTCCGTATGCTCTCATTCACTCAAGATGATTGTGGTCCCAAGGCGGCGGTGACGGGTCAAGAGCAATCTTCCGCCAATATCCTCCCGAGCACATGTCACATCTATGTACCGCCACCACCACCGCAGTTGGCGCGGTGGCCGTCTTTCGATGCGACCCCACGTGCGCTTACGAACTCATGGCACGCGACCACCCCACACTGCGCCTCCTATTAGTTTTCATGCCGTGTGGTGAAATTGAAAGTAAGCCTTCTACTAAACCATCAACCCAATCGTTTATTCCTTCTTTTCTGTCCATCCGGAAAGGAAAATATGTATAATTGTAATGCATTTCTTGTTCATTTAACGCCGTCGTGAAAAAATTGTTTATTCCGTTAAGAACGTTTCTTGATGCAACAATGCCCGCCTTTGTTAATGTTCTTAAATATCACATGTAAATCTTTTTTTTCATAAAAACGAGCTTCTTTCACGGCCCTTCCTCCTAAAATTAATTATTAAATTTAAACGTGATTTTGGTAAATTTTAGAATGTGTGCTTCAAATTAGCTCCTGTCTACAGGATATCATTAGTATTCTACTTAATATTGTTTTAATGAGAAGGATAGAGATCGTCCCTTAGTTATCCCTTGGTGAGTCAATTTTACTCCTTGAATTAACTATCGCCTTTTTATTTGCGGATTTAATTATCCTCTTTTTATTTGCGGAGTTTATGTCTGTTTTCAGTGTGAGAGAATGAGCGAAATGCGTGTTTTCAGCGTTCTCTTTTTAACCATGTTATCCTCGGAAGTTATTGTTTCTTATTACCGCAGTAAAGGCCTCCTAAGTACCCATATTGTGGAGTTCCTCGGCGTCTGTTATGAGGAAACCGTCCCACACGCACCCATGTCTCTCTTGCCACTGGCATCAGCCTTTTTCTCATTGTTCCCTCGTGACTCATTAGCTTTCATCATCAACTTGCACCGCAGTTAGTATTCTCTTGAACGCCTTCATTCATTTGGACATGGTTCCATTTAGACCCTCTAGTCCAGGCGCATTCCGTAGATTCTATTTAAATCCTCCGAACTTACCCTCCCGTGTTTGAGTCTGGGATCGGTATAATAAGAATGATTTAATCAGTACGTCATAATTCCTCGTTGATCGGCCTGGTACAAAAATATAAATGCAAATTTGGTTTCCCTTGATTGATAATGACGATTATTATAAAATAAAATAAAAAAGAAAAAAAATTGTCTTGTTTTAAAATTGACCTAAACTCCAAGAAATTTTATATCGATTATTATAATATTGATCATTATTATGATATTTATTGATTACTGCAATCGTTATTTCCAACTCCTCTCCCCGCCCTTCCTTAACTTTCTGTTTACCCATTCGTATCGTTCTTTGCGTGTTTCGGTTAAATGCAGATTTCTCCTCCGACTCCCAGGTACAGTGGTGTTGAAAATCCATTGCATGGTGTTAAAGCAAGAATCTGTGCTTAATCTATAATGGCAATCATAATATCGTTGGGGATTTAATAATTTCTAAAGGCGTTAATGATACTGATCAAGATTCCTACTAATGCTTGGATGGCTGGTTTTTCTCTATTTAGTAATAGTGCCACTTAATCCGTAGTCATCTTTTCCCTCGAAAATTTTATCCAAGCATTATTCTGACAGCTCTGCTTGATACTAAATATTCTCGTGAAAAGTTCACCGTAGAGAATGTAGAAAGAAACAAAAATACCACACGAAAAATGAAACGCGTAACGTCTATACCGTAGCTGAAAGTTTTTCGTTCATTTGGAGAAGGCATGCATTTCGGAGGTGTTTCTTTGGAGGGTACACACTTGAAAATATTTCCTTAAAATCCGAAGAAGGGTATTTTGGTTGACCATTGAAGCTATATATGATCATGATTATTTCATGAGTTACCAAAATGGAATTGTATATTTACTCCTTTCAATGGCAGAATTTACTAAATTTACATACTCAGCACAGAAATGGGGAGATTTAAATTACAACGTGTAAGTATAAGATTTTACTGCCGCAGCAACGCGGTACAAAAATTTAAATAATTTGGGCTTTATTTAAATAATAAGGTCCTTCGACCTGAAGACGCTGGCAGGATAGCCAGCGAAACTGTTGTCTACAAACAAGCTGACGCGGAAGAAAACCCTGGAGAAATGCAGAGATCAAAGCCCAAATTATTTAAATTTTTGTACCGCGTTGCTGCGGCCAAACCATCGCCGCGGAAACCTTCGTTCTAAATTTGGGCTTTGTATACCGTAGATTTCATACTTTCAATGAAAATACTCGGTCAAAAAAGGAAGAAAACAATGTTGCGTAATATCATTGATTATATGCTATTCAAGCCTGCAGTGTCTTCGAACTTACAATTAGAGTGCCTTGAAGGGCATCCGTTTTCCGTTGAGTTGAAATTTTGCCGTTACAAGTGCTTCGAATTGACGTTTACTGGGCGATCGAATCAGTATTTTGTCAATCGCCAGTCATTTCCTGTTATTGTGAGGAACATGGCCCACCCAACTTCCTTCCGCCTCATATCATAACAGGAGGCATATCGTAAAACTCTGATGGTGTCTGTTGAATCAGAAGAGGCATTTACGACTTAAATAATCGGCCATTACTATTCCGGAACTGTTCTCAATTTTGTCTGCATGTCCTCATAATCGCCGCGTTGTAGCGTGGCACTAGGAAGTCGTTGTAGACAGCTGGTCAACTCTAACCTTACCTAATTTCAAATGTTGTTGATGATCATTATACCTCTAACCGGATCCCCAAATTTGAAGCGTTGTTGCTTGAGTGGTATAGAAGGGAAGATTTTTTTGTTTCACAGTTTTATTCCGTGATTTCAAGTCTCTGACACTTAAATGAGAGTTGCTGGCCTATTCCTAAGTGTATCCAACGAGTAATTGGTCATCTCGCGAGTAAACCACCTTGAAGTCGGGTTTGACTTGAGTTGGCGCTTTTACGGTATTTTAAAATATAATCTGGCTGGATCGCGCACAGCGGCGTATTGTGGCCGGTGTTATTCGGTAAACCAACTTTCGGTTATCCTTTAGGGTATTGGGATATTTTAGGCATCAATGGAACAGGGGCTCGAGGGATCTACCATCAAACATTAAATCTTTGACTAATCTAAGGGGCACGCTTTCGTATTATTTAACGGGCGAAATTTCACTTGCGTTGAAGAGCAACGTTAGTAATTTTTCTTAAAGCATTAGAATTGCGCGGGTCTTGTTGTGACACGCATGAGCTAAGCTTTCAGTGTGTAGTGCTTTCTTCCTCGGTTGGGGGGGCGTGACCTCCTCTATTACCCTCCGTTTGTATTCACGGCTGATTTCACTGGGAAATGCTGTGAATTTTCTCGTCAATGCGCATTCCAAATACGGTATCGTTTGAACCGGTCCCATAAAGCCCTAGCCAAAGATTACGCCTCTGCGCAATTGACGATTTTGGGGCTAGAAGTTATCTGAAGGCCGGTTGTCGTAGGTAGGAGGATAGCATCATAGAACTGAGAATTACGATTTTATCTCCAAGTTTGGAATTTGTCGTACGTCTTCAATGATTTTGAATTCCTCCTAGCTATTTGCCGCGATAGGGTTATGAAGGGGTGTGTCCCCTTCATTCTTCGACATCGAGTCAGCTGAGTGCGCTAATGAAATTTGCATTGTCTTCAACAGCTTTGCATCCCATTCCTTCGCTGAGTCTCTTATGTCGGTCATTCTCTCTGTCATGTGCTCATATCCTCCTCCGTTCACCGACAATAGAAGAGGTATGTTTTGTCGAACGGATGGTTGTAGGAATTCTATTTTCCCCCGAACAGCGAAGGACTTAGGTTAGTGCTAGGTTGAGCCAGGCAGTCAAATATCTCACATTGCGCGCCTATTTTTTATTCTCTTACTATCAGGAATGAATAGAACTTTGCTTGTCCACAGTAATTTATTATCTGGCGAAATCTTTTTAATATGATCTACTGGCACGGTTTACAAAATTCTCTCATGTTATACAGTGGTTTGGACAAATAAAAAAGGGGGAGAGGGTAGGGGAGAGTTGGGGAACGTAAAGAAATAGTCCTGAAGGAATTCCATCAAGTAACGTCTCAAACCACTGTTTTCTCTTATTGTTTAATGGCTTGTGTCCTAACTCCCCACTTACATTGAGATGACTTTCGGGGTAGTAGGTATGTTGATATTATTTTCCTTCGTATACAATTCGCTTCCTCCATTCTAAGCATCCATACGAAGTGAGCTTTCGCGAGGACCGTTGGAAGGAGACTACGGTTTTAGCGGAGGGAAGGCGCGGGGCACACGTCTCATTTGACGTCTCGCGCTCTCCCCATCATGAAATCCGCGCGTCGCCCTGACGTAACCGCGGTCTCTGTCTCCCTTTTCCCCTTGCCTGAATTGCGGTGATTTTACGTAACGAGGGCCAACGAACGGTTGCGACCTCTCTCCATCCGCCTGGTGGGCGATGGACTGACCTGAGAGCTCTGCCCCGACCCTATAGTCCCCCCTTTCGCCCCCCCGCCACCTCACTGTCCCTCTTCTCATCAGCATCATCGTCATCCCTTGTTATTCCTCTTCTCTCTTTCTCTGCCCTTACCGCTCTCCTGCGTCGCATATTCCGTTTCACGGACGGCGTCTGGCGCTCCTGATTCGAGCATGCGTCAGGATATACGTCCGTTCATATGTCCTCAGTTGCCTTTAGGCATCAGACTTTTCTATCTACTTTCTCCGGTACGTGTAGTTCCTGTTTTCAGTCCTCTACCTAGGCCCGGAACCAGGGGGGGGGGGGGGGCACGTGTGCCGGGCAGCAGATTTCAGGGGGGGAATTTGCAAAGTTTATTTAAAAAAAGGTATTTAATTTTTCTAATGAAATTATTTAACAAAAGTTATTAAATTATAAATTTGAAACAATATTAATAATACTTCTTAATATTAAACACATGGTGCGTAATTTAAACGAGCGCATCTCAGACAATAGCTTGCGGAGGTATAATATGTTTGTGGTGTGGTTAGTGTTGGGAGGGAGTGACGCGACGGAGCATATGGGGATGGGGGGCGGCAAACTGATATTTACCCTCCCTGACAAACTCCTGGCCGGGGCCATGCCTCTTCTTCATAATTTGGGTGAAAATTTAAGCCTACAAACTATCATGAAGAAGGTTGAAGTGTAGACAAATTTAAATTCATGAAGATGGTCAGTTATCATGCTTGTAATTGAGACAATGAAATTCTACCAGGTTTTATCTTTCTATGGCTGTAAACTTAGTGAAAAATTAGAGAGAGGTGGTGCGAAATAACCTATTGCGTGCAAGCACCTTTTAAAAACAATTATTTTACTACTGTTAACTTTCGCAAAGTTTAAAGCAAAGCATTAAAGTCTTCCTTTTTCTCTTACTAGCCGTTTCTTCTTATGGAATATTACTTTCCATTTCCCAGCATTTTTGGCTATTGATTTTTACTATTAACTTCTTCAATTTTGCCATCGGAGATGGGATGTTATTGATGTGAATCAGCGTTGACCGAGAATTGTTTTCACCCTCTTGTATGGTATCGCACCTTCCTCGCGAATAGACATCCCACGAAACCACGTGTGTTTCGTCTTTCTGGTACCGCAATAGAGCCGTTGAGCCATTTTAAACTTTGTTGTGTTCACTTCAAAATAAATCCGCATTGAGCTCTCTACGTAAATTTATGTCCCATTAAAGTTTCTTCACAAATAGTGGTCGTCGAACCCCAGTTCAAAGATGCAATCGTTTCTCCCTCTCGTGCTTCTAGCGAGTTATCCTATTCCCACAATTCTCCTGCATCCGGTGACTGATTTGCCTCTGGGATATCCCGCGGCATCGATTGAGACTGTTCGTTCTTCCTCGATCAGTGTTGAAAGATGAGAGTCGTCTCGGATACTTACGCCTTACTGTCGAAAGAGAGCCAGGAATCCAATTCCCATTCGGAAATAGACGGAAAAAACATTATAATCCATGCCGTCGACGCTTGGTCGGCGCTAGTTGAATTTTATTATTTAAAAACTCCCTAGATGAATATTATTTGGCTAGAAACCATATTTTTTCATTTCTTCAATAAATTTTAATCAGTCAAGAAAGCCAATTTCGATTTTAGCTTTAGTCATTTTTCAATTTTTTTGTTCCAAAGAAAAAATATATTTGCGATAAAATGTGTTATACTATTTTACAGATAGCCGTTGAATTAATTTTTGTTATTTACAACTTTAACCTCAATCTCTCGTTCGGACCTCAGCATAATTCGATTTCGATCAAAACCCATTATCGCTCCTGGGATAGGTGTAGCACACCCTAAGTCATTAATTATTTAGGAGCTAATTTAAGACTTTGTCGAGAAAATATTATTGCTGAGGAAATATTTGCCATTTCCCAGGTTTTTAATAATGCCATAAGAAATACTTCTCAGGGTATTTCCTGGGAAAAATATTTATATGCAGAGTTGTGATTTGGATCAGTTCGCGGTCCTTATTCTTCGGTATCTTCGGCCGGGTGGCCGTCGAAGACTTTCCCTAAACGGGAGTATGCTCGTATAGTGTTGCACAAGAGAAACAAAGGGTGCAGATGGCATGTCCTCCCATCCCGTAATCTCTCCTCATGCCTGCAGCCGCTCGTGTGTAAACTTGCTGTTCCTCCCTCCCGGGTGTCGACATCGTGGCCGTGCGTTATAACCGCATTTGGTGAAGGATACAGGGGGTGGCGGCGTAGGAGGCGTCACAAACTGTTGACGGATGGAATCCGATTCGTTCGCGGCCACAGCTTTTTGTTGGCTCCGACTGCGGTTTTTTCCTGTCCGAAGAGGGAAGCGAATCGACATGTAGCGCCATTGCGCGTACTTTTATCTCAGATGCCCTCCGAATATTCGGTTACATCACTTCATTGCAAGCTGTCTATATTCTGAAATACTGAGGAATCGACATGCACTCAGAATGAAGTCCTTCAAGATAGATGTCCAACATGTATTATGATTCTTTGAGATGCGACCTCTTTACAGCGGTTGTTTCGAGGAAATTATTCTTGCGTTAGAATTTTATCAATATTGTCTGAATAACTTCTGAATTCTTCAATTAAGAATATTCTCGTAATAAGCTTTAGAATATTCTGATATCTTGAATATTTTTATCGCGTAAAAGTTTTCATGCCGCGATCGCTTAATAGCATCAGTATAGGTTATATTGGATAGAAACATCGTTTAGGAAACGATTACTGTGGTATAAGAATATGTATCCATGATAAAAGAACACAAATGGTTTATGTTTGAGTAATATACTCTGTGGAAAAACAAAGTTTAATTTTTCATTCAAAACACAAATGGTAACACAATATTTATCGTGGATATATCGAACTTCTACAAAATCAAGCCTGAAACAATTTCATCCATAAGAATGTGTCACTTTATTTCATGTACGGTTTTATTGTCCATGTGAAGTGAAATCTTCTCGGAAAAAAATAGCGCGAAGGTGCGGGATTAACTTAGTATCTTTGACGCTGCAGGAGTCGGTCCTTCCGAGTTGTCTGCTTTTTTTTAATAGATCATTATTGTGTTCAAGAGGGCATTCTAGTGGTCTGAGTTAAGAATGCTGCCGATATTTAAAGTCATTTGGATATTTCAGAATGTACATACATAATAATAATGGATATGTGTGACTAGATGAAAAGAGCTATTATTTCAAAGTTTACTCCCCTGAATGAAATTATTTTTATTAAGTATTTGAAGCAGTTATTTTTGGCACTCGTCGTTGTTTTTTCGCTAAACCAATGCGCAGTTGTTTGAATTTTTGCTGCTTCAAACCGCGGAAGTGGAAACTTCAAATTGGAATGAGATTTAATTTTTCATCCTTTTTGTTCGCAAGCTGTCGGCGTTATCATGTTGTTGGTTTTCCAGAAGTCGTCTCTCGGCTATCATGCATTTTAACTGTTTTATTATGTTTTCCTGGAAACTATGAGTGTGCTCCCATCCTTTTGGTAACTGGTGATAAAACGTGACTAATGGTAGACTTTTACCATCGTTAGGCGAAAGTTGGAGAGTGTTTTATTGTTATCGAAATGAGTGTATCCGGTGTCGCAGTATGAACCCGGATGACTAATTCTCACGAAAAGGCTTGACTTTAATGGCTTTTATGCGTACCATATTTATTTCGTTTCATACTCAATTATAAACCTTTTTTCATGCTCCAATTTCCATAGTATTGTAGATGCCAAAGTTGGAAGCGAAGATTGAATTACCAAAACCATGTGACTTACGCCTTTCTTTCCTCCGCCAGGTCACCGATTGGCTAATTCTATCGATAGCATTCTTAGCATTATTTCTGTGATGTTTTAAAACATTTCTGTTTATTATTACTGCGCATTATATTTCGACTTAATATTTTTTTCTTCTGAAAACGCGCAATGAAATCTTTTAGAGCCTTGGTAATAGCTGAGCGCATAGAATAGTTTAGATGAACGTATCCATTCATCTGACTTTTTTCGGAAGCTTCGTTATTGCTTTCTATCCATCTTTAAATTCGAAAGGCATATCATCTAGTTAATATATCTGGTTGCTGCCTAAGAAAAATAATGACTACGCTGCAAGGTTTAGCATGATGGAGACTTTTCGAGTAACGCTCGCAGCCACGCATGAGGTGAGCAATACTCACGCGGACTTAGTCCCATTGAGAACCGATGAAATCTATCGAATACAGCTCGGCCGAATGACGGGGAGGTAAACAATCCTCGGTGCATCGGGCGGTTTATTCTGATGTGGGAGGGCGGAAGTGACGCACCCTAGAAAGATAGAGAGAGAGGCATCCGAATACAAGCCGTGTACACGCTGGCGTATGTTCCTAGATAGGCGAGATGAATCAATCTTTTAGTAGGGGAAGGAAGTGAGCGGGAGTTGGGAGCACTCCATGGTACAGCCAAAGGAGGAGGAAGGGGATATCTCTCGATGGGCCGGGCGATGGAATAGGAGGGAGAGACCGGCGTATAAAGGCTTTTCTCGCGTTCGTTTGTCTGCGGAGTCAACAAACAATGGACGAGGCAGTTATCGGGACCGAAGTGGGACGGGTACCCCTGTAAGGGTGGGGGTTTAAGGGGGGCATAGTTTGAAAGGGTTTCAATGGAAGGGATTGCGGTGTGGGGTGAAGGGAGGCGGGTGCAGTTCATGCGCCGACGGCAGCTGCTCCCGATGCTCGACTTGAAGCGGCGGTAGGTACCACGGCGGCGGCGATGTTAGACGAAAGGGGTCGAGGGGTCTAGTCGCCACCGCGGTACCAGCAATTGGGGGGGGGGCCTCCGTGGTGTAACGGTGATGGTGTTGGCCCATTTTTTACCCGCCATCATTGCCAGCGATTTTTTTTTCGCGAGTAACAGGATTGCTCTCCTGCGAATCTCGTGGTGAATTTTTAAACCTCTTCTCGATGGAAATATTTACTTGGATCATTTCTTATCACCCTCATTAAGACTAAATACCCAGCATATATTTTTTCCATAAAAAAAATCAGCCCCTGATTCTAGAACTATTAGAACTGACCCTTCCCACCGCCTACGTCCTATACCTCGGTCAAATATTATCTCAGTTCAATTCTCGTATCTAGTTTTAATCTCTGGAATTCCCTATCGTCATACATTTAATATTCCTCTCAATTTTCTTATAAAAGTTGTTTAATTATTATTATCTCTCGATATAATGTAGCCTTATATCTCTCGATAATATTGCTAGACAAATCTGTTCTTCGTTCATGAATGTAGAACAGGATTGGCGAGATACAGAGAAAATCCGGAAATAATTGAATAATCAGGAATATATTTAAAATTTACCATAGTGTCAGGTTTTGCCCCCGAGTTTTCGTGAAGATTGACGCCATGTTTCATAAATGTTCCAGTTTTATTGTCAAAATCAAGGGTCGTCACTTCAACCCGTAGAAATAATATGAAAAGTTTCCAAAACATCAAGTTATTCTTGACAGAAGGACAGAGCCACGCGAGGGAGAACCTGGAAGGCCATTCTGAACCAATCCTTCGAAACTTGAGTCGTACATTTTGAAAAAGGAAATTTCAAAAAAAATTTTGGAAGGACATTTTCATCGATCCTTGCAATTCTGTGAAACCGAATAAAATAGTAGTTAAGGTACTTGACCAAATATTTTCTTCCTTCTTGTCTAATTTCATCCTTGTACTCGAGGTGATTCTATAATTTCATTAGAATAATCTTCGATGACACCCGTAATTATTAAGAGTATTTGAAAAAATGAGCGTAGTGTCTAAAATAAAGCTTAGTGTGAGGTAAGATGAGCGTTTTTAAATCCAAAGTTGTTTTTATTTTTGGCGATTAAATTCGCAGTTTAGAATTTTTTTTAGACATTTTATGTTTGAATAAAGATTTTATTGGCGATTCCATTGTGGGGAAGCTAACACATTGGAAGAAGTTTTGATGGAAAAGTGCCGATACCTCCTACCGAGATAGCAAATTCATTTCATCCCGTTGCGATTTTGTTGGCATCGTTTTTGCTCTCCGAACCACAGGTTGGATCCCGTGTATCTGGAAAACCGCTTTGACCTCGTTTTTTTATCATTGACTGAAAACTCTGGCAAGGATTGAAATCTCCTCTTCTCTTCTCGTTTATTATTGCCACTTTTTAAATAAGCTGACGCCTGTCCCTTTCGATACCTCAAATGCCCTTGATTTCTTTCGGCTAATGTGTCGTCTGTCATTAATTCTTGGATTTATTTGTATTTTCCCTTTGGTATCTGATTCATCGCCTCACATGAGAAGTATAAATGTTAGTTTATATTTTGAATACTCTCATGAATATTTATCTTTAAAAATATTTACGTCGGTTCTGTCATTATTTTGAAACCAATTTATTTTTTGCTCAAGGATGGAAACTCCTAATGAGTCGTGAATCATCTATTCAACCAGTAATTTATCGAATTCATCCGCTAGACGCTTTGTAAAAGCAGTATAAATTTCAGATTCCCCAAAATATTTTCCATGATTAACCTCAAGGACAGACTTAAACGTTTTTTTTTTCCTGAAAATTAATTTTTCATTCAAATACCTTGAGGGAGAACATTTTTTCAGCGTTGATTGGTTGTCTCTCTATCTGCTATAAGAAAGTGTAGCGACTTGTGTAAAAGACTATATCCACCGAAAATTGCTTTAATCGATCACGATGAAGCATTTATGATAATTATAAGGTTGGGAATTTCACGGGCTCTACTCGTTTTGATCAAACTGGATGTATTTTTTTCTCAATCCTAAATACCTAAACCTGTTGCGTTTTACCGACTCAATGATTTAACCTGTATGTTGGTTTTTTTAGGGGAGGGTAAAGCTCGTTCCGCATTAAGTCACAAACGTGTTAATTTCATCTTTTTGAGGTAGGGGGTGATTTCCTTTCCCTAGGCCACCTTGCCCTATGAGGATTTTGATTAGGTATGTCCAAAGGCTTCACCCGGGATTTGAATCGGAGACCCCACGATCAGCGGCTAACCCTTCTACCCACTAGACTACCATGGTAGTTAGTTGGTACTGACGTTGTTGTATTTATTTTTCGTCTGGGTACCTTAACTCGGAACAGCGGTTGAATGAAATTTTATTAATGCTCTGTGTTTCAACATTAGAGCAAATATATTAGCTCAAACAACAAAAATATTAATATATATATGGCAAAATTCTATTTGCAAAGAAAAAGCATAAAAAATACACCGAAGCAAAAATTTTCCTAAGTAAACAATGAGAACGCACAGAATCGAACAAGAAGAAGTGAAAAATTAAAAAAATATAAACTTCAGGCAACTTGTGATAGCACACCTTAAAAATAAATATAATTTACTGACGTAAGTTTTCTCAGAGTCAATTATTTACTAGCTTTTCTTTGAAAATGGATAGAGAAGAGGATTCTTTTATGAATGACGGCAGGAAATTCCAGAGACTACAAGTAGAAAGAGTGGATCTAGAATAATCTTGCAACTCTGTCACCATTACGCGATGGAAATAAAGAATTGCATTAGATCGCTTCGTATGCCGGCGGTGTGATTTAAGTATCACAGGAAACTTTTATGCGGGTGAAATGTTTGAAAAAGCAGTCCCTGTAATCTCTGAGTGGCGACCTTGAAATCGATTGTTGCTTACTATCGCAGTTGTCTCCTCCGTTAGTGTACCTCGGGATTCTTTTTCCCACGATACGCCCACCCTTCGTACATTGCGGAGACTTCTGTGAGTTAATGAGCGTAAATTGTGTGCCTTCTCAAGAGGGTACTTTCAGTCGACGTGAATTGACACAGACGTGACGTCCCTCGTTTTTGGCTTGCCTTTAGGCCTTATTTACAAATTTAAAGCGGGAGAACCTCCGCATTAACCGTGGAGGGCACACTCCCGACACATGGGGGTTAATTAAAAATACCTATTTCCGCCGACAAGGAAGCGGCTAAGGCGGTTTTTTGGTTCCCACCTGATGTCTCCCCATCAACCACCCTCGGTGGGGGTGGTGACGTTCCCACCTCTAACTTTCACCCCCCCCCCCACCGGTCAAGTCTCCCGTCCCACCTATCCTATTATCCCCCTCTAGGATCTCCCAGACGGTCCCTCCCCTCTCTCGAACCCCCGCCTCCTGACACTGGCTTCTCCTCCCTCCCTTTCTCCTCCATAGCCTCCTTCCTTCCCCATTTCCCTCCGTCGACCAACCCCTTTGGCTCATGACACGGTTATCTCAGTGGCCAAATGATGTTGCCGTGTATTTCTTGTCTGGCCGCCTCATATATAGGCTCGAGGTAAGGTGTACGGTTTTTAAGGTTCTTATTTAGCTAGAATATCTGGAAGAACATTGCTGGAATTGTCTGTGATAACTCCGAGGTTGCCCGCCAAGTCTGTTTAAATGATATCGTAGCAAAATTTAGAATCTCTTAGAAATATGAAAGATAGGAAAAATTGTAAGAAATTTTTTTTACAAATAATAAGGAATATTTCATTTTATTTTGATTCCAACTTGTCCTCTTTAGAACCTCACTTTTTATCGGATGTACACATTATCGCAAATTATGGCTTCATGTCCAAGCTAGGAAACGCTCACTCACGCTTGTCTCCTAGAAAATGATAAGCAAATATTCTTGAGGGGGACCGAGGCACAAATGGATGGGACCGCTCAAACAAGATTTGATTGGAAATAGGAATAAAGGCGTCAATGGATCATCAGGAAAGATTATTTTGGAAGTCCAGTGCACTAAGTATCCCGGAATTAATCCATAGAAAGTAACATGGAGAAATAATTTAAGGTGAGTTCAATTTAATGTACCCGTGTTACGCTGTACAGTATTATGGCAGGGGCGAAGGAGAGTACTTCAACCTCTTAGCTCGACGAGTATAAAAGGTTATAGCTAAAGAGTATAAGTTACGACTATAAATTGTTGTTGTGAAAGCTATTAAAACGGACTAATGTATTATGTAAACAGTTCATATCGAATGCAATTTAGTGGAATTGTTAGTCCTTTAGGTGAACTACTGATATATTAATTTACTAATTTTCATGTTCCCAACTTTTTCGTTTTACATCTTGCACGTTTTGTTGTAGCTATTAAAATTCACAATCATATTTTCGGAGCCATAGCATATTTAGAAAGCCATCCTGGGTTGTAATTCTGCACGTGCCGATTAGGAATTATTTTGTAATTTTTCTTCTGTTATAAAAATTTTCTTTGTATTGCCCACACATGAGGTGACCCGCTGGGTGTTATGTAGATTTAAAACCCGCTCTTGTCAGTCCTAACTCCATGGGCACAGATATCGTTTGTCTCCCAGTTCGGCCCAATGGCCCCTTCCCGACAGGCCTTTCCTCGGCCCAATGATGTCTCTCCCCCCACATCTTTCACCTCCAGAGCCTCCTCCTCCCACCCCCTTGGCCTTATTCACGGCTATCTGGGAGGTCAATTACGAGAGGAGAGGCGAGAACCAGGCGCTGTGTATCCCTGCGGGCACATCCCGAGTTGGGTGATACGAGACTGTCTGAACAAGGTCGACCCTCTCACACTTGAGCTTCTCCCGTAACTGCCCACGATCCCACCGAGGGAGCTGGGTAACCACCCCCCAGCTAATAGAACAAACATCCCACCCAACAATCGCCTCTTGTCTCACAAGACTGAAGAAATTACGGTGGCTGTTAAAATTTACTCCCGTAAAACATTTAAAGTTAGTCCTTGGCCAGGAAAATGTTTCAAATTCTCTCTTAATTGGTCGCGTCCGCCGTATGGTGGGTCGTGTAAAGGCCTAGTTCAACGTCACTGTTTACTACACATTTGACCCTCATCTTGTCATCTTTCTGCTGCACCCTCCTGAATGCGTGAAGTTATGCCTTTAGTGGAAGCCAGTGCAACTTCAGGAGTTTAGGCGGTCTGGTCTGATAGATAGATAAATGGTAAACAAAGTAAGGCTAAAAGGACATTCTATTAAAAAAGTGTGAATATAAATTATTCTATAAATCCACCTATTAGTAGAATATGTATCTCATTCAATGAACTTAAAAGTGAATTAAATATAAACTCACGTAAGGAAATGCTTCGCGGACAGATATCGTCGATTTTGGCGACATTTTAAATTTGTAAAGAATTTTGTATGTGGCTGGTCTAAATTGTGATAGTTAATTTTACTATCAGTGTATGAAGTTCTTTATGTATTATAATTATGATAATTGTGATAGTAGTTTACCCTGTTATTGTGTTTTCATGTTGGGTGAACTTAAATTGTTATTAAATTAAACATTAAAATTAAAAATGTTTGGTGGAGGAAATATAATATACTTCCGTCGATGTCCGCGTTGACGCATGGTTCTCCTAAGGATGATAAAGGTTTGCTGTTCCTTACATTTTCATCGACCCCAGCTAATTGGCTATTTTGCCGATTGGAACACGCTTGCCTAATTTTCTTCATCTTTCGAAGTTGTATCTCTTGTGTTTTCCTCACTCTAGCCGTGCATAAAAAATCCGAGGAAGTGAAAAATTGTATCCGGAGTTACCTCCTCCATAGAATTAAATCAGATACTATTTCATGTTCGTTTTGGATACCTTAATTGATTCCTCAGAAGTGTTGAATCCGTGTATTAGTCCGTGTCCGCCTTTTTGCGATTGTTTGTAGCGAAAAAAATAGGATAATTATTGCCTAATCTTGAACTTTTGCTCTAGGTAGTTGAACGGTGAATATTACCGAATTGCATCGTCTTTTTAGTTTATGAAGACTTACCTACGTATTGAATGAAATCTTAAGACTCTTCCTCTTCACCAATATCGGTGGCGTGGTTTTATGACCGATTGTCACAAGTCTCTCAGTTTTTATCCGGCTCACGCTTACTCATTCTTTGGCGACTTGAGCTAGTGTGTATTCCATCACATGTAATGCTGTATAACCTTGTTTACATTAGTTTAATGTGCAGTGTTATGGCGGTGTAAGCAGACGAAAATATACATTTTATGCTAGATAACCACAAGTATTTCGAAAAATAAATCAACGAGCTGGCCTTAATTTCTGAAAAGAAGATTTTTCTTGAACTAAGAAACCTTTCTTTTCTCGCAAATTTCCTCTTGTTGTCTACGCCTGCCTTTTCCGTGTGAGGTTGGTTCAGATTCAGAATCTCCTGTGTATAGGAGAAGGAAATTAGTGTAATTTCAAACGTACATACAGACTAATGAAGTGGCTCTTATAATTTTCCATCTACTTTCGAAACTGGGCGTGTTTCACTGAAAACAGTGTGATGTGAGTGAGCTGTTCTGGCTGAGAGAAACCAACGCCGTTTGTCGTGAACTTCATTTTTCTTCCTTCCTATCTCTTTTTCTCTGTTGTCTGTTTGTCTGCTGAGTGAGTCATTTTCCTCCTGAGGGACACACTAGAGGCATTTCCCTTCCTGCTCCTCAACAATTCGCCCTCGTCCGAGCGAGAGCCCTTCAAATAATTCCCCCTATTTCTCTTTATCCCTGGACCATTTCCTCGCGTTTAAAGATTTGACTCGTTGAATGAATGAACAACGGGCTGCAGCGTGGTCGGATCGTAGCTGGGTGATGGGGAGGCAGAGTGTGGGGAGTGGTAATTCGTTTAAATAGAGGCCCCCTTCACTTTTTCGCGTTCGTTGCCAGGTCCAGAAGTCCTGCTCGTTCATCAAGTCGGATGACGGCGCTACGTGGTCTTTCCCGTCGGCCGCGCACTGATGTTTTTCCGCGTTTTCGTCTGTCTAGGGTTGAACTGTGAAGGGTGGCCTTGGTGAACCTTGGATTTGGGCCTTTCTTTCCTATGTCGATTTTATTTCTCTCTTGTCTTTGAGACAATGGTGAACGTGGATTTCCGTGTACTACTTTTTTGTTGCCGGAACTGGAACTACTACAATGAGCATTAAATCGGCAATTCTATTGTTTCTATATAGTTAATTAAGCGTAGAAATGCCACTAATAGTATATTTCGATTTACTGCGTTTGCTTTAGTGGCTGAATCATTAGGTACGCGATAGTGCAGCATTAAACATAAACATTTATTTTCCTAATTCATAGAGAAAAGAATATAGTTAGGTGGCAGTAAAAGTGTCCTATATTCGAAATACCGAGTCTCAGGGATTTATTTGAGAATATTTTGGAGGATTGATTAATAGTTAATACTCGTTATTTTATGGATTTTTTTCATGAAATTGAAAATAATTTGGTATTGAGTTGGAATATATGGAAGAACAATCTAAATCTGATGCAGGGACACTCTTTGGTGCGGTAAGTTATTCTTCCGCGAGGGTATCAACGTCGCAGTTCGTGAATGAAAAGCCAAGGCCGGTGTTAAGATTCGTATTCCCTGATTTTCACTTGGATTTTCTGTGAGTTTTTGGTTAGCAGACCAGTCAGGATTTTAGATCGAGTTAAGGATTCCGCCGGGGTGTATCAACATTTCTCTACGTATTTCCGCCGTTTGTTCCTTTGCTGTCTGCTCTCTTGAGTCACCATCTCCGGGATATATCTTGGCCATAGAACCGTGATTACATATGGGACGCTGCGACAGAGGGTATTGTTATAGACAACGATAAGACCCCGGAAAAATACATCATTATTTTCCATCGTAACAGTCATAATCTCGCGGCTGAGCGTTTCCCTTATCATTTCCACGATGCATCATAGCCGAGGATAGTTCAATATCCTGCGGAGTTATTAAAAGATAAGGCGCACTATCTTCACCGTTGTCCTCTTTTCAGCTGATGCTTGACATAATTAGTTGGTAGGCGTTCGGGTGGTGTGATTTAATCACTCAGCGGTGTTGTGTAGGTTGAGGAAGGGAGGAGATGGTGTTGTGGATGTTCGGTGGGGTTGAAGTCCGTCCCATAGTCTCCACCGTGGGTGCTTTCTTCCTCTTCTTCTCTTTCTTCGCTGTGCGGTAGAAATATCTCCTTCGCTCACGCGAGCTTCGTCCTCGTAAATGGACGAAGAGGGGCGTGGTCACTTACTTCTGACCTCCAACTCTGTTTCCTCTGACTTTCCTCGAGCTGCTATTCCTACTCTCGTCGGATCAAATCATAGTGAGGAGACTGAGAAATAAAAGGGAAAGACTTACTCCTTGAGGAATGTGTTGATGTTTTGAATCATCCCCAAAAACGGCGATGGGATTCAAAATAATAGCCAATTCCGGGACTAGCCACGGTGATATCTTTACGGAGTCGCCCGCATTGCACAAATCGTGCGAAAATTCCACAGAGAAAAATAATTTGCCTTGTCTGGGATTCAAACCCTGATCTCCCGATTTCCGGTGAAGTGCTTAAGCCAGTTAAGTTACCGCGGCGTTTTTGCCCTCTTTGGAAATTTTATGGTTAAATGATATTTTTCATCAGACTATCGAACAACAAACCTTGGGTTTCCGGGCCACTAGACGCAAATCGGCACCCATGCCGGTGCGTTATGTTACTGCCGTAATGCCGAAGGAACGTGGATAGCAAAATGCTTTTCGCGGTGGCCTTTAAAGGTCCATGGTTCGATCCCGGGTCCTGGAAAAGTTTTACTTGAGGCAGTTAATGTTAGAAATAATGAGTTGTGACCATAATAACACTTGTCTCTGGATTGCTGGACATCCCCCCTCCGAAAATCTCTCATTAATGATTTTCCAGATTATGAATGTGTGTAAGCACTGATAGCGTTATGGAAAATATTTTCCGCCTGTGCCCTGGATGAGTTGGTATTTACATGCCAAGAGCCCGAGCGAGGTTTGGGGTAACTCTATCCTCGATTTTCCAACCAGCGTTGGTGAATACATGTCGAGGTACTATTCCTTTTTTTTGCGTTTAGAATTGATTTTCCATATACCTCGTAGGTTCTTTAAAGCAACTGGCTTATTGGCTCCATAAAGACTATACAAAATCGTCTCTTCCTCTTTCACTCTTTTGACTATAAATATAAAATTTTCTTAACGGAAACGTTCATGATGTCCTATTATTTATCTCTCTCGGACATAGGTTACCTCTTATTTGCGATTGTAGCTGGGCTCTGAGACCGTATCGTATCGGCCAGTACTTGAACACGCTTCCAGAATATTCTATCTCCTTGGCACTCAGATTGTCTTCTCAAGATGCGCTATATTGAGTGCCGCCACTTTTTCTCATATATTATTCGTTTCTCAGCCTCCAGCACACGCTCCTCTTGAAACTGCCCCTCTAGGTGAATTGTTTCCATATTAGCGTTGCTCATGGTATAGTATTTTTACGCGGCGAATTTGAAATGTGAGTTACACACTACGCATATTTTTTAAATAATCTCAGTTCGTAATAAAGTCCCCTTTAAGAATTAATCCTCAAATGTCTTCTCAAATCGTAAATGCTTGCTCAAGCTTTGAATAAAAAATACATTTAGATTACAAAGTAATACGCTATTTTGACCAAAAAGCTTGCATGTAGGTGTGTCATGCCTTTAAAATCAATGTAATAAAAGTGTTAGCACGTCTCGTCAAATTAATGCGGTATCTATAATCTAAATACTTTAGTTGTATGTGAGTACCTCCGCAGTAAACTCAAACTGTTTTCATAAGTTTTAAAACTATTCATTAACCAATCTGAATATTTTGTTGCTTATGCTTGTGAAAATAAAAATGCCAAAAGTATCTACGTATTAAATATAAAATATTTACGAAAAATTTTATTACACACGTATTTTACCTCGTAGAAGTAGCGAATCGTCTTGAATGCTTCAATCTCTTTGTGCTCGTCATGTTTTTATTTCATGCCAGCAACTTGTTTACTCTTGTGTGTGCTCTCGCGCTATCTTCCAGTGTATCATGGGATAAGTTTATTCGGAGTGACGGTTGAGAAGGAAGCACAATTCTACTGCCCGGAGTATCGAGGGCGTGGGACTCCCACGAAGGCGGTGGTCGAACGCCTAAATAAAAAAAGAATGAAGGCGTCGTCAAACGTCCCCTTAAATCAGCTCGCGTATCCTTTAATTCAGTTCCAATTGTCCTTAAACGTCCTTCGGTCGACGTATATCCGC
The DNA here is from genome assembly GCF_921293095.1 of Ischnura elegans. Classification (NCBI taxonomy): domain Eukaryota; kingdom Metazoa; phylum Arthropoda; class Insecta; order Odonata; family Coenagrionidae; genus Ischnura; species Ischnura elegans. The sequence goes on from NC_060250.1 coordinate 69,290,349, forward strand.
CATGACTCATTCCAGCGTTGACTTTGTTCTCTGCGTGCCTTGGGTCCGTTTCATTCTTTCCTCTATCATATGTAGCTGTTGGGTCGAAGGCTTCCGAAGAACTAATTTCGGGAAGCGAGTTAGTTATTTCGAGAGGTGTTGGATAGCTGATGTCATTTTTTGAATTGAAGAGACAGTTGTGTCGATTCTGAAGGAAAGAAATACCGAGACAATGTGGAGAGGTGGAGTGAAATCGTCGTTAGTATCTGCGCTTATTTTGGGTAGGGCGCCACCACAAGTTATTGTTCCATCCGACGCACTCAGCACTTCACTTTAAATCAGGAGTAAGCCAAATGTATTCATCCGCGGGTATTTGTGTTCGCGAACGAATACGTGTACCTCAATGAGATATTGAGTATTAATGAATACTTGAATATAAGTGGGAAACCCTATGTGTATGGAGCGAGAGGGGTTGTTGAAAACAGTGTTAGAGGGTAGAATGTTAGGTAAACGAGGGAGAAGATGGAAAAGAATGGATTTTTAGAGAGAATGGAAGGGAGTTGGCCTATTGAGAATTGAAGAGGAAAATACATGAAGGAAGGAGAGGCTGCCGGAATGCTTCTTAAGTAACCTACCTTACCTAAAACCTGCAAACCTACCTTAATCAGTTGAATACTTTAATTACAATAATGGGTTAGTTCACCCAGACCCGAAATCGAAATTCCCTAAAGGAATTCTCCAGGCCGAATGGAAAGATAGGTTACGACGAAAATAATCTTCCTCATTTGGCTATTTTAACCTAAAATTATAATGATATCACAACTATGATTACGTATCACGTATGATTATAATGATGTAAAGCATTAAATAATGCAATGTCATACTCATGAAAGGGTCTAGATAAGATGAAAAGGAGTAGGACTTTTTGTGAATTGAAGACGGAAGTACATGGAGGAAAGGGAGCCTGCCAGAATGCTTCTTAAATACCCCATTGTACACTTTATCGGTAGAATACTTCAACAATAATAATTTCCGAATGTTAGAAGTCCGGTGCAGGCGTTAAGATGAGGAGAGCTCATGTAAGCAGAGAATGCGTTCAGGTTGAAAAAAAATCAATCGGGGCCTGAGCGTCTCTTTAACGTGTTTCTCCCCCATTGTCTCTCGCCGTGACTCCCCTTTGTTTTTCACTCGTCCTCTGCGCCCAAAATCCCCCGACACACCCCATTTCCAGCACGAACCGGCCCACACACCCTCGGCTCTCTCCCGCTCAGCATATACCGCTTGTCTGTCTCACGCACCCAGTCCCCGCTAATATAATACATCCCCTCACTCAAAGCCACAAACCCCTGACTTCTCCCCTTGAGCGTGGGGGAGTAGCCATGTCGGCGGCTAATAGTCTGTTGGCGGCTCTAATATTTTAGAAGGGGTCCCCTTAGTGTTCCTCGATCGTGGAATTGAAAGTTGTAGAGTAGCAAGAACAGAGAAATCAAAATTGCTTTTAATGTTGGTTTAATTCAAAAGGTATTCAAGGTGATTTTTCATGTCTATTGGAATGTATTTTACGCCAATTATTTGTCAACCAGCAGCATTATCTTCCTTGCTTCACCTTATGCTGTTCCACTTATTTTTTTGAGTACGACAAATGTAAACTCTTTCCTTTTGTAAGTATGCCGTACTAAAATACTATGGTGTTCCTCATAAATATTACCCTTAAAACCTCAAAAAGTATGTTTTTATCTTTTTGTTGGTTTATTTATTCTAACTCTACCTTGGCCAATGGTGATCATCTGGACATTTAAACGCATGGCCAATGGGAATCGCTGGTTCATTGGTTTCTTCGCTGGATGTGTTCCTTCCTTAGAAGCAGAGTGAAATGGATAGCTTCAAAGAGATTTTCGCCGTCAATATAATTTATTTTTCATATTTTTCATGAACATTTGTGTTCTAATGAAACAATGACAAATTTTAGTGTTTAAAATTCAAGATAGGTGACGAAACAAAATTTTTTTCCTGCTCTGAAATGAAAACAGATGACGCACGGCATACTATCCATGGGGATGTCAACTTCAGCCGATAGGAAATGTTGCGAAGGTCCTTGTTACGCTACAGCTTTTATGACCCCATTCTATCCAACCTGCACTTATGGTCTTCACCGATTGACGGACTTTATAACTGCCAAATGGTATAATCCATTCGAATATAAGTCAGTGAATCAAGGAGTTATATTTTCACTTCCCTGAGTTTCGTGTCTGAACACTCTTCTCACTTGAGTCATTCGTTTGTCTCTTGGTCTGAGGGCATTGTAAGCATTTATCTTTATTTCCGTGGCATTTTTTCGTATGAATTAATTTTATCCGTTTTGAACATCTTGAGAGGATGTAATGATTTTTGATCCTTTGAATTTATTGCGAAGCCTGTATTGCCTAGTGCCATATGGTATGGTATTTGGAGGAAGCGACCGACAGCTTAGGTCATTTGCGCCATGAGGGAAGGGTAGAGAGAAAGCTGGCGACGGCATTACCCTGCTCTTAACGAAAAGCGCCAAGAGGACCCTGGCTTAACGTCCCATCCGACGGACGGAGTGTTGCGCTTGAAATGTCCTCCATGCGACATTCAAGCAGGAATCGGGCATTCTATCAAATTTCTCTACCGCTGCCGGGATTTGAACCCGGGCACGCCGGGTGGGAAGCCAACACTCTAGCCACCACTTCAACCCGATCCCACCTACTGTCGTTAATTTCAAGGTTAGGCGTTGAGACTGCTCGAGGTTGGTATTTGGGGGTATCAACAGCAACAACGAAAAATACTTTACTCCCCAAGATAAAATATAATGTATGCGTTTCCGTGCTATAGTAAGTTGAATTTTTTTTTGTTCTTCCACTTCCTTATGATAGATCGTAATGCGTATTGTTTTGCTAATTCGCCAAAACAGAGCTTAAGAAAAACACGTCTAGACTGATAATATTGCTGTTTGTAATGGGTTACTTCAGTATTTTTTGCATACACTAGCTTCCTGTTGATTTTATTCTCCTTTCGTGAGTATGGGAATGCGATGCATGGAGGGTAATAAAAGGCTTGAGATATACGACGTTCTCGAAAGGGAGTGCACTGTATTTTTTTCTTGTGGTGGCGGACTCCGCAACTAAACGAGTGAGTGGAAGTCAACCGTGCATTGAGCTGTCATCTGTCTCCGCTCTGCCGCTGGGGCAAGACAGTGGAATCATTTGGTTATTCGGTTGCGGAGAATGGATGATTGCAGCGAATGGAAAGCGGATAGACAAAAGTGCGGAGTGGAAGCTCCTCGGTTAGCAGTCTTCTCGTGATCGGAGTCTGCACAGTGAGTGGCTACGTGCGTAGGATGTCTTTATGAGGTTGCCCCTCTTTTCAGTGCAATAAAGTCTGGCGATGTTGTAGGATGTAAATTTCGTAATTGTTGACGCAGATGTTCTTTCCTGTCACTCTGATTTCCGAGGTAGAAATGTTTTTTTACGAGAGAACATAATGGGAATTGTTCCTCTGTCCCGTTGATGGATATGCAAAGCATGCCGTTGTTTTCACTCATTGTAGTCCTTCCAGCTGCGGTGTAACCATGCGTATCTTTATGAATGCAATATTGAACCTTAAAACGGGTTTCTTCCACTTGTGTTGAACCTTATGCACACATGTTATTGCTGCGTGAGAAGAATTTTTTCATCGCCATTTTTTATTTTGGAATCAAAATTTAATTAATGGGCGAATGATAATTGCAATCAACCTTTTATAAAACAAAATTAATAGTTCTGCATTCGCACGGCTCGTATACCAATGCATTGGCGTTATCATCAGGCACATGATCATTATCGAATGATGGCACTAATGCATGTCAGCGTGGGTAGTGTGCATGTTATGTTTTTACCATTGGTTTTTGAAGGCTTCATTGCAATATTTTGGAATGAAACGGCACAATGTCACTAAAGAACCCATTACATTACCTATAATAGTGGTTTATTTCATCAGTGGCATTTATCCTTGCTGGAAATATTGTTTGTATAGTCATTGAGTGTACCCAGGCTTCAATCACGGAAGTTGCCGTTTATTGTTGTTTTAAAGAACCATGTGTGCATGTGTTCTCTGACGAGCACTTCAAGTGGAGCACTCTGTCCGTCAATTGGGATGTGACACTGGACCCCTTGGCGCCTTTCGTTCATTAAGAGAAGGCAAGTGTAGGTATCCATGCAGCCTCCCTCAGTTCTCCGTATGGTTCAAGTGCACTCCTGTTTGGAGAGCACTCCAAGTCCATCTCATCCCAAGCCCCATCACATCCCACACGAGAGAGCATCAAGTATTTTCCTCCCCTTGCACTCCCGTTGGGTCGCGCAGAACTTAAAAGCCATGGACCCCTTGGCGCCATGCTTTAGAAGAAGCCGGATTTCGGCGCCGGGTTTCTCTCCACTTGGAAACTTTGGAACCCAACCATGAAGAAACCGAGATTCATTAAGCATATAATCAAGAAAATGCTACGAGAAAGTTGATTATTGCGCACTTTTTACGAAATGACCCAGTTAGGGCTCAGTGGCTTCGCGTTTGTTTTAATTAATTACGGAAATGGACCTCTTTCAGGATGCGCTATTAGTGTCAGTGGCCTAGCCTGCCTGCTTGTTGGTTGAAAACTTCTTAATTCCAAAATGGGTTTTTGATGGAAGTCTAAATAAATTGGAGTTCGATTGAGGAAAAAATCGAGGTTCTTCGTTGCGATTATGACGAGGTACGAAATTATGGCTAATTTTGTCTTGTGGATTTCTGTATAGTGTGATATCGTAAGTATATGTGCTTGGTGTTGAGTTTTGTGATAAAAATATAATTTATCACTCAACCTCAGATAAATATACTATCCACACGAGACAGAAGCGATGAATTAAATTGCTGCCAAAAAGAAGGGTATCAATACTCTTTTTTTAGATGTTCAAAATAAGAAATCACATTTTCAGGTAATTTTTTTTTCATTCCCTATTAGTTTGTTGTCCTCACATCCCATACTATACGTGGGTTCGGTTTTACAATCTTATCCGCCTTAAGAGTTCTTCCAGTGTTCCTCTCCGGTCTATATTCACCGTTGCTGGCTACATTTTCAAGTCCGTTTTGGTCTTCTTTGTCATAGTTTTTAGAAAATAATGATCACGAAGGAGTCTTTATCGAAGTGTTGGTAGTAATGGGTAAATTTAACCGGAAGACCGTAGAATATTTCTTTAAATGGCATATACTTACCTCTTTTTCTCTCTTTAGAATCATCCCTACCTTGCGTGACCTCTGTTGTCCCTCCCTCCCCCAATATCCGACCACTACCACTCTTTTGTCCTGCAAAGTGAGACAACCAGTCCTAGAGGTAGACTATATGAGGATTTCATTGGACTCGTATATCTTTGTGGGGGTCGGGTTGGTGTGGTATCTAAAATACTCAACTCTCATCCCGAGTACAAACCTCGGCAGTGGATTTTTACCACTCTGTGTGTCTGCTCGTGCGAGCTATGTCAATAGCTCTTCAAGTCAAGTTTGTGTCCAAAAGCTGAATACCTTGGCGCCTGATGTTATGCGTTTCCAGGCCAGACGGAATATTTTTATCCGTGGTGCCCCCTTCCTCAATCCGTCATCAATTTCATTTAAACAATATTCTTCCCCAGTTCGTTACTTACGCTTTTAAAAGTATTATATCCGCGGATAGCATTTTAAAATTAGAAAATTATTTTTAATACCGAAGTAATTGTGGGTTTTGTCAAATTCTTGTCTATCGCAGTAACCACGTAAGGTTAACCTGGAATTTTGTAATATTTCACTGGAAAACCTGGAAATATGTGTGCATTTTTCTGCTTTTGTTGGCTGGATACCCTGTTATTAAAGTTTTACTTTTTCTACGATTTGGGTTACTCTTAATAATAATAATAATATTAAAATGTCTTTATTCGGGCGAGGTTGAGACTAGGAAGTCCCCTCTTCCACCTAACCCCTAAATCGGTTTCTCTTAGGTTTGCTAGCAAACGATGGAGTCATCCTGGTTGTCTACGGTGGTACCCATTCTCATTACTAGTACTGTTTCACCCTCCGCATTCGGCACCACTTCAAAAACGAACCCACACCCAACTGCCTGCTAGCAGTCCTCCGCGGCGAGCCGTATCTCTCCATTGCCACGAACTTCCACGCTTGCTTCACTTGCCTCCAGCCCCCTTGTCGTTACCACTCTGCTCCCCATATTCCTTCCAGCACCCTCTCCCTGCGCCACGTCTCTTTCCATTCCTCGGTTGAGGTGCTCTGAGGCTACTTATCTCTTTTCGGAAGGGGGACCAGGAAGAAGGGTCCGCTTTCTCTCCCCTACCTTCCCTCACTCTTGACTTCTTGCGGGGGGTAATTGGACCGCAGTCTTGAGCTCACGTGATGGAAGACGTTTCTATTTTTTTCTCTTTGTTTCAATGCCGGATGTTAATGCTTCTACGGTCGGCTAGAATAGTTTGCTCCCTGCGGTTAGGCGTCCCTCGAGAGGGAGGTGTCCGAGGGATCTTGTTTGGAAACAATCACGCCTCATGTTTTTTTTTTTTAAGTGGAGCCATTTTCGGTGAAGACGTCTGCGGCGCGCACATTACTGAAGGCACTGGTTACAGTCGTATGATTCCTAAATTTTACTCAACAACGATGCATTCTTACACAAAATTAGTGCGAGAAGTATAAAGGGCATTTCATGAGGAATTTGCAATACTTCAGGAGGTGGTAGGGTGGTAGACAATTTTAAGAATATTTTTTCCATAAATATGGGGTCGCAACTCGTTAGTTACTGAGGTATGGCAAGGCAAACATTTTTTCGATGCTCTTTGCAGTTACCTGAAAACTTGTTTTTCTTGGGTATCCAGTCTTTTAGAGTTCTTATTTAATGCTCTAGATTTTTAGGACATTAAATAATTAAGGTTGGACATAAATGTGGGATTATACATAGTTGCCTGAAACATTCTTTGAGATTTATTAAAATAGGGCTGTTTGCAAATACCAACAATGCCAATGCGCTATCTCACCCATTTCGAGATTAATCGTTTTGTAGCAATCATTTTCATAGTAAATTCGTATTTTTTATTCACATTTCACTATTTAAGAAAGATTTTCGTGTGGTTTTTCTAGTGTTTCACCTTTATCATCAACCGTGTTTTGCTAATGGTATATTTCTCTCCTTTTTTGACAAATAGTTGGGTCAGGTATAAATGAAATGGATACTTACGAGCGTACTGAAAGCTAACCCAATTCACACGTATTCAAATGTGTTTTGTGTAATGTTGCGCCTCTAAGACTCCGTATTGTGTGAGTCCATTGTTAAGGCCTGTTTACATGGGGCACGTAATTGCACAATCTGACGTAGGTACGATGGCGTAGCCTAAAGTGTGCCGTGCTAAGCGGTGAATTTCTCGAACGCAAGCGAGAATACATGTACGTGAGGTGGCAAAATAGCACCTGTTCTAATTTCGTTCGTGCATTCGCGCAATTTCACGCTATAATCAGAGATAAATGCATTTCTAACCTGCGCAATATACCTACCCCGTGTCAAATTGCCTTTAGAGCTTCTATAGAGGCAATTTGTCTGGTAATTTTTGGTGTTCCGTGGAAATAACTGGTTATTGTGAGCATAAGCAAGGGCCGCCTCTTTTGCTCTCAAAGTAGACTTTATTCTATTTTTCAAAGTAGGTATAGGTATGGTTAGGACATGCGCATGCTCAATTTATATCAATGTAGATTTTCTTCTTCGTACTAGGTTGTGCATGGTGATGAATCACTGATAGATACTGAAACGATAAATATTTGTCATTGGAATTCATTCATTGAGTTTTCTTTAATCTTTTGTGGGTGGTAGAACTTAGCGGTAAGATCATTATTTTTCGACATTCAGTTGTTTATTACGGGTTAAATTAATTCTGCTTTGATTTTACTGTGCAGTTTTCGTTCCATATACTCATTTTGTTGGTTGGATTCGTCCCGTCAAGAATCCTCGATAATAAGTTTTGCTCAGAGCTCTCTTTGGAATTCTCTCTCTATCATAGTCTTGGATAACTTACAAGCGCCAACAACATACACATCATCAAGGGCTTCATGTACTGCGAATCAGCACCCAGTGTGCGGATTGTGCTTCCTCGGCTGCCATTGGGCAGCGTACGAATTGCATCATCCTAACCGTCATTCCGGAGATAAAACGTTATTACCACTTCAAAGAGCATGGTCAGCTTATAGCACATCCGTTGTTTTTTGCTGGGTTTTATTATCTCTTTTCGAATAATTTCCGAATTATGCGGATGAAAAGTCTCACAAAATTTATCAAAGCAAAGTTAGGGTGATACTCTTCTTTATCTTCTAAAGATTTTTTTTCTTGTAGCCCTCCTTTTTGTTAATGCCGAAGTTTTCAAGATTGGCGCAGGGAAAATAAAAGCCCAATTGATGTTTTTATTGGTTCATATGGACTTTATTACAGACGCACACTCATTTACTTGTAATTCCTTCCTCCTAGTTTTTATCCATATGCTTGCCGCTCTTAAAAATACTTCGTTAAATATTAAGAATCTACTTATTTTATTCTCCTCATTTACCTTCTCATTCCCGTATCTTAAATACTGATATCCCCAGAAATGACTTTCCTCAGATAATTATCACATTATAGTGTTACCTTTCTCATTTATAAATTTTCTGTACCCCTCTTAGAACTCACCTTTTGGCTTAGAAAATTACTATTGCTGCGTCTACTCTCCTCTTTGATGTATCTTTGAACATCCCAGTTGTTTCTTTTGTGCGTCTTGATTGGTTATTACCTTATGAGTGGCTAATGGAATTTTTCATTATCTTAAATTTTTGTGGTGCCTGCTTGAAGTCAGTGGAAACTTTGTAAGCGTTCTGCTTCCATTGTGATTTAGGGTTGATTTTCACGTTAATTGTTTATATTCAACGCATATTTTGTAAACCCACGCATAAATATTGTTATTTTCACCATAAAATTTAATGAATATTTAAAGTATACAAAGTGATTCGTGGCACAGACTAAATATCTGGCTCTTAATTCAGTTATATCCCCTGCACATGTATTATTTATCGTAATTATTGAGTTTGGTGGAATTATTTGTTGTGTGTGTGTTTGGTTTTTTTTAACATGAAGGCGATTGGAGTCGTAGGCGTCATAGTGTGAATTTACGCGGTTGCTCTATTTTCGATCGGGAGCACACATGTGGATAGGATCGATGTATAAACAGGTATTCCCCGCAGACGGGAGGCAAAGTGAAAACAGATCTTTCGCAGAAGGCTCCTTTCCTTCTCTATCTAGAGAGATTATTCATAAAGGCATTATTAATATCCTGCATTGAATTTATATCTGTTACAATTTTTAGCATAATTACCGTTCAATGTCATCTGGGAACAATCATATTCCTCAGTCTAATAAATGTGTATCACTACGCAATAATACAAAATATATCACCGTCTCGACCGGAAAAAGGACCATGAATGGACTAATAGTTACTAGAGAGTGTTGTCGAACTTAATGGCAAATATTGTGAGGAAGCCAATTATTGGAGGAAGGAGCAGAATAATTAAGGATGATTTAATGTTATGGCTTATGGAATACAACATGCTATCAATGTACTCAGAATTAGCTGATTATTATTTGTCTCATCGGTAGATAATTCGGGTGTTCCAACCACATTCCATTGGTTTGTTAGTCTTCTTACATCTTCGTCTGCTTCGCTAAACTTGTCCCATTTCAATTCCTTTTGCTCGTGTTAGTCACCTGCTGGACCATTATTTTCGGTTGTTTTTCTTGAGCCCAGAGATCCATCCCAATTTCGGGACCCTTCGGTTAAATTGTGTTTGGGTTTTCCGGAAATTTCGGTATCCCTGTGTGAAGCTACGTTAAATATAGTACGCCGCTCCCTCTTTGAAAGCAATGGAGGAGCATAAATTGCCTCATTGAAGATATTTTTTCTCTGTAGACTCCCCTTTCGAGGCTGAACGTACGAACGAATCTTTTTGATGTTAAATGTCGAGGGTACTGTTGCTCCTTTTCACTTATACTTCTATATAAGGACGTACATTGATTGTGAACAAATCATCGTTACGACAGAAGTAATATTCGAGGGAAAGGTACATTCACTTGAAATGGAAATGTGAAAATTGGCGATGAGCAAGGACTTTGAGTGGTCTTTTGGTGTCAGACTATCTATTCCTTTGACGTCTCCCTTTCCGTCTTGCACTTTTCTTTCATCATACCAGGCTTAGATGTGAAGATCAGAAAAAGGTGTGGGTCTGTTGATCAAAATCCGGTGTCATATAACCAACCTTAAGGGAACTGCAAAATGAGTCTGCGTGGGATTTTGTAAACAAATCATTCGCACTCCATTCTGCCAGATCGAGTTTAGCAGTCTATTTCCGTCGAATTCTCAACATTTCCCTATATTTTTAGCCCGCCTGCATTAAGATGAAGTCTTCCTGCAGGAATTTCGTGGTACCTACCCGAGTACTCTTTTTTCTACTTTGGGATATGTTTTCAAGATCCGCGATAGAATTTAAAAAAGGAGGTGATTCATTAATCTTCGAAACATATTGTGGTGAATTTACCGCGCACACACATGCTTACCTCTTTACCGATGGAAAACAGGCCCCCCGCTGTGGTGGCCGAGATTGCAGTCTTATTGTGAGACAGTTCTGCTAGAATGCATGAAATGAACACAGGAGACTAATTGACGTTAAGGATATACAAACCGTTCTGTTAATAATATAGATGCAATTAATTAGTAAGCCTTTGTATCATGGCACAACCACACTCCTGTAATGTCAAACGACAGGAAACCCTTTTGTACTGAATACTCATAACAGAAAGAAATAAGCTTTACTTTACTTGAGGAACAATGAGCGGTGCAAATGACCCTGTAGTCGACGCATCCCTAAAAACGTATTTCTACTACCGCTAATTGTGGTTAATGCTGATAACTATGTCTTCTGAGGTTTCATCCTGGTAAGAGTGTTGAATTTTTGTATCCCGCCATGGTCCTTCAGGTGAATTTTAATAGTATTTCTACCAAACACTCTGCGACCATCCTCAATGGTGTTTGGCGGGGTGCAGAAATGCGGGTAGCCTTTAATTAGAAGCCCAAATCGCTACCCGCATTACATTCCCGCGCTCCAATGTTTGGTCTTGGTTTATTGTTATTTGAATGAATCTGCACTCCGTGAAGCGTCCTTTTATGCCACATCTTCCAGTTACTGCAGTCCCGTACTACAATTCGTGTGGAGAGTAAAAACGCCGCTCGTCGCATTACGTAAGAATTTTAAATGGGCGGAATGGATAGAAAGGATGGAGAGGTCGTGGAAATGTTAGTAAATGCCAGCGAGTTCCTATTTCTCGCTCTCGCGTCGGGCGCGTGGCAAAAAAGAAAAAGACGTTGCGTGCAGCACGCGTTTAAAGTGACCGTCCACGCCTACTCTTGTGGTCACTCTCGATAGAGTCGGAGTCGTGTGCGGTTGGGTCACGGACGACGGAGTGGATTCTAATTTATTAATATTTCATCTGCGCACATTGACGACGTCGAGGAATGAATGTTGTTCTGGTATCCGCTTCCACCCCGCCGTGTCGGTGGACTGGTTCTACCCTATAAGGGGCCATCTCGCTCGCCCTTACTTCGTCTTTGGCTCGTGGTGATTCACCACCACCCTCTTGTCACCCGACCGTGACTCGCTCGCTGCAGACGTGCACTGTCGCCAATTCCTGGCGATCCTTCGTCGTATCAATTCCCTATGCATGCACAGAAGAGTTTATAGGTAGGGTTGAAGCTGTGTGCAATAGAACTAAGGTAACGGGATTAAATTTAAATATTTCGCTAAACTGTTGTGAAGCCAATTGTACATCAATTCCAATTTCGATAGTTTCTGTACCAATTCGTTGATAAATTAATGAATCTTAATTGAAGATATTTCCGAAATATTCTTAGAGTCGTAAACTCAAAATCAAGAATGGTGGTTGCCGTTTACGTAAATGCATTTTCTGTGAAAAGCCGAGGTTCACCAGAAACTTTCTTTTTCTATTGATCATAACCATCCTAACCAGAAATAATTCGCTCTTCATTCATTGTTTCCTGCATTTTGAATTTAAATACTTAACGTAAGGAGTACGTAGTTCGTGCTATCCGGAGGGTAAATTTCATTCAATGGAATTGGGATTATATAACGCATTAATTCTTTTCTCATCATTGGGATTACACGTATTGTTGCCCATCATCATTAATAACATTAAGCTATGTACCTCTGTACTGCGTTTTGCCGGTAATGGTGAAGTAGTTAAAAAAATTTGGGAGTTTCCTACGCGAGTTTCGATGGGCAACGATGACCTGATTGGAGGTTCATACGTTAGCATTACGACTAAATTCAAAGAGTAATGCTGTACCTTTATATTCATAAAACCTTCAATTAAAATCTCATTGGGCAGTGAAAAGTGAATTTAAGTGACTGAAATTTCTCTAAATTTTACAGGGCAATCCATCGGAGCGTTTTTTAGTGAAAATTCGTCTTACCTCCGTAACGTCGTAATTGCTACAATTTTCGACTCCTGAGCAGGGAATCTGGGATCGAGGCTGCTTGTTGCTTTTGTTTCTAATTTATTTCCATTTTTATTGTTGCATTTAATTCAACGTTCTTATCATATTTAGCCCTGAAAAGTTAAATTTTCTACGTGATGATAGATATTATTTCTTTGCATATAATACTGAATGGATGCAGTAGGAATACCGAAAAATACTGGAGGAATACCAGTGAATATGGAAGGAGTATTGCTGGGTAGTATCTTCTTAGTCTCTGTTGGAGTACTCTTGAATTACAAGAAATACTGAATGCTGATAAATACCCAAGGAATAATGTTTCCTCGGAAAGTGGTCGCGGTGAGCTTCCAGTTAAGCGAGTCGAAAAGACGGCTAGGAAGAGGAAAGCAACCAATCGCAAAACAGGTTCGACGACGTACGGTGATCTTCAACTCTTTTCTTCGCGTCGTGTTTTCCTTTCGCTTCGCGTAAAATTCGCTCAATTCTGCGCACGTCAAAGCGGACGCGACCCGTGCACGCTCCCAGCAGTGTGCTTCCAGACCCTCGGCGTGGTTTAATGCGGATACGTGCGCCCGCCTCGGGGGTATTCACAGTGCCGTGTGGGGGACGAGGAATCCTCATGCGGCCCGCTTTGTGTCCGCGTCCCCTCTTCTTTTACCCCAGCCTTCCTTTTTTACTCTCTTCGAACCACTCCCTCCAGTTCGAACTAATCGAAGCCGCATCAAATCCGATCTCCTCATGGGCTCTCAATTGGAGAACATTGACTCTGGGGTTTGTCGCGTTTTATTGGCAGCGGTTGCTATGTATAGAGTTGGTGACCGCACTCTCAATACATGATCAAGTCATGGGTGGTGAAGCCGATGATGTCAGTCGAGTTCTGGATTTTTTTATGGGTGACATACCTCATTGTCAATTTACGAGCTTCAAAGTTCAACTTCGACGTGGGCTTTATGCGTAAATCTCGACTCTCCAAATGACTCCAGCCTGGAACATCTCTCTGCTGGCTGTGCAGACGGATCTCATTGAACGTGCTGTTAGAGACAATATATAAAAATACTTTTAAGTGTTGTAGTCCTCAAGATCTCACTTTATTTTCTCTCCATTCTCGTTAATCCTTCACGGAACTATTATTTTTAATGCTACATTTTAGTCATTGTTTTCATTTTCATCCTTATTTTCCCTGAATAATTTCTGAAAATTACAAGAAACAATGGTAAAGCTGATTAATCTACTCTTCGGCACGGAAATTACGTTTGTATCATAAAATATATTATGCCAATTTTCTAACACGCCTACGCGCTTGAAAAAACTTGTCTGACCCATTGTTTTTCTAGGTCGTGTCCAAAGTTTCTTTACTTCCTCACCTCTTCTATATCTCTTCGCTCGGATTTTGGTAACTATTTATTTTCAACCCTCCTGGTGTTCCTTTGGCTCCTCATGGCTGTGTTCCAAAATTGGCGGTTCTTTTCCACCTCAGGCGTCAAAACGGGGAAAAATGAAAATAAAGAAATGCTGCCTTTCCGCTTCATGCTTATCCTTCCGCTACTTTGTGGCGTGTGGTTTTGGGTCTCTCCCTGTCACCAACTGAACTAGCCCTCTGTGTATCCCTTGTGAACCTGTTTCATATCAGCGATTTTAAGTATGAACTTCGTCACTCTGTACTGAACCAGTGTACAAATTATCTTGTTTCGTGTGGGTCTGCGATTTTCGTTGTATCCTTAGAGTATTTTCGAATAATCCTAAGGAGCAGATATCGGATATGACCTAGGGATTACTCAAGGGCAGTGGGTAAATAGTTCAAAATATATATGGTTCGGTAGATCTCATTTATTACAACGTATTCAAGAAAACATTTATATAACAGATTTTACAACCTTTTAGTTATCACTCCACAATCAAACTTCATACACCCTGGTTTTAAAATGCATTAATTGTTTTTACAACTGGTCTCAGTTGGCTTTCTATATTTTTACATTGTTGAAAGCTGCGTTTTACACTTGACTATTTATTAAGCCAACTGCTCAAAGTGCATGGATGATTGATTTAGAAGTTCAATTTGGAGTGTTAATATCATTTGTTATATAGAAATATCACAAAAAATTATCGATTCGTGTTACTATAAAATGAAACACGAATTTATCATACATGAAGTTACAAAAGCGGCGCTTTTTTGCGTTCAGTATATACAAACGTCGAAACTACTCCATTTTATACAAAGTAAGAAATATATTTTACATAAATATTTACAAACAAGACTCAGTATTCTGTCAGTCTGCTCGTTTCCAATTCACGTTATGAAAATATAAAGGTTTACCTGCGCTTCCCTGTGCGACCGCAATTCAGTCCGCTCTTGGCAATCCATAGCACTCACTCCTGAACACATTCACACTTCCTAATTTATCGTAACGGCATTGCATACATTTTGTCTCACTTTCCACACTCGCCTTTCACTGAATAATTCTGAATATACCCAAATCTAATTCTTCACGAATAAACTGTAACGTGGGAACGTCTCACAGCTCCTAAACCCAATGCAGTTAGGAGTTGAGTCATTTCGAGCTGAACCAGAGGTGAGTTCTTGAAGTAATTGGTTTTTAATTTATTACAGGAACTGCCACTGATAAAATAACTCTGCGATTACAAAGTTATCAAATCTTGCTAAACCCAACGGATGATAGGCATTTGGGCTAACACTTCAAATGCAGATAATATTAAAGTTGCCTAAGCCATCGAAAAGCAGCGTCCACTTTTTTTAAACTCTCAGGCCCTCACAGCAACATCAAGTCTTGCGTGTTTCGAGAGATCAAATTCAGTCTAATTTTATTTTCGCAATCAAACAAACTTGTCGGCATCTTCCTACCAATTGCACCATTTTCACCACCACTTTCAAAGGAGATAATGACTAAACATCATTCACCAGTATCACAGAACCAAAATGGAGAGAATGTCTTTGGAATAACTTTCAGTGGAGTGACGCTTGTGTGTGCGTGCGTCACTCTGGATGCTACCTCAGCGCAAACGATGTGGATGGCTTTGGGCTGTCAGGGGAATCAGGCTTGTGAGGTAACGGCCGGTTAGCCATGGAAAGGGGGAGCTGATTATGGGAGGGAGACGCCGCGGCCGGACCTGAAGTCACAGGGAGTTCGGTGTACACATGGACCTTTGCATCTGTAGGCTCGGTATATTCGCACACTATGCCTCCATTGCTCTTCACCCTAACGTCAGTTTGTTTATGCGGATTGGGAGGGGGTGGCCGAGGAGGTTTATTGGGCGTGAGGAAAGTCTCACCGAGGGTACGGAGGAACTTAAAAGGGGTGTTCGGTGGTGGGGCGGGAGGTTCTGAGGCTTTATTCTCCTCACCCTTATCTTGAACCGCTTCCTCGTCCTTCATCCTGAGCCTCGGCGGTCTTGGATCACAGTTGCTGCCAACCCCGTTCACAGGAAGCTCGGTGTATACGTGCTGGGCCCTATCCCGCGGCTCCACATATTCGCACACAGCAGGGGCCTTCGGAGCGGGCCTTCTCTTGCGAGAAGCCTTCTTAGGCCCTCGCTGTGGCATGGGGGACCCGAGAGGAGATACTAGGGATGCGATGGAAGCCAAGGATGCCATTGAGGCCGATGCCGTCAGCACTGGCTCCAGTTTGTCCGGGGATGGAGCTCGCGTTCCTACGCTGTTGTATGACCTGGAATCGCGGTGCCTTCCTCTGCGTCTGCGCCCACACTTCCGCTCCTGTCCGCTGGTGTTGTCGCGCTTCGGTGGCTGTATGACGTCGTACAGATTTTCCTCCTTCCCTGGTTCGATGTCGTCGTCATCTTCGATGTCTTCGTCCTCGTTGTCTTCCTCGTCGTCCGTTGTGCCGACAGACCTCACCCTCCTGGCTGCGGCCTCCAACCTCATCTTCTCCTCCATCTCCCTCTCCTCCTCCACCTTGATCATGTCGTACAGGTGCTCTATCATGTCCCGCGCCTCGCTGTAGTTCTCCGGGTCGTCGAGTTTCTCCCTCAGGGCCATCAGGAGTTCCTGGGTAAGCTCCTCCGGCATTGTTTGCGTCGCCTTGTCTTCTCGCTCCACCTCCTCATCCTCGCCCTCTTCGCTGTCCCCTTCGCCGCCCAACAGTCCACTGCCCTCGGTGTCTCCCAAGATGTCCCGCGGCAGAGAGCGCTTACCCGCCGTCCCTTTCTCTGTCTCTTCTCTCTCCCGCATTTCGTTGTACCCTTCCACTGATAGTCTCGTGATGGAATCGGCCCCTGATATCCCATCTTCATCTCCTACCCGCGCCTTCCCGCCCGCCGCACCGTTTGATCTCCTGCTCATGGACAGGCTACTGCTCAGCCTCGCGAGCATCATCCACGGCCAACAACCTCCACGTCCATCATCTTCCTCTTCTACCACCGTCATCTGCCGTCTCTCCTTCACCCTCTTCCACCATTTACTGCGCCCTACCAAAGTTACTATTAGGATGATGCATATGCATATAACCACCGCGATGAATATGGTGTTGAGGATCTTTTTATCTTGATCCAACTCATTTTCGTCATAGCCATCTTCATCTTCGTCCAAGTTGGTGTAGACGACTCCCCCCGCGCCAGCAGCCGTGTCCGGTACAACAGTCACGGGTTTATGTCCTACAGGGTTCTCCATCGCATCGCATTTGGTTTCGATTCCACGGTCACCTTCCTCGTCTTCTCCATCTGTTGACGGGCAAAAGAGAATGGCGAAGTCTCTCATTCTCATGAATCCAATCGACACATTGAAGCAGCGGGCGAGGTAATTGTCAACAAGGCACATGCTGGTGTTGTATAATGTGTTGCTCCATTGATGAGGGGTCGGTTGATCCTCCAGTGAATCTTCTTGCTCTGCTGTTAGTTCCCTAAGCCATTTGATCATCCCACATCGGCAGCGGGAACGGAAGCGGTTGTCCGTCACGAACATCGCAACAGGCCTGTCGTCTCCATCGTCTTCCTGCGATGTGGTCCGGCCGCTGTAGTATGGAAGCAAGGACAAGGCACCATTGACTGTATCACCAAATACATTGTCCGTGATATTCAACTCCCTTGCTTCTTGTACCGCGCGTTTCAGTCTATTCATAGCGCGTTGTACTGCCATTTTGGGTTCTTCTCCGAGTTTAGGTCGACTGTCGTGACTCAGTGCCGAGGATAAAGCGATTTGCTTTGCTTCATCGCTTGTATCGTCCGTGTCGGTGAAGTGAGAGTACACTTGGAGCAGAGGCGAAGATGAGGAGGAGGTGGAGAAGTCTTCGGCAGCGTCGTGGTCGGGGATCGAGTATGCCTTGATGAGGCTGGAAAGGGCTCCTGGGTCGAGTTTGAGGAACGTGTTGTTGTGGAGACGGACGCGATCCCAGTCGCGCAAGGTAAACCCTCTTGAGCGCACGACCTGGAATACGTTGTCGGTGATGTTGGCCGATGCGACAGTGAAGTTGAAGGCTCCGCCGCTGACTTGGGTTATCCTGTAAAAATGTAAGGAAAATACGCATTAATGGCTTACACAGATGGAATTTGTTATTGTATGATTTTAGATCTGACATGGTCAGTATCGGAAATTTGTGCAATATTAATTTTATATTTTCTCTAATTGTCTTGCGAATATTTTAATAATTTCGCCTGTAGTAACATTACAGGTCAACTGAATGCAATGGTCCCGTAACAGCAGGAAGAAAAAATTATTTCATGGAATCTACCCAACTCCATATTTAACTTGGCATTCCCTAATTTAATAGACGCTTCATAATTTGTGTGCTTTTTTTATGTAATTTTTCAAAGTTTACTACCTAATGAATAAAAAATTATCAATCTATACAATTTGGATATGGAAAGTAAATAATTAGGTACGACGGCTAGTTCGGAGTCAACTACTGCATTCAGCAAGCTTTTAAGTTTATATTCGATGCAAGGTATGTACTCGTATTACGAATGACCAACGGCCCCAAATTCCCACTTTCCATACAATTTATTTGTCATTCTGCATTGATCCATTGATAATACAGCCATAGTGTCGGGGCTCAACTTACCAGGAATTGGAGATGGAAAATCGGCTGACGGCAGAGCGTATGGCCATATGAGACAATTTTCGTATGGAGACGTTGTTCAGGGACAAGCGGAAGCAGAGGGTCCTGCCACTGAAAGCTCCCGACTCCACCTCGCCGATCTTCACGTGGGACAGGTGTATGCCGGAGAGAGTAAGGGCAGAGAAGGCATCGCGACGCAGCATATGCACTTGAGATGACTCGATCCGAACTTCGGTGGCTGATGAGGGGAAAGCGTGGCGAGGAACCCACGGAATGGTCACGTCCCTGAGGGTTACCTGCTGTTGTGAGGAAAAAACGAAACATTATATAAGAAATTCGTCGGAAAAAAACACAACAACTCCATTTACTGTAGGAGCATAGCGTATTTCACTCCTAATTAAAATTCTAATTATAAATAGTTTTATTATGTATTGACAATTTTAATGCATCTCTGATTCTCGCACTCCCAAAACGTCTATAGAAAATAACTTGATGGGTAAAAATTTCATTGGAAATAAGAAACATATAATGTTGTTATTGCCTAAAACTCAAGCAAAGTTAACTTTACCGATTTGAAAAGATATTTTTTCGCATCTGAAATTACTCCATCAGACGCAACCGATGAATCCAACTATGTCAGCGGAAAAAAATGAAGTGAAAATAGAGATAATAAAATTTATGAGCACAAAAGTACAAATAAATGAAGTCGTGGGTTCCAAAACAGCACAAGTCTATTACACAAATGTTTTGGGACCAACCACTTGTTCTCTATTTTATAAGCTGCCAAAGCCATCATTTAGACTTTTCTCTTTTAATTGATACGTAACTATATGCATAGAAAGTCCTACTAAGTGGGCATGTGAAGTTTAGGAATTCATCCTTTTCATTGTGAGTTAAACGGATCAGGATTTTTTAATTGGAATATCGATACCATGGTTTATAGTTTCTACGGTCTATCTAAAATTCTTGCTTGAAAATAGGCATTTTATACGAAGATGTTACTTAGGGACAAGTGGACGTATAAGGTGCTCCCAATCAAAGCGTACAGGCTACTTACAGTTGTGGTGATACCGTTCCGCTGTGTTCCGTCGAGGGCGTCGAGTATCTCCGGGGTCGGCTCCACGGAGAAGGCGTATTCCCTCAGTTCCAATCTGGACACGTTGGACGCGTGGAAGGAGGCCAGCCTCCCGAACGAGGTGGAGTCCACTAAAACGTGGCCCACCAGCTGGACCCGCACGGACAGCGGCGGCCTCGGGCGAACGGCGATGTTGGAAGCGACGTCCGACCCGCCGCCCTGGGACGCCAAACCCCCCACGACGCCCCCGGCCGTCCGAAAGGAACCGCTCTCCCACGAAACCGACTGGCAGTCGTAAGCGTCGATCCGCACCTCCGGAGGCACTGGGACGGACCCTGCCCGAGACGGTGGAGTCCGCGGTGCCGGGCTCGGCCGGGCGCTGCGCCTCCGTCTGCCGTATCCCGCGCCCTGGTTGTCGGTCTCATCCTCTGGGCTGGGGGTCAAGAGGTCGTAAGCTCGCGGGAAGGATGGGTTCTTGGATGTGAGGCGCGATTGGACAGGCTGCTGTCCGCCCGCGCTGGGCGGAGGAGGAATGTAAAGGTTCCTCTTGAAAGACACTCGGCCGGCTGCTCGGAATCGTATCGAGGCGATGGCGGTGGTTCGGGACAGGCTCCCCGGATTCAGCCTGACCTCCGCGCAGCCCGATATTTCCAGTGCCAGTGCCTCCGGAGGCAGGGAGTTGTGGTCCAGAGTCAGTTCCTGCAGGGTTAAAGGAGAAACTTTTGTTAGCGATTTACGATTTCCGACGATATTTTAGTGCTAGGACAGGATTCATCTATAGGCGTGACCCCGAAGTGGTGCATGCCACCGTAAATTGTCCCCCTCTCCGTATTTGACCATCGCCATATTTTGTGATTGAGGGACTTAAATTTTATGTCGCAGGTTATACAAAGAATGTAAAAAATTTTTAGCGTATAGTATATAAAAGCTTTTTTTAGTATATGAAAAGCTTGTAAAAGCCATAATATAAATTTTTAAAAATTCGCAGTCATTTGACACCCAAAGTTATTTATTGAAGCCATGCCATTAGATACGTTCACTGGAATTCCGATTGTATACATGAATACAATATTTGTCAAGAGGCCAAGTATTGAACCGCGTATTTCCAGAAATCAGTTCGGAATGTACTTAACGATAACTTTGGAAAAAAATGTATTAATACTTGTAAGAATCTGATTTTATATTTCATGTTCAAGTTACGAAGGGTGGTAGGGTAGTGGCTGTCATTTTATACTCTATGCCAAGCTTGTAATATTTAAGGCTGTGGCTCTATCCCCATGTGCAGATAGTGCAGTGCTTAACAAATGTTTTCTCAATTAAAAATTTTCTCAGCACCACGTTGCGGGAGCTACATTTCGGCAAAAACCTTAATTGATGATGTTAAGCTATTTAGACCTGAATGATCTCTCTTCAAAGAAAAATATCGTTAATATTCAAGATAAAAACACATTGTTTTCTACGTCTACAATGTTGTCGTAACTTAACATCAAATCGTTGTTTAACAACGCTTATAATACGTACCATGTGCTCCGTTGTGAAGTTGTCTTATTGAGTCAATCGGTAAGTAGATAACTGGCCTTTCATACAATTGATTTATTGATTATCATAAGTCCAAGGACCATGGTCATGAACGGAAAGTTAAAGGAGAGACAAATCAGCCGAACTCTCAACTACTGGTTTATATAAAGTCTGAAAATTTGTAAGCTGAATGAAAATTATCTATAAAAGTTTTATGCGATGCCCGATGCCATTCAGTTATACGACTTCCGTGCTTTAACAATCAGCATAATCCTATTTTTATTGTGTTCCGGTATAAATAGTCTTGGAAAGGAATTTTGGAAGTAAAAACTTGGCAGGCTCCTCCATACATTATTTAATTAGAATTATATTTCCAGAGGATTCAAAATAGAATTCTGATGAAGTAGACGCCGCGGAAGTCGACTTCCTTTTCTTCGTAATTATGATTATTAGTGCCTTAAAGGTAAAAATTTATTTATTTATTTTCGCGCCATTTAGTTTTGTTCATCTTTACCTTTAAATAAGTCCCATGTTCAATATCGTATCCGCATCTTGATTTGTTCGCTAGTGTATTTATATTTTGGTATGGGTAGCCCTCAGTGTTTCCCTTTCCATTCGGTTATAGTCCAATTTCAACCTCCTACTATTCGCCATCCAATTGTCCATCCTATCAATCAAAGGAAAATATGCTTTATGTCGTTGAACATATTTTGCCTAATTTTCATGGATTAATTTTTCTTCCTCAAAAAAAACATTCACCGGTACAGATATTGTACCAGTGAAAGTAGA
Source organism: Ischnura elegans (assembly GCF_921293095.1). NCBI lineage: Eukaryota > Metazoa > Arthropoda > Insecta > Odonata > Coenagrionidae > Ischnura > Ischnura elegans. The sequence continues at coordinate 69,312,311 of NC_060250.1, forward strand.
GTTATTACCCTTTTAATATATTTCCAAATCTTTTGTTCTTTTATCTGGTGTAATATGGCACTGTGACATGATAGAGATAGTTCGCTTTATCTGTAAATTTACTGTCCCCTTCTAAGCCTTCTTTGGTCGCGCGATTCCTATTCTTAGAAATTATGTCATATTTTTAGTATATTTTGCCTCTTGAACTAATTGTAAGTCATTGAATACGTTCATTACATTTCTTAATTATTGGTAATTTCCCTCCATAAAACCGGGGAATCATTCCTCTCGTTTTGGTCTGTAAATGAAAACGTTCCCAGAGGTTGCTAATATGAATGAAAAATACAAATGGTTAAGAATTGGAAGGCTGCCAAAATTTCATCCCGAAATTTTTCCGGATTTCTGACCGAGTCCACGGGTGTTATCATTCCAGAGGAAAGAGCCTGTACAAACACTCAAAAATAACTCGAGATCACTTTTGGCTCGGACGAACTCTGCTGGAGTCTCAGCTCCATAGTGGTTGAAAAATGCTTTTTCGTGTTAGAAGTTAATTTTCTGTCAACTCACTAATTCCCCAGCCACAAATAAGCAAATTTTCCGTCAAATCACCTATTTATACAAGTCACACATTGAGTATCACATAGGTATCACACGTCCGCTATAAATACCAATTGAACTCAAACTTTCATGTCCGCATGTTTTAATGTGGAAGAATTTTCCATGCCTAGTATTTGTTTTAATTGTATCTATGGAGCACGGTCTTAATAATTAAAATTTCACCCGATAGAAATTGCTCTGGTCTTATAAGGTTTATTTATTTTTAAATAGGACTTGTGTTTACGAAAAAAGCTATGAAATGTGTTATGTATATGTATATATTTAAGCGTAAAATAAGTCTATTGCTCTTATTTTTCCCAGTTTTGTATTTTTTTCGTCAAAATTTATAGCTGTTCTCAAGTTTCCTCATGCTTGAAATATCTTATCAAAGTGGCGGACGCATCATTAGTAAAGCTTCGTATTCAAGCGTATCGAAGAGAGGGAGACGTGACTTGTTAGGGAACTCTTGACATCTTTCATTAGCGAATCTGGTTAGATGTCAATCGCAGAACGAGATCTTCACTTGAGGGAAGCGTGGTGGAGCGATAGGCGACTCGAAGCTGTGAACTCGTTGGGTGTGTGACTTGACGTTGGACTTTTCCGGTTCAAATGGAGGAAAGGAATTATTTGCGTCGAAAAATATTACACTTCTCGTCGAGTAGAGTCAAATTGGATGTAATGGCGATTAAACTGACAGGGACTTGAAATTTTTCTATAATTAAGTGATTGGGGACTCAATGTCAATATTGCGGTAAATCAATTTAATCCCATTCAAATATCTCTTTAGATATGGTATTTAATCACTTTAAAGTGATATAAATGTCATTTGCCTGTCGCTTAGCAGAGTAATGTGTGTGTTCAGAGTTAAGTTTGGATGTGCTCTTAAAAATGGAATACCTCCTAATTGTGATGTATATTTCGGATTAATATTACGGAGTACTTATTGAACTAAATTTGGAATGCTTTCATAATTCAGAAAGCCAAATAAATGGATTCCCGGGAACATCTTGTTATGTGTAATATAGTGATAAAAATATGAAATATTCGTAAATGGTTAGAAAAATATAGGATCAATAGGAGGCAAATTGATTAGTTCTCAAGTGTATCCAGTGTTTTCCGATCACAATTAAGAGTTTGTGAATCACTGGTGAATTTTATTTTCATTAATAATTACTACCCATTATCTTGTTCAGCAGAAATATCTGGATGTCTTCATAATTCTATCGATCGTGGCCAACCGTAGTAGCTCCGGATCTATCATTCATAGCTAGCTGGTCGATTTTGGCTTTCTTTTCTTGAAAACGATAACATTTTCTGTTATGTATTGGGAAAAAAATGAAGTAGTAACATGCGTTTAGTATTCTTAAGTATCCCTCTGTTGTGTTTTCAGTCTGTCTTCAAATAGAATATGTCTTAAGTTACTCCTAGTTTAGTTGTTGTGTAGGCTTTATGATATTTCTGGTGGCACTCAAGGGGCCAATACGCTGTCGATAATCCCCGGTGTTGCAGTAAGGAGGATATGTATTTCCCGCGAGGAGACAGCCCTCAAAATTCGACGACCAAATCACGCTTCGAAAATGCTATCATCGCGCTAACAGTGCCCAAGGCCCATCGCAATTTTCACGCCTTCCCAATCAAATGACGCATTCATCTAGCCTCTCCCACCATCTCTCGCCTATCAAGCTACAAGGAATGGAAGAAGAAAAAGAAAAAGCTTACCTATGTTGCCCCAATAGTTTTCAGTCGTTGAAAGGGAAAGATACATGCCGAGCAGCATCCCTAATACTGAAAGTCACATCATCATACTGAATGTATTATTGTTGTGATGAAACATTAAAGTCTCAAGTACTTCAGCGTATTGAGCGGCCCTTTAGTGCCTAGGTGACATTTATTAATCTTTCGAAGAAACTGATTTTTAATGTACTTTTATGGTAACCGAAGTATACGTCATTTTGTCATATTATGATCTCAATATGTCATGGTCAATTGTGCAGTGAATAAAAATTTGAGTATATGCTTTGAATAGTACCCGAAAATATACGTTAGCCGCGGTACCCTGTCTTTTAAGTAAGAGTGATGAGTTTTTCCCGAAGCCACCGCTCTGCTGGTCCATTCCGTGTGCTTTCATCTCGTCTCCCTGGAATCCGCGACGAATTCAATCATTCGCCTTCCTTGCCAGTTCTCCCTGCAGAAAATATCGCCAAATAGCCACGCGCCACATTAGTCTTCCTCCGCTTTAGGCAATGGTGAGTTGTATAAACTAGTATAATGCAGGTAACGGAGACCACTTCATTGTGATTCAGGACATCTCTCTAAAACGACATATTTAGAAAACAATACGTATCTCAATTTTTATTTTCTCGTGATTTGTGAGGAATTTTCTCGAGATAGACTGAGGTGCCTTGATGTCATTACACCATTAATAGGTTGGGAATGATGTGTATTCACGGGATTATATGTAGCCGTGATTTTTTGTGTCTTTTGTTCTTGTATGCTGTGATCTCAACCACCTCTGATTATTCGCGTATATTTTATGCGTAGCCCTATTCATGTAAATTTAAAGAACCACTACCTTGGTGTTTATAGGAGATAGATGAAAAAGTATCACTGAATACATATTAATGATCACTATCCAAAGTAGTAGACCAAACTTTTCCAAAGGTATTATCCTCGAGAATTAGTTGTTCTATATTTCGCTCCATGTCTGCTTTAACTGGATCATGTCGCTCATTTAGGATTCACGAACGACGTGACAGAGTTCCAGTAAAAGGAGAAATCCTCCTATACGGACTGGGGTCACTATCTCGGTGATTTAAACCGTGGATTAGTTGTTTGAGGGTAGGGGTTACCACGGATTAGGCTGCAGGCGTGCGAAATTCACACAATTAGAGGATTTAACATCCTTACGCCACCTCACCCCAGCCACCACCGCCTTTAACTTATTTAGGGGTGTACGAAGGCATCAAACGGTATTTAAAACCGGCACACTTCCATCAGCAGCGAAGCGCTCTACCGTCTAGGCAAACCCGCAACTACTTATTGGATAGTCGGACCTATAATTATCAGACCCCGAGTCCACTTCGATAACATCCACTTCCTTCGAATGCCCTCTCTGAAATGACGGACTGACTGTGCGCACTCGCACAAAAAATAATAGGAAACCACCCACTACGGTGGTTTCCTATTATTTTTCCTTTTCCTATGATGATGACGTGAAAAGGTCGAAACCAGTATAGTTTTCGATAAATACTGCGTGGAATATAACCACCTTTATTTTCGAATCTATCATGTCACTATTCCACGAAGTAAACTCACTAGCCATTGATTTCATCCCTTACTTGAGATCCCCCGCTGCCGCCTCTGAAGAATCCGCGCCACTTCCGGAATTCGAACTCGGTCCCCTCGGTTTTGGAAGTCGGGGATGATCTCCTCTAGCGCACCTCCCCTCTCGGCGACAGTACTTCCCCCCTCCCTCTACAGTAAGTATATGGCCCGACTTTTCGCCCCCAGACGCTCATTTCGCCTCACTGCATGCACCGCGGACGCGATATTTTCGGAACGCACGCGGAATCCGAAGTATTTCGTCAGTAAAAAATTAGATGAAAGGAGAGGAAGGGGAAGGGAAGAAGAGAGAAAGGAACAGGCGGTCGGCCCTCCTCCCGTGACAAGTGCGTCTTCTTCTTCTTTCGCGTCTCCTTCCGTTCGGGCGGGTTAAAAAAGAAATAACAGCGCGAAGTCCGGCTCCGGGAGAAAGGAGAACTGGCAACGCCGTTTTCGGGGTCGGAGTAGGAGTTGGGAGGAGCAACAGACAGGTTTTTCGCATCTCCCGTCTGAGCCCGCCTCCCTCTCACACTGGGAACTCAACGCGCACTCACGTATAACTCCCCGAAAGTCCTGGATCGAGGGAGGTTGCACTCTGACTATTAGTTAGTCACAGTCGCCGCTGTCTCACTTATCGTTATGTATACAAACGGACGAGGGCGTACTTAAGATCAAAACTAGGGGGAGGGGGAGAAAACCGTGGTGGTTCAGGTTATGACATTTCAGCCCAGAAAGGGCGAATAGAACCAATATTTTAAGAAAATTATAATTAATTAAAGCAGTACTCTATTACTCTTTGTGACAAATTGCTTGAAAGTAATATATATTTTTATTGTTGTTACAATTCTTATACTAACATGATTTTTCTTGAGCTCGGAGGAAACGTTTTCAAAACTTTATAACCTTTTCTTTATTTTGCTTCTCAGGGGGGCAGCTCTTCCCCCTCCCTGCCCCTCGCTGGGTACGCCCATGCATACTGCGGCAGTCCCCTCTTGTTTGTTATGTACTTGATGTGCGTGAAACTGACGCGAATAACGGGATCAAGGGAATCGATTTGACGACTTAAGTTTTTTCGTGCATGCTGCGGGAAATTAATGTGGTGGTTCGCGACAGCGCGATTCAAAAGAAATATTTTCGCACACATTACTGAAAAATTTTCTATCATAGACGACACTGTCGAGGCTATAAAGCAAAATAGGGAAAACATATTTTGATAATTCTGTCTGTATACTTTTAAGTTAGCTTTTCCAGCTCCGATGGCGGTCGTTAGTTTCATTTTTATAATGATTCTTCAGGTGTATCAAGCATTATAAGAAGAAAGATATTTATATTATATATTTTGTAAGAACGTTCAATATTCTAGCATCAATTAGCATCTTTCGTGTGATTAAACAAGTATCGCAAAAAGAACCATATCGAAATAATGCAGTATGATACTCTCTTGTTTCATGGTAGAAGAGGTATTTTATTTCTCATTGCTCAAACAGTTTAAGCCTGTCTTGTAGCCTTCGAGTTTCTAGAATTGCCTCGAGAAAGAATTCATCTGGACCACAATCCGAACCACGGATCTGTGGCTCCGCTGACTATTGCGTAGACCATTTTGCTAACTATATTTCTTAGTTTTGTGGTGATGTTTTTATATGATTCAAGCGATAAAACAGCAACACAAAAAATCATCCTGTATTTGCAATTTTTTTTGGGCGATGACTTCGAACGGGAATCGAGTATAAACATTTTCTCATATGGATTGGGGATAAATTTGTGAATGAAGAACCTCGCTTGCTTATATACCTTACTTTTTAAGCCCATAAAGCCCTTGCGTATCAATCGGTAATTTTTTGCCATTCTCCAATCAAAAAGGGAGCAGTGACGAGAAGATTTAAATTTTTCTCGGACTTCGGTAAATTTGTTTACCAAGGACTAGGAAAATCGTAACTCAATGGCAAAATATTGTACCGTCGGCGTTGGTATTTTACACCGTGGTGCGTGCCCTGTGAAAACCCCGCCCCTTCGACAGCATAGTGCTGCGTGCGACTACGACGAAAAGCTTGGGGAAAGAAAAATGAGCGGATTAACACTCTCCTGGGACACGTCAGTGAATATGTTTTTATTTTTCGAAATAAATGTCCAGCATGCGTGTCAAAATACGGAATAGTGGATTTTCGGTGTCATATTTCGCTTGACATGTCGGCGAGGCGACAAAAAGTTGAATGGCGTGGGGGAGTTGGGATTTTTTGTACCCAAACATAGCCAATGGCTAAGATCAGTGTGGATACACACCAGAGAGCTCTGTCTTAGGTCATGGATGATCGATCACGCGAAAATAAAAAGAAAGGGGAATCTGGGAAATTGTTCATCCCAATAATTAATTCGAGAACAACCTCCATTAACCCATAAGAACTTTAATTTTTCGCCTGAGTACTGGTTAATTAACTTTACCTCCTATATCTTGCTACACTTGACGAGTTTGGTAATGGCTGTCTCTTCGCTGTTTTAATTTGGGAACGTTCGTGATTTTATTTTCCATTGAAAACTTATTTTCCTCATTAGTTAAACATGAAACACAATACAACACCTGGTCGAAATAACTTCGATTCGATAATCACTCGAGATAGAGTACTTAATTATGTTTGTAAGATTTTATATTTATTTCTCGCATTCCATATAGGAAATGTAGGTTCTGATTACATCGCATTTTGCGAGAACTTTACCTGACGGATTAACGTGGACTTGTAGTAGTCTACACACCATGCTAATCCAACTCTCAAACATATACGCTCACATAGTCAACCTCGGCTTCTCTCTCTCTCCCAATGCACCCTGGGACTCGCTAGGCTTCCACACTATTTCATCTCCCCACTTCGTCTCATCCCCATTACGAATGAGTATTCTTTGACCCCGGGGCGGGGGAGGGACCGAGGGGAGAGACGGTCAGGGAGGCGTAGCGAGGGAGGGTCTATGGCATCTATTATAGAAGAGAGGAGGGGGGCTGGGCCGTCTGCGTAGAGAGAGAGAGAGAGAGAGAGAGAGAATGGGAGAAGTGTAGCAAACGTGGATGCGTCGGTAAAGGGGGGAGTAATAAATCGAAGGCTAGCGTGCGAGCGACCGAGGAAATGGGTCTCGCTTCGTATGTTCTTTTGCTGGGTGCTCCCGAGGTCCGAGTGGGGTTGCGCCTACGAAGGCGAGAGCCAGTGTGGCATGAGACTTCGCGTCGAAAGAGGGCGGGCTATCACCGGCTGGTCATTACCGCTGGGGTGGGGCCCATATGAACGAATGGCGCGGGCCGGGATTGAGGGAAGTCTTGAAGCTCTAGTAGATCTTATTACGTGTATTGTCCACGGTGGAGTGCTCGCGTTTATCTGTTTCCCGAAGGCCGGCTTGCTTTTGTTGGATTAACGTCGCGGAATTAAAAATTGCATCGTAGGGAACGAGGTCATGTCATGAATCATGTTTAATTCCACTTTATAATTTGGCTACGCCCGGCCTATTTTGATCTTTGCAGGTGTTTGGAAATTTGAAACAGGTGTTATGTGCTCAAATGATAGCTCTTGAGTCTATATTTTACCTCGTGAATTTTCCTATTATCGCACTGCCAGCCATTTACCCTTGATCACAGCTTTCGTCATTCTATACTCCCCTCGATCCAGCAAACTTGGTTTCTGCCGTTGTGACAATCGGTTTACTCACTGCATATCTCATGTATATCTTCCAAGGCGTCCCTCGGAAACCTATTCATCCTCTTATTTTTCCCTAAATTGATAATGTAATTATTTTTTTATTATTCTTAGATTGAAGAGTCCCTCCTCGCATTTTGAGGCTCATTTGACACCCCCCGTTCTATGGTTAATCTTAAGTATTTCTATTACTATGCATTTACAGCGGTAGAACTTCCCTCCTCTTCTTTGAAATGTCAAACACTCATGCCCGAGTCAAAAGTATAGCTCATCGGACCAAGTAAAAGCCGACTTATTGAAGTTGAAGTCTTTTTTGATTGATTTATCAACCTGCAATTCAAGTTAAAATGATTATCTTGTGCGCAATCGATTTTTCGATGATAAAGAAGTTAAATGTGATTTCAGGGTGTAAAACCTAACTTTGAACAGTTGGATACACACGATAATAAAGATTTATTACTCGATCCAATTATTAGGAATTGCGGGAATTGATTTGACTTTAAAAAAATGATCTCTCTCGCAACTTTTATGGAAAGCCGAGGTAATTGCTTTTCTCCTTAAAACGAAAACCATCAAAGAAACGAACGGATTGGATATTAGATTTTATTTTGGTACTGTTTGGCCTTGATCTGGGTCCAAATTTTTAATACTTCATTTTTATTTAGTCTCTCTCGCAGTTTTGCGAAGGTGTTAATTTTATCTCACGTGATGAGTAATAATGGCCTCGCTGATTTCGTCCCATCAAGGAATCCGTTTTTTTTTTGTCGAGAGGGTCAACGATGATAGAGACCTGTCATCTTTACTAGACTGATCTATGCTTTAGATCTGGACCTCTCTGTTCGTAACGAAGTGATTCATCCATCCTGTCGGCCTACTTGAGATCGAGTCTGGTTAATTCAGTTGATGCATCACGTTGCGAGGAGATGGGTGCTGATTTAGTGGTTGCTCCACTCGTGAATAGTAACTTCTATTACGTGGTTATATATTTCGTCTTGTAAGAGACTTAATACTAATTCATATGGAGAACCTGTACTTTAGCCTAGATTGCAATCTTTTCAGGCATCAGCACTAAATTTAACTTGATTGATCAACCGTAGTACCTTGAGTAACAAAAAATCTCCGATTCATAATAATTCCTACTGAAAGGAAACAACTATAGCTGCATATTTTTTCACTATAAATGTAACTGATTTCCACAAAGTTAAGCGAAGAACGAGTACTTTTATCTGTAATTCCATTACTACAGCAGAGTTGGATCCAGTTACCCATTGTTTGCAGATTCTACTCGTTTCCAGCCTTCATTTCTTAGGTCAGGAAGTATAAATAATCAAAACGGTTATGTCGGTACTTTCGAAAGTGCTACCACGTGACTTAAATCGCATTATAACTAGTTTGCCTCGTTGACGGGGTTACAAGTTCACGGAATCGGGCAACGTCGTAAATATGAAACAAAAAGTGGCGCAGAATTCCATCGAATCATCACAGGACGAGACTCGTTAACAAAAAAAAAAGAAATAAAATATGGGGGGACGGAGAGTGGTTGGAATATTCTCCCGCGTCGAAAACGACTGGTCCCCGCGATTCCCGGAAATGCGTTTGACCCTTGGCACGATGTTGGGCAGATCCCTCCAATCCTGCAACTCCCTCGCGAGCCGTGAGCAATTTTCTAATATCCTCGAAATGCCTGTGAATAAGTCGTAGTCCGTTGGGTGGGCCGCCCCTCGGCAGCCACTTCCCAAAGAGCATGGCGCGCGCTTCAATGCCAATCAAGACAGTGGTCCCGTCCTACTCTTCTCTCTCCTTCTCAGCAGCGCCCACTGAGTGGTCTTTCCTCCTCTCCCACCCCTGGCGCCAACTCCAGGCAGAATTCTTTCATTCTGCAGCCATTTCCCCCTCCGCTCTGTTTCAATTGAGCGGCCGAGTCTGTTCCTCTATCTGGCTCCCCATTGCTCGCTCCGCATGGCCTCACCGCGTGGGAGTCTCTGGAGCAGACGGAGGGAAAGAGACGAGGAAAATTCTCGGTCCATCCTGACCTCTGGTCCCTTCGGAGGAGTGGATCATCTCGCCCTGGTGGTTCAACATGAAAGGACTTGTCCAAAGGGCGATTTTGGCCGTCGCAATATTTCACGGGTGCCTTCTGGTCCATTGGAAAAGCGTTGTCGTTTTATACAACCATGCTGATTCTGATTCCTTCTCTGCTCTGCGTGCGATTTTTTATTGTTGGAGCTACTTAAATGGATGCAAGCCAATTAATAAGAAATGCGTGTGATTGCTTTCTAGGAAGAAATAATCTTTGAACGAAGGCCACTATTTTATAATCTTAGTATATATTCCCTTTCGTTTCTCAGGATAATAAACTCAATAGAAACATACAACGTCAAAACGTTTTCACCTTGTTGAACTTAAATGATTGCTCTCTCTTACAACTCTTTAACGTTATAAAAGTAACGCTGAATATCCGACATTAGTGTCATTCACTGATTTGACCTTTTAAATCAGTCCGCGATTAAAATCTCTGCTCCACGTTTTTAAATTTCAAATTCATGCACAAGTATCGGAATACTAATTTGAATGTTATCTTTGCAGAGTTGTATTTACGGATAGATAATAGACATCTATAATATATAGCTGTAATGGGTGCACAAAGTTAAAATGGATGTTTTTACTGTAATATTTTGGTAAAATCTGTCCGGTTTCTATCCACCCTTCCTTCACTACCTGTCTGTCATGGTGGAAATAACCTTAGCTGTCGCTCGTCCCCTACACGTAGCATCTTGTATGGTAGGACCGAGCCTAAGGCTTATTTAAGTCCGTAATGCATGGAGAAAATATATACGCATATATTTTCGTGTGTCTACCATTAAATCTGAAACGATTAAATATGGTTCTGCTTTTGTTTTCATAATTTTTAGATTTGTTGAATTTTAAGGCGACACGAAATCCATTGGATGGGCATTATATCATTGGGAATTTAACCATGTCCCGCGTATTTGCTCTTCATCTTATTCTTACAATTCAAATACAAAAGCAATCTCTTCATCGCCCAGAAACTTCAACCCGCGGAGTCTGAAGTTACGCCTCCCGACGGCCGCCTTCAACACTCCAGGGCGTTAGCCCGAGGAGGCACCTTCCCCCCTCCCAATAGTCCCCTGTTTACGATTCAAGTGAGCAGCGCGATCGAATCTGCCGAAATCTTCCGATGGCTCCTTCCTCACACACTCTCAACCGGAGGGGGAAGTCGAGTTCGAAGGCCTTCAAAGCCGAGGAGGAAGTCCCTATCGCCCTCGCGAAAGATCGCCTACAATCATTCCATCTCCCGTACCTTATAAGGATGGCTGTTTTTTGTAACAAAACCTTCTTCCTGAGAGCCACCGCCACAAAATAGGCAGGGCGGGAGGCAGGATGGAGTTGCCAGGCAACCTGTTTTATCGATGTGGATACCAGTGTGAACAATGGCGCATCGGGGGAGATTGCCCAGGCTGCGTGCATAACTGCTCAACCAGTCGGGGAATCTTCTCTTTTCCTTTGTCTGCCTGTATCTTTTTTTCTTATGATCGCCCGATTGGTCTGTAAAATATTGACTTTAGGTCGAGTCTGGTGATCTGGAAAATTACGTGGGCGGGGATGACAGACTATCGTTTTTCCTTCAAGTTAAATGTGTCACATGAATGCTGGATTATGCAGGAATGCGTATAATGCAGCCGATAAAGATAAGGGTGACTCAATATTTGGAATTTATTTCTTTAGTTTTTATAATGGCACAATCATAACTTCTGTGATTATGGTGAATTGCTTTACTGACGGATTACACAAATACTATATTACCTTCCTCCAGAAATGTCGTATTCGAATGGGATGATTATTGTATTTTCCTGTGGACTTCTAATGCAAATAATTGCACTTTATTTACTGGTATTTAATTCACAAAACGAGTACGTAGTGTTAAATTATTTTTTTTACTTGTGTTTTGATATTTAGGTGACATTTTTTGTATCACTTACACTCACAATAGAAGATTGCTATCAAAATGTAGAATCTGCCGCAAAAGGCGATGATTTACAAGAATAGCAAACGATGATTAATTAATTTCCATAGGTTGAGGAGAAAAAAATTAATTTATAGGGTGTAATTTGTGACTGGCGGCTTAGATAAGGCTGGGAGAAGAATATTCTAAAGAAATGTTTTGTGGCATTTCTTTGAGGAAGTATTTATGGCTTCAATTTTTTGTGTATTGCCTTTGGGTGCTTTGTTGTCATCGGGGCAAATTTTATCCTTTTGTCGCTTACAAGCCACGAAAATGTAAACAGTCTTCCGGTGGTGCGTCAAAATGAGTAAATATTCAACAGAAATTGTATTCTTGGAAGTTTAATGTCTTCAAAGTCAGAACCCTGAATCTAAAATTGCGTAAAATATTTCACGCATCAACAGAGTTGACAACTCATGACGCCTTGAAAGAAGTCCCACGGTAATACATTCCTACTTTCGGTTTTGTTGAGGTGCGTTTGCGTCTCGGGAAAGTTAGAGCCACCATTCATAATGCCCGGAGTTGCCTTTTTCCCGTGGACTTGCCCCTCTGACCTCTCTAGGTCTTCACAGCGTGATGCTGGCTTGCGCTTGTTTACCTTTTCAGGGTCCAAGGGAATAAATTAGGTGCGTCTCAGACGAGAAAAACCCTCCCCTTTCTCGCCTCGCCTTCCTAAATCTTGAAGCATAGATCCTTTCCCATGGGACACACCTGACCGTCCCCTACTTCCGAGCAGGGTTCTATCGTTCCCCTCTGGTTCTACCCAGCGTTGCCATACCCTCTTATGCTCTCGATGAATGTTCAGGGTAAGTCCGAGCTGCGCTCCAAAACGGTGGAATACAAGTTTAAGTTCTTGCACCGGCATTTGCCGCGGCGGTGGTTTTTTTTTAAACGCTTCCATTACTTAGTTGGCGTGGAATAAAAGACGAGCCTATTTGCCTTCTAATATCGGTACTTCAATCATAATCCGCCGTCAGTGACTATAACCGGAGGTTATTTTTGACAGTTGAAGGTGGACGTCAACTCGGCCTGAGCCAAAGGTGTGTGAATATCACTCATATCGGGAATGGGGTCAGTTTCTTTCTTTGGGCCATCTCGCATTGCAAGGATTTAATTTGGAGAAGTCAGAAGGCTTCACTCCAAACCCATCGACCAGCAGCCGACACTCTGTCCTTTAGGTTATCACTCTCCCTTTTTTATTGTATTTATATCGCTTTTTTATGCTTTCTTTCCGTAGCAATTCTGATATTCATCCATTATCAATCCAATTAAAACTATTTTACTGCAAAAGAGTGGGGAGAATAACATGAGCAATACTCAGTCGTGTCAATAAAATTTTCGTGTCAATAAAATTTTCAAAGCAAATAGTACACTTGTGTAGTAAAGAACAACAGTTTGGTGCAATCCTCTGATTATTTATCATAATGCGGCATGTCAAGAAACTCAATTGAATTCGATGGAGTTACTAAGTGAGGGAAAAGAGTGAATAATGCTCTTTTCTTTACTGAACTAATTTTTAAGAAAGATGGACTAAACTATTCGCCAAAGCTTTTCCACTGAATGGTTTATCAACGTGAAACGTTTTGGTTAGCCTGTTAAAATATTTTTCGTTTCGCCAGGAAAGTCAAGTTTGATTGTTAGAGGAGAAAAGCGACCGAAGATTTATGTCTCCGACACATCCTCTCTATTTCTGGGCGTGTGTATTCTCCATGAACTCAGCGACGAGACCTCATACTAAGTGCTCACCGTCTCAATCATCGCAAGAGACGAGGGCATTCCATAAATAAATCGCCCAGCCGATCCAACGAGTCTCTGCTGCCAAGAGTATGAAGTCGTCTCATCAAAACTAGAGATGAAGTCTTCTTTAGGCTGGCGTTTGTCGGGAAGCGGGCGTTTTGGTCTCCTTTTCCGTCCCTTAAATGACAGTAATTTGTTTTGTACAATTCATTTTGTAATCATTGCCTTAAGTGATAGTGAATATCCACGCGTAACGCTGAAAAAACTCGCGTTTTTAACTCCTGAATGGGAAAAGATATATGCATAGCATATCTCTTGCCTGCATACATACCCCTCCTCATACCGTTTATTGACATTTTTAATGCGTAAATATGAAATGGTTAGCCGACAGGAGAGTGGGTTGGATAACTGCGTCAAACTTTGAATTGTTGACTAATTATGAAACTTTTCTTTTCATTATCATTTTCACTTGGTGTTCTTGTTCCATTCACTTCATGTCTAACCATTTATCAATGATGACTGACGATATATTTACATTTATATACATTTATCAAACTGACGATATTGATGATGTTACATGATGTTAACATATTGAACAAAAAGATCACTTTTCCACTCAGCCTAGTTATGTTTTATTGGCAATTTGATGATTAATTCGTTCCAATGCATGAATTCTGCGTCAATAAAAATATATTTCATGACGAATTCACGACGGTATTGCTATGGAAGGTGAATCCAAAAATGTAATTGGGTTGTGTAATTAAATTACTTCTCCGGATTATAAATTCCCATGTGTGCTACATTATTGAAATGTTTTCATTCCTTGATTTCCTATAAAATTTTAGGCTGTGTAATAAATTGTCAAAAGTACATTTCATTCGTATTGCGTTGGGCGTCCTCTGAGAGTAAAGGAAAACGTGTCAATCATGCATTGTCATTTGTTTTCGTTTGGAGACACTTGGTGTAGATTTGTTTCATTCGTAATGTGCACGTCAGTGCTAGAACTGATTAACGAGAACTAGTAGAATATTGGTATGTTAACGCAGCGTCAATTCTCTCGGATGGATTTACTTCTTGGACTCTTCGGTCTAAAATAATGCTAACTTGGCGATGAAGTGCTTCTCTGCGACGCATGCATTTTAACGACGGCTCCCATTGCCGCATCGGTGAGAGTTTGCTTGGGTGCGCGACGTGATATCCGGAGGGTGACAATTTTTCCGCTCACCGCATTCAATTTAATAAATTCGTCGTAAGGCCTCAGAGGGAAGTCGTAAAACTGCGTAGAGACATCAGCAGACAAACACCAAGCAACTCAGGTTGTATTCCTGACCGTTCCTAATAAGCTCACATTAGGTTCGTGTATCTTCGCTAATAGGGCTACAAGGCCATTGCCCGCCTTTTTCTCTTGGACGGGATGCAGCTATCACCAAATTATGCAGTTTGGAGATGATTTTTCTTGCATAATAAAAATTTCTCGGCAAAATAAAAATTACGCTAAATCCTTTCCTGCACAAAATTATGTCAACCGTTTAATTTTATGTGTGAGGTATCATTATTTAGTTTGCTGAAATGCCATCGCATATAAACATTGTCTTAGCAAAATGAGAACCAAGCAATTTTCAATATGGTTTAGCTCGAAAATTAAGTCACAATGTTTTGATATACTTGATTAAATCTCTATACTTATTATCAAATTGCATATTAGGCGTTTTATGTACAATATTTAGCTGAGAATGTGGCTTAATGTGTAACACGATTTCAACTCCATCAATAGTGTTATATCTGCTCTCGTGAGTCATGATGGTCAACTTATGGCAACATTATATGGATATTTTTAAGTTATCCCATCCGTTGTATTTTATAAAAATGTTTTGAAATATTGTCTTAGTATTCTATGTAGCCAGTTCTAATTCTCTGTCGCATTAAACGAATTCTGTGAATTGTTTACTTTACTAAGAATACGCAGAATATCGGTGTCGAAAATGCTCCCATGTCTCAGAACTATTTTATTCTGCGTAATTTCTTTTAATTTTACAATCAACTTGCGCATGTTATAGCTATTTTTCGCTGCAAAACGTTCTTGATGCTCATAATTAAGGCCTCTTAAATATTAGCGGGTGGTCTCTACCCATTTAAGGTTTCGTTCGCCGGAAATACATCAGTGTCGGTCCGAATTAGCAATGAGCCTACCGTATCAACCTGTTTCCTTGTGGTCGTTGTCACTTATTTCATTCTTGAGTTTGTCTTGGGTTCTGTGCCTCGTACCTTTTAAGTCGTTTTCAAGGTAACAGTCAAGCTAATATCGCTGGGATCAGTCATCGTTTTTTGCTGCTCCATTAGGGGTCGATGAAGGATGAATATGCTTTTCAAACCGTAGGTCTATTCCTACATTACATTGCGTCCGAATATAGGTAAATGATTATGTCGGAGATTTTTGAAAATAATTGATGGCATAAAGGACACGCATCACTTACGCTCGACCTTTAATTTATCGCCACAAGTACTTGTTTAAAATTTCAACTTCAACTTGCCTTCTATCTACTAAAAAAATAGTAGCTAAGTATTTGAAATGTTCAGGCTGCATTGAGTAAACCTTGGTCAGAGGTTGTCTCCATCTTAAATATGACAATTATTTTCTACGAGGTGAAATTTGGTGCTTGAGGTACAGGCAAATGTTGACAAGGTTTTAACATAGAGGGTGTTTCAGGAGTAATCTGCAATACTTCAGGAGGTGGTAGGGGGACAATTTAAACAATTTTTATCTATAAATATGGGATCGCAACTCCTTCGTTACTGAACTATGACAACGCTATATACGCTCGATGTATACTGGATTCTAAGAAGTTATTAGAACTCTATTCTATTTTTGATGAGAAAAGTTTGTTGGAGTGCGTTGTCTCTGATCAAGTAGCTTGTTTTGTCAAAAATTGCTAGTCATGCGCGAATTAACCGTTGTATTTATGTCGTAATGAAGAAATTTGTCGGGGTCCAATAATGACAGACTATTAATTTATTTGTTCATAAATTAAGCTGATCTTTGATTTTTGACTTTAAGGATTATTTTAATGAGAGTGCTACTTTTCGAATGCCTCCGGGAGGAATTCCAGCTTTGTATTGTTATTGAGCAGCCAACAACGTTAATTTTCACTTATGGCTAGGGGATACTACTGCTATGGGCGTACGTAAAGAGTTGGTATGTTGTTTTGTTAGGGATGGAATATACGGAGCCACTTATTTCCTGGACAAATTGACGCCTTTGTCTAGTAGGCCATGATCTTGTGAACGAGGGCGGAATGCGTCCGTGTTCTAAAAGCAGCTCTCGGCGTGGAATGGGGTAGGCCTCCCCTAGACCGCGATGGAATAAAATTAAGGGGTCTGGACTCTTGGAGGTTTCCCTATTGTCAATATTCCCTTGAGAGGAAGGGGAGAAGGCTCTTTTCGAAGCCTCGCATCCGGAAGTCCTCGAGGAAATAATTCCCCCACTCTTTTAACACCCTCCTCGCATTTACCCGGCCCTTCACCACCTTTTGTCTCACGGTCCACATGGCTTCTCTTCCCGCCATCGCGTTTGGAGGATTAGGATTTCAAGCGTTGGCCTGAGGAATGTGCCGCTCTCCAGGTTGTGAACGCCCATCCTTGCTTGGGATTCACTGGGAATCGACGTAAACGTCATTCCATTTGTACTGACGCTAACTTATGAAATGGGAAGTAATCTTTTGTCGTTACGAGGTGAACGCAATCGTATCTTTCTTCCCTCTTTTATGTTCTGACCGATAAATAAATTGAACAAGTTTTCGTCAAAAATGATAGAAACACAATCGGTGTAAAAAAGAATGTTGTTTTTGTGAAAAGATTGCGGTGGATCTGCATTCAGGTCTCGGGGTTGGCAGAGAATATTCGATGAGTGCCTGATCCCTACTTTGTTTCTTTGTGGAGTGCACTTCAAGTACGCCAGCTCACCGTAAGTAGGATGGGACGTAGAGACGTGGTCCCAATGGCGCCTTTCGTAAGAGTAGGCGAATGCCGGGTTTCTCTCCACGCTTCCTTCATGTCGCAATTGTTCTCAACTGTCGGTCGCCATCTCTTAGTACCTACGAGCGGGTTTCCCCTGAAAAGCTTCCGTCACTAAGGGATTCTAACCCGGACTAGTCGAAAGGAAAGCTATTAATCCTGCCGCCGAGCCGACTCCGTGCACCAGGGCGATGGAATCTCTTCCCCTGCTTAATTATCCCTTGTGATCCCTTTGTCTCACTGTTCCTTCATCCCCCTCCCGACGCCGACTGCAGGGGATTAGCATCTCAAGTGTATAGATTTTCGAACGTCTCTCTGCCCTCCCCCCTCAGGCGCGAAGGCCGTCAGTTAAAGGCGGGTTCGTGTCGAGAATAACTTCCCGATACTCATCTCGGATCCATGTTGGCTTGACATCCCACCAGCCTCCGTGCGCTACGTGGTAGCATGAATAATATATCACCCATTTTCCCTCAACATCTTTTTGATGAATTAAACATGGACACTCTCATATGAGAGCCAAGTTAAATGCGATCTCAAAAAGCAAATCACTAATAGGTATCAACTTGCGGCTGGAATTCGAAGGCCAACCGTTCTTATTCCAATGAAGCAACTTCAGAACAAATGTATTCGATTCCTTTTTTCTTCTTGGATCTCCATAGTATTAAATGGCGCACTTGAAATTCATATTCGACTTAAAATTCTGACGTTTTTTTTTTAGGTTCCTACCAGCAAAACTTAAACATGCACCTGACAATTATCACTCAACCCTTCGTAAAATTCTTTTGATCTTCCACTGCGGTTTTTTTCTTTGAATGAAAGGCACTGTTATGTATATCATCACAGGGCCAGTGTGCCTGTATGGTGATATACATCATTGTCCCTAAATAATCCATTCCCCGCACACCTGCCGTTCTGATACTGGCACTGACTACTTCAGCTGCCGGTTTCCCCTTTAATGATCTACGACTATCCCAAGCATCTGAGTTATCCAAAAAGTGAGTCTTTAATCGAGGTGAAATCTCCATAGTATATTTGAGAAAAATGAACGTTTGTTTGTGCTAAAATCACAATGACACTTAAACTCAGCATGAGATTGCTAAAAATGTAATGCATTTGGCTAATACTTGAATTGGCTGCGTACAGACAGTGAAACCGGTGTGAAATTTCATTATTTTAAGGAGTTTCGTGGGGCAAGAATTTTTTTAAGACCGATGGAAAAGGTAATTTCTCGCTTTCCCTGAAGCGTGGTTCTTAACATGATTTTTATGTTTACATCAGTTCATTCGTGATTAGCATGTACAGAAGCCTTTTTCAAGTACCGTCCGGTAATTACTCTTAGGTTTTGAAGACCTTTTTAACAATGGTGCATTTTTTACAATCAGGTACTCGATTTAATTCCAATACTATTGGCTTCGGATTCCATTTTAATTTCAATGTAGTATTTTTCACCACTATTATCAAGTTTTCATAATTTACTAGACGAAAGGTGCTTCATTCGTGATGTAATTTGTGTGTCTTGGCTGGGAAGAAATAAAACCCATAGAGATTCAATGATTCATAAAAAGCCATCTCCAGTTATACTGATATGAAGGAGACAACTCACTCTGAACTATCATGTCCAACTTTCTTTCCCTCTGCCCCAAATGTGCAAGTCATACACCCCAAAACAAAGTAAGCTGACCCCTCCGGACCTTTCCTGTCTCGTAAATGCAAGTGGTTACCCCTCGAGTAAGTTGCGGTGATTTGGCCGTCGTTATCAAACCAGCACCGCATCCCCTCCTTGCGTCTTCTCGGAAAGAAAAAGACGAGAAAGACGCCCTCTAGGGAGACTGGAAATGGAGAATCAGGGCACAAGAGCGAGGATTAGCCCCGCGACGCTCTGTCGCAAGTGCGACTCCCACGGGAGAGGGGTAGAAAACCCTTCTGAGGGACCGGAAACGAGAGGGAGGAGGACAGCGTGTTGGAGGTAAACAAAGGACCCCTTGAGGAAGAGATAACGCTGAGGGAACGAGTATGGGAACCAAGGGGACGAGTGCTGCATCTTAGTCGGGAAAGGGCAGAAGCATCCCCGGAATCCTCGAGAGGAGATGAGGATCGTGGGGGTCGTCGTGTGCAATATTCAAGATGTTATTGGGAAGGGAAGGGATCGTCTGGTTTCCATCCCTCGGGGGCGGGAACACTTGTAGCGTTCTCAAGTCGATGCTGGTGTATGGTGAGGGTCACGAAGATATCACCATAATGGCAGGTTGTATCGTATCTTCTCTTCCAGCAGCACAACAGTTGAGATAGTTGGAGATGGGTTTCGAATTGGCTTGAAATAGATATTTCCGAAGAAGTATTGTTCCAGAACATAATTTTAAATGAAAAGGTGGATTTTATTTACTTTTTCGTTGAATTTAGGATCGTGTCTTAAGCAACACCGCGCAAATTATGGAGACTTTCCTATGAATGCCGAATGGTGTTAGTTGCCGAAGTTGTGTCAATAGCGAACCGGATTGTTGTGCGCTACTTTTCCGAGGTGAATCCGAGGGTGAGGAGGGACAATGTTCTTTTAAATAACTGAATTTATTCTATCGCTATGAATCGGGTATGCAAGGTAAGACTTGAAGGAAACAAAAAAAGTAGAAATTTGGTATAGAATGACTATAATAGAGATATTCAGTACACCACTTCTGGATTAGTGGCCGTAGAACGTTACACGACGGATACGGGTCTCTGTTATGTAGCTGTATTCGCTTAGCTTGTTATACAACTTTAGCTGCCTCCGAAAGCGACAGTAATGAAATCCTAATGTGAGTGAGCAAGACTGCAAAACGTCAAAACCACGTTGAATTGGGTATTAAAGCTACTATCGATGACGTTATTTGGACGTAATTTAGTGAGTGAACATTCAAAAGGTATGAAAGATTTAACTTTCTCCCGGCGAATGGTTGACGTTTTCGGGTTTCCATCCGAGTTAGATGGGGATGGAGGATCTAACCCGAATGTAAACCCGAGAACTATTATATAACAGGTAAGCTGTGAAGTTAATATTATTCGCAATTACGGAAACGGCTGATGTTTCCGACTAGAGAAAACTTGAGGGCGAATGAATGATCGATTGTCGACGGCCGAGCTAAGATTCTAACACCAGTGTCGATGTGGATGTTCGGAGACCCGGTGCGCGTGATGACGGCACTCCACGATTCGAGGGAGACTCCCGTCGCGGCACCGACTAGCGAGCGGACCCCCCGCAGTCTCCGCCGAATAGACCCCTTTCGACGGCGCACCGGCACTCCTCTCTCTACCGCCCGGCCACTACTCCTTTCATGCTGCTCCCTCAGACTCTCTCTCCAGATCCGCGCAACTTTTACTGAATGGGAGCGCGGGACCGACGCCTCAGCCCCCTCTCCCTCCCGGTAGGGGAGTGAATGTTTGCGGGGGGTCTATCCTAACCAGAACTCGCTTGGGTCCACGGGGGATGCTGTGACTTGAGATGCGGAGGGGAAGATGCTCTCTCTCTCTGCTGGGGGGAATGGAGAGATGGGGAAAGGGGGGAGGATAGGGCTGCGCGCGCCAATACACTTCGGATGTAACACGTGGTGGTGTGGCATTTCCGCGTGCGTTCTTCCAAGGCCACCGTCGACTCCACTTTTTTTTTCTCTTTCATTTCGGCGGCAAAAGAGAAACATTCCCCCCTTCCTTCTCCTCCCTCTATCTCTCTAACGCAGTATTAGGAACTTCGAAATGTGTCAGGAGGGTGACACGCCGTGTCTCTCGTCGTAGAAGCGTGTGGGAAAAACAGATTTTTCCCCATTTATTGTGATTTGTGCGTAACGGAGTACCGTCTTTATTGGAAGGAGAGAAAGGAGGGGTAAATAGTAGAGCATCCAGGATGCTATAAATCGAGTGGAGTGGTAAATAGTTGTTATAGCTTTCGCGACTGTTCGTCATGGTAATAGAAACATTTGGGCTATGTAATCGCGTCAAAGACAGGATGATCTCAACGTTTCCGGACCGATTTTGTTCGCCTTGTCTAGTGAAATGACAAAACGAACTTGAAAAGCGACCAGCATCGGTCGGGAAACATTGGGATCTCCCTAACATCAACGCGACGGACGGCCCAATAAATTTGATCAGCATGAAGTGGAGGAGTGTTTAAACTTCAGCCACGGAAGACATTTTTTAAGTTTATTCTGATTTTTCTCATTTTTATCTAAATAATTCGGGTCCAATTGTCGGTAAGAATTAAGCTATTGTTATATGGATGAGTGTGTTGTTAAAAAAAATGGAATGAAATACTTAAACCTTCATCCTATACGCACTTCTCTTGTTTATTTTAGCGACAGGAAAGCGGATAATGAGCGGAAAAAAATTTCATACAAAAGATGAAACATATCTAGGTAATCGTGAAGAATTTCCGAGAGGATTAAAGTCGAAATGAAGCTTTCAACATCTTGTATGGGTGGAGAGTTGCTAAAAATTGTGTCGAGATCGATTTGATCAAGTTTCCGTATCGAATTGAGATAAATACATCCAATGGAGCCAAAGATGCGCACATAATGTTGACCCCTTGGCTTCCAGTAACATTTCGGGTCCGTGGGACCCTGGTGGGATTTGAGACTATGCAAAACGAGCGTCTCATTCGGAACATTGGTCAAACTCCATCGGTAATAGATGACTGCTAGAAATTGGGAACTTCAGACTTTTATTCTCCCACCGTTAAATTATTATTATTGAGAAAACCTTGTTGGGAGCAGTCGGTATGATTTTCTTGTGTGTTCCTTTCCTCGGCATTCGTATTTCCCTTTGCTAATGAACAGTAACAATTGACCTGCTATTTGGTGCTCCTATTATTGACTCAATCGCAAGCAGTGTTGTGAGAAACCCTTTAAGTCCTGTGGTAGTGATACTAATCTGAGGAAAAATGAAGTAATGCTAAGAATAACAATAAGTGGCAATTGCCGAGTGAGTTACGGATGGGATTTTCATCACTGGCGCCTTCTTCGAACGCCAATTTCCTTCTTCAGTCCTTCGTATCCTTTATCCCTCTTTAGTTTTCCGTGAAGCCAACACCTATCGGTTTTACTTGGAAACTCGTCGCGCGTGAATTTTTACGCTATCGGAAATCAGTTTCTCGGTGCTTTTATTTCCATACCTGCTCTTCTACGAATTTACACGATAAGGAAGCATCGTTTAGCTCCTGAGTAAGTTTGCGGATCATAAGTTTTTTGTGCTGATTTGAACTTTTTTATTATTGAAATTCTTGATGAGGTTTGTCAGAATTTATGAGAGCTTTTTTAGAGGATAAGTTAAGGAAAAGAAAGTATCTATACAAACCAGATGGAAGCCTTCCGTATTTAAGGGAGAAGAATTAAATAAAAGCATTACACCTCGCAAAACCTCTGATAACTTCCCTGTAACATTTTATAACGGTAGAGGAATTATCAAAACGGTGACAACAGAAATATTTCCTGAACTCTATTGTATACTCCGAGAATAATTAAATCGTTGACCATCCTTTCGAGGCTCATCAGCCAATGCGTAAACTGATTCCAAGTTAAGTATTTTCTGTTTTACCTTTATTATGTATTTTGCTTATGAATTTACGTGTTACCTTTGCTTGGAGACTCTGTAAGGAGAGAGGCTGATAACGAAGGTATCTATCATAATGTGGTCTGACTCACCCATCAAGTAGGTAGCTTTGACTTATAATCAATTTCGTTATAGGTCATTTTTCTTTTGTAAAATTTTGAGGTGAACGGGTCATTCAAAGTTAATGCTTAAATATTTCTACTGACTAATTGCTACGGATAGAGGAGTAAATTATTGAATTACATGAAAGATGGTCCACTGCCAACGATTTTAGGTGTATCCTGCATTCGTCCTATATCATATATTATAACCTTGGTTTGAATGACCTTAAAAATTAAAATATTCTTGGTGGTGTGAACATAATTTTGCTCGAGATCGGAAACTCCATGCGGCCATGCATATTACCTACTCGCGTATAGGATTCACGAAAAAATGGAATCTTACAAAGGTTCCAGGAAAGACGTTCAAAAATCCATGGCAAATTTTCAGCTACGCCCTTTGGGGCGATCGAGTTATCCACCTCTCTCTCGACATTTATGGAAACACTTTTCATCCCCCAATGCAATGGCCACGCCCTGGAGGATTATTTATCATGCTTTCTGGTGGGAGATCAGTTGAAGTGACCGAGCAGTTTGTTCGCGCGATAAAGAAACTAAGAATCATTCTCTATTACCTATCATATCGTGTACATTGTGGAAAATTTCTCCTTTTGAATATAGTTTATTTTGCAGATGTGAATGAAATTATCGGTATCAGATAATACCTTCAACTCAAGGATGGGACGTTGAATGTTAATTTCGTATCCAGCCTACTGAAATGCTTCGTAAGTTCTCATTGATAATATCTTTGCTGTTCCGCGTATGAAGCGTATTTACGTATCAAGCCTTAGGGCTTAAACATTTGGACCCATCCTGGCCGCTTTCGGTGATGTCAATGCACGATCGGTAGATTTTCATTTTCTGACGAGCTATAGGGCTTTTCTCCCTGCCTCATATATTATGCGAGTTTTCCTGGAATTAGTGCGTTTACAGCGATCAAATTTTTTGTCGCGGTATGACTTTAAGGATGACTGAAAATCTGAATGCGATGGGGAACGAAAAACTGGCCGCGATCCGAATATGCAGCTTGTGATAATCTTCTAAAAAGCCTTCTTTTGCGTATAAAATTTAGTATAACATAATTATCTACAATTTGCGCGCTCAATAATTTTACTTGAAGGTTAATAACTTTTGGCTGAGGTAAAACAGCATGCGGGTTTTTTTCGACTGTAAGGATAAGTGTCAATTTAATCATTGTGCTCTGACTCGAATCTATTTGAGAATGCACATGCGTTGAATTTTCTTCTGCTATCGCTTTTTATTTCGCATCAGCACAGGAACTAAATCGAGTGTCTGTGTTATCGTGATTATTTTATTGAAAACGAAATTTTTCTGGCAAGCAATGGTGAATTTTCTGATGAGTAAAAACGAAGAATACTACAGGAACTCGCAGGAATCTTCTTCCAGGCAATGACTGAAGTGATTTATGGTCAAGGTTGTCAAAAAAGCCTACTTTAAAATCGCAAATTTATAGCCTCATTGCAATTAAAATCCTCTTGGGAAATAATTGTGCCGAACCATTTTTATGGACATCCAACCATTGTAATATTTAGTTAATTGTGTTCAGAGCTGTCAATATCCTCTGCTCCTATATTTTGCCGCTCCATAATTTTGTTTTTCTAAGTATTAAACGTTAAATTTTCTGGGGTAAATGGAGTGCGATTGCAATTCTCTGGCGGAAAGACACCTAAAGAAGTATTTTTAAACTTTTTTTTTGTTTCTTGGGCGATTCACAAGAATCTCTATTTTCCATGGAAGTGTCCCCAGACACTCGACATTCTTTGCTTAGTTCAAAACTGTCAAAACACCACTGCTGATTATGTAGGATAAATGGGAATGACTGAGGAACATTTGGGGGACTAGGGCTTAATTTAATTCATCATTGAGCTTGGGATGTGGGGGGACCGTTAGGACCTCGGGTTGAATACACATCACTTGCCTGCTCCGGTGAACAGAAGCATGAAACTTTGAGACCATCCTTGACGAAGACGGGTCGCAAGGAATCATCATAGCTGTGTCCTCGTCTCCCGTAAGAAGACAAGGCGGCAACCTCGGCCGTCGACGGCACCTCGTTAATCCGGGTACAGTTGCACCAGCCGAGGGTACACAGGTTCTTCGGGGGGGATGATGATGATGTTTGGGGTAAAGGTTCTGGTGAGACGATGGTGAAAAACAGGGCCATGGAGAGCACAGGCAGGATGATGCTTTCGCAGAAAGACGACGCCTTGAGCTTCGTTTTGTTTGTATTCTCAGCGATTTTCCTCGCTGCTGGCGGTGGTATCTTCGCCCTTCCGTCATTGTCAGCCGGCGTGATACAACCCATCCTTGCCGACTTGACAACATCATAGCGGCGGCTTCTGCTGCTAGCTCGACGGACGATCGTCTTCAGGACTCTTCATCCTTCCCTGCTCCCGTTTTCTTCGTCCTTCCCTGCGGCTCTTAAGAAAAGAATTGCAAATGGTACCATTCCTTCATTTGGTTGGTGTCATTGAATCCACATGAGAGCCTTCGTTTTGACAATAGCATTCGCAGAACATATTTGATAGGCACTATTCAGCAAAGGAATAATATTCAAGATTTTGTTTAGGTAGCGAACAGCTATTTTCCTGTTGCCGTTTGGATTTCAAGTTACGTCGTTTGAAGTAGCCACAATCAACGTCGCGCATATAAATAGAATTCGCAGTCGTCAGTGAAAAACTTTTTCATCGGCGTGAAAAATAATTCAATGATCAGTCAGGTACCTTATTTCACTGTGACATGATTCAGTAACAAGTATACCGACGCGGGTAATTATTTTTCCATTCAAACAGGGTCACCAGGCAACGATATGTAGTTCACTTTCTTAGTAAATAATTTTTTTCGTCGCTCACAAAAAACATCGAACTTCCTCGTTATTTCACTTAAATCTTCCTCCTTGTCATATGTTGTAAACACTTCCAGCGATATTACGCATTACCCCGCAGTAGCCATGGCGAGTTTCTTGAAAACTTTCCTGGTTATAGACACGGAACAATATACAAAACTTGAATTATCCTCCTCTGGTACTCCCCCATGTGTTATCCCCAGCGGCTAGCCAGCGACTAACGTCTCCAAACCACTTTCCCGGAAAATCACGTCACTCACGAGATCAGTTGGATCGCCGTCCGTGGTGATGTTTTGTGAAATGGCCGACAGATGGCAGGAGGGTCGTTCTCGCGGGAACTCGAATGTCGCCATTTTCCACCTCCCACAAATTAACTGTTGGCCATGTAAGTAATTAGCGTTTGCGCTCTTGTCCTTTCAATTATTTTTTTATTACTTTATGTCAACCTTTCGCTATTATTACTCGAGAATATTTGCGCTGGATAACTTTAAAGCAGCTCCACATTCACTTCCACTTTTTGGTGAAAGGTAAACTTTTTATTTGTCACCAAGTTGGTATAAAACATTTATGTTGGTATTAGCCAATGGTGGATCCAGGATAGGGACAAGGGAGGGCTAAGTGGGGGCCGAAAAAAATTACCATTCTATCTAGCGTAAATTGGATACCCAAGGGGGGCAACAGCCCCCATCCCCCATAGATCCCCAATGATCCTACCATTCTGGGTCACTTAGGGCAGAGTAAGTTTTGCAGGTACTAAATAATTTGAAGCAACACATTCCTTTATGTCTAATTCCCATTCTGTGCTTCTATTTTTCAGCTGCCATTCCAACGAACGTCTCTTCCTGAGAGATTTTATTCGTTGTTCAAGTGGAACAAGTGGTGGTCGACTTTCTTGGTGGCTGCAGCCTGAGTCATACGTGGATCCACGAAAATGTGAAGCAATTCTTCCTCGCTCCTCACCAGATGGCTCTTCGAGTGTTTTGCGCTGTGGATGGCCCACAACCATTACCTTGGTTACCCATGACCAGTATGGAGACGTAGTCCATGCGCCCAGTCTACATGTGAGTTATACATATCATTTATGAATATCATTAAATTATATTTATGAACTAAGCCTTTTTCAGAGTAACTTAGCTGACTAACGTGGTTTGACTTAGGAATTGGGTTTTTGAAGGAGTTGGTAATTTTAGAAGAGCACAAACATTTAAAGTGGCATATCTCATGGTATTAACTTTAGTTAAGAAGAGCTCAACTTTCTCCTAATTTTGTCTGGTTACAAGGGATAAGTTACAAGAAATAAAAGTCCTCGTTAAGATTTCATAATAATTGTTCAGTACAAGCCAATATGCTGTTATGCATGTGCATACTTCACCTCTTGGTCTGGGTCAGAATAAGCCAAGGTATGCCAAGTTAAGTTTTTATTTACTGGGATTTATTGTTGCTACATAGTGCTCTGGATTTTTTTAGCTAATTATTAATTACTAGATTGTTTTTTTTTAATTGGACATTCTAAAAGGTGTAGATTCCTTTCAAAAAGGGATAAAGGCATGTGTCAAACAGGGAAATGCTACCTGGGTGGTATAACCTATTGGCATCTGGCATGTCAATGACTCCTGCTAGCCTGAGTGAATCTACTTACTGAGTGGTGAAAAATGGTCGACCATATGCTACTCAGCCAGCCACTAAGTTTGGCACCTATCATAAAATCATAGTGATGTGCACTGGTTGCCATGCAGTCCTCCACTTGCTGATGGACCATCAGATTCGACTTTGGCAGCATATGTATAAAGTAGATGAAAGTGGTGGCATTTTGCATCTGGCTCCACCTGGCTTTTGCATAAATTATTCTTATTTAATATTTTATGAGGCTATATGTGTCAATCCAAAGGAATTTTTCAGTATAATTAGTTTATTTACTTAATTTTCTATTTCCTTGACAACTCATTGGGAGAACTTGCTTGTATGTGAGCATAAATGATATCCTTAGTTACAATTTTCAGAAAATATTTGAAAACTGTGCCAAATAAATTTTTCATTTGCTAAATTTCAAGCCAAGTATTTAGGATCCACTGAATTATCTTTCATAACTATTGCATGTTTATCATTCCTTCTATAGGTCGATGTCAAGGCTATACCCATTGAGAAGAAAGATGTTTTGGCATCCAGCAGTCGAGAAGGGACTGCCACAGGTGAGAAGCAGCAGCAGCAACAACCGAGCTCAAGGAGTAATATGGGTCCTCTGGGAGGAGAAGGCAGGGATGGGGACTCAACAGGAAGTCGTGCACGCAAAATACGCAGAGTTGGGAAGCATCACCATCGCCATCACCACCACCACCATCACCACCACAAGCAGAGGCACAAGCCACACAGCCACCATCAGACGCCCAAACCCTCCGGTGGAAACGAGCTGCCCGATGCATCTGCCTTTGGTGGTCATCCGAGGCCTCATCTGAGTGCACCTTATGAAGTGACTGTCAAAGATAAGATGTGCTATCATGCTGTGACCATTATGAAGGTACTTGTCATCTCGGATCACTGCCACTTTTCCCATAGGATAAATATTCTCATCTAGTTCCGTTAAATTAAGCAATTAAATCCTTCGGTACTGGTAACTTTAGCAGCAAAGGTTTGATTATATGTAGCATAATGTCATGTATGAGAGAACAGTGCAAATAATTAATATTGAATAGAGATGAGTAATCCATTCTTAATTATTTTCATAGCAATTTCCACCTTTGTTTTTTCCTTGCATTCTCAGCAAATTTTGTGCCTATAGGATTGAGAAAACCCAAACAATTGAGTGGTGCAAAATTACCATAACTATCAATGCACCCTGAATCCAAACTACTTCATGTACAACTGTTGAATAACAAGTTGTTTTCAGGTGGAAAGGGGAGAATAGAGTAGGTTAATATAGGGAGAGTGGGTAACTTTTTGACAGGGGAGTGACTAGTTACGTGATAGGTGAATAATCCATGTTCTGTTTTGTTGAATAACTAATAATTGAGCGTCTACAGTGTTGTCATTGTGTGGTCATTAATTATTGCTCCTAAATTCATGTATTCCCATTATTTTTTCAATGGAACTGGGATAGGGAATTGGTTTTGATCCGCTGGTTTGAAGACAACAGCATTCATCCTCTCCTTCCTTTATCTCCTATCACCTGCAATTACCTTTGCTCATTACAACTGCAACTTTCAGACGCCCTCACTGTTTCATTTGGGGATGTTTCTGCCATATTGAATACTCAGGACCTGCTTTGGGGCTTCCAGGCACTGGAAACCTTAAAAATATTATTGCTAGAGAAGGTTGAGGTACAATAAGGGGCTAACTTTCAATTTTTGTCAGGCCCCTCTGTGGTCAAATTTTCCATTGTTCCACTTATCTGTTAAATTATCATCAGAAATTATGTTTGTGAAAAAGTGTTCCACCTCATATAATGAGAGCAATTATTTAGCTGTTCATCTGTTGTCAAGGGTGGATCCAGGGTTTTTTTCTGGGGGTTTGATTCTTAAGGGTCTGACAGGCATTCGGTCATCTCATATTTGAAATTAAAAACAATACGCAACAGCTACTGTACAAAATGTTCTCTTTATTGTAATATTAAAGTGATTAATATTAAATTTAATGATTGAGACTGCTTAGTACCAAAAAAAAACAAACGTAATGATAATTGTATTAAAAATCTTGTCTCTTTGTTAAGCTTCAGGGACACATTCCCCCGTGCCCCCCCTAAATTTGTCTATGTCTGTTACTAATAAATTAGCATTTTACTTTTTCTCTAAAAATTGTTACTTTATTGTTCTTATATTCTTTGATTTTTTAATTTTATGTATGCCATATGAGGAAGGTGATTTAATCTGCTCCTTGTTTTTGACTCAGTATCTTTTGTTTCAATAATTTTTTGGTTGCTCCTCCCGCAGGCCTATGAAAAGTACTCATTTGAGGAGCTGCGTTATGCATCTCCTTCTGCCAAGAGGTGCTCAGAGTGTTTGCTTGTTAGATCTAATGGTGATGGCACATATTCTGCATCATGGACTCCTACCTGTGCTGGCTGGTACTCTCTTCATATGGCTGTTGATGGCTATCCAGTTGAACAGGTGATTATTCTCTTGATTTTCCCCAAGTGCCCTAAAAGTTGTGGGACTTGGTTTCTCAATCAGTTGGCTGAATGTGATGCATAAGCATACTTGTATTTTTCTCATCATTGTCTTGTGTTACTTTGTTATGTATTTGCTTGAAATAAAGAGGATGTAATTTTAGCTTTCCTCAAAAACCAATGCTACAATTTTACTGCATTATCGAAGGAGTGTAGATACTGTCTTTGATGATTTATGTAAATATTTCATTTTATTTATGCTACATTTTCACATCTTCAGCCTACAACAGCTCTTCATTTTTTCCTTGAGCTGAGAATTGTAAATTTATAATTCGAGTAAATATTAATAAAATAAAAGTTCATGACAATATCTCACAGAAAATTTAATCTCTCTTTATAGTTGGCCTGGAGATAGTACAAAATGCAATGAAGCCAACTGTGGGAAACTATTTGTGGAAAACTCCCAGTGATTTTTATTTTATTTTAGCGTTAGAATTCCACAATTTTAAGCCTGAAAATACATATATGGTTGTAAGGGTTGCGGGTT
The DNA here is from genome assembly GCF_921293095.1 of Ischnura elegans. Lineage (NCBI taxonomy): Eukaryota > Metazoa > Arthropoda > Insecta > Odonata > Coenagrionidae > Ischnura > Ischnura elegans. The sequence continues at coordinate 69,342,835 of NC_060250.1, forward strand.
CTTGCCCTTGGTGTCGGGAAGCGAATAATCACACACAAGTATTTGAAGTTTTTACCCAAGTTTATTTCCCTTTGAAATCCCAGTTTCCAAATCAATTCAATGAATATACATAAAGTAATAATGAATTTGTGCGTCTAGAATAGCCAAAATTTAGAACATTACCAAAAGTCTCGGGAAGGAGAGGAGCTGCTGGTGATGGCACGGGTGGATAGCGAGGCGCTTAGGTCGCACGGGCCATACGGCCCGTGCTTCGACTCCAACTGTGAGTTACTGAGTGAGTTCCTGAGTGCGTCCCTCGTGCCAATTGCATCTACACCGTGCCATTATATAGGGAAGTGGAACCAGGATGTTTTCGTCCAATAGGAAGGGGAAAGGAAGGGGAAGAGGAAGGTTAGGCGTGCTTGAAAGTGAAAAGGTGCAAATCCCAAGGCATAGTTTGTCACAGCTGGCTATTCTGAGACGTCACACAACAACATATTTATGCATATTTTGGAAATGGAAATCTTCCATTTCCGGATCACTACAATACTCCCTTCTTTATTAAAATTGATTGATCTCTCACGAGATCGATCACATTTATACAAATGAAAAAGCAAACATAACAACAATTAACAATTAAAATTCCCCTATACACCAAAATAATTTACTGCTAATTACATAAATTTTAAACATGTTAAATTGCAATATTCAACAAAAAATAAAAGTATTTATACACAAGGAAACAAAGAAATACCATTATATCGTCCGTATTCCTAATTCTGTTTCACTTCTATATTTTCAATCCCTTTTTTTATCACTTAAAACGAAACAACACAAAAAGAAATAATTCAGAGTAAATTGGAAAGAAAAAGTTTGTAAATGACAAAAATGCAAGTCCTATTGATTAAAAAAACTAAGTACGTACAAATGTTCAATATCACTTCTATTCCACATGTTCACTTCACTTGTTCACTTTTTATCACCCTCCTTTGCTGTGCTTTAAGTCCATTGTTTATTCACACAGATCCAAAGTGACTATTCGTCGCCGTAGCGAATATCAGTTCACTGTTTTCTTGATGAATTTAAGGGGGGGATAAGATAAGGACAACATGGGCACACTTCACTTTGTTTTCTTTCACTCATTACACGCTAAACACCAGTTGTTTGTGTTATTTTTCACTCTTTTGCACTCAATAAAATTTTCAAGGATATGTTTTACTAATGCCTTAATCTTTTCCCTAGCCGGCGTATGCTATATTATGTCATTAAACTTATGGTTTCAATTACCCCTTATGATAATCCTGGTCAACTTGGAAAATTCCTCACACTCTTGGGACCCATCCCTTGTTAATATCCCTTTTTTACTTTAAACATATTCCCTCTTTAAAATCACAACTATTTATCCTCTCTCTCTCTCTTTTCATTTTTCCACCCGGGATCGTTTTCCTGTTCGTACCATATCAACGTTTGATTCCCCCAAAAATCAAGCGTAGGTCAACAACTCCCGAAAGGTTACGAGACAGTGTGTCTGCATTATAGTGTTTTTACAGGCATGTATGGGATTTGGAAAATTGTACTCGCTCAATGGAAGGTACCCGCGCCTCACGATTGCAGATCGGTCCTTCAGCGACAATATCAATTCCAATTTCAATTATCAGCTAACCCATTAAAGCCTTTAAACTAAATACGTAACGAGATACTATATTTAGAACACTAGCAAGAGGCATTCCCTTAGGTGGCGCCGTAGTCTCACCCCGCATTGTTTAATTGCCGGCTGGCGCAAGTGACTACATATGGCATGTGGCATTCTAATGAGCCAATACTTGCTTCTAAAGCATGACTGATTTTGAATGCAAAAAAAGGTTCAATGAAATCGAGGTACCGAAGTACAGGTCAATCACTCTAGAAGTCCCTCAATGTCGCAAACGCAGCGACAGCTTCTTTAGACCATTTCAATTCCAAACCTTAGTTTCAATATGCTCAATCCCCAATATTACTTTAATCGGAAACAATTATTAGAGCAACAACTACTCATATTTCGCTCATTACCCGAGCCCTATCTCTTACGGGTTCCAGTGGGACCAATTACTCAACTTGATGAGGATTCCCATACTCCTCGGGACAAACAGGGGCTTCAAAATTACTAATACTAACTATCGACTAAGAAAATTCAGAAAACTAATATCTAATTACCGGCCAAGAAAATTCATAAAGAGGCATAGCAATCATTTCCTTGATATTTTCTATTCAAAGTTCTTATTAAACGTCGTAATCACCATTGTCGTTCGTTGTCGGTGATGATCTTCTTTCTTCTTTGCGCCAACTGCTTGCACTGCTTCCTTGGTGACACCACCGCTCTGGAAGCGAAGTGAAAGTATCCCGGCGACAGTTTGTCTGTGCGATGCCTCCGGCTCTGAAGGCGTTGGTCAGCGGTCGTTGTCCGTCTGAAAAGGTGCCTCCTCCGAAATACCGCATTGTTATGACAGATATTTTGGTTTCAGCTCTCCCGGACTTTACCGTTACTCGCGAAATAGATGGGCGAGCAATTGCCACTCGCATCCACCGTTTACCACCAAGCTCTACTTCCCGAGAAAGTGTTTCATGACCTATCAAATATAGTTTTCCTGGCGATTTAAAGTATTACGCGGACTTTGTTAAAAAAAATTAACTCTAGAGATGCAAAGAATGTAAAGTCAGTGTGATTATCGTTCCGACGCGTGTAAGGTGATCATAAATGAGCCTTACACTACCTAGGCAGTAATCCCACAGTCTTTTGGGATGTAATTACCATTCCCTCCCACAGGGGGGCTATGGTAAAACAATCCCACCGCTGCCACCATTGTAAGGGTGCGGGGGTTCTTGCCCTTGGTGTCGGGAAGCGAATAATCACACACAAGTATTTGAAGTTTTTACCCAAAGTTTATTTCCCTTTGAAATCCCAGTTTCCAAATCAATTCAATGAATATACATAAAGTAATAATGAATTTGTGCGTCTAGAATAGCCAAAATTTAGAACATTACCAAAAGTCTCGGGAAGGAGAGGAGCTGCTGGTGATGGCACGGGTGGATAGCGAGGCGCTTAGGTCGCACGGGCCATACGGCCCGTGCTTCGACTCCAACTGTGAGTTACTGAGTGAGTTCCTGAGTGCGTCCCTCGTGCCAATTGCATCTACACCGTGCCATTATATAGGGAAGTGGAACCAGGATGTTTTCGTCCAATAGGAAGGGGAAAGGAAGGGGAAGAGGAAGGTTAGGCGTGCTTGAAAGTGAAAAGGTGCAAATCCCAAGGCATAGTTTGTCACAGCTGGCTATTCTGAGACGTCACACAACAACATATTTATGCATATTTTGGAAATGGAAATCTTCCATTTCCGGATCACTACATGGTGTCTTGGTAGTTTAACCAGTTGGGTCATTCTCTCACAGTCGTACATGCATGTCCATGGACTGCCATAAAAAAAAACCAAAACTGTTAAAATAAAACTAAACTGGCTTTTTATTTTATGTACACTTTTAGTTTATACTTGATTTAGTGAATGTTTTAATGCTGGAAGAAAAAGTTTAGCTCAGTTTGTTGAAAGAGCCAAGATCATAAGCTATTTCCATGGAAAAGTAAAAAGAGGTAACTCAGCACGTTTTATTAATTACAAATAAGATTTTTTTGCGGCTATAAGGTGCAAGTTCAATGTAGCAAGGACAGTGTCCTAACGTATTGTCAGTCCCAACTGTAGCTTAATTTAGAGGAAATCATCATGTCTGTGGACATCATGTCCATGATCCCTGCAGTCCACGGACATGACAGATTGTAACGGGCATGATCATACACTATGACTAGCTACAGAATGTTCAATGACAAATAAAGCAAACTTTATGTCTTGAGTAAACACATAATATTCCTCTTCTGTCATGTCCATTGATATTTATTTCCTTTTCGTAGACAAATGAATCATGTATGTAGACAACATGATAGTAAAAATTAAAATAAAGAGGTGTAAATATTACTAATTTTCTCTACTACTTGCGACATTAGGTTGTATTATATATAGACACTGTAAATACTCAATTTTGGTTCTTATATAAACAGATATTAATTTTTTTTAATTTTGCCCGTAGAAAATATGCATTTTTTGGATTGATTGACCCAGTTCCATTAATATTTCATCTTATGGAGGATGAGTTTCATTCTCATCCTTACCAAATAAGTTTCTGTCTACAGATGCTGCATATGTTGTTAATAATTTTCTCTATCTGTTTCTAACTGTTGAAGTACTTATAATGAATATGTGTGAGTGATTAAATCTCACCTTATTTAAACTAGTGTTGTGAAAAAGGGGTAATTCTTGTGAAGAAATTTTCCCGGCGAGGAATAAGACAGCTGAATTCAATCGATTCGGCTTTAACTTTGTGAAAATCCATGTTGAAATGAAAATACACTACCCTGGTAACTTTTCACTGGAAACCGAGTCGTACCAATAAATAATTTTCCAGTAAAAAGTTACCAGGGTTGTGTATTTTCATTTTTCATTTTCATTTTGTGTATGTATTTTCATTCACGGCTGTTTTAGGTTCAATTCACATGCATGCATATACTGTCCCCAGTTTTAAATTATCCTATCTCGTTACTTGATAACAGACTTACAAGGTGGAAGTGAGGGAACCACCCCATGGCATGGTTCCCCCCACAAGTTCTGGGACTGGAGTGTCAAAGAGACTCCAGATGCAGCAGCAAGGACACCATTCACACCACGGAGGACACCATCATCACCACCACCACGGACACCACCACTCTACTGCATTGTGTGGTAACTCAGGACCAGGTCTTGCACCATCAACAGCGTCACCAGGTGGTGGTGCTGGCATGCCTAATGGTTCCTCTGCCTCGTCTGTCTCCCCCTCGTCTCGCCTTAGACGCTTTGTGGCTCGTAATAGTGCTGGATTGAGGATTAGGGCTCATCCATCCTTGCAAAGTGAGCAGATTGGTGTCGTGCAGGTCAATGGGACTGTGGCATTTGTGGAGGAGGTGAGACTGTTATTTTTTTATATTATTGTATCGAGTGTTATAAATTTTATTTTGTGCATGTTACAATTAGCTGCATTGCCACTAAATGTGTCGACTTGAGTGAAGGCAGCTCTAGGACTCTTTTCTTTCGCAGTAACACGGGATTGTAGATTCTAATCCAGTAAAGCAATGATAATTCAGATTAAATGGAATGCTTCCAGATGATTCAATCTATTTTTTTAAATCCTCACATTTTATTAATAGAGTAACTAGTAAAAGGGCCTTCTAGATGCCTTTGATTTGAAGGAAACTTTGTAGAATCATTAATTTTTTATGATGCTGGTTACATAAGTGGAAGGGATGACTAAAACTACTGCAGTGGTAATAATAGACTGTAAAATGATTCAATTTTTAGCCATTTTATTGAATATATATCATACATATGTTCTAAAATATGAAATTTTTTCTGTAACATCAATCATTTTGAAATATGTGCTTGCTTTGCCAGATTCATAATGATGATGGAGTGTGGCTGCGTTTGAGTCCAGACACGGTCCGTCAGTACTGTGGTGGTGATGAAATCAACTTCATGGCTGCCCGTGGAACATCCGTTGGTAGTGGTGTTGGAAGTGGTGTGAGTGTTGGTGGTGTTGCCCCTGGTGGTGCTGGCATTGCTGTCGTGGGCAACAGCAGTGGCAGTGGAGTTGGTGGCTTGGTTACATCTGAGGCGTGGTGCTTGCAGTACAATCAACACCTTGGCCGCACACTCTTGGTGCCAGCAGAGGAGCCCAAATCTCTTTTGGACGAAGTTATTCGAACCACAATCTTGAGAAATATGCCAGATCGGAGTGAGAATGCTAGAGAGCAGAGGTATGTTGTTTGAAACTTAATGGAAACGAGAATAAAATTTTGACTGTGTTACTAAATTTACTTCTGAGGACATCACTTTCTTATTTAAAAAATCTGTGAAAAAAGGGAGTGATTCACTCACTGGAATACTCACTGATTTCACATCTCATACGTCGATACTATAAACATGCTGTAATTCTCTAAAACATGTATATATTGTGAACTCAATACTTTTGTTAAGGAACTTGATATTCAGCCATGAAATGGTCATGTCTTCCAATGGAGTTCATATGAATTGCCGTGTAAAAACATTCTCCTGGACCAAGAATTGAACCATGGACATTTGGTTGTCTTATGTCTTTCTGTGCAGTGGTCTGAAAAATCTAAGTCTGTGGTTCGATTCCCGGTCTGTGGGAACGTTTTCCCATTGCAATTTATGTGAATTTCGCCACTGTTCACATGGCAGGCTAGAAATATACCACATTCCAGTTCAATTGTTCTGTCTGCTATGAAATGTTAACTATAAATTTTATTATTGTAAGAATAAAGATGATTATAATGGGGAGGAGTAAAGGATGTACGTTGAAGGCTGCACTCAATTCATTTAATACTTGTAATTGAAGAAATTTTCTGACGTTCCATCCATCAGTGATGATGATTTCAGTTATCAAGCTGTAAAAATATATGCATCCTAAAAGTGCTGGTTTAGAACTCACATCTTTCATGGCAATAGTTGTAAAATTGGATTTCTTATATATTTATTTCGGTCCTCATTCTTGTGGTAGAACATATTCCATTATTCTTTTTTTATATAATTTGGCCCTGTATGATTTAAAACCAAATTGTTTCTTGGCACTATAGTTATTGAAAACCACATCATAATGTCAGTTGATGAAAACTTTCATAGTCAGTGATGTCCAGCAATGTTCTTTATGGGTAAAATCGGATTTGATAAGAATTAAGTCATAAGAGGCATATGTATTACAGTGTAAATTTCTTTGCATAATCTATGATTTGTAATGGATTGAGAGGTTTTGTCCTTCATTTCTCAGGCATCATCCCCATTTGCAAATTACATCTTTTTATTGTTGAAATCTTCTATATCCTGCTATTTTTGTGCTTAGTTGTGGTTTCAATCTAATAGCAGCTATGTACTTATGTGGTTCCTTTCCTAGTTTTTACTTAACTTAAACCTTCTATCCTGCATTTCAGGAGGCTAAGGGGGCAAGGGATTATATCACCATCTGGAGGGCCAGGAACATATCAAGTTGTTAAATGCGGAGCCTCTGGGCATAACATTAGAAGTAGGCCAAGTCTCAAGGCCCCTCCAGTTGGCATGCTGGAACTTGGAAACCAATTGACAGTTGCACAGGATGTAAGTACCATTAAATAAACAAGGCAATTGATTCTTCTTAAAATCTTGATTATTATAATTTTATCTTTTAGAAGAACCCAAATTTAGAGATTTCGCTCAGAGGTTCTGTCCTTATTTATTGGAATTGTAGTTCTTAACATTCAGCTGGAAACAATTCAAAGTGCTCCATCAATTTCTAGAAAGTTCAAGCGTGGGTAATTTGAGGGCAGATTTTGCTTTCTTTCAATGCCTTTGTTTTCATTGCAAGGGGAATACTTCATTGATGTTACTCACCTCAAGGCTCCTTCAATTGTGATATTATCAAATAGAAATTCTCAATGATCAGTGAGCACCCTTTATCTTATATCTAACCAAATATTTTGGCTTAGTGGTTAGAGGTAGACTTTAAAGCCTCACTATTTTGCTTGCATGTCTAATCCTCTGCTTTTGTAATTTGTTCTTAGTGTGCAATATCTATGTTTGTGTTCTGTCATTAGTGGGACTGTAGCTAATAGCCATGGTGTTAGTTAGAAAGCTGGGATATCATATTATGAAAGGAGAGCATACATTAGTTCTTGAAACCCTAAATTAACTTGTTCTAATAGTGAGCAAGTCTGTATTTTTAATACCAACCTCTAGAGTGCCCTTGCCTTTGAAAGAGTCAAAAGAATTTTTTTTCATATAAACTCGTTGGAAGTTGATTTTCATGTGCTAGATTCATGTTTTGCTTTGGGAATTTATTAGGGCTAAAATTAAAAGTCGGCAACTCTTTTGAAAAAAATTATAAATTCTTCCGTTGAAAAAAATATTGATTCTAATGTGAAAACTACTGTGTTTTCCCATACTCCCTTTTTGGTTCTCCTAGTGAGTTCTGGGGTATTCTATTGCTGAAAACAAATATTTGTCCACTTATGCTCTTTGCCTCGAATTCACGGAGAACACTTAAAATCCTAAACCTTATCTTCTGAATTTAACATTTGCTTTTCCCTCATTGGGCAGTCATGTTTTGAATTTCATTCTAGTTTTTATCGTTTCATTCACTGCTCCATCAATCAGTTTAGATTTCCCATTTAGTTTCAGAAATGCTCTCCTAATACTGGTTTGGTTTTATGCCCCTATAGCTTGTGAACAGTGAGGGGACATGGGTGAGGCTTGATGGGGAATCAATGCAAAAATTCTGCTTCAACATGGGTGGGGAGGCTTGGTCATTAGCACGCAGCCGCTCTGACGTCCAATATCTCCAGGGAGAAGATGAGGAGGAGGAGGAAGAAGTCCAGGCTGAAGAGATGGGTCGAGCTCTACCTGCATCAGCCATAGCGGTGGGGCAAGGCCACTCCGGTGAAAGAGGTTTGTGTTGCTCAAGCTGAATCTAAAGCCACAACTTTTTACTCTAAAAATAAGCACATACCATTTCATGGTCAGAAGGAAGCTTCATTTCTGCATTTTTACTTATGTTAAACCATCAGTTTGCTTGAATTAGTCCTTAAGAGTCATTCATTCCATTAATGTCAAATTAATGATGGATGAATTTATATTCTCGAATGCATAAGCATTAAATTTTGTGAAATATGAAAATTTGTGTAGCTCTTTCTCATTTTGCATTTACCAAATTTATGAATTTAAACAACCATTGAGAAAATCATTTGCTCATGAAATTACTTTTATCCCAGATGCAATTTTGGCAAATGTGCTGGATGAATGATTTTTGAAGGCAGTGTATGACTATTTACTCCCCAATAATCTAGATTATAGATATTCTAAGAAATATTTCTATCACTATTGCTTGCATAATTGCAAATGTTTTATATAGATAGAAGAAATGCATAGTTATTTGGCTATGGACAATTTATTTGAAAAAGAAATTTTGTTATTCAGTGATTGCCCATGTATGCTGTGAAGAGATGTAGGTTTTCACCTGCATGACAGACTAGCATTCAGACACATTAATTTTTGCTGCACCATTGTAGTTTTCCCTTTTCATTTATATGGTGAGTCTGTCTTCCTTATAACTCTTAAGAAGAGATTAGGGATGGATTCAAAGATTAAGGCAAACACTTTGTTATCCTTGGATTTAAGATTCCAATTATTAGAGATTGGGGTATTAGGAACATTAGGGTTCTATGTACTAGAGATGGAAAATTCATAATTTTGTAGCATTCACTGTGAACGGGATTGAAGAAGTGAATTTATGAGGGAGGAATAAAGTTACTTATTACATCTAATAACAGAGTTAAGGATTAAATTTAGTGGAAATATGGATAATTTGGATTGCTATTTTCAGTTGGTGATAAAAGAAGCTCTGACACAAGAAATAAGCTTTCTGATCAGGGATTTAGATTCAAATAAATTTTGGACTTCTTGTATCCAGTGAAAAGTTTTGAAATTTTGTCATTCGTAGTTAGTCATTTCACTGGTATAATGGTCATAATTGTTTAATGGCTCTATAGTTACATATAAGAATAAACATAACCTGAAGACTTTCCCAATTATTGTATGAAAACATCATTTTGGGTTATATATGTGTAAGCATAGCTGAAGATTTTCTCCATCTTCTTTGTTCAGGGTAGAATATTCTTTTTTCGTTGACAGATTTTTACTGTATGATGACCATCGTCTTTATATGTGAAATATTTACATGCTTGAATTTTCGATCGAACATTTTTATTATTATAATGGTGTGTTTATTCTTAACCAGTGTTCAATGTCAAGGATATTTTTTGAACCATAAGCTTCCTTATTTGGGTGAATAAACTCTATTCTATTTTTAATCTTCAGGAGCTGGTTTTAGTTTCTGCCCGAATACAATATTAATTAATTTAGCACAAAGCAGTTTGAAAAAGTATTAATACTTTTAAAAATTCAAAAATGTATTTGTCCCCTCAACGAGGCATCAGACTAAAATCCCGGCAGAATATGCTTCTGCCTTAACTGTGCGAGAGTCGATCAAATTAGATGTTCTTGTATCGGTATTCTTTAATGGGTTAAATGGTGTTGGTCATACTATTCAATTTTAATGATATTCTTTATTACTTTTTAACTCCTCTTTTTACCATCAATAATCTATTATTTTAAGATATAAGTATGGTTTATTACCCTAACTGCCTAAATAGATTGACTAACCACCCTGCATGTGATCACTGTGCCCACTGTTCAGATTTCATCCATGATGCGAGGCCCCACCTCTCTTCTGGTGAGCCTGCATCCTCATCTCCTTACCCTTCGCCCAAGAGAGGCTTCGACTTCTCCTCTGGCATCTCCTCCCCATCTTCACCACGCCACCGCACCACTCAGCGTCACCTCTCCTCTGGCGCCGCATCTATTTCATCCTCTTCATCTGTCGCCACTGCCGCGCCCCCACCCTTCAACTTCGGTGCTTCTGGACACCATGCACCTTCCTCTGCACTAAACGAAGCTCATGCCGCCACTAACCCTTTTGTGTTTGGCTCATCAACAACTGTGCCTGAGACACGGAGTGAGTTTTTTTTCTTCTATTTTTGCGAATCCTCAGCCTCTGTCAATGTTGCATGGTAACTTTTACCTTTGTCGCTGAGCTTGTGGTGATTTTTCTCTTGCTTGGCGTTTTTGCTGTGTTAGACGTAATGTAGATGCTACATATTTTTTTATTTTGTGTGAAATCAGCATTATTATAAGCTGGGTTCTAGTTAAGTATTTTGTGTTACAGTAGAATCCTGATTTAACGCTTTTCAGGGGGGGCAAAATTTAAAACACTAAATGCCCAAAAACACTAAATGAGGACCAGCCATTTTTTTCAGGTTTTAGGGTCTGTAATGATTGGAATGGCATTATATTAATTAATAATATATATTTTTAAGTCACTAAAATGTTCCTCGAAGTGGAGGAGACAGGAATGTTGTTAGGGGGGTCTAAAACTAGGGTGTGGGGGAAAATAAAAAAAAGTTAACAAATAGAGAGTTTTAAACTAATTTTAACTCTTTCTATAATGGAAACAACTTCATTTTTCAAAGAAATCTTTTGTAAATATATGAATTTTCAACATTTTGTTTTCTTTAATGAAGAGGAAAAGTAATTGAGTTTTCATATTTGGGTGTGGGGGAATTCCAGACCCCACCCCCTCGTCACTAGTGCCATATGCAGCAAACAAATTCATTGTTTAAATGTTCTTATCCCACTAAGGCGGTTTCATAACAATTTTCAGGAGAGAGCTAAAAAAGTTGGGAAGAAAATAAAGCAATGAGTGGATTATATTTTAAGATAATTACAAAATACATTAACTTAAAAGCATTTCCACGCAGAATATTGCTGTGAACTTGATTCCATTTTTACTAATTTTTCAGTGGCTTTGATGAATTAAAAAAAACTTATTCTATGCATAAGAGTGACATGTTGCTGACTATAGCAAGTCTAACATGTCAGGGAAAACACTTCGTCGGTTCTTTTACGGTTCATCCATAGAAACTGACCTTGGAATGGATTATATAAAGAAACTTCGGATAAACTGCGCAAATAAATATTGATCTAACAATGCACCTCCTGTAGAGATCAGAGATGAAAGTCGAAAGGTGCGTAAGCCATCGATGAAAAACATTCCTAGAAAACCATCATAGTAGAAGTGCCCTTGGAGAATAACTCGTGTCATTAGTCATCACGTAATCATCAAAGTCAAGTCCAAGAAGTGAAAGATAAGGTCGTTACAAGTTTTAAGGGATGACTTAACTCCATTAGATCGAATTTAAAATAAAAAGCGTTTGGATAAGAAGGAGAGTGAAACATCACTTGAAGACAAACAACCCGGCTTGCAAGTTGAAGGTCCCAGTGCTACATTTGTGATAGAATGCTGATGAAGAACCATTCCCGGGTAGATTCAATCGACTCTTGTTAAAATTTCATGAGAATTTCTTGTTGTTGAGCAGAAATTCAAAGATTTCGATAATCATTTGAATAAACCATAATGAAAAAACATTCAATCTTGTGCGGGACAGTATTTTACGACCTTAAATGTGGGAAAATGCAGAATGCGGAAACACTAAATGAGGATAATTTTTACTTTGCTCGCATAGGGAATGAATCGGGACCCCAAAAAATACACACTAAATACGGAAAACATTAAATGTGAAAACCTTAAATCTGGATCCGACTGTATTTCATTAATACCATAGGTTGAAAGTCAATTTTAGTTTCTTTTATAGAAAAATATGGTAGGTCTGTGAGGTGTGTGTGCTTTTAAACTTTAAAGGGTACACCGTAGAACTTGGATTTTCTCGCATTAGTTATTTGAAGGCTTTGATTTTACATCTATAAGTCTAACTGGTGCACCTTGTATATTTTCATCTCTTATCTGACTCTTGATTTGGTACACTGTCCATGTTTTGTTCCCTCCATCTGAGCAAAATTTGTGTTTAATTTTACCCATTTTATGTTGTAAAACAAATACTCACTGGTTCATTCAGTTATAAAAGTCATTCATGAAAAGTCTTGAATGTCATACAGTAAAATGATCACAATCTTATTTCATATCCTTAAGAGAGATTTTGGATAAGAGAGATAAATGTGATGGAATTGCAATAGATTTTTTTGGTTTTGTATTTACAACCAATCTTAAAATTCCCTGTGAAAATATAAGCATGATATGTCATTTTTCTTATCCATATGAAGTGAAATATTATCATGGAGGTATGGACTTATTCATTGTATTTTGCCTTCTGTAGTAGAATAATGTATTTATTAATTCTTTGTATGTAGTTTGGTTGCATTTTGGTGGTTTGATAGCATAATTGGTTATATGGTGTGCAAATGAATGAGTGGGTAATTAATTAGGTAAAAATAGGGTATGGAAAACTCCCGATTATCTATAACTGGATTATCCATGTTGTGGATTTTCTTAATATTTTTTTTCCTATGATTTTTTCCACAATCTTTTTATAAAATTAAATATGTCGAAAAGTCACTAGGATTACCTTATTTTAATGCAAGAATACACCTGGGTGATTATTTCCATTAGCATTGCCATTGAAAAATGTAATTATTATCTTTACTTATTGACAAGTAATGTCTCAAGTTTACTTGAACGTTTACTCTAACATTGAAGAAGGCGATGAGCCGTAGAAAAACAACTCATAATTAATTTTAGAATTTTTCTTTAATGCATAGCAAATCATAAATTATGAAAATATTATCTATGGCTTTGAAATGCATTTACAGTTGAATACCGCCCAAGGGAAGCCGAGATTTTTGTTGCACTCTGGCATGAATGGTCATGAGATCTCAATTGTGCCCTAGCTTTCGTGATGTGGTGATTACTCTTTGCTGTCACGCATAAGTAGACTCAGTCAGCAACTTATCAATTGCTGGCCGGGAGTAAGAAGAGAAAGAAATGAGCCAGACTTCCAACAGATGATGTATAAGGATTATTGTTAATACTGCAGCTAGTCAAGGTCAAAAGAGTGAAAGCTGTGAGGGAAGGGAGGCAGGAAAAAAGAGAACAGCGATTCCAAGAGCTACAGCTAGGCACTCACTTGTGTAAGCAGTTTGCTGGAGAATTTGGAAATGTGGGAATATGAGTACAATGACATATATTGCCACTAAAAAGATTCGCAGTTGGGTGAAGATAGCTCTCAATGAGTCCTTGAAGTAATCTAATGTGCAGACTATCTAAAGAAAAGTAAAGAAAACTTAGTAATTCCTCATAAATGTATTTCTTCGATATTTATGTGGAATTACAAAGTTTTCTTTACTTCTCATTATGTCAAGTAGATTCCATAAAGTCATGGCTAAAACAACTAATTTTACAGACTACATATATGCTTAAATAATAATATGTGTATATTTTTTGATTTACGTAAAACATGAACGTTATAAGAAATGAAGTGAAAGTTTGGATGATTTGTTTTCCGATTACTCCTGCCACCTCTCCCTGTCATGAACTTGGATAATCAGGAGTTTACTGTGCTGGAGATTGGAGTAATCAAATTTTTTCCTTTGGAGCCTCAGAATTATTTTTTGTGTAATCTGCTGCTTTCTGTGGAAGCTGAATCGCTATGCATATGTTGTAGACCTGGTTTCATCAATACCAGCAAATTGTAATCCTAGTTAATTGTGGGAAAACTGAGGTATGTAATGCTTTGTTACAGCTCAATTCAATCATTCGCAAACTATGTAAGTTTTATTCTATAAAATTGGAAGGTATATTCAAAAAGTTACGTAATTTTAGGTAGTGCAACAGAGCCCTCAGAGAAAAGTGATGGGACCTCTCAGAAGGTGGTTCAGCCACAGGTGAAGGAAGGGCCAGGTCCTCCTGCTGCTACTGGTGTAGGACCAGGGCCCTCAAGCAGCAAGCCACATGAAAAAGAGCGAGATAGGGAAAAGGAAAGCAGTAAATTTGCTGCACTCCAGAAGTGGCTGAAAGGAGAAGAAACTAGGCACACATCAGAAAGACGAGGATCTCCCGGAAGGTTGGTCACACTTTTTTTTTCATTTGTAGGACAAGCATAAAAATTAGATAGGTAAGCTTATATGCTCATACATATAGGTATACTGTCTGTTAGCCATGCTCGATGCTGCATTAGGTTACAGTGAGTCAAAATTTGGACTTTGGTTTATCCTGAATTTGTAACTGTGCATTAATGTTGCAAGAATACATGCTGCAGAATGAAGCAACTATACATGCTGTTTTGGTTGATTGAGTCATAACAGATAACAGTGCTTTTACCCATTATTTTGCTTAGTCTGCTCATAAATATCAATTTGCTCAGTCTATGAAGTTTTTCAAAAACCAGTAATAATGAATCATGCAATGTATGGGTATTGAACAAAAAAAAAACAATTTTGCCATGTATTTTTATTTAGATACAGAATACCTATTAATATATTTTTAGGGCATCGGCATTGTCCATTGAAATCATCTTTATATATTTTATCGTGTAAACAGATCTCTTCATTTGCTCTGCCTCATACTTATGTGCCCACCCGCCTCTGGTCACTCTCTTCTAGTTGCGTGCCGTGTCACCTGGTGGAACTACCCAATGTTACATTATGTATTGTATTTACTTACATAATCGCCCCACATCAATGATATTTCCCAAAATCATTGTTTATAAATGTATCTTTTGATGGAATGATTTTGTAATCCATTCACAGTTACTTACCACATTGTAAGGCAGTTTTTTTTCAGGCGATGAAACTCTTCATGTAACTGCCACATCTCACAAATATCACCAAAACTCCCGTGAAAAGACATGAGCACATTCTATTTATTGGAAACACAACACATTACAGTGAGTCCTCGTTTAACGTCACCTACCGTTCCTGAAAAATGTGACGATAAACGAAATGACGTTAATCGAAGCATAATATCCCATAAAAACAATGTAAAAATTGAATATCGGTTCCTAGACCTCACAATTCCTATGCGAAAAAATTTTACCGTGTCATATCTGGGGCATTTTTTACGATGGGAATGCCAAACTATGGCATAAATACGAGTTCCTGTCTTCATCGACGACAATAGCAGCAGTGACGTAAATCCTTCTCCATTTTTGTATCTTCCCGCATTTGCTTTTCGGCTTCGCGGTCCAATGAATGCTACCAGACGCTACAGACCGGGGATCCGGTGCTCCGGTCCATAGGCCTTACCCTCGCTACGAGAATTTCTTTTCGGACCGGTCAGGAGCGAAATCAAAATGGCGCAAATGAGCGAGGGCGGGCAAACTGGGATTATGAAATCGAAGAGATGGTTTTAATTGCAAATTGAGGCGGGCAGGCGTCGCCTGGGCGTCATCATCGCTGAAACATCGTCGCAGTATCAGGAACCAAAATTATTGTGAACATTGTTTTCTTGAACATTGCCGTGGAAATGTCTCTGATGCTAAAATTTTCCAAAACCGTAATCGCATTTAACAATATACACACCGTTTTACACTTTGAATAGACTGACCGTATTACCGCCCACGAAACAAACAACCTGTAACGCCTGCCACTTCGCCTTTTTTCTCGCGCGAAATTTAAAATACGTGACGTTATCACGAAGCGAAGGGGCGATAAACGAATCACGGTCGTAAAATTTTCGTGACGTTAACGCAAAATGACGTTAAACGGGGTGACGTAGAACGAGGACTCACTGTATATCATTTTTAGGGCCTAACGTCAAATTAGGTTGTATCAAAACAAGAAATTCAGAAGTTGTTACAATGTGTACTGAAGTGGTCATATTTATTTGAACCTGCCCCACATGTTCAAATACATCCCACTCTATGGTACTCTTTTTTTTCCAATCTCACAGATTAAGTTTTACATTATTTGACATTTTGGATCATTTTCTCTATTTTCTGTGTATCTGTTGTCGTTCCTAATGCTAAAAGTACTATCCTGTCTAATCGATTTTCTCCTTACTCACCTAGGGATCTCCCTCCTGAACTTGTGGGGGTGTCAGTGAAGGAGTTGGTGAAAGCCATTGGAGAGTCCCGTGCTAATGGAAATGGAGTGACTCCACCTGGGACACCTCCGAGGAGAACATCTAGGAGTTCAAGCCCAAAAGGACTTGGCCACTCCGGCCCTTCTCCTTCTCCCCATCTTAATAGCCGAAGCTCAAGTCCTGGTGAGTGGTGCTTCAAAACATCCATTTTGAGGTTGGCTGGTGAATCTTCAAATGTTTTGAACCATCGTATGCCTGATTTCAAGTTAAAATTGTCTAATTTTAGTAGCACGTATCACTCAAAATAAATTTTTAGTATAATGAAAGGAAAAGCTTCTATCCTCTACACTTTTCAATGGCATTTGTTGAATCTTCTTGAAACTAAATAGTATTATTAAGCATAAATTCACTAGAAAATTTTATATACTTGTGTTGAATATTTGTAATAACGAATTTGCCATTGTGGTTATTAGTTCTTCAGAATATTGCGGCTGAAACCAGAACTGATGCCAAAAAGAAACGGTGATGAAATAAATGATAGAAATCCTGTTTGGACCCTGTTCACTGATTGAAATAAAGGTTTTGCAAAAATAAATGCTTTGGGTGTCCATGTGGGAGAATGATTAACTGCAAGGGCTGGACTATAACTGTAATGTCTATGAGAAAGAAAATTTGTGATTTGGAAAGGACATCCAATGTATGAGTTAAGTGAGGCTGTGCGTGAACTGGCCCAGAGTACCAAAAATGTGCACGCAGGGGTGTGCCCCAGGTTATGGCAAAAGAAAGGTGAGGACACCTTTAAGCTTATATGGGTTTGTTTCCTGTGCAACTTCTGATGAAGTGCACGGTCCAAGTCCACGTCCACATGGTCCCGGCATTCAACAAACACTGATGGAAAAACCCTGTGTGGCCCCTCCACCAATAGCAAAAGGGTTACTGACCCTTGAGTAATTGTAATGCCAGGGAGCCCTATCTCTAAAAGGCATTAGTGAATTTCACTTGGTGGCTGAGGCTGGCCAAAAATGCCAAACTTGGGAAACCTGAGAACCACAGGAGCCAACAGGGGGGAGGAAAATGACCCAACAGAGGCCAAGCGATTATTTTAAGTCAAATGACTGTATCCCCCTCACCATTGCCCTAATAAACTAATTTTCTCTCAATTTGTTCTGTAGGAGTGTGCAGTGTGGCAGGGGTATGCAGTACAGGAGGTCTTGGAAGCGGTGTGGGTGGTGGTGGAGGGGGTGGGGGAGGGGGGTCTCAGAGAAGGGGTTCGGCACACAGTGACACCACCAGTGCCCTAGTGAGCAGCCTGACTCGAGACCTTTCGCAAAGCCCCAGCGGCAGTTCTTCGGTGCTCACCCGCTCTGCGGATAGCCCAAATGGGGTCCTTGCAGCTCCTCCTCCACCTTTGATCGCTTCATTGCCACTGGGAACGGCACCACCCAGCAGTCTCCCTAGAGACATCCCTACATCTGGCGATGATAAGGTATTGTTCTAATACGGCTCCAAATAACATTAATGAAGACCCAAAAATTCTGAGATGTTCTTAACAATTAAATCTTTGTCTGACGTCCAGGAAGAATATTCTTCTTATACTCTTATATTGTATTCTTCTTTTTAAGAATTCGAAGTATTTAAGACTTTTTTCAACCGACGTATCTATACTGTGGTTCTTTGTTGTGATTATAAATTGTTTCTTAGTAAACTTGTCTTTGGTATATCTTCACCCTTATTTGATGATAACTTTCCTGGCATCGTAGTCGAGGACTTCATTTTAGCATTGATTTTTGTTTGAGATTAACAGCATGCCTTAATTGTTTTGTTTATTTATATTTTCCATGTGATAGAAATTCATATTCATGTAATCAATGTGGAATTGAGAAATTAAAAAGATGATACTCGGCTGCTTTTAGGATGTATTGTATAGAATGCTTTTTTTCAATGTTTTATAGGATCCAACTATTGACAGTCCAAAGACCACCACACAAACTGGAACTCAAACCAGTCCTGAGGGAAGTCGAGCACACTTCAGCATAGGTTCGGGAGGTGGGGTAGGCAGTGCAGTTGCTTTACCTGATCAATCACTCCCCCTGAGGCTCTCTCCAAAGCTCTCTCGCTCTGGCAAGCAGTTGCGATCCAAGCGTGCCATGTCCCCTGCTGCAGCTGTCGGTACCTCACGAGCAAATGGAATGAGCAGTAAAGAGAAATTAGCCTCTGTCAAAGACACTTTCAAAGAGCCTGCTCCTGTACCATCGCCCGTGAAGGAGGCTATGAGCCCATCGGTGGCTGAGTGCCTGCGTGCTGCTTTCGCTGCTCTCCTGTGGCATGAGGGGGTGGTTCACGATGCCATGGCCTGTGCATCTTTCCTCAAGTTTCATCCGGGGTTGCCGAAAAATGGGGCAGTTGTCGTCGCTCGGGATGGGTCTGGCACAGCGGATCTCTCTGGTACACCGGGGATGACGATGGAGGCTTTTGTGAGCGGAGCCGGAATGGGCCAAAGCGAAGCTTTGACGAAGGAGCAGAAAGCTCGCCAAAGGCATTCGGTGGAAGTTAGCATGGGGACGTATCTGCATATACAACCAACCTCACCATGGATGCCTGAGTTAATGGGGCAAGGAATGGATCGGTCTGTAGGAGGAGACACTACTACACCCGCTGCTACAGCTGCAACCCCTAACCCTCCCCAACTCCAGCAACCCCAGCAGTATAAAACGGTGACCATGCTTCCTCCAGCACTTAAAGCTCTGGTTACTCTGTGGGAAGAAGTGAGCATTGGGTGCCTGGCTGCACTCTCAAGACAGGGTCCTGTGTCTCAAGTGCCTACCTTGAGTGTAGGTCCAAGTGGCAGTGGTGGTGGTAGTGGGCCGTTCACAACAGCCTCAAATCAGGTGATTCGACGGCGCTCCACGGGGGTCTCTGAGGCTGGTATAGGGGTTCTACCATCTGGGCAGCGGCATCATCACCACCACCACCATCACCATCATCATCACCACCACAAAGAACGCAAGGGGCAGAGGAAGAAGAAGGACTGGAAACCACCTGGTGAATGTTGTCCAAAAATCTCATGTTTCTAATGGCTTGTCTTAGTTTTTTTTAAATAAATAAAAGATCGTAGCACTTTTCCACAAGAATTTTTAATGAGTACAACACGTTTCAGCTCACTGAGCCATCCATCATCTGTACAAGACTGGCCAACATCTGGTCTTGTACCAGATGATGGCTCAGTGAGCCAAAATGCGTTGTACGCATTAAAAATTCTTGTGGAAAAGTTCTACGATCTTTTATTTATTTAAATATGTCTAACTTCCACCAATTGAAGCCTGAATCTGTTGAGCTTGTCTTGCTAGTGGCATAAATTCATGAAAAAAGTCTTTGCTATTCTCAAGAAGGCACCTGAGAGTCTGTGTACATTAGCTCTTGCAAGTACTCATAAATGATCGTTAGAAAATAAGAGGGATTAGTCAAAATGTCTTAGTTACCAGTACATAATTACTTTTTTAGATGATTTCATGTGTAAACACTGAAGTTATAAAAGTTTAACTATTGCTTTCATCCTGCTCATTTCCTGAAATTATTCGTTTTTTTCTCTATCTCCTGCTTTCAGTATGAATTCACTTTCAATTTTGACCTCTCCTCTGTTTTTGCATTTGCACTTGATTTGAAAAGAAATACAGTAAAATTCGGTTATAACGCGGGTCTAGGGGGACATAGTTTACACCCGCGTTATCGGACAACCGCGTTATTACGGGAATCTGCGTGGGAAGCAATAAAAAAACCCTTAAAGGTAATTTTTATAGCCAATTTATTTGCGTAATACATTATTAAAATATTTATTTTATGATTTAGACGCTCTACTTTAACGGGAGTTTCTAAAGTACTCGGTTATTTTCTTTTGCCGCGATAGTTGATGGCGTTTCTTTGTCACGTAATTTTTTATGCTTTGCAAGTGCAACAGATGAATACTATCGCAATCACTTTGTCCCTCCAACCAATTCATCAATTCACTTATATTATGTAATGAATGGCCAATTTTTGGCATCTCGACCTCACTTTCGTCTTCTTCATTCTCGCTCTCATCTTCCGATGATGCAGCTGTTTTTGCGCGGCTCAGGACTGTAGCCACAATTTCTTCGTCACTCTTATAAGCAGATACAGGAGTCTCCTCGTCTTCGCGAACCCAGGCCTCGAAATCACTCACAAATAGTTTATTACAAAGAACATCTGAAGCTTCACGTGCGTCCTCTTCCGTGAAACCCAAAAACTCGTCTTCGTCCTCCATGCTATTGCCCGCTGTATACTCGCACTTTGACCAGCAATTGAGGATTGTAGCTGAAGTTATTTTCTTCCATGCCAAACCAATATTATAAGCCATGTTCTTCAGGGTGACTGTTTTCAGATATTCTTGTACCTGCAGTTCTGAATTTATGACACTAGTGAGCAATTCCCGCCGATAGTGGGCTTTAAATGCTCTGATTATCCCTTGGTCCATGGGCTGAATAAGAGCTGTCGTATTTTTTGGTAAAAACGAAGCCACTATTTTGCCATCCCTCGATATCAAGAGCTCAGAAGACGGATGGGCCGGACAGTTATCTAACAGAAGTAGTGCCTTCTCTTCTAACTTTTTTGATCTTAAGTGGCTCTTAACCGATGGAACAAAATCTTCATTGAACCAAGATAAAAAAATGTCTCGAGTCATCCAGGCATTCTGACTGTTTTTGTAATTTATGGGTAGTGCTGTCATATTAACGTGCTTGAAGCACCGAGGACTTCGATTTTTACCAATACACAGAGGTTTTAACTTGTGACTTCCTGATTTGTTAGCGCACAGTAATAAAGTCACTCTTTCTTTGCTCATTTTTATTCCGGATTTATTTGCCGACTTCTTAATATGAAGTGATTTTGTTGGAAGCAATCTGTAGTAGAGAGCGGTTTCATCGCAGTTATACAATTGCTCTTCAGTGTACTCACGTTCATCAATCATCTTGCGTAAAGTCCCACAGAATTCTCTAGCTGCTTCACTGTCACTGGAACGAGATTCTCCTTGCATGTTAACTTGCGCTACCCCGTGGCGAATTTTCCACCTCGATAGCCAGCCAGCAGAAGCACAAAATCATGAGCACCACCTATTTGTTTATTTAATTTAATTGCCTGTGCTTGTAAAAGTGGACCGGATAATGGAACACCTTCACTGCGCTTCTGAACAAACCACGTAAAACAGCAGCACTCAATCTGGCCTTTTTTCTATCAAGTCCTATTTCGTCATCCACTTGATCAACATGTGATCGTAATTTATCTTCTTCTTTCATCCAACCACGAATAGTTCCTTCAGGAACACCAAACTCCCTGAATAAACTTGATTTTGAATCACCGCGTTTCACTCTGTCGATTATGCCCAACTTTTCTTTATATGTGTAAGTTTTCCTTTTGGCAGACATCGTTTTTACCCTAAAATCAATGAAAATTTTCGTAAAAAAGTAATTTTCATATTAATATTAAGCCAAAGACAAAGGTAAAACAGCTCATTCATCATTAAATGCTCGAAGCCTGTGGGCATTGAGTACCTACCTTGGTTTGAGCGCCGCGGTGCGAACGTACGAAAGAGAATTATCTCAATCTCCCTGAATCTCGAAAATTATTATAGCCGTGCAAAACACTTTTCAGCTCGAGTTCACAAGACACAATGACCGATCAGGAATTACCGAGTTTTTTTATGGCTACGAAACAATGTATGGAATACGTCGCCAACCGCGTTAATACAGTCGCTCGAAGTAGCGCCGTTGCGACGCGTCGGTAGACACGCCGAGATAAAATTCGCCACAAAGTTACCTACCTCAAAAAAAGGTCAATGTAATCATTTCGGGGGACATGGTGAGACCCGCGGTATATCCGAAACCGCGGTAAAGTGAGGCGCGTAATAACCGGAATTTACTGTAAATCTATTCAGTGCCACTTAATTTGGTTCTATCAAAGAATTTTTATAAGTATTTTTGTTTTGCATTGAAAAAGTTTTGCCCAGTTAAGATTTGGTTTCATTATATGTAATTGAAAAGCCCTTAATTACATAACATTGGTGGGAATAAATTTCCCGATGTGTACAGTTAATGAGTGCTATAAACATTCTCTCATCCATATTTAATTTTCATTCAGTTTTTTGAGAGGTGCAGTCATGAATAGAATCAGACTTTAATAATGGAATATATTGTTTTAAAGGCCGTGGTGATGGGAGCCAAAGAGAGCCTACCCTTGTGGAAGTGGGTGGCCCATTGTGGGAAGATGCTGTTGCCAGAGGGCTCAGGAGCGGAAACCAGATGGGAGGGACTGCCTGGTGTGAGTTGTGTGGAGGCGTATTCCCTCATCCGATCACCCACCACATGCGAGCCAAACATCCAGGCTGTGGCGCTCACTCGGGTGGAAAAGGATATAACAGCTTTGGTCATCTGGCTTCAGAATACATGGGCAGCTGTGGTGATGGAGGGGTTGGCGAGCACCTGTGGTACTTAATGTGTGACACTTGCAGGGACAAGTACATACGCTTGAGAAAGTTTTGTACTGAGGGCACACCCACCCTTTCACCGGCGACAGCTGCACGGCCTGCCAGTGGTGGGAAGGCAGGGAGTGCGGCAAGTGCCAAAGTGGTAATTACAACTTTTATTCCTTTTTTTGTTTGATCGTTTTTAAGCTTCTTTGCATTATTTTTTAGCATTGTGCTATTTATTGCTTAAAAAAAGGCTGCAATTTGACCATATCAAGCATACCAATCCGATATGTACTTAATTTGTGCACCTATTATGTATCTCCCTGGCCTGGTGGAGAACTTCAGAAGTATTCCAATTACTTTTTCAGTGTAATTTATAATTTCTAGTTTAGCTTTGTTGAATTTTACATTTCAAAAGGGAAAGGAATTGGCTTCCCTTCCCGGAAGATGTAAATTGCTCAACCTGTGGGCTAGTCTGAGGTGAGCCCTACCATCACCTGCCGTGATCAATGTCGGGGTTGAATCACTGAGTTAGTGAAGAGTAATATTAGTGTTTTGGAAGCATTGTGCTACATTCCCGCTTATAAAGTTCTCTGTATTAATTATAAAAGAGAAAATTCATTGTTTCCCACATGTCACATAGTTCTTTTTTTGGTAGCTACTGCCTTTGGTAGTTTTGCATTTAGTGGATTTGTGACTTATTTATTTAATCCTGAGTAGATGACTTACTCTCTCTTTTTCCAGATGAGAAAAAAAGCAACTACTGTGATCCCTTCAACCCCTGGTGAAAATCTCTTCACTCCTACGAAAGCTTCCCTCCCCTCACCGATTGGAATAGGTGCAACTTTTCAGCAGGGTAATGCACACCACTTCATGCGCTCAAATGCAGCATTCCTGCTGGACTTAGCAAGTGCCGCTGGAACCGGTTTGCCTCCAGCAAGAGAAGCCCCCGGCACCACTTCTACATCAGGAATTGGAATAGCTCATGGTGTGAGTTCCCATCGTCACCACCATCACAGACGACGGAGACGCCGTGGTGAGGTCATTCCCCCCTCGGGTCCTATCCCTCCACCTCCCCCATCATCTTCATCTTCCTCATCTGCGGCGTCGATGCCAGTGGTCTCGGAGTACGGACCACCCCCATCTCACCGGGCACCCACTGCTCCAACCTCAACGGCCTCCCAGTTTGCATTTTTCGAGTTACCCCCTGCATCCTCTTCATCGTCAAACTCATCAACACCTTCGTCATCAGTGTCTTCAGCCACTGAGCCGCCTTTTCAGTGCCTAAAGGCCCTTGGAGTGAATCCATCTCAGTTGAGGGCTATATGTGAGGAGAGACTGTTGGAGGAGACCCTCAGGCGGAATGGGGAACGTGGGCTTCAAAGGCTGCTCGATGGTGGAGGTAGTGCTCTACCCTCTGAAGGATCAAATGCTGCTGGACCAAGCTCTGGCATATCAGGTCTTCAAGGAGTCAAAGTGAGTGATTGAATTTAGGTTTTTTATTTCAAGAATTTCAGTTTTCAAGAATTCAATATCTCATTTTTTATCAGTTTTTATGGAAAAGAGGGCAAAATAGTTGAAATAATTTCAGTTTCTAATAAAGCTCCCTTTAAGTGGACCTCAATGTATACGGCTACTTCTTCCTCTTTGGTGAAACTGTTATGGTCAAGCTAAGAGTCATGTTACTGTAATATTTCGAGATAGTTTGAAAATTGCATAAATACATATATTCTTATTTGTGTTTTTGAATGCAAGTGATTTCCGAGTTCTCTTTTACATAGGTCACATTCAGAACTATCTTTTTGTGGTATTTTGAAGATCCTTAAGATGTGAGACATTTTTGATACAGAAGTACCTCAAAATGGAATAAAAAGAAGCTTAATATGTAATGCAAAAGTTATTATTATTATGGCAAATTATTATTGCAAAATATTCTGTCGAGCATGAATTCATGAGATGGAAAATCTGAAAATCCACGGACTCAACTGCTGTGCAAGCCCTTAGTAAGCCTCCATCACCTTACCTAAAGTTAGAGAGATAATTGGGATGAAAGTTTTGTGCTTTAAAAGTCTATTTAAGAGTGTTGACTTTTAAAATCATAAAAATTAAGAAATTTAAAGTGATGTGTACTCTTCTTCAAAATTCAAAAGATAATTTATTTTTTTAGCTATCCACGTACTATTATTATTCCTCAAACTATGTTTTTTAACTATAATATCCTTGTAACCCTGCCAATTCCAGAGTGTAGTTCGAGATGGACCTCTAAGTGATAATGAGAGTGAAGGAAGCAAGGGTCGAACATTCCACCGGTCCATTTCGATGGGTACCACAGCCAGGGAATGTTGGACGAGAAGGGGAGTCGGTGGTGGAGCAGTTTCAACTGAAGCGGCTGGGACTGCTGCTCCCTCTGCTCCTTCTGGCCCAGGAGCTGCTTTAGGTTCAATGGGAGGGTCTGCCATCGAACCCAACACCCCTGCAGGCCGTGTGGTCATGAGGCGCAGAAATAACAGCAGTAGTGGAGATGCACACGGTAAGTCTAGTGGAAAAGACTTCAAACACTTTTCAGGATAACTCTCACAAGTGGAGATCTTGCTGGAGCTATCATCTTTACTTGGATGCATTCTGATGGATATATAATGACCTGGCTAATTAAGGTAAAATTTTCATTGTTGTGTTGCTTTCTGTTCATGCGTTTGACTAAGATATGATGTGCCCTGTTGGCCAAGAAATAACAAAGGAGTACATATCTTTCTATTTATCTCTGATTTGAATGCAGTTTTAATGTCCCATGCCATTTTTAATGCAAATGTGTAATGTTTCATTTTTTTTTCATTTTTTCAAGGAGATTATTCAAATATTACCGTCTCTCTTCTATGTGTTTGCAATGTTTTTGGTTGGTCCCTGGTTTGCTTATTTCATGCATTCAGAATATTATTCCCTATGGAAATGACCTTGCTTGAGTAAATGAGAAGTTATCATTTTTATTGCTTATGATCGGTGGTAAGAATTATTTTGTAGAGGTACTTTTAAACACCACTTCATGTTTTATTTTGTTTCATTACCCTTCTTATACTCCTAAATGTTATCTTTAGTCTTACATCATCATATTGTACCATCAATGGTTTCATATGTTCATTTGTTGTAAATGCTTGAAATGTAGCAATAAATACGGCATGCAGTTATATGGTAAAGTGAATACATTCATGAGTGTTTTCTGTGATACCAGCCATATTCTATTCAGCTGTAATGTGTAGTTGTTCCTGGAACACCTATGTATTATACCATTTAGGTAGATTGATGGTTTAGGCTATCCCTACTCAGTCAATGAATATGTTCTCACCAAAAAAGAATAGCTAAATTATGTCAGTAGTATGACTGCCTGTGTTTACCCTCTTGTGCTACTTCATTTTCAGTGGACTGTTTTATTTTACTCATTGATATTTTAAATATTTTGATACCTGTTTTATGTATTTAGAGTTTAGTTGTACATCTTTTATTTTATCTTATTTGATATCCTCTGTCGTATTACAATTTTTTTTAACATGTCTGGATTTGCACACTCTCCTCCTGTGTAGGTTTCAGCAGAAGGGCTCTATTCCTTTCAGACACAGGCTCCTCCCTCCTGTGTTACGCATCTCCTGCCCTGCAGAAATTGGTGATGCCCCTGGACCGATCATGCCCTGCACCAGCATCCATGTCCTCATCGACTCATTCTGCTAGGGGTGGGAGCCAGGGTGCAGGCTCTGCTGTGGGATCCAGTGACTTACTCTCTCATCCGGTTCTTATGTTCCTACTTCAGCAGCATGATCTTCAAGGTTTACAGCTTGCCATGCGGCAAGCTCTGCGTAGAGCTACATGTCGTGTGTATGCTATGCAGGTAAAAGTCTCTGTCGTGAATACAATTAGTTTAAATCTTACAGCATGGCTAATACTAATAAAAATGAACTTTCTGAAAGCCACAAAAAGTGAACTCAGCTGAAAGCAATTGACTATTATACATGGACTGTTGTGTAAGATATTTTCTTGCAGTTGTCCTGTCCTTCAGTTTAAGTGGTAGGTGTTATCTGGTACTGTTATCGACCTTCGGAGTAGGTTTAATTCAACTTTATTCATTTTCTTGGTTGAGTATATTTTTGATAAGTTTTTGAAATAATAATTTTTTTTAATGGCAGAAAAAATCATGCTTTCAAACCCTACTGTGGCTTAAAACTGATGGATTATGTTTACACTTATTGAAACCAGCTTTGGATGCAATGTGGCATTAGGTAGTTATAGTATTGGAGCTGATATCTCTCCCAGGTAGAAACTTAAACCTCATTAGGTTTCCGATTGAATTTATGAGTCTGGAGTACAGACACATTGACAGATAATCCTGCAGACGAGCTATCATGTACACAGCGTGTAATCAATGACACAATTGGAATTTAAAGATTTTGTACCTTCAGTCAAAGGCTATTGTCCAGTATTTATGAATTTTACAAGCTCACAGACTTATTTATGAATTTTACAAGCTCGAGAAAATTGCTAAATTTTAATATTTTTCACACCAGTTGCCAACATATAATTCATGTGGCCGATTGCTACCGATCATCCCTCCACCATCAGCCCTTTGAATCAATCACAATTAGAGCATGGATGAATGTTTTGAGTGAGCTCTTTTCCTGAAATAAGGCAGCCCACAAAGCAAGCAAGTACTCGTGGGTTGCAGGGCAAACAATATGTTGTCTCTCTTGTTGTAAATAACCACATTGTTATGGGTTTTCATCTGCTCCATCAACTGCTAAAATCACAAAACATTTTGAGAGAGAATCAACGTTAAATGCACCAAATCTCAATTTCTGTAGCTGAAAATTTGAGGGATAAAAGAACAAAATTTTGTGAGACAATTGTCAAAGCTTTTGAATTTCTTATACCCTAGATTTCTTGCTTGCAATAGGGTGGTTTCCTATTATTTTTTCATTGCCTAAATCGAAAGATTATTACTCCTAGAGTACGTATTTCACGCTTTTAGATTTTTAAATGATGATATCTATTTTTTGCGATTAAATGAAAAGTGAAAATTTTCTAGCGCGCGAAAACGCGACGCGTAAGTATGAATGTCAGGAAATCTCTCCGTGTGACATATTTCTGGTTCCCACTGCCGCCTTTTGAGGTGACCTTGAGGCGAGTTGAGCGCTGATACGACGCAGGCTGCTAGCGGGTAGCTGAGTACCCTGCTGGCTGGTAGCGCTTGGCTTAAATAAGGATTATTAATACCTTATGAAATGAAGAAAACTTTCCGACCTTAGCCAGTTTTAATAAGTGATTATTAAGACATGTTTCCCTGAGCTCTGCGCCTCATGCATGCATTGGTAACCTCAGACGACGTATAACTCCTATCTTCTAGTATAGAAACTAGGTCCCTGTGACGTCACGTGGAGTGGTATCGCATGGGCGCCAATCTGGCCCTTTTCAAATGAGGATAAAAATGGACCATTTCCATTCGTCTAAACTGGTATTTCTAAAACGAAATAATTTGTATATTATGAATACAGTAATGGTGGGCAACGAATCGCAATCAGTGAATTTCGTATTCTTTGATGAAGGAAACTACCCTATTGTGTGGATATAAGTGTCATAGTCATCAAGGAAAATATCTTTCTTTCTTTGTAGGCATTGAACTGGTTGCTTCGAAATGTTACTCAGCCTGTGTGCCTTCATGACCTTCTATGGTGGTTTGTGGTGGCCTTAAGTCCTACTGGTGCTTCTGCAGTTGGTAGTACTATCGGAGATCAAAATCAGCCTGATGGTGTTGCTGTTGGTGGGCATGTTGATGACAACAGGCTGGATCGTAAAGAGGATGTTTTGGCAAGTTCAAATCTTTATCCTACCGCAATCTCTGTGTTATCTGGTGTGTTCTTTGTTTCTTAGGCTTTTGGAAAGGCTCTTACAGAATCTCCTCAATATGTATAGGGTTATTGCTGTAGGCAGGGGTGCAGCTAGGAATCAAGGCTGGGGGGGGGGGGGGGAGGGTTCAGGTGCAACTAATACTTTGGGGTGTGGGGGTATTGCATACCCACCAGGTTAAGTGGGAGTTGCAGGGGCCCTCCTGAAAATTTTAAGATTAATGGTTCAAAATGACTAGTTTGACTGCTTTATGAGAGATATTTGATTAATCCTAACACTATTCTATAAGTAATACTAATCCATTAAGTAAAATGGATTAAACTTAAAAATTTCTATGAGCTCTGGGGGGGTTTTATCCTCAAAAACCCCCTTGCTGCACCACTGGTGGTAGGAATAATGTAATTGTAGGTCAAGGGTGAGAGTCGGAAAATTGCGACTGTCCTGAGGACTTATTTTTAAGATATGTGCTGCCTGCATCATTATGTTGATATAATTATTTTACACTCCAAAATATGTGAACCAACAGATACTGTTTCTTTTTCGTGAGAAACATTTCTTGAGCTGTTTTGTCTTACATATAAGTTTCAAATTCTCCTCATTTCCCTCTGCCCATCCACTCCAGTCTCTGAGCAAGTAACCATTACTTAGCCTTTGAAAAAAAATTTCTTACCAATAGGATGCCATTTCTACCTATGT
Source organism: Ischnura elegans (assembly GCF_921293095.1). Taxonomy (NCBI): domain Eukaryota; kingdom Metazoa; phylum Arthropoda; class Insecta; order Odonata; family Coenagrionidae; genus Ischnura; species Ischnura elegans. The sequence continues at coordinate 69,372,461 of NC_060250.1, forward strand.
GAAACAGTCTTCTGTATATCCCCTCTCCACATGTTCCCCTACTCATTATGCAATGATTTTGAAATTCCAAGGACCCGACCTAAGTAAGACTTCAGCATGGACCCTAGCTGAGCACGACCAGAAAATTCAGCAAATTTTGAACCTCAAAAATTACATGAAATAAATTGCTGGGCTCTAACAATTGTGAGGATTACCATTGAAAGAATTGAAATTTGTCAAAGTTGAGCTCCATGCTTAAGAAAATTTTGGGACTGTGCCGCATCAAATCTTTTCTGAGTATATTCACAAATCTCTTATCTAGGTGGCTCATGCACAACTATATTTTGTGGGACAGTGAGTTTGATGTTTCCACCCTAAGCTATATTTAAGATATGCAGATGAGTCTTTTGCAGTGATAATATCCCAACTCAGGAGTGCAATCTCCAGTCTACTCTTAAAGTAGACTAGTGAATACCAGACCAACCTATTTCCCCATTATATGCCTTCGTTTATTTGTGATTGAAACTTGACATGCATAAAATAGCCTCAAAAGCAAGCCACACAGGCTTAGAGCATGCAAATGATTGGTAAGACTTTGTAACTCAAATTGTGTAATGTGCCAAATTCCTATCATTACGGTAAGACAGGGTTTGGCTGGAAAGGGAAGGAAATGATGATGGAGTGATTTTTGAGGTATTTACATTTTATAGGACAGTAAATTGAAAGTTTGGTTGATCATCAGTGCACTGTATCAATTAAATAGTTTGTTTTTATAAATACAGGAATAAATTGGGTATTGTGCGAGTATGATTTTTTTTCATTTAATAATTCATGCAAAATATTGTAATAAGTTGGAATTGTGTTAAAATTTGCATTATATTTATTTAATACATATATGTTGGACCGATTTTAACATGATGGACTATCAAAATAGAAATACAATTGAAACCACAAAAATTTTAATGAAAGGAAGAAGAATGGATGTCAACCTGCCACTAGCTAGGATAAGTTTAAGTGCCATTGGCAGGTATATTCTTCTCCCTGGTTATGGTTTCAAAGTCAATGAAAAAGCTGGTGTTGGAGATATTTATTTTTTCCTGATTTTATAGGAATTTGGATATTCCTATCTTCAGAAATGTTCATGCTAGTTAATTAGTATTTCAACTTCATTGTAATGAATTCAAGATGACAAGGTGCATGTAATTCCAAGTTTTGTATATTGTATGTTAATATAACTCATACACACGAGACTGAAAGAGCAATTTTATTCCAGGAGCAGTCACGGGGTGTGTGTGATCATCCTCTAAGTGACGTAAGCATTGGAGGAGAAGCAGTAGCCCCCCTTCAAGAATCGTTTCACAGCCTTCTTCAAACCGTAGCTGATCTCATGCTCTTGCTTCCGATGGGGTCACCCCTTCAGACGATGGCTATCAGATGCTGGGGCATTCGGTTTAGGTCCACTGATCATGCGTTTTTGCATAGGTTAGTTGTTGGGCCTTCTCTCCGTTTTGCAAGGATGTTCGTAATTTCTTTCTCTGGTACATATTTATTTAATTAAATAAATTTCCATTCATCATTTCAGGAGCCATGTCTTCAGCAATATCAGCAAGATTCTTTCTCGGTCTGAAGAGGATCAACTTGAGGAGGGCATAAGTTCCAGTATGCATGAAAGTCATACCTCAACTCACTCATATTCACAGCAGGTAACTTCCTTTAAATTCTTCCTCCCTCATGGATCTCTTTTTTGCTGTATGTGTGGAGAGAGGGAAATTTTTTTCTTTTTTTCTGATTGAATAGAAATGTGTATTTAAGCCAAAATTTTGACATTTTGTGCTTTAATGACTTGAAAAAGAAGGGATTTTCATGAACCTCAGTGATAAAAAGTTTGTATTATGGTGACTGATTTTCCAGATATCTTCAGCACTCTTTATAATGACTTCTGCTATAAAATGTGCTATACAACCTGTGTCTTGTGACTTGTTCATGCTTTTTTTGTGTAATAAGAATGAATAGCTTGCATTGCTTCCTAATGTTTGACTTGGCTTCAATTTTTTCAGGTATCTTGTTGTGTAGTAGAAGCTTTAAAAGACTTGACTGCAAATGTGGAAATGAAAGCCTCAAGTAGACCAGCAATGGTAGGAAGCCTTAGTGACAATTCTACTGAGACATTTTGGGAATCGGGCGAAGAAGAAAGGTAAATGTCATTACTGACTCCAAAATATTTAAGTACTCTATACAATCTGTGTGAGTTCATAACTTTGTTGCATGTCTGTAATAAAAATCACATTACATAGATTATAGGTTTTTGGCTTTTGGGTTTTGATGTATAGGATCACTAATTACTGTATATTTGATCTGAAGGCTGTGTAATCATCAGCTGTAAATCAAGTTTTATTCATCATATTTCTTTTTGAAAGAATTATTCTCAAAGCATTCAGTTATTTCAAATTTTTCTTTTCCTTGGATGTAACAGACTCATGAGAAACACTATTGAAGGATTTCTGCAAATTTTTGGTACTGTGATTCATACTGTAAACAGATACTTACTGGGACGATTGAATAGCGTATAAATGCGTGTAAGAGACGCACCCTTTTATCCCAGAAATTGCAGCTGAAAATGTGGGTGCATCTTTTACACGAATTTCTTATCTTCCCCCACCCCCTCGCTCTGCAGTTGCAAGTCCAAGGGGAGCTGAGTGGGCTTGGTTTTTAGTGTGAGTCTGTCATCTGAAACCTAATGTCAAAAACAAGTGGCAGGCAGGGGAGTTTCCTCCTTAGTGACATATTTTTACAATGCTCCTGTTTGCGTTTCTTACTTGTAAGCATCGTGCCGTGCCATCCGTCACATCAGTACCTCAGAGGTGAACATGGAAAAGATCGCCTGGGGTTTTTGGCTCCAGAAGGCTCTTGTGAAATCTATGCCATGGTTATTGTCTTTCGGTGCTGAGATTCCCCCAAATGTTGTTCAATCTCTTGGGAAGATTCACACACTAGTGCCTGTCATGTTTTGCCTTAAAATTTTCCACAGCTGATTTTGCGATACTCCTATGAGAGCTATTTAAAAAAAATTGTTTGTCAGTAAGACAAGCATTGCAGTGCAGTGGCATGTGCAAAGAGAGGATCAGAATTCTTTCTACTCACTCTTATGGAACATTGTGTTTGCGAAAGCATTGATTTAAAATTGTGGATTCAGATTCAATTTCTTCAACGAATTTGGATCCGAAGTATAAGGTGAAGGGCATTATCCATAGATATTTGGATCGAAGGTATCTGATCCGACCATCCCTAGTAAGCATCATGAGTTTAAGACTACATGTGAATACCTACTTATCTCCAAGCTCCATACATATCGTGTAAATTTAGCTGAAAAATGCCTTGTAAATTTTTAGTATTGAAAGTGGAAATTTTGTTAACGGCCGAAAGTCCAGGCTTACGTCTGCTTCATTGAGCCATAGGAAAAAAATGCGGCAAATTCTTTTTCTTTAGCTCTGATGCGCAGAATAGGGGTGCGTCTCTTACACGCGTTTATATGGTACTTTTATTTGCATCCATAATCATCATTTTTGATTGAATGTTGTGTACGTATTGAAAAGATACTCTTTTATTCATTTATACGGTTGTGTATTGAAAGTGTTGAAATTCATCCTCTCCTGAATTTTCTAGGAATAAGACGAAGACCATCACGATTATTTGCCCTCCTCAAATATTTCCGAGGTCTGTGTATGTGCACATTGATAATTGCCGAGATTTAGCTGTAAGTATTATTGATTTTGTATTTATATCATTTATTTAATTTTTCTAACTACATATATGAAACATCTAGAGCTCTTAAGTGATTTAAATTGGATAATAAATGTCTTTTTTTACATAATCATAAGTAAGCATGTGATTTCCCTCTATATCGATCAAATACTGTTTTTTTAGCTTTAATGTGGAATAATGCTGGGTCACCATATTATGTATATTTTTTCCAGAATAAAGTATCCAGTGTGACATTCTTATCTGGAGGGAACCTTGAAGAACTTTTTAGGCTAAGGCTTGTTGAAGTGGAAAGCCGATCAACTGGTTGGGTCAACTGTCCAATCTTGGGTAAGGCAGATTAAACATAGGCATCCATTGTTATTAATCACTAATTATATGATGCACATATATATACTAGACTTTTTCAAGTGAAATGTCTCCCAATTCCAATGGCCCCTTCTCCCTTCCCTAATCTATTATTTTCCATCATCATAATCATTGTTAGACAGCAATCCTGAGATCAGTTTGACCCAGTTCTATGCCAAGTTCTCCTATGAGCTTATCGTTTCAAATTCATGGGTACAGCTGAGCAACTCAAATCTGAAACTGCCCAATCTGGGCAATCAGTCTTGCTATTTCTCCTTGTTGTATCTATCAACAGTGGCACACAGTCACTCATATAATACTTCATTGCCAAGTGGGAAACTGATACATGCTCCGCCAATATGATGCAGACCCAACTTGCCCATCCAGGAAGCTCTGTTGCGGAGGAGATGGAAGGCTAGCATGAGCATCAGAATTTGTTTGAATGAAAAATTTCGAATTTGACTGCCTTTTTCATGCGTGGGTTAAATTATAAATTCTTACACACACATTGTGTGTTCCCAAATGAACATTTTTCCTTATATTAAGGGCCTCTATTTTCCCCATTTTCTTAGTGCATTTGATGTGCCCAATAGAAAAATTGCTGTGATAGTTAAATCTATATTAGGTGTACTTAGATTTATTTCCATATTACCTCTTTCCTTTTATTTGCATTCATTGTGAAATTTTAAGTTTCTCCGTTCTAATGTACAGTGTCAGCATTTTATGAATCGAGGCTATTATGTGAAATCCTGGTTTTGGATTTGGTCATCAATTCAACTCAATTCCTGATTTCTCCTCATCAGATCCCACCCATCGCATCATTCGCCTTGAGGTGAAAGGGCCCGACAATTCACTGCGGCTTAGGCAGGTCAGAGTGTTGGGTGAGGTGGAGGGAGAATCGTTGAGAGTTGGTGGCCCATTGGGTGGAGGCCGGCAAAGGAGCTCAACTACAATCCAGCAGCGATGCTGTGAGGCAGAGACACTCAGAGTATTCCGCTTGATAACTTCCCAGGTAATTTTAATGATTCTGTATGTTTTTTTATTTATTTAGTCTTGCTTTTCTCTTTGTATGATAGATTTATCTTATAATTTGCACAATATTTTTGTGGTTGTGACCAAATACATGAGAATGTTTCAGCAGTACATATCTCTTATGGCCAGTTTTATGTTGGAATTTTTTTTTTTAGATATCTATTTCATTTTTTGTGTGTAACAATATGCATTAATGTATAATATTTTTAAAACAGATTGGATTTCAAACTTTTTTGTGTAGAAAAAGGAATGTTCAATGATTAGGTAAGAACTAAATGTGGTAAATACTGCCATCTGAATACATAATAATAATAATAATAAATTTATTGTTCTAGGACCTTGTCCTATGGAACATATCAAATTTTACACTTAAGTCTCAGCAGTGAACAACATAAAAAAGTGGAAATACAATTTAACAGTATTAATAACAAATATATTACAGTATTTTAATTACAATCATATTTTTCGAGTAAATAAACAAACATTTTCATTTTGAATTGATTAACAGTTTTACAATTAATAATATCATCCGGTATTTCATTCCAAAATCTTATAGCAGAGTTTAAAGTGGACAATTGAAACACCGTAGTTCGGCAATTTGGTATTTTAAAACGCCTTCTAGCTCTTACAGTTCTACTGGTTTCACTCTGGTTACATATAATCATATTGTACAGATAGTCAGGTGTTTTGGATGACAATATTTTGTAAACAAAAACAGATAGCAGGAATTTAGTTTTCTGTTGGGGTTTCAACCACTGCAGCTTTATGTAGTAAGGAGTGACATGCTCCCGGATATTTATATCATATATATATCTAATCGCAGAATTTAAAAGTGTTTGTAACTTCTGATATAATTCACCAGTTAGGTCGGAAAAAACAAGGGAACAATAGTCCATATGTGGAACCAGCAAGGTATTCGCCAATTTTTTTCGTACTTCTATTGGGATTAGGCGTTTGAAATGTTTGATCTGTGCCAATATTTTATGTACCTTGTTAGAAATAGTGGATACATGTTCGTTCCACGTTAGCGTATTGTTCATAATGACCCCTAAGTTTTTTACCGTGCTTGAATAGCCAATATCAACGCCTTCAACTTTTATTTTCGGTAATCTGTCATAGTTGAGTTTCCTGACATACATTGGAGTACCAATAATAATAGCTTGAGTTTTATGGGGATTAAGTTTTAGTAAATTCATTCTGGCCCAATCACAAACGTGATTAACATCTTCATTTAATTTTTCAATGGCATTATCAATGTGTGTTGGGTGACAGTCTAGATAAATTTGTAAATCATCTGCGTAGAGGTGATATTTCGAATGGGTAATTGAAAGTGGTAGATCTTTTATGAAAATTGAGAATAAGAGGGGACCTAATATTGAACCCTGGGGCACACCACATGATACTACCGAGAAGCTAGACAGTACTCCGTCATCTCCTTTTACTGCTTGAGTTCTCTGGAACAAGTAAGAACGGAACCAATTAATCACTGGGGTGGAAAATCCTAATTGGTTCATTTTATCCAGCAACAAATCGTGATTAACACAATCAAAAGCCTTCGAAAAATCAAAAAGTACAAGAATGGTAACTCTCTTTTGATCTATTGAGAAGCGAATGTCTTCGGTAACTCTAATGAGGGTCGTTTGTGTACTATGTCCCTTACGAAAACCTGACTGATAGTTATCCAGCAAATTATTAACGGATAGGAAATCTAACACAGAGTTGTAGACGAATCTCTCAAGTGGTTTAGAGGCGATAGGCAGCAGTGAAATAGGGCGATAATCAGATAGTTGTGTAGGGTTTTGGATTTTCTTAATAGGCTTTACAATGGCTCTCTTCCAAGCAACGGGGAAAACAGAGTAGTTCAGTGAGCAATTATAAATATCAAGCAATGTCGGAAATATCACACTCATAACCACTTTCAGTGTTTTATTATTAATCCCATCATTTCCAGCAGCATTAGACTTGATGCATTGGAAACATTTTAGCATGATCTCGGGAGTTAGATTCGGAAAGTAAAACGTATCATTTCCAAATTCATTGACTTTGAGCAGGTTGACTCCTAATGCACTATTACGACCTGTGGCTGGACTTACTGTTGTCCCGGGGGTGATATTGGCTGATAAACTGATAAAATAATCATTTAATGTGTCAATTGGAACATCGAGTGTTGTACCCTGATTTCGAGACTTAATCAGTCCAAGTCTTCGAATTTCGTTCCATATTGTTTTAGAATCCCACTTGTCCATAAAACATTGGTTATAATAGTCTTCCTTAACCTTTTTCATAATACTTTGGGCCTCATTTCTCAGTTTTTTATACTCCAGAAAAAGTTTTTTAGATTTACTCCTTGTGTAACTGCGGCGAATTATGTCCCTTTTATTGATAATATTTTTTATTTCCGGGGTAATCCATGGAAGTTGGTTTCGTTTCGGAGTAAAACTTTTTAGTGGGGCATGAATATCTAATAATTGATTTAAATTAATCATAAGGGTTGATACCTTGGTATCTACAGAATTGGTGGACATGAAGTCTGCCCATGGCATATTATCAAATTCTTCTTGAAAATTACGGAGAACAAATTTACTGAAATCGCGGTAGCAAATTACCTTCTCTTTCATTTTTGGCACCTTAAGATTAAATTTTATGTATATTAAATCATGGTCAGATAAGAAAGGAACTGGATATTGGCCATGTTCCTTTATTTTAGAAAGGTCAATAATAAATATATCTAATAGAGTACTTGATGTGAGCCGATGATGAGTTGGATGAGATGGTACTAAAGACAGATTGAACCTGAAACATAGGTTTCTTATGTAGTTACTGTCATGCGTAATCTTTAAAAGATCCGAGTTAAAGTCACCACATATAAGTATGTTACTATATGATGGAAGGAAGCCTGCCAGCGTACATTCAAAACATTCACTCAAGTAACCAACCTTAGGAGGTCTGTATACAACACCAAGTAAAATCTTTCCAAGAGGACATGTTATTTCAACAAACATAAATTCAGGCTTGAAGTTTTCATTGACACAGGACAGTATCTTTCCATTGAGATTCTCTTTGAACAGGTTTGAACATACATACTTGGAACAGGTTTTGAACTCTTTGAACAGGTTTTCCCTCATGAAGACTAAATTGTTTTTTCCTAAAAGAAACAGGAAAATGTGACTTTAAAATGGCAAAAAATTTTGTGAATCAATTTTTTAAATTGAGTATTTAAAAAATTAAGATAAAATGTAACCAATTCATCACTATATTTATCCACAGGTCTTTGGGAAGCTCATTCTCGGGGATTCCGCTGAGCCGCAGGTGGGGAGCGGGCGCATAGGAAAAGTTGGCTTTGAAGATGCTTCAAAAGAGGAGAGGAGAGGGGATGGGGAGAGAGGAGGATTGAGGAAAGGCAAATCGTCAGGAGCGTCAGCATCCGTTGGGGTTGTTGAAGATGGCAGCAATGATCTGAAAGAACACATGGTTGGAATCCTGTTCAGCCGCAGCAAACTAACTCACCTTCAAAGACAGGTGAGCTCATTATTCAAAGTGGATCTCAGGTTGGTGTGGTGACTTAGGTGTTGGCTTCCCACCTTGTAGGTCTGGGTTCTGGTAAATGAAGAGAGTTGTCATGTATGTGCTTCCCAATTCCTGCTTGATTTCTTCTCGAGGGCCCCTCAAGCACAGTACTCCATCCATTGGATGGGTCATTTGTTGTTCATACCTCATCTTTTATCTCTTTTTGAGTGTCTTACACTGTGAATGAGAAGTAATGTGCTTGCTCTTTAGAAAAAAATAAGAGGAATTGAATTAATTAGTTGTTTCAGGCGTGATTTTATGGAATCTACTTAACATAATGAAAAGTGGAGAAAACTTTATAATTCCACGTAAATATGGAAACTATTTATGTGGAATTAAAAAGGAATTGAATTAAGTGTGCTCACTACCTAGACAAAAAGCTTCTCTGCAATTATCAGAATTTCCCATTTTTTTACTTAACCTTGGCTGAAATGCACTTAAATTTATTGGTGTATTCAGAGGTGGAAAGAATTGGTTCAATCATAATGAGTTATTGTTCATTTTAGCATTAAAATTGAGGAAAAAAGACTGAATACTGATGTTTTCCAAACATTATTCAGCCTCAAAAATAAAGGTATCATGTAATAGCTGGAAACATTTGTCCTTCATTGTCAAATGTAAATGTTATGCTTTACTTCATTTCTGAATATAAAGCTACATTATTGAAAGTGCTCACAAATATTTCAAGAATTTTCTGTGTGTCTGCTTGGTGTTATCATCAAAACTCAAATTATTCATCAGTATATTCTATTACTGAATATTTAAATTGTTAATGCAGTTCTGCCATGAGTTTTCATGCTGAAAAAGAAGACCAATTGTTGCTACATACATATCACTTTTCAAGTGCTATGTTTTTATGGACGTAGCGGTCCCCCTTAAGGTTTTCTGGTGGGAGTGTGTTTGTGTGTCATTCTTAGAATTTCCTTTTCTAAATTTTGTTTGTTTTTAAAAAGTTGGACATTACACCCTATTTGGTAATTCTTCAGGTTTGTGCACACATCGTGCAGGCCATCCGGAAGGAAGCTGTGAGAGTCAGAGATGAGTGGGAAGCCCTCCTTTGCTCTGGTCCACAAACACCTCAGGGAGCTAGTTCTCAGGGAGTGTGGCCTAATATTACCACAAATGGTAAGTTTTTTGTTTGTAATTTTGTTATTCATTGACCCATTCAACATAAATGTGCTGATACTTAAATGGATGATCATGGTGCATCTTGATTAGTATTCTTATTTTATATTTTTATTAAGGCTGCAAATCATTTATAAATTATTTGAGCTGTGCACATCATGAATTTTCATTTTTAATGTATAAGAATCAAATCTCTTAGAAATAATTCAGCATGAAACAAGATTTTATTGTGTAAAGAAAGTTAAGTCAATAGAAAAGATTAATGTTAAATTAAATTCCTTCCTGAAAAGTTCTAATTGCTCACACATGGTTAAAAATGGTGACAATTTTAAGTTCAGGGGGTTACGTTTACAGTAAAATTCTGTCAAATTGCTGTAGGTGACATCACTTAAAAAAGAGCAAATGCCTGATGTTTGTATTTGAATATGAATTCTATTCATCCAATAAATTTGAATACGGTGGAGCCCATGTATAGCAAATTTCGGGGGCCTAAAAATTTACTTCGTTATTACCAAACTTTATTACATGTGGACCTGCCCTTATGAACTTTGAACTTCAAACAGAGCATACTGCAGTAATATTGTGGCGATTATTTTTTAGCTGCACAAAGGAATGGAAAAAATTTCTGAAAGCCTTTAGAGAAAGAGCTACCGCCCAAATCAACCCAGAAAGCTGTTACCTCTTTCCATTTCAGAGCCTGCCTCCTGCACCAACTTCTAAAGAAATCCTCACACCAGAGATGCTCAAATTAATGTACCAATTCAACTATCTTTCATGCAGTTAAGATGATTGACAGGAAACAGATTATTTTGTTTTCTCGAATTCAAACGTTCATAAATTCCCCTGTTTTCATTGCAAAATTTTTACCGTACTATAGAATGTGCGTCGGAGATTTTTTCAGGTGCAAACTAGCCATTGGAGAAATGAAGTCATCTTTCTACTTGAACAAGGCTTCAATTCAAATACAGTTGAAGTCATGGTCAAACATGGAGTGGGGATACTTAAATCTTGTAAATTTGCAGTGCGATTCAGTCTTTTATTAATAAAATTAAATAACATACTTCATTAATTCCTCTCATAATTTCCGAATTTTCACAGTGTTGTTTTAAATCTGATGAAGAAGGTTTTGCAGTCATCTTCAGGTGAGAACTGGAGTTCAGAAGAGGTTGAAAATATAAAATATATCTTCTTCTGAGACCAACTTCTTTATAATGGGCCTCCTTTCGTTATGCCTTTGTTAAAAGCAGGATTTTTTGTACGGCTTAAAGGCCTTCTTTGATAGGGAATGCCTTTCACTTCGTTTTACGCAGAACTATTTTATAAGTGGGTTTATTATAGGTGGCTCCACTGTGTTTCCCAAATTTGCAATTTGATTTGCTGGGAAATTTAATTCAGTTTTATTTATTGAGTATTATTATTTATTAAGATAACTTATATGCCCAAGCTTTTTCTTGCCACTTTAAGTTAACAATGGCTGAAGGGAGGACGCAATTGCTTTTTGAATTTGATGATGATATCATGATTTCAACAAAATTTTATGTCGATATATTTCTTGAATTCTCAGGAAAAAAAATGTCTGCGAGTTGTATAGTATAGGTCAGCCATTTCAATTTGAATTTATTTCAAGTGAGAAGCAAAAACTATACTCTCTACCATTGTTGATACATTATTTTAAAAATTCAATTTGCCCTGTTTTGTCATTTCTGTGGGACTATATGAGACCTTGTCTCTCATTCATAGAATATTTCTGATTGGAAATATTTATACCCTATAACTTTCTCGTCTAATTCCAGCACAACAAATTAGTGATGCTGCTAGAAGTGGAAGTAATTCTCCTCCCACAGACACCTATTGTTTTGAAATGCTCTCCATGGTGTTGGCATTGTCAGGCAGTAGTGTCGGACGAGCATATCTGTCACATCAATATGGCTTACTGTCAGATTTACTTAGTCTACTGCACACTGGTTCTGCAAGAGTGCAAAGACAGGTATGGTTCAGTTATTCATCGTTTTTTTATTGAATTGAATGGTGGTAAATTTTCAACAGAATGTTCGCTAAAATTCATTGTTTTCCTAGCATTTAGAATGGATAATGTATCCATAATATTTTTTGTTTTCATATGATCATATCACAAATAGATGGCATAGTCCTAATACATAGAAATAAAGAAACATTCTTCACATTTTTAAGCATTGATTTAACAGTTGTTATGTGATGATGTTAGGTACTATGATCATGAAGGAGATATTGTTCTGGGCGTACTACTGTTTAAAAGTAGAAATTTTTATTTAATTAAGGTTACTTCTTTGCTGAGAAGAATGCTGCCTGAAGTCTCACCCGCTGCTTTGGCCTCTATATTAGCCATTGAGCGTTTGCCACCTGCTGATTTTGGTGTGGTTCCTCAGCACCAACCATTGGGAGCAACGAAGAGGAGCAGTGCATCATTCCATAATTCTACTGAATCTGCTGAACCATCATTTAATATGCACAGGTGAGATTTATCTTTTAAAATAATTCAAAATCCTTTGTGAATGTTGGGTTTTAAAAATGGAAATCACTTAATGCACTCAGTTATCTACCTTTTGATATTAGATATTGAAAATATAGACAATAGAAAAATATTAAAAATTGGTACCTTGAATCCTTTTTTTTTATTTGTGGCTAATCCAGGCATATTTTGTCTGTTATCTCTCTAGGGTGGGCATTCTTGATGTTTTCCTTAGCTGTATTTCCAAAGCATTGATAGTTCAAGTTAAGGTGAAAGGTAAGGATGCTTCCATAGCGGCTGGATTGGGAGCCGCTGGATCAGGGGGCTCAGCTTCTGCTCCTGGCCTAGGACCTGCTGTTGGAGGAGGGGGTAAAAGTGTGACGACAGTTACGTTGGCAACCTGCATTCACCCAAGAGGTGATTTGGCTGGTGGAGGAAGGTGGTGGCTCAGGGGCTGTATGACACGAAAACTTGCTGAAGTTATCATCCAACTTCTCAAAGATATGGCTCAGGTAAGTGTTCAGTGTCTTTTTTTCTGCATCTATTTTCAGCTAAAATATGTTTTGTGGTGTTAATTAGTCATTATACTTGTATGTTGACCTGCTAAAGTTAAAAGTTGTTTTTAATAATTATTTTAGGGAAAATTATCTGAAGCTTGGGCTCAAGTGACAAAAGGAGCTGTTGCAGAGGGAATTTTGAACCTCACGAGACTTGGAGAATCTATCAGAACATCTCCAAATGACTGCCTCCGAACGCCTACTCTTTGGCTTGCCCTTGCTTCCTTGTGTGTCTTGGACCCAGATCATGCACGTCGCCTTTCGTCTGGACGTTGGGGAACTTCTGGGGTGGCCCAGGATGCCAGTGGACAATCTGTTGGAGCTCATGGAGTTCCTGCTCCACCTCCTAGGGTAAGTATTGTGATTATGGTCTTATGAGTTGATCATTGATATGGTAGGAAAATGGGCCTACCTGAAATTTATTCCATTTTGCTTACAGATCCTTTCTTGTCATTCCAAAATATCTTTTTCCAATGAAATCTTTACTTAGCTCTTATACCCTTTTCCTCCTAGAAAATAATTATACGTACATATTTCTTTTTTCCCCATACAGCTGTAATAGAGGCAAAAATCATCCATCTTTTTAATTTTATGTTCAAATTTGGTTGATACTTTTGACCTGGTGTCAGTATCATGGCCACTGGTCTAAATCCTTTCCATAAATATTTTTTGAGGCTGTTAATTATTTCCACAAAAAGTACATAAGAGCAATAGATGTGGCTTCTAGATATGTTTAATATTTTACTTTGTCATGCATATGTTGCAATAGTATTGATTCCTTTTTAATTGAGTGGGTAAAATATATATGTACATAATTACTTTCATCCAGTAGTTCATATGTATGTTAAAATATTATATGTATGTTGTTTTCAAGTGAAAGTGAATTATGTATTAACTAAAAATATACAAAGAGCTTTGTTATTCGATTGATGTTTTTTTCCACTTTCATTTTACTCTATTGAGCTGTTATGTCACCACTTAATTTATTCTGTTTATATTTATTTACAGCCCACTTGCACAAATCATGATGATGGTGAAACAACTGCTATCATTCAGTGCAACTCTTGTGGTAATCTCTGTGCTGACTGTGATCGCTTCCTTCACCTACACCGTAAAACACGTCTACATCAGAGACAGGTATGTTATTTAAATTGGATTCTCATATAAAGCTTTATGTACATCTACAAATCATATTTAGAATAATTTGCTATTGACAATTTTCATGGAACACCTAACTGATATTTTTTATGGTAAAGATTTTAATAAAGTGGAGATGGATTTTGGATATTTAAAGTTTAAGGTTCTCCTCTAAAAATAATGGTTTGATTACAGAATTACCTAATGATCTGTATATAATCTGCTGATCTGTTGTACACTCTTTTTGTTTTGTTTGTAATATATTAGTGAGAAGCATTTTGTAATGGAATGAAAAGGTAAATTTGTGGGTAATTTTAGCTGTGTGTAAACTGAAAAATAGTCTGGAAAGCTTTGAGCATCAACTTGTACATTATGTGAGGCATTGCTTACAAGTGTTATTGTCTCATTACTCATGTATTAAAATTTGTAACAAATTTAATGAAAATAATGGGTTTGAAGAGTTAAATACAGTACTCTGTGTTTCCCATGACATATCTATGTACTCAATATACACTCCTTAAAATGGCCTCATCTCTAAACATATAACTAGAGATGTGCGAATAGTATCCGCGAATACTCGAATACCTCGAATATTAGAAAGTATTCGATATTCGAGGTTTCGAATAGTTATGCGAAAAGTACCGCCTCGAATACCTCGAATACTTTGAATTACGCGTCATACACTGTCGCACGCACGTCGTTGGTGGTTGACTCGGAAAAATGTAGAGAACTGTAGTCATTTAGTGCTCGCAGCGCCGTTTTACGCAAGTTGACGAATTACATCAAATTCGTGGATTTTAGCGGTGAAAAGAGTTCGACGAGGGGAACCGAAAATGGTCGGGTGAAAAAATCCGAAAATCCCCGATTCCCCCCACCAGGAGAACCTCAGTGCCGTGGGATAGCAACCTTCGGGCATTTCCCACGATCCGCTATCCCCCTCCATTCAGCACTCGCCTCACCCACTCTGAAGCTTTCCTCTTCTCCGAAATCAAACAAAAGGTCCCAGCTCGCGCAGGGATCGCATTACGAAGACCCCTGCTTCGAAAAAAATATCGAGTTACGAGAACAATAAAAACGTGTTTCACGCCCTCCCCCTTTTTCTCACCCACTGACCTTTTTCTGGCTACCTGCTTCGAAGTTACCCATTTCTGGAGGTCAACTGCTGTGTGAGTACCGTGGGATACTTACATTAGCGCATTTCCCAAGATCCGGTATCCCTCTCCATTCTGCACTAGCCCACCCCTCTGAGGCTTTCTTCTTCTTCGAAATAAAAAAAGGTCACAGCTCGCGCAGGGATCATATTACGAAGACCTTAGCTTCGAAAAAATACCGGGTTACACGAGAACAATAGAAACGTGTTTCCGGCCCTCCCTTTCCTCCCCCACTGACCTTTTTTTTCCTACCAGCTTCGAAGTTCTCCATTTCTGTGGAGGTCAACCGCTGCATGAGTCATCTATTAGCGCAAAAGGTGTCTAAGGATAACTTTCGTCAATTGATGTTACACCTTTATTGAATTGAAATATTAGTAATGTGCGCGTAATTTCAAAAAGAATAAGACCAAACACGACGTATGTCTGAGTTTATTTAAGCATTTTACGCAAAGAAATAAATGTCAAAATACGACGGAGACCTAGCATTCTGGCGAAACTCGATATGAGCAGCAAAGCTTCTCGGAAGTTGATGCCGTATTTTTTTCCGAAAACATATATCAAGTTACAATTAATGAGTGGTGCTATAAATCTTTATTTTTACAGTCCCAGACAAAGGGATATTTTCACAGAATATTTGGTTTCTCCCTGATAGCAATTCCAATTCATCTTATCTCGTGAGAACTCCCAAAGATGGACTGAAAATAATTGAAGAAAATCCGGTGGAAAAGAGCTTGTATTTTGCAAAATGCCTCAGATTGTCAGCTAGCACTTGGTAGCAGAAGTGGGGGTAAAGCGATGTTAGTTGAATTAATTATATGCCCAATTGTTTCCATAAAATTAAAATATTCATTAATCAGCTAAATTCCTGTTCGAATCCTTTAAAGTAAATCAAAATTACTCCCCAAAATCTTGAGTTGCCTGCTGCATAGGCAACCGAGTCAAACATTCCAGCATTCATCATTTAGTATTCGAGGTATTCGAAATTCGAGGTATTCGAATATTCGAATTCGATATTCGAATTCGAGAAATCTGCTATTCGACCCATCTCTACATATAACATATCTAAAGTCCCTATAATCTATTTACTTTACGATGCATTGAATTATGCTTACTGTTGGTTTCCAAATACTTTTTTGTAGGCCCTCAAAGATCAAGGTTTCTACATTAAATCACATTTTTAATCATATTAAAAAATTTAGCTAGTACATGCATGAAAATGCATGAATTGTTTATATCAAGAAATAATTTTTAAACATGGTGAATACATTATTGCATAACCATGCATATCATATGTTTTTATCAAGAATACTCATAAGAATGGTTTTTTTGCATTTCTGTTGCTTATATATACATATATGTAATTTTACCAATTAAAATAGGGCTAAGGCCCACCACTTAATGGTTTATGAACCCTCTGCTGTACGGGCACCACTATTTTGGAGCCACTGCTGTTAGGTATTGCATGATCAAGCACCAACAACTTAATGACTCTGCAATGTATCTTTTAGGTTTGCAAGGAAGAGGAGGAGGCTATAAAAGTGGATCTGCATGAGGGCTGTGGTCGAACAAAGTTGTTTTGGGTCCTTGCCCTTGCTGACTCTCGTACTCTAAAAGCCATGGTTGAGTTCAGAAGGGATGGGGCTGGTGGTGGAGCTGGAACCAGCATTGGTGGTGCTGGGGGCTTGGGCTTAGGAGGGATTGGTGGTGCCAGTGGAGGTGGAGGCCATGGCTATGGAGTTGGCCTTGGCGGAGCATCCAGAGCCATGAGCTTACTTGGAAGTGGCGTAGGAGGTCCTGCAAGGCTTGGTGCTGCTGTGACCTCTGGGATTTGCAGATTCTGTGGCACTACTGGAAATTCTGGTCTATTAGCTATTGGGAATGTGTGTGCTGACCATGAGTGCCAGGTAATGCTTCAAAATATATTTATTTGTCGTTAACTTTTCTATTCCTTTGTAGGCTAAAAATTCAAAATTTTACTCATTACGAACATGTAGTAATTTTGAGCTATCATATTAATTATGCCACCATTTTGAGTGGATGATCGATGATTTTTACTACTTAGCTTAAACTTTTCTACATTTAAAAGGACATTTTTACTCCTTCATCTCTTTGACTTCAGTTTTCCTTGTTCTTTAGCATTTGGTCAAAATAGGCATTTTATGTCTTTTGACATAGTCTACTTTGAAAATTTAAAGTCTTATAACCAGTTTGTAACTGCTCAGAATGAATAATCGCAGTTTCTATCTTGTATAGTCACAAAATGTCTTAATCTGTGTCATTTCCTGAGTATTTAATTATTTCAACATGTTGTGATATTTTTTTCACATTACAGGAGCATGCCCGAAATGCATGTAGTAAGCTGCACCCATGTGGGCATCTTTGTGGTGGGATTGCCGGTGAATCACCCTGTCTGCCATGCTTGCATGGCTGTGCGCCACCCCCTCCTCACCCTGCGTCCTCCTTGCAGTCCCCCACATCCCCCTCCATCTCCACGTCCCTCTCCATTTACTCTACTCCATCTAGTAAAGCGCGGCAGGCCTCTCCTCCTCCTCCACTCAAACAAGATGCTGACGACATGTGCATGATATGTTTCACTGAAGCTCTTTCCTGTGCACCAGCTATTCAGGTAATTAATATTTCAGCGACGAATTTAATCATCAGATTTAGAATACTATTATATCTTTCATTAGAATGGCTTAGGAAGATGTACATTATTGAAGAATAGGGTGGTTTCCTATCATTTTTTTATTGCCTATATCGAAAGATTATTTCACCTGGAGTACGTATTTCACGCATTTAGATTTTTAAATGACGATATCTATTTTTCGCGATTAAATGAAAAGTGAAAATTTTCAAGCGCGCGAAAACGCGACGGCTAAGTAGGAATGCCGGGAAATCTCTCCGTGAGACTTATTTCTGGTTCCCGCTGCCCCCCTGTGAGGTGACCTTGAGGCGAGGCTTAGCGCTGATACGACGCAGGCTGCTAGCGGGTAGCTGAGTACCCTGCTGGCTGGTAGCGCTTGTCTTAAATAAGGATTATTAATACCTTATCAAATGAATAAAACTTTCCGACCTTAGCCAGTTTTAATAAGTGATTATTAAGACATGTTTCCCTGAGCTCTACGCCTCATGCATGCATTGGTAACCTCAGACGATGTATAACTCCTATCTTCTCGTATAGATACTAGGTCCCTGTGACGTCACGTGGAGTGGCATCGCATGGGCGCCAATCTGGCTCTTTTCAAATGAGGATAAAAATGGACCATTGCCATTCATCTAAACCGCTATTTCTAAAACGAAATAATTTGTATATTTTGAATACACTAATGGTGGGTAACGAATCGCAATCAATTCTTTCGTTTTCTTTGATGAAGGAAACTACCCTATTCTATACATCTAGTCTAAATGCAGTACATAATCAGTCTAATAGCCCATTGTCGTGGCTAAATTTCTGGCCATATACCCTGCAGAGCGGCTGAGATATGTAGACCAAGGAGGTTGTGTTGCAGAAGTGACTGTCCTCCATTATTCTTTGGAAAATAAAAAAATGTGATGTGTTCCAGTAATATAATTTGAAGGGAAGGATAAGAGTAATTTTAACTTAATCATTTAATTGCATCCATTTTCCAAATAGTTTTTGCCTTGCATTCAGTGGAAGACAGATTTATGATACATTGCTTTTTTTATTTTTTATTTTGAGTCACAATATTGCTACGTATACAGAGACATATGACATGAAAATATGTTGACGAATTGGAGGGATTTTCTGTACATTCATTGTCCTTTGATCTTGCTATGAAGGCATTGATTTTAGCATCCAAGGTTGGTCAGTAATTCAACATTTGTAATATCGCTGAGAGTTTGAAATTTAGGGTTCCTGATCATCTTAGTTGTTCATGGTGTTCTGTTTTCAATCATTAGGGTAAATTTTGCAAAGTCATCAATTTAAAGCATTTTTTTGAGATAATAAACATTCGAAGAATTTTATGTAAAATCTCATCAAATTTTTGGCTCTTGCTTACATTTTTAAAGGAATAGGTAGCAAATTTTTTTTTTGTATTTTGTTTCAATTTATTGAAGCATGGAACCTTTTTTGACTTTGAGCATCATGAAATTAAACTGAAGTAATGCATTTTATTTTTGATGTTAGTACTTTAATAATTTTTCTTTATATTCTAGCTAAAATGTGGACATGTATTTCACTTGCATTGCTGTCGCAATGTTCTACTGAAAAGGTGGGCTGGTCCTAGGATTACCTTTTCATTTGCTCAGTGTCCAATATGTAAGGTGAGCGTATTTCATTTATACATCCATTAGTAAAAAAAAAAATCTTTTAATGGCAGGTTGTTGAAATTATTGTACGGGAAAGATAATAATTTTTCACAATCCATGAGGATCACTGATATTCAACATTGTGAATGTTTCAGGCTGATGTACACCATACTATTCTTGAAGACCTGTTGGCCCCCATAAGATCTCTTATGGAAGATGTTCGAAGGAAAGCCCTGATGAGACTAGAGTATGAAGGCCTTCATGGTGCAGATGCAATACTCGCTCCTAATGGTCGATTTCATGGTGATCCTGCTGCTTTTGCAATGGATAGATATGCATATTATGTTTGTTTCAAGTGTAAAAAGGTTAGTAAATAATCCACTGTAATGAAATATAATTACATAAATTTAATTCTTTTATCTCATAGATTGTTACGTTATGATTCCAAAGTATCTATTGTTCCATCTATATGAACTTCTAAACTTCAGTTTACTGGTCAGGAGAACCTTTAATTGGTATTCTATAGTAAGGATCAATATGAAAGATACTGATCATAAATAATTTTGGGGGTATTGACAATATTTCATGTCTTCAGTTCAATTTTGTTACCATGATAATGAAGATGAAAGGAAAATAATTAATTTTTAATAATGTCCATGAACATCAGAATAAAAATTGATACCCAATTGAAATAGAGTTTTTTACATCTTTGGTATCATTAAGATTGAGATTTATCCTCCATGCATCTTTTCTAATTGGCATAGAGTATGCATTAATTGGTTCAAAATAAAATCATTGCATTGCAAAGAATTAATATTGTGTATTTGGGAAAAATAATGGAATCAAGAAATTAAATTAAAAATTCCAAAATGTGCTGATATTTTTGTAGGCTGCTATACACCATAGCAATGGCGAAAAGACTTTGGTAGTGGCAGAGCAGTCAACAAATTTTTGATGAATTCGTTTTGCTTTTTAATTTTACGGGGAGTTATGTGTTTCTCCACACTAAAAAATATGCTGTAAATTCTCTTCAAGGCTTACTATGGTGGTGAAGCAAGATGTGATCTTGAGGCTGGTGGTGGTGACGGAGGTGAAGATTATGACCCTTCAGAGCTGGTGTGTGGCGCGTGCAGTGACGTATCCAGGGCCCAAATGTGCCCAAAGCATGGAACTGATTTTCTTGAGTACAAGTGCAGGTATTGCTGTTCAGTTGCTGTGTTTTTCTGCTTTGGCACCACACACTTCTGCAATGCCTGCCATGATGACTTTCAGCGAGTGACAAATATTCCTCGCCATGAACTGCCTCACTGTCCTGCAGGTATGTCTCTAAGCTTTAATAGAAAGTTTCTTATAACTTTCTCTGTGTACTTTAAATACAAAGAATCCCTTTTGATAGTTTTCAAGAATGTAAGAGGGCCATTACTGATCATCTTTTAGATTCTAAAGCAATTATGGAAATAAATTTTTCATCATTTTGGCGCTAAAAATTTAACTTTAAGCAGATGCATTGTTATATGTCTAAACTAGACAATAGATTAAAAAATCTGAGGCTTTGGGGGGGGGGGGGGAATCTATTCCCTCATTACTCCCCATAGTTACACAACTGATTTCAGTCACTAGTGTCGCCCACAAGTTCAATGGTTGCAATGCAATACAATGCAATAGTAATGTGTTTGGCTCAAAGTTTGAATGGAAAAATATCTGAAAAATTATCTAGGATTGTTTTCTGCATAAGAAGGATAATTTAACTTAGTATGCTCTAATTTTCTGTAAAGGTCAATTCTAGCCTGCATTTTTTCAGATAGAGCTGACATTTTTGTAAAAAAATATCCAACCTAGAGAATTTTTAGCACTCATATTTTTTGTTATTTTTGATAGAAAAATCTAGGCAAACACATTGAGCATTAAAGTGGAGCAGTTGCGACTACAGTGTATTGTAAATGACACCGATTTAACAGTGTTAGATGAAGACATTAAATCAAGAAACCATGCTGAATATCAGCTTCATGTAGTTCTGCTAAAGTCTGTTGGAAGCACTGAAATCAGTCATTACGATGAGGATAAGAAAACAAGCATAAAAAAATTGTGGGTTCTGCATCCTCACTGTGTCCCTCTTCCCCTTGAAATCTTTGTGATGCTTGTTTAACCAGACATTCATCTTGCTGCTATCTGCAGCATACTCAAGTCCAAACCTCACCGTATCTTTCCTCCTAAGACAATGAGCCCTTGTTGCAGGTGGCTTTCCTTATATCCCAGGATACTATCCTGATATTTTTGGGTGGCTGATACCTTGTGCTGACTGGGATTCCAATTATTTTATTAACTTAATATTTGAGAACACAAAGTAAGTTTGAGTTATTCAAGTTTGACTCTAAGGGACAGTTTCACAATGCCTGGTTAGCGTTATCTGTAACATGGTACAGCCAGAACCTTAGCTGAGCAGGAGAATGTTAGCTAGTGAGTTACAATAAATAAAAGTAGTTCATAGTATCGTTTCCTGTTACTCATGGTCTCAAGTGCAAGGATTAGTTAACTCCAGTTTTCATACTCCGCAAAATTTAAACCAGAAATTATAAAACCGCCCCTATGAGGATACCCTCTCACAATCTTTTGAGTGTGATAAAACTACGAGAATTAGATTTGGTAGGCTGTCCTCTTTAATACACCTTTATTCAGAGTGAAATTTATAATGTGTGATGATGTGACTCCTATGTTTCAGGGCCAAAGGCTAAGCAATTAGAAGGGGAGGAGTGCCCTTTGCATGTGGCCCATCCACCAACTGGAGAAGAATTTGCTCTTGGCTGTGGCGTGTGCCGTAATGCACACACATTTTGAATTGAGGGAGTATTTGTGCAATGCCTTGTCTACATAGTTAAATATTGGTGATATTAATTTTCATGACAGTGATACATGACACCTCATATCCCTCTCTCTGTCACAGGGTCTGTTGAGATGTATTCATCAATTGCTTCATGGAATGATTAATCTAAAAGTAACTGCTATTGTGCTTTAAAAGTATTCCATTATCACTTCCTGGATATGTTAAGTCTGTATAGTATTTTTGTAGGATTAGTGATAATGGCTACCAGAGTTATTTGAGAGCACCTTATGAGTCTTACACTACTCAGTAATGCTTTTAAAATGATATGTAATATGATACTCTTTTTACGGTGAAGCCTAACGCTTGCCAGACTTACTGGCTGGAATATACATAAGTATTTTTATGCCATTTTCACTTTTAAAGTCCTACTTATGTATCAATGTTTGTATACACTGACATGTGCCATAATAGTTATGATCTCATGGTTTATGATGGTTGGAAATGTCTAGAAGAGAATGGAATGAAGAAATGCTATACAAAGCTGCTTCTCAAGAATTGATCATTGTGAAGTATAGATGCCCTAAAGGTTACTTCACTGGGGCAATAGGAATGGTAATGAAGTTCATGAGCCTGTGGAATCATCTTTTGACATTTTTGTTTCAGTGAAGGTGGTGGAATAATATAAATGGAATACATATAATTAATCCGTAATGTATCAAGACTGACTGATCCTTAGCATCCATTTGTCTGCCTAGGTTGATCAGTATCATCTGCTAATAGAGAAATTGATTATAGAAGCCTACAGGGTTAAAATATTACTTTGAAATTCAGTAATTAATCCCTGAAATATGTCAGTACTGGTGTAATGCAAATAATAATCATGTATATTTACGTGTATGTTAAATATCAAAAGATTGTTTCTTTTTTAAATTCCTCCTCCATGGCAGTGTCTTTGAAGTACAATCATCATGAATTTTTACATTTTTGATACATTGTTTCTAGTCATTGTTGTCATCTTTTTAGCACCTTTGCAAGTTTGTTAATCTTTATTTCTAGTTTTATGATCTTAGATTCATGTTCCATGTAATGGCTCAACTTAATTATTACCTGGAGTAACTGACTGAGCCCTTGTAAGGAATATTTTATGTTTGAATCTGTGTAAGTGATCATTGAATGTGTACTGGTTACCTGCATTTTGCAAGTATGTTTGGGAGAAAAGAGAATAAAAGCTAAAGAAATTTCATAATGGTGTATGTACTTTTGCTCAAGTTGGTGTACTGGTTAAGTTGTAATGAAGATGGGTCTACTGGGTTCTCTATTTTCAGGATTTTATCCCTTGGCATTCTTAACACCCTTCCCTCTACGTTCCACCAATGTAATCCTGCCAATTTTGTCCCTAATGTTCTGCTATTGGTGCCACTGAGCGTCTTGTGAATACTTGCTCTTTTCAGTCAGCACAGTGATATGATAGCTAGACCATATGATGAATATTTTCTTAATGATACAACTGATGATACAAGAGTAAGGTGAAAAGTTCTCGGCATGATACAGCAGGGGCGCAGCTAGGAATTAAGGCTGAGGGGGGGTTTAGGTGCAACTAATACCGGGGTGTATGGGGGTATGGTATACCCACCAGGATAAGCGATAGGTACAAGATTAAATAATTGTGGAATTTTAAAGATAAATAGTTCAAAACGGTGAGTTTTACGGCTTTCTGAGGGATATTTTATTCATCCTTACACTATTGTATTTGTAATATCAATCCAATTAAGTAAAATGGATTAAATTAAAAAATTTCTCTGAGCTCTAGGGGGGGGGGGTTTATCCCCCAAACCTGTGCCACTGTGATACAGAGATGGTGCTCCAATCAGCAAAGCAATTTTTTCCTTTGTGGGTGCTTCTCTCTGTAGTTTTTATGACAAGTTCAATAAGGCTGGCTTGTATGACCATATTGACTCAATGATGGCTGCGGATTTTCATTTTCACTGCCCTCAAGCAGTGAGGGTCCTTCTCCAACTGAATCTGGGATGCTACTCCTCAGCTAAGGGCACTAAATTCCTGATCCTGTTGTTTGAGGGGGCCAAGGGTCCTCAACTCTTCTTTCTCTGGAGCAAGGGCATAACTAGGGGGAAGGAGGCAAGCCATGGTTATTCAAGTTTTAGGTAAGATTTAAGCATGGAAAAGGTGGATGAAATCAACATTTTAAGGAAGCTGTTACAGCTCTTTATTATTTTTTTAAATTATTTGCTTGAAAAAATATTATTTTCCTTAAAGACATTTGCGATTTTTAGTTCTAGGGGGGGAGGGGGGGGGCAAGCCATGGTCAAACCAAGGGGGGCAAACCAAGTTGTGACATTAGTTTATGAGATTATTTCCTTGAAGAAACAGTTTTATTTTAGTTACATATATCTTACACTAATACATATCATTTTTCGTGGGTTTAAAGAAAATTTGTTGAATGCTTTTGTTTCAATTCAGTACTGATTTTGCTTAAAGAGTTGTGCAATTTTTGCTCACTTGCACTGTGATGTCCTTCAGCGAGAAGGACATCACAGTGCATTTCCTCGTGAGCATTAAATAATGTTTTGTGTTGCCTCCCATAAGATTTACTGCCATCGGTGATTTTTTTTAAATATTCCCATGAAGTAAATGATATACAAAGGAATAAATATGGGTCTAAGTATGGGCTTAGCCAGAATTTGAGTGTCATAATGATGCCCGGTCTCCACATAACTTTTAGTGTAAGAACTCTCATGATTGACAGAAATTTTGGGAATTTAAACATATTTCACTTTCAAAGTACTAGACTTGGATTGAGGATTGATTATAAAATCAAGTATCAAATAAGTAAGTCACTACGATAGTATTCATATTTTATTTTAGAGGTGAAATTATTCTTTCCATGTATGTACATGAGAATATGTACATGTGCGGAGTTATTATTTGTTGTATTTCAGAATATTGCATATTTACCATGCTCTCAGCGAGTTGCCTGTAGCTCAGAGAAAGTCAGTTTATTTTTTTCTAATAGGTAGGGTTAACATAATAAGCGAGTAACTCAAATTCAATCATGGGTATGATCGTCACTCTTAAAAATTTTTTCTGACAAGGAAGCATGAATTTATTAGTAATTTCACCTATTGGATATCGAGTTGGTGTGATGGCTAGAGTATTGGCTTCCCATCCCGTGGGCTTGGGTTCAAATCCCGGCGGTGGCAGAGAATTTTCAGAAACTGCCCGATCCCTGGTTGAATGCTATGTGGAGGACATTTCAAGCACAACACTCCGTCCATCGGATGGAACGTTAAGCCTGGGCACCTATCACTGAGAGCAGTCTACTGCCTTCGCCAGGTTTCTCGCCATCCTTCCTTACCTACCCTTCAGGGACGCCGACTTACAAAAAATATTGGGGGGATCTTGCCCCGGGGAATTTTATAAGTATGAGTTTTAAGTTTTTTAAGCATTTCAGAAGAGTCATATGACCAACATTAGAACCCTGATATCTCGAAACTCGATACCTGGATCCTCCGGGGAAAATCGACAAGCCTGACACAATTTTTCCTCACACCCATAACGAATTTTTGAGGGGGCTCGGGCCCCCTCAAGCCCCATGGAGTCGGCGCCACTGCTACCCTTCCCTAATGGGGAAAATAACCTTCGCTGTTGGTCACCTCCTCCATATACCATACCAATTTCACATAGGTATGTAATGAGTTTTTTTCTTCAAAAAATCAAGTTTTGTGTTTCCATTATGAATAGGTATTTTAAATGAGCTGATGCCAGCTTGGAATGATAGGGTTCTCGATAACGTGATAGTGATTTTCAACTATAGTTATATGCATGCACTATATATATATATGCATGCTAGTAGGATTGTGGTCGAGCATTCCTCAAATATAATAAATATATTTTGACTCTCTTATTTTTAAACACGTAATTAGTATTTGATTTAGTAATTTAATGTTTTTACATCATTTTCACAGCTACAAGAGTTTACTATAACGCCACAATATATGTAATGCCTCTGACAGCGTCTACAGGGTAACCGTAATTACTTTCCATTCTTTAAAATCCTCCATTTCGCCGTATGATTACTGTGCACTGCAATGGTATCCCTGAGTGAATATATTTATTGAAGATCTCAGGCCAAAATGTGTGAAGCCGTAATTGAAATAGTGTTTCTGTAATTCACAAGTCGCTACGGATTCCTATTTCTGAAGTTTAGTATGACACTGGTGTGCATAAAACGAATGAACACCGTCACCTTAGCAGTCTGATTAATTTAAATACAAGTACAGTACTGATGGCTTTCTTTTTCAAGTAAAATTTCCCTACGAGTTATGTAGCGTAATTTTTATCGAGTGTTTAATTGACGTAGTTTGAAATACTATTCTTTTTGAATTCAAATAAGTTACAACTTTTATTAACAGATGGCGTAGCTACATTAAGGAGCGGGGAGCGGGCAACTCTTCAAATGAGATTTTTGTTCTGACGAGAGATTATGATTTACTGAGTATTTTGTCCTATATTCGATTTTATTACAGCGTCTACAGGGTAACCGTAATTACTTTCCATTCTTTAAAATCCTCCATTTCGCCGTATGTAAGTTTTAAAAAATGATCAGCATGTACATATTTCATAAAAAAGCTGAAATTTGTTTGGAATGTAGTGGATAGTGCTTTTCAATTTAGCATCCCTTAAGTATATTAGTTGTTCATTGTGATCGGATATCTCTATAATTATGCTTTTTTTGAACTTCTATGTTAACCCATATTGACGTTTTGTTTAGTAATTGCTGGTTACTTTTATCGCCATGGAATCCGCCGGCGTGTGACTTCTGTGCTCTGTGTAGGTATTCCGAAAGGTAAAATTTAATACTGAAGATGGAGGACGTCTGTAAAATTAATTTTTTTTTCAGAAGTCACTTACCTACTTCTGAAGTTAATAGCATAAAACTTGACACTTATTCTATGAGTGAGAATGATTACGTAAGAAGTCCGACATATTCAAATTCAAGTGAGCATAGTACTAATTATTAATAGCAAACTTTACTTATCGCGTGTTACATTTTAATTTTTGGCGAATTTCGAAATCCTGTTCTCTTTTGAAAGGATTCGAATGAGTTACATGATTACCTAATAGGTATATACGTATAGCCCTATTACACTGCGAAGCAGGCTACTATAATTTTAAACGAGAAGCTTGCTAAGTTTTCAAGCAATTTTTGCATGTTCCTCGACAAGGTAAATAATATAAAAATATCCTAGGTCGGGCAGAAACACAGGACACAAAAAGATTAAAAAACTCACTGAACTAAATTTTCGGTGGTATACATCCACCTTCCTCAGAGTTAGGTAGGAGAGAGTCTCTTACTATAATACGGACGTTTGGTCACCCTACGTACATATTTCAGTTTGTGCAAACATAATTAGTTTTATAATTAATATTTTTACCTATTTTTAGAGTGCATGATTTTGCTTGGGAATTTTTTCATTCAAGGGAAAATGATTATCTAAGAAATCTGATTTATTTAAATATAAATATACGCACATTTTTAATCACTTATTTATATGAGTAACGCTGTAATGCATGCGTAGGAGCAGAGTTTGTTAAAACAATCAATCCAGTAGGATATTTATCCTTATTACCGGCATAATAAAAAATCACTGCCTTCATAACTATGGAGAGTAGATATTTAAAAAAAAAGTTTGAAGTACCTGCTGTGAGAGGTTGCATTCAAAATTTCATTCGAAGCATTTCATCAACTGGCTAGTAGTTCTAAAAGTTGTCCACAAGATGGAGGCATGTGATTTCCCTATGGTGCTACCATCTTTGGGGGCTTCGCAAACTTTATCACTGCCAAGTAGAAATGGGAGTTTGCTGGAATCGTAATACAGGCGTGCATCTGGATTCATAATCGTAATAGAAGCCAGTAAAAGCAATTATAAGGTCTGTAAAAATGAAAAATAATTTTATGTTGATCTTGTTTAGCGTTGGAATGATTACAATGGCTAAAAGGGGTTTTCGTGTTTTTAGAGCATCCGGTATTTCAGACCAATGCACTTCCGGACAGAATTTGGTGGTTATAATGTTTATATTCTAATTTCCCTGGGAAATTCTTGTGCATATGAAATATATTTTATGGTGTGCTGAATACAATACATTGGTGCCTATGATCTCCACTATCTCCTGCGCGATCGGTAAGCTGATTTCAAAATTACGTCTATTTCAGACGATACTTACTTCATCGACCCAATGGCACATATATTATTTTCTTAAGAATCTGTGCTTATTTCCTCGATTAGGCATGAGATTATTATATCAGCATGCTTTTTAATTGCAATGCAAACTGCGATCAACCTGAAATGCCCGTTCAGTGGTCAATGTACCGTGGACCCATTGATTGGGTTGGTAATGTTTATGTTTATATTTGTGGTCATTGAACTTTGAGATCAGCTGTTCGTATTGTTTGTCGATTTAAGACAGCTTTTTCGTTCATTGTGAATGCTCATTAATTCAAGTTTCTCTGTTCGTTGTGGATTGTCCTGGACATATTGTTATTGTATAACGACACTTTCTGGAATGATTCTAATCGATCATGACTAGGTATTATAAGTCTGGGGTGTAAATGTGACACTGCATTGCTAACGGCTGGGAAAATTAAATTTTAGGCAGTGATATTCCATAATGAAACACAATATTAAGGATTTCCTCGAATTTTTGTCGATAAAAATTTGGATGAGGAGCAGCTTAAATGAATTTTACTATGTTTTGAAAAACTATTCAATGAAAATTATGAAAAAATGTACATGAAGCAGTTTCTATTGAGTCGAACAGTTTTGATTATTTTATTCGTGAGAAATCGTCTGCCCGTGTTGTTAAAGAAGTGCTGACATCTGTTGCTGTCTCTATCGAAACAATCGCTTTATGCATGCCGAAACCATAGAAACGCCAGGCGGGAGGAATTATGAATTAAAACGTGAGCGTGGTGAATCCATAGGGTTGTGAGTTGGTTTTTACTATTCGTACATTATATATTAAGGCTTAAAATATATGGAAATGGTGTAAAATTTTGAATATTGGTAATAAAATCTCTCGAAATAGCATTAATGCGGCTCTTACGTCCATGGAAATTTTAGATGTGCCAAATCTCGTCGCTAATACAATAAGCGTTGAAATTTTCTTCCCCTTCCAAAATGATTGTGACCATAACTCACTGAATTGGCAGAAGTGAGGGGGATATGCAGGCCTCCCTTGGTGTTGTAAGCTATTGTTTGCCATTACAAGTATTTTGAGATAAAGTACTTCTGCTTTTTTGTCTTCTCGCATGATGTATTTGTGTATTCAATAAAAATTCATCTCATCACTACACTATTTCTGTGAATGCAGGACCTTAATTTAGAACCTTTTGCAATGGAATTCTTTGGCATAAGTGCGTTCTTCTTCTTTATGCATGCACAATCGTTACCACCATGCAAGCCGTCTCATTAGGCATGTAGTAAGGAGTGTCAGGCCTCCGCCATTAACTTGGATGTGAGTTTGTCATGAAGCTTGTGATTTTGATTAATGGCGCCATTTAATTTTGGTCCTCGTGAAGTTCAGCTTATTGCTTGTGCGAAGACTTCAGTGCAGTGATAACTTGCATTTTATTCATCTTTCAGTATTTATCTCATTTCTGATCCAGGAACATAGCCATATTGGGGATAAAGCAGTTTTTGAACTCCCAAAAAATTTTCCTGTTTTATTATGCTTTACTTAATTTTGTGGCAAGTCAATTCTCATGCATGCATATTGATTTTAAAGTTTTACTAGTATAAATTCATATGTTATAACCGTGGGATTACTCATAGTGAATAGGTCTATGTGTGCAGAATCAATTTACTTTTGGCACCCAACAGAGCACGATCTGTTGCAATGTACGCCAGACTTCATCAACTTCCTTCTCTTAAGCTGATTTATTGTAATGTAGGGTTGCCCAAGCTCCTGAATCTGATCACTTAAGCTCCTTAAAAAAATCAACACCGCCACAATTTTTTTGTGAATTTGGCTATCGTCGGATATTAAAGAGTTTAAAAATGAAAAGACTCCTATTTTTTCAATTTTCGATCCGTCTCTTATATTTCGAGCTACTTGCCGCGAAAAAAAAATCGATTTTTACCTCTTCGCAGATAGGTTGGTGACGACTTGAACTCTTGCCGAGCGTGTCGTCGCTTCTCCGCTACTCCTCGGTCTCGCGTGGTTTATAGTTTTTTTTTCAGAATAGTAAGCGATTCCTTTCTCAGTGAATAGCTCTCCTCAAGTGAGTGTGATCTCTAATTACGTTATCAAAGCACGAAAAGTGGGTGGCAAATTTCGCGATTATTTAGTTTAACACTTACACAGGCGAATGGCTGAATAGGGTAGATGATTTCGTCGTGACTTATCTTTCCCTTCGAGTGACATAACTCTTTTATTGAATTGCGATTTATTGTGTGAGTGAACGACCCTATTTGTAACAGGTGCCACTCTTCCTCCGATTTTACCGATATTTAGTGAAATATAAAGTGATTATATTTTTCGTTCTCCCCAATTATATTTTAAGAACCTTACTTTCACCCCCGTGGATATCCCATGTGACGTGCCAACTTACCCCTCGTAAACTCTTTAAATTGCTTAGTTTCCATTCATTTTACGTTTGTATTAATCACTACTTTTCTCGCAGTCCATTTATCTTCATCGATATTCACCATGTGGTCTTAATGTTCCTCTTGTCCTCGGAGTCTAACTTCATTGTAATTATTATTTTGCGTTATTTTTATTTTTTGTCTTTTCCTTAATCATAGGTCAGGGTTTTATTCTTATGCCAGCTTTTTAGAGCCATACACGTCTAACTCATGTGATGGATAACGGAAAATTTGAGGATGTATCCGTACTGATATGGTAGGACTACTCTTAGAAAGAATTTACTCGGTATTTTTTCTTTTACGGCTTTTTGAATTTTTTTTTCACGTAATATAGGTAACGCATAAAAATTAGAGTTATTTTGTTATAAAACTAATGCATTCAGTAATTTTCTCTTTTGGTCGAATTTCTTTAAATATTCGTTTTTCTTAAGAAATTGTATGTCAGCCTATAAATTCCCTATTTTGATGCATTTTCCTCGACTGGAATTTCCTTGGCGAACGGGTGGGATTATTTATTTTAGGAGGTAAGGTTGCGGTTACGCGGTATAGAACAACTACTTTTCAAAAAAAATTTTTTAATCATGAAAAATATCCATCGACGTTAAAAAGTAAAATTAATGCATTAAGAGTGCGGGTGAGGTCATCCTTTTATCTATATTTTTAGCTATCCTTTTACGATTATTTGAGCCTATCATTGCGCCATTTTCATGTAATTAACTTGATTTGATTTCAGTTACTGTATCCATTGCAGCAATGCAAAAAAGTGCGGCAACGTGCATTAATTTTTATTTTTGTGATAATTTTGGTTTGACGAGATTTGTATCAGTTTTTGTCTACACGACGTATATATTTTGGCAATAGCAATTTTCTTATACTTAAGAAAGGAGGTACTGTTATAAGAACCTTTTGAAAAATATTCGTATTTTCAAAACCGATTTCTCGTAATTGTAGCACTGCAAGTCTAATTTTGTGGCCGTCAATAGTGGAGTGCGGTTTGAAGATTATATTTGGAGATATTGATGAGAAGTGACTCATACTTCGTTCCGCGCAACAACGCTCTAAGAGTGCAATAATACGTGGTTTGGTGGTTTTAAAAGAATATTTGTATCTACAATTTATTTCAGTTAGCTCACCCATATACCTGTACCATTATTGTTATCGTTACAATAAGCTGCTAGAATTTATTTTTTCAAATGTACAAGTTATTAGCATAGTTTTATTAACTCGATATAAGCAATGACCCTATTTCCTAATAAATATTCTACTTCATGGTGAGAGCCACTGCTTCTTATTTTTAAGTGACCTAATAAATTCTATATTTTTTCTGAAAGATTATTAAAATGATCACGATTCGTATGATATTCGGACTATATTATCGATTTAATTTTTTTAAGGTGTTAAAATTAAAATGGAATGCAGGAAGTCATTGTACGGCGAATCTATTGCCTTGGAAGTTTAACGGCTTTTAGTTGGTATCTTGTTTTGTGGTTACCTTTTCGCATTAAGCTAGAATAAGTTCACGCTACTTGAACCACACGTTTTATTTTCATGAATCTCGTAATTTTCCCTATCGTAAGTTCCATTTGTGTTAAACAGTTTCAGGCGTGATACGGACCGCGGAGCAGTCTGGATAAGTTCTCACCATGGCGCCAAAGCTGCCTAGCAACAGCTACCTCGTCCGAAGTCGGATTCGATAGGCGCCTGTAAGACGCCTGACGGTAAGTACCTGGAAAACTATATTGGATTTTTTGAAAAACATTTCCTGCGTTAATATCTTTAGCATCCTGCATGGCTGGGATTCGGATTATAGCATTTCCTGGTAAGGGATTGCTGACATAACAGTGTGACACGCAAGAAAATATTTTGAGAAATTGAGGATTTTTAAGGGAAAATAATATTTCTTTTTGTGATAAAAGCAGAATCATGTTAATAGCTACATTTTTTCGAAATTAATGACCCCCTTAGGCACTTAGCAAAAATGCATTTAATTTTCAGCAAAAAAGTTGAAGTTTTTGAAATGTGAATGAAAAGAGGGATGTGGTCGAATCGGAAGCCGTTGAATTGGAGGAACCGTTTCTTTAATCGTGAATTAGTATCTAAACCGGCCTGTGGTGTGACATCATGATCAGTTGTTTTTTTTTGGAAGTTTCTCAGTTAAGTGAAGTGTTCTTGATGGTCTATTGAGGGCCGTGATTTTGATGTTGTTTCAACTGTAGCGGAAACTTAATCATTATATTGTGAGAGAGAAATTATGAAATACTAAGGGGTAAGCGCTGTTACGAATAACCTTCAAACATTGATGTTTTACCAACAATTTACTTGTTGAGTAACTCTCTGAGATTTGAACTCTTATGTCCTTGTTATTTTCTCAGTCTGTCGCGTCATAAGTCATTATATTTAAGTCTTAATATCCAAAGTTAACCTTAACCGTAGCTGTATCTCTGTGTAATTAAAAATAATTTACTACCTTTTGGTACTTTTTTGGTTTTTAATATCCATTGCTGTAATTTTTTCTCCGTCATATTGTTTACTACCATTTTATTTCAGGATTCTATAGGCTTATTCAAATTTACCGAGTTGCTCATAGTTGCTAGCGGGGTATGCTCCGAACTTCAGCACGTATTAAGTTACTCACTCTCTCATTTCAATTTATAATTGGTGTTACCACGTCTTAATTTAGAAGCTGCTAGCCATTTTTCATGCGGCAATGAAGAGATTATATTTTTTAACCCAAGCCATTGTTACAGTTCTAGCCTGAACTTCAAGTACTCCATTTTGAGGGAAATGATGGAGAAGGAAACTAAAATTAATTGGTGGTCACTAAATCTCATGGATGTATGTGAAAAATACTGAAGTATGTTATCGGACCGTTTTCTTCCAAGACAATGTTTTCTTTAGTTGTTTAATCCTTTCCTCGGCCATCCCAGATTTACTCTAAATGAATATTTCGTTACAATTAGTGTTCATTTATATCATATATATAGCTTAATTTCCAATCTTCCAAGTGTACCATAATCTATTTCGTGTTTTTTATTGCATTTACTCGCAATTGAATTTCTGTTGGATGAAATACAAATCAAGTTTTTTTTTCGTTTGCGTCTACTTTTACGAGTAAAAAATTTAATTCTGTTTCTTGTTGTGTAATCTTTGAATGAACATAGAATTAAATTGTAGTGTTTATATGCATATAGTGATACGAGCGTATTCTTTAATTTTTTCATGCACGAAGCATGGATAATTTAATCGAAAATCGATCAATGTCGGACCTATCGAAGTCATTATTAGGCTTCATCGCAGCAGGATGAAATTGACATGCCCATGAAAGAAACAGAGCAGCCAATTGTTTCGGCCCTAAAGTTGCCCTGTCATTTATCTTATGTTGATGAGGTTGTCCCCATTTTCACACGGTGTCGCCTTGAACTGTCTTAAATTATTTTTCTCGCCCTTCTCAAAGTTTGCGTTTCTTTAGACGTTGTGTAATTTTATGAAGGTACGTGTCCGTGACTAATTTTACGGTCAGTTGATGCCCTTATGATGTGAAAAAATGGCAGTTGCCCACTACTCTTAACCCTTTCCTAACCTTTGATCGACGAGGTGATTTTCTGATAAATGAATAATGTTCTTTCTAGCAAATTAATTTTTTAATCTCAAATTTTCGAAATCTTCATTCGTTCTCATAATCGATATCACTAGCATTACACTCACTTATCTTCTTTCATGTATTTGGATGCCCATATTGTCTCCAATTGATATTTCTGTCATTACCATTTACGTTCTTAAGTAGCAACCGAAGAGAAAACCTGATTGGTATGTTTGATTACTGTAGACCTTCAACCAACTCACACGGTATTTTTTGTTTTCATTCTTACTTGGCCATTCTAACCGTATTTCATATTTGCAAATGCGCATATCAACTCTAATACATAGTTGACGTATATTTCTAGACCTGCATGTCGTCATTGTCTTTTTGTGTGGAATTCTTGTTTTGTAATTGCATTGTATTTTCTGCAATCGATACGTTTTGGACCCTCCGAATTGACGGTTTGCCGTTAAAATATTTTGAATGAATCTTCTATAAATAATCTCTGTGTAAATCGAGTGCCCGTGAACGAGCGACGTTTAAGAATTAAATTTTTATATTAGTCATGTCATAAATAACCTTCGAGATCGTTTTCGATGTTTGGAAGTGATCTAACGAATGTGGAAAATTTTTAGTGGAAGAGGATAAAGTTGTTCTAAATCACCTTCACCACTGGCCTGTATCGCATCCGTATCGTTTACATCTGCTCTCTCTGCGTTTTTCATCTCTTTCCATTCATCTATTGTATTCTTATCCTTTCTCTTCCTTATCAATTAATTCCATGCTCTCTATCAAGGACTTTTCCCTGTGGCTCCAACAGCTTCCTGTCCTCATATGACATCTTCAGCATTAATGTTCTGTTTCCTCTTTTGTATCTCTTATTTTTCGTTCCATCCACACATCGTAACTTTTACGACTGGTCTCCTCTTTCTCCGCATTATTCGTTTTTTTTAGTACTGTACAAAACTCACCTTGAAGCGTTATAGGCTTCCGTTCTTTACATTATTGCCTAAGTTGCCCGTAATTTATTTTCTCAAGTTATGGAACTCCGCTGTAGCTGGCGCCGAACTATTGCTAATGCTCATGCTCTTGGTTCTATTTCCCGTCATGTACACTCGCTATTCAATTATACGTGAAAGATAGACTGGTTCTTGAAATAAGTAATAGATTTGAATACTTGTTGTCGTGTGGAGAGGATGGGTGTAGCGACAGCAGAAGTGCAATATTTGAATCGTTTCTTAGAAATCCTATTTCTCCTAATAGTTTTGTTAACTGCCTTAAGACAATACTGAAGAGGACACAAAGATCATTTGCGTGTACCTCTGTGGAAGGAGTAACTGTGGAGAGAGTTTTATAGTGCAAAGTATTGCTCGCCATTTTATATCAGCTTATGCATCGAGCTCCCATGCATTGAGTGAATTCGCATACGAAATTGTTTTTGAATAAATCTTTGATTGTTATTCTAGAGCCCTTCTTTATCGAATACACTTGTGAAGATGCCACCTTTGTAATGGAACAATACCTTTTTTTACTTTTTTCCTCGTCATTACTTATTGTCTGTGAGAGATTATCGTGGTTTATTAGCCGTAGGGAACCTCATCACTTAGTTATTTTATGTGTAGCGTATTTCTATTTTATACATTAGTGTACGTTTTTCTATTCATTCTATAATTTTCGTTCTGGCATTTTCTCTTTACTGCTTTATAATGCGGTGCTCTCACGTTCTCTAGATTATGCATTCTATTTCTCTTCTCACAACCTCTGTAATCTACTACTTTTTATTTTTTATACATTTCATATCTTCTCATCATGCAAGCTGCCAGTCTCTCCTTGTTTACTTCTAAGAAAATAAAAATTGTAAATAATTTTATTGCTCTTACTGAGCCCGAAGAAGAGGCTTAACGGTTTAATCCTGAAAGTCAGTGTAATCAAAAGAATATTTCTACGGGAAGTTTGCACTCTAGATTCAGAAGTCAATGTGGCTTGTTAGGGGTATTACTTTTTGTGTTTTGTCATTTTTACATTAGACTACTTCAAAACTCCCAATGTTGGCGTCGTTAAATCATTCGAAAATAGCAATTTTGTTTCCGTATTCAGCCATTCTCTCGCGATTGAAATATGATTAACGTGAAAGGTGATTATCACTTTTCATGAGTTGTTGACGTCATTAGATTTCCGGTTCTTCGAGTTCATCGCTTAGGAGAGTCATTCGTCGAGGAACATGATCGCTCACAAGAGTGCAAATAACGACGGATCAATCGAGGCCAATGTGTGTGACCGATATGTAACTAAGAAATGCTGACACGCGCTGCAAGAGCGCGTGATGTAATCAATTTTATCCGGGAAAGGGTCCTTGGTGGTTGTTGATTTTTCGTCGCGGATAGCTCGAAAAGTAGCTGTGTTTATACCGGTTAGGGAAGTCAGGGAAATAAAAATCAGGACTGGAAGAAAATTTCAGGGAAAATAGACTATGATCAGGAAATGACTCGAATGGCGCCGATAAAAGATGAAAACAGCGGTTGAACGCGCGGAACGGATCGTTGCTGCGTTCGTGCGGCGTGGTGGAGGTTTTGTTGCCGTTCTGGTTAGGCGGCACGGGTTAGCGCCGACTTAGCGGATATGACTTTTTGATGTCACTTGTCTGTATTTTGCAGTTTACTTGATGCAGCTCTCCATAAAATCCCTAAGCACGACTGCTTTGCTATTCATGAGCCAGTCTGGCGAAACAATTCTGACTGAAAATTAGTTAAAGGTAAGGGATATTGAAAATAGAAATTTGGTACATATTTGAAAACCCTGAGTAAGCGACATGATGAAAAAATAGAAAAGTTAAGTTTATCTTTAGCTGTAAAGCTATCACGGTCAAAAATAAAAAAAAACATGTGAACGAACTCATTTGAAGATCTACAGCCTTTGAAAATCTCTAAGATTTTGTCATTGGTACCTTTACGGGACTAGTACGCTATGACTTTTCGTCCTACAGAATATCCACTGCTTCCTTCTGGTCATACTTGATTTGCGCGGTGCTAAGGGCTAAGGGTCGCGGCGCGGCTTTCTCGTTTCTTTAGGTTCCTGCAATAGGTCGTCTGCAGTTATGGCAGATGCTGCAGAAATCCATACCAAAATTCTTTAAATTGCAGTGGAGGCTTGTTTCTACATCATTTAAAAATGAGGAAAATCGAAGAAGCAGTTAAATCCTTAAAAGTAGATTTGATAATTTCAAATGTTATAAAATTAAAAAATTGTTTAAAAATCCTTAAAAATAGATTTAAATTTTTTTAATGCTATAAAAAATATTAAATTGTTTACATTTCATCCAAAAATCGAATTATAATATTTTTTAAATTCAAGACCATTTCAATGAGACACTTCATGCTTTTATAAATCCCTTATTTCCGGTGATATGATGTCTAATGCATATGTTTTCATACACATCGGAAAGAAATTTAGATAGGTTAGGGATGACCCAGTAATTGAAGGAGTATGAGTCAAAACATCGAAAAACTATTTATTATTATTCGAGTACATACATACCAATTGGTTATTCTGCGAAATAAATGCTCTTCTTCATTTGCGGTTTTGGTAAGTACTGATGCCTATCCACCGCAGGTAGTAGTTAGAGTACTCTTGTGTCTGGGGCGTACATACATCGTGATTCCGTTGGGTCAAGGTGCTTGACCTCAATTGCGCAATCGATGGCTAGACTCTAATGGCAGTTTGCATTTGGGACGCCTAGGTGCCGCCACGTGCGTTAAATCGAGTGGCTCCGGTAGAATATAGTGCTAAATTTGGTACTGCCAGTATTTTACATGAATATGGATTCCTGTGTATCCTCTTGAAATCTACCATTACAAGATAAATTACCTTGAATAATATTTGTTTCGCCTTTAAAATACCTCAACTATGACGTTTGTGAAGAACTTTTAGTGCCATGGTCGAATTTGAAAACAATGCTTTTGAAGGAATTTTTAAGGAATACTTAGCGGTTTTTACTTCTGTTAAATATCATTCTTTTTTAATGCAATCTATTTATCTATATTTCTACTGTAAGAGGTAGTGACGTAAATATTTTAGCAATCAATTGCTGTGTTAATATGGAATTATATTTTTGATGGGTATGTGTAAAAATATATTCTTTCATTAGCATTCGTTTACATTGTAATAATAACGTGAAGTTTAAAGTGGTTCTCATGAAGAATATACTAACTTCTCTATTAACTTCTTAATCGGTGTAATGATTGTCCATTGTTTTATTTAATTCTTTTTTAATAATTTTTATTCTTTTAAACTGAAGATGAAACGGTGTTCATATTTTGCTAGTGATATGCGCGGAATCTTCGAAGGAATAGTTGTATTTCCATTTTTAATTTTATATCGTAAATATCGAAGGCAACAATGGTTTGCTGAAATCACCATAGAAGACACGAAAACAAATGTCGCTGATAGTGGAAAAACGACGCAAATAGTCCTCCCAACTTGTGACCTGATGATATGTAGGTATTGATACCCTTGTCGCCCCCCAGGTTGTAAATGTAATTTACTCTTGTAAGATATTAGAGCTTCTTTGGCGCACTTATGATGCGGCGTGTCTTTCATCCTTAAGGGGAAAATTTCTGATACCAATTCCGCGAAATGGAGAAGCGTAAATGTCTTTGATCACAACTCCAATAGTCCTCCAATATTTGAGTTTGAAATTGCAAACTGCTTGAATTTCCTGGGAGAATATCCCTTTTATTGTTCGCTCAAACATTTCATGGCCCATTCTTTGTTTCGA
The DNA here is from genome assembly GCF_921293095.1 of Ischnura elegans. NCBI lineage: Eukaryota > Metazoa > Arthropoda > Insecta > Odonata > Coenagrionidae > Ischnura > Ischnura elegans. The sequence continues at coordinate 69,411,714 of NC_060250.1, forward strand.
ACAAGAGTAGCCTGTTAAGACGAGAAAGGTAAATCCTCTCAATTTCCACTGTTGTTTTCTTCCTCATGTCACGTTAAATGGACGGAACAGAACGTTATTGGTGATAACGCAGTTGTATGGCTTCGCTCTATACGGAATAAAAAATCTCCTCGTCTCCTGAAAGGCATTCAAAAACGGCAAATTTTCAGTTCCATCTTTTGGAATATTCACATTGCAACAAATCGAGCCGTGCTTTATTGGACTTTTAATGCAATCAAAGCAGTTTGAGTGGCTGCCTCTTTGCGCGTCCATTTTGTGACTACCGGAAATGGAGTCAGATATTGACAGTTGAATCAAATAGACGGAGTTCATTTGGACATCCGCATAAACACCCCAGTCTATTACCTCGGATCCGCTCCTCAAAAATATTTAAAATCATTTCAAACGGAGAGGAGTAAGTGGATTTTGGATGGTAGAGGGGATGGCCAACAATGCCCTTTCTCATACTCCGGTGGACGTCGTTTGGAATTTAGCCAATATCCTAGCTGACGAATTGATGGGGTGGTCCCTTTTTTTGGCGCTAACAAAAACGAATCGTCGACGGGAAAAATCTGCGAATCGACTGGGAAAAGGAGGATTTGATCATAGTCTCATTCGAGGTGTCATTGACATCGATAATTCCGCGCGCGCGGGAGAGCGCGACCTTTGCCCTCTGACCTTTCCCAATATGCACATGACCTCTGTCTCATTCCCTCCCCTCTCCCCGCTTGCCCCCCTCGACTCGTGTTTTGAGCCAATCCCCCTGATGGCGTCCTCGCTCAGAAATCACCCACATACCACACGCCCAGTAAACACACGCGTCCCATCACGGACGCGACGCACACGATTACATGATTGGTGAAGTCCTCACAGAACACGTATATATGCTACCACATGCATGTGTGCGTACACTAATGAACGGCGTTCTCGCTGTCCAGGCGCGTGCGCCGTTTTGTCGGTCGTGTTCAACTGTTTGTGTGTGCACCGCGTGTCGCGCAGTCTTCCCTTTGTCTCTCTTCCTAATCTTCTTTTTTCAGTCTTTTATGCCCTTCAGTTATCCTCTCCGCACCCCTTACCTCCCCGTAGATCAAATAGATGAAAGCAATCGTTCCTTACCCTGATTCACAAACCCTTTTGCTCATCTCGGTCGAAATTTCGTGCCTGTCATTCTATCCGGCTCTTTTTTGTTTTCATTCTCTCCATTTCTCTGTGTACGCGACGTGTCTGGGGCTCTTAGCGGGTCCGACGATTTTACCTCCTCACTTAATTTGAGGCATTCCAGCTGTTTCCGGGGTATTTCTCCGCGGCTCTGCTCCCGAGGTGCGTGGCCCGATGGACTCTCTTCCACTCCCTGGAATTATCGAACTTTTGCGTCGGGCGGTCGTCAACTGTCTGCGTCAGATGTCCTCCGCGAAACAAAAGCGTCAATCCCCTTTTCGGACGACGCGCTGGCGATTTGTGCAACTTGGTGCCCGTCGCCCTTTTTTTTGCTTCTCTCCCCTTCATTTTTTTCCGCTTTGTTTGTCAATCGTGCTGTGCCGTCGCTGAATGTTAGGTGTTATGTCGTCTGTGAAATTCATCAAAGCAAAAATGCGAGTGGACGAATGTAGTTCAGCAAACTGATGCCTTTTATCTCTGTCCTTTCGGATCGCAAAAATGTATCCAACAACATCTGTAAAAGGTAGTGTTTTGTGTTGCCAGCTGGAAATATTTGGACAGATTGGTACCATATTTTATGCGAACCGGTAAATTATTTGGGATTAATCGCAAATAAATGGATAATAAAAGCAATGTAATATTAATGATTTTCATTTCAGATAATACAAGTACAATTGTCGTTAATACAATAGTTTTACTGTAATATAGGTGCTATTTTTGACATTTTCTCCGTTTTGAGATCACCAACTCGACCATCACAGTTGAAATTCATAAATAAAAACATAGAATGAGAGTGTTGCTATTGCAATCGCATTGATGCTAAAATAGGTTCTGGATGTTAACTGATGGTTTGAAATAAATCAAAGCTGTAAGATTCATTAGTTTAAGGACTTCAGTCTGTGCTAACACAGAATTTTAAGGTTTTTTTACGTAAAAAAAATTCGCTATAGTTAAAGCGATGGATTAATGAGAACATGGAGGTAAGGTTAGGAGAAAAGGTGTTTTCGGTCTTGAGATACTATTTTTTTTCTACGGAGGGAATATTATTCTTGATGAGTTTTTAGAATTTAATATCTACGTACGATTCATTGAGTTGCTTTATTAGATAAATATTCCTTTGGTTGGGGTGGGGATGGTGATTTGGGATCCCTTTCCTCCGCCATCATCTGCGCCCCTCACGGCAATGACTCACTTTTAACGGTGGCACCCAATGGTCGATAGTTCGAGATCCAATTGATAAGAGTTGTGCTCTTGAACTTCTAGCTCTAAATGTAGGACTTCGAATTCCGTAAATGCTTCGCTGTCTTCCTGGATATGAGGCTCTTGAACAGCAAGCGGTAGTCCATAATCCTAAATGAGATACCCATGCAGATAAATGATGATTGGTTCAAAACATATTAAGAGATAATGTTAGTTGGTGTGCTAATCAATTGTTACTCAGGCATAGACACTTTAACCGTTAGCTCTTCGTATTGTACGTAATCTACTGACATTCTAAAACATTATATATAGTCTTCATGTTATAATTTATGAGCCATCTAAGCCTTACTTGATTTTCTCGCCATTGCATTGAAAGAAAGGTTGATTACGTTTAGCATATAAATGCCGCTATTGCAAATAAAAGCACTGAGCTTATAATTATATATGATGCTTAAAATGCATTTTAAAAATACAAGAGAGACGTAACAGTTGTATTTGTTGAGGCATTGGATTGAAAGTGCCGTATTTAAAGTCAAAATATGTTAACTAAACAAGAATTGCGCTAAATTGGCTCAAACAGCAGTAAATATTTCAATGTAAACCAAAATTCATCGATTTTCCAACATTTTGTTTTTCATAATAATTAATTTTTTACACAGAAAGAGAAAATATTAAGTAGCAATGTTTTTTAATAGATGATTGAAATTGTGAAATAAAGTATTTGCAATGACTTCTGTTCTTTGAGGTTTATCTACGTTAACCGGGCGAAAATCTGAGGATAGCTGAAGCCTTAGAGGTAACTATAAAGTGGCGCCAAAGGCTATGTCTTATATCACCTTTTCAATATGCTGAAGTTGCTAGTTATTACGCTTATGATGGGTCTAGATTTTTTTACGGTCGTGATAATTTATTGAATATATTTAGCAAAGAAATCCTGTTAAGTTTTTTGTGCGGATCTAGGGTAAAATTTTGTTCATTTTTCTCTAAAAGTCTTCCCGTCCGTTTTTCTCTCTGTAAGTAATATTTTATACTGTCCATGTTCGCATCTGCTCCACGAGGGAATCCGGTTAGCTCATATTTTATCGTTCATGCTGACATCGTGAAGCGGCCATTCGAATCCCGGGAAATATTTTGTTCCCGAGGGAGGTCGATATTTTTTACGGCACAGAGATAGGGTTTAACGATTCGGTGTCATATTTACCGCGTTTGTTTTCATTACGGAAGCGGAGCGCTAATTTTTTTTCGTGTTATGCTCTTTCATGGTTGCTCTTCGAATGGCCTCATCTTCCTGAAGTTATGTCCGCCCTTCCTTTTTGAGCACGATTATTCGATGACTGCTAATATCGTTCCTCTTGATTTTCATTGAAGAGGATAGGCAAGTGTAGAATTCTAGAACAGAGCACCTAGAATTCTAAGCGAAAATGTTATTCGGAATTGATTTTCCTCCTGGACAGGTCTTTAATATTTGCTTTTGCTTATTGTCGTAATTTATATGGCAATCCTCGATAATCATTTTTCGATTTTACGTCATGCGACGCCCAATTGACGCAATGTTTCGACTGCTATCACTACGATTGTAAAGCATGTAATCTTTGAAGAGAATTGTTTGCATAAAATAATCATCGTTTGAGAAATCTCATAAGATTACTGAATTAATATCTGATCTAAAACTTTTTTGATTCTTTAAAACTCTCTCTTTCTTTTAAAAACTGATTCTTTTTCGTGGTTACTTAGCTATGCAGTATCTCATGAGTACATAAAATATACGATTTTATTTGCATCCTTATGCATAGCCTAAAATCTCTCCATAGCCCTTGGTACGATATGGCAGTGTTTTTTTTCGGACGTACGTCTATTTTATGCTCACGTGAACTTGTACCGCAAATATTGCAGTCTTTACTGTTATAGCGTTATTTTATGCTACTTCTACTATGATGTCAAGGAGTTGAACTTGAAATGATGTTATTACTTCAGTTTCCTCTTCTATATGAATTATTTATTAAATCTTGGGTGCTATATTAGCAAATCAAGGTATGAGATAAAAAAGAGTATTTGTTGAGAGCCTCCTAGTTTTGAAATATTGCCATTTCTATTCCCACGTTTTTAATTCTCGAGAGGTATTCAATTCATTGAGAGTTCTTTCTGGCAGTCAAAGCCACGACCTGTTATATCCAACGTAATTGATTGAGGCTGCAAAAAAATTATATTCATGCGGCAATTATCATTTGGTTAGTTGAAAATACGTCCCCAAATACTAGATTGTTAAGAATAGTAATATTGATTGTTTTTTTAATAAAAATTTCCTTGGATCGTCTTTACAATGTAATGATAAAGTAATATTGATTTTATTTAAAAATGATGATTCTGCTTTGAACCATTTTTACATTTCTTAAATTACCCCTCACAGGGCGTATTATTATTATAACTAGAGTTTCACTTTTATCACTACTCGTTTTATTATCATTATTACTAGAGTTTCGTTGCTGGGCGCTATACCACGAGAAAGTTGTTATCTTTACCATTTAATGCTTGTTTGCAAAATCCACGCTGAAAACAGCTGCGACTTTTATTTTTGCTAATGCATCCATGCTGAGATCTTGATTAACAACGAGCGTGCCTCACAATGCTACCGTGTCTTTCTGCTACGAGTGTTATTCATATATTTATCCCTCGTAGCGGGGCGTAATATTGAAGCGAAAATGAATCTTTTCCAAAGTTTTTAGTTCTCTTGGTGCATTATATATACACCTACGTCATTCATCTGATGTCGCGGTTGATTATTCTTTAATCAATTATTAACTTACAGCGTGATATTAATGATATAACATACGGTCTCAGGCGTTACTTTGTGGAACTGCTTCACCATAAAATAAATAATAGGTGATGATAGCACAAGATGCTGAAACTCAGGTGATTATAGCACAAGGTGCAGAAACCCGGGTCGTGCTATTTAAAATAAAGTGTGGAACAGAACCAAGTAATTTATTTTATGATATCAATGAGATGATTATAAACTCATTTATATTATTCAGTAATTATTTGTAAAACTATTGGTAATGTACTTGGCATATTATTAATATATATTAGAGTGAAGGTTAAAGAGAGGAAATATCAATTGTTTTCACTCATGCTCCAACCAGAATTTCTCGAATTATTGGCGAGTGCTGATAACCACGTCAGCTATCAATGCTCGGGAAAAAATGCAGTTATATTGACCATTGACCATGTACACCTATAACTATAGAAAATTGAAGATGGATGGACTTGGATGACTGATGTTTATCGTGCATGAGTTTTTAATTAGGTGAGTATTTTTTGTTTTAAATAGAAGCGTGTCTTTTGATATTCCGGAAGCGATAGGTAGCTTGGAGATTCCCGATCCCTCACGCTCGAGCATCCAATTCCGTATGCGCGCTTTTCGCCATTACTCTCTCCGTGGGCTCTCTTGTTTATCTCCGCCATCCCGTACATGACACCGGTGTGCATTTTTACCCTCCTGCCCTGTTATATCCATGACCCTCGCCTTTCCTCCAATCCGATATCGGTTCGTCACTCTCGACGCATTGGCGTTGATGGAGTGCTTTTTGTAGAATAAAAAAAAGAAGATCAATGTTTTCAGAGGTTCGCAACTGTGATTTTTCATCGCAATAGTAATTTGTCTCCTCTTTTTTCCATCTACATACCTCGCCTCGTCCGTAGCCTCCTCATTCGTTCCAGTGTTTTCCATCCAGCGAATCGCATTACGTATTCTGGTGAAATTATCCCGGAAGAAAATTATCTTTTCTGGGCATCATGCATACTCGGCGATTGAAGTTTTCAATGAGATTGGTCCGAAAAAAGAAGTATCTGTCATTTTCGTGAAATTTCAAAATATGATCTTCTAATAGTAACTCTTTGGCTGAAGACAATAAAAAATAGGATTTCTGTGCTGTACTTTCCGGGATGTGTGTCTAAAAATCCGCATTTTTATTCAGATTCTTATGGTAGTATTTTTCTAAGCACAAGAAAAATGTAGCTTCATTATATAATATATTTATGTCATTTTAACGAAAAACTCATTAAAATATTCTTACTTTAAGATTCTTTAAAGAAATAAAACTTAGGTCGGTACCGGACTACTTTTTAAATTTACATTAATTACTTGGAATTGACGCCTCGTACGGCCGCAAAAATGTTAGTTACAGTCGGCTGAAATAGCTGGAAAAAGTGTGAACTTTGTAATATAAGGATTACATTATCCGCAATCCATGTATGCTAATTTTAATTGTTGACCTCGATGGATATTGTCTATGTGGGCAAAACTATTTTTGGTTGAACTACGAGAATGGTATTTATGTAAGATTGCGCTATCTACCTTCCAAGCCTACCTAATCCCCTATGAGGATACTAATGGAATGTCTGATATTGTCCACTGCATTACATATTCGCCTGCATTCATACTTTTCTTGTCTTCGATTCGTTACCTTACTCATGTGAAGTCTGTGTTCGTGAGTGATGGTCTCATGTCCTCCTTAATCGATAAATTATCTAGCTACCATAGCCTCTGTTGTGAATGTTATACGTATTCTTCGTATAATATTTCCATCTAAATCTGAGAAAGCCTATGCTTGGAATCCTTATTTGTTATCAATCTGATGATGGGATTGAGTGATACGTACTCAGCGCATGAATTTATAATCCGTGGGAGACCATAATTATGACGACTGTTGCCCATTGTAATGCTTTTCCTCAATATCCCGCCGACACATTGATGACCACAGCTGCGCTGAGAGTATCGCAATAGCCTAGCACTCAAAGTGATTAAGCATTGCATATGCCATTTTGTGGCTAATATTCCGTTGTTGCGCGGTCATCCAAACTAGAAAGCAGCGACGTGGGGATACTGTGCTATTTTTACTTGATAATGGATGCATCACTTCCTATAATCTAAGCGTAGTGCGTTTCTCGGAATCGTAGGAGATAGTGCGAGGCCTTTTGAAATAGGTGCGATGTACGTTTATCTTTAGAATCTCGGCGAACGTAATTTATTTGAGATCTTACGTTACCAGTAGACTCCAGTGTAGTTGCTAAACGAGTTGATAATTTTCCCTTAAAATTATCCTTGTATTAATAGTTTGTGGTATAAGTGGGTTAGTTTCCTTCTACATTTATTCATGCTTTTCATGGACATGTCGCACACTCTCTGGGATTTGTGCCTTAGCAGTATGAACTACTTCCACCCAAGGTGGCTCTTCGTTGTGTCTACCGTAAAAGTGATAATAGAATGGACTTGATCGTATATGTATTGAGTTGTTTTACTGTAGTAGAAAAATAATGGTATTTGTTATACGCGATATAATTTTTATCATCAATATTTTGGATGCCGATAAAAAAATGTACTATTTTCTATCGTATGGAACCTATAAATTGATCTCAAATAAACCTATATATAGCCTTGCAGAATAGGTATGGTAGCCAAATGTAAGGGCTTTTGAAATAACTAGCAAATGAAGATTTCATATCCTCATGCAATAAGCGATAACATCCTTGTGATAATTTTTTAGGTTTAACTCAAAACTTCCAAATCTTCTTGTACGTAGTTCATCTTACTAGTTAAATAGTCCTCTTGTTGTAATCTAGAATGGCTTAACAACTGGAACCACTTGATCAGTAAGTGTGCGGAAACTGCCAAGTGTCTAATTTCAACAATGTATTGGTGTCCTTTATACCTTAGACTGAATTCCAGAGAAAACCTGTTTGTCTAATGAATGCTTTTTATAAGTTTTATCTTTTTATTTGAGGAAAGTCGTGAATAATTCTTATGTCAAACAAAAGAGAGAAAATCGTGTTTCTTATTTTAAGCTAGTGATTGGAAATAATATTTTTTTAAAGACGGATTTATGCTTATTCGGAATAGGAATTTATGAAATTATTCATGCCGCTCCTTGTCCCGTTATAGTTCATTCATCATCTTTTGCCGTCGGTTTATATGCCATCTTTAATGCCACGGAAGTCCATGAGGAAAAAATGAAGGATTGGAGGTAGGGGTAAAGTGTAGTTGCCCTGAAAAGAAATCGAAGAAGGAGGTATCAGGTGTCATCGGTGTACGTTGTGAGTGATGATGGGGATGTAGGAGAATTATGAAAAAGTGAGGAAATATGAAAATTGGGACATCAAAGGCTAGCTGCACAAGAGAAATTACTGGTTCTCTAGGTACAGCTAGCTAACAACCAAGATTCTGTCTGAGGAAATTTAAAAGAAAGATGAAGGCGTGAATAACTTAAAAAAAAGCGTCGCAAGCGTTAGGATGAAGATAATAAAAGTAAAAGAAAAACAGGTAAAAAAAGCCGTGCAGGGAGAAAAGTTCCTAATGAACTTTGGGAGTTACAAAGGTGAAAACGATGAAACGAGAGCACCTAATGGTGAGGTGAGAGGAATGAATAAAAATAAATGAATGCGATAACGTAACACGAGATTTTTGACGAGGTCGGAAAATCATTAATAAGGACTTCATTAAAAATATTGGGATAACATGGAAGGGCACGAAGATGAGGACTATCAGCTTGCAGTTTTGGGCCCGGACAAGGAGTACGATGTTGCTGAATACATCGCACGATCAGTATCACTTCTTTAGGGTGTATAATTTTTTTACTGAGTTAGGCTAGAGGATGCAGGAACATCTTTTTAAGCGAATGAAGGGATCTTTTGTGGCCTTAACGTTTTATGGAGAGCTCGCTTTTCAGTGGTCGAGAATGACTTTAAAAAATGTTACTCTGGCGTCTCCAGTTTTATTTTTGAAGCTGAAAAGTGATAGGTCTTTTATAAATATCGATGTATGGAATCTTAATCGATTCTTAACCGAAGCCATAGGCTCTGTCAGGGTAAGGTTTTGAGTGTTAAATCTCCCTCCCATAGACAAAGTTGACAGTGGTAGTAATTGTAAGTAGAGCAGTGGCGCCGACTCCGTACGGCCTGGGGGGGCCCGAGTCCCTTCAAAAATTCGTTATGGGTGTTAGGACAAAATGTGTCAGGCTTGTCGATTTTCGCCGGAGTGTCCAGATATCGAGATTAGAGTTATCAGGGTTCTAATGTTGATCATATGACTCTTCTAAAATGCTTAAAAAACTTAAAACTCACTACTTATATAATTTCCCGGGGCAAGATCCTCGGTTTGGGCCCCCCCAATATTTTTTGCAAGTCAGCATCCCTGAAGTAGAGGCTTTTTTCCTTATCATTATTGAAAATTTTATCATGGTAGTTATACTGTTACGTGTATTTCTGTACATTTTTTACATTTTAGCTTTGGCGAATAAGTATTATTTTAAGTGCAGTGGACGTAATAGGAAAAAATATTTACGCATTCATTATTATTATGATCGAAAATGTCGTCATTGTAGTAATTTATTGTTGCGTATAGTGCTATGTATTTTTTACATTTTAGCCTTGATAAATAAGTATAAATTCAATTGCAGTGGCTGAAACAGAAAAAATATTTCAATTATAATTTGTGAAACCCCTCCCAGAGTTTTCAGGTAGAGCTTCTGAGGGCTCAGTCCTGCGTTTATGACCTTTCGTGAGTTTGTGTGCTTCATCGCTTATACGAACTTCAGCTTCTATGCTACTCCAATTGCAGTGGAGGAAGGTGTTGCATTTCCCGCTGAATGGGAAGGTGGCTCTCATCTCGACTAGGCCGATTTCCGGGGCATCCTCTTCCCGCCACCTCCTCACTCAACTCCCCCGTCCGTCCTATTTTCCAATCACTCACCTGTCATAGGAGCCGTTTGCCGTCTCAATCTCACCGAGCACACCTTCCACGAACGTAACTCTCTCAGCCGTTGGTTCCGGTAATTTGGTGCGTCTGCTCGCCCTCTTCCTTGATACCTTGCCCTCTTCACTCATCCGTCGCTACGCTGCGGTGATATGGGGGTAATTTTCTCTCACCTCAAAGCAGTGGTCGCATATCTTGGAGGGAACATTGGGGGTATAATTATTTCGGAGTTGTTGGGTATCGTTTTCAAAAGGGCGAATCGATAAAGAAAATTTTAAATTCCTTTTAATGATACTCGTTATTTGCTTAAAAATGCTTTTCATTTTTAGTGGAATGCTTGTGATTGGAATGCTATGAAATGAGTGCAAAAAATTTTCTACCAAATAATTATGTACCAAAAGTCAGTATTGTGCTGGAATTACAACCAAAGAGAGATACTACTACCACTGAATGACACGCCTTAGGAATATATGTGGCATAAAAGTTTGATTACTTGATGAAAAAATTATAATCTTGTTGTCATTGCCAATGTAATATAAATATAACTATGTGGCTTTACATGATGGGAATGTTTGATCTCACTTGGAATATAAGGTTCTTATCCGCGTACTCTCAATGCAGAACTACCTGCTTTTACTCCTTATATTGTCATCGTGTCTGAAATGATAACTGTTATTTGTAGTGACATACCGCTTTGCATACCATTGCTTAACTTGCGGCAAGGCATCGAAGGGAAAACGCCGCTAATCTATTCAAGCAAAAAAGGCTAAAAAAGATGGCAACGGTGATGTCAAAAAAAAATAGGATGACATATAATCAGGGGGTGGAGAGATGTGAGAGAATCCTTAGTGTTACGGTAGCTACTGTCGTTAGCTTGCGGCTCCTCCTCTTGTTCGGTGTCAAGGGAATGGATAATGATGGGCGGGATTGCGTGGCGAGGGAGGCTGTAAAAGGGACTGCTGCTTGCTTGCATGCTTGCTACTCCTCCTATAGCCGTTACCGCCAAATAAGGGCCGATTCGGATTACACGCGCGCGGAGTAAGTGGGCGTTGCGTCGAGCGCCTACAACCTCTCCTTGCGCACCGAGCTCTTCTTTTTTTTAGCATAAAGAGTGGAGTAGGAGTGTATGTACTCTTTTTCCCTTCCACTACTCATCTTATCCGCTGCTTTCTCCTTCACTCCGTACTTATGTGATGGCTAGCCCTACTACCTTCTCGCTTGCCATGTCGTTTGACTCCGTGCTGGAAAACCTTGACAAATCAGTGCTTAAAATTGATCTAAACTCTTCAGGATAAGTATTGATCGGCTTAATGAGCTTAGTCGGAGCATTTTTGGAATAAAATTCATTTATTAATATCATTATTTACTTATAAAGTGGTTATGAACGCTATAATTATGTATTTGCCGCCAAATGTTAATTTGAAGTTTGAATTTTCTATACATACTTTTCAAATTTGGCAAAATAATGCGTGATATTCGACATTGCAGAATATTTTATTAGGTAATATCGCAATAGACACAGGTACCCGCCATGTCTTTCTCCTAAATGCTTACTGCTCCCTGAGTCCCATTTCTGCGGTATTTTTCAGCCAAAAGAATACAGAATCCAGAATATTACAGAATCCAGTTTTATAATGACAACTGTTGTATTAATTTTTTGCTAGTCACAAAAAAGTGGTGAAAAATACAAAAGTTGTGATTTTGCCATTCAGCCGGGAATCGAACCCACCGAACTAAAAGTGGACATTTGTTAAAATATTTCATGAAATACAGCAGTAAAAAAGAAGATAGTAATTTTAAAGTCTTTGAAAAGGGCTGTCCCTAGCTGTTAGGATGCTATAAACAGCGTGAAAATTAGTTAGTGTCTCGATTTTTACTCTATATTCTTAGCGCTAGCTAATGTTAGTTCTAGCTTACCCGTAGCAATGTAGGACCCGGTATAAACGTACTGATAGCGGTTGGCACTGACTACTGTTTCCATCGTGGAATGTGGCCATGATCAGCGCGAATCAGCGGAAGATGAGCGCAGTGGAAACGGGCAAGAGGGGAAAAAATATACTCCCGCCGTTGTCTCGTCACTTTGCGCTTCGCCGTTGTGAGCGACACCGGCCGTTTTGAAGGCGAATGTCAATCATCTCAGCCATTGGAGAGCGGTTATTTTCTTTTCCTTCTTCATATGGAGAGAAGGGCGAACTCTGTATTTGTGCGGAGGGAAAGCCTTTCATCTTTCTCTCTTCGTATCCATTCCTTACGCTTTCACTATGTCCATACCCTTTTTCTATGCCGAAGGTTTTTCATCATGTCACGTCGCGTTGTGTAGAGGGTGTGCTGGTGTGCAGTCGATGGCTTGGCTCGTAAATTCTTCGAGTTGATTGGTATTCGCACTGGGGAGATTCCCTTTTGAGTAGGCAGAGAAAAGGTTAATACACGCTCTGCTGATTTATCATTTCCTTTTCTTTTTTTTAATAATCCTCCCATCAAAAAGAGGTTGCCTGCTATTACAATCGATGACGCATCGTGCCGATGACCATGTGTGTTGGTCTGACATTTTCTCCTAAGGATAAGAAATATATTTCACGGATGAGTGGACGGAGTAATTTATCGTTCTTAGGTAAGATCCGGAGGAAATCGTTAAGGTTCTGAACTGATCCATCGCTGAGCTAAAGTTCCCAAACAGTCGCATCATTTTCTCGAGAGGAAAATCGGCTTTTGCGGGATTGATTTGTTGCATTTTTCCCCCAATAATGTTATCGTCCTAATATATATAATTATATATATTCTATAGCCTTAGCCTTATGTTATATATGTATGTGGCCGATCGAAGAGAACGGACAAAAATGACAGTTAAAAAACACAAAGCACATAAAAAAAGAGACACTCACAAAAACTAGCAGACGTTTCAACCTTCTGCACCGAAGATAGCGGGTCAACCCGTTGAAACGTCTGCTAGTTTTTGTGAGCGTCTCTTTTTTTATGTGTTTCTGTGTTTTTTAGTTGACAATTTTTGTCCGTTCTCTTCGATCGGCCATATACATTCATTATCGCTTAATGCGCTTTCCTCAAGATTTTACACCATTTGATTATATTCTTGATTCTGAGAGTCCAAAATCTATGTCGCAATTGATGTATGCTTAAGTTAATAAAACATGAACGCCTACATTGTGTTTTTTGGAAAATTACCCGAATTAGTACCCCAAAAGTGAAAAATCATCTCGTTATCAGTAGTTCCCTAAATTGAGGTTGGGTAGCAAAGGGGCCTAATCTATCCGACGTAACAAAGGAAGTTCGGTTTCATGTTAAATTTCTGTAATATCTTGACTATAATCATACTTCAGTAATTAACTATGAAGGTTGCAATAAATGAAAAATGAGCTATGAAGCGGGGATATTTAAATAGGGATAAAGAAAAAATTTAATGATGAGAGAAGACCAGTGATGAGTCTGTGTACTATTTTGGCTCTGCTCTGTTGATGACTTTTTGATATGCAGATAGACTGCTTTGTTCATTCATAATTTTCTCTCGGAAAATTAAAGTGTATACTTCCCTCTGCTAGCAACAAACAGCATTTGATTAGACAAGGAATTTTCCGCTCGGAGCGTATTTCTGATGAACTGATGTGAAAATAGTGGACAACTTAGCCCTTCAAATAACTCAATGAGGAAAATTATGCAGATGACTTAGAACTATATCATATTTCCGTTTAATGGTTTGAATGAATAATTTTTTCATTTTTTTAGTCAAAAAAGCCTGCTTCGATGTTAAGAATTAAATTTTTTCTCTTTGAGATTTCTCTTTTTGTGATTTTTTGAGGAAAAATCATATTATTTCACAGCTTATAATATACATCTTGAAGCCTAAGTTAAGAAAAGGATTTGAACATTTCTTAACTTAGGCTTTTAACTTTTTTGAAATAAAAAATTTAGGAACAATTAAGGAAATTATGGCGCTCGAAAAAATTAAATAAAAGGTAAGTTGGTGCGGGTTTTTACCTCGTATTAAAGTCAACATATCAGTTATTACGGAAAAAAATCTTCATTTACCCGGTTATAACTTCATTCTAATACCATTCATATCACATTTGCTAAGTGTAAAATTTTCGTCATCAGTTTTTCCTCTGCTAGTTTTTCACGCGGTTTACTTATCACTTATCATGTTGACCCTAATATTCGTAGAAATCATATTTGATCACACTTATTAATTTCATTCGCAAAATTATTGTCGAAATAGTGCGTCTATGTCCATCGATGTTTGAGGTCATTCCCGAAGTGATATGCATTGTTATAAAGAAAGCCTTCGACTGTGTGATGGCGTATGTGTAATTCGATCTTGCAGTTCTCTTTGTGATTCAAAATTGATTTAGAAATCCTGCACTTGAATAACAATTCCATCAAAGGTGCGTATTTTAACTGTATGGATAGGATTTATGGCGCATAGGTTATTATGAAATCGTAAAAAGGTCAACAGTCCCATCGATATGCATGCGGTATTGATATTGATTGATGATCCGTTCCTTGGAATCCAAGCAATTAGATACCTCGGTGTTCAATGACGGCATGCAAAAGCTAGGACCTCCGCTTATAGAAACGAGTTCCATTTGTCGTATTTATCTACATCTACATTATACCCCGCAAGCCGCCTGAAAGGCGTGTGGCAGGGGGTGTTAGGATACCAGCCGTTTACAGCTCAAAAAAAATATAGTGCTCTAACGAGGTTGGTACTAGCGTTTATTTAAGTCCTTCATGGTTCGGGGAAAAACGAATTCCCATATTTATCCGTTCGGCAAAGCATTTCTCTTAATTTATCGCTTCTATTGGACCTGGAAATATAGTATGGCTCCAATATTATGGTCTCTGTGTCGCTATGACGGATATCCATTCTCAATTGTTCAAGCAATCTAAGCCTATCGCGTAGCCTCCGAGTCGCCAGCGGCTCCCAGCCTAAGTCGCTTAACATCTGGGTAACCCTGTCTGTACGCCCGTAGCAGTTTTTGACGAAACGCTCAGCCTTCCTTTGTATTTTATTCAGTTCGCGGATTAAGTCTTTCTGCACCGGATCCCTTACGCTCGCTGCATATCCAAGGTGCGGTCGGACGAGAGCGAAATAGCACCTTTCTTTTACTTTCTCATCCGAAAATCTTCCCACAATACGCTTAACGGTGGGGGCCTAGCACATTTATCAGCTCATTTCGGCCCTTCAGGTTAGGGTAACATGTTTTGATTCACCTTTCATTTCGAACTATGAATTATAAAATCTAGAGTGATTTTATGCTATCAAGTAGGTCATGTGTTGAATGTTAGTAATGGTATCCCTTGGTTTCTGCTAAGTTCCTCTGTTAATGGGTCCTTCCACCTCAATTCAAAAGAGCGTTTTTCTCTTAGGATCTCAGATTTCGATGAAAATGTCTGCGCATTTCCACACCTCATCCATGCACGCATCTCAAACTTACTACTCTTAGACCGTTTTGTGAAAAGGAAATTGTGGATTTGATGTGTATTTTACTTTTTTAATTCCTTCTATTTCACCATCAAGATGTCGTAAAGACATGCTTTATGGATTATATTAAAGCTTATACTTAACGTAAGAAACTGAGTGTGTAACAAAATCAATAAATGCTTTGAGTTATTTTTTTTGCTACGATGAGATTTTATTTAATCAAATTTTTTAAGCATCGTCAATTGTGATACCTGCATAAAAAGTACTCGCTTTATTTCTAGATGTGATACGATTCGTCTGAATGAGAATTTAACTATTTAATAAAGATAGAAAACCCACTTTCGTTAATTTCCATTGAAAGCAAGTAATACATCATAAACAGTATAACATTGCAAGTTTCATGTGCATGATAGTCATACTTAAATCAGTTTTAGTCTTCTGTACATCTTGCAAAGGTGTTAGGATAAGACATTTGTGGTTTTTCTTACTTCTTTGCATTAATGTTTATTTCATATGGATTTTTAAATTGAAATATAATAAAAATCTGTTTCTGTATCATCAAACCTTTTAATGATAATTTTTACTTGTGCAAGAGCTGCATTTACTGATGAATTTTTTAAGACTGAGCTGACATTATTAGCCTCGAGGTGGTTAAAACTGTTGTAATATCAATAATAAAATAATAACTGCAGTAGTGAAAAATAAGTTTTAATTTTTCAAATCCCTGGATTATTAAAACTTTGAATTATTTCGGCTAAGCGGTAGGCTCATAAGATGTATGTTTCATAGAGTGATCATGAAACTTTGTTGTTTTCTATTTCACCTTCGTCACCTTCCTTGGTCCATATTACGATCGATGTCGGCCCACCACAAAGGATTTAAGTTTTGTATTACGCCAGGAATCAGAAAATGACTACTTTTTTTAGAATATGGTTTGACAGTTTGAAGCTTTCGGCAAAGTTTTCTTCTATTTTTTTTTCGTTTTCTCTATTGCATTATCGCAACTTAAAGAAGAGTTTATTTGAAGAAATGTAGATCATACTTTGGAACCCTTCAAAACCAATGGTTTGACACGATGGTTGTCATAATGGCCCGACGTTTAACTATATGACCTTTGACCCCCATTGTGACCCTCGGAGGTCAATAAGTGAATAATACGGGTATTTGGACAATACCGATGACTTGGGCACCCTATAAAACCCATGGATCGACACCTTTGTTGGTATGCTATTCTTTTTGTCACCCTTATGACCTTAACGGTGACCTTACTAGGTCAACGGCTGAATTTTCGTAAATAAAAGTGTTATTTTCGGGTTTCTCGTGTCCGTAAACCTAAGAATTGATATATTGGTCAATGAAATTCAGACATTTTTTTAACATTGAAACTCCATAAGGCAAATTCAAATTTTTGGTTTGGACCCAAATTTTACGGTCAAAAAGAGCTCGATGGAAAGTTACTAAAATTACAGGTAAAAAATGACACACGACCCTTGGGACAGTCTGTATATCCGAATCCAGTTTTGGAAGAGTTTCACGTTGAGGAAGGTCTGAATGCTGAAAATGAAATGGAAGGGCATGCGAATCCGAATAGTAGGCTTTTACAATGGAATGCAATTGTATACCAAAACGTTAGACATCAACCATGTTATACGCACTATGTCACTGTTAGATTTCTATCATTTCATAGAATATTAGTAATGCAATCATTGTAATCAGTAATGCAAGTTATGATTCTCGAAATTATCTGATCAAATCAAAGCATCTTGTATGCTAAAATGATGAAGGATCTAGTTTGGAAAATGCTGTGCTACGTCTTATTATGCAGGTTCAAAATAAAAGGTACCCACCTTTCCGTTGCAGCTTTTTTGGTCTAATAATTCTTTTGAATTACCCTCCTGAAGTGCATGCAATGTTTTGGATCATTTTTGTTTTTTAATAATGTTTTTGTTTTTTGTTTGATAATAATGTTTTTTTTACTGTTGATACTTAATTAAGGTTGATATTTTTATGTATTTATTTGAATTCTTAAAGTTTACTTTATTCCGTTTTGATGAAGTTTTTCGGAATTAAAAATCGATTAAATGATCCACAATCAGTGAAAACTTTGAATTTCTCTCAATATTGTACCTCATTCAACAATATATTCAATATAACTCAGTATAATTTCATTTATGTATCTGTTGATACCAAAATTCTGAGTATGTAGTAATCGAGTTTCAAGGGCCTGGGCATTTTCTGTACTTTTCCATTTTTTCCTCCAGTAAATTCTCTTACCAATTTACCCATCATATATTTTCTATCTTTTTAGCTCCACAATTTGAATGAAAATTTTCCAAGATTCAAAATATTTTTTTTCTGATGGTCAATAATCTGCAAATACCAAATACTGACTGGAAACCACATTTACCCTGATGAAAGTGTTTTCAATGCCACCAATATTCTTTTGTGATGCTCTCTGACTATTACCTACGCAGCTTTCGGGGAATAGTTGTAACTGTATCAATCATAAATATTATTTTGTAGTTGCAGTGTCCGAGTTGAGAATTAGTGCCCCGTTCATCTCTAACCCGTGAATGCCCGCAACCAGCATAACTTTAATGTTTTGCATACTGTATACACGTCAGGCACTCTCGGTAACCTCGCACGGAAGATTTTGATGCCTGTGTAAGCTTAGAGGGAACGTGTTGGCGTAGTTGGTTGAACGTATGGATAAAAACCGAGGAGTCGTGACTTCAAGTGTGGGAGAAAATTTTCGGGTTTCCGATTGCAAAACCACAATAGATTTTCTGGAATTCTGAATTCATTTTACGTTTTAATTTCCGGTGACGCCAGGGATATAACTGTACATTCCACCCTTATTGTGTAAAATTTACGCAACAAGCATTAATACGGGATGAAATTTAGTCTCATGTATCCAAAAAGCTTGAGGTTGAAACACTCATGACTATCAGCCTTAATGTTGAGATGATGATGAACTCTGAATTTGTCTCGCATATGTATATCGATTTCTAAATATACAAAATTGATATTTCATACCACATTTAATTAATGTCGTTGATATCTCAAAATTTTGCTCCGTAGAATCCTTTTTGAGGATATGAAGGAAAGGAAGCGCTATTCCGATCCTCTATCAAAATCTGGGAATAACTGTTGTAAGCAATTCTATCAGTGAATTAATAATACTTGACCAATTTATAATACAAACCAATAATACATTTAACCAATTAATAATTTAAGTGAATTTCAATTTTAAAAAAATTCCACTGTATTTTTATTGTATAATTTGACTGAAATGCGTTGTAATTATGGCTACATGATATTGAGATAATAAATAAAATTGAAAGTTTATTAATTAAGATGTATATACGTTCGCTTCGTACGTACGCTTGAGTTCAATTAGTTTTATTCGGTTTCACTGAATATTGTTTCGGTTCCACTGAATATTGTGGTAAATTCACAAAATATTTCTTTTTATTAGTTGAAATAATTTTACTCTCAATGAATTACTGTTGATGCTTAATTTAGGTTAATATTTTTATGTATTTATTTGAATTCTTAAAGTTTACTTCATTCCGTTTTGATGAAGTTTTTCGGAATTAAAATTTCCTTTAAATGATCCAGAATCAGTGAAAATTTTGAATTTCTCTCAATATTGTACCTCATTCAACAATATATTCAATATAACTCAGTACAATTTAATTTCTATATTTTTTATTCTTAATCCATTGGTGGCTTTTTCATGTGGAGCGTGGAACCGGTGCAATGAATACCGGAAGTTCTTAAGTAAGATTTTCCGAAGTGTAGTATTCATTAGTCATAAATTAACAGGATTAAAATAAGCATGTCAGATTTATATCGTCGTTCAGTGTATATTTTGTGCTAACGCCTGTTAGTATTGTCGTAATGCACTTCTTTGGTTATTTATTCAGATATCTTATTTCGCGAATTCTCTTCATGGGAACAAACTTCTCCAGCCTTTGACGGTTGGTACGCAGAGTCCTAGTTAACCGAGGTATTGTACTAAGACTTACAGATGGGAGAGACTAGCCCTGGCGCTTAAATCCGAACTGGGAATTGTCTCTGCCGTTTTCCCGATGCATGCATCGTCTGTTTCGAAACTATTCTGACTGTTTATGTACTTAGGCGTGGACGACTCGGAGCCTTTCTCAATTGTAACATCACTAATGGAGTAGCGGAGAGACAATAAAATCGTTAACTTTGCCGGGAACCCCATAAAATATTTTTCTACCTCTTAATTTACCTGAGTAAAAGTTTATGTCATTATGTTATCAACGTGAATGAGTGCTTATCTTGAATTATAGCTCTTAATTGCTTCTAAAATATGTATTTGTGTAGGCCTACCATTTTCAGGTGTAAGGATTATCGTCATAGATGGAAAATAAGTGTTTTGCGATATAATTTAGCGGTGATGTAATTCGAGGATTGTCTATTGTTTAAAAAAAGTAGAATAAATTTCTACTTCTATTTTATCTTAAGTATTTCTATACGGTGTGGATAGAGGAAAGTATATTGTGGAATAGTGTATGTGAAATAACTAAAAAGATAGCCATAGTGAAAAGTAGGCATACCTATTATTCTATCGTCCTGCGCTCATTGATAACCATGGATAGTTTGGGCTTCATTGTCCTCTCAAAGTAGTCAAGCATTGAAATAAATCCAATTCGTGAGCTATTTCACATCGTTCGATGCATTGGCTCCTTAAGACTCCTGGGTCACGGTGATGTTTTTTGCCCCATACCAATCTTGACCCTGTTTCAAAATAATAGCCAGTGTCACGATGCTAGAACCGGGGAGGGGATACAAGTATTCACACTTATATCCTCGTTTAAAAGATTGGTGATTTTAAATACCTTGGCTTTCTGCTCATTTCTTTTGGAACCATAAGATCTTTTTCCGTAGGATTTTATGCGTTGGTCAGTATAAACTTATTTTGACAAAGCAACAAAATATTTTCAGCGAAAATCTAAATTATGCACACAAGATTTTATGCCGGCAAGCATAAATCTGTGGTGATCAATGTAAAACTCCAAAAAAGATACTTCTTAATCCTTGTTTATTAATACTATGTTGTATTAATGTATCTTTTATTATAATTTAGAGTCCTGATATATTTGGATCCAAAAACTACGGAATTATTTTTTTACCGATTAATAAATTACTATTAATTGAACTCAAGCGAATGTATTCAATAAGGTGTCTCTTCATTGGCCTGCGTATATATGAATAAATATATTTCTTATGTTATCTTATATCGTACGTTAAGGAGGTTATTGAAGGATTTCTTTTAATCGAAAATTCGTTGAATCTTTTTCCTGCGTTGAGGCACAGTGTTTGGTGAAATTAAATGAATGGATTGGTTTTGTTTTCAGAATAAATTTTATGGAAGAAAATAACTCTCGTAAAAATTGTCATGGTTTCATTTCGCTGGAAGAGTTTAATCGTCCTTTCCTTTGTTCCCACACTTAAGATGTTGGTAATTTTGTACAAGTAAGAGTACGTAATTTATATTCTTTTTGCTACTACATCGAATCAAATATCACTTATCTAAATCGCGTGCATAAACTTTGATAATGGGTGAGCGTAGTTAGGAAAATGTTCACCAGGTGTTCAGTCGACAAGGCAATGTGCATTTCCGCCGAAATCCCCTGAGTGCTTCTCCGGAAATAGTTTGTTCATCGAATTGGCCTTCATTGAATTCTGCTCCCTCTAGCATATGTGTAGAGGATATGGTTTCACGTGTGCAATGTCAAGATCTTGCTCCATCATAAATTAAAAAATCAAGTTGTAGAACATAGAATAATTTTATTTTAATTTTAGTTAATATGACTGAATTTTCATCAAATTAGGTTAAGTCTTCATCACTGTCAGTTATTAAATTATTTTATATGATACATTTTTTGAAAAAAGTCTTTTTCGTTTCAGGATAGTTCTAGAGTCAGTAATGTTGAATTTTTTATGAGTATCAGTGGTTTTATATAATGCCATTATGGCCGGTTTGTAATTATAGCGATGCAAATAATAATAATTTTTTTCTTGCGTGTCACATATTACATGTCGGAGATGTTAGTAATATCTAAGAATTAGATAATGATAGTGAAATTAAGGTTGCTAAAGAGCTGAGGAAAATTTTCACTGAAGTCATAGAAATCATCAAAATAAGGTAGCTTTTTGTAATAAATTTAGAAAACTCCCTATCTTATGGCAATAAAGCATGCTCATTTCATTTCTCCGCCAATTGATGTATTTTCAATGATTTCTGTCCATTAATAATTGTGTTGTTAGACGCATTTGATTAGGAGTACATATTTGAATATTTTTGTGGCGTTGCTTAGCCTGAGTGTCATAGTTCGTCAATGGAGGAGTTGAAGGTGAACAAATTGGAGGTACTATTGTAGTGCACTGGGTCTACGTTACCTGTGCTCCAGTTAAAACTCTTCGTCCTTGTTCTATTTTTACATTTGGTTTCCGGAGCTGGCCGTAATTTTCACGGTGAAATCTGCTTGAGTCGTGGGAGCGTCTGGTTGGATCCGTGTTCCAAATCGATATTCCTAACCTCTCAACTTCGTGCCCGTAGCCTTGCATGTTGGGCTTGTAGCAGACTTGGCTGGTTCGCTGCTTCCGAGGTTATTTCTCCCTCAGAAAACGGAATGGTAATGAGGTCATGCTGAGAAATATTTTCCAGAATGAAAATCCTTTTAGATATGGCCAACGAAAGGTGTCCGGGATTTAAGACTGAAGGATCTCATGCCTTAGAGGTTACATGGTTACCTCACATTTAAAATATTCATGTGGATTATGCCATTGCATTCTCCAAAGCACTGGATTCCAGTGCTGTTCGAAATAACTTGCTCTAGGTCAATGCTTCTCTCATCCTTTTCAAGGGCTGCATTAGATCCTATGGCAATCCTGTAGTGCGATAATTGTTATCTTTGTGGATAATATTTCATGGATTAGAAGAACATCGTATCCCTCCTGATTTATTGAAAATATGAGACTTATTAATCATTATTGTATATTAAGAATTTTTCTATTTAATATTATTATTATGTTTCAGTTTCCAATGTACTCTTACATAATTTGTGATAGCTGACCAGATTTTACCCTAAACTTGTTCCTTAAGTCATTGTAAACACTATTACCTGAGATCGCAGTTGAAGTCGCTTATACTGAGTTACCGTGCCTAATACCTCTTCTATCGGCCGGGTCACCTTGACCGCGTTACTACAGCTCGGTATCTTTACGTAAATATTCTGCGTTACTGGCGTTTGATGTGGAATTCTTTTGCTTTAAACTTCAGTTATATACACATTTCATTTCTGAAAGACGTAAAAAGTGGCTTGAAGATTCCGGTTTATTTTTGATGCTCAATATACTTGCTCGAATGGTGTTATACTTCGTAAGTAGCGTAAGTGATGCGTGTATAATTATGTTGTGATATCAACTTAAATATTCAGTCTCAAAAAATGCTACTAAATAAAGTTTGGACATCAAAATATTCTTATCGATCTTTATCTATCGAATGCCATCGTAGCATATTCCAACGTGTGAAAATATCCGCTGTTGAATGTGATTGGGGAAATTTAATCACCATACCGGTAGAACTGTGGCCGAAACGTGAATGAATGCTCTCTTTTTTGGATTTTTAAAAATGTGGTCTTTATGTATTTTATTTGCTCTCAGTAATCTCTGCGCACTTTTAAAAATATTGGTAACTGAGTTTATGTAAATTAGAAATATAACTCGCGTCGTTCGTTCCATACGCCATTTTTACCGATCATGGTTTAAAAAACAGTGTCATATTCGCCATAATCAAGGTTTGGCACTTTTTTGGCACCGTGATGAGAAAAAATTAATACTGGGATATATTTTGCGAATTTTTTAAAATCTTAATAAACGATTTCAAAAATCATCGCAGAAAGCTTTTAGCTTTTAATGTAAATTGTGATAGTATGGGGTAAATTGTTTCTAGTAATGGATGGGTATGGGGTAAATTTAATGGCATTCTGGTGGATGCGTGTAAGGGAATCTCGTGTTGCAGCAAGAGCTGCAGTGTCCGACTTTACGCCACATTTATGGATATTGAAGCTTTTAAGCAATCGCTCCCCTCCTTTTCCCGACCTCGGGCAACATGTCGAACGTTGCCGTAGATTAAGTAGTCTGCTCGGCATCGCAAGGCCTCCGTCGCAGTTCCAAAAGGGTGGATGGCCCTCACTTCTATAATCCCTTTGCGCGGATGTTTGGTTGCTTTTAGAGGAGAGGAAAAGAGAAGCCCAACGCTAACGTCCTCGAAACGTTTACGCTTCAATGCCACTGTCCTCGTCCCTTCGTCGTCGGAATCCTATCTGGGTTCCATCTTATTTATTTTTTATTTAACCAAGCTACTAGTAACCGTGTTTCGTTTGAGCGCTCAGAAGAGTATTGAAAAGCATGAGATTAAGGTTGAATTGTTATAAGTTATTGTAAATTACAGTTTTAAGATACTCCGTAAAAGATTTTTTTGCGTATTATGTGGAATTGTAGCTTGAGAAATCATGTATATGCTTGAGGGTACCATACCAGAGTATGGCTTTATATCAGCTACATATATTTCTGTTTACATCTTCACCTTGATCGAAAACTAGGTTCTTACCGTTTTATTCGTCCTCATAGAGTCAAAAATATATGCAAATGTGGGCATTACAATTACTACTCAATATGCTCAAAACTCACGATGGGAATCGGTGTACAATCTAATCCCGTATCAATCATTGTTTTTCAAAGGGAATAGCATTGGTAACGAAATGAAATAACAGCAACCCCTTCTTTTTGTAAATTTTTATATCTACATCATGCATGTCATTCATAATTACTATATGAGTTGAAGAGCGTAACGAGACCAATTACCATTGAAAATGCTTCAAATTTCTCATTACTTGATACCTCTATATGCATCTGGACATGAGCGTCTTAAACGAGGCCGCGGGAATATGCTTTTGTATATCAAACTATCCAGTTCCAACGCTCACTGTTCGGAGGTGGAGTAGTTTTTATTTCCTGCTATCTAAACACATTCTTATTCACTCCATAATGGAGGAAGGGAAAGAATGAGAAACAATTCCTAACTCTACCTTTTTTCTTTTATATCATTCCTTCCAAATGGTTCTTTAAAAGTAGAAATAAAAAATTATTTTAAGCATTATTTCGCAATTTTAGTTGCCACATAGTGTACGGTTAATAATTGCGACTTAGTTGAACGTGTACGGTGACTGTATAAAATTATCGATGAGCACTTAAGTTTTTTATTGGTGTATTTTTATATTTAGTTTATAAGCGTTGTGCAGCAACTAATAAATGTGAAAAAAGTCTTAAAATAGTTTTTCATTTCTGCTTCTAAAGCTCCATTTGGAAGGAATAAAAGAAAAGGAGAAATGAAGATTTAGGAATTGTTTCCGAGTCTTCCTTTCCCTTATACCATTAGGAAGAAAAAAAAGAATACTCCTAGATTCAATTATGGAGAACATTCACTATATTACGTATACATTTTTGTAGTAGTTAATAAGTATAAATATGAATAAGCTCTTATAAAATTTTTTTTTAAAAAAACCAGCCTTTATATTTAGATTACAGGGGATGAGCAACGTTTATATATAACACAAAGCAAAAAAACTCAGAGACCGCGAAAAACCAAAAGTGACGTATTAAAAAAGTCACTATATTTATTAAATTTTCAGTGAATGG
Organism: Ischnura elegans; assembly: GCF_921293095.1. Lineage (NCBI taxonomy): Eukaryota > Metazoa > Arthropoda > Insecta > Odonata > Coenagrionidae > Ischnura > Ischnura elegans. Next base: position 69,437,009 of record NC_060250.1, read on the forward strand.
TAAGCCCCCTATGTTTCAAAATGCCACCCCTATGCTTTTAAATGCCTACCCCTATGTTAAAAATGCCACCCCCATATGTTAAAAATGCCACCCCGTACGTTTTATGTAACGGTAAAACAATATTCAAACATTTACAAAACCTTACAATTGTTAATAAAGAAAAAAGGAAAATTTGTAAGATTTGTGGTGAATATGTTGAGTTGTGGTGAATATGGTGAGATTTTATGGGTGTCAAAAGATGGGAAATTTTATGGTGGATAACTTTTACTGTGGTCGTAAAACACGAAAATCGACCATTTGGAACTTCTTAGATCAAAAACATGTTTTGGGAGGCTATAGGTTGACTGGGGGGTGGTTAAAGGGGGGTTGGAGAGAAAAAGTTATATTTTCATGTATTGTCATCGGAAATGAAGAAGTGTGCAAAATTTCAGCGTTTTTGCTTCACAGGAAGTGAGTCATATTTCAGTTACAAGATTTGTACCAGACAAACAGACAGGTTGGTGAGTTGATATTAAGGCTGGAAGAAAAAAGGAGGCGCGAAACTCAGATGAGGACATAATGCACGCTGTAATACGCATATAGAGTATCAGGTATTCTCGTTCTCTCTATTCCGGGATGGGGGTAGTATTTATTTCCCGCTACCCAAACACACCCCCATTCACTCCCACAGGAGGGTGAGGGGACAGGAGGGAGGGAGTAAACCCGCCGTAAAACGAAAGCCTTTTCCTCTCTTGCCCTCGCTTTTCCAGAGGGAGAGGGTCGCGCGCGCGCGCATATTTTTAAATGCCGCGCGATCGACCCAAGGCAATGCCTCATCTGAAGGCCGCGGCGAAGAGATGGGCGAGGGAAGTGGTGGCGTGGCGGGTGGGGATTTTCTGTTTGGCGAGTACCCCGCGGGGGTGTGGGGAGGCGCCACGGGCCGGAAAGCGCGGTGGTAGGGCAGGAAAGAGGTCGGCGACCACGCCTACCTCCCGGGGAATACCCTCCCTCCGCCCCGTCTCCCCTATATGCCCTTCTCCGTAACCCCTCCTCCCCACCCGTCTCTCCTTCTCGCTAGCGTCGCTACTTCTGGCATGAATGATGCGCTCGAAATGCTTAGGATGCTTAGCTAAATTTACTCATTGGGGGTGTTGATGAAGAGGCTCGCATCTTCATTGTGGACGGCAGCACAAGGAGCTAGATATTCGGGAATATAGAGCGCGTTCTCAAGTGACTCCTAAACTTGGACTGCTAAACACCTCGTAATGTTGACGAATTTTCAAGGACGTAGCCTAATGTTCTTATTTACCGCAGTGGTGTTGCCAAGAAAAGTAAGCAGGGAAGTAAGATAAGGGTTTGAAATAAATCTGCGCTTCAAAGGAAGTTTATTAATTGAAACTGGCAAATAATCAAAGCGTATCGTTAGAAATATAACATTAAAGAAGACATTTAGAAATTGCCATGTTGTTTCCCTTTATTGAACCTCATTTTTATAATATCTTAATGGAAAACCAATACAAGCTCCACTGATGTTTAAATTCCATTTGTATCTGGTAAACACGCGTATCGTTAGTGTCGAGTCACTGCTGTGCATTTTTTTCATAATGATAAGTAAAGCCTTGCAGGGCAAATGAAAGTGAGTCAAATCAAACTGAGGAGTCGCCTTGTTCAGCACTTTATTTTAACATTAACTATGGCTAAAATAAACTTTGGTTGGTTTCATGAATTTTCAAGATATTGACAACGAATGCACGATCATTTCTATGTACTCAAAGAACGAGGTACTTCCTTGAGAGTGACGTTGTAAACGTGGGAATTGATTGAAACGGAAGTAATATCCGTGGAACAGTACGGAAATATTTCTTTTTATCATTCAACATGGTTAACGCAGGCATTGGCGATTGCTGATGATGATTACTTCGGGCTCTCTACGTGCGAAAAAAATGAAGAAAAAAAAATCCGACGAGAGATGCCTTGAAAACTTCTCCGCCTATCTCTCGACTTTTTCCCTCTTTTTTTCCTCTCAGTTCCGCGTTCTCGTGCCTTCATCCTTCCTTCCTCTTCTCTCCGCCACCAATATTCCAGCTGCACGGTTTTCAACGGCAGCGAAGAGAAATCGATGGATGGAGCCGACTACGCTGGGGAGAGAGAGAGAGGCGGGGGGTTATGGCGTTCACGGAGAGGGATGGAGGGGGGAGGATAGGATGCAGGATACAGCCGGTCGCGGGAGGGAGGTCGGATAGTGAGGGATGGGGTTCGTCTGATGCTGTGGGGTTTGTTTGGGCGAGTTCTTGTTCCTCCTATCTCTTCCTTTTTTCTCCTCTATTCCCCAACCCCCTTACCAACCTGCCTCACCCTCTCTCTCCTCGAGTACTTGTCCTAAATCGGCGTCTAGCCTTCCCCTCCTGATCGTTCCTCCTCCACCGTTTTTATTTTCCGCCCGTCGACGTCGTCTCTCTGCTTGCGCTTGCTCTACGTTATCCTTTCTATTCTTCATTCTCCGTCTTAATTCGTCAGCGTATCCGTTCCCTCTCCACCTTTCTCCAGGCGTTCGCATTTATTACAGGAGAAAAAAAAAGATTGCATTTTCGCCCCGTAATGAAATGTGGACGGATAACCTCGGATCGCAGCTGTGTAATCCGAGATAAGTTATGTGTTTACTTTGATGTTTTCCTACTACACCTGTTTGCCTCCGCGGAATGATAATAGATCGCTAGCATGAATTTCTCGGGAATAGTGGAGTTTTCCGTGGTAATTGCATTTCCTTGTTGTATGTCAGATACGAAATCCACCGCTTTGCGCCATATATTCTTCTTATTTTTGCTGCATCTTCTTTCAGTGACTCAGCTACGTTTACAAAACCAGTGAGAACTTGATATGCCTTCTGAAAGGGAAAATGTTTGCTAAGTGTATGCAAACACTATGTATTATTTTATGTTTATTATGAAACACTATTGACGCACTGGATATAAACGATATGTGGACTTTTGGACGGTTTAGAATGTGGGATATATCGAAAGGGAGGAAAAATTGGAATGCTGAGCCAAAAGATGGAGCCAGAAAGTTGCCGAGTTACACAAGAGGGAGTGTGATCGAGTGAGCAGTGATGAGGGTGAGGGATTAGGATTGATAACTTGCACCTGCAGTGGAGTACATGGGGAACACGATAGGCGATATAAGGGATCGTGAAAAGCATTTATGTAGGGTAACAGATTTTTAGCTTAAAAAAGGTAGTAGGACATAATTATAGTGCGAAAAAATCGTAAAAACAAAGATTAATAATATAGCCTCTCATGGGGTAATAAAAATAAAAGGGGTAACTTAGAATGAAAATAGTTCTATTTCACTCTCTAGATATGACTGTCATCATCACTTGAGGATTTTTATTATCCATCCATCGTGGAAACAATACAGGACAAATTTTCATCGTAATATAATGTATGTTGATAATTTTTTTCTGAGAGGTCTCCAAGTGGTCTTAGAGGCCTCCAAGTTCTCATACTAACTCTAAACAGATATTGCTCTGGTTTTTTACACAAGTATTGCTCGAATGCAGAACTAGCATCAAGTTCGAGTCAACAGTGTATCATCTCCTATTTGACGCTAATCTAGCATAGTGTTTAAACCGTCCAAAAAAAGGTATGGCAAAAAATAAAACGAGTTGCGGTATTTTGGGAGATAGTTCGGTGCCTCTCGGCCGCCCTTTGAGGTACCGTAATTCTTTTTCGTCGGATTCTCCCTTATTGGAGTGCATGTTCGCTCCGTGCAATCGCCCTCATGAACGCGCTGGACTCCCTCATGACGGTCGTCGTTCCTCGGGGGAGCAAGACCGCGTGTCTACATGCGCGCGGCGACGGCTGAAAACTCTTCGGGCCCGCGCCCCTGAGGTATGCCCGGTGTAAATACCCTCGTGTCTCCACGCACATATATGTCTGCAGCCGCCCCCCCCCCGCATTCCTTTTCGTCCCGTTTACTCCACAATCCCCCCCTCCTTTACCCCCCCCCCAGAAACCCTGAGACCGCTCTTTTCCTCTCTGGCTCACTCTTAACCACCCCACCATTACGGTCGCCCCACAAAATCCTCAAAATCCCCCCTCCTCCTCCTCTCCTTAAGCCTTTCCCCGCCCTACCCCACGGTCGCAGCCGCCGCCGACGTGTGTCCGCAACCTAGCGCAAGCTACAAGGCCTTGGTCGAGGTCTCCTCCCCTTTAAAAGCGGATCCTGACGCGGCGGGCTCCCGGATCGATACCAGCCTCCCTGTCTCTCCTCCTCATCATATCCCTCTCTCTCTCTCTCGGTGAAGCCTTTCCCGAGCCGCAAGCTTCCTCTCTCTCTCTCTCTCTCTCCCCCTTCCTCATACATTCCCCTCACTCCCTCCTCTCTCCCCAGAGCGATCATCGAAAATCCGCTCTCTCTCTCTCTCCCCTCGCTTCCTCTTCATCGTCATAATCATTATCATCCCGCATTTCAATCCGTGGTTGTGTGGGATCTTTTAACTCCCTCTTCTCTCCCTCCCATGTTCGCGCTTTCATTCCCTATGCTCGCGTCTCTCGTAGTACTCATTTCCTTTTATTCATCTTTCTCTTGGCATTCCTAGATGGAGTTCTCCTTTTGTTTTTTTTTCATCCCTCTCTTCCTTGATCTAAGCTGATGTCTGTGTATGGCTTGAAACTTGGGGAAGCAGAAAATCTGTGGCGATCGTTAGAGAATCCTGTGTTGAACTTTTTAAAATTGGAGTTTTCTGGACTTTTCTGAACTGATAACTGAAGTTTAAAATTAGAGTTTTCAAATTTTAAAGTACGCTCATTTTCTCTTTGCAGTCATCATCACCACCCGTCTTTCAATCCCCGGCTTTGGGGCCTCTCTCCTATTTCCCTTCCTGTCTTCCCATGTTCGTGCTATTATACCCTATGCTGGCTCCTTTCATTACCCCGGAGTAGATTTCCCTTGTATTCATTCTTCTGGGAATTCCTAGCTGGAATTTTCCCTTTTTTACCATCCCCTACCTACCCTACTTCTTGCATGTCAGTCCAACGAGACTTATGAAGAATTTCAAGCTTGTTTGAAACCTGAGTGTGCTTGTCGTCAGGGAAAAGCGAGAGAACTTATTCCGGATTTTTGATTTCTACGGATGTCAGGGAAAGGTTGAGGCATTATACAGTGAAGGATTGAATGGTGTTTGCAAATTTTTGAATAAAATATAATTTGTGAAGAGTGAATATGTTGGTTAATCATTTAAATTATTAGTATATTTTTGTTTTTTATGAGTCTATTTCATTTTTTAAAAACATTCCGTGTTTTAGTGAAGACTTTGTTTTGCTGAAATGGCATATTTCAATAATTAGTGACCTTGATTTGATTTACTTGTTGGGGAATGGAGGCTCAGGAAAAGATAAGGGAAATCAAAAAGTTTTGCCAGGGTCTGGCAAACTCCCAGCATCGGACATATGCTCTCTCACTTTTGCTAGTGACCCACTCTATAAAATTTCCCTCCGTTGACGAATAACTGTCTGGACACATTTGTGTAAATTCATTGCTCTATGTGTGCCTATGCAAAAATATTTGGTTTTGTTTCAGTTTAATTCGCCAAAAAGAAACTTTTTCAGCTTTGATTTGATGCGCTTGAAAAAAAAGTTTTCTAGATTCATTTCATATCTTTTTTTTAAGGATGTTTCGATTAGAAATCGAAATTCTTGATTCGCTGACAACTTCATGTGATATTACTTTTTGTGTACCCTGAGAACCTTTTTTTTTTCTCCATTTCTCGCATTTTCATCACTTTTTCCTGCCCACCCTCTCTTTCCTTCATCTCCCAGGTCTCCGTGCATCCACCCCAGTGCGACCTTCCCCGCCGTGTGAACCGTCCTCCCCCTCCAGTATCCTACTTCCCTCCCCTACCATGGCGTAGGGATTCTCTCGACTACGTCCAGACTGCGGCGTCGATGTAGTGTGCGCGCCCGGTGGAAGGGAGGGGAAGTACTAGGACGGAAAGGAGTTGGGGCCGGAGGGGGAGTGCATGGAAGGAGAAAAGGGGGTGGTAGGTGTTTAAGGGTCGTGCATGTATGTGGAGAGGGATGTGTAGGGGGTACATGGACGGAGGGAGATCGCCCTCCTTTTCATTGGCAAGGTTGTGACCCCCGTTGCCTCCCTCCATATCCCAGTGCTCTACCTCCGCCCCTTGTTTCGACCGACCGTCCGCCCCTGGCCCTCCTCACCTCCTCCTCCACTTCTCTCGTCTCTCCTCTCCTCCACCACTCACCTAAATAGGATGGAGGAGTAGGGAGGAATGACGCCCGGCGCAGCGGGGTGTGGGGGTACTACAGGGGAGCTATCTCGCCCCACTCTCTTTCCTCTCGCTCTGTGGGATATTTGCACCACTAGTATGTTCCGCCGTTTAGTGCAGACAAGAGCTCCAGCCGTTCTTTCCCCCATACACCCCTTCCTCTTCCAAACCCCCTCCCATCCCCTGCAACAATTCCCGTGTTTATTCGCGAGAGCGCCTCGGAACAATAAAAATTCGAAACTCGGAATTATTCGACTAGCGAGTGTGTGTTTGGTGAAAATGTCCTCCATACCTACCTCTCTCTCTCTCTTTCCTTTTTCTCTCGCATTCCCCATTTGCATCTGCATATCAGTTGGATGAGGGTGACTCATTCATTCTAACCATGATTTTTTTTATTCTTTTTTCCCCCTGGGTGAAACCGTTCCAGTTTTTGTTTAAATCCTCTGCGGATTTTATCTCACTTTTATTTTGTTAGTAATGCGGTGGATTGTTTCGGTCGCCTCGTTTGGGTACTAATTGTGCGTTTGCGGGGTTAGTTTCTCCTCCTAGGTCTTTTTTAGTGGTACCCATCGGGTGGGTTATTTTTGACCGATCCAATATCCAACCACTGACCTATTTGCTGGAACGAGGGTAAATGGTTTCTGACATCGTAAATCTCGTGGACGAAAATTGAATGAATGAAGTAATCGTGAGCTTGGTGATACGGTGTCCGTGAATTATTGAATTATCGATTTATTTTATAGCTGAAATGATAATTGTGTGTATTCTTATTTTGAATTGGTATATGCAATACCATAGAATCCGTACCGCCTAATTTTGTGCGGCTACTTACGTTAACGAATTCGGATTAAATCCTTAAGCATCCTTTATGTTTATTGGTCTCAATGTGGGTACGAATGGGCAGTTAATATAATTTTAATGGTCACTTGTTCTTATTTTGCCATCATTTTCACTGTTAGAGTCGTTGTTTCCCAATCTCAATGTAGGGTAATGACCATTTCGGAATTAATGATCGGCGGTAAGCTTATTGCGTTAGGCAATGTAACAAGCGTAGTGACTCCTGCCATCAGTAGTGGTGAAAGGTCGTTAGTATTAATTTTCCCTTACAAATGTCATTCCAAAGTTGTTGTATGTAGTATTCTTTTTATGAAACTAAGTAAGGCTCGAGAATAGCTTGAAAAGTCTCTCTCCCCTCGAACTTTATACGTCTGAATTATTAGGTGTATTGACGAAGACCTAATTTTATCTCTTAATTGGTGATGTCATGGAAACTTTTGTCTCGTACTAATTTAAAACACTGCTAGAAATTATCTTCAAACAATGACTGGGGCTAGGCACTAAAAAAACATGAAAACTAATATTTACTATTAGTTTACCTCAGAAGAAAGCGCTTTTGAGATAGATTCTAATCACACAATGTTTTCTGCAGTTTATGAGAATAATAATCTGAATTCTTGTTATGATTATTCATACGGAATGCATGCTATATTTATATTGCCTTAGACCAATGACTCCAGTCTAATTTTTAAAAGCAGAAGGTGGCAGCGTACCTTTCAACTCTTTTGTTTTTCCTATTTTATATGCGTTAAATCCGCAGAAATGTTTATCCTGCTTAATTATGTGTATTGTTACTCCTAGAAAATGGATATTTTATTTCATTATATTTTATGGCGGTATCGGAAAAACTTTTCTGTGTTAAAAAAATATTTTTAAGCTTACTTCACTATACTTCGGAAAGGGATTAATTTTCGGCTAGGGTGCTGTTACTGATATGCAATTACTCCTATTCCTATTTTTCATTTGTTTTCACGTTGTGAGCTTACACTCTTGGGCGCTGAAATTCGCACCTAATCTCATGTTTTCTCTCTTCGAGGTCTTGCACCTCTTTCCACTTCTATTGGTGGCGCAACGTCCTCCGTGATTCATGGCTTCCTCGCGGTGGCTTTTCGTCTGCGCCCGTCTTTTATGGCTTCTGTTAGTCCGCATCTCAAAGTGCACAATATTTCCTCTACCGTACCCATCGTATCCAGGGGCTTTTGCAGATTGAGTTTCTCAATTATAGATCGCACTTATAGATGTTTCTCATTTTAGATCTGCTGATAATAAGGTGTTATTCAATTCGTGTGGAATTTTTTTCAGTTTTCAGTCACACTCGTTTGTTGGGATGATTAAATTTATGCCGCAATTGCTTCGAAAGTTATTTACATTTCTGAATCTATGGTATTTCTTCAATCTATGCATATTCCTTGTGCTTTTTGCCGTTGATTTTTGGTTGCGAGCATTTGGTGACACTCCTTAAATGAATTATTTCTGTATAGACGAGAGAAATCATAGTATTGCTTTGTGAGGATATTGGCTGAATCAATTTAGCTCTTAATGCGGTAGGTGACTGTTTCTCTGTTTTACTAATTAAGCCGCCGTACCAATTCCCTTGAGTGTTTTTGTGCGTTGAGGTCATTAGAATTCATTCATGGGCCGCCATACTTCTGTGGAAGAGCTGAGTCGAAAATGTAAAGAGGAAAGCGACGAACTAGAATATTCATTTGCCATTGCTTCGCATTAGCGTTTTATAACAAGAGGTGAATAACCCCCTTAATTCAGTTTACTAGCATTATAGCTATGAACTTCAGTGCATATTCTCGGGAAAATAGTCATATGACGTTCGTCGATAAAAGTTGAATGAGTACCCATTGTCTTCTTTTGTAAATAGCTCATCGCTCAGATCCTGCTGGATGAAAGTATTTTATGTTCCCTTTATAAAGTGCATCATGGGCGTTCCATAAAATTTTTATTCATTTAGTCTGTCGAACCTATCGTCAAATATGTATATTTGGAAGATAGAGCGTTAAATTGGACGGATAGTCTTTTGTGAGTTTTAACGTTTAAATATATTCAGTGTGGGTATAGCTTGTATGGCGGCTAGTATGTTGGCTTATATATACAGAGTGCCATGTAAAAGGCACAGGAACTGCAGCACTTACTTCTTCATTTGGGACGTTTGGCCATTTCCCTCATACCGGAGCTGACGAATGTCAATATTTCTCATATATATCTGTTTTCTCGGTTTTGAACGATGTGATATGCTGTATTTTCTTGAAGAAAATGTTTTGAAGGTATACACGGTGTTTTAGGAAGAATATGTAACATCTAAGGAGGTGGTAGGGGAGACAATTTGAAGCATTTTTTGTTGTATTTAAACTTAGGGTCGCAACTGCTTAGTTGCTTAGCTATGGCTTCGAAAAAAATATGCACCCTATAATTACTATGAAGATGGTTTTTCGTGAATATCGAGCCTTTTCGAAATTTTATTTAATACTCAAAATAATTTAACTTGGACAAAAAAGTGCGATTATAATTGCCAGAAACAATTAATCTTTAGATTAATTAAACGAGAGCTTTGAGAAAGTATCAACAATACCGTTTCTCATCCATTTGATATGAATCGTTTCAGATAATTATAATCGCATATTTTCGTCCAACCTGAATAATTTAATGTCCTTAAAATCCAGAGTGGTGAATAAAATGTCGAAAAGGTTGGATACCAAAGAAAAACCGTTTTCATGGTAACTGCAAAGTGCACTCTGAAAAAGGTTTGCGTTGCCATTGCTCAGTAACTAACGAGTTGCGACCCCATATTTATAGACAAAAAAACTTAAACTTCTCTCCCCTACCACCTCCTGAATTATTGCAGATTCCTTCTAAAACACCCTGTATACCTTCATTGTTTTTCTTTCTTTTAGTGTTGAATAGCCGTCTTCATTTTCATGCCCAACCTTGAGGTTTGGACAGCGACAGTGGCTATTACATGGTCTAATTGGTAGCATTCACCCTAATTCCATTTACGTTTCGGTCTCGTGGGTGGAGCTTTACTCCGTGTATCCGTTACACGGAGGTACACGGCGCGTATACGGCGTCAGTGCTGTGGTTGGACGTTGCTCAGAGCTTGCAGTCATTGATAAAGAGATATTTAGGGGATAATTATTGAGACGCAGCATTTGGGGATATTTTCTAAGAGTTATAAACGGAGAAATACTTGTCCTCCGACCATATGAAGGAGTTTGTTTTTAAATGATGTCACTCTTTTAATCATGGATGGCCGATATCGTGGGGAAAACCGAAGGAAGCTTATATGCAATAAGTTTTTGGTACAAAGATAAACGATTGATGAATGTATGAAAGTGCAGGGAAATTCAACGCATACATTTTAGAGGCCTTCCACACAGGTAATTTGCTGCGGATATGTAAAGCATGAAAAAGGGAAGTAATAGATTAATATTGGTTGGAGTGAAACGTGAGGACTCACAGGATCCTCTTATGAAATGTTGGGAATAAATGTAATAATTTGCGCTTGTCCTCATTGGATAGAACCATTCTTACTAAAGGAGGGGTTCCCAAACTTTTTTTTACCACGCCCCCCTGCTACACATATCAGCTTTCCATTTTGCAACACCCTATTTCCACTGCTATGGAGGGGGACGGTTTTGAGAACCTTGAACTTTTGTGTGTTTTGTAGTTTTAAAAACTGTAACCTTCTTTGATGAAGTTTACAACTTTATTGAAAATTTACAAAAACAATTATGAAAACTTAGAAAGACTTTATTTCAAAGATCTGAGGAAATTATTTTTGTATTTTTTTTATTTTTTTCATTTGGGTGTCACGCCCCCCCCTGGACTTTCTCCACGCCCCCCAGGGGGGCGCGCCCCCCAGTTTGGGAACCCCTGTACTAAAGCATTTATATTGGACGTGGGTGGTTTCTGCGTCACCTTTTTAACTCGACGCATATGCTCATGGAAGAGAGTATAAGTGCGCATTACTTTAAGCATTACCATAGAGTAAGTATACGGAGTATATATACTTACTCTATGGCATTACGCTTCCCGTTGGCGTATACTAACGTAGGAAAAACGTTACTGGGAAGGAATTATTTTTGAATTGTTATTATAGAATGTCCATGTGATTTAAGAGAGGATTTATTATTATTAATCAGTTTTTTATGGGTTTTTTAATGACTTGGCTATACATTGTTTTAATTAGCTTTCTGTATTTTGATTAGTTCATCAAGCATTATTTTCAGTTTAAAGGGAGTTCTTAAACATAAAAGTTGATTAACACAATATGCGAAGAGGATATCAAGCAAATTTAGTTTGGGATACTTGCTGTTCTGGATCAGTGTTACTGAAAGTGCTGTGCTAGTGAAGGCTAACGGAAAATAGCCGAAAATATGAAACAACGTAATTCGCTTACTTTGGATAAAACTTAATCTTAAATCTTCTTTAACTCTGGATGATGTGACGAATTTCGGAGTGGTACTTTCAGAATTACTTTCAGAGTTATGGAGATTGTGTAGTATCGTTTAGTATATTATATTGTATATATTGTACAAGAATTGGGATTAGTAAAATTAGAAGGTATAGTAAGTGGGGAGTTGTATAAAATTGAAAAAGCAATCCATTAGGCTAATTCGCAATCTGTAATTTGAATATCTTATAGATAAATCGAGAAAGTGAACGGAAATGAATTTTTTTGGTTTGGTTTGGACGGCAGTGATCTAGCGATGAGAAGAATAATGTCAGAGTCGAGGGATTCTATAACGCATTGGAACGGCTGGGTTGAGAAGGATAAAAATTGTGGAAGTGTTTTCCGGAAGGAGATTTGTTATCTGCGGCCGAAAGGGGAAGTAGAGGTGCGTGAGGTCAATGGTGGGAATGGTCGCGTTAAAAAGACGTGGAAGAGAGTCGGGGGCTATGTCTGTCATAGGAAGGGTCTGTCTGGGAAATAGATAGGTGAGAAAGCGATTTGGGCATCAGCCCGTCACAGCAAAAAACGCTGCTTTTCCCCAAGTCATTCATACCGCGTGAACATTGCATTCGGCATAACATTTCCATTTATTTTATTTCAAATGTTGGTCAATGTCAAACTTGTGGATTTTCTACTCCCTTGCGGTAGACATATTCACGCGCAGTTTACATTGTGTAAATATGGCCAGAGCGTTTTGACAACAGTTGAGTAAGTGTATACTAATCAGTGTCAGACTCCAGTTCATAGACTACGAATGCGAAATCCGGTTGTAGTCTCGTATTGCATTTTGTATGTTTCATTAAAGACTACAGTTTCAATCCTAAGACTGATATTTTTTAGTCCTCCGCTTCCCCCTTTCCCTAGCCATTTCCTTCAGTTCACTGATGTTTTGTTTCCTTGTCTCCTTGTTCTGCCCCCGCGCACTTTTTCTTGAAACTATTCTTGAATTCTTGGGAAATATGGCAAAGAATAAATAATTAGGAATTTTTTCAAGTTCAAACGTGAGAATTTGAAAATTAATCCACGGGGTGGAGGTAGAATGGCATTTAAAAAATGTATTAAAAAGTTTGATTAAATTTAAAATTAGAGTTAATTTTTTTTATCGCTCACGGTTACTTACATTTTTACGACCTTTTACATTTAATAGGGTTGTGTTTGTCTGTTCCTAGTGAAGTTTTAAAGTTCGTAAAATGTATTAATATGCATGTAATTCATACTCTCACGAGGCCTAACCGGAAAATGTTCAAGGCACATCATCAACGGTCAGATTATAGACCGCTGATAAGTTAAACAATAATCACTGCTTGAATATTGTTCTTAATTTTTGATATTAACGTGGTCGCAAGGGTGTAACGGCACGTATACGACCGACCTTCATAGACGACACGGTTGTCGGAGACCGTGAAAGAGAGCGAATCCTTTCGAGGGTTTCAGAGTAAGGACCCTAAACTTCCTCCTCCTCTGTCGCCTTGCCTATTTTCCATCCGCCATCCCCTCGATCTTCATTACCAGGACGAAAAAGAGGGTGATGGAGGGTTGGGGGAAAAGGGAGGGGTGTCATCTCGCGACTATCTCCGAACCACTCCAGTGACCCTTGAACAAGAAAGCTGACGAAGTCGGCGCATGGTGTGAGAGGTGAAGAAGGAGGAGGGGACGAAAAAAGGCGTCTCATGGAGTTTTAGAGCCTTCCTCTCTTTTCTCTCTCTCCTATAACTTCTTTTCATATTTTTCGCATGTTTTTTATGCTCAACGAGGCAGTACGGTGGTGGTAGAGGGAGATTGGCGGAAGGAGGACAGGAGCAAGTTGGCGAAGGCGGGGGGCGAGGTAGGAGGAGTCGGGTAGGACCGGAGTGTGGAGCTGGCAGGCAGCTCCCTCTCTGTCTCCTGATCTTCCCCAAGGCAACCGGGGGTAGGGCTGGCCCAGTCTCCTTCTCCGTCGTCGCAGCGCGGAACCAGGAGGGCCCTTACCTTTCTTCTTCCTCCACCTCCCTCATACTCTCTCCGTCGCGCTAAAGTGTTGAGAGAGATGGATGCATGGAAGAAGAGCGTTTCGGAGGATATCTGTGTGTGTGTGTGTTGGGGAGAGAGAGAGAGAAAGGAGGATTAATTTTTGCGAATACTTAGGGAAAAAATGTGGATGATGATGATGATGAGAACGTGACGCATCTCTTTCTCTCTCTCACTCTTTTCCTCGCGTATCATGGAAGGGTGGATTTATAAGTGGTGGAGTGAAGTTCGCCCACCAGCTTACCCATCCCACTTGACTCGTATCGCACTGCATGCATTCTGTCGTGGTATTTTGCTACACTTTCGTCTGTGACCCTCGAGTAGATTTCTCTTTCTCCCAAGCCATTCAACGAAGTTGTGTATTTTTTATTTCAATTGAAAAGTGGCACTTAAAACGTTTATTTCTACCGTAGTTTATGTTTTTGTACTCTAAAGTAGTAATTTTAATGCCTATTCAAGTGGATGCATCGAATTTGACTGATTTTTGTCATTGGATTTCTTTTCTGATTAATTTGTTGAACAAAGCGGCATTATAATTATTTACCACTGCATACACTGTTCCAATTAATCACCTGGTAAATGGAAGACGGTATGTAGTTATTTTCCAAGCGGACAAGGAATTTTTTTGTATTTTACGAGAATAAATAATAAATGGAGATAAATAAAGACCTTATTCATGTAAATTTAGATTCGGGTGACTTTAATGTTTTTCTTTGAATCCGGGCTTGTCATTTTCCATTGTGAGGAAACTTCTAAACGATCGTGAGTCATTTTAATAGGTATCTTTTGTTTGCGCCGCCTCCTGACGGCACTGTTGTTGTTCACTTGAAATTGATCATTTTTCATGACGCAGCTACGGTATAAATTTTTGACGAACGTGCCTTATTCTTCACTCATGTGTCAGTTGTCAGGTGTCATAGCCTGATTGCTAACTTGCTTTTTTTTTACCGTGCCGATCGAATCGTCGCAGTCAGTGATTTTTTTAGCCCGCATATGAACCATCCATTTGATTTTTTTCTCCTTTCAGAGTAACGCCTGTATTGAGGTAGCCTTGCCCCGGAGCAGACGATCGAAAAACAAACGCTTGAAACACGAAGTATCCTCATTGGTCCTTTTGGATCTTGTCAAAAATCACGTCGCGTGAATCTCTCCACTCTTTTTGGCGTGGCGAATTTTTTTTCTCTCCCATCGTAGTCATCCCCTTTTATCACCCCCTTATATACCCCTCCTTCCTCTCTTTCTCGCACGTCCCCCTTCCCCTCGCTTTTTTGGACCATCTCGTCAAAGAGAGAAAGCTGCTGGATATGGGGAGGGGGGTGGAGATGATAATATTGGGGTGGGGTAAGGCACCCTTCGTTCCTGGATCGATTCAGGAAATCCCGGCCCCGGATCGTCTGCAACAAATGCCCCCAAGAGAGCGGTGTGGAGATATAGAGAGAGAGGAAGTGTTGAGGAGAGGGTCGTGGGGGGTTATAAAATAAAGGGAGGAAGAGCCACACAGTATAGATAAGCAAGCGACCCAAACCCTCCGCGGGGCGATTTGCTGCGTAGCCGGTTTCTGGCTTGATGGTATTGGGGGTTTGAGGAATGGAGGTTTTGGATAGTGTGGGGATGGATTCGGTTCTATCGCGGGCGGAGAGAGAGAGAGGAAAGCATCCTTTCTTCGGACGAATGGGTTAGGGAAGCATCCTCGCGGTGGTGATTTTTTTTTTATTCTCGGCGCTGAGATGGAAATGTTCGCAAGTAGATGAGGGAAACGGAGGACGTAGGAGGAAGAGGCAGAGGTTGAGAATGTTCGCAGGGTATCCGCAGAATTCGAAATTTTGAATTCCACTTCATTTCCCAGTTTTCATGGATAACATCAACTTTTTATCTGGCTTTTACTCATTATATATGTAGTCATCAGGATAGATATAATGCCTGGTGATACTTCGAAAAAAAACCTCGGGGCTTTATAATTTCTTCTGGTCACCCCACGATGGTTAGCGAAAGGTAAATGTAATATTTAGGTTATCAACAGCACAAAAAAGTGTGCTTAGGAGAAGAATTATTGGGTTCCCGGCAGTGTGACGAGTAGCAAGATTGACTGACTTCCGGAGGAGCCGGTGGTCATGAGGTACAGAGATCAGGAGATAAATCTAGCGAAGGAGAGAATCCAAGGAAAATCCCTCCGAGGTAGACCTTGGGATGCATAATTGGGGCAGATAAAGAAGAACGGACGGTAGAAGAAACTCAGGAGCTGAAGCAAATAGGTTGGGAAAGAGAGAAATGGAGGGGTTCATTTTACCAATCTTAGAATTGCAATACTATGTGTAAATGCACCAAACTGCTACCCAAGGTTATGTTGTACTGTGATCACTACATCATAGCCACCAGCATTTACAATTTCTGCACAGCATCACGCTATGCGATACGAAGACGCGTGCCCTTCACAGGATCGACATCGGAATGCGATAACTCCGGCACGCCACGGTCGATGCGTTGCACGACGGGCGCCAGACAGCGCGCGTTAGCGAGTAGGTATGGTTCGCTCTACCCTCAACCCCCTTCCCCCTCTACCCCCCTCTACCCCCCTCTCTCTCCTTCGATCGTCCGTCCCACTAGCCCCGCGACGACGACGCTCTCTTCCGCTCTTTTGTTTTAAGGACCACAATCCGTGCGGAGAGACAGAAGAAGAGCGGATCCCGAAACCCTTCCCTTCTCTCGCTACAGCCTCCTTTCTTTCTTTTTATTCTATCGCTGCTCCTCTCTCTTTCACCACATTCAATCTCTTCTCAGAGTCCTCCTATATATATCTATCCACCCTTCCTCCTATCCGCCACCCCCGTATGCATATATATGTATATATATTTCACCCACCCTCTCCACTGCAGCCCATTTGCCTCCGAAACCCTTTCCCGCGATTATCAGAGCAGAATTGAAAATGCACGAGCAAGCGAGCACGGAGACTACTGCGATATACATTCTCTCTCTTTCTCTCTCGAGTTGGGAGATGGGGTTAGGGATGAGGGATCCACACTCACTCATACCTCTCTTTTTCCCTCCCCCTTACCCAGGGGTTCAATCTCCCAAAAAGTACCCGACCGCCCATTTGACGTACGGCATCCCTTCCTTTTCTCCCACAGAAACAAGATAGATGGAAACCCAATGATGGCAACTAGGTTCCTTAGTATCTACTATAATTGCGAGTCATCTTTTGCTTTCGGCAGGTTCACATAGATTTGTAATTGCTTCTTTCACAGCCCTGTTGTAATGGTATTCCCAAGTTTTCCGGGAAATTCCGAGTCTCTGTATGAAAATTCCTTTACTATCCCTCGGAATCACTCCTAAGGCAGATGGAAACCCAATGATGACAGCTAGGCTCCTTAGTATCTTAATGTATACTGGTACTCTTTTGCTTTCCGTAGGTTATGTAGATTGTCATTGTTGCTACCAGAGCGCTTTTGTAATGATGTCCCAAGTTTTCCGGGAAATTCTGCGTCTCTGTACGTAAATTATTCTAAATTTTGTCGTGGGTGATGCCTCGAGGACGATATAATTTCAGGCCAAATTCCAATGGTTAGAATTCGGATCTTATCTGAACATGTGGTCTGAATCGGCCGCGAAACGTCATAATGAACGTACAAATACGCAGCATTGCCCGATAAACTCGGATATATGAGGTTAACTTCGGCTATGGTAAAAAAATTATTATTAATAAACAACCTTATCGGCCACCCAAGGTAAAGTAGTACGGTTATGAAACTTCCGCCAACAGAAACAGGCCTTGGTCTTACCGAACGCTCCTAATCACAGCCGAAAAATCCTACATGTCCTACTACTCCTTCAAGTTCTGTTTCAGGATATCCACTGATCGGGAAATATATTGATTTTTCTCCGATATGCTAAAATCAGACAAAAATCCTTACATTAGTTTTTTTAGAGCATAGTTGTGTCGTAGATTAACCGATTTGAACAAAAAATCGAGTAAAAAAGCAAATTAATTAATATGTGTAGCATATTTAACTCCACATTGCACACTCAGGAGCTGTAAAAATGATTCCAATCATGGTGCTTAGAACGGACATTGAACTAAGCTGTTGATTAATAAAAGAATGAGAAGACACCAAATAATGAGCCTAAATTGCGACGGAACTTGCAGGAAATTAGGTTGGAGTTGCAGTTGAGGAATAGCATTACTCTATTATGGGATGAAGAGAGTAAGCTCGTGAACGAACACACTTTTTTGTGTAAGAACAATTGACAGTCTAATTGCTGTTGGATTGGTTCGTGGGTAATTTAGTTTAAAACTTACCTTATCTACTACGCCCATTAACAACTATACTTTCTTCTATTGAGAATTTTTTCCATGGAAATAGAGATTCTTTACTTAAATGCGCAAGCCAGCGTTTGGTTTATCCATAAATTGTCGTCAGGGCTATGCGTAAATGGAAATGAAAACCAAAACATTGACTCATTCAGAATTGAATTTTCGAATCAGATATGTATGGATTTATTGATTGGGTAAATTAATCCTTGTCTTATTTCTCCTTGAGCGGAATCGCATCGCCCTCTGAGAGAATGCCGGATAAAGGCGTAAAGTGGACGGGAAAGAGAGGTATTTAAACAATATGGAAGGTCGGTAGTGTGCCGGGTGGGGTGGGACAGATTACAGCTTTCCTCGTCACCATGTCTCCCCTTTTATTTTGCTCACGTCGCTATTTTAGGTCGCCTGACGAGATTTTCTTCTCTTTCTCTCTCGCTGCTTCGTGATCCATCGATCTCGCGTGATAACACCAGCTTCTTTCCCCCTTCCTTCCCTTGTTTCAAGCCGATAGATACCCTTGCCAGTCAGGCAGAGATTGTCTCCATCCGGACGGACTTGGGATTCGGCGATTCGTGGATGGAATGGACTCCATCGGCGCTCGTGGGTTTTATGGCTTTCGAGATTTAGTCGCCGCGCTGACGAAATCGTATCAACGCCCTCGTCCAGGTCCTCTATAAGATCCAGTTCGTGCTCGGGGCACTTCCTGCTATTTTCTGGCTCTATCTCTTTGGTGGCAAGTTTGGTCTCCTTTTTTACAATCGAGTGTTAGCAGAAATATTTGTAAAACTGTTTTCTTGGTAACTGCAAAGTGCATCCAAAACAATGTTCGTGTTTCCGTTGCTCAGCAACTAAGGAGTTGCGACCCCAAGTTTACAGGAAAAAAATGCTTAAAATTGTCTCCGCTACCACCCCCTTAAGTATTGCAAATTCCTCCTGAAACACCCTGTGTATAAAAATAGTGTGTGCTTACATCTAAACATAGAATATTAACGCGTAACCTGGTGAAAAAAACGAATAAATTGCCTTCGAGTCTCCGGTATCATTAAATTAATCAGCCCATTCACTTGCATTTCGGCAGGAATGTGATGAGTACTACGCGCTATGGAGATGAAACGGATGTGTTTGTTTCTTCCTTGTCCCTTGATCATCGGCTCATTGCCAAGTGTCGACCACCGAAGTTGGAGTAGTGCATGCGAGTGAGAGAGAGAGAAAGAGAGAGAGGGATGCTGTAATGCGGCCCGCTACCGTATCTTGTTTCCGTACGTGTCACGCTTCCTTGCCGTGCGTACGAGTCATGATCTTTTTCGTACGGCAACCTCGCACACCCCCTTTCTCATGTATCGCACATGTTTCCTCCCCCCCATACGCCTCCATCCTCACGCGGTGGTTCTACTAACCTCGTGGCAATGCAGCCGCGCGTCAAGTATTTCATGGCCGCGACGGCGAACGGGTGTTTGGCTTCGGGGCGGTGGTTTTTGCGGTGCGGTCTCGCGGGCGGCGCGGCGGGTGCTTGGGAGGAGGGTGTGGCCGGGTGAAAGGGGGGACCAGGAAGGCACCAGTCGGGTGAAAAGACAAGAAAAGGGGGTGAGGAGGGCCGTCTATCTCCTCCTTTCCTTCTTCTTCACTGCAGGAGGAACGCGAGGAGGGTATGAGTGAAAGATATCCTTGAAATAAGGGGTGTGGATTAGGGGGGTATTGTGTGATGTGGCAAGGTAGGGAAAGTTCTCTTTGAGATGGAAGACAATGTTGCCGCTTCGATCGTTGCACCGTCGGCCCTGGTGTGGACTGTGTGCACCGGGAAACGTTATAATAATTATAATGGCAAAGGCCTACATTTTTTTTTCGCATGCGTGGATGTTTTGTTTATGCGTGTTTACGCACGTTTATGGTCTTCAAAACGGATGTCCAGTTTAAAACGGAGCTTTCACATCACGCTTCCGTGCTAGTATACTGCATTTCCTCGTTGTCTGGTATATTATTGAGATAGAAAGACGTATTGATTCCGGTGACTTGTCATCCTGTTTATGTCTTGTGTAAGGCAATCAAATATCTTAGGAAATTCCTAGTAATAGCAATTATTTGTATTACCTGGACTAGACTTGATCGAATTAGTACTCATTAGCATCCTTTTTAAATTTATTCTCATTTTTAATATTTATCGTTGTTTTTGGTAGCTTACTGCAAATGTGAATGATCAATTTTTCTATCCTTATTTTCACGTAAATGGTGGATCTATATTTTAAATCCATACCGTTTAGATGAGAGGTGTATGCTCTTCTAGAAAACATTGTAGGCTTGAAAATGTTATTGTTGTTACCGCTGAAATAATTGCAGTATCCATTTTGATTGAACTCACACTATGCTGTTTATTTGGTAGTTTAAAAGATTATGATAATAATTTCTGAACTTTTTCGTACTTTCCTGACAATAAAATGGCTGCATACTTTACATTGAAAAAATGTTCTGGTGTTTACTTTTGAAAATAACCTATGTCATTATGTCAAAGGAGCTGAGGTGTAATTCCTTGAGAACATTTGGGTGTCTACCCTTAGTGGTAAGGATTCATTAATGAGGGCTGAATTTTTCTTTCTCGTAACATAAAAAGGGAATCATTTATCCATTTTCTGAAGTTAGAACTTAAGTTTTAATAGTGTCGTCTTGAGTAAATATTCGATTTTTATTTGACCATTAAAATAATCACTGAAGAGGTGTAAATGAATTATGAGAGAATAGGTCACATACGTCCTCGTTATACGTTGATCGATTCTGATCAAATTAAACACTTCCTAACCGTTAAACATGTTCTTTGAAGGTTTTATTCAGAACTCTTAATTATATTAGTTAACAAAATGAGCATATCGTCGAATAAGCTCTGTTTTTGAAGTTTACGCGGTTTCACGATACTAATTATTGCTACTCTTTTTTTAGAGAATTTTTTAAAAATGATGGGACCGTAAAAGAGACTTTTCGTTTCTATTTTGCAACTTGCGAATGTTTTGTGAAGTTGCCAATATGATTTGGAATGGCATTCGCATTGCGTTTATTTGAGGAATTCTTTTTGGAACGGCGTGGAAAATAGTGGCTGAACGTGTCTGGAGTTTTCTTTTTCCGAGGAACACCCTTAGGAATCTGTAAGAGAATTCTGAAGAAGAGATTTGAAAAATGTTTGCAGATTGTGATAGATTTATAGATTTACCTCATAGCTCTGCCTTGGAGCACTGGAATTGATAATACGAGTATGATTCTGAGCGCAGTAGTTTCCATCTAAGAGCCTTGCTGTAGCTCTGGAAAGTTTGCAATGTTAAATTTGGTCTCTGCCCGTTAAAACTTTGGAATGAAGTAGGTCTTAGCGTAGAAGGTGCGAAACGTGGGCCATTAGTTGTACGTACCTCCCGAAAGCGCTGAGAACTTTGCCTGCATTTTCCTCGCACGTTGTTGCGAGTGGAATGTGGGCTCGTTAAGGCGAAAACCGAAGTGGCTAGTGGATTTCATGGAAACTGGGATAACGTTTGTAATTTTCTTTTTAATTTTATTTTAATATGGGGAATGGTAAATTGTTTTTTATTCTCGATGGAAACGAATTGTACTCCAATGAAATAGTTAAAAATGCATCGCTTCAATGAACATTTAAGCGCTGAATTCATTTAGTTTCTTGATAATAATAACTCCAGCGTAATTGTTGTCATAGGCACATTAACTTTCCCGGTAATATTAATTCAATTATAATTGTTCTTACAGGCATATTATTGCTGTATGCACATTTAGTACATTAGGTTGAATGTTTCGGGATGTATGCTAACAAGGAGACTTTGCCTAACTGATGTCAAGAAAGAAGATGAAACCTTTTTTATTCGAAAGTAGACACTTAGATAGGAATACAGTTGAAGGGTTTTGTCCAAATACGCCCGGGTTTGAGAGAAAAAAGCATTTAAAAATTGAAAAATATGGCCACGTTGAATTTAACTTTAAAAATTTCGTTAATTGTTTAAAAGCGATTTGGCCGAGCGGTAGCGTACCGCGCTTCTGATGTGAAAGTCCAGGGTTCGAGACTCGGTGAGAGCAAATTTTTTCCAGTCCGCCACCTCCTCCATTTTTTGTAATCCGTTCCATCCTCATCTAATTTGTTCATTTAGGACGTTTTACATTTTTTTACTTGACTGTTGTTTGAGAATAAGCCCTAAACTGACATTTTTGTCGCTAGCTAACCCTTACTTCGAATTAATCTTTCCGTGCCAAGATTCATGAAAGCAGGAGTGGTAAAACTGTGGTGCTGGCTTCGAAGTGAAGGGAACTCATTTCCAAAGCAAAAGATTTCAAACATATTGTCTCCGGAGAGTCTCCCAGGTTCCTGCTGTTGTAGTATTTAGAATATACAACAATTTTCACTCGTCTACCTATATGATCACTTTGGAGTATTCCAAGTGCTAAACGTCACTATTGCTCTTCTGACTGTTGTTGCTCTCCTGTAGTCTATTTTTTTACCTTGGTAATCGTCAGGAAATGCCCTTATAACTTAATTTATTTTGCTGAATAACTTTTGCCGCATGTATTTTGTTGCCAAGAACCTATTCAAGCGAATTTGATTTACCGGGGATATTGAGTTCAAAGTTAAAAGGCTAAAATTTTTGTGTATTATAGGATTTTGGAAAGTAAGAAAGAAATTTTGTCCTCAACACCCGAATAGTTGAAGGGCTAGACGATTAGAACGAAGTTTTTTCAACACATAGTAACCTGGATAGGAGGTTGAAGTACCATCTATATTTTTCGTTGGAATAGTAAGTCTCCATAAAGCCATTTTTGGGCACCCTGCCGACCATTATTCCCTACTCCTCTTGCCCTAACCGATCGATGTGCGAGGTATGCTTTCCTCCCACAAAATTACTCTCCTCGCATTGTCAGAGTCCTTATTCCCGCGTATATAGGTGCCTAGAGATTTTAAACAAGCTGTATAAGCTGGGGAACGAATTGTCGCTACATGTGAACTTTTAATTACCTGGAATGTACTACTCGGCCAACTTAAAATTGGTTCATGGCCTACACCTGTTGAGGTCGATGTCGATATGATAGTACTGTTTTTAGTTTAACTTGTCGGCTCGTCCCTTCCCTTTTCTTTTTTCATGGCCTCCCCAGACTCCCATTTTCCTACACTTCTTTTGCTTTTTCCCATAGCACGATATTATTCG
This sequence comes from Ischnura elegans, assembly GCF_921293095.1. Lineage (NCBI taxonomy): Eukaryota > Metazoa > Arthropoda > Insecta > Odonata > Coenagrionidae > Ischnura > Ischnura elegans. The sequence goes on from NC_060250.1 coordinate 69,460,066, forward strand.
GTTTTCTCTTGCTTTCATTAGATTTTATGCCCACGAGAAATCTCTGTCGCGTAAAGGACCATGAATTGGAGGAAATACCTCCATAATATAAAGCACAAATATGTAAAATTGAATAATCAGCAATTGCCACTACCTTCTCCGATTTTTCATTATTTATTTATTACTTCGCCTCTTTACAGTAATTTGGATGATAATTGTAATAAAACAAGAAAAGCAATTGATTGAAAAGCACCATGCTCTTTCTATAAATCTGCTACCTGAGCATTCGCCATTGTGTTTCTTTATATCTTCAAGGAAACATATTCCCCTTAACTTTTTTAAACAATTCAATTCTCTTCTAACTTTGAGGCATATCATGCATACCTCAGCATATCATTGAACGCTGGTTAGGACAACTGATGATGCACGATTGAATGGATTTTTATTCCATCCTCATATGAGAATATCTCTCTTTTCCCTTGAAGGAGGAAGGTGCAGTTCTGGTTTCGTGCAATAAACTGCTTTACTTTCCTGTAAAAATATACATCGCACGGTTGGCTTACGGATGTGCACTTCGGTGGTATAGTTTTTACGCTGTACATCAGTTCTCATTCCTCGTCGATAAATAGTTCATCATAATTGGCACTATTTTTTTGTCCCCACAAATCAATGAGCAATAAAAATGTATTGTTTTTAACACATGGCCGGAGAATATTTTTTTTAAATTTGAAATACAACCCAGTCGTAAGTTTTCCAAATTTAGAATACACAACAGAAACATTTAAAATTTCACTCTCCAGTTTCTTCGCTCACTTGCGGACCAAAATCACCTCCAGGTTCTGATAAGCACAATAAAAACTTTAGGAAGCACCTTTCCTGCGCTGTATATGAGTGTATTACTTTGATCACGCTCCAAAGAGCAACCTGAACAATATTCTCCCTTTCTTGATCGCATTCTCTTTATATCCACCTCTACGGACACCCGGTCTGATCTGTATTAATTACGAAATCTATTACATTTGGAGATTGAGCTTTTTGTTTGCTTCTGAAACGTCATTGCCGATTGCAATATTTCTTCAGCACACGCTTGCTCGCCCGCTGATACGTATTTTGTTAATTTACGTTGCACGATTCGGTGTCTCTTCTTAAAAGATGGAACCCATGAAGCACCAGCAGGGAATTCAAATCCTGGAGATATGTGCTGAAATCACGCATAAATAGCTTATTCTTGTAAAGTCCGAGTCATCAGAGGCTCATTGCTGTTCCTGGCTTCGACAAAGTGATCGTATACCCATCTGTCGATCATTTCAAGCTTTTCGAGTTTCGTTCCCCCTGATTTTATATATTTCTCCCGTATGTAACCGAGGAAACTCTCCGGAGACAATATGTTTGTAATCTTTTGCTTTGGAAATGAGTTCCCTTCACTTCGAAGCCAGCACCACAGTTTTACCACTCCTGCTTTCATGAATCTTGGCACGGAAAGATTAATTCGAAGTAAGGGTTAGCTAGCGACAAAAATGTCAGTTTAGGGCTTATTCTCAAACAACAGTCAAGTAAAAAAAAATGTAAAACGTCCTAAATGAACAAATTAGATGAGGATGGAACGGATTACAAAAAATGGAGGAGGTGGCGGACTGGAAAAAATTTGCTCTCACCGAGTCTCGAACCCTGGACTTTCACATCAGAAGCGCGGTACGCTACCGCTCGGCCAAATCGCTTTTAAACAATTAACGAAATTTTTAAAGTTAAATTCAACGTGGCCATATTTTTCAATTTTTAAATGCTTTTTTCTCTCAAACCCGGGCGTATTTGGACAAAACCCTTCAACTGTATTCCTATCTAAGTGTCTACTTTCGAATAACAAGGGTTTCATCTTCTTTCTTGACATCAGTTAGGCAAAGTCTCCTTGTAAGATGCTGAATATGTCAATACGTTATTTTGGAAAATTTGAAATGGAGACTTCTTTAATGTGAACATTACTATCTTAAATTGTTTTTATTGGGTGAAGTACTTTTCCATCTGGTATATGCTTTTGCTGCTTGCCTGTCTGCATTGAACATAATCAACTATTTCTTCATCTTACAAGATATCTTATTAGATATTTATTTTCGCGTGGTAGTGATGGATTATGAAGCCTACAAGTCCGGCTGACTTATTTTCTCATTGCATAGGAAAAAACACTAATCAAAAGTTAGGGATAAAAAACGAGCTCGTTTTCTATGCCTAATATTTTAATATTATGCGTATTCTGTAAGTTTCAAACATAAGAGAAGCCTTGCGTGAAGCGTGTTTCTTTTCAAATATTCTTCATGCCCTTTATTATTTTTTATCGCGTTAAATGTGGCCCCTTCTTGCTCCTGAAAATAAATACGTGGTACTAAAACCTGTCCTCAGCTAAGTGAATTGCATTATATATCACAGTAATTGTTAATATTTTGATTTACTATGTTCAAATAGGCTTACACGATCATTCACACGCTTCTAATATTAATTTTATTTTACTCTGTCTTCCAACTTCATGGAAAGTTTAAATACCCGTTCCGAATAAATATTTTTGTTCGATCAAAATTTAGCTCATATTTTATGGCTTTTAAATTTGATCCACATACATATTCATTTCAGTGATCGTATGCTGCAACGTCATGATACCCACCTCTAACTAAATTAGATATAATTAAATTTAAAATACCATTTTGCTTTCCTTTCACATATGATAAATACCGAAATTGGCCTCAAAGTTTACCATTATCAGAGTTCTGGAGATAATCCCCTCCCGCGTAACTAAATTTGATCTTTATCTTAATAAATGTGGAATAAACTAACGCGGATAAGATAATTTGTTCGTTCCTACAATCTTATATTTTACTAACTTAGTTGCAGCCATGATGGTTGGAAAATATATCATTAACGGAAGGAAAACAGGGTTAAACAAATATACGCGTCCTTATTTGCGAAATTGATCATATGGAGGGATTTTAATTGATAATTATCAGATTTTTGATCCACCTTTCGAATTAGCATTGGATTGTGTTTTCTATATACCGATTTTCCTAATTTTAATTGGTTGTACAGGATGGTAATTCTCTTTAAATACCGGTTTATCTTAAAGGTTTTAAGTTCATTGACCAGGATCATAGAAGTAATTTTAGAAATTCCATTCTTGGACGCCTCAGGGTTGTACGCCCCAATTCGTTGACTTTATCTTCCGAAGCGTAGGCGAGCACAAATTAGCTATAAAGGGCCGATGTGCGTTTTCTGTCCCCACTCATTGGTTCTGAACGTCGACTCTAGGTTTTCTCAATGTCGTATGAAGCATATAAATTTATCTTCCCTCTTATTCCTGTTTTGGATTTCGTATTTTAAATTTGAGGTTGCAATTTTGCCTTTTTTAAGCTTTTATAGTACGGCGATTACAGATGGAGTGTAGTAGCATGCTTCCATTAACCTTTTTTGTGTGTAATATATACAGTTGTATCAATTGCCTTATAGTTTGTTGGCCCTAATTTTTTTTCTATCGTATCAATCGCCTTCGATATTAGCCGATTAAAATTTGATGAATGTTTCGCTCTTTTTAATTTATTTAAAAAAGACTTAGTGCTACGGAAGTGAAATTAAACAATTGCCAGGAGTACGAGAAATAAATTTCCGGACGTACGAAAATAGTGGAAGTCCTGATTTATTTCTTAGAATCGAATCATGTTGGATCTAAATCTTAACACCAATTTAGAAAATAATATTTACTCTTCTTATTTTGCTTGAGCGTAGAAATGTAGGGTATCAATCAAGCATTAATATGTTTTCAGGTATCATTTGTGAAGTTTGGTACTTACAATTTATTTCAATTTTCCAGGAAATTTTATTTTAATTTTCACTCTAACTATGAAGCAGCTCAAAGTGTTAAATGAAACATGCGTAGGTAATTACAAGTGAACTATTAGGAAAGTAGCATTTATGATAGAGAGGTAGTTTTTTTGGAAAAAATGATGGTTGAAGATGAGTAGTATCGTCATGGTCAGGGTGGAATCTTTTGACGTGCCTGATGACTCTCATCACGTTGACTTGCCGATTTTGTCCCTCTCACGTTTTCCATCAAATTGTGTCGAAAAATTAGTTGTCATCACGAAAAATTACTTCACTCATAATCCAAAAACTCTTCGATCACCTTCGTTGCTCTCGCAAAAAATCATTTCCCTCTCACTCAGTGCTTGGCTCGTGCGGAACGGGATGCTGCAGCCCTGGCGACTTACGGGTTTAGAAGGAGAAGCGATATAGGAAGCAGCAAGGAGGGGAGTAGCCGTATGTATGTTTGGCGTACGGAGCTAGAGAAAGGTATTGAGTGTGCCGAGTTGGGTAAGCCGCCGTCACATCTTCTCTTCCAGCTGGGGGGAAAGTCTAAAAATAAAACGACTCTTGAGGCTGCAACGAAAGTAACCAAGGATAACAGTCCTTGCGGTGGAGCGAGCGTGAACTTCACCGCGAACTATGCGCGCTAAGAGTGAAACAGGCGCGAGTATGTGTGTGTCTGTCTGTGAAGTGGGATAGGATCTCCCCCACCGCCGCTAGAGGCGCCACTGGAGTGGCTGGGGTTAGGGGATATATTGGAAGGTGGGAGAAGGCAAGCCTAGTCGCGGTGAAAATCCTCCCCGACTTGACCCCTTCTTGCAGTAGAATACACATAGAACGCGATGGCTGGATTAGGGGTGCAGCGGACTTGAGGTGTATAGTTAGGCTTCCTAGCGCCTTGAGGGGATGGTTTGAAAGCTTAACCTTGCGTCCCCGCTGCTTAGGTATGCCTGTTTATCCATATTACATAGCACCCTGACCCTCTCAATCCTTTTTAACCGTGAGAAAGTAAACGCCGCTCTCACGAGAGAGATTTTCCTCTTGGCGCTGGGGTCACTCTGACGTATTATTTTAATGCTAGGGTCTTCACCCCTCCCGGTTCTGAGAACACATAGCAAAGACCCTGATCCTCCTATCCTCTTATAAGGCCAATGTGTATATGAGATTTTCTGTGTGCTAGTACAAGCGAATTCCGTAAACGAATATAATGTGCTCTTGACTTAGTGGAATTAATCCCATTTTTGTCAAATAACTCAGATTAACCCTGAAATTTTACATTTCCACTGATTCATGCAAGATAAAGGAATAAGCATACTTTGAATGAAGCTTACTTAATTTTTTTATTAAAAAAATGTGATTAAATATTAATGTTACGTTTACACAACAATGTAAATCTTAGTGTGTCCAAATTTCTTAATTAAATACGTGATTGATATTTTCATCATAACTTTGAAAGGGGAAGACATTTTGAAATACGCATCAGTTGAAAGAATAAAATATCAATTGGTATGAAAACTGCCATTGCAGTCATCATTTGTAACCTCGAATGCAGTGAAATTTTTAAATTGCTGAGATTTGCCGCTGAAAATGCGGAGATTAGGTCGAATGAATCATAGGATACGCGGTGGAACTGTTCAAAATTAATCGGTACTCTTTGTAAACAGCAGTATATATGGGTAAATTTGCATGCATTGGGAAAAAGTTTCAATTTGATGAGTATATTACGTTTTTTAATAAGGCATTGGAAATGTTCCAATCTTTTTACCTTATAAATGGTTTTCAATTCTTCCCACAAAGTTCGTTCGTTCTTGAAGGAATTTGGATGAATTTAACAGATAAGTTTCAGATATTAATTTTATTAGTAATACGTAATTTTTTAAATAAGGAATGGGAAATGTTCCAGTTTTTCTACCCCAAAAATGGTTATCAATTCTTCAAAAAAGTTACCATCGCGTCAGTTTAGATTGTGAGAGAGTTCCATACAGTCGTCTTATGCTCTTGAGGTACGTACGTTAAACTACTTACTTTTACTACAATATTTTATCTATTTTTAAACTCGTTGTGACTTAATCGACCTGGCTACCAAAACGGATGGAGCTTGGGAGTGGTGGACTCGGAAGTGTATTGGTATCGTAGGGTCAAAGGGGGTGAATTGAATTTTATCCGGGTGGGGGAACTGCCGTTGCTAGAGGTCGGGCGAGGGAGCTGCTCGCTCTTCCTTCTTTTAGCCACTCTCACTCTCGCTGCACCTCCACGTGGAGCAGTTGCATATGCGCATCCCTATCCTTATTACTCTCTCTCTCTCTCTCGTCGGGGCCCAATGCCAGCGACCCGCAGCGCATGCGCTTTAGAGCCAGTCGAACACCCCAACGACAACGCCGCATAATATTTTCATTTTTTCGGCGCTCTTCAAAACTCTCTTTCCCCTGAGTAATGCTGCCTCCCTCTCTCTTTATATCCCCATTGTTAATTTAGCCCTGGATTTTAGCGATTTTTTAATGCCTTATTGCTATCGCGAGACTTAGGTAGGTGATCGGTGATTGGGAGTTGTAAGTTGTGGAGCAAAGTATTAGGATGACATTTTAGAGGGGTTGACTGTATGCATTCAGGAGAAGTATTTTTTATTTTATTAATGTGCCTAATTTTAATTTAATAAACTTATTTCGTTCAATAGGGCAACAGACTTACTTCGCTTCCCTATTCGCCGCCACTGCTTTTGTAATTCTATTTTTCCAATAATTTTTATTGATTATAAAATAATTATAATTAAAATTATTTCAAGTACTATATCCATGTAAGTTTATCTAAACTGATCGAATGTTTGGTAACTGGATAAGTACTGATACCGCACATAAATGCATAATTTTATTATTTATTAGTTGCTACAATTTTTTATCATTAGCTCAAAGTATTTATGGTAATCTGTGGATTTAGCTCCTTCCAACTGACTGCATTGTTCCTTCATATAGTATTACCTTATCTTTTTTACAAATTTACTTCGAGAATTTTATTTCTTTGTCTCATTACACATTATTTTCGGGTTATTTAATTGGCTTATAGGTGTCTCATGACATCATCCTAACCCACCGATTCATTCCCATAAAATTTCATTTGACTTCTTCGTCTATCATCTGTTTCTCTGTTCCTCCTAGGTGGTGACTTCGTCACTCCTAAATTTGCCCTTTATTCTCGCCTCTTTCTTTTCTAGCTGTTATGTGAGCCATTGTTACGTACACGTACTTCAGGCAGAGGATTTTTTTTAAGAGCAACAAATGACGTCGATTTAGCCTTACTATTACCGCACTGCCATCGGTGGCGGTTGATTCCAATAGATGATCAACATATGACATCAGAAATGGAGGATGCTTGAACTGTGGGATATTATCTGCCCGAATATTCTAAATTTCTTTGATTCTTCTTGAAATATCGAAATCCAAATTGGTCGGAGCGTTGTTTCCATGTAGATCTTATAGGTGAAGGTATGTAGTTAGATACGTATATTTTTACTCTTTCTCGCGGAGAATTTTCTACGTTTCTCTTGATTTTCCCGTTTTCCTCATTTTTCTTTCAACCTTTTTCTTTTTTCCTTTCGATGGCTCGAGCGTTTTTTCGTTCCGTTGTTACGCACGTCTCCCATACATACCCTACCGTTTTCTACCCTCATTACGTTGTCTGGTTCTCATCTACTCCTTTTTATTTTGCTGTAGGTTCATTAGCCTGGCTCCGATTACCGTTCTCCTCGTACGTATGCCGGTTAGTTGCTTCTCTCTTTTTCGTTTCGGAGCCTCGTATATTTTTCTTTGTTTCAGCGTCGGAAAAAATCGCAATTGCAGCCGACGAAAATAAACGTTAGCCATTTAATTCTGGCGTAAATTCGTATTTTTTTAAAATCAACATTGATTTATGTATATTATTGTTCATTTTAATTGTTTAAGTGAGCGGATGAGGATAAATATTTATCTTTTACTCGAGGTTGAAAATACAGCCTTAGTTTAATCCTGATCTGTCTGTACCTCTGTTCCTACGAATCTTTTTCATGAAAAATTCATAGACCGTTCATGTTTTTTCAGAAGATTAAATGTTATATTTTTTACCATAAACTATTCGTCTTATAAATCTAACTGTAGCAAATGTGTACGTTTGCAAATTCGTCCTTATGGCTAGACTCACTGTCAGTTTAATTTATTTTGTGTAAGCCTTGTAAATATTTGCTCTTTGCTGTTTTTCTGCGCACGTTCTCGTTTTTTCTGCGTAGAGGTACAGACAGGCTCTTTGCTTAAAAGGCTTGCAATATGCCAGGATATGGGGTTTTTGCTTTTTTCAAATGCGGCCATTTGTCTGTGTCCCTTCCCATTTCCTTCGTCGTCAGTCACATCCATTTCCTCTTCATTCTTTTCGTCATTTTTCGGCCATTCTTCACTGTATGAATTTGAACCTCGATTCGTGATGGCTTTATTTTATGTGTAAAACTGTCAGCGTATGCTTAGTAGAGCCTTTTTCTAAAGAAGTATAAGCATTTCGAGTGTTCGATCACTTTTGGTATTGTTATGATATTTTTCCTCCGTAATGAATTTGAAATTACTCTACAGTTTTCAAGTCCATTCTCTAAAGTCCATTTTTACGTGAGGTAGTCTGTGTCAACTTGACACAGTGTCGAGCGTTGGTGTGATATAGTGCTCTTCCTTTCTTTGCCATTCATTCCAGTTCTTTATTCAAAGATGCTGGAAAGAATTGTTATTTCCATAATGCAGTTCTTCAGAGCAAGTGATGCTTTCTCGGTGGTTTACTTTGAATATAGCCGTGGAAGATCTTCTTCTTTCCGGAAATGTCGCATTGTTTCCGCCTCAGTAACTTGGATGAAGGTGAAAGAGTAATTTTTCTCGGTGTTCTGTAGAATATGCGTGGTCACATTGAAATTTTATATTTTTTCTGTGCCTCTATTCGTCTATTCGAAATACTCATCATCTTTAAGAATGCGTTTCTTGCTATCGCTATTCTTCTGTCCGTTTTTGTTCTATAGTTGGTGACTGATAATCCAAAATAGAGGTATTCTTATACTTTGTTCATCAACTACTTGTCTTTCAATGTTAAAGTGATTTTTCTATGCGCAAGTGCATTAACGACTGGAAAATGTTCTGCTTTTGTTTTTGAATTTAGAATCGCTTTGGATTATTGGATGTATTTTATAAGCACTAATTGAACAACGTATTGCGCGTAGTCGCGCACACGGGTGCTACATTATTCGAATCAAATATGAAATTGGAAGTGAAAAACCCGTTTGACTTGAGTGGGACTCAAACTTCGAATCCCGAATGGAAATGCTGAAATATGATGACTTGGTTGGTTTAATTTTTAGAAGTTTTAATTCGCTGATTAAAATGCAATTAAAAAATAATACACCTTTGGTTATTAGCCCCATGTTCTGAATGTTCTACATCGCCTTTGTCTCCATGCCAACTCAACTCCCGGGCTTCCAAACACAACACGCGGTCCATCCATCCTCACACCACATCCTGTGAATGCGCTTCTTACCCCTAGCCCCACCCCTCCGCTGAGGAACCCCCCCCTCCCCATTCGCCTTCCACTTGTCCCGCTTTTCAGGCTCCACGGCCAAGTCACACTCTCATCTTCTTCCCACCGTCTCATCCCCTCTACCTCTCGGCTCCACGTGCATGTCATTACCATTCCAACGCCCCCACTTCATTTCCCTTCGCTTTTCCTCCTGCCCCTCCTCTCTCTCCGTCCTTCCAATCTGGCCCTAGTTCCCTGCCCTTTCCCACCGATCCCAGCCGTAAGGACGCACACAGTCATCCTTCCTCCGTCTCCACATCCAACTTCTCGTTCTCCTTCGTCCTTACTTACTTAGCCTCGCCCTGCGTCGTCTCGCTCCGCAATCAAGTTCGTTCCACCGATAACATTTGCGAGCTGATTGATCGTTTATTTTATTTCTCTTCGCTCTTCTTTCTTCTACATTCTTATAGGGGTGTTTATACTCTGATTAAAACGCCTTTAAGAATAGTACACTTTCAGTTAACAGATCCTGGCATGACATTTAGCAATCGCACCACGAAATTCATTGACATGGCTGATGTTATTTTTGTCCTAGCAGAATGAGAGTTTGATGTGACTGCGAGGAAAAATTCTCGAAGGCAACGGTTGAGAAATTGGCAGAGGCATTGACTCCAAAATCCTTTGAGGCTTCGTAGCGTCGGTAAGATGCAATTGGCCTCAATATTTTCCTGGAAAAAAGCTTAGGTTTACCGGTTTATGCAAATTCGAGTTTATTCCAGTGCGTTTTTGTTATTCACCGATATCCCGCGATTCATATATAACGTTCGCAGTGTTCTCAGAGGAAAATTACTGGATAATTTCTTCCGGTCTTGTGTGGCGGATTAGAATAATGAATGAAATGAATAGCGTTTCAGTCGTCGAAGGATTAGGAGATGAGGGATGAAGACGTCGAGGGATGCGAGGAGGTAACTTGGGCATAACCATTGTATTTGTCTTTGGGCATTGAGCATAACTATTCCCATGAGATCCGCAGCCATTATATAATAGGGATATAAATTAACAACTTGTCTACGAAAGTTTCATTGTCCCTATAATAATAAAGTGTTATTAATGTTATGCTTTCATGCCTCGAGTCCTTGTCTCGAGGACAGATATTTGTGTATTTGCCTCACAATTGAGGTCACATCACGGTCGGTGCCACGTTCCCCAGTGAATCCATGTATAATCCATGCATAATAATCCCATTCACCTGCGCAGGATATATTTGAATTGAATGGATAGGATTTAATTGCTTCCACTCAAGGAATTCCGCTCTTTGGGTATCAATGAATTTCCCTATTCTTTTCAGCCTTGTTTGGGGACTACCTCTTACGTCACTGTGAAAATGTTCACCTTCTCCGCAGAACTTTCTCTGATATAACATCCCACCTCGAAGCGATGACCTCCCTCGATTCCTTTCACCTTCGACGTCCCGCTCGCTTGTGTCACGCCCCATCACTCGCCATCTCCATCTCCTGCAACTTGATTTAATTTTTATTTGCTTTTTTTCTCGTCCGTCACCCGTCCAACTCTCAAGGAAGGAGGAAGTTTTTTCTTTCGCCACATTGGTACCTTATATATATATAATGTGTACACATCTGTGTGTGTAGTGGTGTCACCAATACCAAGTGTCCCTCTGGCGCTCTGAGGGGTGCATGTGCATGTGGCCCCGCTATCGATCCCCTTTTCCGCGCGTTTGGTGTGACCGTGATGGTCGAGGTCTCCTCTCTCATTCGCTGCATCGGGGGCGCCGGAGGGGTCGTCTCCGCCCCCCTCCCACACGGTGTGCACTCCCCCCCACCCCACACCCTTTTCTGCCTGGGACGCCTGGGTTAGTGGTGGATCCGTATGTGTGTGTAAGCTTCAGGGAGGCCAGGGCTATAGGGTTAGAGGGAGTAGGGGGCAGTTGTGTCGGCGGCGGAGGATGGAGGCAGCAGACTGGGGCACATGCCGGAATGCCGCCGACCTCTACCTCCCTCCCTCCCTCCCTGCGTCTCTAGGTCGGGGCCAATGGGTTATTTAAGGACACTGCGGCTAATGGCCGTCAAAGTGTGTATTTTTGTGACCCACACGGATCGGTCGCATCCCACGATTCGCACCCCGTTCGCACTCTCCCCGAAGAACAATTAATGAATATTGAAATAAACACTCTCAGTTTTCCACAATTAAAAACTTTTACTCCGACCTGATTTCGATATTACTACATAATTTTCAAGGCACATTTTGTACCTTTTACTTCAATAAAAGTTTACAATTTTGGATTATTGCAAATGTTTATTTAAACATGGAAAACATTCTCTCCGTCACACTTGGTCCCTCTGAATTAAATTACTGTATACTTTCTTTCTGTTTTCCGGTCTTGTAATAATGATACAGGATGATTCAGGAGGAATCTGCGATACTTCAGGAAGTGGGTGGGGAGACAATTTTAAGTATTTTTTTTGTCCATAAGAATGGAGTCGCAACTCCTTTATTACTGAACTATGTAAACGCAAACATTTTTTTGGAAGACCTTTGGAGTTACAATGGAAACGGTTTTTCTTGGGTACCCAGCCTTTCCGACATTTTATTTAATATTCTGTTTTTTTTTAAGGATACCGAATAATTAGGATTGGATGAAAATGTGAGATTATAATTATTTGAAACAGTTAATCTCAGCATGGGTGAGATTGCACAATCGTATTGTAGATACACGATCAAAGCTATCGTTTAATTAAGCTAAAAGATTAATATATATTTCAATAAGCTCAGTAACTAAGGAGTTGCGACCCCATGTTTATGGACAAAAATATTCTTAAAATTGTCTCCCCTAACTCCTCCTGAAGTATTGCAGAACTGTATAATAATTCAGACTGCTGATAGATGGGTCCTGAGTTCAAATCTCGAGTGAAGCCTTCGAACACCCTCGATCAATCAATCCTTGAAGGGCGAGGTGGCTTATGGAAAGGTACTGGCTCCCGCACCCTGAATTTTTGTTATTCTCACGGCTGCGGCTTAAATCGGAGTGAGCTCTACTGCCACTTATCCAAACCATGCGGGTAGTTTTATTACTTAATTAATGAGGAGCTCTGTAATACCAGCGCCACGACTGTTGTTTGCTGATGATTCATTTGAGTAAATATGATAAGTAGAACTTTCTTAGAGTAAACTGCGGATAATTGAAATGATATCGTGCAGTTCCGAGATCCTAACTGACCTACGGCGTCGGCGGCATCCCTCCTATTCCTGTCACTCTACAAAGTAGAATTTCCCTAAATTTCCTAAACTTCCCGGTATGTTGCAGTGGAAAACCAAGTGGGATAGGTCGGATTTCCAGAAATACGCTATCCATCTCCAGATACGGTATATTAGGTGTCTCCTTTTTGATCTTTGAGAGAGAATCTCCGAGGCAGATAAGTTAATTTCAAAGGCATATTTTGATCCGTTTATCATGATCATGGTGGCTTAATTGACGGGTTGTTGGGCTGTTAATCCTTGGATCCCTGGTTTAAATCCCGGATATCGGCATTGGACAGCACAAACATAAATCCTCGAAGAGTGAGGTAGCCATAGGAAAGGAACTGGTTCTCTTACTGTGACTATATGGTATCACTCTCTTGACTTAGTTTGGGTTGAGCTCTACCCACAAATATCCAAACCAACCTAAAGTTTAATCGCTGTGAGAAAAAATATGGGAGTATTAGGGGCCATACTGGCACATTGTTAAATATATATGGTATACTTTTTCAATTCCGCACAATTAAAATGGATATACCCTTGTGGACTTTGCGAGAGAGTTGATTCCGTTGAATTATACCAATAAAAAGTGCGAGGAATATACAATTTTTGCATTTATTTCACCGTGGTCTCGAGGTCCCATAAAGTAAACTCGCGAACCATTGAAGATCACTTGCACATGTTTTTGGTACTTCCTTTTCCCCTTAAAATCCTACTTTTCCTTAACCTTAGCCTTCTCCTAGATCTGTGTTACCCCACGAGACATCTCGTTGGACCTTGGATGCTTCAGGTTCACGTACTCTTCCTCACCCTTTTTCCGCGACTATAAATTCTCCCGGCATTTATCGCTCTCTTTATCCCTTCGCCAAGTTCCCCAGGCCCCTAGTCGTCTGTGCTGGCCGCTAGCGACATGAATGTGTCGTGGCGAAACTGGGTGCTTTGTCATCGCTCACCGATCGGGATTCTTTCGTGATCCACACACGTCCCTACATTGGCGGGTCATCCAATCGACTCAGCCATTTCAGTCTCAGTGAGTCAGATGATGTAAATACACCCTTTTGGTTTTTTTTTGTACCCGTTCGAAGCTCATTTCCTTAGAAAGATGTCTCTTAAGAAAACGTGTTTATTCACCTATATATACACCAGCATATATTAATCGGCTCTGTTCTATCGAACCTTTTCCAAATATTCTCTCGATTTTCTTATTTCCGCATTGTAAATTTATCCATCGATTGTTACCTCATATTCTTTTTTATAATGGCTATGGTTTGGTTATTCCACTTTCGCAGTGAATCAACGTATTCTGCGAAAGTGGAATGGAAGTGCTCCATCTGTTTCCCTTCAGGCATTAATCACGAAGGATTCATCTAAATTTAAACATATGAAATATATGAGTTTTAAGTAATAGGTCGGTATTACGGTGCCTATATTAATGCATGCATTAGGGTTGGACATATAATTGGCCTTGAATTAAAATTTTTTCCTTGCTTAAACGTGAGTTTAATACTTTGGTCTTTCGGTGTAAATTTTCATCAAAACTTTTTTTTTCAGCTGGTGGCTTCTTAGCTATCATGTGAAGTGGATTTTTTTAGAAAGGTTTTATATTTTTGAATGGAAGAAAAAATTTTAATTACTGAAGTATTTAATTGTGCTGCAATATGAACCAGGGCCACGCGGATGACATAGGCCATAAGGTAGAACGAAATATTACGTTAAAAGCTATGGCACAGTGTGCTGAGGAAATTATGGCCCATCATCCTAATAGTGTTAGTCATTCAATTACATTTAGGCTCTTAATCGATTTGTCAATTTGTTAAAAGTTTCGACTGATGCTGAAATCATGTGATTGAAATCTCACATGAGTCAGCATACCTTCCAATAGGCATTATTGCTAGAACTCCCTCCGCTTATCTGTGAAAGTTCTTCATTATTCCCATATAACAAAGTAATAATAGTAATATACGCGATGGGAATGTGGTGGCCAAGGGGGTAGACCCGGAGTGGGTAGAGTGGTCCTCCCGACATTATTAATCACTTGCTCCGTCCGCCCATAATATATCTCCGTGCTGATTTCTTACATTTTTTCTCCTCCTTTTTTAGTACTTATTCATCCGCCGCTATGCCATCATCTCGAACTTACGTATTCCCCTTGTCATCCCTCTCCCCATGGGACAAAAGACTATCGTTCAGCGCGGCGAGTCAACTTTTTCAACAAAAAGCTCTTCACAAACGATAGTTTTTTTCGACGTCTTCACAAGACGTGAGAACGTTTTTAGTAAAGTTATAGGCGAAGAGTAAGGCATTCGTATGTTCTGAATGTGGATGTTACCTGATCTCTTCTGTCCGCAAGAGGTGCGTGGAAATCCGTCTTTCAACAGCGGGCATTAATTCTCGTACAACTACATCTGTTGGCTGTGCACACTGCCCAAGGTGTGAAAATCGAGATTCCAGACTTACACCTTACGGTCTCTCGTTGGTTATGGAGTCCATTTTACACAATCCAGCTTCAAGTAGAAAGAAAGGGTTGCATTTCTGTCCTCCGTTGATAAAAAGAGCTGTCCGGTTCAAAGTTGTGGTTTAGTTTTGTGTTTTTGGTTGTAGAAAATGTAGGAGTTCTCAAGATATCTTCCTCGTAATAAAACTTGTGTAGTATGTAGTAAAGGCCTCCAGTTAGAGGCTCCTTATCTTACCGAAAGTCGCTTGGGTTATGGTTTACAAAAGGGGAAGGTATGACTTCACCGGAAAGGATGAATGGTTGAGGCTATTAATAATTAATGCATTTGCTTTCTTTCCTCTGATTTTGGGATAATTCTAAATTCTCTCGTATTTTTATTTTTGTGATTTGTCTAATATTAGGGTTTCTCTGGGCCACTTCGCACTTCGAGGATTTATTGGACACTCAATAGATATGCTAAATTATTGAATATCAGGAGACCCTTGAACATCGGTAGATGATCCATTATTGCTTCATCTTCGACCATCGAAACAAAATATAGATCCCGGTCATCGACATCCAGGTTGACCATTTTAACTTCATAATGAAATGCATTGGTAAACATGCCACTTAATTTAGCATCGAGCGACCCGAGTTTCGTTAGCTTAGTGCCATTTTATAAGTCTAGATATTAAATTAAGTGTTGAGATATGTACCTGATGATGACGTAGTGGTTGAAATTCGTCGCAAGAAATTAAAACTTTAGGAAAAAGTGCTATCTTATTTTCTCCAATCAATATGTATTCTTTCCGCTACATCTCGCCTGCCTCAGTCAATTTTATGTGGAGTTTACTGTTGTGTTTCATTATGAAGATTAACTACTTCTCCAAAGTAACGCCTAAAACAATTTCTTATGCGCCATCCTATCTTTGACGATCACAACCATCATCGGAAAGCCTATTGAACCATGCAAGTAGGGTGGAGACGCATAGCTGTGGCAGATAAAAGGACGGGGAGTCGAGAACTTGGGACTGTCGCACATTGGATTGCGTCTCGTCGACCAAATTTAGATGTGGCGGCTGCTGCCGCGTTGCAAGGCTTCCTCCCTCCACCAAACACCCGTTCTCTTTCCTCTTTTAAATTTTATTTTATCCGTCTTCATTTAATTTTATTTTCTCCGGTTGCAAAGCTCGCTCGCTTTCTTCCCTCAGCACAGTCACATACTTCACTTTTCCTTCCCCTCCACACCTATTTGCGGTGGGTGGATGGGTAGGTGTACCCCCCCCTACCCGTCCTCCTCCTTCCTACCTACCTACCTCCTTTTTGCTATCCCCTCCACCTTGTAGCCGTATGTCGGTACTAATGAAGTGACGCTGATGAGCTCGGGAGACTCCCGGGGTTTCTTTCCTTTAGAGTGGGCCCTGCGGAGAGGAGGGAATGCCTGCTTACTTGCTGGCTGGTTGGGTGTGTGGGATGTCTCCGACGACGTTGGGGCTTCTTCTCCTTTCGTTCCGCGACGACTTCGAGTGAAGACCAATCATCTTCTTCTCCTCTCTCTCTCTTTCTCCCTGTCGTCTCCCGAATCATTCCTTCAATTCAGCGCCACCCTGCGGCTTTCACTTCGTCCACCTTACTTAGTGCTGTAAAGTGATTCTCCTCCTGATTCGCAATCCCCTTTCCCCTGCTTCCGATAATACCTTTGATTTTTCTCATCTTTTTTGGACAAATATATTTAAGAGAACCCATATCTATTCCTCGTGACCAATATTTTTTCGATAAGTATAACTCATTCTTCTTAAGCACCAGTGGCGCAGCGAGGGGGGAGGGTTTGGGGGATAAACCCCACCCCCCAGTGCTCGGAGAAATTTCAAAGTTTGATCCATTTTACTTAATTGGATTGATATTACTAATATAATAGTATAATTATTAATAAAATATTCCTCAGAAAGCCGTAAAACTCACCGTTTTGAACCATTTATCTTTAAATTCCGCAATTTAAACACCCCGGTATTAATGGCACCTAAACCCCCCCCCGCCCAGCCTTAATTCCTTGCTGCACCCCTGTTAAGCACTCCATGGAAACCTACCGTCATCGGTAGAATACTTTAATAATAATTATAAAAATAACCCATTTAAAATTCAATCTGTCCTGAATTTTTCAGAATATGCAAATTTGAAGACTATCAACATTTACCATTGTATGTGTATTTGAAAATTTGAACGTGGTATTTTCTCAGAAGTAAAATTGTCTTACTTGAGGTGCAGTTAAATGTTGGAAATACTGTGCTCTATTTACGCTGCAATTTTTAAGATGACAGCTTATGTCTTTAAATTGTGAGAGACAATATCCAACAATATTTTTTTTCGTTTAGCGTAGCTCATTTAAAATTCAGTCTATCATCTTGAAAGTTTTAGAGCACACAGATTGGACTCCTATCAACATCTATGTGATTTGGAAATTTGTACGTGGTGTTTCCTCAAATGTAAAATTTTCATACTAGAGATACAGTTACATTTTGGATATAGTGTACTCTATATTCGCTGAAAATTTTAAGATGACAGCTTCTGTCTTAGAGATGTTAAAGATCCGACCAATTTGGTGCGAGTGATGCGTCCTCTTAAAAACGCATCCAAATGTATGCAGGATGATTTAAATCAAGGTAAATAAACGAAAGGAAAATAAACGATATTATTATTATTATATTATATGAAGACGATTTTGAGAATTTTTCAGCTCTATGGACATGGGGGTGAAAAACATTTGTTTTTTCTTATATGTACCTTTACACATATTGCAACTCAAAGTTTTTCTTACGTGCATCTGCCAGTGGTCATTAAAATTTTTCGAAACTAATGAAATTTAGTGGGAGAAAATAAATCAAATTCTTCTACATGGAAAGTAAGGTTCTTCTCAATAAAATTGTTTTACCAGTTCCAGTCATTTGAAAGGTGCATTAAAAATGAGACATACTACGCTATCAGCTAACAATTCATAGATTTACCAAATATTCGTATATGAAAGGCGTGGTGGAAGTGGGAAAAGATTTCGGATTTTTCTAATTTATTTCGCCATTATTTTCTTTGGTGTTTCTTAATCCTTGTTACGATGGTGTAGCTAGTTTCATCAAGGTACACTCCAGCACACTCAATTATGAATTGGTGTACTTCTGCGATTTATAATGATAAGGGATTGATTTTTTTGGTTCTCCTTATTTCTTGTTGGAATGGTGTAGCTATTTTGGTCAGCGCACACTATATTGCACTTTATTATTTACTTGTGTTCATTTGAGGTTTTAAGGCCGTGGAACTCTATTAAAATCTCTTGCCAGCCTCTTAATTTTGGGGTAGTCGATGGATTAATCCAAATGGGAACCCAAGAAGCCTTCAACTAATGCTGTGTGCCCGAAAGTTTGATTCTAAAATTTAAAGTTCATATCACATGCAAATTTTTCGTAATGACCAGCATCATATTGAACGCTACTTACATTCACCAATTACCCGCCGTCCGTATCTACAAGATAAGTGGTATATCATCTCAATCTTTCGCAAAATCATTTAATATTGAGGTTGTTTAATTTGTTCAATTCTTTTTTTCTCTCGGTTTAAATTGTTGTTGACTTCAAAATTGTCTCTCAGGTATTAGGTGCCACTATAGATTGCAATTACAGTTCTTGGAAAATTTTCCTTGTAAAACACAGTATCAACTCATTTTCCCGGATAGTTAATGCATAAAATTTTGTTTTGCTTCTTCTTTAAGTGATTCCCTGGAGACGCACAACTGTCATCCCCTGGCGTGATGTTATTATCCTTCAGTCATCTTGGGCGTAATCAGGAGACGGCGGAAGTGACCGAAAGAAGTGGAGGATGTGAGGGATGATGTACCAGCCGGAAAACCTGTGACATGGCATGCAAAAACATGTTCCTTAAAATCGCTCGACTGAAAAAGGTGAGTCGATGAAATCCATTTTGTATTGGCTGTCTCTCCGTCATTAATGGCTCAGAAGTCATGGCTCGATTCGCCATTTCTTGTGATCACAGTGCAATTTGTCGATACTAGTATATTGAATTTCCTCAGATCAAACTACTTTTGTCCACCAGACAGAATTTCCATTACCCTCAATCTGAATTTACGTAAGATATTCTTCATGATCCATTATCTGTCTCCCCTGTCATTTGCTTGCCTTACGTCAAGTAATGCTGGAGGATGAATATTTTTTCTCGAAATCACCGCAGGTACCTCTTTTTTTTTTAATAAAACGGCGAAGAGTTTTATCCCATTTGCTCGGCACTGAAGATTTTTATTTGAGGAGTGAAAAGAATGGGAATTCTCTAGCCCTTTTTTTCCATCAGTCTCAACGCCACAGCTCTATGGCGTCGAATTCTTTGATCGTTCCTAAGTTTTTTTGCAGAACGCCTTTCTAGAAATTTGGTATCGAGCTGAGAACTGTATTTTCTACATTTGTAGAGGGATTATAAGTTACAATATGTATTTTTTTGGCTGCATAAAGGTATCTCTTCGTTCTAAGTTACATATATTTTAATCTTGTGTTATTTTATTTACATTATCGTTTCGTTATCAATAGATATACATACAGTGTCAATAGTCTTATATTTGAAACTTTTAATCATTTACTGTGTTTTCTGTAGTTTACGTCTCATTCAACGAATAATTAATGATAATTAAGGTCTTAAACCTGTAAGGGGAAGTAAACTTTGGTAAAACGTATTTTTGGTGGTTGTCCTCGCGAGAACCTGAAAATTATACCGATTTGGTACGAATAAAAATTAGTGGGTAAGCGAAACCTTTGAAATAAAACAGGATGTAAGTTCAATTTAATATACTTATGACATGGGGAATTTACAGTTGCCTTACAATTCAAGTGAGTGTTTGTAAATAAAACTGCGATGCAGCCATTGATCCGCCTCAGAGGAATAAATTGGGGCACTGATGAATAAGTGCCTTGTTGCGGAAATAATAACTACTTGTGAGGGTAGTCTTGCAAAAATTGCGCAAGTATTATTGTTGTCAAAAAACGTTATGGTAACCAATTTATCAAATTAAATGCCTATAAAGTATTTAGATTTGATCAATTATCTCCGAATGTAGAGAAAATAATTCGGTGGAAGGTTATCTTTTTGCAGTTTGTCTTATTGAGTAAATACAACAGAATTTTTGCGCTTGAACTGATGTGGTAAATTTTACATGGAGATCTCATTTTTCCCTGAATGCTAAAGGTCTCGAGCGATTGATGTAAGAAATGGGACCTCTTTATCAATGGAAGTTTGTGAGTGTAATCTTCGGATCCCATTGGATGTCACTTTTAACTAATTGCTGTAATTACGGAACTTGAGGGATGAGTTATGTGTTCTTGGAATTGATCCAAACCCCAGGAAGAGCATTTTATCATTTGACCGTGAGAATCAGAGCCATGACCTCCTTCGTGAGGAAATTAGAGAAACTTCACGATTCCTCTTAACGGCGGAATGGAGCTGTGGATATTAAAGAAATGGTCAGAATAATGGCAATGCTGGGTCTGACGGAAATACTTTAAAATTATATTAGACTTTTTATAAGGCTACTAATTTTACTAAGTTATTCTCCTTACATTTCTTAGAAAAAGGCTAAATTCGCTGCTCGTTTCAGTGTATGGGCACGTTGTCGATTTTATTCGGAATGTATTTTATAACGATAATTTTTACGATATATTCAGTGAAATACGTCGTAGATTCTGTTTATGAAAGAGATTTTATCTATAACATAAGCCAGTTTAACGATTTTTAGGTCTTAAATATCGTTATATGGCGTTAAGCTTTTTACGGTAGCTATTTTTCGATTTTTGGAGTAAAAAAGGTGATAAGTAGCTCGAAAGTTGTTTTCTACGATATGATTCCTTATTGAAAATACTGAAATACTTAAAATATTTAAAATAGCCACCCATTGAAAATTGTCCTCAAAAATGTCTCTCTATTAATATTTACTATGTTTTATCCCTGAAATTACTTTAAAGCGAACTTTACCTTAGACCCGATAACCTCCTATGCTCAATATTACGATAACAACAAGTGTAGTTAATTAAATTAATCGTATACATTATTAATCGTATTATATATTTTCCCGGTTTGAAATAAAGTTAGAACGTTGAGTGAGAGTACTTTGGAAAGCTACTGAAATTTGTTTTTATTTAGTTTTTGTTTTTCATTAATGTAGTCAACATCAGTGGCGGATCTATGGGCGGATGCGGGGCTCTAGCCCCTTAGCCATCCCCATAGGCATTCCCTTGGATATCCAATTTACGCTAGATAGAATGGTAAATTTTTCCTACCCCCACTACCACTGGAATTTTAACCCCCACTTAGCACCCCCTTGTCGCTATCCTGGATCCGCCTCTGGTCAACATGATTTTTATTCGTACATTTTGACCGTTTGAATTACAATCGCCTGTAGATCAAAATCTTCTGTTATCAACGCTGGCACAAGGGCTTTAACTCACCGCCTGTGTGTCATTACTTGCATATACTCGATGGCAAACGCTAAATCGTCATCATGGGAAATGCCCTGTACTCTTCATGTCCGTGTTTAATGAGAAATGTGGATGGGTAATTTACAATTCATGGCTTTATGTGATGTATAGTATGTCATTGAGGCGAGCATATTTCGGTTCATGCCTCAGGGAACGCGAGATGCGGACGATGAGAGGATATAATTCCGATTTGGTTTGTGTAAGAATGGCGTGAGCTGCGGGTGGTCTCTAAAAATAGGTTTTGGTTGATCAAGTAAGGATGTAATCTGCGGTGGTGAGGCGGATCACGACTCTGAGCGAATATTATTGGGAATTCATGAATGTTGAAGAGAAAACTATCTCGTTAATGATTGGTGTTTGTTTGAGCATAATGTTGGATCTCTCTAGAAGAATTTGACCGTAAAATATGTTATTTTATCATGACTTCCCGTGTAAATGTGAAGAAAAAAGTGTGATCAAAATATGTAAGCGTAACCCTCCTTTACGCTTACGGGTTTTTTTGTAAGGAACACAGCAGAAAAATGTCAGGGTGCCGGCGGATTTCGAGATGTGGTAGAGAAAGTCTCACAGCTGTTGGTACAAATTTTCCACCAAAAGAATAATCCAGCCTGAACTAATACATTTCAAGGTTTAGTTTTATCCACCTTACCAAGGCTTTAGTAAGGTTTGGTTTTGGCTTGGTTATACCCCACCTGCACTCTTTGTTAATTTTTTTTATTTGATGGACATTGACTCATGCACTATAAATAGAGCATCACCAATTTCATAGAGCAGTCGCCTCTCTCTCTCTCCCCATCCCACATCCCTAGTGTCGCAGGTCCTTCCTCTTACCGTGACGTCACTCGGAGCATTCCGAACTTGTACGACTGGGTCAGTCGCAAAGATATTTGAAAAGGATCATAGGCAGGGTAACTGACGTAGCGCCGAAGCGTAGTAGTGAAATTCCGAGCCGTAATGTACAATTCCACTTACAATGGAGCTTGAAGCATGTGGCCAACGTCTCCCCGGCTTTCTTAACCCAGCTCCGTCAAGGAAGGGCAAACAACCTTTTCTAAATACACTTTGGGGATATTGAAATCCAATGAAATCTTGCAGAAAATTTAAAAGCTGGCCACGAAAATCGTTTTCCTCCAAGCCGGTTTTTAGAGGCTAGACTTTTCTTGTGCCAAAATACTCTACTGCGCAGTGCAGTTCGTTTCGCTGGGACTGTACCTTTTTTTAAACTTATTTAGTTCTCTCCCCCCCTCCAAGAGCACAAACTTCTCTCTCCGTACCGAATAGAATTTTACAAAAGGTATTATTTTTTACGCGGAGGTAACACTTTCCATGACTCCCTCAGTATTACTTTCGCGAACCGAGGGTGATGAAGAGGGAAGCGGAGAAGTGCTAGAATGCGAAGGGATAGTGGGGTGGGAGGAGAAGAATATCTCTTCATGCCTAGAGATGAGAAGTTGTCGTGGAGGCGAGAGAAATGGGGAGGGGAGACAGATGGATTAGTGAGCTGGAATGAAAGAGACGCGTGATGAAGTGGGAGTGAGAGGAGGAGACGATGGTAAGGCCGCGTGGAAGAGTGGCGTGGGGAAAATGCGAGAGTGCTGCCGTGACAATGAGAGAGAGCGGGAAGAAAAAGGAATGAAAAAGAAAAAAAAAGAGACGAGTGTGAGGCGAATGAGAGGAATGAAGTGGCTGCAGCAGCGAAGCTCGTTCTCGCTCTGCGACTGCTGCGGAGGCATTTGCCCGGAGAGAGGGATATGGGGGAGTGGGGGGAAGTTATGCTACAATCATTATTGTTTAGTAACCAGAAAAAGCTATGGTAACTGCTGTTTACTCACAAGTGTGCGTGTCGTCCACATTAACGGCGGATGTTAGCGACCGATTTCTGGGACCTGAATGGGGAAGAAACATCATCGACATCACGAATATTGCAAAAGATGATCTTCAAGTAGGCCTCTAAATGTGTTGCCTCCTACCGCGTATTTAAATGGGTTTTCGAAAGTCACCACTCGTTTCGCTGGCGGACAAATTGATTCGAGTTTTATAGGGAAATAAGGTATAATTAGGGGTATTAACCGTAATTTATACATATGATGATGTGATCTATCTAATTAATTACTTTTCAATACTACGAATATTATAGTGCGAAGTATTGGATAAAAGTGGATCGCATTGAACTCATCGCCGCGCCGCGTACTATTTTGAAACCCGATTAAAAGGTGACAGAAGTGGCAACAGAAATCAGCCTTCTATTGGATGGAATGGGGCCTCCTCTATACAATCCACTTGATCGACATCATCAACTGGTTCTCTGCCTTTCACAGGCCGGTCCCACACACTGAAGTCCCAAACACCTCCTTCTGTCCAAGGCCTCCTCTTTGGTTTCCTTATACCTTCTTTTTAACCTCACTTCGTCTGTCATCTTCAGCCTTCTTCTTCCTCTTCTCTTTTCTCCTTCCACTGTGCCCTCGACTGCTACATTAAAAATCCCCTTCTGTCTTAAAATGTGCCCTATCCAATTCCCCTATCTCTTTGGTACAGTTCTTCATAATGTAGAATACTACTACTACTGAAAGGATAAGAAAAGAAAATTCACTTTGTGCGTACGTTCCACAAATAAAGTAGTACTGGTGTGATTGGATGAAACGCTAAAATGGATTATCTTTCAATGCCAAGGATTTTTTACGAGGAAAATTTGAGCAAATACTCGTCATGGGTGATGGGTAGATATAAATTAATATACTAGTCTCACGTCCAGGTAGCAGAAAACAACAGGACACATTTTCAACCATGGTTTTATTATTAAGGCAATGATCGAAAGTTAATGATTGATCGTAACCTTGATCATGTCAAAACCATTATCGGTTATCAAATATGTGTGGAATGTACAAAGTTAATTTTATTTACTTACCAGTATCTTGGCTTCACGAAGTTAAGTATTATAGGAAACCGGGAACAGTATATCTACAGCAAGGATGCAAGAACGTTTCAAAGTGAATTCTGGCACGGCATTAAGAACACGCTAAGAAGAAGATTTACGAGAGGTCTGTCAAAACGTCGGCGAACGTTAGAAAACAACACCCGACGCGAAACCTGGGAAACGTGTTTGTATTCAATTCGTCGGGGAAATTTTTAATCATGTATTGCTGAAAGGATGTTTGTCGTGGAATGGCAGCTGAACCTGTATTTCAGCAGCCGAAGTTTATGGCTAGCTATTCTTCATCCGTATGCCATCACTGGAGAATTTCATCTATATCATGCGTCGGAAATGAAGCGTATCCAGTATAGGAAGGGTAGGGTTTGTAATATTCCATATTTTATATTCTGATACGAAAAACGGTGAGGTATTTTCTCGCAGAGAGGCAGACAGGGGTAAGGAATTAATGATATTATTATCATTACGACCGAGTTTGCGAATTTTAAATGAGGGCTCATGTATATGTAGTTTAGTTTGACATAATTACATGCTGCGCGAATTACATTATTTGTCGTGTTGTTTTCGGCCACCTCTATGTTAGGTTGTGTATTACATTCAAGGAGGTTGTAAATGTCAAGGAGGTGTTTTTAAAACCTCCTTGATTAAATTATATCTACCTATCAAGCACGACAAATATTTGCATAAAAATTTCCTCGTAAAAATTCTTGAATTTAACAGATAATTTAATGAGGGTGTCTTTTCCATTTTAGCGTTTCATCCAATCACACTAGTACCTACTGCTGTCGGCTTTACTATGTCCTCCGCGTGTTTTTTTCTGGAGGATTTTGTGAGCTAAATTTTTACCCTCTATGTTAATAGGGATTTTTATCTCTACCTCTCTACTACCGATTAACTGTTTTTTCCCATCAATATTCAATTTCTTGAGTGCATCTCTTTATTCATTTACATAGCCTTTCTCTCTATAATTCCATATTTAGAATGACTCGAGGAAGCTTAGAGTGCTGTTTCGTGATCTCTTCGTAATTAGTGGATCTCGTGAATTATATGGATCCTAGTAAATATTTAAAACACACTCCTTGCCTGTGAAACACAGGAAAGCTAGCAATTAGCGTGTATGGGAAAATGGCAATACAAAGAGGCATAAAAAGATGTACAGGAAAGGAAACATAAATAATTTTACAAGTGGATTTATATTTGTTTATTAATTATCTATTCCGTTTATTATTGAATTAAAAAAACTATTATCTAATTAGTGAAAAACTTGCTGTATTCTGTCTAAGGTTCTGTAGAAGAATTCAAGATTCCCGATACTACGTTTAATTGATGAGGCCTTTTTAGGGCCCAGGACCGATCCCTTGCCCAATCATTTCTCCGTCATTAGAAAAGGCCATTTTTTCGTATGCCTTTTTTGCGTGTTGTAGCTGCGTATATTTTCTTTTTTTTTATTCTCAGAGTGAATGCATACCGCATACTGTGATAGGTTTCCTTCCGATATTCCTTGGGATCTCGAGACCCTTGTCAGTCCTGTTGTGTAGTATTGGATCTACATCTCTATTCTTTCTCGTCAAAATCATTAGATGGTCCCCAACCCGAATGTTTGCATCTAGCGTGGACGTATTTCCCTGCTTGCCATGACAGTAGGCGTATGGTGGTAGATATAAGGGCCCCATTGGTGGATATTATAATGATAATGAACCTTTATTTGTTCTCGAAAAAAAAGAATTCATATACCTATTCGTTTGGAAGTATCTCTCTTGTTTTTATAGTTTCTATTGAACCTGGTCACTATGAAAGATATCTCTTCTCAACTATTTCAACAACTAGCGAGTCTCCGTGTCTCTAGCAGCTTTTAACCACTGTGCATATATAGCCAAGAAACCAATATGTGTATGACGTTAGTTTCGAAAAAATTTTAGCCTAGATTATTTGATAATTGTTCGCACGCATCTTTGCAGTGTTTTCACCTCGGAGGTTGGTTTTGAAAGGTGCTCGCCCTACCCTGGAAACAGCCGTTGGCTGGTGAATCTGGCTACCTCTCTTTATAAATGAAATCGTTTCCCTGCGTTAGTTGCCATGTACTGTGGCATTCTGATTCGAATCTGAACCTGCGATCTTTCGGTCTGTAGGCAGTCTTATTTTAACTCAAAATGTTGTAAGGCAGTCCCAATGATTTTTCAATTGAACGAAATAACGGACACTTGGTCGGGAGAGTTATCTTAACTCCTGTGCATGCCTACCTATATGTGGTACAGTCTAGATCATTGTGGAGCGTAGTATGTAATTGGAAAACTCACGGGCAGATAAGCTATTCTCCGTCATGATTCGCCTATAGCCACTTTTGAGGTGACTTTTAGGCAACCTAGTAGTAGTGAAACCATGTTCTCTTTGTGTATTACATTTAACATGCTCTTTTCTTACCCTTCGTTTGAATTATTCATTAATATTGAATGCATTTTTTTCTATGTATTTTCGACACCAAAACATTAGATTTAGACATAATTTGAGAACTATATGCAAGCAGATTACTCGATTGAAGTACCATGCACTCAAAGCCAGCAAATTTTGAACCTGAAATTTTTTGTGAATTTCTGATAGCTCTGAGCATAATTTATAGTCTGTATACCGCAGGGTGGCGCACGGGACCGCCAGCTACCTGAGCCGCGAGCGCTCGGGGGAGGAAAGGACTAACTCAGGTAGCTGGCGGGCCCGTTCGCCACTCTACGGTATACGGACCATAAATACGTGCTTAAGTCCCCAAAATTTATAACTTCTCTAGTTAGTAGAATATCATTCATTGTCCTGAGAGTTATCATTGAAATGTTGTCTTCTTTGGTTAAATATATCTATAATTATCCCTTTTCTATTTTTTTTCTTTCTAAATCCAATATAACCTCAGGCCATTAGGTGTGAAGTAAATCAGGGGGAGGCAGGGATTTTAAAACCGTTTTTAGGTAAACACAACGTTTTTTAAAATTTAGTGCAAGCATGAAGAAATTAATTAATTATTATACCTAGTAAAAATAGTAAAACTGCAAAAATAAATGAATACTCTCACAAATATATAGTTTCTAAGAAATATTATCGAGAGCATTTATAATTGAAATAAATGAATTCCATTTTTCGGTGAAACCTCTTTACTGCAATATCTCAGATTAACCACAGACACAAGCATCATTATCGAGGGCCATAATGACTCAGGCATTCCACCTCCTGATATCTCTCTTCTCGCGGTTTGGCGATAGTGCCGTTAGCAGCGCCGGGTGGCAGCAGCGGCGCCTCCGCCCGACGGTGACGTCATTACAGAGGGAGAAGAGAAGGAATAGGTATGTAGAAATGACACGCGGGCGGAGCTTTCGGGATCGCTCGTTAAGAGATGGTGGCTAGGGAAAGGTCAGGAGCAGGGTCTGTATATAAAGCAGTGATCTCCTTTTAAAGCGGGTGAGACGAGGGGAGGAATTTGGAGAGAGTTCAAAGAGGAGGGGCGTCATAGGTAGGGATTACTATGAAACAATCGTTTGAACAATGACTGCTGTGGATTTAAATAAAACCTAGAAGCTACCGGATTCTGTTCAATGAGGGTAACACGATAGTCTGAAATTTTAGTACATCAATCCAAATCCTTGGATCGATCAAATTGACTAACATTCTTAAGTGTGAAATTAGTATTATTTCAAGATGCATTGGTATTTAAATGTAGGTGTTCTACCGTTGAAAGTAGATTTACATGGGCATTCATCTCCGCCTGTCCCCCTTCGACGCGTTGAACTCCCTTCTGTAATTCAATACTATTTCTATATGATAATAGATGATAATTCAAACATGAAATCGCTGGGAACTCACGAGATAGAAATTTGTGCTCTTACGTTGTCAGGCATGTGAATTTGTTGATCTTTTCATTCTATTCGGGTTTTTTCACCGCTAGATAAAAAGTTGAGCTCTACGGCCTCAAGGTCAAATGGGGTTATTCATAGTTAAAATTATAGAAATACAAATTCATAGTTAAGCGAGTGATTGGTTTCAACGTGAGCAGCCTTAGCGAGGTCCCACAACCCTCGCGAAGGTTTCTACACTGCTGATCGTGTGTTAGTGAAGGGTTTCCGGTTGAGAGGCTGGGGTTGGTCACTGCTGCGAATTTTCCCGTTCCAGCATACCACACAGTGTTTTGTTTATACCTGTGACGAGGTCCCTTGTTACGGCCATTGGAGTGTTTCTTTTCCCCATTTTTTTCACCGCGTTTGTTGTATTTTAAAGACAACAAACGCGGTGAAAAAACCCGAATAGAATGGAAAGATCATCTAACCAACGCCGCGAAAATCTTCAAACATACATGTGAATTTGTTGACAATCTGCCTGAAGTGAAATTCAAATCTCTCAAGTTCATTAATAACTTTATTATTGTATAAATATGTATGCCTTACAAAAAAATGAAAACGACATCCGCAAAAATCATAGGGTAGAAAGTGGTAATTTTTTTTCACTGTGGGATTGGAAATTCCTTAATATTTTCAGAAGTTATATCATTGAAATTCTCAAATCCATATGTATATTTTTGCTATGTTACAAGAGTTGACTATAGACTTGTTTCTTTGGGTTAATTTTCTTGAGGTGAGCAATACATTTCATGGCAAGAGCTAATTATTCGATCCATTACCTAACCTGAAGCAATGACACTTTGAACGCAGAAAGTCTCGGGGTAGAAATAGTTGCAAATTTTCTCTAAGGGTTTGGAAATTCCTTTTATTTGTTCAGAAGTTAGGTCATCAAAATTCTCAAATCCATAAATATTTAATCGCACAGGCCTCTTGTTTTTTCTTTGGTTTAATTTTCTTTAGGTAAACAACACATATATATGGCGATAGCGAAAAAAATGAAACGACTGAGACTCGCTCGTTAAGGAATGGCGGCTAGGGAAAGGTCAGGAGCAGGGTCCGTATATAACGCAGTGATCTCCTTTTAAAGCGGGTGAGAGGAGCGGAGGGGAAGGATCAGGGAAATGGAGGGAGAGAGTTCAAAGGGGAGGAGTAGTGAGGGGTGGGCACCCAAGGATAGAAAGAGGTAGATAGAGAGAGGATTGTGACCCAGCTCTGGGGGTGTGTGGGCTTCCTCCGCCGCCTCCCCTCTGCGGGTGTTATTGAAAGGGGTTAAGGCTCTCACCGCCCGGTTGTGGGGAGAGGGCGCCGTGAGGAAGGGGAACGAAAAAAAAGGGAGTACATATATGTGTGTGGAGGGGGTGGTATTGAATATTCGAAGGCCGTGTGTGCGGTGCGGTTTCCGTCGCTTTGCGTGGGAAGGAATGAAGGTTTTCTAAGAAGAAGAATAAGGAGGAGTACCGCTCGGTTATTTTTTTCTTCGTCTCCTCCTCCTTTCCTTCTCCTTCCCACCCTTTTTTCTCCATTTCCTTTTACGCTCTCTCTCTCCGATTTTTCTCCGAGGCGGTGCGAGACGGTGTAACTAGGGCGCGGCTCCCTCTGTATTGACGCGAACGGGTTGGAGCGAGAGAGATTGTGGTGTGTAAAAAGGGGTGGAGTGAGTGATGGTAGGCGCAATGTGTGTAGTATGTGCCTCTCTCTCTCTCTTTTCCGAGGAAAACTCCCTTCGCTGGGGATGCATTGCCCTCCTCGTATGTCCCTGTTTTGCTCCACCCCCTCCTTCTCCTCTTCCTCCTCTCTATTTCTCTATTTCTTTCTCAAATCCGTTCCCACCTTTGGAGCTGTACTGGGTGGAAAAAAATTGTGTCACGAAATTTCAACTCTGGATAGCTGATGGCAGAAGGAACCAAAATTACAGAAAAAGCACAATTTTTAAACTATAGAAACTTAGAGCCAAGCGGTCCGTTTGGACTCGAGTTTGCTCTGTTGCCGGATGTCATGAATACAAAGCGACCTCCAGCGGGCAAAGCATTAGATGTGATGAGTTGTCCAGAACATCCGGCAATAGGGCAAACTCGCGACCAATCTGTCTCAAAGTTTGTTTGGTTTAAAAACGGTGCGTTTACGGCCTAAACATCATCAGTAATTTTCGTTCCTACTCGCATATCCAAGTATAAAGGGTTAAAATTTCGTGACACAATTTTTCTCCTCTCTGTATTTACTCATATGAATTTGTGATTGTTGTGGGTTGAATTTGAAAAATCGACTCAAAAACTATGAAATAAAAATGTATCATTTAGTGTCCTTAAAACCTGGTAAAGAAGTTGACTGTTATTGCAGTTGATTGTTACCTCGGACTCGTAATTATCATCAGTGACTGCGAAGATTAAGAATCGATTGAGGACGTGGTCGATCGTGATTCGATTCATTAGCTAATTTGAAGCAATGCAAAATTGACTGCAGTACTGATTGATGTTTATAAATCTATCACCAGCGACAAACTGTAGGCGAGGGATTTATTAGTAGCTTGATTTTTTTCCAATTTATTGCTTAGGAAAGTCAACATTTAATCAATGGTAAGTCAACATTTAATTGTATTTGCTCGAAAATAAGAGGAGAAGCAACTGTTTCTCATTCGCTAGCGTCTTTATTTTGTATTTTTCACATCTGTCATTGCGAAACTTCCATGTTATCAATAATGAATGAATTATAATCCCCCCAGTGTTAACTCTATTCTTTTGTAAACTTTAACCCGATTTATTATTTTCAATTTATATTTTATTTCCATGACTACTCCTGCAAACTATTCTTGCTCGCTCCAAGTTTGCGTACATATTTTTCTGGAACATTTTAATATAGTGTTAATATTAATTTTTTAAAAAGCCAATATGCGTATTTTATAGTAGTATCTCAATTCAGTGCTGGTTGCTCTTAAAATAGTGTAAAACTTTAAATATTACTTACTCTGTTCCTTAACCCGTGGCTTCATTGTGGACAGGTGAGGGTCAAGCTCATCCCAGAATTAGTCGAGAAAGTTAGTTTTTTCGCTGAGCTAACCCGCAACGCGATTTTTTGTTATGTCCAAAATTAATAACCAGGATTTGTACTCGGCATCCTTATATCAGTTTCCGCAACTAGGCCACCACTTTCTTTGAATCTATAGAATGGTCTATTATTAAAATGTATTTAACCGTATTTTTTTCTTCAAGTGGGGAAGAAAATTCATCTTTGCCTTATCTCATATACTCCACAATTATTTCCTCCCAGACTTCCTTCCGTGGCCATCTTTTTTGTCCAGCGAGTGCTGCTGGTCCAGGGGTCTGGAACAGGGTTTGTGGGTGGAAGCAAGCAAGAAAGAAATAAAGAAATCTCTCTTTCTTTATTTCCTTCCTCCCTTTCACCTCCCGCAACCGTGGAGAATGGAGGATGGGAAATCGCAGATGGGAGGGAGGCGTGGAATTATGTGGGTGGGGAATGGAGAGGGGGGTGTTGGAAGATTCGAGGGAGGGGGTAAGAGCGCAAGGGTAGGCGGAGTGGGATGGATGCAAGGTCGACGCTCGGGGTCCGTGTGGCGTGGTGTTGTTGGCGCGAACGGGCGTCTGTGGCGCTGCGGGCTGCCGTGCGCGCGCAATTTTTGGTCGATTTCCTTGTTTTTATTTTTCTTCATCTCTTTAGTCTCCTCCCTCTCTCTCTCTTTTCGTCTCCCTACTTTTTTCTCCCGACGGCCAACGTTTGTCATATTTTTTTCGCCTCGTCGTCAGAGAGAGAGAGATCTTCTCTATTTTTAAAAATGTCCTCCACCTCGTCTACAATGTGTGTGTCTCATCGCCTTCCCTCTCTTTACGGAGTGATTTCATTCAAATTTTCGTTAGTCCGGCGAAAATAAAGAAAAAATATTTTTTTTGTCGCTCGATTTTATTTTTTGAACGGTAGGAGCCTCTCTCTTTTTCCTCTATTTCCTCTAGCGATTCATTTTTAGAGGCTCGTGGCTTTCCCTCTCATGGTGTCCTTTCTGTTGGATACCTGGTGTGTTTTCGAAGTAACTGGGACGTGCATTAGTCTCCATACCCGTAGCGTGTTTATAAATGATATTATCGTGGGACGTGCTTTCATTTTGCGGCTTTTGCTTCTTCTTTGTTTCGCGCATCCAAATAAATTTGAGACTCGAAGGAATGCGAGGTGTAAGGTTTTTATGTTTAAGCAAAACTCTGCGCGTCTTTTCGTCTCACAGTGTCATCAAAATATAGTGGATTTACTCCAGCTAAACGAGTTATTTTATTTTATTTTGAATTCAATGTCTTCTCACTCGGGTTTGCAATGAATATATGCTCCGTTCTTGTGAAACAACATGCGTCCATCACAGTTATTTCAAAGTTTGGAGTTGTCCATATTTTTGTAGTATAAGAATACAGAACTATTTTGAAAATGGCTTTGGATATCCTTTTCGCGAAATTTCACCAAATTATTTGTCGGACGTCTAGTATGTCCCTTCAAGCGTCCAAATGGACGTAATCGCTCGTAAGTTGTAAATTAAAATCACTCCTCTCACATTCCTTGTTCTGAACAGTGGATGGCAAGAATTGCATCTGAAGGGATTGAGGTTTAAGAAGTGCAGGATGCGTGAAATTGAGCCTCACCTCACGCCACTTTACGACCTCTCGTCTTTTCCCATATAGATGCGAGTTAATTTTGCACGGTGTAGCTTCTAAGATATATGTTCTGCTATTACGGAACCTGGTGGAGCTTGTACACTGAATAATATTCTCCCGCCCGAGCGATTAAATAAGCATATCTCGATAGGATTTTTTTTATCGAGGGGCAAAAAGGGAGGAGGGAGAACCAGACTATCGACGTTTGTGACGGAGCTCGACGAGTATGTTGTTGGATTGCACAAGAGATTGTGGGAAAGTATGCAGCACGCAGCGCGAGCTGAGCGAACCAGACTGCACTGGGGCATGCGGTAGGGACCTGGGGGTGTCTAGAACTTGAATTAGTGGAAGTAAGGAGGTATAAAAAACAGATGCTACGACGAATTAAAACGAAAGGAAAAACGAAACGGTCTACGCTGAAAAATGTGTCTGTCCCGATTCGACCCTAACCTCCCTTCTTCCAACGCATGGTTTGAAAAGCGAGCGGGGTTTAGAAGGAAGGAAAAATTAGAAAAGGAAAAAAAAACAATGCGAAAATAATGCAGAAGAAAATGTAGGAGAAGACAAAAGAATCCCGGGGTGGTAGGAAGAGTGAATGCATTGGGGTAGGAACGAAGGAACGTCGGAGTGAAGGAGGATTATGTCCCCCTTCCTCTCTTTGTTTCGTTCTTTTTTTACGTTTTTTTGTACCTTCACACCGAGGCCTATGAGAGTGTGAAGGGAGAGAGCGGGGGGATATATAGGGAGAGAGAGAGTTAGTAGTGGGAGAGGAGGAGTTCGAGGCGTTAGTCGGGAGTCGAGTTTTGAAGGGGCTTTGCGCCAAAGGCCTTGACCCCTGCGCGCGGTAATGCCACATGCTGCCTCGTCTGGGATCGAGCAAGACTCCGTCCCCCCCTCTCCCCCCGAGAGGAGGAGAGTGGTGTACACATGAAGCACTGGATTTCTCTCCTCTCCTTCCCCTCTTCGCAATATCTCCTGTCATGCAAACACCCAAACCTCCCTTCCCCTTCTCCGCTGCTGCTGCCGCTCTGCTCAATACCTTTCACCCTCCTCCGGCTACAAACACACACACACACACGTAAGCACATATAAGCCCTCTCTCCTCCTCTCTTGGTCCCCGGTTTGTCTCTCTCGCAGAGTCCCCCTTCTTCCTCCCCAGAGCAGCGCGCACGGTGTCGAGGCCACTGTGAGGAAGGGCAGGGGCGCGGGTGGGTGGCAGCGAAGAAAGGGGTGGGTTTGGTGCTGCTCCCCCTCACTGCTGGAGAAGGAAGGAGAGAGAGGGCTCTCTTTTCTGCTTCCTTTTTTTTGCACGTAGCCATGAGGGAGAGAGTGCTGGTGGTGGGTTTCGGGCTCGCTCTTTGCAGCTCCTCTCGGGACGAGTGGTGTGGGGGGTGTGGCCTGGGGAGAAAGGAGAGAAGGATGATGTTGAGGAAGGTTGGGGAGAGAGAAGCAGTCCTCCTTCGCCTCCCTTTCTCCTCCTTTCCATCCCATCCTCGCCCCTCTCCACACCAGTGTGAGTCTTGTGTGTGAGCTCGAGATAGTGTGTATGTATGCATGTGTTCAGGGTGAACAACCCCCCTTCCACGTCTGGCTTTAGTCGCTCACACCCCTTTCGTGCATTCGCGTGCCCCTCCATTTCTCCCTCTCTCTTTTGCTCCTCTCTGTTCCTCCTTCTCCCCGCTTGTTCTCATCTCTTCGATCCGCTTCCCTGCCCTACCTTTCTCTTTCCCTCCCTGTGCTACCGACCGACCCACGGATTTTCTCTCTCCTCGCTCGCTCTCGTACTACTACGGACGTATGCGTACCTATATATCTCTCACCCCCTTTCCTCGACCATGTCTCCATGGTTGCCAACCTACCTCTCGCTTTCCATCTCGCCAACCCTATTTCTCCCCGTGGTCTACTAGACTGTTTTAATAATATTTTTTCTACCTTCCGTGCAGCTAAGGTAGATTCTACCTCTTATGTCTATTATGTAATGGGTATTTGTGAGCGCTTAAATGAGTTTATTGGCGGTAAAGATAGTGATACACTAGCTGTAATCGCTAAAGTCAGAATCGATTGTAAATTTTCATCTATATCAAACTTGCCTTGTAACCTTTTAAGCAACATGGATTAATAACCCTGCCTTGTAAGAAAGGACAGCACATTTTCATTGCTTTTTGAGCTAAATGTTGAGTGATCACAGTGCTGTAGTTGGGAAAAAAATTTAGGCGGTACCCACCGAAAATGCCACCAGCTGAACATGTATTATACATCCGGCCGCGATAGAAATGTCAAACTCCAACTCTTATATTAGTTCCAAGTTGTGCCACAAGATAACTCTGAATAAGTAAATAATCATTTCCGATTTTTCTTTCTGAAATCCATTGGAATATATACAGGAGAGCTATTTTTTACAGATTTAAAAAGGTAATTTAACCGGTACGCTTATAACGAGTGGATTTTAAGGGACACGCCGTACCGGCCCAACTACAGCACTGAGTGATCAGTAATTTTCATGTACTCGTAGTTACAGATAGGTTTTTAATAGGCCAGGATTTAAGGTGAAACTATTGTCGTTTAACGTGTATGCCGACGAAATGGTAAGGAAGACATTAGTAGATGAAGAGGTGGGATTTATGTGGTCGTATTGTTGTTTAGGTCAGGCATATTCGGAGAAAATCAGACATTGATTAGCCTATGGGAAGTATTTGGATTCTTGAAAGAAAGTGTGAGCAATAATGAGAAGACCGTGCTTTTGTAAATCTTTTAAAGTAGGTCAGATGTGCTCCAAAGTTGACGTTCATGGCCAAAAACTCGATCAAATTGATCAATTTAACGTATGCCGAGGAAATGGTAAGGAAGACATTAGTAGATGAAGAGGTGGGATTTATGTGGTCGTATTGTTGTTTAGGTCAGGCATATTCGGAGAAAATCAGACATTGATTAGCCTATGGGAAGTATTTGGATTCTTGAAAGAAAGTGTGAGCAATAATGAGAAGACCGTGCTTTTGTAAATCTTTTAAAGTAGGTCAGATGTGCTCCAAAGTTGACGTTCATGGCCAAAAACTCGATCAAATTGATCAATTTAACTATTGGGGTAGAATGTGAGAAGAAAAAAGAAATATGTAAGGAAATCAGTTAAGAGAACAACGTTGCCAAAAAGGTATTTTTGAATAGGAAACATTTCGTGAGAAGGTCGTTGCGTAAAAGTGTAAAAAAAAAACAATTCCAGCGGAGAGTGCTCTACAAAGCCTGGGGCTGAACGTGCGGAAACGTGGGCGTTGAGGAAGGAGGACGAGAAAAGGCTGGGGGCGTTTGGGATATGAATATGGATGTGGATGAAGAAGGTGAGATAGAGGTGTACGAAGAGGAAATAGGCAGTTTTAGAGAGGGTCGGGGAGGGAACAAAACTGCCTGAGGAGATGAGAACACAGAAGGTGTGATGGAGCGTGTTTTAGCTGGCGAGGAGGGGATACTGAAAATCGTGACTGAGCGATGGTTGCTGGGTTAGCCCTGTGGGGTTGAGTGGAGAACTGGGTTCGTGAATAGAATGGATGTTAATTTGCCTCTTACCGAAGTTTTGAATTTTACCAATTGGTTAATCCCCTTATGTATATGATTGCATATTATTTTTTAAACATTTAATCACGTTTTCAACCGTTTCTGCCCCCTGCAATTTCTGCTGTTTTAACGACCTGGCATAGAAATCCTCCTTCGCTGAAAATTCTTATTCCATAACGAATTTTCTCTCGAATGTATGATAAATATTGCAATGGATTCCTCAAATGGTTTGCTTCCTTAAACGGTCTGTAGCTGGCATTGTCTCATTCGAAGTATTTGCAGCTATTTGTAGGTGAATGAATACATTAGAATAATCTCTCGTTTTCTGCATGTCTTTGATGTGAAAAATCAATTAATAAACATGAACGTAAGTTTATTTCGACGACCAATTTATATAATGTATTGTAAACCCGACTGTGTGGGCACCGATGTGCCGGAAAGTTCCAATACTTACTGAAATGAGCACTGGTTAGTTATTAAGAGCAAAATCTTAAAGACATTGTTTTTGTTGCCAAAAATATATTTTTTCATGCGCTCTACCCACAATTGATTCCTAATGAAGTTTTGATGACTTGGTTTTAGTGGTCACGATCCAATTTCCTACCGTAGCTGTTACCAGTAGCAAAAGATTATAGATTCAAGTACGGGTGAGAGAAAATTAGTGAAAAGTAATTGCAGTGAATGAATATATCTGAATGTCATAAAGGTAATATTTCAGAAAATTCAGAGTCATGTGAATGTGAGCGTTTCTATTAGCTTGTAAATGCTTTTGGACTAGATTTCTGTGTTGGTGCATTGAAAATAAAATTTTGCGCCTGAATGCACCATAAAAAGATCTGGAGGTCAAATAGATGGAGACTTACAATTCCATTTATTCAATACGGCTTTGAGGCAAATGCCCTCCCCGATCTCCTTACCAATGTCATAGCGGTCAACTCTGAAGTCTTTTAGTCCCTTTCATCTCATATTTTCTCCGTCCATGGATGATGGCTTTTATTCCGTCCTCTCCACTAATGACCCTGCCGGAGGGCATTATCTCTCTCCGAAAATTCTTTTTCTTTTAAACATAAATCCCTTTCTATCGAGGAAAAATGGACAGGTCCTCTTGTCTAGACCTGCAGTTAAGTCCTCCCTCTCTCTCCTTTTTCTCCGTCTGTCGCATTACTACCACCTTTCAGCTCCATGATCTCATTCTATGCCAATTTTTTTCCTTCCACTCCCAACTTCCACTACACATCTCACGACTCATCTATCGCATCCTTTCCTACACGCAGACACCCTACTTGCTTGGATCGGACCCCTCCTTCCCCGTGACCCTTGTCTCCGTTCTTCCCGCAATATCTCAAACTCGAATTTTTTCCCGCGTCATCGATTCGGCTCCTCAATGCATTGCCTCGATATTATTCTCCTTGTGGTCCATCTCTTTCTGACCCTTACTCCTCAAAAAGGCATGTAGTTTTTACCGTACTATGCTTCCCAATTCCACATTTTTTTACTAAAATAACCACGGCGACGATAGCACCTTTGTTTTCTCCCTCCTCACATGTTCTTGTTCCGGAGGAACTGGGCGACTGATCGAAAGTCCAGGGGTTAAGACGGTGGAGCGCACTCGTATTCGAATAAGGCTTCTTTGCAGCAAAGCCTCCGGTGGGGGATTGGGGGGCACGAGCCATCGCTCTCTAGCACGTATACACTCTTTGAGTAAATCCCACCGCTTCGGACAGCTATTCGCCTTTACGAGGGTACAACACTAAGTCGCCACTCGGTGACCTAGAATATTATCAGGTGCACTTTGGCCTTTATTTTCTCATTCATTTTCATCCCACGAAAAAAAGATATCTCATAGGTTTCCACCATCACTTCCGTGCTCTTTCTAGCAGTATTTATATATCTTTTCCCTTCTGCTTATTCAGGCATAAATAAAGATGACGATATATTCAACTACAATAAGAGTAACTCCGTGGAAGCCTTTAATATTTTCCTATGTTGATATTAGTGCTATTATTCTACAGTTTTTATTTGTGGACAACCGTCAGTTTCATCGCATTGTGGCTTCTTTAGGTACCATAGAATGTTTCCGAATATACTCCATTGCTACCTTTGATACTTACTAAATATCGTGTTAACAAATAATATCTGTTCTTACGACCTCTACTCTTCTATCCGAGTTAATTCATGAAACGAAAGTGTAGCGTTCTAATGTATCCTGCCCACCCAATAATGAGTACGTTCTCTTCTTTGTTGAATATTTTAATGACAATTCCAATTACTCTTACATATTATATTGTGTACGCATAATTATTTTTCTTATTTTTAATTTTATTTTATGCTCTGAAAATTTTTATGGAATAGCTTGATCAACTGTGAAAGAAATAGCAAACATTCGAAAGTACCTAAGTAAGACGCCTAAGTAAGACGTCTGTGAAACTGACGGTTTTACACATAAACAGGGTGGTACAGTAAAAGTATGTGCATGAATATAAATATATCAGAGAGGCGTCCCTTAAAGTCAAATTTCTTGTACGTACGCGCCTATTTATAGCTCTTACTGGTTCATATCGTATCATCAATGCTACGGCATCCTAAGATCAGGCTCATAGAAAATTTCTTCTATCCTAGTTTTCTTCTCTGCCAATTTTGCGATTTTCCTATTAAAAATGCGTGCGTTTATTTCAACCGTCACTTGTCCCAAACAGTAATTTATTTAAAAAGAAGCGGTGGGAAAAATTTACGAAATATTTTGGAAAATTAAATTGCATTTCCAGGGGCTTGGTAATATAATTTTTTTACGAGGAATAGACGAGGGATGAATGCGGCTGTTATAAACGAGACTGGCGTAAAAAGGTGAATGAAAAAAGGCCGAAAACTGTAAGTTAGTTTATGTGCGCATTCTAAGCCACCTAAGGCATTCCTCCATCTACTCCCTCTCTAACACGTCACTTTGTTTTGTGGCCGGCCTCTGCATAAATTTTCACGTGACTACTCAACGCCGTGTAAATATTTTCTTCCCTTTCACACGCGGACGAATTTTTCTCTCCTAGTTCCGTCATGGGCATGGGAATAGGCAAACATGCACATATTCTATTTCCAGGCAATTTGCTGAAAAAGTTCCTCGGAAAGGGATGGGTTATTTCTCTTTGCAGTTTCAAAAACTTGGCTGTCAAGGAAGTTGGTTGTTAAGATACATTTCTTTTTTTGGTGGGGCGGTACTATACATGCACTCAGATTTATTTTTTTTGAGCTGTTTGTGGAGTTTGTGATGAACATTTTTTGTAAGAATGTGCTCTTAACTATTTGCCACTGTCAGCCTGTACATTTGAACTCGTGTCAGAGGAAAATGGGGGTAGTGGTATATCGTCGTTAGTAATTCCTTCCAGTTGAGCAACTCGTCTATGCCTCGTGAAATTGAACGCCACGTACCTTATTTCCAGACGCTTGTAAATTCCTTCCCCTCCACGCTAATATAGGTAGTGATTTTCCCTAAATCTTACATTTTCTTCGTATTTAATGAATAATTACTAATTTAATCCTTTTTTTTAATCTAACTACCTTATTCGAAATGCTTATAAAATCAACCATGTTCTAATAACACGAATATATTTTTATATCTTACGGGAGACACTTATTGTTTGCAATTTTATTTCGTTTTGTCTTTAACAGTTGTGTCTTTCAGTTCAATCATAAACCAATTTCTTGCATTATGCCTTTGTAGGCTTATCATCTGTTGATATCGATATCAGTTCCCATTTATGCTTATTCTGATGGAAAGTCAGAATGCAGTGGAAAATATTACGAATCTACCGCACTGGTCCTTAATTTGTGCGAATAATTTTCGCTTATTTTATTTTGGCATTTTCTTAATATGAAAATTCTTCCCTTTTACGTTAAAAACGACTATGGAGGCCGTCTCAATGGATCGGCATGCTACAGGGGGTGTCAGTACACTGGACGTCTTGGGGTAATCTTGCAATTATAGCGCTATGGGGTTATGTTCAGGATTAAATCAAATACTTCGCTCGAAACATCAGAGCTAAAAGAAATCCTAAGGGGAAAATGTCATCGACATTCTCTTCATGTCCCCATCGCGACGCTCAAGATAAACGACGCTCTTTTATAGCTGCTGTGAACGACGAAATGAGTTTATAGCCTCTTTTTCCCGAGTGTTGTTTTCTCTGTCTGTGAGCAGTAATGTGTTTGCGCCTAAACTTGGGATTGCCATTCATGCTTACCAACTTGTAAGCACGTCGTCTAATCGTTCGTGTTTGTATATATCGATGGCCCAAGGTCGTAGAGTGTACTTATTTGGGGATACTAACCTAGATATGGATGAGTGGGTGCTTTAAACTCGCGTGTTAGAGAAATACAGCGGAGAGATAGCTGACGGTCTACCCCTGAATTATTGAGAAGTAGGGGGAATAATAGGTTGTTGTGTTGAACAACTATGCTAATGCTGGGTGTAAATCGATGCGAACAATGAAATTCGATGAAATTCGTGCGTACTGCACTTGTCAGCCATTGCAGAGCATGTTTGGAGTGAGGCGGGCCATAACATTGAATTCGAAAAAGCGAAGATAGTGGCAAAAGAGAGTCGGTACTACCCAAGGCAAATCAGGGAAGCAATTGACATTCACAAAACACAAAATATCAACAGGGACAACGGCTACCCAATCAGCAACGTTTGGAAGAGAGTTCTGACCAATCAGCGCACAGGAGGAGATCGGCCAGTGCTATATAAGACGGCAAAAAAAGAAAACTTCTCACCTTCGACCTGAAGACGGAAGCAGGATGGCTCCCGAAACTGTTGTCAACCATAAACGACAGACGCGGCTGGAGAACCCGAAAATTAGCAGTCATAATGAAATTCGATAATAGAGCCAGAATTTGAACAAATAGGAGGTGGATCGATTACACCCATTACACCAACCGGTACAGTTGCAATTGTCCAATCGGTCAGATGGTATCAGAATTTTATCAAAGCCAGTTAATTTTCCGATGCCTAACGCTTATGAAAATAATGTTGGCTAATGTATTTTTTAAAGTCATTTTGTATTTTAGCACGTGAGATGTTACCATCTCGGCCTAATGCGTACATATCTCATATTCTTTTCCTTTTTAACTTTCTGATCGCTACTGCTGTCTCAATAATAACATTACCGGAATCTGGTCTCATATTATAGTAATCTAGTGTATATCAAAAAACAGGATTGTCTTTGCCAGAGTTTATATGCTCTCTAAATCTTCCCTTGTTTGATTTCAAATGTTTTCCGATGCTGATATACTTTGAAAAATGTTTCGGTGTATTGATCTTTCCACCTGCAGCTTATATTTGCATTATTTTCCTTTAATGAGAGATTCTTCATCGATATTCTCTATTTCAAGATATTTCGAAGATACGTATTTCAGGTATACCTCTTTGATTTCATATGAAGTAATATTCGGCTGTGAAAATGAGTAATGGTAGGGACTTACTGCTAACATGGCCTCATTTGAGCTATTTCTCAGAGCAGTAATGTGAACGGCGAATTGATGCTTTTCGTGTTATTGCACGGCCTGTTGTTATTTTACGGCGTTCTGTAATCTGGGCCTCAAGGGGCATTAGCCTTCGGCCTTATTTTTTAGAATCTCAATTTTATGCGTTTCTTGGTGATATGCTTTGTTCATTATACTTATCGCTTTCTTGGTGAGCAATAGTTCGGATATTTCACCGACAGTATTTTCAGTTTATTACCTGACGCAATGCTAATAATTTACTTCCTAAGAGTGTACGTGACATTAATCGACGTAAGCTTAACGCAATGGGATCCTACATCAATATTATGCTGATCTGGGAATCAAATTTGCGGAACAAAAGCCGTTCGCTACTTGGTATTTTTACGCGAGAATTTCGTACATTCTTTACGATGAGTCTAGCGGTCTGAAAATGTGGGTGGAAAAAGTATCAATAATGGGTACCACTGAATGAAATAGATTTATCATTGAAATACTATCTTCATTATCCACATTTTCTCCCTCCGAGGAGTATTTTATGATAATAAAAACCATTGGGTTCTTTTTAAAATCAGTGGTAAAACACGGCTCTGATAATCTATGGACTGTCATTTGCACCATTCTTTGTGTACCAACCCATCAAGAAGTCTTATGCTATGGCTTCCAAACGAAGTAGGTCAGTATTCATGAGCAGCCATCAATGCGAAGATTATTTTGCTGCAGATCTAACCTCCATTCTCCTTTTGATTTACTGCTTCTTTCAGTCACGAGTCTTTATTTTAGCATCTTATATAATTTCACTAATTGACCTTTGTTATTCGTTCCTTTGATATTTATTCTTATTTCTTTTTTGCCGAAAATCTGGCTGTTTCCTAAAGACATCCAATCAACAGTAAGTTCTTTGTTCCTGATTCTAAAGTGTGTCACCGAAACTTTTAATCTTTATTCTTCTTTATTCCTGGTAGTTTAATTCAGGTCGGAGTCGGCGTATCATATAATTTTTTGATTAATTTGTTAGGTCGATAACTTTGTTTTTCTAAATACTGGACCTTTTATTAAAAAAATGCTTTTCTCACATTAACGTGGCATTTGTTGCCTTTGAGCGCTATTAAATCGTAATGGGGTATTCAAATAAACGCGTCAAATATCGGCTAATAAATTAGCTATGATGCTGACATTAAAATTGCATCGCAAATAACGGTATTAATCGTTTGAGAGTTTTTAGTAAATTTTCCGCTGAATTGGCGCGGTTCGCTGATGTGCCATTTTTTTGTTGTGGATAAGTACCTAACTAAATTCAAAATGATCCGTGACAACCGCTGAGTGTCATCGCTTGGCGTTTTCCTTTTGTGACCCGCACGAGCTTATTGAGTCTCCGGCCGCGCTGATTGCAATGACGGCGGGAAGCTCATTGGCTTTCATTCGTTTAGGTTTCCGCATCTCGTTGTTTTGTCGATGCGGACCCAGATACGCCCAGGTCGCTCTATCTTTCCCGCCGCTATCTCGCCAAATGGCATAAAAGGGTGGACGCATTGGTGTTTTCCATTCAATTGCATGTCGGCGATATTTTCGTTTCGTTTTGTTATCATGTGTATACTCTGCGAGCCCGGTCGTCCGAGCCATTATTTCGACGTATCTTCAATAATCCAACGGAGAGGCTAAAGAGTTTTCCAAAAAGCTCGCCGCTCCTTCTATTTTTTTTTCTCGTCATTTATCGCCCCCTCAAAAAACGCCCTCTTTTTCGAATTCTCGAAATTCAATCCTCTCGGCTGCATTATTTTCTCCCTCGGTTTGTATGACTATGGGCCTTCCCTCGCTGGAATGTGAAACATATATTCTCTCGCGCTCATAACTGCCAAACCTTTACGTTTAAGGTATACTATTTTGGTAGTTTAAATGCATCGAATTGATTGGTTAATTTAAAATGATCATTGTATTTTAAAGGGTATGTATTTACTAAAACCACTTAAGCGTTATGATGAAATTGAATAAGTGGGGATCGCGTTAGTGTGGTGGCAGAAGTATTGACTTCCCATCCCGTGGGCTCTGGTTCTAATCTCGGCGGTGGCACAGAATTTTCAGAGACTGCCCGATCATTTCTTGAATGATGTGTGGATCACTTTTCAAACGCAACACACTTTTGTTATCTGGTTGAGTCAGGATATCGT
This sequence comes from Ischnura elegans, assembly GCF_921293095.1. NCBI lineage: Eukaryota > Metazoa > Arthropoda > Insecta > Odonata > Coenagrionidae > Ischnura > Ischnura elegans. Next base: position 69,504,260 of record NC_060250.1, read on the forward strand.
GAGAAATAGACTTTGTTCATTCAGCTGAATAGGAAGTTAAGGCCTGGTTACACGGTACATTAACACGTACAAGTTAATGTAAGTACGTTTGCGTGAATGATTTTGGCGGACCGGAACGGAACATGTACGAATGCATGAACCAAATTAGAACAGGTTCTATTTTCCGTTCATGCATTCGCACAAGTTGGGTGGTTATACGGTGCATTTTGGCGTTCATTCTCGCGTTCATACATTTAGACATTAACCCGTACGTGTTAATGTATCGTGTAACCAGGCCTTTATAAAAGAGTGAAGACCACAAAGCATCACAGTGTGACCGATATATTTGAACAGTTTTATTTTCTTACAGTACGCGAGGAAAATATTATTGTATCTTCGTTATATAGCATAGTAAAATATAGAGGAGCACGCAATCAAATGTTGAAATTATCATTCTAAATGGTGATTTCAGTACTAATGATGTTTAAAATCATGTAGATGTTTTATTTTTCGGATAATATGAATGAATAATTAATTATCATGCAGAGAGAAGAATAACCTTGTTAGAGATGCATTATAAATCAAGGTCTAAGCATCCGATAAAAATTTACGAGGACAGGATTTTGAACCAATAGTTTAAATGTATTTAAAGAAAATTATAATCGGCCTAATTTGAAGGTTGATTTTTTTATTTTTTTTCCAATTCTTTCTTATTTATTTCCCTTCTCTTAGCGGTTAAGATTTTTTAAACTATCCATTAAATCTATGAAGTTTGTTGTGCAAATCTTTTATCTTTACGGCTTGACAACAATGCTTGTTAATGATATAATTGACGTGCAACCATATCTTTCATTAGTTGAGACATATCTGAGGGTCTCCTACCGGGAGATTGTTTACTATTTTTCTGAGTTCTGTTTTGTTACGGTATTTGAAGGAGGCGACCGGCAATTGAGGTCACTCGCGTTGTGGAAAAGTGGAGAGAAACTCGACGTCGGCATTAGCCTGATCTTAATGAAGGTCGGCAATGTCAACACGTCTTATTGTCCCATCCGTAAGATGAAATGTTGTACTTCCCTCTACTAAGAACGCAAATTGGGATTGGGTAATCTCTGAAACGTCTTTGCAACCAGGATGTTTAATCCCGAACCCACTGGGTGGGAGGCCAAAACCTGATTTTTTTTTCGGAGGACTGATTTTTTCCAGCCTTTATATCAACTCACCAACCTGTCTGTTTGTTTGTCTGTTTGTCTGGTACAAATCTTGTAACTGAAATTTGACTCACTTCCTGTGAAGCAAAAACGCTGAAATTTTGCACACTTCTTCATTTCCGATGACAATACATGAAAATATAACTTTTTCTCACCAACCCCCCTTTAACCACCCCCCAGTCAACCTATAGCCCCCCAAAACATTTATATTTATTTTTGTACACACTACACGAATCTTTACAATTTTCTCATTTATCCACATATACATTTAATTTGTGAAAACTGTACAACAGCTAATTATGATCTTCATATATTTATTAACAATTGTAAGGTTTTGTAAATGTTTGAATATTGTTTTACCGTTACATAAAACGTACGGGGTGGCATTTTTAACATAGGGGGGTGGCATTTTTAACATAGGGGTAGGCATTTAAAAGCATAGGGGTGGCATTTTGAAACATAGGGGGCTTACCATTCACTGAAAATTTAATAAATATAGTGACTTTTTTAATACGTCACTTTTGGTTTTTCGGGGTCACTGAGTTTTTTTGCTTTGTGTCATATATAAACGTTGCTCATCCCCTGTAATCTAAATATAAAGGCTGGTTTAAAAAAAAAATTTTTTTTTATAAGAGCTTATTTCATTTTCTTTTGAAGAGTTTTCGCACTCGTATGTGCTTCTAATTCCTTTTCGAGGTATGGTATTTGGAGAAGCCGTCCGAAAGCTGAGGTAATTTGATCCATGGGGAAAGGGTAGGCAAGGAAGAGTGGAGGGAAACCCGGCGTCGGCATTAGCTAGCTTTGAACGAAGGGCGCAAAGGGAACCACGGCTTAATGTCCCATCCGAAGGACGGAATCATTCGCTTGATATATCCTCCACGCATCATCCAAGCAGGGATATGGCAGTGTGAAAATTCTCTGCCACCGGAGAGACTTGAACCCGAGCACACCGGGTGGAAAGGCAACACTCATCTAGATCTACATAATACCCCTAAAAGGCGTGTGGCAGGGGGTGTTAGGACACCAGCCATTTACAGCTTTAAAAAAAATGAAGCGCTCTAACGAGGTTGGGAGTAGCGTTTATTAAAGTCCTTTATGGTTTGGGGGAAAAACGAATTCCCATATCTATCCGTTCGGCAAAGCATCTCTCTTAATTGATCGCTTCTATCGGACCTGGAAACATAGTGTGGCTCTAATATTATGTTCTCTGTGTCGCTCTTAAAGATGTCCATTCTCAATTGCTCAAGCAATCTAAGCCTAGCTCTCAACAAATTACACCAACTCGATTCCTGGTTGTTTTCGTACTTTTTCTCTTAAGGCTTGCGTTCTCCTTCTCTTCAGGCCTTTTCTTTCCTCCATTGCCTACCTCAACCTTTTAGAGTTTGGCCCTATGGTTTGCGAATCATCCGGTCACACCCACATTTGCAGATCCCACTCCCGTGAAGTCACCCTCTCACATTTCGGTGTTGTTATCTACCTCCCCTCTCTTCCAACATCTCCCGTCGTCGCCCATATTCGCTCCGGCCGTCGCATTGTCATCGATCCGACCACAGCACCCCTTCCATTCTTTCCGTTCTCTCTCTCTGCTACTGCGCCCTTTCTTTCCGTCCATCCCTTTTATGTCCTTGCAACCTAACCTTCCTCAACTTCTTCCCCCACTTCCTCTCCCCTAGCCCCCGTTCTTGCTCCCATCCCTCTCAGCTCAGCTTTGCTCTCGTCCATGCTTTTACGTCCGCTAGTTTGAATCTTCTGTGATTTGTTTTGGTATCGCATGGTGTCCACTGAATATGGTAAACCTAGAAATAAAATTTCCAGTCCAAATTCGCAAAAAATATTATTTTATCAATTACATCAATTTCAAATACTGTAAGATATTTTTATCTGATATTTGATAATGTACATAATTGAATGGATTATGTTTTGGTGTTATGGATGAATAAACTATGGAAATGAAGCCCGAATCTTAGCTTGGGTCAATGTATTTTCCAGCTCACTGCCTAGAAAACTGCCATTTTAATTACTTTGATATACCTCCTATTTACTCAAATACATCTAGTTTACTAACTTGTTCATTTTTATTATGTTACGCCTTATGTTGAACAATTCATGGTCGAAATTAAACTTGAAATATATCACCCTAGCTTATATAAGAACCTCACCATCATAACCCTGTATTTTTCATTTAGCCTCGAAAATTTTTAATTGCATCATAAATTTAATATTTCATCTTTTGTGGAAACCCTGGTATGCTAGCTATTGTATCGGATTCCCATCTCGAGGGCGGTATCGTGGCGGTGACTAAACTTGTACGTAGTCCTGATTCAGTTTTTTGTACGAAGTTTCAGGTTCATAATTGTGTTCACCATTTGTTACTTTAAATTACTTGGGGATAGTAAAAGTTCACCTAGACCTGATATCGAACCCTCGACCCGTGATTTAGGAGCCCAAAACCCTCATCATGTCACTGCTTTGCCTGTTGTCTGAGCCGTGAATTGCTGTAATACTGTGTAAATTTATTACAGGAATATTTTTTTCTCATATTTGACGTTCATGAGAAAGTATTGGTGGACAAAAAGAAACGTAATGGTTTAAAGATAAAGTATGCAATACTACACTCACCTAGCTTATTACACCCCACCCACCGCCGATCGAAAATTCCGACTGTCAAAACACCAAAGATCCTTTTTTACCGCCTACCTTCTATTTACAATTCCATCTCTAATACTTCTTCTCTGGCCTCTTGGTCTCCCGCACCAATTTCATTTGCCAATTGCAATGATACCCACCATTTTTATACCCACCTTTTGTATGCATTGTAAATGTTAAAAATTATTATTATTATAATTTATTTGATTATTTTCATACCTGTAATTGATTATATTTACATAATTTATTTTGTTTTTAAAGCCCAATGCAAATGCCTTAGTGCTGTTTTTTGTGTTAAATAAATAAATAAATAAAATGTTTCTGTGCTACATCAGTCTTAGGCTTCTCGAATGAATTTCTGGAGAAATAATGCAGTAAGATATTATTTTTTTACGTCTATCCGAATACTGCGCTAAATAGATCTCTCGTGCCCAGAGTTTAATGCAAATCTGTATGTAGAAATTAAATAGCTATTGCCAGCTTAACTCTATAATACACTCCTTGATGAATTCAAGGCCCACCCTTACTCCCGCTGTATTCCCCGTCTCCACCCTTTAGTTGGCAATATTCTTTCAATTTTTTTCCACCCTCGTGCATTACCCCCTTCTCACGTACTCATTTCATATCGTCTCATCTCACTAGTCTCTCGTCTTGTCTGTCTTTCACCTCCACTACTCCTTATAGCGTTATATATACATATCTTTCCTTTTACCATGCTCTCTTTTGCCTCTCCCCATTTTTTCTCTAAATCTCTTTCATTTTACTCTTATTTTCGCGGGCTCTCCTGAGACGACGTTGAGACGCGACCTCTACCTTTCCTGCGATGCAGCTTGGAGAATGTTTTTGAAAATCAAGAATAGGGGGCGTCAGGCGGCAGCGGTGGTGTTGCTGGCGCCGTCGTCGCTAGATTCCCGTCGCCTTGAGAGGAATGTTTGCTCTTGCTTTTTTGACGTTTATAATTTTTTATCATCCCACGGAAATCACGGTGGATCGTCGCGATCTATTTTGCTTTCCTATTAAAAACAATTTTTGTCTCCTTATTCCTCTTTAGTTCCGTTCGGAAGGGTAAACGGTGGTACTGTCTCGTTGCTTCGTCCGGTAGTGCCCGAAAAAAGTAGTAGTTTTGAGAGCTGCGCGTTTGTGTGTACGTCTCTCCCCAAGTCGTCATCTGGATTAGCTAATCAACTCAAAAGCTCTAGCTCCATCTCTATTTTCCCCCTTCCACACTCTCCCCCCTCCTCTAGTGTCTATCTCGTTTTCTTGCCTGGCTATTTCCAGTCTCTGTGCGACGAAGCGCGAAATTGCTGTGCGTCTATGAACCACTGTCCCTCCGTCTGAATTCATGGCTGGGTCGTATTGAAAAAGTGCGTCGTCCTCCTCCTTCTTTCTTTTGTGCTCTCTCTCACTCTCCCATCGAGTTTGAGCTCTCCGACTTACATGAAAAGAGTGGTCTTTCTCTATATATCCCTCTGGCTCAAGTCATGACTCCCGAAGAGGAAATTGAACGAATCGAAGGACAAAATCGTGAAAATAATAATGCGAATAAAGAAAATGGAGCGGGGTTTGGGGTAAAGGGAGGCCGGAGGCGAAGTTCTTGTGAGAATTTTATTTGGGACTTGCAGAGCGGGAACGTTGAAGGACAAAGGAAATGCAGCTAGCAGTGCGTGGAACTGACTTTCAGTCGCGAGGAACTTCAGTAGATATTCTTGATGCACTCTCTTCCGCGTTTTGCGCTCCTATAAGATCATGCAGGTAGTTTCGGCAAAGAATAATGAAATTACTGCGGATGCAAGTATAAGGAAGTATGTGGGGATAATACGAACTAAAGAGTTATCACGGTGAAAAGAAATTAATATAATTTTCTTCTACAGAAGCCAAAAATATTGTTCGTGGTCATCAGCAGAATACGAGAAGTACGCTTTATTTTCTGTACACAAACTGGGATTTACTAGAGTTAAGCACAAGATTAGGAAAGCATCGTATGATAAAATTTTATCTACCATTGATGTATTTCAGTAGTCATTCTAATGTCACTTCCATAAAAGTGGCGATTTAGTCGTCTAAGTTGGCTAGGACAAGTCGTCATTAAAAATATAGAGGAAAAAAAATTGCTTCATGTGGAAATTACATACATTATTTCAATTCCTTTAATATTGTCTATGATAGAAATGTTAAGCTTTAAATTAATGGAGAGATATAAAATGTTAGAATGAAGTTTAAAAATTGATTTCCGTAGTCACAATAGCACGACGTTTATTTGAGTAGTAAACGGAAAACTTGACTTCCTGGGGGAGGTAGTTTACCATGCTATGCTGCGTTGAAAGGTTTACTTTGAATAAAAAATATTTTTTTATTATAAATTCGAAATTGGATAGTTGAAAGATTTTGAGGACTCGTGGGATTGTGTTTACAATTAGATGGTGATGCGTCAATTACGAAAATGGTTTGATACATTCCCCTCCTGTTCCTCCCATGTCTTAAAATAATCATCCATTTTTTTCTTTTGTACGGAGCTTGCCGGATTGATTTACAAGTAGGAGTAGTTTAATCAACCGATATAATCCAGTCTTATGCAAACAATTCTCAGTTCAATCAACAAGGATCAAAGGTTTCTGCACATTTGAAATTTATTTTTGTCTCAATGTATTTTTTCTACTGGCGCTGTGCGAAACTGTAAATTATTTACGTTGTTTCCAAAACGCATGTTATTTATAACAGGAATGCTTATGGATATCGTGTCAAATATACTTCTATCCTGGGCCATGAAACCGTGCCTTTTAGCCGTCACGTGTTACATCACTGAGTGATTGCGTTTGTGAATAAATATTGGACTTGGAAAGAAGGTGCGATGGATAAGGACGTCACGAAATGCCGGAGGTCGAAGATCTGAAACCCTATTAAAAGTTTTGGCGGGGTATTTCTAAATCCAATTTCTTATAGTACTCTTTAGTTGAACTTATATTTACGGTTCTTGGGAAGTCTGAGAAGCGTGAAATGGCAGCTGGAATTTTTTACTGAAGTGACATCGTATCCTTCCTCGTAATTTTACTCAGTATCCTAATGCAATGGCTTTATGGTGGGTCGAGTGAAACTATGCATATATGGTTTGGGGTTTTGAAATGAGCACTGCTTAGTGCTCATTTCAAAACCCCAAAAGCACAGCTGAAAAAGACTTTTGATGATCCTAGAGTTTTGTAAGAAATAAATAAAAATGATAAAGTAAGTAGAATACTATTTTATAATGCGAATCATGGAATAATATAAGGTAAATTTATGATCAATGGAATTATCATTGGATTTAATAATACTTATTATGTTTTTATGACCAGTGTACGATCGCCTTATACTAAAAAGTATTTGATTATGTTATTTGCTACTTGAATGAGTGGCGTAACGGACTCGGTTTACGCTAATATCTCAAAGCATTGTAAAAAAAATGAAAATATTAATTTGAAACTCAGTGGAACACGTAATCCTCTTGGAAAACTGATATATTAAATCATATGGTTCATGTATACTGTTTTTTGTGTTTTCATCGCTATTTAAAAAATTATTTTGCGATTTTTGTAAACTAAACGTTTCGATAACTCTGAATGCATAAATCCTTTCAGTTCTTATTACGCAAATGACACTTTATATTTACTTAATTAAGCCTTTAGATAGCAGTTGATAAAACAGAATTGCGAAAGAAGTGACGAGTTCATAGCTAATACTAAATATCGGCATTATTGTATCTTGTATGCAAGTATGTATATGTCTTGAATGCAAGTTAAAATATTGCTTATGTGTTACCGCTGGCAAATGTTTTGCTGTTAAAGCATTAATGAATTTGAAAGAAAATGATTACGAACAGAAAATAAAATAAGGTTTATATGAAGATGAATGATTTTCAAATGTTTTTAATTTATGAAACTGGCATGCGATGCGTAGCGTGATAGGAACCGTAGTATAGGTTGCTATTATATTGCTGAGGCCAGAATTTTTGGTTCCTTGGAACCGGAAATTATGTTAGACCCTTGCTGGAACGGAAAGCTAACCCTTGGTGAGGCATTCCGTGCCTGGCAGATTGAGGGCGGGGAAAATTTTTGGAAGAATTTTATTTATTATTTATGATACGACGAGTAGAACCGTGCATATTCTGGTTCTGAGATTGGAATTAGTTATGCCGTATTTGAAAAAAAATATTAATAAAAATCCCAGAGTTTGAAAATAAAGACAAACAAATAATTCGACAGGAGGAAAGACGTTTTTCTGATGCATTCGTGTACTATATAGGTAAACATTTTTACTTTTCGGATATCATTAGAGGAAAAAAGCTTATGGAGCTATTTTTCTCTTGTGTGAGTCTCTAATTTTTATCGCATGAAGTGAAGAAGTTCCGAAATAATGCATGATTTTTCGAATTATTGTACCTTTTGATTTTTTTCGTGTAAAGTATTTCTTGACTCAATGAACTACATTTTTGTTTTTGTAGTCTACTATTATATATTTTCCTAATTTTCCATTCACATTTTTTTCTACGTTTTCAACGTTGAAGATTTAAGTACACACCAGGATGATTAATGAGCTTCTCGGAATATTTCAAGTACTTTTTCACTGGTTATCTTACTGTCTCAAAAATTTAATTATTATTATTATTATGATAATCATTGAAATTATTTCCTTTATGTCCTGGAGAAAGTGCGATTTGTTTTGGTTGATGATTTGCATTAAGATTTTGCGACTCTTGGCGAATCAATTTACTATTCACCCTCTTCCGGAGTGCCTTGAAAGCTTTCCTGTGTCAATGCTCCGTAATAAAATCATCCTAGGAAAATAGAGTTGCGAGTAAAGGTTTTTTCCACCCAAAAGATATTCGTTAATGCGGTCAAAGGTATTCATGCAGGCCTCTCCATTAGGGCGTCTCCCCCGTTCTCTTTCCCCGCTCACCAAATCCTTTTAATCCGCCGCTCCCTGACTTGGTCTTCTAATAGACCGGATGATGGAATGATTAAGGTGTCTTTAGAGACGGACAGGATGAGGAGATTCTTTTCTAGCTTTCAAACTAATGAGCATACCGAGCTATGTGAGTCGATACGGAAAACGGCTGCGTGTATCTAGGTGTGAGTGTCTCATGTCCAAGACCGTAGAGGTTGTAAACCTATCTCATTCGGTGTCTATAATTTACTGGGACGGTTAAAAAAATGAGCATTAATAAGAATAATCTCTTATTTTTCGTGTCTCAATAGTGGCGTCATTGCCATCAAAAGTGTCTCTCAGTTTGTCATTGCAATGAACAAACAATTTGTTTAGCAATGAACGCTGGAATTTATTAGTGTCAATTTATGATGCATAAAGACTTTTTATTTGTGAAACCAGTTTGTCTGAAATTTTATTCTTTTTATGCATGTTCCTTCTTTTCACATAAGTTCTACCATTTTTGTTTTATGTCGTCATATTTCTTTCGCTGTATATTAGTTCAATAGCATGCGTGAAATTAATTGCTCTAATAGATGGTAATGATTGTGTAAATTAAGGTTTCAGTTTCACCAACTTCTTGATTTAACCCCATAGGTGTCAGTGTCAATCATACCTATATCCGCAGCACGACTGAATTATAAGTTGTATCAAGAAACTTTAGAATATCTGTTAAGTAGTACGCTTACGGAATTGTGGCCTTAATTAAAACTGATTCAGGTAGCGTTAGGTGACGGAATACTGGAAGACTGTTTCAATTCATATTCTTGTTGCATTTTCTGTCTTTAGAAGTCACTGACACGTATCGATAGATTTCAGAATTCTCTACTCTCTCTTATTCCTGCGGTAACATGTCTTTTGCGTAAGTGCGCGCAATTTTCCCCATGCCACGGCGCGAATGTCCTCGATGGGTTAACTATTTCTGTGCGGAAACCTGCCCGTGCGTTGAGTGAAGACGAGGCTCGAAGAAAGATGGATATGATGCGCAACGTCCCATTTTGAAGGAGACAGGAAGAAACTGTGATTTTTAAGCGATTCCTCCGTCATTTCCCCCCGCCTTCTCCGCCTTCCACTCCAACCAACGGTGACGGCTGACATTTCGAGAATTTTGAGTGCGCTCTACGTGCGAAACTTACCGCATTTCGGCGCGGAGGTGCGGGGAATAAGGAGAGGGATGGGGAGAGAAGGGTATGGGGAGATTGGGAAGGGGGTTAACAGTCTAGGTGCGCTAGGTGGGCTGCTGCATGGAAGAGGCATCCCTGGAATCCGAAATTGGTAGATTGGGAGGTGGGGGTATATATGGAGGCGTTAGGAAGAGAGCGGTGTTTTTGGCTTGAAGAGGAGGTGAAGGGGGGATGTGAAGTGAGGGAAAGGGTGGTTGGAGGGGGGTACATAGTGATGCTGCGGGGAAAACAAGGGCGAAAAGGCATTTCTGCCCGAAAAAGGGAACTGAAATGAGGAAAGGGTCTCCTTTCGGCGGTCGAGAGCACGAATGTAAGGCGCCCAAAGGCGATCCAGAAATTCCCTCGTAGCTTCGCCAATGATTGAGCAAAATTAACGACTGAGCCGGGGTTTTAAGTGTTTAAGAAAATAAAATGGCGAGAGTTCGATGCGGATGCGAAGTTCATCGGATTATCTGTGTTCTCGTTACTTCCCGTCGTATTAAAATACGGTCCTGGGGACCGGATTGGATGGAAGATGCTCTCATTATTATTTATTGCCTACAGCAATCCTGAGAAGTAAAGTAGGATCAGGAATAAACTGCACTGTGATTTAGTATACGGTTTTAGTACTCAGTTGAAATGTAATTGAAAGAAATCAACTAATGTGATCCGTTTCTATCTCCAATAAATTATTTTAACACCATGAATTAAATTATATGATGCAGAGCTCAATAGTGGTAGTAGTTTAGAGTTTATTTTGATGGAATTTTTGAGGTATTTCGCTAGTCCTTTAAGTGCCAGCCGGCGGATGTATCGGCCGTGTGTTTAAAAAAAATTAATTCATTATTATTCCCAACTTGTGCAGAAGGGATAGCAACATTCGTGAACATTTTGATTGATAAATTAAGTGTAAGAAATAAAAATAGCATTAATGCATTCTTGTTTAATTTTTCAAAATTATGATTAAAATCGTGCAAATAAGTATTTTGAAAACCCATGGCATTCTTTGCGTATACCAATTCAGATTAAATGAGGCGGCTTATTTCGAGGAAGTACCTCGTATATCGTTTAAGTTTAGTCATCGAATCGGCTTAGTTGTTGCGACGCACATTAAAATTACCTTACCCGCGTATGTAGATCGTAGGTGTGACATTTGCATCCAAGAGAAAAGTGTGTTATCATTCGGACATGAAGTTTACGTTTACTGAGGACCCAGTAGTACAAACACAGGGTTTCATATATGTCATGTTTACATTTGAGTTTGCTCCTTAACTGCGTGTGTTTTCATCAAAGGTTATGAAAATTTACTGCAAAACAATTTGTTTGATATTTCACTTGCTGTATATTGCTCTCTATGCACCCACGTATTCATACCTTTTATACCTGACGACTCCGCTTTCCTTTCATTTATTATTATTTTGCTCACTTAGTTTGTTTTTACTTCATTCAAGGTCTGTAAAGGAGACAATTGTCACTGTAGAACTTAAAATTTTCTGTTTCTCGTTACACATTTTCTTAGAGTCTCATTTACTCTTGGCTACGGATAGATGTGTATAATTTCTAATTACGTGATTATTATAGTTTATTGTTTAGGTTTCTTGTATTCGTTTTGGCCAAGTTAAGGTTGCATGTGTTATTTATTTCTTTGTACGCGGTTGTGTCCTTTTTGGAAAAAAACTCAGGAATGTTTTAAATTCTCTCCATACTTTTGAACGATTTTAAACTTCGCCAGCTTCAGAATTCCTGATTTAACAACTCATGTGCTGATTTAAGTTATTGGAGCACATAAGGTATTTTATTTTAATAGAATAACGTTTATAACATTATGTTCTCTGAGTTTTGAGTGCTGTTAAAAATGTTCGTACAGAAGTGAGGAAAAAGAACGAGGACGCTGTTGACTTTGCTGGTGTGGATTGAAAACCGTCAAATGTGGTATATAGATGAAAGAAGGATTGGATACAGAGTTCGATAAGGGGTAAGGAGATGCTATTCTCCATGATGCAGGGACAGTAAGCGAAGAGTGGAGATGAAGAGAATAGATTTAACGGATACGATGGAGGATTGGAGGGTGACAGACCTTACGTAAATTCAAAGAGATGAAATATGGTATAGGTGGGGGCAGGCTTGGGTAATTCGTTGAAGTTCTATATTTTTTCTATTTTGATCTTCCTTGACCGATAGATTACTGATATTTATTGTAAATCCAAACTTGCAAACTCAACATAACATTTCATTGACAGAGCTACATTTCATTCAGTGAATGAAATAAATAAATAATATCTTTTAATATTATGCCAATAATGTAAGTGATAGTTTTTTGTATTTAGATGTTCAACAACATTAACTTTGAATTATTTTGTTAAACAGCCTTAGGATTACATTACCAAGTCATTTTCTGCTTTTTCAATGGGTAGCGAGAGTAGCCAAAAAGTTCTCAACTGTTGAACTATGCTCATCGGAATCTAATTAGTTTTCCCTCTGAACATCTTTCCCGAAACTCCACGGGGCATAATAATTTAGTATATAGTCGTTTGTCATGCGTGGTGGTGAATTTTGTGTCCGGGCCTTATCTCGTTCCATTGATGGCTGATGATGTTTTCTGATTATAATCTCCCATCTCTCCTTACGCGCGAGGATAAGGATTTCATATACTGCTCCCTCTTGTCTCTGAGGAATTGCAATTCAGTCGTGACGGAGTGGAAATTACGACGGAATTTGGACGCCAGTGAGAGAGCAGACGAAGCAAAATGAGGGTTGACTATCTCCCACCATTTCTCTCTCTCTCTCCAACCTCGCGTGCTTACAGTGCCTCGTGTCGCTTTTTCTTTCTTGAGTCTCCAAAACACCATCTCTGTCGATGCGAAATGAGACATCGTGCAACTCGGTACATCGAATGGAAAGTGTAATTATCTAATATAAAAGGTCTCTTGACTTGGTTGCTTAGAAAACAAGCTTAGGGGTGCATTAAAAATGCATTGAATCGGAATAATGCCAGTATATTATGGAAACTGGAAAATATAAGCCTTAAAAAGAGTTTATAGTCAGCACTCCTTCAACATTAGTCGTTAGTTTGAAGAAAATTTAGTTCACGCGCAAAAAATTATCTATTTTTATTGCAATACAGTTATTTATGAACGCCGTGAACGGATGATATTAAAAACCTCAGCTTACAATAATAATAATAATTATTATTATTATTATCATCCCTAATTTAAGTATACCGGGACTAGCCACGGTGATTACTTTACGGAGTCACCCGCATCATTTTATCATCACATTTCCGTCTTCTTACGCCTCTATTCTATCCACAATTATGTGTCTCCGATTGGTATTCGATTTTTGTTTTATTTGCAATGTCGATTATTAAAACGTTGATACAACCCGGTCCGAAAAACTTTGAGGTGACATTGAAGTGTCTTTGTCATACAATTTGTGATGGCTTTCAGCGTATCAAGTGGAGCTGTATTTGTACTATGGGGGCGAGTAATTAAAAAAAAAGAATGGTGAGTATTCGATGCAAACGCCAAATTTATCAGATTGTCCGTGTTATCGTTAATTGTACTGATGAAAGATTTCTCGTGATCGGAATCGATCTATTGCTTTTCCAAGAAGTAAGGGGTCCTTTCTTCTGAAATGCGTCATTTATATATTAAAAACAGTTACATGCCATGTTCGTTGAGTTTGGATGATAACTTAAAGTAAAGTAAGATCTAATACTTTCCCGGCGAACATAGTAAAAAAAAGCTATTCGGGCTTCCAGCTGGGTTATCTATTTCCATTCGGCCGACTTCTCGGAACCTGAGTCAGTTAGCCCTGATGATGGAACGCGACTCAGCTTCCGAAACGTCGGCCGAATAGAGAGAGATAACCCGAAAAGAACCCGGGAAAGCCTTTTATTTATATTACCGCAAATATTGCGGTCATTTTTATTTATTTTTTGAGTTTTTATTTCGCCAGCGTATCGCTGGGAAGTTTCCTCGGATGCCGTTTCGACGATATTTCCCTCCTCGCGTCCAGTTGTTATTTACGCGTCAAATACCACCCTCAAGCTCCATCGCCCACCTTCGCGACGGAATGAAGCACTGTTCAACCTGACGCGTCCAATCGTCGGAGTGCGCAACGCATATAGGGTGCGGGAGAAATGTGTTTTGTTGCCGTGGGGATATGTATGTATTGAATAAATGGTCAACATGAAAATAAAATGACGAAAGCTTTGCCGCAGTGTCTCACGCGCGAGTCGGCAATCGAAAAATCGATATGACTGTCGAGAAAGAAAGGCAATAGTGCGAACAAATAAGAATGGTGTCCCGAATATATGTGTTTTCAAGTTTTATATTTATTTATCCCTCTTTTCTCTCTCCCAGTCAACATACACAATCATTCTTCCCTTCACTCCTTCCAAAAAATGCACTCTTAAACTTGAAATAATTATCGTAAAACTTTAACGATTTTCCGAGGCGAAGAAATGGGGACGAAAGGGAAGAAAAGGAGGTGGAGAAGACAGGGTATTTTGTCCAATTAAAGGGCACGAAATTGGTTGCGTCTGGAATGGTCGCGAGTTTTTGTGGTGAGGAGATCATGGCTCCGGCGTAGATTGTGTATATTATCCTCCAAATTGTGAATGGTATGGGAAATTTTTTGGGTGCTGTTTTTCGAATGGTGACCTAGGCATACCATGTGTTGAAAAGCAGAGGCTGAGTTGGTGTAATTTTGTGTTGTCATCATAATTATTTCAAGGTTAAAATTGGTGCATTTTAGCACCTTTTTTCTTTGCAATCCTTTTCGGCTTCACTTTCCAGGTGCCATACCACGTAACTAATTAACCACATGTATTTATCCACTAATTTATATTTACTCTGTAATTAGTTATATTTATGCTTCCTGTCCTCGGAGTTTGCTCGCTATATTTCCTATTGTCGCTTTAATTTTTTTCACCCTGGCATTTTTCTTTAACCATGGATTGCCTCTTAACCTTTTATTCAATACATTTTCCACATTTTGCCTTTTGCAAAAATTCAATTAATTCTATCTCCTAATGGTCAGGTTATTTTATATACTAATAGCTTTCTTTAACTTTGCTTTGTATCAAATGTCCACACCATTTTTTTGAAGTACGAGACATTATGTCGAATTATAATAGTTTCTCGTCTACTCTTTTTCCTCCTCGTTCTCCAAACAACAACGGCTCTTTTCAGTGATCCAAATTAGTGCCGCGGCCCCCACGAATGTGCGTCACCATCTTTACGGGGGGTTGAAAAACGCATTCGTGAAAAAGTGGGAAGTTGGGAGTTAAGGAACGGGGGAGAGATGAGGGAGGATTGTGGGGTGGGGTGGTTAGTGGCGGGGTGTTTTGGAAGAAGGGGTTGAAAAAAAAAGAGACCCTTTCGCGACTACACCCACCACCACCCCACGCATAGCGAACGAGCGAGGAAAAGGAGGGAGCGACGAGACAACACTCCCTCCTAATCCCCTCCCGCCACCCCCCGGTGGAGAGAATAGGGAAACTCGGTCGCTTTTTGATGGGCGTCCTTCGTAGCGATGCGTAGGAGTCGGGAAGGACGCGCAGGGGCGAGAGAAAGAGAGAGAAGACTGCTCGCTGCTGGATGCAAGGCACAAGGCGAAGTGGGGTGGGGGAGGGGGGTGAGCCGTGAGGGAGATGGGAGAGGGGGTTGAGGGGGTGAAGGGAATGCGGGAGAGGGATATAGATACGCGTGCAGAGAGAGAGGGCGATGGCGAGGTCCTTCCCCTCGCACTTGGAGGGTTGGGTCAGGTCGGTGTCCTCTGAGTGGGTCGAAGGAGGATCGGAGGCGAGGGTGGGGGAGGCGAGGCCCGGGAGGGGAGGTTAGAGAGGGTGCTGTCGGGAGTTTTAGCGGGGGGTGTGGAGGAGGTAGGGTGGGTTCGAGGAGTTTTTGAGTGGTGGGGTGGGCGAGGAACGCGTCAGATGAGGGTGGAAGAAGGGGGGGAGTGAGGCTTTAGAGAAACAGAGAGAGACGGGGGGGGGGGGGGGAGGGAGTGGGGGTTTATGACGTTGGCAAGGATACGCAGGGACTCGGGAGAGATTGCGCGATATTCATCGGTCGCGGTTTTGCTCGATATGCCGCTCTTTCGATGCGCGCGCGAGTCATTGCGTTGCGATAATTATCATCGTGCGGATTCAGTGATGCATTCTTTATCGGACTCGTGTGTGTCGAAGAAATATAATTCAGTGCATTAATGGTATGTACAGGGGATGATGAATCATGATGAAATTCGGTGGAGGTGAAATTCAGAATGCATTCCTTATGGCTCCTCGGTAATTATCGATGCGTGTCGGAGCAGAGTGACGCTCTTGAAACTCATTTTGCGACGTATCGATTTGGAGTGTGGTGAGTGTCGATTGAATATATTTAGCGACTCCACAGCTTATTAAAGATGGGATTCAGAGATGCATTTCCTTTTGGAATAGAGCAATGTCGTCGAGTTTGGCATGAGTGCAATTCGTGAAATCGAGAGAGCGCTTGACTGAAGTTTTAATGTGATGCCTCTTAATGCCTTGGAATCACCTTTCATAACTCTTTTCTTAACTAAATTTAGTGTAGTATGCGATGTCATATACGTGTCCGACGCGATGTCACTGACGAGCGGCTTGAGAAACAGTGGTGTATATAGTATGTTAAGTTTACGCTGGCACTCAAATAGGGATAGCACGATTCATTTCGACGCGTCGGTTGCGATTTTAGATATTCATTTTCGATGCGCGCGCGGGTCAATTCATTTCAATTATTATACGAGCTGTGGGATACGAGGGAAATTATAGAAATGGGCGCATATGTGACAACACTTATTTAAAATTGAAGATAATCTGTGGGCTCTGATAGAACCTTTTTGTGGTGGAGGGCCCTTCCACGCTGGTACTGAAAAGGTCTGCGCGATATTTTAACGAAGCGGTCACGTTTCATGAATTCATTCCTCGATATGCATGCGATTTTTTTACTTCTATCATCATTCTCTTCCAGCCTTACTGACGCATCAACCTAAAGCTAGGCTTACACGCTGAATTTGACTTCTGTTATAATAATTAAAAGACATAACCTTGCCCCTGCTTGAAATTTTTTTCGAATATTTTCCAAAGAACTAACCTTATTCGATGAAAAACGCCTTCGGTGCCGTGGACCGCGCTCCTATTCTAAGAAGCTCTAAGGTAAACTGGCTCACGTTCATTTCAGATGCTTTAGAAATAATTTCTGTGGAATAAACATGGCGTCTCTCATTGACCGTTACCGCATAATTTGTTTCGTAGAAAAGCATTCGAAGTTCCTTTTCTAAGTTTTTTCAAAGAAAACGGGGTCATGTTCCGTGAAAAAGAATTCTGTACGACCTTGCTGACTGATTGTGTACCATGTGTTCCGTAGAACGTTAGCAATATCTGTAAAAGGCGACTGATTTCATTTCACTCAGATCATGTGAGTATACCTTTGCGCACATATAGCATTAGTTTCACTGGAAATACTCGAAGGAAAAGAGTTACGAAAAACGTAACGACATATAGATACTTTGCATTCCAAGGATATGGAGCCTACGCACGTTTTCCTAAGATAAAGTACGTGTTCTGGAAATATTCTTGATACCGTTTTAAGGAAAAATATTATTCTATTCTATATTTCATTAATTAATAATTGCTTGATATTATGACTAATCGACACGTTATTTCCATATTGCATTTAATTCATTTAAATGGAATTATGATAGAAATTGACGATGATATGATTCTTCCTGACAACCGCGGAATGTCTCACTTCGTGAATTTTTACTTACCTTCATTATGGACAAATGCCATTTACTGATGACTGAAGAATATCAGGTTATAGTTGCTATTTTACTGGATATTTATCAAGCCTCAATTGTTGCATCGTATCTCTGAAGTAGACTAGTTTTCCTTGCTAGGAACTAAGGGAGGGGAGGCTCCTCGCAGTAAATTGTGGATTTTCTAATGTTTTCTAAAAGAATGCGATTTCTGGGAGGAATAATGGAAATAATGATAAAAATATGGACGAAGGATGAGCAAAAATATATTTTCGCGAACAAAAGGAGATGAAATTATTTCTTCTTCGCAACTGCCACTTCTTTTGTCGTTTTATTTATTCCATCACAAAGCGTATTGGCACTCTTGTGACATTTCTGTTTTGGTAACATTAGCGAGATTTTGTTCTCGAGCCGCTGC
The DNA here is from genome assembly GCF_921293095.1 of Ischnura elegans. NCBI lineage: Eukaryota > Metazoa > Arthropoda > Insecta > Odonata > Coenagrionidae > Ischnura > Ischnura elegans. The sequence goes on from NC_060250.1 coordinate 69,522,412, forward strand.
CACAGCAACCTACCTCGAATTTAAAACCCGGCTTCTAATGGAAACGATATTATCGCAATCCATAGAATCGGTTTACAGAATGCGCTTTTGGTCTAGGATTTTTTTAATGTAGTCAAGATTGTTTCTAGTTGAGATACGGAGGAGAAAGAGGGCACGGTGGAAGAGAATACTTAAGTAAGAGTGCTAGCGGGGAGGGGACGTTGAATACAGTGTTAAAAGGTAGAATATTGGGTAAACGAGGGAGAGAAATGAATAGAATAGGATTTTTAGATAGAACTCTTTGGGAGCGGATCTTATTGTGAATTGAAGAGAGAAACCCATGAAGGGAGGGGAGACTACCAGAGTGCTTCTTAAATATCCCATCTTAACTTACCTTAATCGGTAGAATACTTGAAAAATAATCAAGATTGTAGTAATAGCTGTGAAATCGAGATGTGTTGACTTTTAAACTAAATCGAGCCCTAAATGCGTTATAGATATCAATATACCGAATGCAAACTTTTTTCATAGGATAACTTGGTGTTATGTTACATCATCGATATTTTAAATTTCCGATTTCGTGTGAAATTACATATTAAAAACTGTGGATGTAATACGATATTTAAAAGGTCTGACGCAACGCGATCGTCAAGTACCAATTTGTTTTTCGATGCGCAGTTTTTCTGCCACGCAAAGCTGTCGCAATTTTGGAATAGCGGAGCCATAATTGGACTCTGCGGGCGCTACGCGCCGGGAAGGTGGGCCTAGCCGAAAAGGGTTTGCGGTGGGATGGAGTGAAGATGTGATTTCGGGGTTCCTCTCTCTTCATTTTAATTAATCAACCAAAATCCTATTTATGGGAATAGAAACGCGTTGCGAAGAGAGACTCCTTTTTTTGCCATTACCCACTGCGGGCGAGTCTAGTCTGGTAAAGATGAAAAATGCGGCGTGAACTGCGAATTCGTAGCGGCACGTATACTCGTTGTCCTATCTCCCTTGTACCTCGTCTCCTCCCTCTCTCTCGACTTTTAAAAATGTTCTTCCTGCTCCTCAGATGAGCTACCACTATTATATTTTTACGTCTGCTCATATTTCAGTTCATTTACTCTGTTCTCTCTAAAAAATATTAATGATGATGATGTTATAGAGATCGGAGCGCCACCATATTGGAAAATTTCTCCCTTCGTATTCATCCCACGACTACTACTTTTTTTTCTTCCCTTGGGCTTATTTGATGTGTCTTCTTTTTTTTTCGTTGGGAGTCTGAAATTACATTACTAGAGAGATGATTCGGCATTGTTTTGTTTTTCTTTTCCTGATAAAACCCCAAGCTCGTATTTAAGCGATTTTACGGCCGAATCGGAATGGATTTTCGCTCTGGGCGCCACCATCGTGGAATGGAACGTCTTCTCGCGAACGGGAAAGAGATTCTCCACCACCCCTACGATTGTTCTTCGGCTGCAAACAATGGGAGGGAGAGTATGAGGAAAAAAGTCTTCGTGGAGTCTCGACGTAGTGGAATTAAAATAATGACAAGCAATGGGAAGCAACCATTGACGTCTCCTGAAAATTTTCCGAAAAGACACTCCTCAATATTTTCAATATTTCTACGATTTCTGAGGGCGTATTTTTATTAGTGTATAAAATAATTATATACGGATTTTTATTTCGTTGAGGATCGTAAATATGAATTTCAATTCGTGTTAAACGCTGCATCATTAATTATTACGTACTTTTTTTGGCTAACCTCTTAAGATTTTTCATATTTTTGGGTTGCTAAAATATTTGACGGTTTTTTCTATCATTTTAAAACATCTAATCATAATTATTTTTTCCATGGCCAATTCAAGTACAATGTGCTTAAAATTCTGAAGTTTTCATAGAGGATAGATAACTTTACAGCGGATTTCAAACACCTTCTGCGTTCTGTGCTGATATGTTTTAGATCACTATTTATCATGAGATCTCATTTTTACTCATTTCTTGTGATATATATCTGCAGTTTCTATGTATTTTAAGCTGCCTCATTCACACATTTTATTCTCGCGCGTACTACGAAAATTCAGCTTCATTAATTTTAAAAGCAAGCATTTTACTAAAAAGTTTTCGATACTTAATGCTTTACAAATTGAAATTGTTTCCTTTATTGCTGTTATTATGTTTATAATGCCTTCGCGGTGCTATTTTAATGAGTGGATAAATATTCCCGTGCTTGGTTATTCATGATTGAATTAGTAAACTTTGTGATTTCCATAGAGTTATTTCAGACTCGCATCGCCTCACTATATTGAAACGAGTTGTGCGAACCTTAAATAAATCTGCGGAAATTACAAAGTTTACTTATTCAAGCAAGAGTATCCAATATTTTCACCATATTCAGCCTAGTGCAGTAAATTTTATCGCGCTAGGAGTTTGTAAATCACAGAAAGTTTGCAAACCTCGGGGGATTATTTTATAGTTCATTTTGGTCTTGTAATAATTGGCGCGGAGAAAAGTAAAATGGAGGAGCAGTAGGAGAGTAAGATGTATTAATATCTAGGTATCTTATCTCAGTTCTTCCAAAATAATTTTGCATCACTATCGATGATTTCCTCATTTGTGGATAATTGTGGCTAGAAATCCAATATCATTTAACTTTGCCAAGTATATTGTTTCTAAAATAAAGTTCTTCTCAATTCTGTGTAAATCAAATCCTGGTTGCCTTCATTACCACTGGAAATAGCGTGGGTTATTTTGTTTGTTTTGTCCTAGGAAGTTGAATATAGCGTGTTGATATTTCATTTAATATGTTTTTGAAGTTATATCGGGTTTTCCACCGGGTGAGGTTATCCATCTCTGAACCGATGGAGGACCTCACCCGGTGGGAAACTCGAAACAACTTCAACATCATTATACGCCAGGAAAACCTCAGACCTTTCTTCATGTAATATGTATGTATTTATCATGGCTTTAATTCAGACGAATTTGTGTCAGTATTAGAAGAATTGATTACGCCTTTATTCGAATTCTCTTTGCTTTTTTCCCACGCGTGTTAACGATTCACTTCATAAATTTTCACTTTGCTGAAGAGGTCAAAATGTTACGAGAGATGCTGTATATTTCTTGATGCGAAGAGGGCCCTGGTATAATAAAAATGGCACATAGTAGGAGATTATTACCCCAGTACCCTCAAATGTAACATTGGATTATCGACGGTCATAGAGGTAATTACTAAGCGAATGTGCCTAGAGTTGACACGAAGTTTGCCAAGTTGAAGGCCTCTTGAGATTCCTGTCGTATCTTCATCAAACTTTTAATTGATTTAAAGGGCTTGGATTTCATCTCTTTTTCCCTCTCGAAGATATTAAATTACTGAGAGAGAAGTCTTGTGTTATCTTTCCCAACGCCTTCAGTGACGTTCAACGATTAGTATGTCTCAAGAAACGGTATTTGTTATAAATTGTTTTGCTGAATTTTTACGAATCATTGATTTTATTTTTGAAACCGGGTTACGGAAATTCTCGTGTTGAATTACCTTTTTGTCACGCTAGTACCTTTTGTTGTACCTTTCTGTCACATTTTGGTAATTTTTTGTCGTAATAATGGCCGCATTTAAGACCTAGTTGTATTTGATCATGGTTCGATCAGTTATGCACGCATTTCATTTTTATGCTGCTAATTGTTTTTGGAAGTTACAACGGTGGTAACAATGTTTTTGGAATATTGGCGTGCAAAGGATTTGAAAACTGATATTTAACGCAATTTTCCTCGTCTAAAAATATCGTTGTTCTTTGCGATCACCAAACATATAAACAATGTATTTTGTTGTTTGAACTGGAAACTTTGAACTGGATGATTTACAAAATTCTCATGGCTTAACATTTTTTTAGTTCGCTGAGCTACCATATAATATCACGTAGTAAATATTTAAAGTGAAAAGTTTTCATAGCAGTTTTATGTGAGTGTCTTCAAGGTTTTTTGGTCAATGAGTATATATGTTAGGCGCAAGTAGAAATGTTAAATATAATTCTTGCCTGAGATCGATTAATTCGAGATGAATTTCAGCGTATCAAGAATCGTGCTTAGATAAAATTGCTTCTTTTTTATTTTTGGTCTGGGGCATATTGTTTCATGTCGGCAAACTTAATAACTAACTATTACTGCGCCAGGCACCTTAGCGGAGGGCGTTTTTATATCTCAACTGTTTCCTAATTTTGATAATTTACAAACAATCTAACAAAAGGGTAAAATACTATCCCAGAGAATTTCAGAAGCTTGATTCGACCTTCGAAAGGTTCTCTCCCATGACCCATAGCCACAGTGTGATTCATGAAATCGGTCAAGTGCGCGGATCCATATATATGCATGTATGTTCCGTATGTTTGTATCCAGCTGTATCGTCTTACTAGTTTCCGAAATCGGAAATAGTAAAATCTTATTAATATTATTTAATTCATTTATTTCATTATGTGAAAGAGTAATAATGATATCAGTCATTGAATTGTCGTATTAATTTTCGATCCGTTTGCAGAATATAGTTATCCTGACAATTATACAAATTTAGGGGATGAGTTTTTTTTTACTGCGGAAGTAGAATGGATTAAGTTTTTTATCGATATTTTCTTGGCTCATTTTAGACGAAAGAGTTTAAACGTTTCGCATTATTATAGATTTACACTCTTTTTAGAGGCGAAGGTGTTCAGAAATAAATAAAATCGATTAAATTAATTTTAAGAATAAAATTGATTCTAAATTAATTTTTTAGAAATTGGAAAATTATTAAAATGCTGGCACATCTCTGAGCAAACAATTATTAGGCCAGGAACCTTAGCGTAGAATTATTCTTGTTATTCAACTCTTTCGTGATATTGATAATGTAAAAATACTCTTAAGAAGGGAAAGATGTGAATACCCGGAGAAATAGCCAACGCTCAATATCGACCTTTTCGAATAGGTCCTTTCCAGCGACCACCAACTGCCGCCTAGTGATTGATAAAATCGGTGCCGCGCATGAGTGTCGGTATGTATTTGTATGTGTAGTAGACGGGTTGGAGACCCAATTGAGGATCTCCCGCTTCTGCCGAGGAAGGGGTTGGTGGAGGGTAGTATATGTGGTGGTTGGAACCTGGGGTTTGGGGTGGCGAGCGCGGGAAGCGCCGAAACGGGGAACTAGGCCATCGTCTCGGGGTTATCCAGGCAAAGAGGGTGGCGGCAAAGACATTAAGAGGTTAGAGGTCGGAGCCATGGGGTCAAGGCCATCCAGGGTTGGCGATGGTTGTTTCCCGAGTGTCGAATGGCTCATATCCAACCCTCTCTCTGCGACCATTCTCATTCGCCCTTTCTCTGAAGTGTTGAGCGCCATTGAAATGTTAATTTTAGCCATCTTTTGAGGTGTTAATTTTGAGATTACGTCCTTAACCTTGAAATTGACGTATGGGTACGATAAAATTTGACTAGGTGTTACAATATGTGCTCACATTTTATATTTCAGTATCAATTCAGAGCCCAGAGGTGTACATTATAAGCACAAAATGAATTCTTGAGTGCGGCGTAACAATTATTTCATCAAATGGAATTGATTCACAATAATTTCATGGCCGGAAATATTTTGTGATCTAAGCTTTCCTGATAGAATGATGTTCAATTTTGGAAAATAATTAATTACCTGTATTCTATATAGGATTTTATTATTTATTACCATTTATATTAATTATTACTTATGTATAGTTTTCTTACTCGTAATTTTTGTCCCAAAAGTGCAAGAAATCCGGCGTTGAAAACAATTTAAAACTGAAATAATGAGTTAGAAATATTTAAAAATATATGCTATTCAGCTAAGCTTTTACAGTGGTGGGTTAGAACAGAAATTTCCTCGCAAAATTTGTCATAGTTTGAATTTCATTAAATCTCAAAACAAACATTCATTAGAGACTTTCGTTTCATTTTAACTAATTAGACTCCAAGATAATTATATCATGTTAATTATAATTTCATAATTTTTTATTCTTTTTCCATGTTAATTTTGTGATGCATATTATTTATTATATGAAGAGGTGATTTAGCTTGATTTGTAGTTTTATAGTTTTTCCTGTAATCTGGAATAATACTCTACCGCTATTTTTTTTGTTAGTTATAATTTAATATCAGTATCATGCTGGCTGATTTAGAAGACGTTTCATTTATGTATACTATGTAGCTGTAACAGACTTTCTCAAGTATTTACTAAAAATTAGTCACTTTAGGCAGAGCAATATTTTTTCCGATAGTGAATGAAATGGCTGTATTTGGATTCTAATCTGGTTTCTTAACCATCGGCATTAAACAAAACATTTAGTTTCAGGTTCTCCCATTAAGTAGAATATTCCTTGACTTTTTAAGACTTCATTATTGGAGATTTTATATGTCCCACAAATTTCCCTAGATATTTTATGTCGCCAGAGCTGAAATATCCCATGGCTCCCCAGTCTTTTACCTCGTCTCTTTCTTGGAAGTGAAAATACTTATTTTTTTCTTATTAGCCCATAATAAAGATCATTAGGTACCTACTACCGAAAATCTTAAATACTTTTTGCTTTTAATAAAGGTTTTATAAATTTAAAAAAATAAATAAACAAAAATTTTGCAATGCATGAGTATGATACGTGAAGTGACTAAACGGCGTTTTAGTGACGTTGAAAATTTTACGATTTTTGGTATGTGTAACATTATTTTGCTACTCGGTTATTTTTTAATAACGCTTATCAAGATGAGAACTATTATTATTTTAAATACTCGTTCCTGCCTCTATCGATTCATAGTTATCAGTGTTGATACCGATCAAGCATCACAGCGTTTCTAACTAAAGCATTTGGTACTTTTTTGCACTCCATCGTAGCGAGGAGCTTAACTAGGAGTTACGGTCGATTACAATGGCGCTATTCCTGTTGGAGTTAGTCGTAGTTTCACGATACCAATTTGCCTCTTGCGCAATCACTTAGTGAATGCGTAGCCTTTTCTGGTTAACGAAAGTTCATCGTTCTAACTTCGGATATTTTCGGCACGCTGAGTTACCAACCGGACGTAGAAGTGGAATACCTCCGTGTTGTTACCTCATTTCACGTTGACCTTAAAAGGTTCTATCTCTCTCTCTCTGCAATGGAAAACTTCGATGCAAACTCATGTGCAAACCTTTGAATAGCAGTTTTCCCGCTCCTTTAATGATTATTTGAGCAGGAAAGAGGATTACCAACGGGTTATTTTTTGCTCCATTAAACGAGATTGCGTTGTTGTTTCCGTTCAACCCGTTTTTAATATTGTTCGATAGTCATCGTTTTCGCGAAGCTGCTCAACAAAGCATAATCGAGCGCTTGAAACTTTTTAATCTTACCTGCAGTAACATTTGTTCTATTTGGATGAATTTTTCGGTCGTTATCGTGGTATTGACACCGCAAATCACGGAGAATATGAAAAATGATTGGGCTTCAACGATCGTGAACGTTGAAGAAGAGATCTTCAATTAACGTTGCTAAAATTACAGTTCAAATCATGCAAATATTCAGTTCATCCTAATTGATGCAATTTTAGTTCAGCTGTAACTAGTATACTCTACTATATTGGATATTTAATGCTTGAAATATGTGAATTGGACGTCGATAATGAACTGTTAAAGTCATAAGGGAACAAATAATTTTTATTTTTTTGCTTGAGTTTCGATGTAGATGTTAAGTATTTCAATTTGCAAAATTCCGCAACTAACCATAACATTGATATGTTTAAACTCTCATACTCGAAGCATGATGACCTATCAATTTACGGTTGAGAGAGTCATCTTTAATCTACGGGATATTATTTCGTGGAGTTCAATGAATGAAAAGCTTGATTTATCGTAATTGTATTTTGATATTTCATATTTTATGTTTACGTGGAGTTAAAATACCTCTTACATTATTTGCGTGGATATAAAATGAAAATTTGCTTAGCTACTTAGAGTGATTACCACGTTAATACGTTTTTTGAAGATATTGTTTACAATGATGTAATAAATATTTATTTAGCCTTGCTAGGTTTGGAACAGCCCAAGTAATACAGTCACGCTTAAAAATATATTATTTTATTTTTCTTAGAAAATCGAATATTTTGGGGATCTCAATGCCTTGAGAGAAATGTTATCCGAATTATCGATTTATTTACCAGTGATCTTGTTGACGGATCTAGCTAGCCTCCTTCATTCATGTTCACTCATGCCGTACAGCAGGTGAGGAGTAACGTCTCCAATGTTCGTTCCGTAACCATACACTTGACGGGTTTTATTTGATCGTTTATCCCCTCCGGGAATGTAAGTCTTTCACGCTCGATTTCCCTCGGCAATGGCTGTTCCGAAGAAAGCATTCCACGCGATCCTCCTTCCTTTGCCTGGGGCTGCCTGAACTGCGTCGATGCTTGCTTGCGTGTGTGTGTGTGTGTGTGTGTTAGTTCTTTCCCAGAGACTTACGAAACGAATTCCTCACCGGATGTTTCCCTGGATCTATATGTTTTTTTCCCCCTTCATCCTCTTTTATTTCCGCTCCTCTCGACGTGCGATTGTCTCACTCATATCGAATATCACCGGCCGCCTCTTCCGCCACGGGAAGGGCGGAAATACCTCTCTCTCTCTATGTCTCTCTTCGATTCGATTCGCTCCCAATTTTCTCTACTTCCTTGCTTACTTTTCCGAACGAACGATGCACCTCTGTCGGCGATCCGCCGTCTTCTTCCCATTTCTGCGCGCTCTCTCTCTCTCTCCTTCTCTCCTTGTCCCTGTGTTTTTTCTTTTCTTTTTATAACCCCCTTAAGATCGTCTTCCAGGGAGCTTCTTATTCTCTTTGATCTCGAGGCGACCTTATTCAATGGACCAGGGCCGGAGCAGGATGTTTGCTTTTGTGTCTGGTAAGGTTTCGCGTAACGCGTGAGTGTTTTCCTCAAGGTGATAATGTTAGCGTCTGTTTACGCATCATGTTATTCAAGTGTTTATGGTCGCGTGGGAATGAGTGCCTTTCTCGGGCTCCCATTTATCAAGTATGTGTGAATGTGGTGCTGTTAGTGATTATTGAAATTCATGACACCGCTTGCTATCTTTTAATATTATTTTGTCAAGTTAAGCATAAAATAAAATAGATATATACTATAAAATATGTATTATAAACTCGATAGGTACAATCGAAGAATTCTAAATTCGAGATCCAATGGGAAGGAATTTGGTACAGATAGCATAATTGTATGAATTAGTAAAACTCTGATCTGCATCTGCATGCTACCGTTGATGATAAAGCATTCACAAATTAAAAAAAACCGAAATGACGCAGCGAGTTAAAAAAACACGATTTTTGGCAAGTACCTACTTAATTCATATTTAGCATATTTTGAGACTCTGGGAAAGAGTTTTTTTATCATATTTTTGTTATTTATCTTTAATAGAAGCCTGTGATTTGCTGCTCCTTTTCTGGTTTGGCCTGAAAATTGTTTATTGCTGCATGAAATTTTTGTTGTTTATCTTCAATGGAAGCCTGCAATTCACCATTCCTTTTTACAACGTTTTTCTCAACTTACTTTCGTGTATGTCTGTTTGTTACGGTGGAATTTTGTTACTCAATTTTAACACACTTAACGACGATATGGAGCATTGAAACTTTATATGTAGCTCAGATCTTGATGGCATTGCATATTTATATGCTTTATGTCATGATTCTGGCCAGATTAAAAAAAAATATTTAAAAACTTAATTTGGTATGGAAAATTAATTCCAAATTTTGCCACCGATGGCGCTGCAATCACATTTCAGCGAATTTGTTGTGTTACATGTTGAATGTTGTGCAACATATAAGCGCATTTTTAAGAAGAATTTTATGAAAAAATTAAAATTTTATAAAACTTAAATTTTAAAATCAATAAAGTGAAATGACTTGCTTTAGTGCATTCAAATCTATAAATTATTAAGTTAGTTGAATGATAGTGATATAAGGGAAGAGAGAGAAAGGAAGAAGAAAATAATTTAAAAATTAAAAGGTGAAAATAATATTATAAAGTAGGGAAATTAAAAACAACGTTTTTCTCGCCAACCAAGAAGAAGAAAATCAATTTCTCTGTCCATATCTGAGTCTCGATATGTATTTTTATTCAAATGGTGACATACTTTATGATAATCATTACGACCAAAATGAAAAACGTTGGGCGCATGTAACATTACATTTAGTATTTGCAGTGGGTGAAATTACTCTTAATAAATTCTTACTAAACTGCGATTTGATTTGCCAACCATATTATTTTCCAAAATCAACCCATTCGCATGGTTGAACGCTTAACTGATCTTTGAGAACTAAAACAGGATAAAAAACGCTCAGATCAACTCATTAGGTGCTAATTTCTAATACGCTCAGGTGTAAGTACTGAGCATTACCTTCTCATTCAATATAAACTGAATTTTAAATAACCTTAATAATAGTGAACGAGCGTGCTGCGCCCGCTCCCAGCGGGCTTCCCCCGCTCTTTTCAATGCAGGTCCACAGAGGGATAGGCGCGTTTCTAATTTTATAATGTAGAAAAAAAAGGCTGGGTCTTACGTGCAAATTTAATTGGAATGTTCAAGTACAAATTGAGGTCAGAGGACCTCTTTAAACACAACATTGGAAGTTACACTATCCTCTATTAAACGCACATGATGACACATACTTCAGTATCAACAGGAGACTTGAATGTGGAATCAGCCGCATTTTGATAAAAGTTATTTAAAAAATGCGAGATATTGTTGGGAATATTTAACGGTTTTTGTTTATTTTTTGTTTTTTTGTTGTTTTTTTTTGTTGTTTTTTTGTTTTTTTTCTCTGATTACCTAAAAACCAATTTTAGGAAACAATAGCAATATTTAGGAAGTAAGATATGCCGTCGCATGTTCTCTGATAAATTCTGTGCATTTTGGTACCTCATTTGTAGAGTTTGGTTGGGTATAAGTTGAGGAAAAGGTATCTATATAGTAGAAATAATATAGAAGATAGTATTAATTAGTAGCAGATACTATCAATTTACATAACTATGGCAAACCCAACTGTAAATGTTAGTAATCCAAATTAATATTTATTGCAAACACTAAATTTAACCTTGCATGCGCCCAACGTTTTCCGTTTTGGTCGTAATGATTGTCATAAAGTATGTCACCATTTATGTAAGAATTCGTATCGAGACCCAGATATGGACAGAGGAATGTATTTTCTTCTTTTTAGTTTGCGAGCAAAACGTTGTTTTTAAATTTTTTAAATTATAATATTTTTTTATTTTAGCTTAGTATATGAAGCCAGATGAGGTAACCAATACCTAGAAATATTTCCTCTCATCATTTCTATGCCAATTAGTTGATTTCATAGCTCTAAGTGATACATTTGACATGCTATTCCATTTCGGTAGTTATCTGAACTATTTGCTCAGTCCATTATTGCTACTTCATTCTATTCATCCCGTAGGAGCTGTCTCATTCATTGTTGAGATGAGTGGTCTCATTGTTGCGCGATACAACTTGAGGAACTCCTACGCAGAGAACTGCTGTGCGCTCTCAACGATTATGCCTCCTTCACACCTGGATCTTACTGAAAGATGACTTTACTTGTTAAAATGGGGGATTCAAGCAGCTTTTAAAGGTTCCTATATATCGTTTCAAGGGTTGCTAATCGTGTAAGTAGTCACGTTTCTGTATTCACTTCTGCTATTAACGTTTGCGAGTTTATAATAGAGGCGAGAAGTACATTAAACTTTGAGGACGACTTGTAAAGAGGAAACTAGTTCGTGAAGTTGCCACTTATATTCTCAAATGGCTTGAGCAAAAACATCTACCATTGAATAGATCTATGATGATTACTCTGCAGAAAATTTTCGACTGTCTTGGTGCCTTGTGGGATTTTGAGAGACAAAAACAAAGACTGTGAGAAAAGTAAAATAGAAAAGCATCAGGGGACGCAAAATTAACTCAAAAAGGAGACTAAATCATAGTTAATTGAAAAGTAAATAATTGCAAAAGTCTTGGAAAGTTTCTCTGAAACAGAAGTATACATTCTCTACGCACCATAATAGACAAAACTTACTGTAGGTGGTGTTATTTACAAGAATGAAATTCAGCCAGTAACTTGCTCTAAGCTGTGGGCTCTTATCTAAAGTTGAAATGTGCCGGTCATTAATGATTTTGAAGAGGTGAATTTTCGACGAGAGCAGCTTTTTTTGTACTCGCTAACCTTTCAGCTTTCTCATCATCCAGATAGTCTTGAGGTAGTCGGTAAAAAGATAGCAAGGATGTCTTTTTTTATAAAAACTCCTCCTTTAGCGTGAGTGTGCGAGTCACTAATTCTCTCTGTTGTGAATATTTAACTTCCAACAGTGTCATCTGCAATGAGCTCTACACTTGTTGAACAAACTACACTATTAAATTTTTGTTTGTCATTTGTTCGAAAGAAAAGTAAAGGAGTTTTTCTATTGATCTGCTACGGAATTTTTGATTACGATAAGATCATGGAGTGATGATTTTACTGATATTGATTTTTATTTTCAAGCAAGCTCCGAGGTTTTTTTGTGGAACATATTATGAATGTAAAATTGGATTACTACGCAAAAGGTCTTGAGAAGGGGGGAAGTTTTTCTATTCTCTCGGGAAAAAGTTTTCGTGTTAATGGTTTACTATTTGTTTACCGATGTCATGGATGAAATTAAGCTACAAATCATGAAGTGGATGTGTATGTTTCCATTACTTCCGATTATTTCAAACTGATAGTATCTCAATTGGAAATATTTTAATGATGAAGTTCATTAAAAAGGTATAGCGATTCAGGAAAGGAAAAACTGAAGTACTATTGTTAAAATTCTGGAATTGATTTTCATCTCTGATCGTGGTTTGCTCTAATTATTATACTCTTTATATATTTCTAATCTATCTCCGATCGGCATATTTTCTGCGCATTTCCCGCTTAATTTATTTTAAATCTTGTTTTTTTGCTCTTGCAATATGCTAAACCACATTGAGCTTGAATAATTCCCCTTTAACTATCTGATATCACTGTCGAGATTTTCTCGCGTACGAACTTAGTACATTTTCGTTTGTTTTCCTTAGTTACTTAAGTGAATATTGTTTTGCGGAAGAATTTTCCTCTAGGATTTCAGAAAATGTGTGCATTAGCTTTGTGTTTATTTTCCGAGTAATTAAATTTATTATCTGTTAAATATACTTATAATTATTTACCACCATTTGAGCGTTAATATTATAGGGAAATGTCATGAAAGTGAGTTTGAATATTACCCTTTGCTCTCACTACTTAATAAGTACGACGCGTTTCAATGCCACTGCGTCATTTATAGCTTTTTTTAGGGTGTCTAATTTCATTCAATTACAATATATTTAATGGATAAATAAAATTGTCAAGGTTTAGGCGCATGGCACGAGTAACTGTGAAATGATTCATAACATTTTTGTAAATTTTTCTGTCTATAATTAAAAACACATATTACACGTTCATCCCGTCAAATGTATGAAATTATGGTTTTAGGTTTGGAAAATCCTAAAGTTTTATTTCCATTTTGTGTTGGCATGGCCGCCTTAATGCCTATGGGTAGGATTGTGAATTAGTATTTTGAAAGAAGAAAAAGAATTTCTTATGTTCAAAGTTATATAAATGCATTAAAACCATCGCCTCTACCATCATCATCTTTGCAGTTGGTGAGAATGTGATATAGAGCCGTACTTGCGCCTTATCAAATTCGTGCTTAACACCTCTCAAAGTAAGTAAGGTGCGCTGCGTCATCCTATCATGTGTATATTTCAATGAATTCGTCCCTAGAACTGAGAATTCAGAGGCCCTCCCGTCCACCAAGCCCATGCACTATTTCGGTTGGAGTTGGGACGATATTAGTATCGGCCGCAATTGAAATATTCACCTGATGTCACGCATGATCTTTTGTCGTGCTGTACATAAAGGGGGTTTAAGGATTTTGCATCTTTTTAAAAGTTTCAAAGTCCATATTAACCATTTTTTTAATCGTGAAAGCATGTCGATCTTTTAATATGAATCTCCGTCGGTCATTCGGTGGAAACCTTTTTGTTCCTTGTACATATTTGCCGTTAGCATAAAGAATTCCGGCAATAGATTCTGTGTATTAAAGGCCTGGTTACACGGTACATGAGAATGTACAAGAAAATGTGAGAATGTCTGAATCTCAGAATGAACGCGAAAATGCACCGTGTAACCACGCAAAATGTAAGAATGTATGAATTTCTGAACGCCTGCTCTAATTTCGTTCAGACAATCATACAATTTGAACTCAGAGTCACCTGGTGGCAGACTACGAAAACGACACATTCATTTCATCTGGCTTGTATAGGCGACTTCTTTGTTTACGTACGGCCCCGATAGTTATTTGGATTTGATATGATCTTGCTTGACTTGGATATCTCACTGATTGGATATGGGTAGCGAAAGAATGGAACACAAGAAAAGGGGATGGGTAAAAGGAAGGATCAGATGGAAAGGCCATTAATGTATGATCCGCGAGAATTGTCCAAGAATGAGATCCAAATGATCGTTAAAAGGCCCTAAAATAGCATGTGATAGGCAAAGAAATAAGTTTCAAGTACTATTTACGCTGTATTTACTCAAGTTCCTGTTTTTGAATCAGGACCGACTGCAAAACGAGTCGAAATTTTAGGTGTTGCGTTGACATGTAGCGAACGCTATGGGCATCGCAGTAATAAATATTGAATTTACCTTGCCAAAAGACTCATATTTCTTGTATACTCCTGTAGCTTGCGCCGATTCACAGTAGAAGGATGGAGGGAAATTACGACACACTCGCTTTCAAGACTAAAATTCAACTGAAAATTTTAAAATGTGCTTTTATTATGGAACACTACTATCCAACAAAATTTGAACGATATCGGCGAAAGACACTTCGTGAATATTCCTTGTTAGGGGCTCCTTTCGACGAGAGGCCGGCCGCCCATTACATTCCTTATTTTTCTCCGTGGTTTAAGCGTAATCAGTATTTATTCTCGTTAACAGCCACTTTCCTTATAATTTGATCCTACAATGGGTAGAATGATAGGTACATTTATAGAGTTGTTTACAAAGTGGAATAAGTAACTTGATAAAATCCTGCGGTAACCATGATTTAAGAGTGTACTTACGTTGAGGATATCCCGTTGACAAGATAGATAATGTATTTGACTCCATTCTGTGAATCATAAACCACTTATTCCTCTTATTTTTGTCCTTTCGAACACAAGCAAAAAACTTCTCCGGCGAGTAAATAGAGGTACTAGACGACGGAGCACTTTATATGGTTTATGGGATACACGATTTATATGGTTTTCACACGTTTTTCTATTGAAGGTCCCTGCTGCAATACACTTACTGCATTAAGCAAATGGTGTAGGTGTGTAACGTAGATCACAATCTGCAATCAACTTATTTGGATTTAATCTTTCCAAAGCTCCCCAAACAATCGCCTTTATTTATTTCAACAACGCCTTGGCAACCCAAAATATTCACAATCCGAAGTTTGACGTTAAAACAGCAATTATATTCGCCAAATATGCGTTTGAGGCCCCACATCTATCTTCTTTCTATCATCTATCGTTTTTCTATCCACTTCCTAGGCCTGTCATCAGTGGATACCGTGCCGTGATGTAACGTGCGCACGCTCCGTCACGTGTTTTCAAACAGTCGATGAAGGTTATGACTCATATCTCAGCTGTAAAACATTATTCATCCGCGAAATTTTCGGCAAGTACATTTGAGGTAAGTATCTTATTGTTCTAGTGCTTTTAAAAAAGTTTGCATGTTCTCCATTGGTTTATATTTAAAGTTGAAATAATTTGTTGCGCATTTCAAAATGTACGAAAAAATGTCCGAAAAAATGTACCGTGTAACCACCTACTCGTGGATCTTGTCCATGAGAATGTACAAGAATCTGTTCAGAAAACCATTCAGAAAAACGTACAGAATCTTGTACATTCTAATGTACCGTGTAACCAGGCCTTTATTAAAATTGTTGCATGACTTAGTATTGTGGTTCTATTGAACTAGGTGCCTGTTATGTTTTATGATGGTAAAATTGATTTCGATAAAAATCGAACTTGAATAGTTAAAGATTTAGGAAATCGAGATCGAGCTATGATCTTCGAGTTTCGACCTAAACTCGACATTTTTCTTCGATCTTGGCCATTTCGTTTGATCTCATCAGCGTCACTACCAACGGCCTGTGATAACGTCATCCTTCCCGAGTGAAAGACTTTTGTCGAAGGCCGGAAAAATTGGAAAGACACGCCCTCGATGAACAAGAAAGCATCTCAATAATGTTATATTTCTTAAAAATTTTAATGGAGCCGAGTAGTTCCAAGTTGTGATCCCAAAACTTTTATGTGCGTGCTTTGAAAAATTTTCTACTAATAATTGAATTATGTGTTCTGAGTAGATTTTTTGGATTTTTTTCTGCTGCTCAAATGTGTATTTTGAGTGTTTTTCGAATGAATAATAAACGCTTTTATAGCCGAACCGCATATTTTCAGAGAATAAGTGTCGACTCTTTCGATTGATCGATCTTTCGGTTCAAATTTCGATTTTTGTGGAAACATCGAGTTTTCAATCGAAAAATCAATTTTGGCCAACATTTTTCCATCACTAATTGTGTGTTCACGGTTTTTGTCATTCAGATGAATAATTATGGAAAACACCAAATCTGGGGTCCTACGTTGCTGAAAACGGGGCCTTAGACTCGGGACTAGGAGCTTCCTTTCTCGAAATCCCTCTGCAATGGAGTTGGTTGTGGCGACTTTACTAAATATGAATTAAATACGAAAATCGCTCATACTTTTATCGGTCACGAATTTCAAACCGATACGTCGCGACTTTAACTAGCATAGTTGACGCGTGTGTTAATACATGATCTCCATCGAATTTATATCTTCGTTACCGTTATGATACCCACGAGTTTGCTGTCTCAGTTGTGCCAATTTAATTTTTTCATGCACGAATCGCGATTACGATTATACGTTAGAAATTTCAAAATAAATACGCCGTGAGTTGTGGTAGCATCGTTAACGCGCACGTAAGTGATGAGCTCTACCGTATTTAGTAGCTTCGTTACTATTACTTGCGAAATGGTTCTAGCGTACGTACAGAAATGTCGTTTACCTTCAGCTTCTACCCTTAGCGCTCGACGAGTGAGAGATATTTGATAGCTTTGTTTTTCCGTGGTTAAAAGGCATCTCTGTAGGACTGCGTTGTGCTGTAATAACGGTTTTAAATTTCCACTCTGTATTCTTCGTCGCACACCGTGTCTCTTTTTTGGTTATCGTGTCATCTTCATGCTCAGTATCCTTTCCACTTTATACATCCCTCCTATTTCTCTCTCTCTTAATTTTCTCCCTTTTTTCCTCCCTAATCCTTTCTCTCTGAGCCCTCTCCATTCCAACTCCGTAGCACCGTTCTTCCCTCCGTCGAGATTCGTTTCACTCCGCGCGAATGACCCTCAACTTTCGCAAATCCTCTTCCTCCCCCTTCGTCCCATCCCCTCCTCCCCTCGGTGAATTTGAGCAAAACTTTTTGTTCTCTATTTCGGCTCCCTCCCATGTCTCCCTTTTATCCCTGACCTGGGTTCATCTTTCCAAGGTTGGCGTCCTTTTCTTTCTCTCCTTGTTTTCCCCTTTATGTTTCATGTTTCCACTGACGCCCGAGCTTAAGGATGTGGTTGAAGGACAATGCTTGAAAATATTTTTCATCTAAATATTTTCATCTCTTTGTGATGTACCTACTCGTCACGAAGAAATCCGTAAATGTATTACTTTCGTGTTTTCTTTTTGTTTTCATTGCTTTTAATTTTTTTCTGCGGACTTGTTCTAGGGAGTAGTCCAGTTTGCGAATTTCTGAATCATCGGTACTCGCTCTTATAATGTACTTTTGGAGAATTTTTAAATGAATCTGCTCCAGAAAAAAATACATCGCATATGAACTAGGGGCCTTCTCTTTGTGAGAAATTTTCCTAGTGGTCCTTTCCTGGATAGAGATCTATGCTCACCTAACAAACCTACTTGAGGGCTGCAAAACGGATAGGATCTTCGTTTGAGGCTGAGTCCAAGTTGACCGCGCCTTTTACAGTATTTTTGCATTTTTTCTAAGCAATCATTCGCTATTTTCGCTTCGTTTTTTTCAATAGCCTTTCCATAGCTTCAAAGCTGTTCTCACCGTTGGCGTTGGGATTTCAATTTACGACAGTGATGTACTCTCTGAGCAGCTAATTATTCACTTTTTTTTCAAGCCGTCTTCTTTGCTTCTCAGTAAATTAAGTTGTGTGTCGGTTTTTTCTGTTGATTTTTTCCTCTGAGGAAATATAGGGAGTGAAGTTAATTCCATACTCACGTTCTTGTAGGTGTATGGCTCGTATTGTTTATCTACAAAATGGTTTTTATTACTTCTATCTTAACCTTAATATTAATATTACTAGAAATTTTAATTATGAAAATTTGTTGTTTTCATGTATTTATAAGGTAAGGTGGGGTAAGTGCGACCCCTAAATAGCATACATCAACTTTAACTGGCTTAGGAAAATTTTCTAGGCTAGCTAAAAACAGGAGATTCAATGTCTAATATGTATGTGAATCACTGAAAATGATAATTAGATTAAAAATCCTCTCTCTGTAAAGTGGTAATTTTTATAAATTTTTACTTACAATCTTGTAGAGGGATCGCACTTACCCCGTACATGGGGCAAGTGCGTCCCATGGCTGTTGTGCAATATATTTATACATTACGCGGCACATGGGGTAAGTGCGATTTGCCCCGAAATTCAGCTGTACATTGCTTTTTAAAGTACCAAATTATGTTTAACCGTTCTTGAGAAATCAACTTTTATCTTAGGTAATGTAAGTAGATTTTTTTTCGCGTTTTTTGGTTAATTATGGCACAGTATGGAATTGTTGTTTAATGTGTTTTTTTAATGATAGTAACTGTATTCAACTGTTACACATTAATTCAAAAGTGTATTTAAAATATCTAGTGTGCATTAAAGCCGAATAAATAAAAAAAAAATAAAAAAATTATAAATCTTGCATATGACAACAAATCTGAATACAAACTAGATTGTAATGAACAAAAAATTTCATCTCTAATGTAAATTACGTTATTAATATGAAAAAGAAAAATGAAGAAAAACTTATGGTCTTCAACCAATTGAACATTGAATATTTATTTGTTTATTTTAAGTTTTACCCCGAGAAAGATAGGCAAAACATTAACTTTCCTCGACGGCCGACAGAGGGCTTCGGTTATATTTTTACAACATCTTCTCTGTGTCTGTACCCATCTGGAAGGGTAAAGACGACGTCGCAGAATACTCCAACTACCGCCCGATCCGGCTTTTCTGCCACGCCATGAAAATATTCGAAAGAGTGATTGATGCTAGGCTCAGACACATTGTTCACATCACACCCAACCAGTGTGGATTTGTAAAGGGGAGTGGCACAACAGATGCAATACACGCAGCTAGGCTGCTCTTGGAGAGGCACTGAGAGAAGAACAAGCCATTGCATACGTCTTTCCTTGATCTGGAGAAGGCCTTCGATCGCGTGCCACACGACCTTATCTGGCATGCCCTCAGATCTCACGACGTCCCTGAAGTCTACGTGCCATTGGTGAAGCTTCTATACACCAATGCTACCAGCACGGTCCGTTGCCCATCAGGAATATCACCGCCTTTCCCAATCACTGTTGGCGTCCACCAAGGATCGGCCCTCTCTCCGCTCCTTTTCATCCTGTGCATGGACACACTCACGGCCTGTCTCCAAGAATCACATCCTTGGTCACTACTGTTCGCCGATGATGTCTTCCTTGCCAGCACCACCAGACCCGAATTACAGCAGCGAACTCAACTATGGAAGGTACGACTCGACAACTATGGGTTGCGATTAAACACCAAGAAGACTGAGTACATGGAGTGTGGACCTCAAACCGATGGCACGATAAGCATCGACGGCGAGGACCTTGAAAAGGTCGAGAAGTTGAAATATTTGGGCTCTGTCATCAGCAACGATGGAAGCACAACCGCCAACACACGAGCTCGAATTAATGCAACATGGCTGAAATGGCGCCAAGTGACTGGCGTATTGTGCGTCCGACGAACGCCCGAACGATTCAGGGCCAAATTATGCAAGACCGTAGTCCGCCCAGTGGCCCTATATGGAGCAGAATGTTGGCCAGCCACAGCAAATCAAGAACAGGCCATGCAAGTCATGGAAATGAAGATGCTGCGATGGATCCTAGGCATCTCCCGCCTGAATCACATCAAGAATGAAGACATTCGGAAAAGAATGGGAGTTGCACCGATCACAGACAAGATGCGGGAGGCTCGACTGCGGTGGTATGGGCATGTGGCGCGTAGTGATGAGAACTCCGTGGCCAAAACAGTAATGTAGCTGAGTATTGAAGGACGCCCACCACGAGGACGACCAAAGATGCGCTGGCTCGACAAAATTAAGGCGGACATGAAGACCATCAACGTCACGCCAGTAGACGCCCTGGATCGAGCCAAGTGGAGAAGACTTTGCAGAACAGCGGACCCTGCAATAGCGCGGGACAAACGCTAGGATGAAGAAGAAGAAATCTTCCCTAGGTATTTCGCTGGAATCCTCATTCCGTGGACAGGTGAAACTTAATTCAGTTCCAAAAAATATCCTCAAAAAGAAAACCACGGCATCACCTTATTCATTAATCTCCAGAATTTTCCCTACATAGTGAGCAACTGACTTTTTGCTGCTGAATCTAGCCAGAATCCAATCTCCACTTTGAATGTTAGTCACCGAATTTGTTAAGCTTTTTCGACTCATGCTATCTTGTTTCTGGCATCAATACCATGTCGTCTACAACCTCCTCGTCAGAAGACATGATATCCAATGCCCTATCATAATCAATCAACAAACTGAAGTAAGCTATCTTTATCAGATAAACCTTCAAAATAAAAGTTGATGAGAGGACTCTAATTAAAAGACCTAGTTTTATAAACTTCGGTGTTTTGCAACATTTATTTAAGAAAGTTTAACGCAAGAACTGCCAGACAGAAACTAAAAGTTTACCGCAAGAACTGTTAGTCAGAAACTAAAAATTAAATCCATTCTTCAACCTCGTAGTCTGGGGTAAGTGCGACAGGGGGTCGCACTTACCCCAGGCAACGGGGTCGCACTTGCCCCGGAAGGTAGGAATGGATGATTACGACGGGGAAAGTGCGACCCCCCATCTAAACTAAATATAATGACCCGAGTTCCTAAATTTAAAGTAAAGCAAGGAAAACCAATCCATGAAGAAGAGAAAACAAGATATAGTTCTTACCTAATACCTCCGATGCGTTGATTCAGAGGAAACTGCGGTATAGCCTCTCCTCACAACCAACTAAGACTACGAGATGAACGGACGGGTATATTTCCTAAGCATGTGGAACGAGAAATTAAGGGATAAGTATTACAAAGTCGTTGGCTCTGGTTTCATTGCTATGTGTAGAATATGTTGCACGACCGCCACCTGCTTCGAGAACGGAAATACGATTTTCCTGAAGGGGGGTCGCACTTACCCCGCAGTCGCACTTACCCCACCTCACCTTACTCCTGGATGGTTTCCTTTCTTCTAAAAATTGTCTCCACAATTTCCAAATGTGTAAAGATAATTGTTAGAAAATCCTTATAGCCTTTTAATCTGAAATAATAAGGGTACATAGTTGCATTTTCAGTATTTATGGCGTGCATGAAGGGGTACAATTAATATCCTGCTTATTAATCCAGAAATAATGCATATCTACCTGCCCCATATATTCGCCTTCCCAACGGTTTCATCTTGAGTAATTTTATGCAGGAGACTTTCTTATCTATCGCGAGCCGTTTCAGTGAGGCATATATGCAGGTGATTTTATTCCCTGTGAGTAGAGCAATCTAGTGAGGTAGGAAGCATCTTTTTCTCGATTGAAGTAGTCTAAGTCGACTCGGGGAAAAGTGAGACAAGAATCCCTGACTCAATCCGCCATGTCTGTGCATCGTCTCTTAGCCTGAGGCTGTGGAAGATTTCTAATCCTACATCTTTATTTTAGACCCTGAAACGAAATAACTTGACCGCAGTAAATAGTCTGACTGTGAGTTTTCTTTTATACATCTCTTCTTATAATTGATCAGGAAAATGCGCATTTCCATTTTTTTTGCATCATCGGTATGATTAATTCTGTGAACTGTTCTCTGCATTTATGCGTTGCTTATTTGTTTTAAATCCCATTTTCTCTCAGTAAAACTCATGTTTTCAGAAAATGTCCAAAGGTTTCTTTTTCATGCTTTTAATATAGACGAGAATTTATATTTTAATTGCTCCTACTGATTCGATTTTTAATCGTCCTCATTTGTATGAGACGTCTTCGGTCACAATACATACACTTTTTAAATTGTATTTTAACATAAATGAGTCCCCTGAAACAACGAAACCGTTTATATTTTTTCATATTTTACCTTCGTACTGCCATTTATCGTAATCTAAGTATATATCCCATCTTTCTATGAGGTTGAAATTCGACATTATGGAACGTAGTGTTTAAGTTTTTACTTGAAAGTGTTGTTAACTGCCTTTCTTTCTTATCATCCCTGCCGTATCTTTCTATAGCGTCTGGGTCTTACATTTTGGCATCTGCGTGCCTTGCCCTCTCGTCGTAATGTAAGTTAAAATCCCATCGACCAGAAGTAAGAAAAGTTAAGCGCTATTATTGTTACTTTTCAAAGACAAGGGCGATAGGAGGCTGAGATAGATGCCTTTGTATTCATTTCATGTTCAATGTTAAACCTCTCTGTCATGTTTCAACGTTGTTGTTCTGCGAAGTTTCTTTCCTCACTCATGCCATCGCCCTATTGGTGAAAAGCTAGCTGTTATTCTTCGTCTCTATCTTTGTGAACGGTTGAATCGTGAAGAAGCGCGTGAAAGAATATAACTGAAGAAAGACTTTAACTGTTCGGCTCATTTCTCCCTCTCCCCCTCTGTATCCCTCTCAGAACAGTCTGGGTTTTACATTTCGGCAACAGAGACCACCCTTCCCCACTCTTTCACGGTCGCACCCACCCACCCAAACCAACACCCCTATTATTTTATTTTCCTCTCTCTCCCTTAACAGAAAGGATATATCCTCTCTCTCTCTTTCTCCCTCCGCTTTTACCTTCTCTCTCTGTTCCTTCTCTCTCTCTCATTCCTTCTCTCTTTCACTCCGGGTCCTTCACTCCTGGTCCATGCCCCACCCCAATCGTCGGCGGTGTGACGTCAGCAGCCCGACGAGCAGCGCACTCTGGTTCGCTGACTTCCCGCCCAGAGGGTGGGAGTGTAGTGCGGATAGTGTGTGTGTCTGTATGTGTGGGTGGGGGGGGGAGGAGGAGGAGGGTTGGGGTTTTTGGATGGAGAGTACCTGCCAGCCTGCGTGTTCTCTCTCTCCACTGAATCGATTCCATTCGATGCGTGGGATCTCTCTCTTGTGTGTGCTGACTCGAGTCTCTTCTCTGGAGAGGTGGAAAGGTGCGTGCGTGCGTCGACGGGAGGGAGCATATGTCGGAAATGTTGTGGGTGAGGGTGCGGGTAGTTTGCTTGGGAAGAGCCAGGTTTTTTTTCCCTCCAGTCGCATTTGAAAATCCTTCCCTCGTCATCGCAACCGTCTGTGGTACACGTTCCCTAATCGAATAGAGATAGTAAATATTGATCTGAATGAATCCATGGAAATTACCGAGTGAATGCCATGAATGTATCTATCAAGCGTGCATTTCTATGTGTAAACATTTACGTTCCATAATAGAAGAAGGTGTTCCTTAGTTTAATTCCAATGTTTATTTAAAGAAACTACCCATTCTCCAGCGCATTATGCCATTACATTAGGGTTTTTTCGTCGCTTAAAAACAAAATAAACAGTGCACCTTAGTGCAATGCAATTTAGTCAAATCAAATTGCAATTCTAGTGTAAAACTCTTCTGTGGTGAATCTGACTGAAAGTAAACTTCATAAAATTATTTTATTAGCAAATGCGAAGATTTCGAACGTAACTAGAATAATCATCAATGAAAAATATACTTATTTTTACAATTTAAAAGAAAAAAATTCGGGAAAACAGTATTTTTAAATAATTAATGCTGGGGGTTGGTAAACTTCTCTAGGTTCCATAAGAGAAAAACGAGAAAGTCAGTGTTTGTCTATCTGAAAAAAGGGGCAATGGGACTGTGCGCAGAATAATAGAAATGGAGTATTGAAAAACACTGAAATTGGATTCCTCAGGTCAAAAGTATCTGGAAACAAAATATGTTTTGCTTTTATTTAGCATCAAGATCGTCTGCAGAGGTTTTGATCAGCAATTTCCTATTCTACCCCTCTATACTGCGACTCCGTATCCTAAAAGGCGGTTGGAGCACCTTCTGTACTAGATAGGTCTTCCAGAGAGCGCCTAAGTAGCGATAGTGATTCCCCCGAAAAAACTGATCCCCTTGAAAATCATGTTTGCGAGGATCGTGGCGACGGTAGCGTGAAGACGTGGGATGTGTGGTTGTGTTTAGTGGTGTAGAGCGCGAGAGGACGGAGAAGGGAGGAGAGGCTTTTCGCGCTTCAGGTTTCGGTCTTATTTTTCATGGCGGCCCATTCCTCACCCGTCTCACCAAACATCTCCGCAGGACGTGAAAGCTGAATGCCAAATATTCGCCGGCTAAATTATAGCGTTTCAATGAGCTGGGAGGTGGCCCTCGTGAAACGTTTTTAGCCGGTTGTTTTGGTTTCATATTAGTGTGTGGACAATTATCGTACCTTTCGAGAATTTGACGTGCGCCAGAATTTTCTTCCTTATCTGCTTGCAACTGTTGTTTTACTTTTAACCTAGCCTGCCGTATTTTATTTTTATGAGTATTTGGATTAATACGAGCATGAATGTAACCACTTAGAAACCAATATGCTCTAACGCTTGAAAGGTATTAGATTGCTATGTAAATGCCAAACACATCCGCAAGACGTGAAAGCTGAATGCCAAATATTCGCGGGCTAAATTATTGCGTTTCAAAGAGCTGAGAAGTGACCCTGGTGGAACTTTTTTAGCCGGATGTTTTGGCTTCATGTATGTGAGTGGAGATTCATCGTATCTTTTCAGAATTTGAAATTTGCCTGTATTTTTTTCTTATACTTCGTGCAAATATTGTTTCGTTTTTAGCCTTGGTGATATATTTAAATTGAAGTTGTATTAATATGATAAAAAGGTATTTGATGGATATGAAATATATCCTTTTTTTGTATAGTATTTTTAGAAAATTGTATAAATATACTTATTGTGTTTTTTATTGATTCTCTGGATGAGTGCGGTAAATATCCACCTTCGTATAAAAGTGCACCTGTATGCACGCATGGGGAAGTTATTTTTTTTCGATAGTCTGTAATTTTCCCTGGCATCATTCAATTGTGTCACCTTCAACTAGATCGTTAGATTGAACATTAATATTTATTTTAGATGCTTGGGCCCCGTTATCGTATAGGGTCGTAGGTATGTTAATTCGATCATTGGATCACTCGTAGATATATGAGGTAATTTACGCGTATTTTGTCTTAGACTTAATACGCAGCTCCTAGCATGGGTTGCAGGGTTAAGATTTATTGCCTCCTCAAAAACTTGCGGTAATTCATCTTAATGCGAACCGTTAAGACTACTTAAGTGAAGTGATGAAAGCAGGTATACATCAAAAATAAGTTTTTACTGTGATCTTTATTACATTGGCTTGTGTTTTTCTTTCTTTTGCTTTGCTGAAAGGGTGTCTGATAACTGATCGAGTCGGCTGGCTAGAGAACAATACTCGTGATGCTTTTTCTTTAACTCTTTGACTTGAGAGGATAGATACATTGAAATGAAACATGGAAATTCATTAATATTTTAGCGGAGTGGGTGGAGCAGTTTGGAAGTTTCTGAAAAATTTGTCCCCTAGCCATTTATTCTCATCTGTCGATAAATTCGTCATTTTTTTAATGATTAATGGTTTCACATTTCTATGTTGTAAAAGATGCATTGATGACCAATATTTCTTTCCCTATTTTCTCTTGAAGAAAAAGGGTGGCTCTGTCGAATGTAATAGTGTTATAATGATTAATTTGAATTAATTAAATTACATTCCATATTTTGCAGACATAGTCCGCATAAGAACATGATATAACATTATGAGGTTATCCAAATCTAAGCGATGATCAAGAATGAAATTTAACAAATTATTGTCGCTAAGTATGCAAATTA
Organism: Ischnura elegans; assembly: GCF_921293095.1. Taxonomy (NCBI): domain Eukaryota; kingdom Metazoa; phylum Arthropoda; class Insecta; order Odonata; family Coenagrionidae; genus Ischnura; species Ischnura elegans. The sequence goes on from NC_060250.1 coordinate 69,548,656, forward strand.
TTCTCTTTCCTCAATATTTCATCAGTTGAAATTGCATGATGATTGTACCAATCATTTGAATGGAAATGAAGAGAACTTGACCTGTATGTTATTTGAAGGGTTACTTTCGTGTAAGGGTGTGCTCGACGCCATAATTGGAGAAATGGTTACAATGGTAGTGGGTGCATGAGAGGCCCTCCTCTTCATGAGAGCAAAAAGTGGATTATGGAATTAGGACTGACGTTAAGCTTTGATTCCATTTATACACCATATAATATTCTCGTATAATTTGAATGATTTTTTCTGAAATATTAAAAAATAGTAAAAGTAATAATTTGATTTTCTCGCTGTTAATCTTGGGTGGTATATATTTTTGTAAGTGGTCGTCTTATATTCTTAGCCGTCACTTGTTATAATTCATTCCGCTATAAATTTGAGATATATTAGGGGTTTCCGTCCTTTTCTCTACGCATCTTGTGTGGTACTGATTATTAAAGTGATTCTTCTTGTTTACTTCCGGAAGGAATTGCACTTTAATTCCGCAGGGTAACAAATTTGTGTTGGTTAAGCTACTATATTTATTTTTGACACTTTGACTTTTTATCGTTGATATCTTTTTATGCTATAATTTTTTTTAATGAGTGCTATTATGTTTTCCCTGCGATCCGTGGTGGCTTTTTTAAAACTTTTTTTTTAATTTCAGGAATAGGTGATTTTATTTTACGAGGAGTTTCATAATAATTAGAAATTCGAATTTTCCCGGGAGTCTTCTAGTCCCAGATAAAGGCTTCGTTTTTCTTTATATTCGAATTCTTTGAATTTCCATCCTGTGGAGTATACTCTTGACGGTACAAGCATGTTAGCCAAGGTAACGCAATTTAGTTTTTTCGTTCATCTCAAGGCAATATGCTTACTTCACCGGTGAGTGCCGTAAAATTTTCGAGGATAATTCAGAGTCGAAAATAGTTTCACCAAGTCTGCGTTATCCTCATATTCGCTTCTTTTCTTCGTTGCTTTGCTCTGAGTTTGGGTTTCATACGATTAATACAGGTAAAGAATACGGCGCCCATGAACAGTGTAACTACCTTGGTAACCTTGTAAGTTTGTCATAAATGCAGCTTTTGTTGCCTTGACATACTTTGCGGTGTCAATTGCAGGAATTCGTTCGCTTAATGCGGTGAAATAATAATTCCTCTTTGCGATTTGTCGGCTTAAAGAAAAATCAAATGCAATCTTGCACCTCAGATTTCATTCGTGTACGTTTTTTGTTCACTATTGAAGTGAGACAGCAGGTGGATAGAGTTTAAGGCCGCTATTAACACCGCCGGGAAGGAATAAAAAGTAAGATATATAAAAATAATTGTATGTATATAGCTACCATTGTTATACACAATTAATATTTTTATTTATTCACTTAATAGCAGGCTAATGCTAGCTATAGGTAACCTTTCGCTGTAGAAAGAATCGGAATTAACTCCCTGTTCTCAAATGTGGGAGAAGCTAAAGGAAAATGCATTTTTATCTGCTGAACTCGGCTGCAAAAATCTCCTCACCTAAGCCTGCAGTGCCGTTTCCCATATGGGCCATACAAATCTGTCGTCTCCTGTGGCTTAGGTCGTGTCACTCGCGGAATCGCTTGACAGCTGAGGTCGTTTGCTGCGCAGGTGGATAATTATTGTGAGGCGGAAGACAAATGGGACGTATGAAGGAAGTAAATGAATGGAGTAGTGCGAAGTAGGCGTGGATGCAGATTCTGCCTTCAACTGAAATCCCGTTGGAATCCCGCAGTTTAGAACACCTTTCAGCGGTCTCCATGGCTGAACTTCCTCTGATTTTCCGCGAGCTATGACAAGTGACGAGTGACGCCGGTATTTCCTTACGAAAGTTGTAGTTTCAGAGTTCATTCAAGGCACATGTTGTTTCCCAGCACACCTGTTAAAAAATAAAACTATCCTTAAGATGTCATTTTCCACCCTGTTACGCGGAAGCTAGAAAATAATTTCTCGCTCGAATGAGAACGTGAATTTTCCTAGATAGCTTCCGTTTTTCAATTAAAATTATTTGGTCACTTTAAAAGAAGTAAGCCCCTGTTGATGAGAAGCAGTGTTTTTTGAAGGGGAATATAGTTGTTTTGATGTAAATCCTTTTATGAGAGCCTGTCTAATTTTTGGTGCGCTGCTAATTTAATCTTATCGCAATTATTGTTTCATAGAAGTGAATTTTTTTCTCTGTCATTTTTCTTAGCTCCCTTTTTATTTTTCCTTATGGGGAGGGTACTCGGAAAAGGGAATTGTTTGATTAGGACGATGAACTTCCTTGAAATCAATTTTACGTTTTTTACGTTTTACGAATTTTTAACCGCTTGATTAAAATTCCTATTATGCTGCATTTGTTAATAATCATGATATCGACACCTACGATGCCGATCCTGCCCCACTGTATAAATAAAATCGCTTCTATAAAGCCGTTGTGGATGTTAATACTCTATATTTTCGAGGTAAAAGCATCAGAAGACAAATTAGATGAATGGAGATGCAAGTGCATTTCTGTTGCATTCGCGTCTTGTACTACCCGATACATCAGGTTAGCTGCATATTATATGTTAAAATAATCAGTGTCTGTATCATATAGTCGTGGCGGATTCAATTATATGCATTGTATTTCAGGAAGAATATAATACCTCAGGATGTGGTGGTGGAGGCAATTTTTGGCATTCTTTTTTCCATATACATGGGATCGCAATTCAATAGTTACTGAGCTATGACAACGCAAACATTTTTGGATGCTCTTTGCAGTTGTTTGCCTTTTCGACATTTTATTTATTGCTTTGGATTTTCAAGGACTTCAAATAATTAAGGTAAGACGAAAATATACAATGATAATTGCTGGAAAAAATAAATCTTTTAGTTTTCAGAGAGTATCAAAAAGACGATTGCGCAATCTCACCCATTCTCAGATAAGGATATAGAGCTGTATTGCTGGCCCAATATCGCTATTTTCTAACAGTTGGCTGCTGCGACGCCGCAGCATCGAGTCGGCGACACTGAGTGAGATGCAGTGATTTTGTGCGATTATTTAATTTTTTTAATTTTTAATGGTCTAATAAAAGTGAAAACGTTTCAAAGTGTATTTCATTTTCTGTATCACCATTAATTTAAGTCAATATTCGACCAATGCACCTCATTAAACACAAGACAGCCAAGGTAACTACAGTAAATTCATAGTCTTTCCGATTTTTGTTGCTCACCGGCTATGCTAATGGCCTCGGGTCCATCAATATGTCATACCTGTACCACTTTCATGGTTTTTAACCTCAGCATATTTATCTGTTTCAGAAGTATAATGCTTTTATAAGCTCCTTATTTTAAGCTAATGCGCTATCAATCCCCAGACTCATAAGATGATAAGATTTGATTAGGCAGCAAAATTACATTAGGTCAAAAAAATGCTAAAATTCTGAAATAGCGAAAAAATTATTTTAGGATTATACTATCCCTTCAAAATCATTGAGAGATAGCTATTGTAGTCGCCGAGTTGTGTCACAACAGGAAGCAAGCTTTTTCCGATTCGAGACCACTGCACTCAGCCTGCTACCCCGCTGCTTTTCCTACATCACTCAAATCATCCTCTCCGTACCAATCCATCCATACCTCCCAAATGGCACGCTTGCAATCTCATTTTTCCGTTGTTTCCACTAATGACTTCTCCTCGGAAAAAGAATGTGAGGATGAATCCTTTGTTCCCTGTTCGATGCGCCCGTTACACCAAAAAACCCCGCCTGGCACCACCCTCCTCTCCCTTCTCCAATTCTCTCCACGTTGGTCCTAATGGGGCAAATGGCCATGTTCCTGACTTAATGGTTTGTTGATTGATCGCGCGAGACCGGTGCGAGATTAGCCACGTGGCTCTCCTCGGAGGAGTGTGTATCGCTGCAGCAGCCTTGCGCCAAACCGTTTCCAACAACCCCACTCTATGCCATACATCCACTCTCGTCCTAGGCATGCTCTCGTCGAACTACCGGCCTGAAGCAATAACCGTATCAACCACCTCCTCCTACTCCCCCTAATAAATCAAAGTCGACTAGCACCCCCCAAGATTACGTGGCGATTTCCCGAAATCGGCAGGCTTGCAAAAGTTACGAAGATTCGTTGCCGGATAGAACGGATAGAATGTTTACGGTTTGTTTGAATTTGCCGTCGTGTATCCATGTGTGAAACCGATTATCACGTTCCTGCACCCCGTGGACGATTGCGCCGATACATGCCGTGGGAGGGCGTTTGAGCATCTGTGTGGTTGTGTGTGAGTATTCCGGCGCGTGAAGGATCGATGTTTATCATAAATTTTTCTGTGCTCGGCAATACGCTGTGCTTGCTCACCGGAAAAGTGGCTGGCCTCTTTTGGCTTAGTCCTTAAAGTGCAGTCATGCTTGGATTAAGCCGATATTTCCCCCTCATTGCGCACTTCTTTGCATCCTTAAGGAGCCGGTGGTATCGTGAAACATCGTCGATATTCCTTCCATTTTCATCATTGACGGAAAGATTTACGCTCTTCTTCGCAATGCTTTGCCTAATTACGCATAATCCCTGGATTTGTTTTTAAGAATTTGGTGGTAGATTTTAGTAATTATTGGCTATCGCTGGATCTTGGATCGCAGAGCATGATGGCACTTTTCAGCACAGAGTCGTGAGTCGCTTATAGTGGAACAGACCCTGCTGTTTGGTTGGTTGCTGGGAGGAGGTGACGGAGCAGATTGGTGCCTCGCAAGGGAAGGGTGGGAGTTTGCAGCAATGGAGGGATTCTGGCGTCAGCGTTGGAGCGTTGGCCTCCTCTTAACTATAGGTGTCCTGATGACCACGACCTAGCTCCCCATCCGTGGGTTAGGGTGTTTTCACTGCTATCCACTAAACACTGGACTGGGATGCTTCCCCTGGCTTGGGATATCCCTGTACTTGGGATTGGAAGACAAAACTATGACTACAATGAATCAAAAAGGTTACTCAGATGCTCAAATCATCCGAAGAGTCCCTTTTTACCACCATTTTCCCCCACTGGGGTCCGTATTGTTTTGGTACGTGTGTCTGCTGCACTTTCAATGTATATTTATTTACATAAATTCATTTCCTTGATGAATGTGGACACTCCAAATAATATGAATCATAGCCACAATCATCTTGACAGTTTACATAACTTGTGACTTTATTTTTTCCATGTTCCCTTTCCACTTCCCCGTGCTGGTCATCTTTATGTCAGTTTAACCGAAAAATGAAACATAGATAAGAACTCTTGAAGACTAAATTTCTGAGATGCTAGGTGTTTCAGCAATGAAAAAATAGGCTTGTGAAATATTCTGATCGCATTTTATTTCGGGGAAAATTATTTCGATACATAAATCACAATTTGTGCATGCCTTTGAGGGTAGGGTATACGGAATAGGCGCTGCATGATGGGTGGTTTTTTGGAAGGGTTTGCGGGGTACAGGTCAACGTCGATGGCCAATATTAAGGAAGAGATCGGGTTGGTTAGTGAAAATGAAGGAGTTGATGTTGCGCTTCCAAGTCACAGAGATAGTTGTATATCAAATATGAGGGGGTGAAATTCCAAATGGTAAAAGTTATTCTTTTCTTAGCAGAGTTAGGTACAGAAGTTAGGTAAAGAAAATCAGCGGTATCATCGAGGTATCTAGTAGTGCATTTAATTTTCCACTCGATGTCAGCAGAGAACAGAGACTCTCTCGTATCCCTTTGCCTCCAAGTTTTGTATATTTCTTCTATCAGTTTCTCTACCTACCTCTGTTTAGAAGAAAAAAAACGCTTGTACCCTTTGACTTCTCACCCCCTCATATAAAAGAGGACACATTCTTGGAAAAGAATGCCATTTAGTGAACTTTTCTTATCCTCTAAACGCCTTTCTTTTCTTATCTTCTAATCTCTTAATTCTCCATTTTCAATCATGTTCGACCTTTTTATCTCATTTGAATTATTTCACCGGTAGACTGTTCCTTGCTATTGGATTCTAGAAAAGTTTCGCAGTTGTTACTTTTCGAAAGAATCTTAATTTTCTCCTTAGTATTTCTCTGAGAATGTTTATTTTTGCAAAAAGCCTGGAGTCCTGCCTTTTCATTTTTGCATTCGCCGCCTTTTCCGTGCCTTTCAGATGATGACGAGGGATTACGCCCTGAAGCACTATTAAGAGTGCATGTGCTTCCATTGCAGGTGGAAAGCATCTTATCTCCTGTCACAGTAACGAAACTGTGCGTAGCACGTAGGTTTGTTCCGTTGCTCCTGAGGTTTGTGACCCTTTTATGTGATTGTAAGTGGAAGAGTAAAGGAACCAGTCTCCTTGAAAGTTTAATGGTTGTTCCCGATTCCCTTTGGTGGATGAACTGCTACTTCTAACTAATTTCGCTTCATACCCAAGGTTTTAGAGGAGGTCTATGGCTTGAGAACTTCTGATTTGACAACTATTATCATGATACACTCACACCGGCGCATAGTATTCCGTACTCTGTTAATGGGTACTACTGAATATTTTATCTTCAAGTAGTTGTTTTATTTCTGTCATTCGAATAATGTTTACGAGAAGTTTGGAAACAAATTTTTTTACTAAGTAGGTATCATTTTTTGCTCTCTATTGATGAAATTAGGTTGGGCTTCAGTGAACGTAAGTGTACTAAGAGGTTCAATTTTTTAGAAATAACTTAATTTCAGCATTGCAGACTCCAGTTCTACTCCCTTAAGTATATTTTATCAAAGGTATCTTTCCAGTGTTCATGCTTTGATATTCATCAAGATATTGCTAAGTGATTTATTATCTAAATTTTAGAAAATTATGCAGCATAAGTACTCTTTCATTTTAGTTTTACCTGAATCATTTAGGTGTGAATGTTGACTCTGGGATGTCCCTTTGACTGCTGTAACGTCTTCAACAGCTTCTTATTCTACCATTAAGATATTAATCTCATGATTTGCCGTACGGTAGCCGCTCCTCACCAACTTCTTTAATCTTTTTTTATGCATATTTTTTATTTCTCTTTATATTTCGAATTTTAATTAATGTCTCCTTACCTTTTCCTTTTTGGAGTAGATTTCATTATTTATGCACGCCGTCTTCTAAATTAATAAAGCTTTCTATTAAAAGTATATTAAGTTATTCCGCCTTTTTATCTTTCTTTACTCCTCTGAACGACACAGTCTTATTCATTATAGGTTTTCGTACTGTATTGAGCAGGACGTCTTATTGAGAGTATTATCATACGAAATGGGAACAAAGATGCTAGCCTAGCCAGGATTTCTTTTGTGACTGTTATTCGAGAGTGTAATTGGTACTTCCATGCCTACTTCGGCCAAAAATTACTAGTTGTTTAGTTGGTCGCTCAACGGAATGGAATGCTTTAATAGTATGCCCCTCACCATTGTCATGAGTCAGCAATCCGAAGGTTGGTTTGATACAGCCAATCCTCCTATCGGCTAGTCTTCCAACACAATATAGCATAATCCTTCTGTTTTACATCCTTCATCACATGCACTAGATCTCTCATCCCAGGCCTCCCTTTGCCGTTTTTCCCTTCCACTTGTCCTTCACGATTGCTTTCCTAAGATCATCACGAAACGACTAAGTGGTTGATTTAGTTTTCCAATAATATACTCTTACATCAACTTATTTATCAGCTGAGGCACTGTAGGGAACCCTTCCCCTACAAGTTGACTCCAAATGTAATCATGTCCTTGACTTCGCTGACGGTTGCAAGGTAAGCAGCAGTGTACAGGGTGGCTATGGGTGAAGGAGTGGGACCACACATACAGGATGGAGAAAAATTGCGTCACGGAATTTTAACCCTGGGTAGCTGATGCCAATGGGAACCAAAATTACCAATGATGTTTAGGTTGTAAACGCACTAATATTAAAGCACAGAAGTTTTTGGCCATGCGCTCCGAATGGCCGCGAATTTTCCCTGTCTCTGGATACCATGGATACATCACGAACCTCGGAAGCCAAAGCATTCGAAGTCATCAGTTGTCCATTGCATCCGGCATCAGGACAAAACTCTCGGCCAATCATAGCGCTTGGCTCAAAACTTCGGTAGTTTAAAGATGGTGCTTTTTCGGTCAAAACATCTATACTAATTTTGGTTACCACTGTCATCAGATCTAACGATTTGATCGTTGGATTATTCTTCCTCATAGAATAATCCTCCAAGGTCGTTAGTATATTAATTGCGTATGCTTGGTTTCGCTTATAGTAGGGCCCGCCCGCCTTTGTGACGGTGCGGGATTCCTCGTCCCCTCCCTTCCTTTCCTATCCTTCCCCTGGAGGTGTCGTCGGGCTCTCATCGCGGCGATGCCTCCATTCCTTTTTCCTTCCTCTGACCTCCCCCTCTCGAGATGCACGGGCGTATAAAGCCGTGTCCCAATTGGCCATTTGGCTATGCCAATTCCAGGATTTAGCCATGATGCCATCTTGGAAGGATGTCCCAACTCGTTAGCCAGCATAAGGGAGGAAATTTAGGCAGCTAACGCGGCCGCCAGATTTAGGCATCGAGGAGTGCATCCTTCGCCCCACTTTTCCCATGATTCAAAGCGTGCAAAGCGTCTGAAGTCTTCAGGAAGAAATCAGGGAAAGGGCATCATGGCTGTCAACAAGGGATAGTACTTGTTTGCAAGTAGTGTTGATATTTTGAGACTTGTGGGAATAATTATTAATTTTTATTTTGTTTATAATAATGAAATTGCGTTAATAGAAGTGAAAGAATTACGGAGAAATTAGTTAAAGAGAAGGTGGCGTTAATTTTAATACCAATTAATGTTTATATGTTTCTCATATACGTATATGTAATTTTATAACTTTTTATACCGATCACATGTTATCTTTTGCTACCCGTTACTTTTTTAACGTGTTAAATAATGCTTTTTGATGTTTATATGCTTCTAATATATACTTAATTATGTAACACTGTCTAAATTCTTATTTATGTGACACTTTTTTGTACATTAGGTTAACACCCGTAAGAATAAACAATTATTATAATATGTTATTGGACAAATTCCCGAAATTGGAATCGGAATAAGTAACAAAAATTAAAATCTATACCTAGGGATTATAAGATGATACCGAAACTTGATTTATGTACGTAAACCATACTTTAAATAGATTTTGAAAATAATGCCCAAGTCAGACGGTAACCGTTTGTATAGACTAAATACCTAGACCTGTTCTTAATAGTACAAAACTAGAAATTAAATTGCTAAAATATAAGAAATTCGAAAAAGTACTTGGTTGAGAGACGATTGAAATATCACAAACCAATTAAAAGGAATATACGCTAACATTGCGCCACAAACTTAGCTAAAACCTCTTTAACAAAACCATACGGAACTAAAAATACGGATTTGAAAGTATACCCCTACTTTACTATTACAAAAAGGTTGTCTAAGATACTAAAATTATGATAAAATACTCTTCTCCGGCATCTAATACTCAAAATCACTTGACACATCACATTTTAACAATTTTGGGTGGGTTTTGTTCATCATTTGTTCAAATCATTCCGAATATCTCTTGTTTTGCATTGGCCTAGTGCCCAGTAGATGGCAGCACCTGCGTAAGGATGTCCCAATTCATGCTCCCTTGTGGTTGGCTGCCCAGAATCTGGCTGGCTAAATACATGATGCCTAATGGCTAACGAGTTGGGACACGGCTTAAGTCTCAGACTTGGTTCCCGGTCCTCGAGAGCGTATCCTTTGCGGGGCCCGCCCTAGGACACCCGAACCCACTGTCATCAGCTATGTTTTGATCGAGGGGTTTTTCTCATTTTTAGGAAAATCCTCCAAAATCGTTGGCACATTAATGGCTGAGCCAGGTTTCCCTAGTGGTGGGCCTATAGAAGCGACGAGGGTCTCCCTTCCCTCCCTTCCAACCCTATCCCTATCCCGGGCTCCCATCGTGGCGGCGCCTCTTTCCTTTTTCCTTTCTTTCCAAACCTCTCGCTGGGAGCGCGGGCGTGTCATTTAAGTTGCTGGGTCCCGGCCCCGGTGCGTTGTACCCCTCAGAGGACCCACTTTGGGTCCTGATCTCTGGCATCAGCTAACTATGGTTAAAATTTCGCGGCACAATTTTCCTCCATCTTGTTTTATCAAACCAATGTGACTTCTATTTTTAACCTTTTTATAATTTTATTTACTGATAATTTTTGGACCACACAAGGGATTATTCGATTACGTATCCAGCTTATTTCAACCTTCTCGGTTTTTTGAGAATTCACTTTTTCGCTTGTGGCACAGCGTCTCAGGTGAGGTGTCGCCGTCCGCTACGCACTCTCTTTTCTCTCAAGGACAGATCGGTAGGGGCATCATCCGATGCACTCTCCTCGTATATTTGCATCGCGACTCCTTTCCGTGTGGAGGGGACTCTGTTCCCACCTTACCCCGGGACAGGGAGAAAAAGCGCCTTATCCGCCAGTTTGCTCTTCTGCCTTGCCGGGGAGAGAGGAATCAGTCACTGGCGCTAAGTGTCACCCACCCAAAGGGATGTGGGTCTTCTGCGCCTGTGTGTGTGTATGTGTTTCTAGGTGGAGGTGAGGTGACGAATCCACGCCCGAAGGTGGGCGGGTGCCTCGCTCTTATTACCATCCTTGTTTCATTTTTTATTTTATAATTCTCCCGCCTTATTCTACCTACTTTGCGAGAGATCCCGTGCTCTTTCGTGCCTCCTAACACCTCGCCAACACCACTATTACTCCGCTCTCCTCCTCCTCCTCGTCGCCTTTATTTATGGCCGGTCCCTCGGTGGTCGTTCGTCACCACCTTGCCCCCTGTTCTCTCTCTTTCCGTCTCTCTCTCTCTCCTGAAACGCCCCTTTTCTTCCTGTCCGGAGATCCAGTGGGCGAAGTTGCAAAGGGGGAAGAGAGAGGTGTTGGGGGTGGGGGTTGACGGATGGAGGCGTCGCAGTGTTGGGGGTCAGTCGCTGCTGCTCTTTTCCCCCTCCTTCCTACTACTTAGGCACACCTCCCTTTGCTCCTCAAAATGTGACTTCTTATATCATCACTCTCCGAGGGAGGGTTGGTCACGAAAACTAAAATATACGTGTAAAAAACAATTAATATATGTATATAAGATTCATGCCTTGCACAAATTTTAAACAACTTCTATCGTATCGTAATAACTTAATATGCATTTAATAAGCCCTCTTGGAGCATACCCTACATTTACTGTCACTCATGTTCGCTCTGTAAGTGTTTACCCGCTAAATTAACAAAAGCACGATCATGTTGAAGCTAGATTAGGAACTTGTAATGAGTAACTTAATATTTATGTAATAAAATGTCTATAACTGGATAAAAAGGTATTACCTATGAATGTAAAGAAAAAATTATGAATTTTATTCTGGGATGAGTATTGCTGCAATTTTTCTTTATTTTCTGGTTAAATTTGGTGACGCAGGTTGCAGGACAAGATTTTCTAAGTAAATCAATCGAATAATTATGAAATGACCACAGCATTTGCATAATCAACTCTAGCCCTTTAGTTCTGAAATAGTAATCGAAATTTTTTGCACTCCTCTCTTTTTCTTTGCCTTACTTTCTGCTGTGTACGGTCACGTTTATCCACTCTTCCTTTACTTTACCGTCTTTTCATAATATTTTTTCATAGATTGAGGGTAATTACAACGTATAATTTCATGGCTATTCGCAGGTCTTGTGTGTTGAAATGTTCAAATTATAGGTCACGCGAATTACCGCTAATCTATAATCGGTTATGTGTGATACTTTTATCTACCATGATACCTTTTTTATACTCTGTTCAGTGACTACGTGCTTGAATTAATGCATGTATAATAATTGAGTGCAGGAGAAGAGTTGCATAATTTTGTGTATTAATCAAACTTTGCATCTTTTATTGCTCGAATGTATGTATGTGTGTTACGAGGAATTCTCATGTTGGAAATTTAATTAATATTTCATACTTGAAATATCTTACTCAAGGGTTTTATTTTCCACTGAGTTGGATGAATATCACAACCGATTCGTTTTAAAGTGTCGTTAATCTTAGTTTCCTGATATCGGCAGCAGGAAATATAGTACCAAATAAGTCTTTTAATATGTTTTTTTTAATATCTGCGATGTATTTTTCCTTACGTAAGATACTGTATTCTTCCAGTAGCAGTCAGTACTTTATAGCAGTCACGAAGATAGTGAAAGGATGGGAATAGGTGGGAGAAACGATGAAAATGGCAAGGAAGCGACGCAGCGGGCAATACCCGTCCGCTGTTTCTTCTCCGCCCACTTCGTCTTCCACTTCGCCTTCTTCATCCACCCCCGCTTTTTAAAATGCATCTCTTGACATTTATCCCAGGGGTCTCTCTTTCTTACCGCCTTTGTCTAACCTTTTCTTCGTCGTGCCTGGGGCGCCTGCTCCATTTGGGAAGGGCTGAGGGAGAGGTTGAGTGGGTATCGGAGGTGTGTGGAAGAGATAAGGTGTGGTGGTTTGCAGCACCATCTATTCCTATACCACCTAGTCTGAGAGCCACACACATGCACTCAAGGGGACCTTTGTGGGGAAAAATTCTCTCGGCATCTTGGACGGCAGGGGTCTGTTATGCCCTGACGCGATGTGGTCTCCCTTCGTCTGGCTTGTGGTAGCCTTCCATGCTCCGTTGATGTGTCTGCATTTCATGAACGCTCGTGGGGGCACGTATGCTCCTAATCCGCGTTCCCAATGCCGTGTTCTCTTGTTATTAACACATGACTCCCGGGGAAGTGTAGTCGTCTGCAAATTTGGCCGCTGTTTAAATCAAAGGTAAATAGTTAATTCATCGTGTGACGATTTCCGAAGGAAGAATAAGTCGATTTCAATGTAAATAGTAATCAAAATCTTTGGTATCAGTTTTTGTTTATAACCCAAGAAATGGTAATAGAGACGATGGAAGAGGAGCCGTGCTCAGGATTTGTTCGATATAGAGTGAGAGAAATTGCAAAATCGCTTTCTATTGCTTCAAAAATGGAACATATTATCGTAAATATCAGGTAATACCCCCAATCACCGGTGGCCCAAGTAACCAGACTCTGATATGTTATTATTATTAAACTATTCTTTACTATTAAGTAGGTTTGAATGGAGTATTTAAGAAGTATTCTGGCAGTCTCCCATCCCTTCATGGATTTCCCTCTTCAATTCATCGTTAGGTCTTCTTCCTTTCATTCTATCCAAAAATCCTATTATCTTCCTTCTTCTCCCTCGTTTATCCAACATTCTACCCTTTAACACTGTTTTCAACATCCCCTCCCAGCTAAGTACTCTCTCCATCCATACCTTCAGTCTCCTCCGTATCTCATCTAGAAGCTGTCTCTCCTCGCCCACCAAGCCCAGCACTTCTCCACTCACTGCGTAATAAAAATTATTTTTCGCCAAATAGGGCTTTGTTCTTCGGGATTCAAATGTGTGGCCATCCGCTTTACTAACATCAGTCACCCCGCCGTGCCACCGCTTGGGTGTTGGCAGAAAGGGCGAATCGTCCCGCGAGTTGACTCTCTTGGAAGAATTGATGGGGGGTTGTCGCGTGCAGCAGAGCTTAAGGAATGGCTAAGACGTGCCGTGCGTAGGTGCGCAAGCGTGCTAACGGCGTTCGCAGCACGGAACTTCTTTTTTTTCTTTCCTTTTTTTTTCTTCGTCCGCTGGAAGGCCACTGGCGTGTTCAGCTTAACAGAGACGTCAAGGAAAGGATGCTGTAGTGTCGGGTACTGTTCCTCCGGATATGGAGCGATGGTGTGGGTAGTGCGCGTCGACAGAGAAAAGGCCAGTATAAATGGACGCATTTAATCCGGATGTGAGAGGGAGGTGGCGAGTGTGCAGTGGATGATGAAATGGGGAGGAAGTGGGGAAGGGGCGGCGGAAGGAGCTTTTGAGTGGGAGGCGACATTTGCGATCGTGTTTCGAGGTGGCTGGAGGTCTTACAGGCCCAATCCCGTCGAAGTTCTTGTTGACTAAGGAATCAACTTTTTTTTATATTAGGGAGCATCCGTTAATTACGTAAGGCGTTCAGGAGGGTGAGGGGGTCAAGCCGATTCTCCCCCAATCTCACGTGGGGGAGTGAAGGGGTTCTGGCAAGTATCACGTGATTTTTTCCCGTAAGAAACCATGTAAAACTGTGAGAAAACTGGGTTGAATTGAGCAAAATTCGTTTATCTATTAAAGTATGACTAAATTCCACACGATGATATTTAACATAAGCAACGCAATGAAGCATATAATAATGTATTTACATTTAAAATACGCATTTTGAACAATCTTACGTGAGATTAGAGGGAGGAGGGGTCGGCGTCGAACCAAATCTCGCCATATCTCTCTAAGGGGATCCAAAAATCGCCAAAATCACCTCACGTAAATAATGGACGCCCCCTTGTTTGTCAAATTCGATTAAATTGAAAAGAGTGATGGCAGCTTTCCACAAATTACCACAAATTTCAACAAATTAAATAATGTATGACGCGTTTCGACCTTCAGGTCATTATTAAGTACTTTAAAATGACCTAACGGTCGAAACTCTTCGTGCGTAATAAAATAAATTTGTGCAAAATTGCCATCTGCCTTTTTCAATAAATCAGGATTCATTCCACTACTTCTCGTCCGCCTCAATTACATTTCTCCTTTTTGGAAAGTATTTTCTGGGTGAAGGACTTCAAAATCCGGGTAAACTTTTTTCGCGATTCCCACCGTGTTAAAAATTCCATTTGTGTCGAGGTTATTTTATTAATTGGCTTGAAATTATCATAAATAGGCTACCATTCACCATTGATCGAACGCTAGGCTGTCCAATAATTCTATAATGGGGTCTATTTAATGAATGATAAAAGTGCTAGAGGACGCCAAAATGAGGTTTCAAGCTTTTCGATGTCATTTCAGTGCATTTGTTGCCCAGAGAGAAAAATTTTCATCGCGTAAAAAACAGTTATTCCGTCCAATGAAAGATTGATGGCTCTGGAGACTTGAATTTACTTATTATTAAAAGTGATGCAGTAATAAATCTTCATGAAATTTATGAAAGTAGCATGGAATCACTAAAATTCCATTTCGCTTTTTCGGTGCTCCTTTTCTAGTCGTACCAATTTTTACAATTCATTCGCTATTAGTCATCAGTTTTAATAGCGTTCATGAGGCTTCCGAGTGTCTCTTCCGTTGTCAACGGCATTAATTTTTGGGATTATAAAATTAGAAGATTATAATCTATCTATTTAGTAATTATTAGTCCAATTATAGTTCCTATACCAAAGAATGGCAAGGCTTATTCACATGCCTATGGTAAGCAAAGTTTTCTTTTTTGGCTAGAAGAGAAACCATTCCTTGAATTTTAGTTATTCACCTTCATCTCAATTTGTGATGATTTTTATAATCGATGGGAAATAGGACTATACTATTTCAATGCTTAATCAATTTCTTTAGTTATTATAAGAATCTTGGCGCTTTCTTCAGCTAAGCCTGTCTTGTGCAATCAGCCCTCTCTATAGAAATTGACAAAAAAACTGGATATCTGTGTGTGAAATATAAGGGAAATGGGAAGGTGCGAGAGATGGAGAGCGTTCCGTGGGGAACTTAGGGGATTGCACTCCGCATTTCCTATTCGACCATCTATCTCCCCGCACTAGTCATAAGCGTGGCGCAGTCCGCTCCTGCTCGGGCGCACTGCATGGCGTGAATTATTGCTCAGGACCAGGCTGGCCGTTGGATTTTGGAAAATGTTTGTTTTTATTTTAGGAATTCTCCAATTGAGTGTGATTTATTGGTTCTGGGCAAATATTTTGGCTACCTAAACCGCGCCCATGTGGTTTTACGTGGTGACGGTAGGTAATACACTGACCTATCTTGGAAGGACTTTGGAAAGCTTGTCCAATCTTGGACCTGGCTTTACTTTTCTTGCATTACATCGCTTTTTTTTTATAGAGAATAAACTCCTTAAATCGCAATCAGAGTAATGGAAAGAAGCTTCTGCCTGTAGCCCAATTACTGTTGATTCAATTACTTTTTATATGAGGAAACGAGGTTGAGGATTAAATATCAACATCCTTAGACATTTATTGGTAAAATCCAAAAATGGAAAAATATTTTTGATCTACTGCGATGGATTCTTTAGTGCTACTAATAATAGTCCTTTATCATATTTAAAGGCCATGTGAGTTTCACCCTTGTATTTTTTTTTGAAATAGCTTCATTGTTCGGTTATGGTTTTCTCGTAGTATTATTATACTCTGGTTATTTAACTCCTATCATTTTTCAATTTAGTTCCATACAATAATGGTTTAGGTATTACTTTTTGGGATTTCGTATTATTCATTGTTGCTTCAACAAAAGGAAGCATCGTTTTTTTAATGTTAATCCTACTTCTTTTGGCCACATCTTTGAGCTAGCCTTAAAATGTACTACACAAAATCAAACTTGAATAAAGGTGTAATTAAGGAGTTTTTGTTAATTGTCAAAATTTTGTCGATTGCTTCATAATTTCAAATTTTGCGGACGAAAATCGTGTCATCCAGTTTGAAAGACTTGTCACTGTCATGTCAGCTGAATTCAGTTTCCGCCGGAAAATTAATTACAGGGATTGAAAGATTGGAAAACTAGACCACGTTGATTCATTAGTGGATAAAGTGGAGTTTTCGATATCTCAAGCTGGGAAATTTAATCTGCGTTTCATCTACTGTCATTTTCACCCCACTGATTCATGCCCTAAGGCCTAGGGTCTAAGTGATTACTGTTAGGATATGTACTCCGTCATCCCTACTCATACATCTTGCGACCACGTTACGATAAAAACCAAATTAAGCCGTTGGACTCTTGAACGCTGTTGAACTCTTTACCGTTAATTACTGTCGGTCTAGTTTTAATAAATCCCAGCAACAGGTCCTATTCCTTATTACTTCCTATATCTATGCCTGTGGCAGGCATGCCTATTATTCTCGTGCCGTGACTAGAAAATTGCGTCCTCCTGAGTTCAGAGAGGCAGTGTGCATATATAGAGGGACTAGAAATGATTTATGACTCAAACTTGCCACTGCCAGCTACAGACGATTTGCTAGTCCATATTTTATAAATAAACAAAATATTTATAGCCTGCCCTATTTTTTTGCTTTGTTACGTTTCAGTTCTTAATATTCGTATATTATAGAAAAATCTAAAATATGTATATATTGTAGATTTTCAGGAATTTTATATAACTATCATGGTTTTTCATATCAAATCTTTTCTCCAAATGGGATATCTTAACTTGATGTTGCATGCATTATGATCGATTTCTACAATGAAATTTTATGAAACGGGTGGCGGATAGTGATCATTTGCGTAATACATCAGTTTTTAGCTGCGAGGAAGCAGAAGATGTCCTAAGCCTTGCAAGTAGATATAAAATTAAGAATTTTTTTCTCGAATGCAAATAGATTTTGAAATATCTTGTTTTTGTGTACCTAGAGCATAAGTTTTTGAATTTTTTCCCGGACGGAATGTGGTTTTGAAAATAAATGCGAGCCTTGTAATAAAATGTTGTAATTTTTAACGGTACTGTGATGAGAGGTGATTATGAGAAATGTATTGTTGCTCGTCTGATTATTTTAATATTTTAAAAACTTTTTACGAAGTGAATATGTTCATAAATAAATGTTATAAAATAGAGATGAATTTATTGTCAGTTTTTTATGAAATTGTTATTTTTATTTCTCTTTTTCTATTTCTAGATACCGTACGAAAGATAAATACTCACCCATGTGAAATCTTTGACCCAACTACCTCTGGTGAGTATGATTCGATTGTTATTTTATTATATTAATATTTTTAATCAAAACATTTTAATATATATTTTTTAATTCTATGCATACAAAATTTTAATTACTTTCTCATTAAATGCCTTAATATAAATAATTTTCTGTTTTGATGCGATGCTATCAAAACATGCATTCGGTTGTTATTTGTAAATCAATTCAGTGTATTAACATTTCTGAATACTTTTTCGTTAAATATTTTTACATCACGTGGAGTTACCTTTTGCTATGGAGGTTAAATCACATCGTAGCGTTTCTATTTTCATCATGTGTATCGAAATTTACCATTTCAATATGATTCCTCCGACGCCATCTTATCCTTGAGGCTCGTTACTCGCCTGGCTGAATACGAGGAAGGAAAAGATTACCGAAGGCTAAGTGATTAAGTCTAATGATTGACCTCGTGTGGAGTCAAGCGAAAAGTTCGGTATTCACAGCCTTGATGTTCCGTGAAAAATCAGGACAAATGACCGTCAAAGGTAACGAAGGAAATTCTCATTTGTCCGAGGAAAGTCTTTGTGCCATCGGTAATAAAATGCGGTCATTCGTTTACATTCACTCTTTGGGTCGCTATCTGTTTATTTGGTAATTACCACCAGAAGAGCGATGTAAACTCCTAGGATTTTGATTTTTCTCGAAAAATAAATAAACTACGGCTGCTTGCAACGGACACCAGCAGTGATGCTATATTTTTGGCTTGATATTGAACGAGTATAGTAGATTTTGTCAGCGCTCACTATCTTTGCCTGTCACTTGATCGCCTGTGTTTCCTAAGTTGTTGTTAGGGTGCTGTTCTAGAGTATATTTATTGGTATTTAATTTGCGTCTTTTTTGTAGGATTCAGTCATTTAAGAGATCTAAACACTTTCTACGTATACTAAACTATATAACTTTTCTTTTTTATGTTGGACTAAAAATTGTAATAAGTTTTTGTAAAAGGACCAGGATAAAATAATTTTCGAGTCATTCATTTCCTCATTTCCTAAAAACATAGTATATATTTTTTTTAGATCACGAGATGTGGGTCAATACCCACATCTCGTGATCTAAAAAAAATATATATATATAATAAGGGGTCGTGAAGCATAAATTTTGAATTTTTAAAAACATAGTGAAATAATATCCTTTATTTTAATTTATGCAAGTTTTCAAATTTGGTTGGAAACTATTTTTTGCGAGAATCATATTTTAAAAATATGATACAATCGCTATCAAAAACATTTTCCCCTCGGGAAACCCAAAAATATTCCCAGACTTCAAGAACAGTGCAATAGATAGCTTCCTGGCTTCAAATATTTTTATTTTTGACGAAGTTGATGGGAGAAGAAACCTATAATTTCTTTGATCCTTAAAATTTTCAATCACTCATATTCCGTGGAGATTGAAAGTGTGTTGAAATGAATTTTTCATTGTCTGTAGAAATTCTCATAAGCCCTCTGTATTGATAGTATAAAATCCTAGGATTGTTATGGTAAAGCCCTCAATTTCTCCCTGTACCATGCCAGTATTTGAATCACATTCGTTCCCCATGTGCTCCCGAGTACACTTGTCCATGCATATACCTAAAAAAAAGCATGATGTATTCAGGCAGAATATGATAGTGCATTTTCTCACCGAGCACCACTTAATTAATTCAATTTTGAATTTTCTTAATAACTCATAACTAATATACGCAATTCTAAAATAATTACCTACAGATCTGTAGAAAACTCTTATGTTAACGTGTAGAAAACTCTTATTCCTTTGTCAGTAAACTGATAGCTCTCCGATTATAGGGAAGAACGTGAGCGTGGAAAAAATGGGAATTTTAAATATCAAAAACATTTTGACTTAAAAAAAGGTTCTTGGTTACACTCATGATCTGATACTAATAAATTCGTTTTAATTTTCTGATCGCTTACTACAATGGCAGATGATAAATATTTGATGATAAATCTGTCGTTAAAATCTGCGAGCAGGAAGTTAAAAAGCATTATTATCTTCTCTCGAGCTTATCTCTGAACCTATTTGGTTAGTAAAAAGGTTTTCTTCTGTTATTCAAGTTATTCTTAAAGCATCTTTTATCTAGGCTCTTTTTTAAATTCGTTAATTTCATTTGCCTTCGAACCGTGAAAATAATTCAGAGGGACTAGGTAGGTTTTCTTTTACGGCTTAAGATAACGTTTCCTATGAGTTGATTATTCACTCTATAATAACGTTCGTCTTTTGCTATTTAATGATGCATCTTCATTTCTTACGTTCGTGTTACCGACGACGATTAATATAACGTCTCTTTGCGGTCTCCCTCGCGTTTATAATCCAGTCGTTTCTAATTTCCCATTGGAGTCTCTCTCTCTCACACACTCGGCTCTATGCTATAAGAAGGAAACCACAACTAGTAATTTCTTCCGCTTAGCATGTCTTTTTCATTCCTTTGTGTGTACTCTCCTGCGGGAAACACTGGTCGTTGGATCCCACGGTCGCCTTTCGTCCTTCATGGAAGGCTGCGCGACAGTGGCGGTGACTGGTATCGGAGGGCGTAGGCGCGCATGTATTCAACTGGCTGTGCGAACTAAAGACCCTCAGGGTGAGAATTTTGAAACTCCCTTTATATTTTCGTCTTCATGGGTAATTTACCGTCTGATTTCGAAAATAGTAAGTTCGTGATCCATGTGTCCCCTGTGGTCTCTTCCGTGGCCGCAGTTAAATGCTAATCATTCGTTTGGTTTTATTATTATTTGAAGTTAAGCGACCAGTAAATAGGTGGAAGATTGTATTTGACCCCGTTTCTTTTTCGAAAGTTTCCAAAGTTCGGCCCAAGCCATGGATCATGACCAAATGCTTTCCAGGTGCTTTATTGAAGTCTTGTCTTAAATGGCGTCTTTTAAATTTAAGTATTGGCTAGATTAAGGGATAGAAATCTTTCACTTATATCTGAATTACCTCCAATTTTTCTCTGCCTAATTTCTTCTTGAAGTGTTTAATTTTTCTAACAGAGACGTAGTATAATAATATCACACAACAAGAAGCCGGAGGCTTTATTATTGAGGGTTGTTATATCAATAGAAATTGAGTTAGAAAAGACGGTTTAATATTTATGAAGAAACAATGGTAATGGGTAATTATGAGATTGAATTTTTTATTGGTTAACATTCCTTACCTCATACTATCAGTTTATATATTTTTGGGCATTCTGATAATGCTCATTAGATTGTGCGACTTATCCGTAACATAAATTGTTGAACAAGTGGTGGAACAATTCTAATTGCTGGTATATTTACGTATGATTTTTGTACCGGTAGTAAGAAATTAAAATGAAAAACAGCGAGATGTTTATTTTCATTTATCTGGTTCTTTTACAAATCGTGCTAAAATCCGTAGCATATGCATAGATAATCTTCCTGTCTTAAAGCCACAGTCCATGGAAAAAGCTGGCTTTGATGTTTCACTTTTGTGTGACTGGGATTTAACCTACCGTAAAGCAAATTCGAAATTCCTGGTTGGGCTCAGTAGCTTCACACGAGCAGTGGATCTTTGGTGCGAAGTTTACTAATCGAGCGTACACATCTCCAACTAATTGCATTCGATAGAAATAAAACTAATGCTTGGATACCAACCAAAGTCAATAGTTGAGGAACTCGAGATCTTGGAAAATATTTCACCTTGATCCTCTGAATGCATCGCCGTATTCGCTCATTGACGAAGGTTCTGGAGTATTTATCTGCTCTCTCATGTGATTCATCTTTTTTTTATTTCGTTCCGTCTCTTCATCGGCTGCCGGCGTTTTCAATTAAACTTTAAGGACGAGGAAAGGGATCCGTGAGACCGAATGACGTTTTTTCCACCGGATAAATTTCTGCTTTTACCTTCTCGCATCCAACCACCGCACCGCCTCGTTTTCGTTTTTTGCCGGTTCATAGATTTCGCATCATTAGTTGCTGTCGGATTGCTGAAGGTGGTCGTTCATTCCCAGAAACTTGAGAATTCACGGGGGAAGCATCAGTATCGTAGGATACTGCTGCAGTTTAGGGACTGCAATGAGTTGAACACCGACGGGCATGAATGTATATAGATGTGAAGTACTTCAAGGAATAGATCTGACTCAATACCGCATACAGCATCGAGGCGTCGTTACGTGCATAAAATTCTTTCGCTTTGGTGATCCTCCTCCTCTCTCATTTTTATCCGATTCAAGGCCCAAGTGGAAATAAGCATTCTCTTGGGAAATTACGATATATTAGTGTATAATCAAGATGAATTAATGGCGTTAGGCGTTAGGTAATTATTGCGATAGGCACCTGCCTAGTTCGTTTGTTCCCATACCCTCGATGTGTGGATTTTTTCTCTATCAATCCTTTTTTCGTCACTCTTTTTGAAGTGTTTCAAATACCCATACCCATTCTTTGATAATAAAAAAAATTAAATTGAATTTAATCCAAGAATATATTCAGCTATAAATTCTTGACGAGAAAAATTGTACGTGTTTAGATTATATGTCTATTATTTTTTTCATAATACTTCATTCATATCTCTTATCAATAATGTAGCATCTAACTCCAGCACAGCAACGCTTTATAATGGTAACGATTGGATGATGCCGGCGATTTCTTTTTTGGCGAATTTTTTTTTGCAAAAAATTTTCAGAATTTTAATGTTCCGATATTTACTTCCTGAAAATAGACTTATCAGCGGTCTAATACGGCCCGCTTCTTTCACTCATGTTCAGCTTTACTTATAATCTCTTGTTTTTTTGGTCATCGAATTGATATCGTCACCTAGAAAATAAAGTGGCTCTTTGGAGATCTAAGTTTGAAATTATTTTGTTTCATCTTTTTTTATCGAGACAGGGCATGTAAAAATCATTGAATTATTGCATTATTTTTTAATTAAAATTGGGATAGTTTGTTGATTGTTGGTACATCCTTCAGTGGATGCTAAGGAATTTCTCTACTTAACCCTTTTACTTAGGCATATCCCTATATCCCACCTATATAATTTTACGAGACTTTCAAAATCAAATTTTCAATTTTTTTGGGATTTATCGTCATAAGTAATCAATAAGTTTTGACGCTCCTCTCCACTATACCCTCCTACCTGCTAATCTTTTTCATATTTACGGATTTCTTTTCTTTATCATGCTTAATAACTTTTCCTATGCACCTCACTTTATGACATCTATTGCCTTTCTTTTCGTCCACTTGTTCTTCGACGATTTTATTCATCTGAGCGACATGCCTCATATGTGGCCGATTAAGTTGTGCCGGTCTTTTTCTTATGGTTTTTTGAAGACATATCCTTCTCTCTCTCTTCTTAGCATTTCCTCGTTGCGTACTTCGCCTTTCCTTTTTATCTTCAGTACACCTCATTTCCAATGCCATTTTTTTATAACTTAAATTTTTCTTAATGCCCTTCTATAACTGGCTGAAAATTCGTAGAAAAACGATCCTGGAACGTAAAAAATGGAGGATACTGCAACCGAAGTTCCTGTATTTGGAAGCATAGTAAATTGATTTTTTATTCTTTTAGGCAAAACGTCGTCCATGCACCTGAATGTTAAATTCCATCGCAATGGAATTTTTTCTTCTTATTATTTAAGTGAATGAGAACCAAATAGAGTAAAATGCCGTACTTGATGTTGGGATCAGCGAAAACTTTTTAAATTTAACCGAAGTGTAGTGAAATCGAATATTTTTAGGAACAACCGGTGCAGATATATAATGAAAGTTTATTATAAAAGTGAAAATTTAATTGGAGAACTTTCTATAACTTTGCCATAGTAATAACTAATTTAACAGCAAGTTTTTTTAAATCAATACGAATAAGTTTTGAGGATTCATATTGAGTCGATTCGTAGTTAGAGAAAATAAGTTCAACGACAGGTTAAGAAGATTGCAGTGACTTTCCGAATTTTATTTCGTGTGCGTCGACAGTTAAGATCATTAGCGTCTGGTCGTGGAGTGGGGAAGAAGTCTTCGTGGATGAAGATGTGGAGTTGACGTTTACCAGGTACGGAAGAAATGTGCCTGTAGGGAAGGAGTGTGTTATCAGGCGTACTACTACCGCCTTCTTCTCCCAGCTCGCGGCGTCTTCCCTCACCCCGGCTTGCGCATATTGTAAGCTGGATGGGGGCGGCTCTACCTGAGTCGACAAAAACCTTGGGATTTTAACCCATGCCTTTAGCGTGAAAGGCACTCAAAGCTAACTCGTTCACCACCTGATCCCAGAGATATGGCCGCACGCGGAATAAATTAAGCCCTGGCGGAAGACGGCAAGAGGGTAATGAAGGCAAAATAGGATTTCTCTCCTTTCTTGTCAGTTTCGAGATTAGAAGTAAAACTTGGGAGGACTGGACCCAAGTATAGGATGGGAAGGGAGTGGAAGGGGTGAAAGTTTTCTAAGTTTCGTCAAGTTCCATAAATATTTGGTTCGCATTTACATTCCCCTTATCCTCCTCCGCCATCAGGATGCCAGGTTGGGATGCTTGAAGTCTGTTGCCGTCATTTTATGACTCCGTAGTAGACGGTTCATTACCGTTCTCTCTAATTCCTCCCTCATGATCTTCTCAGTAGGTTTTCGCAGGTTTTTCACGCCCCTTTCTCGTGCGGGGGTTTTCCTGCTGTGGGTTTTTTCCAATAAGGACGAGAGTCATTATCCTTAGGTTTTTCCCTCGTTTGTTCACATCTTTGTACACTTGGTAAATGAAAATTTGTTCGCTTTGCATTTTTGTTTGCTGTTATTTTTACAGCACACTTCTATGTACCTTCTGTTCTAATTTGACTTCATTTAATTTCTAAATTAACTTGACAATACATCTCTCTGCAAATATTTAATGTAAGATGAGGGGTTTGGTGGGAAATGGGGCGTTCTAGTCCCAATCTCGCCTAGTAAAGTTGAATTATTATGAATGCTCAAGGTGAAGATATCAAATTGAATTTTCTGGATAGCTGTTCCCGAATGGGAGGAGGGTTCGACATTTAATACCATTTATCGATTCCAGTGCGGGAGAACTCATTTCTGAATTGCGCTGATCAGCAACGCATCTGCAGCCATTCAAAAGAATTCGTAATTGTTTTTTCTTTGAATATACTTTTCCCGGATAATTTCTATTGGAATATTATGAATTCGTAAAATTCCGGATTTCTTGCTACCTAAGCATTTAAGGGAAGATTTTAATGAAATTTCGCCTTTAATTGCCGAGAAATCGGATATTGGAACTCGGAAGCCTTTGAAATTGAATGAATTCAGACTGGTTAGAAGGCAACTAGCATTTTAATCTTACCGTGAATCGAAGAATTCAGTTGTTTTAGTCATCTTATTTCAGTATCCTTATCTCGAATGAATTAGGTTCAATGCTCTACTGTCAACTAGAATTTAACGACGAAATTCAGGTTTTGAACAAACTTTTATGCGTCTATTTTCGGGAATAGTTACAATTATACCTATGCATTCGTAAATATGTGTATTTGAAACTCAACGGACAAATTCACTTATAGTTTCAATTGCATGTAGTCATTGGAAATTATTAATTAGTCATACTTATTGATGCCCTTTCATTTCAAGTGACTGCAAATGAACCATGCATTGCTATGAATGATGAGGCTCGAGTTTTCCATTTCTCATATCCCTGTATCTTTATTAAGCGCTGACATTGGGAATTATTGGAGTTTATTACCGTACATGTTACTGACTCAACTGTAGCAAAAGTGAAGCACACGGCCGTTTTGAGTGTGACATCGGATAGATCTAATTCAGAAAGAGAAAAATGCATGGTTTTCTTTTGATCTTTGTTTGGTTATATGCCCTTCTCTTGATTCATTTATCTCTTAAGGTAGGTAACCGCTTTACGATACTAATTTAATCCCAATTCTCGTGTTTTAATGGCATACATTTCTGCCGGTGTTGCTGCTTGCCACTCCAACAACGTGCTGTCTATTTTGGATCCAGATTTCATACGTCTCGGTATATTTATGCGTTAACCTGTGGGAGTTGGATTCAATCATTCGAGGATCTAAAATGTATTTCTTATATCCTTGCATCATTTTGTGATCGTAGGATATTTTCAATTAGCCGTCCCCTATGAGTGGCGTCGAAAATCTCAGCTCCTCTCAAAGACCGTTTAATGCCCTTCATGAATGGAAAAAGAATCACGTCATCTCGGAAGAGAGATGTCTTCTGGATGGTCCTCCATCTTCGGGACTTAAGGTTGAAGTGTTGTCGAGTCAAACGGTTAAGCGACGGCGTAATTTCGGGAAGGATTGGTGGTGTGCGGGAAGGGAGGGAGATGATCAAGGTAGTTTGGGAAGAGTTTCGGGAGTTGACGACGGTATCCGTCAGAGGGAGCTTTTCGAGGAAAAGAGGAGGGGTAGGGGTAGGAGGAGGCTGGAAATCTCTAGGATAGACGAGGGAGAGGGGAGTGGGGTATGGCTTGAAATCTCCCGTGGTAGTTTCGTCTCTCAGGGCTGTCTGGTCTTAAAAGCTTTCGTGAGTGTCGACGACGTGGAGGAGGTGAATGTAAATGGGAGCAGGGAGTGGGGGTGTGTGGAATTATGCGTAAGGAAGAAGAAAGCCGTAATGGCTTAGGTATCGGACTTTTGCTTTGTCTAGTGTACCTAAGGCGTTGAAGAAGAAGAGAGTGCGTTGTCAATAACTACCAGCCACCGCAGAACATGAAGCACAGTGGTCACAGTACAAATATAGTGGGGGAATGATGGAAAAAATAGTCCTTTTAGGCAAAGCTAGAGACAAGTAAATGATAAGCAAAGATATCCTACTGACCACTTAAATTTATTTCACAGCTGTGCTACACGTGCTTCGATTGGCTTGCTTGCCTGTGGAGCTGTGAAATAAATTTAAATGGGCAGTATGGCATCTTTTTCCAGCCTTTATATCAACTCACCAACCTGTCTGTTTGTCTGTTTGTTTGTCTGTTTGTCTGGTACAAATCTTGTAACTCAAATTTGACTCACTTCCTGTGAAGCAAAAACGCTGAAATTTTGCACACTTCCTCATTTCCGATGACAATACATGAAAATATAACTTTTTCTCTCCAACCCCCCTTTAACCACCCCCCAGTCAACCTATAGCCCCCAAAACATGTTTTTGATCTAAGAAGTACCAAATGGTCGATTTTCGTGTTTTGCGACCACAGTAAAAGTTATCCACCATAAAATTTCCCAATATATTTATTAACAATTGAAAGGTTTTGTAAATGTTTGAATATTGTTTTACCGTTACATAAAACGTACGGGGTGGCATTTTTAACATAGGGGGGTGGCATTTTTAACATAGGGGTAGGCATTTAAATGCATAGGGGTGGCATTTTGAAACATAGGGGGCTTACCATTCACTGAAAATTTAATAAATATAGTGACTTTTTTAATACGTCACTTTTGGTTTTTCGGGGTCACTGAGTTTTTTTGCTTTGTGTCATATATAAACGTTGCTCATCCCCTGTAATCTAAATATAAAGGCTGGTTTAAAAAAAAAAATTTTTTATAAGAGCTTATTTATCATATGATATGCTATTCCACGGTATCTCTCCAGAAAAAGTTGACTTTAGGGACAAGTACTTGTGGAAAGCCAAGAAGGTCATAGAGAAGAGGATGCATTAGAACTTGCTGTTATTTTGGGATACACACTTTTCATGATAATATAAGTATCAATGGCACTCTTAAACCGCCAAATATTTGACTCTCTAATCATAAGGAAGTAAAAATGGGTAGGTCAGAGAGATATCGAGGACTTCTGTTTACCAATCCGTATTTAACTCTAATAGTAAGGTGTTTGGTTCCTCTTCCGAGGGAAAGATTTTGAACCCCAGTACTCAAACTTCAGGTAGCCAATCCCATCCTTAATGGCAAAGGTGGCTTAGGAGACTAAAAGTTGGCCTCCAGGAATGTGATGTGTTTACATGATTACAGATGTGATGTGATGTGATTACAGATTCTACAGCCTCCTCAACGTCAAGGATCAAACAATGCTTACTCTCCATGGTAAAATTGGGTAACGCGGTCTTCCCTGTCTCTGAAACGTTGGATTGCGGGTAAATCAAGTGGTTTGGGGGTTTTTATATCTGGCAGAATAGTGCGGAATTCAAAATCAATCTCGCCATTCCATGGTATGGTATGGTATTTGTACAAGGGAAAGATGGAGAGAAACCCAGCGTCGACATTAGCCTACTCTTAATGAAAGGCGCCAAGACGACCACGGCTTAACTTACAAACCGACGGATGGATTGCTGTACTTTAAGTACCCTCCTCAAAGCACTCAAGTAGGGATCGGGCAGGCTCTGCCACCGCGGGGATTTGAATCCGGACCATCTGAATAGGAAGCCAGCACTCTACCATACCAACCCGATTCCCCCTCGCCTATCGATACCCTGGGCATAATTCACCCTTATTGACGCCAGGTTTCCCTCCGAACCTTTACGTCAGTTGGATTGCAGTGTTACCTCATGTACCCTCGATTGCGCAAATGACCCCGGTTTCCCAAATAACCATCCCATGCATGCTGGGAATGAGGTTGGTAAGTAGGGGGAGAGAAAATCTCTGTTGGTAGTTTCGTCTTTAAACGAGGTAGGAGGACTGGTCCTTTAAAGCCCGTCCTCCTACGAGTACGACTCTAACGCCGTTTAGGTGGAGAAAGGGGAGAAGAAAGTTGGGAGGGGTGAGAGCGGAATGGGTTATATATCCCTCCTTCAAAATTTTAAGACTCCTCTAGGTTCCCCTCATTAAAAGGGATTGCTTGAGGTGCCGAAGAACGGCTCCGGTTAAGTTGGCGGGGAGGAATTGAGGGGAAGGGATGTCGGAAGGGTATATGGCGTGGGAAGGAAATGAATGCGAGCCAGAGGTGCGCAAGAGAGCAAAGGATTTTGAATGGGTTGTTAAGGGAGGAATTACATGAAGAAAGGCCGAGCGGAGTGGTGTGGGGGGTGGGAGAGGGACCGGTGAAGGAGAAATGGTGCGGTGATGATGAAGGGAGTTCGGACGGATCCCGACCCGGCGTAAACGACCGAACGTTTTCCACGTTGTGGGAGGTCATGCGTGAGCCAGTCGCATCTCGCCTCCTCAGAGTTATGCTTTAATCCCGTGCATTGCCCCTGTGTCCTTCTCTGCCTCCAAAGGGACATCCGTTTTTTCTCCCCTTTGCCTCGAATCCCCCGCAATGCTCGTTCGTCTGCTCTGTGGCAATTTGGACTGTGCGATTCGGACGACCAATTCCCTCCGCGTGCCTCCTCAACCCCTTTGCACGAAGATGTTTCGCATTCCCTACACTCTTGAGAGTTCTAGCAGCTTCGTCCTTCCTCTCTGCTGTTTTGTTTCACTCCCACCCCTCAGAAATTCTCCAAATTAAGCCACCCCACCCTGCTAGCTCTTTGACACTTGTTCTTTTGTTTCGTCCTTTGCGTTTTGTGTCTTTTCAACCCTTGAAATGTTTTAGTGTGGTGATGTTTGCCGCTGTTTCACACAATTTTGAAATGATCATATGTCACGCACCAGATGACTATTGTGAATTTTTTTGTGCTGATCACGTGCATCGACATTTTTTGAGATCATTTCTTGGTCAAGAGAAGGTAATGAAATCATTATTTGGAACTCGTTGCTAGATTCTACAGTTTCCTTGAACTATTTCCGTGTATGAATCCCCGGAATGCTTTGTGATGAGTACTTTAGCTAATTAGATAGCCTGAGGAGAAACACCATCTCGTCCAGTAAAGCCATCCAAAATCCAGAAGTGGTGAAATACCCCGGCGTATATTTATAAGGGTTTGATTCGGTTCCAGTCCAGGCGAATGGTTTCTTAATGCCATAATAATTTAATTTTGCATTCGTTCAAATTTCGCATTTCGTCAGCTCATCAGACTTTATGAAGGTTCATCGGTAGCTAGTTCCAGGCTGCTCTAAAATATCTTCAATACGTATAAATTACCGCTGTCTCGTTTGTAATGTTATATTTTTGGTCACTTAAAGGGCACCTGGCAACTAAGATCAATGCTGAGTCACTAGGGATATGCCGTTGCTATGTGAGATGGAGATGTGGACATTGAAGTGCAGCAAGAGAGAGAGAATATTAGCAGGGTCATTTTCAGGTTCTTGATAGTTACTGCGGGCCACAGTTTAACTCCCCGTCCGATAGATGGAGGAGTTGCGCGTGAGGAGCTCTCGTAACGACACTAAAGTAACGGTCGCAGCTCTCGGTAAAATTAACGCCACTTCTGGGATAAGAAAAACATCCCAGGGGCGTGATTTTAGTGCTTAAGCTGCAACATCATTCTAGAATTATCAGAGAATCGGCAATATCACTTTTACATATTATCCTCCTCAATAACACTGTTTAGAAGTCTACATAGTTCCACCAATGACTCTCCTCACTAATGCCACCTGAAGGCGCAGATGAATTGATTTGTTTACCTCATAATTACTGGGAAAGTACATCTTCTAATAATGTTAACGATGGACTAAAATAATCAGATTTTATCGTTCAACGTATTGTCAAATAATATGTATCTTTGTTTAATTTACTATTTTTACTTTGTTTGAACATATTTTTCGCTTGTAAGCTTAAAGTGTAATTATGCATTTATTATTAAATATGTGTAAGCTGCTAAATTTTAAGTACCTGTCTTACTCACTTAAGCTTTGTTTTTAATGTTTATGTCACAAATTCCGCACTCCTAATTGGGATGAAATTTTTGAAGCTGAATGAGTTAGTGAAACTATTGAATTATAAAAATTTATTTTAAATGCAGTCTTCTACTGTGTCAGCTAGAAATAATTATAAATTCAAGCGGGGTTATTTTCATGGTCCAGTGTTATTTAAGTCGTTTTTTCTTGTTTGAAAGAACCTTTAAATTGATATTCTTATTTATTCGCATAATTTGTTTAGCTGTCAAATGTATCTCAGTTCAACTACAATGTTATTCTTCCACACCATATTTAGCGTAGATACGCTATTTAGACAGACAAATGTCTCCAGAACAACGTCGCGAGGCATGGCGTCAAAGAAGGCAAGCTTCCCACTTGTATGGAGACCTAATCTTAGAGCGGTGCAGAGGGGGTACGTGCCCCAAGCGGCGGCAAAATTTGAAAATTTAATATAAAACATTATTTAATGTTATTACTAAATTATTTAATAATAACAATTAATTTATAAATTATTAAATAATAATATTTATAATTCTTCTTATTCGCAAACATACGGCGTGTAATTTAAAATATAGCATCCCATAAAAATAGTGTATTGATGTATTATATTTTAGTGGTGGGGCAGTGGGAGGGAGGGAGCAAAGTGGTGTCAAACTGATCTTTGGCCATACTGAAAAAACTCCTGATTCCGGACCTGTGGAGAATCATATGCAAAAGTCAACTAATTGGAATCGGGCGACAATAAAAAGAGACATTCACGTTCACTTCACCGGCGGTGACGTCAGAAGAGGGAGATGGCTCGTGCGACAATCCCAATTCATTGGAAGGACTCCTCCATGTCGGCCCTACCAAGTGCTACATGCTCTGACATTTTCTCCTTCTTGCACTCTCTCTCTCTCTCTTCGCGTGCTTTCGTGTCCTCTGCCACTCGGTTACGTAGTTAGTGTGGGAGTGCTTTTCTCGCTTCCCGTCCAGACGACACGTCTCGTTGATTCCCGCTTAGTGGGAAACTTCTGCGCTACCCCCCGCTCTTTTGTTTGCTTCGTTTCGCTTCCCTTACGAGCCATCGTATCTTTTAGTGTTTTTATTTTATTTATAGCCCGAAGGTCGTCCTCAAGACCGGTTGTTTTAACTCGTCTCATCTCTTTACCCCATTATTATCAAGGACCCCTTCTTCCTGAAACCCTCATGAGTTTGGAGTGCTAATTGCTGCGTTTTCGCCCTGCTATCACCGTTGGATCCCAGTGCACAAGGCGATTACATATTTTCCCGTATCTCTAGTCCTCGGTCTGATATTTTGCTTGCTAATATAACTTCTCGTCAAAAAATTTAACCTGTGCATAAATATTAATTAGCTTCGGCGAAGTTGTATGCAAACAGCACGTCCTTGCTTATTTGTATATTCTGGCTGAACACTGCAGCATTCGTAAACAAATATATTGAACTGCACACACTTTGGAGCAACACCTAAATTTGCTAGTAACTCTTTTCATTTAATAAGGCGCATTACATGTGCATATTGTAAAAGTTTCGATACTTTTTGCTATTTTATAGTGTCATATAAAATAAGGTACCAGGACAAAATTGTGCTTGTTGTCGGCCGCGGAGGCGGTGGGGTAAAGTCCTCGGCTACCGATCCTAAGATCGCGGGTTCGAGTCCGGGAGGATCCCACGGGAAGATCCCGCCTCTTTAGGTCGTCCTTATCCAGCGCTTTGGTGTTTGTGTTTTGCATAGTCTATATCGGAAAAACCCGTTGTGAGAGTTCGATTGTGCTTTTTACGAGGAAGTTGTAAATAAATTATTATCGCTTGCAACGGAAATTAATCATGATTGGTGCCTTCTATTTGCGAAAAAGTTTGATAGCTTATTAGAGATTTTGCATTGTTCACCAATTTCTGATTGGCTATTGTATTTTGCTCCTTTTTGTGACTAGTTTCTTAGTTAAACTATCAAATAATATTTGCGCTGGTGATCGTTTGTTTGGTTCTTTCTGTAATTTATGGCGTATCGCGCTTGGAAAATGTTGACCGACTGACTTAATGAAAGTGAGATGCGAAGCGGGAAGTTGCTGTGCATAATTTAAAAAGATAATGAGAATATAAGAATGGGATATCGGCGCCGTGCATTTGCTCATCATAAGCCTAAAGAAACGTATGCCACCATATGATTCATCCATCCATCAATATACCGTATGATCCATTAATAGATGTTAACATTTTCATTTATATTCATGTCGTTCATTTCGTGTTATTCGCGTTGTTATTTTTGGAGATACGAGCTCTAAAATTCGGCATTTGTGTCCAAGAAACATTTAGCATAAAATTTATTCTCCGATTTCCAAGTTGTTTTTATGTACATCCACCGGAATTAGGAGGCTTTTAAGTTAATGTAAGTTATTTAGTGGTATGAAAACCAAAAGATGAATTTAGTCATGAAAATAGAATTTCACTTAACAGGACTTGGAATCAAAATATCCTCAATTCCGTTGTGTCGCTGGTTGACCCACGCGAAAATCTATACGTAAGTGATCGAGAACCCTAAATTGCGTAATCCGGACTCTAAACTCGATCAAGTCTTATGGTGTTTTGGCGAATTAATTTTATCAGTTAGTGAAATAATTTTTCTTCGCACCTCCAGGCATGACTTAATGCAAATTCATTTATTAAACAAAATGTTTTGGAAATACATTATGAAATATTTTTTATAAACTATCACCCATAGTGAAATTAATACTATCAGCAGGGTGATTATCTTTTCTAGGGGAAGTACACTCTGATGCCGGATCATATCAAGGCCAAAGAGTGTTACTTTTCTACGATGCCTATTTTTCCACCATTGCCATGTATAACTTAGAAATCAGAATCAGTTTTGCTTAGTTTTATAAACATTTGGAATTCGAAGTTAATGGAACGTATCGTTTCTCTTTCACTGGGGCCAATAATCCAAATTATCGAAATAAATTTTTCATGCCGAATTACACGTTGGACGGATGGATGTTTCATTTGAGCATTGGATTTATCTTCTCGAAAGACCAACTCATATTTGTACTCAACACTTGGTTTTACAAAATGCGATATTTCACTTAGAATTCGATAAAACAGACTCAAGAGCACATCGTTTCATGTCAAATTACGTTTTGAGATTAATCAATACGGCTTATATTTGACTCAATTTTTTTAGCTTCATCCTTAGCAATCTGTTTCAGACCGCAGTGAAAACTAACGGGATAATGGAAAAAAATTGCGCGAGGGGTTTTCATTATAAATCTGATCGAAGTTAATCTCTCTGTTTTGATGGGCTTGGCGTAAGACGGGAAGGGTCATTGTGCCCTTATGAAATAGGATACTCACTAATTTCACTAAGCGCCGTAGTTTTGCTTCAATTTTAATGGTGAATTTTAAGTAATTTTTACATTACCATGGATAATTTGGATAACCGTTCTCATTTCGCCTAAATTTTTTTTGCTATCTGGCACGCAATGTTGTCGCATAATTTTTAATACTTGCGTAAAATCAGGTACATGGTGATAGTTATCTGAAAGGGTCCATTTCATTGCGAAAAATGATGTTATTTTGTGACTCGAAATATAAGGACCCTGTCGAAGTTGGCTATATTTTTTGAATAATGGTTCTTGTGATGTCTCTTTTCACAAAATGTATTTCCTATTATTCTTTCTGTTTTATGTGTTACTCCATGTTGCTCACGAGGCAAAAAATTGAATTGAAATCATGATATCCTCTTCGGCTATAAATTTTAATCATTAAAGAGTATTTCCTGTTAATTTATTTTTCTTTTACCTTCAAAAGTATATTTCTGTCGTTTTCCGTCCCGTCTGGAAGGACGGCTTCATGCGATATGTCAAAACCTACCGTTATCATTAAATGAGTCTTCGTCTTTGTCCCTCGGTTTAATTAACTCCCTTCTCTTGCAGGGTAAGATAATAACGTATTTTCCCTTACCTCTAGTCCTCGGTCAGATCTTTTGCTTGCAAATATAACTTTTCGCCGAAAATTTAACCTGTGCATAAATATTAATTAGCTGCGCCTAAGGTGAATGCAAACAGCACGTTCTTTGTTTATTTAAATATTCTGGATGAACACTGCAGCATTCGTAAACAAATATATTTTCCTAAAATATTGCCATTTTGTAAATTGTAATTGAAAGTCAAAAGATTTTCAGTTATATTGTCACCTGGATTTTCATGCAAGCAGGATGTCTTTGTCGTGTCATGATTGCAATGATCATCATCATCACTGGTCAACAATCCTAGGATTGGTTTGACGCAGCTCTCCACTCAGTTCTCCTATCAGCTAATCTTTTCACACCTACGTATTTCTTCTCTTTCACATCTCTCTTTACTTGTTCCATATATTTTGTTCGAGGTCTTCCTTTTCCATTCTTGCCTTCCACTTGTCCTTCGACGATTGTCTTCATCAGGCCATCATGTCTCAAGATGTGGCCTATAAGGTTGTTCCGTCTTCTTATTAAGGTTTTCATGAGGCTTCTCTTCTCTCCTACCCTTCTTAGGACTTCCTCGTTACTAACTCGGTCGATCCATTTGATTTTCATCATTCTTCCGTAGCACCACATTTCAAAGGCCTCTATCCTTGCTTTCTCCGCTGCGGTCATTGTCCATGCCTCACTTCCGTATAGGAGCATACTCCAGATGTAGGTTCTTATAAATTGTTTCTTTACTTCCATACTTAAGTTTCCCGCTGTAAGCAGGTCTCTCTTTTGGTGGAATGCTCTCTTCGCCCGGGCTATTCTGCTGATAATTTCTTTCTTGCTTCTCCCGTCACTAGTTATCTTGCTTCCCAAATAACAGAATTCATCCACCTCTATCAGTTTTTGCCTCCCTATTTTAATGTTGGTCTTGACTTCTTCTCTTCTGCTGCATGCTAAGATCTTGGTTTTCTTCGCGCTTATTTTCAGTTGATATCTACTCATTACCCTACCCATATTAACCAGAATATTTTTCAAATCCTTCTCTGTTTCTGCTATAACGGCTATGTCATCGGCAAATCTTAGCATGCTAATTTTTTCTCCATGGATATTCACTCCCAATTCCTTTTATTTGATTTCATTAATGGCTCTCTCAATGTAAACGTTGAAAATTACGGGTGACAATGAACAGCCTTGTCGCACTCCTTTCTTAATTCTTGCTTCTTCACAGCTGGGCCCTGATTTTATCACGGCTACTTGGTTTTTGTATAAACTGTGGATGATTCTTCTGTCATTATAAAGAACCCCAATTTCCTTTAGGATTCCAAGCATTGTGCTCTAATCCACGTTTTCAAATGCTTTCTCTTGCTTTGCAATTATAAGATTGAGATATTGCTCATTAAGGCATGAGTCAATTTTTTCATGCCGAAGTATGTAACCTATTTTCTGGCCGATTGCTCTTCCAACTTGGTATTAAAATATCTCACGTCTTACGCCATTTCTAATCCATCCTATTCCAGCTATTACCACCTATATAATTTCCACGTCGTAAATTTAATAGGTGGCAAGAAAATTTCGTAATGTATTCATTGCGCGGAAAATTTTTTTATACATTTAATTTGTAAATTAAGGTGTTGCAGTTACGGTGATGCGGGCTAGATTACACAGGGATTTATTCCAGTTAGAATCTTACATCCGTGTATCCTTTGGTGATACATCCCAAAATCCTCAGAAGCCCATACATAACTATGGTGTTGTTATTCTCGTGGTGGTGTTGTTATTCTCTTTTGTTCTGCAAGCATATTACTCTAACTGGCAGGCAGGTAGTGTGAAAACTTCAAAAGTTGTATAACCAGTATTTATATTTAGGATGCACGTTTATCATTAATGTCATTAAATGCAATGCCAGCTGTCACACATACCTATGTTTGCTACACTGAATTTTCAATAACCGTCCTCTCCTATGCATTAATCGATCAGGCTCGTCATTCATACGTTATTTGTTCATTTACCGGATTAATGACTTTTTGTGCCTAAGTTCACTTGCTCACCTTCCACGTAACCTATTGCTTAAATCACGTCCAAGGGCTTAACTCGTGGTATAAGTGTAAGCTTATGATACTCGTCTACATATCTTACTGTTTTCATCGTGTGATTTCATCGCCTATAGATATGAAATCGTTATAGATAATTTTTTTTATGTGTCGTAAATTCTATAATTTCACTTTAATGTTTACGTCATCGTATTTTATAACAGTCAGGCGAAATTTCACCTGATGAGAAGGGGGAATAAAATGCGCCAGTTTTCGTATTGACATAGATCTCCATCTTAAAAAATGTAGCTACCATATCACTATTACTACTCGTATTTATAAATTATTCATTCAGTGTACTTGTGCTGGGAGACTTCTTTTTCTCCTATTTTTAGGAATCGTCCAGATTACCCTCTTCTATTTATTGAACGAGAATATTTGCGTGATGTGAAATGAGAATATTTCGAAGGTATTAAAGTTAAACTCATAAAATGTATGGTATCGCCGACTTTCATTTTCACATTAACCTGAAATCATTCGAATACAGTCCACTATCGAAATCGTAAAATAAAGTGAAAATTTCCGAGCTCTGCCTGAATCCAACGGAATCCCTTGCGTGTCAGAAAGCTTTGCAATGAGTTCCGCCTCCCCGTTTACGGCTCCCAGTTGCGCTCCTTTTTATGGCGATCCAATCTTTTAGCGTGAGTACTTTTGTGCCCCAGTTTCAGTGGTTCGAGTCATCGAGAGGACTCCGAATATAGCAAATATAGTGAAATGGACTCCCATTCACACCAGACCTCCCGGAATTCTCAGGGATCTCCGTGGCCTCTTACGCATTTCGCCTGCCGTCGGCATGATTTTAGAGGAAATGATGGGGAATCGGTGGAAAACAGGAATTAACTAACTATACCTCTCGCAGGTGACACTGTGGATTAATTAGCGCATTTGCGATCGAGGCCGACCAACCGCCTATAGCAAAACCTAGTATTTCCCTCATTTGCTCAAAACGAGCTCTGTTTGTGGCGTTCTTCTGTGAATAGCGTCATCATATGCATGCCCTCTCTCATTCTACGAGGTTTGTCCTTTTCCTTCCAACCCCTCTCTCCTCCCGGAAACGAGGCATTTTGAAGTGGGCGTATCATTTTGGGCAAATGGTAATTACCACTACCCTGAGTGGTCTCTCTTTGCCGGAATCGACTCCGCGAACACCGGATGATCGTAGTGGATGGCTTTTGCACCTGGAAACTCGACGTAGCTACTTCGGTTGGAAACCATAAATGATGTGTAACTAAGTGATAGGAGATGATGACATTGGTAATATTCACCTGTCGTTTGCATTTGTTGGTTGTAAGATTCTTGTTGAGTGGAATTAATTTCGATTTAAAT
Source organism: Ischnura elegans (assembly GCF_921293095.1). Taxonomy (NCBI): domain Eukaryota; kingdom Metazoa; phylum Arthropoda; class Insecta; order Odonata; family Coenagrionidae; genus Ischnura; species Ischnura elegans. The sequence continues at coordinate 69,586,414 of NC_060250.1, forward strand.
TTCTTATAATATTGAGGAGTCGAATATAATAGCATTTTTCAATGTGAAACCGAAGAGAGTTTCATTATTATTGATCCAACCAATAGTCCGGTACATCTGCTTAAATTTATATTTATTCGGAGATTTATTCTTTTCTTCAGGTGGGTTATCAGATGTTTATTCTGCAAGTTACCTAATAATTATCCGGTGATAGTTGTCGAGCTTGTAGTTTGTGTAATTTCACCTCATATCGTGCAGTATGTTTGTTAAAATCTTCTGGTTCTATAAAGTATTGTTAAAAAAGTTCGCACAGCAATAAAATTAATTTTCATAGTAATAAGTCTATGCGAGTAATAAGAAGTGAGTATGAGAATAATCCGGGCTGGGTTTGTGTAATCACGCCTTGTCATACGGTCGTTCTTTTCATTCTTAGAATTCTTGATCATGATACTTCGCCTGGACTACTCAGAATATCCAAATATGCAAGGAAAATAATTGAGAGATTTTAAAGAAATTGTTTCTCGTAGACCTTCTGTAGTACTTAGTGGCAATATTTACTTCTGCTCTTTCTTCATGATTCAATAGACTTCGGTTTCCACCCGCGTTGCTCTTTTAATTCCTTTCGGAACGTTGCATCACGTTCGCCAATTTGATTGAATCGCGAGTATCTTCTGGGAGGGGATTTAGATTCAGGCATCGAAAGTTTTCATTTTATTACGTGGCATGCATATTATTCGTTTTTTCCGGGGACATATGTCTTTTATGGCTTGACTTCGCCTCCGGTCATAACCTTACCTACGGAGTTACGCGAATTGCCGTTTCATTTAGTCTAATATTACCCGAAAAGTACTCTGGGAGAGTGCCTGGATACATTTTGGTTCATGTTACATTTGCTTCTATTGAAACTTACTCCGATATACTTCGTCTGTTCCCTCTTCTCAAACGTAAGAAAATTTTTATTTCGCTGTGCTAGCATAATACTTATAAAAAAGTTTTGCTATTTCTTCTTTCATGGAATTTCCTAATTTTTCATTCAATGCTTTGTGTCTTCCGGTTTATAAGTTTGCAATCATTACAAGTATTAAAGTTCGAAAAAGGGGGACAACGACAAAAAAATTCGGCAAAGCATTATAATTCTTTTTGATGTTTCATTTCGTTAACTTTTGGATATTTTACCCTTTATTAATAGCATAAATTGGTCTCCTGGAAGACATTGTGGAAAAAAATTCAAGCCAGTCTCAATTTCGTGGTTTAATGTTATAAATAGTTGGACTAATTGTTGGTATTACTGAATTATTATTGGAATACCTATACAATCTCACGTATATTACAGGAAATTCAGTTTTTATCATCTCGTTGTGGAAATTCTCTGAAGCGTATCGATAAATTTTTTATGTAGTTGCCGTGTCAATTAACTGTGGCTATGCGTAGCTAGGAATCACGTTCCAATCTCTTTTTTTGCATATTTCGTCGTTCGTTTTGCTTTTTTCTCCTATCTACTTGTGCTTTTCTTTTTACCTTGTCGTCAAGCCCAACCTCCTCTGTCTTGCCTGGCTCCTTATACCGATGCCCAGCTTTCAGACAACCTATCGCATGCATGAACGCCTAATGCGCTGTAAAATTGGATCGCTACGTGTAAGGATAGCGACGCAAATTGAATCTCTTACCCCGGCCCTGAGTTGTCTAGACCCATCGTCTAGCCGTGTTATACCCTCCTTCCTTGCTATCGTGAATCTGTTCCGACAGGTTTGTCACTATATTTATGGCCGAAATTTCCCCAAGAGAACCCACCTGACCCGGAGGCCCGGAGCACATTATTCTAATAAATATAATTTTAGAGCTATAAGGAACCTTTTTTGTAAAGATGCTTTGTAACGCCTCCAAGGACACCAATTTCTTGTATCCTTCAACTAGGTTGTTTTAGACTGCACATTTGGAAAATCGTTAGTTTGATTCGTTTAATATTTTACAAATTATTTAATTAATTTATTTGCTATCAATGTCTTTTTTCAGAGCTGAATTTCCCGACTGCCGATGTCGTGATCATGTTATCTTTTTGAGCCCAAGTGGAACTTAAGTCCATTAAGAAGACATAATTTCGTGAATCGAGAGGACTCGTAGATGTTTGGTTATTGAAAAACTGTGTAATTGTTTTAATTGACAGAGATAGGCTCACGTGAAAAATTTCCGCTGGGTTTCATTTTAAAACGTAAATTTTTGTACTAAATACAATTCAGTTGTGGTATATAAAAGTCCGCAATAATATTCATGTTTTATCCCTTGCTGTTTCTCAAAATTTAATCTTCTTGGATCTTGTATTTCATAGGCTTTTTTAATTAAAATTCTTTATGTATGTCCTAAGAATAAAATAATCATAAAGATGGATATGAATATGGGTTGCCATTTATGTAGACGGCAGTCGTTGTCCTAACTGAATACTAGCTCCGTTTCAACAAGTAGTGAATGTATTTTTGGCGAATTCCTTATCCATTCCCTATGTTAATTTATTTCATTTTCTTTATGCCTCGAATACTCGTATATTTTAAGATACTGCCTCACATTTTTTACGTCGTGGGCTTTTGAAGGCTTCTGTCTAGGAAGTACTGTGACTAATTGATATTGAAGAAATTTGAACTGATACTTATGATTTTAATGTCCCCATCTCTCTTAGATAAATTAATAGGTACCCACTTTTTAAGTGCATGATTCGTCATTTATAGCTAAATTCTTAATTATGGCCAATGTTTCCGAGTTGTAACGTATTTCATCTTATTTTCACTAGACATGAGAAGCGAACTTATGTTTTCTTGAGAGCTACCTAATTACAAATTGCAATAACTCGCACTGATGTCTTCTATTAATGCTTTCTAATATTCGTTCTGTTATCAGTTAATGCTGCAGGAAATGTTGTTTATTTTGGCTTACTTTTATCGACAAAACTTTCTTTAATGGCTCTCCTGTGAATGAAGTTCTACAAGAAATATTTGAGTCGTTTAGTAGTTTAATTAAAATGCTTAGTTTCCTTACCATCGATGCATATTTTTATTACATACATACCTGCTCTAATTTACTACAATTTAATTAGATGTCACCATCAATAATTACTCTTGTAAATTAAAATCCTTGCAAAGTAGCATTTTCAATCGCACAATTATAAATATATGAGTTGTACTGAGTCGTATTCAAAGTATCAGAAATATCTCGTGTTTTTTCCCTACTAGCCATCTTGTTGGTTTAAATTGCCAACGAAATGTGCTTCTTTACAGTGTCGATAGGTATGCCTACTTTATACCCCCTGAGGCTGAAGTCGTTTTTAGGCAAAACTTTCACGAAATAATATATTGTAGTGGCATAACCAAAGGAGTATTTGTGAAGCTCTACGAAGGAATGTATTATGTATTCCTTTACCAAAAATTTCTTTAAACTAACTTTATAATACTTAGTTTTATAAAATTAAAAACGTGTAGTATATCGGCCTGTTTTGGAGGGCAGTACCACGATGGAGCCCGTAAAGAAATATTCCCGCTGTCGTTTTCTTGCATAACAGCAGGTTATATTGAATAATAATTGTAATTTAATAATTCTGGTGTCAGTTAATATTTGAATTCTTTAGACAAACAATATTTCCCGAGAGGTTTTGCGTTAGGTATGTGTGGGATACAAAAAGATTCTAACTTTATCATTTCTATCTGAGTATTCGAATGAATTCCATTTTCCTAAAAACCCCGTTACGTAGTTAAGTTGGTAGTGTTGGATGAAAAAGCTGTGTAAATGGCCACCATGAAGCACATTCGTTGTTGATTGGCGATTAGATTTGAGACTTACGCATCGTGTTCCATAGCCATTTAATCCATTCCAATTCCCTTCGGTACACCTGCCTCGGAACGAAATTTTATCCTGAATCGCTGGTTTTCCTTGCTTGTAAAGGCATGTTCCCCTCCCGACAGATATGTACGATCTCTCCCGGAATCGATTCAACGGCTATCCTCTTCTTCGGAACGAGTCACTGCGGCTGCAATTACCAGTGTCCATTTACAGATCAACGTATTTTTATCCCAGAAAGAGACCTGGGATTTAATTCGAGCCTCCGTATTAATGGCATGAAGTTTTTATTGTATACATTGGTTATTTAGACTCTCTTATCCTAAAATGGTTTTTAGCCACTGAATTAGCCACTATTGCCAAATTTAATTAAATGAAAGATCGTAGCACTTTTCCACAAGATTGTCAAGAAAAATCTTGTGGGAAAGTGCTACGATCTTTTATTTATTTAAATATGTCTAACTTCCACCAATTGAAGCCTGAATCTGTTAAACTATTGCCAAAGGAAATTCCAGCCGAGGACGAAATTATTTTTATTGATTTTTATTTTCATATTTTCAGTTTTTACCTATTCGTAACCATTACTTATGAAAATGCCTCGCTTTGGCGGTAATATTATATCGTTAAGTTTCGAAAAATCATAATCTGGGAAAACCCTACCAATGCAATAATATTCGCGACCCCTGCAACTATTGAATGATGGTTTAATGGCTTTAGAATGGTTAGCGAATTTTTTTAGAAAATTTTATCCTGAGATACCCAGAACCATCGTGGCAATACGCATGTTTGAAGCGCCTTACAACATGCATGCATGTCATTAGTATGCATATGAATTACGCGCTCCATTAATTCATGTGCCATTCGGAATAAAGTTCATTAATTATTTTAAACTAATGACATATTTACTTTCCCGCGGTGTAATGAGACTTGATAACTTCAAGTGTATTTTATACCTCAGCATCGATGCTAGCTGTGTCTTCTGTTGCAAAACAGTTTGAAACTGTGTGCGCGTTAATGTGTTTCATCCGTATTGGAAATGATGCATCTGTCACATTGTGTGACATGCTCTTATTATTTTCTCTCTAGTGTTCTCCACGAGTGCTTTCGCGCCATTTTATAAAGGCGCCTGGAAACGAAGTTTCCGGATGTATTGAATCATTCCAGAAATGGCGAAAGCAATTGGAGTTTGGAAGAAGTAATTTAAGCCTTCCGTAGTTCCGAAAGAACTTCTCTCGCGTCTGTGTGGCTTTAGCTTTCACGTGCAGGAAGAAATCCGAAACGGTCTATCTTGTTGAAAGTTAACATGGAAGCCTGAGAAACACTCTTTCCAGCTGCCAAAAGTTTTTAGAATGCATTTTGTGGGCGTAAAAATCGTGTTTAAGGGATATAAATTGGCGTGGTTCTAGCATATAGCGTTCATTCCCATTGAAAGAGTGGCTTACCTTCTTCTATTAACCGCTTTAAAAAAAGATGCGTATCGAAATACAGATTATGTGCATTTTTAAACGAAAATATGTTTAAATAGATGGTAATATTCTATTTAGTATATAAATAGTTCATTCCATGGAGTATAAGTTTAGAATGTGGAGAAAACTACGATTGTTTTAATTTTGCATAATCTCCAAAAAATTTACCTCTGATGAAATTTTCACTTTTAGTTTGAATTACATTTTCGTGGATTATACCTTTTTTGAGGTTTGGTTTGGGACAGAATTATCACCACTACAGTGCAGCGCTGCAACGGCTTGAAACGTATCTTCCTAAGGAAAATGGCCGTACATTTCGTATTAGTATTTCCGTGTTGGATAGCCTTGTATTTTTAATTGAATTTCTTGCAAACTCTACATCATTTCCATAGCCTCTAAAGTCAGAGTCTCTGTCACCTACTTTCCATGTTTACGTCCGTAATAAATATGCTTTCTACTCTCTTTTAAATCCCTAATAAGAATATTTTCTAAAGTACCCACTGTCTGATTCTCAACTGATTTCCAGCATTTGTCATCCATCATCACCACTGTTTTTAACTTTAAATGCCGTAATATCACTGTCAGTACCGATTTAATGGAGCGGTGCCTTTTCGCTCACTATGCTTTTGTGCAATGGAAATTTGTGTTAAATATTCTCATGCAAATTGAGCCCCGGCTTCTCTTTAGTGTGTCTTCGGTTTCCTACTCCTAATATTGCGATGGAATCTTTATATATATCAACCCGTGATATGCTTGTTGGCGGTTTGATTCCTCTCATGTAAATTGCCAAGTAATCAAGTTGACTAATTCTATATGTGCCGAGCGATAATTAATATTTCTAACGATTACGTTTGTAATTGGTACATAACAAGATGCCTAATTGTTTATGTACTTACGGAATAGGACCGTTTTTGTATGCAACTGAATGGGGCTAGGCCTTGGTATTTGATTCAGTCTCCGAGGCGATCCAACGATTGTTGTTTCCCTCCAGTTTGAGTTTGTGAAGCACTCTCAGAGATATGATAAGCGTGGGAAACCTGGTCATTATGGATATCATATCTAATGCACCTAGTATCGCTATTCTCGCTTTATCTTTGACCCAATATGTTTTTTGCCAGCCAGCTTTCAATATTTTTGGGTCGCATTTTTCACGTCAATTTATCGTGTAGGTAGTAATTACACATTTTATGATTGATGAATTGAACATGGAAAACATTACGACTGAATGTACAGAATTATCAATGAAAAAGCAGATATGAGTTGTTTTTCATTCTTCGATTATTTAAAAATGAAATATAAATAAAATAAAAATCCACAGTTATGGTTCTTTTTATTAACCCATTTTTTTCCTTACAGATATGTACCTGAACTTTGGACTGATTTTTGAGACTGATTCGTTTAGACTGTTTATCCTCAAGTTGTAGCCGGTGAGTATCTTCTACATTGCCTCTTTCAGCCTTTTTTCATGCGTGCATTTTATCAGTTACACGAAACAAGGTGTCGAAAGCCTGGTTCTTTTATTATTTTATATCCAATATAAAAAAGAGTTACTTTTGGCTTTCCTCGCGTCAATGATTAAAGCTGGTCCACGTTTCTTCTCCTCTGCCGCAGACCTCGTTAAACGTGGTGGAAGAGCTTCATATTCGCAATGATAACACTTCATGACTTCCAATTTTTTTAAAAATTACTTAGTAAATTTATTAGATAAATTGTGGGCTCTACGATTTGTTATCATTGCTAATATATGTATAATTATCATATTCATGTTGTTCGTCAATGTACAATCACTAGGGGTGAATATGGAATATTTCAGACGTTGTTTCTTCTAGAAATTATATGAAGCCAGGTGTCCATGATCTTTTGTTTGTTTTCTCTATTAAAATTATTTTTATATTATTTTGTCTCCAAAGCTTCTCTGCAAATACGCGTTTTTTTAAGTATTTATGTGCTGCGAGGATAGCGGGGTTCTCGTTGTCATTGACGTGTTCTTTTGCAGCGTGCTCGGCGACGGCCGATTTCTCTGCGTAAGCCACTTGGATGTTCCTTGACTCTAGTTTTGATTGTTCTCCGAGTTGCTCCGAGGTAGACTATCTTGCTTGTCTTACATTTAATCCAGTATACTCCTTTCTCCATTTCATTTTTATCCTTGATCTTACCAATGAGTCCCTAATAATTCCCCTTGGCTTGAAAATCTTTTTTGTGTCGTGTTTGAGCAACTATTAAAGTTTTTCTACCGATTAAGGTAGGTTCCCAAGGAGTGCTTAAGGAGAATTTCGGGAGCCTACCATTCCATCATGCACTTCCCTCTTCAATTCACAATGAGACTTACTCCCTTTCATTCTATCTAAAAATCCTATTCTTTTCCTTCCTCTCCCTCGTTTATTTAACATTCTACCCTCTAACACTGTTTTCAATATCCCATCCCCGCTAAGTACTCGCTCCATCCATACTTTCTGCTCCTCCGTACCTCATCTAAAAGCTCCCTCTTCTCACCCTTCATGTCCTGCACTTCGTCGTTCCTCCTCCTCTCCGTCCATTTCACTTTCTCCATTCTTCGCCGCACCCACATCTCGGATGCCTCGAGTCTCCTCTCGCCCTCCTTCCTTAGTGTCCACGTTTCTACATCGTAAAGCGCTACACTCCAGATCAGACTCTTCACTAACCTTTTCTTTAAATTCTTACATAGCGAACCTCTCAGAAGCTCCTTCCTGTTCATGAGCGCCTCTTTTGCAATTCTCCTCCCAATGTCCCTACTACTGTATCCGTTTTCCTCTAACGTACTTCCTAAGTAGTTGAACTGCTCAACCTGCTCAAGTTTTTCACCACCCAACTTAATCTTAAGTATCACATTCCTCTCTCTAGATGCTTAAAAAACCGCACAACATTGGTCTTCTTGTGATTAAGATTGGGCAATTTAATTGATAATTTTTTCGCTTGCCTTTGTTATATGGCATGTATGCTATCTTATTCTCGCCTGTCATATTACCTCCTTTTAAAGTTGGCCGCGGTCGTAATTTCAGTGTGATTGTCTTATTTATTGTCTTGTATTAGTATCCATTTTCCTGCGAGGATATTGGTCAATCTCTCTCTTGTTCTTCTTTCTTATGATACACATGATGGTTGTGAGAGTAGTTGATCGATGAATTGATGCTGTCATTTCTCCTTGTATTTGTGCCGGGTGATTATTTTATCTTGCATAGAGATATCTATTTCTGTTGGTGGGTTTTCCTGTTGATCGTATGCCCCTACGTGATATCATCTCTCTTGACCAATATTGTGAGCAATGTTCTATCCGTTTCACATATTTTCTCCTGAATTAACTTGCATTTGTTTTGATTGCTAAGAATACGTCGTAAATATTTAATTTGGTTATTTTAAATTTATATATTTCACTTGAGGAAAGAGTTCACACAGGTGACTCAATTAATTACATTAACTTAAAAAATAATTATTGAAGTACTGTTGCATCATGACTGAATGTCTCTACTGAAGTAGTCTGTACTGAATAATACTCTTAATGCTAAATCAGAAAAGAAAAGATGAATCCTAAAATTATTATTTACTCGAATTAATTTTCTGAAATGCTATCCTATAATCTTATTTTTTCCTTGGCAACTGCGACTGAGCATTACATTTTATGAAAAGATCTTTTGTTTGTTGTACGCGGTGATATTTTTTTATTTTCATTACTTTTACCGATGGTTTACATCTTTCAAATTGTGTATCCTTAGATTTGATATGTTGATTTTGTTTCCAATTTTATGTAAATTTATAGGATTAGATTTTCAGAGTAATGTGAATTTAATGACATGCGTGTGTAATGAATATTGGATTGAAAAAAATCCCAATGAATGGTGAAGGAAATTTTAATTTTTAATGGGGAATAGCCTACATTTACTTAACCCGCGTATTTGATATCTTGTACTTCTAATGCGCCATCATGAGGTGTAGCAAAAATGGAGTCTTCATATTTTTTCCATCTTTCGTGCTTCTATGTGTTCTCCGAAATTGCCATCCATGGTTTTCAATCTTGGTGCTGGAGAATACAGTCAATGAACCCCATGGCTATGCATTGTTTGCTCCTCTTTTATTCAGACCCAATAAATTTGAGCCTTTGTATGCATTATGTCTTTAGCGAATTAATTTTGTGAAAATTTCCCGCATTTACATTTACACTACTAGAAAAGAAACTGATGAACCCACAAGAGTCAGCGCTAAACGGTTGACTTTATTTACCGTTATGTCCTCAGAGTTGTGGAACGGGTTAAAGTGGATAATATAATCTGTTAAGTAATGAAGAAGTGTGATTTTTGGCTAAGTGGTGTTGAAGGTTTGTACCTCTTGAAGCTATTTCAGCTGTGTCGAAAGATGGATAAACCATTTATGACATAAATATGTGTATTACTAAATGTATATTTGGAGAAATTCTTTGTGAAAATATATATTATTATATTTATCAATTCTAATTACGGGGCAGGTAAAAGCATAATTTTAGCTGTATTCATTTAATATTTAATCGATAAGAATTTAATATTTTACTTGTTATTTCTCTTTTACGATGGAATTGATAATTGTAAGGAAACTAAGTACATTTACATGTCAGTCATGCACTAAGTACATTTACATTTGGCTGTATACATTTTGTGATTGGTAGTGGAAATACGTAAATAGATTAGAGTATAAACCGTGAATAGGATGAATGCATTCGAATTTATTTTTATAAAAAGTTAAGATCTTCGGTTCGTACACCCCTGAGAATATTTATCAAAATTTAGCTTTTTAAGTTTTTTTTAACATTTTCTCATTTTTCCACTAGGGTCTCTCATATTTTTGCTGTTATGTTGGTCTGTTTACAATAATAATGGTATTTGTATGAATTTACTTTATTTTCAATCGGGGAAATAGCGCAATTTATGGTATCGAAGTAGAATTACTAATGCATGAATTATTACCAAATGGAATGAGAATTACTTCTGTAGAATGTATTTGCTGCGGCCTCGTAACCCTTTCTAATCCAGTGCTACTTTTGGGAGAATTCAAATTTCAATATTTTTCATCATGAAAACTTGTAAATTTTGCAATCAATCACAATTATCGTGGCAGCTGAATATTTCGTCATTACAATTAACACCACAAAATAATGAGTAGTTTAGATATTTCCTAAACAGAACATATAATGTATACATTTTAATGTTGCTTAGGAGCAACATTTGGTTATAATGGGTTAAATGGTGGATCCCTAAGATCTTCGTTGAAGTAGAAACTCCAATGTATGAATTATTATCAAATGGAATGAGACTTACTTGTGTGGAATGTATTTGCTGCAGCTTCTTAAATGGTGGATCCCAAAGATCTTAGCTGTCACGGTAGATGAGTTTCAGTCTGAAATTCGAACAAATTATCGAAGTTCTGGTCTAGAGTCTACTCAGAGGTCTTGTGCGATGCCTGTTTCCTTCATCTGCAGAGACTAAATGCTTCTTAATCCATGTAAATCTTCATTTGCATTCTGCTGTTCTTTTATTCATTCATTCATTCCTTTGTTTCCAATAGACTTGAGTAATCCAGAATGCATATCATTCACCCATCCCGAACGTTAGAGACGTTTTCTTCAATTTCCCATGCGATCTTAGCCGATTTACTGAACCATCGAATTAAACGCCAATCATCATGTTATTCATCCTCTTCGCTGACGCATTCGTAATCAAATTTGCGTCAGGGAGCAAGTAGACCGTGAGTTCCCTCGTTGATTTTATTTTGCCTAGTGACTTCAATTCCCTGCCGACGAAGCGGATCTTATGCATAATAATGACTTTCTTTGCATATTTTCCTTCTGAGAATCACTCTGCCATCTTCCGGTAGCTTGCGTTCCGCGCTGCTAATGTTCCTCAAGTTTTGGGGTTTGATGCATTAATTTATCACTGTAATAAGAACGGTAGTCTGCATTAAAACTAAAGATATCTGCTGAAAAGCATGTATTGCCGTAAAACATCTGTAGTATTTAAGTATACCGGGACTAGCCACGGTGATAACTTTTACGGAGTCACCCGCAATGCACAAATTGTGCGAAAAATCTGTAGCACCACTTGTGCGAATAGAAGGACGTAGAATCCCAACATATCTTCATATTTTGCTATTCCAATTCAATGCTTTTTTTTGACTCGTCTACAGGTTTGTCTCCTTGTTGAGATTTAAATTGAGCCATATCGTCAACTCCGATGCTCTTCATATCGAAATATATTAAGTTCCTCATGCATGTCCTTTTTGTCAGGTCCTTTCTATTAATTATGTATTTTATTTCCCTAAGGCGAATGCTAGAGTGACAAGGTTGAAGTGATTAATTGGAATGGGCTTTATTTATATTTGGTTTACCTTTTTAAAAGGAAATTGTAACATATTGAGTGGATACTTTCCTTGTAGGTTAATTATCTAGTCACTCCTAATGCCGTTATGAAATTGAATTATGAATATTTATCATTTCTCTCTCTAAGGGATTTTCATAAAATCAGTAAATAAAAGAATAAAGCTGCGCAAAAGAATCATTCGAGGTCAAAAAGTAAGGTTATCTTATTTTAATTAGAAATTTCAGTGAACTATAAGGCTCGGATGAGCATGGAAGGCAGTTTTCTTCCATGTTTATGAATAACTTTCACTTTACGGTAAATATTTTATTTTTATTTTGTCATTTCGAGTTCTTGATTCTATAGCTGTTACCTTTAGAGGATATTATTTTGTTTTATGGTATTATTTTTCTTAAGAATGCTCCTTTTAAAAATTCTCGTTTTAATTACATCTTTCAGAATTAAATACGGTCTATGCCCATATTACCATTCATCCCCTAAATTTCTTAAGAACGGAGGAGAAAAATTCTGAATTTGTGGTTTTTAATTCATCTTAGAGTATATGATACCTTTTTGTGGACATGTTATTGGGTGTGTTAAAAATCATTCTCAGAAGTATTATCGGAGGTACAACTTTTGCATTAGAAGTAGTTTTAGTTCATGTAATTATTACTCTAATTATTTTTCTCTTTGTAGAAAATATAAGCAAGCAATACAGTTGACATTTTTTGGTAATTAATCTCTCTTATGCGATAGTTTTTTTGGTATGGAAGGAATGGAGAGTAGCCATGGGATAATAGGAAAGTGCTAAGGTGAATATCTTTAGCAAGTAGAAAGAGATGAGGAGGAAGGCGTTCGAGATTTGGGCGTAGAGAAGGGTAGAAAAGGTGAAGTGGACCAACAGGAAGAGGAATGAAGTGCAGAACATGACGGGTGACGAGAGGACACTTATGTGGGAGACTCGGAGACAGAGAGTCTGGGTGAAGCGAATACTCTGCGAGGAGGGGGATGTCAAAATCCGTGTACAAGGAATTATGATCGGTAAGCAAGTGAGATGGAAGAAGAGAATATGATTTATAGATAAAATGAAAGGGAATAGGCCTTGAATAAAGGCCTACCCATGCGGTGACGACAGGAATTCCTCTCGTCCGAGCTGGCTTTTTTCGTGCTCATCGTGAGGGAGACTTGATTTATCTGTCACTCGGAAATTTATTTCAAAGGCCCGCAGGGTTTAAGCCAGCCATATAGCATGTATTTTAGAAAATTTCGTATCCAATTTGCTTGGTATTAAACCAGTAAATATCCTATTCGTGAAGCGAAGGCATTCGTTTTAAAAGTTCATTTCCCTCGCGTCTGGTTACCTCCCTTTTTCCGTGTGTGAAATTCATAGAAATCCGCGAATGAGATAAAATGTAATCAGCAAATGTAAAGAACTTGGGTAGCTGAAAAGATTATTTTTCTTTCCAATCTTGGCCGAGAAAAGAAAAGGCCATTAAACTTTGAAACTTTTATCAGTCTCGCTAAACAAATCTTTGTTGCCGCTACGCGTTCGGTAAGCTTGCATGGAGAAATTTTCCGTCATGCTATTTAAATAAGTGTCGTGATTTGGATTGGAGTCACTATTGCTTCAAAGTCATTGAGGTTCGTGGAATTTTTTCTTTAACTCACGTAAATGCGTTTCTCTTCGATGGGTAAATTATTTGTTGGTGCGTTCGAAGATGTGAATCTGTATATAAATGTGGATGATGTTATTAAGCGTTAATTGAATTTTATTCATTCATTTTAATTATTTCCCCACCACCGAAAACAGCGCTGTTTAGCATTTACATCGGGGTTTTCATAAAATTTAACAATTAAACGTACACGAACATGCATGTCCTGGAAAGGGACAACCTACCCAGTCTAGGGCTTCAATCCTCCGCCACCGAGGCCGGCCGTTATTACCACTTGGGTGCTGCTCATCATTTCAATTTTGGCTACCTATGACCATTTCAACGTAGTTGGCCATGTAAGTGGATATTTTTCTTTAGCAATGTTTGAATTTTACTTTAAGCAAAAAAGACAAAAATTTTAAACTACCTGCATTAAATAATAAGTAGGAATGCATTTACCTGTATGGATCAGGTTAGCTGGTTTGAGGAAGTGCTTTATTGAATCCATCTTTTAAAAAGTAGGTATAATTTAGGATAACCGTGTGGTGCTTATTCATTGCCCTTGATCACTTTCAACCGATCCTTTGCCAAATTATTGACCCCACGGATCAACCCATCTGGGTATGAAATGTTTTTCATTTAAGCTTAAATTTCATATGGAATGGTAAAAAACGGCATAAGTTTTTGATTGAATAATGGAGTAGATTTTTTATAGCTCCAAAATGACTTGCCAGCCTAATGCTTTGCCTTTTTTTATCTCTCTTTGGTTGCGATTTGCTATATGTAAAAATATGAAAATGCCAACAAAACATGAAATATTTCAATATGGACTTTATTAACATTATTATATTGCATCATTTTCATCTCCTTTCAAAAAATAATTTAGAAGACCATTATGCATTGTCCCTTAACGGTTTTTTTTATATACCTGGTACTCGGTCTTTAGTTTCAGTTATATTTTAACCTGTGATGAATTTCTGGGAAAACTGCGCAGCATATTTGCTTTGGGCTGTCTGTAAAGCTAGAGTCGTAGAAGGCGGAAGAGAGTTCGTTCCGTGTGTCCAAGTGCGAAAAGTAAAATTAAATTGATAGAAAAAACTAATAAGATTGTTCTCTAGTTGTTTCGTGAACGTAGGTGGTGGGCTGCGTAAGTATTGAGGTGTAGATAGTGTTGTTAGGTGATGTGATGTTGAGTTTTGCGTAATATAAGGCTGAAATATGAGTAGGGAAAATGTAATAGAAAAAAAAGTAAAATTAGCAAAAATTTGGCTGGCGAAGGGTTAAGCATTATTCTTTATGGAAGATAAGGTGAGAGATAAAATGTGTAACGACCTGAAGAGTGGAAGTAATTGCGCGAGAGAATTCGTTTTTTTGCGTGTGAAATTTCATATTTATCATTTCTTTATAATTATGTATGGCTTTTTTGACTGAAACTTCTCTGTATCGCAAATGTAAAATGAACTTTGCTTGGTCAATTTAGTTTATTAACATCAGTTTTCCATCTGTTTAACCTTAGTTTTACTTTTTGAAGTTCTGCTGCTCCTAATGATTAAAGTATGACATTGTAAATCGAAACTTGTGTTTTTCCATTTGAATTCTACTGCAGCTTTTTGCATATTGTACGATTTTTCCACTACGACATTTCCATTTTCCATACGACATTTCCATTTTAAAAACTTTCATTTTGTGTAAAATTAAATTGAAATAACTGTATGTGTATATCAATGAGTATGATCGGTTGTTTTTATGCCGCCTCACAAAAGCAACTGAACTTGAAGATAATTTTCCTTGACTCATCATTTCGTGAATCACTTTTTTTTTGCTTGCACAATTTCGATTAGGCAAAATAAAACAATTTACGGGGCATGAAATTTCTCTGGTGCTTAAATTAGAGAATATTCTTTTCAAAAACATAATTTCCTACCATAAGAAATAATATGCATTCATTTAGTGCGACATTTCTCGAATCGTGAAACAATGGAAAAACATAAGCTTTCTGATTAAAATATTTCCAATCAATTTCTTTATTAAATTTATCTTTCAAGGGGGGCTATTCATTGTATTTTGCTACGATTGTGTAACCATCAAGTCGTGCATATTTTCATTTTCCCGTTTCCTTCTCGATTATCTCGCGGGCGTCTTGGATAATTGCAGTTGCCGGTGAATATTTCGGTATGCCGAGTCGTATCCCCTAATTGGGCATCGTATAATGCTAACTGGCCTCCCCGTCTCGAGAAACTTCTTAATAACTTCTTAGTGAGGGGGGAGGGGATAAAATCCAAGGAATCCCATCAGAGGCTTCCATTCTCTCCCAAGAAGAATGTCTCCTTTGGGACTGATTCTTTCCCTTTCTCAATAGGGATAGCAGAATCCTTCCCTTTTCGTTCGCTGATTCCGTCCACTTTCGTGAAATTCGGCCGAGGAATACTAAGAAAAAGTTTTGCCTGTTCGTAAAAATACATATTACTTTCAATGAGCTTAATGAACTGCATAGATCGTCTGCTTCGCTTTTTTTATAGTACTTCTATCTCGTAGTAATTAGCAATTTTCCTCGACAGTATATGTTTTAAATGTGGTTATTTAGGGACTTACGCTTTTTTATCTAATACTCTATGTTTATCTCTCTCCTCATCTTATGAGAAAAGTAGTTACTGGTACCGATGGAGATGATACTGTTGAGGTGGCTAGATCATTGGCTTTACATACCTAGAATGTGACTTTAAATCCTTACCGCGCGGCGATAGTTATGACGATTTTCGAGGGAATCCTGAACCCTACTTGGTTGCTACGAAGAGGAAACTCCAAACGTGATTTTTTTCAGTATTCATTAAAATCCCTTCCTCTCAGCAAATTCCCATAGCCAATAAAAATATTTTCTCTTCATTCGAGCTTGATTTTTGAGAATTACTAAACGAGATACGTGCACTATGCCTTGCGAAGTTGGAGCAATAATGGTAGTGGAATTAAATAATCTTTAGAGAACGCATTGCTACTACTCCACCTGTCGTATTTGTATAGATATTTGACGAATAATTCATTAAACATTTTTATCATCTTGAAATTTTCGATGTACCTATGTATAAAAAAGTTTGATATTTTCCAATTTTATTTTACCTCTGATGAAATGCTGAGGTAAAGTTTTCAAATTTTTAATTAGAGTCAAATCATTAATTGCCGTAAACATTTCTAGATGATAGCTAATTGTAACTTTTAAAAGATCAATTCGGAAAACGAACAAGGTCTGGTTGAGCAGCAGAGAGCAGTTCTTCCCTTAATACATGCTTACCAATGATTCATGGGCTTTTTATGTCGTCATGAGGATGTTGAGCATGTGTGTAAATCAACCTTTTATAAACCAACCGTTTGATTATCTTGGTGCCCTTATTGATGCTGCGTGCGTATTGAATTAAGGGGTAGATAGTTGTTGAATAAATTTAGGAGGGAAAGGGGGATTTTGCTAGTTGAAAGTTTGGTAGAGGCGAAGGGGAGGAGGCGCTCAGTAGGAGGAGGAAAGAGGCTGGACAGCTTGGAAGTGGCATAGTATAGTGTTCACACGTGCTGCTTGCGGAGTTGGCTTTGTACCCAGCTCTGCCCTTGCCACGTTCCTTCTACCTTTCTCTTCCTGGCCCGCATCCACGCGCGGGATTGTTTACAGCTTGGCCACCCCCGTGCGCTGATGGTGAATATTTTCCACGTCATTCGTAGTCAGGGCCGCCGCCGCCGGAGAGTGCCGGCTCATTACTGGTGGCACTGATAAGCGGGCATTAGTACTTACACCCAAAGCTGTCTGACAGCATTAATTGGGGCGAGAGGCCCTGTGGACTAAGTTCCTGAGGACGCAGCTCCCGGTCCCCGATTCAGACAAACTGCTGTGTCGGCGTCATGCTGATTTATGAATGTAAAAAAATCAGTATTGATCATTATCTTAAAAGGTAAATAAGGTGACTAAAATCGTCCTATCATTGGAGAGGGATTTTCATGTGGAAATAAACGCCAGTTTTGGAGATTACTTTGTTTTGCTCATTGTTTCATGCTTATTCAAAACATTCTGTTGAATCTTTTTCATTCCATTAAAAATTCTAAAACGCCTATTGCCTGAAAAGGGTGTTTTATTGTACGAAATAACTACGACATTGTCGTGATCAAAAATCTTCTTTCCCTAGTACTTATGCCGCGTGGTCAAAAGCAAGGCTCTTTTCCTCAATCTTAACGCGACATCTGTAGCTAAGGTTACGAAAAAATGATATTCAACTATCTAACTTAAAATGAAACAAAATTATTTTCAATTCACGTCTTGTCTTCATTCAGTTTTTTTCGAGTCGCTTTAATTTTTTAACGGAAAGTAGAAATTCCATATTAAGACCAATCATCTCCTTTACGTAGATCTGCTTGTTTTTAGTAACAACCGTCCCTCACCCTCTTTCTCCAGATCTGCTTAGGTTTTTAATACTTCGTTGACCTATCCTTTTTTTATAATTACTAAAAGTGTGTAAGTTGATTACATTTATGGAGCGTGTACGCTGAAGAAAAAGGACCAAAAATTACTCAGCTGTCGTTCGAGATGTGATCATGGAGGAGAATAGAGAAGGTGAGATGGACCGAGAGAAAAAGTATGAAAAAGTGCTTGTATTGTTGAGTGAACAAAGTAAACTTTTAGAGTAGAAACGTTGACGGAGGGTTTGAGTGGAGCGAGTATTAAGCTTGAAGTGGATGACGAAAACCAAATAAGATGGAAGAATTTAAGGTAAGCGGAAGGAAAAAAAATATGATTATGGATTGAACGAATCGAGTGATTATTAATTACTGCTGGAAATTCCAATTGGGAGTGGAGGCAAGCAGGAGCAATTTGCAGAGTGCTTAGTGCAAAAGCTTAATTGCAATGGTATAATCCTTTTAATCGTTATGATTTTCATCCCCTATACCATTTTTTTGGTAATAAAAAAAACATGCTTTTAATTTCAACAGCTTGATATCGAGTTGAAAACGATGTATCTAGGTACACTAAGCCTCCGGTACCCTAAAACATTAATTTCTGATAATTTGCAGCTAACAAAAATGTTTTGTCCCATTTGAGCCTTAATTTTAATGTTTATAACTTTAAGGCTCTGGCTGCATTGGTTTGTATTAACTATTTCAAGACTACGTATTTTACTTCATAATTCCCCATGAAATTACATGTACAAAAAAATAAAAATACACTAGCAGTCAACTTAAAAAGTAACCGGCTTCTATGCATCGCATCAATGTGAGACGACATTTCATCACCTAAAATCTGCGAGTGCAATTTTTTATCCACAGTGAATTTTGTGCATACATTTCCTACCATTGCATTGCTTCGACTATAGTGCCGTTTGGCTAACCCGAAAGACCATCAAAGTCATCGATAATTACTTTAATTTGCGATGCATGCATGCCTAGTTTAACTTTTCTACGCAGCCACCGTGACCACTCTCGTCTTTATTTACTCTGAGGACTTGCATACGCAGAAGCCTTTCTGAAGAAGAAGAATCTCTCTTTTCCTTCCTTACTCACTATGGTAGATAATGTCCTTACTCACTATGGTAGATAATGAAAACCTTATTTTTTCAGCAGGTATACTATGGCATTTCTCTCCCTTTTCCATTTTAATTCCCCTGCACATTTCCCTTCCGCTCCGGTAGCCTGATTCCTCGCCGCACGCCTTGTTCCCACGATCTCCAGTGGCTCTAATCAAACGTGGAGGACCATCTGGACGTTTTAACCTCTTCCTCCTCTATCTCCGACTGTACCCAGTTTCTTTTTTTGCCAAAGTTTTTTTTCTCACGAAAGGAAAACTGGTGTAGGAAATCACCATTGCTGGTAGAATTATCCCATTACAAGTCGCGTTCATGAAATTTGATTTCATTGCTCTCCATTTGATATTTTTAATACCTTCCATTCTCTTTCACGACGGGTGTAAGGTTTAATATCTCTTTGAAGTTCTTGCTTCAGCTTTTTTTTTGTTGCTATTTTTTTCCTTCCTTCCTGGTTTAAAATCGCATGAATAAAAACCCGTTTTTGGTCTGTAAATTCAGCTTTTATGAATGGAATAGCTTTGTGAAGGACATTTTAGCATATAGAGCGAAAATTGTTCTGCATCTCTGTATCTTACCCCGAAATTATTTTCAGCCTGGCGTCAAGCCTCGATTGGACATTTTCGCGAAGGACTGGTACTTCTATAAAATCAAGTTTTCGATTGAAGTCTCTCTCGTTATATCTGGTCATTTTTCCAGGATTTGATTGAATAAATCTTTAGAGCTCTATTTTCTGTGCGTACGGTTTTTCCTGAATTTTGATTTTAAAAAGCTAATTATTTCCATTCACCTTTGCAGAAAACGAAGCGTACAAGTAAACAAATGAGGTAGTGTATTTTGCTCTCAAAAGTAGCTTAGAGGCATTTAAATATATCAAAGCAATGCAGTACATTACTTCGTGATACAATGAAATGAGGTCAATAATCAAGGCCTCGGTTCAAATTTAAGAATTTTTTGTAGAAATATTACTCTTGCGTTCGCTAATATCTTTTTTCCCTTTCCCATTGTTGTAATTTTCTGATTTTAGGGAATATAGTTTGTTATTTCTGGTAAGATTGTTTTTATAATATAAAAGAGGTATGTTGGGTTCAAATTTCAATGGGAATAATATGTTTATCCAGATGTATTAAAACCAAATTATATCGCGTTGTACCTTAAATTGGCGACTGAGTTGGTAATGAGGAAATGCTGAGAAGAGCGAGAGAAAGTTCTTCTAAAAACCTTAAGTAGAAGACGGGACAACTTAGTTGGCGACATTATGAGGCATGATGTCTGATGAGAACAGTAGTGTAGAAGGGCCAGGTATGGCTCCAAGTGAGTTACATGGGACAGGATATAAGGGATGTAAAAGTGTAGAAATGCGTGACAGTGAAAAGGCTAGCGGGTAGGAGAGAGGAATGGAGAGCTGCGTCACTTTTTCAATATTATTTAAACCAATCTTAAAGCTGTTGACTTATGATGATGATGATGAGATAAAAGGCCTAAAAAATTGCATGGAAGATTATATTTTTACCCGGCGGCAAAGCGAAAATTCTGTTTTGTAGTGTTAGCTCAGTTTTACGGTTATCCCTTGCATAGTTCCTACTTACCTACATCGAAAATGTAAGCGAAATTTATTTTTATTGAATAAATTAACATTGATTGGTAACGATGACATGTGTTAGCTTAGTTACAATCAATAACAAATCATATTCATTGCAAAAAAGGTTTGTCAAAATTCTTGTCTCATCTTTTTAATTAATTTACACTTGAATTCTTCTAATTTTATTATTATGTAAAACATTGTAATAACCTTTCATGCCTTTATGTAACTAATTGATGTAATCATATTTATTCATAGCTCTGAAGGAGGTTTAAAAATATACCGAAACGTTAGCCCAAAATTTTGCGTTTTAGTTCTTAAAGATTTACACTCCAAAATACTACTCAACGGGAAAAAACTCGAAATTTTCCTACTATTATACTTGGTGTTTTGTATGAAGAGTGAATGGTGTGTGCACGACTAGTGCTTCCCAGCTCTTGGCGGCAATGACTTCCGGTGTACACGGATCTTCCGTCACCGGTCTCTTCTCCATTTTAATGTTAAGAGATGTCGGCCTGTGTCGCTGATTCATCAGTACCCAGAACAATAAGTCAAAGCACAGACGTTTCAAGGATAGTGGAGTGCGTCGTGTGCTTCAGTTTTCGAAAAACCCCCTCCATATCACCCCTTCAATGGCTGCCCGACTCCAGACGAATAATTCATTATCCTCATCCTCTTTCTTTTTTTCTTTCCGTGCTGAAGGCCACGTGTGCAAGCATCTCGTGTCCGAGCGCGAATTCAAGTCGTCTGTTGATATATTAGCATGTGTTTCTTGTGTGAGCGCTGACATGCCAAATAAGTGACCATTAAGACTTACGGTGCTGTCTTAGTACTGTAGATCCGTACACCAGAGCTGGCAATTTTCTATACTTTGGTGTTATTTCCTAACATCCTACCGTTGATGCAAGGAATAGATTTTGGTATCATTTTAAAGAATGAGTTTTTCTTTTATATTCAATTTGCCATTTTTTGCCATTTTCAATGTTTTATATTATTTCTTAACAACAAACCTTTGATGTGAGGAATAAATTTTGGTATCATTTTAAAGAATTAATTTTTAATTTTGTTTTTTTTTGTTTATTTAGAGGTTAGATTTAGAGTTTTACCACTTTGTTGAAAATTGCCAAACTACGATTTTTCAAAAGACGAATGGCGTAATATTACGCACATAGCTAAAATCAAAGGATTTCACGTTATATTGCACCCATAGCACGCCACGTGTTAAACCTTGTTCAAAACTACTTACTTGGCTCAAATTGGCGTATCAAGGTAGTTAAAAAGTAGCCTGATGGTCCAATTACTAATTTAAATGGCGCATTCCACGGAGGATAGTCATTAGCTGAAAGAGCTGAAATATCTCTTGAAATCAAGCAATAGCAAAAAGATGATTTTTTTCAATCGAGAGAGGAATCTTAAGTCCGTTATCGTGAGTAAAAACTTTGTCGCATATAAAATAGTTATTTTGAGCAGTCGTTAGTCCTCTAAAACTAATTTCATGATTGATGCATGTTATTTGCCGTGATTAAAAAAAATTAATTAATTTGTATGGATCATAAAAAGAAAAGTTACGGCAAGTATGATTATTATGAAGAGGGCTTGTGCTGTACAATGATCTCTTGTGCCCTCCCTGCTAGTTGCGAATCAGCTATTTTAATTAAAACGTTTGATGATTAGAGACAGACAATAAGATAGCAAGTGAAAAAATTGGCGTGGAGAATGAAATCTTTAACGGATGTTTGAGTTTAATTACAATGTTTTGAATTACACGCTATTAGTCGGTAATTGGTTGGCCATTAGCAATATAAAATTGGATAGTTGGCTAAAAAATTAGCATAATGGTAATAAGTTAATCGGTAGCGAAATTAAATCCGTAAATGAAAATTTTATTTACATGCTGTCACCGCATTACATGGAGATCTCATTTTATTCTAATGCCGTTAGTCGAAACATTTTGCTGTCGGCATGTTGAAAATAGATGATGATGATCCTACATCTGCAATATGCTTTGCACGCAATAACGCGGACCGAAGCAAAGATAAGCATGAAGTACACCACAGGAAGAAATTCATCGCGAAAAAGATTCCGAGATTTAAAGTGATTAGATTATAGTATTCTACCGATTAAGGTAGGTTTCCATGGAGTACTAAAGAAGTGATCTGGGAGTCTCCCTTTCCTTCCAGCACTGCCTTCTTTAATTCACTGTAAGGCCTACTCTCTTTCAATCTATCTAAAAATCCTATTATTTTCCTTCCCCTACCTCGTTTCCCTAACATTCTACCCTCTAACACCATTTAAGTGGTTAAGTCTCATTAAAATATGATTTGGAGTCGTAGTGTTATCTTTTTCCGTTCCCATTTTCTCTCTAAGGAAACGATTCATCAGATGCATATGGAGCACGATTCTCCGTGAGTGCGAGGCTTGGGCGTTGACGGCAGCAGAGAAGTTAAGGGTGGAAGCATTCGAAAAGTGGTGCTACTGAAGTATGATGACGATAAAATGGATCGACCGATGAGTAAATGCTAAGAATAGTGGGAGAAAAGAGAAGTCTTTTTCAAACGATAGGGAGGGAGCGGTACAAATTAGTTGGCCACATTATGAGACATGATGGCCTGATGAAAAAAAATCGCAGGACAGGTGGAAGGGAAGGTTGGAAAGGGGTGGTCCCGAATGAGTTATATAGGATAGGTTATTAAGGATGTTAGAGAGAAGAAAACCGTCGATATGAAAAGGACAGCGGGTAGGAAAGAGGGATGGAAAGCTGCGTAAAACCAATCTGAAGATTGTTGACTAAAGATGATGATTTTCTCACGAGAAAAATACTTGTCCCAAACTGTGATCTCCTGCTGCGCCATCTTTGAGTATATATACAGAGGGTTGACTCGTTACGGTAAGGACGCACTCGGGCTGACAAAAGCGGTTGTCAAACCAGGCAAGTGGATACACATCGGTATCGATTAAGCCGTGGCCCTGAGAAACGTGATGTAGTCTGCAGGTGGTCTTTCATCTGTCAGTCGAGTTACAGCTCTGAGTGGAGAGGGGTTGGTGGTTATGAGGGCGGTGAGGGTGAGGAAGCAGGGTGCATCGGGGCGATTCGTGAAAGGGGCGGAGGAATCATGACAGCCGGTTATTGTGCCATGGCCCTCGAGCGAACTCATATGTGCGTGGAATGCCTCAGTCGAGTACCGTCCGTCATTAAATCGGAATATTGTCGAACCTTGACACCAAGTGCATGCGGAAAACCTAAGTGCAATCATCGTGTTGTGCTTTAGAATAGTGCTCTTCGCTGCACTCCGATCCCCGATAGTTATTCGATTAACATTAATTTTTAATGCTATAATTGTTCTTCCTAAATTCACTTTCCTATTTGAGTTGCCTATAACTGAGGCATGAAAATATAATCTCAGTATTTTATTCCTAAAGAGCCCTAAAAATTCCAAATCGATAGCGCAAGTTTGAAACCAGCAGTACCACACGGAAAAAGACAAAATGAGAGCGGTTAAGCGGCAGTGTCGTGTCCTCTTTAAGACAATAAATGTTGAGTCTTGGCTGAAGTCGCCTGGGCTGATGTTTTTCATTTTTTGCCTAATAATTACCGGAAAGAAATTGAAAATCTAATCATTCTTCTCCTCTCTCTGCAGTTATTCCTCTTAAGAGGTCGCTATTCCTAACTTGTTGCCTCCAAGTCACTTGATCCTAGTTATCCCTTTCAGTCAAACTCTCGAAGTCCCTTTCAGTCAAACTCGACCTAGTCCTTGCATCTTCCCTTTAGTCTATCCTTCGTTGTATTCCTTTCTACTGGCAAATTTCGAATTCTGTTGACCATTTACTCCTCATTCCTTCTTAAAATATTTCCGAACCATTGTATACTACCTTTCTTGAGATCTCCCTTATCATCTAATTCCTAATCGTATCTCTTCTTGTATTTCTCATCTCAGCATTTTCATCTCAGCCACACGGCTTTCTTGGCAAAAAACAAGTATTATCGAGTTTAGTGTCTGGGTTAAACAGAAAATTATGCTAATAAATATCAGTAGCGATTTCTTTAGTGACAAGGTTCATAATTCCCATCATGTTTACGGGTCATAATGATTCTTCCAGAGTGAATTTGCCTCTTAGCTGCACAAGGATCGTAAAATGCATTTCGGAGAAAGAGTTTGAATTGACATTTCACCTGTGCACCTCGTTGTAGCTGCGCCAATCTGTGCCCGGGTAACCAAATTCAGCAAGATTTCGTATTTGGACGTTCAATCATGAATCCTGGGAATGAAGTTGCCCAAAAACGTGTGAAATAACGTCGATGAAATGCGCGAAAATTGCTTTTCGTCAGTCGGGTTGTCTCATGCAGGAAGGAACTCATTCTGATTGCTGTGTCAATGAGTATTCATTTGTTCGCAAGTTTTTCAACCAACTACTCTGACAACGAAGTAGTTTGCTCAGGGTTTAGTCGCATTCCGAAATCGCTGCGTGTCGCTGCCATTCCTAAATTGTCAATCTCCAGATACGTTCATTTATTTCTTATCTCATGAGAAGAATTTAACTGCTTGTATTCTCAATTCCTCTTATTATAACTTATCGTAGAAACGGGCTTATCCCAAAGTTACAACTATTTTTGCCATTTTGGTAAAGGATGTGTGATGTACATGATTTCCTAGCATGAATGGTGTTTTTTAAGTACATATTTGATTTAGGAATGAGTCAATTCCACTCCAATTCCAGTTCCGATTCTTTCAAATCGATACCCCATTCTCGATTCTGATTCCGTCGATTCTTATTCTTATTCCCACTAACTGGTGGGATATTGATTTGTCAATAGCATTGCTGTCATTAAAAGTTGAGAATTGAATGGAATAAAATGACAAAGACATTTAAGTGGCCAAAATGTACATTTATTAAAAATAGCGGAATAGAAATGTTTTCTTGGCTTAAAGGAAATAATAAATACTTTATCTGTTTCAAACATAAATTGTTAACGTAATAATGCACGGTGGCTAATCTAATTAAATTTATGTGACTATCCTTCATTACTGATGCCATTCTGGTGTTTAGCATGGAATACAATACTTTAAATTAGCATGTTACTTAACCACAAATGTAATTTTTTTAAGTATTTACCAATGCGCACTATAAAAACACACAAATATGAGATATACAACACGTAAGTGTTAAAATTAGATGACATTGTTAAATGAAAATTACAATCTATTCAATGTTTTTGTTTAAGAAAGTAAGCATATTTACTTTGTCAGGATCGATTCTATTTATTTTTGCATCGCATAAACTCCCTGCTGTACTGAATAGTCTCTCACTAAGCACGCCGGGGTAGGAGGAATACACAGGCACTTAAATGCCACATTTTTAAGTCTCACAAGAAAAAGTTTTTTTTCCCAGTAATGGGAAACGTTTTCATTTCTGGTATCTAGGTTATTTTCTCAAAATATTTATCTTCCTGGAATCGATGGTGCTGTAATTGTCTTTAGGCGATCGATTCTCGATTCTGATTCCTTGCCCGTGATTCGGTGGAATCGAGAATCGACATTCGGAATCGACTCATCCATAATTTAATTGATTGACTATGGGTAGCATGTGATTCCTTCATTTCTTTCCTTTGTCATATGCGGCCAGTGACTTCAGAGAAACGATTGTTTCATATTTTCTGAACACTTACACTCGTGCGCAACATTATGTAAACATTTGGTGGATTCTATTATGTACAGGTGATTCATGTATCAGTCTATTGAGTCATGTTTCAGCAATTTCTATTTTTCTTTCTGTGTAGGTATATGGAGGCCATTTTTATGTAAATAACTAGCTTAATGTCCGTGCGTATGCACAGGCTTCTCATTTCCTGTGAATCTTAAGCTCCGAGTGTTTCACAATTGTATTTTCCATATCCTATTTACCTCCATCTTGAGCTTTTCAGATTGCATACTGCATGTGACCCACTATCCTCAATCGTCTTCCTAACTGCATCCGTAAAAAGGTTCCTGCTGCACAGATTATGGATGTGTATATCATTCTTGTATGCTTCTCGGCGTTTCCAGGGAATTTCCTTTTCGTTCTAATGCGCGTTTTAAGTAAAAATTCTGTGTAAGTAATCTTTTTACCATCTTGCGATTGAAATTTAGAAAAGCAGTGCAACCTCGTTTTGTGCTGACCAAGAGATGTCTTCGAAAAAATTAATTATTCGAAGTCCGCCTAACGATTTTAAGTTAATAGCAAACATGGTCTATTAGAAGCAAGTTATAACATTTGTCATCTGTCATTGAGGATTTTGTGAGGTTAATATTTGTTTACCATTCGCACTCATCGTAGGAAAAACAAATTGTAAGGAAATATGTACTATACATTGTATGTATCTCGGTGTACTGCTAAAATATTACGTTTAAAGCGAGCACGGGAATGGTTCTAGTAACAATAACTTGGTCTCTTTTATTAGGCGTTTGTTTCCACTTCCTCCTGAATTTTTGCATTACTTTGAACTTAAGATCTCGGCCTACCGTGTCTAAGTCGTAAAAAAGTAGCCTCTGAAAGCATAATCCTAGTGCTCAATTTATGCCCGTTTTCTCAAGACCAATAATTTCAATTTTATTATAGTTTTCTCTGTAAATTCTGCATGCGTGGTGAAGTGTAACATGTTTTTATAGGGACGCATTTAAAAGAATTGTGCAGCATGAGTTTAGGCAATTGAATTTGTTTTTAATCTCTCTGAATTACGCATCCACCTGTTTTCAGTGGCAATTAAGTGCAGGGAACTTTAAAATGACATTCATTCATCGAAATTTGGCTTAGGTTGATCGATATTACAAGGAATGCCAAAGCTTAGGGAACCAAAACAAATTCTCAAACGAGTAAGCCGGGAGCAAAAACTGTATGTCATCTAAGATTTTGTCTTTCTCTAACTTCGATATTCTTCCTCTTACATTCCTTTGTAAATTCCTGTAGATGGAACTAGAAATGGGTTATTTAAGGCTGTGTTTTGCGTTTATGTTTGCAAATTAGTATATTCATATGATTTTCCAGAAATTTTTTGTATTTTTTATTTTTCATCGCTTACTTTTTATTATTAATAAGTACTTATTTTTAGGATATAGAAATATCATATTACTATTTAAATCACGGTCTTTATCAGGATACAATATATTTTGATAGAATAAGCTGGGGAGCGAACACCATTTCAATTTTTTCTCCGAGAAGATGAGTTGCTGTTTTCATCTCAAGCTACGCCTGACCCTGTTCCTTATCCCTCCCTTCCACAGCGGTATTATTTTAGTGGTCTTGTTTTCGTATAGGTGTGAACTTCATGCTGTATGTGGAAGAAAGGAATGTGTTCAGCAGTGCAGTATTACGATGCATTGAAGCTCTCACAGTTCACAGCGAATGAGCTAGTCGCTTCAATTTCAGTCTAATACATTCGCCAAGTTTCTGCCGCATCTAGCTCACTATTTGTGGTTAAAAATTTGAAAAACAATTGAAGTCAATCGTTTTTCAAAATAAACATGTAATTTATGCGTACTTTAAGGAAAAATAAATGATTTATGGAGGCAATATGGCATGAAATACGTAGTGGGATATCAGTAATGTATGAGTGAACAGGTTATAATCCAAGCAGTTGAAAGGATAAACGTTTTATGCGAGCATCTCTAAGCAATGACATAAAAATTATATGACTTTAAAACCAATAAATGACTGTGAAAATACTTCATCAGTTCCAAACATATTATGAATGAACATCTAAAACCAGGAACAGGGTGAATCCGCCAGTTAAAAATTTCTTACGAGTGAGCGTCTCTATTTCATCATATTTCGTTTAAATTTCTATTTATTTTTATAACCACTGTGTACTCACACACTCCAGATTATGAATTGCAATATATGTATTTATGAACAGCCGTTTTGTGTTTGGCGTGTTTTAAGGCCGGGGCTGCTTAGTGGTCATCTATTTGGGAAAGTCGCGGGAAAATCCAAGATAAGCGCTTTCTTTTCGGAAATGTAATGCGTTCCAAAGCTACGTGACGCATTTCTTGGGTCCATTTCGGATAATTTCGACATACTTCTTCGTATACTATAGACCTTTCCCGAATGTTTTATGGATAGTTTTCTGAGCTAGTCCGGCCTTTTTTTTTAAGAGTATTCCTTCGTCGCGGGTCGCAGTGTGTCTCCTCTAGGACTCGGATTGAACTCCGAGCACCGAGAGACATAATAACATGTCCCCATTCATAAAGACACACTTCCGCGAGCATGCATTCCAGTTTCTCCCATTGGCCGGGGCATCTATCTATGCAACCGCTCGTATTTCCTAGACGCACATTAGGCAAATTTCCCTCGCCTCGTCACCCGTGTGGAAAGGGCATTCGGGGTTAGATTCGGCGGCTCCCTTCCCTCTTCTCCTTCGGTTTTGCCAGTGTTTTTCGTTTACGGTTCGTTGATATGTGGGCGTCGCATGTGATGTATTGGGGTCGCGTACGATTTAGGCGCCAGCGCCTATAAGCCGGCGACCATACCGATTCTACTCCGCACTCATGAATATACCTACCTACTCGTCCCGTCTTTTATCTCGCCCCTTCTATGCGTGCATATTTTCTCGCTTGTCCGTCTCATCACTTCTGTTTCAACACCGAGAGGCCTCCTCTCCAGCAGCATTTTCCTAGGCCGGCCATAATTCCCTAGCCCAGGTCGTTCCTTCCATTTCTCTTGCGTCACGTGGACGCAAAAAGTGTTATTAACGATACTTGTTTAAGTTTTTAATGAATAAAATTTGCAGTATGCATGAATTACTTTTTTCACGAAGAAATTAATAATAATAATATAACTTTATTCTATTTAAATTCAAATATATTACATAAGAAAACACTTAAATAATTATGGAATATATAGGTACCCCTTAATGAATAGTTGTGGGGCTATCATCTTCCACTTTTTGCACAGGTCTGGTGCTAGCACAATTGAGAAGTAAATTTATTTCTTTGCATTCAATTATTTGTTATCTTACCGATTGCAATCATTATTATAATATGATATTTCAAATATTTACACAAGGATAACTATCTTTCTTAAATAAAGGCATATATTTTCATATTCATTTCTTTTTCATATTCACTCTTATTCATTTTCATAATTCATGTATATTTCACCGCCGTTCAGGCTGCAGATTTCGAAATAATGCGAAACTTTGCTGTGATTATTTATGATTCTGGTGAGGTATGCCATCACTTGAAGGATAAGTTTGGGAACGTGCGTAATAGAGTTTTCTTCAAAGCATTGATTAGAGCCGTGTAACCGGAGGAAAGGTAAAATATGAAATACCTTGAGGGAAATTGAAATTGAAAACATTGAAAATGTTTTTCGGAAACGAAAATAAGTTAATGTGCGGGGTAATTATTTTGATGTTGTGGATTTCCCTATTTTTAAATGTCATCGGAACTCGCAACTATTTTCATAGAAAAACATTTAAGTACATTTAATATTACCTTTTATTAATCGGGATCATTTTCTTGTTTAAGCTTCATCATGGGAATGCATTATAATAAATTAATTTTTCTTGTTACTCTGCGTCATCTGAAATGCATTTGTACCCTTAAAGAATAAATCTTTCGTGTACGTATTATTTTCGCTTGTTTTCATGCTTTTTGTGTTCATAATTAATAGTTCCATAAAACACCGAATTACGAGGATGTGCTAAATTTATTTGTACTTAAAAGTAATATTTGATATTTCTATCTCATATTTTTATTGCTTATGACTTAAATTTCAAGTGGAACACTGGAGGAATATTCTTTTCATTTTGATGAGATTTTGTTGCAATATAAGATGAAAATTAAGAAATCTCAACGAAACATTCTATCCTCGGTTTCGGATAACATTTAAGCCAAAGGAAGCCTTTATTTCTAATAAAAAGAATCGGCAATGGGAGTGTTCTTGGTATGGTTTTTGGAAGAGACGATCGACTTCTTACGCCTTTTTCACCTTAGGGAAGGGTAAAGGATGTAGGGCGGAGGGAAACCCAGCGACGGCATTAGCCTGCTACTAA
Organism: Ischnura elegans; assembly: GCF_921293095.1. Classification (NCBI taxonomy): domain Eukaryota; kingdom Metazoa; phylum Arthropoda; class Insecta; order Odonata; family Coenagrionidae; genus Ischnura; species Ischnura elegans. The sequence continues at coordinate 69,616,832 of NC_060250.1, forward strand.
TGAAAGGCGGAAAGGGGACTGCGGCTATACGTCCTATCCGACGGACGGAATGCTGTGCTTGAAGTGCCTTCCGCACAGCATTCTATCAGAGATGCAGTACCAACTGAATATTATCTGCCGCTCCCGGGATTTGAACCCGGGCTCACGGGCTGTGATGGCAACTCTAACAACCTCACCAACCCTATCCCAGAGTTTATGACGTGTTTATTTTGAGAGCAGGAGTAAAATGATCATTGTAATTTGGAAATCTTCAAATAATTATATGGTTTGAAAGTTTCATTATGTACTCTTTATAAGGGAAAAAATACTAAGGGGCACGCATCAAGTAAATGGCAGCAGATGATTAATGATATTGAGATTGTAAAATTATCTAAGGCTTCAATACGTTGCATGCTTCACGGCCAAGGATTTCTGAATTTCTGTATGACTTGTGGCCTTTTGAATTATGGAGCTATAGGAAAACTGAAAGTAGTACTTATGCTGTTCCTGTGCGCATGTTTACACTCATAATTCTAAATAACTATTGCATTTGCAATGTGTTATATTTTAGAATACTGATAGAAAATAATACATTGACTTGTATCAATTTTACAGTCATTGGTTGTTTGTCTGGGAGAAGGGTTCTGTTTACTTGATTATTGGATGTATGGATCTAAATTATTATTCCTCTATTCTAGGTGGTGCCATCCATCTACTTGTTAATTACTCCGTACGTCCTACGTAAGTATTTCATTTGATTATAATATCTATGAGTTAAGAATATCGATCTATGGTTCTCGAGCTTTATTCGCTTAATTCTCCTTGTTTGGGCATTATTTTGACTTGGTGTTTGCTTTTCATATTGGTTAATATTTATTGATTCATTTATTGCGTTTTCCAAATCTTTAACCTCAAGGGTAGATATTTGATGTTGCGATAATATTTAATTGTCTGTTTTATCTTTTTACTGACTAAATATTTCGATAATTCCCATTAGTATCGCTATTTAGTGTTCCTCATACCCACAATTCCGCAATATAGGTCTAAAAACATAGACCACTCTTCCCGGTGGATATCAAGTATATGTATCAGAATCTACCCCAAAATTTATGTACAAGTTTTTATTCTTCTACAAATTCATCGGTTTATCTTTAAAATTTTAACATTTTGGTATGGCATTTGGAGGAGGCTACTGACAGCTGAGGTCATTTGCGCCATGAGGGATGGGGTAGGTAAGGAAGGGTGGAGGGATGGACCACGGCTTAACGTCCCATCCGACGGACGTAGTATTGCACTTGAAATGTTCTCCTCACAACATTCAAGCAGGGATCGGGCAGTTTCTGAAAATTCTCTGCCTCCGTCGGGATTTCAACCCGAGCCTACCGGGTGGGAAGCCAACACTCTAGCCGCCACACCAATCCGATCCCCTGTTAGCATTTTTCTCTGTGAAACATCTTAATGCATTATAATTTTATGCGCTATGTGCATAATTTATTTCTATGACAGAGCTGAAATCAGTCCTCCATTCTCTGTTCTTATTCAACTAGTAGTGTAGGCGGAATTATAGACGTAGTTTCTTTGGATTTGCGCCATTATCTCCAGACAATAGAAATTTTCTACAAATAAAAAGGTGCATAGGTAATAATTTTTATGGAATTATAATTTGTATTTACATTGAGACTGATTATAAAATGCTAATATAAACGCTAAAATCTCGCAATCATGCGTTCAAGTGGCTGATTTGGTTAGTCAGTGCATGGTTGTGTGCACCTATTAAGCCTTAAGGTTTCCTTTCAATAGATTTTTCAGAGCGTAAAGATATAGAAAAAAAACTGATATTGCGAGAGGTACCAACTGAATTTGTAAAATTACCTCCGTTGTTTATTGCGTGATGGACTTATGTATTCAAACCGGTGTTGGTTTAAAGTTTTGAGTTGATTAGTGTGGAAACTAGAATTTGAAAAACACTGCGGTGATATCCGCAGATGCAAAGAAATAATACCTTGAAGTAATAATTTGGTCAAGTGGCTGGTTCGGTTTAGCATTGCATCTTCATCTTTTCAACCTTAACGTTTCCTTTCAGTAGATTTTTAGAGCGTGAAGAAGTAAACAGCAAATTATATTGTGAGGGGGCCCAGATTTAAGAGATTTAATGAGCCTGAATGTATCATCTGAAATTGAAAAATTACCTCCGTCTTTCAATCCGGGATGAGAATTGGCCTCATGTATTGAAACCACTGTTTATTTAAAGTTTCGAGTCGATTATTTTGGACACCTGAATTATAAAAAAAAAAATCTGTGGTAAACTCCATAGATGCAAAGAAATAATGCCTTGCATTCCCGTGGTCTGAAGCATTTATCGTCTTAATTATGGGAATAAAAAACGCCTAAATGCGTTCGTGGTTGCATGCCCGGAGATGCAGCCAGCTGTGACTTTCCGTCTCGTCGTTCGGCGGCGTTCGACTTGAAAAATCCTAAAGAGCCGTTCGGGCGGATCCAAAGGAAAGGAAGGGGAAAAAAGAAGAATAAAATCGTGCAAATATTCCTCTCTCTCTCTCTCTCTTCGTCCGTGCAGACTCCGGCCGAGCGACCAGCGGCCACCCTCGAGCTACCATCGTCCTCTAACCAACCTTGAAGAGAGAGAGAGAAGGATGCAGAAGGAGAGCTAGGTTGAGAAAAAGAAAAAGCGAAAGGGATGTAATGTTAGAGGGAGAGGGGGTGAAAGGGGAAGTATCTTGGCTGTGATAGGAAGGGGGAGGTGGCGGAGGAGGAGTGAGGGAGGCGGAGGAGGAGTGAGGGAGGCGGAGGGAAAATGTTACGTGCGAGTGAGACTGAGGCTCTTCCGTTGGCAATTCTGCAGTGAATAGAGCGGAAGCCTAACCAGAGGTATCTATGGATGGAAGTAAGAGGATTATAAGGGAGGATGGCGATATCTGGTGGAACTGTGTAACAGGAAACGTAATCACTGATAAACTAATGTTGTATGTACCGCGAATTTTTTAATAGCGTGACCCAGGTTTCGACACTATGACATTCTTGAAAGTTCTTTAGGAATAAAATAATGTTGAAACCTGGATCGGGCCATTAAAAAAATGTGGATTATACTATGTTAGTGTATCTGTGATTATGCCTCCCAAGAGGAATTTGTTAAAGCAGCGCAATTGTTTTTCTGAACTTGGAATCACCGATCAGTGTATTATTTGTACTATCAACCTTAAAGCTATTAAAAATACCGGTAAACATGCAGGGCTGCGATCTTAGTTTAGAAGTTTAAAACTTTCGAGATTTTTTTAATCATTTAAATGTGCATTTATCATCTGTCAATATGATACATCTCCCCGCAAAAATGATGTACCAGTCGTTCAGTTCATTTCCGTGACAGAGCGGAAATTAGGTCTCCATTATTTTTTCTCAGTCCATTGTTGCTGTAGCGTGAAGACTGCTTACTTAAGATAAAATACTTCTTTATCCTGGGGTTACGTAATCATATTTCGTACAGGCCGTAAGATACTCATGCGAGGTAGAATTTATGAGGCACTCGTAATTGTCCTGCAATATTTTTTCAGGAATGACCGTGTATAATTTTGTATGAGTACTATCAAAGGGGCGGTTAATAGATACACTAGTAGTAACGCAGTACTACCGTCAAAATTAAAAAAAAATATCCGTTAACCAATATTGTAACGAAGTAGTAATATTGTGTAAAGAGTGGATGAACTGAACCGTGTAGTAATCATAATTATTTCACTACCTTATTTAAGGGAAATCTCGTGTAGTGATATTCTCATTCTTTTATACATATTTTGCTCGATCACATGACATATTCTATGCATTGTCGTTATTCTATCATTTCACCATGATGTCTAAATGATTACGAGAGTGAATTATAGATGTATCTACAGTATTCCAGGTTATCTAATGATTGATATTAGATGACATTAATTTTAAATAGATTTTGTGTTTATTTTCTGTAATTGGCTATTGGCTTTAATTACTATTTTCGAAGCGCTGAGGTTCTAATGTTTGACGCGCATTTTTTCAGCTGCATTCAATCAATGCCGTTGGTACGATTCGCCGATATTTTTACCGTATATTAATGTTTTTTTCCAGGCCTTGTGTTTGTTAATGATCATTTTTAATTCCCCCAAACAATGCAATTTAAAAATGCGGACCATTGGTTTCCTAGAGTTTTGTTGCTATACCTTTGCAAGACATCAGATTTTGTTTTATTTTTATTAGCATGGCTGAATTAGTTTTGTAAGGGTAGCTGTGGGATTAGCCAAAGCTAAGGCGTATTAAGACAGACATGTTACGCCGTGGAATACCTTGGTACATTTCGTCATTCCTCAAATGAAGCTGGAATGGAAATCATAAAACAGCTACACCTAAACCCCTCTTTTCCACTTGTGATGCCTCTCTGCGAACTGACCCAGAATTTTCCGAAATGATGTTCACTATCTTCACTATGTAGATTTGTATCAAATCGTTGGAAGTTTGCCTCTTTTTCTTCCTCTTTCGTACGCCTATGCTTGTCGTGGTAGCGTTCAGTTGCTATACCGTGTGAAGTGTAAGTTCGGCAGATTTACACTCTGCATCTAATACCATCTACGCTTCGCTTATCCATGAATAATCATTTATACCTCGATTGTGCATTGCATTAAATTTCCTCTTCTTCACATGAAATATGGCTTATTATATGACCGAGAAGTATACGTAGCATTTCTACTTTTTTTACTTAGTCGGGCTTTATGGAAGCTATTTGATTTGGAACATTATTTTAAATTCCTAAGCGTGCGACCAAACGTATTTTTTATGTTTTTACAATCATTTTACACCTACACTCATTTATTTCTTGTTTCTGTTCAAAGGAAAGATGAAATTGACAGAAAGAATACATTGAAGAAATGAAATTAACATTTTTAGCTTTATTTTTTTCCATTTTGGTTGGTTACTGCATTATTTCCGAATACTCCTCAAGGGCTTAGAAGCATTGTCCGAAACCTAATCTAAGTCCCTGCCCTAAATTTAAAGTGGAGACTTCAATGACCGAGTGTTATACACTGAAAGAACCTCTGAGTGAAACGGTCGTACATATTCTCACAAGACATGTTGCCAAACTTCTATTATTTTACCTTAAATATTTGTTATAGACTTTTTCCTGAGATTACTGTTGTAATATTTTGAATATCATTGAAAAAAATGTACTTGGCAATCCAATAATATACTTCTCAATGAGGAAGATGAATCTTGCATTTCATGCGGGTTTTCCCTGATAGACAGTAATTACAGTTTCGGTTCCTGAAGTACCTCTTCAATATTTTCTGGGAATATTTAATTTTTTATATATTATGGCACCATCGTAACATCAGATGTATAGCTATAATTTAAGAAGATTTAACTAGTGAAGCTCACTATTGTGTATACTTGTTATTTAAAAGTGAGATTCACCGGTGATATCTTCGTAATGCAATATCACTAGTGATATCTTATTTCTCTTTTACATTTATTAAATATATTTGTTACTTAATAGTGAGCTTCACTAGCGTTATCTTCGTAAGCGTCCATAATGGCTTTGATAGAAAATTAATTTCTCTACAGCATCGACATCTTCCTCCGCTCTGCAACTTTCTCTCTCTTCACAGTCCCTTCGCGAGAATTCTACGCGTTGGCTAACCGATAGTCGCCGTGCTGTTTCTTTCTCCACCCCGAAAGCCAGTCGTCCTTGAGTGTGCCCGTACCATTCCTCTCTGGCAAGCTACACGCAACAACCACCAACATTCTCATCCTTCATCGCTCCATAACGGACGTCTTATCCTCGCGGCCCAGTGCTTCCCCGCTTCGCCGTAATTGGCAACTCCACTCCCCCTCCTACTCACTCTCCATCTCTTCCTCCAGTCACCGTTGCCAGCCGATGATCCTTGTTCCTACTTCTTCCTCCTCTCCCTTGCTACCTAGCCGTTCCACCCATTGCCGCTTCTGCCTCGCGGCGTCCCGTTGGTGATCCGTGGGATGATTTTGATGATGATCATGTCTTCCGATATAATCCGGACTTCGCAGTTCCTCACCTTGAATTTTTCCTTTTGAATTCATCTTCCGGTCGCCCGTTCGTCTGCTTGGGTATTGGTGGACTTAGCATCAAGTGTGTCACACGTGTGTGCTTGTCTTTTCCTCTGTCGTGCTTTTGAAAAAATGGAAGCTCACTAAATGCGGCTGACTGAACTTTATTTACTCCATTTGTTACTTTCTTCTGTTAAGGAATTTTCCTAATGATGTTTCAGAGTGGAATCCTGAGGGCATTCCTTGAAAATTATTTCCCGGATGAGTGATCGTGTCAGTTGCTTCACTGTTTGTATAGTTGCATTTTTAAGCTTAGTTCACCTATGTTCCAAACGTATCGCTTGTGCTCAAATTCGTTTGACTGAATGAGATTTTAGAGTATGCCTTCCTCCCTGTAAGGGCGAATGAAATTTGTCGATGATTAGTTCTAAAATTACGGTTGGAATAAATTTATTATTATTATTATTATGGCTTTCATGGAAATACTAAGGAGGATATTCACGCCGTATGTCACCTACGCTTTTTTTTTACGGATTTAACATTATCAAGGAATCATTTGGAAACGGAAACTGGATGTCTTTTGAGCAAATATTTTAACAACAAGTGGGTGCCTATTTTTGGTCATAGTTTCTTTTTTAGTCTAATATTTAAGGTTTGTCCTCTTGTGAAGCAGAGCATCTTTATTAGTGTAAAAAATGAGCTTTTTTTATTCTTTCAGTGATTGCTTCATAGTTTTTTTTATAATTAACTAGGTGCCCAAATTTCTGTGGAAAATATCCGCAATGCCCACGAAAAAGTCCAAAGGTCACCGTTAATATTATTCGCGAGAGAATATAGCATTTTTCACGCCATTGTATGATCTACCGAGTGAGTATGCTCGCAACCCCTAAGAAAAAGATAAACGGGGACTTATTTGTAACCGGACCAGAACAAGGCTGCATAAATGATGACCTGTTGGTATTCATACAAATATTTTTTCTTGGGAACATTTTTGTAGATCATAATGGAAACATGGAATATAGAATTAAGAAAATATTCTTGCAGTTCACGATGACTTGAAGCGGCGTAGCTTAAATTTGAGGAGCTTTTTGTTGATCAAAGCCTGAAGCTTTCTTATAACGGTAACTATCGAAAAGAAAAATAAATCCATCGATAACTCCTGAAGCTTTTGCTTAATGCTGACTATTACAAAGAAAAAAACATCTTTAAAAAATCCTTGATTCATGTACCCTAAAAACAACATTGCAAAAGTTTAGTTTCTAGGGTAGGATATTGGTACTGTAATCACGAACGTTTTCATGAAAAATACGGAGGAGTTGGCTCTGGACCTCTAGCGTCACAAGCCGCATAAGTTGCGCTTCTCATGAGCTGTTGAAATTATCTAGCTTACTAACTATGCCATTAGATTGGGTGAAAATATTAAGTTTTACGTCTGTAGTCCTGGTTGACGTTGTGGGATATATTCCCCCATGGGAAAAGTGTATAATTGAACGTATATGTTCACATGCATGATCAAAGATATTAGTAATGATCATTACGAGACAAGTTTGGTCAATTGAATGGTGGTGATGAAATTAATGTTCGATCACGGAAGCAGTAGCTACGTGTGTAGGGTAAGATATTGGTACCGAAATCGTTCTTGCGATTTTGGTTAAACTGCATTTCCTACTTCTTCGCACTTTTCATCTTCTGCTGGCCGTAGGAGAGTGCACAGATGCGAGCGCAACACTTCCCCTTCGCCGCGTGAGGTGGAGTAAGCAGGTGAATTCAAACACTAGCCATTGGAGAGATCAGAGAGGGAGTGGAAAAGGCATTCCCTTCCCTCTTCTACCTGTAACCGCCAACGACGCTGCCTTCCTTCCTCCCGCCCTGCAGCCGACCCACTGGCCTTGTGTCCCGTCCGCCTGCCCTCCGCCTTCTCCTCTGCCGCCTCCGAGGAGTGGTTTTGCGAGGCTGCATCCCGCAGGGTGGAATGCGGGAGGGAAGGGGGTTGTCGTCTCTGCCCAGATCTCGTTCCCTCCTCCTCGGGTCGACCAACTATCCATTCCGTGGTCGGTCCGTTCGCAACCCGAGGCGTTGGTCATCAGTATAAATAATTTTCTTCATAATCAGGGTATGCCTACAATGCTGTTACTTTGATCAGTGGTGCACTCATTTGTCGGGGGGAGGGAAGGTTAGGGGGGGATTAGACTTGTTTTTTTCTTAGACAAGGATTGATTTAGGATAGGTTTAATATATCCTTCACCATAAGATCAAGAGACGCACAGAACTTGCGATCTTACACGCCTAGACCAGCCTCAACAGTTAATATTTCCGTACCAGTTTCCGTAGGCGTAAGTACATAAACGGTTTTTGAGTAGATAGCATAACATTTCCAGAAGTAAAATGTAGAAATACAGTATATTTTAAAATAAAATACAGAATTTTATGAATTTTATATATATTTTACTTAAGCACAACCATTTCCCGGGAATAAAATATTTTAGCATTGGCTGGTCTAGGCGTGTAAGATCGCGAGGTCTGTGCGTCTCTTGATCTTATGGTGTAGGATACATCGGCCCAGTAGTACTTTATATAAAGTATGTTTAACAAGAGCATTTTCCATCTCATGGTTGACGACAGCAAGGAGTTGGTATCATCTATTTTTCCTAACTTCTATCTTTCGGACATGGCTATCCCCGCAGTTCGAATTATTTTCATCGACCGAACTCTGCGTCGCGAATTTTGAATGTAAAATAAGAAATATGTAAAACAGCAGTAAACTGATGTTACTTGTAAAAATATAGTGATTTTTAAGATCATCAAAATGGGTTTAGGAACTTTTTATGTTTAACCTTAATCTCTAAAAAGACATCTTCTGGATTATATACAGAGGCTACAGAATGTTTAGATGTGTGTGAACAATTCAATGAAACTCTGCAGATTTTATTAAAAATACCAGGAAACTGTTTTTAGCGATATAAAGCGAAACTTGTCATAATAACTAGTGCCTGCGGTTATTGTTGGTAATCAGGTAAATATTTAGGGTGATCTATGTTATGCCATCCGAAAGAATTGAGAAGTCGCTGGAATAACTCTTTCCGACCGTGACAGAATTAACCTCAATTTTATATTTACCAATTTTATCACATTTACTGCGTTTTATACATCCTGCAATACATTTCGGCGCAGGTACTCTAAGTCTCTATCAGTGCCTTTGGGCATTTTAGCACTTTGGGATTAAAACAGGCTTTCCTTTACCTTCTCTTGAAAATGACTGCGGTCCAACGGACGGAACTATCTCACGCTACACATGAACGCGTTGGTAACGCTGAGGATCCCTTCCTCTAGCTTTTCTTATTTCTTCTTTTGAGTACTCGCATTACTGTGATATTAGCCTAAATACCGCTATTAATTCCTTTGAGCTTCAAATAGGTAATCGCTTGAGGATGATATATCATCTTCAAAGGATTGCATGAACTTATTTTCACTCATTTAGATGCAAAAGCGTCGACTTTTCCGTTAATTAATGCGATTTTCCCCGTCCTCTTAGCTTCTAGGAATGCAGTAATTTCTAAATGTCTTTATGCTAAAATAGCGTACTTTTTGCTCTCCATTAATCCTTCCAAATTTTATCATTTATCTAATTTTGGGTTCTGATTACCGCACCGTAGTATGTATCTTGATAGCTCAAGGAAACGTGCAGTAACATATTTTGTAATCACCCATAACTTGCTCTACCAATAGCTCCAAAGTTCTTGTGAGTCATTCAAAGTAATTGCTAAGTTTTCTCTCCGCATCGAGATATTTCTTTCTTTTAGGGGATCTTGTGCGTTTATTTCTTCTGTAATGTATCATATTTATGTTATCCTATTCCTACACCAATTCAAATTTAAATTAAGTCGAGTCTGTTCGCCGATTTTTTTTTCCTGTAGAGAATATTTCTTTAGAACTTTTTCAAAGCTGCGTCGCTTCACATCCTCTCCAATCAGCACTAAGTGTTAGAAACTCTCTTCCGATTCTTTTTTCCTTTCCCTTCCTCCAGCTTTGAGTTAAATTATATTTTCACATCTCCCAGGGTTTTTCAATCTTCTACATTGGATGAGTCAGTAGGTTCGTTTGTTTTCAGAAAGTTGATATCGGTCATTCCAATGGAAAAGATATCAGGATTTGATGTTCGCAGCACTCGGTTGCGTTGATGTAGGTCGAGATTACGTTGCCTGATTTTTGAGTGTTAATTTGAATGCAGCCAAGCGAAGGTCGAGTGGCCGTATTATCTTTTCTGAATCGTATATTTCTGCACCGAATGTCGATCAAAACGTTTCCATGAGATCCCAGCCGGTTGAAGTTGGATGCGGACGCCAAAATTTCATAGGCGTGGTCTACCAACGTCTTTGGTGAGAACGTAATGCGCGTATTCAGGAAAATCAAATATTCGAATGCATGCATTTAGAAAATCTAAAGCTAAATTTTAATGCTACAGTTAGTTTCGTTTACTTTTTGAATATTATGACTGTAAAACTCAGTCCCTCAATCTTAAATTCAAACTTTTTATCATTATATTGTGGTTATTTTGCGTAATTTTGTTTCATTTTACTAGCATACAATAGAGTTGTCGCTAAGTGAATATTATCAAACATAGTTTTTAGCGGATTCGTTATGGGTGATCAAATGTACCACCCATTAGGTTTTTCGCTCATCACTTTACTTTTTGCTGTCCCTAATCATTCAACTTCACTTTCAGAACACTCGTGCACGCGTGGGAATCGTGCTTATTTATATTTTCATAAAAAAATACTTGATAAGTTCGTTCATCAGTCTGCTCTCTCCGCATTGGTGACTGGGTTTGGGTTGAGTAGAGGAATTCTCCCATTAAAGCGTTGCATTACGCTGCTAACACGTCGTTTCGAGCTGCTGCCTTCCTTGGAACGTCCTTTTATACTTTGTGTCAGGTAATCCGCTTTCTTGAGTAGAGAGCTCCGGTGTCGTTTAATAAATGCCTAATCGCTGTCGTGAGATAGCGTGTCTAAAGAGATTGATACGAAGTTTTTTGTCTTCGTCATCTCCAGAATACTCGGAATGGCTTCGGAAAATTATCTGCTGCGCCTTATTCCAGCACTTTCCTTGTGTCAAAGGCACGCTTTCGTTACCTTTTGATAAAATAGAGAAACGATGGTGGGGCGGGTGGGGGGGGGGATTGGTGCTTGGCAGCCGTGTAAGATAGGGAAATAGGGGGCGTTGAACTGCTGAGCGTCTTAGTCCTTAGCTCCGCGTCGTAGAACCTTTTTCCTTCTTCCCCCTCTTTTATGCTTTCCATGGAGCATTTCTCCTCGACGCAGTCATCCCTTTTCCGCTCGCATGATGTACTCTTTATCTTTAAAAGGGAAGAATGCGGCTGATAGCTATCTGCCTCTTTCAAGCATTACCTATAGCGTTGAATATGACCTGTTGAATATTTGACTCTTCCGTACCTTTATTCCTTTTATATTATGCATTTTTTCGTATGCTGTGTAGTGGTAGTGATCTATGTCGATTGGTGATTAAAGATTTCTCTTAATATACGGGTATGGTAAAGTAAGGGGTAATTTTCATGATACGATATGATGTTCAACAGATATTTCCTACGTGTTAAATTCGTGTGCCGTTATTTCAATTTCCTTGTTGACCATATCTTTTAATTACTTATTAAGCTGCATTATTATCTGTATTATGGATAGCTTCTGCCACTTCTTATGTTTCTTTTACACCCTCTATACTGAAATTAGATGGATAATATTCTTGGTATTATTTTCCCCGCTAAGGGATTTTTTTTGCATCAAATCATGTTAGTTATTATATTTACTATTTTCACCTATTATGGACTAAGAAATGGTATCTTTTGGAATCAGGCGTATTCAGTGCTAAAACATATGTACATAGTTATTTCAAAGTTGGAATTCATAACGTTTAGCTATTGAATTCCATTGGAACCAAGAACGACGCAATTTACTTTTAGGCTTAGTCTTGTAGTTGATCGACGCTATTAGCGTTTAGTTGATTCCTTTATTTAAAAAACTGAATCGTTAATTATCACTGAAATGTTCGTAAAACGGCAGGCGAGTCTTATTTATTTCCCCAAACCATTAATCAGTAAATCCTGTCAATTTGTTGGTAATTCACACACAGATTTAAATGTAATCATGCAACTAAAAGAGAATGATGTGCCTTTTCTTCTGCTTTTTTTCTGAACTTTCGGAATGGGATTCCTACGCCTATTCAAATTTAAATTAAATCGAGTCTGTTCGCCGAAATGTTTTCCTGGAGAGCATATTTCTTTTGAACTTTTTCAGAGCTGCGTCGCTTCAAATCCTATCCAATCAGAGGTCTAAGTGTTGGAAGCTCTGTTCCAATTCTTTTTTCTTTTTCCTACCTCCAGCTTTGGGTTAAATTATATTTTCATCTCTCCCAGAGTTTTTCAATCTTCGAAGTTGCCGCGTACGATCTGCTACCTGGAAATCAGTTATAATCGCTCGGAAAGAGCAAGGTAGTTCAATTTATCTCATTGCCCTGCCTCAAGTTCGTTGATGAATCAGCGAGTGTTCTCATATCCTAATATTCTTGGGGTTTGATTAATCAGGCCCTTTCTTTAGCACCTCCCATCTATCCGTGCCGCTGCATGTCTCGAAAATTTTCCGTAATCTTAGAACCCTCATCAATCCACCCGCTAGATAATCTAATTCTGCCTTCTTCAGAAATAATATTATAGAGTCACTCGTTACCAACAGCTGTGGAAGTGATTAGATTTTATTACTTTCATGCCTTGAAGGTATGAAGTTCGTATTCAGTATTTGATTTGTCCGTCTGTCTTCGAGTTCTTCCGTGAATTTTAGGCTGGTTATATTATGCAGAAATGGAGATTTTTAGTAAAAACAAGTTGAGAATAATAGTCTAACAATTTTCCAAAAACAATCAAAGAGTAACAACATGTATACCTACGTGAAACTCTGGATTTTTTGCAACAACATTATAATATGGAATATATCACAGACATATTTTCAAACCATATTTTTAAATTTCATTTATTTGATTTCAATTCCATTGTTTTTCTTTAGTTTATCTTTATTGTGTATTTCGTATGTAGCAAAAATTCATTTTCGAGGAAATTTCCAGGATTTTTCCACGCAGCATATAATTACCAATCTTGGTTATCGCATTTATATACACTGTTTAACGGGTAAGGCATAAAAAAAACGCCTTGCGGATAATGGACTGAAATGCAAATTACTCTTGACTGATTGCTGTTAATAGCGTGGTATATACTTAAATGTTTAGGATTTGATATTTTGATTTTGTATTAGATAATAAAAATATAAACAATAATTTCAAATCTACGAACGTAGTGCATTCCCCACTTGTTTTCCTATACGTGCATTATTATCGATTGCAAAACAATATCTCGCGTTATTTACGTTTGTGGTTTTTTCCGTATCTTAAAGGCCTTGCCATTTAGAAAGAGATTGGTCGTCAGGAAGTTAAATGCATCAAAACTAATCTTTGTACCTCTGTTCATGGTACATACCTGTTTTATTAGGCTCTCGATGAAGTACTACGAATCCGAGAGTGACACCATTTAGTTCTGTCCTTAGTGCCGTAGAGGATACAAATTAAAGATATGCGAATGTTTGAAGGCGAAGGATTTAGCTGGCTGTAGAATTTGTAATGAAAGCAAGATAGATTTTGAGAGACTGCGTTTGTGTCGAGTTGCGAAAGAGAGAGATAGAGAAGGTGAGATAATCGTAGTCCACAGAGCTGCATTGCGCGACTGCGTTCCTTGGTTGTCAAGGTAGGAGATAAATTTAAATGTGGATTAGTGCAATTCGGTAGTGTTATGCAGGTGTAGAGCCATGTTGAAGGCAGTGATGAATGAATGAGCGTTTATCAGACTTATGATTTCCCTGTAAGAGCAATAAAGAAAATACATGAATATTTAAGCATTTTAATAAAAACAAGTGCATAGTGCATACAGTTCATGAAAACTATAAAGATGATTTCAATGGATATAAGTCGATATCCCTCCGAATCACAAATCGGGATATTATGTCAATGATGAATTAGGTGAAAAAGTTAATAGGAGACAATTCGGGATCATATTTTTCATAGAAATACATAAGGAGAACAGTGCATACAATGAAAACCAAATGATGTTGAAATGGATTATTTGCGGCTTCAGTTATTTACATTGCTCAATATTGAGCTGGAAACCATTTGAAATTTCTATAATATTAGATTTCGTCGCTTTGTTTCATCACCCAGAAGGAAATAATAATTATTGATTTCGGTCTACCAAATTAGCTACGCTTGAAAGTTATTTATGTGAAATTATGCTAAGATTGTCATTTCCATAACTTCTATGATTTGATATTGACACTATATAAATATATGCATAGATACTCTGGCGTATAGTGAGGAGAAACATCTGAAGGTCTATAACTTGCTAAACGGAATTACTTGTATTAATCCACGGTATATATCTCCAAGGGTCCGAGAGATCTAAGTGATCTTTTTCGTGGACCGAAGGGGTAATTAAGATTACGCTAGTTGGGGTCGAATTCCCAATTAAGAGAAAAGGAGTTGAACGACCACAATAGCAGAATCTCAGGTGCACCAGATGTTGCCGAGGGAGGAGCAAATATACATTAAAGTAAGGGTCTAATATTTTTGTCGAGGTGCCGTCTGCCAATTGCGTGTGCAGAGTGGGAATTAATTAGGTTCGTTCCCTCTCTAGGCACGCATAGTATCTCGACGCTCAAAAGCGATAAATTCAGAACGCGGAATTGCGCTCGTCTTCCCGTAATTAAACCATTTTGATCATTGTTCGAAGAATTTCAGTGAGTTGATGTGGCGCTCTAAAACCTCCTTTGTTTCTTCGGCATCTCCGGAGGCGGACCCTTCGTAGCGAGGCAAACGGATGATGATCTTGCGGCCACGCAAATACAGGCGTATCCAGGCATAAATTTCGGGGTTGGGGATACTCTAAGGGAGCGCTGGTAACATGGAATACCATCTTAATATTAGCCGTTAAATAAAGAGCTTTCTGCCCTCCGGTTGGCAAATTATGTGTACGTTTCTTCAGGAAAGTCATCAAGCCCCCATAAATGGTCATATTTTTTCGTTTTTCACGAATTATTTCGTGTTTAAGGCATGCGTTTTCATACTGAAAGCTTTATATGAATTAAGATATCAGACTACATTTTCAAGATATCTCACTATCTCAAATGTGAAAGTTTTGACAACTGAGAAAATAACGTGGCACAATTTTGAAATGGGAAACGGGCAAATATTTGCCAGGGTTTACTCTCTATTGCCAGTTAATTACATGACGATAGCGTAAGTTTTGTACAATTTATGCATCTGATGAAGGTGTGGATGTTTTTCCGGTGAATAACGTGCATGAAGGCTTTTCGGGATTCCAAGCGGGTGATTGCCGACGTTTAGGAAGCCACTCGCTCTCCTGTATCGGGGTTGGTTGACCAGCCCTGATGACGGAGAACTAGAGGCCCCCCGAAACACGGGCAACCATGCAGCCTCTCTCACGTTTGAAATCAGCAAGTTCTACTTTCTGCTAGTAATACTTCATCAAATAGGGCGATCGAACGGAATTAAGGAGTTATCTCAAAGAAAGTCATTTCTACGTGGAGGTGAATTAGGCGCTCTTTCAATCGATGTTTATAAGTTAAGCCTGTATCATAAGTATCACTAGTATTTTAGGAAATCACTGCGCACACACGCATTGTTCTCCGGGAAAGTACCTTCATTAGACATATTAATTTTACAAAACTTACGCTATCATCATGTTTTCACTAGCAATAAAAGGTACAAATCACTCTTAAAATACTAGAGTATCTTAAAAATGGTTTACTTTGTATAGGACTCTGAATATGAAAACGCAAGTTTTAAACAAGAAATAATTGGTGAAAAAAAAACAAAATATGATCAGATATGTAGGAGTGATGACTCGCCTCCCAATTCTCCCAACGGATTCTCTCGCAAGAGTGCAAAAGATACTGAAATTCCATAGTAGAAAAAAAATTTCTCGTGACTGGTTGGATGTTTTCCCTTTTTGTAATTCTCGCAGCATGTAAAACATTTAATCCTGGCGAAAAACTGTGGATACTTCTCTTGGATTCGAGGTAGGGATCAATTTACCTCCCTCTCTCCTGGATACGCACTGCCAGTTAAGGGAATAGCTGGCTTCAACTGGAGTAGCCGTATCGCGAGTCCCGTCTTCGAGGTCGGGTTGAATCCCTGCGACTATTTTCCCCCTTCAGTCAGTTTGCTCAGTCTGCGTTCCGCCCCTCCACTACTGGAGTCTGTATGTAATTGCCATTCTCCCACTCGCCTCGCCAAGTCATCATAAAGTCATGTTCCTCCTTCAGTATGCTAATTAAACTTCCAGCGACCACTCACGCGCGTGCATCATCTTCAAAGACACCGTGTTTTAATGGGAACGGTAGCGCACCGTTGTTCTCGTCTCCCGGTTACGATGCACCGAACGTTGCATGAAATGTGCACCCATATAAATTCAAATTAGGTTCCACTCTCCGGTTTTATGTTGTGTTCATGCGCCGGTTCTTATTTATCCCGTAACTCCGCACTTCGTTCTCGAGTAGGTATGCTAGTGCCGCGAGTAAAAAAAAATGTTCCCCGCTTTTATTTCGTCCGTAATAGAATAGTCAAATGAAAATTTAGCATTTCTGTCACCTTATGAGTAGGGAATCTTCGTAATTCTTCGGATTTTGCTATATCTTGATGAAGTTTTTACTCCTACTTTATTACTCGGAGTTTTTCCAATTAACCCTCATAAATTCCTCTTTGTATAAGATGATTTACTATTTTTTGGTAAAATAATGCCTTTTCTTTGAAGTTAATGGAAAAGTGTTTAAGCTAAAGTGGCCTGAAATCAATTTTTTAATTTAAATTTGAAAAAGGAAGTTGTAAAATAAAATGAGATATCATTAAAGGATAACTGTCTTCTTTTGGAGCAAAGACGTTAGAAATTTTTTTCTTTGCGTCTTGAAATTTAAGTCTTTCATCCCCAATTCGAACGAAATCCACCTACTTTGTTCCATCTCTGAGTAGTGGATTTTTTAATTTGAATTCATATACCGTCCCTGTGAACTATACCGCTATTATCTTTCCCTTCTTGCGGAATGCATTCTGCCCAATTCTTCTTTGAGCAGTCGAATTGGACGTACGTTTGATGTCGGTCTTCACATGCAGTATTCAACAGCTATCCTATCCTTTTAGCCTCAGTTTCCCCGGGAACCAAACACTTGTCCATATGAAAACTATTCAGTATTTGACGTGAATTGCTCTATTAACTAATTAATGAGGCGGTGGAAGTCCGGGACAATACACCTGGAAGAAAGCTGGGGTAAAATAAAGGAGCCTCTGAATTCGCCAGAATCCTTTCTAAACGCGAAAAAAGTACTAGGGACGCTTGGAGCTCGGTCGTTTTACCTCGGCGCCGCTTCGCCTCAGGGGTTTCTACGTTTGCATGAGTGCGTGTTCCCGTGTGGGAGAGATTTTCCATTTGCTCCTCTGGAAGTCCAATCCCATGTTGTACGCCTCTCTATTTCTCTCTTTTCTCCTCCCAAATTATTTTGCCATCGATTATAAGTTATTTTGCTCTTTCTTTATTTGACGTTTCACTGCTGATAAATTTTCCTCTACTTCCGCATCCAATAGTTCACTTCGCCCGACGAACGTTGTTTTGCATTTATTTACTTCATAAACTCCATAGAATGAAAATTTTAACGCATTATTTTCCTCTGTTTCCATACTTTTTGTTCGTTTTATTTGCATCCCCGATGATGAATGTGTTCCCCTAATTTTGCCGGTTCAAAGGTTTCTTCATATTTAAAAGAATTTGTTTCGCAGTTTTGGGTTCTTCTTTGTTTGGCCTTTTCTGCTAATCAAGGATCGAAAATCAAGTTTATGTTCTGGTCTCTACATACGTACTTACCTTTCAGATTGTCAACGCATTATCATTAGCCCAAGTACTTTTTCATTGTGAAAATGTTAAAGACTTTAATTTTTTTATAAGTTTCGGGTTGTTCAGGAAACTAAGAATAGGTTTTTAAGCACAGCAAACGTGTTTTTTTCATTGAAAATGTGGTCATCTCTGAATTTGCTGACACCGCTGTGAAAATTATTGTGATGATTTTATTTCTATGGCCTTTACGTTAAAATGGACTGTTCTCTTTGAGTGGTGTGATTTTTAACGTTTTGCATATTATTCGTCACTTTCAAAGCTTTTCATTTCGTCATTACCGAAAATTCAATAGAAAGGTAGTAGAAAATAGTTTCCTAGTAAATTCATTTCGTATTTTTAACTTGTTTTAGGACTCCCATATCATGGAGCCAAACTTTAGGATGTATCATAGTTCTTGGCAGCGAAGTTTTTGTCTTTCCATTTAGAAGGTATAGCTTTTATGGCCGTTTTACCAGTCGTGAATAACTTACCGTGCCGTGCATTCGTTACGTATCTACATTCTGAAGAAGCGAGTATCTTCATCGTGAATATCAGGTGGGTTGATGTATTCCTCCGAGCAAACTTCCATCTGTAGCGGGAAAAGGATAAATTAATTATCCCTATCCCTTGCCTTTTATTATTCATCCACTTTGAGTGAGATCTTTGTACTTAGCTCCATTATAAAATTCTGAGGAGGCATTAGGTTAAAAAAATCCTGAGGACACAAACGAAGTTCGTGTACCTTAGGTTATCCTAGATATTCTAATCAAGTATGCTGGTGGAAGTTAGGGCAAAACGTCTCGTGAGTAGATTTAGAGGAATGATATATCGCAGAATCTTTGGTGAGTTGATATGACTGGACTGCTGTCTATCTGGTTAATTGGTGCAGCTGAGGAAAGTGAAGATATTTGGTAATGGCCATAGATAAATTGGCAATTTCGGAATAGTTTTTCCTACCCTTAATTTCTTTTATTTTTTTCTTTCCATATAATTGAGTGTCAAGTCTTTTGATATGATCAAGTCAGAACTTGTTGTCCGAAATGCAGTTATAAATTCTCAACAGTTCACGGAGTTCATGTTGAATTAGCGTTTGATTTCCGTAAATGATAATTGTGGGCTTTTTATTTACCGTTTGATTAAAAATTTCTTATTTCTTGTCTTACATTAGATAAATCGCGAGTCCACTTCAAAAGTATTTTTTGTCTCTCGAAAAAATCTGCGCCTTAGTCTTTGATGGAAAAATGAATTCATTTCAATTTAAGTTAATCTCATAAAGGTTTCGTGTAGCTTGAGAACATATGAGCTACTTCCGCCGAGGATCAGCCTGAACAGAGTGGCTGGACTTTAATGTTACTACCCTCGCTTAAACTCGAGCAAACTTAGCAGAAAAGATATGGAGATTTCCTTGGTTGTGGCCAGCAAATGTGTCTTCGGAGTTACGAGAGACTTAGCTTCGTGCGTTGAGGTTCTTCACGACTGGGGAAACTTAGCGGTGGCAATGTATGTACTTGCTCGCTAGTTCTTGGTCACTCTTTAGTCATTTCAGTGAAAAGGTTAGAGGTATTTTGTATTTGGTTTATTTTAATTATAATTAATCTTTATTTATTTGCTAATTTTAAAATTAAATTTGTTCAGAAAATAAAATTTTTTGGTACCTACCATAGGAGGCCATGGTTGCCCTGTCGATAGAGCGTTCGGAAAATCAGTTCACTCATTATGATTCTGTTCAATATTTGTCACTGGTGTTCATAGAAAATCCTCTAATTCTAGACGAGAAGCAATCAAGTGAAGCTTCAGGAATATATCACTTCGATTTTTATCCTTTGATTTCCAACTTTCTCAACTATTTTCTTACGTTTTTCCGATTTCATTTCGATAATTTTTAACCAGCCTCATGTAAAATGTTTAGATTTTCGGAAACTCACTTGTGTAATCGTCTCCTAGGTCATGGAAACTTTTATTGAGAATATGAGAGTTATTTTACAACAATGTTACAATTACGTAGTGTTATTTTATGAGGTTTATTTTTTCTGAATCTGTCATTTGATATCATGTTGAGCTGGTGGATGAATCAGAACCCTCTCGGACTTTTTTTTACTCGTCTATTTTACTGAGTCCGATATTAATGCATTGTCAAAAAATGCAAATATCCAAAACTTCGCTATGGCAATGCCAAAAAAGGGATAGATTAAGAATCTAATATTTTATCTCTCCCGTATTAGTCTTATACTCCATGTACGACTCGTGAAAAATGACCCTAGAATGGTATGCATGAAGATGGATGCATGGTATGCTTAATTTAGCCCACGTGACATTGGACGAAAAAAGTTGGTGTTCATTGGCATCTTAATGTTTGGCGTTGTAACGAATTGGGCCATGGAAATTAATGTTTTAGCCGTTAGAGATAATTTTGAGCGAGATATATTCGATCTGTAATGTGACTGAGAGATTTATGGGCTTCAAACAACGTATTTGAGTCCTCCTTGATCGAGCTCTCTCGCTTGGTTTAATGTCGAGGATGCGGTTCAAACACAATCCTCCTGTATTCTCTCCCTTCATATCTTGCTCGACTGTATTCTAACTGGTATTCTAACTATATTCTCTCTGTCCCTCTTCTTCCTAGGTGGCAGCTGAAACAACAACAAAAAGTATGTTCTAAATTTAGTCTCCTGAACGAAATTATGAGCAAATGGGGGCATGAAAATAGGAACATCCCGCTTGCCAATATGGCGGCTTCCTACACTGCTTGAGGTAAACCAAACACGGCAAAACGCTCAGATCATTCAGTTTATATCTTACCCTAAACAAGTATGCCAAATACAGCTGAATAAACATATTACAATAATTCAAAAAGAGCCCTTACAAATTGTCTTTCGACGTCTCAGATTTTTAATAATCAGAATAAGTTTTCTCACGGGAACGCAGCGGACTGGGCACATGAGCCTTTTGCTACTAACTGGTGGCCATGAGCACAACTAACGAAAAATATCACCGATGGCGCCCCTACCGTCAGAATAGAGAAGTATAGAAGGACGAAATTAGGCACCTTTACCTTGAATTTCATTCATTCATTTCGTATCGTTACATTTCCCACTCAGCGTGACTGCATTTTCCCTTCGTATCATCTTTACAGATATACCATATCTACCGCCCACAACTTTTTTCTTATTAGCTACTCAGCCCACGCTCATGCATTTTCCTCAGACTACGCATCTCAGACACTATTTTTTGGGGGCGACCCCACGGAAAAATTTTGCCCGAATATGAGAGGGTAAAAGGCATCATCTTTACGCCCACAGACTGCGGTCCTCACTGCTCTTTATGAACTGGGCGATAAACACGGAAGTGGAATCTCGAGAAAATAGTGCAGCATCGTCTCCTCGTCGCGGTACTTTTCCCTTCCCGTGCCTCGGAGAGGAAATTTCGGAAGGGTAAAGGTCAACGCCAGGTCTCTTTCCCTCCCTCCAGAGGCATAGTCGTGGGCGTGGATCATCTGGAGGGACGAAAGGCTGCTGCAACTGTGGAGGGGTAGCAGTGCGTGTCCTCGTTTGACGTTCGGGGTCCTGGGCCCGCGAGCTATATACAGATACGATACCTGAATTTTCAGGTTGAATAAAGTTCGAACACCGGTTGTTGCCCTTTCATGGCCGAAATCATGTCCAAACATTGACGCAGATAAGTTTGATATTTCTCGATTCTCTGTATACCTGCTCACCTGTCTTTCTCTCCCTCTCTCTCTGTATGTTAGTTCTTCATTTTAATTTCAAATGAGTTTTCATAACGTACCTTTGCCTTTCGGAGACAGTTTTCTATGTTATTTTTTTGGGCTTCATTTTTAGTCCAAATGATCTTTTTTGCTCCTAAAAAAATTCCTTCAACGTGATTTTAAGTAAGTACGTTCGTATGTTAGCTTGATTCCCACGTGATTGATTCGTTTGGGCTTTTGGAATGAGCTAATGAAATGCATACATGTGTCGTTTCTGATTCTCTTTTTAGCCGAAAGTGTTAATAAAGTATAGGTATATTGGAGTCAAAGGCAGTAATTAAAATGATTAATCGGCGAGTACCTTAATTGTATGCTCTTTTCCGCCCTCTTGTTATAATTTGACCTCATGAGTGATTAATTTGATATATTCATTTAATTTATTTTTAGATTGATCTTATTTTTCGGGTTAATCCATAGTTTTGGACTCCGCTTATTTATAGGGCATATACATATGCATTATGTATTATGTATAATACATTATGTATTAAATATTATACATGCCACTTGTATTTTCTTTGTGGTAGTATTTCAAACTGTTCTTGTTTTTATTGTTAAGTGCGATAAGGTCAAACGTGGATGCGTTTGAGTTGCGTTATTTTCTTATGGGATTTAGGAATGCCCAGTGTAGGGATCTTTGTATTTCATTTCCAATTGGAAACAAACACTTGAGGTAAATGCCTCATTGGACTAAAAAGGGAGGAGGTGGAATCGAATTTGGAATGGCTGTTTAGTAAGAGATGTAAAAGAAGAGAAGAGTGTAGGATAGATAGGATTTGCTCTTGGGAACATCTCCCTAAACAATACTCAGTTGTGAGTGTATTCTCATTATTGCATCTAAACACTTTTTTTTTAAAGAAAGATCATTTCACTAACTTCATGATTGGACTATATTTTAGCTATTGGACTATTACTATATCAACCTTAAATATTTTACAAGTTTTTCATGAAATATGAACCGTGATTATTTCTCCAATGATCTCTCTATCACAAAATTTAATGTTCAATTGTTGAAAATTGGGGGTATGCGTTAGCATGTAAGTGGAAAGGAAGTTAAACGAAGGAAAACCGAGGTCACTCATATGTTTTCTTCTTAGATACCCGTCAGATTTTTATACGTAAGTATTGGGTAAGTCAAGTTTACCCTATTTAAACAGTGAATGGATTTATTGCAAATATTCTGCAGAATGAATTTGCTTTGACAGCGGTAGTTAGTAGGTAGTACCACAGCCCAATTCTTAGTCAAAGTTAAGTCGGTTATCTTCTATGATTCGGCACATATTCAGATAGTGGAATTTTTTTCAAGAAGAATTTTACTTTTGTCTCTTTCGCCGGATCGCCTTTGAAACAATCTGTTTTAGCTGCGAAACTCTATTCCCTTGTATAAATGTAATTTCGGTTGTACACTTTCGGCAGGGACTCAATTTCTCGGCGGCATATTTCAACGCCGAGGCCGAGATAATGGGCAGAGGCAGCTTTCTCATGAATAGTCAATGCCAGTGGTGTTTCGATGCACGCTAGTAGGTGGAACCATACATACAGCACAATACAATATGATGGCTCTAGCTGTGCTTTGAGGGGCTCGAATCGCCTCAAATTACCTACATTTACATTCTCTAGTACGTCTATTACTCCTAATATGTCAAATAAAAGTGATTGATCCTCGAAGAATAGATGATCATTTTTATATAAACGTCGTGGTTGTTTTTAACGTACAGGGTACGAGAGAGTTTTGTGTTAGTAATTAATTTAAGTAATATCGTATTTTTTGCTATGCCTACATAGTATGTAAGATTACCCTTACGATGTAAATTGTAGACTCATAAATTAAATGTTCTTTTTCAATGATCTTTTAATACTCCGGGCAATCCGTTTTATTCGTAGAAAAGTATAATTCAGTCCAAGTTTCTATAGGAATTAACGGAAATTTCCTATTTATATTCCCAACTTAATTTCCTATTCAGCTGTTCATACGCAATAAACAATAGCTATAAATTGGTTTAGTTGTATAAAATTAATATTTCAGTGTGATAGTGGCGCAATGTTTAATGTATTTATCTTTCAAATTCAAGTTAGCCGTTGAGGTTCTTTGTGGTTGCGCTGGTAAAGAATATTGAATGAACTCATAGGTGTAACAGTGTGTTACACCTATGTCTGTAACACGTATGTCGTCAGCTAAGACTGTAAGAAGCATTGTTTGAAAGAATAGGCTTGAGAATTTTTAATATTCGATAGGCTCATGCATAAGATAAAAATACTCTCTGTGGATCTGCAGAAAGAAAAGGAGCATTTCCTTTTTAGGAAGGACTCGTCTTCCAACCATTTCGATGAGATAAAAGATAGGTGAAATGAATACCTGGAGGAAATAATGATGAAGATTAAGTAGACCTACCTTCCCAGACTTGGAATAGGGACACGATGTGTACAAGATCCGAGTCCAAGAATCCTCGTAAGCAAGATGGAAAATGAACGCAAGGAACGCTCCATATGAAGATAACGTCTCCTTGAAGCTTCTTAGGAGTGGAGGTATAACTGCAGCACGGATTTTATGTACTCGTTTCTACTATCTGCTCGGAAAAAGTTTGGCGGAAAGATTAAGCTAAGTTTTAAGTCTACGAAAGAAGACTTGCTCGGCATTCAAGGAGCATATTCTTTCCATGTCATTAAATTTTTAGCTTATTTTGCTTGAACTAAAAAATAAAACTACTTGGCTTACTCTATTTTTATTATTATTTATACCACGTTTTATTATACTCGCTTTCTTTTTTGTACTTCCGGGCCAAATCTTGTAACTCAAATTTCGACCTCTACCTGATTAACTAGAGCGCTGAAATTTTCAGAATAGATCAGAACTGGATGACAATCCAAGATTCATACACTTTTACCACGATTTGATGAGTATCTCAAGTAATATTCCGAAGTAAAAATTAAATGTGGAGTTCAAAAAATGGCCACTTAAATCCAATGGAGGTGCTACAATCGCAGTAGGTGCATTAAAGTATCTCTTTGTAACGCGTTAAGTACATGTATATTTTTTATGTTGCTTGACTTCAACAGAAGCGTGTGATTTACCATTCCTTTATGACTTCCTCTGAAAATTGTTCATTGCTACGAAAAATTTTCGTCTTCGCGCATTACTTCTGCCGTCTCTGTATTCCAATCAACAAATGAGTTAACAAGCGTTTGATACAAAACCTTTTTAAATTGAAGGAATAAGTTAACAAATTCTTTTTGTGAAATTTTTTGTTAGTTAGTTACCTTACGTATATTTCCGTATTTTTCTGTGGATTATCTCTTCACTATCAAACTTTGGCGGCGTACCTATTTCTCGTTTTCTTTCCCAAGAAAATTACCATATCGCAAAATTTTTGGCTTTTGCTCTGCTCGAATTGCTCCTGGTCTTGAAATTTTATTTTTTGGGCTTGGGTTTTTTTTGAGCGTGTAAAGCTGTTTTGTAAATGTTTGGTAGCATTCTTAAAAAACGGTCTACTAATACCGAATAAGATTCGTTCCTTTTGGCGGTCTTTTATCTTATTTATCATTGAAAATGCCATGGCTACTTTTAAAATTTTCTTATTTTATTAAAATGATTTCTCGTGATAGAGTTATAGCTGATATCTCTCTTTCAGCTTCGTCTCCTTACATGAAGCAGTGAAAATGATAGTTTCTTGTGTAAATTAAATTTTTAAGCCCCGTATGAAATGTAAAGTCATTATTTCGAGGGTGATGTAATTTTCGATGTAATCGGACCTATATCTTTATCAAATCAATTGTCGGTATAAAGTTTTTATCTAACTATATATGCATACCTACTGGAGAAATTCTTTCGGGAATTATTTGTGCTACGGAAGTGAAAATGTGACGGTGGAGTTTTCCGTCGTGAATTATTTATTCGTAGTTTGGGCAAGAGTGATCGAGGAAAGGAAAACACAGGATGGGACATTTGCATTGACCGCTAGTCTATACGCTTTCAATGAGACCTCATTCAGAGAGTAACCGGACCGTTGAAAGACCTTTTCCTTGGACATCTTGCGGTGTGTTGTAACCACTGATTTCAAACCATCACTTTCTAGATTGATAATGATTATGATTGCAATATTTCCAGGCAAACGCCAGTACTAGGTAGATATTTTATTATTATATTTGCGGCAGTAATTGTATTTCTCGAAGCTGAAAGACGAAATTAAAGCATAGCAGTATGGTTATAACCAATAATTACGACTAATCTAAATGTGATCGGAATTGTCTATGCTAATCTGTAGCCTTCATCAATAATATTACAAACTGATCAACAATCGTTGCTCTCAACAATCAATTCAAATATCCTCCTGGAATACATAGATGCAAATGACGGAAAGCAGTTATTCGTGTTTTTGACAGTGTTCCACCAATTTTAAAAATCTGAAAAAAATTAGGAATATACTTTGATGTCGGGGTAACAACATATATTTTTTTCGGCGTGTCTATTGTTTCCTACATTTTTTAATTTAATTTTGAATATTTCAAACTTATGTAAAATTTTATTTTTCGGTCTAAAAATTTTGAAAAAAAATCAGGGTGGTAGAAGGTAATTGTATTTACATTTTAAAATCAAGTTAACGATTTTACAAAAATAAAAACTGGAGATACAGTCAAAAAACTAAAAATCGTGTTTCAATTTTGTTGTTGTTATTATCCATTGTTAAGGCCTGAAACTTTGGGGAAACGCATATTTTTTGATGCACTTCAAGTGAATATTTTTTATTTTTCAAAACATCGGGGGGCACTTTACACCATCTTAACCGGCTAGACCCTTGGCTGAATTTTCACGAAATATGATAACTTCTTGTTTTTCATTGCATTATCTTAATTGATGCATCAGGGTGTGGACCGTTTATGTGTGTGGTAATTTTGGTACAGTGTTATAAAAATAAGGTTAGTATTTTCTTAAAAAGGAAGAAAAAATATCCAGGTGCTTGCTGAATACTTTAGTATCTAACTAATCTCACCTAACGGCTAAATTGGTGACAACGGCAAAACTCAGATCTGAGCCTGCTTCCCATTGGCTTACGTAATTTAATTTGGTGATTTGGGCCTTCAGCGAGCAACTTTGGCACGACTTAGGTTCGTGCTGATGAGGTCAGTCGAGTAGGACAGTCAGGTCAGGTATACGTGTGGAGTCGAGTTCGGGTGAAGTATGCTCAATGCCGCCATTATCCTCCTCTTAACCAAAAGCTCCTAGGCATCCATAGTTCTACGGATAGAGTTCTGTGATTTGAAGAGCTCTCCGCTAGACTGACTGTGTGGGCGACCCATTATTTGGGCTGTTACGATGGCATAACTTCGAGTTGGCGATAGGTAATGGAGGAAGTGTAGAATAAAACCCGACTGTGGTGGTGGAGTAAGTATCGCACCGAAAATTATGAAGTTTTACTCTTCATACATTTCTTACGCATGAAAAGAATGAAGTTGATCTTATGATAGTTTGTGATTAGAATATATAAATATATTAAATATCTTTAACCGATTTATCGTCACTTTAAACGACAGGAAAATCTAGATAATTATTTGGTCTAAAACATAAAATGAATTAATCATAATCGAAGTTTAGAATATTGGCAAGGGTATTTCGGGAACGTGAATAGGTATAGAGAAGCGTGGTAGTCTAGTGGGAAGGGTGCTTGGCTTCATACGGAAAGATTTCAAGTCCAAATACGGTGTGGATCTTTCAGACACTTCCAAACAGAAAGCTCGAAACTTTGTGCATAGAAAGGAAATAGCCCCTACTTCTCGAGAATAGGTTTTCAATTTCATACGACTGTGACTGCGTGTTGCATAAATTTAGGTTTTTTTTGGGTACTTCCCGGCGCTAATACCTCGAAATGTTTCGAGCGTTGGCGGCTGAAACCAAACGTATATCTCATTTGTATCCATATACTATCACCTAACAAATATTTTTAACGAGATCTGATTGTGACTCTTGAAGGACTTTCCTTTTTAGTCTCAGGTAAGGACAACCGTCACCCCTTCAAGTCATCTTTCGGGTGGTAGCACTTACGAAAGTAGAGTTTTGTGGAGATGAATTGCTGTTATTTTTATTGGGTTTTATCTATATTCATTTCCTTGTGCAATGATTTTAATAGATTAGTTAAATTCGTAGATAATCGTTGGCAATAATGAATAGCTTGTATGTGTGTTCCAACACTACCCCTTTCAACTTATTGTGTATGAGCCTCTTCGTATGTGGATTTTATGGAGTTCAGTCACTTCGTTTTGGTGTTTAAACTCTTATTATTATCAATGCACATCGTTCCTGGTATCCCTTTTCCATAATGTGAAATTTTCCGTATCCATTCATTATTTTTCCAAGGCATTATTTTCTCTATTATGATAGCGTAAATGTCGTATAGGATACTTGAATGGCAAAAATGTTTTTTCGATATAATCGAATATATATGTATCATTTCATGTGTAATTTGGCATTAATATCAACGGTTCATTTGTGGTGAGGAGCACTCCGAAACTGTAATTAATGTTGACAGAGGTGTGTTTGCCTTCGTTGACTGAAAATAGGAAGTTAACCCTCTATTATAATGCATTAGCTTGCAAATGTCAATTTAAATGTGAGTTTAATGCATTTCCTGTTTATAATGCTCAGATAACTTTTATAAAATGTTTTTATTCCTAAATTAATGAGGGCTTCGTCCATTTCTGTATAATTGACGTTAAGCATGCATCAATCATAGTAATCAGAATAAACTATTGGATAAAATTACGTGGTATAAATATATAACCTATGCATTTTAATCCATGATGTGTTGAATATGGTCTTAAATGTCTACATTGGAATATTATTTCATTGACAGAGTAAGCGTCATTAAGTACGTCATCAATTCACGAGTTCTCCTGAAAATCTCTCGATATCGCACCGCTATATCCTATCGCGTAAAAAAAAACTCTTTCGGACAAAAGAAGTTTTATATGGCAAAGAAAAGCAGAAACTTGGGTTTCTCGATATCCTGTTCAATATCATTTTCCTGAGATAAATAATGAAATTGAATTAGCGTTCATGTATTCACGGCATATTTTTTCAGTTGTATAAATCTCCGTGGGCGTCTCCGTGGTTGAACTCCCTCCGTAAATTTTGCTTAAATACTCCATTTTCCGCAAACGTCTTCATCTTCGGAAAACAAAAATATAGCTCCAAGAGTACTTTTGTCCTCAGCCGGACAGGTTGAATGGCCCTTTAAATTTGGCAATGATGGTACCCGAAACCGTCGAAATGTTGATAGGAGCAGGAAACCTTCATGCAATTAGTTAGCCGGGAAACCTTAAGATCCTTCATTTAGTTCGTCCAGTGAGAAGCGTAGAGCAATGTTTTTTTCTTTTAAAATTTCCATAGCTCTAAAGTTTTTGCCAAGTACGGTAATTATTCATTAGTCTTTAAACTTCATCGTTAGCTTCACCTTGTTTGATCGACTTTTTTATCATAGTGATGAATTTTTGGAGGCAATTGCAAATCTTCTTGCAGATATATCAGCTCGTCGCATCTATTCACCATCATACTAGCTTTAATTTGGTAAACTTATGGTTTTTTTTCGACCTCCAATTAATCATGAATTGATTTTGTCCGCGATCCTTCTTTGAATTGAAGTTATTACCAATTCGTTTCATAGGGAAATGGAAAAATGAGCAGCTGAACGAGCTATAATTAGCTCTATCCTTCAGCTGGATCTATTCTATAACTGCTGGAGAACTTCTTCTGAATAATATAATTTTTTTAACCGTTAGGTCAGCTGTCGTGTAATCATGTCTTTACATTCTTTCATGTTAAACATTCTTACGTTAAACAAAGTAGTGTAACTGAATTAATTAGGAATTTAGAATTAAAAATTAACCTTACCGATCGAAGGGAAAATTAAATCAAATGTTTTTGCGGAAATTTCTAATTTGGCTGATGCCCAAGATATTTCAAGGGAACATATTTATTATGGTAGAAACGATCAGAAGGATAAGATTAGGGAAAAAGGAATACAGAACCGATAGATTTATGGTGTCGTTTTTTCCGCGTACAATAAGGGACCATAATACCAGCTATACTAGCTCCAGGCTAGCTTGACTCGGACTAGATAAAATAGGCTTTACATGTACGGGTAATGGCCTACTGTATTTCTAAGTATTCTCTTGGATTTCTTGGCATGTAATAACTCATGCATGATTCGCTTACGACGCTAACTTTTCCAATTCTATTTCTAACCAATAGTTTTATTTGCATGGTAGCTTGTTAGTGTCCTTAGCACTCTCCTAGTTCCTAGTCTAACCGCATCTAGGTGTCCTAGGTGCTTGGCCTGTGTCCAGCAAGCGAGCGCGTGTCTGATTAAGGCCAGGATGAGAATGCTGCATGCCTGGTGTGAAATCACCCCATGCCACCCATCCTAGTGGTGGCTTGTACGGTTCCTCGTAGTTGTAGATGTTTAGTATTCCTCTCAATTCGTTGCTGAGCTACGCATGGCGAAAATTCTTTCATCTTATATTAGCTTCGAAATATTTTCTTTGAATCTTGGGTAACTACCACCTTCCTTCTATTTTATTAATTTTTTTCTTATTGTTTTCATAGTTCACCTTTCCAATTCTTCCTGATATATTAGGCGCACATACAATTTCTCATTGCTGTTATTTACTGGTCACCGTGAACTTTCTCGTCTTTATTCCGTGTTCTTCCCAGAACGGTGATTAGCATTTATTACTTCTCTTCGGTCCATTTTTTGTGAAACTCTTCATCATCAAAAATGTGTTTTCTTTAGTAAATATAATTTATTAAGTTGCAATGAATGTTATGTTATTGAATGTTTGTGATGTTAAAATTCAATGATCAATTATAAGTAGTTAAGGGGATTAAAATGCATTTTAGGGAAAAGGAGCCTTTTATTATTTGTGATGCTGATAAAACCTCGGAAATGTTATATTCATTGACTTTCATTTACGGAAGTTCGGTATTAATGGATCTGGTTGCCATGCAGCTAATCTAAAATGCTCTTGCTAGCCATCATCTGATTGCACATGCTGTTTCAGATCGAATGAATGAAATTTTGCATATTACCAGCCTAATGAAGCGCAGTAAAATCGCTTCTAGCTCTATTATTTATCTTATATTGCTTTGTACATTATGGTAGCTATTTTAATGCTTGCATGCTGAACTTGACTCTTTATTGATTGGTACGGGATGGTTCCGTATTAGGAAGTTTCTTGCATGATGTTTATCGATACTCTTGCATGGATTATACATCGTAATAATACGCCCGTTCGTGATAGTTACGAAGATTCTCGGAATTGGCGGTACTATTCGATTTATAAACGATTCAATACGTATTTTATTCACCTATTAGTTGGCATTTGGTCTTGAAAACCAACTTTATTGCTTATTTTTTCGTCCACATTATTTTTCCTAGCCCGCGTTTTCCGTAGGCTTCTGAAATATTTCCAAGGCTTCCTATCTTCGGCTTCCCTTTTTATCGAAGATGACGTAACAATGGTGATGTGATGACGCCCATTGCCTAATTGTGTGCACATATATCGCGCGACAGGTATGCGATAAATTCCATTAGCCCGAGCGTCTCTGCGAGTTAATTATTTGCTTTTCGAGTCGCAGTTCCATTCTCATGTACCCAAAATAGAGAAGTCCTAGTGGATTTATGAAGATAGGTTCTCGCTCCCCTATAGTGATCGGAATCCTCGATGCTTTGGCATAATGAGGGAATGAAAATGGAATGACTGCTAAACTACGAGTTCTCCGGGCGAAGAGGCCCCGCTATATCCATCGGTTTTTATGAGCGAGCACTCCTAATGAGTTGCTATGTAAATTTGCATCCGAAGGGAGGGTGGGAGGGGAGAAGGAAGAGTAACTTACTGCAGAGAGGTATAGTTGTTCGCACCCATTACTGCGATTTGCCAGGAACAAAGTAACGCGGAGAATTTGCAACTCTTGGCGCGTGAATGGCCGAAACCTCCGGAATGCGAAGCCTCTTTGGCCATTACTCAGAATTGGTCGGTCATTACGGATTTGAGTGTGGAGCAATTAATGCTTAGTACTCGTAAATTCCGCTTGCAAGCTGCTCCGGAATAAATTCTATTTGAAGTTTCATTCTGCTCTTTGAAAAAAATGCTTGAATTTATTTCGAAAAAACATTTTAATCAGTAAAAGTGGCTCTTTTACGGTCTTTTATTCTGGCTTTCGTGTGGATAAGTGTTTTTATTTTGTTTACGCAAATGCCACAAATTTTTTGGTGAGTTGCGATCGATATTGTTTCTCTTGCTGTGGAATTTTGCACGATAAGTTATGATCAATTAAAGCGTTTGAATTAGTGAAATATTTTCTGAATCAGCCCACAGTCCTAAATTAAAACAAGTAGAGTAAAAGTAAGTACTAAAGAAAAGTACAGTTCACATGCAAGGGAGTATTTTCCTACCCTACACAAGTCATTTTGGTAAAGTATGCTGGGAACACTGTTAAGGTTTCATTGAAATGTGAAATAATGAAGGATACTTTTTTATGATGTGTGATAATAATTTTTCTCTTTAAAAATAAGCATTTCAGTATAATTAGATGCCGTAATTTATTATGATCCAGTGTAAATTTAAACTTTGAATCTTCCATCCCTGAATGGATTGATAGTTCCACCTTGATAGGAATAATAAATGCAAAGAAATATCTTCCCTTATGTATTAGATATTAGAATTAGGTTTTAATGGAATTTACATCGTATGATACTATCAAGAAGCTGATAACCCCGGTGATCGGGAATGGGCATATAATTGTAGAATGAAAGTGCGTATTAGGGATAGATGTAAAGAGATATAAATTCGATATCAATATTAAGTTTGAATCTGAATGTAATATTTAATAATACGTGTAATGAATAAATATTGATTTATCAGTCATGCGCTGTATTGGATCTGAATCATATGATTATTCGATCGATTTAAGTTGACCATTACCTAAATTTCCATTTACCGGGCATGGATTTCCACTGTCAGTACTGATAGAAATCTGGGCTGCTGTTGAAATGTGAATTTTAATAATTATGCTCTCGCCCATTTCATTCTCGTCCATCACACAATTTCTTGCAATCTGAAAATAAAATCACCGTGATTTTTAGGTGGGATAACAAAACGCTAGACTCAATTTTGAACTGAAGACCCTTTGAGCCTTTGTCAAGTGCTATGCCCTTAAGGGCAATTCTATATATTTGAAGCCGGTAGATACATAAATTAGTGTTTTCTATATCATCGGCGTATTAGGTAATGTTGTAGGCCGAACAGTATCGCAGCAGTAACCGTTTTAATTTGCATCCTTTAATGGCAATGTTATTTATTATTTTAATATGAAATTTTTTCACTCTTATCCTTGAATTATTGTAATACTATACGTTGAAATAAAGCATGTATATTTGTTTGAGTAACTCTTATTGAAATGAATTGAAGGTGCATCGAATTCAGTAACTTTTATCTACTCATACTAATTCACCTTTTTCCATCACCAAGATATTTGAGATTGAGGTATAGTGATTTAAGGAAAACTATATTTCTTAGTAACTCAAGACATTTGGGAGCAGTGATTGTTTTAGAATGAGAATTTACGTTCTCGCGATTTCCAAACCGGATCTTTTCTCCAAATTTCACCACCTCTTTCATTTATAATGATGCTAATGACATCTTGGTTAAGAATTCTCCCTAAGCAAGCAAAAAATCATGTACTTACATGGAAAATTGTAAGCCATGTTTCCATGTCGTTACCACTAATGAAAAATACATTTATCATTTTATTTAATTGTGATCATTCGAAAAATTAATAGGTAACTGATTTTGTGGAACAATCTGCGCATGAAGATGGTTATAAATGAGGATTTATTGAGGGTAAACAGCAACTATATGTGTTTTATATTATATTGAAAAATTGAAAATATTTAATACTATGGTGTTAGAATATTTTGTGTAATAAATGAATTTGTTTTGCTATCCTTATGGTGCTCAAGGGAGGATTTCGCCTTTTGGGAAGCAGAAAATCTATATCGAAATCTCTAATTTGGTCTCTAGCATTACTATCTGTGCATGGCTCTTTTAAGGATTGATATTAAGTTAATGTGATCCCTGAACTTTTAGAATTTAGATTTTTTATTTTATTTTCTTTTTTTGGAGGCCCCGTATAAGTTATTTGGTAATGCCCATGTTGTATCAAGAATAGCGTGAAATCAGACAGTTCACTAAAGAATATTTAACCATAAGATGTTTCAAGAGAAAAAGCAGCGTATCTAATTATGAATTCATCTGAAAGATAACGTTATATATAATTATGTTTTGGTGTAACTGTTTTTTTTTCTTCACTTTTCCATAATGATTTACCATTTGAACTGATCCTGACTTTATTTCCCTTTTTGCATGACGTCTCAGAGCCCCTTACAGTGTAGTCATGGCAATTATAAATTATCATTGTAATGCTCTGAATTATTTTTAAAATATTTTCATTTATTCGAGAATACTTGTGTTTCGTAATAGCCAGAGTGGTCTCGGACAACCTTGCCACTCTTGCGGAGGACAATGAATCAGATAATGCTTGGACTTGTGCGCCCTCTTGGTAGCGCCAGCGTGATTAGATAAGCCCATTTTTATCGTTCGAGTTAATAAACTTTGGAGAAAAAATAGAAGTGCGTTAAAAAAGGCGAAAAAGAATCCGCATGGAAATTCCCCTTTGATGAACAGAGAATACATTTTGGTGGATGAGGTCCTTGACTTTTGCATCTTCTTGAGCGTGCGTCAGACGTGCATTTTGTAACATATACGAGACCGAAGTGTGGTTTATGGCTTATCAACGTGATTTATGGCCGCAATCTTCGCCAGACTTTCTCGACGAAATTTTCGTCGTGCCTTTCTCATTTGGTGTCTTCGTGTCTTGCTCCAAGTCCTCAGTTTCGTTCTTCTTTCCATTATTCACAGACCTCCGCGAAAGTTGGGTTTTTATTATTTCACGTGAATTTTAGAGGGACTACCTCTATTTTGTTTTTTCCCCCCCCCCCTCTTTGATGAGCCCTGATTTTTTTCATGCGCTGAGCATTTTTTTAAAATACGCCTTTGTGATGTTTCTGGCGTCAGTTTCGTTTCGGCCTAGCCGAACATTATAACATTGAAGGGGCTTCCATAATAGGGTGAGGTAAGAAACCCGTGTGTTGGTGCACCTTCCTTGCAGAAACTAGGAACTGCGTCATAACTGCTGAATCTTGCTTAGCAGAGTTTTAATTAAAACGTGCGCATGATCTTGGAAACAAGCAAAGTGCAAACTGATAGTTTTAGGAGTTAAAAACTTTTGCGGGTGCCCTGCGGATCAGTTCTGTTCATCCAGACTTCTAGGTCGCCCCACATGGGATAAGCTTTTGTAAAACTCCCTTCTGGTGGGATCTCTGAAGACGCAGAAACTGCTCTTTGAATTTTGATTTTCCCTGCGGAAACTCCGCACATCCGTGCGAAATGAAGCGGTTCATGAACCTTTGGATGTAATTATTCTGCTATGGGTGCCGCGTTGTGGTCTCCTTATTTGGCTGTATTATGATCGCATAAATGCTCGGACCAAATTAGATCTTTTAACCGCGTGGCCCCTAGCTAAAGTTATTTGCGCCGTAATCTCCTGACTTTTATTTCACGTACTATATCTTCTTTGCCGGCGCGGGTTCTCTGGTCTTCTAGTCGACTTTTAATGACCGCAACACACCTCTACGAAGAGGAGAACAATTTCGCCCGCGTTGCTAGCTCGGATACAAGAGTTCTCCCCGACCACACCATGCAGGAGAGGGGGTCAACGGCTGTTCCCAATTTCCCATTATAACGTGAATTTTATGCGCGCATTTGCGCAGTGACATGTCCCCAAGACTGTGTCAGCATTAAATGGTTCGACGGCCTGTTCTCATATCCTAACCGGAATTTGCAGTGGCAATTATGGTCCCGGTGGAACTAAAAGTGCTCGAATAATGAAACCGTCGATTTCTCCGCTGCTAAGATTTCTTCCTTTCGTTTGAAAACCCCCTCCAGTGTGTTGCAATTGGTCTTCGGCGTTTATGGATACTCTCATCTTCTCTTCCCCGAACGTTTTCAAAAAACTTGAAACCCCAAGGCGATAAACTGCTCCTCTTCCCCTTTAGAAATCCCTTAATTAAGGCTCGCCTTACCGTTCATGAGCAATCCATTGTATCTCATTCCTCGTATTTCTTGTGGAACTCCCATGGAATGGGTTTTCTTCTGCGCTTTATCTGAGAGTAGTGATACCGCGTTTGGATTTGTTGAAGGCTAATATGTGATCCGGCTCAGGCTATGAAGGTATTGGACATGAAAAAATCATAGGGAATTATGCCTAGCGATGGTTCACCATAAGATTCGAACTTGGTTAGAAAGGAGCTCAATTTATTTTACAACCTCACCTGAACGCTTTTAGTAAGCATGTACGCAAGATTACTTTTAGTAGCTTAGTACGCAAGATTACTTTTATGATACGGTGCAAAGCAATCGCTAAATCATCGTTTGGGTGCCATATAGCTTGAGCGTTAGTAATACGCTTGCGTACCCTTTCAACTCGAATTATGTTAAGAAATTTTGCTGTAATTTCATTATAGTTGTTGCGTAAAGTTTTCGTGATTTAATTCCCTCTGCCAGCAGCACTACTTTTATATGTAAAAGATTTATATAAAACTAAATTGTTACTATGATAGTATTTATTGCGTTTTTCTGGAGACCGCAACATGTTGAGCAGTCTTGAAATTCGCATCGTAAAAATGGGCGTGAAATAGGATGCGATTTTTTTCACATAAAGTACTGTTTTTCTATTTAGCGTGTTTCCCTGTCTATGGTGGTGTGTTTGTAGATATAATATCTAACTATATTTATTTTGGAATACGAAAGAAGAAATAAGTGCTGAAATGGTGGCCATATTTCGTAAAAATACGTTTCCCATAACATTAGTCACCGTCTGCGGTGCAAATTTATTTGTTTCCAACGTCCAGCGTTCTCATTTTTTTCAGCGACTCCCTTCTGCGGTGAGGGGTGATGTTTTTTTAAATTTTTTTTCTGCTCCCGGCCCGCATAATTGATGGGTTTATTTTTTTCGGAGGTCGAAATTTTTGCGTGAACACGTCGGTGTGGAGGTGAGCCGCTCACTACGCCGGCTGACCGCGAGGCGAAAATTATTGCAGCAGGGGCAGCAGTCGCCTCGTTCTCTCACCGTCCGTCCGCCAATCTTTCCCCCGGCATGTGCGTGTCCTCCGCCCGACAACCACCCCGTGGCTCGGATGAGATCATCAGGTGTCCGAGTGCTCCCTCTCTCCCCCTTCCCGCGCCCTCTTCATCGTCTCCTCCGAGCTTTGGCGCCTACCCCAACCGTCACTTAGTTGAGGCCCTATCTTTCTCTGCTACTGCTCTTCCCTCCCTCCCCACTCCTCCTCTTTCCCTCCTCTGGGTTTACTGACCTCCTCTCCGTGTGGTGGCGTGCCGCGGCTCTCTGATGTTTCCTCTCTCTCCCATCCCACTCATCCATGGAGAGTTTACTTTTGATTACCTTTTTTTTATATTCTCTCTCCCGCCTGCTCCCCTCCCTGTCCCACTAGTACTCAAGCTCTTATCCCCGATACGCTCTTTATCTCGCGAATTTCATTTGGGTTTAATAAACATTTAGTTCCTTTTCTTTTTTTCATTCCCTCCGTAGATACCATTCTTGTCGTACCTCTCTCTATCTCTCTTTCTCTCAAAGGGAGACATGGCTCACTCTCCCATGGCGCCGCCATAGTCATCTCTCTATTTGGAGACCTCATAGTTTACGGATTCAATCGTACCCCTCGTTACAGATATCAAGCAGCGTTTTTGTATTTTTACTTCGTATGTAATTGTTTTACGAGGATATATTTTTAGGTGATCTAAATTTCGTAAAAGTCATTGATATTTCCGTCGTACCTTGGCCGAGCAAGTGAAAACTGAATTGAGCGGGGAAAAATATGGAAAATATAGTGTAATCATAGAAAACTTTTCTATCTTAAAATTTAAGTATTTTTCGTAAATTGAACTGGCCTTTTCATGCTGTAGATTAGATTATGAATTAAATGGCAATAAATTAGTGCAAACGTCCCGAGGCTCCACTTGGACTATGTGAATGAAAAGTGAAGTGGGTGTAAATATGGAAAATAAATTGCTACGTTTGCATATTATTATTTTTTCGATAATTGTTGTGTCATTTGCATGCATTTTAGATGAAGAGGCTTCAACTTATTTTATGTGTGTGTGGACCATAGATACCCCGGGTTATATCTATGACCTTGATATGTACCAGATATTAATGTTACCTTCACAGTCTCTGAGAGGAATGCTATCTCATGATATATATGTAAGGTTTACGACACCCATGCTGTTCCATTTTGGCTTTCGTTGATTTACTACGTAATCGTTCTCAAAATGTGTCACTTGCACATAAATAGCACTGCAGTCGTTTCGCGACTGCGCGGTCCAAAACAAAAGTTTTTATCGTACGTTATCCAAAAATTTTTTTCTGTCATAAAAGACATCCAACAGGAAGTTAGAATGCAAAATAAAGTAGACGAGAATTTAGGGAATGAAATCCTTATATTTTTAAGTTTACTCTTTTTCCCGCTATTGAGCTAACCCCAGCGGGATTTTCATGTATCTTCCGGCATTTGACTTCAGTTTTAGTATTCATTTGCTAATTAATAACTGAGCAAATAGTTCGAGGACGAGCGTATGTTATTTTACTATTATTTTTATAAGTTATTACGAGCATTATACCAATTTTTATGGTAACTAAATGATTATTCTAGCATTAATCTACATTTTTTTATACTTAGATATAAATATCGGCGTATGAAACTGCATAAAATTGCGAATTTTCATGTGCAATTTTCGGAATATTCTCCCCCGAAAGTCTATTGCTTTTGGCCACCAGTCGATGAAGTACCATTAAGAGGACCATAGGTACTGATATTTTTTATGAAAATGCCGTTACGTTCATTTTGGTAATAACTTCTCTGTAAGAAGCCGTTGACTCGGCAATGAAACATCTTCCTGATGTCTCCTGCAAGTGCGAAAATTCCATGAAGTATGTCTATGTTTTTTCCTTGTTGTCTTGTCTTCCTGCACTTTCCTATATTTCAATGGTCATTTCCTCGCTGACGGGCCAGAATGGAGTAAAGGTTTATCGCCTCTAGTGACGCAGATGCTGGTGTTGGCGACCGAAACAATATCTCTGCCTCTTTTTTAAGGTTTGTATTTATCCTGCTGTATGCCTGTCAGTGCCACAATTGAATTGGGCGATTCACGGGCTGTGGTTTCGTGATGTCGGTGGGAAATGCTATTATTTTGGTCATTTTCTTATTTATCGATGAGCAGTAGGTCTTTTACTTTGGTGTTCCATCATGTGAAGCTTACCATAGTTTTCTGTGTGCATTACACTCCCAGTATTAGACGCCCTAAAATTAACACGAGTATTTTATGTGAGTTTTTATTTTCCTATGTTTAAATCGCATCTTAATGTGGAAGGACTGCATTTGCTGATGGATTTTTTTCTGCTGTCGAGCGCTCAGAGAAACATTTCCCCCGCTTGGAAATAGGCACGTGAATGGCCCTAGCTTGTATGTATAGGCTATAGGCTACGCTAGCGACTTCATGACTTTCAAATCTATTGACGATTTCTTATTAATAATATTTGAAATCGATAATCTTTGAAACAAAAGGTATCGATGACGAAATGACCCTTTAGGATTAAATTTAATTTAATTTGTATGATTCCAAGTAAAATAAGTGCTATAAATCTGGAAACTGTTTGATTCCATCCATTAAAGCGATCGTGTGATATGAAAATTAGTAATGAAAAACGTAAGCGCTTGAAAACTTATTTAATTTGATTAAACTGATTTAATATGAACCCAACGTCTTTTTACAGTTTTTCGCTGAAAAAAATTCTTAATATTTCCATTTCTCTCGCAGTGCAGGTTGTTCTTGATTCTTAGAAGAGAGCATTCGTCCTTATGAATAGTAAGACCACAAACCGGCGGAATTCATAAAAATTGATTTTTATCCTTGTTCAAACCCATGCTGATATTTTAAAGCTATTTTTATTCGTGTGTTTTTGCTTGTAAGGCTTTCTTTGGATTTTCCGAAACGGATGGTTGACCGTTCCATTCTGAATACATTTTGCAGGGATTACGAACGCGTTGCACTTTTTTATACTTGCTGCTAGATTAGTTATTAAATAAGAAGAATCATGCCGGTGGCTGCTTTGAACGTACTTTTAGCATAATCTTTGAGTGAATTCAGTTTTTTCAAAAGAAATAAGGATTAGAAGAGATTATTTCATATCGTATTCCTTTGTCTATTTCTTCCGTCCGACTTAATATATCTCCCCTGTGGTAGTTTTCTTCGTATTTTCCTGAATAAAATCATTTTTTCCGCGAGTCTGATACACAGTGAGATTTTTCGCGCGCACAATCCTCGCTTTCCTGTCCGAGAGCATTTGCGACAAGATAAATTCCAAAACATAGAACGCTCGAATTTCGGATGAGTTTCTAACGCTTTGGGGCTTCAAACAATGTGAATAAGGGAGAATCAAAGCTGCTGTGAGTTCGTTGCCCTGGCTTTCTCATAGGAATCGAGCTCTGTGATGTTTTTTTTTTTTGGAAGGAATTAAAGGCTCTTGTTTAATGATTTCATTCGATTAGAACCGTGGGATTTGATTAAATGCTTTTAAGCATGACGTCATTCCTATCCAACTTTAAGCAACTGGATTACACTGGATGGAAAACAATTTGTTACTATGTAGTAGCTAATATTTTTGACGATAAAAATATTACAGAAGACTTTTGCAATATAGCATAAGTGATACACAGGTTTTCATTAAGCCATGATCAGTGAACAGTTTACTAAGGTTATTCAAGCAGCTTCAAATTACGCGTGGATACCAACAAAGTTGTGTTGTGTAGCATATTATAACATATTTTTATTTACTTTGAGCTGGATCGAATTCAGCAATTGTTTATGCCTTTCGGTTTTTTTAACCTTATTTTCTTAAATTTTAGTTACCTTGTTCTTCCGTGTACCTTCCGTGTACGCTTTTTTCATGAAAAGTCAGATCATCTTACACAGAATGAATCCTGTCTCTCGCTAAGGCCGATTTTATTGACAAATTATTTGTCTTTCATTTGCTCTTATTATTTAGCAACTGGTTTTTCAGATCGATAAATAAAATTAATGTATTAAAATTAGCGTATAATGATTTGCACAAATAATTAACAAATTTTTCTTGTTTCATTATTAAGATAATACATGTGTAACTACCCACATTGTAATTTTGCGTGGCATGTTATCATCCTCCATTTTATATAACCTATTCTTGTTCAGTTTTATCCGTTCGTTGAACCACTCCTTCTAATCAATTCTATTTATTGAGTCGATGCGGTTTAGTAATGATAACATGATTAACTTGATGAATTGAATTGAATGTAATGGTCGCTCAGAAAAAAATAACCTGAGCATTCTAGATTTGGCGACGAGGAGACGTGCTGAATTCGTGATGAACGTGAATGAAGGTGACTTTGGAGCATTTATCGTGTTTGTTTGTCCCGAGAGCCGATTTTCGCTTTATCTAATCTGCCTCTTTGGACGGGGTGGAAGGCTCTCCGCATTTCGCATTGGGAGAGGTTAGGGGGGCCGCAATTGGAGGGTAGAGGAAATGCGACACCCACGCGAAATTTTCTCGTGGGAATCATTGACCGATATGATCGAGCGTGGTTGTCCATACAGTGGATGCAATGTTTAACTAAACCTCGCCGAATTTCATATGAAAGAGACACGGTGCGGTAGTTCAGAGAGCCAATCTATACGATTGTAATTTAATCTACCTGTTGGTTTTTGGTCGCTAGAGCCGCTGTGAACAGAGCCCGGGTCCCTTAGAAGACTAATGAGGTCTCATAGTACTACTATTGGTAGTGGGCCTTCAGTCTACCTAACGCTTTTCTTTAATCCTTGTGGTCTTAATTCCTCGGAAACCAAGGACTTTTGGCAACCCTGCTCCTCTCTTGCGTGGCTTGAAGAGAGCTCTTAAGGGCACTTCTAAACCTGATAGATTTATATAAGTATGTCAAATACGTAACTTATTTTTGTGTGGAGCGAATGAAAGAAATAATAATTCGCTAAGACTGAAATAATATAGGACTTAAGCACTGTATACGCTGAGTGGTGTTAGTTGTTTTTTTTTAATTAGTAGATCGATTTTTAAGCAAACTATTTGATTCCTTGATACATCTTATCGTTATAAAAACTGTGGCATGACTTTATCCTATATTAGTTTCGCAAGTCTATCCGAGTAATCTGATGAAGGTCCATTCGATAATATCTTACATATTATGTACGAAGTGACGCATTATTCCCATTTCAATTGTCCAAAAAATTGTGAATTCAAGTGGAGTTGAATAGGCCTATGGATGAATAACCTATGGCTAATGAAAATGTTAAATAGTTGAGCTGATTTCTACAATCCATTGATTTCTTTCGTTTTGCGAAAATTCACTCCCTTTCCTAAATCCTGATGGAGGCCGAAATACCAAATTGGTCGTAATTACGCTATTGCTTAAACAGGTCAGATTCTTATGCTGAGGTCATGAATACCATTTACTTTCTTCGAGCTGCCAGCTATGTATGTTTGGAGTATTTCTAAAGCCGGAAAGTGGCAGAATAAGTGTTGTAGATGGATATCATGAGATTTCTCCAGCTTTGAACCCTTTGGTTTGCAGCACAGCACTTAACCACTACGACCGCTTGCCTCTAAATATCTTTGCCATTAAATAAATATTTAAATATGCTTGGTTGTCAATGATAAGGTTTCACGGTGACTATTCTTCTCATTCTATTATACCGAAAACGTTTTCAATTTTTAGTTACCATTGGTACAAAAAGTTGTATTGATGGGGAGAGCTTTCCAGTAATGCGGCTATAGACGCAAAAGCGAGCATCCACAAGATTGGCTGGGTTTGTTGGGAACATGCGAGTGAGTGGGCATCACCTGGAGTCCCAATGAAAGCCCTCATCCGATTCGGCTGTTTCATGACGTCCAGGACAAATCCTTCCGGGACTCTAACACGCCACCGCTCGCTTCCCAAATTAACGTGTGGGAAGAATATTTATGTGCGTCGGTTTCCCGCAACCGGCGAGAGAGAGAGGCAGTGACAAGAGATACGGGGGAAAAATTGAGGTAGGATTTCGCCGGTTGGGTGTATGATGCGCAACCGCGGCGTGGATTTGTATGTTCGTGGTCATGGGAAGGGGGTGGCGGGATAGGGCGTAATCTACGTGTGATGCGAATGGGGAGGGGTCCCTACGTCCTCGGTTTTGACGTACGGCGGGGGAGGGCGGTGGCGGTGAATGAGATGATATTAACGCGTGTGTTGGCGTCAGGCCTTCATCTTATCGGTCACCGGCCGCTGCTATGTGAGTCCTCCAAACCTGGCGCAATTCAGCCACCCACCCCACAATCCTCTCTTTACCTCCACCCCTCTCGAGGAAAATTGTGTCCAACCTCGTGAGACGAGTTACCATTTCTTAAGGTCGTTTTACACGGCGCACGTACTTACAAAATCTGACGTGTGCACGAAGGCGCAGTCGAAATTACGTCTTGTAAAGCGGTGAATTGCAAGAACACATGCGAGAATGCGTGGACGTTAGATGGTAAAATAGCCCGTTCTAATGTCGTTCGTGCATTTCCGCAATTCCACGCCATTTCAGAAATTAATGCAGTTCTATCCTGCGCAATTCCGTACCCTATTACGCACCGAATTTCTCTACCATATTTCTAGCCTTCGCGGAAACGTAAGTGTTTTTTTAAGTTTATTCGTGCAACAAAGATAGCGAATTGGTTAATTCCCTGCTATTTACGGCCTTGAACTTCCTATGTATATTTCGATAAGAGTATTGCTTAGCATTATAGGCCAATTTGTAGCCCTACACCGACTCGATACCCATAGGTTTTGTAAGCTCGTACAATGTGGTTTGTTTTTCGCAGGCACGTTTTCTTCTATCCTTCCAAATCGAGAAGTATTCGGTATTAGAGAATGCAAACAAGTTG
Source organism: Ischnura elegans (assembly GCF_921293095.1). Classification (NCBI taxonomy): domain Eukaryota; kingdom Metazoa; phylum Arthropoda; class Insecta; order Odonata; family Coenagrionidae; genus Ischnura; species Ischnura elegans. The sequence continues at coordinate 69,660,755 of NC_060250.1, forward strand.
TAATTTTGCGTTTATTTCCTTTTTAATTCAGACTAATGATAAATGCCGGCCTCGGTGGCGGCGGGTTGAAGTCCTTGCTACCACACAAAAGGACGCGGGTTCGAGTCTCGCTTGAGTAGGTCGCCCATATCCAGGGCATGGATTTTCGTGTACGTTTAGTTGGTAAGTAAAAAAAAAACGATATAAAAGACCAATGATGCTGTTTTCGGAGGTAGAAGAATAAATAAATAATGCTTAGTAACTTGACTGGACTGGAAAATTTGCCGGGTATTTGGCAGATGTGGTGAGTGACTTCGTGGGAGGTCGAGGAGATCAGCAACGGAATCATTGATGATCATTGAGATGTTCGTGGGGTTTGGTGGGTGTGGTCTTTTTTTCCTTCAGTCTGCGAGCCGCAACTCCCGCTATCTCGCCGCGACAGCGTTGCGGGGGGATCTTTTCCGCTGTGGAAACATGACGAGCGTCTCTTTTCCAAGGTGAGCGGCGACAATGCGTGATATTGTACTCGCGAGACAGGAGTCAAGGTAAGATTCCTGGGGGCAGGTCGTGCCACGGGAGTAGGCCGTATCAGCATGGGCTACTACCACACCCCTCTCCACTGCTTGTATACATTGCGACTCTCCTGCCCTTCCACAAACATCCATCCCAACAGTCTTGCGTCACGTCTTCTATAGACCAACTGCCTCGCAAGAAAGTTTATCTTTCCTCTTCTCTCACACTGCCCGCTGCTTTTTAAGGACGGCTGTCCGTCGCAAATTGGGGTGGGCCTGTTATAACCACTAAATATTTTACAATTTTCGTAATAACCACTAATAAATTCTGTTATGCTAAAACCACTTGCGAATGGAAAGTAATAATTTTGTTAAAATTATTACTTTCAATGGTATTCAACATAATAACGATACTTTTTTAAAAACTGTCCTCTTGTCAAATTGCAATAATTTTTTGAAATCACTTACACTCTCGATTCGATTTATTTGTTGTTTTGGATGGATAGAGTGTGAACATCTCAGTAGTAGGTAGGATCCAAGCACTCACGTATGTAACCGGGAAAAAGAATTTACATGGATCAGGGATCGAAGCACTGATCTCCGGCTTTCGGGAGACTTTTGAAGACCTAAGCCATGAATGTAATGTCATGGAGGCTGATACTCAAGATATGTATAATCAAAACCGATTTTCGGCTTCTGCGCCAGCGACCATTATGGGAATGGCAAAATTCTAGATCAAGTAATGCCTTATTCGTCTGATTGGCTTATTGTAGTAACATTGTTTGTTTAAACGTTTCTTGACGCTATTAAAGATTTTGATTCCATTATATTTTATCCTCAAAAAGAAGAATAGGTATGAGGACTCAACAAAATTTACATGGGGGTATAATTTTGTTTGATTCACTAACTCTTTTTCCAGTTTTCGTTATAATACTGAAGTTATGGGTTGTAATATTGTTCTTTGATTTAAGCCTTTGCACAGCTATCAAGAGCGTTCTGGTTATGTTTACTGAGTGCGATCTGCACTAAAAATAGCATTCTTTCGTGGGATTTATGGTTCCATGCGTTGATGAATACCGAGTATGACGATTGATTGACGTGAAAACTAAAGCTTAGCACTGTATATATCGATGATGATCTGAAAGAAAATAAATTTATGATAGAATATCTCAATCCAAGACGTAGCCATTGTGAAGGAATTTTAGCAATTAGGAATTGATGGGGAAATCTTTGTTGGAAACTTATTTCGAACCAAAGCTATCTCACAAGGTTGATTAATTACAACCGTCTCATTGAGTAGGTTGTTTTAACAATCCCTACCCGTATGAATTAGAGCGCACTCCTTAATAATCACAAAAGCGAGTGTTGAACTCGCGTCTCGTGGTGTAAAGCGATCGCGAAAGCGATCTCATCATTATATATCTACCCACGCATAATTAAATCATGCAAATTCCCCTTGCGTCGTGACGCGGCTATGCCGATGCAATTTTATCAGGCTAAATGAGCATGCGAAGGGAAGGCCTCGATTATTCACTATCTTCGCTTGGAATTCCATCTCTCCGTCAAGGTAAATGGTGGCTGCGACAAATGGATTGATGTTTGAAGAGAATTGTATTTGATGCCTGAACATCGAGCACCAACCCCTCGTATCTCTCTCGATGCGACGAACGCATCATCTTTAAAGAAATGAGAAAGTCAATCCGTAAAAAAAAATATGCAAAACACGACTTGATCTGGGTGGCTAATGGATGTGCAACGGCAGAATTGAGTCAAGATCGTAAAATATTCTCCCGTAAATCAAATAATAAATTCCTAAGATCACATATTAAACAAGATTGAGTAACTAATCGGTGTCATTTCAGTGAATATTTGAATTATAACGCAGCAATATTATTCCTATAGTGTAAAGTTCTTTTGAGAGATAATTTTGCAAACTTACCTCGATTTTATCTCCAAATAATTACTTCTTTTCAGTGTTTATGAAAACTTCTATTCCTGTTTGAATACTTGGAATTACTGATGGCTAGGTAAATGTTGAAATCAAAGATACATTTAGGGCTAAAGTCTTTCGATAACAAAAGTTGTTAAAGATTTTCAAGGTCTAAGTTTTATTTAACGGGAGTTTGGAGTCGACTGATGATCAAAATAATATATCTCGAACGTCAGCCACCGCAAGAATCCGGTTCAGTTGATTACGCAGAACTCCTCGCTTGGGTACTCGAGAGGAATTAGTTTTTCCCGAAAATCTCTAGAGAGGCTGAATTTCGCTTGTTAATAATTAGCATGTTTATTCATTAAGTGCGAAAGTAATCATATTATCCTATTCAATGTATTCTGTTAAAATCACTTTCGAATTTCATTACAATTATTAATTCCAATGATATTCAACATAATATCGTTACTTTTTAAAGCGCTTACTCACTCGTTTCAATTTGTTTGCTGTTTTGGATAGAGAGAGACAATCCTGGGATATGGCACAGACGTGTGAATATCTCACATTCAATATAGTGGGACCTGTCCCTTTCACTTTGACCACTTTGCACTCCGAGAATTGGAGTGTGGAGTGTCAAAAGGCTTCACCTGGGATGAACCCGGGACCATTAGCCCACTAGTAGTAGTAGCCAGGGCTGTACCGAACACTCTACGTACTAAGTTCAATATTTTTATGCTGTGCATGTGAAATGGATATGATGGAAATTTAAATCTTTCCCTACATTGCGTTTCCCTTTCCGTGCATTATTTAGTGCGCAAAAGGTATACTACTTTGATATTAATTACTGTACAGGAATAGCAAAAGTAATAATTGCCATATGCAATTGAGGACCTAGTTTGTTTATATACTTTTCTCAAGAATAAACTAAATTTCACGCCATTCGTTTTTGTTGAATCTACTTGAGTTCACGACGAGCTGCGCGCACTTTCGGCGAAGATCTTCATCTTAAAAAGCGGCAAATCCCTTGACGAGTGACGTTGGGGATCGATCACGTCGCTCAGTCGTTTTTGACATCTTTAATTCATTCATTTTCATAATTCAAACAGGGGAGGAGGTAGGAAGGAAGGGTTGCCTTGGGATGATGTAGATAGAGATGGGGTTGCGAGAGAGACTTGGGAAAACACACTTTGCTTGCACATCCTCCGTCGTCGGCTCCTTCCCTACTCCGGTACCCGCTCTCTCCTCCCCAACTCCCTGGGCCTCGGAGGGAGCTCATCAGCCACGCCAGAGTGACTGCGACTCCCGCCCTGCCTTGCCTTCAGCACTAGTAGACAGACGCGCGTAGAGAGGGCCGGAGCCAAGCCCGTTCGTTCTTGCCGATGCTGCTGCTCCGACACCGCCGCCACCCTCGTTCCGGCTTGTTTGCCCTCTCAAATCAGATCCCCACGGAGTCGGGGCAGCTTAATGATGGCGTGGGCTAACATTTTGTAGCCTGTGTGCCGTAAAGTGAAGGGCGAAAGGGCGTGTAAATTCTGTTTTCCTTCCACTTGCGCACTTCGCTGGTCCTCGGTCGGAGCTGCGTCGGTTTCCCTCGTGATTCGCGAGAGATTATTGTCGTTTCGGCGGTCATTAACATGGCAGCCGCGAGAGTGGTGAAAATGATTGTTATTTTATGCGTTACTCGTATTTTACAGTTCTCTCTCCTCGGAATAGAATCGAATTGAAGTTGCGATGGGTTTTATCCTGAAATATGATGACTTAAGTTAATTTCTTTGATGCTGAGCATCCAAGATTGGTTTCTTTTCCGCGAAAGGCTCGCTGCAAACGTACTCTCTTGTTTCTGATGTGTTTCATGCTTAGTTGCTTTGGGTGAAGATCTGTCCTGGGCCTGTCCCCAGCTAGTCCCAGCTAAAGCGATGCATGTCCACCCAACAATCATGCACCAAAGCTATTAGTTATCATGAGGTACCCCTTCCAGCAAACTTTACGCATAAAATCTTTGCCTGCTTTTAGAATAGGAAGAAATTACTTTGAAATTTTGTGTTCAGTGCCCCTAATTTACGGTGTTGTGTAATAAATTCATGTTCATCCTCAACTATGATTGTTATCTTAGACATGCTGACAAGGTAAAGTAAAATGTAGAATAGGCGAAAAAAATCAATGAAGTGAGGAAAGATTTGTGCGTGTCGGTAACCTTCCGATCAAGATTTCCTCTTAGAATACCTTAGAAGTATTTAGCACATTTTTATGGAAGTTACTCAAATAAAAAAAATGAGAACCTGAAAATGTTCATAGTTTTTAAATGCTCGCGCATTATCTGTGAAAATTGTAATGTACGAAGTTACATTTTATCTTTATGGACTCATCTTTGTTTAAATTATTATAATTCATGCCTTTTTATTCCTCAACTGATTCCATATACATACATCCTCCGCGTAACAATTCCCACTTACCGTGTAAAATCAGCCCATTTCTGCTGTGCTTGCTTATATTTCACATCACGGTGGCAACTTGGACTCGTGCAAGAGAATTTTTCCGTGGAAGCTTCCCTTCCCTTGAATTATTTCAGATTTCCGGCTTTTGACAGTGACATTGACGGAAAATCGTTGGCAGCTTGCCGCTAGCCTCTAAAGCTATACCTCTTGTACCAGTCTCTGCCTTCTTGCTTTCACATCAGTGGCGGCTTTATATTTATCTCCATCGTTTCACGAGAAAACCTTTTGTAACCTTTTTGAATGAGCGGAGAAAGGACGGTGGAGGTAATTTATGAATTTGCCAATATTCTTTCAGAAATGTTTTCCAGGCGTTGACCTTCATGTTTTCTCCATCGTTTGCTTACTCACCTCTTTATTTTTGCCACGCGCCGTCTTTGTTGCTAAAAACTATCACAGCCTATAAAGTGAAATGCCTGTTATCCTTTGATATCTTCTGTCATGAAAAAGTCATTCATTTAATTACGTAAAAATGTTCTGTTGATCGGCTCTTGATATCTTTTTAAACTTTTTGAAGGCTTGTCGCTAAAAATTTTTGTGATACTAAAATGACTTTACAGATTGCCTCCTCAAAGGAATTATTTTTTTAGTAGTTTTCGTTTTTCTTCAAGTGATGCAAAGGCCATTTTGAGATTGAATCACATAAGAGGGGTGCATTTTCGCAGTGACATACGATACAATGAGTTATCACGTCTTGTACTTGAAGCTCAAAGTAAATATCGAAGTCAGGAGTCATCTTTTACATGCATAGCTATTTACAATGCAATATACCTACGAAACTAGAGTGCCGTAAAATTTAGAAACGTAAAGAATAGAATTTCCCTAGGGATTTTGAAGGAACTCAACGTTAATTTAAATCCAACGTCGGAGCTGGTTCTGAAATCCGATATTTGTGTTTACATTTTTATCACGATGATGAGCTTCCCGTATCTGTTGGGAAGGAAGAAAGAGTAGAATAAATCACCGTTTTGATTTTTTTCTCATCCCACCAAATTTCGTCCCAGGTATTTTTTCCTTTTTTAAAAATGCCGTGCAGAATATAGCTTTGATATTTTAGTGACAGAATTGCTTTATTTTTCTGACATTATCAGTTGAGCATTCCATGGTTCGAGTTTTTTCAACTCACGAGTGTTGGTTCTAAATTTGTTGTTGGGTACTTTGCTTACATGGCAAATTATTGTATGAAATATATTTTGAATTTCTTTGATTTGGTACCAATGCAATGGTCTTTAAGAAAAATATATTTTTATTTTATTATTTTAGCGCTCTCGCATTTGCAGTTAGTTTCATTACATTTTGATTTCATATGACCATTTCATGGTTAATATTTGAAGTTATTGCAATATTTAATCCTTACTCGCTACTAATTTAAGCTCTTTTTAATATGTTTTTTTCCTCAAGCTTGTTCTGTCGTTGTATTCTTAGGAATTTTCTGCGGTAATGTTATAAATTTTCTTAAGCTAACACTTCGTTATGTCATGATAGTTAACGCTTTTCAAAGCATCTCAAATTCATTTGTAAATATGTCGGTTAAATGGTACAGAAAAGATGGACCTGTAACTGGTTTTAACTGGGTAAAATCCAAAGCAGTGGTGTCTCCAGAGGGATTGTTTTGTATTTAAATCACCTGTAAATCCAAAGTTATTTGTGATTGAATACTTCTTTAACTGAGAGTTTATAGTGTCAAACGTCGATATTGTCAATAAAAATGTCTATAAATGGGTGGGTATCATAGATATTTACTCAGTATTGTTTTCCTCTGTCATATATAAATATTGTTGTTTTTGTAAATTTCTCTTTTTTAGTGAAGCTATTGGATAAACTCTTGCAAACTATCCCAGCGTCACTTTTTTATGTGATACTGCTTGAAGTAAATTTCTCCCATGACGGTAGTCTCATGAGCCAAGATAACGGTATGATACCCGTATCATACCGACAACATGGTCCGTGGGATATAATGAAATGCCCATGAGATCGGTATAAAACCCTTTCCAAAACTCTGCTTATCATCAGTGTATTCATTCCTCTCCATTTGTGTTGCAGGCCAAGCAATCACTGTTATATAATAGAAGAGAGACGTGCACAGACTGAAAAAAACTACTTTATGGATGCGGGAAGTATCCTGGTCGAAGAGCGGAAGTCGAAGAGAAAAGAGAGGCTTTTGCTGTCGTTGGTTTGTGTGGGATTCGTTTGTAAGGAAGACGTGTTGAAACGAAACGAAATAGAGGGACAAGTGGAGGAATTCGCGGCGGGAGCGTCGTCGTCGTCTTGCGGGCGAGAGAAATGAAGGCGGCGGCCGCGGGCGGCGGAGTCCGGCCGAAGGGGAGAGGCAGAGCGGTTCAAGGTGAGTGAGTGAGTGCATGCTGCATCGTGGTGTGTGTGGTCAGGTGGGAGGAAGAACGGGAAGAAGGAAGGGGTGCACTTGCACTGTTCGAAGCTCCTTGCGATCCCTCCTATCCTATCGCGTCATCCATGAATATTACTTTGTAGGCAGTGATGGATATGTCGGTCAAAATCGATTTTTCGAGCAATCGATTTTTAATCGAAATGAAAAGCTCGGCTTTTAAACAAAAATCGAAATTTGAACGGAAAGATCGATTACTCGATAACTCGACGGAACTTTTCTCTAGAAACAGCTTGCACGAAACATGTTGATAATACGTAAAGAATTTTCGTTTTTTTTCACCGAGTAATTGGCTCCATGTCTCCCGACGCTTTGAAGAACGACCTGCTCTTCATCCTCAGGGTATCATCTGAAGAATCTTCTGTATTTCTCTCATTCAGAATATCCCCTCAGGATAAAGAGAGAATCGTTCTTCGACATTCCGGGAGACATGGAGCCAATTATCCGATGGAGAACCCGAGAATCACTGCTCTAATCACTACTGAATCACTATCACTACTTGATACTCCGGGAAAATTTAAGATCTTACATGTTTAAAATATATTCTAAAAATACTCAAAATATACATTTAAGACGAAAAAACATCCCAAATAATATACTTAGAATACATGTGTGAATTATTGGTAGTAAAAATTTACAAATGCACCCACGTTTTAGTTTTAGCACCGCTTGGAACCAGTAATTTTTTCTTAGAAAGATCAACTGATTGCGATGCTTTCTTTACGATCGAGGTTGTGCTTTCCAATTTTACTGGCCTTAAATAAAAGTTTTTCATTCGATACGGATGACGATGATGATCATAGGTCTGTAGTGACGTTGCTGAGATCAAACGAAATGGTCAAGATCGAAGTCGACAAATCGAGTCTTGATAAGTCAAGTATAGATGCTGTGAACGAGGTTTGAACCATTGCTTCGACCCGAGGGTTGGCTTGGATTGATGAGGATAGAAATCAACCCATACTAAGCCTTAGATGTGTGCATATCCACATTCGGGGTTGATGGGCTTGTTCCCTTCCCTGGGACCTTTGTATGGGTGTGTCCGAAGGCTTCACCCAGGATTTTAATCCAAAACGCTTCGATCAGCAGCAAAGCGCTATATGCCAATAAGGCTACAACTCTCCACATTTCAATCATATACAGTCAACACGGTTTCTTTTGCCGTCTGTGATTTACCCTGAAAAAAATTGCCAGTTTTTTTTCGTTTCACTGTTTATTTCAATATAATCGTTTACAAGAATGAAGTAAAATCGTTCAGCTGTTATGGAGACTGTTTAAGGCGAAATTTTTTTTGATCTAATATTTACCTACCGTAATCAAATTCACCATATTAGAGCACTTTTGCTGGTGTATTTTAGTTATTGACTCAGGAGTTGCTGGATTATCACAACAATTTCGATCTGGAAGACATGGATTCGAAACATACAGCTAATCTTTTCACACCAACATGCTTCTTCCCTTTCACATAATTCACTACCTGTTTCATGTATTTTGTTTCAGGTCTTCCTTTTCCGTTCTTGCCACACAATTGTCCCTCGACGATTGTCTTCATCAGGCCATCATGTCTAAAGATATGGCCTCTAGTTTTCGTTACAATGTAGTGATTTTATGTAGGGTGATTTCAGTGACGTCCTTTTTATGTGATTGACCCAAAGGTATTAATGATTGATGAGGAGGTAACGTAAAAAAAGGTTGGTGTTTGTGTGTTAGGATGTAGTGGAGATGGAGGAGGAGGGAGGCGTATTGAAAGTGAGGCGGTGGGAATATTGTGTGGGAGAATGGGCCGTACATACCTCTCCAGGAGACTATCCCACTCGGGAGCGCATTCTTCTCGAGGCCTTCCCTTCCCCTTACCTCACCACCTGCTCCGTCAACCCTTCCTCCATTCGCCTCGCCGCCTATAAAGCTTCCTACATTGCGTAAGGATGTTTGATAAAGACTCGTTTGATCGCTCATAGCCGCAAAGAGGTTTCTCAAAAAAATCATTCCATTTAGGTGTGTCTTGAATTTCTGGTACAGAAATTCGTTTGAGTAAAATTTCAGCCACATGATCGTATCTTAAATATCGTATGTCAGAATACCAGTCCTCAAAAGACAACATTTTATGTAAGATTATATGGCTCAAATTTTACTCGTACGGTTATCTGAACTAGAAATTCAAGATACGCTTGAATGGAATGATTTTTGAGCTAGGGGCTAGGAGGGGTTGACATGCGGTGAAAGCTGTAACATAACCCAACCGCCATCTTTTAATAACGTATCATTTTATTGTTACCAATTGGTTGCTAGAACAAGCAATGGTGTAACCAATCGGTCTAGTTGTACTCCCACGCATCATATGATGCATAAATTCAACTGATTCAGACGCGATATGGTGGAAGTTCGACATATTGAAATAAAGGTTAGTTGCACTTTTCCACAATTATTTAGCTTTAAGGGATTTCACCGACAAATCCAGGTACAGTTTGGCCTGATACACAGTGATAGCATTCCGAAAACATTTAACAGATTCAGGCGTGATGTAGTGGAAGTTTGACGTATTGAAATAAAAGGTAGTTATGCACATCATATGATGTCTGGGAAACAGTGAACCTGAGAAAGCATAGGCCCCAGCAACAGAAATTATTTGAATACACATTCCATTCCAATATTTTTTATTTATTGTGACTACGTAGGTTTTCCACGGTGTTCAGGTTCCAATTTCTCCATGTTTCCGGTGCAACCGCGTGGGTTTGTTGGTGATGACAACAGTTTCGCTGGCACTGCTGCCAGCGTCTTCAGGTCGAAGATGATGCCGGTCCACGATTTTTGTTCACGATGACATTAAGTTTGACGACGCCAAGATAATAGTGAAAGAAGGCAGATATTTTCCCAGACTCATCCGCGAATCCATTGAGATAGCCCGGACGGACAATTTTAACAGAGACGACGGCTACCATCTGGATGCCCATTGGAGGAGGCTCATTAGGCGGACCAATAAGAGAGCGGCAGCCACAACTGGCGGGACTGACCCCCTATATAAGGAGGACAAAAATCGTGGACCGGCATCATCTTCGACCTGAAGACGCTGGCAGCAGTACCAGCGAAACTGTTGTCATCACCAACAAACCCACGCGGTTTTTTCTTTATTGATTACATACTTGCATATAAATCGTGTCGCTCCCTTTCGGGGTATCCTTTTTGTTTCCTCCCTGTTCACATTGAATTGGATTGGTCTCGCGCTAGGGTCCTCGGAATCAGTGCCGATTTTCTTTTCTAGTTAGGTTATGTAGGAATCTTTGTTCCCTCTTCAGTTTGTCAGAAGCTCGCTGATCTGGTTAAATTGCATCCACGAATTCCAAAACACCACGGGTCCATTCACTCGCTTTGAGGAATACCACTTCCTCTGTAGAATTTCATAGCTACCGGAAGCATTGTTGCACATTTTACCCGTGGATAGATATTACTTAATGCATTATCCATTCGCAGAAAATTAAATTAAAAATATTATAGTAGCCACAGCGATTAAGAAAAACTGTTCATATCAGATTTCTGACAAATGGACTCGAGTCGCTTTTGGAATCATGGCTTCCATTTTCTTGCAAATTTAGAATATCACGAGTGATGGTCAAGACATCAATTTTTTTGCAAAAATGGCAGAGGTTAAATTCTCTTGAAAATGTTACTCCTTTCTCTTGTATCGTTTTTGTTTGAATCCTCCCTACATTCAAGCCACCATTGCTCTACCTACTTCCTCGAAAGCTTCCCTTCTACTGGGAGCATCTTTTGCCCACAATAAAAGCGACGAATAAGGAAACTTAACTGCAGCTCGGGGGGCTCTCCACGTTTGAGGCACCGTGCGTTTCATACCACGGACGGGCGAGGAATTTTATATTTTCTTTTTGCTCCTCTTGTTGCTCTCGCAATTTACCGGACTTAAAATCTTCCCCCCTTTGCTCCCCTCCTCCCCCCGCTTAAGCTGCAGACGCGTGTGGGGGTGTTTGGCCCTGGTTGTCCATCGCTATTATGTTAGACGTTATTTTTATGATAGAAAGAATTGTAGGTACCCTCGTACCGAATCCTCCTTTTTTTTGGGCAGTTTTGTGCATTTTCGGGTGTCTGTCTTGGCTTAAATTCTGCGTCAATGGATCCTGACGGGTGGAATCCTTGGAAATTTTTAATACAATGATACAATGAAAAAAGATTTTAAAGTTCGTATTACATTATAGTGCTTTTTATCTCGGTGCCCACAAAGGTATGGATTGAGAATAGGTGTATCTGAAGTATCCTCGAATCTTTCCATAGGATGAATAAGTTAGTGAATATTCATGATAAAATATAAAACAAAAAATGGTTATTTCCACATTTTAATAAATGACTTCACTTAAGACCATGGATTTGACGCACTATGTCATTTTCAATCAGCTGTTTCAAATTTACTTCAGATCTCATCTCTTCTAAAATGAAAGGCTCATGTTTGAAAATGCCGTACAAATTATAGAAAATAACTTCGCTTCGGGTCATTATTTTTGGTAATTTTGTTGAATGATGTGGAAATAGCCTTCTTCAAAGTGCTCGTTGCTTCCAAATTGCTTTACGTATTGGCTCTTGCCATTATTTGGAGTTAATTTGGAGAAATTTGAAGTATTAGTTCCCCTGAATGTCATCCTAAACATAAACTTGGTTAGCTATACAGTCGTTGTTATTCTATTGCCGGTATGTTTAGCTGAAGCTTATGAGCAGCATTTCTATCCCGCACAGAAAATATGCATTTATTCCTAATATCACTAGATTTTTGATAAATTAATTTCTAAGCTTTATGGCTTGATTTTCTGTTTAGTCTCATTCGCAATGTGAAATTTTCTAGATCTTCATGGCAGCAAAATGCGCACCTCATGTTTGGATTTCCTTGTCTATCTCTTAGCCGTCTTAGTTAATATATTACGGGTCCTCTATGACATATTTGTTCGAATAGAGATTAGGAATCATTCCGTTTGTGCAAAAACGTCTTTGCTGGTCTTTAACTCCGAAGCTTCGATGAAAATTTTCTCGGAGCCTCTTTTCAGAAGTTGTGGGAAAACATTGAAGTCTCTTGCTTCCCTTAGCCGCCGCAGCTTCGGGCAAGACTTCCATTACGAGGCATTTTATAAGGGTGACCTTGGCCGCCTGTGATGTTGGATGGGTAGTTTTTCCTGTATGCACCAAAGATGGCGGCGAGATAACGGTTAATGTCTTCATGGTGTCGTGATTTTTTTCCGCCCTTCGCGACGGCTCTCAATTTATTTGTTCGCCAACTCCCACCGCGTCAGCAAGCGTGATTGCTTAGGAGCCACATGTTTTCACATAAAGCGTCGTCGAGGAATTTACTTCCTCTGCTGTTCGAAAATCAGTGGAACGCGCATGTGCATGGAACCGAACTTTTCTCGCCGAAAATTCCATACCGCGTAGTGAGCGGTGGGAGGATAGTATTTTGTCGACAATTAGAAGTTATATAACGTGCGCTACTTATAATATTACTAAGGAAACATTTTTTATCCAATTTTTATCCCTGTCACCTCAAGTTTAATTTTTTGCTACGTGTGTTATCCAAAAATAAAAACCAAGTTTTCCTAGACTTTTCTAGCCATTGCGTGATAGTATTCAGAATAGAAATAAAATATCCATTTAATTTATTTACTTATTGGCAAATATCTTCATTGTGAGTTGTTTATGTTTGCTTGTATATATCAGCTAAATCGCAGTTTTTTAGTTCCATATGAGTAGGAACTGTGAAATTTGGATGTTTTTTGTAGATTTATTTTGAGATGGTTTTAGTTTTAAGGCGATAAATATATATGGTCAATGATGCTGGAAACCATGACAAAAATGGGGTTATGGGGTAAAAAAGGAGGGAGGAGGCTGATTGTTGGGTACATGGATAGAATGTGGAGTATAATAGGCCTCACTCTTAAAAAAAGGTAGAAATTACCTGTATGAATGAGGACTGGCCGGGATAATTTAAAAATAAAACATGTTAACGCCACTTGTTTGGTAGAATACCTTGAAAAGTTGTTATGTCGAGGTTGTTGTTGAGCCCCATGTAATTACTTTGAAGTGTATTTGGGGTTAGCCAAATAATAAATCTAATTGCCTTTTCAACGTTTCAACATTTTATGCGAGCATCACAAAGGCTTTAGCTTGAGTCAGTGCCTGTATAGAAGGCTGCAATACTTCAGTAGGTGTTGGGGATACAGTTTGAAGTATTTTTTTCCATAAACATCGGTTGCAACATAATTTTTAATGCACTTTGCAGTTACTATGAAAACGGTTTTTCTTTGGTATCCAGCCTTTTCGACATTTTATTTAATACTCTGCATTATAATGATGTTAAATAATTAAAAAAATTAATATTAGAGCTTAATTAAACGAGAGCTTTGAGCGAATTTCAACAATACGATTGCGCAATATCACCCATTTTGAGGTTAATTTTTTCAGAAATTTCTAATCGCACATTTCTTATTTCTTATAATTTTGTCTTACATTATATACATATATAATTTGTGATTGGGAAGAGTGTGCTAATGGCAGAAAGCGCGCCTAGTCGGCGTTGGGTGGGCATGTTTTGCAACGGCACGGCAGCGCTCCTCAGGAGATTGAAGCCCCTCGGGGAAAGGATCTGCGATTGCGGGAGGAGGAGGCGACGCCGGGTAACCAAGGAAGAGTGAGTGAGGTTAATCGGAAGAGTGCAGTCTTCCTCTCCTCCTTGCATTCCCTGGCCGCTGCTGTCCTTGGAGGCGAAAAGGAGATACGAGATCTTACAGACCTCTTCTAGCGTTACATCTTTACGACGCAAAACGGCTGCAGAAGGAGCGAGCGTCTTGCGACTGCTCGATGGTTGGTTTCTTGGGGATCTCGACTATCGGCTGGGTAGAGGGAACCCACCATTTTCCATCCACCCAACAGGGAGGAAAGAGATTTCTGAGGAAAAATATTCCCTCTCGATTGGACTCGAAAACCTGGATAATACGCGCCGAGAATAGCCACGATTACACGTAAAATATTTCTCTTCTTCGGATTTTCTAATTAGTATATTGACGAGTAATAGTGCCGAAAAAATTCTGTTTTACGTGCCTTTAACATTGGATTTTAGTGCTTTTCTTGTTAATCAGTCGTCTGAAATATATTAAAATTTAAAATAATAATAAATAAAATTATCATCGTTGTTTGATGGACTTTCATATGTTTACCCATATGTTCATATCTTCCCCTCCGAAAAAAGATATGAACATATCGCATAGCACTTCAAAATCCGGAGGAGGGAAAAGCTTAGTAATTTAAAACTAGTGGTTAAATTTCTATACGCCATACGAAAGACTATTTTTTAGCCTGGTAGGGTGATCAACATATTTCATGAGTAGAATTCTCGTAATTCTAGTGCTATTGCGAGTAACTTCGCAAAATCAGGTTTACCGCGCCGGTTTCCGAAAAAGTCGTTTTTGGGCGCGGCAATGCCCAATTCCCCCTACAGCTAGAGTGGATGGACTGCATTTAATGTGCATTTTTTCCGTTTGGCACCCTTGGCTCTTGCGATGGCTTCGGTTTGGCTAGGTCGGAAGAATCCTTTCCGCCTCTGTCATTCGCGGTGCTTGGGTTTTACGTTTATGCGGGTAGCAGTGAGTACACGTGCATGAGTTACACAACTGCATCAACTAGTAGTTCAGAGTGATTAACGATTAGCCCAAGTTGGCTGCCCTCCGACTTCTTTAATAGATTGGGATGTTCTAAGTTTGCCAGTTCCATTGAGCATGCCACTCCTATGCGAATTGTGGTCTAACGGTCTAAAGATTGGTTTACGGAACTCGCTATATCCTTTGGGAAAGGTGAACTCTATTGGACTGTTTTTTTTTATGATAAGTGTCCATCTTTCTACGGGGAAATCACGAATTACAGAGATCTGAAGAGCTAATAACTCATGATAACCATCATTTTTACCTGCATTGAGGTCTAATTATGATTAAACACCCATCTCTTTGTATTATATCATTCCTAATTCAACGAAGATTGGTTGAATATGTAAGATATGGATACTCTTCAGCAAAATCCTGCTTCATGAATATACAATGCAATGGGAGGCTATTTTTTGTGTTTTTGATTTTTTATGATGTGAAATGTGTAAAACATTTGAAGAATAGTCATGCAATAATCGAATTTGGTGTTAAGCATGAGCCCATAGAAACAATTTTCGTTTTCAATGAGCCAAAGAATTCTCATTCCGACTTAAATTTCTGCCGTTACAAGTGCCAATTTGTTTATAATGTTGGAGTCTCTTCTGTGTTCACTCATTAGTGAATACTTCTAGTTTCTCATTCGAGTGACTTTCGACGATTTTTTTAAAGTTTGGGCTAACCAACCGTCGGGATTGTTGAGCGTCTGTAATCTCAGCCGAGTGCTTTAGCCTTTCTCACTTTTACCTCCCCGTGTCCATCAGCACTGCACTTCCTATGCACCTTCCTCTTTCCTCTCCATCTCATCCTTGCATTAAAGACGCTCAACTCCAAGCCGCTGTTTCTTCAAGTCTTATATCCCCGTCCAATGCAAGAACGTCTTCAAGGACACATTTAATGCGCCGACGCCGGAAGTATTGCCCTTCACCATCTATTGGAGCCAAAGGCATCCGACCAGCTACCCACCTATGTTGCCGCTTAGGCCTCGGGTTGATTACGAACTCGTTGCATTCGCTTAGCGTCGTTTTCGATGTATTTTCCTCCCTTTCAGAGCTCCTTTGAGGAGATTTGGGTATTAAGGCCATTATTCTGAAAAGTGATCTGCCAACATTTCAAGGCCCTTATGCCTGTGATCGTTGTGTTTGGCTTCCCAGTACCTTTCATAAGACCGTTTTACACAGGGCACGTAATTGCACAATCTAACGTGTGTACGAAGGCGTAATCAAAGTTGCGTCGAGTAAAGCAGCGAATTTGTAGAACGCATGCTAGAATGCTTGGATTCAAGATGGCAAAGTAGCCCCTGGCCCAATTTCTTTCAAGCATTCTTACAATTGCACGCCATATTGAGAAAAAACTGCTGTTCTAAACTTCGCAATTACGTACCCTGTGTACTACGGCGTGTACGAAGATGGTTGTGGATTTGTTTTAGTTCTATTTTTAATGCTCAAAATTGAAATATGTTGATTCAGTTATCTGAAAGTATCTGCAGCCTTCATGATCAATGACGGTTAAATCAGCCAAATAAAATTGTAAGGGAAGTGTTTGACATTAGATGGCATTAGTTTTTACATTTCAGTAGCTAAATGTCGCGATTCAATATTTTTTCGCCTGAATACATTATTCTGAGATTAAGACCTTATTTAGGTGTTATTGATCCCCCGTGTAGAATCCTATGTTGCGTATATTTAATACGTTCAACTTCTTATTAAAAAAATGTATTTTGTTGTTTCCAACTCTGGCCAATACTCCAGAAAGAGCATAAAATAATCCTTTGTTTCCCTAGATTTATAGTTATTACGCACACTATTAATCATAGTTTGGCGTAAACCCTCTGACATGATGCTTTCTGCTGAATTTGATGAATTTCCTTATTTTTAACGAATGAATCCCATCTTCTTCGAATGTAACTCCATGTAAAAAATTCATAAATAATTAATTTTATACTTACGTACTAAAAATAAGTGTTTCATTCCCGTGGAAATGTTAAAATGCCACTATTTAAGCAGTCCAATTACGCTGTGTATAAGTAATGAAGCCTCTTTTATTTGTCCACGTATTATTTCAACGATTTATCACCCTTAGAATTATCCCATTGGGAGCTCTAGTTCAGCTGACCTCATTAATGCCCTATTCGCTCGCAAAAGCCTCCTTCGAAATTCTCATTTTTTTATTTAAGGTGGTTAGCGCGATGACTGATATTCTCCGTCTTCGTCCGGAGTTCGTCGCGGTGCGGTTCGTTGTGGTGGAAGAGATTTGATTCCGCTCTGGATCAGAACTCGATTGCGTCTCCGTAGTATACAGGCCCTCAAAATGGTGGTCGGCCCTTCCTTGTACCTTCCACCGCTGTCTAACCGTCCGCCTGTCTCTTTCCACTTCGCCTGGGCCAAAGTCCCCTCTTGGACGTCTTCGTCTTCTCCTTCTTCCCTCTTCGTGCGTTTGCGGCGTTCCCGGTTCGGTCGCTCCAGGGAGCAGCTCTCACTTGGTGGTGCTCGTCGCTTTCCTCAATGATCAGGTCTCCGTAGAAGTCCTCCTTTTCATGCTCGTCGGCGCTGCTCATTTGCTCGGACGAGTCATCTCCCGCGTTGCCGCTCAAGCACCCAACCAGCACGCTGCCTGCGTTCGTTTGAAAATCAAGGAAAGGATTATTGCGAATCTGATAGTTTACGTTTGGTTTTTGAGAGAAACGAAAAAACTGAGGGGATCACAAAACTTTATGCAGGGTGTTTCAGGAGGAATCTGCAAGGTTCAAGAGATGGTGGGGGAGACAATTTTAAGAATCTTTGTTCATAAGCAAGCAACTTAGTTACTGAGCTATGACAGTCCAAACCTTTTTTTTTGATGAACTTTGTAGCTCCCGAGAAAACGGGTTTTCTCGGATATCCAGCCTTTTCGCCATTTTATGTAATGCTCATGCATTTTTTAAGAACATTAAATAATTAAGACTGAATGAAAATGTGTGGTTATAATTGTCTGAAGCAAAAAAAAGTTTGTCTACTCAAACGAGAGCTTTTTAAGCTAGTATCAACGATACGATTGCGTAATTTCACTCATTTTTAGATTTATGGTTTCAGACAATTATAATTGCATATTTTCGTCCAACCTTTACTATTTTATGCCATTAAAATCAGAGTATTAAAAAAAATGTCGAAAAGGCTGGATAACCAAGATAAACCGTTTTCATGGTGACTATTAAATGGTATTATAATTATATAATCACATGGTAAAAAAGGTACCTTGCACCATCCGCCCTTCGGGCGATTACACAACAGTTAAAACCCCTAGGTTGAAAGAAGCATGATGTGACTTGCAGATTCGTCTTCACAACTGCTTCCATAATTTTCGCTTTGAAGTAAAACGTTTTGTAATTTGGATTTTAGAGCTGCTTTTTATCATGATCGGTCATGAGTTTTCGAAACAAATTATGTTACCAAATTATTCTTATTTCTTGCATTAAATTGTATAAAGAAATGTAATTATTACTTCTAGTCCGCATCTTGCTCCAGGTACTTGAACTTGAAGATCCTGATTTTGATTCCTTTCGGACCAGCTTGGAAGAGTTAGATATCTCGTACAGCGCCATCTCTCTGTTGCGGGTAAATCTCCGTTTGCACTCCGCTGTTTCCTGTGTTTTCGTCGGTTCTCTTGATGTTAGCATGCCAGTCATGCCTTGGTATGGAAGAGATCCACTTATGGTCATCATCTGGCTGACTTCTGCGTTACCTTGAGGTGAATCCTATTTCAAAGAATAAAATAACGTTTTTACTACCCACTGAAACTTTACTCTTTTAGGAGTGTTATTTTTTTCGTATATTGACGAGCTGGCCTATTCAATAGTATTTCGATTGGGTTATTACTCACTGGGGTTGTCATTTTGTATAGAATGGATGTGATCTTTTAATATCGTAAAAAAGTAAAATTTGAATCTCGACAGAGGAAAATATTGGTTGTGGATGATTTTTTGCGTCCACGGATCATGAAAAATGACTGAGAAAACTGAGGTAACGTGTTCCCAATTATCAATATTTTATACATTACCTTTCCTCCTGCACCTCTTTTGACTTTCATCTCTCTTTCACCATCTCTTTCCTCCCGGCCAGTCTTCTTAACATGTTCCTCTTGCATTCTCTCCACGTTATCCAGTAACGTTAAAAATTTTTCCATGAGGACGTCTATCTGTCCCTGGAGTCTTTGGGCGGTTCGTATTGAAATCTCGCCCGACGTCGTTGATAACTCCCCAGCTGCCCCCGTGCCATCGCTCGTGCTCTCATCCGAATGACCATGAGTGTTGGTGTTCGAACGGGCCGTCAGAGAGAAGCTCAGTGGCCTGGGTTTGTGTAGGAATTGAACTGAGAGAGCCTCACTTCCCTCGGGTCGTAATCCGTCTTCTTCATTTTGCCAGCCGCTTATTTCCCCAATGCTCTGCCAAGAAAGTAACTCGTTAGCAAACCAGGCAATCACGCTACATAATGGCATAATGCAGTTTTAAACATACAAATACTTATGCGATCAAGATACACAAGGTGAAATACACATTTTCGCAATAAAAATGAACGCATTTTACTGTATATAATATCCTAGGGAAAATAAATCATTATACATTGTTTTCGATAATTTCTAGTATAAGCTATTATTCAAATGATGTTTTAAATAAGATACGAATTTAGTGTTCATCTTTTTTGAACATCATTGCCACGAGATTAGTGAGTCCTCCAGACTCTCTTGTTTTACTTGTGACACAGACTTCGTATGTTCTGGACGTATTTGTAAAAATTATTAATTTAGGTTCTCGGAGACAGATAGGGCGAAAACCGCCTTTATATTGTCTCATAGCATCCTGTTGTTGGGCCAGCGTGGGTGTTGGACTGTGAAACTAGTTCCTTGAATGAGTTTTCTAAATCAATATTTTTATGATCTTTCTGTATGAATTATACCCTCCTAATTTCGGAATAGCTCTTGCATATAATTTAATAACCCTCATACTTTAATATTTTTCAAACTTTCTATCGATTCAGGCGTTAAGTTCGACATATTGAAGTCAAAGGTAGTTACTATTTTACACAATTACTTAATTCCTACGACGCGATCCGAATCACTGAGCCATCATCTGGTTCAAGATCTGTCACAAACTAACTTATTGTTAGAGCAAGACACTTGCACTAAGTTATCTTGTGCATTTCAACGGTAGGTTACTGTCAACTTTTGTTTAAGCGCTTAACCCTTAAGTAGGCGCACCTCACTTTGTAACGTAAGTGGGCGCGTGGGGTCTTTTAATACCCCATGCGGAATTGTTTATAACTTCACCAAATTTGTTTATTTTACATGCTATATTTTACGATAGATGCTGAATGTTGGATAATTCGACTTAAGTACCTTTAATTATTTCCTATTAGTTGAGCTAATTAATATGATCTCTTTTCCCCTATTTGCTTATTTCACTATGTGCGGGTACATAACTCATGTATTTTATCATTTACAAACGTTTTAAATGGTACATAACATTTTAATGCAACATGTTTTTCTCTAAAGACATTATTTTAATAATTTTTGCTGAAAGAAATAATTTATATTGTTATTATATAGCAAATGTTTATGTCGAATTATGTTCACTTTTTTATCTCTGAATATCATACTTTAACATCTAGGGAGTAGTTCATTATCGACTAAAGATGTATTCAAATCAAAATATCAATTGTTCAGAATTTTGTTATATGTAAACAATTTTTTTCTTATTTATTTAATTATTAGAACATATTTTTTCAAATCGCAATTTGAAGGGCTTTATATAATTATATACTGCACATAAAACTTTATACTCTGTACTAATATGGAGGGTTACAGCAATAATTTCAAAAACAATGAAAAATTTTAAGTTAGTCATTTATTATTTTCATTTAAATGATCAAAACAATGAGGGCATACAGTTTTCATATGTTTTAAACACATAGTTTTTGAACAGCGGTTGGTTTTTTTGTCCATATTTCTAGGGCAAATGGTGCACCTAGCTCTTATTTGCACATCAAACTCACTGTGCCCCGAAGATGTTGACCCTGAAAGTTTCAAAACTTTCTCACGAAGAATTGAATGCTGCTCTTTTCCTAATCTGTGCATGAACGAGTTCTCGACCAACCTCTCTCAGAAATAACCGCCGAACCAACTTACGTTCGGCATTATTGGACATATAAATTACTTGCGCGTTGATGCCTGCGATATTTAGAATCCTAAAAAACATAACTAATGGCCAACGTTTGCAACGTCTCGCAGTGCTGTACGTCGCACACATTTCGTCTACAGTGTCCACTCCTGACTTGGTATAATTATAGTCAGTAATGATTTCAGGCTTACGCATTTCTCCTGATCTGTCGTCAATTGAAGCATCATGATGCATAGAAGAAATCATTATAGCGTTCCGGTTTTTCTTCGGAATGTAAGATAAGAGTGTCAAGTGTTTCTGAAAGGCAAAAATGCTAGTTCCTACAGCTCTTTGCTTAGCGTTAGATAATTCTGGCGGAATTTCAACCTTGTTTTTCCTCATGGTACCTAAGTATGTTATCCTTTTCTCTAACAAGTCTTGTACCAAGGGAATACTGCTGAACCAATTATCAGCTGTAATATTTCGTCCAGTGCCTGCCATTGTTTTCGCTAAACGCTTCACAACATCGCATGGCCGATTTGACAGGCGGAAAGGTCCTTCTGGTTGTGTTCCAAGATAAACTTCCATAGTCTTTGTGTACATCGATCTGGCATCCGTCAAAGTAAAAACTTTAATCCCATATTTTGCCGGCTTGCTTTGAGATGAACTGACGAAAGGGACATTTACCTCGAAATGGAACCAATTGCTCATCAATTGTAGTTAGCTCTCCTAAATTGTAATATTTTTCACAGTTAGAGGTAAAAGTTTCAAAAACATTACGGAAAGCAGTGACTTTGTCATGCTCACGTCTTTGTGGTCTGTTTTTTACGTCATCAAAGCGGACGCAACGCAATAGGAACAAAAATCTTTTCATACTCATTGTAGTATAAAATATTTCGATTCCAAACCCGTCTCTATCCCATAAATCACGGATATTTTGATGTCCAGAACGAATTGAACCTGACAAAATAAGAAGACCTATGAAAGCCTTCATCTCCTCTTCATCAGTCAATTTTGCATCTCGATCTCTACTGAATAGCAAAGCAATCTCTGAGATGTAAATATTTGTGCATATGGTCACTATACTTACAGTAGCATCATCTAAAAATAGTCTGTAGCATTCGATAGGGGTTTTTGCATTTTTTTGCCTGCAGTAATGGTCCCGACGAACTAGACACAATGTTCACTTGTGGGGTCCTAACTCTGCGTGAAGGTGGAAGCTTTTTCCAACGCGTTACCTTATCTTTTCCAACAAAATCTAATGAGGATGACCTATTGAGAGAGTCGTTGGCACTACACACCTCATCATCAGATGCACCACTTTCTTCTGTCCCCGTATCATGTTCCGACTCACTAAGATGATCCTCTTCCTCCGAAGCAGTAAAATCTCTTTCATCCTCGGAGGGGATATCCCGAAGAAGGTCAAGGATGCGGTTTCTTTCTCCTTCCTCTTGCTCATTCACCTTGTCCGCGAAGGGCAAACTCAAATATTTTTAGGATATGTGTCGAATTCGATGCCGGCATGAAACTGATAACAAATAAACAGCACAAATAAGAAATGAGTCTAATCAAGAGTAAAAAAGAGTCGTTTCAGGCGTGATGTGGTGAAATAAAATAATTAAATAATACTGGCAATTTGCCACAAATAAATCTTTCCTGATGATGAAGTATCACTTCGAAATCGGTCGTAGTAAAGATTTCTTTGTGGAAATTGCCAATATTATTTAATCTAATCAAGAGTACCATAAATGTACAAGCGCTTCATATACATACCCTGGATAGAAGAAGAAAAATCAGCGGGTTCCCGAGATACTCCGAGGAAGCTTCAACTACAGTCACAGTTTTCTTGTTCACTCAAGAAGTGTTTCCCCTGCAAAGCACCGTTCTCTTCACGGTAAGAGAGGAAGTAGTTATGGGTACGAGCATAAACTACCTTACTAAATCAGAGGAGGAGGGGGTCATCTAAAAGCCTACGGTTGGTTAGGAGGGAATGATAGGGTGAGGGGATTCTTTCAAAGTAAAGCACCTATTTTCTACAATGTGTCGGTTTGATTTTATCCCTCCTCGCTTTTGAATCTTCGATTAATAAATTGTAATACACGAGAAAGAGCGCGCGGTGTTCCTCTGACTCCGCAAGATTCTACTTGATCTGGATATAACTTAACCATTCCATCTTCAATGTTGCAGGCCTTCGTAGCGTCACATTGCTTACATTTTAATTAAATTTGAACCCACTATTAGGTTAAGTAAGGATCTCATGACCAGCACTTAAGTTAGAAATGAGAGGAGGGTAGCGTACAAGGAAGACGAACGCACCACCTGGCGTCCCTGGTACACTACATTTGTAACGTTGGTAGGCGCGTGGGGTCTAAAAAGACCCGAATGCTTAAAAATATTATTTTGCGTGAAATTGATCCATTAAAAAATAGAGGTTTTTATTTATCAGCTGTATGTAGGTGTCCTAGGAAAGTACTAAAAAGGTCAACTTCGAAAGCAATTTTTGTTATAAAATATTGCGTTTGCTACACCCATGGGGTCTTTAAAGAACCCGCGCGCCTACTTAAGGGTTAAAAATTAAGTAAAGAGCATATCTTACCAGCGTATCGACATTTGAATCCACTTTTAATGATTTTGATTCTGCTCTGTTCCCATGAAGGAGTTTTAACTTTGACACATTTTCAATCAATTTTGAAAGCTTGCAGCTAACTGCCCTCATGCTCATCTTCATGCTCTTTACTGTACTTGTTCCTTCTTTACTTGATTGGCTTTCTAGACTATCGTTTGTCAAAGAAATTTCTTCCTCCATCCCTCTGGAATTATTCATATGGAGCTTATCCCTTTTTGGATATTCCTTAGATTGATTGCCGCATCCTAAAATTTGGAGGTAACATATTTATAATTTTTATTTCAATTCATATTTCAATTTCATTATTAAATCAATGATCATTAAAAATATATCTCAACAAAATTATGAGGTTATCATTATAAAAACCTGGAAAAAATATTTCTTTTTGGAAAATCGCGCAATTGTTGGTTTAATGTTTTTGGAATGTGGAAGTATTTAGAAAGTATGCAATGTTTACAGTTTCTGTAATAGTCTTTGTCATTTTAAGTTCATTATTTTAAGCCGTAATATTTTAATTGTTGATAACTTTAAAACCTACTTTAATGTACCTAAAAATTATTTCTTTCCGATTGTTGAAGGTAGTATCAAATTTTACTTTAACATTCACATCTCGCTTTTCAACGCTTCGCTATATCATATTTTGAAAGACGATGAATTAAAATTTTTATATGCGGAATAATTTTAGAATTAATATTAATTTAATGTTAACTAGCAATGGTGTTGGTTTTTGGGAGGCTGTTAGTCTGAAATGGAAGACACACTAATTGTATTCTAAATTGAATTCATGCTTATTTGATTGCTGTAGTAATTCTAATGGTTGGTATTGACTGCTCATATGTCATTTTCTTGCATCTTTCTTCGTTAAATTATTTGCTTATCAAAAATTTATTTATAAAATTAAAGTTATGAACAAACCAATCAAAATTTGTTATTTCTCAATGTTTCACTTATTTAAACTAATTTTAGGAAATTATGTGGCTTTTAAGCGTGCAATATAGCCTCCCTACAATTACTTAAGTCAAAAATATGCCGGTGGGCATCAGAGAAAATGCATTACGGGAAATATTAGTTATAAAAATTTGTAATTAATTTCACTCTTGTAGTTTACGTTGGGTGCTGCAATGTGTTACTGGTAACAGAATATGTATTTGGTCGTTTTTTTCTTAGAGGTTTGTGCTGCCATGAACTTAGGGCTATAAATTTCCGTGTTCAATGCAACTTAGTATTTTTACAATCCTTACCTTCAAGGCTGGTTCTTCGAGCAAAGTTGAAGCATTCTGCTCCGTCTCCAGTTGACACAGCTTTTTGGTTGGAAGTTATTATGCTTTCCATGACAGACTTGGACGATTCCCCCTCTTTCCTCGTTTTCCTTTCGTTCGTTTGCTCATAGCCCTCTGAATATCCATCCACAGCTGCCCCCAACACTTGCCATTCTTCTACCTTTTTTATGGCAGCTTGTGTGACACCCAACCCACTTGGAAACAACTCCAGGTCCCTTTGCTTCCTTGGTGCGGCACAGATTGGAGGTTTTCCTGTTACCTTATGTGTTTGTTCGCCTATATAAGGTCTATTAATATCGTTGTGAGAAGACTCTCCGTGAATCGAATCGGTGGGCTTGCTTTGTCTAGAGAGTTTCATATCCCTTTCAAGCTCTTTGTTAATCATTGTTTTCATTATAACACCATGGTCTCTTGATAGTGAATGATTCCTTTTTTCGTAGTTTTTGGCCGTTTCGGGGTTTTGAACTCGATTCACAGGTTTTGTTTGTTTATTATTTCTCCTATTGATGTTTACCCTGTGCGGAGTACATTGGATGGCTTTATTTCCTTGTTTTGAATAACCTACTTGGGAAAATTGCGTTCTTTTTTTCATTATCGGTGGAATTTTCCTCGCCTCTGCCGAACTAGTTGTGCTTCCGGCATCCTGGGTTGCATCCTTTGCGTGCTTAACGTCTTTGTCCATTGGTGATTCATGTTGGTGCACAAGACGTGGAATCATGGATGTGCGTGTGATGGGATTTGATTTCTTTTCGACGATCGGTGCTCCGTCATTCACTATCGCGCTCGTTGAGTTATAGCTCACCTTTGAGTTGGACGGTCGTTTTAATTGGCTAAATCCTTCGTCATTTATTGCGTAATCGGTTTTCAAAAGGCTGCTCGGACTTTTGGAATGCAGGCCCTCGTTATATTTTGTTCCGTCCTTTTGGCTAGCTTGTGTGCCCTGTTTATTCTGCGTAGATGAATTGATCGAGGTACTACTGGCACCATCATCCGAATTGGTGTTTGCTCTTTCGAGATAATTTTTTGTGTGAGCTTTAGTAAAATCGGATGCCGTGGCTCCTGGTGACTTCGAAGTGCTTGTGCTTGGAAATGAGCCCTTCCGATCTCTGCATTGCATGCTTACGTTAATCCTCCCTTTCTTCATTAAACCTCTTTTTGAATCGATTTTTGTATTATTTTTCGGCGTTTGATTTTTACCAGCGCTAATGAGAGATGCGAAAGTCAAGAATGAATTTCTTCGTTCTCGTGTCGCTTTGTTACCACAATAATTTGTGACCTGTCTGTTTTTCATTTCCAAGTCTAATTTGTTAATTTGGCTGGATTTCTCTTGATTGTATACTCTTCCATCACCTTCATGCGCTCTTGGAAACGTTTCCGTCCCATGCTCTTGATTTTCAGTGGTCATCCATGTCTCTACATTGCTTTCATGTCCATTTACTTTTTCTGCCTTCTTTATTTTTTCTTCAAGGTTTTCATCCTCTTTCCAACTCCAGCGTGGAAAATTTTTGCTGTCAGATAAAGCATTATGTACGTTGCAAGTTGCGGTCATACTTTTATCTTCATTATATGTGGTCCAAATTCTATTTTCTCTAGTATTCTTTTGGCTATCGCTGCTTCTATCATAACTAGGTTCGCTCTTGGATTTTTTTTGAAAAAAATTATTTTGTGTGAAATTTTTTGTTGATGTAGCGGTTTCTTTTCCATACGTACACACATCTTTGTAGCGCGAACTTTCGGCCGGCAGTGTTTTCTTTTCACACTGGTTTTGCCAGTTGTGGACTTTGTGAACAGCATCCCATGAACATGATTGTGTGTTGATTTTGATGCTTTTCAGTTCATCTTTGTACGTATCAGTGCTAATTTCCTTTTCTCTCTCAAGGTTATGCGATTGTACGTTAAACGATGTAGATGTCTCCCTCGTATTCTCAATTCCTTGATTGCTTTGGCTTTCTCTAGTAGAATTTCGCTCTATTATATTGCCTCCTCTTGGGTATTCTTGATATCTATTGCCTTTTCTGGTTCCTTCTCCTCGTCTACGCTCTTGGTTGATCTGTCTCCTCCTCTTTATTCTATCAAATGTCTCGGAGTCCGAGAAACAATTCGTACTCGTCAATTTATTTCCTTTCCCTTCATTTAGTTCTCTTACCATCACACTTTTGCTTGCGTGTGCATGAAACTTATGGTTAACACACTTTCTCGAATAAACTGGGGGAGAAGTTATAGTTAAAGGATTATCGAATATATTGCCTTTCTTCTTCGGTGTAATTTTTGGTGACCAAGGATCTGTAAATTGTGGTAGCTTCTGCATCGTCTCGGCGTCGACTGTTGAAGACGCATTAGATTCATTTCTGGTCAATGCATTCATTGTATCCCCTCCTTCGCATTTATTGATGCTGCACTTTTTATCGAGACTTTCGGCGTAAGTAGGAAAATTTTGTCGCTCAACGTGATTGTTTAGAAAATTTTCGTGGAAATCATTTCTACTCCTGAGGTCTTGGTGATTTTGATTAAACGTGCTGTTTTCTCTGAAATTTTTGCCGTCCGTTTTTATTTCATCATATTTTTCTTCTTTCAGTATATATTCATCTTTCTTGAATATCGAGTATGGTATTTTAGGTCTGCGTGCGATATTTTCTCTCTCATTGATTGCTGAGGCACCACACTTCTTCCCAATGGTGTTCGTGGTGGAATATTTCGACCTCAAGAAGTATTCAATATTGAACAGCGCCATTACGCTTTGATCTCTTATATCAAACTGCCCCACTTCTTTTGTGCTGCTTTGCCCAATGCCAGATTCGTGTCGAGAAGCATCTTTGTGTGGCTCATCCCCCAATCGTGAGTCTCTTTCATTCTCAACATTGGTTTCTTGCTCTTGTGACTCCGAATCGGGTTGATTTTGGTCGATTTTATCGGAAAAATTTCTTTGGCTCCCAGGAATTTCTTTATTTTCTTCCTCACTCGACTTATATGATCTCCTACCCTCCGATTCTGAACTGCGTTTATCATCTTTAGGTATAATTTGAAAATTTGTTCCCTCCTTTTCTCCCCTCTTATATTCCTCATCTGTCTCTTCTTCGTTCCCCTCCATTGAAGTCCGTGGCGCGAAATTTCTTTTTGCAGATTCTCCGTTTGCTTTTAGCCCATTAATCCTCTCCTCATTTTTGCTACCAGAATTTATCGTAGAATGGCTTCCCTCGAAATTCTTTTCACTGTTGATTCCCATGTCTGAGCAGCATCTCTCCCTTAATTTTTGATTAACTTTTCCGCGAGTATTTTTGCTTTCAACGTCGTACTCAGTGGACCGCGCTTCTTCTATTTGCTTCGGATTTTCTTGTGATCTTTCGCTTTTATCGTCTTGGGTGCTGCTCTTCATCGAATTTCCCTCCGCCACGCGTGCCATTTGCATTTTTCTTTCACTTGATCTTCCCTTGTTTTCTTCCTCCTCTCTGTCGTTCTCCATCACCACCGAGGAATAGTCGCTGTCTTCATCATCAGACCTGGGAGGTTGCGCTGAGAACAATCTAATGGAGGCAACTCTTTTTATTTTTCGCTTGAGACACTCCGGGAGATCGAGTGACCAGTTGGATTTGCGCGGTGACATGCTCCACTTACTTTTCCCATCGGAGTCCCTCGATTCGGCTTCACTTTCCGCTTCGGAGTTATCACCCGTGAATTTTACTCTCCTGGTACTATTTATAGCGGTGTTTTTCATACCCGACAAGACGAGGCCGTGAGTGCTCTGTTTCGTTTTTTTCCCTTGGAACATTATGTCACTCCCATCCGTCCATCTGCTCACATCCGAATCGCTCCACGTCTTGCACCTCCTGTAGTGTATTTGGCCGCGAGAGTCCTTTTCCTTCACCCACATGATGCTGAGTGGGGTATTCAGGTTGTCCTCTGACGAATCGGCTATTCGTATTCGTAGTTCCTTGATTCTAGTCTTTGAGCATTTGTTTACTTCATCATCCGTCTGAACGGAAACTTCGTGCTTTTGCACATTTTTGCGGCCGG
Organism: Ischnura elegans; assembly: GCF_921293095.1. NCBI lineage: Eukaryota > Metazoa > Arthropoda > Insecta > Odonata > Coenagrionidae > Ischnura > Ischnura elegans. The sequence goes on from NC_060250.1 coordinate 69,689,801, forward strand.
ATTTGGTATTTGATTCTTTCCCTGAAATAAATAATTGATCTCAATTCAATTCTTAACTGTATGAAATGTTTAGCTCCGGGGCCGGTAACCTTGACCAAGTTAAAATATTTCGTAAAAACCAAGTTGTGTCGCCCTTTTCAGCAACACCAATTCAAGCCTGCGGGCCGTTGGTTGCCGGCACCTTTTTAGCCCTTGTTGTAGCCCTTAGTTTATTGATGTAGTCTTTCCCAGTTATCAGTGAAATATTCAAGGTGAAATGTTCTTCTCGTTATTAGCATTAAAGTGGTCCTAGCTCACGATAATCATTACTGATACTGATTCTTTCATTCATTTGGTTTGCGTAATGGATCAGGTTATTTTCTTCCTTTTTAAGTACAATCAAACTACATTTTCTGATAATTTTAATGAAATAAATCTACATAATGTAATTTGTTTTTGTGTAATTGAGACAACCCGCCAAAATTTAAACAGGACGCTGCGTCCTAAGTAATAGAGGAATGTGGCAGTTTACCTTTTTTGACTTTATCGTCGAGCATCCTTTTTATATTGAGTCTACTTAGAATGGGTGTTGTATTTTCCGATTCAATTGGTTTTTCTTCTTTCTCCTTCTGCCGGTTTTCCATCTCTCTTTGTTGCTTCTCCTTCTTTTCCTGCTCCCTGGTATCTTCTGCATCTATGGTACCGATAGAGAACACCACTTTTGACACTGGAAATCCCAATATACCTCCAGTTTTGGGACATTTCGGGGGCATTTTGTCCTGAGATATGACTTGAGGCGAGCCGTCATCCTTTTTTTCACCTCCATGGCTGGTACTCTCTTCTTTACACCCTTCTGCGTAAAGGCACAAAGAGTATTTAATAATCAAGTAGAATCATGAAAATTTGCTCTAATGTTGAATGCTTACATGCGAATACCGTGTCATTTCTCACTGGTTCCAATCTCTCTTGTTTTAGTAGTATTAATGTAGTGAACATGCAATGAATGTAAAACTGTCTAGCACTCACCTTACAAGCATTTATCTTTTCGTATGCATGGGACCGTTCTGCCGTTGTAATTGTTTATTCTAAGTTCTCTTAATTAATTTATTTGCACTATATTTTGACGAATCAAGGGTTCTGCAATTTCTGTTTGTTCTTTTGTTCACAAAGTGAGGAAACTCTACATTTTGCGAGAGTCTGCGTAAGGCGTGCATTTCTGAGAGGAAAAATTCGCGCAATTTGTTCATAGAGCATTTAATTATCTGAAGTTTGTATAATTCAGACCAAATCACATCGGCAAAATCTTCATTTGAGCTGGAAGATGACTATGCTTATGCGTGAAATATTCGAAATGAGAAATAAGCTTTGATTTAGTACTTCGTTTTTCTTAATTATGGACTACTTTAGTGTATTCGGCCCTTATCGACGAGTGATTGATTAATTCTCATTGTGGCTACTCTCTGCAATAAGGAGATCAAATTTAAAAACTTCCTCAGTATATCTTCGGCTAACGTGGTTAAAAATGCGTGACCGATTATGAAAATTAATTTTAGAAGGAAAACGATGCCGAACACCGACACTTTTATACGCATATAGATTCCTTGAACTCTTTCTTAGGTCTAAAATCATTCTGTCATCCTATCGTATGATTGTCATAGTTAATCTTACGGGATTTCTTATCATTTTATTCGGTTTTCCTTGTTAATAAATTGAATTATTGCTTGAAAAGACTGATACAATTTGCTCTTATATTCCCAAACTTTCTTACTTATATTTTTTTCAATGAAACAATTTGTTCATGCCACGAATAATATGTGAATAAACATTTGAAATGGGTGACTTTAGAACTTTTTAATGAGTGGCCTGGAAACTAGTAAACGCGTAACACAATTTAATGTAGCACCAGTGATTTTTATTCTTTACATTCAGCTGCATATGTGCTGTGCGCTTCCTGACCCTATTTTATTTACCCCACGGAAACATATGACAGCAAATCCTTTAAATTTTCTCACAAACCTATTGCGTTCATTATATCACTTAAAATATTTTCTAGGTTTTTTTACTGTATGCGCTGCGTAGTCGTTTTATAATTAATCAAAAATTGTAATTAATTGTCTTACCGTCTGATTTTGATTCCGCTGGTTTATTAACATCCTTGGCATTCACAGCTCCCATCAACAAAGCGTGTGTCCTTCATGTATGAGAATCTTGGGCTGTTATTCAAACGTTCCTCAGGTGTTAAGATGCCCATGTAAATGGCCATCTTACACATATTACCACCGGTGAGAAGGAAAGGAAAAAGACACCTTCAAAGTTTTCGCTATGTTTTGTTTATGTTTTGATTCGCCGTCTCCAATGTAACGAGTAACATTGTTGGCATCAGCTCTTTACGATTTCCTTCCATTTCCCTCGTTTTATTTTAAGTATCTGTAAAAGGATTTACCACATTCAGCCACTTAAGAAAATATCAAAATAGGTTCGAGTTAGTTCTTATATTCACATATACTGACTGTCGCGTGATTAGTACGTGCTGATTTCACCTCTTTTGTCTTCTATCGTACCGTATCTGAATTGCGGAAAAAAATGTTTCACGCTGTATTATTTTGTGTTATTCTCTGGTGATTTCACGAACCCCAGGTCGCTTTTGAATGACTGGGACCATCGTATTGGAAATTTTAATGGAAGGTAGGATAATTTCCGTATGTTTCACTCTATTCTCCATTTATCTTCTTTATGAATCATGCGCATTCAAACTTCCTGTCCTTGGAAGCAATCCTGCCCCTTATGAATTATTTCCCAGATTTCCATCGTGGTTCACCATTTTCGTTTTTATTTAATGTTTGATATTATTCGTTCCTTGAATTTTGTCTGTCAGAATTTTTAATCATGATAGTGCTTCTACTGAACCTCCTTCTTTCTTTTTATAAAATTATTTGTGATGCATATTTTTCTTTTCCTGAAAGTAGCTGTTTCTCTTTCGTCGCGGGTGTCCGTCTAATATATTTTCATTCTCTAATGCTCTCGAAACATTTCGTTGAGTGATGTTTTATAAATTTATTTTAAATTGAATGATGCAACTTGCTGTTAATGGTCCGATATTAGGTTTATGGTATCCCTGATATGGTTTTTGGTATTGACTTCTCTTTCTGAAAGTCTTGAGCCTTGAGAAAAAGCATTTTTGTGCTCCTGCCAAAAGTTTTGTACCTATTTCTGTTTTCTGATATGATTTTTCAATCTGCCTGCTAAACAGAGCTTGTTTGTCTGTGAGACTAAATCCTGTAAATGCTTAGAGATCCTCGGGAGTATCTACAGAGGTTAGAACTTTTGGGAATATGCCTCTCATATTCAGCGCTTTCTGCCAGCATGTATGTATACTTTAGGTAGAATAACTAACGTAGGATATGTAGCCCTCCATGGGAGCCTAGCCCATCCCAGTTTTTTACTTCCCTAACAATCATCCTGTTGTTCTCCCTTGTATTTTCCCTTCATCTTGGCGCTTTCCCTTCAATTTTTTATTTCCTATTACTTCGAACATGTTTTTATGATACGCCATGCCCAATGTGCCCTCGTTTAGCATATAATCCTCTCGGGTGCACTTTCTTTTGCAGATCTGCACTTTTTCTTCACTTTTTCCGTCCACCTTTCTCTTTGTTCAAGTCTCAGAGACTTTTTTAGACTTTCATACAAGGTCTTTTCTTATCAGTTTTTAATGATCCATGCTTGTGATACTGAGTCACACCGTGGTTCATTTATTGCTTTCAAATGCATATTAAAAAATTGAATCGAATTACTGATTAATAATGATGAATAAATTTGAGTTGCCTCAAAGGAGAAAATTGTACATTGTACAGCTAGCGTCATACAATACACAAATTTAGTGTGTATATAGAATAGCTTATAATATTTTTAAAAGGTAAAAAAATTGAAGTTAACGAAAAAAATCTTTCATATCCTTCACAGCTAGTATCCGTGACTGGGCTGTATTTAAGATATTTTCCCGTTTTTTAATTTCTTCTGGCTGCTATTTTAGATAACTGAACTCAGGAGAACTCGGTTCAGATGAGCCCTCTCACTTGATCGAAGGGTCAATTAAAGATGGTCAGGTTAGGCTTAATAAATGGGATTTTTCCATTTCCCAGATTTAATTTTATCCAGCCGCAGTTGGAGTGCTTCCCATTACATAAAATAAATTAATTTCTTTAAACATAAAAATTCTGCGGTGGAAGTTAATTGTGGCTCACAAGAAAGAGACATGAATGTTCAGATCTTTTACTTACACGCCTCCCCATTGTTTTCGTGGACTGTTTCCTTGTCTCCAGTTTCTTGCTCTTCGAGCCAAACAGGGGCCTTTTTGACTCGTATGCCACCTTGCCGTCTCTTGCGACAAAAACCCAGTGTTTATATTCTCGATAGAAGTGGTGTTTCTGGTATCATCCTCAAGGAACTTGAGAGCTCCTCGAAGCCATTGTCATCGTGCTCGCTTTCACGTGGACGTAGAGAGGGAAGTCTGCCTCTTGGGTCATTTCAAAGAGCCCTAAGTTTTCCCGAATACATTACGGATCTCTCCCTCTCTCTGCATCCCTTCGACTGGTGAATTAAACTGCGCTCCGCACCTGACTGAAGGCACACGCTCTTCTTCCCTCCCCCCACAGCCCATATATATATAAATCCGCGTGGCGGACACAACTTTCCAGGGTCACCCGTAGGACAATGAATTCGCAGCGGCCTGCCAATTCGACGATGTTGGCGGGTGGTAAGATTTACTGGCCTGCCCTTCCTCCTCTTTCTCTTCTTGTTGGCTGTGTGGGGTGGGCCCTCTCTGGGACTGACTAGTGGGGGTGGTGATGGTGTTGCATAATGAGGGGAATTGGAGCGATGGCGGTCGAGGCAGGGAGAAGTTTTCATTTTCATTTCGCTTCGAGGGCGATATGCATATATCCTAGTTTTTATACCCGAGATCCATTCGTCCCCTCCCGGTTCCAGAACACTCTGGTGGAATAATGATATGTAAAAAAAAGCCTTTGTTATTCCTCATAAATTTAATATTGTACGGCACACAGTGGGCTGAAATCGAAAAAAGCTGGACAAAACCTCAAAAACGATTTTTTTAAAGTGCTGAATTTAAAAATTTTCACAGTTTTTGTCATTACATTTGTGCATTTTTTGACGCTAAACGTTTTTCATTGGCTACTTTTTTAAACAAATTACTTGACCTCAAAGTTCAACAAATTTTTCAAAAATTGCCAGCATTGAATTTTTTGCGATATTCAGCATGTTAAAACTAATGCTACACCTTCTGCAATTATTCAATAGAAACAAAAATTTACAACATTATTATGCGTTTTATTGTTGTTATTTCTTGGCAACTTTCATGACTCAGTTGTGTTATTTATGATACAAAATGGCGGACCCTGTTTTTCGTCGAAATTTTGTGTTCATGTAGGAGTATAACAAAAGGATCACCGAGTTACCTCGAGATATTTTCACTACATATACAACAAAGCCTATAGAGTCTGATATCTAAAGGAGAATTGCGACCACCTGCGACGCCGAAATTAAGATCGAATTTTCGAACGTGCGGCACAGTTCGGAGCTAGCTGCTTGCCACGGGTAGTACCGTGCTCGACGGACGTTGAATGTGAATCTTTTAGCGATTGAATTGTGTATAAGATTAATTTATTTAGTGCTACATTTATTTTACATTTCATATAACCTACTTTATTTGCTGTCTTGCGATATTTATTGTCGGTACGATACAAATTGGAGGACTCCGTTTTTCATCGAAAATTTGTGTTTATTTGGGATTATAAGAAAAGGATCACCGAATCACCTCGAGACATTTAAGTTAAAATTACATCAAACTTTTTGTTGATGTAATTTGAAAATTGATTTGGGCGTATGAGCAGTGGGCAAGTTTGAAAAACTTGCCCACTGCTCATACGCCTGTATTTCTGGTGTGATCAAGAAGACGATAGAGCCAATAAATTGTAGGTAGCACTGAAAGAATTGTAAAATGCAAAAATGTGGCCCATATGGGTGGGGGCCCTCCCTGTGTTTTGGGTCCGTCAGTCGTGAGCTTGGGTCCTCTGGAAAGGGTCGGATTATGCTCGGAGGCGAGGGTTAACCCTCATTAGAGGGACTGACCGTCGGTAGTTCCCACGAGAGCGACATTAACCGAAAATAGTGTTGATAAAATTGTCAAAAAGTAAAATGAAAGAATAATTTTCTGTATCCTTTTTTATCAGCTTCAATAGTTATTGTGACTTTATCCATCTCTCAAATTTACCTTCAAATGTTATTTTATTATTCGTGTTAAAATCCTAGAACAGGTTTACGGCAGCCCTCTCTTTCTGCCTATGATACGTCGGTTCATTTCCCTCTTTTGCTCGTGTATTTACTCAATCGCCAAATTTTATTTCACCTTAGTCCCTCTTATTTATCCCTTATGTGGCCCTCTTACTTGTCATGCATACGTGCCGTTCAGGAGGAGTCAAAAATATATTTCCGTAGATATTTTTACCTTTTCTTTTACTTTTTCATGCTGTGACCACAGTCGAGTTTGATCTTGAGTTTCCTCCAAAATTAAGTATGCAATCCTTCAAACTATTAAAATATCTGTTAATTGGCTATCGGTAAGCCATTGGTAGGTAGATGCTAAGCGTGGTCTGTAGCGTAAAGCGTATGAAATTCATAGTTGAAGGATGGAAATGAAATTTATTTCCCTGCCGTTGCTCACTAAAGTACATGGATCATAAAAGGATGGATATTAGTCAAAGGAATGAATGGTACATGTAAGCGTTATTAAGTAGGTAGCCAAAACGGACTCGATGAGATAAGTTGAGTTTTATGGGTGATTGGAATGTCCCCATTGTGGCTGCTCGTAGGGGAACGCGAAAATGCATTTTTTGTAAAAAGAAAATATTCGAAGTGAAACAGCCGACGAGTAACCTCATAGTAGAATGAGTACATTTTAGTAAAATACCTCAGAGTAAGGATATAACGGAGAGTTTTTAAATTTTGTAAACATTGAAATATCCTAACCTTTGTACTCGATCCCCCTCCCAAACTTTAATTGCTGTTCTGTTTTAGTCCATGGAATTGTTTTATTTGTAGGTTTAAATTTTATTTCGCGTTTTAATATTATTCACATGTAATTTCGGACTCATGAAGAGGATTAGGCATTTGAATTAAAAGTTTTGATTAAACTTACATGTATCAACTGGGTATATTACGTGAATAATATCTGCTTTATTTTGGAGTCAAATTGCTTCAATTTTTACCCCATGATTTCCATTACTTTGTAGTCATGTTTCGTGGTCGTTATAAACGCTACGCTAAGGGTTGAACTATTTAATATACGGCATAATGCCTAATACGTTCACGTAGAGGAAAATTGTGGTTTAATGAGTTAAATGAGTGAAATAGGTGTCGTGGCATGTTAATCAACGACGGCTTTTCTTAAATCGCTTTTATCGATACAGACGTCCCTCTGGTCCGCGTCTCTTGCGCGTGGACCCTTTTTAAGTCTCAAGGCTATATTTAAATATCGACTTGATCCGGGCGTTTCGAAGGAGTTTTATCGGATGTTTCATGGCTTATGGAAATTATAGAGCTGTATGAATAAGCGATGAATTCCCCTTATTACGGATAGTGGTTGCGTAATTTGTTCCTTTCAAAGGAGAGGGAACGGGGAGAGGGATCGTCTCAAGGAAGGCACTGACTTTCTCGATAGCGTCTTCGAATCCATAATGCTCACCCGCCGCACCGCCATCCTTGGAAAATTAAGTGCGCAAAAAAAATGTGGGAGACACACCGTAAATACGATGTCATCGGAGGATGGATTCATCGTGCAAGTAAATGGATGGAGACAAGTGAGTGTCGCACGACCCGTCTTCCTTATCTATTTGGGTGGAAATTTTGACGCGTAATTATTCAAGAGGAAATATAGGGAACCATCTCCCGACTTAGTTAAAAGGGGTGCATTGATATGATGGCAACGCATAGTAGGTTTATATTTTTGAACCCGTTGTCATCATATTATTTTTCTAGACAATAATGTGGGAAAATTAGTAGTAAGGTCTTATCCGTAAATAATACGACTGGATAAGCTATTGCCGCGAAATCCATCGATGTGATGGAATCATTTTCAACACAAAACTTTTATATAAGTAGGAGTTTTTTTAGTGTGGGGTGGCTATGTTCAGTTTCGCAATTTTTCTGATTATCATTCCTCTATTCTTTCTTTCACCATGAAAGTAAGCTAATTTTGATTTATTTCCAGTATCCAGGATCTTAAGACTCTTAATACTCAGATTTATCAACTTGTGGTAGAATTTTGGTAGTAATTACTATTTTTTAGAAATTTCTCGGACATTTCTTGGAAAATCTCCAATGAAAACTTATTTAAACTACTAGGATTAGACATTTTAAATTATTAACGAATTATTTTATCATGTAAATGATTGTTCTTCCCGTAACCATATGAAATACGTGGCAATTTTCCCATGTATTTTTGTGGAGTATTAAAATTTTGTAGTCTAGATCTTATACTATGCGGAAATTTTTAAGGGATTTTGTTAAGCCTTTTCGTCACTTTGCTGCAATAGAATTTGTCTTCCCATCCATATTTTAGGACGATACGCAAAGGGCAGTATGGAGCTTCATGTGAGTAGGTTTGTCCTGGTGAGCAATGGTTGCTTCACTCCGCCTTGTGAAAGAAATGTATTCCCTCCTCGGTGGTCGTATCTTGAACAGTCGCTCCTAAATACATCGGAATTGATAATGCCTGCTCCCTCAGTCGACCCGGTTCTCGACATCGGTGTTTCACTTCCTCTCCACTGTGCCACTGTGTCCGCTCCCAGTACATCGGAGACAATGGTACATACGTCGGCGCGCAACAATGTTCCACGATGGTGTTCCAGCAATATTCCACCGGGAGTGTTTGAACTTAGTGCGGAGGAAGAAATTTTGCCCGCGGCATCCGGTACAAGGGCCATGGGCCACCCGTGAGCATGCTGCATCGATGTTAGTAACGCAGAAGAATGAAGAAGTGATAGGACATTATCACCGAGTAGTATGGTGTCATATATTTACATTAAAAAGACATGGAATTTGAAATGAGAAATTAAAGTTCTTTATTTAATAAAAATGCATGGAATTATTGCTTCCTCAACTGTTAAATTTTCTTTTTTCGGCCCATTTCTAAAATAGTTTTGCAAAGTTATGTAATCTTTAACCAATGTGTAAAGTGGAAAAATCTTTCTCTGCGTCCTTGATAAGCTGTCTCAGAAGATGAGCATTTTATTGTTTTCTACTGGAATGAAATGTGGGGAAATCTTCCTCATCTGTAAAAAATGCAATGCTTTATTTATTTCTTCCTCTACTACTGAAAACAGCAATATTGGCGTTTTACATTGGGGTTTTTTAACTTAACAATCAGACGTACACGAAAATCCATATTGGGGCAAACTACCCCGGCAGTATTCGAACCCACGACCTTTTGTGTGGCAGGCAAGGACTTTATCCTACCTGCCACTGAGGCCGGCCGGTATTGCCATAGTATACGGTGCTGCTCATCATTTCGATTTTGGCTAAGACTAAGAAATTTTAATGCAATTGGCATTATACTTTTAAAATTGATTTTTTTCTTTTGCAACAATTGGCGTATGAGTGCACGCAACTTTTCAAAGGGAAAAGCTGTATTTACAACCTTTAAGAAAACTCGGAGAAACCCACCTTGCTCGTATTAAAATTAAATTAAACCTTTCAAAATCAAATTTAAATTCCTCCTCAAATTTAAAAAATTAGAAATGAATGAAATAGAGCGGCTAGATCGAAACATCTTGAATATTTGAAATATTATTTTGAAAAAAATGAAAACAACTTAGCATGATTTATAATGTATCTCGCATTAGTGACTCAGGTTTCGACCTAAATATTCATTTTAGCCTTGGGAATGACTGTGGAAGTTGAAAACTGGTTGGCTATTACCTAAAAACTGTGTCGATAAGGCTGTTTTCCTTTGTTCGAATAAATGAAAATTTTGACCGTAACGACAATGGAAGAATGAATATTTCGTGGACAATGAAATAATGATTGAACTTTCTTATTTAATTTTGAGCTGTATTCATGTAAGCCAATGTGATAGTTTCCTTAAGCGAGGACTTTTTGATGATTTTTTTACTTACACGTCAAGTTTAACGTAAAAATATTCCCATTCATCTAGGTCTATACGCGTGGCCGGATTGACCACGCTGTTGACACTAGGGAGTTGATTTGTACATTTGTGTGTCTTGTTTTATGTAAAAATTTAACGGTCCATTACATTCTATAATTATAGTAATCGAAAATTGTTCTAATGCAGTAAGAGAAAATAGCGTTTGTCATATTTGGTTAATAATATACTATAACATTTTGAGCCAATTCTGAGCTGGTGATCGTAATGCTTCTTTACACTCATCAACCTGAGGCTTGGCCTGGGTGGTTACTCTTCGTCACCATTGATTCGTTTTCCATGTTCACCACAAGCCGCGACCCATTCGTGAGTGTGTATAGTTCGGGCGCTTGAACAAAAGATCCCCACACTGACCTTCTTACAGAGCGGGCGTATTCTGTTCCGCTGTTTTTTAAAACCCGGCCCATGAGGCGAGAGAGCAGGTAGCTAGCCAGCCATCGGGGAAATCTGGAGGCAAGATGTATTATTCAATTCCGAACGCGCTGCGCCAGCCACATTCGACGAGTCACAGTTGGCCCGCATGCATACATGAGAGTGGGGTACACAGGAGTCATTGGAGAAGAATACGGAAGTGCAGGGAAAGAGGGAGGGGGAGAACCATGTTGAGGACCCACCGCCATCACTTGTGGTCCTCTGGTCTCGTAAAGCCCGTTTGTTACCGTTCAATTTTTTGAGCGATCATTGGGCTCGTTCGCCAAATTATTCTTTGTTGGCCATTGTGATTGATTTTAAAATATTAACAGACCAGTATTTTTCTGTTTCTAGATCCGTCGCCTGCTTCAAGAGCTATTTTCGGTGAAAAATCTATGGCCTCAACCCTTTCGCACTTAAGTTGATGACATCACCAACTCTATACGAGTGGGTCAATGCTTCTCACCTGCTGTGCGACCTCGCGTTTACGCTTACGTCTTACGCTTCGTTGTTTTTTACAATCTTCTGATCAATTCATTCCCTCAGTGAGTGGCTTTCCCCGGACGAGTTAATAAACCTGCATCTAGTAACGTGACCAACACATGAAAAGTGGGCAATGTTTTTTATTAATCGTGATTTCGGGTCTGAATGAACGAACCCATTGGGATTGAAGCCCTGCACTTAAAAAATAATTGGTAGCTTCCTCATGAAAACTATTTTTATGAGCTTATACAGGTATTTTCTGTTACGTCGCCAACACTTGATGTTGTTACAAGCTAGGCCGGTAGTGTGTTAAAATACTTTTCAAGGGGAAGTTGCCAATTTTTCTAGTGCAGTGATGCATCGCTTTTACGCCATCTGGGATCGCGTCGATGAAAGGAAAATTAAATTTTCTCTTTTTTAATCACCTTCAATTACACTTCTTAAGCAGAAGCAAAATCTCCCCAATGCTTCCTCGCTCAAAAAGTTTGTGGTTTGGCTCGGTTTCGTTCCTCGCTGTAATTATTTAGCCATTAAATCGGAGGCAGGCGGGTCGTAAACGAAAGATCTTATAGCATGTCATATTGTGCATGGTGTCACAAATTTATCTCACCATTAAATGACGTATTCTCCTTTTGGCGAACATAAGTGGTGCCAACATATTTTGTATTGGTGCCAAGGAGGCTGGGATGATTTTTTAAGTACCTGAGTCAGTGGTCAGTGAATGTAAAGGGTCTTGCCTAGTAAGCATCAATAAATTAATTATGTAAACGTGGAGATACTCTGATTTATCTATCACCACGCCTTATCATATTGGTCTCCTTTTGGGTAACGCCATCCGTCCTCTACCATTATTGCCGCTCAATAGCTGTAATTTGGGGATAGGGGATTGCAGTAGGATTGGGGAGCTCATTCATTGCTTACGGTTATTAGATGTAAACAGCGAGTGAAGTGGATAACTTTTCATCCCCCATCGTCATGAGGAGGCTCACTCACTCAGTACTTCAAACCAAGGTTTAGGGGATCGGGTCGGTGTGGTGGCTAGGGTGATGGCTTGCCACCCGGCGGGCCCGGGTTTAAATCCCGGCAGCGGCAGAGAATTTTCAGAGACTGCCCGATCCTTGCTTGAATGTTGTGTGGAGGACATTTCAAGCGCAACACTCCGTCCGTCGGATGGGACGTTAAGCCGTGGTCCCCTTGGTGCCTTTCGTTAAGAGCAGTCTAATGCCGACGCCGGGTTTCTCTCCATCCTTCCTCATCTACCCTTCCCTCATGGCGCAAATGACCTCAGCTGTCGGTCGCCTCCTCCAAATACCATGTAAACCATACCGAGGTTTATAGTTCGGATAGGCGATGCTACAGCGCACCATATAAAGTAAAGAAATTTTAACCCAGGATAGCTTATGCCAGTACGAACCCAAATTACCTATTATTTTTTGGTCTAAAACTCTCCATTGTTAAACTACAGAAACTTTGATCCAATCGATCCGATTGGCTGCGAGTTTACCCTATTCCGGATGCTCTGGACAACTCACGACTTCGAATGATTAGCCTACCGCAGATCGCGATGTACTCTAGGCATCCTGCAACAGGGTAAACTCGTGGCCAATTGGAGCGCTTGGCTCAACGTTTCTGTAGTTTAAAAATGGTGCGTTTTCGACCAAAATATCATAGTCACTTTGGTTCCTACTGGCATCAACTAAGCAGAGATTAAAATTTCGTGAATAATTTTTCTCCACCCCGTATAAAGATTTCATGTTCTCCCAGTGACTGTGCGTCCGCAGGTACTCGGGTACATCAGGTCTGAATATTCATTTTTACCATCGACTCTAGTTGAGTATCGTCTTCGGGGCTGATGTGACTAACATTGATTGATTTTTATTCGAGTATAAAGCTACAGGCGAGTGAGTTTCACATATTCGGGGGCAGTTCCTTCTCTATGGCCACCTCTCACGCTGATTATTTTTGTTTTTCATGTCCGAAGGCTTTAATTCTGTGTAAACACGAGACCCTTCGGTATATATCCTAGCGTTAGACCCACTGGGCCTCCACGCTGCTTATTTAATTCGTAGATATATATTTGATTTGTCTGTTGAAACAGTTAATCCTAGCAACATTATTTTCCCCGGCATCAAGCACGAGTGTAAAATTACCTCTTTTGAACTTAAACTGAAGTTCAGTCATACGAAAACAATGCGTTTTTATGTAAGATTATACACTTTCCTGGCGAATAATATGTATAAACTCTTCTCGGAATTCCTAGTGAATAAGAAATAGTTTTAAGTAATAACATTATAATGTGTCGATTCAACTGCTTCTTTACCCAACCTAGAACAATCCCTTTTGACCCTTTTGATTAAGAATATTTGCAATTTTGGTGTAGATTTTTGCTTCATCTACATCGACGTATTACCCCTCCAGCGGCCTAAAAATACATGTGGCTTCAGGTTTTACTTGTTCATTACAGCTGATTTGACTGGTTGAACTAATCCTAAATATCACTTATACTGGAATCTGTCTTTTTTTCACCTAAATTTTGAGAGCCAATTCACAGAATATGTACATTTTCTGCGTGTTTTTTTGGGTGAAATCAGTGCTCTAATGTTGGAAATATATAAAACTTGCTTTGTACATTTTAATTAGAACCTTACCCAGGTTTCATACTTACTATCATTCATTTGAAGATGATACTAATTTTTCAAACCGGGGTCATTTTCTATGGTTAAAATTTGGCAGGTGATATATTTGTTGATAACTTGAGTTTTGTTATTTACTTCATAGAAAGTTTTCACTCAATAATCCCCTAAATGGTGATATTTGTTATTACGCCTTTAATATTATTCTCTACTATTTCCTATTGATTACTTACGTTTTCCGAAACAATTACAAAATGAAATGAAGGAGCATCCGTGCCGAAATTAATGTTCGTGGTTGAATTGATTTATTTCCTTGTGCTCGCTTTCGAACGTATTCTTTTTCCCATTTACTTTCACTGTGGTGATCATATAGGCGAATATATAGAGTTCCAAATTCATGCCCATCCTTTTCTTACGGTGGACGTGGAAAAGTATTGGATATGGCAGGTACTTACTCATAGTATTTCACCTCCCGTCACTAGTCACATTAACATATTGCGTTCGATTGGTTAAGGGCTTGATCGAACGAGAGCTTCTGGGATTGGTAAAAAAAGAAACGTGCAAAAAACTTGCTCCAAAATCTCTCCGAGGATGAATTAATGGGTTATACGTCGTATGATTCTCATTTGCGTACAAAACTGATGAATCGTAACGATTTTTCTATGCCGTTAAAGTGGATCCCGCTCGTCGGACTGCTGGATTTAAAAGAGGAATGAAAAAACATTCTACGGTCGCCATTCTGGATGACATGAGAGGCTCAGCCAACTGACGGCATTCCGACTGTCTGGAAACTCCTATTCCCCAATACCTACTCCTCCCTTCTCCGTCCCTGTCACTATATCGACCTACAACGTAATAAACGTAAGTTAGTAGGCGACTAATTTTCACCTTGCAAAAATCCAAAATTTCTTATCCTAAAGGGGCTTACATCAGAATAACCAAATTTTAACTCAATGGCTGTGGTGAAGACCATTAAAGAGAAAGCTGTATGAAGAAATTAGTGTATAAGATTCCATCCAATATAAATAACGGTTAGTCGACAATTGCGAGAAGAAGGTAGAGTAAAACAACATACCTTTTTTACCGGAAAGTTAAGGAAATGTTTTTGAATAGTATTTTCTAGAATTTTTATCGAAAATATTTTGACATCAGTGAATAAAGCGTTTCTTTTTGCATTAAAATGCATTGTTAAGCAGTGAACAGGCCAATATTAATTTTCATGCTGCTATTGGCTACACCGCGCTCCCAGCCTTACGGAGATTATATCATTAACATGGGAAAGAACCCATACATCCATAAGAACCCATACTCTCAACTAAATGTGAAACACACTATTTTTTAGGATTGCGTTCTATATTTTTAAGGAATTCCGTTATTATTTTTTCTAATGTATGAGGATAGATCTACGATCAAGTTATCGGGTAATTTCCTCGGATAGTTTCTTATTTTTTAATATCGCCTTCCATCTTATAGAACAAATCGCTGTTCCAACCTCTTTAATTCTCAGCCGCATTTCCTGATCATGTTTTTCATTTCATGATTCCCTATCTCTGTTTGCATAAATAGTTTCCTCTCATATTTTTCTTCCGGCATTTTTTTTGTCCTATACATCCTGGAATGGCACATCGAAACCTATAGCAGTGCTATTTTCCATTCTGTCATTGAAGTGTATCCTTATCTCCCCCATTCATTCGCTGTTTCTACTTATTTCTTTAGCTCACCTTTGGCCGAAAAAAAAAATTGAGCATTGATTTGATATTTTAACAATAATAAAGATAGAATGGAATATTAAGAATGAGATTAGTATTTATTTCATCAAGAGCATTAGATATAATATTTGTATCCTATTTATCAATAATAATTATGTATCAAAACATATATATTCCATTCATGGATTTACTACATTAAGAATAAGATGAATCCATTTTTACTATAATATTCCATAATGACTTAGTATTCTTAATTTTCTATCTTTCCTTTCATCACAATTTTTAAACATTAATAATTATTGCAGTAGCCCCTTTTCCAAAAATAAACATTGGGCTGAATGACTGAGTGAGCGTAATTGATATACTGCAGCCTGGTTACCAAGCTTTATTTTTATCCAAATTGTATCGTTTTTTTTCAAAACTAATTTTATAATATTGTATTTTCACCTCCCCTACAGTATTTATATTACAAATTTGTCGTTTTTATTTCATAACGCTATTGTAGATTACATAGAGAACAGCGAACATGATGAGTATAGATTTACATGAATCAATTCCCTCATTACATTAAAATAGCGGAAAAAGCTAGGGTAGTTGGTTAATGTATTCAAAGATGGCCTATGTATCATCTTAAGATGTCATTTAGTTGTTAAAATATACATATATTTCCCTCCATTTGGTGCAATGGGATACATTTTGTGACAAGTTGATATTTGAATTTCGAGTAAAAATATTTTATGGCCGCCTATCATGTGATGATATCAAGAAGAAACACTTTACTACTGATATATTTATGAGTCTGAGTATGATTTTTTACTAGCCATAAGATCGTACCTATCTTTAAATGTTTATTAGTTTTATACGCTCGGTTTTTTATATTTTTAATATCCTAATTTTTATTTAGTCGCATTATTTTTCGTGTGAAAAACGTTTATTTTTTATTTTTGCTACCTGCATGACCATATTGTAATATCGGTTCTATTGGATCCGGAGGTAAAGGTGGTGTACTTCCGAAATTATTTGCCGTTTCATATTGTACACATGGAAGTGAACGATCAGATTCTGTCTTCGGGAATTTCTTAAGGTTGTGCAAGGGAGAATGTTCTCGAAGGAGTAGCAGCATGCAAGGGGGTTGGTTGAATTGCGACGGGGTTGCTCGAAATGCACCGACTATGGAGTGACGTGATTCCTCAGTCGGTGTAAGCGCTTTGCATCCGTTTATCGGAAGCTGCTGAATATGTATGGAGGCGTAAGCTTCGGTTTCGCGGAGGGGCTGTCGTCACGGTTCGGGTGTGCTCTCGAGTTCAACTCCTGCTTCCTCTCCCGTCGTCGATGATCCTCGCCCAAGTGAGCGAGAGAGGGACCCTTCAGAGAAGAGACACGGGTGAAAATTGGTCCACGGTCCAATCATCCCCACACCCAGTCGAAATGTGAGCAGATCCTTCCCTCGCTCTCTCTCCGGTCCACTCACTTACGAGGATCACCCCATAGCACCCCGTTGTGTAGCGCACAATCGGAGTGAATTAACCTTTCGCCTATGGTTACCCTGATTTCCTGTTCACATTAACCTGCAGCAGTATGCCTTTAGTATTTGTCCAATATTGATGCTTTAATACGCTTAGTTCATAAAATTAACTGTGGCTGGCGAGATGTAATGGAATGACATCATGATTTAATGAAAAAAAGTGATGACAATTTTTCCTCGAAATTATTTAATATTGCACGACGCGTTATTACTGTCCAGCCATTCTCAATTGCAATGTGTACAGGTGTAAATGATGTACACATTGTACTTGAGAATGACCTTATGGTTAGACCTAATGAATTTAATAGAAAAATTAAACTGATGAATTTAGTCAGGTACAATATTAACATGTTGTACATATTGTACTTGAGAACGACCTGATGGTCAAAACTTGTACGTTTTTAAATAGATTTTTGGAAAAATTTCCATCTCCCTATTTATTTAATGACGCTGTGTTTATGATTTATGATCAAGTTATCTTGTTATTTCCGAGGACAATTTCTTGTTTTCTAGTCCACGTCAAACCGCAGTCTTAAGCCTCTGGTCTCTGCCCAATATCGAGCTTTTATTGCGCTAAGTTTACTATACGCGATCAAGTTATCGTGTAATTGTTCCGGATAATTACTTGTTTCATTTAACCTTGGACTCCTGGCTTCGAAAAGTTTTTTTTTCAGCTGAAGCCTTTGAACTTCTTCAACTGTAATTCTCTCTGTAAGATTTTGGTTATTCCGGTGTGAGATTGATATTGATATTTCACTACTATCCGGCTGGATTTCTTTGAAGAATCCGTTCGTCTATGTTGCAGGCCTCCCTTTGTCATCTTAGTCTTCTGCAGTCTAATTAACCTGCAGTTTTATGTGTGCAGTCTCAACCTGATTGGTGCTTTATTGCTCGTTTAAGTTTGCGATTTACGACCATGTATTCGAGTTATTTCTCAAGATTATTATTTTATCTTATCTATGATTAAGTTATCGACTAATTTCTTCGGATATTTTCTAATTTTATTTTTTCATACATCCTAAGGATATTGAAGTGTCGTGGTGGACTGGTGTGCGAAACTAAGCCTTTGGCTTCTATACGATTTTTGAAAAGTGATGCCTTTGATCTTGATCTACTGGGTAAAATTCCCTCCGTCCAATTTTTTCGACTTGAATGTGGTATTGACATTTCACAAATTTATGGATCCATTTCATGAGTATGGCCGTTCATTCTCTTTTAGCTGACAGTCTTGTTATAATTATCTCCTACTCCTCTTTGGTAATCATTTTCAATGTTAATTTCCCTTCATTAGTCACTTGTTATAATCCCGTCGTATTAATTACCTCTTACGTTAGGAAATTAGACAGATCCATACCCCAAAGCTTTGGTGATACTTCCTTGTAAACGCAATTCATCCGTGGGGGAAGTAGAAAATGCGCATTGGAAATTTTGTACTTTTCTAAACATATAATAGAAGTCTCAATGAATAGGATTGTTTCCCTAGGTCTGAGATTATTGAAGTTTAGCTTCGAATTAGTCAATAGAATTTAATTTACTGCAGGATTTCTTAAATGCATAATAGATTCCGTTATTTGGTGGATTCTTGAGAATAATTAATAATTTTTTGCGCAAATTTTTAAATCTTACACTTGGTTTTATTCAAGCGTGTTTCTCTTTGATGTTCATGCTAAAATATTGCTGAATTTCGTATGGCATTCATGTTGATAGAAAGGCTTTGTTAATCTAAAAGGATCTGTTGTATTTTTCGTAAAGCTCGCAAAGCTTTGTAAAGAGAATCGTTTATGTTTACGTGACAATGTTTCATTTTCCTCAAAGCCGTGAGTTGAATAAAAGTCAGTGAGTGATCCAAGAGTGATGAGTATTATAGAACTTTTCAAGGATTCAATTTGTGGTGAAATTGTGTTGATGTTTATTTAAGGAGAGCCTAAAGGAAAAATTCCGAAGTAGCTTGAAATAACGGAATTCCTATGTTTTCTTTTGAGTATCCCTGCTATGATTTCTCGAATTGCCTCCTTTCTTGTACTAGCAGTGCAACTCTCTGTTTTTACAATTTTTTTGCTCTTTGCTATCTGTTTTACTTCCTCCTGGTACTTCCCTTCGTGATATTAACTTGCAAAAACGTTGTATCTCCGCCAAAGTTTTTATATAATCATTCGCTGATATTTCTTTTCTGTTTGTGCTTGTATTCATGAGCCTTTTCTTAAGCTTTCTTTCAAAGTTCTTCGGTAGAAATAAGAAGCATTGGTGTTGAATTCATATCAGTATGTCTGCATCCTAATTCTAGGACTCTGAGGAGTCTAATCGTAAAATTTATCAAAAGGCAGTGAATCGGTATTGCAATGTGTGCTTGGCTCTATTGAATAGATTCTTGAATTAACTTACACTATACATTTACGTCACTTATACTTTTACATTTCCCACTTTTAATAACCCCAGATTGCTCTAGTGAAATTCGTAATGATATTCATGTATACTCAAATAAATGTGTTTTACGACGATGCATTGTTGTCCTCTCTATAATTTTCGCTATTTCTTTGTGCGCTTGATTATTTCTATAAATTTATTTTAAATAAAAAAATGATTGCATAAAATTACGTGAGAAATTGAAATCATTATAATGAAAAATATTGTCGTCGCCCAATGGTTTGAACATAGCTTCCTTTATTAACTTTTTAATAATGTACAAATATCTTAATGCATTTTTCAGCCTGAGTTTTTGGGCTAACTTAATTTTATTCTGCCTACATGTTAGTCTTCCGAATTATTTTTCGTCGGCGTTGCCTTGGAATCATAATTGTCTTATTTACGATTCCGACCGTCTCGAAAGACATTCGGTTGGGGATAAATCGTCGGAGAGGAAGAAGAAGAGGGTTTCATTTCGGAGTGAATGAAGTGCGTTTTCAATCTTATCTAGAATAACTTTTCCCGTCACCGAAAAATTATTTTCCTTTTTTTCTCTCCGCTCTCGATGGCTCTGTAGATTTTTTTGTCTCCTTAATGCAATACGCTTTCAGCCGTAGATAGTGCTGGAAAAGCTCATACTTCGGTGGACGTTCTTTTTCACTTTAATAACAGATGGCGTTCACTTGGCGTCCTTTCCACCACTGCTCTGCAATATTGCGTTTGCAGTTCGGTGGTGTCTCTCTACTGCTTCTGAAAGCGTTCACATTGCTTATTCTCCAGTCTTACGCAAGGTTTTCCATAATATTGGACCAATTCCTGCATCAAACTAGAATTTACTCAAAACTAATAATTTTGGATATCGTGCATTGTAAATTAAGGTCGGCAACCTGCAGCTGAAACTTTTATTTCGAATATTTTCCATAGCAAAAATATTCGTAAGACCAATTTCAAATTGTGGAAATAGAAATGCACCAATATTATTTCCATTTAATCTGAAAAAATTCCGTTTGAATGAGCGTTGACGTTCGTTTTTGTAAAATTTAAAAGGAAACAGAGATTTTGCTTGCGGAAATTGTGATCGCATTCCTGTAGTAAACGCTCATTTGAGATGTATATTAATAGAAATAACATTTAGAACCGAATTCACTAACTGATTCTTCACTATGTGCTGTTCCATTTTAAGGTTTCTTGGATATTTCGATTTTACTTATACTACTAGTTTTTTACATAACGCGTCACGGGTTTCGACGAGTAATCATCATCCTCAGGCGTAAATTATGATAGGAAACATAATGGAGATACACTTTTGTATGTTCCACAAGAGTTTTTAATACCGACCCAGGTTTCGGCAGTACACACTGTCATTATCAAGGTGAATATACAAAAATTTGTTGGCTTATATATATATATTTGGTAAATTATAATGTAAGTATGTACCTTTTTTCCCCCTAGCGGAGAAAGATATGAAATTTAAAACGGACGCCAGAATAGAGGAAAAGGATGGGTAAAAATATTCGTTTATCAGAGTACTTTCCTGACTACCAATAATTTTTAAAACTTCCTACTGCTCTCTAGAGTCGAAGATGATGATTACTTGTCGAAATCCGGGTCGCGTTATGCAAAAAATTAGTGGTATAAGTAAATGTGAAATATCCAGGAAATCATATTTTGAACCGACTTCTCTTTGAGTACTGACTTAATGATGTTCTCGTTTTCTAGTCGTATGTGTTGTAAGTACCTTAGTTCTTAGCCAAAGTATCTGTTTGGAGTAACTGAGCCTATTAACTTGACAGTATAAATTAATTCCTAGCTAGTGAAGGAATGTTGTAATTTTAAAAACTGTAAGCTTATATGATCATAGCAAGATTGTGGTGTAGGAAAATGGGTAGCATTTTCGTGTTAATGTTGATAGCAATTCGTGGACTACGTTTGTTTCAATAGCAATGGAAAATGCTTATGGCCGTTATCTTTCCTGATATACTAGGACAAATTAAATTTCAATAGTGAGAATCTGATGTGAAAAATAAAGTGAAATGCCCATACACGACAATGGAGTTTTGAATGATTTCGATCGAAAACTTTGTTCTTACGTAGTATATGTGCTAAAAATGTCCCAGCGTTTATTTATGATTACCTGAAATTGAAATTACCTGAAATTTTCCTGAAATGACCGATCGTGTATTGGAAAGCGATAATATAATTTTTTGTCACTGGCCCTTCATTTGTTATTAAGCATGATTGGAATATTTTGAACTAATCGTTAATTGGGAGAAATCAGAAGTGATGCCTTGTTATCCTTCCCTACCGCATCGTTTTAGCGTTGGACTGTCTAGTCCTCGCTTTTAGACCATTCAATTCGAATGTTTCCCTAGCACGGCACGGACCGCTTGCGACATGGGATGTATGTAATGCTGCGGCAGGAAACAACTCGAAGCCACTAATGCTCGATGTTACTTCGATGAACATTTGCCGCAGACGTCTCCTCCTAAAAGCACTCTCAGTGTGGAACGCGAACGTACGTGCTGGTGGCTCTAAGGGAGTGAGGACGCTCGTGTATGCTGTGTTGGGAAATATAATGTGTGGTAGGGGAGACAATTTAAAGATTTTTTTTGTCCATAAAAATGGGGTGTTGTATATCCTTAGTTACTGAGCTATGGCAACGTTAACATTTTTGGATTTATTTTTGGTTACATTTTGCAGTTACAGTAGATTCCGGTTAATTGGGACATATTGGGACTTGTGCACTTTGCCCCAATTAGGCGAACTATCCTATATATGGGCATAAACAAACGTTAAAATGATAGAAAGAAGACTAAAGAATGTTTATAATGCAACATAAGTTTATCAAACTGTTATTTTGATTAATAAATCAGTGAGTTTAGTTAATTTATTATCATTTTTAAGAATTATAACAATTTAGTGAAAAATATTTTTCACAGACTCGGGCGACGCTGAATGAATGTCTTTCACTAAGTCCTATTAAAGAAAAGTCCTATCCTCTTGCGGATAGTATAACAACAAGAGCTTTCAAAATAGGGCAAGAATAGGAACATTTGTGAAAAATAAGAGTTAATCAAAGGAGGAAAATATAAAAAAAATAGTAATCTGAAAACAAAAAAAATTGATTTCATCGCGAGTATAGAGTCTATGTCACTTGCTCATGGCCCAATAAAGCGACATTCTGTCCCAATTAAGCGGAGAATACCCTAGGATATTCCTCTATTGTGTTCTGTTCTTCAAGATCTGCCCCGATTAATCGGCTGCCCCAAGTAACCGGTGGACCCATTAAAAGGAATCGACTACTATGAGAACGATTTTTCTTGGAAATCCTGCCTTTTCGAAATTTTTAAGGACGTTAATTAATTAAAGTTGGACGAAAATTTGCGATTATAATTGTTTGGAACAATTGATATTTGAGCTTAATTACACGAGAGCTTTCAGCGAGTGTAAAGAGTATAGTCTGAGGTTTCAGGCGAGATGGAGTGGAAACGTGTATTTGTCATACTCCTTTCTAACCCCATCCTCAGTTTTCCCAAGCCCCGTGACTGTACACCCTCCCTCCATCCCCTTCCCCCGCCTTACCGCCCACCACCCCCTCCTACCTTCCTATTTAAGCACAGCGCACTTGATATTTTTGTACCTGATGATGCTGAAAAGCGAAACCGGTCGTATTAATAAATGTAAAATTGTGGAAATCGCTCCTGCTTTTTCATTTTCATTGAGTGTAAAGAGCACGATCTCGCCCATTTTGAGAGTTATTAAGACAATTTTTATCACTCATTTTTTTCCGACCTTAACCCTTTGAGTGCCAACCGGTTTTCCAGGTACTATGCTAAAAGTGCCGAGGCATTTTTTCTGATTTTGCAGTAGGTTAGGAAAAAAATTAGGTCTAAAAAACAACTAAAGGTATATATTCAAAAACTTTAAGAAATCTTTATTTTATGTGGTTTCACTTTTTTAATGTATCATTTGACGAATTTTCGGTAATATGAGGTAATTTTTATAATTAAAAGAAAATAGTTTATGTTAAAATAAAGTGAATACTGACTATTGAATTATTAGTGAGCTATCAGCATCTAAGAGAGACATAGCAGGAGGTTATGACAACCAAAGAGCTAGGCTTTCTCATTTTTTTAGTTGCACTGTCCTAGTGGCATATTTCAAAATGGATTGAAAAATTACAACATTAAGGTGTAGTGGGGTTGAAAATGAGGGAGGAAGGGGTAGGGGCGCAATCCTTTGGGCAGGTGATCTAAAGTTTTCATTCGGCATCCAAACGTTGTTCTGATGAGCCACCCAACGCTTTGGTTCTCGCACCCAAAGTACTAGTCCATCGTCTTTGGATGTAACAACCAAAGGAGTAGTTGGAATATCCAACTCCTCATCACCCATTCCCTTTGGATGACACATCCAAATGTATAGGCAAGTCCTTTCCTTCACTTCAGGTTTGAGTGTCACTCCCAAACCTACGATTCTTTGTTTGAAGTGTTTTTTCAGTGTGGTGTTTTGGATTCGTGGATCTCTCAATCTTCCAGGTTTTCTCCGTTTTGATTGTCACTGGCACTAGCGAAAAGATATCCAGTCCTGAAGAAGAAGTACATCGTTACAAGATTCAACTGCGTGACTAATATAAGCCAGTTAATTCCGAGGCCCAAAGATAGGATTCCACAAAATCTCCACGAATGGGTCATGCTCATGCGGAAAATACTATTTGTCGACACATGCAGGTCCGAGAATATCCGCCTGCAAGAACACAAGAGAGCAACACAGAAGAAGAAATTCAGCCTATCAGCAGTCGCTGAGCATGACTGCATCGAAAACGGACACGGTATAAAATTTGACGTAGCCATAATCATCGCCAAAGAAAAAAGATATTGTCCCTGGCTGATGAGGGAGGCAATTGAAATCACAAAATTTCAACTGGGAAGAGGAATATACCACATGAGTAACGCTGGAAGAGAGTGTTCCCGAAACAGGCCAATTTAAGCGCAGCAGCGAGGAACGAGGGCTATATGAACGCAGCGAAAATGCCGATGCCGGCACTTGGACGTGAAGAAGCCTGGTGGAATCCCTGCGAAACATTCCTCTGACCTCTGACAACCAACGCGGCGAGAACACGGAAGATGGAGAATGGATGGAAATGGATTTATGATGGACGCATCATGCAGAACATGGAAGAAGGATGGGAATGCATTTTTATATAAGTTCAACAGATTCAGGCTTCAATTGGTGGAAGTTAGACATATTTAAATAAATAAAAGATCGTTGCACTTTTCCACAAGAATTTTTAATGCGTACAGTACGCATTAAAATTCGTGTGGAAAAGTCCCTCTTTCATTCACATTTTAGCCAACTCCGTTTCATTGCATCTTAAAACCTTATTCTCTCCATTTCCCACCATTGCTACTCTAACATCCTTCCTTCAAACGCGGATCTTAACTTCCCCTTCCCATTTAAAACTTGTGGAAGAAACAAAGTGTGTTTCATTATTAATATGCCCTTCCCTTCCACCCTTCCACCACATACCTGCTTCAAGTTTCGATTAAATCCCCTTCCCTCTCAGTTCTCGCTCCATCTATATCTTCTGTCTCCTGCGCATCTCATATAAAAATTGTTTAATTTTCATTATGTCACAAATAATCCAAACCTACTTGTTGATACACTTTTCGCTCCAGCATCAGGGAAAAGACTTTTTTTTAAATGAGCTGTTTTCAATTTAGTGTCTTCTATCTTTATCAACTGTGTAGGTTGTATTAGCGATTCTTCACGGACAATAGGTTTAATTAGAGCAGAAATTAACTGCTATGTCATATCTCAATTTGCTCAGACGCCTCTGATAGGAGATGATAAGAAATATTGATGTGTCCTAAGGAATAAATGTTACTTTCTATGACGGAAAACCCTATGAAATGCATTTTTCTCGCTGTGGATTTTATTTCAAACCTAATTGCTCGTCAGGTAAGAAAATTTCCCTTTTTTATGAAAGAGATACTGTCATTGTAGTTCCCCTTCTATTTCTCTGTCCAACTTTGATTGAAAGGATGTGTACACCGTCTCAAGGAGTTTACGCATTCAGGTGGGTTAGCCTGCACGTTTTCACATTCTCAACGTTCACTACTTTGGCTGTCGCCGATTGTGAGGATCGGTAACCACAACTCCCCTGTCGTTTGTGTACACGCGGAGGAAGTTGGATTCATGTCATTTGGCCGCGGCGACCACCGTTCTCCTCTCGTGAGACACTCCACCGAAGTCTTTTAAGTGCCCCGTAAAGTCGCACAAAGTCGTGAACGAGAGCGTTTTATGTACTGCCTCCCGCCGCGATTACTTAATGCCTAGAGCACTTCCAGGTGCGTACCAGCCATCCATGCGACGCGGCGCGTTACGCAATGGCTCTCGTGGCAGAGAATTTGCAGCAGGGCTACTGGCTTGGGCGGGGCGATATGTTCGCGAGTGCTCTTGTATCGATTTTTATGCGGCCATTCTCATTGGTAATGTGACACGATAAGTCGTTAACCGATTTATTTTCTCAGAACCTTTAATACCCCTCTAAAAAATAGGCGCTGAATAGGATAAGCTATGTATCCTCGAGAGCTACTAGAAACTCACACATCTAACTCTCGTGTTGACAGATGCTTATTTTTTGTAAAAGGAAGAATTCATTGGCTAACTTGAAAGATTTCTCGTGATGAAGTGAATTTAGCTTGCCTGCAATTTTATGACGAACTGAAGTTCTGATGATCTTATATGAGATGGTGAGAAGCCAAGGGGTACAAGTGATTTTTTCTCAACAGAGCTAGGTAAAGTTGATTGTTAGAAGAGAGGCAAAAAAATGGTTGCCAAGGGATTCAGTGAATCACATGTCTGTGCTGATATCGAGAGGAAAATCATATGCACTGATAAACATTTAGTTGATTCCGTTTGTTTTCTATACCAAATTTCTGTACCTAAATGTGTGTAGAAAAAAAGAAACCTCTTGTACCCCTTGGCTTCCAGCCCACTCATATATCTCAGAGTCCTCAAGTATTTCAAGAAAGATTTTATGATGCATCAATATCACAGAATTCAACATTATGTTTTTAAAAAAATTAACTGGAAGGCTATTGTTACAGGCGTAAAAAACATCTGAATTTGTACAGTTTATCACAGTATTTAGTTTTCTTTAGTTCAGTTGGAGTAATATTTCATGGTATTTCCTTTTTAATTGACTTGCATATTCATATTTTTTACTCCATTTATGACGAACTGGACTGGATTTTATTACGAATGAGAGTTTACGCCAGTTTATTTCGCCCGTGCACTAATTAACCGAAATTTTAATTTACCTTTTTTTATCTGTCTTGACGGGCAAACTACTCGTAACTCAGTTGAGTTGCCACCTACCTCCTGTTGCTCCATTAGCGTGTAATTGTATGCACGTGTTGATTCTCTTCGAGAATAATAATTCTGTTTTAAAGAGTATTATTTAACTTAGTGAACTTCAACGAAATTAATTGTGTCTTTTGTCATAATCTAGGATTTTCCTGCTAATTAACCAAAGTTAACTATAAAAATCTGTTTCTAAGGTTGAAGTTAAACAGAAAAAACACAGACTTTGACAGGGAAAACAATGGCTTAATTGCTTTTTTCGTATTCCTCTTCCTTTTGTTACTTTTGGCTGCAAAGGTTTGCTTTTTAATTATTTAATTTATTTGACTTGAGAGAAATTCCAAATGAAGTAGTTTTCTTGGGACGGATAAAATAACGCAGATTATTATTTTATGATTCAGTTATCATATTGGAATGAAACGTGACCGAAAATTACGTTTACATCGTATTTCTCTTTTATCGAATTTGAATTTTTAGCAACCTTTGAATTGACATAAACAAATATATTCTTGTAACCTTAAAACTATGGCGTGGGTTTAATTTCAACAAATTACAATAGCTGTTGGGTTTTATATTTGATTAAGATTATGATACTCTAGTCACACGAGTTCATTTTTATAAGAAATAAACAGCCCTACGTCCTTCGCCGTTTTGGCTTGATACTGAGTTCGGTCCGTGTAAGTGTAAGAGTGTATTGAAAAATGAAAATTGTGTTGATTTACAGTATATGCTAGGCTTGGTTATTTAGTGTCATGAATATTTTATGAACGTAGCATGGGTAAATTATGTGAAAATTAAAACTACATAGGTACTTATGTATCGATGGTACTTTTGATAATATTTCGGATGCGTTCCAATTCACAATCTAGGAGTTTATAGCGTGTAGAATTTTAATATTTCCCGAGAAATTTTCATTCGGGGGTTGATAAGTTTATCAAATCTGGAACTCAATTGAATTTTTCCCCTTAATATCGAAAATTCATTTGCGCGTCGTTTAATGTTCTAAGGCAAAATTCATTTATCAATTTGCGGAGCTTGATGGCCCAACTTTGAATTTTGAGCTATCATGAATATCGGTTGAGACGAGGAATCTGACGGTACGATGCCACCAGTCATTGCTTCCCACTCTGGGCGAGTGCGGCGTGTTATGTGAGAGTCTCGCGGTTAAAGTGACAGCTGCTTGATATTTACTCGATATTTAAATGGGCAATGCAGTGTTCCGTCTCTAACAAGATAAATACTTAAAAAGATATTTTCTCCTGATTTGTCCGAAGAAAAACGCGCATTGATAAATAAATTCCTCGAATTTTTTTGTATGATTCGCATATGTACTTCTTTCGTAATAACTCAGTTTTTAATCTACTTACCGATGGTTCCGAATTATTGTATGCATAGATACATGTATGATTAAACGCCATCCATGCCAATTTCATGCTGGAGATTAATTGGCACTTGAATACGTATCTTGTTTCATAAACGTGATTTTAGTTCTACGTTTTTGTAACGAACCATGTGTCATACAAGTGAAGAGTTCTCGGGATCGCCACTGGGTCAGGAACTCCATAGCTGCCGACGTTTCGATGTCCGACTCGGTCATCATCCTCAGGGCTGTGAGTGTCGAGTGAGAATTTTGACTTTCTTATATACAGTCACCTGACCACCAGAGTGACTGTATATAAGCAAGTCAAAATTCTCACTCGACACTCACAGCCCTGAGGACGATGACCGAGTCGGACATCGAAACGTCGGCAGTTATGCAGTTCCTGACCCGGTGGCGATCCCGAGAACTCTTCACTAAGTCCATTCGCCGGGGAAGCACGAAATCTTTCTTCATGTCTCATACTGCTGTATAGAAATAATTTTTTATGTGTCGCTCATTCTTTAAAAGCAGTGTCCCCGTCTTCGCTGTATCACTGCCCATTAAATCAACAAACTTAATTACGAATATTCGATGAATAGCGAGGAGGAGGCTCTTTAGAGTGCTCGGTAGAGTTTCCCAGTTCGATTCGCGTAATGCACTTCTGTTGTTACGAATAGTGGTTTCACGTTTTGACGTTTGGACTTCGTACTTGGAAAATGGTCCTCTTCATGGTATCGGCAAGGGTCGCTGGCATCGTCCCGAAGAGTAAGAGGTAGGGCAGTCTTTTTTTTTAAGTGCAGCGGGCGAATATTCTTGCTTGTATAACGAACCGAGACGGAGAAAAGAGGAGTGTGGTTTGTAACCAAGTGCTTCGTCTTGTAAGAGTCCCTTCTCCTTAGTCGAGAGCCTTGTCCAGTCGGCGGCCGTTGGGGTCACGGCGCGTCCACGCTCTTTACGGAGCCAGGGCAGGAAAGAGAAGACGGGACAGCTGTAATAGTGCATTCGTTACTTAAGGAGATAGGTTCGTGACTAAGCGATACAATACTCTTTGCGCGTATGTTAACTGAAAAAGTATTGCCTTCAGATGTAGCATCCATCAAGGATAACAAGAAAAATGAGTTTACACAGATAAAGGGTAATTCAATCCGCAGTTTTTATAGTATCCCTTTTTAAATCAATTTGAGCCGACCATTGCTTGAATTTCGTGCATTTAACATTATTTTACTTCAATTACAACATTAACAAGGTGGTGACCATGAAAGTGAGCCACTGATGAGTTAATGTTTTATTTTTATCGTGATTGCCTTGGTTTAGCGAGTGCATGATAAGTTTCTCAACTTTATTTTTACTTTTTTTTCGTGAATCTCTGAGCCATACGTTCCTCGCTGTAGTAAAATGAAGACATTTCGAGGCTTTTATATTCCGTTTTTTTTGCGTTCTTCCTCATTGATTCATTTTTGATACTCAACGAGCTATCTAATGCTGAATACTTGTTAGGATAGAATTTGTTTTAGCTACTGTCCTCCATCCTCCCGTCTATCGAAGAATCAATCTTACAGGGTGATCCTCCGAATTTAAAGTAATTGCTGAAAAATCTTGTTTCGCTTGAGTGGTAAGCTTCAATGACTTGGCGAACTTTTAATCCTTCCCTTCTTCATTTAACCAGTCATCCTCATCTAGGGCTTGTCTGCTACGCATGAAACATCTAGGCCAGCGGCCTTTTGAGAAACTCCAATCCGAGGGTTGATTTTTGATTCATTTACTGTTTTTTTCTTTTAAGCTAGCTTACAACGGTCCGTTGTTCATTTTTGTACTATGAAATTCCCGCCAAGTTTTAGTTGTCTACCCCTAGCTCAATAGTAGTTTGTTAGAATTATTTTCTACTCCGTCCAGTTTCTTCTCAATTAATTTTGCGTAAGAATTTTAATGTTAAACCTAAAATTTTATTCAGTATGTTGGAACATATCACAACATTTTTCATTTTAAATCTTTTCCGTCCTGCCTTTATTTATCGTGACAATTTTCCTCGTATTATTTATTAGTTTTCCTTAATATGATGTTTTTTATAATTGCGCTTTTTCTCTCGTAACATGGATATATGTAAAAATCATCGTTTCATTGCCCTATCTTCTACTTGGCTTAGCCCGCATAGCTTCGGAACAAAATGAATTGTTCCGTATGGACTTATTTCACACGGTTTTTGTTATTATTTTTGGTGTCACATTATCCGTATCAACATCCCAGTGGTACCTCATTTTCATTTTTGGACAATTTATATCGATAGCAGTTAGTGCATAAAATGTGGGTAATCGGATGGTAAGACTATTACAAATCTTAAATTGCATCGAAATCGGAATCGATCCCACGGAGTAGGGGAATTCCATTGAATGCAATTCGAAAAAATAAATCAACCAAAAAGGTGAATAGATTGAACCACTCGTGACCGGAGCCCACGCAGTAAAAACGTTTAGTCGACCGTGATGAATGGGTCATATTTGAATTCCAATTCTCGTAAAACTGTGACGATTTATCTGCACGCTCCGAATATAACGTGAAAAAAATACTGAAAAAAGTTAACAAAATGGCATTTTATTTAGCGTCACCGAACACTTTTAAATGCGAGAGCCACACGTTGGCGGGATCATTTTTCTCTTCGAAAAAAAAATGACAATGATTCTGCTCCATTTATGCACTTGGATCTCCCCTTTAATTTACGATTTGGAACGATTCGCCTGTGGACCGCCGCTTCTGCACGTGTATAGAGAGGAAATGGGATATAAAGAGGGTCTAGAGGAGGGAAGTATGCTGGGAGGAGAAAAATTTTTATACAAAATTTTAACCTTGGATATCTAATGCCAATAGGAAGCAAAATTACTAGTGATGTTTCGGTTGAAAACGCACCATTTTTGAACTACAGAAACTTTGAGTCAAACACTCCGATTGGCCGCAAATATGTCCTATTTTCGGATGCTTTGGATACATCGCGATCTGCGGTAGGCAAAGCATTCAAAGTCATGAGTTATCTAGAGCAACCGGCTGCAGGGCAAACTTCCAGCCAATCGAAGCGTTTTGCCCAAAGTTAATGTAGTACGTTCATAATTTCCTGTAGTAAGGTTTTTTTAATGGTACGTTTTCGACCTAAATGTCATTGGTAATTTTGGTTCCTACTGGCATCGGTTATCCCGGGTTAAAATTTCGTGGTACAATTTTTCTTCACCCCGTATAGAAAGGACGAAAGGAGAGGGAAGAAGGGAAGGTGAAAGATGCAGCCGCGCGCACTCCGTCATGTGTCGTTGAGCGTTCAAGCAGCCCTGACCACGCCAAAGCAAAAGGCTGGCGTGCTACATTTTCCTTCTCTCTCCATTCGGTCGTTCCTGCCTTCAATTCCCGGCTCTGGCCAAAACCATCTCTGCCGCCCTAACCCCAACCTCATTCTCCTTTCTCCCCACCCCCAAACCCTCTTTTAGCCAACGTTTTCTCTCCCCCTCTGTTTTGTCTCTCTAACACAATACCTGCTGCCCTCTATTTCGGATTCATTAAGGGAGCAAACTAACTCATCGCAAAGCGTAGCGCTCTGGAAGTAATATCAACGATTGGTCCACTATTTTGGAATGATTACTCTTTGCAACATTGCATTTTAATGCGCAAGTGTACACTATAAAATATACTAACGCGTATTTTGAGTTTTTTAAGTGCAAATATAAGTGAAAAATCTCTATTCTTCCTCCTGAAAGTCAGTATTCCCTTGCGCAGAAGCCGAAAATCACTTCTGTTTATGTTTTTTATATTTTTTTTACTTGGTTGTCGGACGTTTTCCCAGGCTACCTAACATATGCCATTTCATCGTGGACGTAATTCCTCGCCCATATCATCTCATTCCTTTTCTCTTTATAAGTTGACGTATCATTTATCCGTGAGTGTAATCGGATTATGATTTCTATGCTTGACGGCGTTAAATTCGTATGGGAGGATTAAATCGTTGGGGCAGATTAAAATAATTGTCTTGGAGAAAGGCGATTCAATGTTTTTCCGTGGTGCCTGGTAGCCTACCAATGAATTGGCTATCAAATAAGTGACTGAAAGTTCAATTGGATCTCCCTCGGAAATATTCATGCACTTGGAACACATTCACGAAAATAGTAAGCATTATACATTAAATAAATGGAATTAAAGTTAGTTTTGAAAAATCTTGTATTCATTGCCATTTTTCTGTTTTTATGGCTATGTGCTCGTACATCTCAATATCTTCAGAATCTTTCTCCAAAACTTCAGAGCTAGCCGTATCTATCCGAGTCTTTTGCCTGGATTTAAACGTGTCGTTTAGGGCAAAAATACATTTCTTAAGTGGCATGAATAAAAATAAATGTGAATTCATGCATCCGTTTACCCTGATTCCATGGCTTGAAGCCCGTTATTTGCCCGCCCTGAATTTGGAATCACCCTCCAGATATTTGTGTAGGTTTGATCGCTGCATTAAATTTCAGGAAATCGTTCTTTGTCCTGGGTCTATTGCTTGATTTCCCACGTATGGGAGGAATATTGAATAATAAGATTCTAAGATGCATGTAGGTTCTAGATAATGAATTCCTATTTCTTTACGCCTTCGTGAATATGGGCTTAAGTTCACTAACCTTTGCGTTAGGAACTCTAGGCGCCTTTCTTCGAGATTTTATGTGCTTTCATCGGTTTCTATTCGTGTTGGATTGTGGAGTAAATTTACTTTGTGTAATGTGCTGTAATTTGAATGATGATTACCGATTGTAATGAATTCAGACCAAAACATCTGACGTTATAGGAATTTTTCAAACTATCGTTTTGAGAAATAATTTGCGATAGAAATTCTTACTAGGACTCATTTTTCAGACTTTTTCATCTCCTTATTAATATGGTGCTTTAAAGGGTCTATCATGATGGCTAATGTTCGTGTTCGCCGATTTTGCCAATTCAATCTTGGTCGCATGCGCGGGAGACAAAAATCGCTCTCGTGTATATTTTCCTTGTAGTATACGACGGATAGCGTCACGGGGGCGACTGCTGCGCCCTACCTCAAGCGACAGTGGGATGAGAAGTAGTCGGAGGGACTTGAAAACTGTGGGGTTGGCGGCGTGGGATGACGAGTTTCGAGTACCAAAGGAACAGGAGAGAAAGAGATCGCGGAAGGAAGGAAAGCTCTCAGTGATGAAAAGGCCCTTCTCTCTCAATCTTCCTCTCTGCTCCCCTTGGAATCTCCTTTCCTTTGCACCCTCACTCTCTTCTCCAGTGTCGTAGGTTGAGGCTTCGACGTGGCAGTGTTCCTCCATCTCTCTCTAGCCTTTTTCTTTCCTCGTATTCTCATCCCCTTTCCATGCCATCTCTCTCTCAGACTCTCTAAATTTTCTTTTTTATTCGCCGTGTCATGTTGCGTGGGGCGGAGTAGGACGTCCCTGAAGAGAAAAGAGATTACGGAAAGGGATGTGAGAGCTGGAGGATGCAATTTGTACGACAAATAACTTTGAAGGAAACCACGAAAATTTTTGTCACACGACCTCTGTTTTTGGGCGATTTATCATCATCTTTATAATCATGTGATTTTGGTATATTTTTATCCTATTATCGTATGCGCTGTAATGTAACGCTGGAGGAATGGGATATAAAGTTGCTTGCCGGGATATGGGAGAAGGTTAGGTATAGTTGTTCGTCGATGCGGGTGTTCTAGGTTTATGCATGAATTGCCATGAGAAAAAAATTCCCCCGTGACCGGGAATTCAACCGCGAACCTTTGACTTTGCAGGCCAATGCGGAGACTACTTCGCTATCCAGGTTCCGGAAAGCCAAAGGTCCGTGGTTTTGTTCTCGGTCCCGGGGAGTTTAATATCGCGGCAATTAATGTATATTTTACCGCCGTAATGCCCTAGGTTATTCAGAATTTTCAATAGGTATTTTCCTATTATGGTGAATTCTTTCTCTCCGTTCTAATTTTAATATTAGCTTTAAGTTACTCCTCTGGATGTTTCAAATGTAGATTGACATTTTTGTCTGGTACTGAAGTGTGGAAGAAAGAAATGCGTAGTGAAGGATGCCGAGGGTTAGTGAGGCCATTGCCTTAAGGTTAATGCGGACAGAAAGTCTCATCCCCATGCAGGTCTTAAAATCCCCTGTAGCATTCGTCTCAAATTTCGGCGAATTGTCCCTTAGTGAAATAAATGTGAGAGAGAACACCGAATAATTTTATCAGACTGTGTACCTTTTGTCCTTGACGATCTTTAATCCCCTTATCGATCTTAAGGTCTATTTATTTCGGCAAAATAAAGTATAAAGCGTTTCGGGTGCAAATATAGTATAATGTACGATATTATTTGCATGCAATAGTTCAGGTGTTTCAGCTGTTTCTTTGATTTTTGAAAAACTATTCAAGTGGTATTTTATATTTCAGTAGGTAAAATATATATTTTTTTCAAAATTTTCAATTTTCATCAAAACAAGACAGGTCAAGAGGTCAAGTATGTATCTTAAGGAACCGTTTTTCTAGGTGTTGGCGAGTTTCCCTTTCTTGGTTACTTCTAAATCACCTAATTGGATACTCAGTGAGTCATTTGCTTGCATATGCAGACTCAGTCCCAACCATATCATTTTTTTCGTGTGAAGTGTGGCTAGTGCATAATTAATTTTTGTCCTGGGAGATGAATCCAATACATGTAGTCGTCCCTATTCGTACTAACGGTACTTATTTTTACACGTTAGTAGTGTCTTTTCTCATTCTGCTCTCTTGTTGATTATATTCCTTCTTTCTATCTGAGCAAGACACTTCTAAATTCATTGAGGCACAATACACCAGGGGCGAGTTAGTTCCCTAAGTCCCACTGAGAAGTGAATACTTATTTAAGGTTGTTTGTGTTACTTTATTTTATTCTGTAATTCAAACGAAGTATAATGGTATCTGCTTTTTACTTTTACATTATCTACCTCGGTAAGATGTATCGACTGAATAATCGAAGTAGCAACAAAATGGGAAGTAAATATTTTCAAACACATACCAAAACATTCCAAAGCTATGCCTAAAAATATGATGTACCCTCTCAGGTTTACAGCTAGTATGCCAATATTAACCTTTGGTTCAAATTGGGAACGTATTGAGTATTCTGTGTTGAAATACGACTTTCCAGGAATTTAATTACTTAAAAAGTGTTGGTGGAGGATTTAAGTTTTTCATTTTTAAATAGTAATGTGACTTGTACTGTGTTGTGTATTTGAAAGGTTTTATACACGTCTCCCAACAATTTATCTCGGTGCGGGGAAGAATGAGTTAACTTGGCATGGAAATTGTTCAGTTAATTTTTTACTTATATTATATGAGTTTTTCACGAGAAAGAAAACATATATTTTAAATCTTTAATGAGTTAAAATAAATTGATAGCTTGCTCTTAGTGGCCCAGAATCATTTCGCTGTGATATTACACTCCCATAAATGGGTCCCCAGAGTAGGAACCGTTCCCGTGTTCTTCCTCACCTTCACATCCGCGTTCATTGTTTTCAAGCAGGAAATTGAAAGAGCATACTTAAATCAGAAGTAAGTACTAGGAGAATAACCATAATTTTATCGTTCCAGTTCATCATCGCGCAAAATTATTAAAATCATTGGAATTATATAGAAGGTAATTAACTTCTCTATCGTAAGTTGAGTGAAATTGCTGTTAAGCATCAAAATTATTCATTTTTAATTTCGTTTCATTGGAAAAATATTGATAGTAAACATTTTAATTAAATATTTTGAAGCAATACCTTTAATTTTTGGTCCCCGGAAAAAATACTGTGTAGTAACGGAAGGATAAACAATTATTTCATGAGATTTAGTTAAAGGCACGAAGTTATCAAAAGCTATATTGTCACGATATTAATGGATTTATGAAAATATTTCCTCAAATAAACACCAAGATACGGGAGAGCGTCTCATTTTTATTTTTTCATACTCCGTCAGAGGCTCCATTTTTATTGAAGATGATTTTAATTTAGCTTAGTTTAGAATTCAAATTTTGTTTTCATCCCTACCTTGTGTGTCATTAACTTAAAAAAGCTTTTATGCCTTGAATACTCTACTTGAATACGCCTGTCCAAATGGGGACTTTTACGATTTTTATTTTATCATAACTTTTTATAATTAAAGGCGAAGTCAGCATTGCTGGAAGTAATTACTAGTCATGACTCCAGAGGGGAAATTTTCTCCTACTTTTCTCTAGTTTTAAAGGAAGGAGAGAGCCTTAGGAAACAATGTATTTTCAAACTTAATCTCAGCCTTGGAAAATGGAGACAAAGTAATAGTTTAAAAGCACAAAATCAATATTTTTACGGAATTTATTTCGATATCTGACACAACTCAACGCTCGACTGCAGCATCCAATTTTCCCCCAATCCAAATGATAATGGCCCACACCTTTCATAAAAACCTTATTTAAATATTTTATTGTTGGTTTGTCATTGGGATAAAGGGAAATGTGCACACATTCAATAGGGTGGTTTCCTATTATTTTTTTATTGCCTAAATCGAAAGATTATTACTCCTGGAGTACGTATTTTACGCTTTTAGATTTTTAAATGACGATATCTATTTTTCGCGATTAAATGAAAAGTGAAAAATTTCAAGCGCGGGAAAACGCGACGCGTAAGTAGGAATGATGGGAAAAAGTCCGTGCGACGCATTTCTAGTTCCCCCTCCCGCCTTGTGAGGTGACCTTGATCGAGGCTCTGAGCGCTGATAGTACGCAGGATGCTAGCGGGTAGCTGAGTACCTTGCTGGCTGGTAGCGCTTGGCTTAAAAAAGGTTTATTAATACCTTATCAAACGAAGAAAACTTTCCGACCTTAGCCAGTTTTAATAGGTGATTATTAAGACATGTTTCCCTGAGCTCTGTGCCTCATGCATGTATTGGTAGCCTCAGACGATGTATAACTCCTATCCTCTCGTGTAGAAACTAGGTCCCTGTGACGTCACGTGGAGTGGAATCGCATGGGCGCCAATCTGGCCTTTTTCAAATGAGGATAAAATTTGACCCTTGCCATTCGTCTAAACCGGAATTTCAAAAACCAAATAATTTGTGTATTATGAATACACTAATGGTGGGTAACGAATCGCAATCAATGCCTTTCGTTTTCTTTGATGAAGGAAACTACCCTATTGGGAAAGGTGGATCTTAGGGGACGAACCGACGAGGCAGAGTCGTACGGGAGAGAAGGACATCCTGGAGGAGCGGAAGACTGTTTAGGTGAGGAGGAATAATGGTGAAGAGGAGATTCTGACGCTCTAAGGAAAGGGCGCCATTTAAAATGGTGGAAGGGATAATCCCGTACTTGCAACCTCAGGGTTTCTATAAATAAGAGAAATACCAACAGGGTAAGGTTTATCACCAAATGAGTCCCTATCACGGCTGGTTCACGCATAAAGTTATTTTAGAATGTATGGCTTTTCTTGAAATATTTCTATTACAAAAAAGAAATTACTCGCACAATTGTTTTGATTTTGGTACTATCGTGTCTCATGATGTAAGCGACTCAATTGACCTACGATGTGCTTCAGTTTTTCATGTGACTTCCTTCTCTTACTAAGATTTCCACATCACTCGCATGATCTATTGTCTCGATCCTTGTAATTATTATGGGACAGTAGCGTATCCATGATAGGGACAAGGGGGGGACAGGTATGGTGTAAACTCCCAGAAGTATTGCGGGTCCGAAAAAAAATTGGCATTCTATCTAGTGTAAATTGGATGTCCAAGGCGTATCGCAGTGGAAAATTAACAGTACGCGCTTTAGGTATTTACACTGGAAATTTAATATTAAATGCAAAAATAATATTAATAACAGAAAAAAAATTACTTTGGGAGATATTCTATGCAGATGGCATATTCAAAAGTACCTGGGTTATAGAGCTATTAACTGGAAGGACAAAGGGATCAATATGAGGGAGAAGTGAGCTCGGTATGAAGAACAGGCGGAAGGACGAAGTGGTAGAGAGCGTTTGGTTATTGTGGTGTGGAAAGTGTGGTAATAGGCATATGGAGTAAAGGGTGAGAGCTGATGGAGGGGATGGCTTGGAAGTTTCTTCGGGAGGGCAATTCAGGGCAGTCGGAGTTGGAGTTGGGAGCGTTATAAATATAAGTTTTAATTCTGCAATGAGTTAGGGTGCGAAAATTTCGTACAGAATAAAATGATTCTTTTTGACCGGTATTCGAATCCGGGTCCTACGATTTCCCGTCGAGTGCTTTAGCCAGTTACGATACCTCTACCTATGTAAATTTGTGGACCAAAATGGAAAATAGTCTGGAGTTGTCCCTTACAGTAAAATTCCCTTCTATAGCTTTACTGGCCAAAGCACTCGACCGAATTTTGAGAGATCCGGGTTCGAATCCTGGTCGCGGCGAATGATTTTTTTCTTTGTGGAATTTTCACACAATTTGTGCATTGCGGGTGATTCCGTAAAGTTATCACCGTGATCAGTCCCGGTATACTTAAAAAAGTTTAAGGGTGTTTAGGTTAGGGTTCGAGAGGAAGGATATGCTGGTATGATAACGGTGGTGAGTTTATGAGTTGTTGAGTATTATTTCTCAAAGTAAATTGCCTCATACTTTATGTTCTCGTTCCCAGATGGTCATCTCCTCTTCGCCTCAGCCAATGGCGCTAGACACTAGCGTAACGCCCTTCGAAAAGAATGACGTCCACTCCGAATGCAGCCCGTAGAAATTTGGTTCCGCATTCTCTCGTTCTGCATCCGTTGTCCTGAACTGCCAATGTTGATCAATTGGTCGTCCCACGAGGAATCACCCGTTTCGAGTCCCTCCCTGGACCCTGTGTCCCACACTTCCACTCCCCTTCTCCCTCCTCTCCTCTCCCTGTCGCCACCCCTGAAAGAAGTCCTACCTGATGTCGTTCAACTTCCATCCAGCTCCCAGGACGAACTCGCCAAGGAGGAAGATGCACCAGGGAGACAGACATGTCTGAGTGAGTACCTACTTGTCACCACTATGGCTCTATGCAGTGACGCGTACAATTTAACATCCGACCGTGGGCTCGAATGGGAAGGTTCCTGGAATTGAGGTACTTCCTAACATCACGTCCGACGAGTGTAGGTTCCCTAAGCAGGTACCTCGACACGACTTAGCGGTCGCCTGCGTTGACACCTCCTTTCCTTATTAAGTATTATTTTCTTATTATTGTGTTTCCAGCTTTAGATTTTCGTCTTCTGTGGAAATCGAATTAAATTTTCAATGAAATGCGAATGGAATACGTATTACATGCTTTTAATGCGAGTTTAAATTTTTAAGTTACTAAGTTACACCTGAACTGTGCAAGTTACGACTACCGATTCTCTAATGTCATATTTTCAATTTTTTAAATGCAGGATATCGATTCTGGCCCCTGCTACCACAGAACTCATAACAAAAAATGACAACGGAATGAAATTATCAACTGCTAAATATATGCTCTCTGAAAGAATCAATATGTCGGGTTCTTTGCGTTTTGAAGCCTGTTGAAACTTAGTTTGTAAACTCTAATTTTTCCTCTTAATGAACGGAAAAGTGGTGAAATAGGTTTATGAATTGTTTAAGATTTTTCTCTGGCAATTTTATGTACACATTTATCCTGCTTCGAATCCCAGATTCTTGACTGTAGTAAATTATTTTCTTGGAATGAAGTTAGCTATGTATTTCCCAACCCAAGCTCTGAATGTTTAGGGAAAACGTAGAAGGCTATCTTATACTAAAATAAAGATGCTGCTGATTGCTGGATAGCGTGTATTTAATCGCTCTAAATTATACTTCAGAGCATAATCTAAGTTTCTATGCTTGGTTCGGTATGGAAAATTCCTGTGCTTTATTTCAGAGTGCAAGTAACTTATTCCTTCTCCATTATTTATTTTACTCGTCGGTTGCTGACGTAGTGAAGGATTACATTGTAAGTATTCAGAAACTTCGCTATCCGTACGTTTCATTTCTCACATATCGGTGCCGCAAACTGCGATGTTTCCATGAATCCAACATTTACCTCTGCGTCCACTCCGGGGTGCGAGCTTTCCTCCCTCTCGAATGTAAGTGCGAAAAGTCCCAGCGTCCACTCCTTTCATATCACTTCGGAGGATGCCAGATGCAGCGGATGTATCGTGCCCATGCAAGTGCGAAAGGAAACATGCTAAAGTGCCCTGCCTTTCGGCGCCATGTAGCGGAAGATGGCCGAGCGAGCAAATCTTTCGGCTGCATCCACGAGAGCACTTTCCTTCCTCGAACTATAATTCTCGCCGTTCAAAGACAGACGCTGTGGTGGCTCAGCGCGTAGGGTGCTGTATAAATCCTTGTGGATATCGAGTCCTCCTCCATTCATTCATAAGGAGCAGAGCCGTCTTCAGACTTCCCCTGCCTCCGTGAAACACCCTTAGACATTTTGGTGCCTTCTTCCTTCATAATGAGAAATACACATTTTTCTTAGTCACATTTATCTAAGTTATGATTTTTTTTATTTTTACTTTTCGGTCTCACATAATCATCTTAAATATTGGGCTGTACCGGTGAGTCAAAAACTCACCCCAACCAAGCAGTTGACGAATGCAATTAACAAATTAGCGCATGTGTATCGTTGGCGGTGTCATTTGTTGTTTTTGTGAAATAAGAAAACTGAAATCCAATATATTGTAAACAAAGACAGCAACAACGTGTTAAACAATGCAATTGAATTCCAATTCAAAGTTATATATTTTACTTTGCTTTTTTACTTTATTGTTCATTTCTTTTATTTATTTTGTTCTTTTTTCCAACCAATGCGGTTGCATTTTCTATCTTTTTTACTTTGAACAGTGCGTACTTTTCCATTTAAACGTCATTTTTGTGGGTAGAAAGAGGCCTCATAGCGGGCATTATCCGGGAATCATAAATAAAATTCTGCGTGGGAAGGAGACGGTCGGGGTTGGATTGTAGAATTGGTATTTTATGATGTTCTCCTTGTCAACCTACGTCTACCGGCGGACAACCTGCAGTAAATATGATGAGAACGTTATTAACTGTTAAAACAAATTCCCAAATAATAGGCATAATCTGCAAATATTTTACATCTAAAATCCGTTTTTTATGCTGCTATGCACTCAGTAATTTCATCATTATTTATAGATGATTTGTTTATTGCTTAAGTCCTAGGGGTTTTGTTGATTTTCATTCCGTGTTGGCCTAAGGCACTTCGCTACGGATTTGAGTTCGAATCGGACGAATTGGTTTGATTTTAAATGTTGTCTATGGGTGTAATGTGAAATGAGAATATTTTCACTAAATGGTGGAGGCCTTTACCTTGTAGAATTCCATTATGAGTTATTAAAATAAAAAAACTTAGCTTTCTACAAATTAACTTCAATTGTCTACTTGTTTTGGTACACTGTATCATCTTCAAGAATAATATTGGACTAGAAGCAAAGTTTGCCAAATCTTAATGATGATTAATTTTTATCTGTCTCTTTAAACGTTATGTTTGTAGGTAGATAGAGGAATAATAGCGGATCCGGACAAAGATTAGTCTTGAATATGGTAGTGTATCGAAACTAGTCGGCGATTAAAGTTAATTTGTTGGAAGCTTTTTCATTTTGTTGGAAAAGTTTTCATTTTCCAAACTTACTGAGGATAGTTCGTTGCAAATACATGCAGATGTATCATTATGGTTCTTTATTTTGCTGAAAGTCGATCCAGGTGCGACTGCCTCACTAGCTTACTCCTTGTATACGGGTCTGCCAAGGTACCTAACATCCTTTTTCCGACAGTTGGGCCCTGCTTCCGTCCTCCTACTCGCCTAGCATCTCTTTACTTTTTATTCCGTGAAATACCTGGGGATGCATCATCCTCTCTCTCTCTCCCCTCTCTCGGGAAAGCAGTTAAAATAAGATGTAACAGGATCGAGC
This sequence comes from Ischnura elegans, assembly GCF_921293095.1. NCBI lineage: Eukaryota > Metazoa > Arthropoda > Insecta > Odonata > Coenagrionidae > Ischnura > Ischnura elegans. Next base: position 69,731,802 of record NC_060250.1, read on the forward strand.
GGGCGAGGAGACTAGCCGAGCCGTGGACGAAAATCTCTCTCTGGCCAGCCGTGTTTCGTTTTCTCGCCGTCCGCTAGAGGGAAGTCGCTTGCTCTCTAAAAGCGGCGCCTCTCTATTTTTGCCGCTGCTATGGCTACTAGTTCTATCGTCCCTGAAGCCAGTCTTCAGAAGATTCGTATAGTCTCTGGATTATTCACGTCAACCCGGTGTGCTGGCGGCGCTATTGGCGAGTTACGAGCCACGGCGCGGCGGCGCGGCGTTTGCTTCGCCTCGTTACTTAGCGCGGAGCGGCCACTGGTCTCGGGACGATTGTTATGAGGGATCTCGTTAGCATCCGGTGTTTGCCCAGGAAATTTCTATCTCCCCTAATTCTCATTCCTCGAGCTGAACGGCTGACGTGATGATATTGACAGTATTAGTGGAGGTATATTGGCTTTGGCTGAATGGATAAATGCTGTCCCGGCCGGTGTTCAAATTCTATCACCCTTTTTCCATAAATTACTGCTTAATAACGAAAGAATAGTTGATAATTTTTACGTCGTGGTTACCTTTCCCGTGGCTAAGGGAAATGTGTAAATAACTGGGTTGAATGACCTTCGCTTCACGTGGTAATTATTCGGTTCACCATCTGGGATTTGGACGCATTCACATGTGCTGAATTAATGGAAGATAAATCCCCCAGTAGTCAAAAAGCTTTTAGGATATTCCTTAATAAATAATCGTTTCAGCATAGCGTGAAAAATCTGAGAAAATTATTTTTATGCGTACATTCAAAAGGTCAGGCAATGATACCGGTTTGCAGGTTGACTTTAAAATTTTATTTTGATCTTTATATTGGCTTGCGAGAAAACTTTATAAAACTTTACTTTGTTTTACCTTATATAGCATGAAAATCAATAATTTCGACTGTGAGCTTATAATAAATCACTAAAATTGTTGATTTCTGTGAAGTCTTTTCTGGGATTTCCACCGGTTTAAATCGTTGTATATCATGAGCGTTTAAACGTACGACTCGTCTTGGTCAACTGGGTGAACGAATTAACTTGAGCAATTTGATTGCAGGTGTTACAATTGCTTAACGTTATGATACGAATGAGTAAAGATTTCATTTTATTCCGTGACCTATCCCTCGACACTTTGGATTGAACATTCTTCATGTTCTCATCATCTTAAAACAATGCACGGGTTTTGAAAAACTAGGATAATTCTTGCGGTAAAAATCATTGCTCTGGGCCAAATCTGACACGCATCCCTTGCTGTAGGATCATTTCTCCAACAAACTTAAAATGCCTCCATTCTCCGACTGAAGGTTTTATGTCGTCCATTTTGAAGCCTTAATGAACGCATTTGGTAACCGTTTTAAATAATTGGTTAACTCTGAGAAACTAAGATGGTCTTCAGATTGGTTTTCCTTTTCAACTACTATTTAATTTTTAAGTTGTTCATTCTCCACGCCATTATTTTATGTTCACGATCATCATAAAACGTATCACAGCTTTCGAAAAATTCAACTGTTTGTGGATAGATGTCATGGAGCAACATAACTAATGATCAACGAACATCAGATATACTATAATAACAGAAAATAAGTTTGTGTAAGTTCCTGATAATGATTGTATAACTATTGAAACAAGTGTAGTACTCTATGAATTAAACTGTGGGCAATACGATATAGTCGTTGGTCATTTAGAAAAATTATTGGTATGCTCTCGTAAAAAATATGTTTCTCTCTGCTATCAGATTCATATTTCCTACTATGCGACACCATTTCCGCTGTCGCAAAAAGGTCTCTCTCTCTCACCAAATTGGTGAGTACATCGCCCTCCCAACAATTTAAAACGCCGCAACCCCCCGATGGACGGTTGATCCGTGTCCTCCTCCCCACTGGAGCCTTAATTAACTCCATTTATCCTTACCAGCGGCCATATTCAAGAGGAGAGCGGTCGCCCTCTCTCCCTCCCCGTAGAGACCTGTCACGGAGCCTCGTCTGCACTCTTGGAACTTCTCTGTTTCGGGGGGTGGGAGGGGAATAGTGTTCGTAGTGGTGGACTTCCATTGTTGACAGTTCGACGAGGGGGTCTTGGTCTTCCACACTCCTGGCCAGCCCATTACGCTCTCCCGGAGAGGTCCTAGAGCAAAAAGGCTTGAACCTTATGAGCTGATACCGATTCAATTTTCCACGTCGCCCGGCTTTGAGAGGCGTTTTTCGTCCTCCCCTACCTCCACAGTCCTCAAGTTCTCGCCGTCAAATTTGCTAACCGCGGTCTCCCTCTCTCTCCCTTCCATTCGTGTCGGTTGGTTGTAGAGTCAAAGTTACGTCGTTCGGTTAGTTTCCCAGGTACTGCCGCCTCTCCCTATTGACGGGGCAGTGTGTTGTTGCTCTCCCATGCCTATTCTGTGCGATTCCGTGGAAGTCATAGAAGGAGTGTGTTTTGGAGTCCGAGTTTTCCAACAACTACGCTCTTCATTGAGCGCAATGAAAGTTCTTTTTTTTCGGGATGGTCTTGCTATGAAGCTTTGTGAATTGGTTTGTTGAGCACTTGCGGAGTTTTGCGCTTCTTAGGTATCTGCTGACGAAGTTCGTTGATACATTGCACACTTCTTATAAGGGTACTGAGATTCTTCGAAGGAGTTAAGCGGATGATGAATTTTTAACAGAAAACGTATTGAAACCTTTCTTTGGGTGCACAATTACAATCAATTTTCGGGTGTACCTGCAAGAGAGCACTAATTACAGAGGCGATAGAAATTTCTAAATAGGCTATAAATTTTAATAGGGATGATGGATACAATTTACGCCATGCTTTGAAGAGATATCTTTCCAAAAATTGAATAACAATATTCCAATACTCTCTCCCGTTATTATAGTTGACGTTTTAAAGAAATTGTTTTATTTTATTTTTATTTACTTTTTTTTATTTTTATTTAACCCTTGACAACAACGTACCAGTATTCCAACGCGTTGCAACGGTACGGGGAAAAATATTTACATCGTCAGTCTCCTGACGACGTTCCCAGCAGAAGGAACAAATCGTTGAGTTTTAATATTAAGCACGCAGAGTACACCCGAAAATGGATTGTAGAAGTAATCGCTGTGGAAACCTTAAAACCAAAACCTTTCTTTGGAGTTGAAAAAAACTTATCTGTTCCTTGTATGTGGCGATGGCTTTAGGGTGGAAATTCTAGGAAGAGCTTAGACGTTTAAAAAGACTTAGGTCGGCTTTTCCATCACTTCCATAGATTTTCTATAAGATTTTTAATTTTCAATGCAAAAGATATATGCGCTCTCATTTTATCTATAGTATAGATTTTTAACTTTGATTTTAAAAATATTTACCAATTTATATCCCTCCGTGCTCAAATTATTCCATCCTGGTTTATGGAATAGAAAATGTACGTGAAATAGCGCTGGATGGTTTATTTTTGCGAAAAAAATGAAAAAATTCTGCATGGACTTTTTGGAACGCGTCGCACTAATTACCCGTCTTCCGCGTCAATATAAGGGTTGTGTACTCTAACCCGAAATTGCAATTTAATTGCTGAAATTGGGAGGTGAATGGGAGGGGAAATTCGGCGAAAATTTAATTCTGTATGTAACGACTAGCTAGTGAATCAGAAAGAAAAAAAAACAGAAATCGCTGCTTTGTAAAAAAATTAGTGACGTCACAACAGATCCAGTTCATGGGTCCGGCGGATCGTCAATTCCCTCGCTTAAAAGCCGGGGATGGGTAAATCATCTCTAAGGTGAAAAAAATCAATATTTTTTAGAGTCAATATTATTTAGAGTTATCAGTGGAGACACTCAGTCTGATGAATTATATACAATTAATGAACAGAGCTTAACAAATCACTTTCGTGGCATACTATTTGATCCTGCCGAACCGCATTTGAACTTGTCAGGCCTTTGTGTAAGAAACCCTCTTCAGGGGGATGATTCGCCTTTTTGCCGATTTAAACGACAGAAATGTGTTTAACCGAAACAAAGGCTATCTTTTAGAATAAATGCTATCATTTACGATGGTCTTATTGATTTTGAATGGGTTGAAAATGACATATCTCCTTTTCTCCTATGCTTTCACATTTTTTACATGTAAAAAATTGTTCACGTTTTTATAGCAGCTACAATGTAATTAATTGTCTTACCTTCTTTAATTTCAACGTTTGCCCTCATGAGGTCATCTTTTGAGACTGTTTTCATCGTCATTATTTATGGTAATCATTGGTTTGATATAAACGATTTAAGTTTTTCCTGGTGAATACTTCTGACAAATATTTCTCGGGTTTGCAAACAGGTTAAAGCTTTTATGTAAGCCGACGTTAAGATATTCGTTTAGATCCTACCGATTTGATGGTTAGTTTGGATGTGGTGTCTCTCTTCACGCGGGTCCCTCTTGTTGACACCTTGAGTCTGCTAGAGAGTAAATTTGATACGAAGACGGTCAAACTTTTTCATCATGTGCTCACTTCCTCCTATTTTTCTTTTGAGGATATTTTTTATGAGCAAATGGATGGTGTCGCAATGGGTTCACCAATATCACCGGCTATCGCTAATTTCTTCATGGAAGATTTTGAGAGAAAAGCCCTCGATACCGCTCCCTGCCGTCCAAAATGTTTTTTCAGATATGTGGACGATTCTTTTTTAGTTTGGCCACATGGCACAGCTGCATTGCAGGAATTTTTGATACATATGAACAACCAACACCCGAGCATCACATTTACCATGGAGGTAGAAGAGAATGGGCGACTTCCTTTCCTGGACATCCTAATACATAGGAAAGAAGATGGGAGCCTAGGTCATTCCGTTTATAGGAAGCCAACGCATACTGACCTGTATCTCAACGGACAGAGCCACCACCATCCATCGCAGAAGGCCGCTGTATTATCTACCTTGGTCCATAGAGCCAAGTTAATATCAGATAATACAAGCATCTCAGCCGAGTTAGACCACCTTAAGACAACATTTTTACGGAATGGCTATGGAAAACAAGAGATTTTTAAGGCCCTAAGCAGACTCAACATAAAACAAAAGAGTTGCCCGGATGAGCCGCCTGAAAAACCGCTATCAACAGCCTTAATCCCATATGTGTCAACCATATCTGGTAAGATCCACCGCATTCTACGACGGTATAATATCAAAACTGTCCATCTGCCACCACCTAAATTAAGGCACCGCTTGGTTAGGGTGAAAGATCCGATTGGGTTGAAGACACCAGGGGTTTATGGAATACCTTGTGAATGTGGTAAAATGTATGTGGGGGAGACAGGCCGAACGATTGAGACGAGGCTGAAAGAACACCGGAGATTTTTCAGATTAGCGCAACCAGAAAAGTCGGCCGTGGCGGAACACAGCATTAATGAAGACCATGTTATTAAATGGGACGACACCAAAATCCTTTGCCATGCTCAACGTTACTGGGACCGCGTAGTTAAGGAAGCAATAGAGATCCGCCTCAATCCCAAAAATTTCAATCGAGACACCGGCTTTCATCTAAGCACTACATGGAGACCTGTATTCAGCTGTATGAAAAACATAAGGGTTAAACGTGAAGAATTTCAAAAGACCTACAGCCAATCGGACGACACCTGAGCCGTATTGTTGTTTCCGTAAACGGTCGATCCTGTTCAGTGTGAAATTGAACTTCATTCAAGTAACACAGCCTTGAGGATGGAAGACAAGTCGTCTTCCGAAACGTCGGCTTACATAAAAGCTTTAACCTGTTTGCAAACCCGAAAAATATTTATCATTGGTTTGATATCATTGAAACCCTTCAGGTTAATTCGCATGACAAAAAATTACCTTAAAAGGTTGGAGAAAAATTATCTCTAAAATATATTTGCTATTTTTTCTCACGCTAACAATTTTGTATTGGAGAAGCTCTCCCTATCTATTGGTTATTAGTAAGTTCCGCTCTCCCTAACCACAATGTTTGAACTAGTTCTCCATTCTCCTAATATCCTTACCTTGATTATGGCTCTGCCTTTGAAACGGAACTTACTATTAACCAACAGATAAGGAGAAAATAATATAAATATAAATAATAATAAAAAATAAAATCGTGAAAAAATTGCAAAAATATTTCAGAGGTAACTTTCCTCTAGCCTTTTGAGCTCAAACTTTTATCATGCGAATCCCATGCTGGCAAAATCCTCTCAAAGGCGTTGCGGGCACAGAAAATTCTGTCCTCATACAAAATTGAAAACCTAAGCCAGCAGTTCGAAACCTAGGGACCATTTACTTCGGCCTCGTCTAGTTGGGGGCAGTAAGAATTTGCCGGTCTGTGAGTAGGGAGTCATCTAGGTAGAAAAAATTTCAGCCAAAATCGTGAGCTTGGACGGCAATCCCTGGTGCCCGCAACTCACCCATTCTGGATCCTTTCTGTCCAGTTCATTTAACCACCTTGTCTCGCCTTCATACCTCATTTTATCCCATTGCCGGCGTTCCGAAAGAGGGAAAACTCTTTGAGTGTGTCTCTTTGAAAAAATTCCGCGGAGAAAATTCTACCAGTTCTTACCTCCTTTTCATTCGCTCTCAAATATTTTCATCGTTATATTTTTCTCCTGTATTTTGTTCCCCCTTTCATTTATTTGCGTCGGCCTCATCCTTATGGATCACGCCCCGGATCTTTGTGGTTGCCAAAAATGCATGTTCAGCTTGTCCATCGTCGAATGTATCATTCCGACAGAAATGCCAATCGAGTTAGTTTATCTTACGTGCTTGTCTTTGATCGTCAGGCCTGATACACTTTTGGGAACTTTCCGCGCTCGATTACAAGACCCTTGTTTGACGTTTCAAGTTATTCAGCTGATGATGGAATGTTGGAATTATATCCTTGGAAGTCTTACTGGTTCCTCGGAGAAAAGAGCATCTAGCATCTGAGAATTTGATTAGTCCAGATATGTTAGCCGTTTAATAAATATCCTTAAATGACCTCTACTCTCTCTTGTTGGTCCAAATAATCAGAATACCAATATTTCACGAACAAAATGTATTTTTTTTATCAAAATGAGTTTCAAGCACTCCTTCATAAGTTTTTTAATAAAATAAATGTAAGATGGGAAGGTTAGCACTTTTCAACCTCTTTACTCAAGTAATCGCCGTCTGCAATTTTCGTTAAATGAGTTTCGTAAAATTTTATCATTGTTCCGCTTTATCTGTTACAATTTTAGGCATTAGTCAAAAGACACATTACCATAAATACGTAGCAGAATTATTTTCCGCTTGATCATATCGCATCGCAATTTTGTACTAGTTTTGCTAGATTAGGAATTTAGGCGAGTATAGAGGTTTGACTGTTATTCCTTGTTTTTATATCAAATTGCTTTAATGCTAGGTTTTTACAGAATTTTTTGTTCTTACCTCTGCATACTTATTAGACGTGAAGACATTGTAAAGCAATATTTCATTTCATTTGCCACGCCATGCTCTTAGAGACTATGTTAATTATGTGCTAGCGCCTCAATCAGCAACCTACGAACAGAAAGATTGCTCCATTGGCAGATTGATTCGAGGATTATCATCACCGCCAGTGGGAGGTAATAATGCTTATATTTGGAGAGCGTATATTTCCTTGTAGGTTTGTTTATATGATGAGTTTACTTTATTATGTATGTTAGTATGATTTATTAGAATATTTTTACCATTTTGAATAATTTACCATTGTGCAGAATTTGCTTTTATCTTTTGCTAGCCATGACGCGTGCTATGGAAGATATGATCCGCGAACCGTCCGTACGTGGTCCTTCATTCCTATAACATTCTTGAGTATCAGTGGTTAAAAAATATGCCTTATCAGTAAAGTCGCAATGAAACACTCTAAAACACTTCCGTGTATCTGGCAGCAAACTAGGTTCTATCTAACGATCAAATAAAAAGTGAAGATGTAAATGTATCCCCTTCATTTATATGTAGCATTTAAAAATTCATATTTCCATACGTAACTATGCATGAGTTCATCGTACATTAATGGGTGCGTGAGTTCCTTTGAATCGTTTTAGTTTTAATGTTAAAGAATTGCATTCATGCAAAATGAAATTTTACGTTTGCACATGGAAAGAATTCTTCTTGGGCATCAAATGAATAACTTGATTCCCTTTTTCAGGAGCTCATATCTCAAATAGGACTGCTATAAAAATATCTCCTTTTCAGAATTGATCCCAAAGAAAAAACAAAAATTCGAAATTTGGATAGAAATTTAATGTTAATTTCAACATCTGAGGTACTCTTCCGTGTTCAGTGGCGTGGTTTGTTGGAGTTTAGAATTTATTTCCATCCATCTGCATGATGAGTATTTTAAACACAAGAGTCTAAGGAACGCCAGGGTGGTGCGAAAAAAGAACGATTTCGTTCGCATGGACCTATTCACTTGAGCGCCCTTTCAAATCGGGCGAGAGCTTCTCTACAACTGGGACAAAGGCAGAAAAACAGATACTCCCTCCAAATTCATCCCCTGAGGTCTTAAAAGCGTTTAGCGCAACGGACTATACACGTCACGGAAAATATGAAATTCAAGATGAAATAAAATCTCTCCTCCGAGGGAAAAAGCGTTTTTCCTTTCGCCTTGAGAAATTTTCTACTTTACCTTTGTCAAAATATCTCTCAAATTGAAATCATTGATGGGTACTTTTATTTGTCTTCATTAATCGTGCGCCCTTTTTACCTTTATGGTTTTTATGTGCATGCAATATAAGGGAAAAACGTCGAAGGGCAAGATCCTCGACGTTTTACAATTACAGTGGGCTTAATGTTTCTCGCGTGCTTTCTTTTATTCTGGTCCATCATGAACCAGAAATTAATGTATTCTCCCATTATATTGAAGATAAATGCTGCTTAATATCGGCTGGATCCATGAATGAATTTATGCAATTAATTAACGTCCTGGAAATTAAGGAAATTAACCGATTCCCTTAAATTCAAAAGATAAATTTCTTGAATTCCAATCAGTGATTCAAAAGTTGCCAGCGATTCACCTTACAATATTTGACTGACGAAGTTCATCTATTACTTTTGAAATAATTATTGCTGAAATTACAAGCGGAAAATTTGAATTGTGCGAATTTCGTTACTTTAACTTTCAAATATTCTCAATTTGAGGTTGCAGCAGTCATTTTCCATTTAATGCGATTCCAGTTAATTTCCGGCCTTTAATAGATAACATAGGACATGAATAATACTTGGAAGGACGTGTATTTAGATCAAGAGCCAATTTCATTCCACTCACACTCTTCACCATTAGTGGACTGATCATTCATTCTTAGAGTCATTGAGGATTCACGGTCCATATTTGCCTCAAGGTACGTTGATAACCATCCTTCGCCTTCGCCTTACTGGACCGTGGTCCCTACAGCAGCCAGATCCTGGGACATCACCTGACTCCTTTTTATATTTATGATGGGCATACGCTAGATATAGGGTAAATGTTTGAAATTGATATTTTTGGTATTATGAAGCGATATGGTGACATATACTTTACATGACAAATAGTGATGAGGAAAAAAAGTTGACAATTTTTAGTTGATCCCCTAGCTTACCATTAGTAGTATTGTTCGTGAAATCAAATGCGACAGCAATGAAAATGAAATGGTTTCCCAAGTTTAGGTGAAAACTATGAATTAGTAGATGTTTTTCGTGGTGACCGACTGTTCGTTTAAATTATGTCTAACTGTTTGTATATTAGCACCACATTAATAAACATTATTTCATATTTCATTAATTTTGTTGGAATAGTTTTTGACGAAATCTGTGTATTCGTAATATGTTTTTAATAGTGATAATCAAAATCTCGATGTTCCTCGTGAAGGACTACTTATTGATCACCTTGTCTCACTCTTTGCATGGTATTGCACGGCAGTCTTAAAAACACGATCAAAGCAAAGAAAATCTGTGACTTACATGAAAGGGAGAATTCAATTTTTTTATTTTAATAGCAATATGGTCCGGAGGACCTTTGTGGATATTTACCAAAGCAAAAATTCCGATTCAAGGGATTCGTATCTGAGATCCCTTTGTTGCTTTGTATTATTTCCATTGAACGGGCTGTGGCAGAGATTTTGTGCGCGTTTTGTGTGTTTTGGAGGGTCTCATTATTTTTTCGGTTAATATTGCCTGCAAGAATATTACGTTGTCATTTTTTTGTATCTCCCGCTTTGGCTCCATTTTTGTCACATTTTCTTTTTGTGAGTCATTGGATTAGTATCTAATTTATTTACTTTGAGACGTCACTCGCAGGAAAAAAAATTCTTGCTTAGATACTAATATCAAATCCTTTTTTTCAATATTTTGCATTTATCGTCAATTATTTCCATTTTCCAGGTACTTTTAAAATTTTCTCTATACAAGTAAAAATATTTATTGAACCATCTCGAGAGGTTCTTCCTATTCATCTGATACCTGTTTTTTTTCCTTTACTCAGTTTCTTATCGTCTTTCTTTCTCTTAACATCGGACTTCAGTATACATCCCATCGATTGTTAAAACCTATTTCAACCACTTGCTGCCCGTCCGTCACATCTCGTTCAGAAGTTTTTTAGTTTCTAGTTTTTTTTCGTATCCGTCCTTTGAACTTAACCTAATTTCATTTGTATCCAAATCTCGGTGCATGAATCCTAGGTCCTATAGGTCAACTTGTCGCCAATCAGGTCGCGATTCCTAATGCAAATATGTACGAGAACCCAAAAGATGGAGAGATCATCGAAGCAAGAACGCCACGGAGGACTACTTTCATATAGGTCAACTTGGCGCCAACCAGGTCGGGATTCCTAACACAAGTATGTACGAGCAAATTGATAGATTTTAGCATGATTTAATGCTGAAATCTACCATTTTGCTCGTACCACAATATGATTGCTATCAGCTCATGTTTTACTTAGGTTTCTGGGACAGTATTGCAGTGTCTTCTCAGGCGGTAGCGTTGTTTCCGCGTATGTGTAACTTGGTGCAATAGTTTCGCCAGCCTTCTTGCTCTCACCTTTAGGAGAAGAATCATATGAGGAAGCATTTCTCTCGATCTTATGAAAGCTTGCGGACGCCAGACTACGCGAAATTGCTGGCGTATCCTGGTGCTACATTATTTTTGCGTGGGAAGTGTAGCAGTCGTTCCCAAACTCCAGATCCAGGGTTGGGTACATTTTCCATAGAGGTTTTTGGGTGTTTTTCGTATTTCAGTAGCCTGCTTAATTAGCCTGGGGAAGTGATCTCGTAGTCTTCCGTGGCGTTCTTGCTTCGATGATCTCTCCATCTTTCGGGTTCTCGCCGCGTTGTTAGTAGTTAGCCTGGGGAAGTATCTCTTTCCCTCGCGATGACCTTGGCTTCCTCAGCAATGACTGAGTGTACTGGTTTACTCCATCCAGGTTCTCTGCTATTGTGGACGCTCTGATTTGCTTGTTCTTGGTTGCCCTTTGGTGTTACTAGTGTGCCGTGTTTGATGTAATATTTACCGTAGGAGCTGGAAACTTCTTCATACACGTCTTCATGCAGTCCGTCATCAGATCGTTCTCAACACAACGGTTTGGAGGGGGAAAATGTCATTATTGGAGTTGAAGATGTTGTCGGAATGCAAACGCGTCGTCATAAAGATAAATTAATTCGTAGCATATTCATCATATGATATTTGGGTTATCATTTTTCCTCCTAACCAACGTGCATAGTGCAATACCCATTCTGTTTCTTATTCACGAGTCAAACTTAGATCGATCATGGTTATTTGTTGGCACCTTGTAGTTGAAGAAATGTCTTAAGAAAAATATCATCGAGCCAATTCCTCTATTTTCATTCACTAGAAGTGCCTTATCATACTTTTCTGACACAATTAAAATATGAAATATTGGATGGAAGCTGTAGAAGTTATGGAGGTTTTACGATGAGGTCATTCTTTTAATTTCTTATTTCTGATGCTATTTCCCAGATTGTTGAGAGGGAGTTCAAGAACACACAGAGTCTCAATCAAATCATTGTTACTTTTATAGGTGCTCTGGCATTATTTATGAAGGAGCCTAGTGACCTTGTAGTTACTATTAGTCGGGTCTCGGGTTCAAATATCAGTTGAAGCCGTGGGACACAACCCAAGCGAAAATGTTGGATTTACGAGGTTGCACAGGTAGAGGAACTAACCTTTATAACCTGTTAATAAATCAAACTATCTCAGAGGTAATATTGTGAAATTTGTCTTCGATGGAAATAAAACAAAACTTGCAAATTTCGCTTATGAATGTTAAGTATCACACGACCTGAAAATGGTTGGGTAGTTGATAGTAAAACTTTATAAGAGTATTAATTATTAGCATTTCAGGGAACATATAAGGGATCGCTCCATCCATCATTTTCTGAATCACTCGGTCATCTTGCTCCGTTTTTCCATAAGTTTTTCCGTAGTGGTTAATGTTTAAAACATCAACTGCATTAAAAGTCAAACGAGTCATACAATCTTTGTCAGTAGTCGTGCGTTCTGATTTGCTGAAAGATAGTGCCAACGATGGCTTCAGAGACGGAAAAAGGGACGTGATGACTGATGGAAAAAGGGACGGAATTCCCATCCCTGAAGGTATTGTGGAGAATGATCGCGTGAAACAGTCAATTTCCCTTCATTATAGGAGCGATCACTGCAGCTATCGCTCAAAATGGACGGAAACAAGGTTTGTGTGATTCAGGCTTAAATATATATTGGAATTCAGTCACTTCGTCATAAAAATAAATAAATAGTTAGGATATTTATCATCTTAAACATGGGTTACCATGTTTCCTCCGAACCAACGAGCGCAGAGCAAGATGAATAGTATTTCTTATTCACGTAGGCCGTTGAGTAAAACTGAGATCGACCATGATAGCTTTTCGGAACCTTTTAGTTGAAGAAATACGTAACAGTTAATTCAAGGCGACCGGGGAAAAGTTTTTTGTTAGCTTTTTCCTTAAAAAAAAAGTCCTTAAAAGTTCCGAAATTCAGAATGTCCACAGTAGCGGACACCTTACGCGTAGACACGCCGAAACAATTGCCGCGCTTCCAAAGCGAGTCGTCGCGTCGTCCACAAGAGCACGGTCGACAAATTTGCGGGACACGCACACTTGAAGAGGGAGTGCGAGCGAAATGCGCAGGGAGAGTGAGTGAGTGCATTGCTCAGTCCTCGCTTATTGTTCCCACTTCCGCCCCCCCCCCCCCCAACCTCCTCCTCCGTCTGACGCCGACGCCACCAGAGGGGGGGGGGAAGAAATACTGGGGGGGGGGGGAGGAGAAATGGGGGTTCGACCGCAACCGCGCCTCTTCCGAGTGCTGGCGAGATGTGGGAGCTTCCGAGTATCGACGGGCGGGAGATGGCGGCGCTGGCAGCAGCAGTTCGGCTGATGCTGCTGCTCCTCCTGCCGATGCTGGGGAAGGGAGTGGGAGGAGGGAATTGGGCGGCGGCGGCGACGGCGCTGCGCGTGGGTGGGCGGACAGGCTGAGGGCCTTTACCCCAATTCGGCCAGGTTTAGACGAGGGGAGGGAGGCCGCGCGGAGGGGTGGGGGAAGGGAGGGGAAGGACCACGCCCTATCCCAAGGAACACCGTGTTGCTGCCGCCGCCGCTGTATCCCACTTTGCGCGCAACTCTATTATTCTCTTTTCTCTTCCTCCTCTCGGTCCTCTTTCGCCTTTCTCTCCCTGAAGCAGATTTTTATCCTATTAAAGAGAGGGTGTGTACTTACCATTACCCTCTCGTTATTTTCCCGCAAATGCAGGGGGCAATATTTTCGCAATTTAGTGACGTAAGTGGTAAAAGTCCTCGCCTGCCAAACAAGAGATCGCGGGTTCGAGTCTCGTGTGGGTAGGTTCCCCCTTCTAGGGAATCGTTGTTGGTGCTCGTGTGATTGATACATTTGTTTAACACCCCGTTATGATATGGCCAATATGTGCTTTATTCTGTGGTAAGGGAATAAATGACCGAAATGGTTGGCGATATTTGATGGAACTCTGTAGCAGAAAATATAATCACAGAAACACTAATATTGTATGCTCCACAAATTTTGTGGAACATATAATGTTATTGCATATGTGATTAAGTTTAGTGACATAACCTCCATGTTCAAATTTGACTGGAGGGCCCGATTTTTCTATCCATATCGTTATCTTCCATCTCTTGCTTTGCTCTCTACTTTGCGTGAATTTTATCTCGTACAGGACCAATGTGTGTGCATTCTTTTATGTGCACGTTCTTTTCTAAGGTTCTATTTCTCGATAAAGTGGGTTTTCAAATTTTGGTGAATAATTACAACTTTTATTGTAGCAGTTATTTTCTTGAAGGATTTATTTCCTATGATTTTAAGTATTTTCTCTCGAATTATGAATGATTCTTTTTTTTCAATTCAAATATAATATCTTTTTGTTCATGTTCGCATCACCTTTTCAATTTTGTGCAAGCTGTGATTAAAGAAGATAAAACTGATACATTTATGGTAATTCAAAGTTGGATAGTAGCACTGCCTCAATCTTGCCCGAATGAAATTGACTTATTATATTCACCCTAATGTCTTAGACTACCTATCTATCCCAAATCATGTGACTCACGGTGCAACCATCCTGCTCCCCATTCTTCAATTCTCCGTCTCTCTCTCTATCTCATCTTTGTCTCTCCCTTCTCTTCTATTTGTTGTCCCTCTCATCTCGTGTAATCCCGTTGTATACCTCCTTTTTAGCCGCAATTTACCCAACCAGACAGCTCACGGTGGTTTGCATTTAGTTCAATCCTGAATCGCGGCCTTATCTGTTAGTCTAGCTTACAGCGAAGACATTCTGTGTGAGTGGTGAAGTAAGTGGGGAAAATCAGGGAGGGGGTAGTTGATAGTAAAAATTTATGAGATTATCAAGGTATTTTATTTTTCCCTCCCCATCATCTTAAATTTCCTCTTTCATCATTCATTAAAATTTCTTACCAATATTTCTCTTTCGCTATGAACTACTCCTTGTCTTTTCTCTCACGCATATCGGCCTTCTTTGTTTAGTATTCGCCTTATAATGGGCATTTTCCTGTCACTTCATTCGTCATTTCTCCATACCAGTTATCATATCGTCTTATTTTTTAAATAGTTTCTCTGTGTTCAGAGGCTTTGCTTTGCAGGTGAGTTGTCTGGGTTTGTAGTCATGCATCCGTTGCATTGTAGACATGAGATTCGCCAGCTTTTCAATGGCATTTTTAGGCTTGCAGTTTTGTTAGAGAGAGGGAGAGGATGCGTCTTTGTATACTTGCGAACTACTGAGGAATTTTTTTATCGATACTCTCTCTTGTCTGAAAGGGTTTTTGGAAATTTTCAAAATTTAGGTTGCAGGTATAAAATGAAAACAATTGATGGTTCCTGCATATTTGCGTCAAATATAAAGACGCTGGAAACATAGCTATTGAAACTGCTGTCTAATAAAAATCGGATTATGCTTACATAATCATACGTAGGCCTTATATTGATGCCTACCTTTTCCTCCTTTTAAATTTGACCATTTTAGGCGCTCGACATATTCTGGCTCGTGAAGAGATCGTTTCTTAAGTTTTAAATTTTTTGAGGTAGCTTTGGAATAAGTTGAAAGTTGCGGATATTTTTTAAAAGAAAAATCGTAGCATTTAGTGGGGATGGCCTAAACACGGTTTGCAAGTTGCAATGGAGCTCCGGTGTGATGTGCCTAGTGTATGCTGGAGTTGGCCTCTGTTATGCATTTAATACACAAGGTCAGCATTCTCCCGGAATTCAATGTGATATCGATTAGCGTACCATCTGACGATGACAGATGCGTCCAGATAAATTGCGATTTTACTTTCTAAGGGAAAACAAAACACTTTTAGAATTACATTGACGAAGAATTACTGGTGCGTAAAATCTATTGGAATTGTCTAATTTGTTTTTTCCGGCAGTGCATCTCAATTAAGGTCGTTATCATTTAAAAATTTTTGTTTGATTGCTTTTTAGAAGAGCAATTTCGGTTAATGAAGCATAATGATTTCTCTTGTTATTTAATAAATATTACAGTCAGAAATTCTCTACAAATTGAGGCACGTGTTCTCTATACCATTTTGGATTATTTCATAAATATACACTTCAATCCTCTCAATACTCGTTTTATCATTCGTTTCAGGTATATTTAGAGTTGAAGCAGATTAATTTAGTTTTTTTATTGATGCTTTTTAAGGTTCCTGGAGTGCCTTTTTGCTAAATAACAGACCGAATAAAACTTTGCTCGCTTTTTCAGGCTTCCTAGGTTATAAGTGATGATAATTAATGTTGTTGAACTTGTTTTATTAGTGGTACACTTAATTTCCATTCTTAATCTTGTGCAATCTTCCTAAAGTTTATGTAAAATTCAATTTCATGGATCAAGTTTTTTTTCTAAGTTTAAAGCGATTAAATATTGTGCTAAAGATTACTCTGAAAAATTATTATATATTGCAAATTATATTTTCATTTCATTGTACTCCGATTTTTATAAACATGGAATGACATTCATGTGTGTCTCCCAATGCTACGAGGTAAGAAAGTCAAAAGTGACGCGAAACGTGTGTCTTGTATTTTATTTTATTGGTTTTAAATATTGTCTCCTAGAGACCAACGAGCTGTCGCCGCACCGAAATAAAACCTTGCATTCTGAAAAATCCTTACCCCGTCGAGGCGTTAGCCCTCCACTCCAGCCAGAATTGGCAGCCGACCACTTAACCTCGCCCCGGCACAAAGGCCGTTCGAGGTCCATATTCATGGTCGTGACCGTGACGAGATTCGACCGATGGCCTTAGAGAAAGGAGGTTATGTTTGGTAGCCGTGACGGCGATTTCATTCCAACCGATTTTGAGCCGACTGCGAATACAGCCCTTGATTTTTTTTTACTTTTATTTAAAGGTTCCATTGTGATTTAATTTTCCATATTCCATTAGAGTGGGATGTTAAGCTAATGTATTTAAATTTATAATGAGGAGTGTCATTAGCCACCCCGTCTTGACAGCTCTTTGCTCCCTGCGTTCAAGTACGAGTCGGCCTCGTTACTCATTTATTTTAGTGTCTGTGAAGTCTTTGCACGTATCTACTGAGCACTTAGTCTGTGAATGGACACCTTACTCGTTATGTATTGATGTAGCCAAATCGTTATTTTAATTATCAGAAATGTGTGAAAAATATGAATGTATGGAGAGAATTTTTTTTTTAATTTTTGGAAGAGGCCTATTGGAAAAAAGAAGAAATTAATCATCAACCTAAAATTTATCCAAAGTTCAATTAAATTGACTATTCAATTTGTTTATTTTCAATCTATGTTTAATTGACATGTAAACATAATCGTATGTAATGTATTCTCCCTGCATTATGAAACAGTTCTATCGTTTTGGTCATGAGGTGATTACTTTTAGCACATTATATTTTCATGTACATACATATCCTTCTGTTTCTTTTCATTCATTTTCTTTTTAGCTGTAATTTTATGTATCGTCACCCATGTTTTTAAAAAAATTTACTACCTTAGCAACCAAGCTTACTGTTCTTTATCTGGAGTATTTTATTATTATTCTTAATCAATGTTTCAAAACCTATTTTTCCTGGCGACTACCTTTTAAGATAGCTTTATTTGTTTAGAAATCTATCATTACCTTTGTAAAAGTATATGAAAGACTTAGTGAGGGGTAAATTTTAAAATGTTTTAATGCTTGTAGAAATTATCATTTGATAATAAAATATCTAAATATCATCATAATGGCAGTAAGATACCAATTTCAAACCATTATCGTCATCAAAAGTCTGCGAGTACATTTGGGTCCATTAGAGAAACGCTATATCAAACCATTAAACCAGGTAAAATAAGGCATAGCGAATTCCATTTGTTTAGCGGCTATGAAGTTGCATCAGTGGGTAACCATTTTTGGTTAACAACCCATGGTATCACTTTACATACTTCATTTTAGACGCAAGACTGAGAGTCAAGACGAGGCGAATAAGAAAAAATATATTCCCACACTTTTTAACCATGAAGCGAAAGAATTCACTTTGGTCGGTGCAGCAAAATATGTTACCACTCCATAAAAACACGCAATCAAAAATTAATAAACATCTTTCAAGTCGAGGAACGTGCCCACAGCCTCCATAAAATATTAGCACCACATAGCAGGTCTTCTTTATGAAATTTTGACCGCTCTCGTAGCCCGTTTAATTTTTGATGACTTCCCTTATTGCTACTGTTTCCCCTCCACTTCCGGCTTCTCCCGTCTGCCTCGCCGCCCACGCGTTTGCTCCGCGACGGGATTCCCGGGAAGCGGTCTTACTTGTTTATCTGTATGTCTGTACCCTTTTACTAGATGGGTGAAGTTTTTTATTTGGAGGATTGTTTGTATTTTATCTTGCTTTCCATCCTTGCGTGGAGGGGATCAGAAATAGCATAACTACTCAATAACTTAATTGATAGTAAACATTTATTTTCATGTACTCATTGGTCCTTAAGACATTGATAAATTAACAATTAATGAAAATGCAGTAGCCTTGTAACCATATAAATAAAGCATAATATAAAAAAATACAACTCAAAGATCCTGAATAAATGTGTATATAATATTACATAGAGTGAATGAGAATGTGTACATGATATCACATAATAGACTATAACCGAAAAGATACAACAGAAAATTTCTCCTTTCATTTTAAAATTTTGGAATTTAACTAATTGAAAACTTTTATAGCTTGCGATGGATCTACGTATTTTAACACCATAAGGCAGTGAATTCCATCTGCGAGAAATTGGCATTATGAACGATCTATGATGTATCTCTGTCCGATGGTGTGGGATCAATAGAACGTAGGGATGAGTTCTTATGAATTTTTTACTGTTTTTGTATATTTCTTTTGAATGAAAGCACTGCTCCAAGCTTTTCTTTTATCTTAGCGGTGTAGAAAAAGATAGCTGTGCCCAGTATGGAAACCTCCCCACCTATGAAAAACGCCGACGTCGTCGTGGGGAACTGGAATAAGTTTGTGAAAGCTCACAACGTGAAGCTTCACAAAAATGTTTTTCATCATAATTTTGTTAGCTTTCTTCTTTCGGCTGTTTTTAAGGGATGTTATGACGGTATCTCCATGTTTTTCGTGCACTGTCACATCGTTGCGTGTTAGATGTGGCCTTGAAAGTCCAATTGGCTACGAAACGTCGTGATCACTATACAATCCAACGACACAGCAAAACCCGAAAAATACCCTGAAAATACCATAGCCTGATACTTCTCCAACCTGAGTTATAAATTCAACTGCGGTAAAACTCTCCATCAAAAATGAGCAAAAACTCGTCACCGCAACAATTCAAAATATGTTGACGAGCCGCTCAAAAACGCTTCTAATCATTAATTTGAAGCTTCGCAACTAATTTTTGCGTCTTTCCTACATGGAATTCCCCTTTTTGTGCTTCAGAGACCGTAAATGTAAATGCATTGTCGGTTTGCTTTTGCTTATCCATTTCTTGTTTTAATTGCCTATTCGGCTCGTACGTTTCAATCTCACATTCGACGTTTTTTTTTCATCTGAAAATTTTATCAAGTACTTGATATCAAGAATTTTTGAACAGCTGTCCAGATACATCTTCTCTTCGGCTCATCTTTTTGAACTCAGAATTTCTTGTATAACTGAAATTTAATGATGTGAAACAGTCCTTGCAGGAAGGGGCTTTTGCTCTTCAGAGTCAGATCTTGTACTCCATTCCTATTAGGATTCCATTGAGATTATTGAAAAGGACATACATGAAACGAGAGAATAAATGTTAATCTCTTGAGAGCATGCCGATACGTAAAGTATGCCGCTGTGGCATTGGTGGCCTAATAATTTAGAGATCTAGCATGGAGGAGCAAATATTTAGAGTTTAAATTCGGTGGAAAAAAAATAATAATAATAATTGTGAAGGGTATTAGCATAGTCTCTTGGTATGGAAACATTTGTTGGGATATATCGAGCGTCAGATCCCCTGATAATGTGCGGAGATCTATACCCAAATGTGCTGGGGAGTATCCATAAGAATCAGGTTTGTCTCGATTTAAATGAAGTTGGTAATGATTGTGCTCGGTCGGTGAGATTTACTTTTTGGAAGTTCTCTTATGATTTTCTCCTAAATCATCTAATGGTGGGAGTGGGTTGAATGAAAAATGGGAGATATATTTCTCCTGCTGTTTCACTCTTGAAGGCCCATGAAATCTCTATGATTTTTTCTTAAACGCAGAGCCTAAGTGGCCTTTATTCAATCATTAATGACTGTTGCTTTTCTCCTATGATGTTTTTAATCTTCCTCCCTGATAAAAGTAAGCTGTATTTTTCGCCTCTTCTTGCCTTTGCCTACAACTTGCAATTCACTTTTTTATTTCTCAAAAATGTCTTCACTCTATCTAGCTTTAGGGGCTTAGTGTTCATACCACTCCGTCTTTTCTCTCCTTTCTCATCTCTCAACTCTTTTTCTCAACTCGTCTTTTCATTGTCTTTTGCCTCCTTTATGCATAAATATTGGATACACAGAGGTCCCTTCCATTCTTTCGTTCCCTGATTTCAAATTCTATTATATATGCAGGCAGATACTCCCTTTTATATGCTTTACTATTGAGTCTGTTTTTTCCAACGTCAGTCATGGCCACTTGCGTCGTGCGGGTTTTACGTCCACCTGATGATTCCATTCATTTCAGAAAATAGTTTCGGGTTGCGGATGCGCAGTGGGACTCATGAGGCGTGCAACGTTAGTGGTCCTGGGCAAGCTTCTCATGGCTACTCATGGAACAATTTTAATCGTGGGACCAGTATATTGCCCTCGCAACGCATCCACTGTTTGCATAATCAAAGGAGTTTTGGCCAGAGAACAACCTCGAAGGTGTCTAACACGGGAGAGCCTTACATTGTTAACATTCACATTGCAGTCGGCGTCGAAATGAAGGGCCGCTGTACTTTGCGCATTTATATCTGGGCTTGTGTGCATGCTAATATGCATGCAATAATATATGCATATGTGCATGCAATAATAAGCAATATGACATTTCAAAGAAAATTTTATTCCAAATCCTGATTAATTTTTTTCAAAAATGTAGTCGCGACAGTCCAAGAAATGACGTCGCGCACCGTACAATTAGCCGTTTTGTCAACTTCATGAACTTTGGAATTCAGCATAAGGAAACTACCGCGTCTACAATAGGTATTCATCTTCCACTATAAGTTACAACGATTAATTGAGAAAAATTAAATGGCTTTGGTGTATTTTTAGAACGTATATTTTGTAGTCAATTAACGAATATGTTTAAGTTTTTTTGTATAGTATACTCCTTAGCCCATTTTTTAATGTTCTTAATGTTTGTCAAATGCCAAAATTTGGCCTCTGTAAGCGTTCTCATTTTATTCCAAACCTGGATTGAGTTTTTAGGTGTTAAGTTTCATTTTACAGTCAATATCCAGTATTTATATGACTAATAAACAGATAGCGCTAGAAATAAAAGACAAAGGGACTAAAGACTGGCGGATGAAAGAGTAGGAATACGTTTTGTGGCTCACTTGAATGTGTCTCACCTGAATGTGTCTGATCCAGTCAATGCTGTCCAGTGTAGTGGATAGATTTGGGGAGATACGGGTTGTATAATTTGAGATGATTAAGCCTATTGAAAGGTTTTACAGCCTTCCTATTCCATTGGCAGTGTAGCTGCTACATCATCGGTAATGGGAGGGCTCGTGGTATTTACTAATAGAGTTTGTGACCTCCCTGACGACAGGAGAGGGAACTGGGTACGAAGGGCAATTATAACAAGGGGAATTTTAGTTTTCTCCACATCTAATCTAAAATCTGTCGTGAAAGCTTAGCGTGGAGGATATGTTCCCTGCTGGTTGTATTTGATTTGACGGAGAAGATTATTTCCCCTTCGTCCATGTTGTTTTTATTTATTTATTAAACGGTCGACACCATTTCATAACAATTGTTAACAGTACATGGCTGCTTGACAAAGTTTTACATAACATGCGAGGAAAACAATAACCATAATAAATATTATAAAACTAACAGCAACTCAAAATATACAACATAAAATTACTAGAAGAGATGGTAACAATAACCAAATAATACTTATGCTTATTAGACTTGCCGTTGCCATTGATATTCAGGCTACTTCATTATTGTCATTGATATTCGGACTACTTCAAAAATCGTGTTGCATAGGAATTGGAAATTTTTGGTGGCATTTTGAACTGCAAGGGACTTTATGTGAAGAAATTGGATAACAGTTTCATTTTGGTCTACAATTTTTTACCAATTGATGTGCTATATAGGATGGCACCGAAGAAAATTCCATGATGATTGTGGCAAGTTGATAACTCTTAAGAGTAACAAAACTGGAGACTACTGGGGAGGAAATGTTGAGGAGAATTGACTATTGAGTATGTCTATGTACTTTGAGGTGAGCACCACACCAGTGTGCGTAAGGTAAACGGAAGGAAAGACAAACTGAATAGTACTTAGCATAATTGGGAATGGCTGCTGCTAGAGGAAATAGAGAGGAGCCAAAATTGGTGCCTGGAACAACTTTCGAAGAGTAGGAATACTGAAAGTCATTTGGAGAGACGTTAAAAAATGATTTTTGAGACAGTGGAGGTAGGTATGACGTGTGCTTTGCAGAGTAGGGAAGCAAGTTTAGGAGATCGTGTAAACTAACGTAGATTACTATGGAATTAAAGAGGCAGGGTTGTCAATGGAATTTTTTAGCGTTTGAAGTCTTTTTTTTTAGCTTTACCCCTAGAAAGATTTGCTCATCATTTTTGTCAGCTGGTTAATGATGAAATTAATTATTTATTGTATTATCATATTTATCATTACCATGGTTTGATGAAACTATTTTATAAAAACCTTTAAGCAGTGCCAAATCACCGTAAATTCGTTGACACATTTTGGGCATATTCAATATTGGCATTCCAATAAGCCTAAAAGAATCTAGATATTAACGGTAACTTTGTACAAAACGTTAATTTGACTAAACAATGGTGAAAGTAAAATTTATTTGCCAAGCATCAGGATTAAAATTCAAAAAAGGCAGGTATATTTAAATTCGATCTAGTAAATAAAATAATTTCTTTTTTTATTCCTCATACCAAATCTGAATAGTCTGCTACTATTCAGATTTGGTATGTTTCCTATTGTATTAATGGTTGTATCAATTTTGATTATGGCATTGCCGAGCTATTTAACCTTGATTTTTGATGTCACCTCATCGTAAATATGTGAACTAAAATATATTCTCACTAAAGAAATCACTTCACGCAACTGTAGTCGAACTCAGATTCCCCCAAATCCGGTCACTCTTGCCAGAACCTACCCAATAAATTCATCTTTGCCTGCATATATATATATTCGCTCACTCATTCATTCGGTTTGCATTGGTGATGGTGGAGTTCACCTCAGATTAAACAAATGGCTTTTTTTTATTATCATACATGCAAGGGTAAGGTACCAGTTCCTTCCCTGGGCCTCCTCGCTCTTATAGGATTTTTATTTTGGGGTTTCCTGTTTTGATTTGAAACCTAGTTCATCCGATCAGAAGCGAGTGCTCTAGTGATTATTCTACCGCGAACCTCTGTGTATGCGGTAATAGATAAAAATGTCGATTCTTTCGTTGCGCTCCGTTTTCGAGGCTTAGCGTGCCTGCTTTTCTATTACTGCTCTTCTCCTCGAATCCCATACCGTCCTCCTTCTATCCTAGGCAAAGTATTTCGTGCGTCTTACCCGCTCTCGTGAACACTAAAAGTTTATTCCATCTTTCTCTCCTTTTGGAGATATTCCCAAATACTTCCGCTTGCCTAAACTCAGTGTATCGACCCTTTGCCGTTCGCGTCTTGGGATAACAGCTCCAGTTCTCGTGCGTATAGGTATACGCCGCTATGCGATGTGGGCATGGTCACTAGTCATGCGTGAATTTCGTAATCGGATCATAGAGGCCTGCATGCAAACGGAATTGCTGCTGCCTCAGGAGAGGCCAAGGAACACTCGAAGTCGGTTTTGTATCAAGAGTTTGTAGGCGCCGCAAATAAGATTTTTTTGTGGGAAGAAGCGATCAATATATTACTTGATTGCTTGCTAAGTAAAGAATTTTCGGCGATGCGAATGCTTGCATTGCAATGTACCTTAATCCCATAGGGTTACAGTGAATGTTTGCTCTCGCAGGATAATCGTGCTTGTGGAAGGCAGACCACTGCTCAGGTTAATAAAGTATGTTTGCAGTGTATTGTTATCATGGTTCTAGGCATTTATCGGGACGCACTGGTTTACTCTTTAATTATGTTTGAATAACTTCGTAATTTTTTATGAAGAGGAGGCTGGAAATATTTTGGAAAACTGAATCTTTGGGATCCTAGTGAACAGTTGATCGATCTAATGGAATGAGTGTCGGCCGTTGAGAATAGATCGGTTTTATGTAACGCAAAAACCTCCACAAATTAAATAATATCAATATTGGATAAGAGTATAAATTAATGCTTTGAAAATTGAAATTTTAAATAAAAAAATTACCATTATTGGCGTGAAATATTTTCTCTATAGGCCCTATAGAGAAAATATTTCCAATATATTTTTTATTATTTTAATTGTATTCCAAATTTGTGTTAAAAATTTCTATGTCCTATTAGTACTGGAAACGTTGCTCATCTAAAGCCATTTTATTCTCTCTGCGTGGTCTGTAGCATTCACGTTTCTTTGATTCTTTTATTGGAATATTACATCAAGTTAAATAAAATTATTATTTTGATGCAAAGTTAACTTTTAGAAGGACGTATATTTTACCGATATGATTTATGAATGAGGATGGGGAGCAGCTTGGAAATATTTGTACTCACAAGATTGAAAAACGACTTATATTATTGCTTTAATGGATGAGTCGATATATATTCAAATGGGATTGGTTTGTAGTGTTAGCTTCCCTTTCCATTTCATGGGAAACAATCATGCGAAATAAATTAATTAGGAGAGGGAATCCTTTGGGAGTTCACTGATACCTCTGCCCACGTAATAACCTTTCTCGCCCACGTGCTACGGAGAGCACTAAAATTCGCTACGTCTGCAGAGTGTCTGTCGAAACTGCATATAGTAGGTAATCAAATGCATAAATTCCTGTTTTTGCTTGAACTTTAGTATCCTAAGCCCTTTTTTATTTGTCGATCACCACCCTGAGTTGCTCAGATTTAGGAAGTCTCTCGTCCGTAATTTTTCAGCTTTGTAACATTATGCACCTTTATAGGTACATATTTGGCGGTAACTTATCATTTTTTTATTACAAATATTTCGAAATAGCCTCGTTAACTGCGGTGAACTAAGTCGAGTACAATCAAGCGTAAAATTTCCGTGAGAATCAAGGATTCCGGCTAACGATATTGTGTGTGCAATGGACCGGAAAGTCAAATTTTAGTCCTGCGATTTGAGGTCGAAGGAAATTTTTTCCTTTTCTATTTATGTGGTTATTTTAGGTTTTGAGATGCTTCAGGGTACTTGCGTAGGTAATCATGCTAAAAAATATTCAGAATTCCTGTTTTGAAAATTGGTGAATTCTTTAACTCTAGTATCCGGCGCCCTATTTCATTTATTGATCGCAACCCCGAGTTGCTCAGATTTAGGACGTCTTTCGTCCATAATTTTTCAGCTTTGTCACATTATGCATCTTTACGGGTACATATTTGGAATTTATTAGAAACTTTGGTGGTATCTTATCTTTTTTAGATTAAAAATCATCAGAATTTCAGCAGAATTAAGGCTTTACGAGCGTGATGCGCCCGCTTCCAGCGGGCTTCCCCCGCTGTTTTCAATGCAGGTCCACTGAGGGATAGGCGCGTTTCTAATTTTAAAATGTAGAAAAAAAGGCAGGGTCTTATGTACAAATTTAATTGGAATGTTCATGTACAAATTGAGGTCAGAAGACCTCTTTAAACACAGCATTGGAAGTAATTACACTATCCTCCGTTAAACGCACATGATGACTCATACTTACGTATAAACAGAAGACTTGAACGTGGAATCAGCCGCATTTTGATAAAAGTTATTTAAAGAATACGAGATATTGTAGCAAATGAACAAATGTATCAGCTTTTGCGCCGTTAACGTCAGGAATATTTACCGTTTTTTTATTATATAAAAACCAATTTCGGGAAACAATAGCAATATTTAGGAAGTAAGATATGCCGTCGCATGTTTTCTGATAAATTATGTGCATTTTGGTACCTCATTTGTAGAGTTTGGTTGGGTATAAGTTGAGAAAAAGGTATCTATACAGTAGAAATGATATAGAAGATAGTTGAATTTTTCCCAACGGTCGCCAAATGTTTTTTACAGAGAGAAATATAGAGATTTTCTGCCTTTAATGTGTTGAACACTTAAATGAGCGTCGTGGGAGCCTATGTGTAGTTTTCCGTGACAATAATCGTTTGAAGTGACTGGTAGTCAAACCCGGAAATCAGGTTTGAAGCGCCAATGAGCAGACCACTGTGGCTGCAAAATATTGTTAGTGCTTCATAGCCATTATTTTAGACGTGAATGAATCATTTGCTTGTATTAGATAGCTCAACTCTCTTAAAGAAACCATGATATCTCCAATGATTGTTTGCGGAAATGAAAACGGGAGACAAATGTTTGTAATGCACGTTCCTAGTGTTCCGTTCAGCGTAAGGGAACCGGAAAATGCGACTTTTTCGGATGCTAGACGCATTCTACGCCGGCGGAAACATTTCTCTCGCGTGCCTCATGAGTAGTGCCTATTATGAAGAGAGACGTAAAGTCGCGTAAGGACCAGCCATTTTACTTGGTTGCATTAAGCTCCGTGAAAAAAATTTAAAACATTCCTCTGTCACAGTTCATTTTTAACCGAATAATTTCTAGTTCTATGTGACAAATTTCATCTACTGGATATTTAAGAGTGGTTATTTTGACCCTGCAGCCTGAAGGTTGGCTGTGTAAGATCTTTTACAGTCAAACTAATCCTGTGATCAGTCATATCTCACACCAGCATTTTTTATTTGCAGCATGATATGTTATTCCTCTAAAGATCGTGAATGAAAAAATCCATTTTTGCAAAAATGTTTTTTTTTCCAAAACAGGCGTCTTCTCGACTAAAGTCCCTCGACGAATTTAATGTCCGTGGTGATTGTGCGTTTTCAACCTCAGGTTGCTTTATCATTACTGCTGTAAACCGTAGACTTCTATGCACTAATGGACCCTGAAAACGCATTTCTCAACGTTGATATAATGACTCTGGCGTATATCATTTACTTTTCACGTGTAATGCATCTCCATAAATTAACGACTTGGGAACGGAATCTTTTCGGATGGAAAAATACTTTTTTATCAAGGAGATTTTATCTTTTTTTCATTTTTTCTCTATATTGCTTCAAATGTACGGCATTCAACAAAAGTGAGGTTCGGTACTTGATTCATTTTTAATAAATTTGTCTTGTCAATTGTAAATAATCTCTTCCTGTCGGTTTCGACGTACTCGTATTTTCATCTGATTCACGAAAATCGTCCGATCCAAAACTAAAGTTTTACGATTGAGTCGGTTTGGGAAACATTTTTGTTCAAAATATAGTACAGGCTCTCGCTTGAAAATTTAATATTATATCTGCTACATTAACTGCCGTTTGAAATTTTTTATGCGTAAAAAGAGTTCCGGTTGATAGCACGATTCGCGCAATAGAAAGGATAGGAAGGGGAATTCTAAACTTCGTCGATTTTGAGTGGAAGGGAGTAGCAAGTGACATCAACTACTTTTCACACCCCTTTTCTCGTTTATTGGTTCAAAATTAGCTGGGCGTTTCGCCATTGGCAAATCAAGATGTTCAAATCCGTTCAAAAATTTGAAAAATGCGATCCTTTTGATTCCTTAAACTCTTTCTCGGTCGTGGAGAGCGTCGTGGCTTTTACTGCTCTTTGCTGGCCATCGAATGGCTTGGTATCCACATCCTTTTGACAGCCCAGTTAAAATAAAAGACACTGTGTCCGGCGTGATACGGTGGAAATCTTTGATATCCGATACCATGGTCGGTTTATATAAAAGTGTGTGGAAACAGACAATTGTTTTTACTAAGCTGAAGTCCAGTTAAAATCCTAAATAATTAAAATTTTATATTTTTACCTATTTTAAATAACGAGCTAGATTTTTGACTGCTCTACATTCATCATCAAGGTTATTTATTGGTCTAAAGTCATTATATAACTTTTTGTGCGGGTTGAATATTTGAGTAAGTAAATGGAATCAACTCTAGCGATATCAGTTAAGTAAGGGTCACGTCAGGGTCGAAAAAAATCCTAATGACGATACGAGAGCATTGTTCTCATTGGGAAGGGAGTAGGCATTATATGGAATATTACCGAGCATTTTCCCTACCCATGGAAATAATGACAGGAGGCATTTTTCTCGCCTATTGGCGGTATTTCCGCGTCCTCCTTCGATTCGGCCGTTGTCGCTGGTGTGGGTAGGGAGGAAAAATGTTTGGGAGTTTCCTTGGGGAGCACCCATAGCTATTCCATCGGGAGAATGTGGACGGGGATGGATGGAAGGGAGGAGAGAGAAAAGAGGATTGAGGCGTTGCCTGCCTTGGGGGATGGAAAGGGTTGGACATGGAAAGTGGGATGGGTGGAGGCAGTGGAAGGAATGTGTCAGGGGTGGGGGAAAGTGCGGGAGGGGGGTAGGGGAGTGGTGTGGGGAGAGAGAGGAGGGGATTGCGCGGTGCTGAAGAAATTCCAGCGGAAATCCCTTTCAGAGTTGGACATAAAAATAAATTGTGCTCCATTTCGCCCTCTCTGAAGGACGCGAGGTTCCTCACACCAGAATGTCGCTAGCATTGGGTGTTCTCAATACTCTCTCCCTCTCTCTCTCTCGCTTCTTTCTTTCCCTTCGGCCACAGTTTCCTCGATTTTCGCGGATCTGCGTGAGGTTCTTCGGCGCCGAGAGTTGCAGTGGTGCCGACGTGTAGATGTGACGTTCTCGGTGAGGATTTTCCTTAGGAAGGTTGATGTGATTCTTAAAAGTGGACAATTTTGGAGGAAGCAATCCGTAGATTATCTGTTCTAGGAAAAGTCAAGTGCCTCATTGCCCTTAGAAGATTCCGTAGATTTACTCCAATCATTTCCGGATTTGCGTCCTCCGAAAAAATTTAAATTGTTCAATGCACCATTCTACATTATTCTCCGAGCCATTCTAAAAGGATAACCCGGAGGCTGATGATGTTTTGTTATTCCAAATATTCTATTTAAGCCATTGCACCGCGATACAATTTGGGGATATAAGTAGTAGTAGTTACGAAATCGATAGATTAGGCTTTCACTTGGTGAAATTCATGCTGAATGAGGATAAACAAAATTTATAATAATGTGATAATTAACCTTCTGTGGAAACTTACAAAGTCTGTTCACCTTCATCGAGTGGAGGTTACATTGGTATAAAATGTTCAAAGCCAAAACTTTTAATTTTTGTATTATAACCAGTTTAATTTAAGTCAAAAACCATTATCGGGATGAGAGATATCTAGGTAAAGATTCATATTTTTAAAGTAATTTTTCTGATTAATTGTAAAATAAAAGGGCTAATTATTCACAAAAATACCCTTATCTCGTAAAATTTTCTTGGGAAATTACGGTGCAGTAAATGTACATGCATTAAATTTTGATTTAAATGTAAGACTCTAAGGGTCAATTTTTTTAAATTTAGGTGTAATGACGACAAGCAGTTGCCATTGCAAGAAAAATACGAAGGAGTAAATATCTGTGAGATGACATCGATGGTTACATGACAATCATTGACGGATATCTACTGATTGGATATTTATTTTGTTATTCATCGTTTCGCTCTTCTTTTTGAAATCGTCTTCATCAGGCTAGAAAAAGTTCTCTACCTGTATTTTTCGGTCTGTTGGGGCATGATGGCCTAATGAAGACAATCGCTGAAGGACAGGTGGAAGGGAAGAAGGGCTAGGGATGGCCCCGAATGAGTTACATAGGACAGGTTATGAAGGATGTAAAAGAGAAGAAATACGTCGCCATGAAAAGACTAGTGGATAGGAGAGAGGAATGGAGAGCTGCGTCACACCAATCTTAGGATACGAGTTAGCGTATGTTGTTGTTGTATGTATCTCGTAGCTATTGCACAGTGTGGCTAATGTCCAGTTCCATTGTTGAGGAAGTACTCTGAAGATTTTGAAACAATTATTTCCGTTTTTTTTATGAGTATGGAAAATTCCATTCTGCCCACTGAAACAGCACATTTTATTCTTAAGTATATATATGAAGGCCAAAACTTTTCCCAAACTCCTCAGAAAAGTAACGTAGTAGTTCAACGGAGTAGAGTGGAAGATCATTATGGACTTAGTGCCTATTATGGCTGTGAAAGAGAGGAACTCAAGGAAATAGATGAGTGGAAGGGAGCTTACTTGGCTCACGAATGTATTTTCGTTTAAATAGTTGACGAGGAAGGTGATAAAAGAGTTCTTTCCGGCAAAGGCGGATATTTTTTTTCCTGTTTACTTCGTTGACTGTCTATGCGAATCCATTGCCATCTTCTATATTATTTCTACTGTATAGATACCTTTTTCTCAACTTATACGCAACCAAACTCTACAAATGAGGTACCAAAATGCACAGAATTTATCAGAAATCATGCGACGGCATATATTACTTCCTAAATATTGCTATTGTATCCTAAAAGTGGTTTTTAAATAATTAAAAAAAAGCAAAAAAAAAAAAACAAAAAAAAACCGGTAAATATTCCTGACGTTAACAGCGCACAAACTGACACATTTGTTCATTTGCAACAATATCTCGCTTGCTTTAAATAACTTTTATCAAAAGCGGCTGATTCCACATTCAAGTCTCCTGTTGATACGTACCTAAGTATGAGTCATCATGTGCGTTTAACAGAGGATAGTGTAATTACTTCCAATGTTGTGTTTAAAGAGGTCCTCTGACCTCAATTTGTACATGAACATTCCAATTAAATTTGTACATAAGACCCGGCCTTTTTTTCTACATTTCAAAATTAGAAACACGCCTATCCCTCTGTGGACCTGCATTTAAAAGAGCGGGGGAAGCCCGCTGGGAGCGGGCGCTGCACGCTCGTATTTTTGAACTTACTTTACAGTAAGTAGTCCTTCTCCTTTGTTACGCAAACTACTGTTATATCAAATATACTAGTGATGAGTCTCCGTGTCGTCATCGGCAATATTTTACCAAGCACATCATCGGTAAACAAAATCGCAGTCTTCATGAGGACTCGACGCTGGGGGATGTCTCAAAAGGCTTCCCTCCTCTCGGCTCGTTTCAATTACATCAATTTCTCGGTAAAATTTGAAGGTCTCTTCGGGGTAACCGAGAGAGAGAGAGGGGGCGGTGACCTGAGATTTCCTTCCTCAGTGACGCCGCGAACTCCAGTCGCAGATATCCGGGGCGCGAATTTCCGACCTCCCTGTAATTCCCCGAGGGACTTGGAGGAGCGGGACAAATATTCACTCCCGGGGAGCTTTATTTATTCGGAAGCATTTGAATGGAGGGGTGGTAGGTGTTTCCTCGCCTTCGCGAAGAAGCTGAGAGCGCTTCTATCTTCTGAGGATACAAAGTGGGATCCCCACTTTAAAGGTTGGGATCCACTCTGGTTTCTTTTTCCGAAATCACACCACTAATGAGAATTCTCGTTACCTCTAATAGCACCTAACTTTCTTCTTACAACGCTCCACTTCTTACGACGCATCACACGTCTGGCATCAATTCTTTCCGAGCGCTCGTAACCTATCCAAATATTTGATTTCGTTGACATTTTTATTTTGAACTGTCTAGAGATCGGAAATCGGTCGTCAGATCGAAGAAAATGCTACCTGGTGTAGGGGATGGAGAGATTATTCTGACAAGAAAAAGTGTTTATTTTATTAAAAAAATGGCGGTACTTTGCTTTTTTTGCATGGTTTGTCTTGCTTTATTTCATATGCGTTTTGAATTTAATTTAATTGAATCTATACATTTACTCTTTACTCATTAAAAACTTGCTTGGATACTGAGACGACGTTTGCGGCAGAAGTTATGCGTAGAAGTACCTTTGGGTGGTTCAGACGTCCTGGGACGTTAAAAAAAAATTGGAAAATTAGGAACATTTATTTATATCGTTCATGTAATATTATACATCCTGTTAACGGATTGATTTACATCCTGTGGATTAGTATTTGAATGTAACCCTTTTTGGTACATCTAACGGTGTTTGCGTTTTCCCGCAAAACCGTCCAATACTATTAGTCAAAGTGATATAAAAATGGTTTTATCTTTGAACTAAAGCAGATTTAACAAAGGTGTCTTTGGCCATGTGGTCTCATGGTCTAAATTTGCTAAGCTAAATGTGGAGGTGGTTGAAAAAAAAATCGTCACGGATGACAGTGTGGAGAGACGGGTTAAGAAAGGTGGGCCGCGTAATTAACTAAGAAGACATTGACATTTGTGGCAAGCGCGACGGTTTGCATCACCATCACCTGCCAGCGTGAGAGGCCTTGGCTGTTTTGGCGAAGAACACTTCGGTGTCTCCCTCAGGAACTTTGAGAGTCTCATCGCTGTAGAAACATATTTCCTCTGCGACAGGTTATCGAACGCGATTATCGGACTTCTATGAAAATAGTTTCAGTGCATTCCTACGGAACCAAAATCCAGCAAATTCAACAGATATTGAACTCTTTATTTCGAGATGAGTAATTTTAGATTCTGCATTAATTATTCTGTTGCAGGATTTTTATATCCATTGAAAGAACAATTTTGCAAAAAAAAGTTTTAGGTGTGACTTATTCAAAATTTTGGCAGTTTTATTGCTTATTTATCGTATTTAATATTATTATTATACTTATTTTTCTCATCGATGCCTTACTTCTCAAAAAGACCTCTGAATTTTTTCCTAGTTTCCGCTCTATGATTATGTTAAGTTCCTGCATAAAAATAGGATGTGAGCATTAAATCATAATTTCAAATAGAAGCTTTCGTAAAATGGCATGCTCGTCATCAGAAATGGTGATTGGTATTTAGAAGTGTTTAAGAGAAGAGAGTGGGAGAATGTGGGCAAAATCAAAATAATTTATTGCGAATGAGGAAACTCTTAATTTGCTGGAAAGTTTTTTTGGCTTGTAGACGTACCAAAATGAATCTTAATTTCTTAGAGTTTGTTTGAAGAAGAAATATATAAATTGATTTTTTTTCTTTCTCTTGACCTCTATGTTTAATGTTGATTCAGTGTCTTGGAGGATAGGTCTTGAAGAATTTCACATGCAAAATTTTGCCAATATTTCGGTATATTTATGTGCCTTCATTAGGGCTAAGAAAGAATATGAGTACATAATTTTGGTGCATTAAAGGAATTAAAGATTATAAAAATGCCTTTAAAATGATAAAATTAAAAGAATTCAGTTGCAAATTAATTAAACAGAAGAGACTAGAATTTTTATATTGCTGAATTTTTAGCCCTGATGAAGGTGCATAAATATACCAAAACGTTGGCAAAAATTTGTATTTAATATTCTTTAAGACCTATGCTCCAAGTCACTAAATCAACAAGAAATATATTGTCATTAGTTAAACGTCAATGTTGAAATTCGAATCCCCACGCCATAATAGCTGCCACTGTCTCTCATGAATTTGTTTATTACCCAGCTTATGAAATATAGACAGGTCACAACATAAAGATCGAAATTCCGTAGTAATCCTTGGAAAAACTGTGTACTAGGAGATGGGTCTTATCCTTCGGAGGAAGCTGAACCCTGCTTGGATTGGGGATTGCGAGACGGCTTGCAAGGTGAACAGTGTTCTCCTTAATTCAGGACACAATAGGACGAGGCCGTGCTATGGTCGGAAATCCTTGCGAATCCACACCCCCTGCTATATCCGGAGGATCCCGGGTAGTTAAGCCGAGGCTGAGCATTTTTGCCAAATTCTGTCTGTGCCCTTTGCACCGGGCGACTGTGCAGCACGTATGCCCTGTTCGGAGCTACGGTTCGGGGTGAGCGTTAATCCAGTGGAGCGTAGATTGTGCGCGGTAAGGTAGCGGTCACTATCTTACAGGGATCTCAACAATTGTTTCGCCTTCCTCGAGCCAGACTCAATTTTCCCCGACGCAGTTGTCCTCCTGGTTTCTGCGTGATCTCTGGCTCTTTCTCCTCCTTGCTCCAGTCTTCCCTTGAGCTTGACTCCTTTTGACCCGACTGCACTCGGTAGTCAAATGAGTGCTCAAACGCCTATTGTCTTTGTCTATTGTATGTTGGAAATTGCGTTCATATTACCAGGCAGGCCATAATTAATTTGAAAGAAAAAATAGACACATAGCCGTGGAAAAATAATGCCGGCATAAGAGGTAAAGAAAGGCATTGTTATTTTTAGTTGGCTTTTGTTCACTGATGATGAACAATGATGAAAATTTACAAGTTTGTTCTTTTACCTCTAAAGTGGGAACGACCGATTTCTAATGAATTAGGAAAGCATTTTTTTAACCTGTTTTTAATTTTTACTAAAATTGCCAATTATTATGCTCTAAGTACTTGTGTTATTTCTTTACATAAAAGATGTACAAAAAGGAGCAAAAATTACACAAAGGCACACTACCTTGAAAATGACACAGAGTGTTGAAACCATGGTCGGTCGTTGAGTGTTGTATTAAATAGTGTGGAAATTACCATTTGTGTTTTTATCATGGGTATAGCAAAATTCCACAAAATCAAGCCTGAAACGATTTTGTACGTACAAAACCTTTTACCGTGAAGTTATTTTATCGGAGGAAAAGCATAAATATTGGTAATTTGGCCGTGAGAGAATAGCAAATTCTGGCGATATTTCGTAAAAACTCTAGTCACCCATCATATTGATCATGTTATTGGTTTTAATTAGCATCTTCAGTACTTATTAACGCTGATACCGTGTGTAAGTCTACTAAGTGTACTGATTTCCAAGTGGGACATGACATAAATTACGCTTTGTATGATGTTAATAATTTTTTAACTTGATATGAGTGTCAATTTTTCCTCGCATCATTAGGTTGTTGCTTTCTTATTATGTTCAGTCGTTAACGTTTTCATATAACAGTGCTCAGACATGAATTCTACATTCCTCCTTTGATAATGGTGGTCCTAAGTTAGATGTAGAAATTCCGCAATCTTTGCGGATATGTTTTCCCACTTTAAATACATTTTTCCCGGGAATCCATCATTTTAGCAAACGTTTGGAAAGTTGGGAAATTATTTCGCTGGACGACAAGCCATCATCCTCACGTCGTATTACATTGAGGTTACTCCTAAGTTGTCACCCCGGTTGTTATTTCTCCATTCCTCGTACACCTTTCAGTACCTCACCATCCAATTTACTTACCCATCCACTGTGGCGCAAGAACCCTAAGTGGTCGTTCACCTATATCCAAAAAGCCAACCCGCCGATGAGGTGTGCTATTAGTCAATTACGTATTTAGGGATGCGTGCGCGCCTATGTGTACACAAACTGTAGAGCAATCGCCCCATGTCCCCCAACAGCCATCTTCTTGAATTCCTACTTAATCACTGCCTCTCTCTCTCTCCTCCTCGTTCTTGCTTCCTCCTCTTTTCGTCTCTCCTACTACTCATACTCACCCTTTCTTTCCCTCTTCCTTCAACTATTCTCTTTCTACCACCTCTCCGCAGCAACACCGAAGCCACACCGTTTCGCCCTCCTATTTTAAAACCGTCAAGTCTCTCCTTTGCCAAGATCGGTTCCTGTCTCTTCCTTTCGGATCGATTTCCCAACCAGGCAAACACACACTCACACCCGTGCCCACGCACATTAACATGTGGAGAAGGCTTTAAGGTGGGACCGAAAGGGTTCATCCTTCCTTCGCCTCCTCTTTTCGCGAGCCCCTCCCTGTTCCATCCACCCTAGTGTTTCCAGCCCCCAGCATCCTGAAAGTCATACCCCATT
This sequence comes from Ischnura elegans, assembly GCF_921293095.1. Taxonomy (NCBI): domain Eukaryota; kingdom Metazoa; phylum Arthropoda; class Insecta; order Odonata; family Coenagrionidae; genus Ischnura; species Ischnura elegans. The sequence continues at coordinate 69,767,702 of NC_060250.1, forward strand.
TCTTCTCTCCTGTCTCTTGATTTTCTCTCCATCTCCGTCTCTCTCAGATCCTTACCTAAGAAATACGATTGCAGTGACGATTTGACTGCTGGAATATTCTGGTGCTGTATGACTAAAAGGCAGCGGCGTATATTTGTGCGGAGCGGGAAGGAGTTTGTTAGTAGCCTGACCCCCTACGCGAACGAGGAAATATTTATGTACATAAGAAAGAAATTGAATTACTGGTCCGATAAAAGTGTATTTACGTATTAGAATGTTTATCACGTACTCACTAACTCAGAGCTTAAATCCAACGATTGGTTTGGATCGCCACCATAGGTATATGTGACTCAGCTAGATAGCATTTGGCAAATCCGCGGATCTCTTTCATCAATATATTCATACAAAGCCCTTGCCGATACCGATTTTTTGCTCTAACTCCTTTTTTCCATAGCAATGCAGATTCACCAACTTGATGTTAATCTCTCCAGTACCTTTGCCCTCATTATAATTATCTTACATATAAATTTATTAATACTCATTATTTAGTTGTGTATGATCTTGCCCTGCCAATTGACCCATGTGTTGGCACCCAAGTGAACGTTTTGGACTCATCATGGATAATTTTCGAAGCAATTAGTCTTAATAGCTTAATTAAACGAGAGATTTGAGCGAGAATAAACAATAAAATTACGCAATTACGCCCATTTTGAGATCAATTGTTTCAGACAATTATGATAAACTTTTTTCGTCCAATCTTATTATTTGATGTCCTTATAAATCCAAAACATTTGATAAAATGTCAAAAAGGCTGGATAGCCAAGAAAAACACTTTCATGGTAACTGGAAATTGCATCCAAAAAAGTGTTTGGGTTGCCATTCCTCAGTGACTTAGAAGTTGCAGCCCTGTTTATGGACAAAAAATACTTTTAAAATGTCTCCCTTACCACCTCATGAATTGTTATGCAGATTCCTCCTGAAACACCATGAATCATGAAAAGGCCAAGCTGAAGAACTACGTAGCACCATCGATGGTAAATCGAAATAAAGGCAACTTATTAAAAAAACGGAAAATACGTTGTTAATAATCGTTTTAAATTCAATCAGCTGAGAAATTCATGCGGTCAACGACCTTGTTACACTGTAGTCGTCTAGTTAGGCGTATAGTCTGATGCATGTGTGCATTGCTTGCTTTCCACCGAATCTTTTGTGGAGCGCATCGTACCAGAGGCATTTTTTATCCTCAATTTAGGAAGGAGCCTCAATGCATTCCACCCTGTCCTTATTGTGTCTCCTTATTTTGAGTCCATTTTTTTCATCTCCTCATTTCGGCCCCGTGCTCGTATACCCCTCCGTCATACTCTCTCTACGATGTTATTTATGACTTTAATTTTCGAGCGAATGGCGTTGACGTGATGTTGCGACAACTTATCCGGGGATTCCCTGTGTTGCCCGTGTGGCTTCACTATGTCTCCCCCGCAAAAGATCTTTTTCTTACCATGCCACGACGTAAGTTATCTGCGGGCTTGTAAATTTGTGCTCATCGATATTTTGATCGATTGGGTCGTACTGCAGGTGTAATCATGTTGTCTGCTAGGTCTTCAGGATCCCCCTATTATTAATTTTCCATCCGTCGGATGCAGCGAACGAGCCGTCTATTTGTTCTTGCTTGATGTAGGGCTTTATTTCAATTTTTCACCTCGTAAATAATGTTCAAATTGCGGGGAGCATTGCCCGTAAGCCCCTTTGCGCCACTGATGTAATCCCCCTTTCAATATCTTTCCTTCAATTCGATTCCAAGTATATTGCATGCGTGGGAGGTTTATCTATCTTTTATATGACTTCAGTGGCAGTTCCAATGGTGTTCGGTGGAAACAGTATCCCGTTGGTGGGTGCCGGAAGTAATCTTCTATCTTGCGCTACGTTGTTATTATCGTTTAGTGCTACTCGAGCGATGACAAAAGCAAATGATGTAGAGAGAATTGACGCACCCACCTTGTCTAGGGATAAATTTGTTAATTATCGCGTGGTAACCGACTCCTGGGTAAATTGGAGTCGTGGGATTACTCATGAAATATAGTTAAGTCGTGGATGATCCCGTGAATGAATTGCCTTTCTGTCCGTGATATCTGCTTACTATTATTGTCCTTTAACTTTAGACCTGAAAGAAATGTACCCTCTGTGTTCCCCCTACGTGTCCAGTGGTACTGGTTAATTTCTTTTGCACATTCGTGTTCCTTTTTTTTATTGAATCAAGTTGTGTGTCCATCATTAGTTTTCGTGTTGCTCGTGCCCATGTAAAGTCAAAGGCCACTTATTTAACCTGTCAATACCGTGAAAAAGATCAATTTATTTTTCTGTGGCACTTTGAAATTTGTATTTCGACAAAAAAAATCTTTTGGAAATTTCAAAATGGTCTTGTAGATACTTCTCCGTCGTTCGTCACCCTTTGTTCACGTTATTCAGTGCTTTCTTTTTTGCATCTCCTATTTTGGAATATATTGAGACTTTTTAAATTGGGTAAGAGGATGAATAATCAAAAGCCTCATTCTTCTATTATTGGAGCTATCTAATTAGGCTTATTTACTGTCTATCTCTAGTTTTGTTGTAGCAAGAATTATGTAAATAAATAGGTTTTTTTTTTTACTGCGTTAAGGATTATAAAATACATGGCCATTCCTCATCCCTCCTTATGTATTTTTAGTTCTATCAAAATGTCTATCTCGAAGCATTGTTGGTAATTAAGCACCGCTGATCCCGTCTAATTATCTCGTCAACTCGGATAAGAGTTACAGCAGCAAGAAATAAAATTGAAAGAAAACTTTTCCGATCACCGTTTATTAGCGGAAAAATTGCCTATATTTCTCATTTCCGGTATTTCTATGCCAAATCAAAGAAAAAAATAAATACGATTATACTATCAGCTTGTGAGCGTTAGTGTCTCAATTCCCAATTAACTTTGTTTGGTCGAAGAAAATTCTATTTTTCTCGCTGCATGATTAATATGAAAAGCTGTGTTTACTTAAATATCAATGGGCCTCATTCCCTTCTGATTATGCTGGAAGCTGCAAATATGAACCGATGATGAATAACATCAGCTTGCGATTATACAGCATTCCATTTTGGTAATTATTTGAGCGCTGCTTGTAATCATTACATTGCTTCAACATTCTGGGTTGCCTTATTTCTTCTTTCACTTCTTTTTCGCTCGATATATTCGTATTTCGCCGTAACAACGCACAGTCTTGCATTTATTGCGTAACTGTAACCGTATTTATCGTCATGACTTGACTGTTCATCATGACATTCATCAGGTAATCAAGTAATCAATATAGGTCTACTGAGAACATGTCTCTAATCACCCAGACTCCTTAAAACATTGAATTTCCTTTTTAATTTCATCTTAAAGGCTCTTCATTGTATCTCTGGATTTGGTTTTTCCCCTCTTCTTCTCCAGCCAAGAATTCTTACTTCTATCATTACTTTCAGGGTCACCTATTTAGTATACACGCTTCATCCAAGCCGTCTATCTTCATATATCATGTCTAACAATTCCTCATTCCTTTTTATGTCTGATGAGAGATGTGAAATATATATATTATAAGTCTTTGCTATATATTCAGTCGTCATGTTATTTCAATTTAATTGATATCGACAAATAAATATTCAGGAATATTTTTTTTACATAGAGATTTTACTTGTAATATCATAATACCGTGGTTAAGTTACTAACATTTGCTCAACGTGCTTTCGTCAGCTTTAATCTCCTATTAGATATTAAGTATTTGTTTCGGAAACTATCCCAATGCCGTTGAAGATACTTCTTACGAAAATTGATTTACTGTTAAAAAGAGGTTTATTTATACTCCGCAAAGTTATGTACTCATCTGGGGAATCTATTTGGCTGTGCCGTTCCATAAAGAACAGTGATTAGTTATTCATTTTATGGTGAATATCATTAAAGTGATTTCAGGTATTATTCATTCTTTTATGAAGGTGAAATTTGTACATCACATAAATCATATATAAAACGTAATACAAAATGAGCTGTGAGTAGAGTTACATTGCCTGCTTTTGAAAATGGCATTGGCGAGAAGTTAACTGCGCGATTTAAGTTAATCATATTCTATTGAAATAGCGGTGTCCTATCCGTTAGGAGAGTTAGTAGGGATTAGATCTCATACCAATCCTATAATTACAAGCTAGTGATATTGATGTAAGTATCGTACCTGTCTCTTTTATCCATTTAATATTCCTCTGATCGACCGGCATTTGATGTATTCCATTGCATCATCTTTGCCCTGCAATTTTTTCTATTTATTGAGTCCATTCATCCACATTGGATGCTAGTCTGCGGGGATTTCCAAAGAAATCTGCATAATATAGTTTCCAGTAATTAAATGTTGTTCTTAATAATTTAATTTAATTATTAATAATGCCGTGAGTGTTCTTGGTTTTCTTAGATATATACATACATATTTGGGAGCGAAATCTTACGCTGATGCTTTTGGTTCAGTGTGGCCCCTAGTGACTGACCCGAATGACATTGAGTATTGCACAGTGTGCTCGCTTTCGGAGGCTTGGAACTTTTAAATCCTTGGGTGGTTTATTCGACTGTCATTACGAATTTATTTCACCCACGCCCGCGTTCAAGGAGAACGTTGTATGAGCAGGGGGGGCCGGCGCTCCCGTTCGTCTTTCAGCCAGTCATGGCGGGGGTACGCAGGCCGTTTGCATTCCACCTATCCCCCCCATCTCGGTTTCACGCCTTTCTTGAATGTAAACGGATGAAACAAGCAACCCATCTTTCCGTTCTCGCAGACCCCTTTCGGAGTCACTGGGTTATGTTCGGGTAGGTTCGGTTCGCTCATTCCTCTCTCCCTCTCTCTATCTCTCTCCATCCGAGTTCGTTTATCCCGGCCTCCCCACCCTCCCGCCGCTTCCTGGAAAAATTTCCTCCCCCTCCCCTCGCTGTTCCCCTCCTTATTCTACATCTCACTCCCTCTTTTCTCCATCCATCCTTTCTCTTTTTCCCCCCTCTCTCTGTCACGACTCCTTCCTCCTCTTCCTTTTCTGTTATCCACCTCCTGCTCTTCACCCTCCCTTCGTGGTGTGATATTTTGAAGTAAGCGACCTCCGACAGCTAAGGTCATCTGTGCCTTATTGAAAGCGAGGGGGAAACCAAATGCCGGAAAAATTTACTTTCGGTGATGTTGACTTTCATAAAGTAATTGTTTTGAAAGAATTTGATTCTCATTACCATTGCATTAGTATGTTTAAAATATTGTTAGACGGATTTTCATTTCGGGCTCCACAGAAATTCACTTCTGGTCAAGTTGTTACATGGCAAAAACCAGTGTTATTTGTAGGTAATGCGTTGAAAATTTATGGTGACGCTCCTTTTCGTAGATTGAAAGTAGTTCAGTGTAATGGGGTGTATTTTGAGGAGAGGGCGTGGTTAATACCGCCCGTTAAGATCGAGGAATCGGAAAATGACGACGAGGAAAAGGAAATTGTTACATTACGTCGTCCGATGATGAATATACGTAGGACATCCTAATATTTCAAGTTTTCCATTAAAACTAAGATATTATGTTAAGTTTACTGAATATATTATACTCATTATTATTATATGGCGATTCTGAGTATATTCTAGGAGATTCACTACCGTATTTACCGCGTTTCATGTGCTTTACTTTTAATAAAAATGAATTTCTATCTCTAGTCTCCAGTCCCTTTTCTGATATTCTATTCCTCTTCTCTTACTGCGTGCAGTTCTACTCTGGTCCTCGTTGTGTTTATCCTTCTCCCCAACGTTTACGTTCTCCTTTTCTTCTCCCTCCCTTTTTACCTCCCCACTCCTTTCCCCCGCCTCCTCTCTGCGACTCGTTTCTTCCTTCCTCTTTGCATTCCAGCACCTCCATATGTCTTCGTCTCCCTTCTCTCTTCCCACCAGCCACACCCTCCCTCCCTCCCTTCCCCTAGATTTTCTCGTCTTGTTCCCCCCTTTCTCTCTCTTTCCCCTCTCTCCACCCTCCTTCAGGGAGGTGGGAAGGAGAGGAAAGAAAAATTTTCAGGGAGAGAAAGTTATTATTATATCTTTATTATTTTGAATTAGTTACGTTGGCGAAGATGCCTTTTCGGTTTATTCGGGCTCATTGTCGCCTATGACTGTCGGAAAATAAAAATAATCTAGATTCACATTCTTAATTAATCAACTGTTTTATCTATGGCAAATTTCTATTACTTTTTCTGTAAATCATGTTGCAGGTTTTATTGTCATTTATATGTTGTTTCATGCTCTCTTTTTAATATTTACACCGGCGATATATATGTCGTGCTAAGATACATTCCGCAGTGCTGGACTACCTGTTTTTTACCTTGTTCTTGCTTCGTCCCTTACAAGGCTTAGGGTTAGGCTCCTTTTGTTAGCACAGTTGTAATTAATTTACTGATTCCCTCTGATCATTTTGATCGAGTATATTTAGGTCTTTTTCGCGTATTTAAGTGTTTTTTGCCACTCGAAGACTTCAGACCTTTTTCTTTCCTTTCCTGAGCTCATCTTCATAGATTTCTACGACGCCAAGGTGATCGTTAGTCCAGTCGCCAAAGACTGAGGCTCTATGATTTAACAAACGAGCGGCATCTCTCGACTTGATAGCTATATTCATCCAGCGATTGACGTATGGAGTCGATGATAATTATTATTGCTTCCATTATCGCTCTGAGCGCAATTAATCTTTGGTTTAGCGGTTGCTAGAACCGTTTGTCGTATTGATTACGTGGATAATAACGTCTGCTGAAAATTTTGTTTGCACAACTCAAACAGCATCCCTGTCACACTCACCAAGTAGGGACTGATGTAGAACGAAAGATGATGGTATGTGTGCAATATATGCCTAATTTAAGGCCGACTCTTACCACTAGTTTCGACGCATTCATGCGTCATCTTTGGGTACTCTTCATGGTTCAGGGTTGTGGGAGTTTTATATCTGGCGCAAGCAAAAAAAAAAGGGAAGGGTGAATTCAAGACATGAAAAAGACGACGAAGAGTGAGGTCAAATACTTAAAAGGTGGTCATAATAGGTAAATATCGTATAATCTGCATTAAATCTGGAATATTACAGTTTTCGTTGTCGTTAATTCGGAATATAGCGTCGTGACGGTTGGACGCCCTCGAACTGTGGGAAATCGCCTAAAGGAGGAAAAAAGACATTGAACCACAAATGTCACGGTGTGTGACATTGAACCACAAACACATTCCCCGATACTAGTCCTCTGCCTTAGTTCTCCCCTCGTCACTCTTCCCTCTGTTTATGCTTACTCCAGGTGTGAAAACTCCCACAACCCGAGGAAATGAAGCACAGGTACCCGAAGATGACGCATGAATGTGCCGAAAATAATTTTTCGAGTCAACAGTGAAGTGGACGTATATTGCATCCCTTGCATCTTTTATTTTACACCATTATGTTCCATAATATCTCGCCTCACAAATACCTCGCCTGTTTTTTGGTACTGATGTTCAGTTCGTACCCGAGTCAGCCATGTTCCAACGTGCGTCTTTGATTGCGGGATAATGCTTAGTAATGACTACGCTCTGATGTATCGTCGTTCTCACCGCTACCGAAAAATATTGAATATCCGGAGGCAGAGGCTAAATGAGTATCGTCAATGAATTGAAATGATCTAAATTTTTAGAAATTCAGGAATAAAAGCGGAGCTTACCAGTTCCGCGTGGCGAATCAATGTGCAATTCTTATAACTGTTTAATATTCCGAAAATACTATTTTGTTCAAAGATGCTTTATCACGATGGTGATGTAGTTGACCTGACCTCGGTATAATTAACTATGCAACAATAGTCAGGTCTATGAACAACTTCCTTAATCAACTGAGCGGAGTGAATGATTTTGAAATGGAAGATGCGTTGGCTGCATCCGGAGTTTTTTTTATTTTTATGCATATATACTTCCCCAATACTCATATTCTCCCTTTATTTCTGGAGGACTTCGAAATCTTTTTGTCATTTCCGGTGCATCGAATAATGCGCTATTGACTTTATTGTGCTTAAAGAAAGAATAAAAATTCTCATCTCGGCTTATTCATATGTTCTCGGGAGAACGCAAACGTCAAAGATTTCAGATATCTTGGAGCAGCCTTATATTTTTCTCTCTCTATACGGTAAATCCTCCCTCGAATTCTATTCTTTCTTTCTCTCCTTTTGAGTCTTTTTTCCTTGCGTCGTAAATCCAGTCGGTATGGTGCTTTGACTCTGAATGCGTTTGCTACCACAAAAGCAATACAATGAATTTATTTGCAGTAACTTAAGAATCCTGAAATACAATTTTCAGTAAAAAACAATTGATTTGACGGGGGTTCAAACAGGAATCTCCCAAAAACTGATCACGTACAATTTGCCTATTTTTTCGAGTGAAATACGACGAATTTTAGAATTTCTCCATCGCTCAACGCAAAATGACTTGGTCTAATCATGTCACACGCCGATCTCGTACAACGACCTTCGCAGCAGTTCAGGACCACCCTTGCCTGCCAGTTAGATCTGATGACGCTACTTACAATTAGTTTTTTTGAGGGGGATAAGCTCTCATGAGTATTTTTATTTAATTTTCGGGGGATTTGCTGAATGTGGAAGTTATTATCTTTCGCGACTGATATTTTTCACGATTGCTCCCCTGAATTTTTTAAAGATATTACCATTTCGAGTCTTGGTGACGCCTTTGACTTACTTTGAGCGAAATTGAATAAAAATATACATTTTGACGTATTCGCGTTTTCCTTCACAATGGTATGTTTGTGTGTGACAGGTAAATATATCGAACAATAGCGTCACAATATTTTGTAAAAGGTTACCATAAAAGAATGGGTGGTTTTGAAGATGTTTTTAATGAAATTAGGATTACTTAATGCGTATGTTTTTTTATCTTTTTCGAATTTTCGTCTCCAGCATTTTTTTTACATCATAAATAAATTTCAATACGTCTGCCCTTAGTCGCTCGACAAGAGAGAAACCCCGAGTCGACATTAGCCTACTCCTAACGAAAGGCGCGGAGGGGCTTACGGACGAACTCGAAGTGCCCTCCTCAAGGCACTCAAGTAGGGATCGGGCAGCCACTGAAAAATCTCTGCCCCCCTATCCTTACTGTCTTCCTATGAAATTCTGATACCGCACCTTTCTTATATGATAACCTTGTACCCCCCTCTTCTTCTCGCGCCCCCTCATCCCCGAAATTCTCAAATCTCCTCCATGAAATTCGCGTGCGTGCTGGATTGCTAAGACCATATTCTTGAGATGAGATAGGAATCCGCATTCCTCGAGCCATTTTTCCTCTCGCTCACCGTTTCACGTGCATAATGACTTGGAGTTTTACTCTCCCACCGCCATCTCTCCTCAGAATCGCGGATTTCGTGCGTCTTTTCATCGTCGGAATCGTATTGAGCGCATAAAACTGCCGCTGGCATCTTTGACGACGGCATGAAGTCTCAAGTAATAATCGCGTTAACAAATTTTTGAATGAAATTGTTTACTATGGCTTTGCTATGTCTGCATTTATTCAGGTTTCCTGATCTGAGAATTCTCTTGCAGAGGTGGACGCTCCTCAAAGTGCTCTTAAAGTGCTTCAATGAAAATTGCTTTGCAGGAATGGAATAATTTCTTCTTGTCTTGTAGGCATATAGTTTAAATCTTTCAGCGACTCTGATAAGCAAAATATTTTAATTGAATCGTATTATGCGTTTTTTTAATGCAGTATGTTAAATTTTTTGATATTTGTTCCTGCTTTTATTTATTTTTACTACCATTTGTCATACTTTAATGCCTCTCTCAGTCAAGTGATGGAAAAATCGAGATCGAGCCATGATCTTCGATTTTCGATCCGAACTATATTTTTCAACTCCGATCGTGACCATTTCGTTTGATCTCAGCAGCGTCAATACCAGCCTATGATAACGTCATTGGTCTCGAGTTAAAGAATTGTGTCAAAGGGCCGTTAAATTGGAAAGGCACGCCTTCAATCATCAATAAAAATACAATCACTTGATCTTTCTTGAAAATTTTAGTAGAGCCGAATGATTCCAAGCGGTGATCCCAAAACATTTTGTACACGTGAATTTATTGATTTTTACCGAAACATTCAATCGTGTATTTCGAGTAGATTTTTGGGATTTTTTCTACTGTTTAAATGCATGAATAATCGACATTTTTTCGTATTTTTAATAAACACGTTTTGTACGAACTGTAATTTTGTCAGAAAAGAACATTCGATATTTTCGATTGATCGATCTTGTTTCAAATTTCGATTTTTGTTGAAAAGTCGAGCTTTTCATCTCGATTAGAATAAGATTGCTCGAAAATCTATTTTGACTGACATTTTTCCGTCACCATATCAATCGTGGAAGGAATTTATAGGTATAAATAATTTGTCTTAGGCCTTGGAAGCTAGATGTTTATAACAATACCTTGCACTCCACCGCATATTCGCACCTTGATTCACACCGCATTCTCCTCCTTCCCAACCGGCACGTCGTCCTTCAGGATTTCGCATTTCGTAGCTCTTATGAACGTCGGCTCCACGGCGGGCGCATAAAACTGGCGCTCACGGGCCGTTTTTACTGCGAGGCGGAGTCTCAAATTATCGCCATTTCGTCCGCCTCGAGGTGTGGAAAAGGCTTCAGTGCACCGCGAGTTTTCTTTCCTGCGTATAGAAAGGATTGCTCTTCCTTTCTTCCTCTTCTCAGTGAGCCCATCCGAAAGCAGGAGGAAAAACCTGAGAGTTCAATGAATCCCTGCCAAGCGCAATATTGTAAGAGCCTTCCTTTTGGGGAGCGTTCAATTTCTTAGTATTCTTCCTGTGGAAGTCAATATCGCCTTGGATTTGGCATTTTGTTATTATTTTTATTTTCTGGTGTACAAACAGCATAGATCCTCCATTATTATTCTCCTTCTGTCAGTACAGTTTTTTTTGTGTTAACTGAACTTTTACCCGCCAGATAAATTCTGTAAACTGAAAAAAATATCGTGTAGGAAGGGTTTCATTTGGTAATCTAGGCTTGAAGTACGAACGATCGATTTTTTCCAATCTCCGAAGCGAAAAAGGTGTGTTTTACTCATATTGAACCGTGAATGATGAAATAACAAATTTACACGATTACATGTGTCGTGCTTTGTATTCTTTTATATTCTGCGTCTGTTTTCTATTTATTTCTTATAGAAATGTCTAGCCTTTTCTGAACTTTGCCGTTATGCTTTATTGTTTTTGATTAGTCACGTTGGCGAACGTGTCTTGTCTTGAAACCTCTAAGGAACCTCTCCATACTCATTATCGCCTATGATTATCGGAAAATAAATGTAATTCAGGCCATAATTAGTAATTTGTAACAGAAATGACAAAACGACTTCATTTTCTTCCACAGATTAATTTTTTTTGGTGCAACATGTTTCAACCTTAAGAGGCCATTTGTGAACTTCAACTTCCACAAAGTTGAGCTGGAAACCATTGAATTTCTCAACAGGTTTATCTATGGCAAATGTTTATTATTTTTCTGTGTATGATGGTAGAGATATTATTGCAATTTGTTTGTTATTTCGTGCCGTCCTACTTTTAGCAAAGCTGTAAGAAGCTGTACAAAGATATGTTCCGCAATATACCTTCTTTTCATGTTGATGCTGTGGGTATAAATTCTGGAGTACCTGTTTTTTATCTTTCTCTTGCTTCGTTCCTTACAAGGATCATTCCCTTCGTTAGAATAATAATTAATCATCTGATTCCCTCTGATCATTTTGAGTGAGAATAGTCCTTTTCGGCGCTTATTTTAAGCATGTGTCGAAACCTTTAGTGACTAAGTACACCCTATTTAGACAAGTGTTATTTTATTTTTCAAAATTATAATGTTTCCCTGGAAGTAATTTCTGGACTCATTAGTGACTCAACTCTTTACCATACATTGAACTTCGTAATAAAAAACGTACAAAAAAAGGAAAAATCATTTCCGAATTTCTGTTGCTCTTCGTGAGTAAGCCTCGAGGTATGAATTATCTAATCTAATTTCATTTATTTTACATGGATTATTTCACTGTTGCATTAAGCTCTGCGATCATCGAGGGTCTCATAAATGCCAGTCCTGCATCAGGAAGCATTTTTGCGCTTTTACCAGTTCGAAATGTAATTATACGACCATCGTTCCGTGAATTTGATGGGGTAATTGCTAATTATTACAAGTGTATTTTACATTGGAATGCAAGGAATTTATTTAAACGTGAATTTATGGTATTGAGTGGTAAAAGTCCCTGAAACGTACAATTAATTCGACGTGTGTGTTGTAAATTGTAAGAAATCTAAGCATGTGTTATCGTGTATGCCCCTCTCACTCGTGGTTGACATTATTTCAAGAGATTATCAGTATTAAGACTTAGAATCGTAATAGTATGAGGAAATAATATGAACTAGTAGTGATTCTTACGACTGTAATTCAAGTATAAAAGACTCATTTCGCCTATTGTAGTAACCCCAGAAAAAAATCCCGCTGCATTCCTGCTGTATTACCTCTGTATCTTTATGAATATGGTATCACGACCTTGAGGTTCATTCATCTCAATTCAAATACGCGCAGAGATAGATGTAAATTCTTGCTTTGCATATATTTTGATGCATATTAATCAAGACTTCCAGCTTGGCTCGTTTATTTTGTGACTCGGCTTGACCTTGAATTTACCTTATTTTTTAGAAATTGTGACGTTTGTGCCCGAATTATATTTTCACACCATTAAGATTGAGATATCAGGTTTGTTATGCCTCTATGCATATCAATTCTTTTGTGACAATCACAAAAGCTGATCGCAAATTAGCTTCGTTGAGCTTTGAAGTTCTGACCTTGAGAATAGCAGAATAGAAAGAGGCTTTATAACGCTTTACAATTTTCCAAGTGCTGTAGGCATGCGAGTGATAATCTGTAAGTGGTTATAAACTGCATATCTGTTCCAGCCAGCTGAAAAAATGAAATTCTGCCTGACCGTCAATTTATAACGATTCCGTCAGCTAGCTTCGAAATAGTGTTAGGTTACCTAACTCTAGAAAGAGCATTTTTCCGTTTCCTGAGGGAGTTAATTCAACCGACTGGTTGGGTAACTTTGTCAATTCGCCTCGACGTTCTGTCCCATTCGAATGCTGAAGTTCATTTCGCACCAAATCTATGAGCGTAGTACTTCATCCGTTGAATATTAGGTTTTGACAGGTAGCCATTTTCGCTACCGACAGCGAATCGTATTTATTTCCTCGTAAATTAAATTTCCGACGCATTTCCTCACTTTGCGCTCACTGGGGTAGTTTCTCCGGTTTTATTTCCGGTACTTCTTTCCTAGAGACGCCTTCCTCAGCGAACGTGCTCACTTAGGCACGGTAACTTAATCCATTCCCATCGATCTATATGCAAAGTTCTCTGCCAGGTACATTTCGGACGCTACAATCTCGAATTTTAAAGTGACGCGCCTCCTGCAAGTTATTGTTATATCGCATTTACGATGCAGCCCCGATGGAAATAGAAGCATTATAGAATAGATGGAAGGATTGCATGGATCGCTCAAGTACGGATTTTTATTCAGTTCACTTCCGAAATTGGCGGTGAATTCTTCTCGGGTTTCCATCCGGGTGAGCTCCATCTCCATCGCCGATTCTATCGAAACGTCGGCAGCGATGGAGATGGAGCTCACCCGGATGGAAACCCGAGAAGAATTCACCGCCATCATACGCCGGGAAAAAGTGAAATCTTACACTTCCGAAATTGTTTATCAGTCGGACACTTCTTAGGAGCAATTCCGATAGTGTAGCAATTAAATTCATTCGTTTTAATTGTATTTTTACTTTTACTTTTTTAATGTAAAAATTGTTTAAGAAAGCTCTACGTCACCAAGAAATGTAAACGTTTGCCTTTGATTTTTGTAGAAAAATAGCTATACAATGATATGTATATATTGAAGTTAACTGTACGACGTGGTTTTTTATAGACTGTACCAAAGTCCTTCTTGATGGAGTAATGTTTGATGCTGATTTATATTCATGAAATACATAGGAGCAATGAAAATATACTACAATAATGCCAGATATTTCTGATTCTATTTTTTATAGTAAAAAACAGTTTAAATACCGACCCAGAAGTGCGATGGGTTGGAAATAATATTTTATTATAGTTTCTAAGTTAGTTAGTGACGCATATGATATAAAAATTTATTACGCTAAGCCTAACTCGGCTGAGCCTGCAACTCTACCCCACCAGCAAATGTAAACGTTTGCTAATTTTTAGTAAGAACATCCATGCCTCAGAAACGGATGCAGTGGATAGAAACGGACATAAGTGTGCAGTGAAATCTTCAGTTTACAGGCGAAAGCCGGATTTTAAGGCTCATAGGTCAATCGGAGTTGAACAAGACCGCATCATGTGTTGCAAAATAATATGGTTCTAAGTAGCCTCTACTATTGGCCGGTGGAATCGGGAACAGTCGCAAGATCGCGGAGATGCCCTGAAAGGTGCAATAGACGGTAGGGGGTTATCTTGGTGTGGAGATTATTTTATTGCAATCTTTCCGCCTTAAAAGCATTCTTTTGCATCATTTTTATTTTATTTAATAATGCAGATTTCTATCTTTTTATTTTCTTCTTGGGGCTTGATCGTTCAAAATGTCCATAGAACCTTGCTCGTATATCAAGGGCTACGTAATGCGAACTCAGCCTTCATCATCTGCCTAACATTCAGCTGGATAGCAATTCGATATAAAATTTTGTGAAAATATATGCCTTTATTATCCAAATTTAACATCAAATCATCGTATAAGCATACCATGCATAATTCCTTGGAATTGCAACAACTGGTATAAAATCAATTAGACTTTCTCCAATGATTGCTGATGATGTGAAAGAAAGGATTCAGTGTGAATCGTGAAAATCATGGTTGTCTGCGCTTTCGATCCCAGCGGACATTGATAGGGATGTACACGAACCTATTCTGCTGCCTCGACCACTCAAGTAGCAATACTGGGGAGGAAGCCCTTACGAACAGAAATACTCTCAAATTAAAAGTTAATTAAACGTTGAAATTGCCGTAACTTTCGAAATCATTGGCAGCGGTAATAACGAATGTACGTTCCAACTCACTTCTTAGATTTTTCGTTTAAGTATTGACACATTTTTTGCAATCACTCATTTAATTTAGGTATAAACGGCGTAAGCAGTAGTCACTGTTGGACGTTTTCTTCTCCTCCTCCCCACCTCTCGCCTGCTGCTGTCTCATGACAGTGTCCCGGGGACGCGGGAGAGTGGAGGCAAGCGACTCTCTCGTCATTTGCTGCTATTGGTCGGGTAGAATTATTCGCTTGATTTGTTTTCCCCTGCTGCATTCTTTCGTGGCCTTGGACGATTCAATAGCGGTGGTGTGCCTGTCATTTGCGTCTCGCGAAGTCCCTTGACTCTGGTTGGATTTGTGTGCGTGAATTAATCGGATATTTCATTCGTCGTGGAAATATTTGATGAGGTATAGCAATAGTCCACGAAAGTAACTGCGAGGCAAGACGTACTGAATTCCTTTTTTTATTTTTACCATTGACTTCAGAAAACTCATTGCTTCCGATCATCCCGTCGTATTTTGTCTGGTTGTATGCTGTTTTCATGTTCGAAACTTTTCCCTATGATCTTAAAAATTTCTGAATATGTAGAGCGAACCGTTGTCAGTATTTTACTGTTTATCACACGTACAAATTTTACCTCTGTATCTCTTGGACCTTGATCGAACAAAGTCTCTGTAGAGCCCTGCTCCTATTTCAAGGGCTAGGTGAAGTGAAATCGACCTTCATCGTCCGTCTCGCCGTTTCTCGTCCCTGACAACTAAATAGCCATACGAAATATACTTAATGGCAATACAATATGGTTAATACTATATTCTGCGTTATTAGGTACTGTCTCTCCAAAATTTCCTTGCATGTATTCAGCAAAAGCGAACTCTGTTACTATGATACATGCATCGTATTGTTCCCTATTTTTGACTTGTTATGTATGTTCTTCATAATTTATTTTTTAATTCTTTGACTGTTCGGGTTAATCTAATGCGGGAACTGCGATGGCTGATCTTTCTTGAGTAAGATATGGAAATATAATGGTAAATAATATACTTTTGGTGGTATTCTTGAAGACATTTATATTTTTGTTTTAGTGCGGTAAGAAAAATTTCTAATGCTAAATGTTAATGTCTAAAGTGAGCAATCCAACATCTGAATTTTAAAAATCAGGTTACTGTACTCTTTTCACGGGGATTAGGCTTTTTGTTAAGTAGTGGCGTTTCTACATTTTTAGGATATCATGGGGTTAATCGCATGAGTATTCCACCGGAGGATTTTCTGCATCATGCCCAAAATATTTTATATTCATGAGCAATCACAATGGTTTTCTTTCACCCATCTTACGTGACTGTATCTTCTATAAGAAGTTATCTGACCGGTGTTTTTAAGTATGAATAATAACTAAACCCATTTTGCTGATACATTCATTCGTGACTTTCCGGGCAACTAGTTGTGAGTGTAATTCTCGGAGAACGTTGTAGATCATCCTCTATAGTATTTGTTGCATTTTATTCATATTTCCAATCAGCTATCTTCTTGCTACGAAACCCTAAAACTCCATTTTGTGATGTTACGTAAAAGAATTTTACTCTTCGACGTTCAGTGACCTGCACGAATTGTGTGAGAAAAGTAAACCTACCATACAATTTTAAAGGCGCTGGTGAATACGGATCAGCTTTAACCTTGAAAATTAATATTCAATATCTCAATATTTAAATGATATTCACTTTGGTAATGACTTGCCTCAGCGGTTGAATTGATGACTGATGTTTAAAGTGTATTTTAGATTGATCTATGCATACATTTTTGATAAGCATCTCTACCATCCAGTAAAGCTTACTTGAGTATAGATGTGGCTCTGAAGGATTCACTAAGCATGTGTTTATGCATATAAATATGACCATATTTGCTATCACAAAAATTCAAAATAAATTATGGTAAAAAGCAATGGAAAGTGGAAGATATTTTTCTGGAGTTTGTGGATTAGCTCACTTTTCAGACACTAGTCTCATGGAATTGGTACTTGCATGATTAATTTCAGCGTAGAATGAATTCTTGGCAGGTTTTTACCCGGAAGAGATTTTCTATGGTTATTGTCGCTCAAATGCGGAGCAGTTCCGTAAACTCAGCAAGTAGAACGATAGTCTACAATAGTTATGATTAATTAAATCATGTATTTTGGTAATCCTCATTAAGAGCTGAGTGTCACGGTAAATGGTAAAGAAAAGTTAATGTTTTACTCAAGAGTATCAAACATCCGTAGGTGTTTCCAAGGCATTGCTTTTTATTTCCTTCGTTCCGGAGATCACGCAAATTTGTCTCAGAAGTAATTTATCGGTAGTAGAAAGGCAACTAATGAGTTACTATGTGTATCATTTCATTACTATCGCCAGTGCTCATTGTATTTCAGGGTCAATAGTGGTAGATTATATGATAAACATGTCGCAATTTTCTACATGTTATTAGGAACATGTCTTTGCGATTCTGTGGCGTTGTATTGTCGCTTCTTTGTTTACTAATGAAGTCCCGCCAACGCGAGGCTAGCCTTAAAATTTCCTCTAAAGATCTTTCCTATTCTCCCATCATTACGCAATCACCTTGTCATTGCAGCTCAAATTATCATCCCTCTAACGACCGCCTTGAATCTCTGAGAAAAGATCGCGAATAGCCGTGTGTGACTCGAAGAGCTCACTCCCCTTGCCCTTGAGAGAGGCCCCCTAATAGAGAGCGGAGTATGCGCGCCAACGCTATTCTTTTTTTACTTCATCCCTCCCCCTCCTCCAGCGGCATTGCATTGTGCATGGAATGCTCTCGTTCACTTTCACAGTGAGCAAACCGGCAGTGCATGACCTTGTCAGATGAAGTCACTCTCGTTGTTGAGTTCACGTCGAATGACGCAGCATTGCTTTCCCACTCGCGAATGCACCCACCGGCGAGATGCGGCGGACGACAGCCTTACCCCCCACCCCCATATTCCTCAACCATTAGACCGCCCACGTAACCGTCCCTGTATAAGAACGCATCACTCCCACTAGACCGGTGTTATTTCGTGACTTGATTCTGTTTAACGCTATCATCTTCAGATTGTCGGTGTATGCAAGGTCATCATTTGCCTGCATTTTAAATATGAAAACCTATTTCAGCAATTTCTCGGAGGTGTATTTTTTTATTGAGATATGGATTATTATTCTTCTTTAGGATCTTACATGCAATTGATGGTATCATCTTCAGATTTTCGGGGTATTATTAGGCCATTATTTTCTTACATTTCAAATGTGAAAATCTATTTCAGAAACGTTTCAGGGGTATATTTGTTACAATTGAGGAACAGATTATTCTTGACAGAGGTTTCTGTATAAACCATGAAAAAATTGCCTAGATGGTATCATCAGTTAAAGCAAACTAGTTATAGATGGTGGAAATAGTCAAATACACGCTAGTTTAGTTGAAGCGATGTGAACTGAGTCCAGTTTTAATATACTATACTGCTATTAAGGATTTATTAAATATGACGTCTAATACGAAATTCATAATTTCTTGCTCATGATCAAAGAATCGGTTATTGAATACATTTAGCGTTTTAATTTTTGTGTTTTGGTAGTCTTTTTTCAGTTGTGACATAAATTGCCATGAATGACCTCTTAGGAATCATTTTTAATGCGATTGTGTTATTTTTAAGCGATTATAACGAGAATAATAGAGAACTGGGAGTGTATACGTTTCTTTGAATGATCAATTCGTGGTCGCAGCCCCGGAAACGGCTGTTGGGAGGGATATTATTTTCAAATTTCAACTTTTTGTCCGTGAGTGAGCGGAAACCGTGGCGGTTGAGTGATTCTTGCGGCAGGATAATTAGTTAGCGACCTTGAGATCACCTAGGTGACGTATCCTCCCTTTTCCTCCACCGAAATGAAAACCTTGTACCGCTGAATGCAAACCGTTATTCCTCTGTGGAGAACACCATTGAAAAGCTCACATATTTCCCGATTCATTCCATCATTAGAACCTTTTCTGTCTCATGTTCGTGTATGACATCGGTGTCTTGTAAATGACAACGAATAGAGGTAGCGGGTTGGTTCCAATGGTTGAGTGTTAGAGAATGATTGAGGCTAGTTTTAATGACAGGATTCCTCGATGAGGGGGATGTAAGAAAAACTAGTTTTGGGAGACTCAGCTTTGTGGGTTTTGTAATTTTACCTACAAGGGTGCATTATTAAACAACCGCTGAAGCAATACCATTGATAGAAAATAATTTTTCCGGGAGTTGTAGGAGAGTTCAGTTGGAAGTTGTAAGCTGTAAGACTTATTTCCCATGTATTTCCGAGGGTTTTAAACCTCTTGACGTACCTCTTTCGGTATGGCTTTGTGCTGTAGAAGGACTTTTTTTCTTGAAAAATATAAGGGACCATTCGTAATTGCCTGCATCAACATTTAAGTTTCACGCAGTATTGTAGTGTTTCCAAGCAATAAAATGCAAAAAATTACCCCTGGTATTAAACAGTTCTGGAACAGGGGGAAAGTACGCGCTGCTGCACGGCTAACTCATGGCTAACAAAATTCTCGGAAGACTCTGCGTTGGTTATTGTTGGTCGCACGCCAGTTTATTTGACTGCAATTCAGCATTTTCTGCGCGCGCTTCCCAAAGGGATTTGTTTACGCGCGGCCGCTGAGGCACAATAGACTACGCTCTCTTTGCCTAGCATATTGCCGCTGCTGTTCTCCAAATTACATCCTGCCCCTTCTCCTTATTCCACCTCCTCTAATGTTGATATGCTTTGGGCAGCCTCCCTCCCACCTTTGCTATATTCTGATGTGTTTCTTTTGGTGTTGACGGCGTGGGATACAGCGAAGCCGCAATAAATGCTGCACGTACCTTCCTGCCCTGCGTTGACGCTTCACTCGAACAGCATTTTTACTCTCCTCACACGTTCGAGAGAGGGATGGGATTTTTTCTTTATTTTTCATTTTCATTTATGTCGGAGAGTGAGTAGAGCCGTGTTGAAGCTTTGAACTGTGGACATCTGTTCCCATGGAGCAGCTATGCGACTATAGTTATCCTCGTTTTCCTCCATTCTTGACCGCGGTTCTTGGCAATTCGCCAAGCAATAAATGTCGCGTTTAGATTTACAGTTTTGGTGATTTCAGCTGCGGTATTCACTAAAGGTATCAAATCATCTCCGTGGTTAATAAAACGCAAATACATCGGAATGTGTCACGTTCCGTACAATGTATCGCCCATTCCATCCCTTTGGCTATATATTTATGTACTATCGTAAAGCAAAAGCTATGGAGACATACGTAAGACCTATTTTAGAATGTGGGGTCAGTTTGGGATCCTTACGTGTGACAGGATATAAAACAACTGTCAAAAGTTCAGCGTTTTACTACCAGAATCTTGATTGGGAATTTTAAAAGGAAGGTCAGTGTAGTGGAGGTGATTAACGTACTACTATGGGAATCTCTTGAATAACGGAAAAAGATAGCACGGTTTAAAGGTGTTTTCAAATACTATGTTTGTGATACTGCGTGGATAGAAATAGCAAAGAGATTTAAAGAGCTGGACTACCCCTTAAGAAAATATCACAAGCACAAATTAGACCCTCTGAAACAGTTTTCAAACACTGTGAAATATTCTTTTGGGGGAGAAGGGATGGTTTAACAAAGGTAGTTTTTGGACCCTTTCCGCGGAAACTAAACACCTTTATGACAATTAAATGAAATTGAATTATAAGGGTCTCTTTCATTTTTGTATGCTTAAAATGCTAAAGGTAAATTTTACATTTTATTATTTGTGTATGCGTTTCTCCATTTTAATGTGTTTTTCCCTTTCAAAATCTTGTATTAACTCGGGAAAAACCGATCCATAATTCCACCCGACGGAATGGTTGAACTGTAACAATTTTTTTATAATAATAATTATTATCATTATTAATAGTAATTAAACCAATGGGGACATCAGACGTTTAAGAATGAGAAGAAATAAAAATTGCTAATGTGCAAAGAAAGTAATATCAATGAAGGAAATACTGAAACACACTTCTATCTCGTGATACAGCACGTACTCTTTAGAAATATAATCGAAGAATATTATATGCGTGTTTTTGGAGATAGGAATGAAGGTAAAAAGACCTCGAAAGCTGCCAATGTAGGTGGAGAAATGATCGAGGGGCTATACACTTCTGCAATAAGGATTATTTGCAAGACCTATATCGTGTTTGTTACTTCGAGTTCTGAATTATCTTCTCTAGCACGTAAAATATCCGATCTCAATCATGATATGTAGCCATTTCACCTCAAATATCTTGTACCTATAGCTCCCGCGTCATCCTTCTTTAGATCCCTTCAATACCGTTTTTTAATGCCTTTTTTTCTTTTTTTTGAACTTAAAATACCGGGCCATCATAAATGGTAATATATTTTTCCATACATATGTACATTCAATAAATTAATTCCATTCCGGTAAGTAAGGTGCCCTGTAAGGAAAAAAGCCTGTACTTAGGCTAGCTTAAAATATTCTTAATGCCGAAATGAAAAAAATATAAACCTAAAAATACTCATTACACAAAGAAAAAAATTAAAGGATTTTGTGCGCTAAAAAATTCAAAACTGCAGTGACTGTAAAATGAATAACAATGCAGAAGGAACAACACATGAAATTAAGCATAATATACATAAAATATTTTGAGACACTTCACATAATGTTTCATAACCATACGTTTCAAAAACATTATCCATGGAAAATTGTAGAGGAGAAATCCTGAGAAGAGGGAGTTTTGATGGCGTGAGTGTTCAGTGGGCTGTGAGAAACATCGTAGTAGGGAAGAATGCTAGACAACAGAGGAATGGAAGGATAAGTGTAGGATTTACAGGTAGAATGAAAGTGAGCTACCTTTATTGTGATAGAGGGGGAAGTCGAACTTAGGAGGAGATACAGGGATAGAGTTAAAATTTTATCCTGAATTCTCCATGTGAATATGCTTCAATGGTTAGAATACTTCAATTATAATTGATTAACCAAATTACTAGTATCGTAAATTTATAAAAGGAACCAACGTAGAACTTTTTTCATCGTAGTGCATTTGTTTTATATTTATTTTAAAATTCACCAAAATTCTTATAAGTTTCCAAATATCAATTCTTGATTGTTATCACGATATTTAGCTAACTATCGCCAATGAATGAACTAGCAGATCGACCCTTCAATAATCTAACTGGGTAAACATGAATGAAAACCTCCAAATTACCCAAAACTATTATCTATCCTCTTTGACTGAAGAAGTTCAAAATAAAAGCTCAGTGTGAGAGGAGATCATACTGGCTCTTTTATAGAATAGCCTGAAGGTAGATTCTACCTTGTTCGTAGATCTGTTGGTGTGGAAATACATTTAGTTCATTGCTCGCCTGCATGTTCTAGACGAAAAGTATATAAAGATATCAAATATCCTGCTTTGATAAAAGTCTTTGAACGTACGTGTTTGGACAAGGCATGTCGTTGACTGTGTAAACCTACCTTTACCAAAAAGGGGAACGGAATTCAATCACGCGATTCGTGATATTTAGGATAGCAGCCGGTATATGCTAAATTGATACGACTCCTTTGAAAAGAATCGATGTAGTCGAGTCTTCCCATGCCGGCATGAAAAGACGTTAGATTCTGCTTGTGAGCAGTAAATCAGATTAAACTCAATAATCCTGGACATGCCTTCCCTGTGCTCTTTTCTACATTCTCCGTTCTTTGCTCTTCATTGAATTATTTTTTATTGTACTAAAGCGTATTTCGGCACGTCTAAATTTCATGTTGTTATTGATGCACAAGACTTTCTAGGAAATATGTTTTGGATAATGTTGAGGTTTTTATGCTTGTTTCCTCATAAGGATTATTGGAGGGTCAAGCTGATAGTTATTTCATAAACTTAATAGGCTATGTATTGTGATAACAATAAGAGAGCTTTCTTGGCTCATGTTGCTGATTATTGTAATATTATAAACTAGTTGGGGACCACAAGTTTTTTTTATTTACTACTTTTTTGTAAATTTTTATCTTCAATAATAGTACCTCATTGCCTTTCTGCAACTTTTACATGCCTAAATTTTTGTCTTTTCTCGGTCTTTCGTTGGTATCTTCTTCAAGTAGGAAATTTAGTCATTTGATCATATTCTCCATTGTTGATACAAGCGGGGGCGATTGTGGAGACATAGTCTTAAATGTTCGGTGATAATGATCGTATTCGTAACATTTTTGTTGTTGAATTCCATCGGATTTTTAATGCGTAAAATATTCCTTCAAAATATCCTTCAAAGATTCTCGAAATTGTAAAAATATTCCCATTTGTCTGCAAATATTTAAAATTCTTAGTTTAAAGTATTCAACTTTTTTTCTGAACCTGCGTCAAATTCCATTCTTTAAACTAGCGATACAACAGTCGCACTTTCCCCTTGAACGTTCTCTACATTCTGCTTCGCTTTCCGGGTTCTACAAAGGAGGATTCATTACCGAATAGGTGTAGTGACGCCCCGCAATAACAGGCTTGTGCGAACGAAATTTAATACATTCATCGCTTTTGAAGGCGGTCCTCTCCGACGCGGCCGGGTTACAGGTCGCAATAATTGGCGAACTATCTCTCCGTAATTAGCGGAAGCTTTCCATCATGTTACGCTGGATTGCTCGAGTCCTCGAATATTCCAGGGTGGCTTAGTCGACGCAAAAATCTCTCGGTGATATATGGAGAGATGTAAGAGCTAGGTTGGGAAAGTTTCCCTATTTTTCATCGTTAACGCTGTTCTGTTTTCGCCGAAAAAGAAATAAAATGGTACCTTTCTTTCTCTACAATTTCAGCTACATGTCATGGATGTAGGCATGTTTAAAAGTATATATCTGCCTTAGCTCGGTTCTTAAATACCCTACATTATATGTATCATTATATGTATCTATGTTATCTGACATGTTGTTTTTCAGTAAGAAGCTTTATATCGAAAAAGCGATTGAACTCCGATTCGTTAGAGCTGCCATAATGTGGATTTCAGGAAACTGTTCATGTCTGCTAGCGCATGTAGCTTCTGTTCCGCTCGAAAGGCATTTTTCGTAAAAGGAACTTCATAAGTTGCGCCGAAGTCTAGAACTGAAAGTGCCATATACTGTATCAATATCCCCTTTAAAAAATTAGTACTATATGTATACCATACATATTAGTAGTGATGCAATTTATGTACAAAAGAATATCTTCTAGGCATTCCACAAGAGAGAGTACCTACCTCATTTTTGTTATTGTTACGGATAAAGTTATTTAAAAGCATTTTCTGTACAGGAATTTATGCCAATTATGATAACGGTTGTTTAAAGTCCACAGAATATTATAATTCACGCAACCCTTATAGTGCCAGCGGGCCTATCCGTCGGCCCTGGGGGTATGTACGAAGAGAGCCAAGGGCCGATCTATCGGCCGGGATTTTTTTACACTCACGCCTTTTATTTTTGGTGTTTCCTGTCGCTTTGGTAACTATTTTTAGTGTCTGTCATGGTTAAACACACCCGTAAGTTTTGGGAGCAAATTAAAAAAAAAAAGTTTCTGAAAATGCATATTAGGCTTTATGTAAGTTTTTTTTGCGCAAACCGACAAATTCGCCCCAAAAAAGCCCTGGCATTCTTCAGCATACAGGGAAAAATAGGCTGGCACTGAAAGGATTAAACCGAATTATTGGATTTGGAGCTTGTGAAGATATTTACCGTGAATACAACCTTGATAACTCAATGCAGGTATAGGTTAGAGCTTGATTCAGATATTTTTTTTAAATGTTACAGACACATTTTGTCCTATAGATTATGTGCCTCATATTCGGATTCAACAACTCATTTTCATATCCTAGTAATAATTATTAAATTTGTTAATTAAATTGATGTATTTTCTATAATTTATTTAGATAATATTTTTTACAAAAGTGTCTGAGAAAGGTGAAATTTACCAATAATATTTAGGCTCATATTTTTGAGCCAACGTCTCCAAGTTCGAGAGTTATTCTCCAACTTCTCCAAGGTCTCCGGCTTCATGTAGGCTAGTCAGAGCTAATATTGATACTGGGCCTTTTCAGCAATGTCTCTGACCTCCCGTTCATCACGGGGCGTGAATTGAGGGCGACACTCACAGAGAATAAAAAAGTGTTCATCAGGGTGCCCGAAGGAATGAGTATTTTATATATATTTTTTTTGAGGAGTGCTGGGTCGTCATAAGATGGGAGGAGGAATGAAAAAAAAGCACTATTCGTATAATTTTTCACCGCGAGTTGACCCCAACCTTTGCCCGTCCGTTTCCTTCCCCGGGAGGTGGAAAGGATCTCCTAACCCTTCTCCGACCCAACCCTCCTTTAAAAAATGGGTACCATCTTTTCTTTTGATCGACTGCGCATGCGCAGTGGTCCCTATTATCCTTGATTCTTCTTCCCATTCCATCGCCACCAAAGCTCACTTACACACACACGTACACTTATACCCCTCATGTCTCCTCCCACCCCGCCACCCGGGCAATCTCCTCACCCTTCGGGGCGACCTAGTGGCCCACTTTTCCCGACCAAACAGTGAGGTGAGAGAGAAAGAAAAGTGGAGGGAAAGGGGGGTGGGCCGAAAGAGTGGTAATGGTCAGAGGTGGGAGGGAATGATGATGTTGGTGTGGCTTTATTCGCCCCCATAATTTCCCTTTCTTTCTCTAAATAGTAATTCTTTTATTCATTTATAACTCCTAATCCTATCATCCTCATCTATAACTCGTATCTCATAACTTATAATTAACTCTCTCAACTTCAGGCATGGCGCTTTAATCGAAAAAAAATACACGACGAATAATCGAATGGAAAAAAAACGTCTAAGTTAGTTGTGAAATTGATTTACAGTTTTTTTGAAAATGTTAGAAACTAATGGCCTTGAAAAAAGTCCTGAGCCGAATTAGATGCTGGTTTTTGCGCTTTTTTCTCTTTTTTATCCTCGGTGCAAGTGTACTTGTCTATCCTTTGCGGTTCCACAAATCGGAATGGGAGGATCTCGGCAAATAAAATGGATTGATATGTCCGCATTTTGGGAAAGCAAGGATAGGAGGGTGATATCCTTGACGAAAGCAATTCACTTAAGGAAAAAAACAGCCCGGCCAAGAGGTGTGAAAAATCTGCGACACCTTCCGAGATTGGGGGAAGGGATCAATTTGATTCATTGCCCTTCGTTTCACTTTTGTTTATTTTTTCTTTTTATTTTCGTGCTCCGTTGTCTTTCCGTTCTCTCTCCTCCGCTTCCCACCCCTACCTACTTCCTACTTCTCCTCAAGACACCCCCTCTCCTCCCCGCACCCCCCTCTTCCTTTTGGCTGCCTAGGAACCGCCGCCGAGCCGACTCGACGGCCGAATTATTTCTCGTTTTTTCGGTGTATTCGCGAGGCGTTGTGTAACCTCGCCTTGGCTGACCTCGTCAGTCGCCCAGGGGGTCCTTCTATCCGCCGTCACTTCTCCACACTTCCTCCTTCCCCCAATTCTCCCCCGCGTTCGTTTCCCCTGCCTCACACCCTCTCATTACTCTCCAGCGCTCACACATTCCTCTCGCCGTGAGTGCGTACGACCGTAAGGAGGTAGGTTTGCGGCTACGCGATCCAAATCAAATCTACTTTTCGTGTATGCTATCGAAAAAAGTGTTTTTTTACTCATGAGTGTTGGTTTTCATTTTCGAATAAGCTTAACTGATTCAGGCGTGTCATGGTGGAAGATATACATATTGAAGTAAAAGTTAGTTGAACTTACGTAAGTAGTTAACGCGTATGACGCGTATCGTCTCGTACAGCTATCATTTGGTACAATACCAGATGGTCTAGTACAAAATCATCTGGTTTTGTACCAGATGATGGCTCTGTAAGCCGAAACGCGACGCACGCATTAAATACTTACAGAACATAGAAACTACCTTTTATTTCGATATTTTAATTTTCGGCTAAAATTCATGAAGGGTGTATGAATATGAATTCGGTAGTGTGTAATGAATTCATCGTGCTCGTGCTTAAAGCAAGCAATAGATACTTTTATTACTTATCTCGAAGTTGACTATGAGTACTTACTCAACTCGATGACAACCATTGAGCTATTCAAAATTCGTACTTCTCCGGATATTTGAGCCAACCTTTGTGCTCTTTTCATGTAACGTGATTTGACTTTTTGTACAACATTCTTTTGCAATTAAATAATAAAGTTGTACAAGGGCGTTCTACATTTTGTATTCTTCATGATTATTGTGGCATTGCGAGTATTATATCTGTTTTTTTATCAAATCGACGTGTCCATTCCAGTAATAATCCACATTTTTCCTGCCGCTTGACGTGCACCGCCACATTAACCAGTATGAAAACTCTGATGATCAAATGACATTTTCGGAGATTATAGCTTGAATGCCTATTTTTGTCACCGCCATTGGTTGTGATATAATTAGAAGCGCATATTATTAAATATTCACGAAAATGGCATTTACTTCGTTTCTCGTAGTAGCCTCCGTAAGTTCTTGCCATAAAGAAATCCGACGGCCTTGCTTTTATTACGCGAATAACTTTAAGAGTAATAACTTCCTGGCACGTGTTATATGAGGACCGATTACTCCCGCTTGACGCGTGCTTTTTCGCGGCATATTACTCCTTTAAAAATTATGCAATAATTTTGGCTTTTTTTAATTCTGTGAAGTAGAAAATTGTCGACATTTGCCCGCATATCAATTTTGAAAAATGTCCCTCGATGATGTCGCAGTCTTAAACTATTTTAGCTGCAGTATTTTCCTTCCATCCTAGTAGTTCATAGACTACACCGGGCTAGTCGGAAAAATCAATCTTATGAGCAGTCATATTTTACTGACGTCGATGGCTGCGTGTTATCTTAGTATATTTTACAACTGGTAGCTATATTATCTGTATTAATAATGAGGAATTGAGCGATTTAGCTACTTAATTACCTGTGGGGATATACAGGCTGAGGTAGAACAGTTTTTTTATGAATTTGTTTGGAAGATTCTGTTGGTAACCTTTTTTTGCTGTGTTTATGACCTTCGTAGTAGGTACTTCCTGGTTCATAGTTTCGTGCGGGTAATTTATAGTTCTCCTAAGATAATTCCGTGAGTAAACTACTACGCAATTTTCAAGTTCATTAATTTGCTATACATGCGGGTCCTTGGGAGAGATCTTTACTCCAGAAAGGAAGTTTTCATATGCGGATAAATTTTATGGGGGGTAAATGAATATAAAGTTGGTGGTGTGCAATGAATTCATCGTGCTTGTGCTAAAACCAAGCAATAATTACTTTCATAACCTCGAATTTTACTATGAATACATGCTCTAATGAACTCAATAATTCATATGTACTACCCGGAAAAAATCCGTGCCACTTCTACTGGATACTAGCTTTGAAAGGTTGACTGGGAGTCATTAGCGAGACAAAATTATTTTTTCCTATTTGATTATTATTCACTCCACATCGTGACTCCGCGGGGTATCTTCACCGCAGTCTCCAAGAGTAAGAAAAATTGTAGCCAACAGCGAGAGAATATGTTGGAGGGGGATTAATTTGCTTTATAATTGAAATCAAATGTTGTTTGTAATTTATTTGCGCCACAATGATTAATATCTCTTGAAAAGATACAGTTAAAAGATGAAAGATTTATTTGGTATAGCATACTCTGAAAAATTGCATGTATTTTATGATTAATTAAAACGCTTGTAAAAATAGCATAAAAGGAGGAAGCCCCTTAACGTTGGGAGTGAATAGATAGTGGAAATATAATAACTTATTAATTGATTTTATTGGTCGCTCGTTGTATATTTACCTACAATACTGGATCTAAATTTATTTTATCAATTTTTGGTACGTAAATTGTGATGTAAATGTAATGCAGTGAGTTATTCCAATTATGGTTGGAATAATTCACTATATTTCATTCATAATTCACTATATGGTTGGGTTTTATATTAGTATTTTTTATATTTCTATGAATGGAATGAAAACAATTCTTTAATTTGTGCTTTAAAAATGCATGCTTTATTCTATTAACAATTAGGTGGATATAATTTATATCGCCGTCCTAGGGAATTAATTTACGTCTCCTTACTTTTTGCCTCGATAAATATTGATTTTTTCGTAATGTTTTCCTATTCTTTTACATTAAACTTCTTTATGAAATGTATTTAGATAAAGTGTAATATTTAATTATTCCTATCGGTACAGTCGTCTGTAATTGGTCAAGTTCTATTTGTATATCCACTGTCGCAATTAATTTTATCTCTTCAGAAAATTCCGCGGTATTATTACTTTAACACGTGTTAAATTTGAATCATTGTTTAAAAAACTTCGCAGTCACAACACATTTAGTCTTGATAAAATGCATTTTCAACCTGTGACATTAGTCTTAGAGAATGAAAAGCAAATAATTTTTGGTTGCACCTTGTGAACTTGTTTGGTTAGAACAAGGATGATGGTATGTTATCTAATAATGCCTCATTAGTACTTGCATATACGTGAGAGTATCGTATTAGGTAAATCATGCTACCGTAAGGTATGGCAATAAATTATCATCATTTACTTTCAGTTTTGCCTATCCATTTATTTTTATAGTCAATGATATCGTGAGCGTCAGAAGGCGCCATATATTCAGCTGTATTTGGAAGTTTCATTATTAAGCATGACTGTGTAATGCGTTGAGAAGTATATTTCTCCCTAATTTTTGTATGCACGCTCACGTTTCCCATATCTTGGGCGATTTATTGCAAACTAATGTTTAACACCGTCTGTAAGTGGGTACTGGCCTGTAATGAGCGCAATTGCTCAAGGTCATTTTCTCGAAGTAATTTAAAGTCCCGATAGCGTATGCTGTGTCATTTTCAATTCAGTTTAATTGCGAAATCGACTACGGTATAAACGGAGTATCGCTGCCTTTGGAATATCCCTTGGGTAATGGAAAGTCGCGACATGGGGAGGTATGTATTTCTTCACTGCATATCTATTCTATTTATTTCCAGTTAGTATATTTGACCATGAAATTTTTTACATAACGATTTTGGGAATCATCCATGGATCTCATATGTTGTCCTTCAAATAAATTTACTTTAATCACTGATTTTTCCCGTAACAATACTTTCTGAATGAATTAGATTTCTGTGCACAACCAAATTAAGTGACGTAACTTAAGAAGTCATGGAGCCCTTGATTCAAGATTTTTCTTTAAATACGATAATTGAAAACGTCTAGGTAGATGCATCAACTCAAGTGCCTTTATTAGGAAAAACTTAAATTATTTTTAGTAACAATATTGCTTACGTCTTCAGTTAAAAACCATGTTGTTATACCAGCAGCAAGACACTCCCAGTGTTTAATTATACTTAGATTTACTTAAATTTATGAGGTTGGAGCTCACCTGTGGGTAATAAAAAAAATTAAATTCTAAATATATGGTGCCGAGGAATTCATATATTTAGGTTATGTAAGTCAGTTCCCTACCGTTTTCCCTGGGTAACCACGCACCTTGCGGATTTTTATTTAGGGTGTTCAAAGTCTTCACCCGGATTTGAACCCAAAATCCATCGCTATCAGGAACAGCCACTATGCAGTATAACCACTTGGGCCACCACAATCTCCCAAGTGTTGGAGTAAGCTTCAAGATTAAAAAGTGTGGCCTTTGATAGGCCTTATGGTGGAGCACCGTCGCTCAGATGTACGTGGTTTTTCGTTCAGGCATAATAGGTTCACTTTTATTTACGCGTTCCCCGAATTATTGCTCGCCTTCTCACAGGATCTAGTGCTGTCTTCCTTCATCAGGGAATCGAATATCCATCTCCTTTCAGGGCGCAATGCATTATGGGTAGACGTGCCTCGCACGTCTCACCGGCGTCGACTTCTAACTCTAGGGGTGCCTGCTGAGGAACATGACATTTTTCGTTAAGTCGACTCTCCTATCCTTGCGTCTGCTCTCATCGTAACATTGGTTTGGATGCCCCAAGACGTCGCCGTCTAGCTAGCTATTTTTTTACCCTCCTTTCGTTTCGGCTTCAGCGCGATAACATTTTCTTTTATACTCCATCCTTGCAGTGCTGCCTTGAGATTTTTACACCACCCTCGGCATATTACGGCGAAAACTTCGTTTTTTTTGCCCGTCTCTTTTAAACCTTCCTGTGGCCTATACGTACCTATTATTTTTCGCTCGTGCGTGTTCCTCTTCCTTTTATTGGCTACTGCCTTTGTATCCGGAGAAATTGCTCTTCCTCTTTATTATTTACTTCCAATTTTTTAAAAATACTCAGTGAAACCGGATTGCGAGGACTAAGATTTCCGATATTTTTATCAACGATTTTTTTAAATGTCCGGCGAGAGTCTATGCAGAGTGATGGTGAAGTTATTTCATCTGCGCCGTTATCTATAAAAAAATAACGGAGGACTTCTGTAAAATTAATTTTTAAACTATCATCGTAATAATCAACAGCCGTCATTTAAAATATATATTTTCTGAAGGTCATCTTCTAGAATTTATCAGTAGTTATTCTCTTTTTGTGTGTAAGAATCCCTAATAATTGATTTAATCTTCTTTCATCCTAGGATATTGTGTCTTCATCCATTCATTGGCTATGTGGCTATTTAGATAATGTTTTAGGATAGCATATTTTAGCATAAAATGTCTCGTTAGATTGAAATCCGTGGTGATCAAATGATCGAGGGTAAAAGTTTAAAGACGGGATTTTTCAATTAGTTCCTCAGCTTGGTACACGCAGAAGTATATGAGGTTTGCGCTAATTTCCCTGCCATATTAAATGAAAAATCTTACAATAGAATTAATAATACCATTACTGCTTTTTTATCAATTATCATTGGGCTCTTTCTATTAGAATCAAGGTTATAATTCCCTTCGTATATTTTTAAGATCTGATTACCTGTATGTTTTGTTATTTCATATATCGCCTTCATTATGTTGAAAAGTAGTGCGGAAAGGTTTGTACTCCACAAATTAGTTTTTTCATGCAAATTTTATTGCAAAAATATGTCCTTGTGGTTTTCATTTACAAGTATGTAGGTATCTTGAAAGGAAATTGAGTTATAGTTATTTTTCCTTTATAAAGGAAATCAGTAAATATTTATGATAATTGTTCATTGTCCATCGGGTTAGAAGGGAAAAGCTACTTCATATGTATACCAATTTATATTATTTTTTATATCAATTAGTGTCGCAATAAAGTTTGAATCTTTTTTCATCATGCCCACTTTACGCTCGTAATAGTGTGTGGTATGAGCGATTATTCAACCTTTATGATCTTGCATAGGGAATCAATTATCTTTGGAAGAAGTTTATGCGGTCAAATTGACACGGACGCCCACAGTGCGTATCAAAACACCATTATAAGTCTTGCTGAACTAGAAATGGTTGTGTCGGCCCTCAGAACACGAGTTTTGGCCCTTTGCGTGAGCACTATGCAAATTTTTCAACGCTGTGAAGACCGGTAAATATTTGCTTGAGTACGGCTGACCGAACGAAACTTTCGAAATATGTGCACTGAACTCATATAAGACTCACGCAATGAGGCCGCAAACTCGTGGCAGTAAGACGGTGGAACTTTTAGAAGGATGAATTTCCTGTTCTCATGAGAAGTAAGGTGCAAAATTGAATAACAAGAAAAGTTTTAAATTATTTTCGAGTCCTATATTAGTGTTCTAAATCTTAGTGATTCAGATACATTTCGGTGAAAGGAGTTTATCCTCTCTGCATTGTTTAAACCATGATTTAGATCATTTAAAACTCCCTGGTAGTTAGAAGTAAAAATTTATTTTGGAGAGGTAGTGAGTAATAATAATTAGATGTCCACTGTACATGGCACTTTCACCAAGGGTTACACAATCGGAGCATTGTATATTGGTGGTTAGAACGAAATGAAGTCTAATAAAATATGAGAAGTAGTGTGTAAATAAATTTATCGAATTGCCTGTCATTTTTAAATTTTTTATCTAACACTCAATTATTGGAGTTTACACATCGTGTTTTTGCTGTCGATGGTTGAAAGGCGGTTCAATAAACATATAATGGGGTTCAACGATAACACGACTTGTTAATCGTGCGAAGATCGTATTTTCAAGTATGGATGCTAGAAAATAGAATTTAGGACATATATATTTTTTATTTTAAAAAGCTTGTATGTCAACCATGATAGCATTCGAAATCCATCGAGTATTTTCGTCACTTTGGTCATCCAATTGAAATCGTACAAACTTGGCATCAGTATTTGTCATGTTGAAATACCGAAAAGTTCACGATTAGACAATCATTTCAGCATTATTTGATAGTTTTATTTATTCATTAGGGATGATAATATTTCATGCAAAGAATGTTAATTTGTGAGATACTAGAAGAGAGTGGCGGATCTATTGGGGGGGGGGGGGGGGCTAAGGAGGCTATATCTCCCCCTTGAATATCCAATTTACAGTAGATAGAATGGCAATTTTTGCTCGGACCCGCAATACTTCTGGGATTTTACCCCATACTTAGCCCCCCCCCCCCCCTTGCCCCTATCCTGGATCCGCTACTGCTAGAAGACTACTTAAAGTGGTATTTTCGAGCTGTAAAATCTAAGATCTGATGCAATAAAACCTATCACTATTTGAATAATTGAATATTCCTTCAAAAATTTGGTATTTATTAGTAAATATCAATGCGTATTTCTCATGGCAGTAAAATTATTCGAAAAATTATAAAGAATTTCTTTTCAGTATAAGTATAGTTGGCGTTTACGTAATATATTTAGTTTCACGCTCTGCTGCATATAACGTTAGTGTTCGCATAACAATGTTTGGCTCGATTTTTTTTAAACCAAGTAAAATTGATTGGTAGGAATGTAATGGAGGACAACAATTGAATCAGTAATTGCATAATTTGTATTTATTTAAACAGCAAAATATTTTTCAACAAGCACTGTATTTGTTAATACCCTTATAATGCCTATCGAGTTTTGTTTTCAAACACCTCCGGTCCTACGTGCAATATGGGTGATATTCTTCTTTCTAGTACTTGCTGTAATACGAATTATAATGTCTTACTCTCTTTTTGGTGTAAAAATCGTAACATAGGCTTCCCAAATTCTTTCCCCTACAAAATTTGCTTCCGCTCGTTAGTGTTTTGTTATTAGAGCTGGTAATCCTGGCCTTGCATGTAGATAGTACTTTTGCCGGCTTTCGCCCTTACTTAGCTTGAATATTGACTCCGATTGAT
Organism: Ischnura elegans; assembly: GCF_921293095.1. Taxonomy (NCBI): domain Eukaryota; kingdom Metazoa; phylum Arthropoda; class Insecta; order Odonata; family Coenagrionidae; genus Ischnura; species Ischnura elegans. The sequence continues at coordinate 69,802,041 of NC_060250.1, forward strand.
GGTTAGGAGGTCCCAAAAGTTGGTAGAGTCCATCACCTACGATAAACTTCATTCACTACGGGAGGCAATTCTAGCAAAATCATTTGAATCGTTTCATAAATTGTGTTTGTGTAGCAAGGGAAATGACCTTCTCCCGAATTAAGTTGCCCGAATGACTTCGAATTTCTACGGACGCTGGCTTTTTTTCCTTAAATATATAGTTTATGACCTTTATTAACTGTATATGGGAAAGTCATGTCCATGAAACTCAGAAGTAACTCTCGCATAAATTGTCTTAAAAATGAATTTTCTATCTGGTGGATTGACGGATTTAGGGCTTCTAAAGCACCAGTGGTTTTAATCATCTGTTGGTCTCCATTATTTACTCTAGGGTGGTGTATTTATAATATCGTAACAATAACTGTGCATAATCATCAATTGAATCTTAAATACCCAGGTTGTTATAAAGGAATTTCACAGAGTTCGTGACGGCATTTGATCTCCAATGGGTTTACAGCTCTGAATCAGAAAGAGATTCATTTTCAGTATTTCATTTCCTTTGCCTCAGCGCTTTTTGCTCTTCTGAATGGCATTACGAACGGTTTTCGCTGCAGTGATTTACTTACGGGTATCCCTGCTCTCCCTTACGATTACTAGTCATATCATATCTTATTTGTCTGGGAACTATTTGGAGTGAATACGTTCTTGAATTCAAGAAATCTTTTTGTGTCCAGTGATAGAACCTGTACATAATCATGTCATTGTATTGAGGGTCTGGGTCATATTTTTTTTGCTATATTGCAAACGCGCTCAGCGTTGAACTCTGTTATTCGTAAACTACAATTCTATTTCCTTACATGCATGAGAAGTCAGCTGTTACTTCTCGTGTTTGGCGATAGAACTAAGTGGGTTAGTCACTTCCTAAATTAATCCTGAGAGTATAATTTGTTAATGCGAGAATGACTCTATTCATGTAGCTAATATTTTTAGTGCAGTGGCAATGCAAAATCATGTAGCGCACGTAGCGCGCAGTGTATAAGCGTGTTTGTGTGAGAAACGCACTGTGAATCTCCTGCCAAGTGTGTTAGAAAAAATTATCGTTGGTGTCGAACACGTATTTGCTCCTCAATTCCTCCGAGTATTCTTGACCGCGATAATCTGTACTCAGAAGACGGATTTGCGCACAATTCTGAGTCCCTAACCAGTCTCCTATAATGTTATTCTTTCAGCCAGGCCCTTAGCCCTTGAAACACATATCCATGATATTACGACCGTTGGACTTGGGTTATCCTAAAAACTCCAACCCTCTTTTTTTGCGAACAGCCGTGGCATAGCGACGGAGGACCGTTCAACTCCCTACTGCACGCCAAGTCATAGGAGAACACACTATAGGCAACGCACACCCACGTACACTTGCATACACGCTAGCAGCAAGCACCCTTGATCTTCCTTTTTCTCTTCATCTTATTTGTAACCCCCCCCCACTTCCTCCTCTCCCTCCGCCCCCCACTCTTATCAAGTCAGTCACACTTCTCTTAACTCTCCTTAACCCCTTCCCTTCCCCGTATCCCTCTCCTGACTCCCCCACCTCCTCCCTCTCTCTGTCTTTCTCTCAACCCGTGGGGCTTGCCGCAGCTCTGCACGCATGCTCCGACCATTTTATCCCTTCCCCTCCCAAAACTTGCCCACCCCTCCTCCTCACTCCACGCTCCCTCTTCATAACGATGCCTACCCCTCCCTCAGGACTCTCAAGGTCTTTTCCCCTTCTCCCGCATGAGACTTCCCCTACGATGCTTTTCCGTCCTCCCCCTCCGAACCCGCGGCGGCGTGCCACCTCCCCATCCCCCTCGCGGTTCCCTCCCTCCCCTCAATATTCCCCTCGCAGAGTCACGGCCTTCTCCTCTTCTCCCCACCGACTCAGACGTTCCCTCTCTTTCTCTCTCTTTCTCCCTCATACTCTCTCTATCTCTCTTGCACCCTCCCCTCCCTTCTCTCCCCCTGACGCCTTCCCCTCATTTTACCCTCCCCCTTTCTCCCCGCCTTCCCCTCCCCCCCTGCCAGCCATTCTCCCCTTTGAGCCGGTAGTCTGGCCAAGACCGTCAGCGGGCGAACGTCTGTGTGTTTGGGGGGCCTCCGTTGTTCGTGTGTGAGCGATTTCTGACTGCTCTTTGTAATCTCGACGACAACACAAACCGCGTTTCTGTGTGTGTACCCTCAAGTTTACCTACTCGAGTGCGCCTCTGTTTTTGTGTTGAATCGCACGTATTGCTGGTTGGCCCCATCGCTCTTGATATTTCGTTCAAAGAGCCCGCTTTGCTTGTCCTACTGCTTGCTGCTGTTGTTGTTTTTGTTCGTGTCTTCGCGCCGGAGTTTGTGGTGGATTGAAGTGAACATACAGTATCACCGTCACCAAACATCGCGCCGCAAAAGGCGAAAAGTTTTTATCAAGTGAGTTGTACAGTGGCACTTGTTTTGGGAGTGATCTTCGCGCGCGCAGCAGCCCATTAAGGAGATATCGTGTTGACGAAGGATTTCGGAGAAGAGTGAGTGATCTCTGATGTAAATAACATTCCCTACGTCTTCGGTTAATGGGCGGAGCTCCTTTTTTGTTTATATTTCTTGCATGTGTGCATTTCCCGCGCCGGTCGAATCATGCGTATTTATGTACTTGTGCCTCTCTTGCCGTCTTACATTCCTGAGGTATGCTAGTGAAACGCCGGCCCACTTCACTGGCCTGGCAGTGGGTATTGCTCAACCACTGAATCATCGGTTTATTCCTTGCCTTCTCGCTCTGATCATTTGACCCGCTCGGCGTGTTTTCTGTTTCTTTTGTGTCACTTTGCCCGTGGTATATTTTGTGGGCAACCCGCTCGTTTCAAATGTGTGGCCTATCCTCTTATTGTCGACTTGTATGGTGACGGGAACGTAAATAACCGCGTCCGGCTTTAATTTTGTGTCTTCGGGAATGGCCGAACTCGGACAGATGCGATTGGCATGCGGTCTGTTGCCTCATTCAATTGATTGTGTCGTTGCCCGTGGTCCAATTATTGCCTTTACCACGTGAACGTTCGACATGTGTTACTCCATCTTCCGCAGGCATGCTTTCGGGAAACATGGTCGTGTTATCTTTCTTCGCGACTAGAGACAGCGTGTTTTCCCTGAAATCTTCCTAGATTCTCTCGAAATTGACCGATTATTTCGTGACATCCTATGAATCTGTGGCTTCGCTACGGGCACATGGCATTAGCCTTCCCCCAAAACATCGCTTGTTCTGCGGAGCATTTCATATACTGACAAATATGCCTCTGTTAATATATACTTCATTCATTAGTAGTATCCACTCATACTGATTGAATTACCCTTACTTTCGGCGGATGGTATGGCGTGTAGCATTCTCGTGTAATTTTTATGATATTTCGTCCACCATAATGTATTTTTTTTGATTGGGCTAATTTAAGAAATCGTCAGATTTGATTGTTATCCGATAACTCGCGCTGTCGCCTTGGTTATCGTTTCGACGTTTTCATTCAAATGTGATGCATCGTATGTTTTGGAATTTAGGCGCACGTGTTCCGTCACCTTCTTGACAAATATTGAAAGTGTTACTGCATGCATGCTTCTCGCGGGGAATATAAGGTCTTTTCTTATACGAGAGTGAGTCTTGCCTTGGGGGGGGGGGGCGAGAGTTAGGTTGTGGGGCTGAGTTGTACGTGCGTTTCGGCTATTTGTAGTAATGGTAGGAGGCTGAATCTTAGCGGAGTTGTCTAAGAGCAGCGAGCTGCTATGCCGGTGGGAATTGAACGCGGCCGGTTCGTGCGCTCGCGGCTATCGTAACCTGGCGGTGAAAGTGTGCCATCGCGTCGGTGGCGACTGGGCCAGTTAGCTTGGCTGAGGAGGCGAGGAGAGAGAGAGAGGAGCGGGCGTAACTCGAGAGAGAGAGAGATACTCAGCCTCGCTCCTCGCCCTCGACTTCAGTAAACGCGGTCAGCGGCTTGAAAGCCGGCTCCTCTCCGTCCGAAGCGCGGGAATCGCTAAAAGAGCGTTGTGGTCCCGTAAAAATGTGTTGACATGCTCACACCTAATGATATTTGTGGGATCTTGCTGGGAGACTAGCAGCTACCGAGGTTATATAAGCGAAATGAACTTTAGTATCCAGGATTGTGGAACAGTAATTGATGCATCGTTGTACATGATATAATTTTATATGGAATTAGTCTTACCTATTGTTGAGTTTATAGTGAAGTTAGAGGCTTCATTTCAGGAAGGCCTCGTAGGATCCGAATCTTTAGCATTCTCCAAAACATTTTTATGTCAATACCACGAAATATTTACGTGAACATGTTAAAATATGATTTTGTAGTTATATAAACTATGTACACGGTAACGCTCCTTTTCCTCTTACCGTCTATGTTTCGTGGTGTCTTTGTAGATAATTCATATTCATAGAAATTCACGTTTTCGTTCAGATTTTTATAGCTATGCCTGACTTATTTATTTGCATGAAGTGATTGTGGATATCCGCTAAAAAATAATTGAAGATCACCTGTGTCTTCGAAACCAGTCAATCGGCATGGGGAAATGGAAGTAAAATTACCAAACCGAATCTCCTTTGCCATTATTCCAGAGAAGGACCCCCTTTCTCATGTCCACCTACATGTTCAGACCATTGGAATCGTGTTATCATAAGTTTTCCCGCGAATCGCCTTGGCGGAATTGGGATGCTGAAGACGGTCGGGAACTCGTTTTCGAGGTGTCCAATTAGTGCGAGAGCGCGTGATGGACCATAAATAATCCGGTCTCCTTTCGTTCTTTCTTGGCAAGACGTTGGGGGAGGTAAGGAGGCAAGGTAAATACCCAAGTCATATTTATGGCCCGTCATTATCTCATGGGGCATCAGTTTCTCTTTTATTTTTTCGCGTGCGTCGGTGATTTTTTGTTCGCTGTTCAATGCTCTACTAAATCGGTTTGATTTTCTAGATTTATTTATTTGTTTTGGCATTTTCCTGTTATTGATTACTTAAATAAGTCCAAATGAGTTGCCTTTCTTGTTCAAGCGTTTCTCATACTTGCAATTTATCTTATTCATCGACTAGAAAAAGCTATACTTTCAATTCTTCCTGGATCATATTGTTTTTTCGGTTGCGTTCGAAAAGAAACTTATTTAACCTCCTGGAAAATGTACTTTGTATACCCTTTGGCATATCCTCTAGAAACTCATGTTTCGGGGAATCGCCTCGACATTTGAATGGAGTTATTGAAAGCGTGATAATTATTGGCTTTCCATGTATAAAGTTTTCTAGCTGGAAGATTTTTTCCTGGTTTCGAAATAAAAAGGCAGACTTTTCCGCTATGGTCTAGGGAGCACCCTCGCTCCCATTAACATCGTTTTACCCCTCCAAGATCTCTCAGACGTCTGGTGACGTCACTGTCCGCGCAGCGAGGCTGTTAGCCTTCTTGTGTATGTGTGCTTGCTTTACATGCCTCTCCCACTCTTTTTTCGAAGTTCATGTTTTTTTACTGGGACTTTTATCTTGTGCTTGCGTGTTTTCATTGTAAAGTAATCAGTAAACGTCACCCTTGCCCTCGTATTGTATTACTTCCTAACCTTCGAAACAACCAGTAGTGATAAGCTGCTAGTAAAATTTGTGAGATCCATTCAAATGGTTATCATTTGAAAATTGCTCATGGTCATTTTGTGACCCGAGTCTTGGGTCTACTCTGTGGTTTTATGTTACTTCTCAACGTTTCAAATCTAAGTATTATCAAGTCACCAATAAACTTCGATGTATCAAATTGAATGTGATCATGTAAAAATGGAAATGACCATTTTAAAATCACCGTAATCTGTCGTGTTCTTTGTTCTTGTGTATTACTTCTCGACCTCCGAAACCTCAATTAATGACTAATAAAATTTAGAGGAACTGTAGAAAGTTGTAAGTAGTTGGCTTCGCGCGCAGTACACTGCCCGTTGGATAGGACGTCAAGACTTGTCTTTATCTGCCGGTCTCCTCCTCCAAAATGACAAACCTATATACTTGCTACTCATTGTTGTGGTAATTGTCTCAATCTTGTTCTCAACTCCTTTTCTCTGTTTTGTTCTCCTTACAGGTGAAAGGTGAAGGAAGAGTCAGAAACCTCAGGGTGTCCCAGTGTCCTAAAGAGGAAGTGCATTGTTAAAGCTAGAGGATCATAATCACCGTCCTCTGTCCTATTTTTTTGTGGGTTTTCCTGCTGCTGTTGCACCATCATCTTCACCCTCTCGGCTCGCTGATAGTTTGTGTTTAGGGTCGTCCACCTCGTTCCTCCCACCCAAAACAACGCAGGCCAGAGGAGGAAGGCCTCGCAAGGTCCCTCTGCGGAGAAGCTGATCCTTTCAAGAACGCGCCGCCCAACGCTTCCCTCTCAGGGGAACCTCGTAAGGAGTGGGAGAGGGAGGATAAGGGGGACCGACCAGCCGAAGGAGGAAGGAGAGGTCCCTTTTGAGGATTTCCCCACCTGCTCAGTGCGTGTTTTGTGTGCGGAAGTATAATAGGAAAGGGAGACCCACCCCGCGTCACCTGTTGTCTCTCGTAAAACCTTAGCACAGTCCTCCTCTTGTTACGCAGTTTTTCGGTGGGTTGGAGAGGTTCCTCTGCTGGGGGCTGCTCCTATCCTTTCAAAGCCAAGGGTGAGATCGGCCGCACTTGTCTCGCCTTGTGCCCTGAGGAGCGTTGTCTGGTACACTTCATCCCTCACCCTACGACAAAAAAAGGCGAGAGCAGAACATCTTCGAAGGGAGGGGGACAAAAATTTGTTGCGTGGGTGTAACCACTCGCGTTCGCCCCCCTTCGCGTTGATCTTCCATAGGTCCCCTGAATAGAGATCTCTGTCGGCGAAACAGGGAGAGGGGGAATCTGAGAAAAAGATACATCGGGTGGTTTGTTGCATATTTTTGTTGGAAAAGGGTGGCACGTTAAAAAACGGGAGGAGGATTATTTGGCGGGATCGAGGGAGATTACCATCGTGAATATTTTTTGTATGCTGCCATATCTTTTTTTGCTGTGAAAGAATCTCTCTCAGTGGGCGAGGTGAATGTAAACAGTGTTCCCCAGAGAGAGGAAGAGCGAGACAGCGCACTGCCAAGGCCGTTCATCCGGCACTGAGAGACAGATTCCCGCGTTTCGCGCGAAGTTCAAGCCCTTCACGCGTGGCCTTTAGGTTTTCGCGGGGAAGGCTATACGCGGTCCTTGAATAAATACGCGCGCATTTCGGGAGGCCGTTTCGGGTTTGGGCTGTTGTTGTTGTTGTGTGTGGAACAGGAATAGCGAGAGGTTTTGCTGAGGCTGCTCTGTGTTCCAGCGAGTTCCTGCTCCTCGAGGCGAAGGGGATCTTCCTCCCTCCACCAACCTCCTCCGCCACCCCCTTTTTCCACCACGCCCCCTTTCCTCCTCCCATACAAAGCTTGCACGCGCTGCCTGCCGGCTCTCTTCCCTTAAGTGGGTCGCTCGATACCAAGTGGGCTGCTGCCGCCCTCCTTGGGAGGACTGACTGTGTGACGGCCTATCCCTCTTGGTCCGCGGCAGGCGGCTTCCAATCAGCCCAAAATACCATTCCTTCTCTTTCTTTTCCCTCCCCGGGACTTTGAATACATGCGCGCGGGTACTCTGACCCTCCACGGTTCGTTCCCTCCCCCTCAAAACCCCCTCTCCATTCTTCCCAATTGAGTCGAGTGCCTTCCTCCCCTCAAGAGACCCAAGAACCTCTCTGCCCTCTGACCCATCTTTTTCTCTCGGCCAGTTGCGTGGCAGTTCGGGAAAGAAGTGTCCCTCATCCCCCGCCCGCGGTTGAGTCTGGCAGTTCGTATGCCCTTTCTTGTTAATCGGAATTAAAGCCATCTCTCCTCCCCCGAATACAATCTCTTATTATTACCTCATCGTTGTTGTAGTCTCATCCTCCTTCTCTTCGAGGCCTGGCAAAGGGGTCAAACGGGAGTTTGAGAAGAGGATACTTCGTTGTCGAAAAGATATATCTCTATTTTTCTCTCTATCTCAACTCGCTGCTGGGGTGAATTCGGGTCATTGAGTACCAATCGTTTGGAAGGAAGAGGAAAATTTCTTGGTCGTCCGGAGAGATATATAAAAAAGAAAGGAATCGAGGAGGAATTGGATTTTGGTGCCGGTGTGTGTGATTGCGAGGGGTTTTTGAATCGAGGAAGGGATCATTGTCGAGCCGCATCATTGGTCCACGTGTCTTCCCCTCGGCGGCTATAAGGGCCGATAGCCCCAGATGCTGGTGGTGGCGATGATGCCGCCCCCCCTGGGAGTCTCCTGCGGAGAGGGGTGAAGTGGTGACGTCACGTGTTGAGGCACCGAGACACGCCCCCCTATATCCCCCACCCCATTACCCCTCAGACTGTACCCCCCCCCCCCAACCCTTCCGTGTGTTATGTGAGAGTGACCTTCCCAAGGCAGAAGTGGCATTTCGTCTCTAAGGATGTTTGCGCTGATGCCCGCGACTTAGAAACATAACGTGACTGCTGCCTCACGCCTCGTCTTCTCGCCAGCGCTCGGGCAAGGATAACTTTCTCCAAAACGTGCAGCGACTTAGTGTGGTGTTGTTTTTTTAATATATTTTTTAAAAACATATTGCTCCACCATATTGTTATCCTCGTCTTCCTCCCAGTACTGCAACATTATCCCCCCCCTTGAGCAATCTTGAGTGATTGTAAACGTGCAGGAGGCATCTCATTGTTTCGTCATCGGAAGAAAAAGAAGTCCCGCGTTCCCTCTTAAGAAGAAGTCGTCGGGACCCACAGAATCCCATCTTTAAGTGTTGTGTTGAAACTGACATGCCTTGTGGATACTTGAACTGTCAGCGGCTAGGGCAGCGATACCACCTCGGAGACCTGGATGCTGGGAGGAGCACCGCCAACACCCGAATTTATCAGGTGAGTCACATAGTTTTTTTCTCTTAGTGTTGTGGTAATGAATTCCTAAACATCATTTTTAATATAAGTATATTTTTTCGTAAGAGCTCATAATGTTCTATTTATGTTTATTTGCCATAACAATCCTATCCAGGAAAAAACGTATTGCCGAATTTTCAGCCTAAATTAAAATTTTCCTGTCATTATCCATTAGTATAGTGAATGGGTATGATTAGGACTGGTATTTATGGTAAGGAAACATTCGAGTTTTTGCTAGATTTTACGTTTCAGTTTTAGTATTTAGTCACATTTACTTAAAAATACCGGGGCCCGAGAAATGTTCATATTTTGCCTCATATGCTTAAATTCCCGATTCTCCAATGTTACGTTAGTGTATTTTTATTCAATGAAGGAGAATTTGTGTGTTTTTGTTAAAGCTAAATGTATTACGTTTTATAATTAGGTACTTACTGTCAATTTACCTGTGTCTACATCTATTGCCACCCATGTTTTGAAGGTCGTTTTTTTTCGGGAAAAATTTTACAAGCATCACCGTATCATTCCTGTTTGAGGTTTAAAAGTGCCATCGGCAGAATTTTATTGGAATAGTATTAGCTTAAGTAAATAAAGGTATTTCGAAGAATAATTCCGCAAATAAAAAATGTTTATTGCATCGTTCATTTTAATTTAAAAGTACATTTTCTTTGCATAGTTCTTATTCGTCAGGCCTGAATGAGAAAATCGTCTCCTCCCCTCATTTTGTCTGCCTTTTTTAGGTCCTAAATTCATCAATTAGACCTTGGGCATCATTGCTCCTTTTTGCAAGCATTGCTACGTTTTGCGCACCCCATGCTCTGCCTCCCATTGATCAAAAGGTCTCGCTCAGAAGGGAGGGAGGGGGGAGACGGCCGCTTGATTCCCCGGCGTGCTGCTGCGTGCCGAAACTGCCCTGCGCAATGCCGCTGCACTTCTCCCGCGTCCGATGTGATCCGATGCGTTCGTTCATTCCGTCGTGCGGAGATGTGCGAGTGGAAAGGGGCGGCAGCTGCTGCTGCCTCCGGCGGCACTCGCTCTTGTTGTTGTTGCGGTAGGTCGGCAGCGGAGACTGCGCGCGTGCATCTCTCTCGGAGCCTTCCCCCTCCCACCCTCACTCTCCGTGCACGACCCCCTCAACCGCCCCTCACGGTGGTCCAGGGGGGAATGAACGATCCTTTTCGGCGTCCCCCCGGTTTTCGCACATCTCCCCTATCGCCCTTTTGCATGTCCCTCGCCCTTCTCCGACGTCTTTTGTTCGCGGATTTTCGCGGACAAGATTACATATTTATTTTTCAGGTTTTTTTTTTATTCTTACGTGCCCTTCGCCTTGGTGGTCTGAGGTACCTATATACCAGATAGTTACTGTGAACTTCCTAAGTACTTTTACCCGTGAGGTAAACGTTACAGATGTAAATTTGGGGCGCGATTGCAGTCATTCGACGAATTATCGCAAAGGAATTTTGGTTGTGTAATTCCATTGTTGCTCTGTTCCCTCTGTAACTGTTCTCGGTTCCTGGTTTGCTTAGTTCGAAGTTATTTATAAAGTATTGGACGACTTATGTACATTGTTTTGGTGCAATATCTTTCGCTTGCTTTGCAAGGATAGCGTTGACGATAAGTAGAACGCATTTTGGAACCTATATTTTAAGGTGTTCGAGATTATCTATTCTTATGCGACTGATTACCATGGTCAATAACACTTTTGTATGGTATTCCTTGGCTCAATAATGCTTTAGCTTTTAGCTAACTTTTTATATCTATAGCGCATGTTCGGGGTAGTTGTTGGTCGTACAAGAAATATTCACCCCGATACGTAGATCCACAATCTCTCTTTTGCTGTAGTTTCATATATCCTCCCTCCCCCCACCAATCATCTTCAGGGTTCGCTTCCTCCTCCCCTCACTTCTCGCCTCCTCTTTCCCGAAAATCATCGCTGCAGAGGCAGACAAAATGCCTCACATTTTACTTTCTGCCGTTAGTTTTCGATTTCGCCCGCCAGATGTCACTCTCATCGCCTCTGGAGCGTAAATTCTTCTTTCGTCTCCATCAGGACCTCTTCATGTTCTCATTTTTTCGCATTCCGGTTGCTAGGTAAGGTATTTTTTGGATAGGTGAGATTGGCAGTGGAAGATTTGTGCTCGTTTTGCATCGGCGAATCCGACGTTAAATATCCTTCTGTCCTGGTGTGAAAACGCTATCTCGGTTTTCTTTTGCGACGTGATTCAAACGAGGGAGTTTTGTGTAATTACATCCGAAAACGATCAAGACATTTCCTTAATCTTGCAATGCTTTCCATGAGCTCGAAAAAGTTATATATGGTCAGTAATATTTTGATAAATAATAATTTGAAGTGTTCCGCTAATATGCCATAATTTATCCAAAATCTTCATAACTCTCGACTTCCTAAAACGTGAGTGGTAACCTTTGTCACACGTGTCCAAAGTTGCACGCGGAGCTACTATTTCGGCACGCATTGCTTCGAGGCTGCTTGAGGCGATGGTTGAGTTCGCTCGCGAATAAAGCTATTACACTCTGCATTTTATGAACTTCGGCACTCATCCGCCAAAAGGTGCGCCACCTCTGGCCGAGGAAATTCCTTTATTTCAATTTTTTGATGGCACTCTTTTGTTTGCAGAGGAATGTAGCATTTCCATCAAGCAGTGGCTTCAATTAGTCGTAATATTTTCTAAATGGTTCCCCCACTGGGTTGGGCACTGCATTATTGCTATCTTTTCGCTGACCGCGTCGCTCTAGCACATCATCGGGGCTAGTGAGGATTTTTTGGCTAATGACACGAAATGTGCTCCGAAGAAAATCATTCGCCTTGACCAAGAGTCATACCAGGATATTCCAAATTCGCGCTTACTAATTTTACCATAATTTAGCTACCTAAACTTGTACATCCCCCTGGATTTTTTAGATGAATTTACCTTCGTTGAATATTCTGCTGTGCTTGTGCTCTTTTGGGTGACGTCGTATAGTTTTATACCGTTGGCTATTCCGCGGTTATTTCCTCGAAAAATGGGCTGTTCACGTTATAGTTGCACGCGACATTAAACTCATGTCGTAACCTCATTCGCGGATGCGTTTTTGAGGTAATCCCCTTTCATGATGCTCGCTTAATGGCCTCGACTCTGTGCACTAATACTGAATACAGGATGCGCGGCTAATTCCGTGTGCCCCCCAGGGGTATGAATAGGGAAGGTCCGTCGTCCATCCATTCAGTGTTGAAGTGCACTCCCCGACCTCAAGGCTCCTCCGCTCCCCCGCGGACGTTCACATGATTCCCATTGGAGAGACGCCCGCGGCAGGCGGGACGAGATTGAACTAGATTGCGAAACGCACATACCCCATTCGTCTATTAATTCTCTCGATATTTTTAAAGCCTCCCTATGGAATCTTGAGAGGGTTCGCATCACTCACGCACAGCCAGTCTTATTTTTTTTTTACGATGAATCTCTCATTCAAAACTTATGCTATCATTTTCAAAATTCAGGTTTTATAATAACTGGTTAATATTTGTCTCTATCTCAAAATGGAAAAATTTACTTCTTTGCTTTCTCTGACGTAAAAATTTTTAATCTTATATGCAGTTAAATGCTTTTAAAAAAATGTAGTTTTAAAAATCGGTTAAAGAAGTAGGTTTCACGCATAAAATGTTTTCAATTGTTTTCGCCGTATGTTCATGTTACCACCAAGCCAGTGGCCTACTTGTAACAGTTTAATAATAATAACATGTCTAGGTTATTAATCCTGAAAATTTAAAGTAGGCAACGTAAGTGTTTTGCGGGTAATTTGTCGTGAAAAAGAAGCGGAGTACGTACGGTCTGTTTTATGGGAATTATGCGTCCTCTTATGCGTTTCGTCTCAATTCATTTATCAGGCATTTTGGCTCCCTTGAGGCAGGAAAGGTCGAATCACGCAAATGGAAAGTTTTGGAGATGTGTTTTTCACATTAAGAGTTGACTTTTCCACCCGTTTTGTGTTCTTTAAATGGTATGCATATGGCATTCTTGCGGTTGTTTTGCTTGGCATAACCTGAGGCAGAGTTGGAATGTAGGAGGTGCCTTGCGAGCGAGGAGCGAGCTAATGTCAGGAATAATTTGTCGAAGAAGACGTTATTTAAGAGTAAACGGAACGGTGTTTGCTTTTAATATCCAAATTTTATGTCATTCCTCTCGAAGTCGTTTTGCGTTGCTGAGTAAATATCCTCAAGTGGTGGCAATTTTCATCGCACGTTCTGCGAACCTGGGGCTGTTCGAAGGGGCAGGTCGTGGCTTATTGAACCTTTAAAATGATGAATAATCATCTCTAGGTAGGTCTTTTTGCTTCCTTAAATTTCTAAGTCATTCTCCTTTGTGTGAAATGATTATCATAGCCTATTTCCTCTCTTTTGTCCATATTCCTTTAGTGAATTGCCGCATTTACACCGCGGTTTTTCTCATCGAACTAATCGTTAAAGTATCTTTTCATTATAATTTCCATCAGAATGTGTTCCTTAAGACTTAATTCCTTTCTTGTGGTATATTTTATCATTATCGGCGAAGTCTTCTCTTGTACAGCAACCTTATTAGTTTTGTTTCTTTGAATTTCATTGTTAATCATTCTAATAAAGCTATCTCTCCTTGCAACGGATCATGATCATCATCATCACGAACAATGCATCTGCTCCTTTTTTTACTGCCATGCTTTCTAGTGTTTTATGGCGCAATATGAAAAAGGTCAATGTTTCCTTAGGACCATATGCTAGCTATTAATGTTTTCCTAAATTTCGAAGATCATTCCGTAGGAATTTACTTAATTAACTTAAATAAGCTCCATTTTGAAGCCTCTCTCAATTAAAAAAAACACGTTCCGTGTATTAAAAGGCGTGTTTGTGCTACTTGAACCGTTTGCACTAATTACGAAGACGTCGCCCAGGCGTTAAAACGCGTGCATATTATACCGTTTTGTGCAGTACTTTTTCTATTCTTCCTTCATCAATAGAAGGTGTTTTGTTTGTCGTCTCGCCCGTTACAGTTGAATTCATTTGTTATGAAAGGTTTAGTTTCCGGCGTAATTCGGTGGAAATATTTGATATGTAACATAATGGAAGTCATTATCTATCTCCACTCTTACTTATTTCAGTCAAAGCAGGATTCCGCATGTAATGCCATTTTCACCTTTCACCTTGAAAACGGCATTACGTGCCGAAACCGGGCTAGGATGAAATAAATAAGTGTGGAAAAAGTCAATGACTTTCATTATGTTTTAATTAATTTTTCATTTCGTTTAATTTTATGTTAGCTCGTGTTACTGTCTCCTAGAAGTATTTTATCTTGAGGCGGTTGGGTTGGTGTGTGTGGCGTCAGGTTTTTCAGACTGAATGAGTCCTGGGGGCATCGACCTGATTTCGTCAATGTGTCAGGAATTTCGCGCACCTGCCCACGTCCTTCCGACGTCCTGTCACTCTTCCCCCATTCCCGTTTATCAATCGATAGTTTCAATCATCCCGCCCATCCACAACATTGACAGCATTTTTCCCCGAATAGCCTCGTAAACACAGAGGGCGTTCCTTCAGGCTTCCATCCCTTCTTCGCTCAAATTCGCACCGCCTCCTCTTCTTCTGCTTTCTGCTTGATTTCACAACTTTCCAACCTAAATATACCCCGTCTCTTTTCCTGAAAGGGGATTTTAAATTCAGATACACATTGTACTGGCATGGTGTGACGGCGACGGTAGAAATAAAAGTTCCATCTGGTAAAATCGACTACAATTTTCCATGATGGAGAAACGCTTAACTAGACGTGAATCTCTGAATTTCCGTATTATAGAACTTGAAAAAGGTAACGTAGTGATAGTAAAATTTTTAGCAGCAGGTTTGTATTGCGGGGCAAAGAAATGGGGAACGAATGTACATGTCAAGGATTTAATTCCTGTTGATGAATTCCATAGAGGGAAAGGAATGACCAATGGAAACTGTTGTTTCAATTTTCTGTGGGTTAAGGTAGGCGGAAGAAAATTCGTTTGGGATATAAAACTGAGTTAGGTGAGTTTACGGATATTCATCTACATCTACATAATACCCTGCGAGCCACCTCTAGGGTGTTTGGCAGGGGGTGATCAATCACCAGCATGCAGCATGCATAAGGACTCCCACGTGCACACCACACCGTCCAAAAAACGTCCCGTATACTAACAAACTACACTACTATATGCTGTTAATAATAATAATTGAATTAAGAAACATGCATTAATTTTTACATAGGTTAGTATTCTGTCACCTTGGGACGCTTTGGAGGTATCGCTAAGTAGGCAAGAAAGAGAAATAGTTAGTTCGATACGATGATCAAGGATAAGTACACGAATAAAGAGTGGACCGTTCTTGATGCTTCCAGTCCTGAGGAATAGTAGTTGTAAATAATAAACAATCTTAGGGCATTTTTGCCAGGTCTGAGGTCTACTTCAATAGTGTACAGCATCTATCGGCGTGTTGCGATGATGCTTAAAATAGGCAGTATTGGATTATTGAATTATGAGCATGTCCTTCAATATTCAGCATGAGCAATCAAGAGCATGTCTGTTTGATGAGGGGCTGCGCATGGGTATGTATACTTTGCCTTATTAATGAATTGTTATGCCGGGAATAAATCAATCTTTTCAGTCCTCATTTGTGATTGGCTTTCCTTGGCGTTCTTTTACGGGTCCGGTGGGTGTGCCGGTTTTTTGGCTCTCGCGAAAACTTTCACTCGCATTCTTTTCGTCTTCGCGAAATCCTTCTAGCCAGAGGGGCTGACTTAGTCTTGCGTCTGTAGGGAACGGAAAGTCGAATATTATTTATATAAGTCGAATATTATGATCGGTGATTTTGTTTGTCGTTGTAATTGTTTCCCTTAGGACTGTTTAAGTGTAAAAGGTGTATTACACTAGCTTTTTTCTTTATTTAAAAAAGGGTAAGGTGTATTACATCCCGGACTTCATCTTTTTTTGGGTTTACGTGCTTCGTATGGGAAATAAGATTCCATGTTAATGTTTTTATATTGTCCTATGCCTTACCCATCCATTAGTAACGTTTTTTAATTATTCCTTACTCTTTATACCGTGCCGTTGTATGTTATGCGTTACAGAGGAAATTCAGAGTGCATATGCTTCGAGATGTATTCATATTTTTTCGTCTGAAATATAGAGAAGACAAACTTGCATTTAAATTGATATAATATTTAGGCATTCTTTCCTTCGTTATGACTACAGTCCACATGAGAAATTCATTTTTGCGGATCGATTCGTTTGAATTGGATTTTTTTGTTCACGAATCAACGTTTTAAAAATGGTAAAAATTTCATTTTAGTCTTTGGTAAGGTAGAGTAGTGATTAATCATGTCTGCGAAGCAAAGTTTTTTTTGTATGTTGCACGAATGTAATTTTTGGTTGGACATTTGGTATTTGTATGCCTGTGATTGAACGAATTGTCCAAAGTCGGTCTAGACCCTAATGTCAGTTTGTCACTTAATGATTCACTGCACCACGTCGCTCCAATTGTGTGAAATAATATATTCTTCAGGATACGCGATAAAGTTTTTTTTTTGGGTTCGTTCCTCTTCCTTTTTATTTCACGACTCAAGGCTGTAATCCAGTTTCCGTAACAGCTATTATCGTCGCGCCGAGGATGCAACCCAAAAATGTCATGAGTTGGAGGGAGGAGGAATGGGTCGGGAGGGAGGATAAGAGGCGTGAGGGGATCGGAGGAGGAGGAGGGGGGCGTGGAGGAGGACTTTATTGCGTAGAATAGATGTATACGCACCGACGCAAGTACACACACTGCGGGAGGGAGGGGGATAGAGTTCGTCGACATTTCCTTTTTGCGACGGGTGAGGGAGGGGGGGGTTGGGATGTTTTCACTGCCCTCTCCTTCCCCTGTCGAAATCCCCTCCATTCGATTGTGCGTGAGTTTGTGCATCGTATGTATACCCACCCACCTCCTGCATCGCTTCCCTACCAACTCCACTCCCACTGCGCACGCGCCCCGATGCCACCCTTCTGCGTGGGAGGACTCCTTACTTCTCTGGCCGAACTCCTGTCCACGTCCTCCGCGGTTCATTGGTCTGTCTCGGGGTTTCTGTGTTGTGTAGGATGTAATCATCTCCATCCATTCAGAAAGTGATGGGCGGCATCTAAGGCTTGCGTTAACGTTTTATATTGGCGGCGCGCCGCGGCGTTAGTAGTTGATATTTCAGATATGACAGGCCAAAAGGCATTATATTTTCCTCTCTCGAAGTCAGTGATAATGGCTTGGACAATCATATCAATTTGAAAAATACTGGGTCGATTCAGGGAGCTGCGTTCAATGCTGAGATTGCTTGTTAGCCGTGCCAAAGACTCCATGATTTCTCCTGTTCGTCGTTTGGGACAAGCTTCTTTCATGTACATACTGTCGTGCTATTTTTCTGTCATGAAGGCCATTATTTCTTAGGAGAGAGAGAGAGCTTATGAGGATGTTTTGCGTAAGGAAATGGGAGCAGGGTTTTCTTCAAATATTCGAATTCCTGAGGACCTAAATGTTTTGTGCAATTCAATATCATATATTCAAATGAACCTGTAGTCCTTTTTAGTAAAAACCAGAGCAAGGCCAATCTCATGTTTTCTTTTATTTCATTCCCTCCGATCAAACCACCGGGAAAGACTTCATTGTGAAATAACCGTAAGTATATTAAAACACGCCCACTGTGTTTTAAACTCCATGCGTGTAAGTAGGTTCATTGCAGGGCTTTGCAATTTTTTTGTGTCCTTTAGGTTCCATAAATGCTTTTAGCTATGCAGGCATTAGCGGATTTAGATGCCGGCTATACTGATTGTAGGACATGTTCATGGGCCAAAATCACGGATGTGTTGTAGCAGTAGCGGTGGTGGTGATATCTTGATCCTCAGTCTTAGCCATGATCAGTAACCAAGTTACGTTAGGAAGTATGCAGTTTTTTGAGTAATTTATTTTAATCAATCCCGTTCGACTTGCTTATACTCTCGTTTAGGTTTTTGTGGATGATCGAAGACATTTCCTTCGATGCAATCTCAATAACGGCCTCGGTTGAAGATCCATTTCAGTCGTTGAGAAGTTTAGTATCCCCACCACCGATCCCCTCTGCCGGCTATACTGATTGTAGGACAAGTTCATGCGCCAAAATCACGGGTGTGTTGTAGTAGTAGTAGTGATCCCTAGATCCCCAGACTTCGCCTTGGCCGTGATCGGCACGACCGTCATCGCTTCGTCCTCCAACTCGGTGGTACGCACTCACTCGCGTCTGCTACGGTACGGCTCTCCCGCTCCGCAACCATTCCTACTTACTCTCCGTCGCCCTCCTATCTCCCCTCCACTCCCCCTGGAGTGTCCTCACTTTTCCTTGCCTGTGTGTCTCTCTCTCCCTGTGTAAGTGCAATGTGCACACAGCCCCCCCTATCGGCGTGTTTTGCCTCCCTCGCCTCTCTTCCTCTCTCTCTCGTGGTTCGTCGTCCCCTTTTCTCGCGTATTGATCCGACTCCCTCCCTTCTCATCATTCCCTCAATCCCTCCCCCTTCCCCCACCCCCTAGGGGTGGTCCCTACCCCCTCTACCCACCCTTCCCCGGCCCGTTCCGCTTCCCACCGTCGACTCTATACTCCCCCATGAAACTCTCTCTATGCCCTTCGTCCCTTTAAAATGCTCTATGGAACTATGAATGTACGGCCGCTCCCAAACCGAATGCACCGCCATGTGCAATATCCCGTTCTGTATCCTAGCTCCACGAAAGGATTGGGTGGTCGGGATCGTTCTATCGCTATATCGGTTTGGAGAACCCTTCGTTAAAGTAATGTACTTGAAATTACATAAAGCCGGACCTTAAAAATCTACCCTTCACTCTAAGCGTGGACCCTCAAGCGCTCCCACGCCAGCCTCCAAGAACCCATAAAGTACCATGACAGTTTCCACCCAGTTACTTACAGCTAGAAGAAGGGGCGACGTACATAACAATTCGCATCCATCCAACGATAGAAACGATAAAATAAGAGGGATAGGTATAGGTCTAACGAATAGGAATATGAATTCTTCTCCCCCCCCCACCGAGAATGGTACAATCTTCAAAAAATGTGTTCCATCGTCATCGAATGTGATTGCTTTTTCTTAAGCCTGTTTTACCGGTCGAATATAATTAATTTCACAACATTAAAGTCGACGCGGCACATCATCATCTGGATCAAAACCTAGGTTGAACAGTAACAAATGAATGTGGAAACATAAAGATTTTTACGTTTCATTATGTTTAGTCGATTCCATACAGTCACGCCCGAGACAACGAATTATAGGTCGAAGTTGGCAACGGAGAGACTAATTTGCACTTCCTAGTCACGGTTATCACGTACTACGAGAGTAGCGTAATTGTAGACTGCTATGGCAGTCAATTTCGAAGCGTAAACCACTTTGTAGCCGCAGAATCTCGTCTTACCACGGAACTATCGTACCTATGAATGCACGTCGGACTGCACCACGTGCAATACTCCTTCTCCCCCTCCCACCTCGTCAGTTTCCCCTACTTCCCCTTGGCTTCCTCCCTCTCCCTCTCTCTCGTATACCTCCCCTCCGTGCTTCACTTCTCCTCCCCTCCCGCCGTTCTACGTGTGCAGTGATTGTAGCCTCGACTCTGGATCGTGGAAAACGGTGACCCCGTGACGGACACTATGACCGCGAAAATGGCGGCCGTCGTTTTTTATCCCCTTTGTTCTTTTTTTCTCGCTTTTTTTATTCGTCTTTCACGTCTATCTGGGTCTGGCGACCGCATTAATTTTTCTCAAAGTTCTGCGTGTGTGTTTGCGGGCTCGTTCCTTTTTTATTTTGGGTATCTGCCCACCTTTTCTTGTCCGTGATCCTCACTCCTCCGATTTAATATCGTTCTCCGTTTCCGTTACTTATCCCCTTCTCTTCTCGATTTTGGCTTCCTGTGTCTGGTCTGATAATTTGGTCGTGATAGTAGAGTTTTAAAATAAATGGGTGCATATTTCCTTTCTTCACTTTGGAAAGCTTTCCGAACAATTTTTTTTGCATTTTTTCCTATTATTTCAAATTCCTACAGACTTGCAACTTGAATTAAATGATGGGTCAATACGGAATGTGCTGGTTTATAAATAATTCTAAAAAATTTGGACGCATAATGAATAAGACCTTACTGTTGGTACATTACAGTCGTGGATGTGTATCCGTAATTTTAATGGATATGTACAGAATAGGAAATTATTTTTTGACTCGTCCGTTCTTTGTTTACTTATTCCAGCCTTATAAGGTGTAGAAATGTAACGAATAGCTATTTTGACGTATCTCAGAATATTCTACTCTGCAGAATATTCTACTCTACAGAATATTCTATTCATACTGCATATTCGGGTTCTGAAAAAAAGCATTGCTAGGAGAGGGGAAAGTATGATGAAATCTCGTTGTTAACCTACTAATTTCTCAGAACTGTAGTCGAAAATTTGTCCAATCGCCGAGTTTGAATTGAAGCTGGAGGGATGCGAGAAAATATGCTTGAGAGCATGTGAAGTCATCATCTGATGGGAGCTGTTATTTCGTCGTCTTTGTCGGAAAAACGCGTTGATATGTCGCCGCCATGCTCGTCCTTGTTTGCGACGGTTTTTATCCCCGATGCAGGGCGTCGTCACTACTGACTGCCCCTTTTCAAACGAGTTTCTTGGTTCACTAATCGCGGCTCTGAGAGAATTGTCCCAAGGTTGGCTGCGGAAACATTCGTCCCGCGCGCCTGCCTTATCTCATGCATGACGTGGAGTTACTGCAATACTGGCATCGCCATGGCCCACAAGAGTGAATTATTCCTCTCCTGCGCGAATGAGGAACGGAATGCATTTTCATTTCGTTGTCGTCCGCAATCCCTCCCGATGGCAGCACTGCGCCACCGTTGGACGTGTGGCGGCGCTTCGCGGTCGCGTCCCTCTCCTTGACTTTCGTTTTTAACAACTGCTAGAAAAATGCCCAGGCCTGATCGATATTAATGATTTTATGATATGTGCGTGACTATCTTTTTTTGGAAGTAAATATGTAAATAACCGGAACGACTAGGAAAGAAGCCTTAATCTAGTTCATTTCACGTGGACTTTAAAGAACGTGTATAGTTCTCTCCACTTATTATTCGTTCTGTTAACCATGATTGATGAAACATGGACAAGTTATTAGGCTATTGTCTCGAGTAGCTAGTGGAATTGTAGGTACTACAAAACTATGTAGGTAGCTACAAAAGTGCTGGGAATAAAATAATGTTTAAAAGGTACATACGACTTTACAGGTTTTTGTCTTTAGGAGTTTGTGGAATTCTACAGAAGTTTTGGGATTGAAATAAGATTTAATAGCAACATACTTAGTACGCATCAATATGTTTACCTCCAATAATTATTTACTCGCCGAAAAAACTCTGGTGGAACAAAATTTTTCAGCGACATTATTTATTGAGAATGCATACATTACCTTAATTGTCGTCTTGGCTTGTATCCATTCTATAATCTCTGCTTCCTTCTTATTTTATTCGTCGTTCCAGTCTACGATATCCTGGCTTACTCTCACCTCTCTCTGAACCCCTCTTATCTACCCCAATATATATATATTTTTTCCCCCTTCCTGCCGTGGGAGCGTAGGGATCCAAAACCATGCGAGTTGGTCGATAAAACCCACCGACGAACCCGCCGCTCTTGAGAACTCACGCACCCGTAGTGGGTACATGCTTTGGTCCTGCGTTTAGCCCGCCACACATCGCGATACTATGCCTGGTGACCGTTCTTTCTTTGCCTTCTGAAATGTCCGTAGTGGATATCTCGATGTTCATTCACATCAAACGACAGCCTTAGTTTACGTAATTGTAGTGGGCGTAATATGGTGGAAATCATTTATCGTAGGAGTTGAGGTAAGTATTAAAAACTTTGCCATTTCTAAATGATGATTTATTTTCTCCGACCATGTTTTCGTGATAATGTCGGTGAAAAAATCGGTGAAACCTTTGAAAATGTTACTTTGTAACGAAGCCATGGTCGGAAAAAATAAACCACCATGCGGAAATACCTAAGTTTTTATTCCTTCAGTTCAATGCATACGCAAACCGATGCGAGCTTCCTTGGAGGTGCATCGTCCCTGCGCATCTTCGGCCAGCAATTTTTTCTAATATTAATTTTGGTATCATTTTTGCTAATCCGATTTGAACTTCTTTCATCTTGTCAATTGAAAAAAGTCAATGCACAAGGGCCACCAGTTTAGTTGACGTTTACATTTTTGGTGAAGCTTTTAGAGGATTTATTCCCGTTTTGAAATAGTATTGTGCTGCTATTTTCACGTTCTTCTCATGGCAAAAATTTGAACAATTACCTTACCCTGACCCTCTGGCAAGACGTTAACATATTACTTTCATAGCATCGTTAACATATCTTAATAAAGGGCTAGTGATTATGTATGCCTCGTTCTTATTGTTAGCACCTATCGTAGGTTTGTATGGTAGGTGTGGGACTTTTTCACCCTTCTTATGGGTTTACATCCCCAAACCAATCGTGGGATGAATGGCTGAACGAGTGAGGGGTAATGAATATCCAGAACTATATCGAAATCATCTCAGATATATTGTATCAGCAGGTCTTCTACAGTAACTTCGATCACAGTGAGTGAAATCTAACCCGAGAAACTGGCGTACTTCCACGAAAATTTTACATTATTCCGCCATATTTTTTTGTTTATTTGATGATTCGAGTACACGAATATACAACCTTACACTGTATAAATTCCATATCCAACGATTTGATCGATGGGCTTTTCTTAATTATAGGAAAATCCTTCAAAATCGTTGGCACATTAATGGCTGATGCCGGGTTTAGCTAGTAGTGGACCCTGGTCGCTTCTATAGCGGCGAGGGTTTTCTCGTCCCACCCTTCCTTCCCTATCCCTATCCCAGAGGCGTTGTCGGGCTCCTATCGCAGCGGAGCCTCTTTCCTTTTTCCTTCCCATCCAAACCCCTCCCCGGGAGCGTGGGCGTATAAGTCTCTGACTTGGTTCCCGGCCCCTTTGCGTTTTAATCTCTGTATAAATTCCATATCCAACGATTTGATCGCTGAGTTTTTCTCTTAAATAGGAAAATCCTTCAAAATCGTTGGCACATTAATGGCTGATGCCGGGTTTAGCTAGTAAGTGAGCCCTTTCCGCATCTATAGCGGTAATTACCCCGTCCCTTCCATTCCAACCCTATCCCTACTCCAGAGGCGTCGACGAGCTCCTATCGCGGCGGCGCTTCTTTCTTTGTTCCTTCCCATCCAAATCCCTCTCAGGGAGCGCGGACGTATAAGTTTTCGGGGACGTGTCAGAGCAGAGCAGTGGCGCAACTAGGAATATGCTTTGGGGGGGATGAGATGGCCTCGGGCGAGAAAATTTTTGAAAAAAGACATTACTGAATATACATTTTACGTAATTTTGGCACTAAAAATTTAAATTTAAGCAGATGCAGTTATTATATTTCAAAACTAGGCAATAATTTTAAATAACTTTTTTATTTCTCTGATGCCTTGGGGGGATCTATCCCCTCATCCCCCCCATAGTTACGCCACTGCAACAGAGGACCCACCTAGGAGTCCTGATCTCTTTGTGTAAATTCCATTTATTCGTTAAATTTCCTACTGACAGTTGTATTAGTGAAAGGTTTATTCAATGGTGAAGTAGTTACGATTATGATGTACGGTGCGAGGCCTTAGACCTACTGAAGGTATTCAAAGTCACCTCATCATCAAAAGAGAACGTGTGATTCGCAATTTGGTGTCATACACTCGTGGACTACCTTTCGGACAATTGTAGCCGAAATGGCGAGCGTATTTATGGAGAAAGCTGCAAAGTATTGCCCTGGAATGACCATCCACTAGCTCATATTGCTGGCCTCGGTGGCGGCGCAGTAAAGGGCTGGCTTTTTACACTAGAGGTCGCAGGTTCGTGCATTCGTTTGACTGTTAAATTCTTGATGTTGAAGGCCAAAGGAAGGAAGTGCTGTTTTCGGTGGTACAGAAATTAATAATCAAAGTAAACAGCCACCAGCAATAACGTTTCTATGTTGCGAGAATTCTCTCGTTTTTGGATGGCGTTCGGTGTTCTTTAGCCATGCACTGGCAAATGTCGAGGAGAGTGTGGAGTGGATTGGGCGAACGAGGGCTGGATGCTGGACAGTTTTTTGGTCCATGAGGGTGCAGTCCCTCTTTTCGAGCGTTTTGTTGCCGCCAGGGGTATCGACGGTGGCTGGGATCACTCGACTGTTTTTAACGCTTCCAGCTGGGTTGCCTCGGGAACGAGGAGCATGTTTGATGATGACGCCCCCGCCTCAGCCCCTCCACCCCCGCCACCATTTCCGGGCGTTGCCTCGGAGATATATAACCTCAACTACCACTCGCTCTTCGCCGCCCTACGGTGTGCGCTCTATTACGTAAAAGTAGGTGGAACTACGATCCCGCGCAGAAGCCTTATATGAAACCGGTCTGAGGGTCTCCAGCACGCCTTTAGTTCTTGAAATTAGTGGTTACGGCGTGGTTATTGCCGAGTTGGGTAGCTGTCATATTTGAAATACGCAATAACGTCGTCCTAATGGACGTATTGAACTAAGTGTTAATCAGGGGGTTGTATCTGGAAATTTTATTAGCTTTTCCCGCATTTTTGTCTCCGATTTTCCCAGTAATTGCCGAAGAGATTTTTCATATGTTTCTTTGTGAAAATTATTGTAATATTTGAAGTTATCAAACATTTTGCTTTGTTAAAATTGAACTAGGCAGTTATGACACTTGTAAGAATTAGAACTTTGGACCCTATTTGATTTTTTTTCGTCAGATACATTTTTAAAGCGTAGTCATAGTTTTTTTGCGCTTTGCATATAAGTGAAATGGCTCCCTCAAATAAAAATGTCCAGGAGTTCAATAGTAGTCGGAGATATAGACCTGGTCACATTGTATCGTTTTCCAATTAATGGATTATTGTTATTTAATATTTTGGGTTTATTTCCAATTTATTCATTCAATTCTTGCCTTGATGACAGCATATTTACACCATCGGCTTATGAAAAAACTCAAGTTACAAGTACTCAAGTATACAAGTATAAAATTGAAATAATGTATTATTATATTGTAAAATAGAGGTCGTTGTGTGGCTGGAACAAGAATGCCAGAAGTTGATCATTAGTTGTTATTTCTGCATTAGAAGTTACACGTTTTTTCGTGGGCCGGATATTAATGTACATTTGATGGCATACTATAGTGGTCACCTATTCTCAGAGAAGTTTGTAATACTTGAGTGCACTGAAGTTTTTTCTCACCGTTACGTAACTGAACAGGTCGCATAACAGAGCGACTACCCCCGGATAGAAGGGTAGCGTCATCTTTTTATGGGCGTGGGATCACCTTGTCTCTTCCCCGTGCTCCATGATAATCAAGGACGCTTCTGAATAATCTACGTTCACGGAAGGTGCCCGCGCGCCGCACATCGTAGTATTTACGGCCTAGTGTTTTTTATATTTAAAAAATTGACTGGAGAAGATAAACTGACGTGTCTCCCTTCTCTCTGTGGCTATAATGGGAGAGCAGTTCGTAACGTGCTCACGGGGGGAATTTATATTGAGAGACGGTGGTTCTGCAAAACATTCGCCACAGCCTTTTACGTAAGTGCTCAGACGACGAAGAGCCAGCCCCAATGCTTGTCGCCACGAGATAGGTCAGTTACGGCCAAAGAGTTTTTCGATGCTGGGAGCCTACGTGGATGTTCGTGGAAGCGGGGAGTCGTCGTTTGTTGGGTGGATATATTGGTGCAGTGGGGTGAGAGAATTAGTGAAGTGGGGGGAGGTAGTCCGAACCCCTCTCGCAGGAGTCTCATACAGACCCCTTATATGCGCTTCCCTCCATTCCTCCTCTTCCTTTTGTGCGGTCGAGACGGTGGTGTTGGTGGTAGTGGTGTGTTGCATGAAAAGCGGGGTGGGTAGGAGTAGGGCGGGTGTTGCGAAGCGTAACCCGTGGTTGCTCGCTCGCTCGGGATGTCTCGTGCAGTATTAAGGATGTAGCTCGAGTTGAGTCTTTCCCACCCCTGTCCCTATGCTGATGGTGCTATTCCTCCGGAATGGGTAGGGAGGGGTCGTCTTAGTAATGAAAGCGAAGGATGAGAAAAGGAGGAGGAGTTATAGGGGCTGGGGTCTTTATTTTCATTTTTTTGGAACGAAGAAGTAGACGAGTAATCTTGCTCCTTCACGGCCCTATCCCCTTAAGTTTCTAGTAGAGCTCTCTCTTACTTCCTTTCCCCCCTGCCGTTCTCTTTCGTCTTCGCCATGTCCACGACTTAGCTTCTCCGTTCGCTGTCTTAATTTCCATCTTCCCTGTGCGAACTTTAAGGGTTTTCTGTGGTGTGTTTTTTGTCCGGTCTACCGATCTTTTACATCTTTTTTTTTAATTTTAGAGTTGTTTGTTCTTAAAACGATGCAACCTTAGCCACCGGCGGTCACATCAATACTAAACCGGGTGTGGCCATCGTATCTTATTGAATCTCACGATCATAGTGGTTGGCAATTAATAATCTCTATCTTTTATGTTGCCTAAGTGGGCAGAAAAATCTTAATGCGGATGCCCGGAAATTTTTCGGTTTTTGCGTTCATGTAGTTTGGCTTAAAGTGACTTCCACCTGAATGAGTTCGGAAATCTGAGGGAAAACTTGAGGATCTAATTACTGTATCCAATTCCATGCTATTTATTATTAAGTTCTAATTGTTTACCGTAGATCTTCTTATAAATACACACTAATACTTGCTTTGGAGTTTCGTGATTGTGGTAGGATCAGTATTAATTTGAAACCTTCCACCACCTATGACAAAATATTATTAAAATGTATAATATAACCAATGCATTGGATAATTATTCGGCAACACATAATTTGTCGTCTATTATTCGTCCATGCTGTTGATTGCCTATAGATTTTCTATGTTGCTTGGCGAGGCTGTGCATCACCCCTTCTCACGTTAATCGTACGTACTCTGTCCGTTTACCCCCTCCTTCCCGCATCTTCCCCTATTGCCCCACCGCCCATCCCGTTGGCTAATGGTTCATAAATGGCGGGGGTTGTATCAATCGAATGCTTCATCCATCGATTCCCCCCACTCTTCCACGAACGGGTGGTAGCATTTGGTCTGCCTGCGAGTCTTTGTCTGCCTCGTCAGCTTTCCGTCGTCCGCCTACTCCTAACTGTTCTTCACCGTCCATCGCCTCGTCACGTACCTCTGTTCCTTCTCGCTGAAATGTTCCTCAATTTTATGCACATTTCAGTTGTTACCTTCAAATTTTAGGTAATCAAAGGCGCTAATTTGTCAAAATATTTCTTTACCATTCATCACCATCATTAATCAACAATCCTATTAGTTCTGCTATTTCCTTCCGATGTATTTTTTCTCTTTTACATCCTTGGGACGTGTCTTATGTAACTCATGTATGGGGCTGTCTTCCCTTCCACCTGTCCTTCTGCGATTGTTTTCATCAGGCCATCATGTCTCACAGTGTGGCCAACGAAGCTGTCCAGTCTTCTCCTTAAGGTTTTTAGAGTTCTCATTTCTCCGACTCGTCTCAGCACTCCCTTATTACTTACTCGGTCTATCCATTTTGTCTTCTTCATTATTCGGTTGCACAACTTTTCTAATGCTTCCTCTCTTGCCTTCTCTGCTGCAGTCAACGTCCAAGCCTCGCGTCCATAGAGAAACATGCACAGTGTGTAGCAAGTAAGCATTTCTTTAGTATTATCGCAGAAATTTATTTAATCAACAAAGTATAGAAAATTGATGTTCTAAAATTAATCTATAAGGGGAAAATTAGGTTTGGTTTAAGGAAAAAACTGTGATTGTAATCATTACCTATCGTTTTCCCTTGAAGAAATAGTCGATGGCCTTGTCTTTGAGGTAGTAGTGATATGTTCAAATCGTGATGGTGGTGGTGATGAGAATCATCTCGGGCTTCACTTCGTGGGAGTTTAAGATTATTTAATAAAAGGCTATTGAAGAGTCTGATATGAAGTGTTGCGCTTTTCGATGCGGGTACTTGGTCACTGAGGAAAGAAAACGACAAATGACAGAAGGCGTTCGAGATGTGGGTGTTGGGAATGAAATGGATGGATAGGGAGAAGAAAGACGAAGTACTAAACAAGATGACCGAGTGGAGGCAGAAGGTTTGGATGGAGCGAGTATGAAGCGGAGAGGGGATGCTTAAGTCCGCGCTAGAGAGAATTTTGTTAGAAAGGAAGAGAATAGGATTAATTGATGGAATGAAAGAGAATACGCGTTACTGATAATTGCATGTGGAAGTTCACTTTTGGCCTAGAGGCAGGCGCGGTGATTGCAGAATTAAGAGAATTATACCTTGATCGGCATGATAATAATGTTAACTTAACCTTCAGTAGTAATAATTCCAAATGGATCGAAAATCCAACAATTTTGGTTGAAAAATGACAATTCAGTGAATATTGTCGTTCCCAACGGCTATAAGTATCGCATTCTATGTACATATATCGATCTCAGGTGGCGCGGAGTACTTTTTTCCCGCCCAGACAGAGCGTGTCGTAGGTGTAGGCTCGCGTGGAACACGTCTCTACCCCTCTTTTTCCTTCGCCGGATCGATACGTTCTTCGTGTGTTTACCACCTCCCTTCGTCCCCTGGTGCTGTCTCCGTTTCCTCCAGTCTATCTGTGTATGGTGTGTGCATAGCGCTGGTTTTAACTCCACACGCCATTTTCTCTCCTCTCCTCCCTCAGCGTCCACACGTCCACAAGGGGTTTCTACTAAACCACCCCTTAACCCACTCCCGGCCCCCAAACTACCCTCAAACTACCCCATCCTCTGCTTCGAATCCGTCCCGCTGATACCTCTCTCGTCTGATACTCTTCGCTCCATAGTACTCCAGATCCTCCCGCACTCCCCCCCCCCTATCCCCCGTTTTCACCCTCCCCTCTGTCTCTTCCTCTTTTAACCGAGGTTTTTTTATTCATGTAATTTTCATCCGTCATGCTGGGAAGGGTAGTCGCTTCTAGTTAGTAATGCAAGTAATTCAATGCCTTATAAGTTTTTTTCCGATTGGAGTGGGTTCTTCTTGCAGCATTATACTCGATCAATATTAGAGCATTGTGTTTGGTGTTACGTCTCGAATTTAGTCTGAATGATTGGTAAGGGAAACTTTATATGTGGATGTGAGTTTAAGTTAGTGTTCTTTTCTTCCCCTTTGCCGAGGCCTGCCGTGTAGAAGGATGGGATTGTTGTAAAATGATATAAGAATAACATTTAATGCCCTTGGGTATTCTCTTTTGTGCCAACCTCACTTATAAACACTACCTTACATGTTGGAGAGAATTGAGAAGTGGATGTGAAGTTATCGTCATTTTGTGATGGCAACTTCATTTTCAGTAAATACGGGTGCTTCGTCTCATTCTTTGCTGGTGCTGTTATCTTGCTTATATGGGATGATTAGAAAGCCATGGTTATATGATAGTATTTATGAGCAAATGATTTATCTTACAAATAAATCTCAATATCACCGTATCATTTTAGTGTCTGCGGTTGAGGAATATGATTTTATCAACGAGTGTTTTGATAAGCTTGTTCATCTGTCTATGTCTAAATTATTTGGATTTTAAAGAAGCTCTAGGATTTCATTTGGACCAGCATTCGCTTTTAGCTCGTTATAAGCATGAAAAGCGATTCGCCCGCAACCATGCTACCAAGTATTGATGTTGCCTTTCAAAACTGCGTGGTTGTCCTTGTGTGTCTTGATGTGTCAACATCGCTGTCATTATGAAGTTCACCGTACTAAGTTTACCCGAGCTGGATAGGCCAATGGATAGCGAGAAATCGCTCCCGGGTGGACTAAGCTCATTTTGGAGGTCATGTTAATTTCACGTCGAGAATTTTAAAGAGAGAACATCCTGTTTCGTTTGTGGTTTTATGTATTCGTGTCAAAGTCTTCGTGTTCGCGACTGAAATTCCCTTTTAAACCATTAATGAATGGCGGAGACTTTACCACATAATATTCGAAGTAACGTTAACTACATGGAGTCAAAAGATTTGCTTATTTTGTGCAAGTTCGTTTCCCTATATGTAATGATATTATATTCAGATTTAATTACATGTAAATGCCGCCAGTGACGATTCCTTTTTGAACCAATTGCATAAGTGCCGTAAATCATTTTATCCATTTTATTTGCTGAAATATTTATGTATATATAGCGATTTATCTACTAGCATATTCTTATTGGTTTTCAGTAAGCTTATTTATCTAATTCGCTCCCATCAAGTGGCAATTTTCGGAATGGTATACTAGCCAAAAGTGCTTGCTCGGGTGCAACATTCCTCTAGAGTTCTGTTAGAGCTATCGTAATAAAGCATCATTTCTGCAAACAAGTTTGCGGCGCACACAAGGAAAACTTTGCTCATTTTAGATCGTCGAAAATCTTCGAGCCTTCTCTATTCTGAGTTTTATTATACTAGTGCTGTGTGCTCCGTCATGAGCTGAACGACTAAGCGAGTACTCTTTCTCTTGGAAACAGTCTTCGTTTTTATGAGTTGAGGGCACGTTTGAGTACGTCTTAAATTGAAGCTGTTTTGAGGCAATCTCTGTAGGATCCCTTATGTAAGGTAAATTCTTAGGCAGTAGGTCGATGAACTTCCTATTCTGCTGTGGTAGTTAAATCTATGTTAAAAGTTCTTTGAAATCGATCCCATGAAAGTACCTCCCAAGCATTTTATTGCTGAATTATGCTTCTGCATGGGCTATTCTCTTTTGATAGACCTTATTTCTGTTTATGGCCCTGTATACGTTTGATGGTAGACTGTTGTACACCAGTTCAGGATACCAGGTTTGCATCTAGCCTAAAGAAAAAAAATTAGTTTACTCTTACTCGCTCATAGCGGTGTTCGTTGTGGGTTCGTGTTCGCCTGTTGTAAAGGATATTACCAAATATCGCTTAAAGTTGATGGCAGAACAAATTTTTGTAAGTATACGTGTTCATCAGGCCATACATTATTCCTAAAACACAGCGAGATATTGAATTAGATCGTTTGTGAATTTAATTGTTTGAAGAAACATGGTTGAATCAATGTTCCGGGAATTTTTTCACAACCACTCCATTAAAAAATACCGCTTATGCCGCTACTTCTTCACAAGAACACTCTCTCCACCCTTCTTTCACCCCCTTCCTATTGCCCAGATGACTTAAGCTATCGGTCGTCTCTTCCAAAATACCTACCTAGGCTTCATTTCAAATATCTTTGCGACTGAGTGGCAGGCCCAAGTTTTTTGGGGGCGATAATGGAGGAGGAGGAGCACTTTCAGACCTTCGTGGTGTACGCTTCGTGAGTAAATTAGCTATGTTGTCGAGTGAGCAGAGGATTTTTGAGACAGTATTTAGTTTCCATTCACTGGCAAAGTCTTTCAAGGAAACATTGGAAAACCCCGCCTCTCTCTCTCTCGCCATCCCTCAGTCCTAGTGTCGCAGGTCCCACCTCCTACCGCGAAGCCTGTCGAGGTTGCAAGACTGAGCCAGGGGCAAAGATATTTGAAAAGGAATATAGCTGTCAGGTACGTCGTCAGTGTACGTCTTATCTTCGGGGTGGGATGATTCTGTCCCTCCCCCTTCATCCATGCATGGCGTCCAATCAACAAGTATTCCGTCCCTAGTATCTATTACTGTTTTGCCAAGTTTTCCCCTTCCGGCATGAAGTAAGTATCTTGCGGTGTTCATTGTGGATTAAATTCGTACATTACCTACTGCCAATTCACATTGATGCCAGAAAAAATTTGTTGTATGTATGCATTTGCATCAGGCAATGAGGGTTGTTGCACTTAGGAGCGTATTGGTCCCGCGTTCGCGTTAGAATTTTCTAACCGCCCTTGACATTTATACGCCTCATGTATACATACATGTATTTACCGCGCCGCTTCCTGCGTGGGCGATGCCGGCGACTGCATGAGTGGAACACGTAATGTCTAGAAGGCCTTCCTGATTTCGCGTTAGGTCATGGAGTCGAAACTTCAAGGGAGAGAGAGAGAGTGTGTATGTATGCATGCACACAGAATGTGTTCGTCGCGGCATACTGCTGCTTCTGCTTGGCTGATTTCCACCCGCCGCCTTTCACTGGAAAAGGAAAGTGGAGAGCTATCGTCCCTATTGCAACTCCCTCTTGACATGATTTACGTCCCAGTGATTCGGGAGCATCTCTCACTCTCGCCTCTTTCGAGAGTAAACTGAACCATTACTTCAACCACGGCTGCACGCTGATAATTCACCGTGCAACGTGCGCGACCCTGGGCTGGTTGTCACCAAATTTTAATCTATATATCCTCTGCACTATAAATGCCTAGGAAAGGATTGTTTTCGGTTGATTGCCGTTTTTTACATGTTTTTGATAAGCTTGATGTTAATGCAAATTATTTCTGGTTCTCCAAACTGACCTTAAGCGATTCGCGGATAGCGGTAGACATTCTCATCCCTAATTGTTCACGGAACAAGTTCTTGACCTTGTCCCCTTTTGAACTTGGCAAAAATGATACATTATTTTAGAAACCTCGAACTTTATATTAGAAAATGTAATTCTTAAATATTCATAATTTACGGAATGCTCTAGTCAAAAGGATATAGAAGAGTAACGACTTAAAAGAAAGTTCCTCCTTTAGATCAGATACTCTTCATCTTGTGTCATCTCGATCTGCATGCTCATCATCTAGTATCTCTCATCCTAATCTTTATATTTCTTCTTCCTCATCCACTTGCAGTTGTAATCATATTCGCCCCATAAGTATCCAATGTATCTACCTTGAATATTAATTATCTTATCTTTAATTGTGAAAGATAATTACCTTGAACGGTAAATTTCTTTCATAATTAAAGGTAATCGTGTATTGGTGACTCATTGAAATGGAACGTTTAGAGGCATATGCGTGTTAGAAAAACTGTTAAAGTAATTTTCAATATTATGCGCTGCTTGGTTTGGAATAAAGTTTTCCTCATCTTGCTATTGAAATTCAGGGTAGTTATATTTCATGATGGGTTCGAGTGGGATTCATGGTCGGCTCTTAGGGTATTTATCTCTTGAAGCGGCTGTTTAGCATTAAGCATCGGTCGTAAAAACCATCCGTAAGTATTGATGCCGGAACGCGGACTGATATTGATTATTCTCATCGTAGTTGTTCTTTGCTCTCCTATCTCCCTCCTCATACCATCTTAGCGCTATTCCTCTCTCTCTCTCTTTCCCTGCGACTACCTCCCTCCCTGCATCTCCCGCGGTTCTCCTCTCCGCGGCCTTATAATAAACTGGCTGCTGGCAGTGGAGAACGTTCTCGTGGCGTGTCCTAGATGCGCGTGTTAGCGGGGAAAGAGACCAGATAGGTTGGAGAGGGTTGGAAGGGGGCGGGGGGGGGGGGATGAGAGGAGGTAACTCTAGCGAGTCAGATTGAGGGGAGTGAGGAAATGGTATGGAGAGAGAGAGGGAGAGACAGAGAGAGAGAGATAGTGTGAGAGGGAGATCCTTCGCTCTCTTGATGAATCCCCTTTTTTCAGCGTTGCCAAATGTCTCGGGCCAGATAAGTCTCTGCGTGAAGCTGTGTTTCCACGGCGGGTGGGTTGGTGATATTTATACTGGGTGGAGAAAAATTGTGTCACGAAATTATAACCCTGGATTCCTGCTGATGCCAGTAGGAACCAAAATCACGCATGACCTCTAGGTCGAAAACGCACCGTTTTTAAATCACAGAAACTTTGAGCCAAGTGTTCCGATTGGCCGCGAGGTTTCTCTGTTGCCGAACGCTTTGGGCAATTCATAAATTGGAATACTTTACCTGCCGGAGATCGTAAAGTATCCAAGCCATTGAACAGGGCAAACTCGCGGCCAATCGAGGTGCTTGGCTCAAAACGTTTCTGTAGTTTAAAAATGGTTTGTTTGCGACCAAAACTTTTGAAGTCATATTCGTTCTTGGTGGCAATAGATGTCAAGGGTTAAAATAATCATATTGGTAAGAATTATTTTTTTTTAAGTGGGGGTGGTAACCGGTGGAGGTCCATGTGCCGGAAAGCATTGGCGAATAAGTGTCAGTTCGTTTGATGGTGAGATTTATTGATTTGTTTCGATAAACGCGAATATCGAAGGAGGTTTTTTTCATGATTTGTTGGCTGTGGGAAGTAGAAAGCCATCGATGGTGAAGGTTGCTCTTGAAAGTGTAAGACCATAAGCAATCGTAGTAGATCAAAATCCGATGATCATCAACAGCCAACGGTCATAGCTCGATGCTCACCATTACTATTGTGGGAATGTCCAAATTTGTCTCTTCAGGTGAGGCCAATGAGGTAAGGATTTTGTGGGAAAGGAAGAAATGAGAGAAGAGACTAGGCGTCCAAGTTAGCTTGCTCATAACGAAGGTTTACGTATTTTGTCCCATCGTAATTATTTACGATATTGAGGAGGTTAGTTGGAGTTGAATACATTCTGAACGGTAGGGAAATATTAATTTAGAGGAGTTTCTATTTACGTCTTTTTATGTAAAATGCCCAATCAATAGTTTGTATCGAATTACAGGGGCAATGACTTCAATTTTGAGTGAATTGGTTGATAATCTTCATTATTCCCAAGTAGGGATTCCTTAAAAATTCTAATGCACCATTTCCTCAATCCATACCCGGGCACTTGGGCGTGGGAAACTGAGTCTCTTCAACTACCATTTCTGCCACATCCACGGGGTCACTCTTGTGTTATATTCCCCTCCCTCTCGTGGAACATTGGTTAAATACTTTTTCCGCGCCAGCTGCAATGCGCGATAAATCATGGACAGCCGCTCAAGTTCAAGAGAAAAGTCTTTGAGTCCTTTCAATTCATATCTAGTTGAGAGAAAGGATATGGCGACCTGTATTGCTCCGTTGATTTTCGCCGCACATGAGATGCTTACCGTTCAGGAGCAGTTTGATTCAGAAACCAGTCCTGTAATGGGGATATATTTCTTGGCATTCTTCTTCTAAGCGCTGTGCATTTTTCGGCTGGTCCTCTTTACTCGTGGTATTCCCCGGTATTACGAAGCTGGTATTAAGATTTGGACCATCCAGACCACTCTTTAGGGTGCGGCTAGTGTTATAGCGACGGATTTGTGAAAATGTAACTCGTGCCTCAAACAGGTTAGTTGAGTCTATTGTTGACCCTGGGCTACGATTTCTTCAGCAGCCGTTAGCCATGACAGATGGAAAGAGTATGAAATACTGGATGGGGCAAGTTGGAAAGGAATACTTGTCAAGAGGTATCTATAAAATTTGTCATCTAGATATGTTGGAAATGTATCGTTTTTATGGTTGTCGTGGACGCTACGGGGAAAAAAGTCGGCGAGAATCATAGATCTAGAGATGTCAGGCCACTAGTTTTTGGTGTATTCCTTTGCGGTCTTAACGTGCACTTTCGTAGTGGTGTAATTATGGGGGGGATTAGGGGATAGGTGCCCCCCCCCCAAAGCCTCAGAGAAATAAAAAAATATTTAAAACTATTGTCTAGTTTTGGCATACAATAATTGCATCTGCTTAAATTTAAATATTATTGGCCAAAATTATGTAAAATGTATTTCCAGGCATATCATTTTTTTTAAATTTCCTGTTCCCCCGTTGCCCACCCTAGGCCCCCTCATCCCCCCAAAGAATATTCCTAGTTAGGCCACTGCTCGTACGTATTGCGATGGCTACTACATAGCTAAATCTATTGAATAAAGGTATTCTGCAGATGTTATCCGTTGCCCAAATGTATTCATGTTTGAAGAAAAAGGCAGACGATTAGTTCGTCATTAATTCTTGGTAGATGATCAATTTGAGTGTATGTCTTGAAAAGTTTTTTGGGATTGAGTTTGTGGTGCATTTGATGTAACGTCAAACTAAATCAATATAATTACGTTACTACGCTGGAAGTAGTTACGCAGTAATTTTGAGAGT
Source organism: Ischnura elegans (assembly GCF_921293095.1). Lineage (NCBI taxonomy): Eukaryota > Metazoa > Arthropoda > Insecta > Odonata > Coenagrionidae > Ischnura > Ischnura elegans. The sequence goes on from NC_060250.1 coordinate 69,837,937, forward strand.
TGTTCGGTGTATATGATGAAGTACGTACATTCGTCTCCTTTTACAGGCGCTTTTTTTTACTGGGATAGTTATCCTGGGGGCCGTTTACTTTCCATGTAATTCTAGGTCGATGACAAATCAGTAAGTTCCGGCGTGGTCTTTCGTGGAATGCTTAATTCATTATTCTCTGGATTCTTCGTATTCATACCCATTTTCTTCGTACCCATTGTCATTATTAGTTGATTTTTTTAAACTCATTTTACTGAAAGAGAATTCATCCAACGTGTTTTTTCAGACCTTGGTCACCATTTCCGCGACGCTTCTTTCATTAGGAAACGTGTTCGTGAATTAAAAACCATTGGATTGTTAATATTTACTCTTCATGATTCCCACTAAGTTTGGTATTTGATCTAATATTCCTATTTTACCCGGGGAAGTATGTTGCGGGAATAGCTTACTAAACTATTTATCTTATGTTTTGTAATTGGCTATCAATTTTTCCACTCTGTAATTCTCATCACCATAGCCTTAAGCGAGACACATGGTGTCGGATTTTTCCGCTTTTCCTTATAAATATTTTCTCTATTAAAAAAAAAATAACATTTTTTGATGCTTTGGATGGTGATTAGGGAGCAAGTCCATGCAAGGATGAATTAATTGAATGTGTTCCTTTACTCTCCTGCTGAATAAGTCGGTATATTGTGAAAGGCAAGTGTGTTTTATAGCGAGAAACGGAAGGCTTGTGTGGTTTTAAAAGCGATAAGAGACCAGGAATGTGACGTTGTGCTTTTCTCGTGCATCGCTCCAAAGTAGGTCATTGGCTTTTTGTCGCGATTTTGATATCCAAACAACGTACATGAGCTAGAGTAACTGCTCAAAGTTTAATTTCTCCTTTGATATATATTTTTGATCGACAATATTATGAGGGTCGATGTACACTGTCTATACCTAATACTTTCGCGTTCTTAATGCTTAGAACAGAAGCTTCATATTTTGTATATTTTTTTTGTCGTTTTTAGCCGTAAAAATTAAATTCGCAATTTTTATTAATTATTTGGATGTCCTATCTAGAGACTGGTAATTGAAAATACTTCTAATGTGAGGATGTTGAAGTGATTTATATGAATTGACTAAAGTGTTTACTGGAAAAATATTTGATCCGCGAATGCTAGAGCATAAATTATTTTCTCCCGGAGGAAACATCGAACTTCTTTTCCATTTATCGTATAGTAATCTCATTATTATTTATAAAACCTTAATGTTTCTTACTCAAATAAATGAAATGATAGTGTGTCTCTAGGTCGAAGGGTGAAAAAATCGGCTAAAACTGCATCAGCATGGGGTGGATGAATTTGATGGATATGTGTGGCTACTTTGGATGAGCTTGGGAAAATATTAGCCTATGGAACTGGGAAACCCTTTCGGCCGCAGTATTTGACAAGAAATATGAGTATTTTCGAAAAGGCTCATCTCCTTCATTAAAGAATTATCGTGTTAATCGAATGAACGTGAACAAAAGGATATGAAATAGGTAGCATAACAGACCACAATATAGGAGGCTGATTGGCAAGAATGGTATTCCCCCTTGAAATAAAATTTTAAAACCATTGGGCACAAGTGCGCTGCGTCAGACTAGGTGATGTTCCGATATTTCACTCAGAAAGGTGATTTAAGATGATGACTGAAGCGTAAACGCATCCCATGTTAAACCCCGTTTAAACTGTTTAAACCGTTTGTATGTCTCCCATCAGTCTACAAATCAATCATTCAAAAAGTAGTGGGGGCTTATACTTGGTTTGCCTGAGTTTTTTGCTCTAATCGAGACCTATTTGCCGCACGATAAATAATTTCAAACTGGGTCAATTCTTGCCGGAATAACGAGAATATTCGTTGCATACGTTCCGTCATGAGATAACGTGAGAGAGCGAGCGGATAAAGTTATCTGAGTTCATTGAGCGTGGGAATTCATTAGTGTCTGCTATCTTTTTCTTTTCGCCGCGCAGCAACTCCACATTTATGTTCCGCGATTTTGCTTTGGTTCAGTGCACGATCTTTCGTTAAATCAGTGAATTTAGATACAGAGCACCCGCCTACTGTACCCAAGTCGATTTGATGGTCGTTACTTTCTTGCCTTTCACCTCCTCCTTCCATTATCAATGCTAGTTGAGACTTATGTGTAAATAACAATAGTTATCATTTGAGCATTAATTAGAAGTCAAGGGCCTTTGAATTTTTCTCGGGCACGTTGTCTCAACTTCGACGAAACTCCAATTTTCACGTTGCCCTATTATAAATTTTCAAAAACTGTCTGAATGGCATCATGTTAAAAGCTCGGTATTTTGAAAACGTTACTATTTATCATATTTATTAATGTTTTAATTTTTATACATAAACCATTTTTAACGATGTCCCCTATCTGGTGTCACTACCAAAGTTACTACAAAAGTTTTCAAAGAAACGTGATTTGTCAATATCATTTCATTAGCGGTTTCTTGCCTTTGTGATCAATTAATATATTAGTGTCATGGAATATGCAGAGTTTACAATGCAGCTCATGAACTGGAGAAAAAACGAACGCATATCTGTGGATAAGAAGCAGAGACATATGATGAGGAAGGTGGAAAAAGAACCTGTCATTGCATTTATCAGCATGTCTGATATATAAAATTGATCATTCATTTTCTTTTTCGAAAGAACGGTAATGGCTGACTGTGATGCAAACATTTTCAATGGTTGTAATTTTCCCATCTTACATTATAACATGAAGAGTTTGCGCTCTAACTTTGATTAGGTTTTACTTCATCTCAGTAATATGCTTGACCAACTGCAATAGTTGTATTGTCTGAGATATAGATGTATGAAAGTGAACAATTACCGTATAACATGGCGGTTTACAAATTCTTTGCAACGTCTTACGATCAAAATGACCAGGAGGTGGTATTTATGTTTATCATGTGTTTTCATGTTCTGGTAGTGTTTTTTTTTAATTCATACTATGGACGTACTAAAGGTAACAATTGGCATTGATTCCTCCGGATCAGTTTCTTTGGCTTGCGTGTTCAGTTTTCACTTTCTCTGCGTTGACACCTTTTTGCGTGAGTTGGAAGATTTATCCTCGAATTAAAATATAGGGGTCAAAAGTAAATTGGATGTATTAATCCTTTCCTTCTGTAGATCGATGGTAATGTGTTTGATTACAAAGCTTTTATTGCTATTTAAGGGCTTGTACAAAATATTTTTTCTATTTAGTGATGAAATCTGGTATAAATTTATATTATTATTCATCATCACTGGTCAGCATTCCTAATATTGGTACACCTCTCCACTCAATTTTCCAATCAGCTAATCTATTCACATCTACGTATTTCTTCTTTTTCAAGTCCTTCTTTACGTGTTCCATGTATTTCATTCGAGGTCTTTCTTATCATTTCTTGCCATCTACTTGTCCCTCGACGATTGCCTTCATCAGGCCTTCATATCTAGAGGTATTACCTATAAGGTTGTTCCGTATTCGTATGTAGTTTTTCATGAGGCTTCTCTGATCTCCTATTTTTTAAATATTACTGCATTAATATTTGAATCGTGGATGTTGAAATCGACTTTCGGCAGTCTTCCTCTCGGCTCTCGGAAAACGAGTTGTTTTTGTCGAAAGCGCTTTCAACGCCGTTCGGTGATGGCTCGAAACCCTCGCATTTCCCGCCGTGGCAGTGAAAAAGGGAATCTTTCGGGGTCAAGTACCCCGCACCAAATCGTCTGCGATGCAGGGCGTAGGCGGTAATTGTATTCCATTCGCTTTGGGCTTCTCTCTCTGTCTCGCGGTTTAAAATACACAGGCGCAGCTCAGGCGCCGAAAGCCCTTGGAACATAAACTACTCCCCTCTAGCGACAACAAACACTCCATCTATCCCTCTCCTCGCTTCCCTTTTCCGAAACCTATGCCCTCTCTCTATCTTGCTGCCTTTTTTCTTCAGAGCCGGCCCTGATTCCCATTTCTCTCTCCAGGCCAACGCGCCCGTTTGGGATCGACCCTGAGGGCCGGCCGGTTATGATCGTTTTTTTTTCCTCCCTTTTCTAGCGTAGCGACCCTTTTCCGAGCAGAGGGTCTGTTGCCGTGGATGCGTTCATCCCTTACCCATGGCGTTTTAGGGATGCTTTGATGTTGGGAGAGTTGGCATTTTCTCATGCATCCTATTGATTTTTATCGGAAAGCATGAAAGTGTAGTGCTTGCGAATTCCTTCCCATTCCGGCTCCCCGCTGATATATGGCTGGAGAGATTTTAGGGCCAATAAGGAATGCTTTCATTTTTGATGCTTTAATTTTTTAAATACTGAAATCTTGTTTTCAGTGGTACAATGCAAATTACTTGATGAAATGACGAAGAAAATCAGCCTCCATTGCGTTGGTAGGACACTGGTAAGTGACATCCTTATTTGAGATAATGCCTTGCGCGTGTAAATTTTGATTCGTACTGCTTATAAAGCATATGATTCAACCCTCGGACAGAAAAGAATGTGAGGTCATTGGAGGTCATTGACATTAGCTGTAACACTATGGTAAATATATTATATAAGTTTCTGCTTGTATCTCTTTTATTTTAATTACCTTTATGACTAGTCAGCGTTCTATCTTAAATTGATTAAAAGTTATTAATGTTCAAACTACACTTGTGATGGCTGACATGTTAAAGTAAATTGAATGTTTCGGTGGTGAAGGCGTAATTTTATTGTTTCTATTCTATTTATTCTATTTAGTCTAACGGTGGTATTCTTGGTCTACAACCTTGTCCATTGCTTGCTTTTTGCCAGTTAGAAATAAAGACGTTAATTTTGCGATTAGTACCTATATTTCTGTAGTCTGCCTAGTAAATTATAGAAAACCCTTACCCATCTCATTTGTGCGCATTTGTGAGGTGATAATACATTCCTTTTATAGCTTCGGTTGTGAGCTACTCGTCATTAGACATTCTAAACCATAGGATTATAGCTGTGATTGAACATTTAAAGAGAAAAATCGGGAATAGCTGATGCGGGAGTATTTCCTTTGTATTGTAAAGACCAATGCCCTCCACCTTTTCAACTCGCCTCAACAAAGAGCGACACAGAGAACATAATATTAGAGCCCCAATGTATTTCCAGGTCCGACAGAAAAGATAAATTAAGACAGATGTTTTGCCGAACGGATAGATATCGGAATTAGTTTTTCCCCCGAACCATAGAGGACTTTTATAAATACTAATTGTCATTTTGTTGGAGCATTTGTTTTTATTTGTAAACGGTTGGTGTCCTAACACCCCTTGCCACACACCATTTTAGGCGGCTTGCGGGGTAATATGTAGATGTAGACAAACTATTTCAATACCCTTGATAGTTTGTTATCAGCCAGTCAGCGATTTTCAACGTTAAAATACGCATCAGTGCGTGCTGGGCATTTTAAGTAAGGGAGAAAGAATGTTAGAGGATCGGGAGGCAGCTAGGGAAAGATGAGAGAGGACGAGTTATTTGGACTTCACAGGGAGGGGAGAGGAGAGAAGTAGTTGGAGCGGCAGCTGCGTGCTGCCGGGCGCTATGCCGCTCGTGTTGGAAGGGATATATAGAGAGAGAGGGGAGGGGACGAAGGGTCGCCGAGGAGAGAGAGGTTGTCGGTCCGCCAGGGGAAGCGGCAGCAGCGAGGGAAGAAGAGCAGCGTGCGAGCTCTGTGGCGCACTGGGTTATCGGGCGACGAAGCCGTTTTGGGGTAGGTCAGTGCCCACGTGTGGGCTCCTCTTTCACTCCCTCCTCCTCTCTCCTCTTCTTCTTGCACTTGGAGTGTGTGTTTGGTTGGGGGAAGGGATGGAGGAGGCGGGTCGGGGAGCTCTTCTTTCTTTTCTCTCCCGAATGTGTTTGGGGAAAAGATGGCGCCCGACTGTGAGTGAGATTGGAGTTTGGAATCAGGACGGGTTCCAACTCCTGTCGACAATGATGAGATATCAAACGTGAGATTGGTTGCATCCAGCCTTCGGACGTAGAAGTTTTTGTTACGTGGATGGTATAATTACCGCTTTCAGTTTAGTTATTAGGGTTAGGGTTAATAAAAATGGTAATCAAAATAATTCATGCAAAATATTATTCGTATTTGAATGCTAATGCCGAATTAAATTCAATAAAAAGTGACTCAAAGATGGAAACACTTGTCGGGGCCGTTATTCTGACTACTACGCATGCACGTATATATTTATAATTTGCGCCCCTCAGCACAATGCATAGTGTGTATGTGGTCGACATTGCAAGCACAAAGATTTATGGCTGTCGTATATTTTTTATACGTTTTGCTGATTTTTTTCTTACCATGTAATGAATATAATTGATAAGTACTATGAGCTCATTGCAATCTATATTATATGAATGAAACTTAGGTCACCTAGCGGGAGGTGACGAGGTATTGTTTACTACGTATTTATTTGCGTGGAAAACATTTCTCGGACGCCGTGTAGAATATTTGAACTGACAATATTGTAGCCATAACAATTTCTGCCGCAGCTACGTTGGTTTTTTGTCATTTGGTAAAATTTTCATTTTGTTGATAAATGATGTGGGTAATAATGAAGTTTTCTAAATAAAAAAAGAAGAAACTGTCGTGTCCTAAAATCTCTTGTCCATCGTGATCTCATGCTTGAATTTTCTTTTCTGTTACCGTATTTTCCTGAGAAATCAATAACTTCTTAATGATATTTTCTTAAATTTTTATGAAGAGAATAATTTGAAGAAGTTAGTGTAGTTTTAGCGTTATATGTTACGAGTGCTACTTTGTAGATTTTTTGAGCGTGTTTATATTTTTGTTTTATTGGGACTTACGCCGTCTCTTTGAGTCAGGATATGAATATCTCATCCATATGTTATCAATAACTATTCGTACAACAATACTGGTAGTGATCGCTGGATATTTTCGGGTCGTCCATATTTCATATGAGAGCTCTTTGCCCTTTGATACTACGCACATGTTGCGTGAAATAGATGGGTTGAGAAGAGAGCGCTTATCTTTAGAACGGACGTTGACTGTTCCATCTGTTTACATCCAGGAGTTCATATCTCTCCGCGGCCCTCTTATTCCGGCTCCACGCTCACGCATTTGCGTTGATCGAATCACCTTTACGATTATAATTAGAATGGAAATGCGGCGCCCCCGTCGGCCCACATTAATTTCGCACGGATCTGGGGCTGAATGCGAGGCCGTCTCAAGGCCGACCCGAAAGAAGTTTTGTGCCGACGGCCGTGCCAGTGGCCACTCGTATCTAAATCTGGCTCGTTTTCTTGTCGGCGACGACGACGCGAAATCTTGTTTGTACGCATTTATACCATCCTAGCTCGCTGTTTGTAAAAATTGCTTTCTTTCCTCCTTATTGCCTATATTTTGTCTCTCTGTTCACGTTTGCGAGATATTGACAATTTTCTTCCAACTAAAATATATTTTGGAACATTTCACCGTCTTTTGTGAATTTTCTCTTTTTATTTACTTATTGTGTTTAGTGTTCGCCCAACCATTCGTCACCAACTGCTTAATATTTTGATCTCTTAATAAGGAAGGTAAAGTGATATGCGAACAAGTGGAAGTAAGAAAAAGATGGAAAGAATATGTAGAGGAGATTTATGCAACAGATGAAAAACCTGAAGCATTGGATATAGAAAGTGCTACTGGAGTGGATGAACTTCCAATAGAATTTTTCAAATGTGTGACAGAAGAGGGATTGAATCCGATAGTGGATTTGTGCAACAAAATATATAATACTGGGAAATGGCCGGAAAGACCTCTTAAAGATTGTGATGATACCAATTCCAAAAAAGGCTGGAACAAAAAAATTTAGAGTATAGAACGATCAGCTTAATTTCGCATGCAGCTAAAATCCTGTGAAGAGTGCTAAATCGAAGGTTAAAAAGTATAACGCAAGAAAATGCTGGTGAGGAGCAGTTTGGTTTCAGGCAAGGAAGAGGAACGAGAGATGCCATAGTACTACAGAGGATGGTTGGTGAGAGATATATGGAATGAGGAAAAGGAATAAGTCTGTGTTTTATAGATTTGGAAAAGGCCTTACATAGGGTAAATTGGAAGAAACTGATTGAAATTATGAAGATGAAGGATGTAGACTGGAAGAAAAGAAGATTAATAAGTGAATTGTATTTGGGAAAAAAGGCAGCAGGGAAAGTGAATGAAAACATGACTGAATGGGTGGAGCTAGGTAGAGGGGTTAGGCAAGGATGTTGTTTGTCACCAACTCTATTCAATATGTATGTTGGAGACATGATAAGTGTAACATTGGATGAAAGAGAAGAGGGAATAAGTATTGGTGGAGTAAAAATAATATGCATTAGATTTGCTGATGATATGGTGGTTTTAACCGAGGATACAGAGACATTGTAGATATTGGTAACAGGGTTGGAGGAAGGAATGGAAGCATATGGAATGAAAATAAACGTTTAGAAGACTAAAGTGATAAAAGTGAGAAATGTAGGTGGTATGAGGGTGGCGACAAAAGAAGGTGAAATACAGAATGTGAGAACCTACAGCTACTTGGGGACTTTGATATCTGAAGACTGGAAAAGTAGAGGCGATTTAAATTATTACATCCCTCGCTACTAGTTAGTGCTATGGTTTAGGCCCTTTGGTTTCTGCCCCAAATTTTCAGGTTTCGTTATCATTTTTCGTCCTTTTGTCTCATCGCGACACTTTTTACTCCTCGGCAGTCGCTCTGGTTGGCTTAACTGCCTCCTCGGCAAATCTTGCTTATGCGGCGGACGTGAGAGTATTCTGCTGCCGCCAAATATTTTTTGTTCGCTTTTCCTCGTTCTTTGATGTCACCGAGAACGGAAGAAGAGCTCTCTCCATTATGTTTTGGGTATGGATACGATTCTCACTCCAGGATACATTTTTTCATTTCTCGGATTAAGTGCCTATGCCGTTGAGAATTCCTTTATACTATTGTCTGGAAATCATGGCTATATTTAGTTGATAATACATAAATGTATTTATTTAGAACATTATTCGCATTAGATTCGTTAGAAAATGTGATTATTGTGTGCTTACAGTGTGCTCCGTAAATTTCTTGCCTTTGTAATGTGAAGTGTTTTTGTTATTGCTGATATTACCAAGTCTTATTTAAGAGGTAGAAGTGTCATGAGTCTATCTTTTTTAAGTAGACTTTGGTGTTTCATCGTATCTGTGCATGCCTGTGATATGCCTAGCGTTTTCTTTCAGTATTTTCTCATAAGCTACCTATGTCATGCTTGTTCCTTGATGGAATTCCTTTTAAGGAGCAATTGTTCACGTCACGTATATATCCTGATCGGCTTTGAAAAGTGATATGAGATAGGTCCGCTTAAACCACTATCGGGTTTGGAGGAATGCACTTCAAAAGTAGTCCCTCTGCTTATCAAACGCGGGACATCCCTACCTTGGCGGAGAATCCGGGGTCTAATTCGGTCAAGGTGCTTTCAACAGCGAAGGTTATACATTTAGACTTAAGATTTCATCTCAGGAACATTTTGTATTCTTATTTGGAAAAGTGCTTCAACTCTGATTTTTCTTAAAGAAACCACGTTAGATGTCGTAAATATAATACTGATATTTACGGCACAATGCTCTCATTTAACATGACTTTTAGTTGTGCGTTATCTAAGTACCTACGGTTGTTTTTGTTTACCCAGTACCATTGCCCTTTAGAAACATATTAATATGATCGGATTGTGGTATCATTTCTAATTCCCCCTACTATGTGTAATAGCAGTAATTTTCACCTAGCAGTTTATTTAAACATTTTGAGAATGAAAAAGCAGCGACTTCTGTACATTTTAGATGAAATTTAATTCCAGCTGCATGGATTTATTTCATAATCAAATTACAATCAAAGAGAGCTTAAAATCCGGGTCATAGTGAAAGATCAACCTCTGTCAGGCAATCTGGAAGGGGAAATTTTGTCCGATTGAACATTTAAATTGTTCCTGATGCGTATTATGATTCTAAGATGAAATCAGTAAATTTTAATGTATCAAATCTTCAGTAATTGACTCCGTATGAGACGGTGGTAAGTAGAATCCTTATTTAACGGATTCGTTTCAATTTCGAGTTATTCCCTGTGCTCTCATTTTCAATTCATTCGCTGAGCTCCTCAAACAGAATGTTTGTTTGGATAGCTGAAATCTCGCACGGAAGGAAGTCACAGAAGTTTGAATTGCAATCATAAGATGCAAGAGATTACAATCATTTTCCTACTTTAAGAATCTTCATATTTCATGGAATCTTCAAGTTTTCTTTGGTCTGAAGCGCGTATTAATGCCCTCAGTAGGTCAGTATAATTTAATATGCACGGTTTGTATATAATGGAATGTATCCGGTATAAACAATATTAAGGTGCGTTCCATAGTTCCATTTAGTTTGCTCCCTCTTTAGTCTCTATACCTCCTCGCAGTTGTGGAGTGTCATTCAAGCCTTGTGATTGGAATCGTCTATCGGCATTCCGGGAGCGTTTCTCGACTTCCGTCGCTCTCCGCGAGTGAGTTCGTTTCTACAGAGAGGCTTTGGTATGCGCTAACTTTCCTCTCCCCAATGTATTGTCGTGACGTCCTTCGCGGCCTGTCTCCGGCTAGCGTCGCCCGCCGGATGACGTCACCCGACTATCTTCCCTCCCCCAAACCCCGTCCTCCCGATCGGTACCTGCATAATTTAATGCTGTGCGCCCCGTCGGGTTTTGACCCTGGCCCTCTTTGCACGCGAGTGCGGTGCATCCTCGCTTGCCCAATCAACCGCGACCGCCTATCCTATAATCCTTCACATCAGTCCTACCTACTCTGTCATCCCTCGCTAAATTCTCCGTACCGAGTTTGAAGACCATTATCTCAATGACCGCTGGTTCTATTTTAAAACCAAGAACATCAAATTAAAGCTTGTTTATTTCTGCGTTTGCTGATGCCATGCAAGCTATTTTTATGGTAGTAATAAGTTTACTGTGCGTTCAGATGAGGAATTTCAGCCCATTTTGTTTTTGCTTGCCGCGCGAATGAATCGCGTTTTCGATTCTATAACCAAAAAACTGAGTGAGATATCGAAATTTACTTTCTATATCTTAAAAAAAGTAAAAAATTTTAGGTCATAGAGGCTTTTGTAATAAGACATGTTATTTACGCTCATTTGTTTGTTAGTTATGCAAAAGAGAGACCTGCTTACAGCGGGAAACTTAAACATGGAAGTAAAGAAACAATTTACAAGAACCTACATCTGGAGTATGCTCCTATACGGAAGTGAGGCATGGACAATGACCGCAGCGGAGAAAGCAAGGATAGAGGCCTTTGAAATGTGGTGCTACAGAAGAATGATGAAAATCAAATGGATCGACCGAGTTAGTAACGAGGAAGTCCTAAGAAGGGTAGGAGAGAAGAGAAGCCTCATGAAAACCTTAATAAGAAGACGGAACAACCTTATAGGCCACATCTTGAGACATGATGGCCTGATGAAGACAATCGTCGAAGGACAGGTGGAAGGCAAGAATGGAAAAGGAAGACCTCGAACAAAATATATGGAACGAGTAAAGAGAGATGTGAAAGAGAAGAAATACGTAGGAGTGAAAAGATTAGCTGATATGAGAACTGAGTGGAGAGCTGCGTCAAACCAATCCTAGGATTGTTGACCAGTGATGATGATGATGTATTGATGGAAATGTAAAACTGAGTTCTATTCTGTTAAGCACATTCTACCTTTTAGGCCCGTCCCTTGATCTAGAGTCCTCCATTGTGACCCCGCTTATGAGTTATTAGCGGAATCTGTTCGTAAGTCGATATAGTTCAATATTTATTTCGGGTTACGTGCGTGTTGAGCTATTATGTGCGATTGAGTGTGTTTTCTATCGCAGATGTTTCTTTCCACTTCCACGCCCGCTCGCCTTCATTCCTCTCGTCCCGTCTGTTTTCCATCGTGTGTCTCTGCACTTGCACGCTTGCCTCCTTTTTTGCTTCTCTTCCATCTCGCGATGCAATCAGCCTGAGTGGCGAGGGATGTATGTGAAAAATAGCGCCGTCACGCTTGTAGCGGCTAGTCGTTTCGTCGCTGTCCTGAGTCGTCCTGCGGAAAAGGACACCCCGTCAATGTCAAGTGGGTTGGTCCTAATGAAAACCATGCAGTCGCGAATTAAATTAATTCATTTTCATCTTGACTTATTAGAAAATGAAATTTATTAATCCGGGACAAGTGAGTCTTAGGTGTTGAGCTATTATGTGCGATTGAGTGTGTTTTCTATCGCAGATGTTTCTTTCCACTTCCACGCCCGCTCGCACATACATGCTTAAACATATCTTAGAAGCAACAAGTAGTGCATGCAATAGGAAGATTTACATGATGTATCAATATCGCAGAATCAGAAGTAATATTTAACAAAATATTTAACAGGAAGACAGTGTATGAATACACATAAAAATATTTGATTGTATACAGTGCAGCACAATATTTAGTTCATATACAGTAGGTACTTAGTTAACTTGTAATATTTCATGGTATTTATTTTAGAATTGACTGGCACTTTCATATTATTCGAGTGAAATACATAGTAGACGTGTGAATGAAATATTTTTCATATACATGTTAATATACGGAGTACACTATTCTTAATATATTTTTATTTTGCAATTGTCTGCGTGGTTTTTGAAGTGTTAGTTCATTAAGACCACGAAGTTAAGTAACTGAATATTTTATCGTCGTCTAGTGAATATTTTTATTCCGTCTTTAATTAATGAAATTAAAATGCAGCTGCCTATAATCCTAAGGTCATATGTCTAGTGAAAAACATTTTTATCAATTTATTTTACATGGAATTCGTCTCTTGTTTGCTAAATATTGCATAAATATGTACCGATTGAGTGTTTTTTCTTTGATGCTTAATTCCTCATTAGTTTTTTTAAACATTTTTGTGTGTTATCTGATAATATCCAAAGCACTTTGAATTTTCCTGTAGGATTTGGGCAGCGAGTATTAATGCTCTGGTAATTTGATGCCGAAATTGCAAAATTGGAAAGTGAGCTTATAATGATTAGGGTATGTTTTATTTGTGGAAATTGATGGTCCTTAACGTGATGTGTTGCTATTTGAATGCATTTCATCGCAGGATAATTTATGGGTCAACAGTTTGATAATTGGACAAATATGGTAGGTGAAATCTTGCAGTCCCGGGCAAGAATTTGGCCCAAATCGTGTGAAACCTGATTTTATCACCTCCTGAATGTCGTGTGTTCTTGTCTTCAGCAGTGAACTCCGGCCTTATCGCAGGTTTCAAAAACGTCTGCATTAAATGTCCTCGTTGGACGACTTTTTCAGTCCTGCTTCCTCTTCTCGTACATCTCTATCGTCTCTCCAGATTCCAGTGACTATTCCGTCCCTCGTCACATTCAAGGTGTCCATCTCCCCCTCTCCATGTTTACTTCCATTCCACTACCGCATTTATTTTTGGGGTAGCGTCGCGGAATGTTCGCTTTGCGGCAGTAGGCGAAGGAACGGTCCTCTCTGCCGGGTGTTGGGCTCGGTTTGGCCGCGGTGTCATGAAGTCGCTGGCATGCAAGAGAGGAACTGACTAGCTGCGAGGCTATTGTCGCGCGTGTACGACGCCCTTGGCTGTGCATTCCAGTAAGGCGTGTGCCGGCAAACTCGCGCATGTTGCGAACCCAAACGAGGATTGTTTTCGCCAGAGCATGATGTAACTTGCACTTTCTCTGAAAATGAGACTCGATTGGAAGATCCCCGTTAATTTGCTCGTATTTTTATTTATAAACTCCCCCTCGAGCCGTTTCATGGGCGTGTGTATCGGAGGGTTGGGACTAGATGCGAGTGAGTTGTAAGAAAGCGGTGGTGACGAGATTGCAGCTCAGTTTTTGTAATTGTTGTTAATTTCCTAGGAAAAAATTTCTTGAAACTTTCTTCTTTGTGCTCGTAAATATTAGTTAGAAACTCTGGTATACATGCATGGCTACACGTTACACGCATTAAAACGTATGAGTTAATGCTCGAATGCATGAACGATTTTGGTGGGCATGAACCAAATTAGAACAGGTTCTATTTTTTTGTTCACGCGGTCGCACAAGTTGGGTGGTTACACGATGCATTTTCGTGTTCATTCACTCGTTCATTCATTTAGACATTAACTCGAACGTGTTGATGTATCGTGTAACCAAGACCTTACTGACTCTATGGAGACCAACATTGAGAACCCATTTCGGATATCTGAAACCTCGCCTCATTAACTCCCCGCCTCTGCCGTTTTATGAGTGACAGATCAAAGAAGGACGAAATCGAGTCGGCATGAGTTGTTAGGAAGCAATTCTAATGCGACGAAGTAGTTCTCCATGATTTGTATCTATGAACGTTAATGGTGGATACGAAAATAACCCGCGTCGAGGTTTGTCGATTCTTTTTCACCCATCTACGCATGCGTCTTTAAGTTTGAAACGCTGGAGTCGGGAACATTATTGTTGGCCTCATTTCAGCGCTCTGACTCTGGGTGAATCCTTATCTCTCCGCGCAACGTGCTAGCGCAAACAGTCGAGAGAGGAGCTGTGTATGGGGGCATCGAACGACCTCCCTCCTGTCTCATTTCCCGATTATTAGATCACAATCTGGAATGGACCAGAAGTCTCGCTGGCGGTGGGAACCGAGTTCTTCTGGGTGTCCGGGATCATTTCCGCACGATTCGATAGATTTGTCCCTCTCTTTGTCTAATTTTTTTCGCCTCTGTCGTAAAATCGTGCGTGAACTCAATCGGTCCCGACGACGTGAAAGGGCGCAATATATGTCAAATTGGAGCGTGTTGCCCGCCTGCCTCCCGCACACGGCCTCTTCCTTCGTGTGTTGAGTTCCATTATCGGTCGTTGCTCCATATCTACGCGCCTTTATCGCGGCACAAGCCTGGATCCGAGAGCCCACCCACCCCACCCCGCAGGTGTTTTGGTGGGGGAAATATTTGTATTGACCCGAGATCGACGTAGATTGGGAGCGGAAGCGAGTTAAATATGGGAAACGGCTTTTGTCCTTTTTATTTATGAGTTGTTTCACCATCGTTGTTCAAACATAGATGTATATTTTTTTTTAATTTTGGACCTCGTGTGTCGAAAGAGAGGTCTTTTTTAGGCTGCTCAGTCATGTGAGCTATTGGGTTAGGAACTCGTTTGCTTAAGGACTGAATTGTCTTTGTCCGCTTAATTCATGCCTTTTCATTTATATTTCTGGGTCGTTTCCTTATTCTCAAATGTTCTTTGCCTGTAATTGCCCGGCTTACTTGCATAAACCCCAGAGTTATTCCTTGAATATGATATATACGAAAACATCAGGCGAGGAGAAATGATTTATCTGTTTTGTTAAGTAAGGAATGAAATTGTCTCTTTATTACTCGTTCAGGGACTCTGAATTTCGGTTGCCAAGCTTTTTCTCGTTGTGACTCTTCAAGTGATTTCGAAGATACTTTATATCGCGTTTTTTATTGCGTATTTCATTGCCCATACGCAATATTTTCGATTGAGTTTCTATAGGTACCTCTAAGCTCCTACAAGTCCACCAGCAAGGACATCCTTACCATCTTCCGTTTTAATCTTAATGCTTTTGTCAGCAGGCTCTATTCATTCCTGTGCTATTCTATCCGTTTCGTTTCGTTGAACGTACATTTGGAGTGCATTGTATATCATCAAAACTCAAAACTCATACCCTCTTTATGGGATCTTTCTTCTCAATTCATACTGTTAATTTCTCCCTTAATTATTATTTTGTCTACTTGGCCTATGTGAATATCCAATAACTTTTAACCTCTTTTCTTTCATGAGTATTTTGTGCCTGCTTTTGACTTTCTTCTAGGGTACCGTATTTTGTTGAAGATGACAGTCGTATCATTTATTTTTCTATACCTAACTGAAAACGATTAATTTTCATTTAGGACAACCCTCTAACACATGTCTTCATTGAATTTCTCAATTTTTTAGACAACTTATGCTTAATTATATCTCATTTTAAATTTTTACATTCATACCACGCATTTGAATGATATCTAAAAATACTTATATCGGTCTTATTTGAATACAGTGAAATACAGATATGTAGATTGAGTGGGAATACCTTGATATCATGTATCGAAATAGAAGACGTAAGCTCAGTTAAAATAATTGAATATTGTTCGACATCCCCTTAGTTACCGAGCTGTGGTAACGCAAACATGTTCAAAAATAAATTTTGATATTGCAATTTAAACTTCATAAAGTCGTGGAATGTGAAATTTTACTTTTCTACGTGAGACATAGGAACTCGTGTGCTCTGTGAATGCCAGTACCTACCGTTAATTGGTGATTTGTTGATGATCAAGCCGAGCCAAAAATTAAATTTTTAGTGAAATGGGAGATTGGGAGGTTTCCTAAGATGCACCATCTCAATATACCTTGAGTGGTAGAATACCGTTTATAATAATACCAATGATGAAGGGGCCACATTTTGAGGCACGATGGTCCGATGGAGACAATCGTTGAAGGACAAGTGGAAAGACAAAAGGGCAAGGGACGGCCCCGATTGAGTTACATAGGACAGGTCGTAAAGGATGTAAAAGAGAAGAAACATGTAGCAATGAAAAGGTTAGCGGATAGAAGAGAGAAATGGAGAGTTGCGTCAAACCAATCCTAGGATTTTTTTACTAATGATGGTGATGAAGGGGCGTTTACACGTTCCGTACGAATAGGGTGACATGATAAATCTTTTGGACCCAGTATTCACGCCCTAGTTGGTGGTGTTTGTGCGTGATTTCCGTCATCCCGGGCGGTGGGATTTTTGGCTCGCCTCGGTGCTGGCGACGGAGCATGCGGTAGCATCCTCATTCGAACCCTGAGAAAACACTGCGCCGTATTGACGACCATCGTGTGCGAGAGTCGGGGACCTTCCAGGTGTGCCGCCGAGTGTGACTCGTATGGGCGCGTGGGAGAGAGAGAAGCGCCACCTCCTGCCTCCTGCGTTGTTTCGTAAGAGTGCCTTCTTCTTCACCCACTCTCTCGCTAATGGACTCTCCCCTGTTGCCTCCTCCTCCTCCCTCACAACGCCCTTGCGCCAGTCTTGTTGGCTCGTTGGATCTCTTTCTCGAGTCGTCAATCAACGGTGCAGCCGATGACCCCCCCAGCCATTAACAAGATGTGGGTATCGGGTGCCATTTTCGCTCTAGGAGTACTGAACCGAACGAAAATAGAAGATAAGTTCGTTGTAGAAAATCAGAAAGGCATTTCCTTAGGTTGGATGATTCAGGGAAGATTCTTCTCTTAGGGAACTCTTCATTAAGTGATGGGGGAGGCAATTTATTTGGCGCTTTTGTCCGAGGAATATTGTTTTAGAATTCCTTTGGTATCGAGCCGTGGTTACGCAAACAGGTTCAAAAATATATTTTGTGATTACATTTGAAACGCCAGAAACTCTTGAAATTTTACTTTTCTACGTGAGAAACGGAATTTTTAATGCTTTTTGATTACCAGTACCGTTCATTGGGGGTCTCCTTATGAACAAGCCGATGGATTGCTTTCTCTAAAGTTATATTTTTAGCGGTTAATGACGATTGTAAATAGCGTTATGCCCCCTTTGTAAAGTTTGTATACAATTCCCTACGCTTATCTCCAAAAATGCTGTGTCACTACTCATAGTGAAGAAACTAACTAAATCATATATTTTCCCAGAATGCTTGCTCCATAGCATCTTAACATTGGCTGCTAATAAAACTTAAGAAATTTAGAGAAAGAAAACGATTTACTTTTTATTTGTAAAATTTATTTAATCAATTTATTGATGAAATTCAATTTTTAGGTTCCTAATTTTCTACATTTTTGTGGAAATTTCGAATGCCTGTACACTACGTAGGTGTTGCCAGGGCTCACTAATTTAGTAGTTCATGACAAAAAAGACTTGAGTAAATGTATAATGAATGAACCAAATCCACTCGTAATAACTTCCTTACTATGTACGTCGGTCATATCAGAAGTGTTAATGGGGTACTCTAGTGGGTCTGAGTTCACCATTGAAATTTTCAGGGGTTGTATTTCATGAAAGTATTTAGGGGACTCGATAAGAAATAATTAAATTTTTTGAATGAAAACATCAGTTGAGTATGATAGCAAAACTATCAACATGAGTCAAACGGTGGAAAAATGAGCCTAGCAGCTAAATAACTGAAAAATTTCGGAGTATTAAAAGAAACATTGCGTCTACATATTACCCTGCAATCCACCTCTAGGGTGTTTGGCAGGTGGTGATCAATCACTAGCATGCAGGAATCAAGAGGATACCAACATGCACACCACACCACAAGGTCATAAGAATTTTAAGAATAGTAACAAATGGTACTTCCACCTTCATGCGAAGGCAAAACTTGCCAACTACTCACGAAGACAATCTGGCTATGAAGTTCGAACATGCAAAACATACTGTTAAAAATGGAAAGAGGAAAAATAATATGCCGGCCAATTTTGATTCTTGGAGACTTTCCACATAATATGTGCAGTGGGGTTTTATCATCATACTTGGGTTGGTCCACCTTGTCGGTGGTGGAAAGTAGGGCTCCCCTCGAGAATTTGTGCGTTGAGACTGGCATATCTCAGGAGGTGAGCGGTAAAAAGAGGGATGCATCACACGAGGGAGTTGAAGCAGCGTTGCCATGGGCCTTCGCCTGGTAAAAAAGAAGCGACTGATATCTTCCGCAGGCGATCTTTTCGTTTACAGTTTCGGTGGATGCATGCGTGGTGGCGCCTCCCCTTTCCCCGCCTCTATATTTTTCCCTATCATTCACTGTCGCCCACCCGATTCTTGGGGGAGAGGGAGGAGGAGGGGTCCAATGCGCACGTGGCACTCCCGGGAGAACCCTTGCTTCCCCCCAATCTTTTGAAGACTACATCCTCTAGTGGTGGCTAGGGCGGTCTAGAAGGAACACCGCCCGCATGTGTGCGTGTGTGATCCTCTATGGACGGAACGTCTCGTGTAAGAGAGAGAGAGAGAGAGCGCGCGACTTCTATTTTGAGCGCAAGGGGGTTGCTTCAGTTTTAGACGTGGCGTGTGCTGTTTGCCCCTCCCTCCTCCTCCTTGGGAAAACTCTGAGACCCCCCTCCACAGCCTTGTAATACGCGCCCTGCTTCCAAAGCCGCTGCGAGCCATCTTCTTCTTTTCCTTCCCGGTGGAGGCACCCACGTTTCACTGAAAAATATCTTATACTCCTCTCGCCTCAATTTGCGTTCATCACTGTCTCAGAGATTCAACCCATAGGTGGATTTGGGCTGATAGGTGAGGTTTCAGCTCACTCCAGATCTTGGCAGCCTTGGTGGCAGCGGGGCAACGTCTTCGCTTGCCAAACTAGAGGTCGCGGTTCGAGTCCCGCCTGGGTATGTTACCCCTGTCCAGAGCATGGTTATTTGTGAACGTTCACTTGATAAAATTGTTGAAAACCCCGATGTAAAATGGCCAAAATGAGCTGTATTCGGTGGTTTGAGAATAAAAATAAAATAAATAAATAAAATTGCCTCGTGGGCGTGCGATAGTTACGCGTTCAAGATAGGGGGGTCCCTCTTTACGTTGGCCGCAAGAAGATTTTGTTGGTGAGTGACCGAAGGCTTCTTTTGGACTTAGGGCTTTCCGATCAAATAGACCGATGCTCTGCCCACTAGAATACAACGCTCCCAGTTGCTATGGAAATGAAAGTTAGTTGTATTTTCCACAGTTATTTATTGCGTACGACACGTTTCGCACCATATGTTTTGTACCAGGTGGTGACTCTGTGAGCCGCAACGCGTCGTACGCATTAAACAATAGTGGAAAGTGCACCTACCTATCAATTTCAATGTCGAGCTTCCACTATGTCACGCTTGAATCGGTTGAACTTTCTCCCCGTTGCGTTCATAAACATGTCAAAATCTCATGTAGTAAATCGAGAAATGTAAAATTAACATTAGTTACTATGTTACTCTCTTATATATGATTGGGTTGGGTGGTTAGGACCGTCAATATTTCTACCCTCAAGATCCGTATCATCATGCCAGCCAGTTTCTACTGTTCACTGGCGTGCCATGAACCAGTTGCGATCTTCAAGGGGGTATTTTGAAAGTGTTTATCAATGGGGCATTCATAAGTGAAGAAAGAAATTAAATTACGTAGTTAAATGTATGTGAGGTAGATGAAGGATAGTATCCGTTTTTTATTAGTACGTTTTTAGCAATCAACATAATTAAACAATAACTGTGTAAGTGTTCATCATCCCTGCATTAAAGATCGCGATAGAGAAAAAGTTAGCAATGGAAAAATTGAAGGTTTATGTGTTACTAATTATCAATTATATTCAAGCGTGCTAAAAAGACGGTAATTCACCTCGGTCACTATCTATAACACTTTTCTTGAAAGCAGTTTCCTCAAGCATCAGTGTTCTCAAGTCACGGGTGTCGAATGCCATCGTACAGTGTGGAAATTACAGAATAAACTTCGTTAGGTTCAGTAATATATTTGAAATAGCACGATTCGGGTTTTATAACATAGCTACTTCGTCAGGTATGTTTTGAAATCGTCGTGCTGTTTCAAATAATTAGTGACCCTAACAAAGTTTATTCTTTCATTCTCCATAATGGAAAGGTTTCAAATAGTTAAGCCTGAAATCATCAGTTATATGTTATCGTGCAGGACTGTTAACGTTGGCTAATTAATTCCAAATTCGTGTTAAAGTTCATGTCGGCGGTTTCTTTTTGGTTTCCTCTGTCCCGCCCTACCTGTGGAGTGTTACACTGAGTGTTGGGATCTCGACCTGAGCATTGGTTACTGATCGCTTTCGGTGACGGTCACTATTTGCTCGATTTTAAGTCGTACACATCCCACACCGTTGCCCAATGCTGAAGACGCTCTCTTCGGAGCTTTCCTGTTGACCGTGAGATTTATCGCGGAGCGAGGCAAGCGAGATTCCGCTCGAAAATTCCTCGCCGTTTCGGCTGCTACCAAGGACATTATGCTCAATGTTTATTTCCTCAAGGTTTTTTGTAATAATTTATGCCTAAATTTCGTTCATTCTAGGTAACACAATTTTCTCGATTGATTTTTAGGCCGTTTTACGCAAATACCAATATTAAATCCATTGTAGAAAACTCATAACCTAACGGGACTATTTCGATCTTTCAGAGCCTTTTCTCATGCGATCCTCAAAATTGTGCTGAGTGGCGCCACCTTAGTATAATTGCAACTAACTTTTACTTGCTCTAAGGCAGCGGTTCCCAAACTTTTTCTTTCCGCGACCCATTTTAGCTCATTCTTTTTAGCCGCGACCCCCTAAAAATGGTCGTCCAAGTTTAAGTACATTGTTCACCATATTATTAGTATCTCGCGACCCCTTTCCGAACGGCCTACGACCCCCTTGGGGGTCGCGACCCCCACTTTGGGAACCGCTGCTCTAAGGGGACATGTAGATTTTTCATTGGACGATATTTAGCCGCATTAAAAGAACCCCTCTTCCTGTTTTGAACCTCTGTCTTTTCCTCTGTAGATTCTATGTTCTTATGACTTCTATATCATTATCACTCGATCCCACCTAGTTAAACTTCGTTTTTGTCAGCCAATTTAAATGATATCAATTCATTGCGGATTATTTTGGATGAAGTGGGTGTTATACCTACAGCTCCTCTCTTTATATAAAAATTACTTTCATTTTATAAAGATACGTTCAATTATATTCTAAGGCTGGTATCGGCACTATTGTCTGTGCTACTGGCAAACATGGGAACTCATTGTCAATGTTATCAAGTAACTGCGCACTAGTTTACTATAAAATTTCACGGAGTTATGCGCGTGTGCGCAAATTACTCAGATGCTAAATCATACGCTTTTACCAAAAAAACTGGATTGGCATTTCATATCATACTTTATTTCTTTTGGTTGATCTTCGAATAATTGTCTGCGGTTGGATGAAATCTCACCTTTTACGCGGTCCTCTTCGTGCCTTTTACAGTTCAGTTCGATTTTTGTAACCGGAATGGACATTGTGTTTACAGTGGCCTTCAAGAGACTTGAAGATGTATGCACTAACGATACGATTTTTTCCCGTCATCTGCCTCTCGCAGCTTGTCTCGCCGATGGTTAATTGCATTCATTTGCTTCCTTCCCGAGACCGGCCGCTGTGCTCTGTACGAGCGACCTTCGCGCAGAGGAAGGCCGACAGACCACCTCCTCCCGTTGCAGGCGCTGCATGCCCGCGTCTCTTACACACCATGGATGATAATTGCACCTCTTGGCCACCACGGAGTTTCCTCGTGAGCGAATTAGTGAAGCACCGCAACAGAAGGGTGCAATTTAGGCGCACGTTTAAGCGACGTAATTGGAGAGCAATGAATGCTTTCCTGCTCTTCCTTCGGATGGTACTAGTAGAGAGTGAGACTAGTCGCCCCATTCACTTTCCGTCGTTATCAACGCGCGAGCGGGGACCACGCCGGAATGAATAATGCTTGCAGCTTATGGAATGAAGTATTCGTTCTGTATCCCTCGGATTAAATACATTCACGAGCGTTCAAGGTGGCTGCGTTGCAGTCTAAAGCTAAGGCCCAGAATTAAACGCTCTAGTTCAATATTGTTCTTGTAAAAAATAGTGAAACATTTAGCAATTACTTTTTATTAATTTTCATATATCTTCATGTCCGTAAGTGGGAAGGGAGACATGGGAATCATTTGTTATCAGGTTTTGCCATTTCATTCTCGGTTGCAGGCGGATAGTCCACAATCGCTCATGCTCATATTTACTTTGGGATCCATCCTCTTTGAATAATATTTTTCTCACATTACTTAGAAGAATTGATAATTCTTCCGTGCTTCAACAGGAGGCCGGTGTTGTCAATGGGGCGAGCAGCAATCAGAACGGGTTCATTTAAAAGATATAAAGATTATTTGGAGGAAGTAAGTTAAATCTCTTTGAAACATTTGAAAGTTTCCAAAGATTCACGACATTATTCATAAAATGGAAGAGATATATCTACACGGCAATGATAGAATGATAGATAGATGACCTTTAAAATGTTATTGGCTGATTTCTCGAGGGCAATAGACATTCACACAAAACTTGGAATGTAGTCAATTGCCTCAATCATTGCCCTCATCAATATATAAATAATTGCTCATTTCCTGTTCATTTTGAAGTCATTCCCGATAGATATTTGGCAATCGTCCTCCATTTAATCAGTGTCAAGAGAAACCGTATGTTCGACTTAATTTATTCCGGCAAATGAGAATATATATATAGATGCTTTAACATGCAAACCCTTCCTCATCCCCTTTTTTCCTTCCTTCAATTATTCCATCCTTTTTTAACTTTCTCCGTCTCTCTCCTCTCACTTTTTCTTCCCCCCCAATCTTCCTCCTTCCACTCATCTCCTTTGGAAGTCTTCCAGCGCCTCCTCCTCCCACGGCCAATTTTTCCTTTTCGTCCTTTTGACTCATCTCCCGACACCACCACCACCACCCCCAATACAGTCTCCTCCTCCCTTTTGCCCTCTCCCGTTTTCTTCCGCTCTTTCCATTCGCCTCCTTATTCTCCGTCTTTATCACCCATCAAGTTCACCCCCTACCGTGCACCCTGTGTTCCTTAGTGTAGCGTTCCGGCAAATGAGTCTCCTCTTTTCGAGGGATATTTGTTGTTGATGTTCAAGAGCGTGGAGTCGTAATGGATGGAACGGTGTTTCGGCTTCTCCGCGTGCCCGATGGCGTTGACTTTCTTCGTGGGTATTGGAAAAAGAGCGTTGTTTAACTTTCTTAAAGGATTTGATTTTTGTTCAAAATTTTGTATTATTTGCAAATTTTATCTCACCTACCATTTTGATTTTATGTTTGATTTAACAGTTTCCCTACGAATACAATGAATAAACATCTTTCGGTGCACTATTATAATCCATTTTCGGGTGTACGTCTGCGTGCTTAATATTTGTCTCAACGTTTCATTCCACTTACTGGGAACGTCGTCAGGTTCCCAGTAAGTGGAATGAAACGTTGAGACAAATATTAAGCACGCAGACGTACACCCGAAAATGGATTATAATAGTGCATCTAATCGCTGCGAAAACCTTAAAACTAAAACATCTTTCGGTTTTTCGCGCGGGTCAGAAGTATTGGATGCTTCAATTTTTCTGACCCGCGTTTTTATCCGAGAGGAGTTCATTCATTTTCATTTTGTTTTTAATGTTAAGTTTCTCGTATTATTGATCTATTATTATTGTTTTCCCCTCGTGTGTAACGTTGTATGTACCCAGATTGTGTGTTGTCTTCCTATTTTTGTTTAATATTTCAAAGGGACCGTATGTGTTAATGGATCCAATTTGGGGTGGTATTTTATGTGGCCGGGATTATACGCTATTACGCATTTAGTTTACTCAATTTGTTGGTTGTATAGCCCGTTAGAACGGAATGTGATCATCTATTGTTGGAATGTTTCCCTCCTACCTCAACTAACTGTCTCATCCGTATTTTCTTCCCTCTTTGTTGTCCTTTTAGTGAATGTTCCGTTCATATATATCTGTTTCTGGGAAGGCAAGGTCACTTGGGTAACATGGGTTTGGGAAACACAAAACAGAAGGCAAAACTCAAATTATTTGAAGTCAACATCTCTGCCGTTTCCTTCTAAAAGATATTTTTAATTTTATTTTGGCATGTGATCAACGACAACTTAATAAGGGGAGTATGCGCCGGTTGTGTCGTTATTAGCATTAGTTTGCAGATATTAAATAATTTTTACTATCCATGCAGAATATTTATAATAAATACCGTAAATCGCCGTCTTTTTACTCCTTTTCCTCTTTATTGTACTTTTGCAGTAAATTTGTGGCTAAGCTATTTTAATATTATTTCAATTAATTAATAACATAAATATTATGTGGCAGCGCCATAACCTCCTCATACGCGTTTCCTTGATGACCTAGTAGTGAAAGTCTTATTCTTGATATTTTCTTGACTTCATATTTTATTGTCGGATCATATACTAGTTACTGAGCCGTTGTAAAATCGCTTTGAGCAGGAAAATGCTTTAATTGACCCAGATTTTATGTGAGTGACTAGGATTGTTATCCTTGCATCATCGCTTAACTTACGGGAAACTTAATTTTTTGTGATCTAATGTGCACTTCTATTGTTGGAAACTTATTTTTTTATTGACTTATGTCCATTAATGCGGTTGAAACTTATTACTAACATGGTGGGAATTATTTTTCTCTAATTTTTTATTTCTATTAGGTTTAAAGCCTTAGCCTCATTTACGCGCAAAACCACTTTCCCTTAATTATATTTCCATCAGCATAGGATCGTGCATAAATCGCTGTTTATTTTCCCTCCTGTCTCTGTTTTATTTTTGGGCAGTTATGCTTGAGTTTGGTGTCCGCCGCCGCATTGGACCCAAATAAACATACTCCTTTTATAAATTTAAATGGGTTACCCGTTCTACTCCTCCTCCTCCTCTGCTTTTCGTCCTCCTTCCCTTATTCTCGTTCTATTTCCATCCCTCCACATTTCTTCTTCGCTTCTTTCAACCTCTGACGATTTTGAAATGGCGTAGTG
This sequence comes from Ischnura elegans, assembly GCF_921293095.1. Taxonomy (NCBI): domain Eukaryota; kingdom Metazoa; phylum Arthropoda; class Insecta; order Odonata; family Coenagrionidae; genus Ischnura; species Ischnura elegans. The sequence continues at coordinate 69,863,477 of NC_060250.1, forward strand.
AGAGCACTGTGAAATAAATAGCGACCGAAAAATATTTTACCTGCCCTATACAAAGGTTCAAGTGAGATATTATTCGAAGGGTATCAATTTTCTTCTTTTTTATTTAAAAGAATTGAACATACACAGAAGTAAACAGCTTAAAGAGTATGAAAAATTGATCAACTATTTTGATGATAATAAAAAAAAATGTTCTCAATTTTCTCGAAAATTCTGTCCATAATGGAGGATTGATTTCATTCAGCAGTGGGCTTTATCAGGATTTTCCTTAGAACCTAGACCTGATGGCGTCCGGTTTCTGGGTGAAATCTACCCTCTATCGAAGGCAAATTGCAGTGAATACTGTGAACAAGTCGATTTTAAAAATCAGCCAGTAATGGTTTCAAAGTTGAGGCCGAGAGTATTCAATTTAACTCATTAGATGTGGCTTCTCTCAAGGGCTCGATTCCTCTCATTGGCTTGAGATTTTGATTTTCCTCGGCTTCTCCGAGGGATATCTTACCCAGTTAAAATTCTGTGATGTCTCGGTGATGGTAATCATTTTGGCTTCGTTCTACTCTTGTGAGATGGAGTTATTGTTGGCCTTTGATGCTCCCTCAGTTGATTATTTTCATTCCTTGTGCTTGTCGTCCACCGAATTGCCGCCCACCTATCATAAGTCGGTGACAACGTTAGAGTTCTTGTTCATTTTCATTTGCTGGGCGTAATTTTTACTCTTCATTTTTCCTTCTTAAATCCGATCTACAATCGAATTCTTGTATCGGCTCGTGGTACTCTTCGCCCGTGGAGCAAAAGCCGAAGAATCGGCCCCTTAAGGCTGTTTTACACGGTACACGGCATTGCGCAATCTGACGTACGTGCGAAGGCGCAATCAAAATTGCGTCGTGTAAAGCGGTGAATTGCTAGAACACATGCGAGAAAGCGTGGATGCGAGACGGCAAAATAGCCCCTGTTCTAATTTCATTCATGCATTCGCGCAATTCCACGCCATTTTAAAAATTAATGCACCTCTAACCTGGGCAATTCCGTGCCCCGTTTAAAACGGCCTTTACACTAACAGTAAGCGGGTTAATCTTGTTCACTCGCAGTCGGATACAAGTAGCCAGTGCGTCTACCTCAACCTTTGGAATATCGCCCTCTCTTTTCCTCTCGAGATGTATATTCTCCCCTCGCGATCCCCTCCTCCCACGCGGCCTTCCCTCCCACAATTCCGCTCCTCGACGGTGCTTGCCAAAATCTTCTCTCTTCCTCCCCCTCCCTCCATCTCCCGCTCTCTCTGTTTCCTTGCCTTGAACTGCCGTCGCCTTCATTACATGAGATTACGCCTCCGCTCAGACGACATTAAACTCGTAGCAATGTCACCCCAAGGATATGGGGCGATCGTCCACCACACGGAATAACCGGCCAAAAGCTTATGGAAATGACCAATACAGTGGGGGTGTTCCTGGGTACTTCGTTAGGTTCACTGCTATATTTAAATAGGCACGACCCGGGTTTCATAACATGGTTACATCTTTAGGTCAATGAAGATGTAATATGGTTACATTGTCAGGTTATTTACCTAAAGATGTAAACGTGATATGAAACCTAGGTCGTATCTAATTAAATATACTAGTGAGTCTAATAAAGTTTTTTTTATTTGATTTTACATAATGGAAAGGTTTCACATAGTTTAGCCTGAAGTTGTCAGTGGTAGGTATATTCTATCAGAAATCAAGACAGACTGCACATGAAGATTTGCTTCCATTGCCTTGTTCGTCGATGACCCGTTGTAATCTTTGGGTGTTTTATCTCCGAAAATAAGATATTAATGGAATAAAAATAGAATATACGTCCACATAATGACTCGCTAGCAACCCCCTTATTTGGAGTTTCAGGAGGTGTTAAGAAATTAGCTATTAATATGTGCGACAATACTGAAATAATGCGGTGCGCGTGGTGAGATTTGACTGCCTTGGTTCAAACTAGATGTAATTAAAGCTCGTTATTGCTCAGGGTCGAAACGGATCCCGATGCCTATCCGTGTTGCAAAATAACTGGCATTTTTGCTATCTTTTCTGTCGAACCTGGAAAGATAGTTCAATTCTAAGATGATGTTCTCTGTTTCAATTACTCCAATTGTTTTTATTTTTATATTTATTTTGATATGCGAAATATGAGTAGAATGTGATTGCTGATAGAGAAATCATTTGGCCTTTCTTTCGCATTAAAGTCACGCTGTTCGTCATGTATGTGCCATGTTTTTCGTTTTCCATCTCGTTTCGCTTCCATTTCACGCATCCATGGCAGGTGTCCTTACCCCTCCCCCCACCAGAGCCAAATGTCCACAGAGGGCCTCGCGGGGCAGTATGTTTATGTAGAAAAACCTCTCCATATTCTTCCCCCACGGCCGTCATCCTATTATTTCCGCCGTCATGCACTTCCCTTCCTCCTAGAACCCATATTTCCCAACCCTTCCTCGACATTCACTCCCCTCTTATAGTCCTCTCCCTTCTAAATATTCCTCCTTCCTCTTCCTCGCCACATTGATATTCCCGCGCAATCGCCTCTCATCGCCTTCCCCACCCTCCTCCTCTCGCCGCGCGGGAGACGTTTTACGCAGACAAATGAATGTCGAATTTACGGTGTCGCTGACCTCCTTTGTCGTCGCGGGGTTCGTGAATTTTTTTTAACGGTCTCTCGGGGAGTGTCTCGCTGTGGTGTTGGTGGCGTCTGGGGTGGCGTCCTCCTCTCTGTGTTGACACCTATTGGACGGCGGTGGTGGAGGAGAGAAGGTGGTAGGTTGGAGATGGAAAGGGGGATCGTGTGGCCGGTCTCTTTGCGAGGGGATTTCTTTAGTGCGGGAGTGGTCGACTTCTGGGATTCCCACTTGCATATTCGGCCTGTTCTCGCCAGCGAATTCATATCGCAGAAAAATTGAAGTGGTTTACTTTATTCCATTCCCGAAAATTGTATTGTTTTTAGGTAATTTCTCGTCTTTTTTAGGTAATTTCTTATCGTACCAGCAGGGCCGAATAGTTATAGCCTTAGTGATATCTGCTGGAAGCGTTAGGCAGGTTAGGTAGATGTAGGGTCAGTGGCGGATCATTGGGGGGAGCTAAGGGGGTTCCCCCCTTGAATATCCATTTAGCACTATATAGAAAGGTAATTTTGTTCGGACCCGCAATACTGCTGGGAGGTTACCCCCTACTTAGCCCACCCCCTTGTCCCTATCCTGGATCCGCCACTGTGTAGGGTGATTAGACGTTCACGTGCAGTTACAATCACTGTCACAGCGCGCTGTTCTATTGGAACAATTGAATTAAGCTAATATTCTTTTCAGTTAAAGCTGATCGAGCCAAGGGGAGTTCCTCTCCACTTTCTTACCGTCTCCAGCGTAACTTAGGAGCTTCAAGAACACAAAACTTCTTTGTCCTTATTTAAACAGTGAGATAAATATTGTACTAGTATTAATTTTGATACAACCGACGGAGAATCAATGCAGTAATTTATTGCTATCTTGCAAAATAAAAAGTGCTAATTAGAAGTAAGACTCGCAATGTGGTTTAAAACAATAAACTAAGTTCGAATAATTTCTCCTCTGGTCTGCTGGTAAGTCAGGAATTCATTAGCCATTCCATGCTTAACAGGAACGGTTAGAATTTTGGTTTTTGTTATGCAATTCATATTTCAAATTTTGATGAATACCTCAGCCATATGTAATTATCTTCATGAAATCCGAATGATTACTTCAAATGAAATTTTGACTCGGAATTTTCTGTACTAATGCTCACTTGTGCCTTGAATGTTTATAACGCTGAAACGTGTCGCAGTTATATTGAACGCCTCGTTTGTTTTCAACGTTTGTCTCCCACAATTGAGGATTTTGTTCGGTGCTTATCCTCATCCTACGGTCAAGAAATTTTCCGTCATTATCTTCTCAGCGAATCTACAATTAATCGTTTCTTTGGAAATAGTGAGCAGTGTCTTCGCCGATTCAAGGTAGTGGGGTTGAAGCTGCTTTCCAATGGAGAAAAGATCAGGCATGGTGTGCTGATTACCATTATCGGAACTTGACCTTAATGACTGTCCCATTTGCTAGGTCGTCATTACCCCGAGAAGCCACTGTGCAGTAAGGGAAAACGGGATGCTTAACTCATATGGGATGAATACAGAACGGAGTAAAATCAGTGCCGATTGCTCCAGGACCAATATATTCATAATGTTATGAAAATAGTTGAAAATTTTCACCAAACAACGTAGGAGAAAACTTTTCTCTAATTTCATTCGAATGCGAAACTTGTTATGACTTCATTTTTATTTTTTATGCTGAATAGTTTCATGATTTCATATTAACTAATCCTCAGTATGTATTTATGCGCTTCACACTTAGTACTTTTATATTAAATCAGAATTTAGTCATAGTTAATTCAGCAATTGTTGGAACCTCATGCCTATAAACGAACTCGATAATCTTTTAATTGTATTTCTGAGGAAACACAGAAAAAAATATGCTCTATTCTGCCAAATGTTATGCTTTGCGGAAGTATGGTTTAAAATCTGTTTATTTAACCTACGTTACCAGTACCTAGTTTAAAAAATTATCCTTATTTTTATTTCTATCATGAACTTTCTCTCCGGTCGATCAGTTCCATCCAATTGAAAAGTCGTCAGGCTTAATCCTAGTCTTCCGGCGCGCGAGCGCGACGGCTGTGAATGCGATAGCTCGATTTAACGTGTTCACTCAGTATGCCGGGAGACGCTCAGCTTGATTTAACGTCGCTCCGAATCGCAGGTAAATCAAGTCGGACATCCTCATACGTCTCCCGCTCCAACGTCTCGGGTCTTTCGAGACACATTGTTGATATCGGAATTGAGAGCTTTTGGCCATTACATCCTAAGGAGACGCTTCGTCTTGAGATCAGCTGCGAGAGAGTGCTTTGAATTGTCGAGTGCTTCCAGAAGGTTCCGAAATGTAACTCTCCTTCCTCCTCTCTCGACTTGGCTCCATTCTGGTTTCTAATTCATTCCATTCCTTTTACCTGTCGCCATCTTCTCCTTCCCCTCTCCTCCCGTTCTACTGAGGATACTGCACCTGAGATGAGGCCAGGTTGTCCATCACCTACGCTTCTTCTTTGTGTGAACTAAGAAGTTCTTTTGGGGTTTTTGGGGGGGGGGGGGAGCTCCCTCTCTGTTGAATCATCTTGAGCCCCCGTTCCAAGAGTGTCCTATCGTGAAAATAGGTCAAGAGCCAGGTTTAAGTTTTGGATTGTCTTCGTGGGCATTCTTTACCGCTCAAGCGGTGATTAGGGCATTTTGCAGGGAATGTTTGTTGAGTGTTAGCTGTTGAAGGGTGAAAGATGAAGTTATAACGGGCAATCGGCACTAAGCGCCCACTCTTCGGTATTGAAATGCGACCTCAATAGTTTTTTCAAACACAATTTGGGGTTAAAAATAACCTCAGTGTTTTGTGTTCATTTTTTATGTGGCTTGTTTAATTTGTAGAATTTTATAGTTCGTGTTCTTGTTTAAAAACTTTAAAACAGTCACCTTTTGGGATATTTTTATTGTGCATCCCAAGATGCCGTGGATTTTCGAACTTAGTCAGCGAATCTATCAATGTATCTAAACATTTGGCGTATAAAGAGTTATTATTACCTTATTAACGCGCTTAATATCTAGCACGAAACCGCTCCAATCGCACGAAACGAACATGTAACACTCGTGAAATTTATTAGCCAGCAGTTTAGAGGTAGAGTCGGAAGCTTTACAAAGCGCTGTCTTGTGATATCCCATCGCGCGGCCTTGATCTCCTGCAGTTAGTCCGGTTTGTTCCCTTTAAACCTGGATTTCACGGGATATTACCCTCCTAAAACACGTTGCCGCTCTCCTCCCTTAGAGCATTTGAACCCATCCAGTGAATAACTAAGTAGATTAAGACGCCCACCGTAGGCGCTTTGAGAAAAAAACTGCCAGAGTTATGGCGCTGAAGAAATTCGTTCGGTCCGGAGTGCTATAAAGGGGACGTTTCTCCTGACGACTTCCAGGTGTCGCACGCTCCGATGGATTAATTACTAACGCTCGTTCTCACTCCACTCTCAGTTCCCTTCACAGTCCAAGTTCGATATCCACAGGACATAACGACGCCCTTTTTAGTCTTACTAGCTATTCGTGCGTGGGTAAAGTAAACCATCGCTTGGTAAGCGTAGGCTGGAGATAATATCGGGGGTCTCTAAGCGCGAAGCAATAGAATTCATTCACAGCCGGCCTTCATCCCTACTATTTGAGTATAGAGGTCGAGTTAATGCAAACGGCGAGAAGGTCTGCGTTATTGCTCTTGGAATCAACAATGGCGAAGCTTTATGTTCAAGCGTTACTGCCATGTAAACTTAAAATGTTTTCATAGATGCAGAGATAAAACTATATCTTTATTGTCGAGAATGATTTTTTTAGACACAATGACTTAGAGATTTCCATATGCCTAATACTTGGTTTACCCGTATGACCGATCAACTCACAAATTGCACTTGTGCACCTCACTTTGTATTGAATCTCTTGGATTGATGTATGCATGAATACACAGGTCAACACAGAGTGGAATTCACTCTTCAGTCATTATTCACAAGTTCCTTTCCATTCATATACTGAGGCAATTTCTGAGCATTTGCAGTGTATCAGAATGCAAAGGCGATGTGAAAGGAATATGATTGCTTTATTTAAGATCATAAAACAATGATTGGCTAGGCTTGATTGTTTCGTTATCGGTAAGGGTCAGTAATGGAAAGAAAAAAGAAATATGTGAGAGCTCAGCGGTGTGTATTCCACTGTCGTTTCTGAAATTTCAAATGACGCCGATTAATTTTGTGGTACATTTAAATTAATCCACCTTTTCTTAACGATTTTTTTATTCCTTAAGCACCGCTTTATTTTAATTTTTACCTATTGCCTTTAAAAATGCACCTATTCTGAAGAGAAAAAAGGTATCCGTTACCCTTAGGTTTTCGCTCAAAGTGGATGATGACATTACAGAAGATGGTGTCACACGTGTCGGTCTGTTCTGAAGGCGTCCGCTTACAGCTCCGACTTGCAGAAAAGTGAATATTTTTTTTGCTTCGCGTCCACGGTTTGGGACGAGCGAGGGTAGATGGAGTGAGTACATATTCTTCATGGCGTACGCATTTTTCTTCGCCTCTCTCCCCGCCTCCTCTCCGCTTCCTTCCTTCCCCATTTCCTCGGCGAAATGGGCGAAATAGTTGAGCTCTGCGCGTGCGTGATTGTGTGGACTGTGCGCGCGGAAGAGAAGGGGAGGAGTGGCGTGACTTGATTTTTCCCGTCGCCTGCGAGTCTGCAAGTTTTTTTTTCTTCTCCCTTCCTCCCATCCCCAAGCCCCCCTCTCCTTGCATTTTATTTCTTAATTTTTATGCGTTACTCGGCACAAAAAAATGCCGTGTTTCTCGTCCACGTTGTCGCGGGTTTCTTGGAGCGTTTTGCCCGCGGAACCCTCTTTCCAAGCCACGGGAGCACGCGTTCATTCTGTGAGTGCGTTCTTGCGAGTGGGAGCTGTCAATGGTTGGGGAATGCACTTGGTAGTACGTAGGAGATGATTGAGTTGCTCGTTAACTTTTTTTCATGCATAGTTTCGCCTATTATTGTAGACATATTTTACATTATGTTTGATGCTGTTGTCAATCTTAACAATTGTATACATATGTTGATTAGGAGAACGGGAAGTTTGGTAAAATATTTGTTGCCGCGAATCTGAACCGATTCGCAAAATTAAAACCTCACATTTTGTTCGCTTTTTGATCTGTTTTGTTCCTGAGTATGAGCGACCATCCTTTCACGAGTAAAATGGGTATGGAACCTAATCCTTTCTGGCGATGTAAAACTTTACAAGTTGGCTGCTACTTCGGGCAATTTTTTGTCGAAGTTTTAGGCGAATTCGGTGAGTATTTTGGGAGGAGTGGGCGTTTACGGATAGGTAATAGGATGTGTGGGAAACGAAAGGGTATCGTGATCATTGGGGGATACAGAGAGGGGCTATAGCCCTCCCACCCCTTTGGGATACTTTGCACTAGATAAAATGTTCATTTTCTTTGAACCCCCTACTGTTTGGAGGTTTCCTCCCAGGCCTGGATCCGGCGCTGATGGTGATGATAGTTACGCTTTTTGACGTCATTATCCCAGCAACATGTAACGTATGATTTGATTTGATAGTAAGGGCTAACAGTTTAAAACTGCGGGAAATGATTCCTGTGTTTCCCTTATCCTATTTGATGTTAGGGTTCTTAGATCGATGTTTTGGATAATTTTCATAATCTACTGGTGTGAAATTTACAATTTTACACTTAATATCTTACACTTGTAACTTAATATCTCTAAGAATCATTACAAAAATTGTAAAATTGCATTTGAAACACTAGAAGATGATCTGAAATGGTTTTTGAATCATGATGACGTTAGCCATGTCGAGAATTACTCGATTGCTCTATCATATTTTTCTCTGTTGCACCGCAATTTAAACCATTAGATCCTGGCTGATATCGGTATCGTGTTGATACGCAACTTTCCGACTTCCCTCCGATATGGTTATTCCATCATCGGGAGGGGAGTCAGTGATCGCATTTCACTTTCAATAAATCGCTACTAAGCCCGAAGACTGCGTCGTGCGAGCAGTGGACGCGGGCGCCTGGGAGCAAACAAGCACGCACCAAAACACACACTTTCAACTCCTTTCCCTCTCCTCTTTTCCTTTCCTCCTCCCCCTCCGCTTCCTTGCTGCTCTCGAATTTCGACGTCACGCCCGTAGTCATGGAGACGGACGCCGGTGTGGCATATTTGTGGCCAGAGTGCAGTGGGTCCTTTCAGAAGTCTTCAAGCCTGCCTTGGTCAGTGCTTTATCAGCCCCTTGCTAACCACAGTCAATAAACAATAGCCATACTTTTGACTTCGAAAATGCATAAATGACTTGCTGAAAGGAATTTAGCGAAAAGATTATTCAAAGAAATGATACATATTTCCAAAAACAAAAATAGTTACAATGAAAGATCAGACATTAAAAATTTAGGCAAAATTAATCATAATTTTTTTTATTGATAGGTAACTATGAATGAGTTAGCTTGGTTACCATCAATAAGCAAATCCAATTCATTGCAAAAAAATAGAGCTCAGTGTTGAATTTTGAATCTTTCTCAGGCTAGACACTGTCTTTCCGCCATTCAACGGTATGACCTAAATTAGTTTTTGGAAAACATTAAAATTTTCTTATAAAGTGGTTATCTAGTTTTTGAAGTCGAGATGGATGTTTAACTCATTCATAACTATTAAATTGGTTTTCGTATTTTTGCCACATATCAGTAAACATTAACCCAATTTTATTTTGAATCATGTAGCGTAGCGTGTGCTTAAAAGTCTCATCCGATCTCGTCTCATACTTTAGGAGGGTAAGTATGTAAATAATTTCAAACTATATGAGTAAAGTTTTCTGCACCGGGTAACCACCACTCCATTTCAGCCTACTCAGGGCTCGAATCGTGGAAATCCGGTGGGAATCAAGAGGAAATTAATTTAAGTACACCGGGATTAGCCACAGTGATAAATTTACTGAGTCACTTAAAATGCACAAATATTGCGAAAAATCAGCGGAGAAAAAAAGTCTTGACTGGGATTCGAAACCGGATCCCTCGATATCCGACCGAGTGCTTTAGCCAGTTAGCGACCGAGGTGACATTCTTCCCTGCGGACTATACCGGACAAGGTGATGTGAACTGCAGTCGATGTCGTGCGAACGGCGCCATAGCCGGAGAGAAAAGCCCGAATTTTGAACAAGAGGTGTTCGCTCTAGACCAGGGGTTCCCAAACTTTTTTGTACCACGCCCCCCCCCCCCCCCCGCTACGCATATCAGCTTTCCATTTTGCAATACCCTATTTCCACGGTGCCGTACATACCAACTCCTACTTGCAAAGTACTTGTACTCGTACAAGTATGTGCCTACTTGATACGGTGAGTAGGTAGATTTTTTTGTTCACTATTGAATGCGGTAACGCAGAATGGAAAGATTACAATTATGAAAACTTAGAAATAATTTATTTCAAAGATCTGAGGAAATTATTTTTGTAATTTTTTTATTTATTTCATTTGGATGTCACGCCCCCCATGGACTTTCTCCACGCCCCCCCGAGGGGGGCGCGCCCCCTAGTTTGGGAACCCCTGCTCTAGACTAATATAAGTATACCGGGACTAGCCACGGTGATAGCTTTACGGAGTCACCCGCTAGAGAAATCCAGAGAAAAGTTTACCCACTTGAATCGTCAGGAAGGCGTCAGATTTTATTACAATGCAGAAATATTTACGATGATGCAACTTGCTTATGAAAATCCTTAAATTCCGTGTGGTCCTAAATTGCAATGGTGGATTTTCTATACTACAATCGTGAATTTTTTTATTCTTGCTTACCATAAGAAAGAAATGTATTAAATACATTGACGTAGAATCATAATCAATGGTCACGAATACTTAGTTGGTTTCATGCATATTCCCTCCTATTGGCTCCTTTTTTCCATGGACTAATCCATATTTTCATGCATGCGACACTTGATATCCTGCTCAGCTCACCTCCCTACAAGTTAGTTCACGTTTCGTCGTATTTTTTTGGGAGAATCGGTTTTGTCTTCCCTGGATCATTTTTCTTTGCCGTAAAATGGCTCGTTTCTACCGGATGCGAATAAGTTCTGGCAGTTTCATTCGGAAAGTTTGCCTTGCAAGCTCGAAAAAACACGTATTTTCCTCGGAAATTTCCCGCGCGCCGTCGCCTTAAGTTTCCGGAGTCGGAGCGGCGCAGATCTCACATATCGATGAGATGCGAGTGCATGCATGCATGCATATTCTTCCCCCCTCCTTTCGCCCTCGGCCTTCGTTTTTCCGTCTTTGTGTACGGGCCGCTCGCGTCCATTCTCACAAACCTGTCTGATCCTTGTCGACCCTCAAAATCTTAGTCTCTCACTCTCGAGACGTGTGCATCCGCGCTAAAAGTGCAATCTGAGGCAAAAAAGAGAAGAAATGGAAGTAGAGTAAGGAAAAAAATCAGCGGAAAGCAGAGCTTCTCAGATGGCTCGCCGCACGCTTTTCAGATGCAGACTCGAGTGACGTCAGCGGCACTCTCTCCCTTCTCCCCGCTCCCCCCCCCCTCACGTCTCGCCAGCACTATGCAATCCTCATTCCCATCTCCGCGAAAGCTCTGCTCTTTTTTTTTTTGCCACCCAGGTCATGAGACTTTCCTATACAGCTGCTATTGTCCTTCGTCTTCTTCCTTCCACCATCTCCTTTTATAATAGACTCGTACCCAACCCCCTCTCCTCCTACCCCAGGTACTCTTCCTTTCGTGGTGCAAAGTTTACGGCGTTTCTTGGAGATCCCAGACGAGATCTCAGTGGGTTGCATTTTATTTCTGAATATAATACACTAGTGTTCATGAGGAAAGTGTCGGAATTTTCCCTTGAAATTATCACTAAATGATATTACATTTCGGATCACGGGGTTGTACGATAGTGAGCAGCTTTCGGTGCTTTGCATTTTATTTCTGAAGATATTAGCATGAAGTGTTGATGAATAAACTTGAAAATTTCATGAAATTATGACGAAATGAGATTACATTTCTAATTACGGGGTAGCACAATAGTGAACAGCATTCGGTGCGTTGCATTTTCGTTCGGAAGACATTTACACTTGTGTTCATGAGAAAACTGTCGGAATTTTCACTTGAAGTTATGACCAAATGATATAACATTTCAAATCCCGGGATTTTACCATAATTAGCGGCATAAGGCGATAGGTTATCTGCTGTAGGTTATAGGCTGTAGAGGATCATGCCCACGGGAGGATATCAGAAGCTAAAGACCCTTTACTTTGGAAGTGTGTCTGCCTTTCTTTCGCTTTCATTGAAAATTTTACCGGAGTGATGTCGGTGGATGTGTTAACTCAGTGTATAGCTTTTCATTCCGTAGGTTGTTGTGGTATGGACGTTGTAAATTTAACTGATAAGGATCTCAATCGAAGTTGTTTAATATGACTTAAACAAGGTTTCCTTGAATGCGTGTCCTATATCCTATCTGTGTCCTGGTTGAACTTAATTGTTTATCAATGAAGTTTTCCTCATGATCAACAGATCGTAAGACTTCATTAATTATCAGGTCACCAGCATTAAAGAAGTAATTTTTATGTTTCGAGGGCCTCCGAACAAAGGATTTATTATTATTTTTTTCAAACAGTGTTTTCACCAAGCTTGGCGTCTGTGTTAATGTGCTTTGAAGTGTTTACTCGGCTGCAGTATTAGATTGAATGATTCCGCATATTGAGACAAGTTATTGTAGTCACTTACTGATGCATTTCTTTGTAGGCCAGTGATAATTGTATCTGTGAATGGGTATAGTTTTATTATATACCCTGCTATATATTTGGTGACTAATTTTCCATAGTCTTTGCAGTAATCATTGAAACATTGTCTACGTCTGGCGTTCTTCTATTCTACCTATCCGTCAACGATAATTATCCGCTGGCTAATGTGATGATTATGATATGTTTACGACCCGGTTGAAGAATACTTAAAAATATTCGTTTTGGACGAGCTAATACAACAGCTCTGGTGAACCTTAAAATTCCAACTCAATTCCTTCCAATTAGATTGAAATCCTTAAAACATCAGTGATTATAAAATGGGAAATATCTCGTTCTCGCGCGTTTCGCTTAATTTTTTCGTATTTTTCCCCGAACTCTACCTATAATTTAAAAAAGTCGTGCTCCTGGTTTCTTTCCTTGAGATTTTGTGCGAGTACGTTCCCGCTATGATTTTCACCTTCCCTCCGCGCGTTGAGAGGAAAGGCCTTTCATTTTTTTTGGAGCAGCCAGCCACATCCACCGCTCCATGCCAGTCGTCTCTCTCCAACCCAGACTCGCTCCCAAATGTGCTCGGCGATGACCCACATAAGATGGGCGGAGCCCTTTTAGCACGCCAAATGACCCCATGCCATTGTTTTCCGTGAGGATTGTTATTGCAGGGGGGAGGAAAGCCGCCACATCCACTGAGATCGCTCCAGTAGCATTGTTCGATGGAATTGAATCAAGGGCAGACATCCTTCGGTTAAAAAGGTTCTTCAACTTGTGATATCCTTCCACGGCGGTGATCCTCTTCAGTGGTTCTCGTATCGTCTTATTGCTTTTAGAAGTACTACTCCGTGATTGGTTGAAGAAAATACCATAGCCCTTTTCCCGTAAAATTTTTACTTTGGCACTGCGCATTTCAACCGCGAGGTCATCGTCAGGTACATAGTGTCATAATTTTGCACATTACTACTCCGTGATTTAAATTCGAAGTTCATTTCGTCATAATTTCAAAGGGAAATTACGAGTTTTCTCATCATCAGCTGTACGTGTGCACAATAAAATGATATGTTTCGTTTTGACATTCTGATGGCCCCTGAATACCTATGAAACTTTTCGTCGTAAAGGTCGATCCTGTTTGGTGAGACACCGGATTGCAAGTGAAATGAGAAAAAAATACGTAGTGTAAACAGCAGAAGGATTCGAGTGGAATGAAGTTCAGCTTCGTCGACTTCTCTTTATTTCATTTTTAGCCTCCCTTGGGGGTCGTAAGTTTATAATCCAATAAGTTTAGTAGCGATTCGTAACTGAACTTATTGGATTTTAGCAGGGATAACCTTAATATTATTTACATGCATCCTGCTCTTTTTATCCTTCTTATGTTGTACGTTTTTTATGGGTGAGAAATAATTGTGCTTATACTGAAACTGATTTTTATTTTTTAAATATATTCATAGTTTCGTACATATTTTTCCAAAAATGATGGTTAATTTTTACCTTCAAAATCGTAATTTAATGAACTTGACCGTTATTATGATGGCGATGTCAAGGGTTAGTTATGTATTTGTAACAGTTTTTGAACTCCTATGTATTTTATCGACATCCTGCGTAATATCTGGCGTCCATTAATTATGCTCTTAAGAGTGGCATTTTCTTTTAAACCACAAGTATTTATCAGAGGAATCTTGTTGTATGCCACTGATGTTCATTCCCATCACTGTTACGTATCTGTATGGTTCATGCTTATTTTTGTTAAGCTAACATCGCAGCGTCACAGCTCAGTCGCCAACATGAGCATTGATTACGATGGGTGAGCCGCGTACTGGAAGTATCGCTATGATTGCGTTGTTGAACCGGTGCCTCACCCATAAAGGAAAAATTCACTTTCGTCGATCGTTTTAAGATAACTTGTGGCAACACGAATAGTCCCTTCGCAAATCTTTCTTAAAGGCATTTCATCGGAAATGTTTCGTGTCGCTTGCATGGAGAAGAAAGCAAGTTGTGCATTGCACTCATGGCTGGAAGCTTAGCTACCTTCATAATATCTTCCCTCTGTCGCTCGAAAGATTTCCCTCTCCCTTCCTCGAGTGTTTCCCAACCCAGTGTCGTTGTCTCTCCTGGCTCTTCGAGGGAGATTTCTCCTCCGTCTCATTGGCTCGCATAATGTGTGTGACGTAATTTTGATTCTGCAGTCCTTATAAATAGTTGGTCCCTACCCTTTAAACGCTCTATCCTTGGCATCATCTTCGTAGGGGCGCCCGACCCACACCTCGCCACTTTCATTCAGTGCATTCTGAAGTTTATGAAGGCTCTCAATGGACGCTGTGAACTTAAAATGAAATAGTGGCCTCGAACGTTGCCGTTCACCTCTATGCTCCTGCACATCGGTCATTTATCTCTTCAATAGGCACTCGAAATATTTGGCTACACTTTATGGAATAGTGGCTCTGAAAAATAAATAATTCTTTCTTTATTTTTCTCTTAGTTACTTGCTACGGTTTTAAAATAGGATGTTGCAATTAAAGTATTTTAAATATACCCTAAGTAATGATATACTCTGTTGAAAAATAGAAAATGGAATGTTTTCAATATTGAAGTGGGATTGTGCCAGCACTGCCTGGATAACCTTCCCCTATTTTTGCTAGTTCGTGGTGATTGAGCTGTGGCTTCATGTTGGTCATTTAAGCTGGTAATAATTTCATTGCCGATGATTCGGTTAATTTATGAGTGCTATTAATGACCATTTCTTAACAATATTGCAATAATGAATGAAACTAATTAAGGATATCTTTTCTTTCCAGGTTGGTGTACCGAGTCTATTGCAGCAATCCCAACAACATCGCCTGGGCAATATTGTCTAATAATAAAACACAATTAAGGTATTTCTCGTAATAACTGTTGTGATAGCTTTACTTTTCATGTCATTGTGAAAGATGCATTGCGCTCCAGGCGAATCAACTGAAAAATGTCTCCCGGGTTCCCAATAGTGTTTTAGATCAAGTCCTTCACGACTTCACACAAAAAATGGTTGATGGTGGGACCAATATCTTGCCTTAGCAACGTAGCTACTGTTCACGTGATCGAATGCACGACCCTTCATTTTGTAAGTAAACAGATATGCCCATGTACAAACTCACCATTGAGCCGCCATTGTCCACCATCGAGGTGGAGAATCCATCGCATTTGGCGTTTCGAGCTGGGAATGATAATCATCACCTGAGGTCAATGGAACGTGACGGACATTGAAACGTCGGATGCAATGGATTCTCTCACCCGGCTAGGAACCCGGTCGAACGTGTCCTATTTGCATCATATTTAAAATAATTTGATCATTCTTACTATCTTTTCATTTAGAAATTAATTTGTTATCCTCAATTCTTTGGTCCTTTACGTCAGCTCCGTTTGTTTTTTTTTTACTATGTATATTTTTTTTTCGGGAGAGCTGCGGGGTTTCGTTGATACGGCGAGCCAATCCTCAATCGCGTCCCCCTGCCAACCGACCCGAAAATGGGAGGCCCGGCCAAATTTGTATGTAGGTCAAAACTCCCCCTTCTCCTTCACCCTCCCTCCCCTTTCTCCCTCTCTTCACTTCTCTCTCTATATCTCACTCCCTCTCTTCGAGTTCTCCTGCCCCCTTCTCGTTCTGAGGCGAGTGAAAGCGAACGGGTTTTTCTAATCGCCTTCTGACAATGAGAGGGCAACGCCGCTCATGGGAGGGCGAGAGTGTTTTGTTTTGGTGGTAGTCACTCCGATCATGTAAACTGTTGATGTATTGCTTGGAGAAAATATTGGTGCCAATATCAGAGGAAATATTTTAAGTATACCGCGTCAAGCCACGGTGATAACTTCTCGTAGTCACCCGCAATGCACAAATTGTGTGAAAATTCTATAGAGAAAAAATCACTCACCTTGCCCGGGATTCGAATGCGGATCTCCCTATTTCAGAGGGGAATGACGCCTACTTACCTGACTAAAGCACTTGACCGGAAATCGGGGTATCTTGGTTCGAATGCCGGTGAAGGCTAATTATTTCGAACTGCGCGGTCTTAAAGTCAGTGAAAATCATGGAAATCACCAGCGTGACTATTCGGGTTTCATGCCGGTTTAATTGGTCCATTATTGTAGATGATTCGTCGCCGAGTCAATCTATCCCGGCGAACAGCAAGAGAAATCTTCATCGATTGGCTACATCGGGAAGGCATTCGATGTCATGGTTAATTAAAGCTCATTCATGGTTTATGCCCTAGAAATAGACACCCTGGTACTTCCCACACTGTATTTTCCACCTGCTATCAAAGTTAAAGCATTTTTTGTCATGAGGGACAACTTCTACTAACTGGGGCGTATAAGTTATATGGGCACTCCTGAGGTTCAAATTATACTAGTACTTAGCCTGGTTAGTAAGGTTTCCGCTGGTTTCTTGGGTTTTAATTTTACGGTTGTGAAATAAACTTATCCTCTTGTTCCCTTTAAAAGTTAAATGTAAACTTTTCCCCAGAGGAACAATGATATATTTTTTTCTGCCTGCAAGTCACTCACGGACTTACATCGAAATTATGTCTCTTACCAACCAGTGTTTATCGGACCATGCTCATTTTAGATTTTAACCGAAATTATAGTTTAATCTTGTTCAATTTTAGCTCGTGGGGGCGCAAGAGTTTCCGGGGTGATATTTAGTTTGTAAGCCTCACGCTTCGTCTCGCGGAATCTGCTGCTCTTCTTTTTTTTTGGCCCACTTCCCAGAGGATCTCGCACTGGCTGGTGGTTTCTAAAAAAGGAAACTGTTTCGTGCTCCTTTTGAAAGGCTAGAGGGATGTTGGTTGATCCTCGAATGTGTGTGCTGGCATTTGCTCATTCAGGGCGACAACCCACTTTGTCAAGAGTTCTCCTTATTTAGACTGGGTCCAGTCCCGAAAATGATCGATTGTACGAGCGATCGGGCGCCGTGTAGAAAAGGTGAGCGGGACTGGCTTGGAGAAAATGACGCAGCTCCAAGAACATGCTTGCTTACCGTATACATGAGATCTGACGGGATTTTAATTGCATGTAAGTGAAGCCAGCCGGGGGAAGTCAGTCGTAGAGTAAAGGTATATGCGAAAAGTATCTATATTTGACGTTAAGTAAAGTAAAACTGAATAATCAGAGATTGCTGAATTTCTTTTACAAGCAACTGGGGATATAAACTCGATTGTTTCTGGCTTTACTTTGTGAAAATCCATTGTAAACAATAAGTAGTTATGGTAATTTTTCACACGATTTATTCAAGACGACCGGTTTCGTCGCAGAGGCGACATCATCAGGTACAGAAATCGTTATTTTTACAAAATAACGGTTTCTGTCGCCTTTGCGACGAAACCGGTCGTCTTGAATAAGTCATGTGAAAAAGTACCATAACTATTTATTTTTTAACTGGGGGTATAATCAGTTTCTGTGCATCTCTTAGAAAAAGGAGACGAAATAATTATTAAAGTCATTATGATGCCCTTGATTCTCCTGAAAACGGTGTTCAAGTGGTTATTAATCACCGATAAAAGGTAAAGATGGAATGTGTTCAGCGGAAGAGTCTAAAACATGAAGACGCATGTCAGAACAGCGACAAAAATACACTGGATTGTCCTTGCATACTATAGAATGACAATTATTTTTTTACTCTTATTTCATTATGCATGGATTCCATTTGAGTTACTGGGGGTTGGTTCGACTGACCACACGGTCATTTTACACTTACGTTTTGGCGGGGAAATCATGGACGGCAGCAAAAAATCATATTTTGGGGCAATATCGCAAGTTGAATATGCACCTAAAGTGTTTTATTTTCGGCATTTTTGCATGGCTTTTCCTTAACTCGTAGTCTTTAGTATCTCTTTAGCTTTAAAAAATTTCAGTCGTAGAAGTTTTCCGTCCCTTACCCTTCTTACAGTATTTGTAATGACTTAATCGTTGCCCATGCGTACAAGTGAGGGAGAGAGAATACGCTTGACCTGATTTCCTCCCATTCATTGAGGGAAGCCCTACCGAAATGCCATGATTGAACTTTCTAACGCGGAAATACGCGGCAGCGGTAACGCAATCTGTCCACCATCTAACCTATTTTTGAGTTTTTCGAAAGCCGTCGTGCTCCTGTTCGTTTATTGCCCGCGTGATGCCGAAGTGGATTCGCCTCAAGCTTTCCTTTTCTTCCCTGGTCTTGGACTCGAATACGTCGATAAAGTCCTTTTTTAAGTTATTAAAAGCAAAACCAACTGTTGATGCATAATTGAGCGCTTTCGCTCCCGTTCTTGGAAAATATAATCATCCATGAGTTCTTCGAACTCACTAATCCGGCCTGTGATGGCGATGAATTGCTATTTTTTTGTCTATTTGAATAAGAGTCATATTATCCACAAATTTCCCAATCTATCGTCGTGATGTAAATTTTGATAAAATACTTGTGAAAAAACGTAATTACTCCTTCATAAAGAATTAAACTACATCGGATGGTTTAAAGGATTTATCCAGGCGATAAATATTGGGCCATATTTATAAATGTGGTCCCTTCATGATTATACTTAGAACCAATATGTTTTGTGCTTTTTTGTTGTTATTATTATAATTCCGCCGAATACTAGAACGGCTAGGTCATACTTAAGTGTAATACATTAGTGGAGAGCTGGAGTTTCATTTTTAAGTGATATTCTCACCGCGAACTAGTTCGATCTCCATTTATAAATTATTTGTATGTTACATATTTGAAAAATGAATCACAAAAAATTGGTAAATATATTTACTCACTTCTTGAGAATTCTCTTGCGGTGGAAAACAAAATGAAAAAAATTTCTATTTTTACTGCATGTCTTTAACTTTCGGCTCAATGCTGTAGCCATTCACTCACGTTTTTAGCATATATTACATGGATGTAGGCTCGAATACCAAAATCTGCGAGATTCCTGACTTACCCGCGTTGTTTCCGCGACGTCGCATTCCCTCGTGTAGTGGCACATTTGAAGTTGAAGTCTCTGTCCCTCTCGTATCCGCACCCGCGAGCCGTGTGGTCGACCTCTTTATTTATTTCTCCAACCCACGGTGCATCATGTGGGAGATGAGCGTTTAAAGTTCATTTTTTCTCACGGCTCAATTGTCGCGTATCAACAAGTCAACGAGTGTGCCCGTGCATGATGTCATCCTCGCGGTGTGGTCTTTGATCTTCCCTCGGAATGCCATGGTTACCGCCAAAGCCTCCAACACTCTACTCGCCTCCCCATTGCTGTCGACGAGGAAAGAATCCGTTTCATGTTAAAAATTTATCTTCATCGGAATCGTATCTTTGCTCTTTGCCTACCTCTTCTCTCGTGGCGAAGTATTGCGTTGGCTGAAGGCAGTCCTAAGGTTCTGTGGCCCACACGTGATTTAATAGGATGGGATTTACTTCCTTCATCCTTTAGTTTCTGTGATAATTTTGAATGTCTTATTATTAGAAATAACTTCAGTTAAGTTCCCTGGATGCGTGATTGGGTAGTGATGCCCGTTTTCTGTAAATTATGTCTTGTGTATTCAATACTTCATTATTTTATCCAATTTAAGCTACAATACCAGCTTTCTTTAATTAGTTTTCAGTTTGTTCAGTTGCTTTAATTCCAAATCATTTTCAATAAAAACTATTTCCCTGACGGTTACAACTATATGTTTAGGCGAAGAATGCGTGCATAGCCACTGAAACTTAGTTAAGAAGACTATATGAGGGCTATGTGATGAATTATCAATGACGATCGCCCGCTGTGAATTTTCATTGCAAGCAGGTAGAGGAAGGAATTATTTTTGTCATTGCTTAAACCTAATTATCATTTGGTACTTCCACGTTTTGAATAAGAAATATTGGGTGTCTTCGATGATAGGAACTCTGTTTATTACCTCAATTGTATTTTTTTGCCAATAACATTCATATATTAATTACTGTTGGTTGAATAATTTAAATTGCTTATTTGATAAATCACGTGCATACGAAGTCCTTTGAACGAGCTTGTCATTGAAAAATATCCTCCTAGCCGCTATGTGATGTGTGTGTGGTATTTCTCCCGCGTTCCAGGTGTACGGAAACCTCCAAGAGCTCGAGGTGCTGGGGAATCTCCTTCCAAAAATACTTCTTCAAACGACCTCTATTTCTTTCCTCTCTGTTTATTTGGCAGTCCTACCCGTCTACGTGTCGATGTGCGCCCCGTCGACTGATATATTCTGCGCATGGCCACATGGGCCTGATCCTGAAGGACTGCGGCCTCGACCCAAAGGCCAAATGATAAATAATGGCGGAAAGCGTTCTCAAAGATAGGCGGTAGAGCAGCATTAAACATGATGTTATGATTCGGCTATCTAAATTGAAATGGGCGATTTCGTTATAAATTCGTCGAGAATATATTCTGCTGGTTTTATCACCGTCCCTCAGCCTTGCTGCTTGCTGTCATGCTGTTTTTTTATGGAGGCTATAGCACGCAAAATATTTCATGGAATAAAAATATTTCGAGCAATCCATATAGGCCCAGCTTAGGTTCCAGGAGTAATGTTTCCAGATCATTCACATTAATAATTAAACAGAATTGTTTTTTATGATGTATTTTACTTTTGTTTTTTGTAATCACGACATTTGTGTTCTAGTTTTAATTTGAGTTACATCCAACCTTTTACACCATGTTAATTGTGCCCATGCGAAACTACAGAAATTCAAATGAAATGTCTGAAAATTTTTAGATGGAAATCCCAATCTCTCGGTTTAACGCTCGGGAAAGTATGTGAGGTTAGATGAACATAATTTCAAATTTTCTTTTAGATGACATTGACCTCTTTTCTTGGGGGAAGCAGTTTCATAGGACCCATCACTTACTCTCAACCCGTTCTTAAAGATTGCTACCCTCTACTGTGTTACGTCTTGTAAAATACCTATCGAGCGGCCTTGACTGATTTACATAAATGTCGTGTTTAGTCGTTTTCCGCTTCTATTTGCTAGTTGAAAACCTAACGTTATCTTTAAATCTAAAAATCTTTAGATTTCAGGGTACAGAGTATAAACTTTTTTTCAACATGTAGCTACTTGTGTGTTCAATTTAAAAATGTATCTAATAAATATTTGAGGTAGAAGTTTCAAATTTGGAATGGAGACAAATGTAGAAAAATATTCTAAATTATTCAGGCTTAAACATTGAAAATGATAGCTTAAATTTTTAACTGGAAATCGAAAAAATGACCGGTCGAGCGGAAGTGATGCTTCTTCCTCTTAAGTAGAATTATATTATATGGTAGTTGAAATAAAGCACTATAGTCGCCCTCGTAAATAAAAACCATTACAAAATAATTAAGACCTCCGAGGCCCGGTGTTGGAGGAGGATGCTGAAGATAAAATGGACTAATAAAGCGAGAAATAAGGCGGTTTGTAGAAGAAAGAGCACTATGGATCACTTTACGCCAAAGAAGAACACGGTGGATTGGCCATGGCTACGTTGTGAGACATTATATTTACGTGGGAAACATAACGCAATGAAAAATTGATTGAAAAGTCCCTTGGGGTTCAAGTTCAAGTGCTCAAAAGCCAAGGTTCAAGTGCCTAGGACAGATCAGCAAGGATACAGGGATACAAGCCTCAGGGAGGTAAAGGAATTTGGTTGGTATTAAAATAATTACAAAATCGTCTTTATATATAAATCGTCCTATATCAACTGAATTTAGGGCGCTATATAGTCCTCACTTAGAATTAAGTTGATGGGCACGCATCTATGTGCATACATCAATGCTCTAGTTGGGAGCGAATTCACCCAGGCGGGATTGAAACCCGCGACCCCTGGAATAGGACTGAACCCCGCAATAATAATAATTTGCCTTATTATACAAGCGAATTTAGGACAGAGTTGTCCTCTCTTACAATTAACTTGTTAGACATTCACAAACATCCATGCCCTGGATGGTGGTCAGGCCACCCAGGCGGGATTCGAACCCGCGACCTCTAGGTTGGCAGTCGGGGACTTTACCCCGGCGCCACCGAGGCCGGCAATCACCGAGGCCGACGGATTAGTGAGAAATAAAGGGGTGAAGTATAGTAATCTTAGGATTGCAATAATATCCATGTATGAATGTAGGCGCCCTCGGTTCGTGTATTTAGATGGGAGCACCCATTGGAGCAAAAGCATTCTCCCTCTCTCTCCTTTCTCCCATCGCCCAAGAGAGAGAGAGAGAGAGAGAAGGCCTTAGCGAGAAAGTGAGCGCGTTCCCCTTGGAATCCCCCTTCCTCCCTCTCTCTTCTCTGTTTGCGCGCAGTGTGCCGGAGAATGTCTATGCGGCTGGAGACCGGCGGCGGCCTTGCGCGTGGATTCGTGGCCCGTTTTCTCTGCCGGTGACCCACAGGTGCGCCTTTCGGCCCCCCTTTCCTCTCCCGCCCGCGTTTACCCTTCGCTCGCTCATCTCGCTTATTCCCCACCCGTGAGAGTATTCGCCGTTAGTACCATTAAATCCATACTGGGCAATTCGTGCGAAAATTTTGCCCTTTCACGCTATCAAGGGATAAATATGTTAAGGAAACGGTTTAATTTAGTTTTAAATGGAGATGGTGTAACGTAATTTCTTTATACGTCTTCTCGTGCAAAATGATGCAAAACATATGAATACAATACAGGCAAGAGAGTTTGCTTCCGGTAGGCACAATCATGTCGTCTGTTACTGAATAATAGCACAAAATTCACAAAACTTCTTTAAAGACAATATTAGAAGTAAAAATATGTAAGTATTCTATTAAATTTTTCCAAAATAAGCGGACCTAAAGCGTAGAACTGATATATTTATTCCTGTAGATGATCCGCAAGGTTTAAAATTGTCGGTAGTGAACATTTTTATGGTGTTTTCAAGGCTCTAATTTTAATTAGTGTATCTTAAATATTTATTTCTTGACCGACCGCGTTAACGACTACATTTCGTCGGCCCTCCACAAGAAACTTTTCAAGCAACGACCTTGAGGATTGGCGATTTTGGCAACCAGAAATGGGGATTCCTTCAAGGCTTTGACGTCACAGCCTTGATAATGTCGCGGTTCGGTGATTTTGCGTCCTTCCTGAAATTTCAAGTTGCCGTTTGAATTGCGTCGTTCTGATGGTGCTAGCCGGTTTAGAACGCTTACTGTTGAATGGATTGAATCATGTTGGCTTGCGGGGGAGTTTAATAACTGGTTCGCGGCTGTACTTAGTAGTATAGTCTAGGACAGCAAAAATTACAGAACAGCACTAATAAAACTGGGAACCATCGCTCTTGTATTTGGTCCTTTTTAATGTTTTCTGTATTCAATGTTTTCTGTATTCACCAAGCTCTCTTTCTTCGATTAGTCCTATAAATTAAATGAAGTTTATGGGTATATAATGATTCATAAAGCATATAATGATTCATAAAGCAAAAATGTCATGGATGTATTTCTGGGATGTTTCCTCAAAATCCCAGATTTATGAGATTGCGTTTATTTTTTTGCTATGAGTGACAGCTCATGAATGCGAATTGATGTGGATGGCAGAGTCAAGAGTCGTTTACCCAGTGAGTTCTTCGCACCTGGAAGTAGATATAAAACTGTGAACAAAAATAAATTTAACAAGTGAACATAAATAAAAAAGTATGTATGTAATGTTGATTTAGCTTCTTCCTGTGTACTATTGTGCATCATTTATAGCGATTTAATTTCCTCTGAATTTTAATTGCAACAAAGGAAACAATTTGAGAACTTGATGATTCGAAGCTGGTTGTGACGTATAAAAAATTCCTTAATAACGTAATCGGCTTAAGGCGAAAAATTTGGCGTGCATCGGATTCTCCGAGAATTTGGACATTAATGAGATGGGAGATTGCTCAAGTATTAAATATTGCTAGTCTATATTCGATCAAATCTTTCGCCTTTTTGCGCCTTGTTCTTTGTGTTCACCGCCATGGCTTAGCCGAATTCTTCTTATTTTTGGCTCCAGCCTCTTCAACTGTTCTCTCGTGACGGTGTTCTCATATAAAAATCCAGCCCTCTCGCTGGATACCTGAGTATTTAATCCGCCCTCGGCCTATTTCTTCCTTGCTTTAATCTAAATTCCATTCGAATGGGGAGCTAATTGCCTAATTAATCATATTTAACGTAGTTTGTTTTATTCTTTTATCTTCTGACGTATATTTCAGTCGACGATTGCCCATCCAAACGAGGTTCCTAACTTGAATTGGCTAGAATGATCTTGAACGGACGAACGATAATGTTTGGCATTTATTTTCCTTCGATACTTCTCCTCCTCTTTTATGCCTGTGATAGTGAATCTTTATTCCCTGAAATGAGAAGAAAATTGAACACCATGAAATCAATGGAAAGTAAGTATTATGACCGTAATATGCTTTTTCATTCGGAACGAGGTCTTTCACTAAGACCAGAAATCGAAAATCATTAAAATATTTCGGTAGATACAAGGGAATTATAATCTTTCGACGAAAAATAAATGATTTGAGCTATTATGCAGGGTGGAGAAAAATTATGTCACGAAATTTTAACCCTGAATAGCTGATGGTCATAGGAATCAAAATTATTGATGATTTTTGTGTCGAAAACGCACCATTTTAAAACTACGGAAACTTAAACCAATCGCTCCGATTGGCAACGGATTTTCCCTGTTGCCAGATTGTCATGCCCTGAAGATGATGTCAGAGATAGCCATCGAAACGTCGGCATTTAAGCAACTCACCCGGTGGAAAAGCCGAGAAGATTTCACCAAAATCGTAAATCTGATTTAGTGTTTTCCATATGGCGTGAAACGTATGAAGTCTTGTCGAAGAATACCATTCATGCAAATCGTCCTTCATAAAGTTGCAGAGTGTTGGCGGTAGACATCTAGGTTATCAGCGCGTTCCACCACATCTCGCCTTGCAACCATTGGATGGATGCATGCATGCACTCTACCCGTGGGTGTTCTCTTTCCTTCTCTCTTTCTCGTTACGGCACGTGATTTGAAATCGTTCCGGGAAGTGCGTTGGGTGCGTTGTCGCATGCCTCTGGGCGTGGGCGTAGGCCATCGAGTGGAATAAGCGAAAGGTGGGGGTTGGGGGTGGGGTATTACGAGGGTGAAGGCACGGCTAAAGTATTTTGGCGCCGTTCCTCGCTCGCAACCGCCCGTCTCAAAAAGAGGTTCGCTCACCGGCGGTTACCTCACACGCATTCTCGTGCGTGGTGTGTGTTGTGTGTGTGTGCGTGTCTTGCGTTTAACTGCCTGTAACTCGTTTCAGCATCGTCGTTCGCTTCAAATATTTCAGAGAGGAAGTGAGAAGTACTCCACAGCACGTGGTGACGAGGCTCGTTCAAAGTGCCAGGCTATTTGTTCGTACTGCGTGCGTGAGGAATTACATTTGTAAGATGTCTCGACAAAAGCGTCAATTCCTTAGCACGACCGTGTTTACTGTCTTGGAAGGAAAATGAACGTTTTTTATACTTGCATCTTCGCATATTTTTGACGTAAGGCTGGTTCGCCACCGACTCGTGTTTTGTAGCGGAACTCTTCTACGCGAAACGAGGAAAGATAACCTACGTTACTCGGCTCAATAGGCGTTGTCGTATCCATATGGTTTTGTGAGTCTGTTTTTCTGCCCTGTTGTTTACGGGTCCCGTCTCAGCTGCACGCATGGATTGCGTTTTAATCTTTTATCAGTTCCCGAAACTGCCATCAGGTGTTACCTTAACTGTATTGGGAGACAGGATATGTCGGAAATGACATCGAAAACTCGTCACAACTATCGCCGGAAGTGCGTATGCCCACTAACCGAGGAGATAGCAAGCTGGTTTAGGAGTGAATCGTGGGTTGTGAGAATGACAATAGTAGATTAAGTTTGCAACATAGGTTTCTTCCTTTAAGGTGTTGGGTTGTCAGTGGCGGATACAGAGTGGGGCTGAAATGGCAATTTTGTTCTATTGTCGGATATATACAGGAGAGCCCCCTAGCCCCCATTGTCGCTATCCTGCATCCGCTGCTGTGTTGTAGTACTATTTTCTGCTTTATTTAAATTAATTAAAAATACAATCAGCTATAATTAATGTCGATGCACGAGTGAAAAATTACGTCATCCATCGCCATTCACTACGTTTTATCCTTCGTTTCTGCTTTGATTGTAGCACCTGTTGTTTCTGTCGTGTTGTTGGCGTATATAGAAATCAAATTATATTCTATTGGCAGTTAACCCTGCGTTGGCGATCACGAGAAAGCTATAAAAATATATTCCTGGATTTTTAAAAAAGAAATATTAATTTGCCTCTTATAATGTAATGCAATGCTCTTGTAATCGGTAGATATTCGTAGTTCATGAAGGGCGACGAATATTGCAAGCTGCTATATATTTGATAGGGTGCATTTGATAATTTCACGTCATGTGCTAGCTATAATAAAGAAAGATTGAAGCGGTACCTTTGCAATTTGGAAGGAGTATAATTAATCCTTCCTTTCAGTCTATTAATGCTTGCTTGTATGAGATTTGTTCCTCTATTAATGATACGTGCAAACTATTTTTGCTGTTTCTTGAAGTTCCATTAGATGTTTGTGATTATTAATCTTTATAGCTCCGTATTTAACACTACGACTAGAGTCGAAACATTTTTGGTCCGGTGATTTTTTTCAATTAGTGGTTTTAAGAACTTGATGCATACTAACTTCTCTTATACATTCTTCTTGCGGAGAAAGTTTATTTTATAAGCTTTTCGCTGAAATTGAGATGGAGGTACACTTGTGTGGGACTAAAATGTTATTCACTCATATTCCTCTCACATTACCCCATTCACTAACGTACCCATTACCGTTTTCATTCTGCCGGAGTATCTACTATACTTCTTTTAAGAATTTTTTTTTCCATTGAGTGTAATGAATTTTTATGTATCTGCTCTCGTGATCAGTAGGTAGATACGCCGCAGCTTAACGATTCATTATTTGATCCCTCTTAAAAGTGCTCCTTTCTTTCGGTCGTAAATGCTTCCATATAACTTTTTTTTTTTAGTTTTCCGCATTATTAACCATTTATGCACCTTGTCGGCTGCTCCGCGCGATGTTATTTTTTTCCTCTTCGAATCCGGGAGAGCATTTCGCTGTATTTTTCTCACCTTATGGGGGGTGGGACGCTGTATTCCAGGGGCGGGTGGGGTGGCCGCTCTTTCATCTACGTGGAAACACCCCCTGCCACCCCTTAAAATCCACGGCCCCTAACCTCTCTTTATTGTTCGAAGCGCTATGCCCAATCTCCCCTCGTTTTTCGTTCCCTCTCTCTTCGTATATCGTTCGCTGGAACTACCCCTGGACCACGTTCTTATTCTCATTCGTCTCTCATTCTCTGCGCATACCGCTGCGAAACTTCCATTCCCCTTATTTTCTTCTTCTCCGCCCACCGCAGTGTCATAAACTCCTCATCCACTCCTTTACACCTCCACCCGCGTCCCTAGGCGCTTAAGACGCTCTCAGATCCTTTTACCGCCTCGCAACGCCACTATTTTTTTGCATTATATGGTGGACCTCTTTTTATTCGCTTACCACCCTCCACAACCACCCTTTCGTATCCCCTTAGGACTTGCCCCCGTCTTTAAGGTCGCAACCTGCACAATGAGAAGCGAGGTGACTGTTGTCGCTGTGGGCGTCTCTCAAGTGCATATTCACACTTTCATCCAGGTTGCTTTGCAACAGAATGACGGAATGTTTATTTTTTCGGGAAATGAGGATGAAAGGAAAGCTGCTTGACTCTTCGAAAGCTGCGATTCGTTATTAAATTCGTCTTTATTCAACTTTTACACTAATTTAGCTGGAAGCCGCTACAGTATCGAAGGCTACGTGCTAGGCTCATTGCATGGGCTGTAGGAACATGTATTAATGAGAGTATCACAGAGAATATAATCTTCGATCAGGACTATGTAGGTCAGACAGAAGCAATTAATAGACAGGTTTTTTCCTAAAAGTGAACATCTTCTAATAAATGCTATGTCTAGGCCTTTTGTTTTATCTTAAAGATTAACGTCGTTTCCCTCCACAAGTGTATTGATGCGGATTGCGGGATAGTATGCAGGTGTTGATTAATGAAGTCTCCTTCTGACTATGGAAATGTTTGAACAAAGTGAACGACTGCAGGAATGATTTCAACCACTATTGCCGTTTAATTGAGTTTTTGTGTTTATGATGTGCGTCTATTTTTATTCAGCCACGATGTGATGGAGTTAAGGGAAATCGAAAATTTACAAGCACTCTGAATGTAAAGTAAGAAAAAATTGCCGGTTAGGCTGTGGTTTGCTAGTTGTCCATCAAGAAGGACTTTAAGATCGACAGAGTTCGCGTTCGCTGCTAGCAGTTCGCTAGAAGGACGGTAGGCAGATTTTCTGGACTCACAGTGGATATGATTGTTCAGTTTTTAATCATAATTTGCGTGTGATGGCCGCCTCTGTGGTACTTCTTATACCCTGTGACCCCAATAACCTTTAAATTATGCATCTTCTGAGGTCCCTTTGGATGTTCGTGTTATCGTATTGGCTTCTTGCTAAAGGAATGTTTATTCCCCAAAAAAAATCTTCGCAACGCTGAGTTGTCTGACATTTTTAAAAATCTCTATATTGAGAATAGCTATCGGAATAATTTACGGAAGTGTTGGATCTCTCGGAGGTTTTTCGGAAGTAAGGGGAAGCAATATGAATCATTGCAAAGGCCGGAATGATGCCTTGAATTTAGGAACGCTTACTCTGTGTTGAAGACAAGTGATACCTTATATATTACCGTTGACTAAATGACGCTTCTCTTGCTGTATTCAGAATAAAGTTGTAAATTTTTGAAAAATCGTTGTTTTTAAGATTTTCGCTACCGGCTTGTGCATGATATTGTGCATTATGAAGTTAATTGCTCCTATCAGTACAAAAATATCTCTATTTTCGATTATATCGTATTAAATGAATAAAAAATTTAAAGTAAATGGCTGTGGATTCATAGAATATGTTTTACGGACTTGAGTACTAATAATTTCTTGTGAAAATCTCCTTTTCAATGCAAGCGATCGTGAGCAGCTGTTTAAAATTTTTGACTATCATCCATCAAAGACCTTCTGATCTCGATTATATCTGATTATATTCTCAGTGTGTGAAACCAATCGGTTTTTTATGATATTCGTGAAAAATTTCTTAGCATATATTTTTTCACATTTATATTACATAATGATGATGGGAATTGCTCTTATCTGTGCAAAATATCGCTAATTTCGATTATGTATCATCGTAAATGGATTAAAAAAGTGAAATTTACTGGCCATGGGTTCAATGTTGTAGGCATGTGCGCTGTTGTATTGAACATCACTCGTCACACGCTGAACTGTGACCAATACAGATTACAACATGGACTAGCTTCACGAGTATCGACGTCCTATCTAAGGTTATTCCGTTGCGAACGAATTCCCTCATCCCTCGGTCGCGCACTCCCCCGCTGCTTCTCCGAAGAAAGGTGCGGATCGACTTCCTCCCTCCTCGAAGTGTCGGCGAAGCGAGAGATTTATGGAGTGGAGAGCCGAGGATATTTTTTTCCTCTCCATCGCCGCGTCGGAAGGAAACTTCATCATAGCCATTTTGCCCCTCACACTCTACCCTCCACTCCCACTTAGGTTCAGCCATGTAGGTGCGTACTCGTGTGGCGTAACGCGCTCCCATTTTCAACGGACTTGGTCCTAAGCCATCGCAATTCCGAACTAATTTGAGAACATAACGCATTTTTTTCAAAATTTTTGAACTTTGAACAAATTACGCGCCTTAGGTCAATTTAAATGTCGTCATTGTGTTCCCAAATATTGGGGATAGAGACGCCTTGAATGTCTATATTTTTTAAAAAGAACAAAAACCTCGTAAAGGATCATATTGGTTGTTGACCGTCATTTAGTATCCTTAGAGGCAAAAGATGATTTTTTTTGTCTAAATCACAAATGGTGCCATGTAAATGGTATAGTAGCTTTCTGGGCATCGATGTCAAGTGGCATGCTTCTATCACAACCTGAAGTGTATTGAAGGCGAAACCGACATAATTACCTAAATAAGGAGAGTATTTCGGGGTTAAAAACATAGATTTCAAGTAGTTAAAGCGTAGTGAAAATAAATTAATCTCGATCTCGCTGAGGATACCAAAGGAGTCATAATAAACTTGGATTTGTTGTTGCGATAATTTTTTGAAGTTTGCGGTTAGTAAATTAATTACACAAAGACATTTTAATCTTAACTTGAAGTCATTATACTGACCAAGGTTTCATTATAAGTATTACTATTATCAAGGCGTCATGGTTTTCTTGTTGGCAATGCTGGCAGAGAAGCTGAATTTTGGTTTATAAATCTTTCAGAAAAGTTTTGCGATTTAATCTCAGATAACATCTGAATTATATTCATTCTATTTATTTTTTATCAATTCACGACTTCCGGGATGATTCACAGGTTTCCTCATATAAAAGTTGTCATTTAGGGAAAATTTCATCGTCTTTTTCTGTAGTTTTATTCCTGGTTGTTGTAATCATTGCTATGGTTAATTAATTCATTTTTTCCCAATTTTTCCACTTTCTTTTACGTTTAAGACGTATTAGAATTCGATTTCTGCTTTGTTAATTTATCAGTTACCCATCACAAAACGTTTTCCCCATGCTATTGCCTTATGTTGCAACCTCATATTGGCTTGTATTGTCACAAATAAAACAAACTTATAACCATTATCGCTACCCCGTGTGGCAGTGAGGCCCTGCGTAAAGGTAATCACTGGTGAAAGAGAGAAACAGTTCGTTTTCAAGGAACTCGAGTACGAAATAAACATTAGTGATTGTGGGGGATGTGTGAGAGAGGGAAAGGATAACTCCGCGGTGGGTCGTTGTCCAGTGGGACGACGAGAGTTCAAGGTTTTTCACGCCGACCGGAAAAGTGGAAAAGAAAAGAAGAGGAGAAAGGGTGAAAAGGGGCAGGGGAGGAAAATCGATTCTCCGAGGAAGGGTGGTTGCATGAGGGAGGGTGAGGACGGCGTGAATAATAATAATAATAATAATAATAATATCGTTTATTTTCGTAGGCACTGGGGCCCATAAGAAAATATAAGTACATCTTTCTACATTTCACATTGAGATAGATAAATAAAATAAAAAGTAAATAAATATATATACATATACAGTCAAATTTGAACAGTGCATATCGCCTAGTACATGAAAGAAACAATACAATATTTTCGACAAAAAAAAAATAATAAATAATCGCACTTCGATATAACACACTAATTACAAAATTAAAGGTGACAAACAAAAGAAATATGAACAAGAGATATGAACATAAGAAAGTGAATATAAACAAGAAATATGAACATAAGAAAGTGAATATAAACAAGAAATATGAGCATAAGAAAGTGAATATAAACAAGAAATATGAACATAAGAAAGTGAATATAAACAAGAAATATGAACATAAGAAAGTGAATATAAACAAAAGAAATTTAACTTGGGGATAAGGAGGCATTCTTCAGAAACCCATATGTGCTGTGTTTGAACCTATTGACATTTGTACTGCTTCTTATTTGGGCTGGGAGAGAGTTCCATA
Organism: Ischnura elegans; assembly: GCF_921293095.1. NCBI lineage: Eukaryota > Metazoa > Arthropoda > Insecta > Odonata > Coenagrionidae > Ischnura > Ischnura elegans. The sequence goes on from NC_060250.1 coordinate 69,895,396, forward strand.
TTTGTGAGGCGGTTACTATGAATGATTTGTTCATATGTAGCGTGTGATGTTTTGGAATATGGAGGTCAATGTTATGATTTCGGGTAGGTATATCATGAACCTCAGATTTTCTAATGAATTTCTCATACAAGTATGGCGGATAACCGGTCGTTAAGATACTGAAGGCTAGAGTTATTATGTGAAGGGTGCGACGCTCTTTATACTTAAGCCAGTTGAGGTGAATGTAATAGTTACTGATATGGTCCCATTTTTTTAAATCGTAAATAAACCTTACAGCTGAATTCATGGCCAATTGGAGTTTATTATTGTTTGCGTCGTCTTGGTTAGTGAATAAGGCTGCGCAATAATCCAAGTGAGGGAAGACTAGTGTTTTAACTAATGAAATTCGTATGTCGGGTGTAAGTATTTCTCTGGCTCTGACAAGTTGATGTAGTGATCCCAAAATTTTACGCCTCGCATAGTTTGTTTGAGGCTTCCAACTAAGGGTTCGATCGAATATGACTCCAAGGTTTTTTACTGTTTCCTCATAAGGTATATTGTGGCTACCGAGTCTTATTTTAGGTAGATTTTCATGGTCTAATTGGGAAAAGAAATAATTGCTCCCTATAATTATTGCTGTTGTTTTCTTGTCATTGAGAACCAAATGATTAGCCTGCGCCCAACTGTTAATTCTCTCGATGTCCTCATTGATAAGTGCGATTGAATTAATAATATTGGACGGCGATGAATGACGATAAATTTGAAAATCGTCGGCGTAAAGGTGGTAGTCACAATGCATGAGGACATCAGGGAGGTCGTTTATAAAGAGAGAAAAAAGAAGTGGGCTAAGAACTGAGCCTTGTACCATCCCCACGGGATTAGGGATCCAGTTTGACTGTAGGTTACTACTGACCACCACTGCTTGAGTGCGACCGCTGAGGTAAGATCTAAGCCAGTCAACAGCACTCTTTGAGAAATTTAGGGTACTCAGCTTGCGGAGGAGCAATTCATGGCAAACGGAGTCGAAAGCCTTGGTGAAATCGAATAATACTAAGATCGTCACCTGGCGTTTGTCCATTGCCTCACGAATGTCCTCGGTAATTTTTAAGAGTGCAGTTTGAGTGCTATGTCGACCACGGAAGCCAGACTGCAAGGGGTTTAGTAAGTTAGCAGTGGATGTATATGAGCTTAATTGCTGAAATACAATCCGCTCAAATATCTTGGCAAAAACACATAAAATTCCTATCGGTCTGAAGTCATCAGGTGTAGAGGGCTGGGGGCATTTAGCAATTGGGTGTATAAGGGAGTGCTTCCAGGTCGCAGGATAGTGTGCTGTTTGAAGTGAGGCATCTATTATATTTAGGAGCGAGGGCAAAATGACAGGTAGAGCCTTCTTAATGCAAGAAATGGGAATTTTATCATGTCCTTTGGCATTGGAGGTGATTTTTTTGCACGCGCTAAAAACTGAGGACGATGAGACATGTGAGAAGAAGAACTGATTATGATTCGCTGGAGGTGGGATATGAGGTTCGAGAGAGATTTGCGGTTCACTTTTGACAAAGTGATTATTGAGAACATCTGGATGGATATTTAAGATATTGCTATTGGTTTTAGGAGGTAAAATTCCAAGATTACGAATGGATTTCCACATAGATTTAGGATCACCCTTTTTTCCTAGAGTGCGTTTGAAATAATTTTTTTTTGCATTGCGTATCATACTCTTCACTTGGTTACGTATGGTTTTGTATCTAGTGAGAGTAGCCGGAACTTTATATCGCCGGAACATTGCTCGAGTAATATTTCTTTCCTTTATCTTCAGTTTAATTTCTGGTGTGAGCCATGGTGTCGGGGGATGGGTGACACGTACACTTCGGATTGGAGCATGCGAGTCCAGTGTGTTGAGTAGGAGGGAGTTTAGCTCGTTAACTTTGTCGTCCACAGAAATCAGTCTACTGATGGAAAACCAGTTAATCTGGCATAGATCGGTGATGAACTTTTCCTCGTCAAAATTTTTGAAGTCTCTGAAGGTTACAATTTTTGGCGTAAATGATGGAATTAACATTTTGTAGGTAACAAAGACTTGGTCGTGGCATGAGAGTGGCGGATCCGGTGTTTGACCAGAGGACGTAATTTTATTAAGGTCATCAACACAGATAATATCTAGGAGAGAGCTGCAGCTCTTCGTATGACAGGTTGGCATAGTTGGCACAATATTCAAACCACACACTTGTAATAGGTTAAGGAAGGCATCTTTATCAGCTGTTTCTTTTAAAAGATTGATGTTGAAGTCACCCATGACAACTCGATTTACATAACTAGGAACAGTATTAACAAGAAAACTTTCGAGTTCGGGCAACCCATTTGTCTTTGGTGGTCTGTATACAACAGTCGCTAATAATTTTGAAAATGGACCGCTAATTTCAAGAGAGATATACTCCAGTTGATTATCAATTACATTAGCAGATCGACCCAAATCTTTGACTTTTAATGATGAGTGTACATATATGCCGACCCCTCCTCCTCGTTTTCCTTCACGATCATTTCGGTATAGTACAAACCCAGGTAAGGAAACCATTACAGAGTCAATTGATTCGTTTAACCACGTTTCACTCACACCGATTACATGAAAAGTGTTTGTACAATAGTAATGTCTGAAATCATCGATGTGAGCAATCAATGACTGGGCGTTGACATGAGAAATTCTCATTTCCTCATGCGAGGTGGATGTTACTGGTAATTGTACTGGTACCCTTATTTGAGTATCTATAAAAAATGATCAAGATCTTCCTCTTTACAAATAACTTTTGCGGGGGATCCCGTCTCTTTCCTTGCCAGAATATTCCCACCCCTAACCCAGGCAAACTTGATTTTTCCAGCTTTCTTCAAATCTCTCGTCAACGCAAACAGCTTTTTGTTGACCATTGTGAGTGACTCATCTACGTATATTGGGCTGGAGGAGTCCATGCCAAGGTCTCGGGTATTGAGATCCCTGCGTGTTCGTCGCTTGTTTATTAACTCATCTCTAATAAGTTGTCTTGTGAAACGAACAACAATAGGAGGGATTCTGGTGAGACCTTCCGGATTGTGAGAGGGGCGCGGTCTGAAAACTTGGTCGATATCTTCAGGTTTCATTTGGACACCTAATACCGATCCTAGCTTTAGGATTGTACCGGTTAAACTGTCACCGGTGTTAACCGGGACGCCACGAATTTCAAGAACGTTTCTTTTACAGTCTTGTTCGTTTTTGTTAATTTTAACTTCAAGGTCACATATTTTCTTTTGAAGACGTCTATTCTCGGCTTCCACTGATTCTAGTTTATTACACATCACTGATAGTTCCTTCTGAAGCGACTCTAGTGAATGACTCGGCACCACAATAAGCCGACCTTTAAGGTGCGTGGGAGGTAATGATGATGCGCAGAAAAACATATTTAAAGATTCCTGGAGGGAGAAGCTCCTCATTGTTTTCCCTTAATGCTTCTCGTTCACATCTGAAGTTAAATTTGTGGCGTCTTTATTTTTCGCGGAATCAGGGGAAAGGAGTTTGCATGCATAAATTACGTACGTATGCATTACGTACGCATGTATGCATTGACGTATTGCCCAGAATCATCCGTTAAATGATGGAGGAATGTATATAGCCTTTCATGAAATGGATAATGGTTAATACCTTGGATATTTTACTGTAAATTTTAGATGTAGGCTGTATGGCATATTTCTTAGGCCTCATAAATACCTAGGAGGTAGCGATGATTTGCAAAAAAACGCTTGCCATGATTACTGGGGAAAGTTGCTCATTTTCATCGCTCCATGCTGCGAGTACGTATCATTCACCTTGCACGCATGATAATTTCTCGATAATGTGCATGGAAATGTTTCATTTATTTATTATTTTATCATATTTTCCTCAAATTTTATAATTTTCAGCAATAAATGCAGTCCATTATTTTTGCCCGAGTGACTAAAACTTTAGATAGATGCGTGTCATTTATAATGAAAATCACAATCGAACCAGATTTTGCTGTATATACCTACTTTCATTTTTTCATCGATGATGTGACCTTTCTGTCTTGTCCCTTGAGGTCATGTTTGTGCGTAGTTAATAACCCTTAGCACTCGTTCCCTTAGTGCATGATCTAAGGAAGGTAATTTTAGTCTTGTCTGGTCTAATTTTGTGCAGGAAAAATTTATGTTTTTTCTTCTAATATCACTACGTATCGCAAACAATTGACGGGCATTCTTTTTCATTGAGGAAAAAACTGAAAAAAGCGACAAATTTTAGTGTTGTCATGATACAATGTCCAAGATAACAAGAGCACCTAAATGCGCCAGTACTTGCATTGAGAAACCTTGGCTTAAAGATTTACTTTGTTTCATTGGGAAAAAGCCATCGTCGGTAATGGAATTATCGTTGTTGTCGGTTGAGAGTAAGGAAAGAGAGCTAATGTTGGAAGCGTGACCGAGCGAAGAAGGGCCTGGGCCATGTATGAGGGAGCAAGGTGTCTGGTGTGAGGATTTGATATTCGTCATTGATTGGAGCCCTGCGGATGATTATAGCGGAAGATATTCGGGTTGAAGGGGCCGCATGGAGGGTCGGGTCGGATTTTTCGGAAGTAGATCGTTAAATGGGTCGGAGCGGGTGAGTAGGGGTTGGGAGGAGGGGGACAATTTGAATGTTGGGTGGATATAGTGGAGAGGTCGAACTTCCAAATCGATTCCGACCACGGCAGCCCCAAAGCGGTAAACAAGGGAAGGAGGTCTTGGGAGAGAAGCACAAAAGATCTGCCCTCGTCTTTATTGTTGGCTGTGTAAACATATGGAGACAAGCAAGTGGCGTGTGCCTTCTAAATCCTCTTCTTGATTTTTAGTTTGATAGAGTAGGACCTAAACGTTCCTATTATTTTTAAAGTTAGGCCGTTTTTTTGTCGAGCTGTCATCGAATGTAAAGGGTTGATCGTAAATATTTATCTCGTTCCCTTAGTTCTCACTTCCTTCTCTATTTGTGTCCATTTCACTCATAATTATCAAAAATAGACTTCGTTCAACACCGACGAATAATGAGTTTTTCCCTGTGAATGACTTCAATGAATTCTTCTCAGGTTTCCAACCACGCTAGGGTCTGGATGTTGTTGGCCGACGTTTCGTTGGGAGAATTTCCCTACATCTTCAGGGCTGATGATGATCAAACTGTACCTTGGCACCCGATAAAAATTTCATTCCGTCAATCACCTTGTGTGCCAAGCAAAACATTTTTTAAAAATCCAATTTTCCTGACTATTTATATTTTTATGTGGAGAAAAATAAGTTGAAAGAAGCCTGAATCGAATTTTCTCGCACCTTTCCATCCTCTTAACCTCCAAGCTAAAGCATTCCTTCATCTTTAACTCCCCAAAGTTCCCACTGGGCCATAATCCATCGTTAATTCCACCCCATCTCATGCTATTTCCTCACTTCCGCACCTCTACGTGTGTCCACCCGTTCGTTCACAGCCCTCACACGCCCGAGAGAGAGCGCCCGCCACCTAGCAAATAAGTCAAAATGTCACCAGCGTCGCCCTCTATTCTCCTCGACTTTTTTTTACGACTCCACATGTCCGTGACGTATGAGGCAGAGAGGATGGGTGTCGACGGGTTCGGGAAGGAGTGTGGGAAGGTGGGGTGGCCAAGTGATGGAGGGGATGGGGATGGCGATCGCGTCACACCGTTCGACGGCTTAATAGCAGATCATCGCCCGCACTTGACCCGGACTGCCGACACACACCCTCCCGCCCCCTCTCGCAAGTGCATAAGTCATACAATGCATGGGGTCGAAGGAGGGAAGGAGACCCGACTTCGTCCCACATGAGAACGTACGAGGAGGCCATCCTCCGTCCAGCTGTATTCGTCCGGCTTGCGTCCAACCTCAGGGCTGTCTGATATGCGCGAATATAAACACTGGACACTCTTCGGACGAGGGGCCTTCAACTTTTGTAAAAGTCTCACAGTACAAAAAATATAAATTACTGAAATGAATAAAAAATGGACAAATTGGAATTATTTTCCTATTCTCTGTATTAGTGGATTTGTATTTAAGCTTCTGATAACACAAACAACACACTACCCATACAAGTCAAATGTATGCGCAAAATAATTATTAATTTGTTTACTGGCTGGTTGTGGTAAACGTATTTTACCGGTGTACAGCGGGAACGATAAATAATGTGAGATCTCCAAGGCTCTCGTAGCATCTAGAGGATTTTTATGAAGTAAAATTCACCGAGCTGGTGGATGGAAGAAATACCTACTATTTTATAGCAACTACTGCTAGCAGCTACTATCTGGTAGCAATCATAAAAACGTATTAGTGGGATTGTATTATATTCAAACAGCCCTGAAGTTAATTACCGTTTAATAAAGAAGAGTAAACGCTTTTATAGTGTCCTATTTTGGGCCTAGCAATAGCCGTATCATAATAATGCGTTATTTGATTGGACTTCTTCAGGATAAGCTATAGGCCTAAAGGAGTCTTTGCTTATCAGGTATAAAAACAAAAGAACATTAATCATTAGAACGGAGATGAACTTATGGCTTACTTTGGCCACCCCGAATTCAATTATCGTTTTAAAAGAAAGCATAATTTTCCGCTCTCAACTTTTATTAGTGCTATATAGTCGGGAAAGCAGTCGTATTATCTTTTCGTGATTGATTGGGAAAGGATTTTCTATGGACTGTCGTTGAATATAGCTGCAGTATCTATCCTCGAGGTATCGGCGATTCCATCCTAGCGCATCTATCTCCCTTTCCACATCGTCTTACATGAATGAATGGGTTAGAGTGAACGGATATTATTGGCATTAAGTGGAGAATTCCTAGGAGTGCGTGAGTTTAGGGGGGAATGCAGGGTAATAAAACACGTCAATTGCAGAAGCGCTTGAATCATTTATCTGCTCAAGAAAATTAATCGCCACCGGGCACTAGATGAGCCTTGGCAAATAATGTGGTCTCCATGAAATATACTTACCATTTTTTGTCCGTGTGATGGATGATTATTACTCAGTATTTTTTATACTAGGGGAATTACTTTTTTCATTGAGGTGAATTCCTCGGAGGTAATTTTTATTTATATTATTTTCAATTGACAAACATTATTATTCATAGGATGAGTTTTTACCTTAATGGAATTTATTTGTGCTGACGTGGTAATTTCAATATCATGATTATATATTTATCTCCCTTTAGTCTGTTATTAGCAGTAATAAAATTTCCTATAATAAATTGAAACTTGAAGCTCGTACGTGGTGGAAGGGCTCCATAATAATAATAATGAAGGGCACTTTGTTTCTTCCCCAAGTCTATGTATACAATTATAAATGCTTATAAACTTGTGGAAGGAACAAAGTGCCCTTCATTATTATTAAATTTCCTATACTTTATTCTTAGTATAGGAAATAAATGGCTCATGTCAGAGGCTTAATCATAGAGGCAATTAATTGGAAATTGATTTTCCTATTGAGTGCTTGAGTGGTGTATTAGCGGTGTGTTTTTCTTATAGCTATTAAATGCATATTTTTGTTAGCACCAAGTGTTGGGTGAACGTACGTTTTAGTTGTATTCTTTCCCGAAGTAATTGTGTAGGATGGAATTGTGGGATGTGGTGGAGTCTGTAAGGGTTAGAGAGATTGGTCTGCGAGGAGTTTTAATGGAAGTAAGAAACCTTTAAAATAATACTTAGCTGATTTAAGAGACTTTTAATGTGACCAGACCTGTTTCAGCCATTTTTGTTCATCAAAGGGAAAACGTATCAGAGGAAATGATGCCCGGAATTGGTCGATTACAATTAAAAGCACGCTTTTTTATAGTTTTTTTATAAATTTCAATCGGCTGAATTTCAAGATGAATGGTATAACAATTTATATGAAACAATGAGTGGTATATGGCCATTCATTTATGTTTTGGCCATTTTTCTCCTTCACCTCGCAAATGACTCACAGTCGCTTGATTTGGCCAATGCGGTGGTAGAGAAATTCGGCCGGCTATGGTTTACCACGTTGCCATGGTGACCCATTGTCAGGGGCACGGGGTGGGGCCTTAGCCGCTATGTAACATGGAAGGGGACGGCGGCGATCGTGGCGGGTAGTGCGGCGAAAGCAGGAACTACCTCATCTGCATGTCATCGACGCTCTATTCCAACGGGGTCACTTCCCTCTCTTCCATTCTCATTCCTCTCTCTCTTTCCCAATGTTTTCCAGCGGCGGAGTTGGCTGGTGTATTTTTTATGCCATTGCGTGGTGATTTTCCATCTTGAGGAGGCCTCAATAAGTTGATGAGGGATCAAGTGACGTGAAAGAGGTGATTGAAGTATACAAAAGATTAGCGCTGACCTTAGAAATAGTTATTTCACTCACTGTTGAATCGGATGTGGCTTATATGATGGTTTAGCACCACGTTATGAACCTTGTGATTTTTTAAGTTGCATATCCTAAGGAGTCATTTATCTTTACTCGTCCGCTTTCTTAAAATTAGGTCAGATGGAATATTAATGATGCGGTGTCCTTGAGTAACGGTAATGAGTTTGAATCTCCACAACGCGTCATATGAAGATTTCCGTGATATGGCACAGGAGAAATGAAATCGACGTTGAGAGTCGCCTTTAGAAGAAAATTTTCCCTCCTCATATGTGGTATTCCGATTTTTATTTATCACAGTATACTGTTATGCTGTCTCATAATGTGATAGTGGTGTATTTTTTCGCTTGTGCTGAAATGGCTCTATGATAATATAATGTATTTGTTTGTAATATCGATTTGGTTTTGTTGGGATCAATTTCGATGTGATTTACGCTTACTGAATCATTCAGTAATAAGGGTGGTTTGGATTCGAGAGAGTTAAGTTCGGTCTCGGACCTAAGCGTGTGACATTCTCACAAATAGGGTAATGGGATCAGATTCTTTCCCCGGGCTACTTAAGCATTTGTCCGAAGGCTTCCCTCGGGATTTGAAACCAGGACCTTTCGATCAGTAGCCAAGCATTCCTCCCACTAGATCACTAATCTCCCCATACTCTGAGCCTGGTATGCAAATTTGAATTTGTATGATTATTTTGTATTATTTGGGTGCTAGTTCTATGCCTCAACCTCGTCTCCTACTGCAGCCACTCATCAATCGTTTTCTTGCCGTTTGTCCTTCTTATTTCCTGCGTATCCCATTGATCCGTTTCGTTTTCCTCGTTTATTCAAAACTACTTCTTTGTGTACCTACGTGAAATGTGGTTAAATGGATTAAACTCCGCCCAAGCCCCGTGGTGAATGTGTGAGAGCGGCCGACCGTGCCCATGAGTAAAGGGCACGGTGCCCCCTCAAAGTCACTGGGCCGATAGGTCACTGTATTCGCTAGGGAGCGATGGAAGGGTTTTGGGACGAAGGGGTGGCGTGGAACCAGGGCGTCATTTGACATCGTAAACCAATGGCATCCGAGGATATCGAGGAATTTCTTCAATTTCTGAAATACTGACATACCTCGCCCTAATGTCACTTAAATTTCGAGCAAAATGCGACGGAACGCAGCTCACGATCCCCATAACGCACTTTTGCGATAATGCCTGCATGAGGTTAGATCTTGGAATTTATTTCGCCAAAAAATTTGGAGAAAAATGTAATTCATGGTAAAGTCCTGAATATATTGTGCTCGCTATAAGTGTTATAGGATACAAGTATACTGTTCCATCTCGGATATCGAAAATGGATGAAATATTGTTCTTCTTCATTTTGCGTTAAAACCATCCACTCCGATCGAATATTAAGGCAACCGTGGGCAAGACTTAAGCCTTAGGTTTTTTTTTATTAATTTCATATTTGTGTATGGTTTAAAATTACCTTCCGACTTAGAAATATTATTGCTGGCCTGGAAATCCTAGAAGAGTCATTTTATTTAAAATATTAAATCGACACTCTGTGCACACATGAACGAAATGGCAACTACAAAAAGTAATTTCTCTCCGAAAACTTTTCAGGCTTTACGGAAAATTTTCAGTGATGTTTTGATACCAATGAAACTGTATCGATATTTCTCAGTGATGAGGATTTATTTTTGTTTATTTTCATTTAATGTATCCCTATTTAAGGCTAGTAATTCGACTGGATAGAAGGGGAATCCGTTTTCTTAAATGTTATGTTTATTCGAATTTATTAGCCCACCTCCTATTTTAACTTGTGAGTGATCCGCTGGTTGTGTGATGAGAGTCAGGTATGTGTTGTGGTGGCAATGGGGGGGATAGCAGGGCAACGTTCTATAAGGGATCGCGGGAGGTCAGGTCACGTGAGGTGCGTGATTCGCCGTATTTCGTTCCAAGCGTCCCACTTGACAGCCGTTTCTCCTTTATGTTATTATTATTTTATTTTTCAACTTTATTCCTCTTTCGCCATTATCGCCACTGGGTCGTTTTTGCTGGCCTCCTGATACGACTTTTTCTTCGTTTTTTAAAATAAGTTTCTTCTTTTCTTTTTTACATTTTCTCCCTCTTCTCGTTTTAAGGTTAATGCGGGCGGACCGGACTGCTCCGCTTTAGCCCACACACACACATCCCTCCCCGCTGTCCTCACCTTAAACCTTAAACAAAAAAGGGTCTCTCTCAAAGGGTCGATTTTATCGATTCGCGCGCTAGTTCAACAGCCAAGGGTTCGTTGGACGAATGTAGAAATGAGGGAGGTCGTCACGGAGTGGGTGGGGGGAGTGTGTCCGCTTTTCTTCGTCCGTTTTGGTTTTGTTCCCGTCGGTCGATCCGTGCATAGCCGATGCTCCCGTCCTTCACGAATAAAACGAAAAAATGGGGAGGAATATGCACCAAGGATGAAGTTCGCCGTGTGAAAAAATGTGTGGCCGGGATGGCAACGAATGAGGTGCTGGGACACCGGGGCAGATGTTTCAGGGATCCGTTTCATCTGAATTTTATCCTAGTGGTATTTGATGCTACATCTTATCAGGTGTTACGCCCGTTTTTTGTAATTTACTTCGACTTTAAGTTACATTAATGGAATCTTGTAATTGATTTTTGACCCACCCCCCTTTTTCAGTACAGATCAGGACCAGATGACAATAATTTCTTAAAATATGGAATGGCATTGATAAACGAAGAAAACTTTGTGTACGTGCACAGTTTTTATTAGCGTACAACGCGTTTCAGTGAATTAGCTTCGCCATCATCAGATACAGAAACCTGATGATAGCGAAGTCGATTCGCTGAAACGCGTCGTACTTTAATAAAAACGGTGGACATAGGTACACAGTTTTTTTTTTTCATTTATCACAGCAATATTACACAACATCTCGCCGAACACCGTTGAATACATATGCTATGGTATTTGGAGGAGGCGACCGACAGCTTAGGTCATTTGCGTCACGAGGGAAGGGTAGGTAAGGAAGGGAGGAGAGAAACCCGGCGTCGGCATTAACCTGCTCCTAACGAAAGCGCCAAGGGGACCACGACTTAACGTCCCATCCGACGGACGGAATGTTGCGCTTGAAATATCCTCCACACAACATTCAAGCAGGGAAGGGGCTGTCTCTGAAAACTATCTGCCACCGCCGGGATTTGAACCCGAGCTCACGGGGTGGGAAGCCAACACTCTAGCCACCACACCAACCCGATCCCCATTCTTAAACTATTCCTAGGCCTTCAGAGGCAGTATTTGCCACCTTTTTTCGATAATTAACATTTGGAATGATTGCTCGGCTTCTGAGTAAATATAAATATTTTCATTTCAGTACTGTCGGGCTCTTCTACACGCATTTATAATAAACCTAATCACCACCCTCGCTTAATTCTTCGAGGGATGAAAAACTTTGTAAATGGTAAATTTTATATTTGTATATATATATTTTAATGCACCATATATTTTACTTTGTAAAATTTATGGTGCATTAATTTACTTTTTTGTTGGAATTTATAATATGTTTTAATATTTTTATTAATTTTTTTCGAAATATCTCAAAAGTTGATTCATTTGCCTGTTAATTTTGCTATTTTGTTCCCTGTCATTGAGAACTATAGTTCATGCTTCTTGTCAGTCTCTCACGTAATGTCTGGATAATTAAAAGGCAATTTATCTTAAATACTCGCTCACTTTGATAAAAAGTATTAGCATAAATATTCTAGCAAGAATTCAATTTATGAGAAGCTAGAATAGATATTTTTTACATTACTTCTTGTTTCTCAAAAATCACTATTCCTGTAGTTACCTGCGTAGCGTTTTGTGTTATTATCATATTTCATCAGCCTCTTACTTCGGTTAATTCCGTTCGAAGCACCTTACACTCTTGTTTTCTAAACTCCTGTTTATGTAATTGTTAATTTAAATAAACTTTTTGTCGCTAATTCGGCTATAGTTTTCACTAAGTATAAGTTGCTGTGCTTTCAGTTTTCGATATAAATTTTACATTAGAGTAATGGATTCAAAGTGATTTCTTTTGATTCGTAAATGATTTTTTGCGATTTTGTTGTCCTTGAATTAGGTTTTTTGCTGCTAGTATTTTTCAAAAAAACAATTGGGGTTTGCTTACTGATAAAATAATGGCATTCTTATTCTATCTTTACAGTTCTTTCAAAAAATTAAAAATAATGATAGAATACTTCTTCTCTTATTTCCAGGTTGGTGATGATGTTTCTCAGTAGACACCTTTTTGCATTTCACAGAATAATTGTATGGGCAAGTACTTAATCTTTTTTTATCTTAATTCTCATGAATCTGAAATTTTGTATCATTTGTGTTGAAAGAAGATAATAATTAATTTCTAGATAGGCTTTTTGTAGTAATATACTGCATTTTTACAAAGCAGGTATATGTTGTAATAAAGACTGCTTTGTATTTGTGTTAGAAGTATTATTAGCTACCCTAAATGGAAGTATATTTTATAGGTCTGAAGATTGTATGGTATAAATAGTTTCTTATGAATGTGTGACATCATCTTTTTGTGAAAATTTAATAATGGCATTTCAGAATCAGTTCAGCGAAGTTGAAATTTTCTTTTAAAGCCATTGTGTATTCATATATTTGGACTTCAGGGAATATTATTGAATTTAATGAGGAAAGGTAGTGTTTAAGGAATTTTAATCGTAGGAACAGGAAGTTTATTTTCTCTAATCATATTTCGTTTTTAAGGTTTTGGAGAATAATTATCACACTGACTGAACTAGGGTTTATTTTGTTATTCCTAATTTATTAATTTCTATTCACAACCGTGAGAACTACAAAGGAGCATATTTTAATTTTCGTTATTTCTACTTACTGTTCGATCCAAATGGAGAGTCAACTGTTTCACGTTTGAGTAATTTTGGTTCTCTTAGTCGTCAAGGAATCCGACGTTAGGCCCCTCTTGAGCATACTAGACCAGCGCTGCTTAATTTAAGAATCCTAACGTTTTCGCTGGTCATCATTTTCATGCAGAGAGTTTCCTATTGAATTAGCTTTTATTGTGAGACTAAAATTACACCATTGTCGGATTATCCATCCCATTTTAATCCATTTCTCACCATATTTCCCATGTCACTTTAATCCTCCTTCCCGAGGGGTCCTGTTTGAATTGTCCGTATTTCTGATTAAAACCGTACATTTTCATTAACTCCCTATTTCTTCGTGATATTCATTCAAGTACTACTCTGATCGTCATCATTATTATTAATATTTAGGTCCCTAAATAACCTCCATTGAACTACCTCTCTCTCACTCATGGGACTGTTGAGGCGTATTGAAAATCACACTTTTTGATTGACTCGTGCAGTCTGTAAATTTAACCTAGCCCTACTTCACTTTTATTAATTTTTTATTCAAATCGTTTAACGTATATACTTTATTTCTTCTTACTAATCATTTCATCATTTATGATGTCCCTTTAATCTTTTGATTTCGCCATGTGATGCTACGTCGCCCTCGCAACTGCTTTATAAATAATGATATTCGGATCAGAACCTAAGCAGAAATTTTGACTTACTTTTATCCGTTTGAGCGACCCAATTACTTTTGAGAATTTGTGCTCAAAACTTGAGAATAGCTCTCTACTCGAAATTTTATCTAAATGCATTTCTAATTCTTTTAATTCCCGTGCATAATGTGAGCAATTCTTCGCCTCAGTTCTTCTACGGAAAGTAGCCTCATCTCATTGGGAATGCCTGAGTGTCTGGTTGAAGTTCTATTCCTCCAAGCCCTGCGAAAATCTCCGCTGGCTTCTCGGAGGAGGTGTGATATCTGGAAATATCCCTCAAGCCGCGAATTCTCACCTGAGAACATCACCTTTCTCGCTCATCCGACCCGAGTTTTTTTCCCCCATGAACCTCGATAGACCGAATCGCGCGTAGTTTTCAACCCCCGAGTCGTCTGCCTCCAGCACCACCTTGGATTCGCCCTGTTCAATATCTCTCGATGGATATCCGATAAAGGTCTTGAGGTCTTTCCCTGACTTTTTCTTCATGTTTTTCGATCGCTAAGCTCCCATCTCTACTCGTATCCTCTTTCCTCGCGGATTCGAGTGTGGAGATTTCTGGGTCGGAGCCGTACCCCCGTCCGTCGTCTGAGTAGATTGGGTTCTATTGGCGGAAGGAAGTGCTTGCTCTCTCTCTCTCTCACCGTGATGGGAGTTTGACGGGGCGGCGTCTGGGCCTCCCCACGGACCGGGGATAGTTCCGTGGGCTTTCCTCCTCTCTTCCGTCAACAACACCGCGAGAGGCAGGGAGGAGACCGTTCTCCTTTCCATTCATCCCTTCGCCTCCTCCGAGGAAAAAATAACCAATTTTCGGAATTGTGGAATCCCTTCCACCGTCTCTATCGACAGACCACCCCCGAGATGTAAGTCGTGCGTGCTGACTCTCGGGGATCTCCTCCGTTTGCGAGCCGACTTCTGCGCGCTCTATTTGCGGGCTTCACCCGGCTCTATTGGTCCGTGTGATATTTTCCTCCGAGAGAGAACTTTCGGGTTCAAATGTTTTTCTTCTTCATTTTTTTATTTTCCTTCTCTTTCTTTCCCAAGGCTTGAGAATCCAGCTACTCTCGTTTTGGAATTACTCGTCGACTCGTGTCCTAATAACTGTCGAATTTTGCGCGAACCTCCAAGGCTTCAGTTTCTTTTTTATCTGGCGGCCGCATTTGATCGAGGTTTTATTTGGATTTCCAGTACTGCGGTTTTAATTTTATGCGGACAACCGTACTATTCCAAGTCTTGTTGTTCGGGAATGGTAGTTATTACGGAAGCAGGGTTTCTTATCTTTCGGAAAGTGAACGTTTCCAAGGTGATCGTTTTATTGCACCTCCGATTTCCCCATAGTTTTTTTTGACGTGTTTTACATCCGCTAGTTTTCTTTTTCTTACACCTTGGGTCACTTCCGTCATGATTATTTTTTTATTAACTGCGAAATTTAGTGCCTTAAATTAAGTAAACTTAATTTTAATTATTAAAGTGAATGTAACATTTCAGGTCCTACGAACATTAATTCTTCGTACTTGTTTTACTTTATATAAATATTCCTTTTCCATATAAGTCTTTCAAGATTAAAAAACTCTATTGCTGTTTCAAATCTGTGCAAATTCTATTATTATTAATTCTATTATTATTGGGAACTTGGATATCTTTTAAAACAGAAGAAGATATAATTCTTCTCTTCGAGTTTATATATTGCTTGATCCTGGTAGAGCTTATAGTGATGACTTCACAGTGTTCCTAAAATGACCCTTGACCTAGAGTGATTCATTAAATGGAACAATTAACAGTATGTTTGTATTAAGAATAACTTCGTAGATTACATTTGCGGATGCTCATGGATCACGTAATGAGTGAGCTCCCTTTTTTATTTTAGCGTAATAATTCACCTCATAAAGTCTTTGGTTATTTAAAATTATTGAAATTAAGTTCATTATTTAATATTAAAGTGATTTTTGCCACCGCAAGCTTAGCACGAGCGTCCCTTTGTCGGATGGTCTGGTGAAGAGGTAGTTATTTACCCCTTAATCGCAATCGTTTTGTTTTGGTGATATTCGTACAGACACCTCTAGTGTTATATATTCCTCTGTGGTCTAAGGGACCAGATTTCGTAACCCAATTTCCCTCGTATTGTCACCAACGCCCCCTCCCCTCTGGTGTCTCTCTAGCCCCTGGGAACCTAGTCGCCAAGATTCCGCGAAACATTTCCCTGGGCATTAAGACCGGCGCACACGAACTCAGTGCGATTTCTCTCGCTCACAATTCCTCCCTTCCCTTCCTCCTCTCTTATCATTTTATCGTTGCATTCGTGAAAAGGGATGTAAAAATCCGCCCCTCCACCCTCGCTATTATTTTACCTCTTGCCCGTCGTCGTGTAAATCAATGTTTCGTATAGTCGCGTGCTCTGCCAGAAGGAGAAAATTGAGAACCCCCTTCCTCCCTCCATATCCACTATGAGTCCTCCCCCTCCTCTCTCTCTCTCTCTCTGTGTCTCTCTCTCTCCCTCTCTCTCTCTCCCTGTCTTTGGTGAGGTGCTTGGAATGAAGAGGGTAGATAAGAAGGGTGCAGAAGTGGGAAGGGGGAGTGTAGGGTGTTCTGATGTGAGCGAAACTGTGTGTTCTCTCTCCTCCCCTGGACGCTGGGCTGGTTGGTTATATCGCGTGCCGCCACTTGCCTCTCTCTCCCTCTCTCTCCCTCTCTCCTGCTCTGAGTTAACATATAGCTTCCCCACTCCCAGACCGCTTGCACCTCTTCCCAACCCTTCCGAGTGCGTCAAGATTTCGTGACCGGACCGCTTGGACTTCGACCCCTTCCACTGCCCCCCCCCCCCCCCTCCCGACCCTCGCCCGCCGAGAGTATGCAAATTTAGAGCCGCGTGGTGGGAGTGGGAGTTCGAGGGTATAAACGAAAAAATATCCATGGGCATTAAAAATTTAAAGAAAGAAAGAATGTCGTTTGTTATATTCTCATCTGACTTCATACACTTCATTTTTAATTTTTCTCCTCTTATTGTTTTATTTCAACTCTTTATTTTTTTTATCGTGTCGCGCCGCTTTAACGAAGGCGGGTTGCGGTCATATGAATGTTTCAGGTCAAGTTAAAAGGAAAATAAACGGAAGCGTGCTTAAGTTTTCTAGGTTCTATTTTTCGATCTGGCGTGTCTGCGGCGTTGATCTACTTATCTGGCGTATGTGTTTTTTGTTACGTGCATTCCGATGATCGCTGAGCAGGTGACTATTGCTTTACATTATCTTTTGTTTCGTCAGTGCTGTCATTTTGTTTCGTTATGCTGATGTTGAATTATAATTTTTGTGATAAAAATTATTGTGTGCGAAAAAATGGTTATGCTCAGTAGAGATACCAGCTTCGAAAGTCGTGCTTCATTTTATTTAAACTTCTCATAAATGCCGCCTATATGGAGTAGAGATCCAAAGAAAGATCTCCATAATTGAGACATATTTCACCAAAATGAGAAACTGTCTATAATAACAAAGTTATTTCGGGAACTTATCGATTTTCTCCTTTTCAATATTTATAATACTATCTTGATCATCTTTTAACGTCATTGAAGATTAATTTAATTCATTAGTTCCTGCTGTGCTAAAATCTACCTCTTCATTGTTGGTGGCCTTTCAACGGTTTGTTTTTTTGGTGTGATCTGTATCAAACTTCTCCAGATCTTTTTTGTTAGACGCTCAGTGCATTATTCATGATGTCAGTTCTGTAAAAGTGGTGCTGTTAGAGTTTTCGTTGCATTTCTTAACAATTTATTACCTGGAAGTAGATCTTTTGAAATCCATTTAAGTATTTATAGTTGTATTTCTATTTTCATGTTATTAAAACTTTTATTACTCATTTTCAACAACTAAACAAGAAAAAAACTTTGTCACCCCTCGCTACCCTAATCTTTGTCATAAATCAGTATTAAAATTTACCCATGCGTTTTCTACTTATTTTCCTTGGCGACTGAAAATATCTTTCCGATATAATTTGAGATTATTAAAAATTGTTTACTGCTTAAATCGTTGATAAATGTAAACTTTTTGTGAGACGTACGTCTAGGTTTTAATGCATCCCATATTGCTAAAATAATGAAATTCGTGTCCGTAAATTTTAAAGTAATATTATTACCATTTATATCTAAAGTTGGGTCACCAAATTTTAATTTGACCATCAATCGCATTTAGTAAGTGCTGTGGAATTATCCTGATGACATCAATATCCCGAGATATAAAAGTACCCGTCCGTCAACGTGAATATGCCGCTCTGTATTTTTGCTTCCTTTTCGGTCTGTCACCATCATCTCGCCCTTCTCCTTATCGACGGGTGGTAAGTGGGTCGCACGGAAGCCAGACGAATCCGTCCTCTCAAGGGATCGAACTAAATTTCCAAGCGAAGGCCGTCGCTACACCAGATTTACCTCGCTTCACGCTTGTTCCCACCAAGATGCTAATGACGTAGAATACTAAAGGATGTACAAAACGGAAAAAAATGTCAATTTTCCCATTGTATTATTGTTGTAACGCGTATTTTTGTGGTGTGGATTCTCATTAACCACACCTTATGAGTTATTCTCATTAGCCACAGCTCATTTATGAGTCATAAACTTCGAACTTGGTAGTCATCCAAAACTGGTATTTTTATCCTCAAGTGGCCATAATTGTATCTGTGCCTAATTACTTCATTAGTGAATCATATCTCTTCATAGCATAGTTTCACTATCTGATACTCGTCGAGTAATGTGAAGACACTAAGCTATCAATCAAAGCTGTCCGAGTGACAATTTTCTTTCTCCATCCGTGGTCAAAACTTTTCAAGTCATATATTTTTTGAACCCAAACATTTATTGACAATTTAATGTATGTATAATTTGATGAAATTTTATCTCGATGAGGGCAAGTATTCAAGCGAATATTGTTCCCAGGTTGGGCAAAGAGCGCGCAAAAATTAAATGTTTTAATTATAACTTTAAAAAAATAGCAATTTTAGCTATTACTTGTGTTCATATGCTACGTATTGTGAATAGGTTTGAGTAGCCATGCATCTTACAATTAGTTCTCTCTCCATCACATTCATCGTTAATAGCCGATAATGCAGGATATAACACTATTGACTCCATTCTCCTCACGAAGTTTGCGCATATCACCTTTTTCTCTCCTCCCTTTAATAACTTTTTCTCACTCTTCCTACGCTCTCTATTGCATTCTCATGTCTTCGATGTCCTCTACGGTTGTGTACAATTTACAGTTCGGTCTGTAAGTATTATATTTTCGAGTAGGAATAGAAAACCTGAAATAATTTAGACCTGGTGTAGTGTAGTTAATGTAGTTATGAATCCCACTATGTTTATTTGGTATTGAAATATATTTCGCCGTCAGTATTGGTATTGATGGATCACGAATGATGTAGTGCAATTTAATGCTACCGCAGTCTAGCCTCGTGTTTTTTTTACAAATTTTCGTTTCCTGGAACCGTTCTTCGATTCATTCTACGTGAAAGAGCTGAATTCAAGTCAACATAAGTTGACCGGTCGTGTGCCTTCGAGTCCCTTTTCCTCCACTTCATCACCATCGAGGTTTATCTTACAACCTTTTCGATTCGTCCATTAAGCATAGTATTTCTTCTTTTATCGCCTGGGGTATTTTGTCCACCAAAGGGATAACGAAACCAAATCAATAACATGAGTCGATATCAAATTATTTTTCTTTGGAAAAGGGAGAAAGTGATCGATTTTTTGTGGAAATATAGCGGGAAACTCCCACCAGGTCACCGGACGATTTTGAATACTTTCATCGCTCGATTTCGATGACTTTTTTTTATGATTTTGCCTCACTTATACCAAGCATTTCAGTCATAGATGAGCTAAATATTAATCATATCTCTTTTCGGTAAACGCTGCAATTACTTTCCTTGGGTGTGTTATGATAGAATGTATGAAGTCAGTGCTTTCGATATCTTATGTGTTTGATGAGTTTAATGGGTCAGTTGATATGTCACATGTGATGCTTAAGAGGAGGTGGGTTATTTCTAGGTGTTATTCACTTACTACACTTACTTCTCGACCCCCAACTCACCGCTCTCTGGGCTATGGTGAAAAGTATTGCCCAAGCTGGGTCGTTTATCTAAGTGAACCTTGGCTTGGCACTGTTTCCAGCCATCATTACCGAAAAGAAATATTGAATGATGATGGCGAATTAGAACTGTAGTAAAAGGAATTGTCTGGAAGATTTATCTTAATTTGGAAAAATAGGTTTCCATGCGGATGTTATAAAAATTTAAATTTTTTTCATAAATATCATTTTTAGACAATACAGCATTATCATGCTACTCGGGATCACAGGTTCTTTTTGAGACGAGTTAGTGTATGTCAATAAAAGTGAAAAAAGAATAACTCTGAGATTTTGGCTTCCACCTGTATCACTATTTATTAGATAAACTATGTTTTTTATTCCATTCCAACTGAATATAACATTATATTCCATATAATAAGATAAATCTCATTCGAGGAAAACAATTATAGTAGTTGTATAACAATTCACCATTGTTCAAACAAAAATTAACATGAATTGTCATTCGAATTACATTTCTTTACTTTCGCCGTAATTAAATATTAATTTTGCACCTTTGCTTTCTCTCTCCCCCTCATCATTGTGGTCACCTGTGCTCTTTGTGGATATGCCTTTCTTTAAAAACAAAATTTATAACGTGCTACCCAAGATGATTAAGTTGCGAGCACGAATTCTTCCCTGGTCGGTATTCACTATGAGAGGATTCAAATATCTTTACGTCGTTATTTAATTAAAATTTATCAATTAGTATTCAAGTTCTTCTTCTGTGTGTTTTCCTTGATCGTCATTATTAAAAATTCTCCAGATGAAAGAGTGTCAAATTTTTAAAAGAGTTAAATGAGAGAAATGACATTCGTTATAGGTTTTGCTATGGGCCGACAGGTCTTGTTAGTGAATGAACCCGAAAGGTGACTGGGTCATATCGCTGTGATATTATGTATCTGCGTACAAAAATATTTTATTTAGCTTTTACCTCGAATTTCTCAAGGTATGAGGAATTAACTATCTGAATATTTATCGTTGGTAGGTATGTGTTTAATGCTGTATTGTTTTGGTTCTTGTAACCTAAAACTCAAATCTACAGATGGTGTCCTGTAACCTTTTACTGGTGTGACGTCCTTTTCCCAATAGAATTCTGGCGGGGAATATCCGTCGCAGTCCATGCAAGTCAATCCATTTCGCAGACATTGACACGTTACCTTTTCCACCATCCATTATCATTTGATGTCCCATCGGGGGTTTGAATCGTTTTTCTCACGAACGTAACAAGTTTGTGGCCAAAGTTTTGCTTTTATTTCTGCCTGCTTATGGCGTGTGTAGGAATTCTTATTTTCTTTTGCAAGATAAATTCTTATTCCATTGGCAAGTTGTTCATTCATCATTCACCGACTTGAATGAAATAGTTGAAGATGAAGTCTAGGCAGGTCGTGCTGTATGTTATTCGTCAATTATGAAACAATTGCTCATTTTATGTTGAATAGTGGTTCCGCCTAATCGGTTTTTTATTACCTTATGACTTGCTCGTTGGCGAATGTTGTAATAAAATTGAGAAAATGTTATTTACGAAGTATATAATTCTCATTCAGTGGTGTATAAATGCTTTTAATATGCATATTGGTGTGGTTTATCCGCTTTTATACACGAATTGTTATAAATGTTGAATTGGTAGTGGTGTTGGGCGTGTACATTATTTACCCTACCACGCAAGCTTTGCGTTTTTGATTCCTTTCCTCGGCCTTGACATTACTTGGCAGCTATATGAGATTCTAGAATCTCCGCGAAGGAGTAACTTCAAGGACGAAGACCTTGGAAACAAGGTGACATTACTGCATAAGAATTTGAAGTCGTTAGAAAACCGAGATATTGTGTTATTATGCCTTCTATATGCATTTAGCTTTGCCGCCTCCTTCGTCTCTTACCCTGTCAAAGTGGATATTTTGCAATGTAAAAAACTATTATGACTGTTAGAAAAACTATTATGAACTAACGTTTGTAGAACTAGAACACCTGTTTGAAGGCTATGAGAAGAATCTGACTTCGCGTGACGCCTGTATTGACAATATAGTACCAGTCGTATATTTTATGGTTAAGTAAGCCAGTTGTTTAGTGTTAACTTTGAAAGTGATGATTTTGTTTAACATTTTTATTTAAGGCTGACATTTTTTTCTAAAATGCGAAAATCTGAAATATCAGCAAAAAATTATTCATCTTCTGCCTAACTGGTAATACACTACCCGTGTACCGAATCGCTCTAAGAAAAGGTACTATCTTTCCTTTTGTGGAGTTGAGTGCATTATTTTTGATAATAGTACGTACTATTTTGTGATACCCTTGGCCCTATCTCATGCCTCCATGGTGAGAGTGAAGATTTGTGGACAATTTGACGGGTGAATTGCACCATAGAGAAATTAGATCGTTGAAAAATTCAAAATCCTCTTGCAGATTAAAGCGCGTCTAAACAAGCTCGCTATTAAGGTAATAAATAAAATATGGCATAAATTGCGACCTACGAAATGTGGTGCTACAGAAGAATGTTGATGATCAAATGGATCGACCGAGTTAGGAAGGAATGAGGAAGTTTTTTGAAGAGTGGGAGAGTAGAGAAGCCTCATGAAAATCTTGACTAGACGACAAAACAACCTTAGAGGCCATATCTTGAGATATGACGGCCTGATGAAGACAATTCGTCGAGGGAAAGGTGGATGGTAAGAACGGAAAAGGAAGACCTCTAATTGAATATATGTAACAGGTAAATAAGGATGTGAAAGAGAAGAAATACGCAGGCGTACAAAGATTAACTGATAGGAGTGGAGAGCTGCGTCAAACCAATCTTAGAATTGTTGACCTGTGATGATGATGAATTTTAACATGCTATTTAATGTTGAAGCCTTCGTAGAGAATATTTGCAATTTCTATTTTAAGTGTTACTTAAAAGCGAAGCAAACTTTTGAAATATGTATTGATAGTAATGACCTTGGTGGAATAATGAGCGGTCGATGTATCGCGGCACTGCACTGCTGTCGAGGCCTAGCGTGCCTTCTACCATTTGCTCTTCCTCCTCTTCGCTCTAACCAGTCCCGCCTTGCTCAATGGCGTGTTCTCTCTTTGTCGCGAGAGCGTCAGTCCCTTCTCCGTCAGCTCCCGCTCCCCTCACTCCCACCTTTCGCCCACCTTATGCTTGTCAATCAATCCTTCTCTTTTCCTTTCTTCCCTTCTCTCCCCTTACCTCTCCTCCTCTCTCTCTCTCTTTTCTCGTCATCTATTGCAAATGTACGAGCTTCAGAGTCAACGACCTCCATCCGCGCAACATCTTCCTCATTTGTTCTTCTCTCCCTTCAAAAACGTTGAGGAAGGTACCTAATACTTGGAAAGGAAGTGAAGGTCGGTAGTAGGAAATTTTCCAATGCTGCTCTGCCGGACTGTTGGTACTTCGTCGACGGTGGATACGAAAATGCGCTATCCACTCTTCAGTTTTTTTTCATCCTTAAAAATCCATTAATTATTTTGTTTTGCCTTCATTTTGCGATCATAAAATATACATAGGAATTATGAGTGTTATTTTGGCAATATTCTGATGAAAAGTGCATTATAGCCAAAAAGACTACCAAAAAAGTTTTATTTAATTCATAACAACCACGCTAGTAGTTAATAAAACGTAACTGTGGGACCAATCTTCTGTCGTACTTATGGTAAAATTAATGATGCAACCGAAGAATATAGTGAAAGCGGCCCAACATTCGGCTCAAATTACTGAAAAAAGTGAGGTTTGAAAATTAAGTTTTACGAACATGCTGTCACTTTCCAGAATGGAAGGATGAGTAATTGAAAATAAATATTTGCATTTAATGTTTCATAAAAAATTGATTTTGAAAATGAAAGTATTAGTTTTGAATAGTATATCGCGACGGATGATTTTGAAGGATTTCTTTCTTCCCTCTCCTGCTCATTGCCATGCATTGTCAGAGTTGATATTGGAGAGTGATTTTTTGTATTTTACCATGCGATAGAGATTTGATATCTCCGAGAGTTTTGCATTTCTTACCCCACCACTTGTAACTAGGTGAAAACGCTGATTTCAACTATGTCTTAATATGATTTCTAACAGCCAGTTCATGTATTCCGATTAAAAATTTCATAACCATCGAAGTAGTATTTACAAGAGTTAAGAACATTGAAGAGTAGGTATCTTGATTGTTTACAATGCTTTTATTTAGTTTTTCTCAAAATATCGGCTCGTGTAGTGTCAAATTTATGCGACGCTGTATCGATTGTCAAGCAGGCATCTTTGGGGTTACTGCCTCGCACATGCTCGTCTGTAAGCACGGAAAATATGCACGCGGCCGTAAACCGAAAGATACCTAGCATGACAAAATATCGGAATAATGCGAACGTCAAGTGGCCCCAATTTTCAGTTACTGTATAGCCACATCGTTATCATAACTCGAGGAACTTGCCTATTCCATTTACTTGCTTAGTCTCATCTCTTCCTACTGTCTTACCTCCCTTCCCTCCCGTTTTGTGCTATCGTGTCATCTCCCCACCTTCTCCCTCCCTCTCTCTGACGTTCTCTCACTCTTTATTGCGCAATCTTAACTCGCCTTCTTTTTTTTCGTGGAAAGTGCTGCGGAGAATTGTTGACGTGCGGGTTGTTCCTGCTGCTGGTACCATTATTATACCAGTTTACCTGTTTTCTGTTTCAAAGGGCTCAGGTGCCTGAAAAATGTTTCATCCGTGTCCTCAATTTGTCTAAATTAGTACCTTAACGCCGCGAGTGTCTTTTTTGTTTATCAGTCTGATGTATGTTGGCTTATCTGAATCTCCATGCAGTGTTGCTCGATGTTCTTTTCGGTCATACTTGGGACGTACACAAGGGAATGGTACGTTTGGTACCTTTGAGTACGTAATGGTACAAGCATGACTGAGAATTCGTTAGGCTGTTAATACCTGACCCATATGCGAGTTCACGGTGTGATAATTACGCGGGGTAAAGTCCTCATCTGCCAAACCGAAGGTTCACGGGTTCGAGTCCCGCCTGGGTAAGTTGCTCTAGCCAGGGAATGGTGTTTCTGATCCTCTCATGTTGTATTCGTTCCATCCACCGCTGTGAAGGCTATAAATGAGCTTTTTTGTGTGCGGTGAAGTTAAATAAATAAATGATAGCGTGTACAATCACTGCCATTAATAATGAAATTGATACGTGCGGCATTCAATTCGCCAGAAAGTTATGATTGAGGTGCATTTATCGATTTTGCCATTGATTATTTCATCCTCCTAGAATAAATTTGGATTACACAGGGGTTCATCAGGGCGTATATGTATATTGAGCCCAAGAGTGTTTGGTAGTGTGAAAATTGAGCACAAAGGCGTGAAAGGTGGTGAGATTTTTTATACTAAATTAATATTTCAATAGTAATTGTATATCTAATTTCGTATCTATTTTTCAGGAGCCGAATTGGTTCTCAAGTTATATTTTTCTAAACAAAAGAAAGAGGTCAAGACTGTAATGTCAATGTAACGAAGTTGTTTAATTATATGGCGAGAAAGAGGAAGCATTAATGAGGAGTCGGGATACTGTTCGAAGGATACCGAGTTTTAATCCTGACTAAAGCCTTCAGCCTTGACTTCCCCTATTCTCATGGACCAGGGGCCGTATTCTGTATTTCGTCGGTGCCGCACCGGTCGGTTTCCCTTTCAAGCCCACCGACTGGACATCAAACCGTACCGACAACGGATTCCGCACCGACGACGACACTTTCAGCAATTCTGTAAGGTCGTCGGTTTCAAACCAGTCGGTACGATTCCCTCTCCTTCCCAAACAGGGAAAATCCGACTATATCCGAAGTTTCACGTGTCTCCACCAATGAAAGAAGGGTAAAAACAAGAGAAGACTCATTGGCACAGTTTGTTGTCGTCATTCTCAATCTTTTTATTTGCGGAAATTACGACTTATTGCTAGATTAAGATAAACGATATTGGATAAGTTGTTAACAATGCTTATATAATGTGTGGTAGTAATGCTGTACCTACAGAATCGAAGGAAACAATATTACAACATCACAATAAAGTTTGTATGTGATGGAGATTGTTGTTGCTGGAATGAATTATTGAAACTATCCTTGAGATCGTAGTTTCTTTTTTTAAATATTGGTTCCGTATAATGCTATTTATTCATGATTTGGTAATATAGTTGCCATTAAGTAAGTTCCGTATAAATGTTATCAACGGAAGGTTTTGCCATTGGCACCGTAGCAGACGAAAATAGCATACCATGGAACGTGAACGTAGGATTCAAATGCAAATGTAATATTAGAGGAACAAGTTAGGAAATTGTTATAAAAATATGGAGCTGGGTGCAATTAAAAGAAGTGTAATGACGAGGAAGTAAATAAATTGTGATTGGGTGAAATACATATGTATAAGTTGCGCATTCCAAGTGAGAGAAAATGATAATATTGCGGTAAACCTCACACTTATTAACAAATATCTTCTTTTATCGTCAAGGGAATCAATGGCTGACGATGAAATGAAATATAGTTGCCCGTTACAAATGAAAGAAACTGATACCGTTGTGGCAAACTTCATACTTAAATAAAAAGATCTTATTTCTATGCCGAGAGAAACGCCAAATTGATGATCGAGTGAAAATACAGTCGCCTATTCAGAGTGATATAAAGTGATAACATTGCGGCAAAAATCATATTTAATCAAAAATATCTTTTTTATGTCAAAGGAGCAAATAAATGATGATAGAGAGAAATAAAGCCTATTACAAGCGAGTGAAAGTGCGGTAACATAAATGAGAGAAAGTCGTTATATGTTAGCAAACCTCATTTTTATTAACCATTATCTTATATTTCTGTCAAGGTAATTAATATAGATGATGACACAGTGAATTATAGAGGCGTATTCGAAGGGGCAGAAAAAGATAACATTGGAGAAAACCTCATTATTTACTCGGTGATGAGGTAAAAACAAAATAAAACGTACAATGCGATCCGGGGAATTCATGAAACCCACTAGTCGGTGGCCGTACCGACACCTCTTTGCTGTCGGTACGGCTACCGACGATCTCCCGTCCTCTCGTCGGTGCCGCACCGACCGGGTTCGTACAGAATCGCACGACTTCTTACCGGGAGTCGGTGTGACGTCGCACCCGACGAATCGGTGCCGCACCGATCGGTTTGGAGTTACAGAATACGGCCCCAGGGCTCTTTTGCAGAGTTTCAGATATTTCAGGTTTTGTATTTAATGCAAGTTTTAGGCGCGCAGGCCGATAAAAGTCACACAGGCGCGTACTCCCACCCTCCATCGCCAGCATCCGAAGGACAGGTTACGTACTTTATGTTAGATGTTAGGAAATAAATAAATATCAGTAAATAAGTGAAAAAATAGAAATATGGCAGAAGTTCCCATAATAGATAAAATAGTTATGAAATTGACAAATAATTAAACCAGAAAATAATCTAATACTTAAAATAGTTTGCTTGGAGATGGAAAGACTCATCATCATCACTGGTCAACAATCCTAGGATTGGTTTGACGCAGCTCTCCACTCAGTTCTCCTATCAGCATGGAAAGACTAAGAGATGGAAACCCCCAAGCAAAAATTCTGAAAGCCGGCGGTGGCCCAGGGAAAGGAGGTGAGGCCCTTACCCTTAATGCGTGAACTTGACGGGCCGTGGCGAAGTCCCGGGTGAGCGAGCGTTACTCTCAGCTATCCAAACCCACCTTAGTGAGTGGAATCTACTATACTAATCGGAATACTAGCCGTTATAAATCTCCTCGGTAGTTTGCGTAAAATAGGCAGTGATGAATTGGTTGATGCCTGGTTTTGTTATTTACATTTTTGGTATTGTTGACTGATCTCCCTCTGCAGTTTCTCTTTTTGAATGAGTACTGTCCATTGGACCGTTAACTCCGTTATTTGCATTTTGCAAGGGCTATGCTTTCATTCCCTGATCCAGTATGACTGTCATCGGCCCGTGGCATAATACCCGTCAGGGTCCAGTAAAGATATGCAATGGAATCGATTTCATGTCCAGTTTGGCACCTTCACTCGATATGCGTGTATGATTTGTCTTTTCTCGTCGGAGTAGGGCGGCCTTTGTCAGGTGTGGACGTTACACCTTTGGCTCCTCCCGCCCCTACAACAAGTGGAGACCGGATATGAGGTGAAAATGGCCGAGACAATGATATGGCAACATCGTCAGCTGTTTTCAGAAAGTTTATGTCCGTTGAAATGTGATGCGGGAAAGTCCACCTTTTCGCTTCTCATTCAATTGCTATTCAATTCTTCCACACAACTTCCCGCTCTCCTCGCCGCAAGTCGTATTTCTTTTTTTTCACCGACGCAGCGTTAGAGCCCTATGCGATGGCTGCACTCTTTTTCCCGCATCTCTCCATACTTATTCTCGCCTCCATTTTTTCCCTCCTCAGACACTTATTTTCGCCCACCCCTTTCGCGCCTAGTGCGCTAAACACGTGGCTCCGATCCTCTCCAACGCCCCGCCATTCCTCTTATGCGTTCTCTTTTCTCACTTTTAAACTCCCCTCGCTCAATCCTTTTCCGTTTCTGTTCATTGTGCACCCGTCGTCGGAGCAGCTGTCGTCACGGCCAATTCTGGTTTCCCGTTTCTGGGTCCGCGTTGCGTTTGTTTTTTCGAAACACATCGTTAGTATTGCCTTATCCGTCGTCACCGTCGTCAAAATCCTTGGGTTATTCGAGAATCCAGGCAAGTGAGTCGCCAACTATCGGCCGAATTTTCGGAAGTAGAGATCTTAGGACGCCAATAAATTTCTTAGGAAACCCCGTTGAGAAAGCATTAGCATTGTGATTTTTTTCTTAGTTATCTTGTTATTTTGTGGGTATTAAGCTATCTTAGCGTCGTAAGTAATACCTTTTATGCATTCGTATTTATTTATCAAGGCTGCCAGTTGCCATTCATGGCTACAAGTCATCATTTACTGTGATGGAAGTATCGAAATGCCTCCTCAAAAATCTTCTTTGACATTTTCTACTTATTTTTTAGCAGTGGCTTCCGATTTCTCCTTTGCACCAATTTTATCATTACAACATTTTCCTCGATGCGTCGGCCGTATTGTCAAATTACGTCAGCGCTGTCATCGGTGATTGTAGTCCCGAATGCAGATCGTAGGAAAAATTTCATAAGCCAAGATGGAAAATTTGTGGGTTTTAATTAAATGCGTATTTAATCAAGTAATCGAGGCCGTCATGAGACACCTTTCCGGGAGGTAGGTTGGGTTCGTCAGGGAAGGGTATGTGATGAGGGAGGGGGGAGAGGTTCAATTACCGGAGATAAGCTCAAGATTGTATATCCCAATCATTTCTTGGGGATTTGAACCACTAGATCCCCCGCGCTAGTCACGGCCCTGGCTGGAGGCTCAAAATACATATCAGTAGATGGACACGAACTTGAGGAGGGGGAACAATTTAACCACTATGTCCGGGGATTATATGAAAACTGGCGAGTCAGTTCTGAGTATCAGGGAGAGGAAAGGGTTGAAAAAGGGTGTACAAGAAAGATTAATTAGACGATCGTTGGGTAGATTTTACAGGAAAGGGTAGCGGAGATTTTAATGTTGGGCATATGGAGTTATACTTGTATAGAGAGGAACCTACTAGAAAATAGGAGTGAAGACAGTTTCAATGCAGCGTCGTCTTCTCATTTTTCCCGAACACCACCGCCATAGCCCAACTAGGCCATCATCAGTTTCAAACGTTTTGATTCAGGATAGCATCTTCACTGTTAATGTTCTCAATGTAGGAAGGTTTAGTTACTATGTTAATTGCACCATCTTACGTGATTTTGGTTTCTTTGCAGTGAATTTCTTATTGCTTCTGTCATTTAAAAATTGAAAACTTTTTACTTCCCTGATGAAGGTTGAATTTTGTCGTCATTGAAAATTTGTGAACTCTCATCAAGTAAACGTACAAATTTGGTTGAAAGCTATATAAAATCACTGTGTCAGCCACGAATGCAAATTTTCAACACTATAGGTACTCTTTTCTTCATATATTTGTTGTTCAATCATGCGAAAGCCAACTATGCGGAACCGGAAATGGAACTTTTTCAGATATTTTTTGCAATGAGTTATTAATATTTTCTTCCTGTTAAAATCGACGGGTATTTCTGCTGGTGTTTCATGTTTTTTTGTTTTATTGCTCCATACCCTAATTCATGCCCAAGTTGGGTGAGGAGTGGGTGGTCGAGAAGGCGTCTATTAGTCTCGATGGCCGCAGTGGGAATAGGAGAGAAGGGAGAGAGTGTCTCTTTTATGCGAGGGGGGCGTGTGACGTCATTCGGGCGCCATTTGGTGCTGTGGAGTGGAAAAGGTTTCCCCCACCCCTAATCTCCAACTCCTCCCACCTCCATCATTACCACCCCGCACTGCTCACGCTACTTCACGCGAAGTCCTAATCTAAACCCCTCTATCCCCTCCCTCAACAATGTCCCGGCTCTCTCCACCCTCCTTACTGGTAGACAAGCTGTCATGGGAACAGTTTCGAATGCGTCCTCCTTTTTAAAAGGCCTGCCGATTTTTGGCGTACGTAATTGTTTTATTTTTTTATCGTCTCCTCTGCTTTTGGCGTTTTTTTAAGGACAGGTTGGGGGATCTGGAGGTCGACCTTTCTCGCTCGTATGCTGTTGAAGTGCCATTAATGGGAGTCTTAGTAACTTGCAACGGGGCTTGTGTTTTTTTCTTACTTGGCGTGGAGATAAGCGAGTTTTAAACGTGGCGTGGTGTGTGGTCGGTTGATCTTTGATTGTGTTCATAAATCGTTTCTTAATGCGTTCCTTTTAAAGTCCCGGTAGTACCTTATTTTTTCTTTTTTGCGACAAAATATTAGATGCTACTTTGAGGTTTGTGATTCTGAAATTCATTTATCAAGAAGCATTGAAATTTATTAGTGAGTGCTATAGCATATTTCTTGTCCCAACTCAAATGAAGCTGGTGTTGACTTTGAACTCCGGACACGGTCGTCTAGGATTCGGTTTTTGTGCTATCTTCCGTGGAAAAAAATATTCTCAGTTTTACTGTTAATTTTTAATTTGCTTCGTTGCGGCTTATTTTTGCAAATTGCTTCCTGTTGAGTGTTTTTTTTGGGATCCTCGATGGAGTACATATCTCTTAGTGTAATAAAGTGGTCGTCCGCCTCTTAACTATTGCATCCTTCAGTTCACACTTATGAGCAGGAACCATGTAAAGTAATATCTTCTTTCTCATCTTTCGTCTAAGTATATAATTTTCAATCTCCTTTACTGATAATTATATAGTACGATGGTGACAGAAAAATTGCTTTGTGGCAGTTATCAACGAGATGCATAATGCCAATTAAATTTTTCTTCATTACTCTTTTTTGTCGCGTGATTGTTCCCCGGCTTTTGTTTTTGTTGTGTCTCCGAAGTTTTCATACCAGAGTAATTGATCGATTCTCAATTTTACTGCTTGAGTCCATTCTCCCTAATTTTATACTAGAAATATGTTTGACCCAATCAAGTTATTTCGATTTCCATGACTGTTACCCGGGGCAAATATTTGCATAATCCTATATAATAAAACCATAAACCCATAATAATAATAATTTGCAACTCCTGCATAATATTTTGGTAGTTTGCATCTCATATTTCGTCTATCCTCTCATATTAATTTTCACTGACATTCATCTCCCTTCTGTGGAAATTAGTGCTGCGTAAAGAACTTTAATTAGCAGAAAACAGATTGACTTATTTGATGTTAACATCGTTCTAATGTACTGGAGTGGTTCCTACCCCGCTGCGTAATATGAAGGTTTGTCTCGCAGCTGTTATTAAAGCTCATTTTTTAGGTTAGTTAGTGGGTGTCCCGAGTTGAATACTCTCCTGTTCGGACGTAGAAATGTTGGCATGCGATGGATTAATGGACGCGTATCTTAAGCAAAGGAATGATGAAATGGTAAGAATATAAAATATCCCCTTAGGTTGGCCTCATTTGCTTTTGTGTCCTGTCCCGTACCTACCCTCTGTTAATTTGCAGTTTTTCTACCTTCTCTCCCGTCCCTTGCCCTCTGTTTCTCTCCCTCCCTCTCTCTTCGGTCACCTCGCCTTCGTAGTCACGCCATTGCTATATGAATCCAGTTTCTCTCTCTCACTCCACGGTTTTGTTTCGTCCCGATTTTCCGGTCCTTTTTCTAGAGGTTGGACCGATTTAGCAAGGAGATAAAGATGTCCAGTTCATAGACTCCCGAGGTACCCTTACCTTTGCCGTCATTACGTGCGCGGAAAATCATAAAGGAAAGCTTCTGGAACATGCTCCCAACTATTTGACCCGGGAAGGGACTTATCGATAAGATTTCCAGCCCGGGGAAAAAATGAGCTTAGTGCACTTGCTTGCAAATGGAATCATTCTTCACTCAGTGGAGAATTGCTGTCGAGCCATGAAGATAATCGTCACGGTCGTTTTAATGATGGTAGGGTGGGGCATTGCCCTGGCGCCTATAGTTCAACCATGCTCGCGATTTTTCCTTGGTGTTATGGAGGGGATAGAGAAAAGAACGGATCCTATTCTAAGGTCATAATAAAAATAACCGTTCATTTTATGAACTCATGATTTGCGATTTATGTGCTGGATTTTTGGGTATTGTTGTTTAAATAGCTTTGTAGTGATAAGGTTATTGTGTAGAAAGTATGAAATATTTCGTTATCGTCATCAGTAACTAAGGAAATATTTTTCGCCAATTTCAGTATCTAATCGTGAAATATGTACATATCTAATAGACCCACGTTTGCTTGCTGATTGATTTACCCTTTCGAATTTGGGATACTTTATGATAACAATTGGAATTGGAAACGTTTAATTTTCTCAACATGAATCTATTTTAATCACCAAACTACTTGATTGTTCCGCATCAGTAAACTTGTAGAAATAGGTAACACTGCTGCAATGTTCTATAATATTTTCTGTTTTCTGTTTAATTATGTCAAATTTATAAATTCGTACCTAGTGCATTAAAGCCTTTGCCACTTGAGCCCACATAGAATAGGGAAGCTAATGTTTGCGATTTCTATATGATATGAATACAGAGAATGTCATGAAGGAGGAGGTAGAAGAAAATTCTGTTGCCGGGAGGGGAAGGTTGTTTATAGGGCAAGGTGATTTGGTGAGGGATAAATGGGAACAGGGGTTTCAGGGTTCGGCTAAATTTTTTCCCAAACCCTTGTCTCCCTCCACCCCCGCAGGTCTGCCTCTAAAACCGCCGCCTCTGCCGCAGGGCAAGATGAGTGGCGAGCGTTGACCACGCGATGCGGTATCTTGGAGAAGATGGCCAGACCCTACCAGGTCTCCTTTCTCCAACCTAAGGCTAATTGTCTGATGAGGAGAAGATTAGTGGTTTCTTGCCACCCTCCGCTTACTTAGTGATTATCGTGGCATGCCTTTGTTTAAAGTGCTCTCTGTGTATTTTGGACTTTCATGGATGTTGCGAATTTTTCTCTTATTAGTGCTGTCGGTGTGATAGCATGACTGGAGAGGTTTTGAATTCAGTGCCAGACCCACGAGAGGGGACCGAAGGAAATCCTCGCCTTCAATCCAAGAGAAAAAAATTTGCATCGTCTGATTTAGAGTATAAAATGGTAAAACCGAGATTCATATGTGTATAGATGGCACGCGGTATATGTCCAAGTAGAGAAGATCATAATCTGGGTGAAGTCTGTACTTATTGGATACTTGCAGGAAAAATAACGTTCTTATCTGTTTGTGTAGAAATCCAAGTTAATTAAGAAATTCTCAATTTGAAATCCAAAGTAACTGCTGCTCGCGATTGAATCACTTACTCCAAGGTTTCATTCCTAAATTCCATATCTTCTCTTCTCCCTGAAGTCCGTACCCACCCAAAATGGCTGACTATCCGCACGTAGTTGTGTGTCGATTATATGTGCCCCAAATCCTATGGGAAATCAAGTGGTAGGATAGTTACTGTACTGTAGTAACTGTTTTTCTGTCTAGAAGCCACAGATTCCAGCCCATACCGTATCAGGCTCTATCCTTTGGTATGCTGCACGCAAAGTGGCTCACACTTAGGAAATGATGTAATGTTATTCCCCTGATGGTTTACCATTTTCCCATTCTCGTCCTTTTCAAATCTTCTACGGGATAATCGTGCAATTATGCTTTTCCTAACTTATACTTCACAAAAAATTTCACCGGCATAAGAAGGCCCATATTTGTCCAGAAATTCTCTTTCGGGATGGATACCGTTGTAATAAATGGAATTTTGGTGCGACGCATCTTACTTTTCAAATTTCTTCTTCCTATCGCATTTTCTATCCTTTCAATAAGCTTAGATGGTAATTTACGTAATAAATAAAAAAACCGGTCGTTGAGTTATAACTTCTATTCATATTTTATTATTTCTTACTTCAAATTTTTTTAATATGGATGTTTTTTTCGATATTATTGGTATTTTCTTGTATGAAATGAGCTTTTCTTCAAGAATAACTTGTTTTACGCAGGATTATCCATTACGGTACTTCGGTCTGCTTCTTAAAATTAGGTGTGACCCCTGTTGATAAGTCGTTGTTCTGTTTTGTTTATGAAATTAAGAAACAGTTTCAATTTAGAAGAAAATTGGGTGTGTTTGTATTTTTTTATTTTACGCAAATTAACGTGTTTTTTTTTAATGGAGAATATTTTTGACCCTTGGGTGTCCTTCAGATATGCCGAGGGCGCTGACCCGCTATAAACTCGAACACTTCGTCTTTTTGAAGGATCGATGTCTACCCTACTCCGTGTGTTAATAGCCTTGAAATCTTATCTCGTAAAATATTCAGCGAATATCGATTCTCTCATTTTTCGGGTGTTAACGCCGTAGTAGCCTGGAAAAATAAATTTCCGCAGCCTCGTTTCGTGCGAGATAAAGCCGGTCGGGTCGTATTTACTCAATTTTAAACGTGATCTGGTTTATGAACTCTTGACTCCGTGGCCCGAGAAAGTGAAAGCTGAAATCGAAGAAGGCAGTGGGTTGGTGTCGGAAATTCGGCCAGCAGATTATTGACCATTTTATTTCAGCTTGTCGTTGCGTAGAATGCAACTCTTTGGCTCTTGATTTATTTGTTTTCTTTTATTTACAATGCCTTAAATGGTAACTACCGATCATCTGAAATACTCCCATTCTTTTCACTTCATATGCCAACCCCCGCCCTCGTAATAACCACCCACTACATCAACCTAAATTTAATCGAAAATGAAACAGTAGCTTGTTATGTTATGCGAGAATTACTTCCAATCCCAAACATTAGTCTCAACATTAAATTTGCCATGCAAAGGGTCTAAAACATTAAATTACCATGTAGGAAATAAAATTAATAATTACAGGTACCTATTGATGACACCAAAGTGTCGATTGATAGATTAATTAGAAGCTGGAATTTTTTTAAAGGTTACTGTACCAGTATACCCTCTATATTCCCCTCTGGCCTGGTGGGAATTCAGGGGGCGTCGCAGGGGTAATGACCCCAACAAATTTTATAAATTTTTATGAGCTTAATAGTTTTTGTATCCATAAATGTCTCTAATTGTTCAGTTTCATCGGTTGTTAAGAATAAAAATTAAATTTTGGCCTCCATAATGGGTAAAAAATAAGTATTTAGTAAAAAATTAACGCGGGAGAACAACTTTGTCGTGAGTATTCCATACTCCCCGGATCCAGATCATGACACTGCCACCCGGATACCTGCCGGCTAACGTAAATTTTATTAAGATATCACGCCGCAGTTGGTTATACTCTCGTGTCCGAGCCGCTATTTTCCCCTAATATTAGATTTTTGTCAAGAGATGTAAGGGAACGATCGCTAGCATGGTGAGGTAGTTCTTAAAAACGAGTGCCCTTAGCTTTCCTGAAGCGTTCCGTGCTCATAGCAACTCCGCTCGCATCAAAAACCAAGACCCCTATAGCGTCCTTACCTCGGCCTACCGCCCAATCACCAGAGGCACTCCGCACCTGGGGTCATCCATTTAGCTTGTCATTGGTTGATAAGGAGGCCGAGCTGTTTCCTCTACCGATTAAAGTCTTTGTTGCACTATCTCCCCCGCGACCCTATTTCTCTTCGTTTTAAGTGGCCCGCTCCTCTTCTCTTGTTCCATAAAGTCGACGCGAAGTCAGTGAATCGTGATCCATGCTGTCCCTTTGCTCTGTGATATTTCTCCCTCCTTTCAGCGTATTCGTATACCAGTAATATCCATAGCATCTTCAGGTTATCGGTTTAACTGAGTTTTGTCCTCCGTTTCGATAATTAATTTAGAGGATGGAAGTGAAGCTTTGTTAAATTCTTTTGGATTGTTTGGTGGTTAAGTTCTGATCATTTATGGATGCATTACATCCATTGTATTAAGCAATTTTGATTTCCTTGCAGTCAATAACGATTGTTGGGTAGGCCTGTAGCAGGGCATCTATTCCAACCAATAAAATATTTGAAAAATTTTATAATAAAATTATGATTGGGTACGGCTTTAGAAAAATAATTTTTGATTTTTACTTAAATTTAGTGTTAAAATTTTCTCATTTTACTAAGACATCCTTTTTGGCACAGTCCTCTCAATAATATATTTTTAAGACATAATGTATCCTTTTTATTCGTTGGGAATTGTAGGATAATTTGAATATTTAAACGACATTCATTCAAACGCTCTATCAGCCACTGTTGGAGAACGTGGTAATCTCGAGTGAAGTATCATAATATTCAAAGAAATAACTACGGACTACGAGCGGTATATCTTTACCATGCCACCCGCAAGTGCATGTAAAATACGAAAATTCTACGGATGAATTATCATTTTTCCCGGACAAATTGAGATAACTTAGATTTTTTACTTCGCTGGTGCAAGAAATTTGAAATTTATGGAGTCCTTCACCCTGTCCGCCAAAAAATTTGGTTCGCTACTATGCAGTTTTTTCTCGACCCGATGGTGGCTATTCGAGTGAACCGCCTTCGTTCATAGCAAAGTTGCGGTTACCACGACAGTTTTAGTTTCAAGAATATGCAAGGCATACATATTCTCTTCCCGCGAATTACGACCCCGCGTGATCGGAAAAAATTTGCGTGCCTTTAGCAGTTGTGGGCGTGATCTTTGACCGTGGATTTATTCCGTCGTTAAAGCGAACCGTCCCACGACCTTTCCCTCCCTCTGGCACTCACGGTGTCAGCCCCAACCCCTTTCCTCCCATTCTGCCTCCCTTTCCACGGATTTCCTTTTTATTGTTGCTCTTCTGCGCGCAGGGTGCATTAAATAGGTGGACATCCACGGAGGGAAATCCGTCCGAAACATGTCTTGCAATGGGAAATGTTAGCGACGAGAGTTTAAGAGCTTATAAAAGGATGGAGAAAAGGGATCTTTTATTAGTGCCGGTAGCACAAGGCTTTTTGAGTACCCCGTCGCGCTGTTCTGTCGAATGTGTCTGAGTTTATCGAATGTGTCAGAGTAAGAATATGGTATTTATCGCTGTATAATTAAATTATTAAAAAAGAGTGAAATCTTCTTTAAGCAGTGAAATACGTGAAAACGAATGTAAATGTTCCCAAGGAAAATGAATGATATCTCCTATTGCAGGTATCCAAAAGAGATATTTAAATGTTTATTGTCACCATGAACAATAGATAATTCTTACCACGTTTCATAGAGGGGAAAAGTTTTCTGGCTATGCAATTTTGTCGCTTTCTTTTCTGCGATTTTATTGAGTATGTGAGAAGAAAAATATAAATTTAAAACAAAAATAAAATATAAATTTAAAACACGAGTACTCCTTGTCTGTAGTTGCTGTGAGAATATTCTGGCCATGTTATGCTTGCCTGTTATGCTGTAATACGGCCGGGGTATCTTATTATAATGAGGGGGTGAGAAGCTAAAGGGTTCAAGCGATCTTTTTTCTAAGAAGAGCTAGGGATCGAAATTATGTAAAGTTGAAAAATGCGAGATCAATAAGATATTTAGTTGTGCATTTGATTTTCCACTCGTTGTCAGCACAGAACAGAGACTCATCGTATCCCATGGGCACCAAGTTTATGTATATTTCCTTTTTGAATTACTCTACCTAACTCTATAGGGTTAGAGTAAATATATTTAGAAAAAAATCACTTGTACCCCTTGGCTTATCACTTTCTCATTTGCAATGCGGATCTAATATTTTATCGGCGGAGGACTTCGTAAAACTTATTTATATGAGCTCTATGTGAGACAAGCGTTTACCACTTCAACCAGTTTGTGAGTTTCGACCAGAAGTGACCCCGTCGGAGGTTTGTGTGCGGGGGAGGTCCGGAACTTACCCTCGCGAGAGCTCGTGGGGCCCTCCGCGGGCATTGGGAGCTTCGCACCGCCTTAATCGGTCGTAATCCTTCCTCATCTCGGCCCTCACCCGCGATTCCCTAGCAACGCCCCCTTCCGCCGACTCGCCATTGTTCTTCTTCCACTACTACTACTACTCGTCGGGTATTCTGCACCTCCCCTCTTCGCCAGTCCTTCCTCTTACGACCGTGCATGCAACTCACATAAATCTTCGACATGTGACGTCCCCGAGGTCGTCGCTTATAAAACGCCGCACCCACACATGCATGCACTCCCCTTTAGCAGCGCGAGTGCTCGGTCGTAACCCAAAGGAGAGAAATTGTAAGGGAAAGTGTATGTGTGGGTCGAAAATTGCTGCTTCTATAGAGGGGTCGCTCCAAATTGAAACGAGGCGAAGGTACGAGATATTTAGAGGATGATTTATTTGTGACGTCTCTCTCTCCTTCCATGGGAGATGCACATGTGTTGAACTGTTGACATGCAAATCGATATTTTAATGGTGGAAAATTGCAAACTGTAGGAAGATATACTGAGAAGAGGTAATGTATATGTGCATTCAGTTCTTCTGCATTTCTAGATATCCCTGATGCTAATTTTTCAAATTACTTAGGTTATCTGCTTTGGATCTTGAAATCATTAAATTATGGAACTAATTATCGTCTCTCCTTCCACGGGAGAGGCGGATGTGTTGAAATGTTTCCCCTCCCTTCATTTAATTGGGCTGCGTTTTATGTGCTCTAATTTAACTGACCGAAATATGCACACACCATTTGTAGGTTTTGGTTTTAGTGCTCAAGTTTTGGTCAATGACGTCATCAGTTTTCCTACATTTATAGATCACTCTGATGCCAATTTTTTAAATTACTCCAGTGCGCTGCTTGTACTTGATCTTGAAATCATGAAGGAAAGTATTGAATTGTTTAATTAAGCATTTTTCATGCTCAATCTATTTATCTAGTGAAAAAGACACGACCAATTGCGGATGAGCACTTATCATTGTTACCCTCTCCTTGTGCGCCTATGCCTTATTGTGTTTAGTTTTTAATTTAAGATGACATATCTCTCTGAAACGGTCGTATTTGTTTCTTTTTTGCGGAGAACTATTTGTTTAGAACATAAATAATCACCTTGATATTCTCGGGGTAGATAAGGTACTCTTAGTTAAAGGATTATTGGATATTTAGGCTCCTATGCTATACTATATGTTGCAATCACAAGTTTAAATTTTTCCCAGAGAGAATTTAAGGCGTTGATATATCCGTGCGCAGCAATGAGTCTTCGCAGACGCGTCAGCTTAAGTGGAAAACGATATTCGTGGAGGTAGTTTCATCTCCTCACCAGCTTACGGGAGTTATCCCCTCTTTGTCATCTCGTGTATTCCTTCAATCCAGTGGAAGTTCTCTCCAAAAGCTTTCCCTTGTCATTCCACCCAAGTCGGCCCGTTCAAACTCTTTCCACTTCCGCTCACCCAATTGAATTGAATTCCTTCCGCCCCTATCCGTCGATAGTGTAACTCTTAATAGCTCTCCCGCTCTGCGAAGCGAATCGGGTCACGGCATGTATATATCCATCCTTCACCTTTTTACGGGCTCTCCCATCGTCTATTGCTGGCGCATCACCTCCTGACTCCGAAGGCAGTATGTAACGAAGTAAACGAACTTCTCCGTGTGATGCCTCAAAAATTTTCGTCGCTGAAGCGTGGGGTAACCTTACCCGTCTCTTTTCCACCCCTCGTCTCTGGTCTTCGGAGTTCGACCCAGTCACGGAGTATAAAAGAGTTCGCCCTTCAGTCCTTTACCTTCTCCTCTCAGGATATTGCAAGTGTCTTTCTCCTTGATTCTGTCCGACCACTCATTCGAACCATGCTCCGGTATGTGTATGAATTAAATTACCATACTAATGATAGGTATCTTAGTAAATATGCTTCCATAATTAATTTTTTGAAGCTGGTTATATCATGGTATAGCAAAATTTGTTCCCAGAATTAGGAATTCTGTTAATTTTTAAAAAATTTCTCTGCATTGGAATGGACGATTAACTTATTCAGGACGTAATACGACGATAGCTTAGGAAAAAATCCCAGGATAATTGAGAAAGCTAGGTTGGGGTCTTGCGGACCAACTCTGTCACCTCTGACATCCTTCTTTATATTTTTTCTTCTCTCTACCATTTCAACCTGACCCTTTTTCCATGGGCCATCATTACTTCTACTCACGTCTAAATCCGTTGCAGCTTAACTCTTGCTCCTCCCCCGTTTGCTCCCCCCTTTGCGAGTAACACCTTTTCGTCTTATAAATTTCTTTGTGTTTCTTCTTCGACGTTCTTTCTCTAAGTGACTGCACTTCCTGTCCCATTTCTCATGACTGTCCTCTCGATCTTGTTTAACCCTTCGCAAGTGATATTTATCTATTTATTTAGAAACTACATAGGTTAATCATTATTTACTCCAGAAAGTCTTATTTTCCTTTTTTCATTATTCTATATGGCATGGTGAACTGTCTTTGAAAAGGGGTTGTTTTTTGAGGTGATAATCTGGTAACACTCATGCTCAATATTTGAAAGTAGATTATACTGTGGGAAAGTGGAAGAATTCAAATCGTTGGCAAAGTGCAATATGAATGAAACATAAATGTTACGTGATTAGTGTGTAAGGGATGCGAACAGTTATTGTTTTTTTTGAATTTATCCCCTCTATTTGCGGAAAACATCATTAACGTGAATTATAAATTGTATGTAAATTCTCAACCAAAGTGTATTACAATTACTAGGCATCCTTCTTTCTAAGAAACAGTGATTATGAATAATATGAACTCGTCCCTTACCTTACATGTGCTTTACTACTGTCTTCAATATCTTATCTGCATTTATTTGTTTTGAATCCTAAGCTTTGGTGGCTCTCAGAAATTATTTTTTTTATCGATGATGGCAATTTTCAACCTCGTTCTTCATTATAACTACAGGAGGTAGTCTCATGACGCCAACATGGCGAATTCGCTGGAATTACCTCTCCCTCTGTGCTATTTCGTCGAGTTCTCTTCATGTGCAGAAGGGACACTCGATTTAACCTCTCCACGCTCCATTTGAGGTCTCCTTGATCTTTCGGGACAATCGCACCGATGGTCGTCGAACGCGGAATGTGCTGTCCACATGCTTAAGCACTCGCTTGATCGCCAGCGTTCACATGTGGTCCTTAATGGGGTGAAATGAATCTGCTTGCTACCAAGTGTGTGAGCTTCTTTTTTACTAATCGATTTTTTTCCTTTTGGTCTTCGCAGAATGGTCCATTGTTGTTAGGAAGTGATCATGTTTTTCCCTTCAATGATTTACTTAAATTTCTGATTGCAGGTCGCGAGTGATAATGGCGATTCTGACAATTCTCTGATTAAACTGATCGGATAAAAATTAGGCGTTAATATTTATTAAATTTAGGCGTAAATGAATGTCATTCGCGTATAAAAAATTTATAAATCTTAAAGCACTCAGTCATCACTTCAACGATACTGCCAGAGCTCTTAAGAGTTAAAGCCACAAGCATGAGAACTTCGCACGTTGAGCGTTTGGAAACATGTTTCCTTCCGTTAGCAGCGTTTTTGAGCAACACTTTTGCGGTGTGTCCTATTTTTTCACGCGGTATTATATCCCGGGACCCTTGGGTTGTGAGGTGAATTCTCTAACCTCTACGGAGTATGCCTCCCAAAATATTAGATTGAAGTGGAAAAGATTATGCTCTATTATATAAAATTATTGTTATACCTACTCGTTGTTTAATCGATTGTTGAATTATCCCAATAGGAATATATTGATGGAAGTGGTGTCTCCGTCTCGCGAGTGCAAGCAAAATGGGGATGCCTTTCCAACGATGCGTGGATCCTCGAAACCGTGTGTTCGGGACCCTTTCGTTTCAATGAATAATGAACTCCCAGGTGGAGACGGAAGGGGGCTGAATTCGCTTTTACATTCACCTGTCCGTGGGCCTGTTTCGGTGCCCGCCTAGTTTGTGCCTTTACGCAATATCGACACGGCTCACACGGCTCACGTCTCTCATTCTTCATTCACCCCTTATACCGTCAGCGATTATTTTAATTTTTATATCCCACCCAGGTGGTCTCGTCTGTTAGTTTTAGGTGTGTCGAAAGATGCCGACAAGACCGAGTTTTCGTGAAGTCAATCGCTTATAGTGTTTTTGGAATTTTATTCCTTCTTATTGTGAAGCATAACATATATGTTTTCGATGTAGTTGACAATAAATGCACTATCACCCTCTTTTTTTACACCTTTGCTGTGTCTTTTCTGAACTCTAAGCTTGGGAATAATTTTTGCCTCACGATGCCTTACAACGTTGAAAGGGGATAATTGATTGTGAATTTTAGCTGCTTTAATTTCAGTGTCCACTTGTTTATCACTCATTAAAGACATCATAAGCGATCCATAATCGAGATGAATGAAGTATTGGTCCACAAAGTGTTGTAGTTTAACTTCTATAGTTTTTGTTGTCATTTTTACTTTGGATTGACTGTGAGCTTCGATTTTCTTTATAAAAAATGTAAATAGAGAAGTGCAACGTTGTCTGTTAACTGT
Organism: Ischnura elegans; assembly: GCF_921293095.1. Classification (NCBI taxonomy): domain Eukaryota; kingdom Metazoa; phylum Arthropoda; class Insecta; order Odonata; family Coenagrionidae; genus Ischnura; species Ischnura elegans. Next base: position 69,938,296 of record NC_060250.1, read on the forward strand.
ATCTAGTTACTGCCGCACAAGCTACTTGAACTAGCAGTTGGGAGGTGAAATCAGCAGCAATTAACCATATACAATAAATTTTAGGTGCATGTTGTAAGAGATTTAACTACCTGATTTCGACCACGCATTTATTGCAGCCTGTTTTTCTTAAAGTGGAAAATGAATTTCTATTCCTACCTGTTCGGCGAAATATATCTCCTATTTTTTTCTTTTCTATCGAAATTGAAAATTTGATAGATGCTGATTCAAATGTGTACTTTAAACTTTTTTATACCGCATTTCGACTCGGGAACTACACTGGGTGGTCTAGCCGCGGACGATACTAGCGCCTCTCAACAACCAACCGACCAACCAACTTCCCACCTGCCACGTATGTCCCTCGCATTCTTTCTCTCCGTGTGGTTAGAGATCGTACTCGCGGTTTCTGCTCTCGTGAAAGGAATATGGGCGTGCGTGCACGCGAGTCGGAGTTTCAAGGGGCCGCGGCGGCGGCGCGAGAGGGTCGTCCGGACCACACACTCTTCGCTTCGCATGGCTCGCGTCGTTTGTTTTTTTATTCACTCGATCGTAAAAGAGCGTCGTCTCCCGAGGATGAGAATCTCATTGTTGCTTCCTCGCCACCGACGGCGAGGCACTGAAGGCAGAGAGGAGGTAGGGCAAGAGGGAGTACTCACTCGCACCCAAGTTTATTTTTGCAGTCGGAAACGGCGTTGGAATATGGTAGGCGCCCCTCTCTCTGCACAGTACGCTATTGCCTCGCCCATCTCTTTCATTCAAATGGTCCAATCCCGAAGCGTCTTTTCTTCCCTCCATAACCTGCACTTCCGCCGGCTCCGATTGTCGTCCTCTTAAAAAAAGTGAAATATTTTATTCGTGCGCGAGACTTTTACGGCCAGAGCCGCTGCCACAATAGTGCACGCGCTTATGTTGGGGACCGCGACGTCAGCCGGTCGGTTCGTTCTTAGTTGGGAAGAAAAGGGGTAAGAACTCCTCCTCGGTTAAGCGTACCTCTTTCTCTCTCTCTACATCTGTATTTCGCACTCTCCACCACGTTTTTTTTCTTTTTCTGTTTACGTCCCGTCCGCCGTGACTGTATGGAGTGCGTGTCGGAGATTTTTATTAGGAGAGTTATTCCGAGATATCGCGGTGTACCGTCGAGTGGCAGCGGGAATAAATGTTTCAAGAAGTTTCTCTCGGGGGAAGAGTGGTAAGTATGTCTCGTCTTTATTCGCGTCACGGTCTCCGGGGGGAGAGGTTCTTCTGGCGTACATTTCGCTACCCTCTCATGGGGTGGGTTCCAAAATGCGGTAGCAAATTTGCGAATTTCGTAGGGCTGGAATATTAACTTTTGTGGTTATTTAATTTTCTTCTTTTCCATTGAAGTGACTAATTTTTGAAGTGACTCGTTTTAATTATTCTGCTTCGCATTAGCTCCTCGGGAACAATTCACTTTCGAGCGTGAAATTTTTTACCACTACTATCTTACGAAAAATTTAACAAACGCTAAACATACCTCATCCATAATTCCTGGAAGTTGTAATGAGAGATATTTGATAAGAATTATTTAAGTGCCTTCTTACCGGTTATGTATGGTTCTAGTGAATCGTCAATGCTTCTTTGAGTTCTAAGCCCACAAAATTATTGAAAGTGTGTGATTTTGTGCCCATTCCCGAACTGGAATTGCCAAATCGAGAAAAGCTGATCTTGAACTTTATCTTATCAAACTTTCAAGTATTGGAATCATGTTTTAGGGGAAGGAGCACCTCTTAATTTTTGTAATCCTGAACCCAAAAAAGTTTATTGACTGAAAAATATGTAATAAAAGGTATGTATGGTAAATATAAAAAGTAACGACGCACGTAATTATAGTAATAGTAAAAATTATAAGCCTCGATCCTTTTGCAATTATTACCTTCAGCAATTGAGTTACTCATTAGGTGCTTCGGCCTGAAAGTTTGTGAGGAGGAGGTCTACTGGACTGAGCCATATGCTAAGAGTTACTCTAACTCAAGGTAGATTGGTCAGTTCCTTCGTTTCATTCTGATTGGAAGCCGTCAACCTTGAACTAATAGCGAAACCCTCTCCTCGCATTGTCACTAGGCCTCCAAAAATTAAGTGTTACTCCTTGGATTTCGCGTTTGTAGATTTCATTTATTAATTTTTTATGCCTATAATCGGAATTACCTTTTCAACTAATTTTTTTCGCCCATTTTTGGGTATTTTTCTTCTCTATTTACACCTGTACTATTATTGGAATGAAAAACATCTTAACTGCGTGAAGACGATAGAGTATTTTTCGGATCACATTTGAAAAGAAGACTCAATTTAAAAAAAACGAATTCATTTTTTTTCTCGAGAGCACTGCTTGGATCAAGCTGACTGGGAAATAATTTTAAAAGAGATTTTCTTTGTTAAATGTAAAATTGTAAGATTTCCACTGGATTTATTCGAATTCGACTCGTTTCGTTGTCATAACAACATTATCAGTTGTTGTAGCGACGAAACGCGTCGTGTTCGAATTAATTCCATGGAAATATTGAAATTTTAAATTTAAGTATCTAATGTTAACCACCGCGTCACCCAAAATATTCATGGAGATTCTTAAACGGTATATACTACACGAAGGAGAACACGTTGTAGGAGTTTTCATTTTCTCCAGCTCTGTTTTAAGTTCCGGTATCTATTGATAGGGATTGCCGGAGTTCTACTCTAGCTTGAAATCTGCATTTGGACTGGCACATGGTCTTCTTTCCGTTTTGAACATCCCTTTCCTGCTGCGATAGTTATGCGTTCGAAAGCATTTGCAGACGCTTCGTTTTTTTTTATCGATGCCGCCCGCCCTCGATGTTCGAGTCTAATTGAAGGCCGCGATGATGTGCTCGAGTCGCTTGGAAAGTCCTTGATGCCTGCAGAGAATAGCACTCTGTGCATATGAGAGACCCATCGCTCCCTTCTCCCTGAATATAGCCGAAGTTGAAAGATTTATCGCAGACGTTCGTGGTGGTGCTTTTGACTGCTATCCAAATCTCTCTCCATCTCTTGGAGTATCAATGCGGCCTAAAGTTCAATCGCGGTATATATTTTTGTTGACCCATGACCTCGGCCATTTCAGGTGTAAATTTTCGTGCACGCGAATGAGCGACTTTGGGAATAATTTAATGATTAATCATCATATTGATCATCGAAATTATCCCTCTGTGCAACTTAGTCCGTGGCGAAAACACCAAGCCGTACATGGTAGCTAGGTTCTTCGTGGGAGTTATTGACTCTTCTTACGTCCGCGTCATTAACTCATTCTTTCGTACTTTCATCGTGGGCTTTAATTTTCAATTAGAATCTTATTTTTACCGTTGAATTGGTTGAAATCTCATGCCAGTAATGTGTAGGTATTTATATTAATGTGCTGTTTTCCCACTATTTTGTTGAGCTTTTCTTTATTCAGTGCTCTTAGTACATAATTCGTGGGCTGCTTTTCATTCTCACCAATGTTAATGAATAAGAAATCATCAGTGCCGTAGATGGAGCTATCAACTAATATTTCTCGGCCATGAAACCGTTACTTCTTCAGAATTGATTTTATATATTCACAAAAAAAACATGAGCCTAAATTCTTTAAAAATTTAAATAAGTTGGTTCTATTATCTTTTTTATTTATTTTAAAATACCAATATAGTTTCCTTCTATACTTTGTTTCCTGAGCGTTTCCCTTTTACGTGAGAATTTAGGCGTTTGTGGTACACGACCAACAGTTTTTATAAAATTACTCATTGTAATCGATTTTTTTTAAATGACTACCGGAAATACCTCACATTTGATCCTTAACGCATCTTAAAGGAAAAAAGCACCGTAAATGTCTACCTATCTTTAATAATGTGTTCTTTCCGATTTAGGTTCTTGAAATTATACCTTGAACCTCCCTCGCTCTGACAAGCTATGCTAATGAATTGGTGTACAATGCTGGCTCTCCATCCCGAAAACTACCCTCATATCTGTTGCTATGCCATTCATATATCAGGTTTTTATCTAGCGTTAGACGAGAGCGATGGCTAACTGGAATGAGACGAAAGGAGTCTTTCCAAATAATGGTGTAATTGTGTTTCCCCCAGCTTTGAACGTAAATGTACTTCAAGTGATACAATTCGTATTACCTTTTGCACAGTTTTATGTCTTTCTTAACATTCTAACTTGTGTAGTCTACAGAGGTCAGCACTTTAAAATAACCTTCTCGTTATACGAGAAAATGGGGATCCTAATTGGTCAGTGAATGCAGTTGAGGGAGTGATGTTGACATAAAAGAAGGAAAGAAAATTTGTTAGTATGTGTACTCGTCAGAATTACTTGGATAGTGCAATGGATTAGGCGGGAAATCGTGCATTTTTTCAACCGCATTTTTTAGCACAGAGAATGTTACAAAGAACATATAACTGATTCATGGCCGTTTTTTATTTTTCTGTGGTTGTTTTTCCCGGCATGCAGGGAAGAAATAAGGTTAAAAGTATCATACAATTTTCATTCTTCTTTTGTGTAGAGCAAATAGTAACCTGAAGTCTTAGGATATAAGAAGTGTGAGTGATGCATTTTAGACCAATCAATTGTCTTTTGGGAGAAGAAAACATGATCAACTTAATTTTAAAATTAGTACCTACCTCATCCTATCTCAATTTAAATATGGATAATGTGGATTCTTGATACATATATTAGTTTCAAATTTATTCCTCGTGGTCAACTTTCCTATGATTTTTTCAACCCTAACTGTAGTGGGCTGGTTAGATATCCTGAATTAACTCATTACTCGGTGAGTTGCAGGCAAGGGTCGTATAGAAATAAAAGCTGTGTATTCGCGATTGTTGTTGTAGGAAATGACGCCGAGGAACATAATCGGAAATGCAGAGACACATTTGCAGGCTCGAATTGTACACTTTTTGAGGCATGCGAGAAGGAAAGGAGAAACTCTATTTAAAGATTGCCTCGTCGTAAATTGGCTTCCAGTCCCTAATAGGGTCGTATACTTTCGGATCACGATCCTCGTGCTCTTCTCATAAAATGGTATCGACTTTATCCCTAAGAGCGAATTCGGTTCGCGTCTGCCGTGAAAATCGGCGGCGTCGATTAACCCAAATCAGGTCGATCCGTGCTTCTCGAAGACGCTCGGTACTATATTTCACCTCTTCGAGAGCGCCTTGAGTCCATCGTCCCATCTTTCGTAAAAATGGGGTAAACGATCCGCTGTTAATCATTATGCACGGATCATTAGCGGAGGAAATTATTTGCCCCGAGTCAGGTTTTGTACTGCATCTGATTTAGTGGCCATCGTGGCCGTGCATTTATTCTGTGGTTACCGAAATCGCCGTCATGGGTGATGGATTTCCTCATTGTGTTCCCCGGTGGGTTTATTCAAATTTCTAGGAAGTCTGTGGTTCTCGTGATGCGGCAGCAATCATGGCGCAGCAAAACTTTCTTCCTATGCCTCAGGTAAGAACGTTTCTCACCGCGTCTTTTCACCCTAATTGTTTATTTCTTCTCTTTCATTTGGTAAATTTTGTGCTTGGATCTTAAGGTGATACGCGGTGTTTTAAGTGATTAATGTAAAATATTTAAAATAAATTGATGAAAAGTATTAATTCAGACAAGTTAAAATTTTGTCCATAGCATATGCTAGTGTATACGGCGCAAGCTAAGAAAATCGCTTTTATACTGTAGAGAGAGATGAAAGTGCTTATGCGTAATTTACACGTTCTCTATTAAACTTTAATGTACTAAAATAGTGTAAACGAATCTGGATTTTTTTAAACGGCGAGCGGTATTTTGATTTTTAGAAAATATATAGTTGCGGTATAATGGCTCTTTATTAGCTTGTTGAATTACCGTCGCTATCCTTGCACATTAAGTACATCAACATGACTGTGCCCGGTTTGTGGTATTGAGACTCCTTAAGTAGATAAGAGAGAAATATCTTTTGATATCTCAATTCGCATCATGGCATCAAGGCAGCTTCCCCGCCTATCACGTCTCCGTGTTGCGCATTCCTTTTCCCCCGACTGGATATTTATGTCCCCTTCATCGTTCATCGCCTTCACTCCGCCTCCATTCCCTTATTCGAGCGGGACATTACTTGCCGGGGGTCCATTCTGGTCTTCTTATTCGCAGCTCGTGCTTCGCGGCTCCCTCGATGAAACATTTAATTTTCATTATTCTTGTATTTTATGCACTTAAATATCGCCTCTCTCCGTCGAGTCAGGCGCCTCCTCCTTTATTTATATCCTCCCCTCAACCCTTAAAGCTGCCTCTCCCTCACCGTATAGAGGGATTCCGCGGAGCCATTCATTCGTGAGAACGGCTTTAAAAGGCTTTTGGCGACCGGCTGGGATATGTATGCTTCTCTCTCCCTCTCGCTGCGGCCTTAACCGATAAGTTAATCGTCCCTCCCCTCACTCCGCCCCCCCCCCCCCAATGTCTTTCGCCGGCGCGCCACCGCGTTCTCTCCCCGATATCCCTTGAGCCCCTGAGCCGATCGTGATCCAGACATTGAATTCGGCCCTTATAGAGCAGTCTCCCTCCTCTCCCTCCTATCCTGCCTCCCTCTCACCCATACGTCTCACTCTTTTGCGGCTCCAAACGCACACACATCACTCCTCACCCCTCTCTCTTCCTGTGGACCGTGCCACCCACTTCTGTTTCTTCTGAAAGCGTCTTTCATCCCCTCGCGACCAAAAAGATGTCACGGTCTCCCGAATAATCCCCTCTCTACACTTTGTTCGAGACGTATCTTTCAATTTTACCAAATCGTCTAATTTCTAGTTCAACTACACTAGGTTCTGGCTAATTAGACTACCGGATATTAGGGGAGGCAGCTCACTTGGGACAAATCTCGTGGAAAAGAACCCAATCGAAGATTTACGTAGACCTTTCTCCAGTTGGCTGTGACAGAAAGTTGTTTAAAGGGGCCACATAACCGTGGGTTTTCCCCAATACTTACTAATCACCCTTCAACCCCTCTCCCTGTGGAATGCCACCCATTCCGTCCGACACCCCCGTTTCTTCTTAAAAGTTCTCTCATCCCCCTGTGACCAAAAAGGCGTCATGGTTCCTCTGCTCACTCTTTGTTCAAGACGTATCCTTCAATTTTACCAAACCGTCCAATTTCTAGTTCAACTACAGAAGATTCTTGCTACATGGGCTACCGGATTTTTGGAGTAAACGCTAGTTTGGGGCAACTTTCCAAGAAAAGAACCCAAGGGTCTGGCGGGCAAACGATCTCCTCATATTTGAGATTAAAAACAACGTACAAAAATTACTGCACGAAATATTATCTTTATTTTAATATGAAAGTTTTAAATATAATATAAAATTATTGAGGCTTTGTAATTCACGAGATAAAACTAACGCAATAATAACAGTATTAAAAATCTTGTCTTATTTTTTAAGTCTAAATCCGCCTATGCTCGGATCGTAACGTGAAATGAGGAAAAACATGGAAAATGAGTGCGGAATCTTATTAAACGGTCAAATTATCGGTAACAGAAATGCTGGATTAGAAATTATTTCCTCTATATTTTTTGTTATTGTTGACGAATAAGGCCTGTTCTTGGACCCGAATGGAGGATTGGGGAAGTTTCAAGAGGAGTATTTCTTCTGCATACGTATGAGAAAAGATATGCGGGAGCTGGTTAGCTGTGGTAGGGCCCCTGGTGGGTCGTATGCCATGAGGAGTTGTTGACACGGAGAAATCGTGGTCAGGAAGCGAGGCCCAGCAGTAGTGGTCCATTCAAGTCCCGCTGTGATCGACCCCGTTTTTCTGCTTTTAATGCCAAGAGAGGCGTCAAAAGCCGAGGAGAGGTTGCGAGAGTTGACCCACTGTGGAATTCAAATTGACCGGCCGCGCTAGCTGGACCGGGAACGAATTAATTTCAGAATATATTTGGTCAGGATGTAGTTTGGACCCCATGCTGTGGAAGGAATATGTGTCGACCCGGTCATTCCAGTTTGGGAACGTTAATATTGCCGATCCGAAATGCCGTGGGATTAGCTCCATTCCCAGAAATGGACGAAAATCCAATCCAGATCGATGCTCTTTGTACGTGTTGATTTGAATTGGTGTTTATTTAATGGTATGTGTATCGGATTATGAAATTTATTGCATGAAAAATGGTTATCTCGGACATGCTTGATCGCATAAAATGATTCCATTGCCTTGCCGTCCGCAGCTCAACCGTTTGGAGACTGCGTCACAGCCGAAATCACGGAGCGAGTGCTGCTGCCGTTATTTTTTTCCCCATTGAAGTCTCGTAATTTTCAAAGGCCTCGACTTCCACATTAATACGTTGCGGCCAATGTATCTATTATCTATTAATTAATATAGATTGATCTGTTTTTTTTCTGAATTTCCATGTTACTCTATCGATAGGTTCTTATTACAACTAAACGATTCGTAGCCACTGCATTGTCTGTGGTGCAAATGAGTGAAAGCATTTTTATATTATTCTAACATCTTTTCTGATTTTACGAGCTGGAAAATTTTGGCGGGGTCTCCTTCAGAGAAACGTACAAAAATCTTCATTATTTCAAAATTGTATTAGTTCACGAAGCTATGTATCAAATTAGGCATTATGCCTGTGTCCTGAAGTTGAATTAAATGGTACTGTTTATATATGCAGTTTCATGTGTTCGCGTTAAAATCTACTGAATTACACTGTCATAATCCACTAGTGGTTCGTTCTCGATTGAATGTAAAAGTTCTTCGATCATACATAGCTAATTTTTTGTTTAAAAACTTAAGTTTGAGATTAAATTACCTTCGTTTGAACACAAACTACAATTTTTAATGATTAAAAAAATCATGTTTTTTGTTTAGGGATTTTTGATTCCCTGTCCCCCTTTGTTATAGGTCTATTTTCAGCTACATAATTAACAATTTCTTTCTCTCTTCACAGGTATGCTTCGCATGTGATTTTTCCAGTGAACAGTTCCTGCTAGGACATAAGAAAACTTTCTGTAAGTTGTATGCATAGTTTTGCTCGTTTGAAGGTAGATTATGATGACACGGAATGGATGAATTCCCTCTTACCTCTGCTATATCTCGTTATCACACGTCATTCCAACAGCTAGATTCGCATATAACTCTTGTTCCGTGCAACAGTGCAACACACCCCGTGAAACTTATGGGGAAACTTAGAATAACTTTGAGCGAATCTCAATTGAAAGATAGGAGCGCGGAGCATTCATCCCCACGAGTGGTTACACGTGTTTCTCATAACTTACTGCCAGCGAGATCTTATGCACTCTCGTATTTATAAGGAATACGCATCCTACAAAAGCAATTTACGCAATACTTTCTTCGTTTATTTCCTCTTCTTTTGAGCGTGGAGCTCGGTTCATCGCTCCACCCTTGCCAGTCGCTGGCGATGTCGTCATTTACCGGCGTCGTCGTCGTAAAAAAAGCCCGACTCTCGTGATTGATCATCAAGACGTGACCTCAGTCATCAGCATAGAACATGCATGCTTGCTCGGTTGCGAGCGGTGACGCGAGATTAAAACAATTCCAACGCCCCATACCGCCCATAGCGGCACGCTGGCCGAGTACGTATTCTTGTGCACAGTGTCACTTATAAAGTCTTAAGAAGTCAGGGGTGCCGACTTACAAAAAATATTGGGGGGCCCAAACCGGGGACCTTACCCCGGTAAATTTTATAAGTAGAGTATTTTAAGTTTTTAAGCATTTTAGAAGAGTCATATGATCAACATTAGAACCCTGATCACTCGAATCTCGATATCTGGACACTCCGGGGAAAATTGACTAGCCTGACACATTTTTTCCTCACATCTGTAACGAATTTTTGGGGGGGCTCGGGCCCCCTCAGGCCCCATGGAATCGGCGCCACTGTTGGAAGTGCGTATGTGCTAGGGATTGTTTGCACAGAAGCTGTGGAGAATAGGGTAGAGAAAGGACGCAAGGCCCATTTTGTGATCTGTATTTTCATTGCTGACCTTCCATCTTGAAGGCTCGGGCTCTACTCCCGTCAGCAGAGATTTCTCGAGCTACTTTTCATTCGCTGCTTGATACTGCATGATAGGCACAACGTGCAATATTGCGTTGTCGATTGGAACGTAAAACATTCAGTCCCCATGGTGCTTACTGCCAAGGCGTAGCTTTGAGACGAGGAATAAAGCCTAATGTGAAGAGTCATCTGTCAACTTAGCGAACATTCGGTGCAGAAAATCTTGTGAAATTCTTGATATCATTCAAAAATAATTTTGCGTTTCCTACCTTTATTCCATAGCTCCCATCCCTGAGGTAATTGCCAGTCGTAAGATTTTTTCCTAAATATTTGGTACAATTTCTCAAAAGAAAATTTCACATCTAAGAAATAGAAAGATCCCTATTCTATTTTTTTATGAATCCCCTTCCATTTTAAATTAATCCCGTCCTTGTGGCCAGAATAAAACTTTTTATGTCCAGCATTAAAACACGAATTAATTCTCTCAAACTATCTCCTTTCTCTATACGCCTTGCTTTATCTCTCTCTAATGTCTTTTTCCTCCCACCCCACCATTCCATTTCTCATCGTTTATACCTCGGTGTGCGTGTCGAGCGCATTTGTCTTCCGTCTTTCCTTCGCCATTCCCGCTTCACTTGTTTTCACTCTTTGACTCTCCTTGACCTTCCTTTGGTCTATTTATTCACGTCGACTGCTCCGTCCCCTCTCCCCGCCGTTGGATGCAGTCGTGCCATTGCATGGTTTTGCTTTCTTCCTCCATCTCCAGCCGGGCGCATTTATAGCCAGCTGGGTTCTCTCTCTCTCTTGAGGAGGAGGAATACCTAATGATATAAGGGCACGGATTCCGAACGATGATATGTGACTGTGGTGATGTATCCTTGGGGCATTTCCTGCCAAAAGAAATTTTGTTTTCATTTACAGTCATATCTACAAAAATATAGCTATAAATTTTCGCCGCAGTTTGGAAGTGGAACACCTGTATTTTTTTACCGTGTCGGAAGAAGGGAAATCACTTATTTCACATATCCCATTGTATTGTAATATTTTCACCATTTATGATAATCAACGAAGGGTATTGTAATAGGTTTAAGTGTTAATTAAGTGTGTCGCTTGCTTGCTTGCTTGAGATAAAATCCTGTTTCAGGAATTTTACACTCTTTACCAAACCGATTCTTTGAAGAAAACTATCGCACCGCTTACATTGCGTCAGCTTGATGGGATGCAAAGGAAGTAAAATATGTATGAAATTAGTCTCTATATCATTGCAAGTAATGTTTTCGTCTATTAGAATTAAATATTGTCATTTCACGGACGGAGACTGTTATGTTTCCGTCCAATTAATGAGTAAAAATCGGTATGAGCCTCAAATTCTGTAATCGTATCTAATTAAGTCCTAGTGGTATATTAGAGGACTCCGGATTGAAGAACGTATGTGATGCTGCATAAAATCTTATGAATAGCGATATTTTCCATTTGCAGAAAACTTATAAAATATCAAAGTATTGAAACCATTGCTCTTATAATCTTGTTTTTAATCACGGAAATTTTATTTTGTTTTCCAAAAAATTATTTTTTGTTTGAGTAAGCGTTTTATTAGTATTTTGTCATTACCGTTGAGCTTAAATGATGATTCATGATAAAAAATTCAAATGGTAATTTCCACACTTTTGCAATAGTCAACTACCGAGCATGGTTTCAACAAATGTCGAACTTCCTCCGAATCAAGCGTGAAATTATTTTATACGTTACATGATGTTGTCATTCCATTTAGAATTTCGGAACTCTTTTTAACCATTGGAATGCTGCATTCCAATTTCCAAGAGTTCCGAGCTCAGTTCGCATGAACTTTCCCATTAGGACGCTATTAGGCAATCGCAAATGGAACGTTTTCACTCTGTACGAATGAAACGAATATTGGCGCTTGGCGTATCTCTCAATGCCTCGTCAGCCAAATGCTCTTCTTGGTTTCAATGCCGTGGATATTTATCCGATGTGATATTTGTCATTGCGAAGAAGACCCATGCCAGACCTATGATTCAAACCCGACTCCCTCCTTACTGCAGCATATTAATTCCCAATCCGTTTTCAATCCCCGAGTTTCCATTCCGCACCCCTGTTTGGCCTTTTTTTATTTTTTCGTTTGGAAAGTTTCCTGCATTGTAGCTTTACTTGCATGAATTCTTGGAGCATTTTTCGTTCAAGATTTTTTTGCATGTAGAGAGTTTCTTTCAGACACTTTATTTTTCTTGTCGTAAATATGCAATGCCCATGCGTTAATATTATTCATCGAAGATTTGGCTATTACATTTCATCACTTTTATGTTGATTGTTAGTCTTCGCTTATGCATTATCTATCGTTTATAGTTCGCACTAGTTCTCTAACCTAGAGTGGGTGTACCGGGTTCGAGTCCCAGTGTCGGCAATATTTTTTCTCTCTCATCTTGTGGAATGAGCTGCTGGTATTTTCTCATCGATGAACTTAGAAACTTACTATGTCAAACAACCATTTGCCATTAATTAGACTGATAAATGCCAGGTTGCGATGGAATTTAACCGATAGAATGTCCTTAAAATGTAACCAGACAGTAAATATTTTATATCGGGGATCGAGCCGCAGAAGTATTTGCCATTAAAATTCAATAAAGCAATGTTAACAGCGTTGTAATACTCTACAAAACATACAAATGAAATTTTGGTGATAGAGTTCCACGTGCTTAGAGAAGAAAATAGGAAACTATAGGCCCATCACGACTCGATATAAAGAACATTTCAAATAGCTACTCAGACTATAATATATTTTCATGTATTTTAATTGTTAAAGTCAGTTAGGGAGTTGGAGTTCCAATTTAGTTTGCACTGGCAACAGGTAATGGCTTGTTCAAGGTTGTAGTTCGTTGTCCTTGGTGATCTTGTGATGCCCTAGAATTGCATGGAGAGATCATCAGGTCATAAAACGTTCTTATCTAGTAAAATTAATTCTTATAACTTGATACTGTTGGATCAAGAGTGAACGTACCAGTTTTCCTCACGATTTTCTTGCCATTTAGTTATTCCAATTATGTTTGGAAGCGATGCTTCGTGAACCGTGAAGGTTCCATGCGTGAATTGCCCTTCATCCTAGTCCCCGCTCCTTAATTGCGTGCCATTGTTCAATTAATAAATGTCTCCTGCCCCCTTTAAAAGCTTCCCCCCTCGCTTCGCTTCCTCTTTCTCTTATTCTCACTCTTTGTCCAAGAAGAAAGAAGTAACTGAAACGAAATAAATGAGAAATAGGGCTCGCCTCGGTGCCGCCCCAAAGCCTGCAGTGCAGAAGATTATGATTCTCTAAGAATATACTCAGAATTACGATGTATTAATGCTTAGAATTCCTTCCTATATTCACACGACGCCACGAGCGCAAATATACAAATAAATTCATGGAATAACAAATAATTGGATGGCCACAAATAACTGAAAAGTGACTAGGACAACATGCTGAGGTAGATGGAAATAGTCGGAAATCAGAGGGTTAAAGTATGGCCTGACTGGGACTCGAACCCAGAACCTCGATGATTTCGACGGGGATTTATGCACAGAAAACCCTCTTTGCTTTGGCCCACAAGAGTTACCTATAGTAATACATATTAGGTATAATATACTCACCATATAACTGATAACTTCAGGCTTTACTCCGTGAAACCTCTCCATATTGAAAATAAAGAAATGAAACTTTGTTCACTATTATTATGTGGTGATAAAAATAATAGTGAACCTTACAATGTTTTTTTTCTTTACTTTAAATACTCACCATACTTAATATTAACTCATATTTATGCTCCTCTTTAATTCTTGGAGTTCAATTTTTAGTCGATAATGATTAATTCGCGCCGTGGTGACTCTCGACGTGGACGCTCCGGCATCGAATTTTCAGCGTCGTCGCGCACATTTAGTTGAATGACTGAAAGTATTGAAAACCTAGCGGTTGAAATAATGCCCCATCGAAGCTTGTCCGCAGTTTTTTGTTCTCTGAGCCTCATGCTACGCCCCCAATGCTTTTTTATCATTATTTTTAATTTTCTCCCCACCTCTCTCTTTCTCCTCCTTTCAATCTGTCCACGTTAACTACCCGCGGCGGCACTCCATGCCCTCATCCTTTTCCCCCCCTTCAACCCCCTCTTCTCCTCCATTATCCCCCGGCCTCTCCTGTGGCCACTCCTCCCCAAGTCATCCATTATACGGTGCTGCGCTCGCTTCCTCCGTCCACCCTTCCCTACCTCAACGCGATGTGCCGTGAGAGTGGTCGTTACTTCCTCCCCCCCTACCACATCACATCCTCGCCCCATGGGGAGTAATTCCAACTCTTTCCCCTCATAGAACTCCCCATGTACGTATATGCTCTCTCTCTCTCACGGTCCTACGTACGCAAAGTACATCTACCCGTGGAGCATCCTCGAGTGTGGGACTACAAAGAGTGAATTTTTAATCTCTAAACTGTAATGTTCCCTGCATGATGGATAAACTGTATAAAAAATTACATCATTGCTCAAGATGCGAACTACACTTGGGTTTCCATCAATATGAAGAAAATCATCATCATACCAAGCCTCTTCAAGGGTATATGGCGGGAGGAAGTACTTCTATCCCTAATGCACCATGCAAAGTGCTACATAGTGTGTTTGTTGCTGCCACAACGTCATGTGCCTGGGGTAACTCATGCTACATTCATTCCACTTTATCAATTTGAGATTCAAAAAAAGTGTTGATGTCGTGAAAATTGTCTAGTAGGCTTAGGCTAGCCTCACGAATAACGACTTTGTCAAGATATAAATGACATTTTGACTATAAATTGGTCGAAATCGCTGCATAATATCAAATTATTGGTCAAAATATAACGCATGTAGTGCATCGGACCAGTTTTCGAGTTACTGTTGAATTAGTTCCGTTAAAAAAGTCAATGTACGTTTGCGAAATGACAATGGCGCTACATTTGGCTCAATAGAGGACAAAGTTTCAATTTTCGATTTATCGTGCAATCTGGTCTGGGTAAATGTCAATCGTAATCATTCTTTCAACTTGAGAGTTCCTTTGGAAAGGTGAAGTTCACCCCAAACTAATACTCAGGTATGTGAATGGCACACAAGGTTTGGGGACCACTTACTTTCCCTGGGCCACCTCGCGCTTCGAGGCCTCATGTTTAACTCGTGTACGCCTCGTGTACGAAGGCTTCAACCGAATTTTGAATCCGATACTCTTCCGTTAGAATGTAGTAGCTGGCAATCAATTTACTGACTTCAGATTTTAGTATTTTTTGAGTCCAGCAGTTGCGGGGGAACGTCCGAATGTGATTGATCACTCCCTCATTATTGTTCGCATTTGTTTTAATTTTGCGTTGAATTACTCATTAAAAATATTCAAATCATCTAAAAATTTCATGAGTATAATGAGTAAGCCTTGGTATACCTTTTTATGATTATATACTACAATAATTTTAAAAAGAGAGAGTAAGTTTGAAGCGGGCAATGCGTACTGAAAAAAACACAGTTCGAGCGAGAATGGTGTGTCATGTTAAGCACGTCTTCCCTTCCCATCATCCTCCTAAGTCTGATTAGACCACACCGATTCATGTGCAATGTGCATTATTGCCCCGTCCGTATGCACAGCATTCCCATCCGCCTGTTTGTCTGTCCTCCTCCTCTTCCTCTCTCGAAAGTATTTGTTTCCCGGCAGACTGCTGCATCCCAGCCATTATCGCTGTGTCTTTTTCGTTTCCAGAGCGCAGTTTTTCGTCGGAGCTGCACGGCCGGGAGTGTATTACACCAGGGAAGCACGCAAGGCCCGTTGTGATACACTGCACCCAGTGCCAATGACACTTATTTTCTTTTTCCTCGTGAATGTTTCGCATGACGTGAAGGTTTTATTTGGGCAAGGAAGAGAGAATAATGTGGGAGTTTGAAGTGGTCGTGGACAGGAAAGTAAACATTCTGGGAACGTGTGGGGTATTTATTCTTGTAAAACCGGATTGCGGGCGGTGAAGGGTGGGGTACATGACGCACTCTTGAAAGGTATTAGGCCTGCGGTTACTTTTAGAGTAAAGTATATTTTCTCCTGCCTGTGAATTTATTTCGGGCTTCCCTCCGGGTTTGGCACTATATTTCTGCAGACGTCTCGATGAAATACTTATTCATCGTTCTTAGGGCTGATTGATACTCAACCACCCCTCAGGACGATAAATACTGCCTGACCCGGTGGGAAGCCTTAGAAACATTCACAGCCACCATTTTCCGAGAGAGAATCAAATCCGTAGTTTAATCCTTCATATTTATTCGTGTATGCAGGTACGCTCATTTTTTGATCATTTATTGTGAAAAATAGGCATTAGAGAAAATGATTACTGTTATGGCTGATTTCGGAATTATTTTTTCCGTTAAACGTACTATTTACTACTACTTTCTTCATGGCCATAGTGAGACACCCGTTTTATCTTTATTACCATTTTTCCGAGGCTTGAACCTTCGGAGAAAGAGCGTTATTGGCATATACATGTATACTTTTAGTGTATACTATGACACGCAAAACAGAATACCATTTCTCAGGCATCTCTTCAGTTTAGTTATTGTTTTTGCTTATTTATTTATTTATTGTTGGGTTCATTCACGTTTGTGGAATCGCCTTGAATAGGTACGTGATCCAACCTCCCACGTATCCGCGTGACGCGATGATAGTTCACCGCTCTGCCTGTCTGTTTCTAGCTTCGCTTAGCAACGGCGCGTGATGTACTCATTTGAGATGGGGCGTTAACTTGTGGTGTAATGGGCGGTCGTCTTCGATGTGCGTCTATCCTTGGGCACAATTATCTGCGGCCAATGCTTCGAGTTCACACTTTGCCTTGTCAGCTTCTTTCAACGTTTCTCTATGTTAATGGCTGCTGTGATTCCGCTCTCTGATGTAACTCGAGCAATGTCGCTCCTGGGGCTGGATAATACTCAAGCTTTGACACCAGTCGAGCGTCCTTATTAGGTCTCCTCTATTTTGAGTCCGTATCTTTGAGCTTGAGCTATTTCGAGGTTTGAATTACGGGCTAAGTTGTCGGTTATTGTTGGGTGAAGTAGGGGAGGTTATGAGTAAGTATTTTATTAATTTTGGAAGGGTCCATTATTTTTTTCTACCAAGAGGATAGAGATGTGATTTTTTTCTCGCTGAATTAAATAAGAAGTAATATATTAAGTAACTTCACGACATGATCTCCTCATTTGTATTCGCACTCCGCTGACATTAATAATTTACCATCCCATAACACGTACGTGTGGAACTTACGGAAGGTATTAAGGAAGAATTACTGCGACATTGAGCCGATCATTAAGCGAATCAAGATCGTTCTCACAATTTTAATTTTCAAGCAACCACTAGATCACTGACCTTAGTATAGGAAACATTGGTGTTTGATAGATTTACTGCGATGTTGAGTCATGCAGTAGCTAATGAAACGAAGAGTATTCGTCGTTGTTATCCATTTCATTTTCGTATCCTGAATTGTAACCGTGGAAAAATAACCGTATTAATCTGCGGTATTTTCCGTGGAATCGCGGTGTGTTATTTTATTCACCCTCATGGCCCTTTCACGAGGTCACGAAAAAAAACCTTTTTAGTGGTATATACCTACGTTTTATGGCCATTCTCTCAATCGTACGTTTTCATTTTTCTCTTTTGTCTTTCTTTCCACGAGGGATATGTGGGGGGATGCCAATGAAATTTTCAATCGCGGCGCCCTCGTTGAACAATCAATTTCGTCGTCGCGGACTTTGCAGGCTTTAAAAGGGGTTCAATGCTCAAATCCTGGGGATTAGCGTGAATTATTTGTGCAGTGTGCCCGCTCATCCTTTCCTCCTCCTGTCGCGTCCCATTGGCTTCTCCTCTGCCAACCGTTTCCTTCTCTCTCTTCCCATACAGTCTCTCTCTCTTCGCCGTCTCCTCATGTTGCCTCTGCTTCTCCATCATTCCCATCCGCCATGAATTCATAATCTTGCGAGTTGTTCCCAGGAGAACGTGCGATATTGCGATGCGACTGTTGGTTATATCTTATCCATTTGTCAAGCACCATGGTACTGAAATGACGGGCGATGCACAGTGACTCTATCTAGCTTCATAAGTTGTGTACGCGATAGTTATGAAGATAATGTTCCGAAGGACCAGGCGGTTTAGATAATTGAAAAGGCAATGTGTCAAATAGATAATTTATGCCAAAAAATATAACAAGAAGAAATCTTAAGTACAATCGTTCTGTCTGGCGACTAAGAGCTGACTGCCTGCCCACGGCACCGGAACACGTGGGGGCAGTTACACAATTTGACTTACTTATTCAACACAAATTTGACTTACTCTGAACAAAAGAATAACGAATAACCTTGGGAATTCAAACTGGAATACAAAGACTTCAAACAAGTAGATTACCTTCAAAAGTATTTGACAAGTTTTGATTTCGCATGAATGTGGAAGTATAATTAGTTAGTATGCGTAACATTTTTATGACACTGTAGTGTGAATTTGGGAATCTTCTTGCATGCTGGTGATTTATTATAACCCCGTGCCAAACACCCTACAGGTGGCTCGGAGGGCATTATGTAGATGTTTATCGTGGAAGGCTATGCGGGATTGCCACCGGATCATGTTCTCCATTATGGCCGACGTTTCGATGAACGAGTCATCCATCGAAATGAGGACAATGAGCATCATTCCCTGGTGACGGTGGAAGACTCGTTCATCGAGACATCAGCCGAGATGGAGAACCTGACCCGAAGGAAATCCGGAATAAACATTCACGATACAATTCACCGGGGAAGCCTACGAGCATTTTCACGATGACTTCGGATACTATGCGAAGATAAATTGAGTTTTATAGCTGCTTAAAAATCCATAAGGTTTTGGGGATAGGTCATGCTGATGCATGTGAGAAAATTTTAGCAAAAGAATATGGATAAATCCGATAGTTGAAGGCATATGGTAGTTTTCATCGTAGTCTACTATGGCTTCGAATATTTTATTCGACCTTGAATATCCTGTGCAGTCTCCTTAAATGTTGACGGTAAATTTTGTGTAGATTTTTCTTCGAACAAGTTTGGTATCAATCTGATCAATTTCATACGTAAAGATGCTTGGCCTTGTTTTCATTTGGTAAAACTTTGAGCAATATGATGTCCCAAGTTTTTATCCATTGCTACGTTTGCTCCATCGCTGTAGCTTTTATGCAAAGATTGTCATCATGCATAAACAGCTACAATATCTTCGATATCTTAGGTAATACCATATGAGAAAAGGTTAGGTGGTGTCGCGAAAAAAACATATCCTAATCCGATATCCATTTTTGCTCGCCGCTGAAAAATATGCATTTCATAGGAATATCGGAATCGATATTCTGATATCGCGTATCGACCGTGGGTCGGTGGGTGGCTTTTCCACCACCGCGCCACGCCACGCCGCGCCGTGCCGCCGCCCGCTTCCCCAGTCTGCCGCTTGGCGGAGCCATTGGTCCCACACATCTCTCACCAACGCTCCCACACTCTCGCCACCCCTTAATCTCCCAACCATACCACCGCCTGCACCCGCCCCCAAACGTCTATTATTCGTATGGAAAACTTTCGTGTTTTTTTTTAAATATGTATATTCGTACATAGTTCAACTGATTTAGTCTAAGCTCAACTGATTCTGACGCGATACATTGGAATTTCGACTTATTGAAAATGAAGATAGTTCCACTTTGAACGCATTAAATTTACTGTGGAAAAGTGCTACTAGCTTTCATTTCAATTCGTACACAGTTTTTAGGTATACATGCATTGAGTTTTTTTCTTTCTCTCAACCTCAATTTTAACATTGATTAGTGCCATGGAATGTTTGTCTTTAAGAATGAAATGCAAAATGTTTTGACCATCTATTCGGTATATTTTTATTATACCTTCTTCATGGCTTTTATAGAATGAATATTAACAAATTATATTCATAGCAAACCAAATGCAAAATATTTGGCCAACGTTTTAGTATATGTTTCTACCTTCTTAATTTTTTTTTCAATGAATATGAACAAATTATATTCATTGTAAACCAAATGCAAAATATTTTGCCAACGTTTCGGTATACGCTTACACCTTCTTTAGGGCTTTATTGCAGTGAACATAGCCTAATCATGTTTTGCTCATATTCATTGCAGAAAAACCCTAAAGGAGGTATAAAATAAACTGAAACGTTGTGCAAAAATTTTGCATTTAATACTGAAAGCCCTGAACTCGATGGCACTAATCAACGTATGTATGCATTTGAAAAGTATATGTGTGTGGGGAATCTACTCCTGGCGTCTGCTTCATGACTGTGCCCACAGCTTGGGGTGCGGGCGATTGAGACCCAGAGGAGGAGGGAGTCCGCCCCAACCCTTCCTTTCCCTCCCCTCCAACTCCCTCCCCTATCCACTTTCGCATTCCCCTCCGTCTAACTCCTCCCCCACCCCTCTGCCATGTTTGCTTTCACACGCGTGCAAATACCCCGAGACCGCCTTCCCCTCCATACCTTCTCCCTCCCTCCCCCCTCCTCCATCCCAATTCCATTCCTTTTAATCCTCCCTACCCCTATCTCCCTTCCTCCCCCCCTCCTCACCACACCGAAACGCATGCCGCTTCCAAGCCGAGACCGCCATATTGCCCGTCCCCGACCTACCCTCTAGTCTTTTCCCCCGATCCATAGTTTAAAGAAAGGGAATAGGATGGAGCCAAGCGGCACGGATGTGGCACCGCGGCGGGGAACGGAGACGCACGCATTCGAAGCCGTCGAAATGACGATCCTCCACACGCGATTGAGTGTGTTACCTGTTTCGCGTAGTTTCGAAGCCGTCGATGTGTTATCGCGAAAATCAAGCGAGTGATAAAGTTGAAGTGATAGGAAGTTATACACATGATTTTAAAAGTACCTACATGTGTATTTCAATCACCCTACTCTTTTAAGTAATGCCATGTTGTTCCTCAAGGAAATAAGTCTTTTATTAAAATTCTTCTTCTACGTTAGGGAATGAATCTAATTTCCTCCTGAGTGTAGGTGCCCTTTAAGTATTCGGCATATCCTGGCAGTGTGGGAAAAATACCATGACGCGCGGAAACGGTTCAATATATATTGGGAGACCTTAATGCCTTCCAGGAAACCACCCTATTAATTTAAACAATACCATTTTGTTTGTCAAAGAGTCATAAGTCTTTTTAATAAAATAAGCAGACCCGCCAATTTTATTCAATTAAAGTGTACAGTACCTTTATTATTATTATTATTATCGATTTACAACATACGATTTTGAATTTAATAAATGGGAATGGGTGCAAGATGACCTAGCCGTCGACGCACCCAAATTCTCAATTCTTCTACTACGATAGGGGGTGAATCTTATTTCCACCTATAGGCAATGTGTATTTCAATTCGATAAGGAAATGTTCCTTGTCACCGGTAAATAAATCGATAGAAGAGTAAGATGTGCATCACTTTCTCATCTCTCGGTAGCAACTGCCGTGGCGCGCCGTCTGCAATTATTTGTTAATATTTGACCGAGTGAGCTATGGAATGCGTGGGAACTGCGTCATGGAAACGATGCATAGTTTGTTAGCCTTCAATCCAAGGATTCCCTTCTTCGATGATTACTCAGGAAGTCTTCTTGCGGCTTAGAATATGCTCTGTATTTATTGCTGTATGTAAATGTGTTTTAAGGTAGGAATCTATTTATTCCTTGTCACAACATTTTCATCCTTGCGGAGAAATTGATGTTCAAATTCAATTTTTTGTATAAAATAATTAATCGCAGCTCAAGCGCACGAAGTGGAGGTATTATGTCCGTGCAATGAGCTGCAGTAAATTCTTCAGTTGGCATATTGACGATGTTAGTTTTACTTATTTATGTCATAAAAAAATCATCATAATTATACGACCGCTATTAATCATTCGGTGAGTCTCTAGCCACCCTGGGGTGTTTTTTTTCAACGAAGCATTAATCTACGTCTTCAATTTCGATTTTGGGAGTGCAATAAAATGTTAATTGATAAGAAATTTGACCTGATTGTCTTAGACATCTTTTTATTGCATAATGTTTGATATGATGGGAGGTAGTAACCTATCGAAGAAATAGTGATATTTTTAGGAAGAAGTATCGGCGGATAAGAATATTTACCAATCCAAAATATACGTACGGGTATTTCCTATCAAGTTATTCCCCCATTGCTTCAGAGTAAAAGTCGAGCTCTCAATTAAAGATATCCGTTGCTGCCGGGATTCGAACCCGCTTTTTTATGGTAGGAAACCCCTTACTCTACTCTCCACTCGAAAATGTTTCTTCCCGTACTCAATGTCATTTGTGACCCTTTCCACTTCCCCTTCGTACCCTCTCTCTCTGTGTATACTCTGGTCTCGTTTCCTCTCCCCCTCTCCACTTTACTTTCCCCCTCCAGCCTCCTGTAATTGTTCGCTGCACTTCTACTACGCCCTACCCGCCTAACTCATTTCCACCCCCTTCTCATACTGAATTTTCTGCGCTTGAGGCTTGTGTAACCTTACCCTTACCCGGCTTACGGCCCTCATTACGGTCCCTTGTCATGGTTGCAGTCTTCACTGCGACAAGGATCCATAATTACGATTCCTCTCGTCATAAAATTAATGGCGTCAAGCGTAATAACTTAGTGAATTTCGTGTTATTAAAATGAAATTGTTACCCTGTGGTTTCTGCTCACTTTTTGTTCGATTCGATCCGTGCGAAAGCTTAAAACAACAAACTTGATCGGTAAAAATACCCTGAGAAGTATACATTTTCTATCATACCATTGAAATCTCACCCTATTTTTTTATTATCGCATTAATGTCCAATAATGGTGTTGTTGTGGTGGCCATAGCGTTTTTGAAGATGCTGGTACGTAGCTTTTTGCACATCACTTAGCTTGAGCGAGCCATTTTCGTGGATAATTCGACAAAATTGGATCATATGCAATCGAAAAAAAGAGTAAAAATAAAAAAAATCATTTGTTTTTATATTCTAATGACACTACAACAGAATTTAGAGAAATAATGCCAATGAGATGCACTTCATTAAAGTTTTTAGCGATTCTTCAAAGTGACGAATTCAAACGCTTTTCTTAATATTGTTTGTTGCTGCACATCATTCGATGCCAAATGTATGTGGAATTGTATCCTTCTCGTCTATCTTCATACCACAGGGGACGAGATATTTTTTTACCATTAATAGCGTTATTGCTGGGTGAAAGATTTGACATTAGGAATGCACTCCGTTAAATATTATCGTTTGAAGGGCCCTGGTGGTGTCCTCGCGGTTCCACCCGGGTGCGATAAGGCTCAGTGCTCTAAAATAGATACTCTTTTTCCATGCCTCGGACGTTTGAATGAGATACGAAATAAGGAATTTAATGTTTGTTAAAGAAAAATCGCGTTTATGTTTTGTATCAGAGAAATTTGCATTTTACTAAATTATGCTTGTGGCTAAAACATGTCTTTTTTTTAATCATTAGTTTCCAGCGTCAGTTTGAGAATTGCATCATGCTGGAATGATAAAACAGTATTCATGAGGATAAAATAAAATGGTTAACTTCCACACACTTTTTTATTAACAAACTACCGACCCGGTTTCGATGACACTACGTGTCGAAACCGGGTCGGTAGTTTGTTAATAAAAAAGTGTGTGGAAGTTAACCATTTTATTTTATCCTCATGAATATAAAACATTTCCACTATATATCGCCGGACACTGTGAACTATGAAGATAAAACAGTAATTCTTGTATTTATATTCTGTGAAAATTGATGGATATGAAAGTTAAGAAGTTTTTTTTTCATATCAGCATGAATTATTTTCTTTTTCCTCCGAGTCGAGTAATCACACGCATACACAGCGAATAACAACACTCTTTTTTTATTATTTATCTTTACCAATTCACGCTACCACTTGTTTGGCCGATAGGAATCCATCCGGAGATGTTGCAGCCGTCATTATTCACTTTGCATCCTGACTCAAGCAAATTTATGTCGCCTCTAATTTAATCTAACACATCATCTCTTTAACTTGGCCTCATAGTTACCGACGACGTTTGCAGGGTTACCTCAAGAGGAATCAGCCACCGGTATGGGAAGTTCCTCGCCGTTCTATCCGGGTGCGATAAGGCTCAGTGCTCTAAAATAGATTCTCTTTTTCCATGCCTCGGACGTTTGATTTACCCATTAATACCGTGGCGCTTGTTACATTCTCGTGTTTCATTCCCAGAATTTTTAGCGTGCTTTCCGCATGTCTCCGTGCGTCCGAGTCCTTGAAATGCTCATCTTTACGTGTTGTTTTCTTATTTCTGCGATCATCGCGGTATATTTAACTTTCCCCAGATCTTTGTCTCGAGTTATCTCCTCCCTATTTGAGTGATGTGATGTCAACATAAGGTAGTTGAGTTTTTTTTTTACTTTAACTGGATGGACTAATTGGTCATTGTTGTAATTCCAACGACTCCAATTGCTACCGTTGCAACTGCGTGTTTTTTTTACGAGGAGTTTTTCGCCGATTAAGTCGCATGGGGTTTCAAGAGAACGTCGAACACCTAGTCAGGGGATTATTCTGAATTTGAATTCCGGAAACCTCGTGAAGAACTACGGCTCATTGAAGGCTGCCTACATTTTGCTGTCTATAACTGAATACCTGTATGAGCTCTCGTGATATGATTGAAGATTGTGCAGTAGTTATTTTAAGTTTTTTTTTAAGAGTACTCATCTTTTTTTCATCGTGATTTTTATTAACACGTTCCATGGGTGGTAGTCCTCTGTTGATGCGATCACCCTATGTGAGAAGCATTTTAAGTAGTGATTCCCATTATATAGACTGTCTTGCTCGACGGGCAAAAAGTTTTTCGCCTCCCTTGGGCAAGAATGCTGTCGAATGAAAAAATATGGCGTTTGTTGCTGCATTGCCATGTTGAATTACGTTCTCGATATTTTTTCCATCAAACGGTTTGCTTATTTTTTTCTGTCCCGCATTGCTAATCCTATCGGCCGGATATTAATCTTTCGTTGTTGGCGCAATGAGTTTAGAAAGGTTTATAAGGCGTACATAGCATGCTGTCCTAAAAATGTTTCCTACTGTTTTTATTGCAAAAGCAGACCATCCCTAAGGTAGTTAAGAGGAATCATAAGACCCAGATTATAGAAATGCATCTTTGATGTAAAAAAATACCTTAATCTATATTCTTCTATGCGTAGGCACGTAAGCCTACAGTGTATTCAATCATTTCGTAAAATTTGGCACCCATTGTCAATCACCCAAAAATTTGACACGCATGGCCTGTAATGAGTTTCAAATCCTTGTGTTTGACGTTAGTTTGTCGAAAAATATTTTTAGAAAATTTCATTTCGCTTTGGCTTTTAGAATTACCCTTCTAACATATCGCCATTTTTTTCATCCGTTTTTTGCTGTTCTTTGAATTTTTCATGAATAATTACCCCAAGCTCGATTTAGTGACTATCCCTCGAGCCGAGTGGAATGCATGCCTTTCGTTGCCTATCCTTTTGAACTGAACCGTGCAGCTGGAGAAGAAAATTGAAGTTGTCATCTCCGTCATTATATCTCGCTGACGAAAATAGCCAACTATAACCGCATTGCGTTTCGAAGACAAAGAGCAACGGATGAAGAGGAGGGAGGAAAGAAGGCTTAATGTTCCTTGAAAGCTGGGCATCTTCTTTCTCTCCCTCTCGGGCCGTGCTAAACAAGTCAAAAAGTAGTTACGTAAACTACTTTTTGAGTCTGAACGTGAATGATAAACGTCTCTCCCGGCCCCTCCCCCCCCCTCCACCCTGAGTACGTCCCCATCTGGTTGCCTTGCTTTTCCTCTCTGCTCAACTCTTCCACTCCACCCCTCACGCTCTTCCACCCCCACCCCTTCTCAAAATGCTCTCACCACCGCCCCCGCCTCCTTCTCCTCCTCCTCCACTGTTTATCTGTTCCGTCCGCTCTCCGCGCCGTTCTTTTGTTCTGCCACGACGGGTTCATAACCCTTTACCATTTGCCAGTTGTCAAGGTCAGGAATATGCCTGCTGTACAGTGCGCCAACCCCTTGTGCTCGGTTAGCTTCCCTTTGCGTCCGCTCCTCCCGTTTTTCATACGACCGCCCGCTCGTAACCTCCCCCCCCCCTCTCCTCTTCCCACCCCCCGTCTTCCTCCGGGCGTTCGGATTATTGGCTCGCTGCACATAGCCTTGAACCATCGTTCGATTTTTCCAGTGCACATTTCATCGGGTACTTGATTGCATTCGAGAGAATGTGCCCTCGGAAAATGTTAATCTGCGAACTTGAATCTCTATCTCTTTTCATCCTCTCCTTCTTTTTTCGTCTTTTATTTTTTTTAATTTAATTTTTTGAATTTACATTTATTGACGGACGTCAATGCCAATAAATGGTCATCTAATTCAGTCGATTGACTCCTTTTTTTTCTCCGCTTGGTCGTGTTGTAACGTTATTTTTTCGTCATAAACGACGTCCAACTAACCTCTGATGGTCTCTTCAGGCTTGTACGAGGCCTGGTGACAGTAAAGTGGACGCTACTCTTTCAGTTTTTAAGTTCAACGAACTGATCATGGCGTTATATCAGTGTTATTAGTGGTCGTAAAATGATAAGATGCCAGGAATTCAGTAGCATAAGAGTAATTCTAGACTAAGTTAGGAATTCGTTGAAAAGACTAGGGAGGTGGACATATGATGGTTACTAGGAAATTGTTGAATATGAACTTCTGATTTGAAATATTGGGATACATATTATATTGAACTGATAATATATTTTTCTGGGTCGTCAGTCATTATGGTAGGCGTGAAATTGGCACGTTCGATTGCAAGTTAGCTCACACTTTCCCCCTCCCGCGGAGGAAAGTTTCCATAAAATGACCTTGACCACCGTTATTGCAACGCCACCCAGGGCTGAAGATGATACGATCGATTTTTTAAAACCTTTTTCCAGTGATATAGTGTGGTAGATACACATTTTATTTAAAGTATAGCGCCATAAGATTCCATGATGCATGTACCTGCCTTATGACATAAATCAATTATATTGTGGGAATCTAGAGTCTCTTTTCAACTTCATCCTAAAAGAATTCCATACAGGAAGGTAACAGGATGGGAAAAGAACGGCAGTCTCTTCAAAAAAATCTTCGAATAATGGCCTAAAATGAGTTTTTAATTTCTGCAATGTATAGATTTGAAAAATTTGGAATTAGGTATTCATGTAAGTATTGACCCATTGTAGTGGTGTGTTGTTCATCATCTTCGATTATTTTAAACGTGCATAGGAGTAGTTTTATCTTGTAACTGGCAATAGATTTTACACTTGAGAATGATGCTGCATTATTTGCTGTAGTCTATTAGACATATGTAGTGACATCGAGGTGAGGAAAGCTCCCGCTGCTGTACTTCGTCTAAATTCACTAGTTTTTTCGCCCCGATGATTCACGAATTCACGTTATTCTTTCTTAAGTTTCAAAATGATGGTAGGTTTACATTCTTAAGAACTGATGGCCATAAAACCAGCAAACGTGATAGAGGCACGTTTGCTCTGAGTAATTGGTCCTTTCAAAAGTTTGTGACGTTTATGTGAGACAGTAGGCCTGAAAGGATGTAGTTTTTTGAGGCATTGGTGGTAGAGCTTGATAAAATTAGTGATGCGCGTGAGATGCAAGCCTTGTATGGACTGGAAGGCACATACGGCTCTGTTGAAGAAAAGGCTTTAAAAATTCTTTTGAATATGAAAACCTACATTTTGGTTGACACACTGAGTGATTTTCTACATTTTTTAATTCGTTCCTTCTCTTTTTTTTACGTAATAATATTAATTGATTCATAATGTATAATGCTCCATTTGCATGTTCCATAATTCTGCTTTGGTAAAACCCACCATACGAACCCGCTGGCGAGGCGGCAATTCCAGAAACTCTGCGAAGTTGGGCGATACGCTTGGTTTGGAAAAATTTCGTGGGAGAGCATGTGTAGCGACTCTCTCCTCTCGTCCTCGATGTTCCGTTGACTTCATTAAAGGGAGTCATAAAGTGCTGTAAACTCGGCTCCCGCACCGGAAGCCGCCGCCACCGCCGCCGCGTTTCCTTCTATTTTCTGCACCGTACGGACAGGGAGTCGTGAATTTCTCGGAACCCTGCGACTCCTCCTTCCGTGCGCTTCCTCCGCTTGCTTGACTAATGAACTGCCCCGCACGGTGGCGCTCGTGTAGAGCAGGGATATAGAAGGGCCAGGGATCGCAAATCCGCAGGAATTATTCAGTGCCGGAATTACGGGATTGTAATTTCCTGAATCCTGGAATCCCGGGGATGAAATAGAGGGAAATATGTAAAGATAATGTTAATACATTCTGAATATCCAGGAAATGTGAAAATAATTACATATTAATTCGACGATTTTAGAATGCCACTTGTAAAAGTAATTAGGTATGAAATTATTTGATCACGTACTCAGAGATATTTTCTGGATATTAGGTTTTCGCTAGTTGGGTTGTTTTTATTGCATTCGATTGATACATACCTGATACACCAAAGATACGTCGTTCGTACGTAAGATCTTTGATGTGCCAGGTAAACACCATTGGAACCGAGTGGAAAGTTTCACCTTATCGAATACATGGAAACGAGTATAAATTACTTTTTTTTTCCAGGATGCCATAACTTCCCGCAGAAGTTGTGTCGAGAATGGGATTAGTGAGGGATTAGTTTTGGTTGGGTGAGGGTAGAGATGACCCTGATAAGCCTCGGGTGTGTCAATCCCATATTAATGGTATAGCAGCCAGTTCCTTTCCCTGGGCTGACTTGCGCTTCGGGAATTTTTCTTTGTGAGTTTACAAAGATTTCACCCGGGAAAGGAACCAGTGACTCTTCGATCAGCGACAGAACGATGCAGTTAGAAGGCTACAACGCTCCTATCGGTAAAAGTATTAGCTTTATTATTTATTCACATGATCAAAGTGAAATGGAGATCACTATTCGTCTATGCAGTAAGAACTAAAATAATTAATATGAAATAAGCAGGAATGAAGTGTTTTGTGTGCTATTCTTTAATGAGCTTTATGCCCACCTTTCGTAATCTGTATATGTCCCAGACTGCGCAAGTGAGGGTAGCGGACGGAGAATCTGGGTGGGCAAGCGTGGACCGAGGAGTGAGGCAAGGCTGTCCTCTATCGCTGCTGCTCTTTAACGTGTACGCTTAAGAGATGGTAAGGGAAGCATGGGATGAGTTAGAAGCTGGAATAAAAGTGGCAGGAATGATGTTCAAATCAGTGAGATTCGCGGATGATAAGGCATTGATTAGCCAGTCAGCGAGGGGGCTTCAGGCTCTAGTGGAGGCGTTATATGAGCGTTGCGAGGAGTAGGTATGGGATGAGGATTGATCACAGGAAGACCTAGGTTATGCGGATTTGTAAAGCATCACGAGCGAGGAATGTGAGACTCAAGATAAAGGTGGGTGGTGAAAAACTTAAGCAGGTTGAGCAGTTCAACTACTTAGGCAGTACGTTGGAGGAAAACGGATACAGTAGTAAGGACATTAAGAAGAGAATTGCATGACCAAAGAAGGCGTTCATGAACAGGAAAGAGATTCTCAGAGAATCGTTTTGTAAGAGTTTAAAGAAAAGGTTAATTAAGAGTTTGATCTGGAGTGTAGCTCTCTACGGTGCAGAAACGTGGACACTGAGGAAAGAAGACGAGAGAAGAGTGGTGATTCGAGGTGTGGGTATGGAGAAGAATGGAGAAGGTGAAATTGACGGAGAGGAAAAGGAACGACGAAGTGCTGGATATGGTTTGCTAGGAGAGGCAGCTTTTAGATGAGGTGCGGAGGAGACAGAATGTATGGATGGAGCGAGTACTTAGCGGGGAGGGGATGTTGAAAATGGTGTTAGAGGGTAGAATGTTAGGGAAACGAGGGAGGGGAAGGAAAAGAATAGGATTTTTAGATGGATTGAAAGGGAGTAGGCTTTACGGTGAATTGAAGAAGGTAGCGCTGGAAGGAAAGGGAGGCTCCCAAATCACTTCTTCAGTACTCCATGGAAACCTGCCTTAATTGGTAGAATACTATAATAATAATAATGCCCACCTTGGCGTCTGCAGGACTCCAGCAAATCGAATAGTGGCGGGTTACGCCTGGACAGGTTGCGTAGGTATATCTTGGCCATATATCACCGTGAGCCTTCTTTCTATTGCAACACTTGTTACGAGGGTAACCTTTAAGCGTTTTATAGTATTCATTTTTTAATATTTTTTTCGCCTCCTATTTGAACGAATGTGCTCCATACCTACTTGAAGTATCTTTCGGTACGGAATTGCATTTAGACTCACGGTTTCGACTGCCGCTTGAGTACTCTTCCGGCGCAGAGAATGTGTGTTGCACGTGCTTTTTGTGATTCAAGTATGTAGTACAAGTCAAGAACGAAAAATTAGTGAATTAGCTGGCTTTTGAGAATCAAACGGAGAACTACAGTTATCCGACCGAGGATTTATCACTAATGATGGTGGACACGCTTGACTGACCTCGATGATTACAACGCTTGAAATTTGTAAAAATGTGGAAACGAGTTAACTATTGGCAAACTATTATTGAAATTACTGTGGCATCGATTTTCATTAAATAAAAAATAATTATAGGTGTTGTCAAACATTTTCAATCCCTTGGTTTAATGAACAAGAGTAGAACAGGTTGCGGTGTAACTTTACGGAGTCGAGTGCTGGTGCTCTTTAAGCACGAATATTGCGCCGAGAAAAATCGTATTCTTCGACATGGGCTGTCGCAAAATCTCGAGTTTTTTTTCTTTCCCTATCCCCCTTATCGGGATTCATGTTCATTTTATTTCGAGGTCCTGAGATTGCAACCAATCCTGTCGCAGGGCTACGGGTTCTCAGCGCCTGCCAAGGCAATATTCATCAATTTTCAATTTTCAGTTATTAAAAGATAATTATGTGACGTCAAATAATTACGGCCCCTAGGTTTAATGAACTACTGTAGAACAGGTTGCAGTGTAACTTTACGGAGTAAGCTATAAGTGCTCTCGAAGCGCGATAAAAATCATATTCCTCGGCCTGAGCTGTCCCAAAATCTGGAATTTTTTTCTTCCAATCCCTTTTTTTTTGGGATTCATGTTCATTTTATTCCGGGATCTCGAAATCGCAACCTCTCTCACGGTGCTACGGGTTCTCAGCGCCTGAGAAGATAGGCAGCCCACCGTCCACTGTGTGGCCATCTCCCGTCTGCTATGCCACAAGCGCTCTCTCTCTCTCTGTTTCTCTCTTTCTCCGCCTCCACTGTGTATGTGTATTGCGCACTGCCATTATTTTTGGCTCGCCGGGGTCGATGCCCCCTTTGCTCTCTCTCTCTCTCTCTCTCTCTCCCTCATCTTCTCTCTCTCTCTAGCGGGAGGCCCCTTCGCGTAATAAAGCTCATCCCTATTACTTTTCTCCTGTTGTGGGACTCGAATTATAGTTTTGTTTTTTTTTTTTCAAATCCACCGTCACTGCTGAGCCATCGCATGCAATTTTAATGTCACTCTGTGTGACGTCCCCCTATATCGCCCTCCCTTCCATCTTCCAATGAGCATCTCCTCATCTCCCTTCGTCGTTCAGAGGCCTTTCCTTCCTCTTCCTCTCCACTCTCCCACCCCACATTTTTCCTCCGCTCTTACCTTCAGTCTTCGTTCTCCGCCGTGTCGGCCTCAACCTTGCTCCGTCGCCGCCGACCGTGGTTTGCCTTGTGTCCATGCTTTCCTACTTTTCATCGTCGTCGTCTGGTCCACTATTATACTACTTGGGGTAGGTCGCGTCATGTGTCCCGTAGCGCATCCCCTCTGCGCATTTTCTCGTGTGACGTCAACTGGTGAACTTTATGACATGAAATACCGTACTTCTCGCCTCCCGGTAGTGTGTCAACTGTCGAAAATGAGCGAAGAAATACTTTTACTTTCATCTAGTGTCTTTGTGATGTTCCGCTGAATTTTGCAATTCTTGTCGGGGAAGTTCGGTGTCTCAACATTTCCTGAATACTTCTTAAAGTCGAATAGCAATGCCATACCCTGGTTTGGAGAGCATATGCTTACGTAGTCTTTAGTGATGTCTTCTGGTCCACAATGATGTTACTTGGGGTGGGTCGCGTCGTGTGTCCCAAAGTGCATCCTCCCCTCTCAGCATTTTCTCGCGTGACGTCAACTGGCGAACTGACGAGAGGAAATACTTTTCGCTTCGCGGTAGTAAGTCTACGGTAGAAAATGAGCCGAGAAATGTATTTATTTTCATCTAGTGTTCTTTTCACTTGTCGCCGTGAAGTTCTGCTGAATTGCTCGCCAAACATGCGCATTTTTGTACTAGAAGTTTGGTGTCTCACAATGTCATATACACTTCTCAACGTCGAATAACAATGCCATGCCTCCGACCCTAGTTTGGCGAGCATATGCTTAACTCCTTTTTAGTGTCGTCGTCGTAGTCACGATGCTACTGCTTGCGGTAGGTTGCGTCATGTATCCTAAAGCTCATCCTCTCGCGTGACGTCAACTAGTGAACGCTATGAAGTGAGTGGAGAAATGCTTTTATTTTCGTCTATTGCCCTCTTAATTGTCGCAGTAATATATTTTCTGATTTTTTACGCCAAGCATGCGAATTTTATCTGAGAAATTGGCTGCCTCAAGCTTCCATTTTAACTTATCTGCGTCAAATGACAATACCAAAGCTTGATTCCAATTCATGTCACAGTCCCTATAATGTATTGCGGGTTTTTTAATCATAGTTGCCACCTTCGGTTTTTGTCGTGGTTGTGAATAAAATCATTGATTGTGAAAGAAATTACGCCATGCGACCATTTTCAATGCCTTACATGGTGCAGTTAAAATGTGGTTCTTTAGTTCTAGACAGGTACCATTGCTCTGGGGAATCGAGTTGGGATAATGGGAACTCTAGACTTCCAGTCGAGTAGAATGGGTTAGAATCTCGGTGATATGGTAAGTTTTTTGTTAGGACCCCTATCTGTGATTTGGTACTTTTAAGGCAAGGTGCCTAGTGGTGAAAGGGCCTTATCTGTGAAATAAAAATTTCCAACTTTGAATACCTATAACTTCGCGCGATTTGTCGATCAGGGCATCCAGCGCAAGTCTATCTTCTACAATGTTTACCCTCAGACGTAAGGTTCTCATACTGACCTATCCCACTCATGTGCTGTGTGTTGCGAACGATCCTTTTTTGAATCGGTCGCCTTTGCAAGGAGCAAATGAAACCTCAATCTGAACACCCGCAAGGTAATTCACCGCCACCCAAAGATATAAAGAGCGCGTGGCAGAGGATGACCTTCTCACCAAATTTCCATTAAGCGTTCCAAATAATTTTTAAGATGGTTTTTATTTTCCACTTGTTCTCGCTTTGATACGTACAAATTCCTGCTATTTGTTTTATTTACAGCAAGATATCTTATCACGCCTCCTAAATACGTAATTGACTACGTAATTACGCGCGTGATTATATAAATTTGAGCTCCAATCCAGTGTTTCCGGATTTCCATCTCATCGTATCTAGCTGTTCCCTTTCTCCTTGTCTTTTTTCTCCGTCGGCCTCAACCTTGCGTCGTCCTTCGTTGACCGCGCTTATTTTTTCCTAGCTTCTAGTGCCACTGGCTTGTGGACTCGCGTCGACGTATCCTTATATTAAAGGGGTAGTGCTCAAGTTCGTCCGTGATGGTGGCGTATCAGGTCGTCCGCTGATTGACCAAGGGACGTTGCCCTCTAGCCAAATCAACGGCCGGCGTCCTTTTTGCGTAGGAACTGACTAGAGTTTCGTTTTCCAGTCAGATTTGAATCCGATCCTTGATGAATGGTGAGTCATAGGCCTACCACTTCCTAACTTTAATTGGTAAAACTTTGGGAGTACCTTCTGTAAACAGAAAGGGAAATATGGTTATCTTGCTCATTCAGTGGTGGTTACGTCGACATTAAGCCACTCATCTTCCGATTCTATTGTTTGCTCTTTGATTGGACGTGTTCGAACCTTTGAGTATGATCTCTGATGGAACTCATTGTCTTT
Source organism: Ischnura elegans (assembly GCF_921293095.1). Classification (NCBI taxonomy): domain Eukaryota; kingdom Metazoa; phylum Arthropoda; class Insecta; order Odonata; family Coenagrionidae; genus Ischnura; species Ischnura elegans. The sequence goes on from NC_060250.1 coordinate 69,972,364, forward strand.
TGATGATGATCTCGTTTGATTTTTCGTATCATGCTATTATATTAATAATGAAAGACACTGTTTCCTCCACAAGTTTATAAAATCTATTTTTTTTATAAACTTGTGGAATAAACAAAATGTGTTTCATTATTAATATGGAGCCCTCCCACCACGTACGTGCTTCAAGTTTCGATTTAACTCATGCTATCATTTATTTAGCTGTGGTCGAAATTGGTCCGCGCGCATAGTTTTTTCCTGCGGCCATTGAAATACTACTTCTTAGTACTACTACTAATTATTTTATCTTTTTCTACTTCTTCGGAAATAAATTGAATGTATTTAGGGATGTGAAAAATTTACAGGTCATTAAATTATTATTAAAAGGTATTTAACATTCCATTTTATATTTTATTATATTTATGGGTCTCCGAAATTGATGGTATGATTTGCATTTAGAGTTAGATCACCTCACGCGGTGGGAATCCCTAGAACTATTCTGACGCATGTTTGGTTGTTCTTGAATACTTGGTTATCCCTCTATCCTTTTTGGTTGCGGTAAACTATTCGAAGTTATAATTATGTGTTTGAATCACAAGCATTGGCGTGGCATGCTCTACTTCATGGTCTAGTTACGTATTTGATTGTGTTATGTGTCACGTAACCCATTGATTCCCTTTGTCCAGGTCTCTTTTACTTCTCAGCCTGCATCGCTTTGGCTCTCAGCTGTGCCCTTATGTATGTCCGTCTTGCTTGAGCGACTTACGGTGCTTCAATTGCCAATCAGGCTGTTGCAATATCCGCTCTCCGTATTCCTCGTGAACCGTATTGAATCCAAATTCCATTACGCAATTAGTAAACGTAGGGATTAATTTATTATGTATTTCGTAATTTTTCATTTGGTGAAAGGCTATTTTTAGTTATTTTTATTTAAATATCTAGTTGAATATTACCATGCAATTCGTCTCAAGAGGGCACTTCAGTCAGTTTCAGGTCAAAAACGTTAGCGTAAGTAGAGAATCATATAATCATTGTTTGGGTATAAAAAACGAAGTGGCAATCACGAGTGCGACGCAGCCTTCGCGCCCCTCCTGTCATTTGTTTGAATGAGCTTCGTTTAGTGGGTGGGAAATGAAAAGAACTAAAACAACAGAGCAGGGAAAAAGAGCAGTGTGAAGAATGAGCAACTTTGGCGGTCTTGAAGTCAATAACCGTTTCACACTTAGGCACAAATACACTCTGACGACTTAATGCCGTATTGGCGGCGTTGCGATCACAACGATATTACATTGGGATATAACGGAGGGAACGACCTACCTGAAAATATTTTTAAGAATTCCCCGCAAATGCTACAATTTTTAAGAGCAAGTGTTCATCGATTCTTGGTTGATGTCATTGTGATTTTTTTAATGGAGATTTGGAAATTGGGTTATTTGGTTCAAACTTCATTTGTTAGTACTTTACTTTGTTCTTAGATAGTGAGACTTCTCATTCATTTATTTAAATCCCATGCGGCCTCTAGTAAATAGCCTACTATTAGCAAAATTGTGATAAAAATAAAATAAATTTCGTCATATGATAGGCAAGTTTCGGGATTCCCCATGGCCCACCGTCAAAAATCTATCGCATACATTTGTGCCTGCAGCGGAATCGTTTATGCATAGTCAAATTTTTCGATTGATCGTACCCGTGATCATTTCGATAAATTGAAGGAGCACAGTCGATGTATATACGAAGGCGTTGTCAAGAGTCACGGGACTGAAACCACGGGACGAGCGACTGGTAGAATTCGTTCCACGGACGTCGGGGAATGCAAGTCTGCAGCCTCACGCTGGCTTTCCTCTCTCTCTGTGCATTCCATTATTACGGCGAGGAGACTTCTTGCGACTACTCTGGCCTTGAGTGTAAGACTGACTCTGAGGGAAGATGAGGGGGGGGGGGGATCGGAAAGCCTGAGAGATGGGGAAGGGGGATCAAAGTGAGGGTGGTGGAAAGAGGTGGGGGTGTTGTAGGGGAAGTAAGTGGTAGGGGGGAATGCATGACAAAGTGGTGGGGGTGGTCTTGGGATGAAGATTTCCATGCGGAACGGTCCTTCAAGAGCGACGTGGCTTGCACGCTGTGTCTTTCTCCTATCCTCCTCCTCCATATCCTATTGTCTGCCGGAATGCGGCAGAAAACTTTTTCGCTGGCTCTCAAATGCAGTTTTATACTTATCTCCCCGCCATTGTGTTCCGTTTCTCGAAAGCGAAAGAAATTTGTGGATAGTTTGTCCATCTAATCTCTTTTTTTCAATTTCCCCAGTTCTTTCCTGCTACCGGGTATTGTATTTTGAAGTTAGATGTCCTCCAGAGGATTGCATTCAAGCCAAAGACATGGAGTATGGGGAATGTTATTGATAGGTCTTAACAGACAGTAAGGATTTATGACCCAGCTTCCCGTGCTTGCGAATCAAATTTGATATTATTGCATGAATTTGTCGGATTCTTGTTATAACGTTTGAATAACCCTCTTACCACTCTCAATTGTCATTCGTCGACGTTTCCCTGCTGATGGAGGTATTTTTTTGTGGTGGCCGAGGTGTTTTTATGACGATGTCCAGGTTTGTATGAAACTTAGCTTATATATTTCTTTTTTGTGATTTCGCAGGATAACAGCGATAAAATACTTTTCATTGCCTTAATTTTTGTATGTACATTTGTTGACATTTTAACATGCAGTCTTATGGAGCAAGATAATAATTAATTTATTTGTTGCACTTTTATTAAAGTTTTTCATAGAGTTTCCATAATAAATGGCGGACCAATCGTTGCTCTGTTTCTCGAGCGGTGTGAATAGAACATTTTTAAATAATTAATATAAGAGAATTTTTTTCATAATGCCTTCCGCTGAGGTAATGTCCCCACTTTAAAGTGGTCTCATCATTTTCTCCAAGCATCAATGCCAAGGAAGCGGAACGATTGCTATCCGGCGAGGAAATAAGACTGAGATGTTGTATACCCCGCGTGAGAAACGGAATAACTTTGCGTGTTTGCGCGGGCTTAGCGCTGCTAGCCTGGAGGAGTCTCGGCGGAGTGGTTCAATCTCCCAAGGACCTTTTCCAATGTGTTTATTGCGCACGGCGGGCGAAGGAATTTCTCGATTCTTCCCTCGACCTCCAGACGCCGAGAAAGAACTCACGGACCCCTTTGCTCTCTTATTTGTTCCGCTCAGTCCTTTCCACCCTCGACTTCGCGCCAGTTTTCGATTTTCCAATTTTTTTCTCTCTCCCCACTACCCTAGCGAACTCTCTCTCAATTGGATTTTCCCCGCTTTGTGGTAGCTCGGCGTGGATCCCATTTTTTAATGGCCTGTTCCCCCGACTGGCTCTCCTTCTCCATCGTCCTCTCATCTATTCCTTCCAACAACTTGTGTTAGAGACAGTGAATTCAGGACTCCAAGCCAAACCTCTCTATGTACATAAAAGAGGATGTCTGTTTGTCTGTCCGCTATGCGTTTCCTTACGGATGCAAGGATTTCAACCTAAGTTAGTGCATGGGTGCATCTCATGCTCCAAAACCCCGTAATGCTACTTTTGGTTGCGTCCTTTGCGTCGTTTTCTCATTACCATTTGATACGTCACGTCGTACAACTTCCACGGTTGGACATCCTGTCGTGTCGGCACACCTCTTGACATGCTCCAAGAGAAAACACAGAAATCCAAGTTCCAGGTTTTCCACTTCTCTGGGTGCTATCCTTCCCCAGGGTGATATTTTTACGCATGAGTTCTGATATAATACAAGGCAGTGATGGAATAACTCGACTTACTATGCTATAGTTAACTAGAATAACGGCAGAAAATAGCCCTAAAATTAGGGAGATACGTGAGAAACGAAAAAATGAGTTCACACATTTCTCGACCGTGAAATTTGAGTTCTGGCAGAATGAGTAATTGTAATGTCTACGGTCTTGAATACGAATGGTTTAATGAAATTTGATTTTACTTAATGATACTTGAGGTAAAAACATTAATTTTTTAAATCATTAGGTTGCGGCGTCACTTTGTGAAATTGCTCCAAAAGCCGTAACGGTGAAATTATGTTAAATCTCAGCTCTTTCTTGATTGGATCTATCATTCATTAGCCATATTTTACGAACGTGTGATTTTAACTGAACAATTATGTTTGAAGAGGTATTTCATTTAATCTCTGTTCAGTTATGCATTATGTCTAAATTTTACTTTCATATATCACAGTCCATAATGGCATCTTTTCCTTTAGCTATTAATGGATTGACCTACATGTATTTCCATAAATTATTGGCTATTTCAATCGTAATGTTGAATGATTAGTATATTTATGTGTTATAGGAAAATCGAAAATTAACGATTGTTCAAGAAAATTCGTTCGTATGTTTATTATCAGAAGAAATTTTATTTTACATATTTATACTTGAGGTAAAAACTAGCATTTTTTAAATTGTTAGATTCCGGAGTCATTTCTGAAAATGCATCTTGCTGAAATGAAAAAAACCGTAAATATTGTATTTATATTCTGTGATATATGATGCATCTGAATTTCCCAAGTTTTTTCTTAATGTCAGACTACATTTTTTTCTAATTTCGTAGTGTCTAGTCAGCAAAGATGCACCGAGAATGATAACACTTTGTATTATAATGAATATTGATCAATCCACTCTACCACCCGTTTGGACGATTGCGAGGCATCTGGAAAAGTTGTAGTCGTCATCATTCACTTTGCATCCCGACTTAGTCAAATTAATTTCGCCCCTCTAATTTAATCTAACACATTTTGTCTGCAACTTGGCCTCATAGTAACCGGCGACGATTGTTAGGTTCTCAAGAGGATTCAGCCGCCGGTATTGGAAGGTGCAGCTCTAGGGTGTGGCTATTTGTTCCCCTGCTGTCGTAGGGGTATGGAAGCGGGGAATGTGGAGGACGAGCCAAGAAAGATGCCTTAGCGGAGAGCGGTCAGGAGGTTGGGATGTGTTAAGAGGAACGTGGTCGCGTGCCGTAGTTCCAGTTTTGCCCGCGGATGGAATGAATGTGGAAAGGAAGAGTCGGAGAAAGTATTTTGTCTACTCGTGCCTTGTTCGTCGAATAGCCGGCACGTACGGTATCAGGTCGCCAACAGTGTATTGTTTTTCCCTAGTCGGAAAGTACAGTATGGAAATTCTTCGTTTCTAATTTGCAATTTGATATGATGGAGAATTTTTGTTGAAGTTTCCCCTGCAAGTTAGAGAAAATGAAGGGATAAATTAAAAAATCCGTTATTCGTAAATTCTTGGGATGTCTCCGAGTATTTTAGCGTTTGTTTTTTCCTCCAGAGTATTTTTCCTTGGAAAATTAAATTTTTTGATCCGCAATATTTTAGAACCAAACGCTAAGTTAGGGTTGACCTTCAATATTTTACCTAATGATTATTTTTCCTTGTGGGGAAAATAAGGAGAAAATGTTCTGTTGCATTTTTTAAGAGTTTGTTCTTCATTTTCCATTGTCGTTCATCAAGAGTTCTTTGAATTCAGTCAGGCGTAATTCTCTAGCGTACTCAGTCTCCAATATGTCTGATTTCTATGTGATTTATTTCATTCGAATGAGGAATCTGCAATACTTCAGAATGTTCCAGAGGAGACATTTTTTGGCCTGTCTTTCCGTAAACATGGAGTTGCAACTCCTTAGTTACTGAGAAATGGCAGCACAAACATTTAAAAAATTGTATTGTAGTTTTACAGATTCCTACTGAAATACCCGCAATATTTCATCAAATATGGATATGAAATATCTTGTGAGGCCATTTTCCAGTCTCGGGTATCTGACTAATGATCGATTATGAGCTCCGAATTGCTTATTATGAATTAAAATATTCATAAATAGCTAACTTTTTGTAAAGAATATTGTGGAAAATAGATCTACGCATGTTGTTGAGCCATGTGCCACAGTACCTTTAGCCTTGTAATACGTGCAGGGGAACGCTCTCTGTATCGTTCTCTTTGGTGTCTGAGCGAGGGTTTTAGCGAAAGCGAAGAAGAAAGGGACATAGATGAGGGGGAGAGGGTTTTAAAAGACGAGGTTGCGTGTCGTCGTGTTGTGTACGTTTTTCTACGGAGGAGGACGAAGAGAGGGAAGAGAAATAGGATAGCGATTTTTTTGTCTCCGCCAGACAAAAAAATAAATCTCCAGGAACTTTCCAGTCTGGAGTTCTGGGTGTGGGTGTGTGTGTGGGGTGCAGGAAGCGAGAGCGACGGCAAACGAAGGCAGGGATGCAGCGACCTTTAACTCTCCCCCCACGGTTGGTCTATCTGTACACCAGCAGACGGGCTTAAGGAGTGGGTGGTGGGGAGCGGGGAAGCCATAATAGGCACCCACCGCATCCCTGACCTAGACAACGCGGCAGAGGAGGAGCTGGTTCGCTGGCTCCCGACGCTTTGCTCACTCACTCACTAACTCACTCCCCCAGTGAGCGAGGTGCTGCTGCTGCTGTACGGGAGAAGGGGGGCGTGCTTGCTTGCTGCTTTCTCCCCATTCCCCCCACTCTTCCTTCGGCCAATCCTCCCGTCTCCTCCTCCTCTCTGCTCATCTTTATTTTAATCCGCTTCGCTGCCAACCAACAAAAACACATACACTCTCTCTCTCTCCTTCTCTCTCTTTAGTTCTTTTTCTCTCCGATGCAGGGCGACACGTAAGGCATTCTCCCTTTCCCTCCTCCCCTACTTTTTCTCTTATCCCCTTCGTTGCCAGCCGCCCGTCTTATCCCCCCCTTTTAGCGAACCCGACCATGCCTCCGCGACATCCCATTGTCTGTCTCTCGCGTATTCCCGTCTTTGTCCCTCCCCTCCCCCTCTCTCTTGGCTCTCAGTCTGCGTACATACGTGCATTTGTTTTTAGTGCAGGGGGTTCGACAGTTCTCGCTATTAACTCACTATTCACGGAGAAGTGTTTGAAGAATTAGCGTTCAAAGTGGACCTACCGTTTTCCGAGAGCCAGAAATCGTATGATTTCTGCATTTTCTTCGGGTTCTCACCGCGTCTGTTGGCTTTTATTGACAACAGTTTCGCTGAATGCTATGACTGAATGACCTTCGACCTGAAGACGCTGACTGGAATGCCAGCGGAACTGTTGTCAACAAAAATCAACGGACGTGGTGAGATCCCGAAGAAAATGCAGAAATCATCTGATCAACGCCACGGAAATCTTCGAATCCTCACTCAGAAATCATGTCATTTTTTGTGCATATCGAGGTAATAAATTCTTATTACGATGATGGAGTGTTGAAGATATACTTAAGAAAGGTAGAAATTAATCGAGTTCTTGAAAGTTTCGTAGCTGATATTGGCCTTTTATGTTATAGTGCTTTATATTTACATCAACGGATGGTTGTGATGTCATACGAACTCAGAACTCAAGTATGAAGTATGTAGTTGGTTTTATTATTGATTTCATTTCTCACAGCTCTAGCTTCCGTGTGATAAAGGCGCCAGGAAGACCATGGCTTATTCTAGTGCTTTCCTCACATCTCTCAAGTATTGCTGTCATAAAGTAAAATTTCTTCTCCATGCCCGCGCTCTCTATGAAATCTATTCCTTCTATGGAATTATGATCGATTTTTCCAATCAAGATCGAAAACACAGCATTCTGGTTTTAGTTTTTTTTCAAGTAGCCACGGAGACTTCTCTATCGCTCTTCTTCCTGCGTTGTGTTGCCTTCCCGCCGCGTCGTCTTTGGATTTGCGTCCACTGGTATGGGAGGAAGGAATTCGTCTGGGGTCTTGTTCCCTTAGAGACCAAAATATCCCTTTTTTATGCTTAACAGAGACCCAGTTGAGGAAGGGTTAGCTGGTGGCTGCAGTCCCTCTCTTTATACTTCTCTTCTGCCATTCCCCCTCCTCGCCAACCAATCAACCCTCCTCTTGGTATAAATTGTTAGCGTACTTTTTCCACTCCCTTAAATAACTTGGATACAGGGTGAGACGTTGAGAGTCCAGTGTGTATAGCTTAACCTTTTCCATCGGTTAAAATATTTCCTTGAATTTCGCTTTACAGTTGGTATCTCCAACGTTACGTGTTTAAGAAAATGACGATCAATATTTCCACGATTATTATTACTAGGTATGCACCTAAAGCCGAGAAAATGTGGTAGGCGTGAAAACCATGCAGAAGGCTTTTGTAGATGCTAAAGTTATCTTTTATTCAATGCGGATAGAATTTAATTTTTTGGATTCATGGGTCCAGAAATAGTTGATTCAGATTTTAATAAAATGTAAGTATTCAAGTATGGAGTTAAATTGGATTAGATGTTCTTTCGTAAAATACGGATTTAGGCAAACTTAAGGGTGGAGGGCAATATTTGTTGGAACTGTGTCACAGGAAATCATATATAATAATCACAATTACACTGATATTGTATGTTCCACAATTTTTTTAATTGTCTGACCCAGGCTACGATACTATACACTATGGCGTGTGTGTTTAAAGACCTTTTTTCACCTTTGAGGATGTCGCAGTATGTAGTGTCGCAACCTGGGTCAGACCATTAAAATATTTGTAGAACGCACAATGTGTCTGTGATTATATTTCCTTTTGAAGACTTAGGTATTTGTCCTTGGAGTCGCTATTCTTACTAACCCCGCCACGAAGTCACCTCTATTCTCTCCCGGTGACCTCCTTCCCTTGTGTCTACTGAGCAACCAATTTGGCTACCTTGATCTTCTTCTCTTGGAGTAATGACCCTCATGGCTTGGCCCCTCGTCTGCTCCACGTATCCCTTTAACTCTCTGGCAGTACAGATTGCATCCCGTGTGCCATGAATGTCACCATCCCGAGGCCTGCCTACTACCCGAATAGGTAGGGGAACCCGGGGGCGAATGGGGTATCAAGTTCAAAACATTAAAAAACAAGTACTTCTTTGTTTAGTAAAATTACCTCTAATTTTAATAGACATTTTGAAATGTATTTAACACAAAAATATAATAATTTAGTGGAAATTTTTTAATTATATTTTTTTCTCATAAACAAAAAATTATGTCATTCCCCCCGTTCTGCCCCAGGTACGGGGCGGAGTGAGGTAGTGTGGCAATGAATTACAAAAACAAATTAAGTACGTCAAACAAAAGGAAAACTCAACTTGTATTCTCTTTTCTTTTAATTTGAATGAATTTTTAGGTGCACCACACTTTTACTTAGTCTTTTTGAAGCCTGATCGCAACATTCACTCACAAGTACAGAATCATCTGCCTCGATTTCCACTCCTGCTCACGAATTGTGAGTCAATTTCTTGCAAGTGGAACAAACGATCCATCCATCATTTGATTTTGGATGGAAATCGCCGCAGTATAAACCTAGAGTTGTCTCTTCATCCCATCATACTTTTTTCCATTTATTCTTTCTTACTTCGCCGTTCCGCCCCACCCGTTCTGCCCCAAGAACACGTTTACGCTTACCTAGGAACTGACACCCGAAAACAACGTTTAGTCAGACGTTCAGTTATACGAAATTAACGATAATTAGACGTACTTCAAATAGATATCAAGAAATTCTGTAATTTAAGCGCTAAAACATGACTTATCGTCGATAAAAATCTTTTGAAGTTAGAAAACAACAGCAAAAATTCACGCATCTCACATTTCACGTGATAACACTCAATTAACGTAACCAACATGGCAGCAGAAGATGAGCAATAACAGGTTAATGTGTTTCCAATACTCTTTAATAGATGACAGCCCCTCTTACAATTAGACGCAAAAAACCCCGAACCTCATTCTGACCCGGCCCCCGTTCTACCCCGAGTTCCCCTATATTTTTTTTCAGAGCCCTGGTGTTATCTCAATAGTAGATATTTCATTTTCGACTGGTCAATTCTGATGTACTAATAATGATTTGTCTCGTAACCTTTTCTGATATTGTCTCATGGGTATTATTTTAGATCTCCTTGAAGTTTTCATTTATTTCTTAACTGAAGTGACACTGTTGCATGCTTATCAATCTTTCGGTAATACTTACGTCACCACTAATGTGATATGTATGGTTATAGATTGTCTGTAGTCAACAAGTTAGCAAGGTTACTTACGCGAGTGCTTTAAAGGAATCCCTGCATCTGTTTGAGTGTAATAGATTATACTTCTCCACTTCAACGTATGTGTACTTAGGATTAGCTATTGGAAGTACCAATTTTTCATTTCCTTTGATTAGGCGCAATATATGTATAAAAATATGAAAATAAGCATTACTTCTTTTAGTATGATAACTTAACCTAATTTTGGTGTAATTTGGATGGTAGTTTACGAGACTATTGACTATAAGTTTGCGTAAATTTTCATTGTCTTTCATTCGAATTTTCCGTAATTCCGTAGAATCTGTAATTCTTCAAAAATATGCTTCAAATTGTGTCCCCTACCACCTCCTGAAGTACTGCAGATTCCTCCTGAAACGTCCTGTATGTGGGTCGAGATCCATCCCACTAGTGTCATACTGGTCTCGGTCGGTGCTGTGAAGGCCATGTATCGCTCCCTCGCGTCGTGCCGTGCAGCTTAGAAATGTTCGATTATGCCTCGATGCGTCGATGGCGTGTCTAGCGGGGAAGTCTAAGGCGCCAGGAGTGAATATGTAATTTTTTTTCGCCGTTTCAGGGGAGGGAAAGTGCTTCGACCTCTCCAGAGTGGGGAGGGAGCTCCAGTGGTGTTTTTCTGTTTGCGTGTCGAGTTGATTGACGTCCCCGCTCACTTGCGCAACACATTTAACGACGCCGTGATGATCAATGAGTAACGTGTGAGGGTGTCGTACTCTTAGAGAGGGAACCTTGGAAATAAACGGATTGGCTTTTTTCGTCTTCTAACCGCGACGGTTGGCAATCTCTTTATATTCGCCGCGCTTTATTCTTTACCACCCGTTAAGGAAATGCGTCTAATCTCCTGCCGGCTATGCTCTATGCAATGTTGCGTTGGTTCACTATAGTTGTTTGGGTGTTTGTGCGGGAGTTCATTGCTTTCGAAGTAGGTGAGTCATGGAAAATAAATATTTGTCTCTGCGGCGAAGGTAGAGTATGCGTATCTGCGTCCTTTCGCCGCAAGCTGGTCATCACCTGTTGTTTGTCCTTCTTTTCCTCATTATTTTTTCGTAATCGCGATGGATTCCGTCTTGTTGTCGAAGGAATCCTGGGGGGTGACGTTCTATTGTATGCTCTCCTGATTTGAGTCCCTCACCAATGCGGTTTGGTCCAGTTTGATAACGGGACGAATTCTAGTTTGCAAGCACTTCCAAAATATGCTTCTTATCCAACTCAAATTTATTTTATGTCTTTTTTGCCTTTGAATATTAAAGCTCATCATGAACGTGATTTTGTATTATTTAATTGGCAATGGCCCTTAGAGATGAAAACTGGCTGATTGTTAAAATATAATCTATTTTCTGTGTTAAAATCTACGTATCCAAGTTCTTATTGTCAGTAATGCATAAATTCAGTTGTGCTTGGTGGCTGGTCATTGGATTTACTCTCACAGCTGTCATTTACTGCATTGAAAAATTACTTCCCCAGTAGTCACACTCTTTCAAATCAGGCAGGTATTTCCTTTCAACTTCATTCTCAAGGACTTTTCTTTATCGAAAGGCATGCTTGTTATTATTCAATATTAAATTAAGTTCTGGGAAAAAGTGGAAGTGGGGAACTTATCACTTGTGAGGGATTTTATGCGGGAAATGTTGACTGGAGTGGAAATGAGGGAGAGCAATTAAATATTTTGCCCTCATTTTGGCAATGTGGGTAGATCGATAATACGCCTGTTTATGCCGGGGAATCATATGGCTGAATAAAATTCGTAGATGTTGTAAATGAGGAGTTATGGTGCTTATTCGCGAAAAGATTTGATTTCACTGAGTATATCCAACAAGGTATCGGTCTGGGTGTAGCCGTGATGAATTTTTAAATGCTTCTATCTGAACATTTATTGAGCCTTTCAGTAGTCATAATCATATACCACATTAAAAACAACGCGATTTTATAAGGACGTGATGTATAGGTAGACTCAGAGCCGAGCTGAGCTCCTGAGCTCAGATGAATATCTCGTGGTACGATTTTTTGTCTCTGGAATATCATTGAAAATTGTATTTGGGAGAGGCAGAGAAACTGGCCTGAATGTGTGGAATTCACATGTCGATTAAGTAGTGCTGCGTGGTCTTTAGCGTCACCTATTAATGTGATTGTCGTTAATTAGCTCCTAGGTAGTGAATGAATGCTTTTTTAGCGCACTAAATATAATACGAACTCTTGAGCGTTTTTTTAAGACGGTTGCTTCGCTTTCAGATTTTGCTTCAGAATTTCTTATTTCTCACACCATCGGAACCTATGAATTTGACGTTCAGTGGCTGGAAATACCTCAATTATCCTGATAAGGTATGCATTTCTTAATAGTTTAGAGGAACGGCCTGCTTCTATGACCGCCCCAAAACATGTATTTCTTTCTCTATCTTTACGTCTTAAGGATACAAACTTGAGGCAAGACGGTGATCGCATTTCCGGAAGATGGTATCTCACATAATCACGATAGCCGCATGAGTGGACTTCTAGGAGGCCTTAATGTAACGCGAAGAGAAGTGGTGGGTGTAGTGGTGAAAAAATCGATTTCGATTAAAATCGGAAATCGAGTTTTAGTAACCAATCATCGATGAGATCTAGATCGACCCATGATCATTGAGTTTCAATACAAACTTGATTCTTGAACTTAGATCTTGAACATAGATCTTGAACATTACGTTTGAACTCAGCAGAATCACTATTGGCCTATGATGAAGTCATTCGTCCTTTGTGGAAGACTTTTCTCTAAGGCCAATAAAATTGAAAAGGCACAGCTTCCATCATCAAGGAAGCATCTCAATCAGTTGATCTTTCTCAAAAATTTTAGTGATGCAGAATGGATCCAAACGGTGATCCACAAAACCTTTATATTCGTACGTTCATAAATTTTTCCTGCTAAAATTTCCAGCTCGTATGCTAAGCAGATTCTTTGGGAATTTTTTCGATCACTTACATGTGTATTATGTGTGTTTATATAATGATTGATAAACATTTTTTTGTACTTTATTAAAAAAGAACCGTCGATTTTTTCGAGTGATTGATCTTATGGTTCAAATTTCGATTTTTGTAGAAAAATTGAAGATTTCGTTTCGATTAAAAATCGATTGATGAAAAAAAAAAACCATTTTAACCGATATTTCTCCATCACTATGTGGCTGACGAGAGATTTGGCTAGCGATGCCCTAGATGATGCGTGTTCAAATCTATCTGAAACGCTTGAAACACTTTTCTTGTTCTTTTTTTTGTCCATTCCTTTTAAGATTCCAGTGTTTACGCTCGTCAGCAGGAGCTCCTGTCCCCCTTTAGTCGAAAATTGCCTCTCCTCGCAAGTGGGACGTCATAAAATATAGATCAGATCTCCAATTCTTGTCCCCCCCCCTTTCTGTAAGCTCATATGCGCCGCCCAGCCGAGTTACGCAACGTTCTAGAGCACATTGCTGCGAGTAGTAAACGCGTGTGTATGGAGAGCGTATGGGGTATAGGAGTAGAGAGGGCGTATTGCAGGGTAGAGAGAGGGGGGGATGGTTGTCATTTGCAATTTATGGCCTTTGTTGTGGAAGGCAATGGCGTTCTGTTGCCCGACCCCCGTCTCCCCTCCCTATAGCGCCGTTGGCAACGGTTGAACGACCGATATTCCGTTGCCATGGTGAGGAAATTCCTCTTCTTTTATGCTTGGGTTTTCTGGGTGGTTGTTGTTTGAGGGGAGGTTGATATTAGGACGGGGAGGGTGTGATGGACGGATTGAGCAAAAGAGCGTGAAAAAACTCATCTGGGCATTATAAGATCTTGGGTCGTGTTCACTGGATGTTCCAGGCGATTTATTTCGCCCCGTTCAACGGAGTGTCGATGCTGCTCCCGTAATGAGTGCTGGGGAGCCCGCATGCAATCGATGCTGTTTATGTAGGGGAAAATTTGGTCAAAACTAGGTCTTAAATTTAGTTTATACGAAATAAAAATAATATTTAGTTCGACGTGCCTGTAGCAGGAATGATTGAAATGAAACGGCACATCATTTAAGTACTTTATAAGTTGTTTTTTTGCAAATAGATATTTTTAGAGCGTCTTCGCCTTCGAAATCCGTAGAAAGGCGTTCATTATTCCTCTCAAATCACCATAATCTATGTTGACCTTGTATCAAACTGTAGCATTCGGCATATTACTTCAAGAATCAATGATCTGTAGGTTATCGTCGCTCCCTCCCCGTAGCCTCGGTTACTTCCGTTTCGCTCACCTCAGTACCATAAATCTCAGTACGCAGGGATAATTGTTCAGCAGTGACTAGTTAATTTTGTAAGCCAGGGATTCGTTAGCACATTTTGCAAAATTTATTTTAAAAATTCGGTAAATGGAAAGCCAAAATACCCTACGAGGAAAATTATCCCTTTATTCTGCCATTCTACCGTAAAATTAGAGAACGCGAAAGTTATCGAAAGCTTTTCATGGGTTGGTGAAATCATTAAAGTTATTGTTAATTTAATCCCTCCGTGAGAATCTTTAATTAAGGGAACGTATTGCTCGCAAGAGTGTAAGCCACAATGATCCACGCGAAGACAGTGCGAGGAAGTGAAACGTAGCCGAGATGCAGTGGTTAGCTCGGCATGTGATCTCGTGACGTCATCTAAACAGTTAAGGCTGTCAATTTTTTCCCGAACTACTCGAGCAGTAGTTGACGAAAAACGAAATAAATATCGTTATCTTCATTTTTCAGGTTCTATCTCAATCGACAGCGTGAAAAAATTGGAAAATATTATATGCATTTTTTTCTTCCATACCTATGTTCAGAAAGGTCATTATTTCCATTCAGGGAAGTACGGTAGCCTGTGAGGCAATAATCCTGTAATTAGGCTAACATCAAATTCTTAGAATGGGGAAATAAAAAAAAACAGAACCAAAAGTACACATTGCCTAAAGAAAAAAACATCCAGAGGATTATTGTGGGAAAAAAATCAGAACAGTTATGCATGAAAAATGAATTAGAAATAGTAGTTAGAAAATGTGAAAGCTGTCGTGAAATTTCTATGAGTCGGTGACGTAACTAGCACACAGTAATTTTCCATCCTTTTATGTTCGTTAGATAGTGTCGAACTTCGAAAATTTATTTCTAGAATTGCTAATCTAATTGCAAACCCGTGGTTCTCTTTTCCCGTGGCCTCCTCTACACCCCTTCCCTCCTGGGCTTTCCGCACGGAGTGATAATGCATCGGGATCCTTTGGACTGAGGTATAGAGTGGGTGGTTGCGTTGTAAGCGAAGGGGGCGGGCGGCGTGACCATCTCCATTTCCCCAGGACATCGTCGTCTTGGTCGCTTTAACGCGTTCCCGGTAAAGGGTAGATGCTTCCTTCCTTTCTTCCTCCACCGCCCACTCACTCTTCTCTCAGCGTCTTGGCTATCCGTCCGCCGCCACCGCCGACTCCCCAAGGAGATGATTCGCGAGGATGTGCTAATGGAACCTCCCTCCCATGCTCTTCAAACCATCTCCGCACTTCCCCCCTCTCACCCTGTGCCGTTGTGTGTAACGCAAAGGAGTGCATTTACCTTAAAGCTTTACCTGAGATTCTTTCCGCAACGGCACTTCATATTTTCATGCCTTTTTCCTCGTTCCCCCTCCTACTCCCTTTGCGTCATTTCTCAGCAATGTTCGACGCTGCGTTTCGGGTGCAGACGAGAGCTTTTGGTGCTACACCCACCGCTGGAAGTATACATTTGCGAGCTGGGGAGGAGAATGGGAGAAAAAATATTCTTGAACGTAATAAGATACAAACAGCTGTAGTTAAAAAAAAAATTAAAACCTACCTACAACTCCCAGCAGTATGTACACAAGGCTAGCTGCTCTTTATTCAGGCAACTCTCTGCTAGTGACGCTTAAACGTTGAAACCGATTGAACGAATAAAGTTGTGTGGAAAATTAATACAGCTGTCTGTATCTTATCACAATGAATTTCCAGAAAGTGAACTCGTCAAAAATCGATCAGATTCTTGGATGTTATTCTTGGAACACATGTGTCTATCCGGAAGAAAAGAGTTTGTTAAACTGTAGCTTTCTATTTCTGTCTTAACTCACATTGATTTAATTCTAGTTTTAAATAAGAGATATGTGACGGCCAAAAATATAGTTACGAAATGGTATGGGACGCATCATTTCACCCTCTGATTAAATCTCCAGGACTCATATAGGCATCAAATTTAGTGTTACGCCTTAGGTTCTACCGAAGTCTTCTTTTAAATTAACTCCATTTATTCATTTCTGGAGAAATGTTTTTTTCACTGCAGCATAAATAAAACGGGATCTTTTGAGGAAGACAAGATTCCGTTATACACACTATTCTCAGCCTCTCAAACTCATTTTTCGTTTTAGTCCTTACCCGACGTCTTAACTTCTACTGGATACCCTTGTGACAACTCCCTGAGTATGCCTTAAAAAGTAGATGTACACACTGGGGACTTTTTCTCTCTGGTGCGTCTTCGGCGAGCACAAAAGCTCACTGAATCTTCTGAGGCCCGACGTTCGTGAAAGCCTCTCCTTCCTCACACTTCTGCTACACTCCAGTGGTATTTTACATGTCCTCTCCCGCTGAGTATATTCCCATGAAGGTTTCCTCTATTTCTCGCTCTTTTTCTAGCCTGTAGCTCTTTTCCTCCTCTCTTCATTTTTTTCGCGTCGTCCCATCACTCACAGATCGAGCTCCCAAAGCGACACCTCTCCCGAGGCGTTAAACCAAGGTGTGAATTTCCGCGGCGGAGAGTCTGAGGGGATTTTTTTTTGCGTTTTGCCAAGTGTTTGTGCTCCCCTGCCCCCCCCCCCCTACCCTCTCTCGCGGCTGATAATGCGAGAGGCGGTTAAGGTACTACTGCAATGGTGGGAGGTGAGTGACTGACTGCTTGGGAGATGCGGCTGGGTAATCTCTTGAGGTCTCGTCCGCGTAAACGCTGCAGACTGGTTCGTTGTTTCTTTTCCAACCTTTCTAAGGTTAAATAGCTTTCCAAGCATTTTTAACCGATCATAAATTTGTGTAGGAGTCGTGTTACGAGATAGTTTTTTTCTGAAATACATTCCGTTCCAACGTTCCCTGTAAGTTGTTCGCGTAATTACAGTGTTCATTAGAGTACATCATTAATTGTACTCCATGTCCCTTGCATGAAACACCGGCTTTGTTGGCTTTCATTTGTCAGTCTACTTGAAAGTTTAAAGAAAAAGTTCAATTACTCGAGAATGTAAGTCCGAATGGGGATGTATTGTTACCAGAATAGTTGAAACTGCGTCAATTACTTCTATATATTTCTTATTATATAGAATAAAACTATAGGCAATGAAATTGATTTTCAATCGAGAAAGTATTTTATTACTTGCAGTTTTTATTGAATTAACGTTTCTGATCACACCTCTGATTGTTCCACTTACAAATGAGCTTTTAACTATTGGAGAACATAATTTTAATGCCGTAAAATTCACTTCGAAAGGAAAGTTAACGTTATCACATTTTGGATGTTAACAGTTCTTTGTCCAGCTCTGGTGAAGAAGTTCAAGACAAGAATAGCAGAAATAAAATTTCTTATTTACGGAGCTGTAATGGAAGAGCCGTTGAGATTACTTGAATTTATGTCTGCCTCTCTGCCATAATTCTGATTGATCACCCCGATAAGGACTCAATAAGTGGAGAGGGAAATTTAGTAACCATATGGGTGTGTAACGGGTTGAAGTAAACGCGCGTCATCAGTCAATAACTTGAGCTTCCACCCTTGCGCAACACTCGGAGCAATGGGGAGGGCTTCGGAACCGAAATCCGAGGCCCCGCTCCCGCGACTGCGATTATCTCCCTCGAGTTTTTTTCCTCTCTTTCTCTCATCTTGTGATTAAGCTGGTGATGAACTTTATATGCCTCCTCCTCCCACCCCATCGCCCAACTCTCCCTTTTTGCGGTCATGACACTTATCTCTTGGTGGCCTCTTCTCTTTCCAAGGGGTCGAAGTACCATCTGCAGACTTCAACCCAGATTCAAATGCTTATAGGGAGGAAGGAAGCGCGGGGTCATCGCTGAAATCTCGAGGGACTGTCGCGGGGCGATGATAATGCCTGCCTTCTTCGTATGGGTTCGAGCTGCCCGAGTTTTTTTCTGTCACTGCCTGTCGCTCAGCATCGCGTGATCAGTTTCAATTTAACTGATATACAGCGGTGACTAGGATCTGAAGCATGTCGTTGTTGGGGGAACACGCGTTAATGTGAATAACCGCTCATAATTGCTGTAAAATATCATAAATTCAAAAAATATCATAAATATTATAGCAGATTCAGGTGTTTATCTAAGTTGCGTGAAATGAGGTTTTCATAATTTCAAATCACTAATTTTGTTTGAATTTTGAAGCCCTATAGTAAGAATTTTTCTTCCCATTAAAAATTTAAATGGTGTGCGTTGAGTTTTTGAAGTTTCACCCCTACCGTACCCGTTGCTGATGTTAGGTCGGATTTTACAGCTACGTATTGCGAAGATTAAGTTCAACCGATTCAGGCGTGATATAGTAGAATTTCAACGTTTTTAAATTAAAGGTATTTGCACTTTTTCTCTATTATTTAATGCTTGTCTCGCGGTTTCGGCTCACAGAGCCATCATCTAGCCCAATACGATAGCTCTGTCTTGTACTTGTCTCATGTGACAACTCTTGTACCAAATGATGGCTCTGTGAGCCTATGCGTCGTATGAATTAAATCATTTCTTTTGTGGTGCTTTAACCTACTAATTAATTTCTTCTCAGTTTTGTAATGAGATCACAGTATAAAACGCACTACTTATTCTAATTTTATTAATCAAATGTTCGAAACAGTTTAACGTAGCTACTTTTAGGTGTCCTTTATAAAAAGATATATCAAAACGTATTCTCAAATATTTATTCTTTCATTTACTAATACAAACGGTGGGAGTGCAACTGCCTTTCATTTCAATACGTTTTTTTACAGATGTCAGCGAGACCTCAAAATGTATCTCCAGTAGAATCCGTGGTGATTTTGCCCCGCAACCCCCCTCAGTCTCTCGTGCCGATCGCAGACCTCCTCCCTCTTCGCCTCAGCACGTGATTGCTTCCCAAGGGAGGGATTCTTCTCCTCCCACTGCCGAGTTCCAGTGATTCGTTTTTGAGTGATTCCGACCGACGACTCCTCTCCACCACCTCATCCCACCCTCTCCTAAGGGCCCCGAGTCTTCATTTCGAGGGACCGAGGCACGATGTGTGAAGCTATTGTGAGTGCGTGACTCAGAGGAGGAGGAAATTCCTCCGATCCGTCCCTCCGCGCAAGAACGCGCCATTCCCATCTCGTGAGCGTAACGGCGGCGTCGGCGCGGCGTATAACTGGTGGCTGTCATTTGTCCCCACCTTGCATCATCCCCTCCTCGAGTATGTCCCCATTCTGACTCTATTTTATACCCACTCGAGCCTCACCTTATCCTTTCTATATCCTCACCCTATCCCCACCACATGTCCGCCCTATCCCCATTATATTGCCACAATATCCACATCCTAATCCTACTGTAGTACCACATTATCCCCATCATATCCTCACCCTCTCCCCACCGTATTACCCACAGTATCTCCACCATAGCTTTAGCCTGTCCTCACCGTTTCCGCACTGTATTGCTACAATATTCCCACCCTATCCTTACCATATCCCCAATATATTACTACAATATCACCACCCTCCACCCTGTCCCTACCTGTTCCTCACCCTATCCTCGCTATATAACCTCAATATCCCCACCATATCCACACCCTATCCCCACCCATCCCTGCCACCCTATTCCTACCACATCCTCACCCTATCTCCATTGTATCACTACAATATCCCTAATATATCTTCACCCTATCCCTGCTGAATCCTCACCTCATTTCCGCTCCGTCCCCACCTTGTTCTCGCCCTATCCCCGCCTAATCCCCCCTCCCTCCCCCGCTCTCTCTCTCTCTCAGTCCTCTGCGACTTTACGACTCAATATCTTCCGCCCATCTCAAAACCCTTGCGTCTCTCCTTCCTTCCCTCATTAACCGATATTCTGGTCACGCGCCCGTTCTTCTTCCCCCGCCCCCTCCCTCTCCTTCTGCTTGCATCCACCGCCCCGCGTGTCTCCTTTGCATTCTCGTCTCGACTCCTTCTCTCCGTCTCCTTGGCTTCCAGGAATCTGGAGGGGCTAGTTTGTATTCATAGGTCAACTTTTTTCAGGAGAATATTTGTTTTTTTCCCTCTCTTCCACGTGGAAAATGCACAGAAAGGATTGAAACGGTTGTAATGCTCCGTTGACTGGTGGATGACTCGTCCCGAATCATGTGCGATTCCGATCGTGGAGGAACAAGGAATGTGCTGTGTCTCTTCTTGTCGTATGCGAAGATATCCGTGCGATGATCTTCACGATCTTCTATTAATGCTTCGGGATTGTGATTTGTTTTTTTTTCTTTAGAACATGCTCTAAGTGATTTTTCTTTACAATTTTTTTTCTAATGAGAGGGATGAAGCTTCTCGGCTGTATTTACACTTAATGCGTGAGCAACGCCTGTTTGTACTCTCTCTCAAAAAAAAAGTGTTATTTTGTAAGCGGTCTGAGTAATTAATACTAGTGACTTTGTAAACTCTAAGGCGGCAAAATTTTGTGTGTGTTATGCATTATAACTCATTAAAATTCGAATAGCTTTGGAATGAAGAAGGTGTTTAAAATTCCCATCGACCGATGACGGAAACTATTCATGAAACCGTCGGTGTTACGGTTGTCAAATTTTTAGTAGCCTATGGAACACCCTTTTTGACCATACCTTGCAATGTCAATCTCGTACCTTTTTTGTAATTGAAGTGAATTCGTGTGGAGTATTACAACCCAGACGACTACTAAGGCAACGGATATCGAGTGATTTACTGTGGAGACAACCAAAGGATCGAATGTGTAGGAATCATACAGATGAAAGAATGGGGAAAGGAAGCGAAATTAGTCTGGCCGTACAGCGAAATGATTCTGATGGTGAAGCTGGAAGGAGAACCTTCGGACATCGTGGTAATGCAGGTCTACATGCCAACCTTTAGCCATAAGAAATAGGAGTGTACTAACAAATGTAAGAACACCTCATTGAGGTGAAGGAGATGGGGAATCTCATCATACTGGAAGAGAGGAACGCAGTGGTTGGAGAAGGGAATGAGGGCTACGGCGTTGGAATCGATGCATAAAATTAGTAACGGAGATGCTTAAACTAGAGTAGAAGAAGAATGAATCAAATGGAAAAGTATAATATAAAGAAAAGGGGAACGAGATTGATTTTTCACGCCCTGAGGCACAATGGACTCGTGAAGAATGCTGAAAGAAAACTATGGAAATTCCCCTAGAGGAAGGCCAAGGGAAGAGTACATAAAATAAATAGAGAATAAATTACGAAGATACGAGTAATAAGCCTACTAGGATTAGATATGGTGGAATGGAGGGATGCAGTCAACCAATCTCTGAATTGAACGACCAGTGATGATAACATCCCATAACAGATTGTTTTTGATGACCATAATGAGCAGCAGACTTGAGTTCTAAAGATCGTGATGGTGTGCACAAAACGACTTCCTGAAAGAAAGGGTATTCGGAGGATTGGAATCTTAAGTGGGAAAGCTTGGAAATTATGTTTAACGAGGAGGCATCTTTGGAGACACCCACCTTAAATGCTGACTTGCAGGTTGTGATGCTAATGCATGTGTGCATCGAGTCGCGCTTCACCGCGTTTAGGTCCTCCTAAGAGCTTTTTTCTCCATTATCATTTCTCTGTGTCGTCCATCAGTGTGTTGACCCCTGTTTGCATTTGTTATTCGCGTAGAATTCTCCCCACCACAATTTCTGTAAGCTTAGTAATGGCCTTGGTTGAGTAATCCCATAATGCTGCCGTTTCTATGCCAGTGACGAATAATGGCGTATTCTATCATTTCCGTGAAGCTAAGGACTAAGTGCACATTACATATGCTAAACTGTTTGATGTGGTGACCCCCGGAGAATCTCGTTTTTATTAATCGTGATTATCTGTCATCAATTGTTCACCTTGCAATTCATTATATGCCATCGGTAATTTTATAGCTAAGTCTTAACTATTTCTTTTTACTATCCTTGATCTGTTTCAATAAAATGTTATCTTACTCTTTTCTTTACGCATTAGTGAACCTCAGAATGAACATTTTTGTACAGAATGTTGGCAGTGTCGAGTGTTCCTCTGCAAAATTAATCCCGCTTTCTACTTTATATTTTATCTTCGCCTTGAATCAATCCCCAATGACTTCCATCATTGCTGGTACCAGGCAAGTAGATGACATATAGTTGACTACATTTCCCTGTGCTGAAAATCTACCAGTCACATAAATATACTTTATTATAAATTTATTGATTTTTATTAATATATATCCGGTACGAATTAATTCAATAAATTAATATTATTTTCTAAACTCCTGTAAAGGTTTCAATTTCAGACCAGTATTTGTAATAAAGCGTTGCAAATGAGGCACGGTCAAGAATATACTTGCTCTGGTCTTGCTGAAGAATGCTTCTACTAGGGAAGCACTTCTTATATTTACTAGTTTGCACGATCCTTCATCAAAGGCAGTAAATTACACATTTTATGTTTCGCCATCTTTTCCTAAGAACTTTAAATAGCGCTCATTCAGAGTTAGAGCGGTCGTTACCGAGAGACAATGGCGGAGATTTCGGAAAAAAATCACCACCCGCACTGTAGGTACTTTTCAGACTCGACCCTCGGGAGTTCCTGCCACTGCAGTACACAGTAAACAAACGACCACTGGAGTCGGAGAGACCACCACGCTGGCAGGGCGAACATTTCGAATGCACTAAAAACTGGGCGTTCAAAGCGAAGTGAAACGAATTAAAAAAAAAAACAACACCAGACTCGCACAGTTCTCCGTACCGCTACTCTTCTTTCTATTTGTCTCGGGAAGGAAGAGAATGGAGGAAGGAACGAGCACGAGCCTTACGCAGACTGGGAGTTTGTGTGTATGTATAGGTGCATATTTATTTATTTTATTCATTTCCCACTTCCCCGTGAACAATACATAACGTCACCTTAAATGTAAAACTTCGTAAATCAAAAATATCAAAATTTACAGTATGTAGTAACAAAAATTGTTTATTTTTCTTGCCATACAACATTTAAATAACTCTCATCATTTTTAAATTCATTAAATTCAATTGCAAATAGAACTTTTCTCAGCTGTATTATACGAATTACGTATTTTTACAGCAAACAGCATAAAAGTCTAATTCTTATGAAATTATTACAACAATGTAATGTATTACAACAATGAAATTATTGATTCTCGAGGTTTTACATATAAGGCGCCGATAACTGCCTTTACAACTGGGGTTTCAGCATTTACAAATTTCAGCAAAACATTTCAGCAAAAGCAAAAAATAAACACAACACAATCATCCATGCCCTGGATAGATAGAACTACCTAGGCGGAATTCGAACCCACAATCTACGGTTAGGCGGTCGAGGACCTAACCCCACCGCCGCCGAGGCAAAATGTATATGTTTTATATAAAAATCCTTCGGAGTGAGTGAGTGAGTGGGTGAGAGCAAGGCCCTCATGTCCTAAAAGCCTTCTCTTTTAACACGCTCTGACTACGCGTGCATTCCCACTGCTCGCCACTTCACCTCCATCCCCTCCCTCCCTCTTTTGAAAAAGCCCACGCAAATTCTCACTCGTCCTCTCTCTTGGTCCTACCCGCCCTCTAACCTTTCCATCTTGCCTCTCACTCTTGACCATCCCTCCCGTGTAACACCCCCTGCACCTCGTCCCTCCCTCCGCTTCTGTATCCTCCCTTCCATTTTCTACCCGCCCGCACCTTTCAACCTCTCTCTCTCTCATGACCACGTCCTCCAAGCCCATCGTCTGCGCCCTCACAACAATCCCGTCGATGCGGTGCTTGTGCAACACCTCTTGCATGTGATAAAATGCTGTTGAACTCGTATGACGAGGGTTTAGATGGGACTTCCTAGTCACATTCTCGCCTATTAAAGACGAATTATGTCTCTACCTCGGCGCTAAAGAACACTCGGTCCTTTTTCCTAATTTGTTAGGAGAGCATTTTAAGATTTTTTTAAAAATCTAACCAGTAATTACTAGAAGGTTAGGAAACAGTTTACAAAAAAATTATACCCAAGGATATAGGTGTAGTTCTGACTACGTAACCTTCTAGTAATTATTGGTTGAATTAAAAAAAATTAAAACTGCTATCCTGAGAAATTAGGAAAACAGACATGGTGTCCTTTACCTCAGAGGCACAGATATATAAATTTTGCAAGCCTGCTAGGATAAGCTCTCACCAAGCCCACTCGCACCTGCAAAATAGTCCTGAGGCATCGATTAACTATCAAGATACACACACAAATTTCTAGCTGAATTTATTCTCAGTTTTATAGTAAGTTCACATTAGAAAACACTCTGCTGATTCTAATTTTATTCATGAAATATACCGAAAAATTTATACGTAGCTAAATGTCATTTATAAAAACGTTTCAATACGTATTCAATGTTTCTTTCACTTATCGATATCAAATAATAATATTCTATGCCCCGCCTCGACGCCCCCGCGACAATTCCGTCGACGCTTGTGTTACCTCTCGTCGATGCTGGTGACAATTACCCCTCGCGTGTGATAAAATGCTGTTGAGCTCGTCCCTCGACTCTCCTTTCTCTTCATCTCTTTTCTACTGCCTTTCTTCAAACTTCAGATGCCATAACCCGTTTGCTGGAATTTAATTTTAGCTTTATTGTGTATCAAGTAGATTATGTTTTAGGGGCGAGGTGTTTACCCAGTAATGGAATTTATTTTTCAGAAATACATTCCTACTTAATCTCTTATTATCTCTAGGGAATACGTGAGGCGTTTTTCTACGAATCAAAGGGTCGATAATAGCGATGAAAAAGATATAAGAGATTTTGCATATAAAAGATGAGGGCTTACCGAACGGATATGTATAGCAATTTGTTTTTCCCCGAACAATGAAAAAATGTTGGGTCGAACTGATGCAGTTCGATCTTTCACAAAGAGCATCTAAACTTGTCGCTCTCGTCGGGGTATTTTGTAGATGTAGACTAATATCAGTTGCGTGTATCAATTAAATAAATATATCAAGAGGGCTTGGGGATGGGGGAAGTTTTTTTTTACGTGGATCGTGGACACAGCGAGAATTATTTGGGAGTGTTCAAAGGAATCACTAAGATTTAAACCCGGGAGATTCAAAGAAGGAGCCAGACGGCCTACCCGCTCCTCACTGATGATCTAGAAGAACTAATCGTATTCTCCTCCCCTCCCAGTTTTATGTCCTCTTAAGATTCGAAGATTTGAATGAAGAAGCATAGTGAGAACAGTTGGGTTTTCTGTGTGGTGCAGTCGTGGGAAAATAAATATGGAAGATGGAGCAATGGATCATAAGGGTCCTAATTGCCTCTTTACTGTACCTTATCTGTTAAATATATTGTTGACAAAGTACCTAACAAACCTCTCGTGTTCTTTAAACTCCTACATACCGCGGCTAAAATATCTTATAATATTTTTCAAATAGTGTACTATTGTGATAAGTTGACTAAGCGTGATTACCGTGAAAATCACCATTACGGTAAGGAGGTGAAAGAACAGATGTATATTCATACAATCATTCAAAATCATCCGTTTATTACCGAAGAAACCAATTTCTTCAACTTTTACTTAACTATATCTCACCGCTGTGAAAAAATATCAATCATCCTGGAGATGTGATTATGTTTTCGTAGCGTTAATAGATCTTTACCCCGCTGGAAGCAAAATGCGGTTTCTCTATAGCACTGAATTTTGCTAATCTGGATGACAATGCGAATGTTTCTTTAGGAAATCGCATTGTTGTTAGGTTCTTTTGGATAAAAGTTTTAATTATAGGCCAGTAGAATAACAAATATTGAATTATAATAGAATTTTCTTCAATCATTGTCTATACTTTTCCCAACCGTGGTATTTCGTCGTCTTGGGTAACTATCGTGATTGGACTTGTTGTGTTCTACGATAGACATTCTATTAGATCCCTCTTGAGACTCTTATCTTGACACTTTAATCCTGGTAAAATTACTGGTTGATTCCCTTCGATACTTCAAGTGAGTTGGGCACTCAATGAAAGGAATTAGTGGGTGTAATGATTTGAGTTGTAATTTCCTCTTTTGAGATGTGTACGGTGTAGGTATAATCGGACATATTTTCTTTGCCGATATTATACAAAACATCTTCTCCACAAATATTTTACAAAATATTTCGTGTATTGTATGATCTCGTGCCACTCCACTATGCTATTTAATCAACGACTTTTTGGTATTCTCTAGAGGTTAATTTTCTCTTACTTTAGTCGTCGAGTTCCGAAACGTCAGCAACCTTGATGAATTAATCCGACTTAAGGGCTTACCGAGCATTGTTTTTATCTTTATTTATTTTAATAATTAAAGTCCTTTTAAGTATCGTTTCGAGTTTATTTTATAAGTTCCTGAGTATATTACCGAAGCAAAAACTGGCATTTCATTTGAGAACTGTTTATTTAATGTTTTCTTCCCTGCTTCAATAATTAATCCAGCTCCTCCTTTCTTTCCTATTTTTTCTTTTCAAATTATTCCGTATCTGTATAAGGTTAACTGTGTTTTAACTGTCTTCACCGAATCGATCATAATGTGTGTTCATAACAGTCTTCTTGCGTAGTCTTTCATATCAGTTAAAGAATATGGCGCAGGAGATCAGTATGTCGAATCCGATTAGCTAGTCAAAAGTGCATGCAAGAGATGATCAAGCCGGTCGCGAGTTTCGTGGAATTATTCTTGTGCATCGGGATCTATTTCCGAACGAAAGCGCTGTTTCAACCTCACGCTGCGAGTCATAAGATTGGGAAGGAGGGCAGTTCTATCACTTTGGGGAGGAACGGGCAATGTCTTCGTCACAAAGAATTTCAAATCGGAGGTCGGAGGAAAACACGCGCGATAAGATAAGGTGTCCCACATTTTGTCACTCCACTCTTTTGTGATGGAAGTTTAGTCCATCAACCTACATAACGAAATGACCAGTCGTAGGAAATATATCGGCCTCATATGAAAGCCTCGAAGTAGAGCCGCGACTTACACAGTGAAGTCCTGTATTCAATGCTTTTGTTTGAGTGAATTAAATTTCAATTCAGGATTTTTTTTCTACCGTATTTTAGAAATTCGTTTTTAATAGCTAACATTTTCAGGTTTTTCTCCGTCATCCTAGCATGCTATATTTCACTTTCAGACAATACAGACGTTACTATATTTCGCTTGTAACGGCTTTAGTCAAAGTTGTGCTCTAATGAACATTTAGACTTATGTAATACGTGTTCACTTTATAAATTTCACTGTAATGCTTTATTCCGAACCGTAGTTTAGACATTGGTACGTTAATTAACCAGTTTAAGAATTTTTACATGTTGACATTTATTTTGTAGAAAAATGTCGTAATTGATTTCATTGTAAGGCAACGTAGATGGGAATATCGAAAATACCTTTCTTTTTTCCTACTTTCTTTAGCCTTCAGGTAGGCCGTGGATATGTGTGTTTCCCGCTTCACGGTTTAGTCATGCTCTGAGAGTAAGAAAATTCGCTATTGATAAAATTCATAAAAAATGTCCAGTGCGTTAAATGCATCATATAACTTTGTCTTCGGCTCCAATTGTGGCCTATTCACCCCTCTGTGTTATGATATTCAGCTGCAGGGTTAACAGCACGCCGCCAGGGCATTATTTGCAATGCGATTTGTGGCGTGAGAGGGGATGATTTCTTATTTGAACTATTCTTCTACATGAATTTTCCTTAATTCTCTTTCATTCAAGGTGTTTAATGCATTTCTTAAATATAATTGATGGTTTGGTCTTTTAGAGCTCTGTTCTCATTGTTACTATGGATCATAACAATAAATAGGGAATAATGGACTATTAACGTGAAAATTTTGATGCATAAATGAATTCCAGAAGTATTTTCATAAATTACAATCCATTTGGTTTTTCCTCGTAGAAATATGCAGATGAGTTTACTAATTACCTAATTTCTTGTTTTAATTCAACTTGCATGTTCGCAACGTGACTTTCAAGCTCCGATCTTGTGATATCTTACCTTTTGCATCGTTAGCTGGCGTCTTTCTGTTCATTTCATCGCATATCCATCGCGTATAATTTGATTTATCGCCGCGGATTTATCTTGATGTATTCCGAATTTAGTGGTAATCAGCGGAAATATCGTCGTGATTCAACGTAAAGGTTTTGCCTTGCCATATTTCAAGCTCAAATATGGAAAATCGCTGGTCAAGTTTCCTGAAATCAGTTAAATTTTTTAGTAGATGTGCAGTAAATGGCCCTGAAAGCGATATAGAATCTTCAAATTTTCTACCGCTTATTGCCGAGGGCAAAGTGCTTGATTGGTTGATAGGTTTGAGGTAACTTATTTTACTCTATTTGGTGGTTTTGACCGAGCGGTTTAGTATATTCGTGGCATGTGTAAACTATAGGAAGTAGAAAAATAACCGAATGGCTTTGTTAATTATATTTTGTCTCCTTAATGCTCTATTTGTATGTAATTTCCTTAAGAAGATAAAGAATTCGTGCAAGTGACTGGCCTTGTTATATGTGATGCTTTTGATGGAGAGGTGTGCGATAAGAATATTATCCATTGATTCCTGTTATCGAGTATATCTGATATCAACTTCCGTCTTCCCGCCCCACTTCAAACTTTATGACTTTACAAGCCGGGAATACGTTGATGCGGGAGCAAAGGGTGATTGATCGTGTTAATTCTCCGGGAAACCCATGTCTGTTGTGCTCTCTCGTGTAGCTAAAAATTGATTTAACACGTTTATTAAGAAAATGCAGTCAGAATATTGAAAATGAGTGCGTAAAGGTGCAAAACCTCGAAAAAAGTCCCTCCAAACCCCGAAACCCCATAATGTCTAATGAAGCAGTTTAAGATGGGCAAAGAATGTAGTGAATTACTCAAATGTGCAAGTTTGCTGAGGTTGATTCACAATAAATATGCATGCTCATTTCTCTTTTGAATTAAGAGGGAAAGCTTCCTACGGCTTCAAGGTGGCTATTTTGTAGATTTGAGAAATTTTGTTTTTAAGCATTAAAATCTATAGAGAGCCGGATTTTCTTCTTTCGGTATCTATTCTCGGTATCCTACATTTAGTATCATGATTAACGTTGGGCGTGGTAAGATTCCTACGTTTTGAACTTTAGTCGGTCCTCTATGTCTGGTCGAAATCTAGCGAATTCGAGTTTACCTCTAATACGTATTGTTGAGGTTTGTCTTTTTTATAGGAATCCCTGGCCCTTATTTCCTGACTTGTGGGAAGCATGTCATCCGTTGCATTCTATCCATCAAGTGGTACAGAAACATCTTGATTTGTTGTGACGATTGAAGTAGGAATGACGGATGACGATTAGTCACACCCGAGTTCCTTTTCCATCCTTGCACATTTCTAAAAGATAATTTTTACCCCAACCAATCAGATACGTCCTCTGACCTACCGCCAATAGGTCTAAGATTTTCGCTGGTAACTATTTTTCGTCTCGTCTTAATGTAATTTAATGTATTGCTGACTTGTCTTGCCGTGAGTATTCCTCAGCATTTCACTCCCATTTTTATTGCCTCCCGTCTCGGCGGACTGGGTCCAGGGAGGGCAGATCTTGTTGGAATATCTTCCGTTTCTGTTTTTACCGGACGCTCAGTGCTCAAATGGCGCGGCAGCCCACCTTTTATAGCCGTTGGAAAAAAAACCTTTTTGTAAAGGTGGTCGTCCTTGGCACTCCGTTTCTCTTTGCTTTATCTTGTTTTCTCTCTCTCTCGTTTCAGGTATGTGTAACTGCGCCGATAGTACGCTTTCCTGCCCTGCCTGTGATCAACGACAATTGCCTGATTTCAAAGGAGTCTGCACGTGATCGTGTTAATGTTTGCCGTACAAGGTAGTTCGCAAAATTTTGTTCATATCATCTGCCTAATACAAGAAATAGGTTTAAAATTTACGCCAAACTGGTGGCGGAAAGTGATTATTAGTCCCCGCATAATAATTTCTATTTAACTTTTGGCGAAGCCTATATCTGTGTAGTACCATTTACCTTTATTAGGAGGGTGGTTCATTTTCCTATTAGTCATTTTCATCAAACTAAAGATGAGTTCAGGTGGCGATTCTAACCTTTAGAAATCATTGAGTCTAAGTTAAATCAGACTGAAATATTTAAACTAAAAATGAACGATACATCTGTTTGAAGCCGATTTTGCCCCAGCCAAGCTGGAAAATGGAAAGTAAATATTACAATCGGTTACGTCCATGGATAGCTCATGGATATCCAGCACGCAAAATTTTCCAGTTGCTTTGACTATTTACCCTGGCCATGCAGATAGCCGTACCCATAATTAGGGTTTTTGATCTTTGGGATTTTGCTCTATGTAGCATTTAGTGAAGTTTAGGTGAGGAAGCGTTGAAGGGGCTCAAAGGAAATTGTCCTCCATTGAAACCATTTTGAATTTTCTACATAAAAAAATACTTTTCTCTTCTGAATAACACAATGGCTTCGATAGAGCTCCACTAATTTAACTCGTATTTCGGGGCTGAGGTTTGGTTCCTGCAGTGAATCTCTCGTCCTTCCCGCTCATGTACACATTGGCTAATTTTTGCAAGGTGCACGAGTATTGGGAGATATTATACAGCTATTTGAGTTTTTCCTTCCTTATCGTATTTCGGGAAGTTACATACCGTGCTCGTCTTAAATCCCCGGCCTCTCGAATAAAATGTTTCATTTCAAATGGCTTAACGTTAAATGTAGAAATTTACTCCCTGGTAGGCATCATTTGGGTAGCTTGTTGGACCGAGTGCACGTGGACGTATGTGACGTGTTGTTGTGATTTGCGATGGAGGCGAGCGATGGAAGGCGACTGTTCTCGGGGCCTCTATCTTGCGGTTGGTCCACGTCGTCCGCGGATGGCACTGGGAGCGTGGGTTGCCCGCCGGCAGCGTCTCCCTCTGCCCGCCCACTTCTCTCCCCGCTCCTCGGCCTCTCTTTCAATATCTCCTTCGTCCCACGATCGGGCTTCGATCGGCGCTTTGTCACTCTCAGTACGGCCGAACAGGTTTTGGCGTCGCGAAGAGCAAATGACTCGCTCTCCTGTCTTGACGTGAGTCATTTACATTCCATTTAGCGTCGTACAACACAAAGCAAACCGCCTAAAGGCCATGTGCCACGAAGTATTTTTGAAAGTATCCCTCTACTGTATTCTATCCCCCTGCTGTATTATAAAAGACTTAGAAACGTACAGACCCCCTTGGTCGCAAATCACGAATTGAACGAGTGGTCGCTAAGCGAATTTGTACTTTTATTGATAATTATAATTTGTTCATTCAAACACTCTTACACTCTTTGAGATGGGATTTTGTGTCGATGGTGATAGGTCTATGAAATCTCAACTCAGGCGTGGCAGGCCGAAATTGATTCAGATGCGCGTCACAAGCGTTCTTTACGACCAGAGATTGTTAGCCTGCTGCATCTGTTGCTTTAGAAGCCGGAAGTCTTTGCTTATAATTACAAAACAAAATTTCATGTCCGTTAGCTTGATTTCCCTCGCTTTTTTTTTCGAAAGAAGACAATTTCTCATTTAGAAGAAAAATTGCCGATCTAATCCGTTGTGTCTTTAACTTTTTTGTTTACGATCTGTCCGCCTGAATCATACTTCCCACGAGTTCTGTTATTTCCTTTGAGGGATGCATTCGTTTTATTATTTAGCGTGTGTATGTTCGCCGTCTATGCCATTGTGTTCCCTTGAGACCCCCAGTGACCCCTTGTTGTGAAGTTAGGAAAAAAGACTATACTATACCTTACGTGATATAATCGCTTCCATTATTAAAACGGCTTGAAGTCATCATTCCTCCATCTAAAAAGGTTATTGTTTTCGTTCTTTCGTCCGCTTCGGGAATAGTTTTTAATGGTGAATCATGTTCAATTTTTCCTTTAGTTACTCGTACAGCTTGGCTTGTTTATTTTACCAAGAGCTGTATAATAAAAGACTTAGAAACGTACAGAATAGAACTAATGCTGTAGATCCTTAGCCTTCATATTTATTTCTGTGATATTTATAGGTCCCTTTATAAGTCCTTGTGGTTTTGAAAGACATTTTTTTACCTAAGACATGGGGATAGTTTTACCCCAGTCTCAATCCCTTTTATATATAAAAGTATACACTTTAGGGGTTGGATACCGAATATTTTTAATGAAATATTATCTTCGTAATGATTTAATTTTGAGTGTTTTACGTGAGGAAACAGTGAAGCGAAATGCGTTCTTTTTACTTATTTCAGTGTTTTTTTTAGTTTTGCGGTGGTTATTATAGGGATGAATAATTTAATCATTTTCACCCTGTCTTTCATCATCTTTTAGTGCTCAACAAATGACTCATGCATAATTTTAAGGCTGACTGTCTCGTTCTGAAACAAAGTTATTGCCTTACATTTTTTCTGTTCTTCACCTTCTCAAAGTTTTTGGACTTCAACATAATATTTAAAACAAACTCTCTCTTAATCGATTTAAGTTACGAAGGCCAGGATGTCGATGTTCACTTGCTTGATCTTGATTTGGGGTCTTGCTTCTCGTGGTTATTCTCTGGTGGCATAAATATCCACTCGGCTCCGCGAAGCAGACGGGGTAAAAACCTTTGGCAGATGACCTTTGGGTATTAAAGTGGGTCAGTTGTGTTCAGTCCAATTGCTTTTGAATGCGTCGGCCGCCAAAAAACGGGCGAAAGGAAGAGAGAAAACAGCCAGCGAGCTGAAAGAGCAGCGCTCCTTGCCTTGTCTTTCTTTTGATTGTTGTCGTGTTTTTACTTCGTCACGGCCTCACTGAAACTAATGAGTCATGCCTCGACTTTCTCGTTACAACGCTTCAAGTATTCCCTTTCTTTGCATCTCGTCCTCCTCGGTTTGGATGTAAGTGGGAATCATGGCTCGTGTGAAAATTAAAAGCACTTTGATCGGTGATCATTAATAACACGGTAATAATTCGGGAAACAGCTTTTAGAGAAGGTGATTTGGATATCCCGGCGGCTAAGCCTAATGAATTTTTTTATTGTGAATTTCGCAGAAAATATGAGTGCATTTGTTAGTGTTGGCAAAACTTCGCGAAACCAGTTTTACGCTCATTATGTTTAATCTTATTACTAATAAACTTACTTACTAAAGTAACCTGTATGGGAGGGCTATAGGGGCTATATCCCCCCTCCCCCCCTTGGGCATCCAATTTACCCTAGATAAAATGGAAATTTTTGCTCGCTATTATGGATCCGCTCCTGATTGTAACAATCGTGAATTTCATTCTTGGCGTTATAAGGCTTATGTATGAGTTTGGTACCAGTCACTCAAGAGTATCAACTTGAAGGTTGGTGTGTGGATATGTTCCCAAGGGTAGAGATCACCCCGAACTTGGCCACAGGCGTGTGTATTTCACACATAGAGTACACTCCTTTCTCTGGGCCATCTCGAACACAGGGGATTGATGCTTGAGGTGAGAAGGCTTCAAGATTTGATCCCGAGACCATTCGATCAGCAGCCACGCGGCACTATGCTCCCCTTGATACCAATATGGGCGATAAAAAACATGAATTCGCTCGTTCAACGTTGTATGTATGTCTGTTGCAGAAAGCTATCGCGGTCAATGGCCCTATTGTGAAATAATTATATGAGGATATTGCATTTTGGTTGATACTTGCCTGCTCATAATTGATTATGTTTAGTATTTTCTGTGTTTCTATGTTTATTTTTCTTAAATAAATCGACCTCTTCTCAGTGAGGAAGCGCCTTACTTCATCTTCACCCGACGTTTACGGCTGGAAGATAGTATCGTAAACATGTGGAAGTGCCTACGTACTTAAGCTTTAGTGTTGATCAATTATTTATTATTTTTGACGAGTCACCTTTGAGCGTTCCCCGCTTCATTCATTTTGAAGTAATTACGATAGCCTCAGGTTTGACGTGATAGGTTTGGCAGTGGAGATCACTTTCTTCCATCATTTGAAAGTTGGGAAACTGGTTCAGTTCAATACATAGTGGGAACCAAACGAGAATGAACTAAAGAAGAGATTTGTGAGTGTCTTATGCCCTGTGCCAGGAGAAATAATACCATTTAATACTTTAATTAATTGCAAATGTCATGGGATTCTTTTCAATGGCCAATAATTGCTTAAACGAATGTTTGAAAGTACGTGACTTAGCTGTTCATTTTTTATATCATGCTCACAGTACTTTACAGTTTTTTGCACTGTCTGCAATTTGAAAGATAAAGCTGTGATTCCAGGGAGGATTATATCTTGCGACTGAAATCATTACGGTAGCCAGTGGTTTATTTAATTACGGAGCGAATTCTAGTGTTTACCTCTGGTCGTTTCAGTTAACCAGTGTTTTGGACGATATTTTAGCATCGAGTGTTATATCAAAGGTTATATTGGAAAAATTTATCATGTTGTGACGGAAATTAATTCTCAGAGTCGGGAGGGTGTTGCACCTAAGTCATCATAAAATATTTTTATAGTTTCAGTACCCAGGTGTTTTATTATTATCATCGGGCCTCATATTCATCTATTTCCATACCAACTAAGGCAGCACTATATAGGTATCCTACATCTGGGTTTCGTAACAATCCAACTACAGACGTTCACGAACATCAATGCACTGAAATAGGGCTACCAATCGAGGCGCGAGGCCTTTGGTTTGTGAAGTCAGAACCAAATTAATTTCTTTAAATTTATCGTCAACCGGCGTAAATTTGTCATTTTTTCTCGCGAAAACAGTTATTTTTATATTTTAAGCCAACTTGGATCCGTTGACTAAAGCAGGGGTGTGGGTGAAAAATGCCGAAAACCATTACGCAGTTTATACTGGAGCCCTATTAGTAAATCTCGTCAGTGTCCCTCCACGATGCGGGAGACTTCACTGAGTTTTCCATGGCCGCAGTTCTCGTTTGGCCCACTTGTGAAAAAGGAATTTGCCAATCCTCCCACCGGGGAAAGTTTTTGCAAACTTGATTGCGAGCAGCGCGCCCGCACGAAAAGCAGAGAAGGAACCGCGTTGTGAACGGCCCAAGCATGGTCCCGTGGTTGCGTCACTGCTTGGCCCGTCGCGTCGGGCGGTATTCTGGAGGTTGTGCGCTCCGGCTCCGTCTTTCCCTCCCAACTTGGCCCACTTCTGCGCGTTTAGGATTTTTTTCGCCGCGCTGTTGTTAATTTTGTGGCTTCTCGTCGCTGCGGGATGTTCTTCGGCTCTCCTCTTTTCTTGTTCATGCCTGGGAGTCGTGAAATCACGACCGTTCATCGTTTTGTGCCCGTAAGGAGGGGGCTTTCCAATCGGATGCGAAAAGTTTTCTCCTCCATTTATTAAGCGTGTGGTGGTCATTTTGTACATTAGGGAATTTTTGCGGTGGGCATTTTCAGAGTGTCTGTCATCATGTGTAGGTTGAGTTTCTCCTCTGAGTTTCCATACGAGATATTTTTTTTTGGGAAAGCAGTTTGGGTCATTACTAGTCATTGCGCTGAGTGGCGACTTTCCATGTGCTTAGGGCAGTTTCAATTGATTGATATGAGAAAGAGATTAGTGGTTTCAAGTATGTGGTAGGAATTTGTCTTGGCGTGTGCCAATAATTTTTTTTACCAATATTATCTCCGTATGCTTTCTTGTAGAAGAAATTATGGATCCTCCTCCGGAGATTTCTTTCTCTTTTTATAATTAAGAAAGTAACAATAAAATCGCTTCGTTTTTACTTTTTAACTGCTGTAATTGATTAAAAATTGAACTTCAATATGCCAATATTTAAATTTTTAAATATTTTTTCTACAAATTTCTTTAAAACTACATGCATTCAATGAGCACTCTTTTGACTCTTGTGCCATTGAAATATATTATTAGGTACAAATGTAATGTACAATGAACTTAATAATTGTGATAAATTGAAGATATAATATATATTATTTATTTCAATAATCTCGTTGGAAATGTTTTATTTACCATTCTGATGGCTCGTTGAGGGCTCAGTTCATCAGAAGGCCAGTTTTTGATTGGTTACATTCGACTGACGAACGCATTTACCGTAAACTGTGAGAATTTCTCAATAGCTGTCGAAAAGATCCGTAAAAATCTGGTTTACTGCCTTCTTTTGAGAGGGGGAGAGAATATCACGCTCTTAGGACAAGTGGAAGGAAAGAAGAACAAGGGACGGCCCCGAATGAGTAGGACAGGTTATAAAGGACGTGAAAGAGAAGAAATACGTCGCTATTAAAAGGCTAGCGGATAGGAGAGACAAATGGAGAGTTGCGTCAAACTTATCTATTGTTGACTAATGACGATGATGATTATGATGATATCTTTATCATTTCGCGTTTTGGTTTGTGATCGATACAATGTAATGCGGCGGTTAAAGTTGTGTGTTTCAATTGTTCACCTGTTCACAGTTCGACTTCCTCTCGAGAGGAATTCAATGCTTGTTTATTCCTCTCGTACACTCAGATACCCCCAACTCCAGGAGTAGCCGTCCACACGCGAAGGTCTGTCGACGTTATTCGCCCCGCAGAGGCTCATTTGTCGAGATGTGAATCCCCTATTCGTGGTGTTATTCCCGTGTATTCCGTCGTTAATTGCTTCCCTTTCGAGCGATTCTTCTTCCCTGGGTATTCCTGGTATTCCGCTCCTCTTGCATTCCGGGCACGCGGCTCGAAAAATATGCGTGCGGAGTGCGAGTGTAGGTATCAAGCCTCGCCTTTTCCGATTCCTCGTTGGTCGCTTCCCTTCTCCTCCGCCTCGATAGCGCCACACGCGGCATGGAACGAAGAAAAACAAAAGTGACGAAAATCAGATACGCGCCCAAGAACGTGACTTCGTCGTTTGGAGGGTGTGGTCCACCACGGCTCGCTTTTGAGTCCTCCTGGACAACGCCCATTGGTCAACAACTATGGGAGAAAAGTGTTCCTACTTAAAGACATTTTTTTTCGTGCGTGGGCACATTAGCTAATGCGCAATGCCGTTTGCAGTGTGTGGAAGTAATGGTACAAAATATATGTTTGAAAGAAGTTGTGCAGTATTATTCTTCTGGTTTAACGGTCATGTATAAGTTGTGGCAGTCTGACTTCACGTGGCACTTTAAGGCGTATAGAACTGGTGACGCAAAGGAGTTTTCGTGATTTTTTAAAGTAATTTTCGATGTTAATGACTTTCTATCATCTTGGTTGTCAATGGAAATATTTTTTCTAAGCATACCTTGTTCGACAGTGTACTGAGTAGTGTATTACAATTGTACTAACGGCTGTGCCGAAGTCATAGAAAATTTGGAGTAAAAGATTTCGTTTCAACGTATTTAGCGTTTTTATATATTATTCTTAACTATTTTTTCTAAAAGTGTATGGACAACTTTCAATTACTTTTGTTATCTCGTAGAGTAACCAAGTATTTCGACTAGTCTTTAACTGCCTTCCACTTCGTTTTTTGGTTGAGTCATGGGTTTACATAACTGAGAATTTAAGAAATTGTGCGCGGGAGTT
Organism: Ischnura elegans; assembly: GCF_921293095.1. Classification (NCBI taxonomy): domain Eukaryota; kingdom Metazoa; phylum Arthropoda; class Insecta; order Odonata; family Coenagrionidae; genus Ischnura; species Ischnura elegans. The sequence goes on from NC_060250.1 coordinate 70,009,993, forward strand.
CCTAGTGAATAAGTAGAATATACCGTGCCCGCAATCGCATTTGGTTTCAGTTGTGAGTTTCTTTTCAAAGGTTTAGTTTACAATTTTATTGATAATTGCTGGCCCTTGAGAGCAAATACAATTTTTCGGTGGGGATATGATTATGGAAATTTCATTACTGGGAATGGCTTTGTATGGAAAATAATTTTAATCTCGCAACATTTGGTGTGCTCAGAGATACATTTCTAATCGTGCAAAAATCTCTATCCCTGCATACGTAATTAGTGAAAAGAACACGTTTAGCCAAGCTACACGTTACTGCATCCTTGCACGTTCGTGAAAAATGAGTGAAATCACTTTTTATTTGAGAAAAAAATTCGGAGTTTGATAGATATTTACTTACCATTTTTTGCTTTTATGGACATCGGATTGTACAAATACAAGTTTGACAGGCATTTCGGAAAAAGCTGTTGCCGATGAATATAGTTTAGTCAACTATTTGGTCTTCCTTACCGAACCATATGTGTCTGTCGTAATATGTCATGGAAAATTTACTGTATGGTATGTTCCTTGGGAGTGTTGTCTTGGTAGTTAGTTTTTTGGCTTTCCACCCTGAGGGCACGGTTTCATATCCATGAGGTCGTGGAGATTTTCTGGAAGAAGCTCTATCTCTCCTTTGGTGTTGTTATTGTCGGAAGGGCGTTCCATGAACAGAACTTCGTACATCGGATAGCAAATTCGGACTTCCATCAAGAATAAGGTAATACCGTCGCCAGGATTCCCCCCAACCTTCCATCAATGCGCACGTGGCCTTAGGTGTCGGTTCTATCCTTCCAGTTCCATTCCATACGTGTTTCGTGGGTATCGGGGAATCCAGTTTCTATTTGTCTGCTTTAGTTAACGGTAGGTTGAATGCCACATGCTGAAGACCAGGTTATGTCTAGCCCCGACCAGTCTGTCGCTCGCTCCTTGACCAAGCCTTTGGGAATGTCCTTGCGTCATTTTTTTTCTGCGCGGCTCTCAAAACGAGTCTTCCTTCTCTCTCTTCTTCACTTTTCCTTCCTGAGAAGACTCGATCGAGCCCTTGAATCGACCTTCATCCTCTCTCCCTTTCCTCCTCCTTCCTTAGGCCACATTTTCCACGTTCCTTCCTCTCAATCCTTCCTTTTTTATTTCGTCTCCATTCGCGAGATTAAAGCCGCGCCGTTTTTCGCTACGCCCTCCTCGCCCGTTCGAGAATTTTTTTAAAGCGCCTGTTCCGACACATGACCTTTTCGTCTCCTTTATAGGCTTGTTTTCGCCGTTTATCTCTCTTTCTCTCATCCGCGCTTCAGTCACTTCGATTGGTGAGATTTAAATAGTTTCTATTCGATATGAAAACCTAAATCGCTCCTTATTCGGTTGAGCAGCGGCTTATTTGTGTAGTTAAAAAAAACCCTTTCCAACCATCTTCTATGTAAGGCGGGGTACTTGATGAAATTTTGTCACCATAGTTGGCAGAATATCATAGTTATCCGGGTTTATAGAAGTGCTTGTTGCAAGAAATAGCTGTACGCGTAATATTACAGTGGAAATTTACCTACTTTTAAAAATCACATTTCACCGAGACCAGTGTTATCGCCCAGGAATTGTTAGGAAGCCCCCGGATTCTATTTGAGTTCATTCTATCATTTATGTTAAATGAATGAATTGGCGCGTCGTTTGTTAAAAGGTAAACTTTGAATTTGATGAATCGCTCGATAGCTTTCGAGGTGGAGTTTTTTAATTAAATCAGTCGCCGACACCAATGGGTATTTATATCTTATTATTAAGAAATGTTTGTCGCAGAAATAGTAGTACGCGTAATGTTAGGGTGGGAATATACCTAATTTGAAAAACCTTGATTCACCTAATATCAGTGTTATCGCCCAGGATTAGCTTTTTGTGAGAAAGCCGTCGGATTCCAACAAGAGATGCATTGATCTCCTCTCATTTTTTTCGCTCCATATTCCAGAACGTACGACCCTCAATACAGAAATTTAACACCAGCCCAAATTCCGACTGTCAATTTCCCAAAGATCCCTTTTCTACATTTTACATTCCGTTTTCAATTCCCTCTCGAATACTTCTTCACTTGACCTCTTTGCCTCCCGCACCAGTTTCTACAGTCAACTGCCTAGCCTTTCAGTATAATACCCACATTTTTTAAATATTGCATTTGTTAAACATATTTGTTATTTATGATTTTATTTTTTACTTGTTTTTATCATAATTAAATTATATATTTATTATTAAATGACCCAATTTAAAGGCCTTAGTGCTCTTTTTGGTGCTACATAAATTGCTGCTCATTCTATCATTTATGTTGAATTTTGTCGTCGTTAGTGTCGTTTTTTAAAGTGTAAACTTTGATAGCTAAGAATCGCTCGATTCACTATAACTCAATAATTTCGAGGTCGCTCGACTTGAATCAGTGGACACCACCCACTCCATTCCCAACCTGGTGGCTTCGTCACTCTCCACCGCCCCCGCGGCACCTATTTTGCCATTAGATCCGCGCTAGACCGACTGCGCGTTCCCTCTCGTCTATTGTTTCCTCGTTGCCAGTCTGCACTTGCCTCCTCCTCCTCTCCTCCCCCCCTTCCTGCACTCTCCTCCTATGTCTCAGTTCAAGGTCGCCGTTTCAATGGCGTCTGCTCCCTCCCTAACCCTCCCTCCCATCTGTCTCTCCTCTCCAGTTTCCACTCGCTTACATCCTTTCACCCATCGAGCCAGCTAGCATGCAGCATAAAAACATAAATAACGGATATAACTTGAGCCACATGTTTGTTAGCATGTCCTCTTATGTAGCCGTCGACACCTTTCTCTCACCATGCTTGTGATAAAATTGATGGAAGGGTTATTAAAATCGGTAAGATAACTTGTATAAAACCTCTACATATACATAATGCCCTGCAAGACACCTCGAGAGTGTTTGGCGGGGGGTGATCAATGAACACCACTAAATCTCGCCTGCCTCGGCAATGTCAATTTTATTCGGAATACAAGAATAGAATATGCTGAAATCCGTGATGGAGAAATTGATTTTGGGTTAGCGGGGAAGGATTGGGAAGAGAACGGGATTCATGGATATTATGAATAATTATTAGACCCGAAGGCCGAAAATAGCCCCGACTGAATACGGAAATCAAAGTTGGTAGTATAAAACAGGGGGGGGGGGTGATTTTTAAACTTGCTGTCATGTTCGATAAAAATCAATCTTTTGGGCAGAACACTTGCAATAGTAGGTGCGAAGGCTTCCACGGTGTAGCCTTGATGATTGGTAGCATATTCTGGGGTTTCCAACAGTATTAGTTGTTTATAGTGACAACAGTTTCGCTTGCGTTCCAGCAGTCTTCCTCAGGTCGGAAGTGGATTTGACTTGAGAAACGGTCGTCTCTATAATCAACGAGCACTGTTGGAAACCCCAGAAGATACGACCTTTAATAGCAATCGCTTGGATCCCTCATTCAGCTACCTCTTGTTTCCTCCACATTGCTGTATGCTACCTTTTCCCAAGCTGTTTTCATCATTAACCTCTTCCTGTCATTCCCTCCCTCTGTGCAATAGTCCTCTTGATTCCTCTCTGCCTCCACACCGGTTGCACCTCAGTTTCCCTCCAAAAGAGATTGTTATCGCCACAACCGATCTTGGTCGTGCGGGGTGGGGAGTGGGGGGAGGTTGGGCTATTTTACCGGCTCTGTGGTGTTCGCTGCATCGCGGTGTCCGATTTGGAAGGATTTTAAGAGGGAGAAGACTTCATGTTGACCGTGTCGCGAGACTTGAGGGCTATAGGGGCCAGTTATGTTGTGCTCCTCGGACCTAGCGAAGTAAGGCGGGTGAATCATGGATCGCGCAACCTCGGGTTTTTATATCACTTGAGCAGTAATTATAATTTTTATTAATTTCCTTGAAAATTGACATCCATTGTAAACTTTTAAAATGTCAATATCAATAACTCTCAGGTTACAATAATAATGAAAAAAAATATTAACGATAAGGAAATCTGGATGAATAGGATGAAAATTGGCAAACATGAAATCACATGTATAAAAAGTGATAATGCATAATCAGTATCAGCGGGTACAAATTGTCATGCGACAATGGCTGAGGATTTACCTGTTAAATAATTTTAGACCAACCGATTTGTCTTTCATGTCTCTAAAGATTTTTCTCTTGAATATGGTTAACGACGGAGCTCATCAATATTTTTGGGCTCATTATTCCATGTGGCAGAGCTGTCGTTGATTTTTTTTGCAGAGTGTATCTCAGTGGCGTAATTATGGGGGGATGAGGGGGATATATCCCCTCCAAAAGCCTCAGAGAAATAATATTAAAAACTATTGTCTAGTTTTGACGCATAATAAATTTTTGCGTAACCTTTTAATGAAACCCAAATTTTAAGAGCTAAAATTATGTAAAATGTATTTCCAGGCATGCCATTTTTCCAAAATTTTCCCACAAAGGGAGGTGGGGGTGGGAGGTCGCCCTTCCCCATCCCCTCTCATCCCCCCACAAAGCATATTCCTAGTTACGCCACTGGTGGATCTGATTTTTGGTCCATGATGATAATGTGGACCAATCATTCCAACTAATCATCATGTGTGCAGCATTCATTGATTTTACTCGTATTGGAAATAAACGACCAAATGTTTGGGTTATTAACGACAGTTTAAATGGCTTATGTATCCTTAGATGGACCAATAACACGTTGGAATACCGTCGCTTTTTGCGGACCCTTATGTTATTAATCAGAGTTCGTTCAGTAAGAAGACACGAGCGTGCGGGGTAATTTAAGCAAGCTACGCTGGCGTGTTCCGTGCACGTTGGGAAGGGCAGTCGTTAGGGAGCAAGTGAGTGCATGAGTGGCTGAATGGAAGCACGCGTGATGAAATTGCTCCCGGTGCCCTTGCCGGGCCGCTCGCGCGCGGGGCCTGCTGGCTGGCTGACTGCCTCTAGCGAGAGAGAAATGAGTTACGCAATCAAAATGGCCTCCTTGTGTCCTTCCACGAGTCACTGAAATCGGCCCCGGTTGCTCATTCCTTTTTTTCCCTCCCGTCCACTATCCATCATTCCCCTAGTTCCACCCCGTCTGTTTGTCTTTCCTCTTAGCTATCCTATCTCCGAACTAGGAGTTCTCTCTGCTGTGTGAACACCGAAAATATCGCCAAGTTATTCGAATAGTTTGGATGGATGTATGTATGTATAGTTCGGAAATGATTTTTTTTAAATCATCTATGTCCAATAATCATTCAGATTTCTAAAATAAAGAGTGTGCTGTCTTCCATGGCGTTCTTCATCCGTTGATCTTTCCGTATATTGGGTTTTCGCCGCATTGTTTGTCATAGGGTGACAAATAACGGGACGAGAATAGAGTATCGTGGTAGTCTAGTGGGGAGAGCGATAGGCTGTTGATCGAAGGTTCCTGTTTCCAATCCCCAGTTCGAGCTTTCGGACTACCCCAAAGAAAGTCCTCGATGTGCGAGGTGTCCCAGGGAAAGGAACTGCCCCTCTACCCTGAATGTGCGTTGAATTTACACGCCTGTGGCAAAATCTGGGGTGAGCTATACCCTCACCAAACGAAACCAAACTTAGGACTTAATCACTGAGGGATTAGTTTTGGTGGTCCACAGTAAAAATTCCAATTCACATTGTTTTCTTTTTCAGGGGTATTGGTTCAATATTCAAATCCTCCACTTTATGGCTGAATTTGAACACTGGGCCAGAGGCCTTAGTTAAGTATAAATAATGATTTGTAGCTTTTCTGGCGGATAGCAAGATCAGGGTAATTATTATTTATCACGTTCAACTACAGTCAACATCGAATCGCTGACTTTTGGATTTATTTCTGTCTATTTTTGAGGCATTTGTACACGTTATCTGGCGGCTATTTCCAGCCTCTCCCTCTTCCAGCAATAGTCGCATCATCTTTGTCGCCCTTATCTCCTCCACAGAAACGAAAAATGGGGTTAAAAGACACCTCGGAAGACAATCATTCAAAAAAGTTGTTGCCCTACAACATTCATGGGTTTCCTTCGAGGGTGCGAGCATGGCGCAACAGTATATGACACGCTTTTTGACCGATAAGATAATTCATGGAACCTATTTTCTTGTTGACTCATTGGAATGTAAAAGCTCTCGAGAATACTTGGAAGTACCCGAATGCGCTTTCGGATAGTGTGTCGCATCGATGGAATATATACTGGCGACTCAGTTGCTGACAAAAAAAATGTGAGTCGAGGAATCGGGACGACTGGGGAGTGTGTTTGTGCGTTGTTTAGATATAAGACGTTGGTTCGTTGAACAGATGGCCCAAGAATGTCAGTCACCGCGGCTCGTAGACGGGGAAACAGTGATGAGTTGGATAAGGCACTTTTTTCACATTTGGATTTTGGTATAGTCGGGAAACACGAGGCTGTCGATCACCAATTCAAAAAATGACCGATTTTTGATGCCGCTGCGCGTCTGGCGCTAGGGCTATCCTTTCATCGACTATGGGCCTAGCATCAATTTAGGGAATAGGAAGTCCAGTTCAAATTGCTTTCGTTTTTGGGTGCACGGGTTCAATATCGAATAGTTCTGTCCGTGGCGGAATTCTAATCGGAGCCACGGGCCTCAGTTAAGTGTAGGGAATGATCTGAAGCTTTCCTGGCGTATTACATCCATGAGTGCAATTCAGGTCTCATACCGTATCAAACGTCCCGTTTTCACAAAATTTTCAGGAACACTAGTCCTTCTTGATTTATTATTCGTTACCCGAAGAAAAAGAGTTATTGCATCTATCGTAGCTGTTATGTTACGCACATGAACAAGCATGCATGATTTCTTAAAAAAGTTGAGTTTCTGATAACATCGTCATCGTTTCCCAATTACGAAAGGCAAATAATATGGCAAGAGTATTTGGGAAATCACCGTGGATTGTTTCTAAGACTCCGCTAACATCGTGCTTCATTCGGTGGTGCCGGTACTTATCTCTACGTAGTGGTACACGGTATGTGTCGCAAACTTATGAGGAGGGTTGCACGGTCGTTAAACCAATCCGAGCACATAATCCAGGTAACTAAGTGCGTACGATTCCCATTATAGCTGCATTCAGGCGTGCGCGCGCAGGCACTTGTTTGAGTGCGCGGTGGCGCCAGCCGGGTGCTGCGTACGGGGCGCCGTCCCATCGGCCGCCGCCTCTCAATCACCTCCTCTCTCGACGGAGGACACCCTCTTCACAAATCTCCCACGCGAACTCCACTCATGTCCCCGTCCACTTTCCCATCTCGACTTCCTTCTCCCTTCCTTTGCTCTGATGCACACCTACACCGAACCACACTTTGGTGTCCGTCGAGTTTCCACACACATCCGATGCTTTGACATCCTCATACTTCTCGCCTGTCATCCGTTCTGCTCTGCTTTATTTATCAGCGTTTATCTCCTCGTTTCATTCTCACGAGTCTGTAGGGTATAGAAAGCATGTAACATTATAAATATTAAAGTATTCTACCGATTAAGTTATAATTAATAGTAGCGGGCGTGACTTTGTGGAAATCCTTTATAGTAGGAATAGATGAAATAAAAACTTGACTATTTCCACATGGTATTTTATTGTGACCGACCATGGTTTTGTTACGGAGTAACATTATCAAGTTGATAATGTTAGGCTGATAATGATTACCTTGATAATGTTACGCTGTAACGAAACCATGGTCCATCACGATAAAATACCATGTGGAAATAGCCAAGTTTTTATTTCATTTATTCCTAGTACCGATTGAGGTTTCCATGGAGTACTGAAGAAGTATTGTGGCAGCCTCCCCTTCCTTCTAGGACTTCCCTCTTCAATGAACAATAATTCCCAGTCCTTTCCTTTTCATTCCATTGAAAAATCCTATTCTTTTCCCTCTTCTCCTTCGTTTACCTAGCATTCCACCCTCTTAACACTTTTCATTCTACCCTCAAACAAAGTGCTCGATCTATCCATACCTAGTGTCTCGTTTGTATCTCAGATGGAACATAAAACGGAAATATTTGAATAAAGTTCTTTCAAATTCGATAAAAATATACTTTTGTACTATTCAAGAGTTCTGATTTAATGCCACAGGTTTCAGCGTCTGTTTAGCATTCTCAGAAGACTAACAAATTTCAGCATTATAGTCGATAATGTGTGAATTTCCTATGTGGTACATCAGAATAAGGATATCAAGCAGTGAGGTTTTATAAAGGTTTTTGGTGTTGGGTGTTCAAGCAATTTGGGCCAAAAGGTAAAAATTTGGTGTGTGCAGCGGTAAACTTGATGATGAAAATTGTCGTATATCTCAGTCAATTTTTAATTATTTTTTTGTTCTTAATATTTTCACCCACCTACATCTCTTTGGAAAATTCTTGGTGGCGGAGCGAAGTCCTCACATATCAAACTGAAGGTCATGGGTTCGAATGCCGTCTATGGAGGTTCGGCCTGTCCAGTGAATGCTCGTGAATCTTTATTGTTAGATGTTCTCGGTTTTATAAAAATAAATCAATTTCAGCTATTACCATTTCCACTCAGCTAAAATGATTCAAATACTAAAAATAGCTTAATATTTGTCAGTGATAGTATTTACCTTGGTATTTAACTGATCTGTTGTGATATCAGACAAAAATCGCGTGGTTCGTCGTCAATGGTACTTGACTTCAGCTTATGTTTGTTGTATCCCTGTTTGTCTGATCTCTGCTTAACCGCAATCAATCAAAATCGACCTCAGTGGTCCGGACCTCGGGAATGAGGGAGCACTTTTCTCCATCCTCTCTTGGTTATCCTAGCGTACTTTTAGCTAAAAGTAAATTATTTTAGCTTTCACGGGTCGTGTGCATCCATTTTCTGAAATGAAATACCTTTACCCGAAATAAAACGTAGTTACTCTGCCCTGATGATAATATACAAACAACATGTTCAGTGGCACAAGCGATGTAGCGGTTGAGGAGTAAGATTCATCTGTCGCAAACAATTCGATGTGTTGTATGACCTCTATCAGGTTTTTCCCTACGTTTGGTAACTACGTGCTCGTGAATATATATTTGGCGCTGTCATGTCCTTCCTTGGTACCTATTCCTTTTATTTTTATTTCACAGTTATATTGGCAGCATTGGCTCGGAGTTATTTTTGAAAGTCATTTTTGAACTCCATGCAAGGCTCAAAATCTATAGCCATCGAAAATATCGTTACTGATTTGCAATGTTGATCGTGCATTTGAGACGTTGAGTGTCCGAAGATTCATGCGAAGTTTCTCGTAATTCATCCGTAATATCAATTAGCATTCAAAGAGATGTAAACTTGATTTCTGATCCTGGTTTCATTGAATGTGTCACCTGTAAGTCCTGAAAATGATGTGTGAACTCTTAAACCGTGCTGAAGTATAAATTATTTCCTGAAAAATGGTTGTATATGAGAAGCAACAAGCATAATCATGTTTACGTATCTGAATTATAAATTCCAACGCGTCAATGTCATTTCTGTTCGACATCGTTCCTATCTGAATTGAGATTTTGTTCTCTATTTCTTGCACCTTTATCGCACATGAATCTCAGGAGTGCATTTTGAGGCATCGTTAGAGCGCACTTTGTGGTCACAGTCCCATCGTGAGCAAGTTGTTCCCTTGCAGTTTCATTTGTCCCGCATTTCTCTCAGTGCTGAAACTCGTTTCCATCTCATCGAGTATTTTTCGCCATTAACCCTTCCTTTTAACTGCGAGCTCTGCAAAAACGCTGGCTTCATTCAATTTCGCCGTCTTTATATCCCCTGCAAATCTCATTCCCGTTTTACGCTCTTACTTTCATTTTAACGGCCGAAAGGCATCATCGTGCGTTTCGCTAGTCGTCGCGTTCTCTTCTCGTCTCCTCTTGGAAAAGGCAGCTGTACGTCCTTAAGTGTTATGATATGTTATCCCCTTCTACGTGGTGGTAACGGCAGGACTGCCATCACAATCTGTTGATGAGCGTCACGTCTGACTTTGGTGTAGCGGACTGCATGCGTGGGTAGTAAAGACGTATTTATGTTAAAGAAAGGCTGTAAAATCCTTATTTATTTTCGTTTCCTATTTTCATCTTTTCTTTCACGCTTGGTGCCGGTGCTCAGGAAATAGTAGTTACGGTTGGCGCCGGTGTGGGGCAGCACTCACGCTGGTCCTCCTCTTTTTCCCGTGCGTCGCGTCATTACTTCTCGAGGTTCATGTCAGTGCTCACTCTGAACGTCACATTTTATTTAGATGAGTCGCGAATTTAAAACACAGATTCATAAAGGTTTTAGGCTGTCGTTTTCATTATTGTAAGGCTACCATCTTCATTTTGTTGAATTTTAGTCATTGTCTCGGTAATACGTTTTCATTTCCCTAAAATTGTCTATGTGACAAATGATAGCTTGCATAACTCGAATAGTTTAAGAATTTGCGGAGAAGGCGGTTGTCGCTGGTATATGGTGTAGAAAAGGAAGCATTTATTTGCGTCTCAAAAATAAGCTATTTTATGCTCACTCTACCAAACATTTATTTGAATAAAACCTTTAATTTGAAAATTTGATGTCTATATTTTGATATTCTTTGAATGATTTCAATGTGAAGGAGTAATATACTCAGATCGCATGGATTGTGTGAATAAATCTCGGTGTTATTGAGGGTTACCGCCTAGAATTAACCGAAATAGATGCCGAAATCTATCCCCTGCATAGCCTTAGCTCCAAGGTTAGAGCGGCACGAAACCTGTGTGATCGTCTTTATCTTGTAATGGCGGACAAGGAAAAGAATCATCGAAGTGGAAAAAATGGACACTATTTATTGGCCTATTCAATTTTTTTCAAGGGTTGGAACTGTTGAATTTGTCCTCCTTGAACGATATATCGTAATAATTTTATGAATCCCTTTAATATGCATCGTATCGTCAGTTTTAGTAATCTCTTCCCCCGTAGGTTAATGCATTTACGTTGTTGTAAAGTAATAGAACATTCCAAACCATTCAATACAATTCTTATTAAAATTATCATATTCATTCAATTTATTTGTTCAATATTTAATAAATAGTGGAAAGTCAAGTGTTAATGGTTTCCCATAAACACATTTTGTACTCTTTTACCCTCCTCATTATAATCACTATACAGCAAAACAGGTCGCTAGTTTGTGGCCGAGCAAGTCGTATCATATGTTCAACTCCGACTGTTTTTCTGTCACAAATTGCTTTGATTTCAAGTGGCGAGCACTATCATTGGTTCATTGTTTAAAAATAAATGTTTTATGTTGACTGATTTATATTCTATTCTATCTATTCGCTTCTCAACTGCTCCATGGTTGTAAAAAATTCGCGAATGGAGTTGAAAACTTATCCCTCATTAATTTTTTGGAGTCGGTGAAGTTTGTTTAAAGGTAGCTCTGGTAATCATGCCAAAAAAAGCATAACGTCCCTGGAACAATAGGTTATTCCTGAGTGAGTGCATAATTTTTTTGGGAAAAATAGATCTATCGTACGCTAAATCGCTCCGGTCTATCTATTGTTTTCGATCCAAATGTCCGCCATTCTGTTTTTCACTCCATTTGACAAACTTTTCGTCTTGCCTGATTATCCTCATGTGATATCGTAGCCTGTTCCCTTCTAGAATTTCTTTTCGGTCCTTTACAAACCCGATTGGTATAAAGGACGTAAACGGGAACAGCCTATCATCGCGTCTCACCTCTGTTTTTTTTCCACCGCAGCCGGAATCGAAATGGAGCTATAAAACGACGGAATTGAAGGATCCCGTGCGCCAACTGTTGGCTATAGCCAGGGCTTCGTTTTAGACGAAAATAGGCTTATGATCCGTTCGTTGTTGCGGGCATGACTTTTTTTCATGAGCTACCGTTGAAATAAGGAAATTAGGCTTTTGTTGCCGGTTGAAAGTGACTGTTCGTAAAAGACATATACTTAAAATCAACTGATTCGGGCGTTACTCGGTGGAACGATAAAATGTTCATGTTCAAAGTTTGTGGAATAGCACTGAGTTGTTTCACCATGAAGACGTATACTTGTCGATATCTATGCTCAAGATTTCCATTTCATTGTGTGAATGGTGAGTCGAATGTGCGAATATACTGGAAAAATAGTTACTAGAAAGAAAGAAGTATAGTTGTAAAAAATGTTGTTAATTTTTATAATGTTCTCACATTTTGTTACGAATATGAAACTTGTAAAATGTAAAATGAACTAATTAGGAGTGGTATTCGCGGCTTTTGTTGTCTAGGCTATCATTTTAGCTTCATGTTAATAGAGTTTGTGAAGCCTGTTTCATCTGGATAAATCATTTGGAATGGCCTATATTATACGTTGATGAATAAAAAAAGGTTAGAATTAGTGAATTTTTATAGTATAAGTTAAGAAAATCAATTTCAATTCATAGAATAATGATTATAATTTATACTGTAAATCTCATTGGATCAAGTTAAGGAATGATGCTTTTACATGATGTAACAGTCAATTGCATGTATAGATGCCATAGTAATAAGTTTATTTTTCTAAGAACTACAATGTTGATAAATCATACAGAGCCTACAGGACTTTGCTATTTAGCTATGTTGTATTTATTCATAAAAAAGTTCATTATAACTCGATAAAATCGAACTTCTTTTATATTGATGGTGCTCTATTTAGCTTTTCAATAGATTACCTTCATGAAATCGACATCTGCTAAACAGAAGTCCCAAAATTTCTGAATCCAGTATTCTGGTTGGTGCGCATTAATGTGTGGAAACAATCGCGGACTTCCCAGTTATTCAATTTATATCGAAGTTTAAGGAATCGCACAAGTTGCCATTGTCGCCGCGGTAGATCGTCAATGTACTCAGTCCTTTACAATTACGACGACAACATGTATTTCCCGGTCCTTTGTCATGGCTTCCCTCCTCACCCCTTAAATAACTTTCCTCGTTGGCAAGGTATCGTCCTTGGATCTCGCGGCAGCATCCGGCGAAGGGGAAGCAATCCTTATCTCGATTACACGAGAGAGCGCAGCGGTGTAGGCTGTTGATATTCCTCCTCTCGTCCACGATACTCCTTACCCACCCCACCACCCCCAATGGCTTAACGTCGGGCGTCGAGGAGGCAGAATGGGAGGAGAGAGAATACCTATCCGTGTAAGACGAGCACTGTTCTTTGGCGTCCTTCACCTTTTCTCAAACGGCGCCTCGTAACGCGAAGGAATCTCGGGCTTATCGTGTTGGTTATTATTATGCCGCCTTCCTTCCCACCCCCCTCTGAAATTCCCGTCTGACTGGACTTCAGATTACAGCCTCGGCTTCGAGGTCGAGCTTCGCTCGGAATGAATGCTCTTTCGAGTCCTGCAATAAGGGGCACGCGAAGCCGTTCGTCGTATCTCGTTTGATTGAGCTGAAAGCGTTACGCCAGACCGAGGTAGACGGCGATGGCCGTTACGGCTCTTTTTTTGGGTAGGGGCTTGACTTGGGTTTATTATTGGCAAGAGAAGGATGTACCCATATATGTGATCGCAGGATTGGGAGCAGGATCTAGGGTAAGTTTATAAAACATTTTGCGGCCAGCATTGACATATGGGAGTGAAACCTGACCTTTTAAGAAAGCCCACTAGTGGAATATGGTTCATTTTTAATGAGCGATGAATATACATGATTAGCTGCTGCACAAGTTCTTCTTGCGTAAAATTATGTTCAAGTGAAAATGGTGCATAATAGGGTAGATTCCTTCATCAAAGAAAACGAAAGGCATTGATTGCGATTCGTTACCCAGCATTACTGTATTCATAATATACAAATTATTTCGTTTTAGAAATACCGGTTTAGACGAATGGCAATGGTCCATTTTTATCCTCATTTGAAAAGGGCCAGATTGGCGCCCATGCGATGCCACTCCACGTGACGTCACAGGGACCTAGTTTCTATACGAGAAGATAGGAGTTATACATTGTCTGAGGTTACCAATGCATGCATGAGGCGCAGAGCTCAGGGAAACATGTCTTAATAATCACTTATTAAAACTGGCTAACGTCGGAAAGTTTTCTTCATTTGATAAGGTAATAATAATCCTTATTTTAGCCAAGCGCTACCAGCCAGCAGGGTACTCAGCTACCCGCTAGCAGCCCAAAATTTTCACTTTTCATTTAATAGCGAAAAATAGATATCGTCATTTAAAAATCTAAAAGCGTGAAATACGTACTCCAGGAGTAATAATCTTTCGATTTAGGCAATAAAAAAATAATAGGAAACCACCCTATTTCAATAGTATGTGAAGAGTATAATATAATTTATCTTTTTCCTGAGATATTTTGCATTTAAATTATTTCCCCATTGGCTTTTCTTGCATCGTTTCCATGGCGTGTGGTAGTGTCATATTGCCCTGGCGTTAAATTATCCTTAAAACACTAGGAATTTGGGACAAGCAATTTTCGAGGCATTCTGGTAATATTTTCAAGGGTTCCTACTTGAGGAAATTATTCTGTGCCTGAGGCATTAAGGAAAGTTCGAGAAATGGAGGAATCGTGACTGCTCTTTTACTGAAAACATTTGGCGCTTAAATGTTGGCGTAGAAGTATCAAGAGGGATTTGGTTTTAAGGAGAAGTGAAAGAGTGTAATGGTTATAGTCGGAAATTACTCCCTTTTTGCACTGAAAAAGTGCAATTTAAATATAACTTAGGGTCATGTGAAAAATGGGGTTAGAATTCTCTACTCGTAGAATACAATATTATTTAACGTGGGACATATGAAGTCGTGGTTTTGAATAGTAAGAAATAGCACTGATTTGACACTCTTGGGTTTTGAAAAAGGCCATTCTAGTCTCCCCCATTAACATGGGACAAGTTAAGGTTGCCTGGTACAAGGCAAGCGAAATGTATAAAGGTTTTTCGAAGCTGAACAAATATTCTTCAAAATTACGATTATTTTGTCATTAGCGTAGTTGTTAGTGTGGATAGGATAAGGTAAATCTTACCCCTTACAAAGCCAAAGGAGAGTGAGTTTGCCATCTCCAGGGTATAATGCCCTTTACTGACCTCGTTGGTCCTCGCACAATCAAGATTTTAGTAGGGGTGTATAAATTCTTCGCTCAGGACTCGTACCCTGGATCCTGGGGTTGGTTAACAAATACAATACCCATTTTTAATTACTTTAGATTGAATTGATCTGTTGGTGAAATAAAAATGGAGAAAATGATATTTTCTTAATAACAATTTATTTCTTGGCAGAGGATTGTGATTACGTTTTCATCACAGCTTACTGTTCGTAACTTGTAGTCACTACAGATTGTATCGCATGGAGAGTATTTTTCTCCAAGGAATTTGTCCTTGGGTACGTGACGGAAATGTTTCATGTGAACTCAGGAAATAAATGTAAGTGATATTGTGGCTAATAACTTCAGGCTTTACTTTTGTGAAACCTCTCCATACTGGAAGTAAGGAAATAAAACTTGTGTACTTAGTGTATAAATGTATGATGCGTGCAAGATCAGTCACCTGACGATGTAACCAAATTACGAAACCCGGGTCGTGCCCATAGTTAAATAACAGTGAACCTTACAAAGTTTTATTTCCTTACTTCCTGATATTGTGGCGCTTGGAAAAGGGCATCTTAATATATTTTTGGGCTCCTGAAAAGCTCTTCAGTGAAAAATATGAGAATTTCTGTCAGTTGCCGCTCGATATTTGTGAGGGCCAGTTTTGAGGGATAATTGTGATCAGAAATAGTATCTAAAAGAATTGATTTGTTGTGCATCAGAAATCCCTAGATGAAAAATTCGTTATTAACTATGCATTAAAAATGCATTGCAATGCATTGACTAAAAATTTCGCCCAACGTGGGGCTCGAACCCACGACCCTGAGATTAAGAGTCTCATGCTCTACCGACTGAGCTAGCCGGGCAGTTGTTGGGTGATGGAATGTTATGTGATTTAAAATACATTCCTCTTTCTGATTACATCATAGCTCTGTCTTGTTTGGTCATAGTATCTAATGTAAGAAGGAAATAGTTTTTACTATTTTTAATGCGTCTTTTCGTGTCTTGCTTCATTTTTCTACCCTCCTACAATTTTCGTGATCATTCAACATAATAAGGTATACTTTACCTTATTTTGTTTTGTGATACAAGTCATACTTACAATTAGTGTTAGTTTTTGAAGTGGTATTACCTGTGGCTGGTTTTATCAGTTTTATGAACAGATCTTGGAGATTTGAGATATTTATTCACTTTAATGTAGCGTCCTCATGTGGAGCCCGCCAATTCACTTGAACAGCTGGATCTCTTCCCCTCTTTCGAGTCTCCCTCTTCCCCCATCTGTCCCTTTCCCCTCTTCCGTATACCATCCGCTCGCGCGTGCCACGTAGAGGATTTTCCCGCCAAATTTCTCCCATCCCACCTCTCTAGTACAACGCATAGGGACCAACATATGCTCGGTCGAAGTCCCTTTGGTATCAATGTGAGGGCTAATTTTGAAGCTTAAGTATGACCCGAGGTGATAAGTAGTGTGGATTTCAATCGAGAAATTTCTAATTATCAAATCCCTTTCAGTAGAAACGTTACCAATAGACACTTTTTATCTTCAATTACATGGATTTCGGCTTTATAATGGATATCCAATGTATTCCGCACTGCTAGTTACGATACGCTTACTGCAATTGCTTTCTTATTCACAACCATCGAGTCATTTGCGGAAATATTTTTCCTACAAAATTTCGGTAGCATTGTGGCACATTATCCTCAGCTTTGTTCGCTCTTAATGTTCTCGTTTGTGTTAATACAATTCTTGGGATGCCGTATCTTCTTTCTCCGATTAGTAGCGTAGCCGTCATGCCTTACATATCCTTCGACATCATTATTACGATACTTTGGTCGATACTTATTACGTTGCTTATTGCTACCCTTTCATTCTTGCTGATTTCGACCCGTCGCGCAGAAACTGCAATTTACCTATCCAAGTTGAGATCTAGAAATAATTTTTCAGTGATAATAAAATACCTGTGGCTTCCTTTCCTTTTCATGATTGATCAAGGAAAAAAACTGCGATTGCAGGTGTATGGCCAAGTCCGAAAAATTGTCTGCGCCCTTGAAGAGAGGCCGCGCAAGTGGTCGTAATTTCATCCGCCTTTGTCCTTCATTATCGCTTCAAATTTTTTCGCCCACGATTTCACTCTGTGGTTTATCGCCGAATCCAGCGCATGGCGAGGCTCACCACTTTGAGTAACTGGGTATATTGGGTGGTAGTCATGCTGTGTTATTCGCGGTATACGTTCCACTACACCGGTTCTTTCTAGTTAAAATAGCATCAGAACGTCATGCTTGGAATGTATCAGTTATAATTGATGCTAGTATTTCGCGGAATTGAGTGATATTATCGTTAGTTACCCTATAATAAAGTCCAGGTGGGTACGTTTCAAACCGGTTGACATAAATTCAAGGAAGGAAGCCCTATCAGGGGCCTTTGTTGCATGGTTCCGAGTGGTTTTACAATCCCAAACCATTCGTGATTATTGTTCGTGGTTCCTTGGTTATCCGGTCTAGATAAACTACCTGTTCAAAAGCTCGCACCCTCTTGTTCAACCAGCAAATCATAATGTTGGTTATCGAGGAAGCTACTGACAACCGAGGTCGTCGACCCCTCTGAGAAGTAGGTAGTTGTGCAGTAGAGAAGTTTGGGGAATGGAAGAGGAGACGTAGAGAAGCCCAGACTTGCGTACGAAAAGTCCCAGGGAAATGTGTGTGGAATTCCTTAGTTTAGTTGAGCGATTAATTTTGCATGTGAACGAAGTGTCTGATATCTAAAATATCCCTCGGTTTCTGCTGAATACCTAAAACATTTGATGCAATAATGACCGAGTTGAATGACAGCTCTCCAGCCTATTTCCTATCCTACTCCTTTGTCAATTATCATATTTTTCATCTTTAATATTTTCTCTTTGTTTTATTTCAAATTTGTTAATTTTTGTGATATTTATACTCCTCCTATATCAAAAATGTTTTCTTTCACGGTATTTTAACATTTAGCCTATGTTTATAATTTCGCTTTTTTATCACTTTGAACTCATGGAAATTATCAGCCTTGGTAATTCCGATTTTTAAAGATCGTCGTAAAAGAAATGTAGAAATGGCCTTGTGGAAATCAATTTCGACTTTAATGTTGTTACATGTTTTGAGAGATTTGAACCTACGTCTCAACGGTGGTGTTGCCTACTGTGGAATGATATGCCATCTGAGACAGCATCTCTCTTCTATGCGTCCACTTTGTACATCGCATCGCACGATAACGATGGAATCCAGTTACCAGTCAACCATCTACATCTACCCCGCCAACCGCTTCATTGGGCGTGTGGTGGGGAATGCTAGGGCACCTAAAAAAGGAAATGCTCTAACGAAATGACGCCTAGCATACCTTAAAATCTTTTATTGTTCGGGGTAAAAACGAATTCTCACACCTGTCTGTTCGGCAAAATATCTTTCTTAATTTAATGTTTCTGTCTGATCTGGAATTCAGTGGAGTTCCAATGTGATTTTCTCCGTGCCGCAATTAAAGATATTTATTTTCAATTGCTCAAGCAATATAAGCTTAGCGCGCAGCCTCCCGAGTCTCTAGCGGCTTCCACCTTAATTCTGTTAACATCTGTGTTTCGCTTTCTGTGCGCCCGTTCCGGTTTTAGAGGAATCGCGCAGCTTTCGTTTGTTTTATCCACTAAGTTCACGGTTATTCGTTCAGTCAGACAGCCAATGCTGGTTCAACTGTTAGTTGATATCCGGCTGCTTGGGTGGCGGGAACGTACGGCACGCTATGGGAGGAAAGTGGACAGACGGTTATTTCGTGCTCACCCAAAAACGTGGCCGAGGAATTGTGTCACGGCCGACTGCTAGGCTACGCGTCCGTTGAATTCAGATATGCGTCCAGCGATATGCGGGGCAGCGAAGACTGCGCAGCGGCGTGGTATCGCGAGTGAATGGTTCCCCCAAAGTCCTTCAGAGTTAAAATTATGGCCTCAGATGAACCTCGCGTTCGTATTTTAAGTTTGACGTACATGTTGCTGAAGTGTACTTGAGATTCTTTCGACCTCGGTAGGTGCAAATCTTCGGAATCGTGCACTCACTGTAAAGAGGAATGAAATGGTATAGTCCAGAGATTTTCACATCTTTATGCAGCATAAAAATGACCACCACATTTACGTATGTGGAAATCTCTCTCCCATATGGTTAATATTTTTACCAAACATTTTCTGTGATAGATGCTTGCTCATACATCAACGCTTTCCAACGTGTTAAGAAGCAACATGATAAACATATGAGTAGGATTAAAAAAAGTAGATGTATGCTCTGGTATTAATTATATCAATGAATAAGATCTTTAATATTTTACTATTTCTTCATATTTTGTGTCTGTATTTGAAGTCAAAAGACGTGCTTATAATGAAATTTAATCAGGTGAAGGAGCTACAAATTTTCTAATTTCATCCATTTAATCATCACCCAGCCAGATACACTAATTTTACATTTTTGACTTTGAACGATGTCTCATGTGAAAGAAATGCTTTTTGATTGAATATTTACATTGATATCTATAAGCAAAATTCTACCTAGGAAAGCTTTCGAGAGTTATATCGCTAATCATATTTTGAGCAGTTTAAAAGAGGACCAGCAAAATTAGTAACTATTTTTTCATGTGATGAGTCGTGGGAGATTTTATTCGAGCAAATCTAGAATATATCCATGCGAAAAGCTCTTAACTTGGCCCCGAGGTTCTCGAATTCGCTTCCCTTTACCCGCTGGTACTCCTGACTACACGCCAATGGCTTTATTTACTTCAAATCTTTGGAAGAAATGGGACGTTGATAGTTTATACTGTAGACGATCGTCCAGTACCCTCTGTTTCTCCGTCGAGCTCTGTACTCGCGGTCAGGAAGCCGGACCTTCTTCTCATCCTCTCCGATATACCCTCTCTGTGAAAGGTCGTCCTTCACGTTGCCGGCCGGTCCGCCTCATATGTTTGTTGATTCAAGACGAACAAAGTGTGTCTTCGTGCTAGGTTTTTTTTTCGAGACATTGTAGCCTATCTCCACGGTCCATTAAGAGCGTTGAAATTCGCGGGATGTGATTGGCGTTTGTTTATAGATCTCCTCCGTCTGTCGTTCCTCCTCTGACCTCTCCCTCCGACCTTTTCCGAGATGTGTGTACGTTCTTCCCGCAGGACCAGAGATAAGTGTGTGTCATATCCGCGCCCTCTAACGTCCCAGATCATCCCCTCCCCTCCTTTGCCTTTTACTGAATTCTCCCCTCCCCCTTTCAGCCAGGACTCTGATCTCTCCTCCTCCTTCCAGCGTTTTCATAAAGGTCTCCTTTCATGCTTTCCTCGAGCGTAACCCTCTCCCATCTTTTTCGGCCATTCTAAACTAATCTCGGAAAGGTTCTCTTCTCCTATCTCCTTCACGCTCTCATCAGCATCTTTCATTTGTATCCGTCCCGCTGCTATCGCGTGTCCTTCAAGTCTGCGTTCTCTCCTTCCGATTTATCAATCTCTCTCTTCTTCTACTTGAAGTATCGTCTTGTACTAACAAACTATTGGTCAAACACACCCGGCGACTTAGCCTTCCAAGTAATTGGGAGGCTAATTTCAGTCTTATTGGTGTTCTTTTTTTGCTTTCATTTTTCCCGTCGTCCCTTGACTTGCCATGTGATAAGTTTCCCCGAGAGAGGAAGTCGAAAGTGGCAACTTAAGGTTTGTTCTTCACCGGATTTCGTTCCTCCATTTTGGGCATGATTAGATTCATTCATTGATTTTTCAAAAACTTTAGTGATAGTGTGCATTATTTTTTTTCAAACTATTGGAGTCTTTGCTTTGTTTATCAAACAATGCTCTGCTCCTCTAAGAATGAAATATTGCTTGTCTCATCATGACATGGACTTGTGAATATCCTCAATTATCATAATTACCGTCAAAATTTTGGTGTTTCTGATTTGTCCTTTACATGTTTCACTAGAATATTTTTCCTATATAACTAGGTTTTACAATAATTCTTTTCATCTGTTTTTCCCATTTTCATGTCACAATCATGGCTTTAAATAAATGAAAATCGATCCGCGTTAATCTTCACTGAAGCCCTTAGAATAACTTCAGGCTTTTTTGAATTCAGATCTTCGTTTTTCTGTAGAAACGTGTTGTTGAATTATTACCATTTGAGGGGAAAAAAATATTTTTTTTGCTATTTTTTTCAACTATTTCTCTCTCTTCGGTTCAGGGGGTTTTCAGAGTTGGCCTAAAATCCTAACTACGTCGAAATGCCTGAGGCATTTTCGTCCTTGCTTGCCTTCTTCAAAGCCCCGTACGTTAAATGGTGGTGTGAGGATCTTCTTAGTTGCATTAATCATGGTTATCCCCGTTATTGTTTGGCATCAGTGAAATGACCAGAAATGAGGGAAAATATTGGAGCACGCGTCCGTAATTAAAGAGCTCGGATGCCATCCAATCCTTCCCCTCTCATATTAAAGATTTTAATTCTTCAATTATACCGCAAGATATCGCCTCGTTGATCGTGATGAAAACCTTACAGCCGTGTGTGTTTATGGCTTCAATCCCAGTCTTTTCCGGGCGAGAGTCATTAAATGAGTCGAGGCCTTTCCTCTTGCGAGGAGGCCGGTCATTCGCCATTCTCTCCCTCCAGAACCCCTCCTGCACCCCTCTGTTTCCTGCCTCCCTGACCTTCTCCACCCTCTTCTGGCTTTGCCTACATGGAGGAGGGTGGTTGGGTCTAGGGACGAGGGTCATAGGGTAGAAGGAAGCGAAAAGAACGCGCGAACCACTCGTGTTAGCTCCTCATAAGATGTGGCAGCCTCTTGCGTCTCCGGACCGAGGATGAATAAAAAAACTGGTATTCGGTTAGCGCATCTTGGAATATCGGTTTTGTAGGTAGGTAAGGACCAAGCGCCCCCATTAAATACCTTCGTAACTGATTATAACTATTCACCGGCTATTCACAGTTCATATCCGTAGTATTTTTTCTATTTATTGTGTCTCCTTATTGGAATTATAAGTGCCTTCTTATATTAGCTGGCTTTATCTAATATAACATACAAATTAAATCAATTAAAGTAATATTTTAGTTGCAGTCCTTTGCAAGATTTGGTAGATCGATGGCGAGTACTATTTTTAATGCAATAGTACCGACCTGTAAGTGTAATAGAATGTGCGAATAATTGATTAATTGGCAATGTTTCACTGTGTGGGAATTTGAACCGTATGAAAATTACCAGCTCTTTGCCATAATGATAATTATACATAATAATGAATACCCATATTCGTGTGATTTAGAGGAACTATTGCTCTAGGTGTCTCAAGTGAGAGATTTTACGCCATCTCATCACAGAATCCTAGGTATGAAACCAGTTTCTGTATGCAACACTAATGCACAATTATGGGGAAGGTTTCAAAATCCTTTTTTAATATTATTTTGTCGTTCGTAATATCCCACAAGACATTTACATATTTTTAGCTATTATTAGCCCGAGATATCGTCGTGTCCATTCCATAGATTGTCTACAATATTTTTCTTCGGCGCGTAAAATTCAATTAAAAGATTATTGCTAATATATCGCTCCTTTAAGATGGAATGAATTGTTATAGACTGTTAAAAGTTAACCCGTATACACCTGTTGAAAACAGATCTCTCCTTTGCCATCGTGTTTCGTTTCTGGCGACCTCTTGGACCTTAGCAAACCTCGTCTGGTCGACGCCTTCCTACAACGCCTATCTCATCCACTTGGCAAAAAAATGAACGGGCTTCAACATCCAAATTCCCCGCATTGTTCTCGTATAAAAGGGATGGGCCTTCAGCGCTTGATGGAGGAGGGTAGCTGCATGGATGGGGCCTTCTTTTCCTTTGAGGGAAGAAATGGTGTGGCGAGTTTTATCGGATTCCGCCGCCTCTTGGCTCACTTTAACCATTCATACATCGGCGGTATTAGTTGCGGTTACGTTGGAAGAACACAAATCCATGGATGCCTCTATCATTTGGTAACCAATTACCAGTAAAATTGTATAAGTGATTAACAATTAATCGTGGTATCGCTCCTCATGGTTTTCCATTCCTGGAATTATAGTTTTGTGCCAAGATTTTTTTATTATTTTGAATATTTATTCCCTTTCAATGGAATTAATTTGTCAATATTTTCTTTGTGTCCTGCTGTATCCTTAACCATCTCCCTGAAACGCACACGATGGAAAATCGTGAGCTTATATTTGTCTTACCTACTTGTATAGTTTAAGGTTTTGTAGTAAATTGTTGTGTCGAGCCAGCATGCTCGTGCATTATTTTGTTTGGTAAACTTTTTTTCCTCATTAGCTATGCTTAAAACAATGAGTTCCCAAATGTTTAGAGCGTAATTCAAATTCACTCGCCCATTCTAGAAATATATGTTATGCGAGTGGCTTTGTTTTTTCGTTATTTTTATCTCGATGCCGAATGTTGTGTATGTTTCGGTAGTGGGAGAGTTTGCCCTTTATTGATGTAGAGTCAATTTACGAAACATTTAGCATGGGTTTCTATGACTAATTTTTATCGTCAAGAGAATAAATACGGTCAAAAGAGCAACAGTTTTGAGTTTTCATGGAAAGGACATCCACATCCTTCCACGATGGAACATCTATATGAGGAAATCCTACAGTTCTTGTATGCTGGAGGTGGTCTGAGCGAGGCATTTGCCGATCCCGGGTCAAGTCGAAACCTCTCCCCCTCGCTTGGGGCCCTCGAGATTTGTGGGGTAAGGAATTTTTTCAGCGGTAGAAGTTCCTAGAGCGTCTACCCTCTTCCGCGGCCAGTGCCAGAGATGAAGGATAAACGGGCGGGGAGGGACTGAGGGAACCCGGGGGATGTTCGCCGTGTTGTTGTCGAGGGACAGCGATGGTGGAGGAGGAGCGTGGTAGTGTTTCCAGCCCTCATGTTCGGCCAAACTCGGTTTTATTTATCGCGCCTCCATTGCGGAGCTTAACATCCTGCGGTCTCGTTGCTACATGAGTTGCAAGTGGGAGGGGCCTTATTGTAGGGATCCTGCTTTTTAAAGCTAATGTAAACTGTGGACGTGTTTGTGCAATAAAAATACTTGCATTATTCTGCGAAATAATGAGGAATCTCCATGGAGTTCCTCCCCTGAGTTCATTAATTGTAGTGAAACATGGGTCGACATTCTTTTCATATTTATGTTGGATTGTTCAAATGGCGCGGGCTTCATGAAAAGTGGTTCTAAAAAACTTTACAGCCAAATTAGTTTTGAAAATTTTAGCCATTGTGAAAGGGAAAGTGTTTTTATTCTAGTATTTACCAGCTCATTTGGTGATTTCATCCAGGGCAACCGGCGACGAATTTTTTCACCTATCTGGAGTAATTATAGAGGCTTGCTAAGAGGGTAAAATGCAGATGTAAACCATTTAGGTGAGATCCATTCATCCTTCAACAATATTAATCCGTCTACCAACTATCCTTTCCACTTCTTGTTATCCTCCATTGTCGAGCTGAAAAGGCCGATGAGTATCGCGCGCTGTGTCGCGGGAGTCGTATTTCTCACGGCAAAACCATTTCCGTATTTATTTATCGCGAGAGTGCAACAGAATGAAGCCGGTGCATGAGCACGTCCCAGAATACCCCTCCCCCTTTATCCTGACGTCTTCTTTTCCGCCCCATGGCAACCGGAGCCCATTTCGGCGCCGAGAAAAGCATATAAAGTTTCCTCCTCCGCGCGATGACGATGTCGAGTCGTAATAAGAAGGAACGCGGCCGCGTTCGCGCCAGTCTTTCGCCATTCCTCCGTCTCTTTCCTCCTCAAAATGTGTGGGTGTTTCCCATCGGACAGCCGTAATGACAAACTCGGGAAGGTATAAAAGGGGTGGTTACCTACTCCTCCGGACATTGTTGAGAGTCTCTCTATTTCGCCTTATTCTTTCCTCGCACTCACCTGATCACGCAGTCCTCTCCTCTCATAACTTCCTGTGCGGACGCATTTTCCGACGACTCCATTTTTCTCCCCCTACTCACACACACACTGGCACGGGTCAGGGTTCATTAACCCCCCCGTGTGGAAGTCATGTCCCTACCGGAAATTCCTATCCCGCAAGGCGGAGGGTTGAGTGGGCGGCGTCACAGACGCATCGGTGGAAAGGGTGTGTGCTGTAGTAGGTGCGGTGGTGCCGGGAAGGAGGTTGGTGTAGTATATAGTGTGTGGAGGAAAGAAGCGAGGTCTGACGGGAATGAGGAGGCTGGAAAGCAGCATCAATTTCGCACTCGAGCGGTCAATGTCAGTCGTCAAGTTTCGGGGAACTTGCCGTGCGTGTGTGCGGGTCGCGAATGCGTCTCTGCCTTTCTCTGAAGATGCGCCGTAATTTTCCTTGCCTGTGGCTGCGACGGTGGTGGCAGAAAACTCCCCACCTCTCTCTCTCCTTGGGGCTCTTGAATGAGAGGCTGCTTCTGGTCGAGGAGAGATTTGAAGGCGCGGGTCAGGAAGGAGGGTCATCCAATCTCCCCTTTCGCAGCGACTGCGGATGCATAATTGCTCTCGGACTCGACGACGTGTTCCATTGGTCTTGTATTCTGCGTCCTCTGTTGAAATTTTCATTATTTTTTGGCAGAAACACGCTAATAAAAGAGGGCGCAGCAGAAATTTTATCACCTTGCCGTCCAATTTTTTCTATTCGGGTAGCCTAATAACTCTCGGATGCTAAAAATTAAAACTGCTACCACTATCCCGTATTAATTTGGATTGAGTAGTTTGGGAATAAGAATTATAGGGAGTGAATTGAGCAGCGAACAGAGCTGTCATGAAATTGTTGTGAAATTATTAAACTTCGAGCCAGGAAACAATGATACAACGGTTTACAATGTAAATCCATCTTTTTTAAGGAATTCTGAATCTTCCTATTCACATTTCATTCCACATCAAGTGCATCAATTTACATTCCTAAGCTGAATATTTTTGAATTTCATTTTCTACCTCTTTTATTAATTACTATATATTTAAAAGTATAAAAATGCGTCTAGAAGGTATTTCGCACATCTGCATGTCAGTTAAAATGGGAACTTATGCAGTGTAAAAATCTGTTACTATAGTATGCATGGGCATCGCCGTATATTCACGCTCTTTATCTCGTATGGCGGCTTAGTGAAGTCACCCGTTTCTCATGGCATAGGCATCTCGTCTGCTTTTTTTGATATATCACTCTAAGAATATTTGAAACTAAATATGCTGTGATTTGATTAAAAAAAACTTGGGCCTTTGGTGATGAGGTGTTGTTTGCGTGTTCCAGTGGTGAGATCACTTCTGTGATAGCTTTCGTCATGGGTTATTATAGTCCTGAAATACATTCTTGTTCCTCTCATTTTTATGAGATCTTTTTTTCCGGATTAATTGGACTTGGTAACATTTATTTATTTGTATGAAATGGATTCACAGGTACTGCAAATCTATCAATCACGAATTGTTGTTTTGAAACTACATTTAGCCCGCTGTTTCATCGTTTATTCCGTATGTAATATACTAAGAAAGTTATGACATTGTTGTAATGTGTATTTTAATGCTTTACCTACTTCGAAGAATTCACGTGAAAAATATATTCTGCAAAAATTTCTTACTACCTGAAAATTAGATGAAATTTGATCGCTTGTGACCTTAAGCCAAAATAGATGAATATATACTCAAACTGAACCACTGTGATTTCATATGCTACTTCATTTATTTTAAAATTGTCTGCTGCAAGAAATTTTTAGTAAGGTAATACTAGTAGAATCCAATTGTGAAACAAACCCACAGAAGCTTTTTTTGATGATCAAACCCGGAAAGCATTTGAAAACATTTTCTAGTTGGCCATAATCCTCGCCCAATTCGACTGAAAGCAGGAAAAAAAGGAAATTGGATAAAACGTAGGGTGAACCGACTGCTGGGGAAGGCCAGAGGGATGAAAAAAGTACTCGATTAGCTCTAAAATGCGTGGTGGTCTACATAGGTTTTTCTCCGTCGAAAGTTGATAGCTGGGAATTCTATTCTTTTTTTCTTCGTAATCTACGAGCCCGCTTCCGCGCGACCCGAACCTCCAAATCCAATCATTTCCTCAGCTTTAATCCGAGAATGAAAAAAAAAAATAAGTGAGCTTCCAATGCTTCTAATATGAGATTCCATTGGATGACGGAATCGTATTTTTTATATTTTTCCCCATCGCTGAAATTGGTACTGATTTGTGTGTTTCGCCCCGAGGACAGAGCAGAGTGCCAATTCATTTGTGGGAGTTTCATCTTTTAGCTAATCTGGTTATTCTTCTCATTCCCTTGGATTGTATTTTCCGTTGTTCATGTTGGTGAATCGATACCGATCATTTGTCAGTTTTGCTCACAATGTTTTATCCCGCGATTTTATCGTCGAAGCTTCATATTTCTAGAGTATCACCGCTGTTGCTTCAAATTTGTAGCTCATCATTTGTTCGCAATTTTCTCAAAAATAATTTAAGTAAATGCGTGTTGCTTATCATTTAATTGCGCGAACCAAATATCGTATCTTAGTAATATTTATTAATGTAATTTATCAGTTCAAGCAGGTGAATTTTGACTGTAACCTAGAGTTTTTCCTCTACTAAGTTAGACTTCCCTTTTCACTTCAGAATGAGGGATACTTCCTTTCAAATTATCTATTAATCCTACTAACTTTATTTATTTTTATATGGATCCACTATTTACAAAAAATCATACTAATATAAGAAACATAACGGAAATGCAAAATATATCCAGTAGGTAGAACACAAACAAAATAAATAAAAAGCTGAACTCAACAACCAATAACCACGTTACATAAATGACAATTGTATGTAATAGTAATAAAATAAATTGGTGGTTTAAATATACATGCAACCGATCAATATAAATCCAATAATTTAAGAATTTCACCCTTGAACTTGACAGCACTAATTCCGAAAACGTTTACATGTGATGCTGCATCTTCACCAAGATTTGAGAAGAGTCTTGAGGAGTCACTGTTATAAGCAAGGAGGACAGGTTGGTATTTTCTGGTAAAGATTCTCCTGGAACATATTCTGCATGCATCTTGATATCAACCTTCACCAGAAGATCAGGGTAGTCTATAATACCATTCATTTTTAAATAAGAACATCAAGTCGGACATATCACGTCTGATCTTCAGTGGCTGCAGTCCAAATTGAACCTCCAACATTGTCTTCCTCCGCCTTACCCGCTAACTTAACATTCTCTCCTGTATCGTGATTTTACTTAATACTCGCTACTCCCGTATCTTACACACTCTACAATTTTCCTTTCCTCGCTCACCATGTCTGGAACTGCTTCATTCTTTTCGTCCACTTCACCTTCTCCTTTCTCGCCCACCATGTCTAAAACTTGGTCATTCCTCTTCGTCCATTTTACTATCTCCTTTCCCCTCCATGCCCACATTTCGAACGTTTCTAGTCTCTTCTTGTCGTCATCCTCAGCGTCCACATTTCCGCACCATGGAGGGCTACATTTCCGAGCGTACTCTTCTATATGCGTATTCTTTCATTGTAGGAACTCCATTTCATTCATTTTGTCAAATTCAATGCTAACGAATTTTTAGTGAAATGTGATTTGGTCATTATGTGTTATTGAAGAGAGTGACGGTAGCTGAAGCGAAGGGGAGTAAAACGTGGTACTTAATTATACAAGCAGGATTTATAGAGAATTAGATGAGTTTTGAGTGTGTATTTTAAGGAAGCATGAACTAGAAAAATAATGTAATATGTGGTGGAAATATGGGTTACATAAGGATATTTTTTGTGAAAGGGAAAGGCTCCTAAAGATTTAAAGTATGGCGCTAATCGAAAGGGATAAAAATTCACCCTTAATGATTGAATCATCATGAGCGTCAAGGTTGCTTAGCAGCAGAATATTTGTTTAACACCCCGACAGCGTCTTGGACGTCTTAACGCCTTTCTCGTAGCTCAACTTGTTACCTTTCCTCGGTGTGTGATGGGAGTGGTGTTAATGCCCTAGAGCGGCCTTGCACCCGACTCTAGCCGAGCTGACTGACTCACTTGGATTTGGTCCACGTGGGTCGGCGCCACTTGGGTCCAAGGCATTCCGTTACCACCTTCCTCGCCCACCTGCGTCTCCCGCAACTCCTCCTGCCCCGAGTCGGGCGTAATCTATGCGGTCGTGTGTCGGGCGTTATGCGCGATTGCTCCGCTAATGAGGCCTCATGCCTATTTCGTGACGCCCACAAAGTCGTCTGGGCGGGGAAGGTGGATGGCTCTTTGAGGTCGCCGTGGAGAATGGTGCTTGTTGTGGCTTGGAATTGAAATTTACACTCTTGTCATTTGGGGTGACGGTGTTCCTGACCTCCATACTCTCGTCTTGGCCAATGCTTTGTGCACCACATGTTTTCTCTACCAGCCACAATGCACCGCATTTCATCTTTAAAAACGCTGTCTCGTCTTTCTAGGTTCTAAGTATGTAAATAAGTTCTACATATGTACACTTGCTCTTTCACTCTGTAATATTATGCACAAATTCATTCAGGATTTTTGAGTTTTATTTTCATTTCAATGAATAAAACGAACAAGCTTTGTATTAATCCACCAATTTATGTATGCGGTACGACTATTTTCGACGCAGCGGCGTCATCCTCAGGTACAAAGTTTAGCCTGTAAGTATAGAGTTTATTTTCATTGTTTTATTTATTTGTTGATTATGTTAACATATTTCTGGTTGTTCATTTATCAATGTATTAAGGACCAATGATTCCACGACAATAAATGTTTATCATTATTATTACATACGCCGACCTTAACCTTCCCATTAGGTACACTCGTGAATGCGGAGGCTGCAGAAGCATTTCAGAAATTAAAAGAATGAACATGGGCCAGCTTAAATGAAAAGGATGGGTTTTGAACATTCGTATTTTAATTTGTATTTAACTTGAACGATGGGCAGAATTAGGTATTTGGATCAATTCGGTGGACAATGAAATTGGAACCATTTCGATTAGAGATGAAAATTCTGTTGACAAAATTTACTCTCCGATTTTTGTTTGTGATCTTCGCTGCGCTGAGATAATGATATTCTGTGGAAATAATTTGTGTTAGTATAAATTGTGGATATTTATTTTTTCCTAAAAGGTATTGCCTCTTCAGTTTTGTTGGTTGAAAAAGTTTTTCTTCGAAGGCAACGTCGAAGGGCATAGATAACTATCTAATTTGTGCAGCTCTCAGTGAAGAATTAAATCGTTGAAAGTTATGTTAGCAAACTGCTGAGTGATCACTCCAAATGGTAACTGTCGGAAACTGTGGCTCATACTGCCAATAAAAAACCGATGATGGTGTAAGAACTCATCTGGTTCTGGCGTTTACTGAAAATTTAGTCAGTTGCTCTTCAGGAAGTGGGTAACAATATATAACTATGCAACTTTGCTATCTTGCAACTTTGCAAAATTTTTTCCCGGACGGACAAACAAAAAGTGGCATCATAAAAACGTGGTAAAAGTGATTCCGTTGGAGGTTATTGGCCATTTGAATTTATGACATTTATTTATAATATATGTACATTATTACTATAGTAGACATATATATATATACTCAATGGATATTGTGGCTTCTACTAGATTAGGTCAGATCTAATATATCATTGCTCGTAATTGGGCAGGATGAATACGTAATGGGATTCCATGTATAATTAATAATATTTACGATTACCATTTTGTTTTAGACTTTAACCTATGAGTTTGATGTACTATTTTTATCCTGAATGAAAAGAAAAAATTTCTATATTCAACCACTTTATTTTCCGGTACCAGTAGTGTCGACACAGCGGCGCGCCGCTGCGTCGGAACTAGTTGTACTTGAAAATGATTTGGTGGAATATAACACAAGCTTTTATTTTTATTTACGATGAAATTAACTTCCACAAGGCTGAGCCTAAGACGATAGAGTGAACTATTTACTATTTATATTTATAGCTATCTCAGTATTAATCACTCTAAAATATTATTTGATGGAATACCGCGAAGTCAGCAATGAAGTTACTAGTGTACGTTCATCCAATTTTCAGTTATGATCCACAAGTGCTGTGGGATCTTCTGACGTTAGTATCAGTATTTCCGGCCTTGGGATTTGTGGTGTGGAATTGCTCATAGGCTCATTATCTCTTTAACTGAGCGATTCATACCCGTAGTTCTGGGGGGAGAAAATGATTTCCTTCTGTTTCATCTCCTGTCATTTTGATTGAAGCGTTTTCGTTGCCTCGTTGGGTGTCTTGTTTTTAGTTCTTGTGTACGGAGACTAAATGGATTGCCAAATAGCTTGAGACTCTATGCGAGGAGAGGTAATTTGTAGATGAGATACGATAGAGACAGAAGGTTTTTATGGAGCGAGTTCGAAGCGGGGAGAGGGTAATTAGGGAGAAGAATGAATGGACTGGAGTGGGAGAAGAATGTTAGATGAGGGGTGAAAGAGAATAAAATTTATAGATAAAGTGATAGAGGAGAGGAGGGACAGAGGTCTTCGAAATGTGGTGCTACGGAAGTAAGATGAAGATCAAATGAATCGACCGAGTTA
This sequence comes from Ischnura elegans, assembly GCF_921293095.1. Taxonomy (NCBI): domain Eukaryota; kingdom Metazoa; phylum Arthropoda; class Insecta; order Odonata; family Coenagrionidae; genus Ischnura; species Ischnura elegans. The sequence continues at coordinate 70,041,537 of NC_060250.1, forward strand.
GTAATGAGGAAGTGCTAAGAAGAGTAGGAGAGAAGAGAAGCCTCGTGAAAATGTTGATAAGAATACGGAACAACCTTAAAGGCCACATTTTGAGACATGATGGCCTGATGAAGACAATCGTCGAGGGGCAAGTGGATGGCAAGAACGGAAAAGCGATACCTCGAATGAAATATATGGAACAGGTAAATAAAGATGTGAAAGAGAAGAAATACGTAGGTGAGAAAAGATAAGCTGATAGGAGAATTGATAGGAGAGCTGCGTCGAACCAATCTTAGGATTGTTGACAAGTGATAATGGTAATGATGATGCGATAAGGTGAAAGAAAATAGGACTCACTGAGCATTAAAAATGGTAGTTCAATAAGGGAGGGGGAAAGGCTAGGTCGGATCTTAAATATCTTGCGGTAAATCTACCTTAACCGGTAAAAATACCTTAACTTGAAGAATGCCTTTAATAAATACCATTTCATCACTACGAGACTCTTCCTTCTCCTTGTCTTTCTACTTTTAGATTTTCCTTTTATTCTATTTCCACTGACATTCAACGCTAAGCGTTGGCCCATTACATGACGCTCCATATTTGCGAAGACTAAATCGCACGGCCCTATTTTCTCATGGAAGAATTCATCATTGTGTGGAGTCTCAAGTTTCCATGTTATCAATAGGACACGCTGTCCTCTGTAATACTAGCATCACATTTCTCATCATTGAGTGTGAGTGTCTTCCTTACTTACTTCTCTCTTTGCATAAATTTAATTTCTTTGTAGCTATTAGTTTCATGTCGTATAATTCTGTGAGACTGTACATGTGTTTTTCCCATGTCACATGAGCGCTGTGATTTTATTTATAGATAATTGATGGTAGCTTTTAATGTATCGAATCCTTATTTTATTGTAGCAGAATTTTTTCATGGGTACGCAGTTTTAAAGTGAAGTTCCGGGAAAGTGTCACGCACACCGGTGAGGTAATTGTTTTTAGCAATTATCAATTTAATTGCACTAAATATACTACTTTAGACGTAATGGTAATTGCAAAATTCCGGTAGGAATGAGATATTGTGCTTAACCATATGCAGATGCAAGTCATGTTTGTGATGTACTTTAAGCGTTCTTGTGTTTGAGTTATCAATTTTTTTCTACCGTATAGAATTTGAATTAAATATGTGCTAAATTCTCTCTACACTCGTACTTTGCTCGCTTGTATTGATTTTCTGCCCGATTGTTTTCGTTGTAAACCCTTGATATACCTGGCGTATAACTTAGATGGAAATGTTCTGCTGTCATCACCAGACAAACTTGAAGCATAATTAAAACATTCATATTCTCAGCATCTTAAGTTGATTAGTCTGCTGCGTCTTATCGCTGTTACGTGCATTCTTAGGTTCTTGAGTTACAAAAATTGGCAGCAGGGAATAAAACCTTCTCTCCGCAAATTTTATGAAATGGGTTAATTAGTGAGATATACAGCAAGTTAGTGAGTTAATATGACTAAATGAAAATTATTATATTTATTATAAATTCTCCTACCTAACTCTGAGGAAGGTGGTAATACGCCACCGAAAATTTAGTACTTACCATGAGCGTTTTTTATCTTTTGTGTACTGTGATTCTGCCCAACCTGGGGTTTTTTATGTTAATTATTATATTTTAGTTTTTACATCGAAAATATGCGCTTTTCTTCTCTTTTTCATGCCAAAGTGCTTATTAAAATTAGCAGTTGGTCTACTCTTGCTCAAATTTTGATTTGTGGAGTAATTAGCCTCCAGCGGCAGTGAAAACAAGCGTTCTTTGGGGATGTAATGCAATGCCATAGCTTTATAGACCCATTACCCTCGAGTCGTCTCTCGAGTTCCTAGTTCTTAAGAGCAGTGTGTGAAGAGGAGGTCTGGCCGTCTGCACCTCAGATTCCCACGTTCCTGGCTCTGCATCTGTCGGAAGTGGCCATTTCACATTCTTCTTGGTACTTCAGGGAAGGCTGGAAAAGACCTGCATTTAGGCGGGGACGAACTATATTTTTTGTCAAGACTTGGATGGGGAGAAGGGTGCAATCTGCGTAGCTCCGTCTACCGTTGGATCACCTCAAAACTGGTCACTGATTAGACTTAACGTCACGACTTTTTTAGACGCCTGGAAGTCCACCGGTTAGACGAAGGAAAATGATAAACAGTATAGTGCGAAGGTGTGCGAAGAGAGAAAAGGATAGTTACATTTCACTTAATGAAATTCACATCGTGCCTGAAGGCACACTTTAATTTATGCTAATGTCGCATGAGCTAATGAAGGGAATAGTTTTTATCTTATCGCAGTTTTATCTAATTGTGTTTTTGCCTGCAGTTTTATTTTCAGTTTTACTCTGCTGCGTTTTTTTGTGCTTTCTGGATTGAGGATAATAAATTGTACGGGTCCTCAAATTATTAGTCCGATTATCTGGTGGGTATTTAAATTCCGAGAGCTTGGCAAGTTTTTTCATCTGATTGAATTTTTAAGTTAAAAGTCCACTTCGATATATAATTATAGGAGCATTATAATGCTTAATAAGGGAGAAATAATCTAGTTTTCTTATGTTTTTATGAGGCAGCGTTGTGTGTGACACTGAGGGGTGGTTTTTGGTTTCTCTCCATGTAATATCGCAAATATCCTCGTGTTATGAATTATTTAGACAACATTACCAAATCCAAGTCTCTGCAGGCGCGTAGTTCTCGATTCTTGACTGAAGATGATGATCCTCGGAGGCTCGTGGAATCCTGAGTAATATGCAAATCCTTCGAGGCAGACGGTGGAGTTCCTCAGGCGTAGAGTTGTAATTTTATTTCTTATCATCCCGCCTTTTCGGGGGACGTTGCCATGGCGATCATCTGAATTTCCACGCCGGAGATCTTGCATTCGTATGCAGCCGGACCAATATTCCCAGGTGGATGGTATCTCATGATGTTCGGTGAAGATGGTGAATTCTAATTGCAGGAAGTACGTTGCTCCCTTTCGATCGAGGGTAGGTTAGGGACTCAGCCTCTTATGCATTTATCGAAAGGTGTTATGTTTTCGTCTCATTTTTTGAGTGGGAGCCATTCAAAACGCGACGTCATTTAGTGAGAAAAGTGGTGTATGAAGTCGTTGTGGTGAAGCACATCAATAATAGTTTTGCCAATACTCTACTGTGCCCGTGATTATATGGTTACCTCGGCTAATTCATGTTTATAGGCGAACTATTTGATCTAACATGAATAAAAAAACTGATTCAGTAAGCAGCTCAATTTATCGAGTATTTCGCTCAGATGTTGTACTTTAAACCGTACTGTTTCTCTCTTTAAATTGCAAGCATTTGCATTTCGTTGGTGCCTCTTTTACTTCTCAACGTGCTTAAGGGAAAAATTGTATGTTTTGGGGTAGTGTCCAAACTTATATGCTAAATTACTTAATTCTATTTGATTGATTTGAATAATGTTTCCTACCAGCAATATCGTTTCTTGTTCTGTGAAGTGGCTGCATTCATTCAGGCAGCCAGTTAGAGCTTCAGTGGCATTTTGAACCTGCAACAACATTCTGTTGCTAATGTGTCAAAAATTGAGGCGGCACCATAGGAAGGAAAAATATAAAAGTAATACCTGATTTAAAGTTCGGCCACATTTTCGAACGCAAGTTAGTTGCATAACGTGATTCATTCTACACATGCACCGATAGAAAAATACTTTTTCTCTTAAAGGAAGACTTAGGTCACTACTCCCTTGTTTTTTGACCCTTCCGCAGCCCTATTGATGATTAAATCTGCCAATATGTGGTATTCCTTACCTCCCAATTTATCCACCTTCTTCAAGCTGGCATTTACAATTCTGTTTATTGGGCTTATTAACGTTTCTAGGAATTGCGTGTCGAAATATATTTTCCCCGTATCCCAAATCTCGATTCACGTAACTATGCTACGAGGAAAGTAAACACATTTTACGAGGTAAATTGAATTTAAGGATTTCAGTATTGGCAGTTGCCATTGGAGGCTTTTAATTTGTTTCGACTCGGTGTGTGCCTGTCATTTTCTCATCGAAAATTACATTGCTTTCTTGAGGTTGATTGAAAATCTTTTTTTTAAACTTAAACCCGCATTGCTTTGTTTGGTATGAATCATTCATTGGCTATTTTCGGCGCGGAGCTCTTACGAACTTTAAGGAATAAATTACCCGGAACTCAGCGGTTGTTTTGTGTGTGCCTTCCAACGGTACAACTTCGAACTCCAGCATTTGAATACCCACCGCAGATCAAACGATTTCTGCCCACTTTTTTGAGCCGCCGATCTAATAAATTCAGCACCATCTCTTTTAGCCAGGGTCGTCAAAAAAATGCAGCGACGCGTCCTCTTACATGAAAACAAAGTCCCCGGACTGAGGAGGAGAGGACACGTTTAATGGGGCGCCTTTGTTTTAGTGGCCAATATACCCTCCCCTCCAGAAAATTTTTCCGAGATCTCCTACATCTCCTCTTTTGCTTCCGAATAAAGGGGTCACTCGAGCGACTAGAGGGTTGGATGGGGGGGGGGGGGTGAGTGCGCGATGCGATGCAGTGTGTCCCATCTTTCCCTCCCACCAGTTATAGAGGATGGGGACTACCCCCCCCCCCTTCCCTTTACTCTATTTCTCATTCCCGAGGTCTTCGTACTCCGAATTCGTTTGCCCAAGGTAAACGCCCTCTCAAGGAAACGATGCTGTCGTCATCATCGCCTTCCTCCTACTTCTCCCTATTTATTTTTCTATCCACCCGCTCTCCCGTCATTTGGTCTCCTCAGTGCTTGGGCCTTCGCGTCCTCTTTCGTCCTTTGGTGGTCCTTGTTAACCCTCGTTTCTCTCTCATGCCATTTCAGTGCTCATCTCTCTTCCTGAAACTTGATGTTATAAGAATGGAATTTTCCATCCTCGCAAATGAGCTGAAGTAAAGAGTGAGGCCGCATCTTGGAGGGTTGGTTGAAGGGTTGAGCTTGCCGATTCTACGATCAGGTTTTACCATTATCAGGATAACTTAAAACTTGTATTGATTACCAGAATGAATTAAGGCAATACTTAAATACTCTTTCTTGAATATTTTTGGCTAATGGGAATATCGTGCGGCCGCATAATAGTGGGGTGGGATGAAGGGCGTGAGCAGGGGTCTTCGTATTCTTTTGGGCCCGATTTTTACACTTGAGGTCAATCTCCTGCAACCCCCAATAGGAGGGCCCCTACTCACGCCCCTCTTTCCATGGGAAGGCATCACCCAATTCTCATTGGCCAAAGATGTTGATGGAGCAGGATTTAAGTAATTACCTGCATGAATTAAAGTAGCTAACACAGCTTTAGTGGTATCCTGGCTAAAGTAGCTAACACAGCTTTAGTGGTATCCTGGTGCTTCAATATCTTTTACCGAGTGGTTTTTCGGCTAGTTGGTGGCAATCGTACCGAGAAAAAAATGAAAATCTTGCTATTTATTTTATCTGTACCACCAAGCTCTCTATCCTTGAGTCTTTCCAAAACAGGGCCTTCGAGTCCTCTATCGCGCGGCCCTCATGTACCCTCAGAACGTCTCTCTCATCCTATTCCCTCATCAATCTCAATTATTTTGTTATTTTTACATTTGCGCCCCGATGATGTCGCCATGGATCCTGTCCTCCCCTTCCACGGAGTCTATCATCTTTGTGGAGTCTTTTTATGAAGCCCTCTCTCTCTTCCTTGAGCAGTGCATCCGACGCGACATGGGGGAGTGAATTTGAGATTTGACTGCGTATTCTCCTCTGGAGGAAAATCTCCCTCTTCTTTAGGCGCCGAGTGCCAACACGACCGGACGTTTCATGATCCGTGAGCCCTAATTTATTTTTTTTGTTTTCTCGCACAGCGCAGGGCTCAGTGTTAGTTTTTGTGAGGGTGGTGGTGGAAGGGGGTTTTAATTAAGTGCACCAATTAGTCAGCTAGATTCGTAATAAATTGGTGCGGATGAGCTTTCCTGCTCTTGTCACCCCCTCTTCATTGTGCTCTAGGACGTGGGAGTCTCTACGTTTGAAATAATAACGATGACAGTCGCGTGCTTTAATTGTGTTCCGTCTCAATTGCGTATTCAAGATGGGTAGAAGGACTGCATGGAATAAAATTTGGGGCAAGAATTACGTGGGAAGTTCTCGGAAGCAGCTGAAACGACGAGTAATGAATAGGTATTATTTTTAGGGAGTTGGGGTGAAATACCCTTTTTATATTTTGACGTATCCCATCTCCTTTTTAAAAGAAAATTTGGGCAGTAGACTGTGTTAAAAATAAGGGCGTGAGAAGCGAAAGGGTACAAGTGACTTCTTTTCTAAACAGTTCGGTGTTGATATAAGACATATACTAAAACTTCGTGACTTAGGGTACGAGTGAGTCTTTGTTCTGGGGTAACATCGAGTAGTGAATAAAATGCACTATTAAATATCTAGTTAACCTCGTTTGTTTTCTTTACCTAATTTCTATACCCAACTCTATTTTGAAAAAAATCATGTGTACCCCTTGGCTTCTCACCCCGTCATTTGTGTTATTTTTTCGCGGTTCATGTGGCTCTTTTTGGGGTAACATTCCCAGCGCGGCACGTGGCCAGTGAAATTTTTCGGATTCGGGTTTTCCTTGTTGTGGTAATGGGTTTCAGGGAAAGAGGGGCTCATTTGAAGGTGTACAATTAAGAAAGTATCTCCCAAAAATATTGGTTACTTGAACCTACTTACCCTCACCTCTCTTTAAGGCCTAAATTCATGTCATTAGGTTGGACACGGAAATATTCGGAAGGAGAACTGTCAAGATTTTTGAATTTCTTATTCGCATTTCTAGTGTCTTTTTCAATTTTTTAAGACCATTCTAGTTGGTGCAATGGGGTAAAGTTAGGTAATATCTCTGTTAAATATTGAATTGATGACATATACATGAATAATCATGCTTATAATGTAAATGTTTTATCCCGGCGTATTACCCGAAATTCTGACGAATATTAATGGTCATTAAGTCTAAAAGCGTAGTCTGTGCTTTAGTCAGTCGGAAGGTCTGGCTGGGAACTAAGGAAGCCAAATAAGTGTTGTACTGTTTGAACTAAATTTTCTTGTTTTAATCACATGTTCTTTCCCATGTTTTATTCTTATACTAATGGTGACTTTCTTTCATTCTAGGTAATGTTCCTGTTCAGATTGCTGCTGAACAGACTTGATCCGTAAATAATCTACGTGAGTTGTTAATTTTTTTGTTTTTTTTATGCACGTAAATATTGTCCTTGAGGTTTCGTTTCCTATGTTTCTTCTATTGTTGGTGGTCAATTTACCGAAGACTGTTTTTACCTCAAGTTTTTGTATCAATCTATACTATAACCATCTCTTTTCAAATTTTTATTATGTATTATTTGTTACGTGAGTTCTTAATTGTCGTCATTAACTCATATGTTGCGTTAAATCACTAAAATGCCGTTTTTTGTTATATTTTCCGATCCATAACTTTCTCTACTTGCTTGAATTAATATATTCATTATAATTTCCGGTTCGAGATGAATTATGAGAATGCTTGGATGGAATTTTTTTGTATTTTTTTTATTGCGGTAAGTATAAATTGAGGTTAATTTACTGACATGATTTTTGCTTCTCTTACGTTTCGAGAAGTCAGTTTCTCTATGACTCACTAAATGTCTTGAGGTCCTAAAAATGTCCTTTGAGATTGGAAACGCTTAATTAATCGTGCGTTTTTTTTGGGGGGGGGGGGGGAATAGCTTAATTATTCGCCCTCTCGAATCTAATTATATCTTCGCGCAATTATTTTCATTTAATTCGGAGGTGAAAGCTTAGAAACTCTTTCGAATTTTCTGTAAGTTTTGACGTGAAGGTTGTGCTGATGAACTCAAATCGTAATCAAGCCTAGTTTCACGTAGTTACACAAAAATACTTGTTTCTGATGGTATAGAATATCCTTTTTTCTGAAGGTATGAAGAACAGACAAGATCTGCCATCACGACTTTCGGCGTAATATAGCAATTTCAATGCAGCATGAAGGTTTCCACCATTATTTTGAGATAACTTGCCCTTGGAGCCGACAATGCGAGAATAGATTGAACTCTGTTTTGCCGCAGGATTGAAATGGGCGGCGAATAAATAGAAGAAGCATTTTTAGTTTTTTTTCTTGTCATTTACATACGATTGCACAGTTTATACATAATGTTAATTTGTGTTCCAGAAATGAATGATGCCTGTGATTGAAATCGGAGTCCTACTTATACATCCTATAAGCCTTATAATTGGGGTATTTAAGAATCAAAATGATTGTTTCTTTTAAGTTTAATGGTTTCAGCAACTGTCAAAATTCAATTCATGATGATCTACCACATTTTCTGATTAATTCAAAACTTCGGAATTAATTCAAAACTTCGGAATAGTTTTATGTATTGGAAATCCGCGTGAAGTCTCGTATGTACTCCATTCTTTAAATGAATCACTGACTGGGTTAACCCATGGATTTTTATGAATTGATGAGATTTTATTTGTGGAAACTGAAGCAATGGATAGCTGTCAGCTAAAAAGAAAAATAAGAGATTTTTGTGATACCTCTAGTTTACCTCCCGGTGATGGATGGTGGTTTTGGTTGGCTCGCCTTGTTGAAATTCAGGTCTTCGAAAGCCCTGGTTTTCCTTCGTTTTATCCCGGAGGAAGTGAGTGCCCGTGCTACCCCCCCCCGTGAAGAATAACGACCTAGCCGAGGCGACGGAGGGACCGGACTGGTATAGCACCGCCAAAGCCACCACGCTAGTCCTCGGCGCGAGAATGAATGTGCTCGCGAAGGTAGAGTTATGGCCTCGGCCGCCATCGTGCCATCTTTAATCATCAAATTAAGAGAAGGGGGAGAGTGGAGAATACTGCCTCAAGCATATATATATATTCGCGAGCGTGGTTGAAGGGCTCGCGTCTGGTTGGAGTGGGAGTGAAGGGTTGGGGAGAAGAAAGCGTGGTGAGGGTTAAGGCATAAACGGCTCTCCCCCTCGAGCGTTTTATCCGCCGAAGCAAGCAAGCGGGACTGTGGTGGCTGTGTCGCGGGGACTAATCCTTTAAGCTGTAATTTATTAATTTAATCTCTTTCTTGCCTCGTGGAAGTTGTCTCTCCCCTGGAGACCATTTTTATCTTCCCCAACTGCCTTAATCAAAATTATCAAGTTACTTTGTGGTATTAAAGTTTTGAAGAGTGGGATATTTTTGGAGTTCATGGTGTAAGATTTTGTCCAATTATTTCATTTTCCGTAGCAATTGTCCCATGCTGTATAGTCTTTGCAGTATAGTATTGAAATGTTAAGCCGTCGGTTGTGTGATCATTGTTAAGCGGTGGAGAGGTTACCCTTTACTCGTGATATTTTTTTACCTAAGCTTAACTACTTGTATAATTCGGACCTCTCTCATTATGCAAAAAAATTTTGCTGAACGTGAGAATTTTCTGTCATCGGGTTTAATTTTAGTAGAATTTATTAAGTGTAGAATATTTAAGTTACAGTCTATCACTTGTTTCTTTAGTAATTAACTCACCGAGTTTAAGGCAAGCCTTCAGGATTCATTGCGATATGTTTATGGGATATCTAGAAATCTGAAGTTATGGTTGATGAATTTGTGTTTTACTTAGGTTATGCTCTGCATTACGTGGGTAATTTGACTTAGGTGTGGACTGTATCGTTTTGCAGGATCATCCAGTGGAGAATTGGATCTGTCACCAGCAGCACGTCACTGGAAACATCAGATATTAATTTTTTTGTTTTTGTTGAATTTTCCGGCTTCAGTTGCCATTGTACATGGTGGTACTATTTTTTAAATCCATTGCCAGAAGAGTCTTCATTGTTCTTTAGAATATTTTAATGAATGACTTGGAAAAACTTGCGATGGAAAAAGGACAAATACTCCTAGTATTCATGAAACTGTACTTCTTCATGGTTGCCATTCTTTCTTTAGGATAGTAACAAACCCTGTCAATGCGGCTTTGTGGTGCTATTTCGTGATATGAAATTTTGATTACACTCTCTCGCTCTCAGTACTTTTTCTGTTATCAAATTATTTTTAAACTAGCATATTGAACCGTATATTTGAGAGGTAGTATAATCAAGGACCCACTATTATGTCCACATTTTTTTGTTTACCGTCCTAAGTAGCGACAAACTATGATCTTGATAATGATGTCCGAAATCTGGGTCGGCAAATAAAAATCTGAGGACAATGCAAAAGGGTATCTGTGATTATGAAACCCGTCTCACAGTTCCACAAAATATCGCATACTACCCATAAGCTGAGAGATGTTTATTAATAATAACAATTTCCGTCGAATTGTTTACATTTTAATCAAAATTAATTGGGAATTAGTGATTTTTTTATTGTTTGAAATAATGATGGTCGCGTGGGACGTAGTTTATTTATCCACCGTTTCATCTCTGTGATAGTAACTAGAATTGTTTTTTTTTCTTCTAATAAAGAAGGATATATCCGTGAGTTGACCTCGCATGTTGTTCCATACCGTCTAAAGTCCATTTTACATGGGACACCTTACATGTAAATGAAGGCGCAGTTAAAGTTTCGTTGTGAAGCGGTGAATTGCCAGAACGCTTGCGAGAATGCAGGGACGTGTGATGGCAATATAGCCCCTTTTTTCATTTCGTTCGTGCATTCGCGAAATTGATCACTATAATGAGATATTAATGCAGTTATAACATGCGCAATTACGTTACTCGTTTAAAACGGCGTTTATTTTCATTTTCGTGCTCCATCATCCCGTTTCTACTCTTCAGAGAGTGGCTTCTCCTCTCTCTCGGAATTTGAAGGTCGTGGATCGATTTCCCTTGAATTAACGACTTTTCGTCTCTCTCTCTTTCCCGCTCCTTCTTCACACATCCACGTGTGGCATTTTTGGCTTTAACCTTAGTGCGAGACGTAGTTGACCTTCAGTCTCCTTTTCCCAAACCCTTTTCCGTCTTGCTGCGTACTTTCCCTTCCTTCTCCTCCTCCTCTTCACTCCCACCCTCTTCGTAACCGGTAAACTCTTTCCCTCTCTCTCTCTCTCCGGGTGGCTTCACTCTTTAAATGTCAATTACTCCCTGCGATCTGCCCCACGTATTCCTCATCCCCCCTCCGCCCCTTTCTGCCTCAACTCACTTCAACGCTCCCCTTCAGATTCCCCAAATCTACCCTCGTTTCTTTTCGCGTCGGGGTTTTAAATGTTCCAAAAACACGTATTTACCTATCTCTCACATCCTTAGGAAATGTGGGTATGTTAGGGAATGGTATTCGTGTCACCGCTATGTAACTGAAGCATCCACGAAGGGAATTTGGAACCTTGATTTGTGTTTAAGGTTAATGGGATAGGCTTTGAAAATTGAGTCGAATTGTGTAAGTTTATGCATAATCGAGATTATGACTTATGTTTCCATTGATTTATTTTCCACCAGTAAACACGCCTCCATCCATAAAAAGCCCGTGCCTAACCAGTTCAGTGATTCTTTTAAATATGGGGTAGTTGCGAGACTTCGATTCGAATTCCGATGCATAAAACCATCCCAAAGTTAAGAAGATGATTACTTTATTATTAGGTCGAGTATCGTAGGTTCTGTTTGGTTATGATGGAGAATGTAAATTTTTTAATGAAATAGGATTCAGAAATATAGGAATTCAATAGAATATTGTCCGAAAGAAATGCTATTTAAAATCATTTTTCTTGTAAATCAACTACAGATTTAAATGAGAACAAAATAAATGATTTGTGAGGCGATTCTTACTGAAATTTTTTTAAAACTTTGAATAAATTATAGCAATAACATGGCAAGAAGATGTAAATTACTTGACAAGTCGAAACCGGACGAAAATAAATTTGTTTGCAGCTACTAAGTTATTGTTTTCATTTGTTTAAAAAAATACATTTTAGATCATTATGACTCAGTAAAAATGTATTTTGCTATGGTTTTGGGTAAAAAAGTTTTTGCGTTTGATGTTTTATGAAATTTTGTCATGTAATCGATCGGAGAATGGTCGTAATGTGAATGATAAAGAATCAACATCGGTGCTTATTTCTTCTAATGCTGGATCAAATATTGAGAAATGGCTTTGAAAAGGGAGCTAATCAGTTGAGTGGCTATACCACTCATTAGCATCATCTGTAATTATTACTTTGTCTTAAGCGAATACGTGACATTCTCCGCCTCTACCACTAATTGAACTATTTTTTCCATGATTTGGTATTCATTTCTGCTTAAATGGTTGCCCCATAAATTTTCTTAACCGATCAAATGGCTAGCCCCATCTTCATTCTATAAACTGGCTATTTGGTGCGCCCATACTCGTTTCCTTGGTGCACTAACTTTAGATTTTCGTTGGAACAATGTGAACGTGTGATTCTCTGTACTTCTACCCGCGTCAATAGTAAATTTAATGGAAATACATAATCTAATAGACCGAAGGTCGCGGGTTCGAGTCCCACCTGGATAGGTTGCCTCTATCCAGGACACAGGTGTATGTAATTTTCCATTGCTAGTTTTTGAAGCCCCGGATGAAGTAGCCTCACTGTGCTGTTTTCGGGGGTAATTGAGATAAATAAAAATTTTAAAAAATTAAAACAAACGCTTCTGTTGTGATCAGCCAATCAGATGCGACAAGTGATCTAGGTTTTTTTTACCATTTCCATCTTAGTCCCGTACGCAAAAGCTGAAGTTGTTACGTGATCGTATTTAAATTTCCTCTATGGTCTAAACGCGTTTTTTTTCTGCTTCATTTTCGCCCGTCATTTTTTCTTCTCCACTCCATCATCAAGCTCTTTTATTTCTCGCACCATCGAGGCCACTCGACTCTTGAGCCTTCGTCGTCCTTTCCCTCTGCTTAAAGCTCTTTCTTTCCCACGCTCCCTCCCACCTCTGTAGTCTTCCCTCAGTTTTAGTGGTCCCTTATTTTAATATTAAGTTTTTATTCCTCCTCCCTCCCCTCATAATTTTCCCCTTTTCTCAATTCTCGCTCCGTGGTGTTCTCAGTCTTCACTCTTCCTTTTTAGTCTTAAGAACTTACTTGAACCACTTGTCGCTCTCCGGGTTGTTTTCTCCCCGTTAATTTTCGGCCCTCTCTTTCTCCCTCCCTATACTTACCTCTGGTTGCAGTGCTCTCGGCGTTTATTTGACCTCCCCCTACGTTTCTCATTACGAATCTCCTTTGGCAGTCGGTTATTAACTAATGCGGCCAAATTTGGTGGTTAATCTTTCGAAAGTACCGTTCGTTGATTTGACTTGGTGAAACTCTTGGATTCAAAAACTTTCTTCTGCATAGGGAGCGTTGGAGCCCACTGGGTAGAGCTCTTGGTTGCTGATCGATAGGTGTCAATCTCGGTTTAAGCCTTTGGACATCTTAAATCAAAGAAATTATATAAGTGCCAAGTGTCCCAGGGAAAAGAACGCCCCACCCTACCCTGAACGTGTGAAGTTCACACGCATTTCGTCAAGTCCGGGGTGAAGTCTACTGTCACCCAACCAAACCAACCTTCGGATTGGATCAATGAGTGAAAATAGAATATTTCTACAGAAACATAGATTGTGTGTGAGGATAAATATGGATAGTCCCAACCCATTTTTCTAGAGGAATACTGGTCCTTAAAAGTCGCATTTACATCAATTCCTACTACCTATTATCTATCCTTTGGCTTTTGTGAACTAGGCGGCTCGAGAAATTTAGATTGCTTCCTGGATTCTTCTTTTTGAAACATTTCTCCGGGAAATAGAACTTTTGCACCGGTCAGATTGTGTCAATATGTCACGGGTCATATGAGTCATATCTGTAGCCTCTCTGCATCTCCGAAATTTCTATCTTCCTCCTACTTAATTTGCTGCAGTCTTTTTTTATGCAGCCTGCGTTGGTTGGCCTTCTACCAACTTTAGGTGCTCTATTTCCATGGAATCCTCCATTTCAGTGCTCCGATGCATTTGCACGGTCGACTTTCCAATTTTTTTTCACACGGTTCTTATTTTTGGGGTGATACTAGCTCACCCTTGCGTTTCCGCGGCCTATTTTCTGCCTAGGAATCCAGATTCCCTCATCAACGGTGGTAAATTGATGTCGGGGATTATGAGGAAAACCTGAGTGTGCGAAGAGGGCAATTTTCACGGTTGAGAGGGTGGATAAAACCTCTTCCGATGATCGGACGCTGTATATTTTTTTCCTCCCGTCATTACGTGCTATTGAACTCTTTGGGATGCTGGGTTTGGGGTTATGTCTCAGCCATATCGTGGGAATTTTGGCCCTGTGAACATTCTAATTTCCGATTTGGATGAAAAATACTTTTTATTTCGTCCCGCTCAAATCGTGTTCAATTCGTGATTTTTTTGTATGTTTTCCCACTAAGGGCTAGTTCTCACTCCCTTTATTTTTTTTTAATTTTGTTGCCACTTGAATTTTTTGGGAAGCTGGATTAGCGGTGAGATTTATTTTTTTCACGTTGCATCGCCTGCCGGTGCTCGAACGTTACACATTTTCCGCATCCTGAACGCAGCGCAGAATGGAAGCGCTATTTTCTCTCTCTCTCTTTCTGTCTCTCTAGATGCTCTTTTTATCGGTTCGCCCATCCTCCCACAGAGTCATGTTTTATTTTTTTTTTCGGCCAGTCCAGTTCGTCGAGTTCTCATTCTCTCTCACTCCTGATTCTGCGTCATGCCGTTCGGAGGCGCCTCACTCGCCTTTCGGGTGTGTTGGTGTACGCGACTGGGTGCATTCCAATGGACTCAGACGTCGGCCGCGGTGGCTTCATCCCTCCCCTTTGTTGTTCCCTGCTTTTCTTAGCGATTTATTTATCGCCGTGGTCCTCATCCCCAATGTACCTGTATCTCTCGCTTTCTCGTCCCGTCGATCCCGATTTCCTTCATGCCTGGCGATGGGATCGGGTCGGTATGGTGGTTTAAGTTAAGAAAGACTTAACCTGCGAACTGAATAAAATACAAAGGAAGGCTGCGCGGTTCGTCATAAACTGCTGCGGGCGTACAGACAGCGTTTCCCCGATGTTAAGCGAATTAGGCTGGGAGCCGCTGGAGACTCAGATGCTGCGCGCAAGGCGTAGATTGCTTGGACAATTGGGAATGAATATCTTTAAGAGCGACACGGAGATCATAATATTAGAGCCACACTATATTTCCTGGTCCGATAGAAGCGATAAATTAAGAGAGATGTTTTGCCGAACGGATAGATATGGGAATTCGGTTTTTCCCCGAACCATAAAGGACTTTAATAAACGCTAGTCCCAACTTCGTTAGAGCACTTCATTTTTATGCGTGAACGGCTGGTGTCCTAACGCTATCTGCCACACGCCTTTTAGGCGGCTTGCGGGGTATTATGTAGATGTAGATGAAGTGCTGGCTTCCCATCCAGATGGTCCGGGTCCAAATCCCGTCGGTGGCAGAAGAGGCTGCTCGATCCCTACTGGAGTATTGAAATGTTAAAAACTTTTTAATTCCACATACATGTAATACTGTACGATCTAAGTTTCGACGTGGGACGACATTTTAAGAAAGGCGCCTAGGAGACCACGGCCTAACGTCCCATCCGACGGACCGAGTGCTGCAATTGAAGTGCCCTTTACAAAACACTCAAGTTGGGTCCGCTGTATCGGGCGTTGTCTGTTGACTTCATGGAACCTACCCAACATTAAAAATGTAAAAAAGGGACATAGGTTTCGATGTGGCACTTACATTGGCTGGTACATTAGCATCGAAGGCTGTGAATATATCAAAGACTGGAGCAAAAAAGGTGGAAGTTCGAGCATTTGTATCAACAATGTGTGAGAAGGGCCACGGTTATTATAATAGAGCATTTTCTTGACGGCTGCTGAATGTGCTTCCATAAGCCACGTATGTAAATGGAATAAACACTATTCGCCATTCGTGTCTCTGAAGGATAGTACGAACAGAAATGCAGATTTTCACGGGATAGTAAATCATAATTAGCGTTTTTCTCTGAAATTTGTTTTATTGATGACGCATTCTGTCTAATTCGTAACTTTTCAACGCTATTACTTACAGTAATACAATCCAATACTGCAGATATTGAGAATAAATAGATCGTTCTGCGCTCATTGCCCCGCTGCGAGTATTTTTAAGAACCATTAAAAATGGGTCCGAGTGGGCAGTATAAATAAAGCTTCGATGGGACATATTCGGGCCTCCTCTACATGGTCACCTTGGAAACAACCGGGATCGTGTCCATGCTCCGGTACCAGGAAGAACTGTGTTACTCGGTGTGAAGTTACCCATTATTGCTTGTTTCTACTGTCCTCGCACGCTACTCTAAGCATGTGATGTTTCATAGTATTTTTGTTCGCAGGGCGAAATTATGATAATGATTTCATCTTATTTGAATTATTTTAATTATTGAAAAAAATACAGCCTTCAAAATTATTGTCCTTACTCATTGCATTTTGATGATTCTCTGCCTACAAATAAAAAAAAATTGGGTGCAGAACTTTTACAAACTAATTTAATCTATGCCCTTTTCTCATATTTTAATGTACCTAGAATAACTTTGTTTACTATTGTTACTGATTAAATTTGCAAATGAGAAACTGGGTTGGAGGGAGAGGCAGGAGAAAGGGAGGTGTCAAATAGCTCCCTCGAGGAATCGACCATAGGTGATGCTTAGTCCAGGTTCGACTTTATCCTCAACTACTTCTACCGCTCTTCCACCCTCACATACAGGGTCTGTCCGAGAAGTAAGTTGAATGATCCGGCGCCGTTAGAGCCATTTCCATCGTTTTGGCGTCCTCGCCAAATCTGACCTAGAAAATAGAAAATCAAGTCTCTCTCTCCGGTGTAGAGCGAAAAGATCTGATTGAGAGTGGAGACGGCGTGGTGTCGCACCAATGCATGCGTCTACCCGTTTGATATGATGCGGTAAATATATCACACCTAATCCCCTTTCCCTCCACTTTCGAGATGACTGGGCCCGTTTTTCACCCTCTTTTGTTTTTGCAGCAGTTCGCATAGGTCGGGGACGAGAATTCCCTTCCGTCCGGTCGTCTCCCCTTACTCCCCCCTCTTTATTTAGGCTCGGATTATACGATTCGCTTTTGTTTTTGTTTCTCTCCCCTCCCTCTACGAGCTCGGAAGTCTCCCGGCGCATCGGTCGCGTAGGGTCATTTTCGTTCTCCCGTTGGCTTAATTTATCCTCCTCTGAAAGGCTTTATATTATTATTTTTTTCTTGGCGCGGGCTCACGAAATCGGTTGCAAGCACATCCTGGGTGAAGATATATATTCCTCAGGGACCTTCGCTTAGAAAATTGATGCATGGTTCTGTCATACGTGCGGCATTGTCCTCTAATTTACGCTGCAAATATCGATAAGGTGAATTTAATAAGTGCATTCTCGAGTGCGTTTCTCCATAGAGGGTTACCATGCTTATGGCCATTTGAGGTTTACCTAGCTCATTCGTACTTCGAAGTCAGCTTTCTAAATCATTGCAACATGACCGTATTTATTTCGAAAACTAATCCTTATAGAGGAGTAGCAGTCGACGTGAATATTATTTTCCGAAGTGTCAGTTCTAAACCATTGATTTTCCCGCGTTATTATTTAATGGAAAAGGAGTAGAAAAATAATGAATAAGTGGAGTACTAAAATTTCTACATTTGAAAAGTTTTGATCGGGCTTGGACGAGAAAACGGAAGTGTCAAAAAGCTTCCTCGAGGAATCGACCAATCGGTGCTGCTTAATCCAGGGTGGGCCTACCTTCAATTACTTCTACAGCCATTCGGGTTGGAATATTGCGTAATTGTACTTTGTTGACTCCTCTTTTCCAGCTTGACGATTTGGACCATTCTAATTTTCGTTCCTAATTTCATTTTTTACGAAAATGTAAATTTTTCGTGTAAACTTCTGGTTAGCAGAATGAGGTCATCCGCTCAGACACGAAATCGCGTTTTATTTATTTATTCTTCCACCATCGAATACGGTACCGTTGGCGTTTTACATCGGGTGTTTTTATTTAATTTAACAATCAAATATACACGGACATCCCTCCCCTGGACAGTGGGACCTACCCCGGAGGGACTCGAACCCGCGAACTCTTATGTGGCAGGCAAGGACTTACTCCGCCGCCACCGAGGCCGGCGATTCATCAAGCGGATTCGGTAAAGAGAATCGAAAGATGAGTTTTGGCGAAAAAAGTACTCCTTCTCCATTCAGCTATTCTGTATCAACACTTTAAAATGAGAAAGCGCAAAAGTTACCTCTCACTTTTCATCAGTTTGTGGCGTTACTAGAGTTTCAATTTATTATATCATGTAGGGAGAACCTTTCATTGGGAAGGAACCCCTTGCAAGAGCATAAACAACAACGTACCGCGCGAAGCTTGTGCATAAGGCCGGAGGAGTACATGGGAAGCAATGCCATGCCCGGCACGAGTTTGTGACGCCATCAACTTGTCAGTGAAAGGATTAAAGCCGTCGATTTACCACCACTAGTGAATCGATAAGTAGTCGAAGGATCGAAAAACGGAAAAATACGGGGCTTTTATCATGTAATATCACAATCGACGTAGGTAAAAATAGTGAACTAGCCCATTTGCCTTCTTCTCCTGAGATTCCTTAATGCCAATAACTTTGTTTCTCTCAATTTTATTATGTGCGAACGTTGTCCCCCGGAGGTATTGTCATTCTCTGCTGTCACGTCAACCCATGAGTGCGAAGCTACACCTGTTCCCGCGCTGGGAATGGGTGACACGCAAACCTATAAATAATCTCTCCGCGACGAGAAAGGCTCTTGCTCATTCGGATATGCATATATGCGTAAGGGACTGTTGCACCACCAAGTGTCACTCAACTGATAGAATGTCGTGTTCGCTGTCTCCTTCGTCACTGGTCTCGCGGACCAATTTATTCCTTACCGCAACTGGATCCCGGTCGAGAAAGTTATGATTACCATTCGAGGGTTGCAAAATTTCCCCTCCCCCCTCATAAGAGGCCAAGCCGTGTTGGAAGGATTTTATTTCTTTTTTAAATCTTGCTGGTTTGTGCCTGAATCCGTTCCATTGTAATACTCGCACGAAAGCCATTATGGGTGTGTTCTATCATCTGTATCCATAAAGGCGTGCTGCATACTAATTTTTGTTTTCGTGCGTATCCATTATTACTGATTTATGAGTCCGCTAATATTCGACGCTAAGGTGCTTCTTTCATGATACTTAGTGTTTTCGCCGCTAAATGTTGACCTCATTAAATTAGGTCGTGAACGAACTGATGTGGGTTAAAAAGATTATCCGTAAAATATTATGTCAAGTTTTTTAGATTATGCCTCTAAAGTTCGGGTCGAAATGCTTCTCTCATTATGTTATCTATCATGTCCAAATTTCTCTCCGTGGAAATATTTCTTGATAAAAATAGTTTTCTCCTGTGCAGTTGTACTGTATTAAAAGTATACTACAGCTTTAGCTCACTATAGCATTTCATATGCTGAAATCCACATGGCTGCATATGGCGGTAATTCTGGAATTTTAATAGATATAGTTGTAAAATGATAGATCAAATTTAAATGGTGCACTTTCTCTGTAAGCATTTTTACCGTTGAAAGTGCTGAAATAGTAAATAGGTAATTGTTATGTATGCTGGAGTTTGCAGACATCCTGCGTGGTAAGGTAGTGATATATTAATTTACTTCTTTTCTATTTTAATGCTGAATTCGTTCCTAGAGCATCTCTAACTCGATTAATATGGTGCCGCTTTATGACAGAAAAATGGAATAAAATAACGGATAAGTAGTTATCGTGTGTTGCTCCTTCTCTCGTTTTTTTTCCTTTCTCAGTGAAAAGCTACGTAAAATTCATGGACTGTTGTAAGAAAATTTGCACTTTCTTGGTTAAAGTTGAACATTTGTTACATTAGCATAATTTTGGTGCTGTTTTCAATACTCAACGGTGTTCCAACTGTCCGTTATTTGCCGCTCTATTGTGTTGGGTAGCATATGAAACTATTCGCTTTTAAGTTGATTTTAGAGGTGTCTAATACAGTTGTTAGGGGTATTCACCTCTTCTAGCGAAGACATGTGTTCCACCTATGCCTAATTTGCGAATGTTGCTAGCTGCTATCACTCGAGGGATCTTTCACTTAGTGGCCGGAAACGCTTTGCGAAGTCAACCCTATCCGTGAGAACTTAGGTGTGTAGAGGGGAGAAACTCCTATTGAATTTGAAAGCAGCGGTTGGGGCGAGTGACGGTTTGAAGTTTAGTTAAGAGTTTGAATTTAATTCGACTTCCCATTTTAATTCGAAATTCTCCCTGCACTCATGTTTGCTTTCTTTCGTAAAAAATCTTATACATGACCGTGAATTCGACCTTGTATTGACTTCACAGGAACTTGAATATTATGCAAAAATATTCCGTCGTTCATAAAACGCCTATTAAGCTTTAATATGGAGATGATTTTTGCTAAAAGTAATATTCATCGACGAGCTTCTCTCTCCTAAATTCCATATTCAGGCATTCGCCGTAGCATAAAATTATTTTTTCCAGTGAGTTATACAATCTCTTTAACTTCCATGGCAAGATGTTGAAAAAAAATCTGTCGCGTCTTAGAATTCGGGTATATTTCCCTAATTCAATAACATATTTAATTATTTCCTCGTAGATGGCTGCTTTGCTACTCCCTGCGTTAATATATTTTTTCTCCTTTCTCCGCCTATTATGATCTTGTGTAATGGTGGTTTTTGTATGGTCATTATCTCTGGGCGCATTTTAATCCATCGCTTTTGCTTTCAGTAAATTTATTACCTTTCCTCGTGTTCTATTGGTGTTACACATTTTTTGCCTTCTCTTGCTATTGCCATGCTCATTCTGGGAATGTTATTATTCGAGAGGAAGCTCGAGTTTATGAAAAATAGGTAGGTAATAAGTTTTTTTTATGATTATGATATATATTACTCCAATTCAACGTGAATCCTCTCATGAACGCCGATGTAATGATATAGCCTAAGGTGCTCTTGAAAGGAGCCCATTGTTGATCTTGAAAAGAAAACAACTTCCCCATATTATATTATTTTGGTCTCACAATTTTCCAAAAATATTGTATGGTCTGACCTTTTACAACGCGAATTTTTTTTCCCATGAAAGTTCGAAAGTCTTTCAGTTTTTCCTGCCTCAACTTACTAACGTTTAAAGTTGGATAGTCCTCTGAATTGTAAAGAACTGTGTTTAGTAAGGTATCCCCTGCGTGCTTGGAGAATGCATGTATAACTAGAATTTTGTAAGGAATCTTATGGCCTCATGACATTAAACGTCCCGAAATTATCATTAGTATATCTTGCGATGGTGTATGAAATTTAGATTAGAATTGTATTACATTATTTTATGGCAATATTCCGTAATTAGAAGGGTTTAAAATCCATCTTATCACGGAATAGGGAACTAAAAATAATTGAAACTTAGGATAATTGATCTCGTAGAATTCTTCTCTTGAAAGCACGGCTCAGAGTGCCAGAGGAGAAGTGAATAATGGATTACTCATGTATTAATAGAGCCACTAATGTTTCTTTGGTGGTGACACTTAAGGGAATAAGATGAAGGATGTGCTGTTGATGGAGCATCAGTCGTGCCTGAAAGTTTTGGTCCGCGAGATACCGGAGAAAAAGTCGATTCTGATACTGTTACAGTGTAAGGAAACGGCTTATTCTTTGGTCATCTTACTAGGCAGGACACAATTCGAAGAGGATTTAATGACTCTAGTATTAAGTGTGGACTTCACTTTACCCGTTACGTACATTATGCTTGTGCTGCGCGATGAACATTGAAACATACTTTTACCTTTGAAGTTTGGCTATCTTGAATTCTTCATTTTACATTACGGGCTCTATGTAAGCCCGAATTTTAACGTGTTTTGTTTTCAATCAAATTTCAACATTTCCTGGCCTCTATTGGTACTAGAGTGGGTAAAGAAAATTAAAAGAAATGATATAAGTGCTAATAAGTGCTTCGGGGTTTTGGGTAGGGTGAACATTGCTGTCCTTATCTCGTAACTGTTCTTTGTTCCTCAGTCCCGTGCATCCAATGAAATGGCGTTAGTTTTGTAGAATCATGGCGGGCAATTTAAGATTCAGTTTTGAAAGCCTGCCTTGTTTACTGAAATAAAATTTGTCTCGTTGCCCCATCGTGAAAGGTAGAAATGAGATTTCATGCATCTATTGAAAAATTTTTCGCATAAATTGTATTCTCTGATATTTGAACAATTTTGAAGCTACTTGGATTATCTATACATACAAGTATCCTGGTACTTAAAGACCCCGGCTAATTGATTAATTATCTTTTTAATTATCAAGACACATAACGAAGAGGTAACTAACGGAAAATATTAAGTTTGGAATCGATAAAATAACAATAAATAGCATTTCAAAATGTCTATTTTTCTCATACTATTGAGCGATTTTTATAATAAGACTCTAAGTCTTGTCCACGTGAAGGAATCCTTTCCACTCCGACGCTGGTGAATCACATGCAGCTCGCTTGATCAGTGTCGCCACTCAGCGGCCGAGCGACGAGTGTCGGAATGTGTCTTTTTTTTCTCCTTCTTGTCAGTCTGCGGCTGACTTGGGTTGCGGGCTCGCTGTCCGATAAGTGAGAGCGACAGATCTCTTTTTTAAAGAAAGCGGTGGAGAGGGATGGGAAGGATTTGGGGCACGACCAGGCTGGAATGCCGACCGACCGACGACAAACGAGAATAAATGACCGATAAAAAAAATATTTTTTTAACCGATTATATTTTTAATTTTTGGGCAGTCTCTTTCTTTTTTTTACTCACGACTTGCTGGTATAGAGGGGAGGGCGGGTTGAATGGATCGGGAGTCATTGCCGTCCCGGAAGACAATACCCTCTCGACGTGGACAGAGGATCGGAATGGACCGTGTATAGCTGCCGGTACAAGAGGCCATTGTCCAGGTGCCTATTGATGGCTTGTAGACGACTGGCCCGGCTGTGTGCATTTGCCCCCAATAGTGAGACGGTGCCGATGATGATGATGTTGCCAGCCAATATCTCGGGTCTTTACTCGCTTCTTTGCTTTTATCATATTTGTCTCCCTGCCCGCATCGAGGCCGTGCCCTCGCATTATGCAATGTTTAGATTACCGGCACTCGGTCGCAGTAGAGGGACGAGTTGACTCCGAGACGAGAGAACAGTGGGAAGAACTATGGTGCAGTGGAAAGGGGACGAGGCTTATGCATCTGTGTGTATGAATGGGGGTTTGTCATGAAAAATGTGCACCGAATTTTATGTGGTAAACGATGGGAATAAATTGTAGCCATTTTTAACGTTGCCCACAAGATTTTTTTATAGTCAATTAGGTTAATCGTTTAACCGCAAAAAATAGAAATTTACCTGTCGACGGAAAACGTCCTTATTAGTAGCGAGGTTATTTCCTCAATTTTTGCCGTGACAGAAGACGGTTCTGGGTAATGGTATGCATAATTGATGTCACAAAAATCGCCCACCAACGCAAGTCATTTACCTGCCTCCAAACTGACTTTTAATATCTCTGGAAATTAAATATTTTAAAATTGCGTATTTTCAAGTGTCCCATAAAACAATTGGAATTTTTCACTCACTCTTTAATTTAACCTGTTGGTTGGTTTGAGTTGATAAAGTAGGGTTCATCACAGACTGAGCCGCAGGCCTGAGCTAATTATTGTAGGGGGGCAGTTCCTTTTCGTAGCATTATGTGTGTGTGGGGCGTCCGAAAGCTTAGTTGCAGATTTGAACCCGAGACCCTCAGTCCTGATTGGTCAACGCTCCGCCCTTGTGCGCCACCAGGTTCCTAAAAAAATGGCGTTGTTTGAACAAATAATCCTTATATAACCTCTTGACTTAGTCATTCGTTTCCTTTCGGTGCTTCCCGAAAAAATGTCATCCGCAAAAGCTGCGGTTACACCGCTGCCTCAGGCGCTGTAAAAGATTCACGACCTCAATGCATGTTGTGGGCAGGCGCTTCTCTGGATCTGTTCCAATAGCCTACCCGTCTGATCTATCAAAGGCGTCATAATCCCGACTGCTGGGTGAATTAAGTTTTCATGGCATGTTTGCACTCCTAAATTCGATTTGCATTTGGGAAGATAAATCGGTGGGGATGGTTGGAGCTATTTGTCCTATATATCTAAAGAGGGACGTTCGTGAAAGTAATGCATCCGTACCATTCACGGAGAAAAACGTTATCTATCAATCGGTGCCCAATGAAATGCTAACGATACAGCACCATTATATATGTATGAATTGAATTTATATTTGGACGTCTCAGTTTTCATTTGAATTAGAATTCTCGTCAAAAGTCATGGAGGTCCTACGGCTCACCGTCCTTTATTCTCCTGATGTATCATTTCTAGCTTTGATGTACCTGAATTTCATTTTACTTTTGTCAGTAAATGCAGGCAAGGTGTTTTTATACTCAAGTTATTATGAAATGAAAATATGTCGTCACTTTCTGTTACGCAGGGGCTAATCGAAGGCCATATTGGATTCGGAAATGGTTAGAAAGAAATATCTCCCTAAAATATGTAAGTATGATTTGTGCTTACTCCCCCTGAAATATCTCCTTAAAGTATGATTTGTGCTTACATGTCACATCTTTATCAGAGAAAGTTTTATTGATGTTTCTATTGGGCGAAGGGCTTCGATACTTCGGTATTTCTTCGGATCAATGACCTCTTTGATGTAGTGGGGCACTGACTAATGCATATATGCTACAGTATGTATAAAATACATATATTGATGAACCATATAGATTTACTTGAAGCTATCAACCATAAGAATTATCCAGCTCTAGAGACAGTTTGGAGGATGTAATCTTTTCGGAGGGTAGTACATGGTGTCTTAGAGGCTACATTTGCTTTTGGTTGTGTAATACGGTCAATAGTTAAAGGTGTTTTTATATTTTCATGCTTCGTGTAATCCCAGGTTTTGGTCAATGTCTCGTGATCTGGAAGCAAGGCAGAAATGTATCAAATGACCGAAATACCATTACCACCAAAGGGAAGTAATGCGATAGGATGGAAATAATTCGGGTGTTATCTTCGGTATAGTTCCCCACACGTTGAAATTTCGGGTAATAGAATATACAAATCGCTCTTACCTCTGAGTTATAGTTAAGTGGCGACCATATGTGTAATTAATGTAATAAAAATAATTTAACGGCTTCAAACTTGAAAATGTGGAAGAAAGAAACTATTTTCGAACTTCTCATCAGCTCTTCACAAGTCAGTCCTTCTCGCGCCCTTTACCACTGTAAACATTTGGCAACTTCGCCGAGCGAGAATTCCGCTGTCACAAAAGACCGCTTGTATTATGTAAGAAACCCGTTTCGGATGTCCCTCCCACTCCCGAGGGCTGTCCAGATATTTCGTTTCTACTGGGTCATTATTTATACTCCCTGGGTGAGAAATATCATATCCCACGTAAGGTTTTGCGCGCTCATTCTCTTAAGATATCTCCGAAATATGCTCCGAAACAGCAACGGTGTATCCTGCGGTTGAACTAAGCGGAGATACCCGTGAATGTAGTTCGTGTAGTGCGGACATTCTACGGATAAAAAATAGTTCGCCTTGATATGGTCTGTAAAGGTATTCTTCCTTTTTCGTTTTGGATGATTCTACCAGTAATTCTTGGGCTAATTAAATTTGTTATGGACCTCGGTTAGCGTTTTCAGGGTTCTGGTTCGAACATATACCTAGCGCGTCTGAATTTCCTTCTATGGCATTTCAGCATTTCAGTTTACTATTTAGCCTAAACTGGTGTTCACTGAATATATGAGTATTTCGGTTTTGATCGCGATTGCTCGGCTTAAGTTCCCAGCTCCTCAAAAAAGTTGAAATAGAATGGAACCTTTCGAGACCTGGTGGTGGCGGCGGGTGTCAAAAAGATCAAACACATAGAGAGGGTGATAAACGAAGAGGTTTACTAAAGAATAGGAGAAACAAAGGAGTTGTGGACCACCATACACCAGAAAAGGACACGGTGGGCAAGGGCACTGTGGTCTTATATGATACTGTGGCCTCTTAAGAAGCATAATGGTGTGATAAATAGAAGAAAAAGACCCATAGGAGGGCCAGGAGGCGGCACACTTAGTACTCGGGGCAGAGAATGAAGAAGAAAAAGGTCAAAAGGACAAAAACGAGATAAATAAAATTATCTAAACTTAATTTTTTTAAATCGTGAAAATCGCAAAAAAAATCATCTTACGTAATCAAACAAATCCTCAGGATAAGGTAGTGGATTCGAGACCTGGGCATCATCATGTGTTTTAAGAAATGTCATTCCATACCGAACCTAGAACCGCCTTCTAAATCATACAATTAGCTTAGGAAACAGGGAAAAATAGTGGGCTACAGTATGCTAATTTAATTCGTTGTTTCGGGCCTGACTTCATGGAATCGACTTAATGCAATGAAATGTAAAAACTTTTTAATTCCACATAAATTTCAATGGAAGTAAAATTTTACGGAAATTGGAGACCCTTTTCATTATCTGGTAATCAGGTAATTAGGTCGTTCCTTTTTGAAGCGAGAGTATTCGTATGCGGGGGCGCAGCCAGGAATTAAGGCTGGGGGGGGGGGGTTTAGGTGCAACTAATACCGGGGTGTGTGTTGGTATGGAATACCCACCAGGATAAGCGGTAGGTGCGAGATTAATAAATTGCGGAATTTTAAAATAAACGGTTCGAAATGATGAGTTTTACGTCTTTCTGAGGGACATTTTATTATTCCTTGCACTATTCTATTAGTAAGATCAATCCTATTAAGTAAAATGGATTAAATTTAAATATTTCTCTGAGCTCTGGAGGGGGGTTTAACTCCCAAAACCCCCCTCGCTGCGCCTAGGTATGCACCAAGCAAGTATGTTATCTCGGTTTCCTATCTTAGACCTGTATCACTAGAATCTATGAAACTTCGCTGTGAACTGAATCCTGCTTCGCCGAAATGTCCGGCCGGCTATCAACAGGTGCAGTCTCCACCTAGAATCCTCCTTTCGTTTTCCACCTCAGCGGTGATGATCCTCTCCTTTAGTGGCCGTGGCGCTGGTTGGCACCGCTGCCGCCGCCCTGCTCACCAGCGCTTTGGGACCGCCTCGCCACGGAGGGAAAATGGGGCCAGCGCGTAAATCGGCTGGGGAGGGGAGATGGTGTGACGGATGCGACGTGTGTCGTGTGAAGAGAAGGTGTGGGATGTGTAGAATGCGTGCGATAGTGAGAGCGGTAGGAAAAGTCGGCTGTACAGTGTGCGTGAAGGGCAGAGGTGTGTTGGTTATGTAGTTATACCGTTGATGTAGCACCTGTGTGGTTCTTGCCCTTCTCGCCGTGACTCCCATGTTTTATTAGAGAATAGAAAGGTTGGGGACAGTTAAGTATACCATGCGCAGGGGTATACAGATTGGAGAAAAATTTTTTCGCGAAAATTTTACTCTGGATAGATGCCAGTTGGAACCAAAAGTACCAATTATGTTTAGGTCGTAAACGCACCATTTTTAAGCTACAGAAACTTAGAGCCAGGCGCCCCAATTGGCCGCGAGTTTGCCCTGTTGCCGGATGCTCTGGGAAAAGGTAAAGGCAAGTGCAGGTAAAGCAGTCGTGAGTTGTCCAGAGCATCCGGTAACAGGGCGAACTCCGGGCCAATCGAAGCGCTTGGCTCAAAGTTTCTGTAGAGTAAAAACTGTGCGTTTTCAACCTAAACATCATACTGGAATCAGGTATCCAGGATTTAAAATTTCGAGAGGGTGGACCGTCCATCTTGATGGGGTGGGCAATTATAGAGGGTATAGGAAAGTCACGTCACGAAATTATAACTTTGTGTACTTGAGGGAAGATAGCATTTATAAGGCTTAACTTACCTGTGGCTACCTTTATTCGTCACTTATTGCTAATACTGTTAATAAAGATTTATCTTTAAACTTTGACTTGGCATTAACGGTAGGATGAAATGTACAAAAAATATTTATTTATAGAAAATGGTCCGAGCGGCTGCGTCTCTTCCTCGGTTTATTTTCTGGCATTTTCTCTTAATTTGTAGTATTAACTGCGATTTTTGTTTCCCACCTAGAAAAACATCTTTGCAAGTCATTCAGCTATTTCACAGCCCCTACGAAATGAAAACCCACGGGTTAGCTTTACCGCATGGCTCGATGACTTAGGCAGATCTAGTTTAAGAAGAAAATACGAACCGAAAAGCGAAAACATATGGATTCGCTTATTGTTTTCATTTAGAATACATAATAATTTTTATATTTGAAATGCGTGACAGATAAATTACTTTTGAAACGTAATCGAAGTGAGTAGACAAGCAGAAAAAGCTTTATTCTGCAGATTTGGCATGGCATTCAGCGTGGAGTTAGTTGCGTTTAGAAGAAAAATGTTCTTCGTTATGTTGAAAAATCGACCTTAATGCACTAGAATAACGACGGATTACGAATTATGTACTCGAAGGTAGACTGCAGCTCGCAAACTTGATTGATTACATAATATCCGTGCACCTTTACTCTTATTTTACTCTGGCATGAAATGTTGTGTGGTATGTTCAGATTAATGCCTTTCATTTTGGCTCTCCAATTACGTTTCTGTACCACGCGTTTCCTCGCCCATGGTGGAGGATATTACCTGTCTCATCTGCGTCGTCCTTCCTTCTCTGCTCTACCCAGACAATGATTCCCTTACCTCACGCATGCTTAGCTTGCGTGCTGTTGCGTCGCTCCAGCCCTGCCCCTCCTACCTCAACTCCCCCGCAAGCCCCTGTGTCGCTGACGTTGAGGGAAGGTTGCAGAGGGAGGTTGTGGGGACGTTGCGGGGAAGGCAGGCGTCTGGGTGGTTACTGTTCTCGTTTGGGTGGAATGGAACCCGGTTGGCAAAGGTGGGTGTGTCGCTTGATGAGGGGGAGTGCTTGATGGGGGTGTGAGGGTGGAGGGGGAAACCCCAATCCCCCTTCCCTCCTTTCCACTCTCCCCTCCGTCGCGGGCTCGCCCGTGGGAGGAGTGGAGGGGTGCCTACGGCGGTGGGTGGTGGGGGTGGAGTCAAATGGGGTCGTTCGACGCAATTTCCAACATCTCCTCTTCACTCTTACTCTTTTCAGTCTCACCATCGCCCCACAAGCCTCGTCTCTCTGCGCCCTATATCCAGCCTTCCTGTTTCCCTCGTGTCTCTGTGTGATCAGCTCGACTAGAGATACTCATTTTCTGACTCTCTTTCGCATGCTTTAGAGGGTATGCCAAGGAGGTTTGGGGGTCGTGCATTAACCATATTGCCCAAAACCCTAAAGCAAGTGACATCAAGTGAGGGGATAGGATTTGCATCACTAAAAGTAACGAAATAGAATAATTTGCCGTTCAGGCGAAATGAAAGGATAAGATTGCTGTTCTACGCTCACTGGCGTTTGGATTTTGTATGATCCCTGGAACTCTCAGTTTTGATCTTCATTTGGTCTCTTGTTTGTTGTAGTTATCGTCTAGGTATCTCAAAGGATAAAGTATAATCCGAAAATAGTTGGAATTTGATTTAATTGTGTGGGTAGGGTTAACTGTTAAATGCTCGTATGTGAAAAAGTATGCAATTGCGTCGGAGAAAAGCTATCGATCTCGATATATTTATGTTCCCGTTAAATTTTTAATGGAAATTTTCTTGCGGACTATGATTGTGATCTAGAACCCTGTGCGCTCCTCAATGAGCCGTATAAAAGTTTGCCAAAAATCTATTCTCAACGTAAACCTTAAGCTTGTTTACTATCAACATGTTAATATTTCCGAGGGTTCCGGAAGAAGTATTCAAGTATACCGGGACTAGCCACGGTGATAACTTTTACGGAGTCACCCGCAATGCACAAATTGTGCGAAAAATCCACAAAGGAAAAATCATTGACCGGGATTCGAACCCGGACCACAGGGGAGAATGACACCTCGGTAGCTTACCTGGCTAAAGCATTCGGCCGGAAATCGAGGGATCCGGGTTCGAATCCCGGGCAAGGCGAATGATTTTTCCTATGTGGATTTTTCGTCTGGAAGAAGTATTTTAGCCTTTTAATGGCAGGATGGCAATTCTGTTGAGTGTTTTATTCCATTTTCGATCAATCAGCTTCATTGACTAAGCACTTTTACTTTCAAGCGACAAGGATGAAAGAGAGTGAGCTTGCTGGCCATTATCGGATATCTTCATTTAGCTTTCATTTGGATGACTTCGCCTTGCTTTCGTTCACCCTCTGGCGTGATCGGCGCCTGAGTGTTAAAGAAAAAAAGAACCCTTCGAACTTTGGTGCCATTTTCTTTCGACTGGCTTTCTTCCACAATCGCCGACTCCAGTCTAAATTTCTCTCAATCTCTCTTTCCCTGCGACCCGTCTTTAACCAGCTCAGCCCTTGCTATCCATCAATCTACGACGAGGCAATTTAATCAAAGGGAAGAGGCGGCTAACCGTGCCTTACTACTCTCTCTCCATCGACCTGTTTCAGCCCTGTTTAATTCCGCGGATGGTAGCCCGTTTTCAGGATGGCAGTTTTCGTGTTTTTAAAGGCACTCTGGGTCATTGGTTTGCCTCCTCCTCATGGGACCTCTATATTAGGTCACAGCTGGCTAAGTGAAAGAGAGGTATTCATTCATGCTTTTACCGTATTAAATTTACTACAATGCTGGACTCGTTGTAAAGTTTACCTTAAATTTACTGAATTTAAGAAATCATTATTATATTACTGTTGCTGTGAATTTTCACTGCTCTGATTAGTTTTTAAATGCGACAATTAAATATCAGCCAGCAGATGAACTAAATTGGAGAAAACAAGATCTGTTTCTCATCCTCAACATCCAGAACTCTATGAGTAGTTGTAAATAAATACTGGAAAAAGTTTTATGATTTTCCCCGGTTAAAAATATCCTTTTTAGGAATGTCCTAATAGTCTTCAATTCCAATCGTATTCAAGCATTTTGGACGTTTCAGAAATTCACCTGTTTCTTAGTCTTTGCCTTTCCCTGTGAGTCATAATCACTAAAATTCCTCCCTTGAAGGTTTACACTTAACTGAAATGTATGGAGTTTTATACGCGATGGGAGCTTCCATGACAACTTTCTTGTTTCGATTAATTCTGGATGTTTAATTCACTTATTGCCTCTCATTAATTATTTGAAGCTTAAATTTTACTGACCACTAATGCTATTTTTGCCTGAAAAAATCGATGAATAATAAGATTAAATACTTTTTTCTCATTTATATCGCGACTTGCATCAGGTCGGAATACTGCTTGCTAATTGACAAATTTTCGTGGGAATACGTTCACTTGCGAATGCTCTAAAGATAATTCGTTTTATGCTTTTGATCCCCGGAATTCTTTTTGCCACTCCCATCTTTCCGAGTGTATTCCCCGTGGGATGCGGACCATGTCATGAGCTTGATCCGGACCTTCGTGACGAGAATTTCACTGAGGCCTGCGTGGAAGCATGGATAATGTTCGCTGTGCTGAAGGCAAGAGCGGAAGAGAATCATAATGAGAAGTTGAGTTTCACCGTTGAGTTTAGATGCTAAGGGTTGAGTTGCCTGATTCAATGTGGCGAAGGTGGTAACTTGAGAACACTAGTAGTTTTCGGTTCATTGCGTTGATTTTCTGTCCCTGATACCTAACACTGAGGTCGGGATCACTTATTTTAGAACCATAGTCTTCGTTTTGTGCTTATGTTGCGTCACACCAGGTGCAAATAAGGTCCTCCAGACATGTTTCCCAAGAATGATTTCGGAATGAGCAATGCCTAATGATCGCAACCCTTACTGTGTACTTAACTTTTTGCGTGCTATGGGCGTAATATTACGCAACGTGAAATTATTCGAGTTTTGCTACGGGCTATTACGCCAACAGTTTTTTGAAAAGTCGTAGTTCGCCATTTTTTAACGAAGTGGTACTAACCTCTAAATGAATAAAAGCAAAAGCAAAATTCATTCTTTTAAATGATACCAAACACTTAATCCTCGCGTAAAAAGTTAATTTTTGAGAAATAACACCAAAGTATTGAAAATGGCTAGCACTGGGTAAGGATATACATTACTAAGGTCAGCATGTTAAGTGTCAATGAATATCGGAATAGCTTTTCTCTCAGGAATAATTGAGGATTTTTTTAGAAACTAGTTACCCCTGAAGATATTACTTTTGATTTTTATGATTGCCGCGAACGACTCATTGTAGAAGATGAATTCATACTATTTTAAGGGATCGTGAGGTAAATAGAGGTTCTTGGAGGATTTTATTATCTTGCAGTAAACTTTTTACGTGCTCTTCTCCCCATTTTGTGACTCGTGCCTTGATCTCCGAAGACTTAAAGTAATTCCCTTGTGCTCTTTTGACCTTTCAATCCCCTGTTCCAATTTCCGTTGTGATGCTGTGTGGAAGGATTCTCTTATGTCATTCCACCCAAGAATGCTGCTTCTCGCCTCTCTCGGATACTTTTAATGGAAATAATATAATGCTTGGTCTCTCCACCTGGTGGTATTCATGCCATCGGTTATGATATGCTTGCATAATGTAGATGATGCAATTTTTATGCATTTAAATAAATATGTAGCAGACTTGCAATTTTTCGCGATCATGAAATTTCTCGAAGATGATGTAGTGACATTGAAACCTAAGCCGTAATAATTTTTCTATCCAGGAAAGTTGCAAGTATTCAATTCATTAGGGAAAACTTCCACTCCATCACGCTTTAATCTTCTGATTTTATTTAATTTTTATATGTTTGATTTTTCTCGTTCGAGAATGATGGTGATCGAATTCCTGGTTGAAATCTTTGTGAATTTACGGCCATATCTACGTCATTGTTGGGAGTTTTAAAATTTATTTTGCTGCCATCGTCAACTTTCCCATTGTCATTTCCAAATGCAAGTGAAATTGACTCATCTCTTGCATTCTAAGATAATGGCAATGATCATTCAGGTTATGGAGGACACAAAGGCAAAGCTATAAATTTAGTTGATGAAATATTACCATGGCGTAGCCATAATAGATAATTTGGAATTTTTTGTCATGAAAAAGAGAAAATTAGGTTTTCTTTCCTTTGATATAATTAATGTTCAGTGGATTAAATATTTGTTTTTAATCGCCTGTGGGAGTTTTTTTTTTCGGTATGAAATCACTTAGTCAATTGATGGATCAGTGGTGATGCTTTAAAAGTCGAGTAATCGTCTGGCCGTTTACTTTGACGATACCCTTCTATTTTGGGCCCGTTTTAAACGAGAACATGAAAATTTTCGCTTCGCCCCTTCCGACATGCTCTCAGCAGTCCTAATTACCCTTCCCTCGCCTCAGCTACAAAGTTGATTTAACAGTTCCCTTTTAACTCTCTTCGACTATAACTGCGAGCATAAAAGTCGGTGGTGAATTTATATGCCGTCTTGGCTGCGAGAATGTTGGCAAATCTTCTTTAGGAGTGGAAACACTTGGTTGGCTGTAATTACGACTTCGTTTTGTTGATAACGATTAAATAATTTAAAATTTTCTGTGTTAAGAAATGTATTATGTCTATAAATACACCTTAATTGAGATTCACGTTTTAAGAATATTAAAATTCGTCATATTCTGTCTTACTATTTTTATGTATCTGTTTATGTCGAATAATTTTTCCATGGTATTGTTCTAAAATTTCGCACTTAAATAGTTCTGCGTGTCTCTAAAATATATTAAATATAATCTGCGAGTTACTAAAATATATTGTAAGCCCCGTAGAGTACAATATTTATCGAAATTCATCGCACCGAAACCAGCTCTTTGAAGGTCTTTACAGCGGGGAATATTACGTGTAAAAACTTAGAACGATTACAACCAATGACTTGGAATGAGACAGTTTATCCCGGCAGCACGACCTTTGGTGTGGCAGGCGAGGTTTTAACCCCGCTGCCATAGTTGTTAAAAGTTAGTAAAGAGCTAAATACTCTTTTATTGACCAAACCTCGACGTAAAGTAAAAACAACAGTGCTTTTTCCTTTACATTTTTTTTTGCTATCCTATGGCGACAAAAGAGTCTTTGTGGATGCCATGGAGACCGCTTGGACGTATGCGTTTGTTTCAGCCCTTCATTTTAACCGATCTTTAAAAAAAAAGTTTGAGGGGATGATGCGAAACTTCCCTTCCCTGGGCCCTCTCTTATTAAGTTTGGGCCTTTTGATAGGGGTCGTCGTTCGCCAAACTCATAACGCCCTCAACGCACCCTCCTCCCGCCCCTCCTCCTTCCACACTGTCCTTTTGATGACCCAGGGGAAGCGAAAGGAGCATGGCGTCTAGCCACGTGCACCATGCCCAAAGTTTTCCTTAGCCTACACTCTCCTCTTACCTTATCCGTCCCCAGTTCAATTTTGTCCACAAGACGTGAGAATTTTGTGCGAAAATTAATGTTTAAAAAATTCTATCTTTAATCTTTTCGTGTAGTTTTACTCTCTAGAAAATTCTTATCTTAGTTTCAAAAATCCACGCACAGTGAGGTGACGCAGGTAAGCGAATTTGCACTCCTCGAATGTGTAAAATTCACGAGACGGTGGAGATGTCTACCCTCATCGTTTCAAACTAAACTTCGGGTTAAAGTAGTGTCCGATTGAGCTCCTAGTTAAAGAAAACCTAATATCTTACCGTAAGTGAAACTTTTCTATTTTGATACTAATGCATTATTTTCAATTAAAGACGTACTTAAATACTATTTAGGGAAGCAGAATGCGTCTAAAATTTAATCGAAATAAAAATAATTTGGTTACAAGAAAAAGTCTGGCCAAGAATGTCGCTCACTGGCAAATATTTGGTCACCAATTCATTGTATAACCTATTTCCAGTCATGGAGTATGTATTTTTGTCCTTGGTTGCTTCAGATGGCATCATAAACCCTTTAAGTTCTGTAATTACGGTAGTTGTTCAGCATTATATCCGTCTCTAAAAAAACTGGTACATATGAAGAGAAAAAATCTCAATTTAAAATTTAATGTAATAAAAAGTAACTTTCAAAAGTTGTGTATTCCATCTTTTTCAGTCTATAGTTCAGTTGCGTTCGCATTGGCTGATCCAGAGCAACCACAAGTATTCCATTCTTACGCAGTCGATATGCTCGCGATTTCTTTGGTTAAGAAATTAATCAATTTCGTTAGATTAAGAAAGTAATAATACTAACATTATTTTTTGGTTTTCCTAAAAAAAATAAAAATTAAAAAATGGTACATTAACCTTTCTACTCATTCATTGGTGACCCTTGTAATTTTTTGGATGGTTATAGCATTCTTATTGGTGTAGAACGACAAAAGGTAAATATTATAATAATTTTTTAGTCATCGCGATATATTTATTACCTTTATGTGTAGATAAACGTTAAAATGATTTTACAAAGCCGAAAAGTCTGATTAGTCCTTTGCTGGGAATAGTTCTGAATGACGCCTTTCCATGGAAAGGTCGTAGCATCTTCCCGTACCTACTTCATCCAGCCGTTGTCTCCCGCAATATCTTCATCTTAAAGTGCCCTCTGGAGGGGGTTCTCTTTAACTTCCTTAAGGCGCTTAGCTGCTTTATTCGTTCGCGGCTTAATCCCGATGTTGATCGATGTCTCTTCCTTCTCCATCGGTGGCTCATCGTATTTTCACTCGCTTGGTCTCCTTCTTCTTACGATCTTTCTGAAATGCCTCACTACACGTCGGGCGCCCTATCCCTGAAGTTCTTGAATTTAATTTGGCCGCAGTTCTATCTCGAGATAGACGTGCACGTCTGCTAGATTCCCTCCATCCGGAAATAATCTATAAAAGTGGGACAGTCCCAACCCTGTCTTCGTACCTAATCAACGTAGCTAGGACGGAGAGAATTTTAATCCTATGTGACAATCTCCTTCATTACTGTAGTTTCCGCAGCTCTTGATGCATCCATCTTTTTTGCTCAACCCTAGTCCTCTCCAATTTCTTTTGATTTCCGCGTCATTGGATCCGTGAATCGCCCCCGGAAGTGTAGTAAGCATTTTGAGAAATTCGATTGAAACTATTGAGATTGATTGGTCGTGTATTTTTACCGATTTCGGTTTTCTCATTCTGTTTCTATTTCTCTGATTCATGCGCCAGGGATTCCAAAAAATAATTCCTATCCTCTATCCAAAAATAGCTACAAATGATGGATTAACCTGCTCAGGTAATATTTAAACAAATTAGCATAGGTGTTTACTTTAGATCGTGTTAAATTACGTGAGTGCTTTAATTTCAGAAAGAAATCATTTATAATGAGAATTATTTTGGATCAAAAAGTTACAGCTCTGTTAAAAACAGGCTAAATGTGGGTGACGTTAATAAAATATTTATCATGTTTTTCGAGCTATTTCCGTTCACCGTCGTTTTATTCACGCAAGTGAATGGTTATAAAATACGCAATATATACGATGAAGTCATTGAAAATATGCTCATGATTTAAAATATTAGTAGAATCGATTTTTCACCTTGTTAAGCCAGTGAATCCGATTCCTGATCGAGAATAGAATAGACCCATTACCAATGGAAACCTCACGAATATTGCTGTGGGCGTATAT
This sequence comes from Ischnura elegans, assembly GCF_921293095.1. Lineage (NCBI taxonomy): Eukaryota > Metazoa > Arthropoda > Insecta > Odonata > Coenagrionidae > Ischnura > Ischnura elegans. Next base: position 70,078,035 of record NC_060250.1, read on the forward strand.
CAGCCTTCCATTAGCGCAAAATTTATGTTTCAGGATGTATGTAGCTTTTCTGTTGATCTGTATGTAAATTTATGTTTGTGACATTCAACTCGTTATGCATACTCACTTTTCGTTTTGCAGCGTTTTATATCTTGAAAGACTCCAGTGGCATCGTGGCTCTTATCCGAAACTTAGAAAAAGCATTTGAAATTTATGGCTGTTTTTTAAGTTATCAGTAATTTTCTGTCTCAACAAAAATATCTGAGATGATAGCGTTTCGTGTTAATTTATCGCTGGGTGTTATTGAAGTTTCCGCAATTTCATTAGTATTTGAAAAAATCCTCAGGCGTCTCCTCTCTCATTTTTTTGCCATTTGCTAATTTTTTTTCATGAGCCAATATGGCTGTGATGCATATCCACAATAATGTCGCCATCTATCATACCCCTTTTTTCCTTATCGGCGTTTCGGAAAAGTGAAACCAATAAAGGGCTATCCAATTCCGCTGCAAATGACACATCCAGGTCATGTGCGTAGGGTAAGCGAGATTTTTTTTCACCCGCTAAAATTGATTTATTACTAGAGGAAATAAAGCAAGGAAGCATAAGTATCTATTTAATATAAGCATCATTCGAATAATGCGCAATTTTATGTAGGTTTTTTGATGATTGGATTTTGGAGCGACTGTGGCAAATAATTGTCTTTGATGCATAAATTCAGTTTCTAAACTTAATCATTTTTAATATGGCCAGCTTTTTTTGGCCTGTTATGTAGCCCATAATTCAAAGCCGTTCAATATCTATGTACATGGTCCTGTTTTCTTTTGTTCTTGGCGTTTGCTTTGTGAGTGCTTCATTTCAGCTACTTTTGCTGAGTTCAAGTTCTGTTTGATTTCCGTAAACCCTTCGATCGTTGAGCGATCACGTTTTCCTAATGTATCTTGAAAGTTTGCTGAAGTGAATCCTATGGCTTTGAACTCAGTCTCAAAAGGCTTACTTCGACGTCCCTTCACTCCAACTTCACCCTCCATGAAATCTGACCAAGAAATCAAATTAGCTGTGCTTCGTCATATTCGCAGTTGACCGGATTTATTTGCCAAATGTATTTTTTTTAATTTTGTCTCCTTGTTACCTTGCCCCTTGATATATTACATCTTAAATAATAGCATTAGGTGAAATATGCATTTGATTTCTTCCTAATCAATTCTTTGTGTTGCTAATATTTGGGTACTACTTCGTCAATATTTTCCTTTGCTGACCATAATTTTCTTTCTGTTTCAGGTGAGCTCATTTCCTGTAAAGTATCCAAAAATACCGAATGTTTTGGTCAACGAAACTAACAGCGATTTCGTGAGTTTACTTTATAACTGACATATTTTTCCTTGGTAAAAGTTATCGTCCTTTTTCATGCATGTGGAAAACTAGTGGCTACGTTTTATCGCTAGATTTGACCTTATTGTATTTATTTGATTCTTAATTAATGAACTTTATAATTGTACGTTAATAGATTGAAAGAAATAATGTTTTAGCTTTAGTCTGCCGATGTTATTTTTTTAATGCAGGGGGCATAATGGAAAATATGACGATGGTTTTACACCTGAACTATCAGAATCGGATTACATATGGATAATTATCACACTTATTATTTATTATACACATTATTATATATTATACACATTATATACATATTATCATTATACACAGTGTATTTTATTTATCAACTCCGTTATGCCGTCCTTATTTTTTCTTGCTGCCTTTTTTCTACTTTTGTAATTGTAAAGTTTTCTGCTCCTGTGGAATATGCTTCCACTATGGACGCATTTTTCACTAACGACTATTTTGTCGGTGGTTGTCTGTAGTTGGTCGCTTTTTCCCATATGTAAATGGCAAAAGGAGCTAATTTTTCTATCAGGAGTCACTAATTCTCGATTTCATATCAACCATTTTGCGCTATTATTTTCGTTCAGTATTTTCTCTGAACGCATATAGGTAATTCCCGTCACATTTAATTGGAAGAGCTTCTTATTGCATAAATAACTTATGAATGTTACTAAAGACTGCTGGTTTAATGGTGTGAAATCTTTCCATCATGGAAAATGAAAGCTAAAACTTTGTTAGGTTCACTAATATATTTGAAAAATCACGACCCGTGTTTCGTATGTAACTATCCAATTAAACCCAAATCGTACTTTTTCAAATGATTATTCAAAATTATTGAACCTAACAAAGTTTTTTCTTTAATTTTCCATTCTATATGGTTGTTGGCTTATGTATTTAATTTAAGTATTCTTTTGCTGAAATATTGCATATATTAACGCCATTATGCATCAATGACCAATATAACATTTGTATGAGAATATATCATTCTGGCTGTTATGCAGACAAGCCGGTGCTCCTGGAGTAAATGATCATTTTTCTCCAGTTTTTTCTTTAGTGCGCAAGGGAAAGAGATCTTAATTTGGTTGATGAAGTACTATAATCACTTTCATTCTCATTTCACCCTTCACTTTCTTTTATACCCTGTTTTTCTTTTATCCCCACGCCCAACTCTGTGGGCGTATTCCTCAGAGGTAAATAAGTGACTGCCGCGGTATGATACGCCCACTCTTGCCTCTCAAGTTTACTGACGGAGACGGTTAATAGTTTTATCACTGCGCTGTTGGAACGATGCTTTCTACTCACAGAATGGCGTCGAAATTATCCTTCGTGTTCTTTTAAGTACGATTTTTATTAATAAGTTCGAAATCATTTCTTCACGCTAACTTAATGTTTCTGATAATTATTTTATTTTTACCTGTTACCGTTTTGGGATACCGGATAATTTTTCATAGTTCCATTGTCATATCACAATTTATTTCATGAAAACGTTTTTAGTACACAGAGTCTCTTTGATGACTATTCATTAATGTTATGAATGCAGTTAACAGTCAATATATGTTACAGGGTTTGAATTTAATTGAAAATGGCCGATCCATTTTTCACTAAACAACATTGGCGTCATCAATTTTATATTTTCATTGAGTAGTAGCAGTTTTTATTTTGAAGAAACTTTTTACTTATTGAGTGTCACATTTGTTCAGGAGGGAAGAGAATTAGACTTGTAGCTGGAATGAAAGGGAGCAGATCTCATTGAAAAGGGAAGCCTAAATTATTGGGTGTTGTCATCGTGCCTTATTATTTCCAAAATGATCCCGGTGAACATACCATCATCAGCTATCACTTAAGTAATTATAATACGGTATTTGAAAATATGCTGAATGAAATACAATCATGATGGCCTGATTAAGACAATTGTCGACGGACTCGTAGATAGCAAGAACGGAAAACGAAGGCCTCGAATGAAATATATGGAACAGGTAAAGAAGTATTTGAAAGAAAACAAAATACGTCACGGTGTGAAAAGATTGGTTGATAGGCGAATTGAGTGGAGAGATGCGTCAAATTGACATTAGGATTCTAACCCTGTGATATTGATGATGGAATTAAATGGCCATAATAGAGAAAACTTTCAATTATCATTCGTAAAATCCCCCCTCCCCCGTGGTCATATTCCTGCTGTGCTGATGGCCCAAGCCGTAGTAAGGGGAGGGGAGGAATGCAGGTTTTGTTCACCCTTCCTTGCGAGTAATTCTAATCGTTGTCTTTGTGTTTATTTACTCTCTGGGAAGGAGTAAGGGTGTGAGGGTGGGGGAAGCGGAGGGGACCACCTATGCAACGGCGAAACCCGACCCACGCGTAAACTTGATTAACGTGCTGTTCACCTCTTGGCTCGGCTGCTCGTCCGTCGGACGGCCAGTACTGTGTGTGTGCCTTTCATTTAATGGATGGTGGCATCCCGTGCGTGGAGAAGAGATTCTGCGGCCCACCGGCGAGAGAGACGCTCGCGGCCCTCGCCGCGCCCCGTCGGCGCGAAGGAGTAGTTAAATATATGTGTAAATTACATTAAATATATAATTAAGTACACCCAGACCTACTAGATACAATTATTTAAGTGGCTTCAGCGCCTAAAGCTCCGGTAGATGATAACAAGGGGGCTCCATAGAGGGTTCTCCCACCCAGATGTCAAGCGAATTAGTCTAGGAGAAACTAGAGACTATGAGGCTGTGCGCTAGGCTTAGATTGCTTGAGCAATTGAATATAGATATCTTCAAGAGCGACGCGGAAAACATCGTATTAGAGCCCCCACTATATTTCCAGGTCGGCCAGAAGCGATAATTTAAGAGAGAAATTTTGCCGTACAGATAGACATGGGAATTCGTTTTTCCCCCGAGCCATAAAGGACTTTAATAAATGGTAGTAAATAATGTTTGTTTGAGCATCTGATTTTCATATGTAGAAGGCTGGTATCCTAACACTCCCTGCCACACGCCTTTTTAGGCTACTTTCGGCGTAGTATGTAGATGTACATGTCCGTGCTGTAGAAGGTTGCTTTCTGTTGCCATTTTCTGGTTCAATGGACAACACGAATAAAATTATGGAAGTGCGAGGTGGCGCAGGGAAATTAACTGCCCGCCCCGTCTTCATTTTGTGATAAACTTACGCCTGTGGCCAAGTGTGGGGAGAGCTTTACCCTCACCTATCAAAACCAACCTTCGGATTGAATCACGGAGTGAGTTAGCGGGTAAAAGAGTTACATGCGCTGAGCTGTCGGCGGCGACCCACGTTTGCTTGAGCGGTGCCGCATAGCCCCTTGGTGTGTGTTGCGTGTGTGTCCATGTGAGTTGAGGTACTACGGCGGCGGGAAGGAAGCCATTCATTCATTGCTCTGTGGGAAGGGCGTGGAAGTGATCGATGTCCGCGCAGCGTCGCATTCTTCCCTCCTTGGTGCGCGTTGGCGTGTGTTGGCTCTCTCGCGCCGCGGGTGATCCACATCGCAGAATGGCGCCCCTCGCTGCGTTGCCTCTCTTGTTTCATTGAAATTATGCGCATCTGCATGACGTTATGGATTACTAATGCATTCGACATTCATGGGGACCCATTCCATTTCCCTCACCTCTCGAAATGTAGTTTACGTGCTGCCATGTAGCAAGCCGTCACAACGGGCGTGTGGCGGGAGGAGTTAAGGACGCCAGCCGTTAAGAAGAAGCGTATCTCCCCCTCGCCCGGGCTTTTTTAGTGGCGTATAGATTATTTAAAATTTATAAAATCGTTTTTTAAAGTTCAAGATATTGTAGATTGTTCCCTTGTCAGCATTTTCCTCAATCCCAAACTTTAAAATCTCACAGTACGTAGTGTATGTAATCGTAACTGTATATACGTGGGTTAGAAGCCAAGGTGTAAGTGATTTTTTCCTGTACAGAGTTAGGTAAAGTTAATTGTTAGAATAAATACACAAAAACCTGGTTGCCAAGGGATACAAGTGAGTCTCAGTTCTGTGCTGACATCCAGTGGAAAATCAAATGCACTGCTAAGTATCTAATTGATCTCGTTTGTTTTCTTTACCTAATTTCTATACCTAACTCTGTATAGAAAAGAGAAATACTTGTATCCCTTGGCTTACAACCCACTCGTATGTAATTTTGAATCTAAAATAAAATGTATTGTTGTTATGTGAAGTGCGGCAAAATTGGTGGAGGCACGTTGTTGTACCTTGAAAAAATTGGAAACATCTATTTTATACGAGTAGTACCATAAGGCACGTGAAAAGAGAATATACAAATGGTCGAGCGGGAATGATGCGTATTCTTAATTTGGGATGGAAAGTATAAAATATAAGGCGTGCATTAGATCGCATCCTGTTTTTTTGTGGTCCTTTTTCTGTCCGTGAGTAAAATTTACTTACAATCTCTCTTTTTTTAGCGTTTCGATTTGACTTATAAACATAGTGCTTTTTTAAATTACTTCCTTTCTGTCACAGTCAAAGCTTCTATTCTGAAAGAAATTTACATGTGCGTTCATAATAATTCTTAACTTTCAGCAATAGTTGTTCCGATAAAATAATTGAACAGCAGCCATGGTTGATCATTTTAATAATTTTCTATATTTTTCTCCGTAAAATTAAATTCCAACGGGTTGATGTACTATAAAATAAACAAATTGAGACCAAAAATAATTAAGTTATGTATGCTGATAGATGAACGCCTATTTGTGACATGGAAAATACCGTTTTTTCGTTCTTTTTTTCTGCCTATTGAGGCGTAGCTGAAACTGAGTAACCATAGGTGAGGTTTCATAAATTTACAAAATCATATATTTATCTTCAATCATTTCAAATTTATTTCTGCGTTTACAATCAAGTTATGGTCGTCTATAGTCAACTCGTGCATTTTTATGACACCAAATCTCCCCGAACCAGGCTCTCATGTATTTTGAAATGTCACCATGCGTGGACATCTCGTTGCAGATTTGCCTCTCCTGCGTAATAATTCATTTGAATATCCCTCCCCTCGATCCTAATGGCACACTCTTCTCCTCCACTTCGTCGCGATCGTCGGAGAAAGAAACCTGCCCTTCTCGAATGGAAGAAAGAATGGAAGAAAATTTTAGTTCGTTGTGTCTTTTGGACTTTTTTATCGTGATAAAATGTGCGTCTCTGTACATCATGGTCTTCCTTCTTTAAAATATAAAGCTGGCCTCAAAGGGTGGTTGTGGGTAGGGAGTTTGCACGGGATTCCCTCTTCCTAACCCATCCTCCTCAAATCCCTAGAAAGCACTCCAATGTCGCTGGATCAAGCGGCAAATAAATCCTTCCATTCAGGTGCCTTGGGGTCATTATTTTCGTTCCCGCAGTCTCGGCTGCGAATGCGAAACTGAAGGTTATCTGATCCCGAAATAAAGAATTAAAAGCCATTCCCTTTCAGCTCTTTTTTTTCTTACATTGTCATGTACTTCTCCCCCACGTTTATGCACATGCGTTGATAATTTTTCTTTCCTTGGAGTGCGCTTTACTTTATCTAATGGCGGCCAGTTTGTGCAGAAGCTGGGCACTCTATAACTTTCGATCAAGTCTATTAATCGATTGATAATTATTCGGGAAGTGCTGTTAAATCATCGTTTGAGTTACCATTGATATTGACGATATTCTACTTTGATATGAAGGTGGAATTTTTTTCCATCGACATTGTATAAATATTAATGAACCACAGAAGCGTTATGTAAGGTTATATCAAAATTTACATGATTCCGGGATTAGTATCTATCGTAGCCAAGTCTTAATTCGATAGCAGCTAAAAGATATCAGCTTCCATCTTCCGGGTACACGTCGCGTCAGTTGACTTTTCGCGATAAGATTTTCATCCCCTGCTCTAGAGACGTCATCGAGTTGAGATGTCGAGACTAACCGCATAAGCGCTGAGACGTTTTTAAATTCCGCAGTCGGGTGTTTTTTATGTGATATTTTAGTTTGAGGACTACCAGTCACTAAATAAGTTTAGGCCTAAACGCGAGACTCGACCCGAGGACATCTCCAGGACAGCGCACGAAACTATTATCCCGAAATGTCAACTGATGCGACGTATACCCGGAAGATGGACGCTGATCCTAGACGTAGCGGAAAACTACGGGATAATTTATGCAGCTATAGGGACTTACACAAGAATGGAGTGTGTGTAACCCTTTTATAGGTTCTTATATTGAATATTTAATCCATTCAATCGTCTTTTACCTATGGTTATTCTCGTTTATTTCGATGTCAGATATAGTTATCTCTTCGAGCACAATATTTTAGGAGGTAGACATAGTTCTCGTGAACGTAATCGCGCATTTAGTTCAGCCATTAAGGTCTTCGGCACACTGCCAGGATAGCTTCAATAAGTACTCCAACGTGATCTCTCCCTCTCTCCGAGCTCGCGTGACTCCGTACCTCGGTAACCAAGGCAACGATTGCAGCGCGCTGTTTATCCCTCGTCACGGTTGCAGGAGACGGCACCGCGCCTCCATGAAAGTTTCCCCTGCCTTTTCTCCTTGTTTTGTTGGCGAATCGCTTTGATTTACGCCTCGTGGACCTTGACCGGCACGATTTGACCTTCCCGTGACCTCAAGCGTTCGACATATTTTTTATCCTCCCCACCCCCGCGCTCTCCGTAAAAAGGCCGCTTCTTCCGGTCTTGCCGCCGACACTGCGGAAAGGAAGTCTAGTTCAATGGCAGTCGCAGATTACCGAGCTTGGAAGCGCGTTGTGCTGGAGTTGGAAAGTTTGAGCCGTGCGGGGGGATATTCCCTTTTCATCATGGCTAAGCCGTTTTTAGATTCCGCAGTCAGATGTTCTGTAGTTTATATTTCAGTTTTAGGACTACCCCTCATTATAGAAGATTTTCGGCGAGAAACGAGGGAAATTTTATTTTTATGAAAATTCGGAAATTCACTTTTCTACCTCAGTTAAATGTTTTCGTACTTTACTTGGCTGGAATCGCTGAAAAGGAAAAGAAACTTCGCTTCATACATTCCACACGTAGTTTTTACTGCCTGTGAGTTCCGATATATTGCGTCATTATCAAGGTTAAATTATGATAAATACACATAAGGTAAGGTGTCCATGGTCGGTAAAAGTAAAGTGTGCAATGCTCGAAGCAAGGTTTCTTTTCTTACGCTCTTCTAATTGTACATCATCGACTGATTATATAAAATGTGATTTATGCCTAATAAATATTCTGGGAATGGCGTTTTTATATCAGAATGTTATCGTTTCTTCAACCCTTATGGTGACGCTGCTCTAGTCGTAGAAAAAAAATGTTGACTAAAGGTACATTTTCGTCGTATTTATGGCAAAAAACCTGGTTTGACAAACAAGGTACTACGAATTATAAAGGCAAACGGAACCTTGATGTGTTGATCAAATACGTTAAGTTTGTTTTAGTTTTTTCAAATGGGAGTGAAACGTTAAACGTCATCCCTAGCCAACGATTTACTTTTTTATTTTATTTTAGGTGGATTCTTCGGCGAAAAAGCATGTTAGCATGCATTCGCCATTGCTTTATTCATGATTGCATTTTTTGTGGTTTCATTCGTAAATGGTGGAAGTGGTCTTCCTATTTGATAGCGTGAATTTTGAATTTTTATGCCATGAGCTTGAATTGGTTTTGTAGAATTTTTATACCTCTGTGTTTCACTGATTTTCAAGTTATCTTTTATCAATGATTATTTCGTGTATTGATGATCAAATTCATATGAAGGCCTTTAGATTTATGGAGATATATCACCAGTTAAAGATTCTTTTATAATTAATTGTTACGTTTTACCAGCGAGTTCATAAAATTGAGGAAAGTCTTTGTAATTTAATCGATTTATTCTAACCATTTGTCTGACGACTCTTCTCTTTTCTTTTAAGCAAACGTCTTCAGATTTGAAGTGTTGAATACCCGGAGTTAAAAATCCATTCTAAACTTGGTTTGGAGACAGCGACCCGCTGTAGGGGAAGCTCAACTTCAGTTTTTTTATTGACCTGCGTATTGGTTATATTGTGTGTCATCCTCCTCTCAATTACAGTTCTTGAAATTTATTTTCGTTCAGAATTGGTCGAATTTCGATAGAACCAGTAACTCATAGAATCAAGGCAGATATTTCGAACTGAAGCAAGATTTCTTGCTATTCTCAAGCCTCTTAGCCAGGAGTTTACATGGACTTGAATCCATGATAAGTCTATTCCTTCAGTTTTGTCTTACTATTTTTGCTTAAATTGTTAAATTATTTGTAAAAGTTCTGCCACCGTATACAAACGGCTTTCATTTCATGCTCTTGATACTACGACTTGCCGGATTCGTTCCGGAAAATTGAATTCTCGTGTTAAAATAGACACGTAGGTGCATAACATTCCAGAAAGAAGCGACGCGACATCCCGCTGTTGTACTCAACATTCACCAAGTTTTTCCTTTCGAAAGTTTTGTGCTTCCGATGAGATTGGTTGGCTTGGCCTGAGGTGCTTCGATGATTGATGACGCTTGAGGCTTCTACGGTTCATCGAGTACGTTCCTTTCATGGAATAGTATTTTCTTTTCGATTCCAGACAACATGTGTTTGTGGTAGTAGATTGGCGGTGTTGATGGTGAAATTGGCTCGTTCAATTATATTTTTTTTGCACATCATATGATCGTCTCATCGTCATGCACATCGTATGATCATCATATGATATCAACTTTTGAAGATATCTTGGAGTATAAGTCTTGAAGAATTTTAAATGCAAATTTTTGACAACATTTCGGGATATTTATACACCTTTATCAGGGCTTTTAACGAATATTAGTGCATAGTTTTGATGCATTAAAGACTTAAAAAATTATAACGGTGTTTTTTACAATAAGGAAATAAAAATAGAAAAAGAAATCAGTTGTAAATTTATTAAAAAGTACAATAATAAACTAAATGAAAAATAAATCAGTTGTAAATTAATTAAGAAGGACAGAATAGGATTTTTACATTATTTACATATTTTGATTTTCGTTTTGATTGTGCTGGAGCTTGAAAAATAAAGCGGTCCATATTTTCCCTTTCCTTCTCTCAATGAGTGGTTCTCCCAGAGAGATTGAATGAATCGTATCTCTAATGACGTCATCGCTTCTTGAAAAGTGGCAGCCTTTCCCTTCAAACTTTTGAGGGATGGGCTGAATGTAGATTTTTTCGTCCTAACTTACATGTCCGTTCCGTCGACCGCATTCTTTCATTGAATCGCCCTTTCGGGTTTGGGGGAACGACGGCGTTGCTGTGCAGCCAACCCTTCCTAATTTTCACTAGATTATGCGTAATAATGATGATTGGTAGATTCAATAACAAATTCCCTTGTGTTATCCCGTTGGTCGTGAGGTATCCATGCCGGAACCTCTATCCTCCTTTTCCGCAGGTGAGGGAGGCAGTGGTGGAAGAGATAAACAGCCCTTCCAGTTTCACGTCGATCGCCGTCACCCTGAGTCGCCAACTTGACGACTTGGAAGCGCGATAAGTGTTTTAAGTGTGGCTCGAGGGAGGAGAAGGAAGTGGGCTGAAAGGGAAAGGAGCCAAGCGGCGAGAGGGATACGGAGGACGAGCGAGGCGTAGAGAAATAGGGGCCTCTGTCGTTCTGTGAGAATATTCGTGGCAACGGGGAGTAATTGGGACGAAGTTGGAAAGCGAGAGTGCTCCAGGGGTGGCGAGTTGGATAGGGAATCGTTCCGACTCATGATTAATTAATTACCATGAAGATTAGTCGGTGAGTATTTTGTTCAAGTTTTACGAATTCCTGCTGCTCGAATCGTTGTGGAACCATGGTCATACAATCGTGTATTTTGACGGCATTGACATCAGTGATATGCTAATTATTCGAAAAATAATATAATGAGGCAATAATCATTGCTTAGTTACATTAGTTATTTTGCATAGCGATCTTTTTCCCTGGTAAGGTCTCTCGCATTGTAGAGGAAACGTTGGCCAATTTAAAGTCTTGACGTGTGTTACCCCTAAACTCCATTAAAATTGATTAACATGAGCCACGAAAGTTTTAGTTATTTGACGAATGCAATGAGGCGCTTGTATTTTATATTTACGTGGCTGAAATGTTTTGATGCCCTTCATTTTTAATGCGAAATTCGTACCCTAGTTTTTAGGTTAAACAATCGCCTAGCTTTAACAATGACCGGAATGAGAATAATTTTAACCAACGGATTTCTTATTTTAATAAAATTTCCAAATATCTTTAGTAGACAAGGCCAGTAATTCCAATTTTTTATCGTCAGCTGTTTAAGTTCTTTTAGGAAGACTTGAAATTTAAATCAAGGTGACTTACTTATACTTCGCATGTAGGTGGCGCCTGTGTGTGGTAAAGTATTGGTGAAATAAGCGGCCGACTTTCAGGCTTGGGAAATTTTCAATATGATGTTGACCTGAAGCCAGCATTGGTATGTGTGATCAATGTACTACTTTTCCCTCCCTCCCTCGGCGATCTCATACCACGATTTTTAGTTCATACTTATTTTGAATTTTGAACGATTGAGACAATTCCTTTCTTAGCGGAACCTATTTAAAAGTTTTTACCCCGTATGAATTCGTTTCAGGCTTGACGTGGTGGAAAAAGAGAAAATGACACAGGGTGTCGAAAACATGTTTAATTGTGTATTTATATATTCGAGTGTGGATATTACCTCCAAAAGTTAAAAATATCAAATGAAGTATTTTATGAGTTTCAAATGGCTTTGAAATAACTACATGAGTTAAATTAGTTCCATGTGGTATCACGGTCTTATGTAAAAATGGGTAGAATTGTAAATTTTAGTAATGCATATGAGTTGTTTGAATGGTTCATATTGAACTTCAAAGTTTTACAGTAAACTTCTTTCATTTCTTTGGGCTCAACCACCCTTATATTTTTAATGATATTTTTCACTTCAGTCCCTAAGAACAAGTTCCAAAATGAACATTCCCAGTTTCAGCTCGATGTAAATTAAATATTGCTATTGGCATTCGTCCTTGCTATCATGATTTTGATATTGAAAATGGCATAGTGTGTTTAAACCATGATCGGTAGTGGAGCTATATATTAAAGCTGAATATTACCGTAAGTTGTTTATATTTTATCATGGTGTTAACCATAATTTCAGGTGTGAGAATGTTCGCGTAAGATCCCTGATGGAATAAGTGGAGCACACCACGAAAGCGAGAGCGATCCAGGGGAGGAAGAGCGACGGGGAAAGACGACGTAACTCTGTGTAACGGGGAGGCCTGTCTCCTCCCTTCTCCCACGCGCCGTCGTCTCCTAAGATGGCAGAGGGTCTGGGAAAGGAGGACACGGGAAGCGGGGCGCGTGGGTGGCTAGGTAGCGGGTTGGGGATGGTGGTGTTTTTGGGGACGGGTGTGAATTTCGCTGGACCCATCACCCGGCCTTCGCCCCGACGAGGCACTGCGGCTCGGAGCTGCTACCTTCATCAACTTACACTTTCCCTTTCGTCTGGACGTCGCGTTGCAAAGAGCAAGTTACGAGGTCACCGTCCCCCAAACTCATCTTCATTTAGACTGCTGGGATTTTTGTGAAGGTCTTCGAGAGGGATTTGTGATGACAGAGTATGGACTCGTTCGGAGAGGTTTAGCTTGATGCGTGACTCCGAACTTCGGAGTCCGAAGTTGAGTATTTTTAAGGAGTGTCTTCTACTTATTTCACCACTTAGTCCATTTAGGATCAAACAGGCGTAACTACAAAATCAATGTTTTGAGATAAATCAATTTTAAGGCTTTGTGATAATAACCGAGTACTTTCTAATTGAGAATTGTGAAAAAAGAAAACTATTAGAAAGTAGTCAATTATCATCACAAAGCCTTCAAATTGATTTAATTCAAAACAGTGCTTTTGTAATTTCGTCTATTTGATACCAAATGGACGACTAGTAAGTCGACTTTGCGGTGCCACTAGTTGAGAAAATCTCAACTCCAAACTCATCCAACTTTATCTATCTATTTCAGCCGTATTTCTTAAGGCCCTTTAACGTTCGTATATTCCTCTAGTTTGTGTTATAAGATTCTCTGATACCTAAATACATGCTCCATGAAGTGGTCTCCTGATTGTCTTATTTCCTTTTTTGTGTATTCATTGGAATAGTTTGTGTACTTGTGACGCGTCTATGTTTATTTACATCACCATCTTTATCAGGACTCGATGGTGTATTATATGTTCTCTGAGTTATTTCGGTGTAGTATATAATAACTCGAAAGAAAATTAATCTAATAGATTAGTCTAATCTAACTCCTTCCGTCTGTGGTTATATTTAGCTGACTGCGTTTGTAGATACCCTTCATCAGGAGTGCACTATTCATTTTGATACAAACGTAATGAAACTCTGCCTACTGCTCGTAACCAAGGCGTGGCGGGATTTCATGCTCATCAACCTTTCGTACTCCACGGGACATTATTAGGGGTTCTGTGGTTAAATCGTTGTCCAATTAGCTGCACTACCTGTACCGCATCATAAATCCAGTTATAATTGTACCGAAGCTCCGGGAGGCACTGCTTGCTCATGCGTCGTAATTTTCATTATTCACTTCAAAATTTGATTTTGTTGCAGTGAATTCCAGTCACCTTCATTAATGTGTCATTCTTATCCAAAGATGCAGCTCCCATTTCTCTCTTGCACTATTCTTCAGTGCTCTCGCTATATGGCAATCGTAAACTCGAGTCTCGTCGTCCGACTCCTCCTTTTCTCTCGCAGCCACGGTGCTGTGCATGGGAAAGTGTTGCCTGCGTTTGAGGCCAGATGTCTGCACGCGACTTGGAATCTCTCCAAATCATTTCTTTTCCTCGCGATCCAATCTTTTATCACTCTCTCTCTCTCTGTCTCTCGATATTCTATCTTCCTTTTCAATTCGCAATCGCCTCACCTTTCTACCCTGTCCACCCACCTAGTCTCCCCTGGATGCGTCGCGTCGCCAAAGATTGTTGTCGACTGATCGTGCAAATCTACAATAATTGATGAAGAGTCACCCCTCTTTTCTCTCCTTTCGCCCCCGATCAATCCAGTGTTAATCTGTATAGTTCTCTCATTCCTTACTTCTTTTATTTTTAAGCAAATAATTCGTTGTAAATTGGCTTATTTGCTTTCACCAGTGAAATGAGATAGGGTCGCTTTGTGTGTATGGTGAAACTTTGTGGATTTTGTGTAGCATTGTGAAGTGAATGCGGTAACATTATTATTTACTCATAAAATTGTAAAATTAGTATTGCTAACCAAGTTTTGATGGGATTTATTATTTATTCCTTCAAGTTCACAAATTGTATTCATGCATTGTATCTACTATTTATATTAAAATTACGCTGCTTACGCATAACATACAGTCACATTGCATGTGAAAGATTTGGGTCGCGCGAAAGTTAACACTTATATGCTGCTCACCATTCGTGAATGTCTTCATCCCCAATGTTTTTAGCGTATGAATGCATTTAGAATTTGTGAACATTTGGTGAAATATTAAAAAAAATATCTCGCGCACTGGAACGAACGGCTGTTGATTATATAAAGTATATAATGAAGATTTATTTTAATCGTAATTAGTATTTTTTTTAGGGATAAATGATGCTATATCCTTATTAATATAAGAGTAACTTGTTACTAAACTCGTTGACCATTGACCTGATAAGAGTAAGGTCCAACATAATGTGATTTAAGAATACCCAGGTTTTTCTCTTGCAGCGGCTTCAGCACCTGTTGCAATCGTTTCAGTTTTATCAATGTAATGTACTAGTGGGCTTGAACTTCAAGAATTAAAATTGAGATGACCCAATGCTCTGTCCGGAAGTTTGGTTGCCATTCTAATGCAATTATCGAGGTGTTTTTATGCAATTGTGTGTGTTTGTTTCCTAGCAAAATCACATGTGGTTTAAGAGACCTCTCTCTACTTTTGAGATAACCCTTAGATACTTGCATCGAGATCAAGTAGGTAATCAATCTCTTTTTACCGTATGTTTTTGATGCTCCCGATCGGGTTGTGTTTTTATTCCCATCTTGACTTGAATCTCACAAAAGGTGTGAATCAATGGGGCACAGCATTCCGAGATTCTCCCTCATCCTCGAGAAAATGCAATGGTTTCGCAAATTCCGTTTTGGATGAGATTGCCTCCAACCTCCGTAAATCCTCGTTTTGCCGGCGTCGACGTGGCAAAGGCGAACGAACAACTAACCGTTTCGTTCGGAATCTTTTGTTCGCCCGGGAGCTAACCTGGAAGTAATAGCGTCGCATTGGGGTAGTCTGTAAGAAGAGTTGTGTGAGCTCACCTTCGGAGCTAGTTTCTATCGTATGCGTCCATTCCCCCCCTCCCCCATACTCATTTCTACCTCAGTAGTCGAGTAATTACGGAGACCCCGCGAGGAGTTCCTTGGTGTTCGCACACTGAGCTTCTTTAACTCCGCGTTGAGTACAAAAGCGGGCTGAAAAATTAGATTCCTCTCTTTCTCTCTCTCTCCCTCTCTCCTCTCAGCGGTCGTTCCCTCGGCACAAGAACCCAATCCTCAGATTTCCAGCGCGCGGAAATGGAATAGCACCTTGTGGATTCCGCAAGCGTCTCAACACCGTCGTCCTCACTTAAAATATTTTCCGATTCCCATTACTTTAAGCGCGGCGAGAGGAATGAGGTATCTCCCTTTACTTTTTTCCTCTCGTATCCTTTCAAGTTTGCCGGCCATAGACCCGGAGTTGGTTCGTATAATCCCTTCTGGTTTATCCCCCAGGCCTGATGATTCGCTAGTTCGTAATTAATCGGGTCGATTTGAGCGCTTTGATTTTTTTTGCCCGGGTGTATTGTTTTCTTCCACCTTGTTTGTTGCGCTTAATATTTAACTTCGCGTAGCCTGTATTTCTTCCAGTGGCCAGGTAGGTACCGAACAGTACGATATTTACCCCGATAAATTCGCTTGTTATATCTTGTAAGCGGTTTCGCTAAGATCTACCCGTGTAGCACAAGATTTCAGCTACAAGGCTAAGTTAAAAGAATTGTCTAGTGTTTTTAGTTTCATGTTAGCACAACCAACATTACTTAGCTAGCGTTAATGTGGAATTGTTAAAGATTCAGAAAAAATAATAAAATTTATTGCACATTTATGGCAAGGATTGTAAGAACTTTATTCGAAGGATTCGCTGTTACTTTGAACAATATTTGTGGATGCTTTATAGGATGATGGAATTCCTTATTATCTATAAAAGCCGTTTTTAGGAATCGACAACGACTAACGCCGTGTACAGTGTTCTAAGATTTAATCCATCCATTAAGTCCTTATCACTCTCCTAGTTTCTGGTCTGACCGCATCTCGCTGTCCTGTTTGCTTAGACTGTGTCCGGCAATCGAGCACGAATGCGCGATTGAGGCTAGGATGAGTGCTGCATGCCTGGTGTGGAATCACCCCGTACCACACACCATCATGGTGGCTTGCACGGTACATCGTAGGTGTAGGTGTAGATGAAAATCTCGACGGAGAACGCATTCTGCATTAGTCACACAAACTACGTGAGGTGAGGTAACATAGTCACAAACTAGGACGCGTTTGTCATTTCCATTGTTTTATTTGGTCGATCCGGGTTTCCACAAGCTGTGTGTCACAATCAAGGTGTTTCATCGCTTTGCGTGGATTGATTATATTTCCGAAAAATGCTCCAGACAAACGCTTGCGGTAAAGTCAATTTTCCTGGTACATTCTCTTGTTTCGCGAGTCTCCTCCGTGGAGTTGGAGAGTCGCGATTTTTTCCGATTGGCCTCCGGCGGGGAGGGAAGGTTTGTCGATAGCAATGCGTGAGCTGCAAAAAGGTGCTCTCGAAAGCCTTGCTCGAGGACGGAATGAAATCCACCTCCCGTGAAAGAAAAGTAATGTTGGAAGCAGAGCACCCTTTCTAGGAGGGATCATTTTTTTACCGATGAGACGCTTTCTTTCGAAATACTGCTCCGATAATGGATTGGGGAAGTGCGTTCACCTTATGGGTGTCTAAAAACGTGGAAAATTGAGTCCTAGCATACACTCTATGAGAGTGGTAGCGGACGCAAAGTTGAATCAGTGGTTCATTTTACCAGTGATAAGCGCCTTTTGGTTTTCTTTTGTCTCATGGTGACAGATCATGATGCGGGTTTCCAATCTACTAATCGATAGTCTGTGGACGATATCACGTATCATTTTCTTTTATTACTTTTTCGTACTTGAGCCATAGGCTTGTCCATTTTCTGTTATTAACTGCCTTATGATATCTGAGACAACATATCGTTCAAAACTCGTTTATGTCTTACATTTCGTGCTTGTCTTTTACCACATGATCTTCTTTACATTCGCGCGTTGCTCGTCTTTGCATGTTGAGCTTTTCTTTTAGCCCTTTTTTTCTTGGTTTTATCATTAATTTTTTGCTTTTTTATATTTCGATATTATGAATTCCTTTCCTGCTCTCTTCCCTGATTAACAATTTTTCGTCCATTTTCTTGTGCAAGTGCCGTTTGAATGTCTGAAAATGCCATTATCATGACCTCCTAGTATTTACTTTTATGGGAAGGTTTTCTCTTCGGTTTAGACTTGGAAGACGAAAAAATACCCTGCATCTAATGAAAAATACTTGGGATCCTGGTTATAACTATGACCTGTGATGACGGACGCTATTTCAGCGTATTAATAAGCCATACACAAAAAGGGATTACTTGAAAACAGTTGGAATTCCCCTTTTTAGTAATGGAAATTAGAATTGGCCCGCCTCTGAAAACGGAGCCGTATTAAGTAACTGCAGTCGTATTAAGTATCGATTTTCTTCAGTAATTGTCGATAGCTGAATTTCATGCATGGCTTTGACCACGGGTGGTTTTAGGGGGGGCATAGTCATGACCCCCCAAATTTTATTTAAAATTTTTAATTTTTTATTGGTTTTATAGTGTTTGTATCCTTATTAAGGTGTTAAGGGAGTGTTTATGGAAATGCATAGCTACAAGTCCCACGTGTGAGAGATGTTTGAGCTGTATCTATCGTAGAGTGTAGCACTCTCTTCTGTAGAAAACAAGCTCAAAAATAAAATAAGCTGTGTGCCCACTCGTTTGGTATTAGTTCATGACACCCCCCCCCCCCCCCATTTTAATGATGAATCTGCCTCTGGCTGTGACTAAGATATCTTGATACGCATTCTTTGAATACTATTAGTAGAGTTGGAAAATTGATCATTGCGTTCAAGCCATTAATTTAATGCCTTTATTGTGATATCCTTTGTTGAAGTTTTTATGTAATACGAAACTGAAAATTTGAGTTTCTTGTAGCTCAGAAACAGCTTGCTAAGCGTTATTAAAGATCATTACAAATTTATCTTCTTATATTTAGAAAAGGTTGATACTTGTGTTTTCTTAGCCCATTTTACTTTGCAGATTTCCTTTCCAATGTTTGATTTTAAATTAGTTTACGAAAACATGTTTGCCATCAGGGATGAAATTCTACCCGAGGTGTGTTGAAAGAAGTTGATTTTCCTCTTTCCTTGTCGTTTTCTTCAGATTGTTCTTCTTTGTTAATCCATGACGCGTCTATTTACTTTCTTGGAAATTTGAATTCAAGTTACATAGGTTAATAAAGATAATTTATCCTTGGAAATTTGTGTTTCCTCTTTTAATGTATTGTTACTTTTTCTTAATAGGCGTCTCATTTACTGTCGAACCAAATGGTTGGTATTACCGCTACGTAATCTCTTGCTATTTATTTCTTAGGTAAGGTCACTGAGACTATATCATTATTAATCAAGCCCATATTTTGTTTGGTATGTTCAAGGACAGAAAATGTATTATATAGAGGTTTAAAAAAACAGTATGCTGATTATAATTAGTGAAGGAAATTCACAATTCATATTGATTACCCTTTTCATCTGAGAGGTCATTTCTACTGCTAGTTCCCTTCAGTTCGTGGGAGACGTGTTGTTATCTGCATAGTAGCCTTTTGTGAGGGATAAAAATCATCTCCACGGATTTGTGAAACACTTCATTAGAAATGAATTTGTGGGTGATGTAATTTGTTTTTGCGTTGGGAAAATTTTAGGATGTTGAAGGTGGTATACGGGATGACTTTCATCATATTTACCGAAGACATTTTCTTTTCGGTTGATATATTTTCATGTCATCGGAGTGCTTCCATTCCGCTTCAATGCAATGGGATTTTTTATAGTTTCTTTGGATTTACAATTAGTTTCTTTTTGGAATTTCGTCATCTTTTTGATTCATTTCTTGTGTTATTTTAGACAATGTTAGCGATGCATTTTCAAGAATAGTAGGAAAGATATATTCAAGTACACTTCAGATGTAATTGCATCTTTATCTTTCGGAAGCTATGAGAACCACCAATGTCCACTTAGGAATAAACCACCGGATGCGAGCTAGTGAGCAGTGGTTCTAGATACTAGAACGGTAGCATAAGTTTTAATTTTAGAATATTGATGGTATGACAAGAGCTTAAGAACCGGAAAATAATTTTTTATATTAAAGAAATTGTCTTCTATTTTAGGCATTAGTACACAAATGAGAATAACCTAGGAAATGTCTGTAATATGTACTTTTATGTTATGCATTCTTATATGTATAATGTAATTTTGGCTCATTTCTTTTGGAATTTGGTTTTGTTAAGACCCTGGCGACTTTTTGTATTTGAGAACGAGTATTATGCCTTGATACGGTGTGTAGAAAGTGAATTATTACGGGGTGAATTTTCTCTTTGGCTGTTAATGTTATGATAATATGAAAATTATGATTGACATCCATTTTTCGTTTAATTTTTTAAAATGAATAATACGTTTCGGAGAGATATACTCATCAGATAACTTTTCCTGGTTGACCCGGAACTTCAATTGAAAGAAGAGTCCCTCGTAGGTGACCTTTAGCGACTTGGCAACTGACTTCTTTATCTCCTGGCTTCGTAAAAACGTTTTGTCCTCCTGAGGTCAGGCATTCTCTGAAGCCATGTTCGGTCTCCTCCCCTCACACCACTGTTCGCCAGTTTTCTTTCACCAAGCGGGATCGAGGTAGCTCAGTGGATAGTGCTTTGGACAACTGATCTAGGGGTTCCGGTATTAATCAGGATGAAACACACCTTCAGGTACCTTGGAAAAAACTCGCGTTCTGAGTGGGCCTTGACTACGGATTTAGATCTGTTACTCTGGATGATCGAAAAATCCTTAGGTGTGAGATAGCCAAAGAAAAGGAAAATAATATGTTGTTTTTGACACTGGTGCTCAAATGAGAGTACCTAACCTAGGAAGAATGTGTAATCTATACTTTTATACTGTATGTGTAATTTGTACTATATTTGTACTTTTAACTACAACACCATGGTGACCTTGTGTGATTGAGAACGATTGTTTTCACTTAATAAGTTTTAATAGAAGTGAGTTATCACAAATATCACCCTGAATATATGCTATTCACACGCCAGTAGCTAAGTCCAGGCTCAACTCTCTGCGTCCAAACCAACCTCGCTTTAGAACTCTTCAAAGAGTGAGTTTTATTTCTTTTCACTCTCTTTTATTCGTAATTAAATGCCTCGTCTAGTTGAAAGTGATAGTAGGTGAACATTAATTGCCGAAGACGAATAACATTGCCTTTGGTGCCACAAGCGTAAGTTATCTGCAGTAGAAAACATTCTATCGGCCTTAGCTATTCCTTTCTTTCATTCTATTCTTCTTGTATTAGCATTTGGCTACATTACTTTCAATAAAATCGATGAATTTCACGACTAAGGGATGGAAACCTACCATGAATATGTGTTATTCACATGTCGACGGCGGTAAAATCAGACATTTTTGGGCTCCATATATGGAGCAGGAGAATAAACATTATGGAACAGAATATATTACTGAGCGAAAAGACTGAATATTTCAGGTGAGATAGGTTGAAATCATTCCATAATATTATATTATAGATCCTTTCCATATTTCGTTTGGAAACTTAAGTCAAAACCTGACGTTTTTACCCCATTTTCTCTCCCTTTTCCCCATACTGTTAGTATTTATGGACAGAAGAAACTCCTCTTTTGCTCCACAAAGAAAGTATCTTGATGGAATCTACTAATTATCTTTCATGCGTGTTACTGTAAAATAGGCAATTTTCTTATGAATTTTTGGAACGAAACTTGTCAGTGCAGCGAAAGAAAAGCGGCCTAAAATTACTATTTGCATCTTTTTAATCAATAACAATTTGACTGGGTCTTTTAATTTAAAAATGCTCAATCAGTATTATTCATTGTATTTATTCCTATGTTCTTTTACCACACTGTAGTTTTGATTGAAAAAATCTCCATTATCGAGTTATTTTATTATTTTTCTGAGTAGGAATCTAGCTCAACTGTTAACACTTCATATAAAGAACCGCTAGTTTCCTTCACCATTCCTTGCATTTTTCTATTTTTAAGATTGTAAAATTTTGTGGACTAAGTTTATCTGCACTTCCGGCCCAGGAATTTCTCATGCAGGAATTAGAGCCTCGAGTAAAATCAGTTTATTTCGAGCGAGGAAGTTGGTCGTCAAGTAGAACGCCAGTACGTAAGACGAGGATGAACGACGATCTCAGCGAATAGCTCGACGGTATTTAAAGTTTAGGACGTGGGCAGGGCCACATTTCTGTGAGGTGATTCTTAAGAATGAAATGCGTTGTGGAAGATACCTTCCTTCATAGTTATTATTTGGAGAATGAAAGAAGGAAAAGAAACTGAGTAGGAATAATACTATAATAAAAAAATATAAGCTTATGGATTCCGCATAAAGATAGAAGTGTCTTCTTCATCGAGCACGATAGAAATACAGACATTTTTAAGTTAAGAAGTGAGGAATAGTAACTCATCTTTTTCCTTATTTACGTAAGCTAGTATATAATGCCTGTGACGATATACTAAAGGAACAGTGTCGCGTGAGAGCCAATTTATACGAAAACCTAAAACCTAAGCTAACGCTTAGGGGTAAATATCATTTCTAAAATTTTTGTTGGATGTGAGCAAAACATTTCTCGGTTCAGCAAAGCATGTAGACATAATGGCAAACAAATGCTCGATCTCTGGCGAGGATAATATGCCCAGTAAGGTTCCGCGCTGCAGTTATTACTCAATTTTTAACTGCTATCACTGGTTAAGAGTAAACGTTAGAAAGAATGACAGTTTTGACGGTGAATACCTTTTATGTATTTCCTTTTTAATTTCTTATCCTCTGTGGTGTTCCTTACTTCTTGACCTTTCAATAATTTACCAATTTATCATCTATATCTCAGTTCGCAGAGAAAAGCACTATCACTCCTCGGGTAGCGTGGAATACTCTTCATTTTATTTCTTTCTACCTTTATTCTTTGTATTAATCCTTTTTTTTTATTTTCCGTTCATTCCATCCATTTTCATGCATCTCATTTGCTTCATTTTCTTCTTATCAATTTTAAATTAACTATCACTATCCGAGGAGTGAATTGATAATGGACTAGATCTTTATTTTCCATTTAAGTAAATGATGATTTTTACCTGATTAAGTTGCATATATATCGAGGAAAAACTCTTAAAATTATTGAAAAATCGTTATAAATTTTTTCATGAAATAAAATATACATTCTCAGGCATTTTTGTTGAATGTTGCCTTTATTAAAATATTAAAACTTATTAAAAACGTTTATACAATCCTCTTAGAAAAATTTGTTCTTACGATAGGTTTTACCGTTAAGGAATCTTCAGGTAACCTGTGGAGTGTGGACCTTACCCAGTTTTAAGCTTTATTTTTATATTATTGCTACATCACCGACAAATGCGCTTTTTCGCCTTTTTATTGGGGTTTTCATTGCATCTAACAAACGTTCAAGAAAGTCCATGTATTTAAGTATACCGGGACTAGCCACGGTGATAACTTTACGGGAGTCACCCGCAATGCACAATTGTGCGAAAAATCCACAGAGAAAAAAATCATTCGCCTTGACCGGGAGTCGAACCCGGATCCCTCGATTTCCGGCCGAGTGCTTTAGCCAACTAGCTTTAGTGCTTAACTGGCTAAAGCACTTGGCCGGAAATCGAGGGATCCGGGTTCGAATCCCGGTCAAGGCGAATGATTTTTTCGCACAAAGTCCATGTTTTGAATAGGGGCAACCTACCCAGGTGGGACTGGAACCATTGACCTTTCGGTTCGGCAAGCGGGGACTCTACCCCGCTGCCATCGAGGCCGGCAAAACAATCTAAATTTGTTCTGAAAAATCCATTGAATGTTTGTTATCTTCGCCCAATAAAGCGCCGGCAACCTTAGCTTTGCCGCCAAAAATTTAGCCTACCAAGGAAAATGAAAGCTGGAGTGGGAGGATAGTTGAAGGATTGAATAATGCTTGGTTTCCCCGAGGTCACGCCTCCTCCGCCCCCGCCCTCTCGATTCATCCCTACAGAGAGAGGGGAGTGCCCCCCCTGGCAATCACGAAGGATGAGGAGGCTTCCCTTTAATCCCCTCCTACCAGCCTACTCCCTTTCCCCTATCGACCCATTCCATCATCATTCTCAGGGCGATTTATGTGCAGCCGACGAGCCCTCTGAACACCTTCGTATTGTCTCAAATGAACTCGCTAATGTGGACTTACGGTTAGAGCCGCGCCGCAACGGGGGCGGTTGGGATGGTGTCGAGGCGGTTAGGCTTCTCTGCGGACGTTAATCTGAGTGACTCGACGTCCGGTTGGTAGCGTAAAGAGAGGGGAGAGAGAAAAAAAACAATTGCTGCCTCCTGGGAATCTACTTTGCAGGATTAACTTCATCCGGGGCATATTCTGTTGAATGGCCTTCGCAGTCCTTGAAGGATATTACGCTGAGCTTTCTAATTACTCTTGCTGTCTCGTCCGCGCTCGTCAATGTTTGAACCTGGAGACCTTGTCCTTTTTTGTTATACTTCATGCTTTAAGAGGCTGATTACGCTGATTCTCTTAAAGGCTGTGTATGTTACATTTGCAATAATTAAATTAATCAAGATTTGGAAATATTTCAATTCGTGTTAGGAAATAGTTTGCCTCAACATCGAGTGGATAGCAATTCAGCCGTATAATATGTTTTCGGTTTATAAAATCTGTGAAAGATAGATTGTATTATCAACTCGATGACGTAGTAACATGTTGAATTGAAATAATGGATACAGTAAATTGTGTAGAGAACTCGTAGTTAATGTTTGCTTAAAGAGTATTTTTCTGAACCGATTCATATTATTATAATCCCTGCGAAACGATACCTGAATCGATTTTATCTCTTCATAATGTTCGTTTGTTGGCTTACTACAACTTGAGAACAACTTGTGCCGAAGTTGTCCCGATGACAATCTTGATGCCTGGCGGACAGCATGAGGGCGATTAGGGTTGGTTCCTTGTGGTATTGGTGGCTGTTCCGTGATTTAGTGGAATCAAGATTGAAGGTAGGTACTCATTGATGTTGATATTTTTTTAAAAATTTGAATAGATTATCACTGTGTGGTGCGATTTTTGAAAAATAGAATCGCATTTTAGGCATTCAAAAATAAGTTCAGGAAATTTACGGGAAAAAAACTGGATGCTGCATTTTTATGAATATAATAATGGCTACAAAACCTCAAAGCTGATGAACTGGTGTGGTCAGAATATGGGCTCCACTTCAAGCACTACCTTTAACTCGTTCAATATTTTGCGCATGGATGGGTTGCATTATTGGATATATGGAAGCATAACCGCAGTAGTATCCGCCGGATTAAATGCTCTAAAGCCCCTCACCTATCGTTTCACCCTATTTCGTCGAAGAACTCCATTATTGCCTACACGCCACAAAACCGCTCCGGGCATTGTTTTGCACACTTTTTACCTAATTGCCTCGTCGGGTGTAAAAAAAGAGACACTTCCTCCTTGTTCTCATCTCTCCGAGATTCCCTTAATCTCACCGAACGTCTTTTTCGTCCGGAGATTCGTTGCAATCAGCGGAGAAGAGGGCGGGCGTCTTTTCATTTTATTTCGCGATAGTCGTCTTTTTTCCCCGACGCCATAACTCCTTTTCTTTGCCAGGCTGCTGTCTGCGGCCATAGTCTCCCCCGTCGGATCAGTAACCATCTCTCTTGACCCTCCCGCCCCTAACTTTCCTATGACCCCCGTAGTCCTTCTTGACCCCTTGGGCTGGCCTCTCGTCCTCCCATGCACTAAACGCGGTCGTTCTACCAATCTCAGTGAAGAGATTTTTGTCTTAACTATCATGAATTTCGGTTGATATTGTGGAGCTTATGACAGGATCTTTACGTAAGAGTTTAAAGAAAAGTTTAATGAACAATCTGATCTTGAGTGTAGCGTTTTACGGTGCGGAAACGTGGACACCTATGAAGGAGGATGAGAGAAGACTTGGGGGTTCAAGATGTGGGTGTGGAGGAGAAAGGAGAAGGTGAGGTTGACGGATAGGAGAAGAAACCACAAAGTGCTGGTTATGGTGGGTGTATACATAGAGTACCTCTCTATAGAGAGGCAGTTTCTGGATGAGATACGAATGAGACAGAAGGTATGGATGCGGTGAATGTTGAACGGGGACGTTATGTTGAAAACAGTGTTAGAGTGTTGAATGTTGGGTAAACGAGGGAGAGGAAGGAAGAGAATAGGGTTCTTAGATAGAATTGAAGGGAGTAAGCCGTAATATGAATTGAAGAGGGAAGTCCATGAAGGGAGGGAAGATTGACAGAATTCTTCTTAAATAATCCATGCAAACCTACCTGAATCGGTAGAATGCTTTAATAGTTATTTTGATTTAACCGTATTGAAACTGGGTGGAACTGTGCTGAACTGTCCTCTGATCAAGTCCTCCCCTCATTTTCTCTCCTCAGCAATTTCCCACTCTTTCCATCAACAACTCCCTAGCAACATTAGATATAAGTATTCTTTAAACATCATCAGTATTTGGATATCAAAAGTTACAGCATCCATAGCTGAATTTCCTAAGTATGCTATTAATATTCAATATGTTATCTCGTTTCAGTGTCATAGTGTGATTAATATTTGGAGATGTTACTGAACCTGATGTTAATTTGTTTTAATATCTAAAGTTACAGCTTCCATAGCTGAATTTTCTAATTATACTATTAATATTCAATTTGTTATCACGTGCAAATGCCATAGTGTGATTACTATTTGGATATCTTACTACGCCTGATGTTAATTTGTTTTAACCTCTAACGTTATAGCTTCCATTGCTGAATTTTCTAATTATGATATTAATATTCAACATGTAATCTCGTGTTCATGCCATCGAGTGATTAACATTTGGAGATCATACCACATCTATTGTTGATTTGTATTTTCCCACCCTGCCCTTACCTCTCTCGTTGCCAATCGCATGCTACCTCAACTTCTTCCTCCCCACACTCCCCCCTTCCGCAGCTTCCGCGACCTTCCATGCCCTTCACGCCAGCCATCCGGATGCACAAGTGTGCCCCCCTCCCCCTCTCACCCCCCTCCCTCTACCTCCTCCCTCCCCTTTCTCTTCCTCCCCATGTCCACCACCACCGCCATTAACTCTTTCGCCCTCCCTCCATTCGCTCCCTCCACTCGACTCGAAGTCTGCACAGCCCCCTCTATATAGCGTCAACCCTCCCGACTATTTTTCACCTATCCACACCTTTTAACTCGGCGTCATCCTCCTAATTCCACGTCTTTCTTTTTCTCCTTTCCGGTTTCATCCCCCCGTTTCATTCTTCGCTTTTCCCATCTGCTTCCCGAGCCCTTCGCCTTACGATTTCTCGACTCAGTTTCTTCATCCCATCATCGTCACCACTATGATCCTTTTCAGATATCTTTGCGACTGGCCCAATCGTGCTAGCTCGGAATATTTCGAGCGGCGTCGCAGCGGAAGGCGGGACATGCGATACTAGGGATGTGGGATGGGGAGATAGAGAGACGGGCGTTGCCATGTTTTCTCAAGAGACTTAGTGTATTGAAACAAAATACTGTCTCAAAAACCCTCTTCCTTCTAGACAACACAGTTAAGTTACTTGCGAAGCGTACACCACGGAGGTCTAAAGGTGACTGAATTTCACGGAGGCCAGGCTCCGCCTATCGCATTTTGGTTTGTTATCAGGAAGTCGCATGCCCTCCGCCCTTACTTTATAGAAAACTTGGGGCTTGCCTCTAAGCCGCAAAGGTATTCGAAATGAACTGTAGTCAACAATCCTAAGATTGATGTAATGTCTGTTTTTTTCCCGGCGAACAATGGTGGTGAAGATTTCTCGGGTCTCACGTTGGATAAGGCCCTCCTTTCCACGTTTCAATGTGCAACTTGCCGATCGTCCTCAGCGATTCAGGTAACCGATGATTGGCGAGTTGCACATCGAAACGTCGGAAGGAGGTATGGAGCACCTTTAACCAGTGTGAGACCCGAGAAATCTTTGTGGCCAATCCTAAGATTGGTTTGACGCAGCTCTCCACTCAATTCCCCTAACAGCTAATACTTTCACATCTACGCATTTATTCTCTTTCACATCCTTCTTTATCAGTTCAATATATTTCATTCGAGGTCTACCTTTTCCGTTCTTGCCATCTAATTATCCATCGACGATTGTTTTCATCATACCACCATGTCTCAATATATGACCTATAGCTTTTTCAGTCATCAAGTTTTCATGAAGCTTCTCTTCTATCCTCCTCATTTTAGGACTTCCTCGTTACTTACTCGGTCGATCCTTTTGACTCTCATCATTCATCTGTAGCACCACATTTCGAAGGCATCATCCCATCCTTTGAAAAGTGCGGCAGTAGTTTTTCTTCTCTCTTTTACTTTGGCCTTTCTTGTCTTTTGTGTAGTTCTAGTTTATTTTTCTCAATTTCGGGTCAATGTCTCATCATCTTGTTTGAAATTGCCGCTGTATTTTCTTTAGCGTAGCTACGGAGCGCATCCACCGTGGAAAATTATCGTTCTTCCGCGCATTTCCATCCGTCACAAAAAGAGACACATAATTCTACCTTCGGCAAAGGAATAATGACACTTGGGTGGATATTTTATTTTACGAGAAGTGCTCGAATTAGACCTTATTGTACACACTCGCAAAAGAGTATTCGCTAGTGTATCTATAATAAGTTTTGATGCCACTGAATTTGCAATTCTTTTATTCGTGACGCATGTCACGGGCCCCTCAATTGACGTTTGGTTTCCCGTTATAGTTCATAAAATATCTTTCCAAACGAGATAGATCCCTAATATTTAACCATTCTTCATCAAGGAAAGTGGTTTTTTAATTAATGTCCCCATAAAACTCCCACTCCTGTTTCTTCTTGGTACTACGACGCAACATTTATCCCGTGGAAACTTGATTGCCGAATTTACACTCAGAGAAAGTTATTTTAAATAATATGTCTAGCCTTCTTTCTCAATTATACTTCATTAATCAGTCAGCTATAACTTATTTGGTTTCAAATTAACAACGCAGGTTATGAATCATTGAGCACAGGATTTCATTTGCCAAAATAGTGCTTTAAGTCATCAAATCTATCGTAATGGATAAGGCTTTTGTCGAACTAAAAACGTAATATATAATTTAATTTTTCTACTTTCACGGAATGTATTCTAGACGTGACTCTTTACGCCCTCTCCCCATTGTGTCGGGTCTCTGTGGTCAATTCAAAGAAAATATCTTTTTTATTATCACTTCTTTTGATCCATGTTTTCTCAGTCCATGTTTATGGTTAAATTTGAATTAGAGAATCTTCCTCAACATTTGGTCTTACAGAACAAATTTACAATTATTTTAGCTGACTTCAAAAGTTTCTTTTTCTTAAAAACTTGGTCCCACTTTCATCCGCATCCACGTATTCATCATCCTTAAGAAACGGGTGTCAATAAAAAATCGATTTCGACAGCAGAGGAACGGAAATGGGATGGAATAGAATCGCTTTTTTCACTTCAGGGTTGATTCACTTTTTTGTGGTATATAATCCCTCTAATTTTTGGAAGGCCATGTCGTTATCTCGCTTCCTTAAACAAGGGGTCATGTATCTCAGGGTTGCTTTATGAAGCATTTTTTACCATTACATATTTTACCAATTTTTAATGCTGCGATGCAATGTCGGGACCTGAAGAGGATAAATATCGGTATGCGTGTGAGACTAATATGAGTAATAGGAGGGTTGAGTATCATTGATGTCGCATCTGGTGATTAATGTTGAAGTTGAAATTTAACGAATGAATAAGAAATAAAAAAAGAAAAATTTAATACATTTTAAAGAGTTAATCTGCCTTTTTGTATTAAGAAGATGTGCTAGAAGAAATTGAGGCATTGGATGCCGTATAGTTTCCTTTTTGACTGGGTTGCCTTCTTGACTAGGCTTGAAACCATGAGGTTCTACCTTAACAGGCTAGACTAATTGATCATCGCCAAATTATCGATACTCTAGTGTCCTCAGATGATCGCTCAAATATGTTACTTAATGGTTAAAATTGCACTTGGACATTGTATGCAATAAGAATTAATTCTGGCAACCTACCGGTAACAATAGATTCACATGGAAAACCCTGCAACTTCACGATTCCTTTCTGCCTGTCCCAATTGCGTCCCTGAATTCCATTCCTTATTTCGTTCTCATACTTACGTATTACATTCATTCAATCCATCAACCCAGTCATTTCCTCTCCTTAACTCTCCTGCCCAACATCCTACCGTCATTGATATTAAAATAACTGCTGAAGATTTCTTAATGGTTCCATCCTCTTTCGTCGTCACGACTCTTTTGTCGGACGAGAGCGTTCTTTCTATCCCCAAAAAAATAGGTGCCGTGTGAACGTTCCTGAACTGGAATTTTTGTGCGCATGTACGTTGGCAAGGGAGGAAGGCATGTTGTGGTCGTGAATATGAGTGTAATTGTCCGGTCGTTAAGCGGGCGGGGAGACCGGTGCTGAGGTCGTGAGGGAAATGTTAGCTCTGCTTTCGGCGGTGACCTCATCGGACCTAAAGGAGAAAGTGAGTTTGAAGAGGAATGGGACTGGTCGTCTCTCTCCCTCACAGCGAGCCACTCATGCTTAGAGATGGTAAAATGTCGATCGAAATCGATATTTCGAGCAATCGATTTTCAATCGAAATGAAAAAATCGACTTTTGAACAAAAATCTAAGTTTAAATCTAAACCTTGATGAAGTAATTAAAGAAATGACGGTCTTTAAAAAAAGTTTGTACAAAAACATGCTTATTATTTATACGAAAAACACTCGGAAGTACACAATTGAGTTGTAGGAAAAATCTTATTAGAATAGATGACTGAATTAGTAAAAGCAGTAAAAATTTACATATGCAAGCACATTTTAGTTTTGGGATCACAGCCTGGTGGGCTGTGATCCCAAGCACATTTGGGATCACAGGTGCTTGGATCCATTCGGCTATCCTGATTTTTTAAGAAAGATCAAGTGAATGGGATGCTTTCATGATGATTTTGGGCGTGCCTTCCCAAATTCAACGGCCTTAGAGAAAATTCTTTCACACGACGGATAGCGATGACGTAATCATGGACCAGTGGTAGTGACGCTGCTGAGATCAAACGAAATGGTCCGGATCAAAGTTGAAACATCGAGTTTGAATCGATACTTGAAGATCATGATTCGATCTTGATGTCCTCTACCTTTGATTATTAAAACTCGATTTTCAATTTAAATTGAAATCGACTTTTCCTGCCACTACTCATGCTCCTCCCTGTCCTCCGAAAGGAAGTTAATTGAAGTTTACGCACGAGGGGATGCGGAGATGAGGATAAATATAAACAAGAGCGATTTTCAGCTATTGCGTGCTCGGCCAAGATTAAAATGACAAAGATCAGAGACTTATGATTGGCTGACTACGACGATAGAGTTTGTTTTCATGTTATTTAAATCCATTAGAAATTTTATTTCACTAAATTTAATGCTCACGAAGTAGGAGAGGAATCATGATTTTTATAAAATTTATCATCATCAGATCATTTTATATCTCATGTAAGTATGGGGGTGCGTAGAATTTTCGTGGGTGTAGCGTTTGGCGGTTGATCGAGGGGCCCCTGGTTCATATCTCGGGTGAAGCCCTCTAACCTCAAACATGAATCCTCAATGTGCGAGGTGGTCCAGGAAAAGGGATTGGCCCCATTATCCTGAAAGTGTGACATTCACACGCCTGTTGCTTTAGGTATTTGCTTTGAGGTCTATTCAGCGATTGTTTCCTAAAAATGTACTAAATTTTATTTTCGTTCCCCACTTGTTTATTTATTATTATATCTCTCGATTTTGTGAAAAACTGTCCAGCGGATGTTAATAAAATTGTGCGTACGTAATTTGGGAGCCTTCATTCGTGGAATTGAAGTAAAGACTCTCTTTGCCGCGGTCGCCCGTCGAGGTCACCGTTGTCGAAGACGTCGTCGGCCGCCCTAGCAATGAGAAGTGAAGGCGATCTTGGAATTCCTCCCGCGCCCACCACTCCCCTCTACGTACTCCCTCTCACACGCCGTGTATTATATACGCCCTCACACTCTGCACCCATTTGTCCATTCGATGTGAAGTAGGCAGAATCCCCGAGTCACGTCGGTCCGCTCTCCTCCCACGCCTCCTGCCACTCGGCATTCCCGCCTCCCGAGCACTGCTGGACTCTCCATATCTCGTGTGGGTACCTGAAGACGGAGCTGGTCGCTTCGGAGAGATACCATTTCCTCCTCCGGTCGACGCTCCACTCTCAGCCATGTATATTTTTTAAAAGGTCCTCTTCACCCATTGGTCGATTCCCCGAGGAAGATATTTTACGCCTCTCTTTCCTCCTCAAGGCTCGTGCCACCAGAGGTATTGAAATCGACTGTTTTCCTGGTCATTGAGCGTCGTGATTTTTCATTTATTTCGGATTTGTCACATATACTAAAATTGGGCTAGTGCAGAGTTTTTGGGGATTGGTTAAGGTAATTTAATGCAATAGATCCACTATTTAATTCTTCAGAGCACGTTTCGTGAATCACTGCTTGAACTACTGACAGATAGCTCTATCTTCAGGTTCAAAATACAAGAATAACTTTTTAAAAAGTCTATCTATACAGTAGCATAAACTTCCCAGGCCGGAACGTAGCAGTATGTATTGCTTCAACTCGAGTATTTTAGAAAAAAAGGACAGTGGGCGGGTGAATTATGAAAAGGAACTTGCCACCCTCACCCTGAATTACATCAATTGCATCAATTCAGGGTGAGGGTGGCAAGTTCCTTTCCATAGTTCATCCCGCGATTTGAGGCTTTTTGGTAAGGGTGTCCAAGGTTTCACCTGGGATTTGAATGCGGTACTCCACGATGAGTGGCTAAGTGCTTCACCCACTAGGCCTCTATAGTTTCCTCCTGGCTGTCGGAAACACAAAATTTTATCAGTTAAAAGTATTAGTTCGTCAGTGGAAAGAAATCCTGCGGTGAAATATGGAATATCAATGTATTTCATGTTGCACGGTTCAGTCCCCATAGTCTCCATTCAATGTAAAATCATATTTACGTTGCCTTTGTAAACTGCTAGTGGTACAAGCTAACCTATAACCCTTTGATCGAGATATTTTGTTTTTGCATTCAGCTTTCAAATGCTGCTGATTCATTAATATCCCAGCCATCGGTAATTGCTCCCATTATTTCTCGCACATATTTTACCTACGGCGCTGATGCAAGGGATTAAACGTTTTTAACCTTGCAAAATGTTTGGTGGATTTTCTGCCTTTACTATGGGTTATTATTTTTAGCAATGGCTTACGTCTCAGCGTGTTTATTATCAATGAGTTAGAAGGCACCTTTCTTGGAGGAAGATACGCTAAAAAGATGTGACTTTTTCATCCGTAGCATAGTCCCAGCCATCCGAGGTGAACTTTACTGAAGGTCGACTTGTATTCGTGGTGGTACATTCTATTCGAAACTTTCAATGGGAAAAGTTCAAACAGTAATTATGTGCTTTCACTGAGATATATCACTTCTAACAGAGATAAATTTTGGCCAAGAAGGCTTCTGCTACTTTTTTCGGAAGCTTATGAAGAATGGGAATATAACATAGTTTCCATGTAATTTCTATTTTTTGCATTCATGAGAAGGTTGATCGGTTTTCTTCAGCATAGGCACGCATTAGTGGAGAACTACTTGTCTCGTTTCCTGAAATAATTCATGAATTTTCGCTGAAGTTTGCGATATCTGCCATAAATATTGAGAGAGGTGGGAGAAGAATGCTATCGAATCGCTGCTGAGTGAATAGTAATGGAAGCGGTGTCCAGTGACATTCGCATCGAAGGAGTCGACACTGTTTCGATATAATGATCAATGCAGGACTCACCATCGAGATCATTAAAATACCTCAAATCAAATGCATCTTCCCAAAAACGTTTCACCAACCGTACTATTCTGCTGCACAATGAGAGTTCATGCACGCATCGTATGCACCTAGGTGATTTCTCTTTTTTACTGCGCTTACAAAATGAGTTTTTGCATTTAATTTACTCTACGCTTTTATTCTACCCTGTAGAGCATTCCACTTTTTTTCCTCCCATTTTATTTACCCACATAGATAACGTCAAGCTGAGCGACATGGAATTTTGCCAGATCTTTTCGCGGATATTGTCCCACAAACTAGTGGTCGGAAAACACGCTCATGACCTATTTTCTCACTGAAGGGGTGCCAAAATAGTGTTTTCTCGCGGTGTACGCTTATAACGCGGATAACAATGAATTTAATCCCTGACCATCATGACATTGTAACCTCCCTTTTAGTGCAGTCAATTTGTGGATGCAGAAAACTTTACTTGCGTAAAAATAGAATGGAAGGGTGATAAAATGCGTCAATTCTTTTGGCTCTCATTGAAGTTTTTTTTCCTTGATTTTAGGATTTTACAAAATAAAGTTTTACGAGTCGAGTCGACGTAGTTGATCCAAGGTTATTCTTATTGGCCAATAATATGGTAATAGTGGGTAAACCTGGGGATGGGAGAGTCTATGGAGGATTATTTACACTATGCTCAATCCATTTTTTTGTCGGGTAAACTACCTACCGCACTGCTTTCTTTGAAGGTGCGTGTTAAATAAGTGACGACATTTCGTAGCCGCGTTCAGTAAGAGTTGACCAAAGATATAATTTATTGTCCTTGGCATAAATTATGAAATTGACTCAGGGTGAGAGTGGCAAGTTCCTTTTGATGGGCCACCCCGCGATTTGAAGGTTTCACCTGGGATTTGAATCCTGTGCCCTATGATGAATGACTGAGTGCCTTACCCACTAGATCTCAACTGTTCCCTCCTGCCCGTCAGCAACGTGAAATTTTATCGGTTAAAAGCTTTATTTCGTCAGTGAAATCCTGCAGTGGAATATGGACTCTCTATGTATCTAATGTTGGAATTTTAGAATGTTACGAAATAAAGTTTTACAAGTTCCTTTATCTGACCCAATATTATGCTTATTAGCCAATATTATGGAAGTAGTGCGTAAGCATGGGATTGGGAGTGTCTATGGAGGATAATTTACACGGTACACGATATTATCCTAGGAATGAATTATGAAATTTATTTTGTCCTAGGGCATTCTTTTGTTTTCACTCGTAAAGTGTAGCTTGTATTTTTCGAGAGATAGAATAACAGTGTTTCAACACTGGGTTGTTGCCAAATTTACCAACATCACCGTGAAGATAAACTAGACTGCCTTTTGAATTGTATTTTTGCCAGGTTTACCAATTTATTTTTCCTATTACTGAAACTTTAATGTTGGTATCCAGTATGTTTGCCAGGGTATCCAGCGGCCTTAAAATCTCGGGGAATTTTTTAAAGTTTTCTGAATAGGGAATATATTTTTACCTTACTCTAATACCTTATAATTACTTACTTATCATAGGATGCTTGTTGAGCTATTCATCGGATGTTCAAGGTCTCTCCATTGTCCTCAGAGTTGTAACGAATTGCAGGTCTTGCTTGATATCAGGCTGGAGAAGAAGAACGGCCTAAATCGCGACTCCAGCTATGAACTGGGTAGGGAATGGAAGCCATTAATTCGAAAAATATCGCAAAGAAGGAGACAAAAATGCCCCCCGGATTGAATGAAGATATAAGCGCAGGAAGGAGGACCTGCAATTCAAATGTTAATCTCTGAGGACGATGGACAAGTGTTCCACGCTACGCTACACTGAAATATCGCTGTTGTTTTATAAGTAATCAAGTTCCCAGCTTTGCAGCTGTCGGAGAATATCAGTTAAAGTTAGTTTCAAAAATAATTAAAATTATGGTGACGTCATGTCATTAATTCAAATGCAGACAAGTGTTCCATTGAAACGTTAGCCAAAAATTTTCGTGCTCGGCTAGAAAACGGATAAGTATATATTAATGCACTAAAAAGCTGGAGGTGGCTGCGCAAAAAATGAAAATCTGAGTTCAACATGAACAACCCAAACTTCAGTGCCACTATTATTACTATGGGAAATGGAAAAATTCTGTAAATGAAATACTCTCGGAAGTATTTAATTTAAATACCGACACCTCTCCTTATTTGTGAGTTTTTCATTTAATGAGAATAAAATTTCCGATGGAAATGAACAACATGGAAACAATAAATGTCGATGGAATCAGCCAATCAGAGCCGTAAGGACTATTAAGTGATCTCGGATTTTGACATTTCAATCTCGCATGTGCAGAAGCCGATTATCTCTCTTGTTCATATTTACTCTGAGCCTCATATTCCCATCCTCCTCGCATTATACTTCTTAAATTGGTGTGTTATTTGGATAAGGCGGACTCATTGATAGAATGGATGGAGGAAACCCGGGGCCACGTCAGTCTGCTCTTTGTGAAAGGTGACAATATAGGAATGCAAGTTAGGACCAACGAATACTGGCGGAATATTTTAGCTATATGATTTTGTGTAATATGAAGCAATTTCACCGAATAACACCTGAAAGTATTGACTAGTTATATTAATTCTAATCTCCGCTATTATTGCGCGAATGATGTGCCTCCTGCAGTTTAAAATGCCTCATAAAACTTTGAATAACAGCAATATCAGGCTATCCTCCGTCGCAAATGTATTATCATTCCGTCCATTCGTAAATAATTCAGTGCTGTCAATGTAACGGTTGAATTACCAAGGCAGCCAGTATGATGGGCTATTTAAATAATTGGTGCGTTTCTAAGCTTTTCCTGCAGCCATTGATGTCCTCTTCATGTGAAGTTAATAATGAATCAATCATTTTTCTATGTTTCATGCATAGGGTTACTTCAGAAGGTGGTAGGGCCGACGATTATAAGCATTTTTGTCCAATAAACATTGTGCCGTAACTCCTTAGTAACTGAGTTATGGCAAGGCAGACATTTTTTTTGGTTGCACTCTGCAGTTACCATGGAAGCGGTTTTTCTTGGGTATCCAGCCTTTTCGAAATTATATTTTAAACTCTGGATTTTTAAAAACATTAAATAATTAAAGTTTGACGGAAATGTACGATTATAATTGTCTGAAACAGTGAATATTTGAGCTTAATTAAACGAGAGCTTTGAGCGATTATCGACAATACGATTGCGCAATCTCACCCATTTTCAGAAGTGCGTTGTCCTTTCATCACCATATTTCTCAATATTTTCTCTGATTTATTCATCCGATGGTGTTCTTTATCTATGAAATGGAAAATCGGAACGACTCAATTCCTCTTTATTTTTTTCTATTCTTATCTCAGCGGCCTCGTTCCGTATGAATCGCTCCGTCAATGATTTTCGGGCGAAACAACGCCCCTACCTTTTTATTTTCCACTTCCTGCCCATTTCTGTATTCACACTTCATTTGTTCCTTTGTAAAGATATTTTCTTCCCCCTTCTTTCTCCTATGTTCTATTCGCTATTCAGCCATGTCTTTCACAAATTATCACCAAATGACGTCCCAAGCCGAGACCATTTTTCGCGAGATAGGAGCTAGCAGATGAAACTCTCCCTCCCGATGGTTCTGGTTATATCGCAACGGTTTATCCCTTCCGTTTCTTCTTCCTTAAGTACTTCAGATTTCTTCTTGTTGAGGCCATTAATATTTTTATGGCATTCCTTGATGGTTTAATGTCTCTTGATCTCCAATCTGCCTTATGGCTCTCATTGTCAGTTTCTAAGACAATATCCTCCACCCCTAGGCATTCCGACTTATAATCTTTAGTAATTATGACATCTTTTGCGTTACGATGCTTACGTTCTTATAAGCTAATTTGAAATATAAAATTCCAGATTAATTGATGTTGATTCCTACATCTCTGTTAAAGGAATATGAACACTGATTGACTTCTATATCAAGGAAAACAATGGAGGGTTTTGTGAGAAAAACTGAGGAATTTGTACCCCCTCCCGTATTAAATACCAATATTTTGCGAGTGCTTTATTTTTGAGGATAGTGCATAATGCTTTGTTCTGCAGAGGCATATCCACTTTCCTCATTAAAACAAATGTTGTTTGTACATTGCCCTGAAAATAATGTTTTTTCCTCATCGTGGATCTCCTTGATTTAATTTAGTTTGTTTGGTCTACAGTCTTTTTGATGTACTTATTTAAGGCACATGAGAAAAGGCAAGTTTTATCGGTATGCTCCAGAGAACGTTCTTGTGAATGGCATAATGTGGGACGTAAGGAGACCTGTAGTGACGGTTTTTGCGTAGTTAAAGAAAACATTTGTGAAACCGCAACGCCAGCTATAGCTAAGGAGATGACTTGGCAACCTCATCTTATCCGATGAGTGAAAAATGCGCTTTATTGACGGGATCCGTAGGTGCTTACTATTGTCATACCGTCGTGTCGCGTTCTTTCAAAGTGGAACCGTATCATGCTTGACTGCTTTAGTTCTGTTAAATAGGCAAATTTGAGAATTGCCTACGCACGCGAATGTTATCTAATATTGCAAAATACGCTATTTCTTACTTTATCTTCTCCTTTTTATAATTTTAATTGTATGGAATCTCATATTTCAACGTTATAATATGGGTTTTCACGTAAAAATTATTCCTGCGATTGTTGAAAACAGTGTTGGTAAATATTATGTTATAAATTGTAGAACAAAATTAATATTTGACTGTAAAAATACTTGTTATCTACACTCTGTATTCTTGGTGGGATATTCTGATACTTGGCGGTAGCGATTATTGCTTTGAATAGCTTAGATTTATTGTTCAGATTTATTGTGAGAGTACTGAATTGTTCATTGTTCAGCCACTAAATAAATACATTGAATACAGATGTTGAAGAAATCACCACAAAGTTATCCGTCATTGAATTATGTTTCGTTATACTTTTACACACTCTAAAAACATATTCGGTTGATGACTTAAATTCCGAAAGTTAGTACATGAAGCTTCGAAAATTCATCGATGTAAATAAAAAAATACACAATTATGATGTCCTCCTTTTGAATTTCAATTTAAAAAAATGAAATTTCACTTCTAAGATTCCTTACTTCATACATTGAGTCGCAGTCCAAAGCGTACCGACGGAGTCCCCCAAACTAAGTTTATTGC
The DNA here is from genome assembly GCF_921293095.1 of Ischnura elegans. Classification (NCBI taxonomy): domain Eukaryota; kingdom Metazoa; phylum Arthropoda; class Insecta; order Odonata; family Coenagrionidae; genus Ischnura; species Ischnura elegans. The sequence continues at coordinate 70,116,831 of NC_060250.1, forward strand.
AAAGAAGTGTCTTGGAAGGTTTTCGCGAAATATCCAATTGGACTCGTTATTCGATCCGCACCACTAAAACTAAGAGACGAGGAGTTGGGAATCATCCCGCATTGTTTTCGGAGCCGCTTCTAGCGAGCACTCGGGTTTATTTCTGCGACACTTTCTCGAGACGAGGGTGTGGAAATTGAAATGTAAGCGGGGGCACCTGGCTCCCCGTGCGTGGTCGCAATGCTGACAAGCCACCAGCGTCCGGGTCGAAAGAGTCCGCGCGGAATACGGAGGCACGCTCACGCGCGGGGATATATTTCCGTCGCGTCCCCGTGCGTGGCGCTTAGTATCTGCCTTGGGAGGACGGATGCTGGGCGGGATCACATCGTCTCGTGGACGCGATGAATTTATCTTCATCTGCCCGGGGACGGCTTGGCGGCGGAGGGCCTCCTCCCGTGGAATCGAGGTTGCCCAACGTTGCGCGTCTATGGCCGTCGCCGCGGGGTTCCCTTTTTTATCCACATTCGCTTGGACGAATAGGGTGGTTTCCTAATATTTGTATACTGCCTAAATCGAAAGATTATTACTCCTGGAGTGCGTATTTCACGCTTTTAGATTTTTAAATGACGATATCTATTTTTCGCGATTACATGAAAAGTGAAAAATTTCAAGCGCGCGAAAACGCGACGGCTAAGTATGAATGCTAGGAAAACTCCGTGTGACGTCGTTCTGGTTCCCGCTTCCGCAAGTGAGGTGACCTTGGGGCGAGGCTTTGAGCGCTGATACGACACAGGATGCTAGCAGGTAGCGGAGTACCCTGCTAGCTGGTAGCGCTTGGCTTAAATAAGGATTATTAATACCTTATCAAACGAAGAAAACTTTCCGGCCTTAGCCAGTTTTAATAGGTGATTATTAAGACATGTTTCCCTGAGCTCTGTGCCTCTTACATGTATTGGTACTCTCAGACGATCTTATCTACTCGTATGGAAACTAGGTCCCTGTAACGTCACGTGGAGTGGCATCGCATGGGCGCCAATCTGGCCTTTTTCAAATGCGGTTAAAATTGACCATTGCCATTCGTCTAAACTGGGATTTCTAAAACAAAATAATTTGTATAAAATGAATACACTAATGGTGGGTAACGAATCGCAATCTATGCCTTTTGTTTTCTTTGATGAAGGAAACTACCCTATTCTTCTGAAAGGTTCTATTTACCTCCGTTACAATCTCTATGGCCCTCTCATTTAGACTCAAGGAAACATAACTGCAGCATTTTGCAGCATTTAGGATGAGACCGCATGGCATTTGCTGTCAGGTGGAATTGATGAGAAATGGCCTAAAGAATGAATTTATTAAAAATGACTTTCCTAAACAGAAATGATGAGTAAGTGCAAAAGTTATAAAGACCATTAATCACTAAATAATCAATGACCAGAAGTTTAGTTATCGAGAAAAACCAAGCGCAAGCAGAATAAATTGGTAATACACCAGAATAGACTAAGAAAGCCGATTCCCAATAACCTCGCCACATGTAGCGGCAAGCGATGGAGGCTGATAGCCCGACAAAAACCGGGGTAATCAAAATCACAAACGCACAAAAATTATCGGGGTACATGAAAAAGGCTAATAAGGAAAAGCGGCCTCCACGAAATTAGTAAAACTTGAAATCTTGGGAGGTGGAGGAGGGTTCGTGGCGGCTATGCGCCAAACTAGGTGGCCCACTCAGTTATCTAGATAAAAATCTAACGTTCATTTTTACCCTAGGATAATCGTCCATTTATTTAAGTACAGAAAATTCAGTTTCGCTGGTAGACTGGGTCGCATCAATGACGGCGTCGGGATTCTCCCATTCCAAATACCTCTCAAGGCTAGTGATGGAAAAATGGATTTTTCAGGTAATCGATTTTTTAAATTCAAGTGAATAGCTCGACGTGTCAACAAAAATCGAAATTTGAACCAAAATATCGATTAATTGAAAAAAATCGACGGTTAAAAAAAAACAGCTTGTGAAAAAAATGTTTAATATTTATTTGAAAAACTCCCTAATAAACATTTGAGTAGTAGAAAATCATCCACTTAGAAAGACATGCTTGAATTATTTGTAGTTAAAATTTTCATAATCATGGATACAATTTGTTAAAGCTAACAGTAAACGTATTGAGGCGATGATTCGCATTGACTAAGGAGTGGGTAACTATTACTTTTTTTAAATATGCGGAACATGCTAATCGTATCTTAACTAGTTCACGTTACCGCTAATTCCGCTTTACAGATCTATATACTTTTCACAACTGGAACTTGATGAGCTTACCCCAATATCGATCCCTGAAATGGTTAGTGTCTACTTTTTCTTATTGGAAGCGAGTCGTAAAACTTTTTTTTAGCAATCTTGAAGACTCTTGACCTTAACCGTCACAGTTGTTTCTCTTCTCTCTGGCGCGGCAGTATCATACCTATATTCCTCTCGTCTAATTTCACAGATGTAAAGGCAGCGGCCTACTGTGCTTTTCCGTATCAGCACGTTTGCCATTATGCACTCGGCTTTTAGTTAATAATCAAGACTTGGCGCAATTCATGCATGAGCGCACTTGGCTTAAATTACCCCCTATGTCAGGAAGGGTGGGGTCAATACCCTGGGTGGGGGAGGAGTGGCGTGGTGCAAGGTAAGGAATCGAGTGAGTTGTCCGCGGAGGGGTCAAACTTTGAATTTTTTCTCCTCTCGAAAACCATTGTTACTTAACGACATTCAAGGTGGAAACAATTGACGATCGTGGGGCTCATTTCTCAACGAAAATCACCTCACAGCCCTCTTTCCTCTTTTCCTCTCTATCTCTCCTTTTTTTCATTTTTTGCTATGTGAACTTTTAAATGCATTCCGATAGAATCTAAAAGTTAATTATCTCTAAATTGTGTGAGGAAACGACTATATATTGCAAGTAGTCGAGATAATGTTTTTCTGCGCTTTCTACTAGTTTTGGAAATAATGATGATTTGTAATAAGGTGATGCGAGATTGGTATTCTTATTGTTAAATTTTCGAGGTTTTTTAATTTGGAAAGCGTAGCCAATGTTACGAGGCAAATCAGCTCTTATAGGAATGTACGGAAAGAATACAGCCAATTAATTTAATGACTCCTAGGTATTGATATTAGTGATTAAGTACGAGCAAGTAAAACTTGATCAAAGGAATATCCATATTATTCTTATGCCGCGTACATTTTAGTTTTGTAAAATTTTCGAGCTAATTATATTTCAATTTATCCAAAATCGTTAAATTTTAGCTGATTAAAGATGTGTTGTGTAAGCAAGCGTTGGATATCACGTTAGTTTTGTCGAAGAGAAGGCTATTACGGATTATGCTGCCTCTCTAATCACCTCCGGCATCGTCTATATTTACTTCCCATTACCAGGTGCAGTCATTTTCTCAGCTGCTACAGTTTGCTTTGGCCACAAGGGAGTCCACTGCCCCTCTCGTTTGGAGGCATTACCCTTTGTTTCGTGTTTTGGCCGTGAATGCTGAAGTTGCGTTTCTCTCGATAATCTTCGTTAAGCTTGCGTAATACTCCTAGGATCGCTGACTTCGCTAGACTCGAGTAATTACCTAACAAAGTGAAACAATGATTCATCTCTTCTATTCTGTCCAAAGCTATATCACTGAATAGAATGAATAAAAAAAATTTTGAAGTACTTTCATTTGACAGCTGTTTCTCACGCGTTAATCAACTTGGCCTTGTAAAATTTCGTTCTTCATTAAAATCCTTATACTTTTATAATTTTGTCTAAAATTGTATTCTTACTTTTTTATAATCGAATATTATTCGTAATCTCCGCCTCATTAACTGAGGGGAGACGGTAGATAGCATTATAAAATTGTTTTTCAACCATATAGTGTGGCACAAGAGAGCAAAATTCACGCGGACATATTATTTTAGATTTCAGTAAACTTTAAAGGAACCATTGAAGTGAAATCTCGTGCAGTGCAAAAAATGACCTGTGTTAATGGAATCCCGCTGCTCTGGTGTTGATGGATGTAAATTGTACGTAATGAAAACACATGAGGAAGATTAACATGTATTCGGAAAATTTTCCGCCCGTCTATTTAGTCATATTTTTAGGTCAACGCATTGAAATCAGCGTTTAATTTTTCATCATCGTTTCGCATGTCCCGTTATTGGGGAATCGGAGAATTATTATTGGACTGCTGACCGCTATAAGGAAAAAGAAAAAGCCTGCGTGAATTTCTTGAATAGCCATCGCCCTTTGCCTCCTGCCTCGTCCTACGCTTATTTTTTTCTTCATTTCTTCCGTTGCGATGGCGTCGTTCCACAATGAGTTTTACCTTCGACTCTTAAAAGGTCTGTTTTGAATCCACAATAGGAAGCCAGCAGCTTTCGTCTTCGACTCCGAAGATTGATCTCTAACCACGCCCACCCCCTCAGCTCCATTTCGTGGGAGACTTCTCTCCCCACCCGCGTCCCAAATTCATATACGTGATGCCTTTTGTTATTTTGATTCAATCACCGTGTTTTGGCTTCAATTCTTTGGTAATTTGCATTATTTTCTCCCTCTGCAATCATCACTTTCGCGTCGATTGTGTGAAATCATAAACGTCTTTATGATGTTGCCGTAGCATACTAAGTTTCCAAATTTTAACGCCTTTTTATCTTTTCTTTATGTCTTATGTATCATATTGCATCTGAGAATACTTTGTTAAGAAGAGCTTTGGGGTAAGGTTTCTTCGATATTTTTACGTTGACCTTCCGAAAGCCTCCTGGTTGACATTTGTCCTTTGAAATCATCAAAACAATGGTTATCTGACGCTAATTAAAGGAACCTTCCGATCAAGAGTTTAAGTAAATCTATCACCGATGAACAGGTTTTTTTCATTTTTTGTCTCTCCACTTAGGCAAGATCAAACTTTAAATTTTTCTGTGCGAATTGAGGATTCTGGTTTCGCTGTATTGTAGCTTTGAAGAAAGAAAGGGAGAAAAATGTTTTGAATAACTACTCAAATAAAATTGGTGCCTCATTTGCGATAGGACACACTTTCAGCTTATAATCTTATGTAGCGCATTTCTACCCTGAAACGAAGAACTGTTTTCATACGTTTGTTCGTCGAAAAACATTATAGAAGGTCTGGAGGTGCCGAATATATTAATGAGTCCTCAGTGAGGGAAGGAGTCTAGGGATGAGTGGGAGACTAATATCAAATGAAAAGATGACCTTCGATTGAGTAATTGATTTTTCAATGCCCATCATTGATATCCAAGTTAATCGTTTTCTGTCATCGAATTCGGAATTGAAGTGACCATGGGACAAAAAGAGATGAATATATCTACGACATTCGGATATTGAAGCATTAATATAAGCATTATACAATAGCTTATTAGTTTTCTTCGAAGCATATTTTTACGCTTTACTCATTGAAAACACGCTGTCATCTTCAAATCTTCAAGGGTAATAGATTAACCCATTGTAACCATTTGCTTGTATCAGAAATATTTAAAGAATATATATACGCCTGCGAGAAAATACCGAGAAGAAACTTTAATTTTTCAGAAACAGGCGAATGTTGGCTGGGATATTCTCTATATGACTGAAAATATTAAGATCATGGGAATAAGTGCTGATTGATGTCTCCTGATGATGATTCATTGCAGTGAAACATGACTCATTTTTAAATAAACATATATGTGGTAGACTGCGAAGTTTCTTTACTTCATAATCTACAATAGACTTTCACAAAGTATCGGTCTCCACCTTTCATTTCATTGAGCATATGTGACGTTGGTCTACTCTATGTGCCCTGTATTTTTTAAGATGATAGAGTAGGTTATAACTTGTAATGCGCCACTTTTTAAGACCCAGCAATGCGTATTGATAATGATAAGGTATCTTTGATAACTCTTAAGAACATGCTTCCGTTGACACCGGGTTTTTCTCCTCTCTTCCGTCTCTATTCATTTTCAAAGAAAGTCTTTTTAATTATTATCTCCGAGAGAACTTTCTTCGGTAAATTATATTTATTTCAATGGTCTTCTGACACAAGTTATCTGAAGTTTTTTCTTCTGGTTTTTCTCTTCCTCTTGTTCGTTTCTGTATGATCTCGTCGTTTACTTGGGGTAATTTTTGCTTCGTTGTATTTTGTTTTGATTCTCGTAGCAAATAGAATTGTGCCGGGTGTATTTTATTTTTGTTGTTTGAGCAGAAAGTGTTGTATGTGTTTTTATTTGCTCATATGGGGAAACCCAGAACATTGATGAATTCTTATCCATTCATTCATCTCGTTCATACCATACCTTCAAGGGAAGGGGGCTTGGGGAGGATGAGGGAGAGAGATAGCGATTGGAGTTGGAGGAGTGGTGAGAGGCGGACGAGATTGTAACTTCTCCATTCATTCATCCGTGCACTGAACACGAGCGCTATGATAGGTCCTACCTCCTTCCCCCATCCTCCTATCAATCCAACCTCCAATCGACTTTGACCGTCGCCGAAATGCAGTCTGTACGCACGTGCGCGGACTTCCGCTATGCACGCGTGTTTTTTTTTTGTTTTTCCCTTTACCCTGCTCCTTTTTTTTCTCTTCTTCCCCCCCCCCCCCCCCCCCCCCCCCCCCGCTGAACAACAAAAAATTACCCACCCGCCCACGCGGCAGTGTGACTCGATAAGGTTCCCCGCCCCCCCAATCCTCCCATTTCGGATTCCCGTGAGCGTGCGGCGACTTCTCGAGTCCTCTGCTTCCCTCCCGCCCCTTGCCGATACGATGCAACCGCGGCGGATATGGCTGCTGCATTCATAGCCGTTTTCTTTGGGTATATCCAGCCCCAAGCCGTATGCTATGTCGATAGTATCAATTTCAATAGGTTTATGATCGTGGGACTTTCTGGCCCACGAGAGGTTTTACAATAATATTACAGTACAGGGAAATGAATAAAAATAGAATGAAAAAGTGACAATAAGGTTCAATTAGTATAACTACAAAAAAGGGAAAAGCAATGAAAAAATTATATACATATATAAATACACATACACATTTGTACCGCTAAATAGATACCTGGGAATTTAGCTATCCTAAATGTCCACTCATATGAAAAAAATTGGAATAATTCTTATTATTTATTTAAGCAATATGTTCAAATTTGTCGCTAGAACGCAGTACGTAAGGCGATGAATATGTTAACCATACTGGAATCCTTTCCGACTCTCGATGGAGGTGTATACTTCATAATTTCCTTTAAGCAACGCGTTTGATAAAAATTGACCGTCTAAATATCTAAATATTGGGCTGCGTTTCTTAGTTATCCATTGAAATTCGGGTGAAGAAAATACACTTTCACCTGGTGCGTTATTTTTTGAGGTAGATGGATTCCTAAGTTTGATCGATTTTGAATTCCATATCGGAATATTTATCTCGTCAAATACGCTTCGACATTCTACCCCGCTGTCTCAATAATTGCGTGGCGGGTAGTTAGATGAAAACACGTTTACCTGTAAGAATGTCTGTAGTGTTAAAAAATATGTGCTATTTTAGTATTTTAACAATGGTATTATATTTTAATTATTTTACTCTGTTGTTGGAAAAAGGCGTGTGGAATACCTGAAAGGCATGAGTCTTCCGGCTTTTCTTCTGTGTTGGAAGGTGTTTCTACCTAATTGTTTGGGTTAGAATTGAACAAATGTGTATGAACGTGGGGAAGAACCCTAAAGAAGTATCCTGCCCCTTCATTGCCCGATGAGCGAATCCCTTTATCTATCCGTTTGACGATCGTGTTTTTAATCTGCTTGTAGTCAATTGCTTTGCCTTTAGGTATTTAAAATTTGCAATGAATTAACTTTTGATTGAAGTGACTGCGATTGAGCCCAATCACTTGTGATTGAACCTTATACATCTGATAGAACCTAATTACTTATTCAGCACTAATAATTTGACGGATTGTGTGTTTAGATTTTGTCCCAAATAGCTTCGTCTTCTGATTAAGTTTTCCCCGAACGTTCTTCTCCACCATACCCCTCTCACCCCATTGTGCTTCTTCGCCTTTTCTCTCTTCCTCTCCCCTCCCTTTCTCCTGTCCGCCCTCTCCCTTGGCCTCCGGGGTTCGTCTCTTCAGTTCTCTGAACAGACCCCCCCCCTCCCCTACATCTAGTGGATATCCGGGCGGGGTGGAGACGACCGTAGATTGCTGTGAATCGCTCGCCGCCACGTCTGCCTTTTGGTCGCTTCCATTGTGCATTTTCAGGGCCGCATTCATTCATATCCGTTGTCTAGGAGTTAATTTGGTACTGTACTGTACCCCATAGCAGACTCTTAAATTAGAAAATGAATGATATTAAGAAATCTCAGCCGCCGCGGCGCGCCGTGTGTATACCGACTCAAACTCTTACCAGAAGTCGAATACTACCGTCATTCAAAAATATAGTCGCTTGTAAAGTTACAATGAGATTTATTTCACCGACCTATATGTTTCAACTTAAGCGATAATTATCAAGGGGACAATATTTCATCGCGAGCCGTCTTATGCAGAACATAATAGGCCTGAAGCCAAGGCATAGAAAGGTTCTGTGATTCCACGAAGTGAAACCTGTAAACGTGTTGGAAATTCCCGTATCTCGTATTGAATAACGCATTTCATGAATAAAAAAGTCTGAATTAAGTGAGAAGGCCAAGAGATAGTTACAAATGAATGTGATAATTTGCACATGGCTGAAATAAAAATTACCTTAGTAGTTTTTACAGTAGGTATAGGTCTCCTATCAGTTACAGAAAACGCTAAGAGGTTTCATAGTGTCTAAAATACCTATTATTATTAAAGTATTCTACCGGTTAAGGTAGGTTTCAGTGGAGTACTTAAGAAGCTTTTTGGCAACCTATCCTTCTTTAATGCGCTTCCCTCTTCAATTCACAATAAGACCTACTCCCTTTAATTCTATCTAAAATTCCTATTCTCTTTCTTCTTTTCCCTCATTTACCCTACATTGCACCCTCTGACACTGTTTCCTATATGCCCTTACTGCTAAGTAATAGCTCCATTCATACCTTCTGTCTCCTCCGTATCTCGTCTCGAAGCTGCCTCTCCTCACCCACCATGTCCACCACTTCGTCGTTCATTCCCCTCTCCGTCCACTTCACCTTCTCCATTCTTCCCTGCAACTACATCTCAAACGCATCCAGTCTTCTTTCGTCCTCCTTCCCCATGAAATGCGTATAGAAAATTATTTTCCATTTCACAGGTATACCTAAGACAAGATAGCATCGAGGCAGCGACTGAAAATTGTATCATTGTCAGTCTCCTAACTACTTTCGTCAAGGTTTAAATTTTTCGTTCCCTTTTTATGTTTTTTCTTATCCCACTTTCCAGCTTCATATGTCGTGCCACTTACTCAATTTTCCAACCTTCTCTTTTGCAAACAAGTCACCTATTTGCCAAAGGTTTCCTCTATGCAAAGAAGTTCTCGCCAAAACGAGTGGAACCCCTAGAGCAAATTGTAGGTTTGCTCTCCCCGGGGAAATTTCTTCGAATTGTTTGCTAGTCTCCCTTTATTCCGGCTGTGTTTTGCTATCCTGAAAGTCGTTGGCGTCTTATATCCTGGAAAATGTGATATCAAAGCGTTGAGGTATCTCGATATCTCCGTTAAGAAGTGAAGATGTATATCTTATTTGTGGAGGCATAGCACAGTAAATATGGGAGTTCTTGTATGTGACTTTCTTGTTCTTGGAGTATGAAGAAGTATAACCATTTCTCAACTTGAGCTTTCCCTCATAGTAACGTAACTATTTGCTTTGAAACAGTCGTTTGATCACAGAGTGTATTCGTTAAAAATTGTGTTAACAGTTATTCGTATAGGTTTGTGCCTCCTCTGTGAAAGTACTGCGTGTATTTGCTGTGGAATACTGGCGTTTCCAGACTCCCTCCCCAAACATTCGAAAGTCCGAGCACCGAAATATTTAAGCCTCCAGAAAAATATCACCGGTGAAAGGCGTGAAACCTGGATGTTGAGCGCAAGAGCTCTTCTTTTCATTTCAGTCAGGTTGGAAAAGGGTAAGAGTCATTATCTGAAAAAGTTTGGGGGACGAGTGGAAAGTCGGCGTATGCGGGTGGATGATATTGCTCTTTAGGGGGGGGGAGACGGGAAGAGCTCGCCACTCACCTGGGAACGAGGACAGCGAAGATAACGGGGAGCTGGGGACAGAAGTGAGGCCAGAAATATAAATGATACTTACCTAGTTTGCTTTATAATCTTGGTTGGAAGGATAATGGGTATCCATGAAGAGAAAACCTTCACAAATGGGAAAAATAAGATATGGTGTATCCATGTTAAAATATACACCACAAATGGTCATTTGACAGTTTAACATATAACTCCACTTAATATTTAAGGACCTTGAAAATAATACAGTGTGTCGAAACCATGGTCGGTAGTGGAGTTATATACCAAAGTGTGGAAATAACAATTTGTTTTTTAAATTTTGTCATGAATATATCGCATTACCACCACGTCAAGCCGGAAACGATTTCATAAGTTTATGAAGCGTAATTTATAAAAACGCCTGGTGCTTATTTGGAGGATTTTAACCCTAGTCTCTATCTAGGCAATAATATTTTACTCTGTCGATTTTTTTTCAAAGGTGCGTAATACCGAGAAAATTTTTGGTTGCTGTAGTCAATGAATTGCAGTATTTTCACTATACCAAGTATTCCACTGCGCTGCACCATTAAGTGGACGCATAACTGCAGCTCTGTCGGCCTTTTTTCGTAAAGTGTTTGTAGATCAATACTAACGCTGCCGTCTAGAAAATTTAGCAGTGCATTGATTGGACCGAATTTAATATTAGCTTGTAGATAAATTTTATTCAGTAATTTCTAGGGATGTGCGAGTAGTGCTTTTTGATCTCAAGTCGAGTATCGAGTCGAGTCGAGTCGAGTATGGCAATTTTGAACCAGGCAATACAGCAATGCATGCTCCAACATATTCTCATTTTTCATATACCCAATTTTCTATTCTGAATGCTTACCTTAACGTAATATGGAAAAGGTAACGAGGAACGTTGATGTAAATTGTATCAGAATTAGGAGGTGAATGAAAATGAATGTGTTTTAAACAGTTCCATGAGCACAATTGAAATGAATTAACCTGTAATAATATTTTATCAATTTAATTAATATATGTATCCAAACTACACAGAAGAGCCCTCAGTATATGCATTTGCATAATTTTACTCAGATTATACACGTGAATGAATCATGTAATATTTGATCCTTACAAATTCTCATCCAGAAAAACGTTTGTTCTACGTGCTCAGGCAGCAGGTTTTGACGTCTACGTGTTCCAGTATTACCTGCAGAAAATTGTCTTTTGCAGCACACTTGTGTTGCTGGACAAGTACTTTCTTTCCGAAGTTGCAAGATTTGGGAACCGAAGGAATTTTTATTAAAAGTTGTGTGAGCGATTTTTATGGATCCTGAATCTTCATGTTATTTAGTGGACGAAGCGAACAAACTATAGAAGTTAGCTTTAGCTTTGTAGACCAAAAAATGTTTTCTTTATTTCTTACTTCATTTAATCAACCACAGCAACTCTTATATTGTAAGTTCAAGAAGGAAATCGGCATTGTCTGCTAAAACCTTAAAGTTGCATTTTTTCCATAGAAATCTTAACAATTTTACGTATTTTCTCAGAGTTTGAGTAAATTAAATGGGGTAGGGTATAAAAGTATCGCGTAAGAAAGTATGAGCGAAGAACCGGGACTCCGAATATGCCGCCGGGTCGGAAGACGGCGCGGCAGACGGAAAGGTATTTGGGGCCCGTGTCAACTACTATAGTGGTTGTCTACTACGTATGCAACAAGCTGAAACTCCTAGGTCAAGAGACTAAAACGACTTATCGACTTTAAAAACGATCTGATCACATTAGTTTCCTGTTAGCGCCTCCTGTCAGCAGATTTAGCTCTGATGTTGTAAAAGTTACATCAGGTGTTCCACAAGGTAGCGTAATCGGCCCCCTGTTGTTCATTATATACATTAACGATCTGTGCTCCCGCATTAGCAGTAAAATACGTTTATTTGCTGACGACGCTGTCATCTATCGCGAAATTAGTGATCACTCTGACTATGGAAATCTATCATCGGACTTAAACAACGTTCATTTGTGGAGTCAAGAGTGGGGACTCGAACTTAATCTGAGCAAATGCATGGCGGTACATTTTTTGCGGAATTCGTCCAACACTAACAATGTTTATGCAGTGGATGGCATTAACATAAAGGCAACAGACGAAGTGAAGTACCTGGGAGTTACGATAACCTCGAACCTCACGTGGGGAACTCATATAAAGAATATTTGCGGTATAGCCCTGAAGAAATTAGGATTCGTCAAGCGTATTGTGGGAAGATTTTCGGATGAGAAAGTAAAAGAAAGGTGCTATTTCGCTCTCGTCCGACCGCACCTTGAATATGCAGCGAGTGTATGGGATCCAGTACAGAAAGACTTAATCTGCGAGCTGAATAAGATACAAAGGAAGGCTGCGCGTTTCGTCAAAAACCGCTACGGGCGTACAGACAGTGTTACCCAGATGTTAAGCGAATTAGGCTGGGAGCCGTTGGAGACTCGGAGGCTGCGCGCTAGGCTTAGATTGCTTGAACAATTAAGAATGGATATATTTAAGAGCGACACAGAGAACATAATCTTAGAGCCACACTATATTTCCAGGTCCGACAGAAGCGATAAATTAAGAGAGATTTTTAGCCGAACGGATAGATATAAGAATTCGTTTTTCCCCCGAACAATAAAGGACTTTAATAAACGCTTGTCCCAACCTCGTTAGAGCACTTCTTTTTTTTTTTAATAGCTGTAAACGGCTGGTGTCCTAACACCCCCTGCCACACGCCTTTTAGGCGGCTTGCGGGGTATTATGTAGATGTAGATGTAGATTTATGAACTTACTTGCCTCGACAGCTGTGTAACCGAAACTATTCGACTCGACATTCGTAATGCTGCTCGAAACACTCGACTCGAGTACCAACTACTCGACTCGACTCGAATTTTCGAGTTCTCGCACTGCCCTAGTAATTTCTCGATTGTCTGCATTGGAGACACTGGCAAATATTTTCGAGGGTTTTCTCCCTGAACTCTGTAAATTTCAAAATAATAGCATAAGTTTTCAACGACAAAAACGTCTCGAAAAAATATTAAATACTTCTGATCAAATGGTAGAGATGCGTCATATAAATCGTGTCGTATTGCATTTCTGAGTGGAGTAGTATTTTCTTCGGTATTAGCTACACTACCCTATCTTATGACCATGTATGCAGATTGTGTGCAACCTTAAGTGGCTGCGGGATATCTGCCTGTATCTCTCTTAGCGGGTTTGCTTAGACAAGTCGACTGTTGTGGATAGGAAGGGCTCAATCTCGTCTGATTGCGATTTAGTCGCGGTCGCGTTCGGTGGGCGAGGTGAGAGTGGCCATCTATCGGGAGGAGTTTGAAGCTCTTAGCATTGGTCGTGGTAGACGTAGCGCCGTGGACTCTTTTTAATTGTTGCGTTCGTTTGCTTCTTCGGCTAGAAGTGTACGTAAGGATGGTCTGCTCTGTAAAGGGCCTGCCCTGATGAAAAATTCCGAGTGGTTTTCTTTAGATTATAATTAATATACGAGGATTACTCTGTAGATACTTGCGTGGAAACAGTTTGCTCTTCGAAGAGTCATAAAAATTTAGAAAGGAGAGAGATATTTGGGATCCGATGAGATAATAATGAATAGATTTTATGTGCCGCAAACAATACCGATAAATACTCGACTATTTGTCCGGTAAAAGTAAATTTTCCGTGTAAAAGTTAAGGAGCTTTCACCCATTCCGGTATAAATGTAATTCTACCCGTTGAAGTCCCAAATGCGACTTTTTGAAATTGAGAACCTTCATCCACTAATTCGGAGAATTATTTTTTTTAACCATAGTGAAGATTTCTTTACATTTAATCGTTGATTATCGAGGGCTGCCGATTTCATGTGGTGGTGAGGCATGCGGAGGCCGTAAGCGTAGTACTAACTCGGATTTCTGGCTTGCTGTCATTATTATATAAGTATTCTACCGATTATGGTAGGTTTGAATGAAGTATTTAAGAAGTATTCTTGCTGTCTCCTCTCCCTTCATGGACTTCCCTCTGCAATACATAACGTCTACTCCCATTCATTCTGTCTAAACACCATATTCTCTTTCTTCCTCCCCCTCGTTCACTCAACATGGCTTGCCGAAGCGAACGGTTAATATTGCTAGGAGGACAGTAATACGCGTCCTTGATGGGGGCATAGGAACGACCTCTCTCTCCGTAGTGTTTTACCTCAGGTCGCTTTAGAGATACTTGGCTGCGTCCTTTGAAGTTTTGGGATGTTTGGGGGAGGGTCGGAAGATTAGGACTGCAACTTGGACGTGTGCGGGTTGCGACGTTCAATGTGTAGCGAGACTGCAAGGGACACTGAGGCGTGGTGGGTCGCTGGCTGCAATCTCGGGAGGACGACGGGTCCTTCAAACTCGATTCGGGCGCGTCTCGTCTGCCCTCTCGATGGATGCAATTACCCACGTCAAAGTTGTACGTGGTCATTCCCCGGAATACGACGTCAAGCTGCAGTGATCGCTTGGGACCGAAGAGGTTGTGAGTCGTCAGAGTGTGCGTTTATGATGGAAGTTTGGCTTTTATTGGTTCGGTGCCTCTCCCAAGTTGGATTTGGTCTTAAATTTAATGGATTACTTTATCTCAACAGTTATGTTTATTCAAAATTCACTAACTCTGGCTTTAATTTGTGGTATTTCATTATAAGTTTTCCTGGATGTACACAACTACTTATACCACTTATTTTTTATCAGAGTGCGGCCCGGGTTTCAATGAATTATCACTATCTTCAGGCGCAAATTATGATTTTAAAATAGTCATAATAATCATAATTTAATTTTTATCATAATATGCGCCTGAAGATGATGATAATTCATTGAATCCCGGGCCGCGCTCTGATAAAAAGAAGTGGTTTAAGTAATGTGTATATCCAGGAAAACTTATGTTTATTCAATTTGTATCTTAATAAGAGCAGCTAACCTTAAGTTTGTGCAAACAAGTAGCCATGGTGCATGTACCAGAAATAACTACATTCAGCAGAAATCTAACGTATAAATTTACAATTTTCATATGTTTCTCACAAAGATACCATGAAATAATTTTGAAACCATATAGTGACTAAAATATACATTTGAAAAATTCCCCGGAATACGACCTCAAGGTGCAATAATTGTTTGGGGCCGAAGAGGTTGTGCGTCACTAGTGGGTGCGTTTATGATGAAGGTTGGGCTTTCATTGGTCGGTGCATCCCAAGTTGGATCTGATGTTGAATGAATTCCTTTATCTCAACAATTATGTGTATTCAATATGTAGCGTACTACGGGCTGCCACCTTTACGTTTGTGCGAACAATTAGTCGTTATGTATGCAACAGAACCAAATACACTTAGTACAAATCAAGCGTTTAAATTTGCAATTATCATAAGTTTCTCACGATGATACCAATTTTAAACCATCTGGTAACAAAAATATGGAAATGAAGGAAACGTTTTTTCCTTTAATTATTATATGATAATAACCACTGTAGGTTAAAGTTATCTTTGTTGTAAAACATGTCTTCTATGTTTCAATTTTTGTTGCATACTTTTTCTGCTATATTATGGCCACAGTCCCTTGCTGCGCATAGTGCTGTGGTAGAATTAAATATTGCTAGCCCCAAAATAAGCTGGCAATTAGAATTGAGAAAAGAAGACAGAATCACTTACTTGCAGAATGTGCCAGTGACGTAAATACCATTGAAAACGTAGATGTTGTGTGGATTATTTGAGCCTATGAGAAATTGTAGAAATATGAATGCGGAGGAGTTAAAGCTGAGAATTTTTAAATTGAAAAATGAATATTAGAGAAAGTTACGTGGTCGTAAGGTTAAAAGAACAGCATTTTTTGTACTGCCTTACACATTTTAAAGCAAACGTTTATCTCTTTGCTGAATGTGCGTTTTGGCTTTAATTAGTTCATCATTAATGTGAATATGCTTAGTAAATTATGAACTAAAATATCTGCCGCAAAGAGGATCATGGTGAGGTTTCAAATGGCAGTTTTAGGTCATATTCTCGCTGTACGTCCTTTGAACGTGAGAATGGTTTAAATTCAGTTGCTATTACACGGTGATGTTTTAGAAGAGGTAATTATTTAATTAGAGCATAGAGTATTCCCGGCTAGGGTAGTCATTAAGAATAGTGGACTGCTGACAGAAATCTAGTTGCGGAAGCATTGCGTTGGAAAGGGAAATCGGATTATGCATGTCATTTTCTCAGTTGAATTAATAGGTGACTGAAATCCTCTCATAATATGGTACGCCAATTAATTAAACTCATCCCATTCTGTCCGTTGGAGTTTGTATTTTGCTGTTGTTACCTTCATTCTGGCTCAGGTGACAGATTTATCAAAACAATTTATCTATTCAATTACGAATAAAATGGCGATTTCTCATAGCTAGTGATGCTGGTTAATTAGTAAATTTATCTGTTTATTAGGACACTTGCGTGCGTATTGTGGATTAATGAAATTGGGTATCCATTTTCTTCATTTTTCTCACGTGCTTCTGCTTCCCGAAACGGCATAATTTCAATCATCCAATCAATGCTCAGAAATTTTTTACAACTGTTAAAAATATCAATTAAAATGACCTTGCTCATCAAAATGAATGCGGGTGTGATTACGGAGGATTCTATACGCATATAAGCGAACGGTTTCCAGAACTGATGCCCCTACTGCTTTGCCCTCAAGTTAAAACTATCTCGTGATTACTATGTGATATTTTGCGTTCCCGAATATTAGCTGGTTACTCCACGTACTCACTTGGACTAGTATGGTGATGTCAGCATAGATGGTATTAAAAATCGTTATGCACGTACAATTGAGTTTTTATATTTTAATGCCAGAAGGTAGGATACGATTTAAAAAATTGAAAAAATAGCACATAGCTTAGCACATTTAAATTTACTTCTTTCAGCGATTTGCATTCCCACGTGTGCAAATCATTCATTGGATTTTCCGCTTTTTATTAATGAAATGAAATTTTGCAATGCCTCATTTAAATAATTTTAAGAACTTCCACCACATCGTGCTGCGTATCACATAAGACTTTTCTCCTGTATTTAGAATCGTTTTTGTGCACAGAACTACATTTTTTTCTTGTCGAAAAGTAGCTGTAGTTTTACAAGTATGCCATTTTCATGTGTACTACGCTAGAATAGTCGAATGCAATTCTGATTATTTTTAGAAATTCTAACACTTTTTCCTCTTTTCTCTCTCTAACAGGTGCTGTCTTTTCAATCCCCCGAGCCTGTGGGCGGACATCCTTTACTCACTGCTCCCGATCTTCAACCCCGACCCCGAGGACCCCCCGAATAGCCCCACCTCTTGCGTTCTCCACCGAGTGAGTGTGTTTTTATTCCCCCGCCGGTCCCTTATCTCGAAGGGATAGAGGTCCCTACACCAAGGGCACTAGGGGACATTTTCCATTGGGGGGTTTATTTTTTTTCACCGAACACTTGCAGGAACCACGGCAGAACATTGCGGTGGGTGACGTTTCGGAAGAGAGACGGTGTGCTTCGAGGAGGGAGGTTTGCTGTTTTCCGCAAGGGGGAGGGTTTTCCCGGCCCCCCTCGAGGGTGTGGAGACTTAAACGCGAGCCTTGCCCCCGTGGCTGCGGGGGTTGGAGGGCAGGAATAATGCGGCCCCCGCGTGGGCTAAGGGAAAGGTAGCGCGGCGGCGCGCCCGCAAAAGTCATTGTTAAGACGTCTAAAGAGTGCCCATCGTAAAGAAGAGATCTTCATAACAGTGAGCTAACTCGCAAAGGAAAAAAAAACCCTCACACTGCCCATCATTCCATAGTCGCCCATCTCAAAAGTGTTTGCCGAAAAAATATATATAAATATATACAAAGAAAAAACAATTTTTAATTGAAAGATAATTCTCGTACTTTTTTCGTGCGCTGAAAATTTTTAATCACCGTGTGAATCGGACAAGGTTCATCTTTTTTACATCAAGTGCGCGTGTTTTTTTTTAAGTTGTGGTGTTTTGTTTTTATTTTTTACGAATAAACGAAAGAGAAGTGCGTGTGTGCGATGGACGGGGAGCAGGATAGCTGCCCGCCTCTGGTATACGCCCCCTCATCCCACGCCACCTTACTGGACAAGATGGAGGCGGCAAGCGAGCCGGCTTCCGCGAGACTCTTGCTGCCCGTGAAGACGGAGCCGCGGCTGCACAGTCCGTGCGACGCGGCTCCGCAGCTCTCGGCCTCCGGGCCCGTACCTCCCCCGCTCTGCATCGAGACGACGGCGCAGCTGCTCAGCCCCTCGTCCTACTCGACGCCGTCGTCGGGCACTGGGTCCGGCGGCGGCAAGAGGCCGCGCCTCCACGAGGAGTGGCTACCGTCGCCGGGGCAGGCCTCCATCGTGGACCCCATGTCGCCGTCGTCGGGACCCGGGGGCGGGGTGCACCCCCCTGGGGGCGGCGGGGGCAGCAGCGTTAACGGCCACCCGTACAGCAACACGACCATGTCCAACGGATACGCCTCGCCCATGTCGTCCGGGAGCTACGACCCCTACAGCCCCAACGGAAAAATTGGTGAGTGTTCCATTGCTTTTACCTTTTTGAGAAATTATAGCTGGGGATAACTTCATTTGAATATCATGTTATTGTGAAGTTATTGTGAAACTCTTGCTAGATTTTATTGCAATTTCTCAGGTTCACCAATTTTTTTGGCTAAATCTTGCATTTCTCTTGTGGAAAAACCTTATATTATCACTTAATTGTCGCGTTATTTCCGGGATGATCGAAGCTTAAGTTAAGCGTAGCTCAACTTATGCTTTGATCCGGTCGAAGGTGGGACGGGTGATCATTCAGTCCTTTTTCTGGTCTGCTTTCTGCATGTGGCAGGCGGGGAAAACCTGGGATTGGCGCATTAGACCGAGAAGGGTGTAAAATAAATGCCAGGGAACCTGTTTTATCCCTGGGCATATCGATCAATGAAATGGACAAAATTGGGTTAAATTTGTTTTTTGGAACTATTATAATGATAGTTCAGGATTTGGAGGGACTCGAGGTCGCGACGGTCGTAATCGGCAACCCTTCCTCGGCTTTCTTAGATGAAACGCCGGCATCTCGGGTCATGGCTAAACCGGTACTCCCCGGAGTATTGACTGAGGTAAAATTACATACATTGTTCCTCATCAGCCTCTACGGAGTTATTTAATTGAATGAACTCGGTAAAATTGTGCCCCTCGAGTTTTCATGCTAACTCTGAAAGTGTTCACTGAAAGTAAATTTGTAAACTTGTAAAAAAACAATTTGTCGCCCTTTACTTGGTGCTTGAAAATTCAGAAGAAAGGTTGTTCTTGAGTTTATTCTATGTTTGCTCTCGGGAAGTTTATGCTGCTCAAATTTTCATGTACGCACGCTCCAGTTAATTATTTTGCTAATTTATTACTCTCTTGAGAATTTTGGGGCATTTGTTTTACGGCTTTAATTTTTTTATTCTACGCCTTCTTTCTTCCATTAATCTGATGTTTTTATTCAATTTAGTCGTTATTTAGAAATCAACGTGAAATTTGGAGGCAAAATTACTCAGAAAATCACTCAGATTATTCTTAGGCCAAGCGTTTTCAGTTCAGTTCACATACCATCGTAAACTGTGAATGACATGAGATAGTAAAAAATTTATAATTCTCAACTTCCCCCATAGTCAAAAGTCTTTCGTTTAAAAACCCGTGAAATCTATAAGCGGAAGGACTACGGGCGTAGTTGTTTTTGAGGGTACACTTAAAAAGGTTTACGATCTCAAGTCCTCACCGAAGTGCATTTATCTAATGGGCATACTTAAAAAAAGAAATCTTTCAGTGCTTTCTTTGTCGTTAAGTTGGCAACATTTTATAATTTCAATCTCCATTTTTCATTATATTGCTTAGAAACTTCCTTCAAATTAGCCATCGAGCATTCAGCTGCTGAGTGAAACGAATTGAGTATAGTCTCCATGACTGTTAAATTCCCTCCTAAATGGTTTTTCGGTCATCAACCTCTTTTTCTGGTGGATAAACTTCCATTCTGTGATTTTCCGTTTTTCTACGAACTTTTTCTATTTACGTTGTTCAATAGACTATTGACTAACAACGTGATCACTCATTTGTCGTGTTTTATAATATTTTGTATTTTTCTCTGGCGCGTAAATTGTACGTATTTTAATGCTTATTATACTGAAACAAAGTAGTGATTATTTATTCCTTCGAGAGAAGAACCACGCTTTGTCAAAAAATAGCACCTTTACATTTTGTAGTTCGAACTCTTTCACCGCGTTTTAATGACATCTTCACGAGTATGTAGTTTAGTGCTAGAGCGTAGAGGCTGTAAAATATTTCGGTCGACTCAATTATTCTTGAGTGCTTTTATGAATATTGCCTCATGGTTTATTCTCTTGAGGAATAGTGCAAAGTGTTAGAGCAGTCACTTGCTCATTATTTCCTGTAAGAAAATTATTCTTACGGTCTACTAAACCAATTTAGCAGAGTAAGTTGCTATTACCTACAAAATTTTCTAATAAAACGTTACATAGTTTGAAATAAATGCACATTGTGCCCTATAACCTACGCGCCCTAGCCATTTTCTTCCCTTTTATAGCCATTTTAGTGCCGTGGCTCCTCTCAATACATTTTTTTACGATAAAATTTCTCAAATGATGTCGAACATGTTTTTTTTTCTTAATATAATCACTTGTAATCCCCAGGCCTCATCCGCCTAGCGAATATCAGTAAATTTTTCTTGGGAACAGAAAATTTATGCTGATTACTTCTATCCTTTATTCTTCTGACCTGTTTTGACCCCTTTCTTAATGCCGCAAAAAAGAAACGTTGTATATACCTTGCTTCTGATTCAGCTCTTAAAGTTTTAATAAGAGGCTGGACCATAAGGTTTATTTCCCTTTTGTGAGAGTCATTCACGCTCAGCACGAACAAAGTTAATGCCTGAAGGCGTTGGAGATATTCGGGGAAAACGTCCGTTTTATTGGGGGCTTCATGCTTTATGGGTCACATTAAGTTAAACGGAGGCTTCTTTTTCGAAGCATAACTTGCCCGCGTAGTTCTGTCAAATGAGAAATTTTGCCCCAAGTCATAATCGTAGATGTGTGTACTTTATCCGCTAAATTTGTGGCCGAACTTGACGTGAAACGACAGATTTGTAGGTATGCAGCTAAGTAGCGGAAAAACTTCGATATTCTGGGGTAGCATTAGAGTAGTTGACTTGTTTTTCCGGGAAAGTTGGAGGAGCATTGGATTCGTCTCGGAATTCCCGGGGCTATAAATGATTTCCGGTCGTTTTTATAGCTGTTCGTGCCTGGAATTAAATAAGTAAAGTAACGCTTTGGTGGTGCGACTGGGTTTACTCAAGGTCTTGCGTATCTTTTCATCGTCATTTAGTAATTAAATTGATACCAGTTTGTGGATGACTTACAGAAGATTCCTTCCTGGTCATGTGTCATTATGCACATTGTTTTGAATTTGGAATTTCTGTTTTTTTAACTTCATTTATTGTTCTAATTTCGAACTTTTCTTTTGGGTTCTAATGCGAATTAAATACTGTGGTACCGATTGTACCTCAATTTATATTATTGCCGATTAAATTTGCAAAGTAGGTTATTAGGGCCCGCCATATTAGATTTGTTCCAGTAATGTATACAGTAAACATCCTTGATGTTGGGAAAGTTTCAGATCTACTGTAGAAGGCGGGCATTACAATGTATTTCCTATGAACTTGTGTATCTAAGGCAGAAAATATTTTGTCAGTAAGATACTCTTGACCTTTAACTTCTACATGTGTGGGTGAAGGAAGGAGCGGACACACTTTAGGGCGAGACGCGTCTGGGGAAGTGAACTTATTTGCTTAATTCAACATTTTGATGCATACTTTCGTGTTTCTCGCCTACTCATTACGTAACCATTTTATTAGGCGACCGCTTTCAATACAGTATCTTTTTCTACGAAATCGGTAGTCTAGTTTATTAGTTAATATTAAAAGGGGAAATCGTTTTTTTATTCACGAATGTTCACCATATCGACCTAAGAACTTAAACTTTTTTTGTGTCGGTGTTTGCAATTTTATCGCATAAAATTCATCTTTCAATAGTGGTGTGTATTTTTTCGTTATTCCTCCTTGATTTTTCTCTTTTCCCCTCCAATTTAGTAAGTGGCTCATATTGTGATTATTGTTTATAAATACTTCTTTGACATTCCCATGGGATATTATCTGCCGCGTGGTCCAAGTTGGTGAATATTGTACGTTACTAAGCTTCCAGCCCGCTGGATGTTCACGTGTTCAAATTCGCGCTCGCCCTGATCGACGAATTCCTCCGTTTCCCTAAATGAGAGTGCGTTTTCAAGTCGATCGCGCGTCGTGTTTTCAATGTTCGAAGCATCTTTTCTCCTCGGATACCGTGGTAATTTTCCCGCCTTGCAGGCGAACGAGTGGCATCAAGTCCTTCAAAAGGGCGGCCGGATTGCATCCCTCTTGACTTGTCACTTCCCCCGTTTCTAATTCCGTCTCCCTTCCGCCCCTCTTCCCTTCATCGCATTCGAACGGAAGAGGAACAGGCATTAAAGAAAGAAAACCGACTGATGGTGGACCATTTCTGAAAATCAAGGCGACCGCCTCCCCCTCCCGCCGATGTATTTTTTTCCTCTATGGGGTATAATGAAATTAATTCTCGGAAGGGTGGCTGCGACGCTGGCGATCTCGTTTTGGATTCCTGGATTTTTCTTTTGGGCGAAGGATAGGACATGGGAGACTATGGCGAATGGAACGAAAGGCCGGTTCTTGCTGTGCGATGGAAATGATAGTGGATCTTCCTAATGGTATTCCGAGTCTTGATTAAATTGAATAGGGATCATGTTTTGCTTCTTCCATATTCCCCATTATGTTAAGTGCTTGTGAGCTCCCAATATATTCATTCCGCGTTTCACATAGGATATTTAAGGCCAGTTTAATTAAATAGATTACGCTCTAGCTCAGAAATAGAAGCCAAATTCAAAGAAGACGTTATTCCTTTCTGTTCAGTGCATTCATTAATATATTTCGTCTGCCTTTCTCGTTACTGAAACATAATTTCATTGCGATACGATTGCTTAAATGGCTATAGAGTTGGTTGGAATACAAAAATTGGTGTGCAGAGAAAAATGCTCCAAACATTTTTTTAATTAGTTTTGAATGCTTTGTTTTTCGTTGGAAAACCATAAGAGTGTGAAATGAAAGACATAAAAAGCGTCGATGTGAAAACTCTTCTCGTTGAGTAAGAAATGGTTTAATGCTTCCTAGGTATGTGTTAGTTGTGTGCGTTAAATATAAGAATAATTACTATTTGGCACATGGATCGAGGGGAATTGAACTAAATTCCATGCCTCTGCATAGAAAAATTACGAGAAGAAAATTCTTTTCACCTGTCAATGATCGACCTGTACTATTCCAATGTTATGATCAATGCTAATGCAATGCGCAGGTTTAAAGTAGTAAAGCCGGGTGTCAAACTCATTCGAACCGACCGTGAAGTCGAACCTGTGGTCCAAGTTCGCCGCGTCTCGTCCTCAAGACCCACCCGCGATAGATTTTTTTTAACCTTTTTTTTGGCGGTAGGGACTCTCCTCCTTCATTCTCGATTCGAATGAATAAAAAGAAAACCTTCGTGTGTTTTTTTAATACTTTTCCCTCTTCACCGTTCGGCGTCGGGTCGAGGTTTGAGTGTGGGTGGTGCTTGTTTACCCTTTTATGTCGAGCGTAGAGCCCATTGTCTTCCTTCCTTCCACCACTTCTTCTCTCTCGACGTGCGTTCATATTTTCTTCCTTGCTTTCTCACCCTCGCCCTTAATATATCCGCCCTTTTCCTCCCCCTGCCTTCAGTTCTTTCCTTCGCCGCCTTCTCTTCTCCTTGCCCTTGACTTTTCCCTCTGCCTGGCGTCACACTATTCCTCCCCTCCTTCATGATAACGCCCTCTCCGGTACACACGTAAACACTTATAAGCGACACTTCCTTTCGCTTAATTTTCTTCCCTCCCTCCTTCCCTTCATCAGTCTGGTCTCCCTCGTTCTCGTGGAATAGGCATTTCCGACTGCCTCTCAGAATTAGGCTGGCTCGTTGACAAAAAAAAGTCTGATCGCCGCGCCGTTATTACGCGTATTATTCCCCTCCCATCAAGGGGGAAAAAGATGGTGCAAGTCAATGTTCCCGAAGCCTTGTGGATGAGTTTGTGTGCTATTATGATTAATTTCTATTGTAATTAATATTTCCTTTCCTTTTTAAAATTAACGTCTCGTATTTTGGGCTAGCTTGTGTATCAATGATTTTGGCTTTTCGTTTACTTACTTAATACTTTACCACAGGTAATAAACAGTTTTTATTGTAGCTTTTTTTGGAAAATTTGCGAATCACTACAGCCCCTGTGACCCTTCCAAAATTTAGCTTTCGGTTTCAATTGTTCTGGAAGTTCTTAATTGTTTTATCCTTTAATTACATCATGGTATCATCACAACGTAGTAGATATAGCGTACCCAACTGCTTACTGCCTAACGCTACCGAAAATGCAAAATTTTCGTTTTGCATCGCGTAAAATTTGCAGATTACTTTGCAAATCTTATAGGGAGGGCACTGATGACTGAAAGGTGATTCACTTCTAGCCATTTTGTCAGCATGTCACCACCCTTCAAAATATATTTTGACTTTTAGCTATTTTCTTTAGATTTTGTTTCACCTTTTGCTTTAAAACCATTTATTTACGTCATGTTGTAATTCCATTCAAACTGTCCTGGAAGAGCAATTTTCGATTTGTGGAAATTTCATTTCCAGGTTTCCACGTTCAGAGATTGAATGGCAAAGGATATGGATGGCTAAGTTAGTTAATTTTTATTGAACAGTGTTTAGGCGAGGGGAATGTGGAGTAATACTTTAGAATTTGATCAAAATACTGTGTTCTGTTGGCGGGGAAAACTATTTGACGATGACTGGATTCCGCGTCTTGTATTTCCTTTGTTTTTTCCCTCAGTCAACGTGTTTGCGTCATGTTTTTGGAAATTTACATCAAAATTCTTCCGATTGTTATATTTTGTGCGATAAATATTTCTGGGCTCCTGGTGTTCTCACCGAAACAATGAAGAAAAGATTTCAGAACGGGGAATTATGTGCTTATTCAGCATGCATCCTTTATTTATCTTGGACAGTTTCTCAGCTTACAACCGCGGTGTTTCTACTCGCTCTAACTTTAATGTAAATTCTGAATCACTACTTTTACTTTTTGATATTATGGGGAAAGCTAAAGTCTTGAATTTAAAATACACTATGTTTATGGAAAATTTTATTCTAGAAATAAAAAAACATTTTTTATATTTTCTTTTTCGGCGTGCAGAAAAAGCAATGAAAAATGAAAGTAATTAGTTTAGTATTGCTATACATCTATTTGTGTTGGCACTCCGCCCTAATGTGTGCTGTGATAATTTTCAAAAAAGGTCATATTGTTTGTGCGTCCCTGCGTAAGCAGTCATTTTCATATTTTTCTGTTTTTCTCAATTTCCAAACTCTCATCCGCAAATCGGGCGTTTATTTCCAAGGAAAGCCTGAATATTACCTTTGGTGCGGGTGACCTCGGGCATAGTTTCTATCCTCTCTGCCGCTTGCGTACGTGCGCCGCTCCAGGTCAATTAAATTTTTTGTGGGGGCCAAACACGTAGTTGTCTCTTATCCTGATTCAATTGACTATATTTGAGTTGATTTCCATGTTTGGCGGCTCGTTGGTTGGCTTTCAACGAATCGCACAATCAGTCACCCTTTGTGTACTCCCCCCAAATCGCAATTTATGTCTATGTATATTTTTTGTGAAAAACCCTGTCTTCTTCCTCGCCATCATTTGCCTGAGCTTTTGCACGTGGGCATCATTTACTATCTCTTCGTGTGATTGTTTCCTCGTCGATGTCCAACCCCCATTTTCCCTTTCATTCCCGTATCTCCTTTTCCTCTTCTGTGTATTTTCATCCCTCCGGCAGCCTCCCAGCGGGATTGGGTCGCCTCGCTTTGGTCAGAACGAGGTCATTTTCTCCCGTTCTCTTCATCAAAACTTCTCCGGTCCCACTGGCCTCCTATCGAGGCCCCGGTGAACAATTATCCTCCCCTCCTCCCGCCGCTGTTTTCCTTTCACTAGCCGTCATTGGAGTTTGACATGCGATTTCCAGAATTTGCTCCCCGTGTGCTTCTGTTACGATGATGGTCTCGCACATTTCTGCTGCCGCTCTTTGTTGTTTATTCGCTGGTGACTTAAGAGGAAATATTACTCCGCTCGATCAGTCGTATTTGTTTTCTTCATTCGTAACTTTATTCCTAATTTGTCAAAGCGATGATATAAAAGATAAACTTTAATATCACTTGGCACAATTTTATCCTTCTTAATTCCTCACGTATGGATTCCTTCACAAAAATCCATTGTTTTCCTCTCGGTAGCCGAGGTGCCAACTCTACAAAAAACACCAAAATATCAAAAGGCAAACACTACAAACAACAAATGAACTTCAGAAAATGAAACACATAAACAGAATGGAAACGTATATAAAAACATGCATAAAAGTGACGTCGTTCATTCTAATTATATTCTTCATTACTGGCTTGAGACTTGATCTATCATCTGGTAATTTTTCGAATATAAAAAGTAAAATTTTGCTGCATCTCATGTAAGAATATTTTGCAATGAGATAAAATCTTCGTATTTAGGTACCATTTTAGGCTGACTAGGGTCACTAAAAATGATTTATTGAGCAGAAGTTATTAGTCCTCTTAGGTGCCTCTTACGTTACAAGGGCAGGGAACTAAAATAATTGTATGTGCGACTACTGGGAGTATCTTTTTTTATTTATCAAGAATAAATTTATAATTTATCGTTTTTATTTTTGGAACAAGACTTCTTTCACAGAGAATTGCATTATACTAGTTACTATTTACCGTTTTAATTCCTCGCAAAGCTTTTTGACTGGAGTAGGATGTGAATATAGTTTGTAAATTCAATGAGCTAATGTATCAAAACAATTACAATTTTCTCGCTTTAAGCCTCCTTTAGCTTCAAAATGTGATGTTTTAATATGCCTCAGAGTTCTGCCCATATTTTTGGTTCCCTTAGGCTGGCATATACATTCATTCGCCCAATTTAGTGCTTCGACTGCTATATCAGTTCATTTGTACATTTTATTGCTTTAGCTGTGCAATTTGAAGCCCATAAATAGATGATAGGATGTAGTATTTAAAAAATAATATTTCGTGTGTCATACCTGCACCCTGTTAAAAAAAAATATATATATATATTATGAAAAAGCAATTTATTTTTATTAAGCCTGAATGCGTTCCGAAATGCATTTATTGGCTAAAGGGTTGTATCCTAGCCGAAGACTTTAATTAGGTGACCAATATAGTTGACGCTTGTCCGTACTGTGATTCTTCTTTCCTACCTCTCTCTATATCCATCAAGATACGCCGTGACAGACTGTCGATCATGTTTCACTCGGATGGAATTTTGTTCTCAATAAATATTTAAGAGCAATGCAAACGCAAATGCTCTCATCTGGGTGGTAACTCTAAATACCTTGAAGTGACAGTTGAGTTTGCTCGGTCATGTAATTAATATTTTAACCCGATTATTGCTCTCTCTATTCTGTGGTCCTCTTTTTGATCCACGGCCAAGTTTATCGTGCCAGTGTTAAACGATAGTAATATATGCTTTATTCCTTAGAGCTACAAGGCTTTAGCTCATATTCTTGCGTCCCTCTTTATGAATTCCTTTGCAGTGGAGGTTGTCCTTTCCTTATATATATGTTCATGGTTATATGGGGGTTAGCTTATTTCGTTCGCAGTGAATGGTTTTGACTGTGTCTGAATTCTCGGAAGCATACGCTGTTGCATTATTCCTGAGGCTTTATAATAAGTGCATCCCTTATTCCACTGTGCTTCAAGAGAATATTTTTTTGCCGGCCGCCGTCTCCGGCAGCTGTGGCCTCCTGCTGCTCGGTTGACTGTGTCACGTGCACGCCCGAACAATTGACATGCGGGCTGCGGGATCATGATATGGCCTTCGGCGATTTTGGTTTTACAATCACCCGTTCCCTTTTTCCAGTCGTGAATTTCTACTGTCTGCGGCTGATGTCCGGGGCTTGCTCAATCTTCCCTTTTTTGGAGCCTTCGGGCGTCGCTTTATGCGTTTCAACCTACCCTTTCCTTTATGAACGCCTTGGGATGCTTACGCCGTGCATTGCAATCGTACGAAATCGTTTCCCTAATCTCATATCCTTTGTAGCCTCGGGTACCGCTTCGTGGGGTAGGGTACTTTGAATACTTCGACGCAAAATTGTAGATATCCTCGCAGCCTTGTTCCAATGCTCCTAAAAAGTGTAAATGAAATATTCTTATTCACAAAGGTGCTATAAATTGCAACTCTGTATTTTACTACAGCTAAGTAAGGTCTTTGAGTATAATCGAAGGCATTTTGTATTAAAATATTCCCATTATTGATGGTTTATTTTACTTGTGTTATTTTCAATTTTCTCCTCGTATTCTTAGTAAGTATTTATTGCACAATGCATGGTCTCATATTAGCTGATCGTACAACTAACTTTGAATAATAGCAAAAAAATAAACTACGGATAGTATGTGAATTTGATTTTATGTTATTTGAAAATGGCCAACAGTCTCACTATCTCAAGAATCAGAATTAATGGTTCTTCTTATAATTTTTAGTGGATAAGTTCCTATGCGCGGCCTTCATAATAGCGAAAGTAATCTTTGAGGGACGCAAGATGCACGTGTTATTTTTCTAGTGGTGAATTTCCATTTCATCCCTCCTTATCAGTCGTACAAAAGTTTACAGTCATTGCGTTTGACTTCAAAATTAACATCCTGTGCCGGTTATTTTTATGATAAAATATGTTAAATGCTTTCAGTTTCACATAAAAACTGAGATTTATCTGCAAATGCACATTGAAAGTTATTGCCGACTTTCCGTAAACTTAACTATGATTTTGAAAAAATTCTTTAATTAGTTATTATTATTAGAGAACCACAAATAATCATACACATTATATTATTACACATCCCGTAAAACGGATTCTTGGATTATTTACAGAAAATGTATATTAACATAGAATAATTTATATAAACAAGAATATCCGGAAACAAAACTCAGGGCCGTTTCTCATAATAAAAAACAGGAGAGAAAAGGTGCGTGATCAAATTCCAGGAAATTCCAATTTTTTTGTAAATACCCGCGCGTGCATGTGGTGTCGCTGATTGTGATTGAACAGTGTTATTATTTATTATTGTTTGTATGAAATCGTATGATTAAAAGACCCCAACCGTCCCATTGGCTCACCGGATGCAACTTACGACCCGTGAATTACTGTCACTATAGTTTATTCTAATATATTCGCTGGCGGCACGCCCAAAATGTATAAATAATCAGTAGTTGTGATTACGGCACCACCCCCATTCCGTTATCCCTCCTAGCCTATCTCATAACCCGTCCGTTCGTCCTCGTCTTCGTTTCCTCTTCCTCAGTCTTCAATTACGGATGCGTGGGTAGTAGCTGGTGGGATCAAAGCCCTTCTCGTGGCCCTGCTAACATTCAATTGCTCTACTTTCCCTACACCGCCGTTGCCTCTCTCGAAAATAGATTCTACGCCTTTAGTGGCTTAAACGACGCCACCGCTTCGGAAGAGAGAGACGAGGGTGGGGACAAGTATGGCTGAAAATTGATCGATAGTCTTTTGTTTGCGCGCCCGCGCTTTCTTGTCGTCGTCAAGTCTTTTTCCGCGTGGCGGCGCCGATGACTTATTTTCCCGCGTATCTCGCGGGACGGCAAAAACTGCGCAAGTGAATGGAACCACTCTCACTCTCATAGGATGACGTAGTGCCTAGCGTTGTAGTCTTTTAGCTGGGTGCATAGAGATCATGTCTCTTTGCTTTGAAGTCGATAATCGGATGGCTTACGTTCATCTCTTGCAATAATTCAAAGCATGTAACGCGATGCTCATTATGAACTTGAAGTTCTAGGAAATTGAAAGCTGATATAGGAAGATATCCTTACATGTATTACATTTTCTTGGTATTAATTTG
Source organism: Ischnura elegans (assembly GCF_921293095.1). Lineage (NCBI taxonomy): Eukaryota > Metazoa > Arthropoda > Insecta > Odonata > Coenagrionidae > Ischnura > Ischnura elegans. The sequence goes on from NC_060250.1 coordinate 70,147,029, forward strand.
TTAAAATTCATAAAATTGAGATGGATTCTCATTTTTTAATTTTCATCTTGCATTTATTGATAACTGAGCTGAAAATAACTGTATGGGTCATCACCATAGCCACTAGCTTTTGCAGTTTTGTGGGTGTCAGTTCAGATTTTATATTTTATTTTTAATCCCTCAGTAGTAATTTCAAAGCGTTAAAAATTAATTTCATATGAACATAAAATGTAGTTAGAATGGCTGATTCCTTATCTAAGTTCAACAATTGTTCATTTTATACGACGTGTTTCTCCAGTATGGCGAAGAATTTATCATTTTGTTAAGATGTGACCAATCCACTTCGTGGAATGTATCACCAGAAAGCAGTGGCTATTACCAATTCCTAAGTCGTGGATAAATAATTATGGTCTCGTTGTATTGGCTGGTACTACCCATTTAGCGGTGAGGATCGGGTACTTGAAAACCGTAATAGTATTGAATCGTTCAGTTGGTCATCACGATTAAGCTGCTATCGTTAATATTCAGGAGTGAGATAATATCATCGAAATATCTTACGAATATCTAACTTTGATGTATATTGGAAATACGTGAGAGAAAGCTACTTGAGTAACGAACATACCACTGTCTCTAAATACAGCTGTGCATATAAACTGTGGTTATATTTCAATATTCTTATTTAGAAATACCTCTATCGTGAAGTTGGGATATTTTAAAAGTGAATAGTGGCGCGAATTCCGTTCAAAATGAGAGGATACGAGAACGTCCTAGATTGGCTGCGCCTCAACCTCCTGAACTCGGCACTAACGGCTTCGTCGTTCCGCCGATAGATGGCCAAACTTGTCGCTCGCTCACTTCCCCTCCGATAGCTCGTCTGAAAGCACTGGAGGCCGTGAAAGTTCTCAACTCAGTATGCATTCTAACGTGGAGGTGTTTCTTGTTTTTTATGCAGTGCTTGCGCGATCTAAAACTTTAAATAGCGGTTGTCGGCGATAATATTGTACACGATCGTAGTTTGGACTCCCTCAACCAGTGTTCACAATTTATGTACTCAAAGTGGCAATGGCTTTTCTCATTTTTGTCGATACATTCCTCGTGAAATCAGTAATTTAGTCAGAATTTCCATCTTATTATCTTTTGGATTTAATTCTTGATGATACTGTGCTAATTATGGCTGAAAATGTGTCATTATTAGTAAATTATTTCAAGGGGTAGGCGACTTCTATCATCTCGTCCCTTTGGACCATCGTTTTCTTTTGGCCTTGTCAGGCACGTAACAAAAATCGTGCGTAAATCCGTGGTTTAGCACGAACAGTGGCGCTCACATTTGGGATTCATGGTGAAATTTATACCATAGAAAAAAATTGTGAAAAATTTTCTGAATTACAAAGGACGCGTTCGGTATATTGAGAGGAATTGTTGAAAAAGGTTTTTTTCCTTTGAAATACCAGTAATTATTGAGTGCATCAAATTATAAATAACCAGATTATGAAACATTTATGGAATAAGCTTATAAATAATAAAGTGTAACATTAAGAAACAACGCTTTCCTGGTGTACGATTTGAATGAATTCATTTTGGGAAAAGTCATTGAAATCATCAATACCATCGAAACATCGTACAGAGATCAACTTACCTGGGTTAATTTAAAAAAAACTTCCCCCAAAAGCATATATTCGTGTAAGCGTCAAAAGAAATCATTTTTTGCCTTTTAGTGACCGCCAAAATTATCTTCGAGCGCATCGTAGGTGCTCAAATATGTAAAATGCATATAATAATATAAGGGTTAAATTTGTTTTTGAAACTAGTTCATACACATAAGTTATCTTATTTGAAAAAATATTAGGCTGTTAAGTTAAGAAATATCGGAAAGGTGTGTCTAAAATATCTTCGTCGTTAGAGAAAACATATCTTTATCGTATTTTGTACATCGGCGTAAACATCCTGTCCCAGGTATTAAAAGCGGAATCTCCGAAGAGTAAGAGTTTGGTTTCGGCTTAGAAGATTTCTTCGAACCGCACTTGACTCTGAGAACACCATGAAATGGCTTTTTTCGCCGTTAGTTCAGAATATCTAAATTTTCATGCGCGATCTCGAAATTCTGCAGCCAGACATGGGTAGCAGGCTCCAATTTTAACTTCGAAAACCACTTTTATGTTACAAGGCAAAATCTTTTTGATTTCTGATTAGAGTTCTGTATCGCCGCCGGCTGTATTGACGTTTTTTATCATAACTTTTGTCGCAAGTTAACCCTTTGAGGAAAAGGAGGAAGTGGGGCCCTTTGATTCCTATCTGAATTGGGAGACGTTTAGCATTCACTAAAAATAACCTTTTGAATAAAACTATAGTGAAACGACCTTCAGTCTGTGCAAATAAATTTTTAATTTCCGGAATGTTTTAATTTATAATCGGATGCAAATACGCTCGAAAGTCGCCATTTAACCCAAAGACTTTCGCATAGACGGTGTGAATTTATTTCGCATTTTTTCGTGAGAGGGCCTCTCCTGATATGCTCTTTACTCCCATAACTCTGGGACCCTTTTCGGAAATGCGTGAAAGTTCGTAAAAATCGCGTTCTTCGAAATCTCTTCTATGATTTGCGCATTTTATTATCAGAGAAGGCTGCTGGAATGGGATTGGTGCATTTTGCCGCAAATTCTTACACTAATCCAGGTGGGATCACTGAGAAGGCACCCTGTGGGTCTCGTCTGAGCACCCATCCCGCCTCCTCATCGTAGCCGGCAATAGCTACTACGTACGCCGAGCGAAATCGGGCGCATCTGTTCTCCATGCAAATGGCGTCCTTTTAATCCTCGTGCCTCCTCCTGCTCGGATGATGCATGAGTCCTTCGAGGTGTTTAGCTCCTTGACAAATTGCTCCGCGCAATGCAGGCTTACGTGCTCTCGATTCTTATATTCTCCTCGTTTTAGCCGATTCAACGATCCGTCGTAATTGGATAGAGGGTCTTTTGTCTTGTTTTTGTTTCTGCGGGTTTGTTACGAATTCGCGACGGATAATAGTTTTCCAGGCCCAGTACCCTAGCTACTCTCTATCTCTCTCTAAAGCACGTTCACGGTTCGCGTACTAATTCTCCCAGTGGATAATATAGATATTAATTACGTTGACTGAGGAGCAATGAACCTCTTATTCCAGCCGCTCGATCTTCTAGATAGCATGGAATTCTCTCTCTCGTGGTTCCTCTTCGCCTACTGCAGTTTGCATCGCTAACAGAAAAATATTGTCACGAGCAACACACATTACATCATCGTTTGCAGGGGTGCCTATTTTACGATATTTATTGCTAATGTCGCTTAACCCTGTTGCGGAATGGTTCAAATGAGTAATTACTCATTAAATCGATGCATGTGATACTAAATTGACTTTGAACCTCTCTGATGTTATATTCCATGATTTTCGTCCCGGAAAGGTAGTATTTTTTTTGGGTATCATAGTTGTTTTATATTTGGTATTTATCGATAAAAGAGAATAAAATTTTCTCTCTTGGCCTAGTTTAAAATATCGCATATAATGCTGCAATCCTAATTGAGAGACCTCTTCTATAAGCAAAAATGTGTACGTTCTTAATGTTAAGAAACTTGTTTAGGATTGAGCGCCCAGTTAGGCTATAGCTGTTCGAAACATATTAATGTAATTAAGAAATTTAATTTTATTCTATTAAGCCAATGTTGCGTATCACACCTATTCTTAGCTGTTTTCATACCAATCCTAATCTTTGTCTATCGTACATGGAATCCTCGACAATGCATTTTCAATATTTATTTCGTAACAAAACTTTGTTGCATCCTCTCTTGCCTTCTCGTTGAATTTCAACGGTTAGCACATCCATTACGCATTCAGATGGAATCTCCTTCTCCTTTTTATGGCTCGCGGACATCTTGTCGTAAAGTTGAAACCATGACGTTCATAGTAGCGTTCAAAGTATTTGTTGGTCCACCGCACACCTCAAATCCTCTCCTCCATAACACGCACCTGTCACTTGCCTTCCTCTATTCGAGCCCAACTCTACTTGAAATAGGAGAAACATTTTACTTGATAGAATTCCATCAGGTCTGATATTACAAACATGAGTTAAGGAGCGGTGACCCCTTTCGATGGTAATATGGTGGTTTCACTTTGCTTTCCACGTCACAGTGCTACAATAATTAAAGAAAATCTTTCCTCAACGACGTTGACCTCCACATTCACTTCTATGAAGAGCGGCAAACTTCTCCTCTGGGTGATAAGAAGGATAATTATAATTATTGACGGCACCTCGTCTTCTTGTCATCATCAAATAGTTTGTGTATCATGCAAATGGTCGTTACCCAGAAAGTGAGCAGTATCACATTCGACTGCCTTTGCTTTTTGTCAGCGACTTTTTATTCGTATAGTCAACTCGCTTATCTTGCAGCTAACCTACATGTGAATAGGGATACCCGTCTTCCGCTACCCGGTGGACGCATTCGGTGGTTTTAAACTTAGCTGCGAGGAATAAGGAGATAATTTCCTACATCAGTCTGCAGATCTCCACCCAATTTTCTTAACAGCTAGTCTTCTAACGCTAACATTATTCTTAAATTTTACTTCCTTCATCAATCACTCTCTGCACTTCACCCGAGGCCTTCCTTTATTGTTTTGTCTCGCACCTGTTGTTTAACGATTATTTTCACTATGCGATCGTGTTTAATGTTTTGGCTCATTATATTTCTCCTTCTTCTTCCCATGGTTTCCAAAATGTGTCTCTTCAACACTACTTAAGACTTCAACATAAATAACGCGATATATCCATTTGATCGTCATTTTTCTTCTGTAAAACAACATTTTGAAAGCATCTAGTCTTGTTGTCTCTGAGGAAATGAATGGTGGAGGCTTATAATTTGCGGAAATCCATTGTAGTATATGAAGTAAATATGTACGCACTTTTGCGCATAAATATTTGTTTAAAATGAGTCTGAAGGAATCCTGATGATGCTGCATTGCTGTGAAACATGTGAATTCCTTTTTAAATTAATATTTATCTGAAAAAGTAAAAAGTATCTTTGCTTCATATTCTTGTTTTCTCTGCTGATGTCATCGTCCATGCCTCACTTCCGTACAGAATCATGCCCCGAATGTATGTCCTAGCGAATATCGTCCTTGCTTTAACGTCTATCATCCCAACTATTATGTTAAACTCCTCTTTTTGTGACGGCAATCCTCAAAAAAGGGGAGTCCATTAAAGAAATACGAGGAGGCACGCAAAAATGTACCGGCTCTCTCTTCTCCGGTCGATCAGGGGCTTCTTCCTCGCGAAGAGGATATTTATTTATTTTTTTTAAATCCATGACCACGGTCAACGCGGATTTTGTTGCCCCTTCGCCTCGCTCTCTTTCCCAAATCCCTTAAAACTCTCTGCCCCTCGTAGCCTCTTTCGAAATCTCTCCATTTTCGGTCCGTGCCGGCCGTACGACTTGCAGTGTCGGCCCCGTTTCTTCCGCGCGCTCTTCCTGTTGATCCCGCGCACGGAGGAAGGACTTGGAGCTCCCATTGAGTGCACGATGCACCGCATGAACCCGTGCCCAACCCTTCTCCCGCTGCTCAATTTACGACCCCCCGCAGGAATATGACTTTAACGTCGCGCCCGCCTGTTCGGAATCGCCCGGGAACGAGCGTTGAGGGTCGTAAAAGCGAACGATGCGGTCAGGACTCTTTGCATGCTCCGTGGGTTAGGTCAAGGAGTGTGCATTGTGCCTTATCGCTTGTTCCTTTGCTGCTCCGTGACTCTAGGGCTTGTACTATGGGAATTTTTAACCTATTTCGTTAACCTGTGTTATAAAGGTATATTTTTTTTGTATCTGTGCGTGCGTAATCTATTGAAGAAATTGCAGTTTTAATATCTTTCAAATCATCGAGTGTTAATACTAGCTTGTGTGGCATATTGCGCTAGTATCAAGGAAATCGTCTATGAATGAATTTGTTGTTTTGGGCAGGTCGGGCACAATTGAAAATTCAAAATGTGAATGTTTTTAATCTGAGAATGAAGGAACTCGCAATTCGTACACTTTGAGAACATGCTCTTCTCCAAAACATCTGTGAATCATGAAATAGTATAGCGGAAAATGGCGTTAACTTCGCAGTGAAAGATTACTGATCCATTTTTGAGGATTTAATTTGTTTCAAATTTTATTTGTTGCTTCATCTACTAATGCGGTAAGGTGTGCATGGTTATACGAGATTGTTTTATCTGGTAATTTTTATTGAAAATGAGACTTCGCTACTTACCCCTTTTATTTGTCACTATCATTTTTTAATTGAAGCTTGTTAAATTCCCTCTAAGTTTTGATGTAGAAAAATCCTCTACTTTTCTTGAATTATAAAGGAATCCAAATGTTTGGAAACAAATTAGTATTGCATTGAGAAATACAACCTCATCGAAATAATGGGTTTCAATTAACTCTCTAGAAACAGACTCATAAATTTGGTGTTCGTCGGACTTCGTGGTCTTGGGAGTTGGTCGTGGTTTGTATTGCAGCCTCTACTTTGACCACGTATATAGTTCTCTATACCTCACCTCAACTCCCTTCCCCTACTCGCAAATGGAACGCGCTTCGTGTATTCGGGGCTTCCCTGACGCCAGGGCGTCTGGGGGTTGTGGACGGGGAATGGTGGGGTTGGTGGGTAGTGCACTTCTAAGGATTTCTCTGTGGAACCTTGCGCTGGGAGCGAGGGCTGTTTTAGGCGCCATGTGACAACAAAACATCGTCCTAAGTTCGTGAGTTGTTGTTGCTCGGACCAACTGCGGTTAGTTCATCTCTTTGATTTTCCAACACGGTTTTGGAAGCCCGTGGTTTGCCATGATGATAAGCTGCGAAACAAAAGATGCCGATGTATGGCATTTTAATGCATTATTCCCAAGCTTTGAGGTTAAAATCATTTATTGGTATCCGTACGTGTGCTGTGAAACTCCCCATTACGCTGGTACACAGAGAAATGCGTATTATTTCATAGAATCCTTTATAATCATGTCATTTGAAGGCTATTTACTCACGGAAAGTAGAGTGTATAAGAAATTTTTCTGCGTCAAAAGATTGCTGGTAATAAAGATAAAGTAATTTATAGGTAATTCATCTCTTTTCTTTTATTTTACTTACGATACAGTCAGATGATCATCCTAAAGTCGATTATTTGCGGCAAAAATTCTTTAATATAAAAGTGTTTCATGTAAAAGTCTGTGTTTGTGCTAGCCCCTAATTTCTGCCCAAGGCGGATTTTTGTGGCGTAATTACCTGTTAACAGTGTCAAAATGTTTTTCCATTTAATCGCAAAAGATTATTTCGTTACTAGTGCTGCTTATATAACTTCTTTTAATTCATCAAGTATCCAGTGAGATATTTTATGATTTCGATAACTTAGTTTTTCGGTTAACATTTTTCCTTTAGTTTAAAACCTTCAAAGAAGTAAAACGGTTTTCACATCATTCGACGTAATTTTCTGAGCAGGGAATTTTATTATTTTAAAACCGTATGAAAAGTTCGCTGCATCTTTGGTTGAAAAATCTTTCTGCATAATGCGTGTGAATGCTGTTCTTTTCCACCCGTGATCCACGTCTGATAATCTCATAAATAGCGTTCCCTCCAGTCAAGAAGAAGAAATGGCGACTCATAGATGTTTGAACTCTTACGGTCGTATGGCTGCTTATTCCGGTGCCTAATTATTTATGACGCGATCTCATCTTTGGCACTGTTCCCTAAACTTCCAGTGCCACTACCAATAAGTCCCTCTCCGCTTCCATCGTCTCATCCGTCGAGAACGGAGAAACCTCCCTGCATTATCAGCAATGCTTTGCTCTCACCGACACCCGAAGACTAGAGATGAGGATGGATGAATGCTGATTTAGGAAATTCAATCACGCCCAAAGAATTGCATGGTACTCCACCGCTCAGTGGATATTTTTCTTCCATGATTCCTCTACTTAATATTCTAAGAACGCTTTCCCTGAAGTTTTATTTTTAGCTGTGCATAAAACACCTGCATCCGTTGGGCTCTTATCTTGGTTTAATACACCACGTTGCCCATTTTGGCGCGTAACAACGCAATTTTTCAGGCTTCTATTTTCAATACTTATCAAGGAGAAGAGTAGAAAAGTAATGTTAGGCTTAATATCAACTACATTTACGAGCGTAATAGCTGAAGTATCAGTTAATTATTTTCGTAAATTGGCAATAGTAAAATACGTGAAGCGGTTTTGTATTGTAATTTTTGAGCGGAAATGACTGATCCCGTTAGGTGTTTTACTATGGGTTTCTGAAACTTCACTGTGCAATCCAGTAAATAACTTATGTTGTTGCCTTTTGAGTTAGGAAGAGAGTCTTTTTTATCAGGCAAACTTGCATTAATATCTTGAGGAGTGAAAAGATATTTCCATCGTTGTTATTAATGAATCCTTGCCGTTAGAGTTACATTCGGAAGGATCTGGACTAAATAAAGGAAATCTTTGAAGGCTTAGAGCTTCTCGTTTGGCTCGGCAAGGATAATTTTGTAAGATTGTTTTAAAGATTTGAGTTAGAGAGTCGTCACTATAAAAACAATAATAAGTAGAAACAGGCGCGAAAAATGAAAGGTTTTGTTAATGTAGCTATATGCATTTTGAAAGGGGATTTTGGACCATCTTTTGTCTCAACGTAGATGATAGTCCTCCCATATGATATTTTGACTAATATCCCTTAACAGGCACTGTTACCGTTGGATTGCGTTATCCCGTCATCTATAAGTTATCCCTTCCCTTGCTCATGTGTAGTCGCCCCCTCTTTTTCTCTTAGCCCCGTTCCTTCCTTCTTCCTCCCATGGCATCTCCATCCGCGGGAGATGGCTAGATGTCGCTTCTTGGCGCGCGCACTTGGCGACGAGACGGCGTCAGCGAGGTTGGCGCCTCTGGCGCTCGCGATGCATTCGTTGCACTTGGCGCCTGAAGCTCGTCGCCTGGACACCAAGAGCAAGCTGCTGCTACTGACGGACAATACCTTCGTGATTCTTTCCTTGAAATGACTCTCAATATTTTTTTGTGATCCTCAGGGAAGTCTTGTTTACTGCCTGAGATTTCACGGGCAAGCTATTAGGTCAGGGGCAAGTACTGTTTTTTTTCCACCATGAATATCTCAACATTCCAGGAAGCCACGCCGAAATGAATGGAGTCAAGCTATTATGTCGTGTTTTTTATGCCGATGGAGGTGTATGAAAAATCGATCAATTGATATAAATAATATGTGAGAAATGGTTGGAATGTTATTAGTTTTCTTCATGCCGGCTGTAAGAAATCGGAATTTATTTTTTGTACACAAAAGTTCGCTTGAACATTATGGTGTAGTTAGCTTCAATTTAGCTGGTTGAAATATGATATGCTCAGCTGTCACTATTGCATGCATACGAGAATTGTTATATTTTAATCAAGTGGTCAGAAAAATCTGCAAAAAAGTGAAATTTCAACTCCATTATTTTGAAGGCTATACAGATTAACACCGTTGAGATTTGGGTGATTGTTTAAAGAACAGAGCACGTGAAATTCCATTTTATTAGCGAGGAAAACAAAGTTGCAAGTAGAAAATTAAAATTTACACTCTCAGCTATGGAAAAATGCGCTATGTTGCGATACATATTCGGAACTCTCTTAAAAGGTAAGTCTAGATTATCGTTCCATGTTGCCTTTTTCGTTTGGTGCTTATATCTATTGACGATATAAACCCGTACTTTAAAAAATCATATGTTTCCTTTTTTGACGTTTGGCCACTCGTTTTGACTTCATTTCACCCGTCAGAGGACTCTCTTCCTTACAAGTCAGTGCCTCCGTCGGTTTTTCCCTGCTCCCAATTTACTCTCTCATCAAATTACTCGCCCTCTTCTTCAATTAACTCCCGCCACTCAATATTTGAGCGTCTCACGAAGACTGGGGTTTCCGCGTCGACGGAAGGAGGCCGCCAAGATCGGTCGATTGGGGCTTCCGATTTTCTCGCACCCAACCTCACATCCCTGCTGGAAGAAGCCCCCGGCGGGGGTGATCTCACCATTGGTGCGGGTGTGTTTGAATTTTGGTCTGTTTGAGGTTCCACGCTACGCCCGCATTTATTCTGAAAGTAGGACGCAGAAGAAGTTGGGAGAAATTATTCCAGCTACCGACTCTGGGGCTGGATTCGGCGGCCATGATTGGAAAGACGATCGTGTGTACTTTGAGTTACCGTTTTACTATTTTTTCTAATGAGTCCATAAATTTCATTTTACTTCAGTACAGTTTAGTTGGATTTCCTCTAAGTATCTTACAACCCTAAGATCATGTCATTAGAAGGCTAGGTAATAAGGTGAAATAGAGTGAATGAGAAATTATTATCTGACGAAAGATTGCACACTATTTTGTTAAAGTAATTTTTATGTAATTCATATCATTTTTTTCATTTTTGTTATGAATTCTGTCAGAATGATCATCCTGAACTCATTTATTTGCCATAAATATTATTTATTCTAAAAAAATTAGACACGGTGAAACATTACCTATTCGTTGTGTTGGAAGTAAATAATGAAAGAATCATATTTCACATTTTTGTCTCTATAAATGCCTCATAAATGACTTAATCATCATCTGCATAAATTATGTTACTGTGGCAGCACGAACCCGTGTTTATTTCGACAAAATTCCTGTGTCCAAATGAACGAATTTGTGTTTATCTTTAGGGGAAAATGGGAGAGAGGGAGTCCCGTGGAGTGGCAAAGGACCTTCCACGAAAAAAAAGCGAATAAAGGAGGTTCGGCTCGTCTGTTAATCAAGTCGTCTCTTCATCGGCGTCCCAAAAGTGACAGGGAGACACGGGGTCTTGGGGGTTGAGGTGGCCCCCCGGCTATCGGGGCGCGTGATTTGTGACGCAAAAGACTGTCTGCGCGGCATTGCTTGGGCATCCCAGGTCCTGCCTTCATTAGGGCCCCCATTGCCCCTTTCCACTATCTTCTCCCCTTACTCTCTCGCTTTATTTCCTCAACGTTGTTGTGCGAGGCGACTCTGCGCGATCATTTCGCTCCCCCTGCTCTTTATCCCGTTCGTGATAGTTGTCCGGTCCACCCGAATTCATTGACATCCACCGAAATTAACTGGCAAAAACAGTTTTACTTCGTGTACCCCCTTCATGGCGTACATCGTAGTTTGATTTCAGGGGAAATTTGTTCTTTCTTTCCGTAAAATTGGAATTCTATTCACTCTCTTTAGTTCATAATTATATAGACTACCTTTACAAAATGTACGACTTAAGTACATTATTTTTCGTCTCAAATAGGTAATTTGGCCGATGTGCGTGGGTGTCAGTGATTCAAAGTGAAAATTCGTTCTCTGTGTGAATAAATGGATGAAAAATTAGTTAATATATGTATGATTCTCTATTATTCATCAAATTTCATCAAAGGTAATCGGCTGTTATTAACGCTTCTTGCTGAGTTACTACAATCATGTTTCACGGGTATTGTATATTACAAGTAACTTAAAATAAACTGTAGCCACTGGGAATTTATATTTTACATTGCCATTAGCGTCACAAGGGTCACCATGGGCAATAACACTCTTACTTTGTGTAGGATTGATTATATACCAAAATTATTACAAGTTTCTTTATTTCTAACCATTTTACTATGGAGATTTATATCTAAATCAAGACTTTATTCTTCAAAGTGGAACAAATCTATTACAATTTTTTATAGTGCGAAATGCATTTGCAGTCTCTTGGTGAATAACAATATTTATACAAACATGTAGAATTATTAAAAACAAAATTCAGCATATTTTGCATTTCGGCGTCTTGTCATACGGTCGTCTTCTGTGACTCCGTAGTGACGCCGCTATTTGTGGAAACAGTTCTATAGGAATTTCTTCTAACGTCCCCGTGTTTGCGTATGGGAACTAATGTCCTGAATGTTGAAAACGTGGCATCTCTGCCTTTACCATGTCCTCCAAGTAACTTTTCTTGGTTCTTACTCTTAGAAAGAGGATGAATGTCTCCATGAATGGTCTTCTCGTGGTCCGCAGACGGACTACTGCGAAGATGATGTCTAACTTTTGGGCTTCCCACACTCTCCTCGGCTCCTCGTCTCCATCCCCTTCTTCAGCCCGCCTCTTCCTCACTATCCATACGAAAGGGTAATTTGATCGTTGTTGACGGGCCTATTGCCTCGTTCCGCGTCTCCCCAACCCCCTTAACGACGCTTTTGCTAACCCTAAGTATCCCGGGCCGAAATATGTTGTCTTCCTTCTCGGTTTCGTTGAGGGTTGTTGGATTAATTTTGGTTGCCAATTTTGCTGAGTATTTTCTGACGTTGTCGTCGTGGCCCTGGACAGTCGTATTCTTTGACTCATGTCGAATGGCCTGAAATTATCCTTGATTACTCTCGTCCTTGGATCATTGTCCCGTGTACCCTGGGTGGTAATTATAATGTGACCTTTTTCCATCAATCCGCATCCATCCATTCCGTCGCGTTTTCCGAGGAAAACTGAGTATTTTTGGGAAGGTGGTGGAAAACAGGTCAATTTGTCGTTCGGTTGCCCTTTCATAATTGGAGCATATTTTAGGCTCACTTTTCAGAAAGGACCAACTCTTTATATTAGAGTATACATTCCGATCTCCAAAGTATTCTGAAAATGTAGTACTTGAAGAGAAGAGTTTGGATTTTTTTATTTAAAGGGCTGTTCCTGTTAATTATTTACGTGTTGGAATGAACAGTCTCATGTTTGAAGTTTGCCTTTGACGCCATTCTAACTGCTCGTTTCATAGTTCAAATATTCTTGTTTCCATTTATGACAGCTGAAACACTCAAGTTTTCGAAAAATAAAAATTACAGTACCTAAGTAAAAGGAACTCGCTAACGGTAGTACGCCGTCTCGAATGGGAGCAATTAAAAGCTAATTCTAAGTATTTCCGGCTTAAATAAGTTTGTAACGAATGCGATATCTGCGGGTGCTTGTCCCACTTACTTATGTATGGTAAATATAGAGTAATTAGCGCTGTTTCTTGGAGCTTTAATCATTTTGTAACCTCGCTGCCTCTTTTAAGTAGTTTTTTTTTTTGCTATAAGCGGCTCTCAGCTGAAATCTCTGTGTCGTGGTAAAGGATAAAGTGGTTGGAAAACTTGCGTTCGGAGTGTCATTCGTGTTGGAGCTTCGTTCAGCTCGTATTTACAAACGCTCCTAACCGATCTGCTTTTTTCCGCTCCCTTCCGAAAAAAAACGAGATTTTTTTCAGCGCGTCGTGAAACTGCTCGACGTGGAAACATTCTTTAATTATTCTTGTTTTCCCCCGTCTCCGTCGTCGCTGCTCAGTTATCATCATTATCTTCGTCCCCAAAAATTAATTGCTACTATTAGCGGGGCCTTTTTCTGGTGTTTCCCTCAACATTTTTTACCCCTCCCTTTTTCCTCTTTGTTGATTTTTTGTATTCCTCTTTATAGAGATCCTCTGACTCTTCGCAAGACCTTTATTTTCTCTCCTGCCGAAAGTTTTCTTACTGCCGCCTCGAAAGCGGCCGGTGAAACTCATCCGCGGGGTCGCAAGCTCGTCCAGACTCATTAGATCTTATATCCAGAAGCGTGTTCATCACCGTCTCTGGGATTTTTATCATTAATTTTTCTCTAACATATCCTCGGAAGAAATAGTTAAAGTAATATTGGTATTATATAATAGTAAATAAACGTCCTCTGGTGCTAAAAGAATGCTCTGATGTCGGGAATCGCCTAATGAATGACTTATTAATCACTAAGGCAGCATTTTAACATGCTTTATAGGGTCTTCGTTATTGAAGTTAAATATATAAGGCTGATTTAATTGATTGATTGTAGCATAAGATTTTGCTACTTATATGAACTGCTGAATAATGAGCCATGAGTTTTCGTAGAGTTTTCGCATAGTATGTATTTTTTTTCGAAGGCATTTGGTATATTTTCTGTAGCTTGATACAACGTTATTCTTCTATTTGGTGGCAGGAAATATTTTTATTTTCAATATCAGTGTTCATTTTGATCAACAGTTCAATCACTTCTAATTCTGATGCACTGCAGGTATTTGGTGAGGAGTAAGGAGCTCAGAATGTTTTCTTGATCAGAATACGAGAATTTTTTCAGAAAACGCGATTCTTCTGCTTAATTGTTACTTCTTCGCGTAATATTTAGTATTCGTGATTTATTTGACCGTTTTTCGGATGCATCTGCGTTAGTTAATCTTCTGTATCTGGTCCCTTTGTTGTTGGATTTTGTACTTGAAAAGCCTTTTATCTATTAGAAATAAAGAAATAAAACTCTGTAAGGTTCACTATTATTTTACTATGGGTACGAACCGGGTTTCGTAACGTGGTTACATCGTCAGGCCTTATAGTGAACATTAGTGAATAATAGTAAACCTTACAAAGTTTTATTTCTTTATTTCCAAATATGGAGAGGTTTCACAAAGTAAAGCCTGAAGTTATCAGTTATACCTTTTATCTATATTTACGTTTTTGATTACTTTTATGTTACAGCTTCTTCAGGTGTTGTCCGTTAGTCATCGATATTTTGCCCCACCTAGTTGTATTTGGCGCACATCTTTCTTTGCCGCGAATAACCTTTCTCTTTTCTTTGTTCCAAAATCGGGCTGTTGAATGCGGGGAGAGTTGAATACCCATGGCCTTCTCAGTTATCCCGGTGGTATTTCGGCCCCCTGGATTGCTTCCAAGATAGAAAACTGAGCTAATGTTTTTGGCGTCAGCCCACGCATTCCAATAACGCACTAGAGAAGGAAGGGTGAGGTGAGGCAGCTTTTCCCGCCTTCAAGTCATTGGCGATTGTGAATAATTCTTGTGATTCATTTACATTATTATTTCTGAGAGACTTTGTTTGATGAAGTTCACACATGCCAGCAGTAGATTTTGCGCGTATAGGGAGTTTGCATGTGTGGAAGAAACGAATATTAGAAATATGAAGTACCTACTATGAGAATGTGTTTTATGAGTACTTTATACCTAAGCTCGTATTCATTTCTTAGCTTTTTAAAGGTAAGATTGTCCCTCACTTCCATGCTTTACGCATATGCCACATATTACTATTTTATTGTGTCTCACGAATTCTTAGGTATTTGTTAATCCAGCAGAAGTAAAACTGGAATAATTTGAAAAAAAAAATTCTGGTTCATTTTAATTAATTTTATAAGTGATTGAATTTTCTATTCCCATTAGTCGTTAATTTATTCATAATATATTACTAATATTTTTAGACATTAAATTTTTTGGTGACATGGAAGTATTATGGACAATAATACTCTTGTTATAGAGCGAAATTGTGTCCTTTTTATATTATTATTCGAATATTTTCTCTTTCGTCTTAAAAGACACAGCTTTATTATATTGCAATATGTCACGATGTTTTTTATATTTTTGGTTGTCACTTCCTGTTCCTTTTTAAAGTCACCCTCGGTACAAAATTTACTCAAGTGTTGTTAAAAACTTTTTTTCACTCTCACCTTTTCATCATCAACCATCATCTCGTTGAATTTTAGTTGCCATGAGCTCCACCTCTCCTCTTCGAAGGTAGTAACTTTTCCCTCGAATTGGAACGTATGAGCTCTTGATAGTTAATTACTTACGGTTTATTGGGAGGTCTTAACTTTTGCCATGCTGTTGTTCTCACAATGCGTGGAATATAGATGCTGTTCATATTTTCATCCTTCGTCCATTCCTCAATTTCATCCCTCTAAAATATCTCGATAGTGTCAGGGTGTAAAATGGGCCTTTAACTGTCGCATGCAAGTACAGTAACCGTAAATTAAGAAATGACTTTAGTGGTGTGGAAGGGAATTGTTCACGAAATTCAAATTTCAATGGTGTGCGGTGGGCTGGTAATACGCAATCCATCTTAATTTCGGATCATCAACTTGATTACTCGTCTACCAACATTTTAGCGTATTTATCCTAGGCTTAAAAATTATTGTTTTCTTGTAAATTATATATTATTTTTTTAAATTAAGAGTTGAAATTTACATGATTTCGGGTCCCATTGCCTGTTTTGTAAAACGTTTACTTCAGCTGATTCACTGAATCGTACACAGTTTGAAAATTAAAAAAAACACATAATCTCCTTGTGTAGAACTTTATAATTTTCAAGTTATTAGCGGTGATATTCGGATTAGCGGATATATTATTAGCGGTGATAGCGGTTAAATATTCTAGTACTCCACCCTTCAATAGCAGGGTCTTGGAAAATTAATTACGTCACTGGCCGCATCCGTCCAATCAAGTTATGCACTACGCTGAATTCCCGACCCTCGCTGTCTAGCAATCGAATTGGAACTGGTCTTTGGAACTAAAAACTGCGTACTTTTCTAATATATGAATGAACTAAAGACTGCGTAATTTCCGATCCTCTTGGTTATTTTTTCTTTAATTTCATTTTGATTTGCTGACTGAAGTTCATTTTTCGGTTGAAACTTCATTTCTCACCCATTTTCCTCATTCAAAGACTAAAGACCTTATTCCAGAACCTGACTCAATCGTAAACCCTCACTCTACCTCGGTGGGTCAGATCTCACACTCAAGTTGAGTTTTGAGTTGGAGTTTGTATTTTAGAAAACTCAACTCAGATGAGCTAGGTTGACTGCGGTAAAATTTACAAAGTAATGCGTGTTCCTTGACTATTTTCATTTTATCGTCTCCTGCTCATTAAAAAACTAGCATTACTGGAGTAAAATATCACACGTACAAGTATTTTACGTGGGATATTTAATTTAAAAAACGCGAGGTAATAGCGGCGGACAATTTGGTACTAAATTTGAGGCGACTGCATTTGAGGTTGGAGTTGAGTGAGATCTTGAATTACCAACATAGCAACCGAGTCGAGTTCGAGTCGGGATCAAGTTCTGGAATACGGTGCTTAAATTTTATTTCAGGAGTTAGAGAATGGACGAATGAACTCCGTCGTCGTTCCCAATGGATAAATGTAATTTCAGAAACTCGAAGGCGATTTTATCAAACGGAATCGTAGGCGTGGTTTCCTCGCTTCTGTTTTTCGCCCCGTGGTGTCTGTTATCCACGTGCCGCCTCCCCGTGAGAGGCCTCCTCCCATCTCCCTCTTCGTTCGCCCCATTTCCTCCCTCGAACATATTTGTCTCGTTGATGAGATGTCCGCTACCGTCGCACACTGACCCCAATCACTTCCGATACCCCTGTCCCTGGAGTGCTCATCCCGGGGGACGCAAGTCACTTCTGGGGTTCTTGGAGATAGAAGTTTGAAGTGAGTAGCCAGTGCCCTGAAATGTTCTGCTCACTGAACACGGACTAGGAGCAGGTTACATTTAGAACTTGTTTTTCTGTTTCAATGGGAGTTAACTAAATTTCTGCCCTATGACTTTGGAGAAACTACTTGGTAAATTTTTAGTATGTTTCAGGGAATAAATTATAAAAATATAATCGATTATTTCCGCACATAGTGCCATCATCATGAGTATTTATATAACCTAGGGGTAGTCTTAACGTTTATGCCAGGTTTACGTTGAAAAAAATGGCTTACACGAACATCTGGACAAAATTTTAACTCGGAGGTATCCAATTACAAACCCTATTTCCCTCATACTTACTCGAGAAACAGTCAAAGTGGTTATACTTTTCCTCTGTGCTTGCATTATTAACTAGAAAGATTTTATAAATAGACTACTTAAAGGTACATAAAACTATTGTGCATAAATATGTGTAAACTATTTTACCGTATGGATCTTAAACTTTGAATTGGAAGATTAAGCATTGTGGAAGTTCTTGCTTTATATGAGATTTTTTTCTCGGTTGTATTCTCTTCCAATTTTCTCAGTAGTTATTTTTTGCTTACGTTGAGCTCCTTAATATCTCCTTGCATTAAAAAAAATATTATATTACCTCGATTTATTTTCTTTCTGAGAGTATGATGTGACCACTGCAATGAATTCCGGCGATATAACAACTTAGTCGGTAAGTGTTTCAGGCGTCACTCAATAAGCGATTTTCAATTTATGTATAAACTGGAAATAAAAATAGCAATGGCGATTTTTGAACGAGGCAGAGTTTGAGAAGATGAATTCTGGCGTCCCTGTTTTGTTTTCCTTCATAATGCGTGTTACTTAATCCGATGACCTTAATTTTTCGGGGAATATTAATGGAGGATGGAGCGAAAACTGCGCACAAAATGGCTCGGGAGAAGGTGTTAACGACAGCCACGGGTCGGTTCAAGGATGATTTCACGTCCAGACGCGAACTCGAGATGAGGGATGACTCGCAAGATGAGCTCCTCACTCTTCTTCGTCTTCTTTGCCGAAAGTTGCAGAGAGAGGCGGGTAAAGGAAAGTGACAAAAAATGAGGAATAAAGAGAAGATGTTTGAGGTCGTGTGGCAGGGTGAGATGCGAGACGAGACCTCCCTGCCCAAACGCACCCCCTTTGCCCCCCTTATCCTCGTCACTACCCTCTGGTGGGTTGGGGGGAGTCTCCGTCTAATTGACTCGGATGGTCGCACGTGCAGGATACGTGGGTGTTCCACAGAATGGGATGCACGGTGGCTTGGGGACCGTAATAGAGAGAGTGATTCAATTTTCGGTGCCGTATAGAGGTACCTGTATAGATCGCTTGAGTAGCCGGGAAATGACTCCGTACAGATAAGTGTTTGTTCGTATTTATTTATCATAATGCCTGTAATTCAGATTTATGTTACAGATAAGAAACTAAATTTTTTAAAGGTTAGGTGAAGGTTTTGTATGGTTTTGAATGGTGCAGTGTTATTGAAACGAGGCAATTTCTCTTATTTTAGATGTGAGCGATTGAAACAACGCTTTAACCACGACTTACTCTCTCAGTTTTTAGCTAATTTCATTTAAAAGTATTAAACATATTTAAATTAATATGCCTACTTTGAACTTGAAGTTAAAGCTATCCCTTTTACCCTAGTAATGCTCTTTCAAATGTAGTGGATTTTTGCTGTTAGTTATTCATTTCTTGTCGGCATTCGGCTTATAATTAACAGGAAAACTGGTACTAGTAGCTGGTATTACCACTAGCTTTCACATTCATTCCATTAGAGATGAGTTTGACCGAGGTGGTCCGAAGGAACCTGGACTTATAACTTTGAGAGCTCCCGGAAAAGGTAACGTCGTTGGGTAAAGAAGTGAATGCGTGCTAATTCTACTATCATCTTCAAGGTAAAATGAGATGCTCAATCTACTCTGAAGACGCTGGTTCTCTCTCGCTCTCTAAACGTCGTTACATAACGACATTACAACCCGATGGAAGCCTGATAAATTTTCCTTAAAACTTGGGAAAACTAAATTATTCAACTTACATATCAATTTATTTTATCGCCCTCAGCAATGAGAAAAATTAAGTGAACGAGTGCGTAGTGGATTTATGTCTGCCATTGAGATATCGAATGTCGAAGCAAAATAATCGATTTGTGGCCGTGCATCAGCGGCCTGATATCGGTAAAGGTCCCCTGGGACAGAAAAAAGGGGGAGAGATCACTGATTGTGAGAGCCCCGTACTCGTCTGTGAGACGATGCTCCACTTTCCCTTTCTCCTCCCCTGCTTTACGCGTGTGCTTTGGTGGTGTGGGTGGGTCGTCCCAAACTCATCCCCACATCGGCGCCCACGTTTCTGTCCGATCGAGCGGATCCCTTTGCGACGTGGGGCGGAACAAGGTTATGAGGTAAGGAAATAGGAGTCAGCGCCGTGCGATGGGCCACCCGCACGACGCGTGAATGACGCTTCGGTGGTGTCCTATATGAGGGAAAAGGGATGGTAGAGGCATTGGCTGTTGTCGACTTCAACGTCCTTTTCAGTCTCCGTGCATCGATTTTACTCCTTCGCACGAATATTTTTTCAATTAATCGTCTCGTCGCTAGTTGTAAATTCCCGATCGTGTTAGAGTTTGGGTATTAAAGAGATGTTTTTTTTTCGTTTTTTAATTACTTCTCATGTTATTCGCATAAACCCTCTCGCATGTAAGTTGATGACGTCACGAGCTCATGCCAGAGGGTCTCCGCTTTTCAACCGTTCCTCGGCTTCGTGTTATGCCTTAGCTTGGCTTCTTGTTGTTAACTCCCTTGTGAGCCACTTCTTCCCTCTGATAAAGGATATCTCTTAGCAATTAAGTAAACCAGATAGCTAATTAAGTTATCATTTTATAAAAATTGTACTTGAATTGAGCTTTTGTTGATTTTATCGTAATATTTTGCTTCAAGTAGGCTATTAATCCCATTAACGATCAGGCAATAGTGTATTACCTTCATTCTCATATAGATGTATCATGTATAATGAGCTATGTGCAGTTTTTTACGCTGTAGATATCTCTTCTTCACGAGAGGGGAATATATTTTTTTTAAGAAAGACGTAGTGAAAACGTCACATTTACGATTGAAATAACCCGAGAAGGAGAGGACTATGGCTTCTTTGTCACTTTCAGTCTGTATGCTTCTCTCTTCTTTTCTTTTTGGATGCCTACCAGCCGTCAATTCAGCATCTGCCCTCGAATCCTTGACATCAAGTCATTCTGTTCTATTTCTTTTTCTCCTCCACCAATGGTTTCTCTCTCTAGAGAAATTGATTACGGTGGCCATAGAAATACGCTGCGTTTCCCTTTACTAGCTTTTCAGGTAGCCTATCAGGGCAAGAATGACATCAAGAGGTTTTCAAATGGGTGCCAAATTACGCGTTTTTTTTATCAGGAGTGAGTGGGTTTTTGCAGAAAACTTTTTTTTTCACCAACAATCCATTTTCTGATCGGGTGGACTAATTAGTGAAATTCAGTTAGGGATTAGAGCGAACGATCTCATTCTATATCTGAATTCACGTAGTCATAGTTCTACCTTCCTTAAAATAAGATCTGCGCGCTATCTCATCGCCTCGGTCTTTTCCTTTGACACGCCTCAGTGGGGGGCGTCCCATCACCGAAGATAAACATTCAACCACGGGGAGAACATGGGGACATCGCCCTGTTTTCTTCTCTTGTTTCCTCTTTCCTCACCCTCCTCTTCTCCCTTCTGTCCTAAAACCGGATAATTCTCTTAAGTCTCGGGGTTTTGACCGATGGTTTGCGTGGGAGGTTGTTGTATTTCTTTTAACTGGCTATTTTTCAACCGTAAATTCCTTTCCTTTTACTGTCTTTTTCAAAACTTCTTTTTTTCTGTCTTCTATCGAAAAGTAAAAAGAAAATTTCGTCTTATGGTTAAATCATTTGACTGAAAATACTATAGAGGTTTCATAATAGCAGGTCAGTGTTTTGCCCGTACTTTTTGAGTTGATTATATATCAATACAAACGTGTGTTACACTAACAAATATTGCAATAAAGTCATGGAGGAATTGTTGCGCAATCATGTCAGGATTTGATCCAAGTTTCTTGCCTTGTAATCCGAGGAACTTTTAAAATTCATTTCCTGTTATAGGTTATATATAGATTGATATTCGATGTTAGCATCTACATGTAGGTAACGAATGGAATTTTGCTACACCGTGTCCTAGTAATCTTGCATCATGTTGATACCAAATTACTTTCAAATTGAGCTGACTTCAGCTCAGAGAAAATTTGTTTTTTGATGATACACTTCGAGTATCCCTCATCTTTTAAAACGTTTCTCAGAAAAATTTATTTTTCATTTCTTGAGGCACAATATCTTGCCCAGTTTCAAGTTTTTATTCTGTTTCCACCCCAACTTGCTGTATTTATTTTATAGGGTAGGTATTTTGCTTAGTTTTGCTTCATTTTGCTCTCGGAGCATCTCTGGAGTAAAAATTATTGCTAGAAAGCGTATTCACTTATTCTGTGATAGTAGTTTTCCTTAAATAAATCCAAGATAAAATGTTGAAAATATGCTTATTATTATATAGATTTTTAACAACGGACTCATAGAACGATTGTCATTTCTACTTTGAACTCCCTTCATTCTGTTTCCCCACTCAAGATAGGTATCCTCTGCAAATTTGTCAAGGTTCTCTCAACAGGCTGAGTTCCTCGCACCGGGAAGCCCGCGTCCGGACACATGGCCGCCTTAATCTACAGAGTGGGTCTTCTGCTTCCATTCTCCCTCAGAGTAATATCCCTCTACGTCGTCTCTATTCCATCTCCCAAGCTATCACAGTCGTCGCGTCGGAGACCCTATTCCTGACACAGTCCAAAGATACCTTAGCGTCCTTTCTCATGTCTCGTCTCCATCTCGACTTCACACATTTAGGAAACGAACAATTTACTTGTTCTACTCATGCCATCACGGAAATATTAATTAATTTGAAACAAAAAATGCCCGTTTTCTATCATGAGGATCTTTTCCATTCAAGTTATCTCTTGGCTGTCGATCTATTTGCAAAATCATACATGTTAGCTCAAAATTAGTACTTATTCTAATAGGTGGAGAATAATTTTCCTGAATGACCATTATATTTGTATTTCGGCATTTAGATTTCACTTAATATTTTTCATAACATTTTTGGAGAAAGTGGACCGAAAAATGCCGTTACTGGCAATATTTTCATGCTATATGTATCTGTAAACTAATCGATCGGTAATTTCTTCTTAGCTGAAGGTAATGACGTTTGAAATTATTTCGAGATTTACGTGGTGAAAATTAGTTGTATCCATAATAAAATTTTACCTAAAATTTTAATCTATGGTTTCGACATTCTATGCCCTTTAAAATGACATGGAATGTTGAAACCATGGTCGTTAGTGGAGTTTATTTAGAAGTGTGGAAATTACCATTTGTAGTTTATATTTTATGATCGATTGAAGGTACTTGTTCCATACAAGAGTTTCCGTAGTCAATGGTACACTATAATACTCAATGATGCATCGTCATTGCATCAACTTGCCTTTCTTTGGATTTTGCATAATTCGAAATCATGATACAAAAACGTTTTCTTCGGTCATTGTGATTTTGGGGAAATGATGGCCTTAGATGGACTGATGCCTTTCAATCTCGTGTCTCTCAAATTCTTTTCCTTTATCCCGGGGCTAGACTTCCTTTCCGTGATCCTCCCACTCCTCCCAGTTCAATTTTTCCTCGAAGGAATTTTTCATCATTCAGAGAAGCCCACTGACCCGAGCATTTAGCGTCATTGAGAGGGAGTATCCGCATTCCTTGCGTTCAGCTACTCCATTTCCTCTATGAAATACAAAATAAATTTTTAGAATTTCATTCAATCTCTTGAAATATAAGACTGATGCGCCATTTGTAATACCGTTTCAATAAAGTATATTATACTGGCAAAATTTATATTTATTAATCGGATTCCAACAATAGCATTTTTTTTCTTGCATTACTTGAACGTGCTTAGAATTTTTTTTAACCTTTTTTCATATCTATATGTGTATTGGAATCGGAACAGTTATTTCACTCGATGAAAATAGCTGCGGAAATAATCCCTTTCTTCAAATTTCTGTGGAAGAGTAAAAGCTCAATTTTATATAGCAAAATAGCTGAACAAATAATGTAAAAAATGCTTTATTACCAACTACTGTTTACGAAAACACTTTTGATTCCAATAATTTGAAAAACATTCTGATTTTCTGTGTACCTATTTTGATGTGTTTACCTGAGGCCTTCATCTTTGTCATCTCTTAAGCAGATGACGGCAGTGAAAGTGCCTGAATATCTATGTGTGGGGCGGAAAATGAAGTGTCGAAATCCTCAATTGAACTCTCTATTTCCTCCCTTTTTTCGAGTAGCATATCTTATATTTCAGGATAAACCTATCCAAACGAAATGTCTGCTTAAGAATTGGCACTTCAACTTCTGGATTCCCTTTCTTGCAGTAACCTTTATGTTAATAATATGTGTGTTAATAATGTTTTTGTAATAATGCTACTAAGTTTTTGAAGGAAATAATTTCTATATTAAGTGGATGTTTATCATGTTTCTCAATCAAGGTACTTTCCTCCATATCTTTCTATTCCGGACTAAATTGAAGCTTTAAAATTGTAGTTATATTTTTAACTTGTTAATAATGCTGTGTAATAATTTTAGATTTTGAGATGCAATGGAAATTACTATGAGATTTTATCCGCCAGTAACTGCCCATTTTTATTGAAGGCTAAAAATTGATCATTTTTTCAGTTTAAATCGAAGGTAGCATTCAGTTTTTCGACTTATTTAGTACCACCATAGATGAATCGTAGGCTGTGTGCATGTTGATTTTACTGGTCTAAGATCCTGGGAGACCAAGATTCTAGTACCATTTTGGGCTTGCTGTTTTCTTTCAAATTTCAATACCACTTTTTCATTGACCTTACAAGATTGGGTTTCTTATAACCCGAAATGATCGTTACAAATGAATGCTTTTTTTCACTCTTGTGGAGAAGCTGAAGTTTAGCAATGGTTATGGCATTTAATTATTCTAAATAAAAAATTGGGGTATCAACAAATTTCCCGGTATTATCCGAAATTATAATCCGAGGCTTGCGTGAGGGAAGGTATGACTTGAACCGACTCACCAACATTCCTCATTTCCAATATGAAAGGTGGCGTGTTCTCACATCTTTCTCACATTGTTCCATATCTTGGGAACGAAATCCTAGCCATGGCGGCGCAAACCTGAGGGACACCTTTGCTACCTTTTCTTTTCTGTCATAAGTGCACGTCTGTGATGATCGCCGTTCCGCCGCTAAAGCCTTTGGTGAATTTATTTTTCGTGTCGTCTGCAAAGGACGTCCATTTGGGAGCATTATTCTATTATGGTCCCAAATGAGCCATCTCGAAAAAAAAGAGTTCCCGTTCTAACCTGGCGGCGAACCAGCAGCTGGAATTTCCGATAAATTTATTTTTTTAATGGGGAATAAAAATATTTCTCGTAAAGCCGATATTATTTTATATATACGTTGCCTTTCGGGTACAAAAATGCGTCTTCCCCTTAATAATGTGTTTCCGCTTGTTTCGAATCGCATTTTCCGACTCAAGGTTCCGTGCGGTATTAAGGCAGTTCTTTTAGTCTAGCTCCCAATGTCTGCGGATTGGCTTTGTCTTCTTAGCGTCTTCGGAACGGAAGGTCTTCAACGGAGGTCTTTTTAGGGTGGAATCTTCCTCCTTTCTAGGGGAGGGGGAAAATATTTTTATTTTCGTGGCACAATACCCACCAAAACCGGGCGAATTTTTAGGTTTTCGCGGCGTTGGTGAATTCGCCAACAAAGGTGCACGGGACGTGTGCCTTCTGGAGCAAGGAGATGCTATGTTGTTTGACAGGCTCGCTGAAACACCTTCTCGCCTTGGATGTGTCGAGCTCGTCGGAAGAAATCAGACGGACAGAGAAATCTATTTTCCACCCGCAGCGGCGCTCTGTTGAAGCGGGACGCTGAGGGAAGAAAAAAAGACGAAGTGAATGTCATCCTAGTGCATCTAAATTCTTCTTGTGTGTCCGTTCTCTATGTCGTGCTAGTGTTTGCGAAGACTCGAAAGCAGAAGCGAGCCATGCCCCGTGGCGAAGACGTGCAAAATTTTTAAGAGAGTTTTCTGTTGTCAACGAGGCTGTTTGCACTGCTGTTCACGAAATCTTTCCCCCGCATTAGGATTTCGACGGAATGGGAAGAGAATGAAAATATCACATTAACTTGAAGTGCTTGCAGTGAACGCCAAGTTCCTATCCTATTTATAATGTTAAAAAAGTAAAATAAATATGCATGACATAAATTTTGGACATTCGTGGTGCATGTAAGTTGGTACATTGGAATCCTACTACTTTCACGATTTCATTGATAGCCGAACGTTTGGCTCACATAAGTTCATAAATTATGAAAATAATTAATTTTTACGTGCAAATTCCCAGAAATAAAAAAAATTAACTAACAAATTATATTTGAAAATATTGAGTGCGAAATCGCCATGAATTTTATCGAGTACCCTCCATTCTCTGAATACTTAGCTACAGGTCCTCCTTCAAGTTATTACATTTCTTGTAAGACTGTAATTTGTGCACCGAAAGGAGAACTTCGTGTGTAAATTAGGCCGATGCGGAAATTTTGGCGCACTTTTAGAGTTGTTCTTGCTATTATATGCTCTCGTGAAACACTTAAACAGTGATGTGTTAACAGAGGAGACCAATTAATGCAGGTAAAAAGATATGCCTTGCAAAAATCGGATGGGTGAGGCGTTCATTCCTTTTAAATAATATCTGTGGGTGTAGGTATTCGCTTTTTTCCTTACCCAGAGAGTATTTGACGATGTTACTTGAGAAAGCGGAGGACTAATGTTGTAGGATTTAGCATGCACGGTTCGTTAGGATGAGTAAAAACAGTTCTTCGTGGCTTCATGTTTATCTCCCCCAGTTAACTTACAAATTGAATAGCTAGGCGGAATAAAAGCGCCAGTTGCATTGCGCGAAGCTAAATAATTTTTGAATCCTCCGCACGAAGGCTTACCAAAGGCGGGGACGAAAGAATCTACGACCCCGTGTCAGACCATCATTGCGTGACTGTTTTGTGAATCGCATCCCATCCCCGTATCCCTCTCTCTAAGGTTTGCACGTACATTTTATATTTCATATTGTGTTCTTTTTCTCTCCAATTTGAATCCACGGAATTTTTCCGCCGTGCTCTTTTTTCTTCCTCCTCGCCCTCCCAAGTCGCAGCTAGCTTCCTCCATCTCGTAGCACTCCTCCCCACGAAGTCGCGCTCGTTTTGACTTTATCTCTTGCCGAGCTCAGTGCCATCTCTGTGCATCGCATATCTTCCCTACTTTCCTTTCGAAGATTTTTTCTCGTTTGATTTCAAAGGCCTCTCTCGTATAATACACATGCACCATTTTTATTTCCGAATCTTTCCTGGCTTTACTCTCCCCGTATTCGCGCGTCTCTCAAAGTACTCTCAAAAAGTGCTTTTCAATGCTTGAGCGCCCCCTCACTTCCTCTCGTAAATAGGATCCCCTTCTCCGTAACGCAAACTCTAACTACATCTTCCGTAAGGGTTATTATTCTCCGAGAAAAAATAAAAACAATAATGCGCTCCGCGATACTCATTTTTTAAATTCTTTTTCCCTCCGCCCCCGTCTCTGACTACCTTGCTCTATCGTTCCCAAGACGTTGCGTCCCTCTTTCTCGGGGATACTTTTTTGCATTTTAAAGGAGTTCCTTCCATGAGTTATTTTGTCGTAAATATTTCCAGTTTCTTAAGCCTAGACTATGGGGGGCTTTTCGCATTTACCTCGCTTCGGAGATACGCTTTTCGGAATACGATATCAGTCGCTCGCCGACCGTGCCTGGGGAGATTGCAAAGGGCTGTACCGCGCATTCTTTTAAAACTCCCGTAATAATCTTGTATCTCCAGTCTTGTACGTAATTTGTTGGGTGGCTATCCATTGAACAGGGGAGGAGCAGTTTTTAAATTCCTGGCCTCATTTCTTGCGAGTTTCGACTTGAAATTTTTGTTTTTTGGTTTTGCACGTATATTTCGAGTCATATTTTTATGTGGTTACATAGTTTTTACCGCTTCAAATGTATATTTTTGTGATTTTTTTGCTTCTTATAACGTTGGTTTGATTTCTTAAAATCCCTAGTTGTAAAAATTTTAAACATCAATGATTGGTCCATTTTCACGTAAAAACTAATTGGTGTGCGTTTTGCGTGACTCTGTGGAGTTCGATGTCAATTCAATGACTAATTCTTTGTGGAACTCGCAGCCTTCTTTAATATAATGCTCCCAGTCTATACCGTAACCTTGACTGTTGGATATTAAACAGCGGTCATTGTGTAGGTTTCTTTGGAAAATAAGCTTTTATGCCGTACTTAGCCATTCTCCGTTGTAATGTACTGTTAAATAATTTGGTGAAGAATATTATGTCTACTTGAAAAGAACGTTGTTAGCATGATAAATTAATCGATTTTTGTTGGATCGATCCCAAATTCATGGTTGAATGAATTGGTCTGTTGTGGCTTGGCTGTTTCTTTCGATGGGGCTTCTCCGCATGAAAATCTTAATTTTCTGATCGTTTTGAAGATAGAATTGTGACGTCGTATTTCCTGGGTTCACTATGAGCCCTCGTCCACGCCCTATTGTTTTTATGTGTCCCATTTAACCTTCTGGTGAGCATGATGTTGCTGATTTCGTGACAACTGAAAGAGCTGACCCACTGATCTCGGAATATCTTTGTGTTCTTCCCCTAAAGGCAGCTTTTTTACGGCTGCATTCATCAAGCTAGTCACTCGGAGGTTCTTCTCCGAAGGTCCGCATCTCCAAGAAAGGGATGAAGGCACCTGTTTTATTGTAGTTTCCTGTAAAGGCCATGCCAAAGCGGATTCTTTTACTACCGGGTTTATTTTTCGCCACCCCTGTCCTTTTTTTTGGGCCATCAAAGGATATCGCTTACTGGAATAAAACACCGATGGGGTATCTTTTTTTTTAATCGATCGTTCTTCGAATTTAAAGAAATGTGCATATTTTTTTATCGCCATCTTTTCGTCTCTTAAAGAACAAGCGAAAATCATAAATAACATACGAGCCATTATTTCTCTTTCCGTTTTAAGTTGCTTGGTATCCTTTACCCTTCCTGTTACCGGAAAATGTCTCGCTTTTCACCCACACCTAATACTTTTCTATGGCCTTTACTGTTGTTTCCTTCAAGTAATCCATTGTATCCACATAGCAACCTTTTATATCCTCCCCTTTTCTCCCCAGCCTCCAGCCTCCTCCTTATTATCTTTAACGTCAAAGGAAGCCCCTCCGCGATGGATGAGTTTCACGTAATGGTCCAATCACGCTTGCCGATACTTGCTTGAAAAAATGTTTCTCCCCTTCCTTTTTCATTCCGAGAATCACTTTTGCTGATGGAAGAGTGAGGGAACAATAGCGCTGAACACAACCCCCTGAGGTTACTCAATGCTTCGCATATCACTCTTCTCCCTCTCACCTTATTCCCACATACTGGAGTGGTGACTGGTGTGCTCTCATGCTGAAGGAAAGAGTCTGGATTCTAGTCCAGGAACCCTTGTTCACTCGAATTTCTTCCGGTAACGTCTTCTTAGTGTTAAGTAGACGTTATCGCAATTAGCTCTAAGTTATCCAATGAACATAGAATAAATTTACTAGCGTTGTTTGAAAGGAGGTGGTAAAATGAAAAGAGGGGGATTTAATTCCTTTTACCTCGCTTTTATTAATTCAATTTATCTCATTTTTGCTTGCTTTTCTGCCCTTCCGGGTAAAATCTTGCTGCTCAAATTTGACACTCTTCCCGACTTAAAAATTTCGGTGCAGATCAGAATCAGATGGCATTGTATTATTACGCTTGTTTTTGTTCTTCTTAGGCATTATGAGTCATCATTTTTCAAATTATCATTTGTATTTATTGCTCAGCTGCAGTATATTTTTTTACGCTTTGCGATTATTCAAAACTGTTTACGACTAATCGGCGTTGAGCCAATGTAAGCAATCGAGTGTAGTAGGTTTTGCAAAAAGTTATGATTTTAAGCAAACTTTATAAAAATGTATTAACATGAGCAGCGGTTTGTTACAAAGCTGCTTGATAAATTAATAATTATTCTAAAAACATATTTCATTTTAAAATAAAATTTAAAAAATGTTACTATAAACTAAAACATTAATTGAAAGCCCACGTTTTTCGAATGAAAACGTGAATTTTTATGTTCATTTTATAATTTATAGTAAAATTTAGGAATAAAGCGAAGGGAAATTATCCCCACGATCATCATGTGTGAGGTTTGTTTCCTCAAATCAATAGTTACGTTGCAGTGCCTAAGATGCTAATGGAAACGAATCACACATCTCGTCAACTATTGGATGAACGGTTTTATGCCTCTAACGTTCGTGATATTTTATTTATTTTTTTTAATTCTTCAAATTCAAATACAAGTTGCCTTTGTGTGAGATAAAAGGTTGGGTCTTATTTTTCTATGTTCCTGTAAATTTCAACTTACTAATATTAGCTATTAATTGAAAATTTATCATATCAGCAAATAGTTTTTCCTTTAAAATATGCTGTCTTTGTATCAGTTTTAAGTTATTTGATTTTTAGGAAACGCTGCAAAGAGCTTTTTCTTGTTTTCATAGTACAAAGAATCTTTCTTTATTTAACTCATCTTGTAAATTCATTAATGATGAAGTTTTTGTCTGGCCATGTGATTGGAAAATTATAGGGAAATAGTGGTGTAAAATATTTTTTATCTTGCAAATAAAAAGATATTTTCCTCGGTCAAAAATAATTGAATTAAAAATAACAAAAACCTTGCAAGAAAGCCTTATTAAGCAGTGAATTATTGTTACTTAAATTTAGTATTTTCTATGTGATTTACTGTTGATTTATTTTTTTATTTTTATTTTCTAGGTGAGTACCAATGCTACTTGGCCTCCCCTCTTTAACGATTCCTTTGCTCTGCAGTGATGACCGACAAAAATGCCCACCCATCTGTGAGTATCCTTTATCCCCATTATCTTCTGTAATCTAATCACAGTCTTGTTCCTTTCAATTCGGTGTAATGGCCGCGATATCTAACAAAGTGCCTTTTTATTATCGACTTTTTCCTCTGATCCTCATGTAATTAATTCGTTACTGTCGAGACAAGCGTTTCATCTCATTTAGGCGTCGTGCCCATTATCTATGGAAGAAATGGATTTTTGCAATTACATATAGCTACTGCATTTTTTTAATAGAGAAGTTGCTTTTACGCAAAATAACGGCACCAGCTCATTAGTTTTGGTGATATGGCTCGTTGTCGCTGTGCACAATTAAGAACACATGTATAGTTTGGCATATCAGAGGTAGTATGCTGTTAGAAATGCCTTATAAGAAAATGAGTTTCTTTTCCCGACGTTTTGGCTATGAACAGTTAAATGAAAGGTATTTTCAATAATATCTCGTTGGCAATATAGGATAAAGGAGCCTTTATCATTGCAAGTCGCTAATTGCTGACAATGGTGTACTTCTATCACTTCCGTTTTAACGCGTTTCTATATTTTTTCAGCACGGCAGGCTTTTCTGGTGTTCCATCGGTCTTTGACTGGTCCGTTAAAAAAAGTGAACAAAGACTAAAATCCAAGTGATAGAAATAAATAAAATTACTGCGGACCGCTCCGTACCGTGGAGAAGGGTTTCGGCAATCTCACGATCTGCCGATTTATATCGCATTCATCCGTCATGCCATTTAATTTATCGATTTCCGGTTCGTCTTGGCCCTTTGCGAAGATGACTGGCACTCATGGGAAGATTCCGCGACGCGGGGTTTTCCCCTTCACTCTCGTCATAACGATGGTCACTATCGTGGTGACCTTAAACCTTTTGCCGTATAGCACCCTAGGCGACATGCGTGGGACCCGCCCCTCACCTTTCGCATTGCCGGCAATAAAGAGCATGGGACTTTCCTGGGATGGGCTCTCTTTTCACCTCGGTGGATTTAGTGTTAAAAGCTCGGTAAATTTTAGTGTTTCCTTGTTACTGGACACGTCATGGGTCAGTTACAAGTTCCATTGAGGTTGACGAGCGAACAAGAGATGTCCATGAACATTTCAAGAAGATACATGGCGGCTCACTAATTATCAGGTATATAGTGAAATGGCGAGAGAAAATGCCTTCAGCGTCTTTTCTCACTTCGTCCTTTCCGTAGGGTAAATTCTGTTCCCTGACATCTGTGAAAATGAAGTAGGCCGTGCAATAAGGGTTGTTTTATTTGAAGGGAATGGGCGATTTAATATTATAATGAAAGGTAAAGTTAAAGAAAATCGGTTTCTTTGTACCCCATTTGGACTCGTAGTCCTCTTGTCTGTCAACAAGACGCTTTCGACCGGGTTCTTTTCCCACTCCGTCTCTACCTGGGGTGAATTATGTTCCCTGATGCTTGTAAAAATGAAGTAGGCCGTACAGTAAGAGTTGTTTTATTTGAAGATAATTGACAATTCTATGTTATACTCATAGGTAAACTGAAACAAAATCGGTTTCTTTGTGTCTCCCATGGTCCTGTTGTCTGTCAACGAGGCGCTTTAAAGTTACTGTCCGGGAAAATATCCGGTATTCTAGTCCTATTATTAAGGGGTGTATACATGTATCTTTTACCTCACTGGATATGTATTTTAAATATTGTATTTAGCATGCCCATTGACGATCCAGAGCATGAGTTTAACGTGTGAATTATCTTGAATTGAGTCCTTACTGCTGCTGAGGGCTGATAGAAGAATTTCCGCGTGTATGAATGAATGAACGTAATGCGCTATCTTAAACCCATGACCTATCAGAATAGCATATGGCATTCATGCTTACACGAGATTAATCATGAAATTTTTAACACATTAGGAACAATACACTGTGGATAATAAACTGAAAAAAGTTGTCTTTATCATCTCTGAATGTTGCGCGTAGATTTTTTCAAGTCGTAGTAAAAATTTCGTCAAATGCGAGGTGAAATTTGGTTCCTCTTGTGCGTGGGTGCCGTGACAGCACAGGCCCTCCTTGAGTCCACGGTTACTTTGCTCCGTTGGTGGTTGTGTCTCTTCTTCTCCTTGGATCAGTGGTTATGCTCACGCGTTACACACACGTCCCTAGTTCTGAATCGTCCCCTGTCTCAATGGCGACAGGAAGCCGCCATTGTCGCCACCGCCGCGATATCCCGAGGTTCCGCCGCCGTCGACGGAAGGCACGCCGGGCGAGACGCGAATGCTTAATTATTCGCGGTGACCCGCGGGAGGAGGCTCTCGGGGGGAGGAAAAGGAACGGGGGTGGTCGAGAAGTCAATAGTGGGAGGTAGGCGCGGAGGAAAGAAAAATACTAATCCCTATTTTCTCCCACGAAGCGATCTTCGATCCTCCCAAGATCAAGTACGCTGTCCCTGAACTTGAGGTATCCATTATTGTCCTTATCAGACGACGTCTAATGGTATCATTTTTTAACCACTTACAGACCAATGCTCCAATTTGGGTACAGTTTTATAAAAATTCATGAAAATTATATTCAGTATCTGTGATTACTTTTATAGCTTTTTTATGTAAATAAAGTATGGAAGTATTTTTTTAAGTGAATTGCATGACTTTTATGTAAATTGGTCGGTAATTTTACCTTTTCAAAATTAGTTTTTTTATCTCCTCTGTAGTGAGTATGCGGTTATTCGATATTTTCCCTTACACTCGCTTTCCAGAAACAAATGCTCATTTATTCAAAATATCAATATGTATTACAATGTTAAACATAGTTTTTGGTCAATAGTGTATTTATTTTTCAAGCAATAGCAAAATTTTGCGGCGTGTTTCTATTTGGGAACATACTTACTTGAAACGCATTTAAAAAATTTTGTTTTGGTTTTCTTTAGTAATATCTCTTAATTAGTAGTAAAATAATTATGATACGCAAAGAATCATAAAAATCAGTTGGCTAGTTAGTTCGGACTTTAAAAGGTTAAATCAGTGTTTATATGGTGTGAAGTATAACAGTATTTAGTCCTGGGCTTCAATGATTTCTCTGGTGCTCATTGGCCTAGTTCGACTGTCTCTACGAAGTCCTAGTAGAGTCATTGTCTTGATAAATTCGCCTAAGTTAGTTGTAATTACTATGTTACTTTTCGTTGCGGGAAGAAAGATTTACTCCTTTTTATCTTACATTAACAGCGACTTTTTAATTATGTTACCCATAAAGCTAGATGGGATAATGCACAAGATTAATCAATGTATTTGTGATCAGTTACGCCGCTTTTGAAGACGGTCTTCGTACGCTAAAATGTTCACTTTCGTTGTATGCGTGCATGTTTCATTCTTGAGTGGTATCTATTAATGGTGACAGTTACTATTAAAATAATTCGAATACATTTATTATTTACATAATTATTGAAAATTATTTCTGCAATTTTTGTTCGCGGTCACGTAATTAATTGACCTTTCCCCACAATTCTATAGATTTATTGACGGAAAATGAAGACTACCCATCTTGAAGTGTAGTGATAATCTTATTAAATTCCCATTACCCGGTTATCATTGCATAGTAAAATCGCCTGTTCAGGGAAACCTTGGTTGTCCAAATTTAATTTTAAGTAAACATATTCAGGCTTTCTGCATATTTTATAGATTTAGAAAGTTTGCGTGAAAAGCTGAAATATCAGGTCATATACTTCCCAAATCAACGGAAATTATGCAATAACCCTTTATATTATTAAATAATAAATTAATGGATGCCTTCTCCGATTACTCGTTGCAATTGGTTTGGAAATTCCCCATCCAATGTACAATTCTCATGCCAATAACTCGATCCTTGTTCAATCTCGGAGTTCTGACTTTTAGTGGCCTTAAGTTGAGAGAAAGAGGCTTTAGGCGGGTGGAATTGTTGTCAACTGCCGATAACAATGTTGAAACACTCGTTGCTAATCGCCTCGTTGGCCCGGAAGCACAGGACTGGCTCACGGTCACAATTACAAAGAGGATGTTCGACGGGCTCGTCTATCCTGCGGTCTCCCCACCCCCTGGCCCTCTACGTTTTCGCCACTCTCGCCTACCTATCATCGGTTGGCCCACACCACTTTACCAATATTCCTTCCCCTGTACCCCTCTCCCCTTCCTCCCCCCGCCCCCGCGCTGCTGACCACTGGGGATGAATTTCCGCACCTCCGATATGACGTCGCCAGATCCATGGCCACCGCGCGTTATGAGTTTCCGGTTCTCGATGCCGCTGATTAGCATGCCGAGTTTGTTTTGGTGTTCCTACACCTGTGCCGAGCTTGTAAAACCTCCGTTTCCGCCGCGTGGTTTCATTGAATCTCTTGGTCATTTAAAACGTGTGGTGTTTATCTCGCTGCTCCTCATCTCTGATGCACTGTTGTTGTATGATTGTACATTCCGACTCTCGCCTAATATACATCCTATTCTTTCAGGCTATATTGAGCGAGCGAAAATAAATTTCTGGTGAGATGAAGTTACAGTTGTGATCGGTACGGATTTTTAATGAATTTTGAGTCGGTTAAAGTCATTATCAAATAATTTCATTTCGTTTTCTAATACTATCCCGTAGTTTTTTTCTGAAATGTCCTCAGCGTTAAGTAGCTGTATATGGGTTTCACGTTGTTATCATCAATCATGATGAATTATTAAAGCATAATTTCGTTTGATCAAATAGCAATATCCTAATTTTTGTGAGACTCGCCTGTTAAAGAAAGAAGTGCTTAACATTTCCCTAAATTTAACAATAGTGATCTCTACCATCCTCAAACTACATCATCAGAATACTTATAAGGCTCATGTTGAAATTCAGCTGTGCGATGGTCGTTATATCTTGTTCATTTTCATATCACAATTCCATAATTCAATAAGCTCTTCAAGTAGAGGTTTCTATTGAAATCTACCCTTTTTTCAATAAAAGCGGACACATTATAAAACTTGAATTGTTCAGTATTTCTTGTATTATAATAAAGATAATTTTGTAATTTTCGCGACTTATTCCAATCTTTCGTGAAAATGTCCACACATTCTCCTCCCGTCCTTTAAGTATCCTCAGGTTTTCTTGGGCTTGCAGATAGAGTATAAAAGTTGCCTAAAAACAACCATGTATCAGATATTCCGAAAATTTTTAGTGCATGGAATCTATGTAATACATTGATTGCCATCGGAAAGACCTAATTTTGATGCTCGAGGTAAATGAAAGAGGCCATCTTGGTTCAGTAAGCCTTTCAATAATTACTGCCGATACGAGGAGCGTCTTTCATTAACTATGGAAATGTTAGCGATTAATGAGCCAAGTTTATGATGGGGAAATGTGATGAACTCTTCGCTTGAGTTGCTTGCATTGCAGTAGCGAACCGCTGAGCACCGTACTTCTACCGTGAGAACGTCCCCATCGCCTATAATGTGTACCACACAGCAGACGAATGGAAGACAAAACATTTGGAACACACTGCACAAGTCTAACAAAGATGACTGAGTTCAATAGCCGGAAAATTGCATCCTTAGATCCGGACTCAAAGTTTTTGCCGCAAAATATGCCGCATCACTTTTTGTTTTGATTTGCAGTGTGGATTATTGGCGTAGGTGTTACGGAGACAACCGATTTAATAATTTTCCTCAATTACCGTGACCAACCTTTTCCGACTATAAATTATTTTTTTAAGTGTTTATGGAAAAGGCCTCTTGAAGAAACCCACGAAGTTTACTATTCTAACATCACATACCACTTCTAATATTTTATACTTGTCCCGGGTTTGAGGAACATGTTTTATTGTGCACACTGCAAAGGAAGCCACTGTGTAATCTATCAAACCTCTTATCAGACCGGTTTCAATGTGAAGTTATTCTCAAGGTACAGCTTTATCTTCCTGAATAAACCAGTCTCTCACATTAGTTTTTCCGGCAACACTTCTGTTGCGTATCTCGTGAATTTTTGGGCTTTTGGGATATTCTTCTTGAGAATGTATGCTCTATGTGCGACCCAGGTGTTTAATTAAGCCTTTGAAACTATCCATGGTAAAATTTAATATGTACGCAAAGTGTATGTACGAGGCAACATCTCGTTGAAGAAATGTAGTATTTCTGATGTGGTAATAACTTTTCTATTTATAAAAATATCATATATTTTCTTATTTAAATCTCTTCCGTTGATTGCGGAATTTTCAGTAAGTGTTTGTTTTCGTTTAAATACAACGTTATGTTCTTAAGTCACTAAAATAGTAGTTTTCAAAGTCTATTTTTGAGTATGTTTTTATTATTGATTAATAATACTTCTTGGGGAATTTTTATTGTTAAATTTTAATTTTATTTGCATTTTGACCTATCCCATTTTTGCGTTA
The DNA here is from genome assembly GCF_921293095.1 of Ischnura elegans. NCBI lineage: Eukaryota > Metazoa > Arthropoda > Insecta > Odonata > Coenagrionidae > Ischnura > Ischnura elegans. Next base: position 70,183,721 of record NC_060250.1, read on the forward strand.
TAAATTTTGATGAAACCTGTATTTGCTATGATATTTACTGTGATAATCATTAATATCAGTGATATGAAAGGTTCATCATGACTATCATCGTCCGTCAATTATTCAGGGATTGATTTAACACAGCACGACACCCATTTCTCCTATCAGCTTATCTTTTCCCAATAAAATAATTATTATGTTTACTTCCTTCATCACGTGTACCACATTCTTCCTCACTATACATGCGTTTGTTTATGGGTTAAAGCAAAGGCTTGTGATTAGATGGTTCGTTGGGTTAGGTGACTTAAACTTTTTCCCATTTTAGTGGATTCGAACAGGTAATTTTTTTGTAGGATAATTTTCTCTTCTTCCTTTTAGTTTATAGTTCTTCCTTAGTTCTTATATCCGTGAAAATTCGATGTAGATGATCAATAAGTCCAAGTGAACGCTAAAATAGTCATCCTATTGAATTTTATTTCCCTTCATTATGGTTACTGAGCGACTTAGGCCGATATAATCGACACTACGTATCGACTGTAAGCAGGATTGGCTTTAAAAGCTTTTCATTTCCATAAGCTTCCAGGATTTCCTCAGGTAAAAATGCCTGGAATATAGAGTAAGTGTAACGATAGTAATGCCGATAGGAAATTAGATCCATTTCGGGAAATTGAATTCGGAAGTTATCGTCAATAATTCCTTCTCAATTCTGATGTTTAATAACCTCTTCACTATAATTCTTAGTGATGATAGAGTCTGAAAGGGTAATGGTTATCGTCATTGGATTATTTACAACATGATTTTGACTGGAAATGATCCCTGTTTTGAAGGATTTGCAAGAGAATCGCCTGGGTTAATGCATCGTTTATCGAGATCTTGTGAAATATCAGGCGATAAAAGCCCTTAAGCCTGAAATTGGGGGTTTATTACCGATACAGCTGCAAACTTGAAGGGCTATCACAATTTTCACACCACAAATATTCTATAACAAAGCTGATCCGTTACGTGCAGTGGTGTCATGGAAAAATTAGCAGTCCCGGAACGCAGTTTCCTTAACTTATTTACAAGCTAAATATTATTCTGTGTGTATTTTTATCACAAGTTACGTCTGCATTTTTAAAATAAATTTTTGTTTTAGTTACGAATTTATTTATTAAAAATTTGAAGACACCATTGGTTACGTGGTTTATGGATGTTGGATTTAGAATAAGAATTTAATTAACAATAAATTTTAGTTTTAATAGTAAATTCTAGCGTTATTTTGTATGTTTAATATTATTTATGTGAACTTTAACAGTACTTATTTTATGATATTTTTTGGGGTACTTATGGTTTTCTCGTGTTACGTTGAATGAATAGAATTTCGTAGCAATTTAAGAGGACGTTACTTGTGTTAGAGCTTACCATGCTGGCAACTGAATCTATGCATGGTATGACCAATTCAATCGTCCTAGACGGTATTAAATTGCTGGGTTCACTTTGTCTAATTCCAGTTTCGAGTATTTCTATGAATAATCCACGTCGCTCTAACATTCTTCGGATCTTATCCAAGATGGGTTACCTATTCACCCAACCGAAAATCATTTGGCGTTTAGGGAGATGGTGTCTTTTTTTTGTCTCGCGAAGTTTCCGCCAAGTAAGTCTCCTAGAGATGGGGTCCTCAATCTCACTAAGCTTCGCTAGTTTCCAACTCCCGACAAAACGCTGCACCCTCGTTGGTAGGTGCACCCTTGCGGAAGGTGCATCGTGCGTGATTTCGAGCCTGTGCCCTATTTATCCGTGCTGAAAGTAGATGCACGCGTGAGTGAGTGTAGATATGGAAAAATATCGGTCGAAATTGATTTTTCGAGCCATCGATTTAGAATCGAAATGAAAAGCTCGACTTTTCAACGAATCAAAATTGGAACCAAGAGGTCGATTAAATGAAAACATCTATGATTCTTTTTTTTTAAGTGTTAAACTCAACTTTTTATCATCTAGCCATTCGTAAAACATTTAAAATGCACATTACAAGAGAAGTAAAAAATTACTTACTACACATGCTTGAATTATTAGTAGTAAAAATTGACAAATGTACGCACATTAAACTTCTGGGGTCACCACTTGGAACCGTTCACCTACTCTGTGATTTTTAAGAAAGAGCAACTAATTGAGATGCTTTCTTGATGATCAAGGGCATGTCTATCCAATGTTACCTGCTAAAAGAAAAAAGTATTTCATAAGGAACGGATCACGTTATCATAGGCCTATAGTGACGCTGCTTAGATCTAACGAAGATCGAAGTTGAAAAATCAAGTTTGGATCGAAACTCGAAGATCAATCCTCTATTTTATTTTCCTCGATCTTTGACTATCAAAACTCGGTATTCGATTTTGATCTAAATCTATTTTTCCATCACCAAGTGAGTGGCTTCTTTTCCACTGCAAATCTCTGCCTCCATGCAGGCCATCCAGCATCACCTGGGGCTCAAAGATGTTCGTCCACGGACCAGAGCACGGAAAATTCATCTCCTCATGGTGGATGTTTGTAGCAGCCTTCATGGCTTCAATGATATGTGTGTTTCATAGTGTCCGTACACCACTGGTCTCTAGAGATGGCCATTCTCATTTAATATTTAATTTTTTGTGCTCTATGCGTTTATAAGTACGCATTTTTTCTATGTTGTTGGAGTCTACATGTAAATGCTACACCGCAAGCCGCCTCAATAGGCGTGTGGCAGGAGGTATTAGAACATCAGCCGTTTAATTAGAAAAAGGAAATTCTCAGACGAAATTACGCCTAGCGTTTATTGAAGTCTTTTATCATTCAGGGGAAAAACGAATTCCCACTCCTATCCGTTCGGCAAAATATCTGTCTTAGTTTATCGTTTTTGTTAGACCTGGAAATGTGGTGGGATTTTAATACGATGTTATCCATGTCGCCCTTAAAGACATCCAGTGTCAATTTCTCAAGCAGTCTAAGCCTAGCGTGTTGCCTCCAATTCTCTAGCGGCTCCCAACCTAATTCGTTTAACATCTGTGTAAAGCTTTCTGTGCGCCCTTAGCAGTGAGCAGTGCCCGTGACTAAGATTCTGTCATCGTTTCGCTTTGCCTACCTTGCCCAAGAATTTTGCTCCTGTTCACCTATTGCCCGCGTATTTGTCGCCAAGATGACATCACGAAATGGGCTCTCCGTAAATATGAGATAAGTCCTCAATGCACTAGTGTCCGCGGAGTACGAGTCCTACGCTGGGGCGGAAGGATTCGCCGTTGAAGTTTCCCCAGGAGAGTCCCTCCTTGGAGTTTCAAAGCGACGCACTCTCTTTGCGCCGGCAGAACTCTCCGCTTCCCCTCGCTTTCTCATCCGCTACCGCAGCATTTCACGGGAACAGTCTATTAGTGGTCTTACCGAGAACTTCATCGCGGAATTCACAGCTCGTACTCGGTCCTCTCTCCCCCCACTCCTCCGAACCCTCCTCGTCTGTTTCCGTTAGCACCCACTTCTATGAATGCTTGCCCCGCTGAGCGCTGCTTCTAACCACCATAACTCAATATATGTTGGAGGAAAATAGATTATGATATCAATATTTCATTATGCAATACTGGAATTAGTCGAATATTAAATTAAAATACAATGGAATATATTTTTTCTCTGATTGACCACTGCTACTAGATTTATCCATATAGTATGACAATCATGATATTGGTACACTATAGCCTTCCATTATTCCGAAACAATATCAGTTCTTTCACTTTCCTGTGGTTGTTTTTCTTATTTTTTTTGGATAACGGGTCGATGGTGGCTAGAGTGTTGACTTCATACCCCGTGGGCTCGGGTTCAAATCACGGGATATAGCACTGTAGCCACCACAACAACTCGATCCCCAATAAAGAATAAGAACCATAGAGAATTGAAAGAACTGATATTGCTCAAATCCTGGCGGCGGAAGAGACTTTCCAGTCATATCCCTGCTTCAATGCTGTCTGGAGGACATTTCAAGCGCAAAAGTCCGTCCGTCGGATGGGACGCTATGCTGTGGACTCCTTGGCGCCTTTCGTTAAGTACAAGCTAATGCCGGCGTCGGGTTTCTCTCCACCCTTCCTTCCATGCTTTTCCCTCATGGCGCAAATGACCTCAGCTGTCGGTCGCCACCTCAAAATGCCATACCTTATTCTTTTTCACTTGCCCACAGAACTTGTCCCTTGGTCTTCCTTGGGGAACCCTCCCTTGACTTTCTTTCTTTTCATATGCTTGCCACCGAAGTACTATTTCATGACATAACCAATGCTCTTTTTGGCATATAGTGCTCCAAAGTTCCCTTCCTTCTCTATCTCTTCGTTAAATGTGTCGACTCGTGTCTCGCATTATTCGCCATCAAATCTGTCTCATCCTCCGTCGGCATTAGCTGTGTTAGGCTTTATTTTATTCTGATAAGTTTTTCTATTGGTTCATGCATTGTCCATTTAAATAATGGGCCAATAATATTTTGGTAAGATATCCATGTCCAGTGCAGTAATAATTCGCGGTGAAAATATCCATATATATTTATTATTATATTAAATATATATATTTATTATTATATAAATATATAATAATAAATTTATAAAATATTTAATTGATTTTTACATCGTTACTGAAAGAGAAAAAAAAACTATTAAATAAATAAAAAAGTTTTGTTTTGGATAATTGGTACATGAAATAATTTATGACGCGCACCTCATTTGCTTATTTTATCTATGTATTCGTATAGCTCTTTGGTTATTGTAAATTTTGATTATGGGATTCTGCGTCTTCAAATTTTTTCTGAAGAGATTTCTATATTTTTGAATGAGCTAAATTGAAAGAACTTTTACGTATGGAAGTCTGGTGTGGTGGGTATTATATGGCTCTGATTTTTCCGCCCGGTCGTGGCCCGTTGTAGAAGCCTGCTCGAAAGTTGTTCACGTACCAAACTTTGACATAAAACCGGATGCCAGCGATGAAAAATTGATATTAAACTGCGCCAAGTTCCAAGCCCATCGAAGGGTGAAATTCACACGGGATGGCTAGCTAGTTTCTTCCCTTGTGCCACAAACGATTTTCCGGAACGATTTTGTACCAGGAATACAAGGCAGCTGAAACCCAGCTGAGCGTGTCCCTCCTCTTTCTCACCTGCGCGATTTAGCACTAGAATGCATGGGTATCGGTTTCGGCAGTTCGTTTTTATTTCAGTTTTAAATTGAGTCATAGCTTCTGTGCACCATTCCAGTTGCATTCAGAGCCGAAAATGGCATTCAACTGCGTCTGTTGAGACAAAATAGTCTTGTAGCATTGGTGGAAAATGTCCCGCGGGTGTTGTACTGCGGTTGAAACATAGGGGTCCAACCAAATCACCAGTAAGAAGCCGTTTAATTTTTTCCCTGGTGTTCCCCAGTGTTCTCGTCCAGTGCTAGGATATTTGGATGCACGATTTTTTTGTCGAAGTATTTTCAGTTTCTTTGCATCCTACTTATGGTAAAAATGCATGAAAAACTCTTGTGATTGAAGAATTTTCGTTTGGACATTCTTGCATCGCAGTCATTTGTTGATTTATTAGGAGCATAGCCTACGTGAAATATTGGTGTTTAATTATTCCCACTGAGTGGATGGTTTTAGGAGCTATTGAGGGGCAATAGATGTTAAAAACAGTACCTAAGAATTACATGGCTATTTTTTTCGATGTAAACCTACCTTTAGGGGTTGCTATTTTGTAATACCAAAATTTTTGCGTGATGGAGCAGTGAAATAATAGGTGGGGCAGCGTATGTAAGTGAAATAATACGTGATTTCAGAGTGTATTTAATGTGTGCATAGTGTATTAAATGTGTATCGTTATTTCTTGTTGCTCTTTAACATTTAACCCTTTGTTCATAAATCCAATATAAAAGGTCTTCTAGTCTGTTTTCGAATATATTGTAAATAAATAAATAGTGCAGGAAATAATTACCTATTGATGTATCAAAGTTTTCATATTTTTAGTGTGTAATTAACAGCGTTTTATTATTTGTCACAGTAAATAAGAGAACAGAGCTCCAAGAGGCGAATACATCAATCTTTCTTTATGAAATGCATACAAATAAAAAGCATGCCTCATTGAGCCAGTCATTGCACACAACAGATAGGAAGCAAAAATACTAATTTTATCACCAAAAGGTGAGTTTAGAAAGTATATTTCAATATCTATCTTATCATATGTGCTTATTTGTTACTATTTTCATGAGAATAGGGTGGGGGAATGGGGATTAAACTTGATGACCTCTCCCCCGTATCCCGACGTGTGTCACGTGCAAAGACCATTCGCTTCTGGCACTTGGTTGGAGGCCTGATCTATTGGTTTCGTTGTTAGCGACTGCCCATCGCTGGGCTATCTCGGATGGGCACGCACCGAACCTGACTCCCGTCCGGTTCCGCTCCGAGGGAGTAGAGCTCCCCTTCCCATTGGCCTCTGTCGCATATTCGCATCACATGCGAGGTGGCTATCCGAGCAGATCTCGATTTCAGTTGCGTCCCGTCCAACGTTTCTTTTTCCCTCCTCTCTCCCATTTGTCTTCTTTCGCCGGCCGCACCCGCGACTTTCTTCGTTGGCCAGGGAACAGTGGAAATACTTCCCATATGGCCACCGAGTGAATAAAATGCCCAAAACAAGTCAAATGTTGTCAGTAGTCTATTATGCCTTTATTATTAATATTTTCTTATTACTGCTTATTTAGGTTTTTACCATGTTCATATACGTCTTTTTACACCTGTTTAATGTAATTTTTTCAGTTTTCATTTTTTGTTGTTTTTTAAAATCATACTTCTATGTCTCTTTTGTCATAATTTGACTGCATTCAGTTTCAAGAGTAACTTGAAAATGTAGTCCTCTGAAAATATTTAATGTATGGCGAGGCTTACGATTAGATGGAAGATCGGACTTTATAGTTCCAATCTCGCCCAAAAAAACACGAGTTATTATTATTTATATTATTCTCTCTTTTACCTTAATGACTCTGGGTAATAACCCTGTTATCGAATTAGTAGCTCAACATGTTTCCTTTGCGGGTGTATTATATGCGGTGTGCTCTTGCATGTAATCGTTTTTGCAGTTCTGTTCCGGTTGCCTAATGGCTCTCACCTCTACTTCGATTTCTGTTATTTTCCTTTTGTATTTTGGTGGGATTTTTATGGACATTGCTAAGAAAATACATATGCCTTAGCATCACTGTGTAAATTTTAGCTTCTCTTTCCGCAAATGACGGTCACAATCTTTCAAAAAATTCCCCTATTTGTTGCTTTATACATTTTATTTGTCCTGGTTATAATTTTATTCAAACTATCTGTCATATAGCTCAAAATTCTTTACATCGATGTGAGTGAAGTACCGATACGATCTGAATAATTTTTATTGCTTTGCATGTAGTACATCTACAAATAAAATGCGTTGAACATCCATTTGATGACAGGAGTTGTAGCCCATACTTACCGAAAGGCCTTCGTAGCAATTTTAAATCACCCGCGCGCAGAGGTTGGGCGCCGAGTTACATTTGCAGCTCAGAGATGGCGTGGAAGTTGGATTCGATTTCTCGCTCATTCATTAGGATTATATCTCTATGGGTCTTCCCGTCGCTCCCTTATTGAGGCTTTGTCTAATTACGATTTGAAATTTTCTTACTTAATGTTATTTTCGATTCAATTTTGGATTTCTTTCCTGTTCAAACTGCGTTTGAGGAAATTTATCGTAGCTCGCATGGCTGTTTTCATCTAGTAGTAACACAATCGTATCTCTTGTGTACCTATAGCATATTGTGAGTGATGTTTGAGTATTTATATTAATATATTATTTGATTATAAGGGTGAATGAGCCCTTTATTTTTCTCTTTTAATGTAAAATACGTGATTTCCTAATACTTATCAAAACTAATTGTCTTACCGCTGATCAGGTTGGGTTTTAATGGATGGTACTCATATGTTTCGGTGTTCGCTTGGATTATTACCTACCGCTCATTTTTCCCTGTGTGATTGCGTAAATTATGGTGTATTATAGCAATTTTAGATAAATAATTTGAATTTGAATTAACTGTTTCCCTCCCTGGCTGGGAAATGGTATATTTTTCAGTTAAGGCCGAAGCCAGAAAAAATGTCGGGGGAGGAGGGGGATTTACTTGTGGGGGGTATGAATTTCGTGGGTGGGTTTATTTCGAAGGGGTACACTTACGACTTATCTTTCAAAAATTTTATTGACGGGGTTAAAACCCCTTGGACCTCCCCCAGCTCTATGCGGCCTTGTTGGTAGCCAATTGAAAATCTTGGTTTGAAGTTTAAAAGCAGGAGCAAGCAATTTTATCACTCGTGTGACGTAATGACCTTGTAGGACTACAACTCCTGCGAAGTTACGCGATTCAGTTTTTACCACTACTTTTTACTCTTTTAATAATTTATTTCTGTTCTTCAATTTCGTATGTATATGCAAAATTGAAGTACTTCCATGTCACTCAACGCTATGTGTTTCGTCGGCCTTTTCGCCGATGTAATTGATTATTTACATGTTTACTTATCCTTCTCTTCTCTTCGCTATGGTTTGCATCTCTCAATACAGTGCGCGTGCCCCAAAGGCTTTGCGACTACCTTTCAGCTGAATTTCTCCGTTAGAGCCGAACATTCAGTATGGCGCTGCAATGTCTGCCGGAAATCGTCGCCAGAATTCTGATTAGACTCAGCGCTTGGAATATGCATTCCTTCCGATTTACTCAGGATCCTAACTGTACTCCTAGATCAGCACCAACCATGTATTGGAGATGTAGGTGGAATATAAAAGTTACTTTAAGAATGAAAGCTACAGAGGAAGTTAGAAGAATAGAGAAAAATGGGTAAAGTAATACTTCTGCGATGCTTCTAAAATGTTTGGAGATTCCAACGAGCGCATGGTACGATTATTCTGGATTTAGAGAAGAAATAACACGATCCGTCCTTGTTACTCTCCAACTATTCTTACTTTGAGTTATTTAAAACTTTAGCTTTAGATCACATTTTTAGTATGCAGTCATTAAATGAATGAGTGTTTTGGTGGATTCATAGCCGTGTTTTCTTTTACTCTTTCTTTGCAGGAAACGACAGTAAGTTATCCTTTCAATCGTTATTCGACCGAATGGAAAAAAGAATTCTTTTCTTGAGAACCAAACTTAAATATGTACATTAAATGATTGATAAAATACGTGAACTACATTACGCCTGTTTATTATATATTGGCATAAAAGATGGGAGCCTAATATTCCATTGTATATGTTATCTATAATTTCTCATTTTTTCATACTGAAATTATGAGCAGTAGCTCCCACGATAAACACGTAAAACCACTTAAATTTATTTCTCGTCAGATTCCTCCCATATAAAAGTCTCCTATGGGTCGTATTTTATCATAGTAAAAGAATTATAAATTGTTCGTAATAGTATGTAAAAGTATGATATGTTAGCCTTATGTAACTCGTGATTTATATTTTGTGATAATGACGAAATTAGGCAAGGAATAACATAAGGCAAAATTTTTCCTTATGTTAAAATCCTGTAAATGGTTTAGTGCTAGTCTTCCATGTCACCCAACGCCATGTGAGAATCTCGACGTCATTCCACTAGTTTTTGCCTTCATATTTTTGTTTTCGATGGGAGTTTTCGTGATCGTGTCAGACTCGAGTGGTTGAAGAGTGGTGGGAAGGCGAGAGACAGAGAGAAAGGAAGGAATTGAGGGACTAGGAATAGAGGGGAGGGAAGCAGGAGGTTAGTAGGGGATGCGTCGTTTTGTTTTCCTGCGCAGGTTCTCGCTCTTCGCCGGCGAGTGAGTGGGAGGAGGAGGAGGTGAGGAGGAAGAAGCGGTGGGTGAAGAAAAGAGGAGAAGGAATTAGCGGCAGAATGGAGAAGGGGTGGAGAGGAGGAGTAAGTGGAGGCACGTATACTTTCCGGAGAAGGGGTCAACGGAATGGCGCGAGAAGGAGTTGGAGGAGGAGTGAAGTCAGCGGGCTGGGAGGGAATGATAAGTCTGCTGGGAAAGGCAGAGCGAGCGAAGGAGCAAGGAAAGAAATTCTTTGTTGTGAGTCTGTTCATCGGCCTCCAGTGAAACTGGTTCGTTCGGATTTAAATTCCCTTTCAGAGGTTTTTAAGGTGTGTGACGGTACATTATCCTGTGTATTCCCAGATTATATTGAAAAGATAATAATTCTTGGTAAACACCAAAATTGAACAATGTTGTAGTATCAGGCGTGTCTCGTTGAATTTACCTATCGTTAAGATTGCAATACATTTGTACTTCCGCATGAATTCATCTACACATGAATATATTTTTCTTGCTTATACGCAGCCAATGAAAAGGCGATGAGTGAGTTGTTTTCAATAGAGAGCTTTTACCCATCGAATTAGTTTAAGAATGAGTCTACAGTCTCGGAAGTCTGTAGGCCTTATGACGACTGCTTCGAATGCTTTATTTCTGTGTTTAGGTTCTTTGTAATTAATGTTTCTGTACTCTTCGGATAGTTGTTTTTTCGCATGTAAGTGCATGATTTGAATCAAGTCACCAATAATGCCACCGACTTATCATTCAGCTTAAATTACTTTATTTTTCTTAACCTCATGTGTTAAAGCGAAATTTTTATTAGGTCTCGGAATTTTCCCTTTACATTTACCCAAAGTTTGGAACTCGATATACTCATTTGCTGGGTTTCGCTGCTCAGCGTCGATCAATGAGACTCACACGCGTTTTGTGTGTTTGTGCATCCAATAGCTCTCTTGCCAACTTCCGACTCGGAGAGGACTGTAGCAGTCACCGCGGATACTAAAATGCCGTATACAGGATACAGACTCCGTCAGTCACCATTTCGTTCGTCGGGTGGCGAGACAGGTGGGTTCGAAGCCGTGTCATATCACGCGACCACGTTCCAAACGACGCGGCGTGGAGAGAACGGTGTATAAATGAATGGGGTGACTGGGGTGTTGGATAGGAAGGAAGGAAGGCGGGGTGGAGTAAGGTGAGTGGGCGAGTGTTGACGACTGTGAATAGTCGGCTGTTGATCGATGGGGAATGGATGCGAGAGGTGCGTGCCGGGTTGGGGGAAGACGTCATTGATGGGGCATAAGCGTGGCGGAATATAGAATCGCTTGGTGGTGTTGGGTGCATGAGCCGCAGGAGGAAGTAGCGAGTTGTTTTTTCGCGGGACGAGTCGACGAGATGCTGTGTGCCGTGTCGTCATCGCCTCGTTATAACTACGAATGTATTGTTCGTACTCGCGGGGTTGGGACGGGGCCCACCCAGTGCGGCCGATACCCTCTTTGCTCCTCCCACGAACGTGGCTGGAAAATTAGCGACCGACTTGATTCGAATGATGGGGCCCCTTGCTTCCTGTTCGCATATAATGCCTGAGTCGTACGATTATTTATTTTCCTTCTGTCCTCATCTACATCTATATGATACCCTGCGAGCTACCTCCGTGGTGTATGGCATGGGGTGATGTCGCCCAACATTCTCTCAGCTACCTGTTGGTGCTGCCAGAATGGCACTTTCAATAATGCGATAGGAGTTGGCTCAAGCTTTCCTTATTCATTCCACTCGCTACGGCAGTATCGAAGCCCAAATATACTGACGTGAAAAACTTTGAGGATGCAAGAACTGCTAAGTATTCAACTACTTTATAAATTTGACAGGGCACATTATTCGGTAGTATTAAGTAAAAAAAGTCCCCTTGGCGTGTCTCCATTTCTGTCCATGAAGGCATGATTTAGCTTGTCGGCTGCATTTTCGTGATTATTTTTACGTAAATATGTTATAGTACCTTCTATGATAGGTTCTGACTTTAATTGGCTAAAAAAGTGGTGGCGCAATTGCAAATGATCTTCATCCGGTAAGAGCTCGGAAAATGTGTCCATTTTCCAAGTGAACCTTTCTATCGAGTGTCTTTCCCATGTTTTGGGATTAGAAAGAGCATAAAGGGGTTCTATCTCTCAAGGATGAGAGACAAGGATGCTACAAATCTTCGCTCTTCTTGTAGAATATCATACCCTATGTATGTATTTTATATTTGTAACTATTATGATAATTTGATTAACATTGAGACCGGTCATTTCAGTGAATGGTGTGGGGAAGGAAAATGTCATTCAGCACATCGTGTAGATATCACAATTACAATACGACTTCCTTCATAGTTTTGTTCTCATGTTCATCAACTCATTCTATTATCGAGGCGTTCCAAGGAGTTATCCCGCAGACCTGTAAATATATTCGCCGCTATACACGGCGAATGATTTCATTCGCATGATCATTCAGCATGATCATTCACTGTGTATGGCGGAACAATTCGTGAATGAACCTTCATGCGCATGATCATTCAGTGAAAATTAGAACATGTTCTATTTTTCTCGCATGATCCTGTGAATGATCACGTGATCATTCAACATGATCATTCGCTAATACATTCACCGTGTATAGCAGCCATAAGGTCATGGAGATTTTTATGACTGACTGAGCCCTAGTTCTCCCTCCCAGTAAACCACACTGAGCGTAGTTAATATGTATGGGAAGGGCCTCTCTGCTTTGCCCGTGGTACTGTTCGCAGGTTTTACTAATATTCGTACACGTGTTGACGGGAGAAGGTGACGTAAGAGAGGCGATTCTTTGCTCGCTCAAGAAGGAGAAGAATCGATGTTGAGAAAGGAGTAAGAGCTATCGGTCAAAACATCTGGTGAATGGCTGAGGAATGAAGATGAAAAGGGTGTGAGACAATGCGATGCAACAGCGAGCATGGAGGTGTTGTCGGGAGAGGGACGATTGTTGGCTGTTGCGACAGGATTGAGACACGTTGGCATTGAGTGGTAGAGCATGATGAATTGACCGTATCGTAAAGATGCTGCTTAAATTCAGAAGTGTGATTGCTCCTGTGGTATTTTTGTCCTTCAATCAAATGGGCCAATTAAAGTTCTTCCTAATTGAAGTTGAAATTAGCTGTTGTTAAATTTCTAAAAGATATATTAACTTTTCAAGACGGGTTTCTTCGTAATAGCTACTTCATAGACAAGCATCCTCATAATATCTAGTGAACCTTTGACTTTTTGAAACTTGACCCCCAATAAAAATGCCGTATAAAGTTTTTTTTTTTTTTTTTTGACTGCTGTCGATAACCTATGCCATCAGTAGAGTATAGTGCGACAGTTTCATTAAAATGGAATTTCATTGAATTACCGATGGAATGCGTTTAGTTCTCAATTATTTTCGGTTAATTTTTCAATGCGGGATACTTTTGTTAAATAGATATCCGTCTTAAATGGAACACTTGCAACTTTTTTTTATTCCACAAAAAAATTGATTTCACTAATTCCCAGGCTTCAATATGTCTTTGACGCATCTTCAATGTTTTTTATTTATTGGAAGAGGTTCCTCAAGGTCACGCCGCTGTTTTTTTAAATGTCTTATGTTTTCAGTACGAAAGTATGTTCGTGGAGGTCGATGGTGGGGGAAGGGGCGTGGTGGCATTTGCGAGGTGTGAAGTGCACGGGAAGCGACAGGGGGGGTGGGCAGTCGTGGAGTGCATGCGTTACGCAACAAGTGCGCATGGTGCATGTGGTGAGGAGGGAAAGAAACAGAGAAACGCCCTCGGAGGTGAAGATCCGTGTCAATGGGAAGGTTGAACTGCGCGTGGCGGCCATCTTCATCCACATCTTACACTTTATTCAACGCCCTCAAGTTTAAGAATCCCTTGACCACATTTACGAGTACAGTAGTTTAGATACAGTACAGGGTGTTTGTGGAGGAATCTGCAACACTTCAGTAGGTGGTAGAGGAGAAAATGTTAAGCATTTTTTGTCCTGTAAACATTTTCTTGGATGCGCTTTGCAGTTACCATGAAAACTGTTTTCTTTAGTAAACAACCTTTTCGATAGTTAATTCAATACTCTGGATTTTGAGGACATTAAATAATTAAGTTTGGACGAAAATGCGCGATTATAATGGTCTGAAAAAAATTATCTTGGAGCTCAATTAAGCGAGAGCTTAGAGCGAGTAGCAAAATACGATGGCGCAATCTCACCTATTTTGATATTTACCATGACAACGGTTTTTCTTGGGTATCCAGTCATTTCTACGTATTATTCAATACTTTGGATTTTTTGGACGTTCAGTTTTTAAGGAATTTTTAGGACATAAAGTAAACATGTAAGAACGACAGGATTTTTAACGGGTACGTAATTGCACAATCTGACGTGTGCACGAAGTTGCAGTCAACATTGCGTCGTGTGAAGTGGCGAATTGCTAGAATGGATGGAATGAAGTGGCAAAATAGTCCATGTTCTAATTTCGTTAGTGCATTCGCGCAATTGTAGATGCAATAATGAGAAATTTAATTCAGTTAAAACATGCGCAATTCCGTGTGAAACGGCCTTACCACGGTTCTCCAGTAAATACCTATATGTCCCCTCCCATATTCTTTATCATCAGTTGTGCTTGGCTCCTTACATTATCGCCTTTTTCTATCCACTTTTTTCCACATCCCATTCGATTCCCCTATTATTGCCTCTCCTCCCATTCTTCCCATGCATTTTCTCTCCTCTGCTCGTTCTGCCTCGGCGAGGGCGGCTATTCACTCACCCGTCTCAAAGTGGCTCCCACGATCGGCATTGGCCAGTGAGCTGAGAGGAAGATTTCGCCGCCCGACACCCATGGGGCCAATTTCCACTCCGACTCGTGTTTTTGGTGCGGAAATGAAGATGGTCGCATTCGTCTTCTTCCGCCATCTCGTTCGTTTCATCATCCATATTTTTTCCATTTCTTAGAGTAGAATGAAGGAAGCCTTTGGGATTATATCCGTTAGCATTGCTCAAACTAAATAGAGGAGGCCAGAGTAAGTGCCATACAAGCTTGCTTTATGCTAACACTTGGCTTGCTTTGTAATCGCTTTTGCAAAAATATGCGCATCGCGGCTATGAGCTCAGAGCGATCCATTTATTTCTAATGTTTGCAATAGAGTTTTTGCATTTGCAAGGAATAGCGTGGAATCGATAGGAGAGAATTTATCATCCTGCAAATAAATTCCTGTAAACTGCCCTAATTTTTTTCTCCGTGAAATGATGGCTCGGGAATCGGGTTGTTATGGTAAATGGAGTTCTGGCTTCTCACCTAGGTGATCCGGGTTCAATTTCCGACGGTGGTATAAGAAAGAGTCCGATCACTGATTGAGTGGTTTGTGTAGGGCACTTCAAGTGAAGCACTCCGTCCGTCGGATGGGATGTTAAGCCGTGATCCAATTGACACTTTTCGTCAGGACTTTGCGTCAGGAGTAGGCTTATGCTGACCTCTGGTTTCTCTCCACCCTTTCCTTCCAACCCTTCCCTCATGGCGCGAATGACTTTAGCTGTCGCTCGTATTCTCCAAATATCATACTTCGGATCGCTCTACTTTTCGCGTCGCGTATCAATTTAAACCCATTGAGTTGCGCCGTGATTGACAGCTCATCCTGATGCTTACCGGAGAACAGTGGCGTAACTATGGAGGGAGATGAGGGGATGTATCCCCTCCCCCCCCCCCAAAGCCTCAGATGAATTTAAAAAAAATTAAAAATCTCGTCTATATTTGATATATAAAAACTGCATCTGCTTAAAGTTGAAATTTAAGTGCCAGAATGATGTAGAATGCATTTTCAGGCTTGTTATTTTTCAAAATTTTTCCTGAACTCTCAGTTTCCTTGGGGCATAGCTCCCAATAACCCTCCTCATCCCCCCCCAAAGTCCCCTCATTCCCCTAAGCCCTCTCATCCCCCCCCCCCAAAGCCTATTCCTAATTACGCCACTGCCGGAGAATACTCTATTATAATATTCGTGGCTGCATCAAACCGCCTCTACTATGCAATGTGCGAGACTGGTTTTTATTGAATTATTCTGGGAAATTGATTAAGCCTGAAACATTAATGATGAGGATTATCTTTATTACAGCGGAGTTGAAAGTGCTGAAATTATATTCCGGAAATTAACTGGGGAATCAAATGCCATTATTTAAACATGTATTCCTTGATTCTCAGCTGAGAATATGCTCTAATTATCCCAACAATGTCGTGAGTCGCACCATCAGTAGAATAGTATCAAAGCATTATTTTCATGCATGGAACATAATATTTCTTTCAATTAGAAAAACATGTTTTCATTCTTACTTTTTGCGCTAAGTTTCGGAATAAGTGGTACGCAAAGTGTATTACTTACTTCGAAATAAACGATAGTATCCTAGTGAACACATCAGCCAACCTTACGTTCATAATCAGTCATGAATTATAAAGTCATTTATTACAGAGTCGTGGAGGCAGAGTTTTACCGATTCTTCATGGATTTAAATTCTCTCTCCAGACTGGCGGAATAGGATATCAATGGGAAAAGTGGAAACGATCGCTTATTTAGAATACTTAGTGGTTCTGGTCTAAATTCAATTACCAGGGGAATCCTCTAAGTGAAAGACGTAATTTTCTCGACCGGCTATAAAGTATAAGATAAGGAATTTCTCATTTACTTACAAGAGTGTAGCAGTCGAGGAGGCGGCGCTAATTTAAAACCCAGTCGCCACAAGAAGTCGAGTATCGGAGCAACGCGGCGCCCTTGAACCTTCTCTGCAAGGGTAGTCATCGCAGAGTGCGCGGGGGAAGAACTCACCGCTGCCGATAGCATTTTTTGTTCGTTGTAAATATCGGCTTGCGAGTTAAATTATCTACCCTACTCGATTTCGGTCTGGATTCGTTCCCAAACGGAAGTGATAAAGTGCGCTTTCATGGACTTTCATTCTCTTTGAGCTTTGTCGGTATCTGTCGGGTGAAACTAATTGATTGCCGTAATTCTATCGTTTTTATTTTTTCCTCCTCCCCCACCTCTTTCCTCTCTCATCCGGGCGAATCAACGTTGAAAAATGATCCAAATATTGTTTTTCCGGGCGAAAATTAGGCTGCTGGTTATAAGACGGACTCATGCAGAGCATGTACTCATTTTCCTAATTGTTCCCTGTGAAATTTGTCAGAGGGTAGAATTTTGCTCTCTTTGTGGCTGTTGTTATGTATCCGATTTAACTCGTTTAATTTCGTGACAACTAAGTATTTTTATATTTACATTTTTTGCGATAAAATGTCGTTTTTTATCGTGCTGTAGTAACATTTGTCTCATTATTTACTTTTGATCATTATTATTGCTGTAGATGTTTATGACATGGGTTTGTTGTATTATGTAATAGTTATCTTTGAAAGGTTTTGTATAATTTTTTATCGCACGTTAATTGTCCATTAATTTTTTTTTTGCCTTAGTACCGAGCAAGTAAAGATGGAACCACATGAATATATGCGTAATTCGTGCGTATTTGCTCGATTTGTGTACATGAAGATGATATTTACAAACATTTAAACGTGAAACTAGTTAGATTATTGTAGGTAGTGATTCACCCTCAACGTCATAATTCCCCTTTGTTGAAGAAACAAACTCCTCTTACAGTACCCATAACTGCTCGTGACTATTAATCCATATTCTTTGTCCGGTTTTTTTCCAATGTCGTCCTATCCGTAAGCAGCGATTGTGCATTAATGAAGAAACGGAGGTATCTTTTGGACGATTCGACGAAGTGTTTATTTCATCTAATTTTAATGTAATTTTTCTAATGCCTCGAGGCTTACTTGTTATGCGACTCATCGCGCATTTCTGTTCCGCCGCGAAGATTAAACGCACGGAGCTCGTTAGGAGAGGTGGATGGGAAAATGGACATTAAATGCTCGTAAACACGCGGTAAATAAGAGAGACGATCGAGTGCGGTAATTCACGCGCAATTCTCACCGTGTCATCGCGTGCCCAAGTAACCTCTTCGCCTGAGATCCCGCGACGCCGACAAACGGGCAATTAAATGGGGGAGCTGTAAAATACTCTCTCGCGACGCTGTCTCTTCCGCGCCTCGCGAAACCCTCTCATGATCAGCCGGATTGGAGCAGATGTGTGTTGGGCGACGACGGGACATTATATTGGTGTTGATGGCCTTTGATCCTGAGATAGGCTTGACATGGCTCACCAGTTCTCCTATCAGCGCAACTTTTCATAATTACGTATTCATTCTATTTCGCATCCTTAATAACTTGTCTTACATATTTTATACCTTACCTTCCTTTGTCCCTTGTTAACATTTAGTTATTTTTCCTAATAAATCCCCTCTCACGGCGATCTAGCATATAAATGCTAGGTCGATATGAAAGGGTCTGGTTTAATGCCTTTCGCCTCTTGTTGATGTCTCCAAGGTTCTCACAGGTTCTCCCAGTCAGCAATAATTTAAGTAGTCACAGAATTAATTTTCCCAGAAAGAGGTGCGGTAACCATTCATAATTATAATATTTATCATTATTCGTTAGTTTTTAGAAACATAAGATACTGATAAAACGACATATATATTCGGATATTGTCAACATTTTTCCAATGATTCGACTAGCGCTACCATAAAAACTCGTATGAACATGCGGGTTTTGAAATGCAATCACTAGAACATTACATGGAGAGCGTTTTTTGTGTCCGTGAGTCAGTGCAGTACACTTTGAAGAGTGATTTTAAAATTTTCACGAAAATGGCATACAATTTATGTCTCGGGCCAACCTCCTTGAAAGAAGGGATAAATCGAACGTAGAACGGGAGATCTTGCCGCTGAAACCTGTTGTCGGTTCACATGGCGACGGAATTCGACTCTCTCGGAAATCGAGAGTGAAAGGGGTATTGGAGGAAATTAATCGCTGCCTGTATTGATTATCGCGGGACCTTGATCGTCAGGTGGGAAAGCCGCCATTTAATTCGGGGTGGAGTCGAGAGGAAGACGGTGTTTAGCTCTTCCTACCGCGCCTAAAGGCTTTTTTTAGGACACGTTGCGTGAGAATTGGTATACCCCTGTAGAAATGGAAACTTAATTCTGTTCTCATGTTTTGGATGTTTTCGACTCGCGTTTTTTTTTAGTTTTGATATTTGATGATAGAAGTCGATAATTGCATCTCCGTGCTCTCGCATGGGTTTGCTCTTACTATATCTTAATTATTAGATTTGGTGATTAATAATTTGTTTCCCTGACGACAGAACTAGCGGATATTTTCATACAATTATTATGACGCTCTTCCAGTTTACGTGTAATGTATCTTAATTGGAGGAGCGGCATTTATGTTAACCGTTGAATTTCAATAATGGGCATGTTTCATTGTTTTTTAGTCTAGAAGCGCATATAAAATGATAAATGCAAATATATTTTAATTTTCATTGTGTTGTTAATTCTCTTCTTTTAATTTTAATTCTTTCAAGATCGTGAAATCATATTTTCATTATTAAATTATTTCGACTAGATCGAATTTATTTCTGGTGGTTCAAACGAAGCCGTTGAGAGAAAAACATTGTTTTTTAATTTTTTAATTTATGATGTTATGTAACTTTTAATTTTAGTTGTAATGAGAAATCAGGTTTTACCAAGTATAAAAACGTCGTTCCGATGCGTTGCGGCCGAAATTAAGCAATGATGTGGTCGAATGACTCGAAACGGTTGCAGTTAGTGAAACAGAAATCCCACTCGTTGCAGGTTTTGGGATACTTCCACCCCAGATTGCTGCCGTCCCCTCCGACTTGCTATCTCCGTGTTTCGGAAGTTGAACGAGTTCTAAGAGCACTTACGTCTTCCATTCAAGGAAATGTAAATCGGGTCGTCAAGTCCCGATTCTATTAGTGGCTCGGAACCACTGTTGCGCTTTTCTCGGTGAGAGGACCTTGAAGTTAGGGGATAGCGTATTTCACTCGATAGTGGAAATGGTGACAAATTATAACTTTTCCTCGTCAAGTTTCCCAGCGTCATTGTTGTAAACTCGTTTTTTGCTCTGTTGCGCAATGCTAGTTGGTAATATTAAGAATGAACTCGATAGAGATTTCTCAAGAAATTTTCTTTCAATTAGTGCCAATTTTGTAGCAATGAAATAGTTAATAAATGCTTTTTATCTCTCTCCGTAGATTGAACAAATTATCAGTATACACTAAGTGATATTCTAGTTTCAACCACATAATTACTTGTAATTATACCCTTTTCCTATACTAAGGCGTTTAATACTTCTAAACTCAAGAAGTATGTATGGCGTCTATCGGTGAAATTGTTCATGATGGGTTAAAATGATTAACACTCTATATTCAACGAGATACTAGATAGTCCTTAACTATCAGCATAACATTAGTCTTTGAAGTACTTTTAATATTCTATCTTTGAGTCGTTACTTTAAAGTGTGGCAAAAACTTAGTAATTTTGTTGGCGTTTTAAATATGCTAGTAGTTTAAAAGTCGTTATAATACCTGCCTAAAAATTCATCTGCGTTTAGATTTCAATAGTTGTTTCTCCTCTTAACTCTCTATGGAATGGAGATTTAATGGTTGACAAAGAATACTGCGTAGGAAGGTAAATGGTAAGAGATGGTTACAGAGTGAAGAGGGCTAGAAAATACGACGACAATAATGAGATAAATTGGACAATTATGAGAAGCTAATAATGATGAAAGAGCTTAATTATTCATCGGAAAATAACCAACTCTCGCTGTGAAACATATATTACTTACATTGCCCCTATTTGTGATGGTCCTCGCTGTGTTCTGTTCATTTATTATCCTGCGTAAATTGTCTGTGTCTTTGCCACCTAGGTGAGTGATAACCTTTAAAATCCTTCAAGGCAAGTAATTGAGAGCATAAATCACCCAAAAGAGAAGGAACAATTACTAATTACTTGAACCAGAAGCGCGAGGTCGAGGAGTAGGCGAGAGTCGGTGACACGCTCTGCAGATGTGCGTGATGTCATCAACTTATCTACGAAAGGGTTGTAAGTAGCTGATAAACGATTTCGATGGGAATTGAACTTAAGGCTACCGATTTTTTTTCAGATTGTCCATCTCGTTAGCATCTAGAAACAGGGCAAACTCGCGGAAAATCAGAGCGCTTGGCTCAAAGTAGGTTTAGTTTAAAAATGGTGCGATTTTGACCTGAACATTATAAGTAATTTTTGGTTCATACAGGGCCGGTTTTAGACATTTTTCCAGTGCAAGCGATCAATATTCCGCCTCAAGCTCAAAAATTACCTGAGGGGTTGTAGTGATTCTCTCTGAATACATTTTAAAATAAGTACAAATACTTAGGGAATAAGGGTTGAGACTTAAATATCAGCGTGAACTTTAAACGTGCTTGCTCTTAAATATGGAATGTGATATTTTTAGAGCTTAAAAACCAATTGTATATATATTAGACTGAGCGTTCAGGCCCCCTTTCGCTCGGCGTCCTACGTAGCCGCGTACTTTGATTACCGCTTATACCAGCCCTGGGTTCATACTGGCATCAGCTATCCAGAATTAAAATTTCGTGTGGCAGTTTTTCTCCACCCTTTTATCACAATAGGGTGGTTTTCTATTATTTAATTGCCTAAATCGAAAGATTATTACTCCTGGAGTACGTATTTCACGCTTTTAGATTTTTTAATGACGATATCTATTTTTCGCGATTAAATGAAAAGTGAAAAATTTCAAGCGCGCGAAAACGCGACGGTTAAGTATAAATGCTGGGAAAACTCCGTGTGACGTCGTTCTGGTTCCCGCTGTCCCAAGTGAGGTGACCTTGGGGCGAGGCTTTTAGCGCTGATACGACGCAGGATGCTAGCAGGTAGCAGAGTACCCTGCTAGCTGGTAGCGCTTGGCTTAAATAAGGATTATTAATACCTTATCAAACGGAGGAAACTTTCCGAACTTAGGTATTTTTAATGTGTGATTATTAAGAGATGTTTCCCTGAGCTCTGTGCCTCATGCATGCATTGGTAATCTCAGACGATGTAAAACTCCAATCTACTCGTATAGAAACTAGGTCCCTGTGACGTCACGTGGAGTGGAATCGCATGGGCGTCAATCTGGCCTTTTTCAATTGAGGATAAAATTGACCATTTCCATTCGTGTATACCGGTATTTCTAAAACCAAATAATTTGTATATTATGAGTACACTAATGGTGGGTAACGAATCGCAATCAATGCCTTTCGTTTTCTTTGGTGAAGGAAACTACCCTATTGACAAGATTTGATGAAAGTGGTGTCAATGTGCGCGTGATAGGCTTCGTAGGTTGGATTCAGCAGGTGGGATAGGAGGAGGGAGAGGTGGGTGGGGTCGCCCTCTTTTATCTCCCGAGGCGGTGGAAGGGGGCGCTGGGAGGAAGTTGTGGAAGAAGCGGGGGAAAAGGAGAGGGAGGAATGGGGTATTTCTTCCTTCCTCTTCCGGCCGCTCAGGTGGTGCTGGGATCGCGCGCGGAGGAGGTGGGTGCGCGAGTCACCAAGCCGTGGAAGTTTAAAGAGGCATCCGATGAAGGTGATTGCCAAAGCGAGAGGCAAGCGCAGGCCTTTGAACTCCATTGAATTCGCCCCCTCATTCTCTAATGCTGTATTGAATAACCCGCTATATTAAATAATTAAGCAACCAGCGTCTGCTCGTAAAAAGGTGGCTCGACATAAGTAGTGAATGGATAAAAATTACTCTTGTAACTGGCGTGGAAAGTACAAAATGGAGATTGTTTCTCGCATTGTGTCTAAAATTTCAGATACACGGATTTTTTTTAATCTTTGTTTTAAATACCAACATGCAACTAATTTAAGATTGCTGTGGTGCCTATAATACAAAGTAATGAGAAGGAGTTTTAGAAATTTGTATTTAATTTAATAATGCGAGAGTATTTTTGCAAATGAATCCTTTGCGCTCCTGCATTTCAGTCGGTTTTTTTTCATTATTTAGTTAAGAATCGTTAAGTCCCTTTATGGGACTTTCGTAGTGTGTATTCGATCAAATGATCATTGATAATTTCGAAGCATAACTGTGTCAGGTCACGAAATGATACTATGCAGTGGAGAAACTGGGGATAATGATATTTGTGGAATTGCAGTGTTTTTAGTTCAATTTCCATTCTATAAATCATTAAGCCTTTTGGCATTTTAAAAATATTTCTATTTATTTGAAGGAATCTTTCTATACATTTGTTTTAAGAAGACGGGAAAACTTAGTCGGCCATATTATGAGGCATAATGAAAGCAACCATAGAAATACAAAGGTGGAGGAAGGGCCCCGAATGAGTTCCAAAAGACAGGTTGTAAAGAATGTAAATGAGAGGATATACGTCGCAATAAAAAGGCAAGCGAATGAGAGAGCGGAATGGATAGCTGCGTCAAACCAATCTTAGGATTGTTGACTAATGATGATGATGATGATAAGTTTTAGCTAGCATGCCTGTGCTCCTTAGTTGAACACAAAATACGCTTAAACGTTGGCTAATAATTACAATTTTCAATAGTTGGGAGTCCCCTAGAGAACTTAATGCTGATCGCACGGAAAAGAACCAAATTTTGTAATATCAACAGTTTTTTTTTAGCTGTCTGTTGCTATTCTAGCGTGTGTTGTGGGTGCGGTGGAGAATTGGGGAAAGGGGGAATGAAGTCACCTGTGGAGGGAGCGGTGGTTATGAGGCGAGCGCGGAGTAGAGGGGGTGGGGGAGAAGAATGGTGTGGGGAGTGAGAGAAGGAGAGGTTCTTTTCAAGGCCGAGCGAGACGATACGCTCTCGCTTCTTGTGGCGCCCGTGCAAGTGTCATCGCCCCCTTGCTCACCCTCCCCCCCTCCAACGCGGCGGAATCCCCCATTCCCCTTCCTCATCCGCGCCGGACACCCCGCACCAGCGGCCGCTCGGTCCGCGGACACCCAGCCCCCCCGTCTATCATGAAGATCCCCCACACCAAACATCCCACTTCTACTTATACCTGTCGATCTTTCTTTCAATGTCCACGCTGTTTCCTCTCATTTTTGCGGAATCACACTTATCAGGCCGCTCACTGTTGTTGTTGGTGGTGCTCATTTTCGACAATTTTTCAAAATATGACCTTGAAATTGTAAATTTATCAGGTGAAATGTTTTAAGACTGAATAAAATAGGGCGCTCTGATGTTTTTGGTAGTGCTGGGTGGGAGCGACATTTCCGGCAACGTGCCTGTATGCAATAAACGCATGCATTCGTACATTTTTTTTATATTTTCTCCAAAGGGTTTGTCATGGATAGACATCTGACTCAACAACTTACCCTCCAATGTGCTAAGTGGGGAGATTCGTGAGAGTATTTTTCCAAATTCTCTTCTAATTGTGAAGTTAATATATGCATATATATTTTTCCGAATAAAACAGGTCGATGGGTTGTTATCGCTACGGCTATGAGGGTCCTCTGTAAGTTGATTCCATTTTTAAGCAAACTGAGAGTCATTTCTGAGAAATATTCACAAAAGTCCTCTTAAATGTGCGTTAAACAAACTGATGCATTAGTGCCAACGAAATTGTTGTCATCGCCACAACAACCGACGCGGTAGTAACCGGAAATCAAGAACTTCGTCGGACACCGCGGAAATCTCCGTTCTCAAATATTTGAATTTTTTTTCCCAAATGGTTTATGATGAATAGACTCTGCAACCTGCCCTCCAAATGCACCGATAGCCGTAGTTTTCGAGTCGCCCTCCCAAATAGTCTCGCGGCCCCTCTTCTCTTCATCAATCGCCTCCGCTCTCTTCATTCCTCTGGAAAATTTTCGTTCCCTCACCCTCTCCTTCCCATCATTCCCTCTCCTTCCTCTTGCTCCTTCTCATTTTTTAGCCATTCCCGGCCCTCCCAATTCCTCCCAAACCTCTCTCTCGCTTCCATCCAAGGTCGCGAAGCACAGCGCTCTCACTCTTCTGCGGAGGGCCTCGATATAATCTTGGTAATCTCCTCTCCCTCCCACCTTTCTCCGCTCTCCCTCACTTCCTCCCTCCTCACCCGAAAACCCACTCCTCGGTCCTCTCAAAAAGTGAAGTCTTCCTCGGGGTGTCCGACCTGGGGGGCCCGGGTGACTACTTCACCCGCGTGGGGAGAGGGCGGGTCAAAACACCAAAATAAGGCTCTCGTGTGTTTATTTTTCGTGCATGGCATGTATTTTAAGATTTAGTTTTTTTCTCAGGTAACTATCTTGATAAATAATTACCCGGTTTCCAAAAGAATAAGTAAAATTTCGGCTGCCTTTTTTCAACGGAACACTTTTCCATTGTCCTTGGGGCAATAATGATTTCTGCTCTGAGGGCAATGGAAGAGTCCTAGAAGTGTCGTTATTGTGTCCTATCGATTGGACCTTATTTCGCCGAACGGATAGGTATAGGAACTAATTTTTACCCGAGCTATTAAGGTCTTATGTTAATGCTAAGTCAAACTCAGGCAGTCTTATCTATACTTTCTCCTTCCTTTTGTTTTTATTCTCGTAAGTTTACGTCTGGTGTCCTAATATCCTCTCCTATCTAGGCGCCGGGTTGCGGGATAGATGAAGGTTAATAGTTGAGGTTACCTAAGTTGTTTCTCAGAGTGAAAGTTTCTTAATGTGACGGGGAAAATAATGAGGAGAGATATATATCGCTGATGAACGGTTTGTTTACTTTAAAGTCGAAGGTTATATCTTGTAAAACAAATTTTCTTTTGTCGCCTGCTGACTCTTCACCTGTTCTCTCCATCTATTAAGAGCCATGAAAATTTCATCAATTTACTACTGGGATTTTGTTTTAAATATAAGTCCATCTATTGTTTTCTTTCTTGCTTCTTTTTCTACCACTCTTTTTGGGTTTATTCGTCTATCTGTCGCAAATGTTAAGTGGAGCAACGATCTTAGTTTTCCAAGAAAAATGTGCGCAAGTCGATTTTTATCTTTCCGGTCACTAGAAGCTCATTAAGCTCCAGCCATGCCAGATCTCCCACGGAATAGCTGAAGTTAATAGGTTCTTGTGAGTCTTATGAGTTTGGTGGACACGAAGAAAATGACTCTGCCCAGTGTGTGATTCACCTCGCTGAGGATTGTGAAATAGTAGGCGTGTACGTCTCCGCGATTTAATCGTGTGCTTTCTTCCATCATGAAAAGTTTAACGCCTACCGATTATGACTTTGCAGTTATCTGAAAAATTTTTCTTGGAAATTTCGTGAGGCAGCCCTATTTATATACTATTTTACTGATATCGTTTTCTCTATTAATAGTCAGTACTTAATGTTAGAATCTAATATTTATGGTAAATAAGACAAAGATAATATATTGACTTTATCAAGATGCCTCTCTGTTTGTGCATTTATAAACTCAGTGTTATTAACTTATGTATTTATAATATCGTTTTCTAAAGTACCTTCGAAGCACAAAATTCAATACTTTGATTCTTTTATCTAATGGTATTAGTGAATGGAGCTGAAATACCTAGGATTATCAAACTTGGTCTTACCTCAGTTGTTGATGAATACAAAGATATCGACGAATCATTATCTTGAATGCCAATTTTTTTGCACATAATTTGCCAAATTTGAACGCATTATGTTTTTCTGTGTAAGCTTCGAATATCTTACTATATAACCTGAAAAAGTCTGCGAAAGTACTTGTGAACTTTATTTTTACTTTAAAGAACGTATAAAATGAATCCATCAAACAGAAAGGTACTATACTATTTTAATAAGCCCTTGTCCCAAATTGTATCTTAAGTCCATTACCTCGTTAAAACGTTTGTAACTGTATAATATAGATACCGGTATTAAGCTTCGAATGCGTGTCATGGAAGCAGAATTCCTCAATCATCTTGGTGGTCGTAATAATGCCATTCATATTCATGATTACATACTTATTTCCGCAATAGTCCATGTGAGAATATGGGAGACTTTAACTCTCGAGAGAAGTAGTCTATTCGGGTCTCCCTGTGAAGCCGTTTTTAAATCTCAGATGGCCATGCCAAACTTGTGCTGGATTTAGGTTAAAAACTTTTCGATGGATCTATACTTAAGGTCGAGGTGAATATTTCTTTTCCATGGTGAATTTGGCATTTTCTCGCCGACTAAATGACAGAATATTACGTTGCCTCTTCCGTAGTATTTCAAACATTTTTATTCATTTATTTAACAACTTCCAGCGAAGTGAAAATGTTGGCGGCTCCTATAAAGTTCACCATCATCATCCGTTGACGATTCTGAGAATGTTTATCCTCATAACTTGATCTAAATATCTTACTGGGATCTTTACTTTGCCATCCTTCTTTCGTTTTCCATTCAGTTCGCACTCTTTTAATGACTATTCTCCTGCCCTTCTCGTAACTTACGTTTTTTTATTTACTTTGATTTCCTCTTCTATGCGTCCAAAAATTTCCATTTCCTCCCTGAGAAAGTTTGTGTGGCACGGATGCGAATCGTGCAAATGTAAGAAGAGGTTGTGGAATACGAGACGACATTGGAGAATATGAATAGTGAGTGAGTGTTTCAGATTATCTTTTATTACCCATTGCCCTCAATTTTCAGTAGTATATGGTTTTAGGTGTAGGCGGTGTAGGCGACTGGCTCTAAAGATATTTGTGCATTTGGAGAAGGGTGCGGAAGGAAGAATGGAGGGAAATCCGACGTTGGTATGCTGTTAACGATAGGCGTAATGTTTTAGGGATCAATCCGGCGGACGGAGTGTTATACTTAAAGTGATCTCTGTGCAACCCTCCCGGGATTTGAAACCGAGCCCGTTCGATGGGAACCCAAAGCTATCCTATTTCCTTTAATCGACCATCGATTGTCCAAGGTCGCTTGTTTCCGAGGGCCGTCAATTGTTTCAGTTCATATTCATTTTTTGAACTGCAGGGAGCATTGAGTTTTTAATTATTGACTATCTACCATAAACAATTGTTGACTGTGAAAGATCATATATAATATATATGATCTATTAATATCAAATATCATGTAGCTCATAGCTGACGATCGTCAACAAACGATGGTATTCGATAATCCTTAACTTTTCATAAACAACTGAAATATACCGACTATAACTGTTTCAGCATTCAACCTTCAACCATAGACAGTTGCGAGATGATAACAGATATTAATAATTTAATATCTGTTATCATCTCAGTTACAATAACGTCATTGATGGCCAACAATCCTGGATTAATAAAGCAATGTACTGTAATGCATATTTACTCCATAACTGTTTACATTATTTTAGCATAAATAATTCGTAGCTGTAGGCAGCCTTGAAGGTACAAGTACCAATTACTTTTTATCCACAGGATTTTGGTGTGTATTAGTTGAATGAGCAAAAAAATGCCAATGGTTACCATTGATATTTTTTCTATTAATCGGTCAGTTGAGTATAAACAAGAAAAACCTGATTTCAAAAAATTCAACTGCTGGATGATTTGCAAGGACTATTCTCAGCTCTAGAAGCGGCCCGTCGCCCTGTGTGTTGTTTCGAAGTGGGAGTGGAGGTTCCCACCCCCTAATCCTCTTGCAACCTTTTCCCGCACCTCTCACTTCCTCCCCCTCCTCCCACGCACCCCCACCTCCCACTCCTTCTCCTCTTATCTAACGCCCTCCCCCGCAGAGACCGGATTCCACGCCTTCCCCTCGCTCCCCTCCTCCTCCCTCCCCCACGCAGAATTTCCCTACTCCATAATAGAGAGGCAGACCGCTGGCACTACATCCCGCTCTCGCCGATGCCCTTGATCTTCAGCAGCAGAAGCAGAAGAAACAATCGACGCAGCTCCGCTTGCATGAGCAAATGCACCCTTGAAAATGAAAAGCAAGGACTCGGCCGCCATTAGTTCCATCCGGAGCTCGTTTCATTTCGCGAGATGAGATATGAAGGCGAAAGGGTTTGCTCATGCCGAAAGGCAAAGTGGGAATCTCTTTTAAGATGATCCACCGCTAGCCACTATGTGATTAAAGAAAGCAGTTGCTTCTCCACAAAATCTCTAGAGTAAAATCTGAAAAATTCCACTCTCACAGAGCATTTAGTTACCCTTCATACCATTCACAAAATTTGAAAAATATGTTATTAACTTAATCCCTTTTGAGAAGTTCGAGTTGTTGTTGGAGTCTTTTTTTAATCAACTAACCTATTGTGATTTCAGTCATGGTAAAACTCTACTGATAACTCAGAATTTATAGACAATGGAATCCATACTTATTTCTATAGACTTAAGTCATATTGTATGTACTTTGTTTCGTTTTTTTGACCTAAAATAATTACACTGTGGCAATTCATTTCTCCAAGCATGAAAAAGTGTTTCCATGAGAGAATACCGACAAATGTGGGTTTTCTGCTTTCATTTACAAAAATAGTATTTTGAATAGTCCAAAAACACTTGAACGACACTCGGTATAGAATACTTAGTAATTTTTTTTTTATATTTTGAGGATGGCATATATTGCAAGCTTTGGTGGATGACGCCGCTGCGTCGAAACTAGTTGCACCTGAAAATTAATCGATGGAATATAACTAAGTATAATAAACTTAAGTTTTTCCTTTCATTTGCGATGCTCACTTCCCTATTTCTAATTATTACATAATTATTATTTCCGAACGTGTAAAAAACAGCAAATTACTGGCGCTTTTCTTTCTGTCTCTCAGTACAAGGCAAAATTTCGGTGAAAATGAAGTTGAGTGATGGAGAGGCGAGAAAAAAAATGAGAGAATCGGGCGAAGTCGTCGCGTAAAAATATGGGATTGAATTGTGGCGAAGATGTCGACTGAGCAGAAATCACGCATGATACTTCGTTCTAAGGATGGAAAAGGGCGGGGGGGCGGTTACGAGCGAACCATATAGCTATCGGCGTGGGAACGACATCGTCCGGCCGGGGCCCGAAAGGAGCCAACAAAAGGTCCACCCGCGGTGGGCCTCGCAGAAAAAAATATAACTATATAAATGCTCGCGGGAATAAAATTGTGTTCTCCTTAATTTTACGACGCAGCCACCCGCGAAAGAATGTGGCGTTTCCTTTTGTCCGCCTTGCGTGCGTTACGGTGACTTGGTTCTGCGGGGGAGACTCGCTCCCTGCTTTTGTGCCTTTTTTTTTGGACTTTATTTTCGACTTCGTTATCTGATGCTCTCCTTATGAATGGCTTCGGTACATCGCTTCCATTCCTCCCTCTCCACCAACGGCGTTCAAAAGCTAGAATTCTCCCTGGATACCCCTCTCGCTTCTGCCACTCCATGTTCTCCACATTTTCCCACCCACCCCCCACAAGAGATCAGCCCGCTGCGATACAGACAGTTGTTGTAGAGTTCCCCCCTTCCCTCCTCTTGCTTCTCTTCCCCCGGCTTCCCTTCATCCCGCCGCCGGAATCGCCATCCTCCTGGTTCTTCTTTACATACTCGCATACACTCCTTCGAACGCGAAAAGATCGCAGAGGTATTACGACTCGCAACAGGTCTTTCTCCTGTAGGCTCTCGCAGCGTCGAATTTACGAAGGAGTTTGAGTTGGTAGGCAGTACATGAAACGAATGAATTTGTACGCAGTCATGCGGGCGGGTGCAAATTTAAATATATCAATGGTGAAGTTCGCCATGAAAAAATATTTGGCTTAGCTATGATTCGAACCAGGATCTCTTTGGAGGTCCAGGTTCGAGTATTTTTTACGGCGAACTTAATCCTTGATGCACATAGAGCTGGAGTTGAGTTGACGGCAAAGTTTTGACAAGTTGCAGTTGCCTTGTATTCTGTTCAGAATAATTCATGCAATATATTCCTATGCCCAACACAAACGACCGATTAAAAGAGATATTTTGCCGAATGGATTGATAAAGGAGTGCGCTTCCCCCAGTAATAATTTTTGGGTTGATCTCAAACTTTCAAATCCCACAACGTGTGCCTTGTTTTTGTTACATGTTTTTTGTATTCCCTTACATGCTATCGGATAGACTCATTTATACCTCCCCACCACCCTTATTAAGGCGGCTTGTTGAGTAGCATGGCGATGTAGATGCTTAAAGTTTCTCTCTCGGATAGTTTTTCTGTATTTTAAAGTGCTAAATTTTGATGGCGGCATATTAGCCTTTTTTCCGCAGCCGTCTTACTTTATTTCGAATTGATGAGTTTTTTGAGGATGTTTACCTTCGATTTCTTCATAATTATGACGACCTTACGGCTTCGTTGTAGTAGGAAGTTCCCGGTCTGGCCAGAAGACGTCAAAGCGGCCTAAACTTAGATATAACAATAAAGATATTACGCTCTGAAATAAAGGAAAACTCCCTTAAATTCGCACTTGTCTCCTTGAGGATGAGTACCCCTCTCTTCTTTTCCTTAAGCTTCTCTCCTCATTGCCTCCAAGTCTAAATTATTATTTTTTCCCTTCCCCTAGGTGTTTTGCGGTTCGCTACGTTCAGCTTCGTAGACTTTTCATTGGCCCCTCTTTTCTTTACCCCTGCTGCGTCCGTTCCCTGTAAATTACTTGCCTTTGAGACGGAGCTTGATTTTATTGCTCGGCTACCTGGTTTGACTTGTTCTTGGAGGTTTTAATGCCTCAAGTGGTTAAAGCTAGTGGCACTTGTTTGGCAATTTTTGCGTCGGTAATCGAAGGCTCATAAGATGCTGAGTGATTTTGGTTGTTTAACCCTCGCCTCGGGGGAAATAATTTTTTGCAGTCCCACAATGTAACTTTTTGGTGCTAGTACTCCTGCGACCGGCCGAAGTATATATTTAGGGTTGGAGGTTTTGGTGAAGAATAGTATTCGTTTTCGAAGATAGAATTTTTCGTCTACGATGCATATCTTATCATTTTTAAATACTGATTTTCGTGTTGCCTCGCATGATTCAAGTGACTCGGCAAAGTTCCATTACCCGATAAATATGTAACGTTTGCGAGTAATACATGATGCCCGTTTTTAAGTCTTTTATATGCACATTTCTAAAATTCATTGCCATGAAATTTTTATCAAATTTTAATGAACTTTTGCGATTATTATATCACGAAAATGACGATTTTGGACCTGTAACGAAGTATGCAATGCTGGGAATTGATGCCGTTATTATTATTTCCTAATAATGAAGGTCGCGAATTGCGTGATTTTTGTTATCATAATGAAAATTTTATTACCCGTTATTTAACGTAAGTTGTAAGCCATAAATACATTATTGAGAGTAATTGATCTTTTACGGGTCGAATAAATAATTTTCAGTTTATCTCTCTAGCATTTAATTTTTTTTCATCTGGACGGAGTCATCTCCTACGCGGGTGTTATTCCCTCTTCTGAAGTATCGAACGAATTCCTTTTGCTCACACTGATGAAGTTATGCTCTTCCTATCGTGGTAGATTGTAATATGGGATTAATTACTCCTACTCATTGGTTTAACCGAAAGATATGGTCTTATGTGATAACATCTGATGTGTCAAAAATTACACTGGCAATCCTTTTGGATCTATTTCTTTTGTAAACGCAAAATTAACTAAACTGAAGAATCTGAGTTTTCCAGTGAATGAGTTGGATTAATTCTTCTCGGGTTTCCAACTGGGTTAGGGTCTGCATGTTTTTCGCCCTGATTCGTTTTTTTTGTTTTTATCTAAACTATTTTTATATGTGCGAAATATTTTTTCGCAATACAATTTTGTCTATCTAATATCTTTTAACTTACGGAACGTCACCCTGATTGCGTTATCTTGCACTGTACGAAGCGAAAAGCATAGGTGAAGAAAAAGCGAGGAAAGTGATGGAGACCATTACGCTGGGGCAATTACGTAAGTGATTCGCTTTCACCCCCTCCTTTCGCCGAATTCTCGAATTGCAGGAGTGTGTCGGATGTGGCAGGCCAATCACACGTTGGCCACGCACTTGCATTCATCCCCGAAATTTTTCTCAGCGGACAGCCCGCACCCGCCCCGCACGGAAATAGCACTCTCACCCCTTTCTTCATGGTCTCCGAGCACGCGATGTTCGCCCCTTCGGAAAGCACTCTTGATTTCTCACAGACGTGCGATATCTGTGAGCTTACGTATTTTAGGTATGCCAGAGGTAAGGTTCGAAACTTTTTTTGAGGGGGGAAGAGTATGCAACATTATCATTAAATTATTCTACCGATTAAAAATAGGTTTGCATGGAATATTTAAGAAGGTTTCTGATAGTCCATCCTCCCTTCGTGGAGGGGAGACTACCAGAGCATCTAGATGAAATACGGAGAAGACAGAAGGTATGGATGGATTACATGCTTTGTTGGAGGGGATGTGGAAAATAGAGTGAGAGGGTAGAATGTTGGATAAACGAGGGAGAGGAAGGAAGAGAATAGGACTTTAAGATAGAATGAAAGGGAGTAGGCCTTATTGTGGATTGAGGAGGGAAATCCATGAAGGGAGGTGAGACTGCCCGAATGCTACTTAAATACGCCATGAAAACATAACTCAATAGGTAGGATACTTAAAAATAAATAGACATCAATAATTTATTTTCTATACGCTAGATGGCTATAAATGAGAAAAGCTGGAGCTTTGGTTAACTTATGGCACTGCGAGGATGTTACATCACTTGTGTAGTGAACTAGGAGACCCTCTTATCACGTTCTCAAGACCTAAACCACGTTATGTTGCGTCAAGGTGTAATGACCGCAGATTTTCATTTGGAATGCTGTGGAAATCAGGAAAAATTAATCCCTCAAATCATAATCCGTCCCCTTCTCTTATGTATTACCTTAATCCTCCAAAAAGAAAGACGCTCTCTCTCTCAACCCTTTCCGTACGAGGGTCGCAAACCTCCTATCCCCCTCCTTCCCCTTCACGCAATCTTCCTCCCCCCTTCTACCACACCTCCCTTCCTCGCCAACGCCCCCCTCCTCCCTCCTGCAACCCCTTCTCTTCCTCCCCCCAATTTCACGGTCACGGGTGCCGGGCTCATTTGGACTGGAAATTCCCAGTCTTCTCTGCCGAGTACTTCCGGTCCCCTCCCCTTCGCTCTCCTCGTCCTCAGCGCACGCGCATGCGCCATTCGAAGCGCATGGCTGTTGCTCCCGTGTGTGTGTCGGAATGAAGTGAAACAAAAAAAAAAAGAAAACAAAAGCGGCGTGTGAGAGAGAAGAACAAAAGAAGGGAGAGAGAGAGAGAGACCTTCGCTTTCGAGCGTGTGGCGATTGGGTTGCGTGAACGTGAAAATAAAAAAAATAATAGAGCTTTCTCTTTTGTTCGGCATAGGATTCTTGGAGCGTGTATCCCGCCTAGTCGATCTCTCGAAGCTTCGCGCTCTTTCTGATCGCTTATCGCACTCCGCTCTGGATCGATTCATTTGCATCTCCCATCACTGGGGTAGGCGTATGTCATTCGATTTTCTAACAAGCCTCCCTGGTCACTTCCGTCCCACTTAGTCCGCTACATAAAGGCGTGAGCTCTTTTCTGGATTCTATAAGGCCGCTGACCCTAACACCGTATCAAGCAGCGACGAATTTGGGATTGTATGATAATATGAAAGAGTACCCTTGACCATGGATGTATAATTCTTTGAGTTCCATTGGCGTTAGAGGCAATTAATATTAACCATTTCTAGAATAAATATAGAAGATGGTGTATAAGTTTTACAAGTAGTTATTTTGCTTTAAAATAAGTTATTGTCCCGCGAGATCATTGTATAGTATTCATGCGTGTCGCGCAGACTTTCAATATACAGTCATTTTCGAAGATTCTCGAAATCCACTGCATAGATGATGAGTATTGCATGCATTCAAGCGTTATGAAAGGCAGCGGAACATTGTCTCATAAACGACTTCCATCTTCTCCTTTGCTTGAAACACCCAACTGTTTTGCATGAAAACTATGAGTTACAGGAATAGTGAGGAAATTTTAAAAATATAACTGGCTAATAACAGGAAAAATTCCATGCAATTCATCAGATAATGGAATGACTTGATTTCCCAAGCACTTAGAAATTTCCCAAACTGTTAATTAAATATTTCAACTCTTACAATTCGTAAACATGATTTGAAATTTTATTGCAAATCGAATTTGACTCGTCAACGAATTAATCTCCTTAGTTCAATGTCTTACTGGCTAGAAAAATTGTTCGTATTTCGTTTTGTGTCGGATAGAAAAATTTTCGAGTCTAAATCATATTCCATTTGAAACACTTGAAATTCCTAATTCATGCAACACCAATTGTTTCATTTGTAAACATCATCCCAGGTTTTATGATTTCTTTTCTTTAGTAATATATTGTTTTATTCTCGTATAAACATAATATTTCCTTTGAAATTTTTCCGTGGAACGATTTATTTCTTTGTAGTTATTGCTCTTTATTTCTATAAAACATATTTCTGATAGGTTTTATGAGTCTCTATTTTTCTATGAGTTGTATGGTTTAAAAAAATGTATAATCAGACCCCTTGATGATGCACAATTTATTTTTTCTATTTAATCGCAATGACGTGACGTAAAACGTATATTTTCCAGTGCGTATGTTATTCTTTTCTCGTCATTAAACCAGATTTGAGTCTCTCCGAGTTATTTACGCCTTTTTCGCAGTGACGTCTTTGCTACCCTTGGGAGAGGCGTTGTTTGGCTATCTTCCAATTCCTTATGGTTACACTGACGCATCTACCTGTTATCTGTAAGTTCAACGTATTGTTCTCCCTTGGTTTCGTTCGTTTTTTGTTTTCTTGAAGCAGCATTCCTTCGATAGGTGTAAGGTACATCTATATCGTTTTTCTGTGAAATGTGTTGGCTTTTCCACTCCCACGTGAACTCACTTCGGCCTTGATCTGCCTCCCCTTCACCTTCACCCATCCACCAACTCCACACGAAACAACGCCTCGTCGTTTTGTAAGTGTTCGAGCGTGACAACTCTAGCCATTTCTGCACCGCAAGTCCCCATGCATTTCGAGGAACTATTTAAGCTATTTCGTGCTCTCGCATGTGGAATTTTCTTATTTTTCGTGGCTATTTTATAAGCTACGGTGAGGGATTTTGTGGTAACTTTTAGTTAATTAATTTAACAATGAGGTCGCAGGATATTTTCGTGGCGCAACCAATTCGTATTCTTTTGCAGAAATATGCCTTCAGAGGTGTTTTCTGCGATGTAAAATTTGACGTGGAGTTGGGATGAGGACGGGATCCGGATCATTATTGGTGCCCCCATATTATGAGTTATTTTGCCGTGATGTTTCTCCAAATTAATTTATTGCGTCCGTACCCCTGACTGTTTCCTCCACAAGGGCTCCACGTCAAAAAGATGTCCCTTTTGCTGACAATCAGCATGAAGAGCACAGACACCTTTTATCCATGGGGTGATTTATTTTTTCATGGAACGTTGTCATTAAAGATTGAGCTAGTTCCTTGTACCTACTACCCTACTAGTATGGTGGTATTTTATTTTAAGATAGCTGGATACACGATAGCCACCGTCCATAGTGTACCTAGCCATAGACTTTGGGTATCTTAGTTCTCGAGGAGGCTGATTCTCCGGAGTTATTCACTCGCAAACCTCTTTTCCTAGCCTTTGTTCTCCTTCTTCTTGCTGTAAGTCCTCTCAGGTATATCGCTGAGTTCATTTTCTTGGGCTATCTTCACTGGGTATCGTCTGCCCGTTTACACCCGCCAATAAATGTTTCAAAGGTTCAATTTCAGGCATTCTCAGTGAATTTCCTGCCTAATTGATCCTTCCTCATTTTGCTCTCTCCGTGATCGAACATGAAGGTTTGGTTTGGATAGGTGAGGGTTGCGCTCACCCCTGACTAAGCCACAAGCGTGTGAATTTCACTCATTCAGAGTAGGGGAGCCAGCTTCCTTCCCTGAGCCACTTCAAACTTTTTAATTTTGGAGGATTTTGTTTTGAGGTATCCGGAGGCTTCACCAGGATTTGAACCTGGGACCCCTCGGTCAGCAGCCTAGCATTTTGCATCATTTGCATGATCTGGATCCTTGTGCAGCCTCCCTAATCTATCATTTACGTCTATTCTTCACCATCCTGCCTCATTTCTGACACCGTTGATCCCCCTCGGAATCTTTCACCTCCTACCTTTGTAGCACTTCCACCTCTTCTACTACAATTTTCATTTTGGATTTGCTTCTTTCCTAGGAAAATGGTGGCTGTGAATGTCTCTTGGGCTTCCCACCGGGTTTGGCACTCCATGTCTGCCGACGTTTCGCTGGAATACGTTTTCATCAACCATCTCTGAGGACAATGAAAAAGGATTTCATCGAAGCGTCAGCAGAAATGGAGAGCCTTACCCTTTGGGAAGCCCGAGAGATATTTACAGCTGCAATGGTGATTGTCATAGGCGGATCCAGGGGGGGGGGGGGGCACGGAGCACGTGCCCCCCCCCCACGACCCTTCAAAATATGCAAGATTTTTAATACGATTCCATTATCATTGCGTTCGTTTTGTATTACGAGGTATCCTTGTGCCCCTCCTAGAACAAAATCCTGGATACGGCCCTGGTAATTGTCCATATTTCTGAAACCGATAGCCTCCGGTCGACCTAAAATGTGAGACCTTACATCTGAGAGCCGCTGCCCTCACCAGTTACCAGCCAGCATGCAGTTCATCCTGTTTCCTCGCTAAGGGGTTGAGCTTCATCCTTTCGCGACCGTTTGGCAATATCGCGAGAGGTGACCTTAACACAGTCGCGTGAATCCGAGACACTCCTCTTCTCTCTCTCTCTCCCGATCGGTTCGTTTCCAGCCGCTAGCTACTATGTGCGCTGCTCCCTGGCCCCCATCCCATCGCGATCGCCAACCAGTGCAAAACCCGACGCCCACATCCAGTCCGCACGTAGGCACCGCTCCCGCTTCGCAAACGAAGACGGCAGTGGCAGCAGCAGAAGCTCCCTCTCCCTCTCTCACTCCTCTCTGCTCTGCCTGCTATGGCTGCTGCTTCAGTCCCACCCTTGCCACTCTTGCGAAACTCTTTTGAAAGCGTCGCCCTGCAACGTGATGTGGATGGCGAATCGAGACCAAGACGTGCTCTGCACGCGCCCCTCCTCCCCTTACAACCGCGTAACGTCTCGGCGACGTCCCGCGTCCTTGGCTGCATAAACCATCCCGTGCCTCACAGCGATGCCGCTTTACTGAGCAGTTTCCTGCACACCCGCCGACAGTTAATCCATAGTAACCCAATATTGCTTCTAAGTAACATCAAAAATGTATACATTTTCAGCTCTTTTCAGGAAAGATATAAACTAAATGTTGTTTTGTGCTGCAAAGTAAATGGCGAAAAGTGTAGCTGCCGCAGTGATTGAGTAGAAAATTTTCACATTTTTAAAATGAGAAGTTATAAAATTTACTTCTCCTAGAAGAAGCTATGGGTCGGTGAGGGTTAAAGCGCTCTGGCTAACCCAGGGCGCATGTACCGCTTTTTTCGTCGCTGAAGTTTACATACTGCTTACATTAGCTAACCAGATGAGAAAAACGAATAAAAATCGTCGTAAAAATCGATATTTTTCGATTCTTTTAAAGCGAACGCTAATTTGAAAAATGCGAAAATAGCGAAAGATGAATGAAAAGCGTCCTACATTTTTAATTCTTGGCACTAATCGGAATTTTTCTGATCCATGCGTTCTCTTCACGAGCAGTTGATTTCAAGTGAGTGCAATCGGACTTGGGCGCGTCTAAAAATATTCACCCCGACGACTAGCTACGAGGGCTCATCTCGTCGTCTGAGTGAAAAATCTCGAGCATACCAATTTTTAACCGCCTTGACCACCACTCGGAATCAACCGCTCGTTCACTAGTGTAAGTGAAGTGTGATCACACTCTTTACCTTGTTCATCTCGAATTAGTGAACGCAGCGGCGGCCTGGCCACTGCGACCTGTGAAGCCAGCTGAGTCAGCCCACTTTCCCTTACTGGCCTGAGATCTTAGATCTATCTGGAAAGATTTTGTTGCACTTTTATAATTCTCTTTTTGCGTCCCCATGGAAAACTTTTATATCTAATATATCGAATTTACCAGCCTAGTTAACGTAAAAAGATATTTTCTGTTTGTATTCGTAATCGTTTCAAATATATGTGCTGAATATGGAGAACGAGCATTGGAATTCTTCGAATATCAAGCATTAATTCTACTTTAATTTGCGTCATATTACCCTTAATTCAGAGTATCTTTGCGCAGAAAATATTATTCATCTATATCTACACATAACCCTGCAAGCCACCTACGGTCAGGGGGTGAATCGTCAGCAACACCGAAGGAGAACAAAGGAGTCCAAAAAATCTAACCTGAGGCACGCGTCGTTATCTTTTGATATTATTTGTTTCATTCCATCAAATTATGATTGTCTCATGGTGGTCTTTGGATTGTTCCGTACATAGGTTTTCCATATGAACTGTTTTTCTCTTTGTTCAGTCAAATTATGAATAATTTGGTAATTATATCTGTCAACATTCCACTTGTTTTTGAAATCCCAAATTTTTCGCTCTGTTCATTTTTAAGGCGCTCAAGAAATTCATTGTCTTCGTCGCAGTTATCCAATTCTCATGGATATTGTGGTTCATGCTTCGTTTTACGATGTAAAATCTAACTGCGGCTCCAAGCTGCGATCGCTGACATTGAGCTATGTTTTTTCTTTTAAAACTAGGTATGACTTAAAACTAGGAAGCTCCGTTAGTGAATAGTTATTCCCGATCACAGACGTGGATCTGGTTGTAAATTGTAAATAGAAATGTTGAACTTATTTATATATACCAGTAAGCAATAGGGTTTTCGCTTTACCTTCGCATTCTAATGCTTTAATTCGGAGAGCGCAATTTGCCCTTGCGGACGCTCTTAAGATTAACGATCGTTACGGGCTGTTTGCATTCAATTCGCTCAATTAATTTCTGGCTGGTCTCTCTTAGAATTCCTTATTCTTTACTCCATTAATTAGGACAAGACTATAATAATTTCTTCTCGAAATTGATGCGAATAAATTACTTTGCACTGACTGCAATGCAAACGATGCTCTGTAATTCAAGCAGTAAATGATAAGAGGGCATTATATTAATAATTGACCTTTGAATGCATAATCTCGTGAATAAAATTAAAACTCTTTCCATCGGGAATAAACACGCCGCCGGACGCGATTAATCAACTCTGCTCGCGTTATCATTTCGGAGAATGTTGTATTCTGTTACAAGGGAGCTGAGCACGAGCCTCATCATTATCTATGACCAGCATATTTCCAGCTATCCGCCCCGCAAGCAAAGGAACACCTGTCGTCTCATCCGGCCAGCAGTGCTCCCCTCTGGTGGCGAAAGCTGAGGGAACTAACGCTGTGCGTTATGCCCTCTCTGAGCATACGAGCGAAATTTTCGCCTCGGTTGGCTGCAGCTTGCCATTTCCCTTTTCGGTGGTGTGTGTCTCCGCGCATTCAATTTGCTGCGAGTCCTTCGCTCCGCTAACGTCTTCATCCCATTTCGTACTACCAGTTTTTCTTTATTTCTTTCTGACTGGAAAGCTTCATGAGTTGGCGGAGGATTGTGTTTTAAGAGTGCTATTCCCAAAGCAGCGTGTGGTCGTACAAATTGCTCCACTGTCGCCGGCAGTGTATTGATACCTATGCGCGATATATTCAAATTGACGCGGTTAATTGATAAATTAGTGTTTATGAAAATGAAAGAATGATAAATGTACTAAATTTAAGCCATGCATGCAATTCCGCAAAGCAGTTCTGTCCTCTAAATGATGGTGATCAGCAACAACTATTAATTGTGCAGGTCTAGAAGCGGCTTGGCGGGCCGCGGGTAGCTGACCTTTGTGTCGCTGTGTTCCGTTAATTTTATCAGATATTTCCGTTTTATTTGCAATAACTTCTAAACCTTTAATTTTCCCTATTTATTTCAAGGAACAGGCCTCGGAAAATCTTTCGGTTGTGTGATAGCTTACGCCAGTTATCGTGAGAATGGATTGACGCAGTTGTCCACTCAATTCTCAAACTAGCCTTTCATTTCATCACAGGAATAAAGGCGTAGCTTATACAGCTTTCAGGCCTACCCTTGCCCATCCAATCCCTCACAGTATGGAATTCAATGACCGCGGCATGGCAAGTGGCTGCTATTTCGTGTCTGGAATGAGTGGGTTAGAAGGTAAATGTGCGGCTAACTCGGCACAGTTGCCTCAGGTAAAATATTAGCCGAATAAAGGTGTGACCGTTTCCTCCTTACTAATTTCTTCCCAAGGAAACCTCATCTCTTTTCTTGTTAAATCTCTGTGCGTGAATGCACCGAGACCGGTTTCGCTGCTGTGAGACATCTCCAAACAAAACGGAGAGTTACAAGCATAATAGCAGAAAAAGTAAACTTACGATTTCGAATTTTTATTTGGACTGCAGCTTGATTTACGCTTGCACTTGATGGAATTCCACCAAATATCCATGCATTTTTTCCCCTCCAATTATAAATTTTCAATTCGTTGACCCTTTATGCTTTGCCGGGGACATAATTCTTTTCCCTACTTCAGAAATTAACTCGAGTTAGCAAAACATCTGCGGTGCTCGCAATCTCCGGTATTTCCTTTTTTTTCCCTTTCCCATTCCACATCGCTTGGTTTCTCTCATCCTTGCTTGAGATTCCGCACGTCATTTGTTTATTTTTTTCGCCCCCCCATTTGATCACGTTTGCATTCGCCGCATGCAGTTCTCTTGAGTCATTCCTGCTGCCTACCTCGGGACTCGGAGTTATGTTCCCACCCCAGCGAAAAGGTTAGGAGGGAAGGAAGAGAGGTAAGAAGTGGGGGTTCTTTGAGTTATTTTTTTATTTCGTGTTCCAAAAGAGTGGTCCTCGGCCATGCCGTTGGCACCGCTCAAGAGGAAGAGGAATTCCTGTACTGCGTCTGCAGTTGTCCGTTTGCGCGAAAAAGTCCCCGCCCGCTTGCAGCGAAAGAGGGAGGAAGGGTTATCTTGGCGACCGCCCCCCCCCCCTCATGCCATCCGCGGATGCACTTGCCCCGTCCCGCCTTGGCAACCGGCTCCGTAAAAAGATGTTCGGCGAAAGTTTTAGGTCCGTCTGGGATTCAGGGGAAGGATAAGGAAGGACTTTCCATCTTTCGGGGAGAGATGCGGCTCTGAAATTTAACGCCCGTGCAATGAAGAAAATGATAGCGAGACGTCAGGAAAACACGAACGTAGGCACCGGTCGCTGCACTGTAAATTCAGCGCCGACTATGGGATCGTGAATAACTTCACATCCGTTGTCGGGGTTTATCTCCTCTCTCCTTTTTCGACGGTGGTATTTTCACAAGACCTCCATCAACTCCGAAATGTGACGTTATCTCTACGAATGAAACTTAAAATTAAAAAATATTACATCAGCTAGTAAAAATAGCTTGCTCTCACCTATCTCCGTAATCCTTCTTCAATGTCACATTTTAGACTGCTGTTTTGTGGCTTGGTCGCGACTTATTTCGTAAGGAGATTGAAATGTGAGCAATATAATGGCAACAAAACTTCAAGCATTGTGGAGGCAATGCTTCAGATACGTATAGTAAACTACAAGTTTACACCCCACGCGTCCCTCCTACTGTTCTCCTCAAAATCAGTAATGTAATTGACCCTTTTTTGGCGAGTAAGAAACGTGGAAATACTTACTGTTTGCTGATGTCTTCTCACGAATTTTGTAATTTCGCAATAAAACATATGTTCGAGGTGTATTCTGCTCTCAAAAATATTCTGTATTTCTTTACCTCGATGAAATAAATGAATACCTTTTCTTCCGTAATTGCTTTGATGGCTGTGAATTAAGCAAGAGTTCGCATTGTGCACGTGAACATTCGAATGTGAACATCTATATTGTGAAAAAAACTGTCTCGAAGAATGAATGCCAGGACTGTCGATAGTACAAGTTTAGAGGAGCATTTCAGTGCAGTTTCGGAGGGCAGCTCTTGACTGGGATAGGTGAACGTCATCTTCCGTTGCACTTTCTCTTCGGACTAAGGAGGATAAAGCGTATCGCTCCTTCAATGTTTTCAGAGGTCAAGGTCAAGCGTGTCTTCCCGTGGTTTTCTCACGGTGGTAGTGCTGAAATACGTGGTCTCCTGGGTTCCAAATATCGATGTGAACGTGTTTTGTGTCTGACGAAACAAAATGATTTCCTTAAGTTATACCTTGGTGAAATAGAATGCATTTCTGCAAAAGTATTTGCTTCAATGTAAGTCTGGAAATCGCAATGAAAAAGTTGATCGCATTAATGACAGTTTCAACATACCCCCATGGATGGAATATAGTCTTCTCATTTTATTTTGAACGGCCGATGAACTTCAGCATTTATGAGTGCGAAAAAACACTCCTACTAGACTTCTTACCCCTGCCCGCACTATCGTTCTGGCTCTGATTATGCTTATAATGCCCCTTTCTATTTGTGTCTGTGTTACAGCGTTATCTTGCGTGTACCTGCATTTTGTAAAAAAAATCGTGATTCCTTGCATTTCCTAGATTCCTAATAAGTATAGCCTTATGCCTAAGACCAATGTCCATTGAATCCCTGAAAGTTATATTTTATTAAATGTAGGAATCACGGGCATTGAAAATATTTGGTGAATTATCTTTGCAGCATAACCTATTATGCATTTTAATGTTTGCGCCGTACGCTCATCTTTCTTCCTTTTATATGTTGAAGACGATTCCTAGGTATTTTGATTCTCTCAGTTCGAGATATCCCGACTTTTTTATTTGGTGATAACTGATTCGATCTTTTTAATCGAAGTAGTACAATCTTTAAAAACCGCATTGAGTGCAAATGCTGAACCGATTTCTTCTCTCTGTGGAACCACCTTTGTTTTCTGCGAATTGTGAGAACGTCTTGGTAATAGACTTAACATTTTTATGATCGAATTAAACTCCTACGAGTGTTCCTGAGTGAATTGACGCTGTGGGTTGAGCATTGAACGGAAGCAATCCCTGCCATCGACCCCTGCTATCTCGTGTTTTTTGGCTTGTTTCTTAATCTGGTTGCGCGATCTAAGCATTGCCTCAGTCCCTTTGTGCTAGCCTCCCTATTTAGCATTCTCTTATTCCCTGAACTACCTACTCTTCTGCCGTTTCCCTCTGCGCTATAAACGCTGCTTCACCCGAGGCATTTCTCAGGCTAGCTTCTCGCTTCCCTGCACATCCAACTCGTGACCACGAATATTACATTAGATGATTCTTAAGTCCGCCGCTAGAATTTTTGTCGCTCCGCGCTAAAATCAGCTTTACAAAATCGCCACTCGTG
Organism: Ischnura elegans; assembly: GCF_921293095.1. Classification (NCBI taxonomy): domain Eukaryota; kingdom Metazoa; phylum Arthropoda; class Insecta; order Odonata; family Coenagrionidae; genus Ischnura; species Ischnura elegans. The sequence goes on from NC_060250.1 coordinate 70,227,664, forward strand.
GCGCTAACAGTCATCGATATCCACTTTTCACGAGCGAATACGACGCAGTAATATGTAACTGAGCCAATAAAACATACAAACAACATATTTAACGCTTGCGAGACGATTGTCAGCAAAAAAAGAGCACTTCCAGTACTGTGGTGTCATGACAAAATTAGCAGTGCCGGAGCGCACTTTCCTTAACTTTTTATACAAGTGATACTCTAGTCACTCTAAGTGTTTTTATTACAAGATATTATTTACATTTTATTACAAAAATTTTGTTTCGGTGACGAATGTATATAATAGAAATTATGACGCACCAAAATTGATAACGTGTGACTTGACTATGTTTCGCGTGCCGTTGATATTGTTGTTACAGTGTATTCAGAAAGTAAATACATAAATAACTCAGACAAAATAAGTCACAAGAAACATTCTTCCATTGGATAGGGCTGCAGAACCAGGGTTGACTCTCATGATGGAGGAGCACAACTGGATAGGTCTTGCATATATCTACGACCCTCAGGTTGGTAGATAAGGGTTGTATCCCTCTTCCATCGAAGCCGCTGAATTATTCGATTCATCGAATGAATACATTCGACAACCATCTGCAAGCGATGACGGTCGGCAAAGAAAATGGAAAGTGTACGACATGCAACACGTCGTCGATTCCGCCCCTTGATATTGAATGTTGCTATTACTGTGGGTGTGGAGATGAATGGGGAAGGTGAAGTGGACGGAAAGGAGGAGGAATGACGAAGTGCTGGGCATGGCGGGTGAGGAGAGGCAGCTTCTACATGAGATACGGACGAGATAGAAAGAATGGATGGAGCGTGTACTTAGCGGGGAGGGGATGTTGAAAAACAGTGTTAGAAGGTAGAATGTTGGGTAAACGAGGGAGAGGAAGGAAGGGGACACGAGTTTTAGATAGAATGAAAGGTAGTAGGCCTTTTATGTATTGAAGTGGGAAGTCCATGAAGGGAGGGGAGACTGCTACAATATTTCGTAAATACTCCATGCAAACATGACTTAATCGCTAGAATAGTTTAGTCATAATAATCACGTTGTCGTCGTCTACTGCTACCGTTTACTTTTCCGATGAATGAAACCATCAACGAAGCCTAGGTCTGCCCGCCAGCAAATCAGCTCGTCCACATCCGTCGCCTAGAGGTTGGCACCACTGCTTCCCCGTTTCCACCTGATACTTTGGCAATGCGTGAACGAGCGTATTCCTCTCCTCCCTCCCCGGTCACGTCACGCTTACCAACCCCCTCTCCTCCTCCTCTCCTCCCTCCATCTTCCCCAACCCCTCCTCTACACCCCTCTGTAGTGCTCGTTGTTAGCGTCGATGGGAGCGAGGGTGTAGCAATAAGTGCGGCACGTAGACTGCACGAGTCCAATTTTCACGTAGCGCCTGCCTGCTCCCCCTGCCGACCCCTTCCTCTCTCACCATCCGCATATTTGTTCGTTTCCTTCTCTCTCTCTCTCGTACTGTCCTTTGCATTTTTCTCTCGTTGCAGTTCCCTCCCAGTTTATTGATCCCCTCTCGTCAGATGAGTTTCGGCCGCAAATAATTTTAGGACTTACAAATAGATTTGTTGACTTGCAGTGCAGCCTACTAATTCACGTATTTAAATAAATTCTTGCAATTTTCCACGATTATAAAAATTCATTACGACCAACCTTTCAATGTTACTACATCATCTTCAAGGTGTAGCAACATTAAAACTTGGTCGTAATGAATTATACAATCGTGGAAAATTGTATGTATATATTTCAAATGGAAAAATTCCTCTCCATCACGCCTGAATATTCGGATTTTCTAACTAACTTGTATATTCCTTACTGCATGTTTATGAATTTTCCTAGTAATTATGACAGCATGTTTTTTATATTTAAGCTTCTTAGGCAGATTCCCTTAATGAGTAGTTGCCAAGTTTTGCTTTATGTGGAGGTATAATTAGTTAGTATGCGTAACATTTTTATGACCGTGTGGTGTGCATTTGGGAATCCCCGTGCATGCAGGTGTTTCGTCACCCCTGCCACCTAGAGGTGGCTCGCAGGTTATTATGTAGATGTATCGCAAGGCTTGCTGCACGGTCAAATGAGATCGAGGCGGGGTAATTTGTCCCCTTAATTCGGAATAGATTCCCCTATCACCTTGCCCGCGAATAGGATTCCTTTAGGTGAGTCGAAGTTGTGATATGAGGATTTAACGCTGGTGGAAGTTATGATTGTGCTCTGTTAATGAGGGTATCGTTAGCAAATGTTTGTCTCCTCGTGTTTCATGTTTCCTCCGCAACTGATACAACGCTCCCCAAGTTCGTAATTGAGGTTGGGCGTACCGCAATGCTGCTATTGACGGTTTAGCTTTGCAGATCATCACAGGGAAATTCTTGACCTTTTAACTGTTGTGGCAGTCAAAAGGATCGTGAATATATACATTTGGTTCTTATCCATACTTACCTTAAATCATTGGCTGGATTTGTGCATGATGGAATTCAACATCACCTTGGGAATATCCACATTTGTTCATATTACCTCATAGATTGTGTAGATTGATTGTTGTTGATTCTGTCTTTTGATTAGAGAATTTAACGTGAAGATCAAATCAAAGTAGAATCATTTTTTTTTTACGAAAATCGATTATCCCATTATTCTAGGGAAACTAAAAATCTTTTATGCGAGTGCGAAGACTTAGGCCGTTTTCAAAAATTCCAAAGATGTTATCTTCTATAACTACACGCTAATTATATCAAAAGGATGTAGTGAATTTCTAGGTGATTAATTTTAGAACTAGGCTAGCGATGACTCGATTTTGACGTAATAAAGAGTCTGTGTATGTAGTGGTAATAATGTCCTTTGTACTCTCGGGAACGGTATGAAAATGCTACTCTGACTACTTACTGGTTATTATCTTGCTCAATTGCTTGTTCTTTTATATTATCCTCCCTATAGGTGACCGCCATTGTTATCTGAAGTACCAGTGAGGACCATATCCATTTCTTCTAACAGAATTCGGGAATATTTTTTTTGCAGACATGCTCAGTTTTCTAGGTCATGAAAAATAGGTAAAAGATATTAGCGGTATTTAGCGGAAAAATTAGTTTTCCCAGTGTATGATTGGTAGGAAGTTTTCTCGGGTTCCTAACCGGTTGAAGCCGACTTTTCGTTGGCTTGTTAGTTCGCCATCGTCTCCAGTGTGGGGTGTACTGAGGAAGTCGGAACGTAAATTACACCATACTCAGCCGAATGGATAAAAGTTGACTTCGCTAAACTCTCTGTACCTTTGAAACCCAATGATGATGGCCGAATTATGTAGGTGCAATAAGGTCTAGCTTATTTATATATCTGCTTAGCATTAATAACTCTATACTGAAAACGATAGCCGGTCCTCGAAATTTTGGTGCTCGACGAAATTAGAGCCCGATGGGAAACCGAGTAATCTCGCTGTGAGTTGTCTCTCATCTCGTATAGGTGCGCCTTCCTTTCGTTTTTCCATGATAATGACTCGCACACTCCGTCCCACACCATTCGCCCCCTCCTCTCCCTCTCTTCCTGTTTATCCCTCCCCTCCCGCCCGCCCTTCCTGCGGGCTCAAGGTGCTGTCCGACTCATTTGTGTACTTTCGCCGTTTATTAAGTGGGCAGGGACCCCAAGCGGGCTGAGAGCACGACGCCCCCTCTCAAGGCTTCGGGGAATCGTCGTTTGAACTGCGGGCGGTGATCCCCGTTCTGAAACCCATCGCTATCTGATGGATGCCCTCCGCGATGCTTCGGCGATAAACGTCTGTCGACTGCTTAAATGGAATAGTTAGGAGGGGTAGAGGGCTCCCATGCACGTGGAACTTGTATATTATTATCAAATATGCGTTTCACGAGTGTAATACAGTGAAATCTGTCTTAAGCGACCACCAAACTGGTACAGTAAGATTGATCCCTTAAGTGAATGACAATACGAGTGAAAGAATTAAAGGAATGAGTAATAATAAATCGAACCAATTGTTAATTTTCTACATGACACTGGCATATTATCCGTCAAGAGTTTGACATCTAATTTCTTGTTTAAATACCTCTGTCAGGGGTATGACTGAAGCATTACTGGCTACATGTTAAGAAAGGGGGGCTGGTGTTTTTTTTTAACTGAGCTATTACAATAACCGAATGATAAGGATTTGGGGATGCAGCCCCCTCGGCTCAATCAATGTACCGTTTAGAAGAATATTTTCATATTCCATCCCACTGGCTCTTTAATATTTCTCTCTTTAGCGATATTTTTATTTGGGGATGCAGCCCCCTCGGCTCAATCAATGTACTTCAATCAATTTAGCAGAATATTTTCATATTCCATCCCACTGGCTCTTTAATATTTCTCTCTTTAGCGATATTTTTTATTATTCCTAATCGGTATTGTCTTTGCAATATTTTCCGTTTACTTACATTCACTAAGCTGCCTAGTTTTTCTCCCATGGAGGAGGAGAAGAGCGTTGATGCGTGAGGCAGTGGCTTCGATCAGGATGGCGATAGGGGTTCAATCGTTTCTTAGAACCGGTGTATAACGATATGAATTATCTTCATAAAATTCTAATCGCATTTCTCAGGAAGCATGTGCTGCTCTCTTTCGCCTGATTCCAAGAACAGCAGGTTGCAGAAATTGTTACGATCCCTTTGCACGCGCGAATAATCAAGTTATAAAACGATCTAATTGCGTTTCGACAAAAGCGACGGGTGTCTTGCGTTCGTGCGACCTACAGAATGTCGGATTTGTCTATGCGGAGGGACGAGTACTGCAAACGCGATCGTACTCTTGTATTGCGTACCAAACAAAGGAATCTCCGAGAGCGCTCGGCGGGGATAAATTTTCTGCCGCGTTTCCTGGTAAAGCAATTGTTCTTCAATTTCACGGTGTTGCTATTTGGCTCTTCTCCATTCCCTCGCCGTGAGCCGTCCCTATTCCTGGTGGACTGCAGAAAATAACCAATCGTTGTTCCATGGATCGTCTTTTTGATCGCAGCGCAAATTCACCATTAGCAGTTACTTCTTTGAATTCCATCGGGAAAGTGACGGAAGTTTTCCTATAGAAATTGTAGACGTATTTGTGTAACTCTTTTTTAATTATCTACAGGGATATATTTATTCCAACCTTTGATAGTGTTCTATATTACTATTTATTTATGCTACCGAAACAGCAAAGAGGTGTCGAAATTTAGTTATTCTCCTCCTTACAATCTTACGGTGACATTTCTTAGTACCCTAAAAATAATTCAGTAGTAATGGCAGTCTTATCTAATTAGCCATATCACGGCGACCTTCTTTCTTTCGACTAATTTTAGCAAGCTCATAATTGTTCTATTGTAAACATAACTTTCGCCATATCTGGCGATTGGATAAAAGTTGGCCATGTTAACTCTTCATACCTTTGAAACCTAATGATGATGGCCTAATTAATAAGTTGCTACAGGGTCTAGCTTATTTATATACCTGCTTAACCTATAATACCTTTTTATTAAAAAAATGTTCTTATTTTTGTCCTTCTTTGCCGACTCGCTTATCTACATCATTAGCGTGTCGTACATGCTCATTATAATACCGTGATGTGAGTTTCATTTTGGAATTTTCCACACTAAATAAAAGCCTTCTCTCAATAGCATAGCGTACAATTGGAGAGGATTTTGGGACTCTTTTGCCTTCTTTTTGCGACTATAAAGTATATACTTTCCTTATAATTGGCTACGTTTTTTGTTTCCTCGGGTCATTCTCGCTCGGGTTCGCGAAATTGCGTTCGCTTATAATTTTGTGCGCCAGTTGTGCAGCAGTGAAAATGGGGGAATGCTCATCAGAGTGTGGAGAGAACATGCGATGATTCGAATTGGTGCGACTCATGGGTAAGAGCACGAGCTAGCGAGTGCACTCACTCGGGGGAGTTTGGTTGCAGCGTCCGTCCGACTGTATAAAGCGTCGCTCTTAATGAGGCGTGGGACGTGTGTGATCGTGGATGTGTATTTGGCTGGATCCCGGGGGAGAAGAATGGTAGGACGAGGGAAACGTGGGGGGAGTTGTCGGCTGTGTCAGAGGTATTGCGGTAGGTATTGAGGGAATGGCAGTGAGAGTGGGAAGAATGCTAGATTGTCGGTTTCAATTTTGTCAAGTGAAATTTTTTTGATTGAATATTTAAAGATCTGATATAACTCTAAGTAAGCCGTCTGTTCGTTAATTTTTTTCTATGTTCTATGTTTTAGATGGTTCTTGTGTACTCTTGGTGTGTTTACTGATGTTTTCGTATCTTTTGAAGCTCATATCCTATCTCCATTCGTAGGGCGAGGAAAAGGGCTTACCTACTCTTAGTGAGTGGACTGATGCTTTCGTATCTTTTGAAGCTCATATCCTTCCTCCATTCGTAGGGTGAGGAAAAGGGCTCTGGGATAGAATAAAGGTTAGTAGACACCATGCCAAATTCAACAAATAAATTTCATATAGGAATGGGAACAGTTCGAAATGGTCAGAAAATTGCCCATGTAAACTTAACATAACTGTTGTAATACCTATGATGATGATAGGAAGTATATTCATGGTGGCAGGAAGGTTCTGATTTATCACAGATTGAAGTGAATGAGCTTAGCAAAAACTCAACGAATAGACATTGTCGTGACATATTGATAGATTAAAAATTTTCGGAATTATCCTGAATGAAATTTCATGTCAGTTATTGATGTAGGCTTTATATATCGGCAAAAGGTGACCAAGAATGTATCAATTCTAATGAACATTGAAGCAATATTTTCTGAGGGTAAGCGACATTCAAATCTCAATGCAATTTCCAGCATAGTTTTTACACAAATATTTTATCTTCCTTATAATAGATTTGTGCTAGCCTCATCTTGGGTGGGTGGAAAGGATGAATTACTTTTCTTCAATAGTAGGTACTCGCGCTACAGATTCCGCCTAGTTTATGTATATTCAGTCATTGTGTTATAATGGTAAACAAAAGTGTAGAAGTTAATTTGTGATATATTTCAAGAAGTATGTGATGAACTAGATTTAATGAAGTACACGATGAAAATATTTTTTAGAAATTATTTTAAGTAGATTAATAATAATAGAAATTAAACAAGTAAAATATGTCTTGATGCACTCCCACTGTCCAAATCAGCTAATTTACGAACTAAGGTATTTTCTATTCCCTAAAATATTTCTTTTGCGTTAGTTCGATTCTCTCATTATTCTCTGTTTCAAGTTTTTCATTACTTTTTGAGTGAGAAAAAATCTATTCGTATATCAATTTTATTACAGCGTAAAAAATCTTTCCAATCAATTTTAAGACTAAATATGAAAGTCCTGTATCACACTTTTTATCTCTTTTCCTCATAATTTACGGGAAAAGTGTCCTACTATTGATTAATTTTTTGCTAGAAACATTTTTGCCTCGAATTCATTGCATGGTGAATATCATCGGTCGTTAAAGTCTCCAAGAAAGTGAAGATCGTATGGCGTGTAGAATTTATTTATTGTATCGAAACCCGACAGTTAATTCGCGTAAATCTAACATTAAAATTTTACGCTAAGCTGCGTCACGTTGCTTCTGGGTGCGAGGATTTACCCTTTGCGTGGGTGGATATTACGTCGGTCGCGCTCTTCGAGTAGTTAAGGGCCGCGCGGTGTCCCTTTGGCAATTATGCATCGACGGCAGAATTTTTTCCTCCGCAGAAGTACATTCGTACTTCAGCGAATCTCTGTCCCTTCTGGGAGTATTTGCGTTGCCATTTGTTCAGGTCTCTGTTTGTCCCTATCTTTGTGTGTGATTGATGCGTCGAGGACGATAGTGGCACGGGCAGATTCCTTTTTGTCCCTCTTCTACCTCCTCCCTATCCCGGTCCTCTTGTTTTGTGTCTGCACACCATGACTCTCAAAACCAATCTACAAATACAGCCGCTCAGATTGTATTTCTTCCCCAAAGGGCTCCTTTTTGCTCCATCGCAATTTCTTTCGAGGTAACTCGATTATCTAATTACATTTTTTCAGCGTCCTGAGTTTGATTTTCTTGCTGTAAAGCTCATGTAGTAGAAAGATAATTATGATAATAAACGTTGAAAAACTTTCCTTTTTTTATTGGTGAGAAGGTACAGTGTTTTACTGGCTAGGATGATGGTAAGACGAGGAAAAAAAGCTCTTAGATGGAAGGACATTGGACTCAATTTGATCAGAGGAGTATTTAATTTTTAGTGCGAAATTGAATAATGAACGGAGACTCTCCTTCCGTATATATCACCAATTTCATCAGCATGTTAGATAAATTTATCAGTGTCCTTAAATGTATCTCATCGCTGATTGTGACTCAACACCATCAATCATATCGCGGTTAAGACCTATTGTAAATTTCGCAACCCATTAAAAATATTTATATTATATATAATAACTACCACTTCATATATATTTTTTTATCCTACTTTTACACTTTTCAAAATCTCATTGGTTACCTTTAAAAATATCTAATATGACTCGTGTAACTATTCCCTTTGTAACTAGGCTTGCGACACATTTCTACGCAACGACACGTTTCACACTCACTATAGCTTACCCATAGTGTCTCTTAAGACCACTGCTGTTGTTCATTTCCATCTAATAACATTAGAAAGAGTGTTGTAAAATCCGTGTTGGAAAAGAAGAAACAAGGAACCGGTTGAAAATACTGTTGGTCCCATGCCCAGTAAAATTGTCTTAATTTGAGGGAGCTTATCATTGACGGGAATTTAGCCGCTTAAGTGGTTCTTCCATGGACTTATCTGACCCTATGGTTTGGTAATGGGAGTTATCCGCTCATTATTTCACTCATGTTTTTGTTTTTCGCGGGCACTAGCCTGTTTGGTGGTACATATTTGGACCCGATATTTAAGCCCAATTTTCCTCCTCCTTCGTCTTGCCGGCTAATTTCCCTTTCTATAACAGCTTTTCACGCGCGGAAACTTCCTCCGCGGTCTCTCCTGATCGTTCCCGGCGCCTCCCCCTTTCCACAAAACGATTAAAAGACTTATCCCATCTCGGCGTGCAGGGGGAGCAGCGAACATGGGCCGGACAAAAGACCGTGGCTCACCGTCTGGGCAGAAGAGAGAGAATGGATAGAGGGAGGAGGAAGACTTGATAAAAATTTGAAACACGCGAAGGGAGGTAGGACGGACTGAGTATAAGGGATTCCCCCCCTCCCCTTCCCCATTCTCCCTTCCTTTTTGCGATGTAGAGGCCGTTGGCCCCGCAAACAGTTTTGCTCCGCTTCTTCTCTACATTGTCAGACTCCCTCTGCGTCTCTCTCGTTCGTCGCCGGAGCGCCGGCCGAGGAGGAGGAGAGGACAACACACAACAAGTGGGTGGGCCGGCGGGCGGGCGATCGTGTGGGAAGTTGCGGGTGGTGTGTCTTTTGAGTTCTCCGGTCGTAGTGGGAACGGTCGCCTCGGCCCAAAGAGATTCTCCACGCCCTCTATCTCGCTTCGCTCACCTTCTTTCCCTTCCCAGCGAGGTCCATCCACACCTTTCTCAATCTCGGCCCTTTATCTTCGTCCCCTCATTTCGCAGATTCTTCCTTGCCTATCGCAATTCTACGCAGCGGTCCCTTTGCCTGGGGAAAACATTTTTAAGCTCTAATAAAGTGACGGAAATTCATCCGAGGAAATAGAACGGGGGCTTCAGAGAGATTAGTTGAAGGAATCACTGCACTATTTGAATATTATAAATAAATTCCTTAAGGAAGAACAAAAATGAACAGTACTAAACTTGTAATTACGCTGTAATTTTGTGTGTAAATGTTTGAAGAACATAAGTTTTTGCTTGGGAAGAAAATGCTATCTCCATAAGTAAAGTCCACTTCATGCTCTTCTGTCTCTGAATGTCAATTTAATTGAAATTGGTTTTCAGTGCCATTTTATTTCTTGAAATTTCGTTTAAGAGTCTGATATTTTCATAATCATTAAGGTTTTCCTCTAAAATCATAAACTATGGAATTGGAGGGAAGCATTTATTTTGAATTCTCAGTCATTTGGCTGCCTTTCGTTCTGCTCCGCGATGAGAAATATTTTGATAACTACCTCAGAGAAATCAACGATGGCGATACTTGGTGTAACTGTGTAACAGGAAATATAATTATAGATCATGAAAGGCTGTTTCAGAATGACATAATGTCGAAACCTAGGTCAAGCATTTTAAAAAAATGTGGAACATACAAAAATAGCGTAGCAGTCGTATATGGCTGCATCTGAGGCTAGTGAGCTCACCCTATCATCGCTTATAAGTATCGTTACTCCCATTCCTTTGTTTTCCCTCGTTTCTCCGCTGCTCCTCTGCCATTCCTTTTCGAGAGAGGCCTACTGTTGTCTGCCTTCTTCCTCCTTGACCGGTTCTCCTCTTTTCCTCATTCGCCTCCGCCGGAGACTGACGAAAGGAGCAGGGGAGGGAGAAAGTCTTCTCCGGTTGGCGTGCGATTCGCTCGCCTCGTCCATCCCTTCTTTCCACCGTCATCCCCTGTTTTATTTGGTTCGCTTTTTCCACCCGCCCGCCACCCACCCCTCTCGCCTCAATTTATTTACGCGCCACCTCCTTGGCCACCGCTCCAGTCCGCCGTGCGTCGCATCGCAATCCTGGGATTGGGTTACTACACTCCTCCATTGCTTCCTATCTCTTCCTTCTCTTCCCTATAGTTCTGCGTTCCTGAATCCTCCTTCCCAAACACTGATTCACTACGAAGTGTCATCAACCATCGCGTATTTCTTCAACAGTGCAAGCTTTTGTTTTACTTAGAATTTCAGGATTCAGGGCTGATTCAGCACCAGTGGCTTTAGAAGTGCCCTTTTTCAAGACGGTCACTCCGGGATTAATAAATCAGAAGCACTCGCTACTACCGAATACCCGTTCGTACTTTCGCCCACCCTGTTGGAGTCACTACCAAAAGTTCGCTACATCACTCGTGGAGCATAACATTGAATACAAGGAAATATAAAGTGACAACACTCCTTCATTGCTTCCTATCTGTTCCTTCTCTTCCCTATGGTTCTGCGTTCCTGAATCCTCCTTCCCAAACACTGATTCACTACGAAGTATTATCAACCATCGCGTATTTCTTCAACAATGCAAGCTTTCGTTTTACTTAGAATTTCAGGATTCAGGGCTGCTCAGCACCGGTGGCTTTAGTGGTGCCGATTTCAAGACGGTCACTCCTGGATTAAAAAATCAAAAGCACTCGCTACTACCGAATACCCGTTCGTACTTTTGCCCACCCTGTATAAGAAAAAAATAGTAGTCCTAAATTCACTTGTAATAAAGGTGACATTAATAAAGATGATATCTTCCTTTATGCAGTCATCGCACTTATATCTTGGCCTTCTAAGTAAAACAAAAGCTTGCATTGTTGAAGAAATACACGATAGCTGATAATATTGAATCAGTGTTTGGTAACTAAGCTTCATGCAGGACGACTGACGAGGAGAAATTACTAGAGAGATAAATGGGTGTCATAGAGTAGAGGGAATGATGCTGGATCACTGAGGACAGAGGTAAGAAGAGAACAGGAATAGACTGAGGAGCAATTGCTCTTTACCGAACTTAAGAGAAAAAAACGCTGGGGAATGGGAAAAAGAGAGGGTGCTTATTACAATGGATGCCATTAGTCCCATGTAAGCCTACCGCAGCTGTCAGATAACCTAATAAATGTTAATAGTGATATCCCAACGATAAATTTAATGATTCAGTCATTTATTTTTTTCATGCCGTTTTTTTGTAATCTCTCCTATTGTCGCTAACTTTCTGTTGGAAGCATAACCCTATCTTAAATTTAACTAAGCATTAAATATCGCGTTATGATATTTCTCTGAGAATAAGATTAAGATTTTCATAAGATTAATTACCGTTAAGGTTTCATGCATTGTGGATGGGTGTTCATAATTACGAGTCGGATATCATTAGCTTCATGTTAGTAAAATAACATGTACCATTCCAAAAAGTAAGGAAGGTATGTATTATTAAATTCTGGTACCTAGTTTCAGGGAAGGATGCGCACAATGGTCTCTCTGGAAGGAAAACCGAGGTTGTCCCCCCCCCCTCCCCCCAGAGTCGCGTATCTAAACCCGGTCCACATCCCGCCGTTACCATAATAGGCCATGGTCGCGAAGCACTTAACCTTCGTGTCCGCCTCCCCCGTCCGAGCCCCTAGCCGCTTGCATTAAAACCGGATGCGTTTCAGGTGCACTCGGCGATCGGAATCTTTTTTCCTCTTCGCATCCTTTAATGCGCTACGAGGGAATGTCTATGGAGTTAAAATCTAGTTGCTGCTTTGCTGGCTGGGGCCCATCTGGCCAGGGGCAAAACTTTTGATCCGATCAGTTTTGCTTTTCTTATCGTTTGTAATAAAATATGAAACATGCCTACTATGCAGCGAATCGAAACTTTTAGGAAACCGCTAAGCATTAACCCGAGTTGGCTCCTATATTTTTATCGTTTTTATCAAGGCGAATTCTGTAATGATATTTTATGTTTGTCATTGCAAGTATTGAGTACGAAAATCAATAATCAGCAAAACAAATATAGCTATTGACGTACAACCGTGGAAAATAATAGTGTTATGCTGTAGTCGCTTCAAGTGGCACTTTTTCATAGGTCCTAAGCAATTTAAATATTATGAATCATTTTTATTGCTTCTTCTTACCGTATAAGTTTACTTTTGAACAGTGAATTAGAGAATATTTTCTTTGTATGAGAATTTTATTATCTGGAAATACGCTTTTTATGATGACTCCTATTTTAATCTCCGGATTTAATTGTATCATTATTGTTGACAGTTTATTTTCAGCTCGAGTGTCTTCATAATGTGCGATCTTGGCACTCATTTTTAGTCGGTCGCTGTCATTATTTAAGTGGCCATCAACGTTTATATATGTTCTAGGAATATCCGGAAATTACCTTTACGAACCAGCTACTTTCATCAAATATGTTTGTTATAGCCTTTATGAGTCGACTACGGTCTTATTCATGCATACTTACATGTTTATTATCGGTTGAAGTATCCTGTGTTTAAGTTCTTAATTTTTGCAGGGACATCAGACACGTACCTCCTCGCAATTAACGTGATATTTTCTCCTATAAAGTTGCTATAAAAGTATTTATCCTTCAGAAAAGTTAAAACCGTAATAAACATACGATTTTTCTCCATAATTAATTGAGAGTCTCTCAACACTCAGCTTAACACGGTGGCTGATTTGATTATTTCATTCATGCTTTTCTTGGAACGTGGAGCGAATTTTTCGGGATCAAGTGAAAATAGTATGATCCAGTTTCTTACTTGATTGGTCGTTACGTAAGGTCTTTGAGAGAGATAGATATACTGGAATATCCATTGGTTAAATCGGAATTTCCTCCTTCCACTCTTAAATCTTACAAACGTTGCGAAGGTGAGCTCTGCTAAGAATTTGCCTAGTTTCCCGTGCTGAAGTTATAAACAGAATGATTGCGCGCTCGAGAGAACCTGTTTCCACTCATTTTCTGTGCACTCAACCTGTTTCTAGTTGCTCGAGTCGCGAATGGTGAAAGTGATTTGCTCACTTATAACCGTTGAACTTTGCTCCTAAATGCCTTCACGCACCGTGCCCTCTATCGTGGGTTTACTGTAAACTCCACGCGATAATTGTGCTGGCGCTGCTCCACTCGACGGTATGTTTGTCATGCGGGTGAGGATTTTTCATTTTCCTGCTTTCGCAATCAAACGAACTCATGAAGATGGGATTGGAAAGAGCCACCCACGATTTCTCTATTGCATCGAGGAACGAGGTTTCGTATTGAAGAAATTCCCTGCTTGGCAATAACGAGTAGTGCTTCGGCATAATATGTACATTACATTGGGATGGCATTGAGAAAAGAAATGCTAACATTTTACAAATATTACGTGAGTGACTATCAGGTGAAAGTCTTTTATGTCCGGTACATTTTGATGATTGATGGAAGGCTGTGTAAACGCTTTCCTAAGAGTTAGTAGGAAGCGTTACATGTTGCACCGTTGAATTTTATATTTCGGGGTTATATCGAATATTGCATAAAATGAGGACGAAGGCATATATACCCTATCACGCAGTGTTTGAGCTATAAATTAGAAATCGATGAAAAAACTCTCTCCTCCGTTACAACTTGCAGACTCGATCGTCAGGCAAAAATCGCTGACAATGAGTGGATTCAATAAACGTGATATTATGCGGTGGAAGCATTTGCATCCTCATGTTTTTCCCATTTTCCTCCATGAATGGATCCTCTTTCTCTTCATATTTATTGCACATCATCCGAGTTTTTATGACTCCTCAGCATCCTTAAGTCAGTGCGACAAATTTTCCGCCAGCAATTCGTTTGAAATATGATTTGATGCTTTTAGCAGCCCTAACGATGAGTCCCGAGTCGGAGCTTGATGCGTTGGCTAATATGGATAATTTAACCCGGAGGGAATCCCGAGAAGAGTTTGCCGAATTCGTTTGAAATTACATATATTGTGACAGTGACGACTGTCTTGTTCCATTTTCGAGCGTTTTGGGAGATGTCAAACGCATCAGAAAGAGGGATGGGAACTAATTGAATTCCGAATGCGGACGAACATAAAATGGTGACTCGAAGCAGGTGGAATGGTCGTTATATTTCTGGAAAGGGAGCCCGGTTGGCAACACTGAGGGGCAGTTGTTCTTTTCCAGAGGTGGTCGTCCTTTGTGCCGCTGGATGTCCTTCCGAAGGAGGATGTGCTGACTTGGTCCGAAACTCACGTCATGCTTACCCTATGAAAGTTGCTAAATCTCCGGTGTGCGATTACGAATGTAATCGCAAGTTGTAAGTGGTGTAGTTATGTTTTGGGAGTACTTGGGGAGATACCCGACTTGAGACCTCGATTTATTCTTCTTTCAGAATATGGTATTTTTATAATATTGATTGCTCGTTTCATATTTTTTTTAGGGAAAAAAGAGAAATACCCTCCCCTAGCTCACCAAAATGGGCATTTTGTTTATTTTTATTGTTATAAATTCATTTATTGCTTTTATTGAGGGTAAAAGTGTTTTCTCCTAGCTCCCTTTAATGATCATTTTGGTCTATTTTTAATGGTTGTAATTTCATTTTCATGAAGGCTTGCGTGAATTTGAATGAAACACTGTAAATGTACCAACAATACTACTTTGAAATGTTCTCCAGCTTCGAACCGTAATGAATGAACTTTCATATTACGCGTATGCCGTGCTAAAAAATCTTATCTTTGCTTTTTGAGGCCTTTTTTTCTTAGAGAGCCCTGGGCAATGACGCGACTGCCACATGGTAGCTCTTGGTCCTTAAAAACGATGTAGTGAGGAAGATCTAATTTCCGAACCGATGCGGACAAAAAATTATTTTTTCCATGTATAAAAAGTGGCAGTAATAAAATCATGAGTTTCAATGAAAAACTCACAATATTCCCATCAAATTTTCAATTTCTCTTTTCATTTACTTGTTTGCGTTTTGTAACCACCAAACCACTTGCTCCCTCGGGCCACTACTTATTAGTGAATAATCCAAAATTCACTCTTTATTTTCTTGGTGTGGCATATTCTATAGGCCTCAGTACTCCTAGAGTGAATGTAGAAATCTATACCTTATAGATAATTATGAAAGGGGTTTTGCATAATCAGCCAGTATATTTGGTGCTTTAGCGGTTTTGATGTTTTAGATCGTCTGTTTCTAGATTTTCAGAAGTTCCGTGAATTGTCTAAGCCTTTTTTATTGTAATATTGCATAGGTAATAGATGCCTTAAATAAGTAATTAGCTTTTAATAAAAAATTGTATGTTAATTGTTTTACAATAAATTGTTATTGATGTAATTTTTCATTCTATTTCAGGTAAGTCTTCTTCCGGGTCTAATGGTGTGTTAAAGAATATCTTGCGAGGTTTTTCTTTCAATGTGAGTACATCAAATTATTGACCTTATCTTATGGTGTAGTTATTAATGTATTAAAAATATGGAAACGATCGTAAATTGTGAATCCAGCGTATCAGACGCTATTCCCCATCCGTTTTTGTTACCTTGATGTCGCACATTTGCCCACGTGCTAGTTTTTTTCTAATTTAGAGACTACTACTTAATACAACGGCCACATTATGAAGGATATTGTAACAAATGTTACTCACTGCGGAATCGTTTGCGTGATTTTGTGATGGAATTGTTTTCTTCCGATGGTTTGACAGGTTTGCGTCCGCATGTTGCATGAATTCTAAGTATTTAAATGGTCGGCACGTGGGACCAGTCTTCGTCTCGAGGCCGGGAAGGAAAGAAAGCATTCGCGACCGCTGCTTTGCGAGTAACCTTCGTACCAAACAGCGGCGATAAGCTTTGTGGACGCAAAGGCATTGTCTCTTTTAAGACTCCCCGATGTCGATGAGTCGGAAGTGGGAAAATTCCTCGTGCTCGGTTAAACGTGCCGGCGAAATAGACTTTTGAGTCGGCATAAATGAATGGCTTGCGTTGCTGAAATGGGTGCATTCAGCTTTTCGCTAATGAGTTACTTCCGTAGCCTCGCGTCTCGCGGGAGGATCGTCCGCGTGAAAAAAAGATGGTCGCAATTTTATAAATTGAGGGCTAGGTTTTGAACAGGGGTGATTTGTAAGCACAGAATCTCGGCTTAAAAAACTCATTTCATTTGATGTGATCGAACCAAATAGAAGGGAAACAGGTGATACGTAAGCTGTACGAATAAATATTTTTTCTTCAATCCATGAAATTAATACATACTGTTATCATCATCACTGGTGAACAATTCTAAGATTGGTTTACCGCAGATATCCATCCAGT
Source organism: Ischnura elegans (assembly GCF_921293095.1). Classification (NCBI taxonomy): domain Eukaryota; kingdom Metazoa; phylum Arthropoda; class Insecta; order Odonata; family Coenagrionidae; genus Ischnura; species Ischnura elegans. The sequence goes on from NC_060250.1 coordinate 70,244,465, forward strand.
TCTCCTGTCTGCTATTCTTTTCACACCTGCATATTTTTTCTCTTTCACGTCCTTCCTTACCTGTTTCATGTATTTCATTCGAGGTCTTCTTTTTCCGTTCGTGCCATCTATTTGTCCCTCGGCGATTGTTTCAATTTAATGGGTGCACAAGGGAGGTGTGCACTTTGTTCGTAGAATTACGATCGAAATTTTTTTTTTACTAGTACCTTTATCGGCACATTATTTTTATGAGGATAATTAACTACAAAAGCAGGATAGAGAACTTTAATTGGCAGAGACTCAAAAATGTATTGGGTTGTAGCTGGTTTGGAAGTTAATACTCCAATTGCATTTTTCAAGTTTGAAACGCGTGAAACCGTGAGAGAATCTTCCTCGGAAACCTAAGCGTTCTCATTTGGGCGATTACAGAATTCCGTGGTCCGTGAAAGTGAGCAGATTGAAGGGAGTGGGCTGTCGTTTCGCTTTGTATTCTGGCGATGGCCTATGGGAACGAAAATCGCGAGCCGAACTGCGTCTTCCCCTCCAACTTCTTCATTTTTTTGGCCGCCATTTTGAGGTCAGAGCCATCGCGGCCTTGGTGTGCCTTTTTTATGCGATCTTTTAAGCATTCCAGGCCACGCACCTTCAACCTTCCATTTCGACTCGGACTCGACTAGATTTGAATGCCTAAGTTGAGATTCGATTCGAATATCAAATTATATACAAGTTGTGGATGGGTTTCCAAGAAAAACACTCGCTAAATCATCCGGATCTGTTCCTGTTTTGTTGAGGTGAGAAATAAGTCCGTGACTCGAAATTCTCGTAGTTGATGACGAGTCAATGTAGTTTGAAATATCTTCGCTCATATAGATACTACTAGTGGGAGTGACCTTAGTGGATATTCTACTCTTTGGTGACGCGCTCGACTTATTAATTTCGGGGTCCTTCTCGATGTGAAAGCAACTCGGTTGTATTCCAGGAAAGACGCCTGTGTCTCGCTTCTAGGTATATTTTTTTTCTGATAAAGTACTTTCGTATGGATACCTTGGTTGACGAGATAACCTAGGTTGCGTCTCAAACGAAAATATACTACCAGGGCCCTAGGTACTGGATTATTTAATCGGCTTTCATTCAGTCATTTCTTTAATTTTCCGTACTTGTAAAAAAAATAGTTGCAGTATAGGATACAACTGAATTTAGTACAATTGGTCGTGCAAGTAGAGGTATATTATTTTTATAATTTTTGTTTTGAATATTGTTTCCATTCTGGTTCTTTGCGCTCTATGATTAAGTATTAGTAATCTGAATGTATTCGGTAAGTATATAAAAAATAGGCTTTTGTAAAAATGGCGCCAAATGTTCCCAGTTATACTTAAGAAATTAAACAAAAGTCAGCCACGCTAATAAAAATATTCATATCATTGGAGTAAGATCCAGTTTTTTTAATTTTTTAAAAATATTTAGTTACAGTATCGTACAGAATTCTTGGATGAAATTTGTGCGTAGGTTTCCGCAGCGTTGTTAACGATGACTGCTAATTTTCGGGTTCTCCAGCCGCGTCTGTCGTTTATGGTTGACAACAGTTTCGGGAGCCATCCTGCTTCCTTCTTCAGGTCGAAGGACCTGAAGACGGAAGCAGGTCGAAGGACCTGAAGACGGAAGCAGGATGGCTTCCGAAACTGTTGTCAACCATAAACGACAGACGCGGCTGGAGAACCCGAAAATTAGCAGTCATCGAGAATTCTTGGATGCTGGCGCTGACTGCAATACTCCGGATCGCCTACGTCAACATACGTCACAAAACGTCCCGGAAAAAGGCTCTCGAGAATTCTGTCGTCCTAGAGAGAACTAGGATTGTTAATTAGCTCGGGGAGTGATTTCGGTGTTGTATCTTCGACGAGATGTGGAAGATTTCCAGGGTGCCGAGTGACCGGCAAAACCGTGAGAATCGGGAATTGTGCGAGAATTTTTAGTCCCTTAAATTATGCATAATTTTGCGTGAATTTTTGCTTCAATCTGGAATTTCGATATCTTTTATATTAATATTAATTTCACATAAAATGTTGCCTGTTTCACGCCCATTTTATGGCTTATTTTATGTACATGTAGTCTTTACAATGTATTGATTACATTTTAAATTGTTATTTTTGGAAACATATATTTATCCATATAACTCTGCAAAATTTTGACGAATTTTTTGAGTGGCCAAGTGAGGCATTCATGAATTAAGAGTAAAATGTGTATTACTAAGTGTAAGAAATGAAATTAGGAACGGAAAGTTATGCATGAATATAATTGAGAAGTATTGAAGTAATTTTGGGCCTTTAAAAATTCTTATCTATCGCAGTGATAATTTAAGATTAACCAGGAATATTGTAAAATTTCCCTGGAATACCTGGAATTATGCTTGAAGTTTTCTTATTTGATTGGCTGGACAGCCTGATTGCGTTCTTACGCACACGATTACATTCTCTGGTTTCTCACTGATCCGACCCCTTCTCTTTGTATCTCTCTCTTCCCCCAACACCGGATAAACAGCTTTTACTGCTTCTCATCCCCCGTGCTGTTTTACATTTTTTTCGAGCTCTTTTCGCTGCCCCTGTTATCGCTTCCCGCCACTATGATTAGGAGCCGGGATTAAGTGGTTTTCTCCACTCCCCACACTGCAAATCTCCTCCACCCTATGAATCCACCCCCAATCTTCGGTCTTCTAAATATCTCTAGACACCCCCTTCGGCAACATTTAATGGCCAAAATCGTGCTCATATGTTTCATTCACATTCCAGTGAAGTTTTTATGGTTACTAGTCCTTAAATCACAATGGTTTTTCTGGCATAAGTTTTAAGAATACCAGAATCAGTAGCTATCTCAGTGTTTTAATCTACTCTCAATATTAACATATAATTAATCCATGTAAGACTTAAAGGCGATATTTAATCTTTCTTCAAGAAGGTAAAAATTTATTCAAAGACGGTAAAAATATGTAAGAGAACTGTCTCAAGCTTCATTTGCGTGCCTGAAGTGCGATTTTGAATGATTGAACTGCTGCGTTCAGGGTTTTCAAAAGCTCTAAACTACGCAATTTAGTCTTCCGGTGCTGCAAGGGATCAGGCACATCTGGGGAAGGAGAGAGGCTTTGGGGGACTTCAGCTCCCCGGAATTTTCCCTTTGCGGAGACCGCACGCTGTATGTTCGCGAAGGAGAGCAATAGCCCAGAGATGCTTATCCCCTAATGCTTGCTTTTTTCGACAAAGACTTGTTTTTAGAAGTTACATTAGACTTTGCCTTCCCCTCACCCGAATCAAAATTCTAGTTGATATGCCTGCTTTTTTAACGAAAGGCGCCAAGGGGACCACGGCTTAACGTCCAATCCGACGGACGGAGTGTTACGCTTAAAATGTTCTCCACACGCCACATAATTCAAGCAGGGATCGGGCAGTCTCTGAAAGTATTCTGCCACCGCCAGGATTTGAACCTGATCCCGCAGAGCAGGAAGCCAACGCCTTAGCTACCAAGCCCGATCCCCGCTAGTAACTATGGGCTATACACATATATGTACACTTGCTATTTTCCGATGGTCCCGGTATCCGATCCATCCTCATATGCACGCTCTACTTCCAATCCTCCTCCTCCTCCTCCTCGTGTCCTTTCTCCCTCGTCGATTCCCCGCACATCATCCACTTCCCGCCGGTTCTTTGCTCCAAAGGCCGCCGCCGACTCGCCCTCCCCCGCGTCCCGTCATGCTTCATGTCCTCGCGTGCAGAAAGGAGGCGCCGAGGTGAGATGGCGGGGAATGAGGGAGGAGGAGGAGCAAGGCATCATGGGACGAGATGAACTGGGGAGGAAAATGGGGTAGGATGAAAGTGGTCGCCGATGTTCTTAAGGAGGATTCACCCAATGTACACCTCGTGAGGATTTGAAGGCCTTGCAATTTTAATTCCAAACATTTCCTGCAGTTTAGGTCGACTAAAAGGACGAAAAAAGTAATGTCTTGAAACAGAATAAAAGTTATACATGGATGAATGTGTTTTAAGCGTTAGTAATTTTTAATATTTCAAAATTAATTTGACACTAAGCCCACATTGCACTAAGATTGGTGATAGCTAAGCAACAGTAAATACACAACAAATACTTGAAGCTCTCATTATAATTTGTATTTTATGAACTTGTATAACATTAAGTAGCACCCTAGGGCCTATTAGTGTACCTACGTGATTATCTCTTGCAATGGCAATATAAAAAAAATACGAGGTGCTTTTTTGATGAATTATGTACATTTGCGCAGTATTTTATGTGAACATATTGAGAGAGCGCATATACACGCCAAGGTATCATTGTGTTAATTTACGAGCAATTCTGTAATAATCTATAACTATGAAGTGTCAACTGGTGATATCGAAAGCTATGTCGAATCCTACTCGTCTACTGGTGTAATTTTATGAAATATTCTATTAATTCTAGTAATTCATTCTTACAAGATAAGTACTTTAGTACGTTGATAACATTTATTGTAGGTTCTTCAGGAAATATGAGTTATCCTTCTCAATTAGAAGTTAATCTACTTGATAGTTGAACGATAGCCGTCTATAAAGCTAGCGCATCTAGTCCCTAGCTGACTTGTAGTCTGCTAATATTTCTTTTAATTAATGCTATCAGTCAACGATACGTCCTATTTTCTTCCTCTCTGCGAGTATTTATTATTATAATTTATTTACTTTCAATAGAACCATGGTGACGGGTAGTAATTAAGAGCTAACCATTCGAGGAAGTTTATAGTCTGAAATAATTACTTCAATTAAGTCGGAAGTTAAAAGAGGGGCATGTGAAGTGACCTCCAAGCGTGTGATAAATTTACATTGAATAGATAAAAATGATGAAGGGGTGTAATTAACCTTCTTCAAATGGAGGAATGAACGATGACGGAGGGCGCTATTTGAATTTTAAATGTATTGAAGTGACAAGTTTCCATTCGGGAAAAAAATCATCTTTGTAATCAATTTCTCGAGACCCACATGCCGTTGGCAACGTAATCACTGCTCCACCCACTCCGCCAAAACTGCCCTTCGAATAAATCAGAGCGAAAATTAATTCTCTGACCGAATCTTCGGTGGCGTTGCGAGGAAAACACTGCAAGAAGTATAAGATTGATAGAACAAAAATGGTTGATGATGATAAATAGATATTACGATCGTTTCACAACCCCATCGGTCGGTCAACCCCTTGGTGTCACCTGAGGATGCAAGCGGGTTATTAAAAAAAGTCAGTGATCGATAAGGCATAATGAAGTCGTAAACATAAAATTGATACGATTGAAAATGTCGTGTTTTCTTGCAAATTTCTATGTACTCAGAGAAAGGTACATTACATTTTACATGTTGACTCGGTTTTTTGTTGTTTTGTTTCGTCATCAAAGATTACGTCTAGGTCTACCGATTAGTGTACGTTTGCGCGGAAAAATTTTCTGTTCATCTAGTCCTGTCCCCCTTTCCTCATTAAGCTCATCTGTAGATCGACATAAGGACTATTACTGGTCATTCTATCCTGGAATGTAGGCTAAGATTGCTTATTTGTCAGTTCCACGCGAACCGCAACCTTAACTCTGAGATTATGAGTGCACAATTTGTAAGCAATAAACGCAGTTGAGTTCTGTAGGGACATTATCTCGAGGAAAAAATCACGGAAATTATTGAAAGAATGGCTAATGTTACCTAAAATTTCACAGCACCATTCATCACAAAAATATGGCTATTTGAATTTTAGGCCAATTTGTAAACTACCCACTTTTTACTAATGTGCACCTACTAATGCCTGTAGACTGTGGGTAGTAAAAAGTAAAAGCTTTACCTGTCACTACTGTGTTAGTAAGCCTGCTGTACTTAAACTCCTTCGTATCCAAAATTACTCTCTGCCTTTCCCATACATTACATAGATTATTTGGATGACGTTTAGCGAGCAAGGCTATAAACATCACGAATATCCTTGAATATGCATACAATAAAGAGTTACTGTGCCTTTTTTCCCATCTTGCACCCTATAGAGCATCGTGGCTTCCATTTTCATTATTTTTCCGTTGTTAGTCGAGGCATTTTTGCTAGTCATTGTTACAGAGGACATCCACTGGAATGTTTGTGAGGTGTTATAAGGCATCCAAAACTTGAACTTTCCCGCGAAAACGTTAGGATGAAGATGCGACGCTAAAATGCGTAAAAACGTTAGTGTTGCGGCGAGGTTTTTTTTTCATCTCTTTCACTTTTCCCTTCTCTCTTCTTTTATCATTTCTTTCTGTCTTCGTATCGGTTTAATGCAAACACATGAAACGCGGTCAAGTTTGCAGATTTAGCAATCGCTTTACTCAGAGATTATTTTTAAACTTTTAGAACTGTTAGCTCTAAGGTAATTTTCTATTGTGAAGATTGTTTTTAACTTCAATATTTTTCCACTCAAGTGATTATGTACCGGGGTTGAGGAGGAAATGAAGCCTCACTCGGGGAAAAATAATTCTCGTAATCGTCCTTCCTCCCATTAACGTCTCAGAATATAGCTGAAATTATTTCTTTGCCGTACTCGTGTTAGTTGAGATGTTTGCGGCCTTATTGGTAATGATTAGAATAATTTTGAATAATTAGAATAACCTTCCTGTCTTCTTGTTCATAATCTTATTTTAAATCTTGTATTTTTAATTTATTTTCATCTTTTTGCAGCAGCGTCTGCACAACTATACAGCTAAGGTTTGGTTTTAATTTCCAATTTTTACCAACTTTTGACATTTTTCGGCAGACCCATTTCTCTAATTTTAATTTATTTTAATTTTTAAGACTTATGTTTACATATTGCGCGATTACTTTCCAATTTTTGAGTATTTATTTTTTTGAGTAAGTCTTACGGGTTGCCCACAGTTAAAGCCTGGTTTATTTTGCTTAATGTATGTATAGAATCTTGAAGGTTTTCTGTTAATTAATTTAAGATTTTTTTGTATTTTTTAATTCCAAAAACTTCAGTGCAATATCTGCTGTTTATGATATGCCATTTGCATTTAAATTTCGTCTCCTCCCCGGTGCTTAAACAGTTTGACCAGTGGTGTGGAATGCGAAACATTTAATTAGTGTGTTCACATGAAGTCACTGGGAATTTGACGTGGGCGTATTTTATTAGGTCGAATTTTATCCATGGAACCTCTCATCAATTTAGATACCGTCTTTTTGTTTTATTCCATCATTCCGCGGAAACAACTGTAATAGCCCTCCAGTCACAATTCCGTCTCCCCTTATACTCCAGGCCCCATACATTCCGAACATCCCTTGTCCCGTGGATCCGCAATAATCCCCGAGGGGGGAGGGCGAGCAGAGTATAGGAATAGTGTGTGCCCTCCGCTCTGCTTTCGTTCCACTCGCCTTCTCTGCTTCCGATGCCGATCGCTCACGCCATCTTGATGATCCGGCATTTGTCCAAGGCCATCCGCTCTGACTTCACCCCTCCTCCGCTACCCCTTTCCTCTCCTCCCATCTCCCCACACCACTCTTCCTTTCCCTGATCATGTCCGCCCCACCCCCGCCTTTCTAAATCCCATTCGTTTCTCCCCTCCCCCTTCTTCTCTCAACCCTTGCTATAACATTTCCCTCACCCCGCGGCTGCTTTTTGTCCCCCCCCCTTTCCCCTCTTTTCCTCTGCCGCGGAAAAGTGATGGCGATGGGGTTGGGAATGGCGGCCCGCTGCTCCCATGCCTCCTTCCGACTCTCAACCTGCAGTCTTCTTAGCAGAGTGGACGCAAAGAGGGTTTCTTACGCTAAGGGGTCCAGCCGTTTGAGCTCACTATGACGGTCGGTTTGAGCCTCAAGTGTTTTTATTATTTTTTATACTCCATGTTTTCAGGGAGGGGTAGTTGGTGGGGTTTCCATTTGCATTCCAACATTATTTTTTATGTGACAGCATCGCGTGGACTATCATTCTTCTGGGTCTTGCCCTTCGACGTTAGTGGCATGGTGGTCATACCGGGAGTAATTGAGAATTAATCCCACCAGTTCAGCTCTAAGGGTCATTGGAACGCGCTAAACTTTCCACCGCGGCAAGGTTGTAACCCAATGAAAAAAGCCTCGAGTGTTATCATGTTTTAGTTCAATATGCCTATTGTGCCATGATTGTACAAGCGTACTTACCCAGGGCTGGGTTTCATATCCTGGTGGTTTTATATAACTAAGAGTAATATTTGAGTTAGATTTTTTGCGTGGCTTTGATTTATGACAAGATTGTCAGTAAGAAGCGATTAGTGTGCAATAAAAATGGGGGAGCAAATGGACGGGTATAACGGCAGAGGAAGTTCTCGGATGACACTAATGCATCAGGTTATGAAATAAGTAGAATAGAAAAAGAGCGTAGATGAGGGAAGAAGAGGGATGAGGGTGGCGTGGAACTAATCACAAGATTTTTGACTGATGATAATGTCGAATAATGACATGAAAGGTGGTCAGTGCCAACGTCAGGAGGAGTGGAATCACTGACAATAGATGTCACCGTTGATAAGAAATCTGCATGTACAACCTAATTATGTATTGCGTATATATTACACTCTGCAGTATTCCCTTTCTTGAAATTTGTCTACCTAAGCACGAAGAAAACCAAGATTTTAGTATGCAGCAGAAGAATAGAAGTCAAGACTAGCATTAAAATTGGGAAGCAAAAACTGATAGAGGTAGATGAATTCGGTTTTTTGGGAAGCAAGATAACTAGTGACGGGAGAAGCAAGAAAGAAATGATCAGCACAATAGCCCAGGAGAAGAGAGCATTCCACCAAAAGAAAGACCTGCTTACAGCGGGAAACTTAAGTATGGAAGTAAAGAAACAATTTATAAGAACCTACATATGGAGTATCCTCCTATACGGAAGTGAGGCATTGACAATGACCGAAGCAGAGAAAGCGAGGATAGAGGCATTCGAAATGTGGTGCTACAGAAGAATGATGAAGATCAAATGGATCGACCGAGTTAGTAACAAGGAAGTCCTAAGAAGAGTAGGAGAGAGGAGAAGCCTCATGGAAACCTTAACAAGAAGACGGAACAACCTTGTAGGCCACATCCTGAGACATGATGGCCTGATGAAGACGATCGTCGAGGGACAAGTGGAAGGTGAGAACGGAAAAGGAATACCTAGAACAAAATATATGGAACAAGTAAAGAATGATGTGAAAGAGAAGAAATAAGTGGGTGTGAAAAGATTAGCTGATAGGAGAACTGAGTGGAGAGCTGCGTCAAACCAATCCTAGGATTGTTGACCAGTGATGATGATGAAGCGTGGTGGTATAATTTGTTTGGATAAGACCCTGGATTAGTGTTTCGGCTGGTACATGCTGGGACATACCTTTTTCCTGTACGTTCTCCACTCAGGTGCTGCTACGTGCGAGTACATTAATTTGCCTGTCCAGTAACACGTCCGGTCCTTTGTCGTCTCGGCGTGATTCGTAGAGGAGTTTCATTACATAGCTGTGACTCTTCACCTTTCCATGCCTTAAATCTTTGTACCAAAAGTTCATTTGAGCCGCCTAGAAAACAGGAAAATGATTTTAGGTGCATTCAATTTGCTTCTCAGGAAATATTATGATATTGTTACGTGATTTTACAGCCACCACCTATGTTTCTGGAAATATTTTCCGTAAGTATTTTGCAGCTATTGATTCGCGGTAGTTATGATTAGAAGCTTATTTAAATTTTGGTATATAAAAGTGAATTAATCCCTCGGTCCGTTTAATATTTTTTGTCATTCGGCCTGTTCCATACCCTTACTTTTCCTCAAAGATGCTTCCGTTTACTACGCACTAAGGTCCTCATTGGATACCTATCTAGTTCTATGAGAAAACCTCTTCATGTCATGGCAAAGTGTATATTTTATTATCTCCGAAGCTGCTCTATATTTCATATACAATTGCATTTGTCGTCTCTTTTATTATATCAATCCAACTCATCTCCCTCGTTCTCTGTCGCCATCATCCTTCCTCCATATGCCATACGGCCAACCCTTCCTCCCACACCCGGCCACACAGGCACACGGCGAGAGCGGAAGGTGCATAATAATCGCATCGTCATCCATCCAAAGCCCCCCTCCCTCCAAATACCGCCAGTCACGCCACCGCGTTACGGAAACCAACCCGCGCGGGATGGGGCGATGTGGTCAGTGTGTATTATTTTCCTCGTTTGCCGAGAGGAAAGGAATAGGTGTGTCTGGGGATTTTAAGCGTTCTCCATGGCCATCTAGTGGTATTGGGTGGAACAGAGGCCCTTCACGAGGATCCTCGGAAGGAACTGCGAAAAATTCAAATTTTTTGTAATAAGCGGGTAGGTCTCCGCTTCTATCGCCCCGAGGTTGGGAAGTTTGCTGTTCACCGATTGGAGGTTGCCCGGTGAGGATAATCTTGCGCTCAAAAATTTCGGTGTATCTCTACCGCTTTAAAGCGATCAGTCTGCGAGGCACCGCACCCACTAGTCTTTTGTTTCCCTTGGTTTTATTCCCAAGCGCTTAAATCCCATTATCTTGAGGTTATATGGCCTTATCATCCCATCCCAGGGCAGGGAGTGTGAGAGCTTAGTGGATAGAGCGTTGGGCCTCCGATTCAATGGTCCGGAGTTCATTCTGTCCAAAGCCTTTGGGCCAATGACGCCAAAATATACTCGGAAAAATTTTGCTCCTTGTTGCGTGCTGGCTTTTCTAGTTTTTTTCATTTCGTACTCTCATAAAATTCTACTCGACGGAATTTCTTTTCAAATCGCAGTTTTTACACGGATAGAGACTAGCTCTCCTTCATGAATTAGTGCGTCATTGGCTTCGTTCGGGATCTGCTCTACCTTAGCCTATCGAAACTAGTTTTCGTGTTCGGAAATGCATTTTCTATGAATTTTCTGGGTATTTTTAAATTTTGTAGCTCTTACAGTCTTGTTTTCCCAAGATATGATTTTATAATTTACCTAGTACTCAAAATCTGAACAAAATGAATATGAAGCGAGAATAATTAGTGTTGCATTTGGAGAATTTTAGTACGCTTATTAGCGATTTTCAGATATTAGGGTATGATTTTTTTTTACATTCTGATGAGAATCAACGTTATAGTTCTCTTTTGTAGTTGGTTCATTTAAATAGTCTGTTCAAATTTTGCTGTGAAATCAATGAGAAAGAAGGTATTCCCTGAGAACAAAAGGCTTCTTGGCTTTGACGGGTAGTGATGCAATTCTTACCCCAGGCATGATTTCTTATGCTGCTCTATCATGCCTCTTTTATATCCATCTAATAAAAATTGGTCAGTCGTAAGTGCAGCATTTCTGTTGTGACTGTGGATCTAGGTATTGGAAATATTGCTGGTGTGTTTAAGCAAATGTACTAATCTTTGCTCGCATTGGAAAGTGGAGTAATTTTCTGAGCCTCAATTCAAAGTACCCTGAGGACTCATGATTTTTTGAAGTTTTTTTATCCTGTCTCATGTTTTATTAGTAGCCATTAAGGTTTTTTTTATTTTCCATCGAAGACAGAATATCATGGTATGAGTACACGGATAAAATTGAGCAATTATTTTTGTGGTGGACAGTCTTCATCAGTCATTCCACGCTCCCATCGCCCTGAGTCGCTGGGAGTACAATTTCAAGTGTGGAAGTATGTGCTCTGCAATCGCCTGTCTTCCATAACTTCCGCTGTCTCATGCGATTCCATGCGAGACCAAACAGGTTTATCCATCATCGTACGTAACGACCATATTCTTTATATTACCTGCTCGGAAAAATTTTGCTCCTTGTTGCGTGTATGCTATTATTTTTTTCTTTTTGTTTTGTACTCTTATGAGTGGCGTCATGTTTTAACTCTCCCGATTGCGGCCAGTGTCTTGTAGGCATTTTTTTGACGTTTTAATTCACGCAGTGCTCTTGTTGAGGCATTTTTTGAGAAATTAATGCTTTTGCATCTTTTATTCATAATTGATGTTTTCAACAAGACGCAAAGAACGCGTGACTTCTTACCCGCTTACACGAAAGCGAATGTATGCTCATTTTGCTGTCGACCTCGTGAAACTGGTTGCGTTGATCGTCGACGTCAAGCGGTACGTGCGTGTTTAAAAAGATTTATCTAAGTCCATAAAGTAAAATTTATACCCTTAATATGAAATTTAATTGCCAATGTGTATGCTCTCTGTCTGGTCTATGCCGTAAAAAAAGAACATAATAACATATGGTAATTTATGTTTTAGTGGTTTTCAAGTATTATTTATGAAACGTATTTACCAGGTATGGCATGGTGATTTCACATATTTGCATACACTTTGACATAGAAGTTTTTTTACTAATTTAATAGTTCGAATGCACGAATAACCATGGCCTAGATAGGGGCAACCTACCCCGGCGGGACTCGAACCCGGGACCTCTTGTTTGGCAGGTGAAGACAGCCCCACCGCCACCGAGGCCAGGTTTTGTTGTATTTACTCCTAATGGCCATTCACTCGGCTTCTGCCTTTGTGTCCAACTGCAGTGCCTAAGCAGTTAATATGTGAAGGTTAAAAATAAAATTACCATGGCGTTCAGTTTAGCGCTACAAGCATGTAAAGTGTAACCGATCGCTTTTGTTAGGGAGTTAATTCCATTTATTCTGTTGGGAGCATTGGGGTAGGTTTGCCTCTGGTAGAGGAGAGCCGCCAGCTCCTGACGTAACGCCCGCGCAAAAGAGCGCCGGCATGTTTCGGAGCAGCATTTTTGAAGCTTCCCGTTGCTCTGCTAGAGCCGCTTATAGGCGGGTCCGCGCGCGCCTAATCCTGTCGCGAACACAGCCTAGCTCAACATAAACCTGCTTGAGGTGGCCGAAAGAACCAGAAGAGAGACTGTTTGTATGCTTTGGGACGAAGTGAGGTAAATGTTAAGTCGGAAAACGATAATTCAATTTGGGCGTTGCAAGCTAAAAAAAAAGCCATTTGTTATGTTTTATTTTTTCTTTCCCTTTTTACTTGTCACGAAAAAAACTTTTATCTGATACACTGGCGGATGACTGTGTTCACTCTTTCATAAATGTTTAGTGGTATAGATGACTCGAAATTACAGGTATTTGAACACAAAAGTGGACATTTAGGGGATTAGTTTTTTTTGTCTTTCAGGGAAGTTATTTAAGTGAAAATATTGTAGAACAATTTTCAAAGTTAGAATGAATTTTCTGGGAATCGTAGGAAATAGCAGCAATGCTCAGAAATAACTGCATTGACTTGAGTCGTCATTTCTTCTAAAATTCTTTGTTTATAGCGCGTTCGTCGACTCTTGTTGACATATTGTATCACATATTTTTATTATCAATCCTAAATATATAGGAATAGGTGCGAAATTTAGTACATTAATGGCCAGTATGTCACTTTTGAGATCAGTAAGTTTTTCTATGATGATAACGAAGGTGAAAAAAATTAATTCCCTCGATAAAAACTGTAAAAATTGCGATATTTTCTCCCTTGTCTGGTCGCTATTTTCTTCTATTTTTCTAGCATTAGAAATGGGTCATAAATTCATGCCGCTACGTCCACGAATCTCTGAGTTTCAAAATGTTAATGTATAGGAAAGAGGCTGAGGCTTTTGAGTGTTAAAAGACAATCTTTATATGCGAGCGTCGAAACCGGAATCATTACGAATGAATTGGAGAGTGTAATTTACTAAGCAAATCTTCATTTTTCCTTAATGAAAATATTGCACAATCTTCACCCAATTTTGTTTCATTTTAAAGGAATAATATGTCATGAAAAAAGACTGGTAGAGCGGTACTGGTATTCCTTTTAACTTGTACGCATTACACAGATCCCGCATCCCGATTTTTGGTGGTTCCGTTTCGACGGAAACTTGGAAGCAGCGATTTGTTCCTTTTTTAACCCTCGACTGCTATCCCACGTCGCGGGCGATCTTTATCCCTAGGGTCTAGGGTTCAGGCGTCTCGGGAAAGAAATCCTCTCGGTGCAGGAAAGTGGCAGTTTGAGATTCCAACCCTGCGCTGTCATTTCTGCGCACAACTTGGACAATTGCAAATTATTCTTCGTCTTCCTTGTTTTTCCTTCTCTCGATCGCTGGGGATTTGTGTGGGGGTCAAAACAACGCCTCTTCCTCGTCTCGTACGTCGACCGCCGTTTACGTATTTCCTCTTGTCTGCCAGCTTTTCTCTATACCTCCTTCTACCAGATATAGCTTATACCAGAAAATTTTGTTGACAATTGTTAGACCTTTCTCACCCGTAAGAGGCCAATGTTATGTCTCGGCTTCTAGAAACACTGTGACATTGAACGACTATTATTTCGAGATAACATACTACTATACCCAATGCTCTGCTTTTATTTCTAATCCTAATCCTCATTTGAATACTCATTACACTGATTAGTGTTACAGAACATCGTAAATAAATGAATATACGTTTTAGAAACTGCGGATTCGAATCCAAGAAACTGAAGAGACAAAAATGGTAATGTTTTCCTTAGGGGAAAAGCCATATCCGATGTAGCTTATTTGGGTGAATTGTGTGTTCTCCCATATCGGAAATTCAAGGGCACTATGAAACCTTCTTGTCTGCTAGGAATATAGAAAACGTCAATCTTACGTAAGAATGGTCTTGCACGCATTATTTCTGAATTCTGCTGGTAGTTAGGAACGTGAATATTAACGAGAGGTTTTCAAAACAGCAGTAAATATTAATTTGTGGATTTATTTCTTACGCCGATTGCATTATCTCTTTTGTATTCTTTTAAATGTTCTACTCATTCTTTAAGAAACCTCTTCGTGAAATTAGTTTTGTCTTTCAAAATCATAAACCTGCACCAATTTAAGTTTGGCAGTGAAATTGGTTTGCTTTATGTACTACTTTTTCATTTTCATATATTACCCAATCGTAATTCTTTTCTGAAAGCACTAGACTATAGGAAAAGAAATGACAACGCATAGTAACGCTACATAGATGATAATCGTTAAACTGCGAAGCTAAAACTTCCGTTTTTGGATGTTACTTCCACACGCTTGATAAAATGTGGGAATATTTTTCTTGTACTCTTTATTAGTTTTTTATCATATAAATTTTAAAGCCGTTGGTGACAGTAATTACTCTCAATTGGTATAAAAAGCGTATTAATGTATCTTCGTTGTTAATTTTTTTCAAAGTCTGGCCATCCGGTAATACGGATAGTATATATATAATTTATTTTAGTGGTTATCTGGTCCTCCAATCGTGAACCAGCCAATAGCTGCAGCCTTCTTCCTCTCTTTATCTTTACTGCCCCTACACCGTGGTGAGTCGTAAATGCCACGGAAGCGCTGGGACCATGGTCAGCAATCCAGACCCAGCTACTTCTCCCCTATCGCTCTGTATCTCTTTTCTCTATCCGCGAAGGCGGTTACTTTACGATCCTTCTCCAAGCTTAGCTCTGTCGTGGAAAAGTGAATCAGTCTTCTCTACACACTAGAACAGATTTCTGTCTCTCTATGCGTTAAATGATCTACATCATCAAACTCTAATATTGCTCAATAGACTATTTCTCAACGCTCACACCCAGAAGGATTGGGGTAATTCGAAGCATGTACTTCCAATTTTCTTTTTTCTTTTTCAAATTTAAATAGAAGAAATTCATTTATTCTGATCGTTCCATGTAATTCTTGTTCTACAAGATTCTAAGGTTTTTATACTTCCTGAAAAGTATCTTCTAATATGCAGGAATTAATTTATATAATAGCGTTACAGTTCAATTTTATAAAACAATTGAAGCGTGTCCTTCAACATTATTTGGCAGTGTGACCTTCAAATTACTCTCAAAAAAATGACATATTCAATCATTCAATCTGTTCATTCAATGCGTAGGTAACCGGATGTGTCTCAAGAGCCTTCTTATCAATTAAGTCTGAATATAGTTATTTTTTAAATGGAACCAATGATTTGTCTGCATATTTATGTGCCAATAATTGTTTATGGCCCTCAAGTGCTTTTCGAGAAGTCTAGGGAATAATTTTGCGATAATTTGGGCGGTAAATTTATCATACTGGCTTCCGTATATGGCCTTAAGACTTTTCAAAAGCAGTATTGTTGAGTGAGAAATACAACTGAGAGCATTTATTACATTCTTTACTTGTAATAGTAAGTCTCAATTTTTTTGGACAGCAACGTATAGATTTGGCAAACCGCATTTGAATACAAATATTCCCTTCATAATCGGCAGGCTATATTCTCTCCTTCTTGGAACTGTGGCACATGTGGCTTCTTTTGAATCGCACTAGCTGTTACCGTTTATTCGTACCATTATTGTTATATTAAAATTTGAAGTTATAAGCGACGTTTTTCATGCTAGCTTCTTTGTTTGGTACTAAAAGATGAGTTTCCATCTGTTTAGCCTAAACTTATTTTGTTTCTTTGTATTTTTAATTTTATAAAATATAGAAATCACGTACGGCTGTACGAATAAAAAGCCTTTTATTAATGCAAGAATTTTTTGAAATGATCGATGCTGTCATCATTCTGTTTCGTGTGAATAAAATTTGGCCTCGTAAATTCAACTTCATTTGGATGAAAGTAACTGAAGAATTTAACCTTTTTTTTAGAATGCATATGGAATTCGTGGAAAAAATATACTTTAGAGTGGAAGAGGAATTCTTGGAGCGTAAAGATATAGAGACAGAGGAAAATGAGGCGGCCCGCCATGAAGGTCTGATAAATTGAAGTTGAGTTGAGAGAACGCCGAGGAATTCAGGAAGTCTGAGGAAATCCGGGAGGTAATCATGAAAAACAAGAGCCAGTGGAAAACAAATGCTAGAGCGGAAAAATTTTGTTTCGTTATTAATAAAAAAAAATATCTTCGCTAATCAAAGAAATTGATGGAAAATGGTATATTTATGGAATGGAATGAATGAAAAACTGATACGGGTTTCTTTAAGAGTCGTGTAGCCCTTAACATGGCTAGTTCAAAGGGAGGAAAAATCATATCTACATTCATTTAATCTTCCATTTTAATCATTCTGATCATCGATAGTAACAGATTATTTAAATTTTAAGACAAGCGTAACTCAATGTATCCCACGCTATCCTTGCAAAAGTAAGTACTGTCTCGCGTCTTTGGATGCTGTACGAGTTAGAGGTGGATTCAGCATCAAATTTGGGGGGCGGTTGTGACCGGGGAGTATGGAATACCCCCAAGAGAGTGGGGCGTTCTCCCGTGTAAATGTTTTTAAAATAAGCATTGATTACGCATTTTGGAGCCCAAAATTTAATTTTAACTGTTAAAAATTGATGAAACTGAACAATTGTAGACATTTTAGGATACAAAAACTATTAAACTTATAAAAATTAAAAATGTTTGATAAATTTAAGGGGGGTTTGGCCCCTGTGACCCCTCTAAATACGCCTCTGGTGCGAGTCATATTACCTTCTATATTAATATATTGAACCCTTAGGACAGTATCGATGGTCTCCCTAACAGGCTACGAAAATATCAACCTGCCCCATCCTTCTTCTAGCACCTTTAAAAAAAATCTTAAACTCATCCCCAGTGGTTATCCATCCTTGCCGAGTCCCAATTTACTCTGGGTCCTGAGACATCCCCCGAGGTAGAAAAAAACCCTCTCAGGAAGGGAGAAGAAATGCTAGATATCTTCTTCTGCGCCGGAGTGGTTGGAAGGGAAGCAGCCAGCGTCCGTCGCCCCCGATGCCCCACTGCAACCCCCGACTCTAGTGTTTTTACGAGCCCTTCTCACGCATCCCCGCACTCTTCCTCATCCTTCCCTAGTTTTTCCCTCTTCGGACCCTTTAACCCCGTTTCCAACATCCGTATGTATTCCATGGCTACCCTCTCCATGCTAATTAATATTTTTCTACGATACTGAAGGAGCATATCTTTGTATGTGATTATAATGATATTTACTAGGGTATTAATATTTTTTGTAGAAGTATAAATATTTTGAGCATTTCCATCAGTTTCGTCATTGATAGCGTATTCCTATAGGTGTCTTCCATCTGAAATTAAATTCCTTTACTATATGTTACCTCGATGAAATTAATCGAAGTCAACTGCGTAATACTAATACTTTTTTCTTGGTTTAGTACCCGAGGCCCAATATTATAATTGATGGTTATTTTACACTTCAAATGAACGAAGGTTTATGTTCTATGCTGCCAGTGTGCATACATGAATTTTTGCGTAGTTCGTCATTTTTGGTTAATTTTGTCATTTTATGTTTTTTTGTGGTACGTTTTTTTTTATATTAACAAGTTCCTTGTGGGAGCGAACGTAGTATGTCACATTCTTTTAGTTCATATTCGTTGCTCAGGTTTGTGATTTTTGGCTGCAATAGTAAAGGGAATCAAATAAAACTTGTCTATTAATGGGTTTGAATTATCGGTTGAACCAAGTGCCCGCTTCTATAAACGAATGATTTACCGTAAGGTGGATCCTGAGATCAAGATAAGTCGGTTAGACGAGTGATTTCCCATAGTAGGACAGGGTTGGTGGAGACGGTAACGAGGTATTTTGGGCGCGCCCCTTTCCTGGTACCCACATACCCCTCGTTTCTTCCCTGTCATAAGACCCTCCGGCCCCCTCTCGTGATGTCTCGTTTGGTCGACACTGCTCTGTGGGATGTTCCCCATTATTCTTCCGATGGCCTCCGCGACCCGCTCTTTCTCCAATGCCTTCTCCTGACCAAGGTGCATTCTCTCTCTTCCGTGTCCCGTCCCACTTTGACTCCTAGTGCCCAGCGAACCGCCATCAAAGGCTGACAAGGAGAGAATTGTATATTGGCGCTAGTGAATAAGAATCCTTATATTAAGCGCAGTTAGGACTAATGACCCAGAAGTTTTGTGACTGAGATATTTCTGAGTTTTGAATATTTCCGAATCGTAAACTCTGATGACAGTGGTAGCTTACATGTTTATTAGGATCATAATAATTACGACTATTTATGCTAGGTATTAATACTTTTTCATATTTCATTTACAAGAAAAGAGTGTCCTTTCAAAGTACTTTCAAATATTAATAGAAATGTATTTCCACTGCATGTATGATAGAAATTTTCCCATATGTATCTGCGTTACTTTTTTTTCAGTGTCATTAAAATATTAGATAACGGAGTATTTACAATTAGATGAAAATGAATCAATGATATCATTTCGTATCTTGATTGTTCAATTCTATTAGTCACGTCATTTTGGCATTGTACCGTATTATCAAGATGTGCTGACAATGGTTAACCATTAAGGATCGTTCAAATCATTCTGATAAGTGTGGAATATTGTTTGCTTTTCTTGTGTTGACTACTCCACTAGGTTACGAGATTTTCTGGTCGTAAGATTTCTGCTGTTTTTGACTTGGCAGTCGAGCTCTCCCGACTATCATCTATAGCAAGATTTATGAAACTAAAAACAACTTCTGGTGGCGAAAAAAACTAAGTGTACGCCATAATAGGAAAGGAGCAATAGAAACATCGCAATGCTGTATACGTCCTTTTATGTGGCATGTAGCTGTTACAAAGATTTTTATCTAGCAAAAATATGTTGCATTGCAGTGACTTTATTAAGTGCGGATTATTTGACGTTTTGACGCATGTAATCATAGCTTTTTCATGTTTTCTCCTTTGTCGACTCAGTTTTATGGCTATTTCTCTGTCACCTCAAAAATTTTGTGAGCTCCGTGTAACCCATTAACGACTCTGTATGCTTATATGTATTTTTGATGAGAGTTTCTTCTATGACCGAGATAGTCAATTATTAAAATAAAATAAAAAATATTCGTCATGAGTCAACCTTGGTTTTATCGTACCATTCTATGCTAATGTATCTCCTTTTGATACCTACAAGCACTGATAAGGATAATTGAAAGTCTACGACAGAAACACTTTTTGCCAATATGAAACTAATCTCATTCTCCCAGAATCCCTTGCTTAAATGTTTCTACTGTTGATCTTCTCTCGCATTTGTTTCATGAAATTATTTCAAGTAAAAATAGAAATAAATAATTTAGCTGGAGTATGGGGAAACTTGATTCTCTTGGCAATAGGTTATTTTCCTGTATTGAGCATTCCGTATTGACAGTAGCAGTTTGCCTCTCCGTTTTGGTTTCTTTAATCGGTCTTCGTGGCAGTGGGACGGAAGCTTCAAAAGGAATCGAGTTTCTCGTCCACAGCTGCTGCGTTTAAAAGGGAGTGGGGAGAGAGGTTGAGACGGAAGAATCTGAAGGTGAGGATTGAAAAACTTCGGGAAAAGGGAAAGGTGGGAAGAATGCGAGATGGAATGGTGGAAGTTGAAGGACGGTTATTGGGATGACGTAGCCAAGCGATAATCTTCTATCCTCCGTATTCCAATGACATTAAATTGCGCTTGAGAGGTGGCAATAGGGAAAATCTCGAAAATAGTAATCAGCTAATTTGTGCAGTATTACGATCTGTTTTTCTGTGATCGAGTTTATAATTTCAATTAATTTACGTGAAAATTTACCTCTAGCGCAGACGTATAGTGACTGCGGATTTTGGAATGGGGCCTTATGCTAAAATTAAGCAAAGAACTCATAAATATTATAAATTATGATGGAAGTAAATGCATAATAATCGAGTAATTTTTAATATTTTTCAAACAAGATATATTTGTGCTCAATCGAACCCCTTTACATTTTTTATAAAATCGGATAATAAATTCGTGTTACTCTTGGTGGTTTTAAATTTTAACTTAAAACACCCAACCCCCACCTCCTCCGTCTGAGCCAATGATTTCATCACGCGGTAATCCAATAAATTACAGTTAATATTAAAAAGATAACTAGCAATGGATAAGTTTTCGTGGGACTAGCTATCATCTGCTGCAGGATTAGGTAGCATTTCCTTTATCTTAGCCACTAGCTCAGGATTTTTTTATTATTATTAAGCGATTTGTTAACCTAACTTTCAACAAAATGGGAACTAAACCTTTTCTTTGCCTGCAAAGAGCAATATATTTGCTCAAAGAGTCCATAGTCTTCCTTCTACCGCTCGTGACTTCGTGAAATCTCGTCTGATCTTAAAATGTTTTCGTCATTTTACATCACAACTTATCCTACTGATTAGGTAATTAATTTTATCTTAAAATAATTGACGTGTATTTTAAGGGTTGTGTTACAATCACTCCGCCCCGAACTGATAAAAGGGAAGTGAGAAATTTATCACTGGTTAAACATTTTGTTTTGAGCCATCGTGGACCCTAACATTGGAACCCCTTTTCTGTTCTTGTGCCGTCGTCGTTCCATTCAAGGATCTGTCACATTCTTCACTGTAAGACGTACTTTATCGCGCCGCAATCCCTTACTCTCCTGTCCAATTACCCCTCATGTTCTTTTTCCCCACGGATGGACAAACATTCTTCTAGGAACAGAGGACTATAATGAATAGCATGTAAGTAGGGAAACAGGGAAAGAGTTTAACAAAACATTTACTCGAGGTTTATTTTATGCGTGATACTAGGTAGACTGGAGGATAGGAAGCTTGCGGCATGGGTAGGGAGGGTTTGTGAGAAACTGACCACGAGAGGACAATTACAAGAGACTAAAGAAAATACCCAATCCTATTTGAGGACAGGAGGGAAGTAGAGAGAAAAAAACGTTGCTTAGTTAGTGAAGTTTGTTTGTCGCCTACGAATCTGAACAGGAATAGGTATCGAGTTAATGAAATGGCTGAAATAATACCTTCCTTCTTAAAGTTCGAATTGAAGGAGTGGTTGATACCTTCAGGTGGAAACTATGACCTTTAAGGGATGATGTGGAATCATCAGATGTTGGGACGGTATCTTGAAAAATGGGACCATTCTCAGCATGCTGAAGCAAACACTGAGGTTCTATGCTCTTTTTTCATTTATCCTCTCCTCTATCCTTCGTTATTATACGCCTATTTACTGGCATTGGTATTCAAATTAGAAGGTATTAACCGAAAGCGAAAGGCATTGGCGCTGTTGAATAAGGAATGGTTCAGAAAAATCGGCGTTGAAGAACGGCACAGGGGTGGTGTATACGTTGCGCACATCCGACAGGCGTACCCTTGTAGTGTTGTACTACATAGCTTAGAAGTTGGGATCGGGACTTCTTCAGAAAAAATCTCCATTTCTGTCAGAAGTTGAGTCCATCAGAATGGGAAGCATTGTGGAAAATTGCAAGTCATTGTTTCATTATGAATCAATTCCACTCCATCTCGCTTGATTCCTCGAATTTTATCATTAGTTTTTGCACTATCTCTCTCCTACTTATCTTTTTACGGAAAAATATTTAATATAGGTCTTCCGTGCTTTAGACAAGGAAGAAGTAGAGCTTATATGGGGAATAGCCAATACGTTTCGACTCAGAGGATTTTTAGAAACATTGGGGCACTTCAAGGAAGAGTCGCAATGTACAATATGATTTTAATGTGAATGCATTATATGATTATATTGATAGCAAATATTTTTGATTGAAAATACGAGAATATAAAGTTTAATCGAGGCACATTAAGTGGCTTGAAACAAACAGCTATTCTTCTAAACTTAAATTAATTTAGCTTGGCATAAGTATGGAGTTTAATGCTCAAAAAGACCGTCCTTATGTTACAGTATCTTCAAACGGCGTAGCTCGACTTAGAAAAGTCCGTAGTTTAGTAAAGCTCAAATATCTTTCAAAATTAACGAAAAGAAAAAGTTATGTCCATCTAGAGCCATTTTAATTAGGGAAAGTCATCGAAAATTCGTTTCCACGATTGACGCGATTCTGCTGTGATTGAAGGGATAGGCAGATCATTTATAAGTTCGGCTCAAAATTGATCAAGTGGCTTGATTGTGAACCAAGCTTTAATTATACTCTTTAAATCCTTACGTTTCTGGCAGTCGATCTATGCAATATGTATAAATGAGATTATGCCCTCCTATTTCTAACTCTTAATATCTACTCCCTATTGGCTCACACCATCTGCCATTCGTCTTCATCCCCATAATCTCCC
The DNA here is from genome assembly GCF_921293095.1 of Ischnura elegans. NCBI lineage: Eukaryota > Metazoa > Arthropoda > Insecta > Odonata > Coenagrionidae > Ischnura > Ischnura elegans. The sequence continues at coordinate 70,267,378 of NC_060250.1, forward strand.
GACTCGATCCGAAGTACGACACCCTTATTTTGTCTCCCCGTTTCACTTGTTTCGATGCCTCCTCTCTCATCTGTCGTAAATCCTCCCTCTCTCCTTCCCCTTTCTCCCTTATCCCGGCCTGCTGAGGAGCGTCCCTCTCACCCTCTTCCTCAATTCCATCTTTCGTTGTCGTTTTTTCTTGGGGCTTGATAACGGAAATGACTACTGGCTCTTTCAATGGGTTATTAACTTAATTCACTTGAAGGACCATTCATATCATAAAAATTGTTGGAAAACGAAGTTTTTGTGCCAATCAAGATGTTGAAACATCTCTTTTTATGCCTACCTGCGGTGTGTAACAAACGTTTTTGAGTGTATCCAACAAACTAAGCATTTTTTTAGACTCTTGATTGCATGTAGGGACACTCTAGACTCTGTGGTAGTTATCCTCACCTAAAAGTATTTATTTTGCGTTGCCTGTGTAAGGGTAAAATATTATTAACCTTCAAGAAATATTTGTGCTGCGAAAATATGGGAGAAGAAACATCGCAGAGATGCTTGATTTTACCTCTTTTATCCTAATGTTTGAAAGATAAGAATAAAAAGGGATTTTTATATAAAGTTAAAGTTAACTCATTCTATTATTTCCAACCCGTTGACTTCTCCGTTATAACGTTCACGATTAAGTCTTGAAGACTCAAATATCACGGTTAATTTTGATCATCATACGGCAATCTCGCCCGTCGTTCTTTTTTACAGCTTGCTGTGTGGTATCACCGTCTAGCCATCAATTCATCTTACGTCCCTACACGCTGGCCGTTTGTACGCCTTGAATTTAAGGGATCTTTGGGTATCCAGAATATCCTCTCAGACCGTCCCTCCTAGAAATATTCTATCTTTATTCCCAGGATCACCTCTCAAGTCTATTTCTTCCTCCCGGCAAGCGAGACCTCAACAGTCCCTCGCCGAGTTTTTCTCGTCCGTAAAAGGCGATAAAACGGGAGAGACTTGTATCTCTTGGAGGTCATCCTTTCCCTTTCGCCTTTGAAGTCACCTCTCTTGCGCTCATATGTTCTAGTCTTCTCAGTCATCCATGAGTCTTGAATCATTCCCTTCTTCAGTTAAGCTATGATTTTCAACGGCCAGAGAAATGCCTATATTTCGTGCTGCTTGGTCGCTGATCTAACAGAATATGTATATATTTTCTCAAACGCATGCTCAAATAATACTCCAAAATGTTTAGCCTTAGAGTACATCAGCTAGCTACATATGTCGTGCTTTGCTATTTACTTGTTCTCATAGGTTTCTTTCCTTAGCAATATTGCACACGCTATTGGCTCGAAAATTTAGAATTTAATGATATGACTTAAAATTTTTATATGATAGGCTAAATTGTTACGATTTTTGGATCAATGGTAGGTATTCTTTCGCTTCTAATAACGATATGTTGTTCCTTTTCATACAATCCTTATGTATATTTATCAGCTTTAAGATAAGGTTTACTACAAAAATCATATATCATATAATTTTTATCAAGTCCTATTGAAGTTATACTCTAATCATATGCTACCATATGGCTTGGAAACTAACTCAGGGATAGTACCCAACAGGAATAGTATTTTACTTACAAACCTTTTTCGGCCTTATAACCTCTTTGAATGATTCTTTTTTGCATAAGGCCCATTTAGGTATTAATTAAATTAAAGAGTGAATTCAGTGTGGGAATGGAGACAGGCCGGGATGATTCGTATAATCTGACGGGAAACCTTCCTTAACTGGTCTATATTTTTTTAATTATAATCCGTAGTGGAACCTATTTAGGGAGAAATATTGATAAAAAAGCGTATGGGTTTTCATGCGTTAAGCGTTATGCAAAAATACAAAGCGTTATGTTTCATTTGTGCCTTTAGAAATTTAATGTCGAGGATAGCATAAGAGGTACCACAGCGGCGCTCATCCCGTCACACACATTTTGGGAATTCCCGTCTCATAGGAGTCTTGGGCCACGGGTCTCTCAGAGGCTTTCCGCTTTATGAATTCAAGTTTTACCACCAATTTCTCCCCCACCCTCCCTCCCAACCTTCCCCTTCCCATAAAAGTGATGCCAGCCCCCGCTCCAGGGGGTGAAAGTGGCTCTCTCTTTCGGTGGCAGCGCCGCCATGCCACGTCGACACCCCTCCCCTCATCCGCCGGGTTAGACTCGTTCCGTGGGCGATTTTATACCTTAAAATTCGATATCTATCGGAAAACACTCGATATGCTCCACCGTCGGTGTTGGATATAAAATGATGGAAATCGATTGTCTATGTAGCCGATGATAGCCTGCTCGTGCCTGGATGATTTTTCTCGGTTTCTTAACCATGTTATTTGGCCAGTCGTAAGCAACGTTTTTTTTAGATATTTGGATCTATCCTCATCACTAAGGTAAATGCAGAGTAAGGGAAATGCTTTGCTCTGATGATGAACGACAAGGACCTCGAAACGTGAGCCGTCATAGATCGACTTATCGGGTTTAAACGTCATGTAAAAGTTCATAGAGTTAATACTCTTAGAATCAGGTCTGCAATATCCATGCGTAAGTCCATATTAATCGATTTTCGATATTCGTCGACTACCGGTCTTCGATTTTCGATCAACAATGGATCGATCTACGAAAACCAGTCCAAATTGGTCCATTGTTGACAATCAGTTGATCATTTTCTATATTATCATCGAAATTAAGTGTAAATATTGATAATTTCAAGTTAAAAATTTTCAAGGAAGAATTGCTATAGAAATTAAAGTTGACAATAATTTTAGGAGTGAGCATGTAGATCAAGGTATTGAAAAACAGGAAATTAGGATATTAATTTGGATACTCGTATCTCTAAAAACTTTATCGGTATGAAAAAACTAGCGCACCAACTCCGAAGTGGTGTCAACTGGTGAAACGCGCAGACTACAAGCATGACGCAACATGTAGTGGTACAACTTGGACGGGACCAAAACCATAGCTTATAACCGATCTTGAAGGTCACCGTCACATGGTTGAAGCATAAAATCAATCTAAACAATTGACCATGGTTTTGATGATTGAAATCATCGAACACTCAAAGGGGACTGCATAGCCGTAGTTCGTCCCGTGGAACCTTAATTCATCCTGCCACTTCGTTCGCTATTTAATGGGTTATCAAAAAAATGCCCAACTATGACCTCAGAGCGATCCATTTATTCCAAATGCTTCCAATAGAGTATTATCTCTCGAGTATTGAAAAGCTATGAATTCGATGAATTTTATTATCTCGGTTATTAGTTTTTCGTTGACAGCCCGAATTTTTGCTTATTTCTCCGAGATATATTTATTGCTCTGCTGTCAGCGTCGCCAAAGTCGACAGTTAAATCCAATCAATGTATCTACCAACCAAATGTACGTGAATTGCAATGAGGAAAAAATTTCCCTTGATCGGGAATCGAACCATGGAACTTTTCGGGCCACTGCGCAGACCACTACGCTATCCAGGCTCCTGAACATCTCTGGCAACTTTATTACCCAGTGTATAAAGTATTTAAGTTACAGCACCGACTGCAGAAACCTCTTTGTAAAATTGGTGAATGAAACCATGGAACAAGCTTACGTTGCTCGTCGGGCGATGTATGGCGGAGAAACAGGAGAGTTCTCTTCTGAGAACTCGCCTGCCTGCCCAGATTGCTTTGCTTACCTTGAGTCCATTCTTTCTTGTCCGGTTCTTTGCTCTCTCCCCTCTTCGGATTTTAATTTTTGACTATGTTCTCCTCCTCTTCTCTCGGGAGACGTGCGTTCTCTCGAGATGGCGTCCGTCTGTTTCCCCACGTGCTGCGTGTTAGTCCCCATGGGTCACCATTATTAGTAGGCCCGGAATTAATGTTTTGGAAGAGATAATGGCATTTCAAATTAGTTCTTCATCCAGGTAACTTATTTAATTTTTCTTTGGTATTAACTCGGTCATTTGGCCCATTGTAATCGACGTTTCTGGATCAGTAACGAGCTGGGAGGGGGTTATAGAAGATCTAACCCTTCATCTCTCCCCCCTCGAAATATTTTGGAAGATATAGTCAGGTATACCCACTCCAAATGTACTCCTCGTAAAACTCTTCTGAAATACAACTCTTTTCGCGTTTATCCTCCAAAATAATTCTGGATTAAACCTTTTCCCGAGATAATGTAATTAAAAATCCCAACGAAATTTATGAAAAATAATTATGCTAGTTGTCGTTGGCATTATTATTTTTCAATTTAGTCATTCATATTTTCTTGAGAAATACTTTCTTAGAGTAAAAAGTGTACATGCTTCGGAATGGTTCTTTAAACATATTTCTTTTTGTTGAAGAAGATCTTCCTCCTTCCTAATACCAACATCAGGTGCCCTTCGGTGACAATGTCATGATCTTTAATTTGAGTTTCTTGTAAAGTACTTAATCCGTAAAATATGTGAGCTTCTTCTAATGATGCATTAGTTACTGAAATCATTCAGGTTGTCGACATGAAAAGGCCTTGGTATTGGTGGGGTAGAGACCTCACCATTGGCCGTGGGTTTATTTACCGCAGGAGTAGTTTAAACTGTTCCTGGGTGATGGTTTTTTTGTGCATTTTCAAATGAATTTGCTCGAAGGAAGGACAATAGATGAATGAGAACAAAAAAAATAAAAAATACATAGGTCCACGTAAAGTTCGTCTCTGGGTACGATTCCGACGTTGTTCTACTTATTACGTATTATTCTCGTTGGCCTTTTGATTCTGAGCCCGCATTTAGAGCTCGTGTGGGTGTGGTCCTTCAGTTGGGGATAATGCATTCTCTCCATTCTTATCCGCCCGCCGAATGTTGAATTTAGGTCGGACCACGTCGGAGACAGTTTTGGTTTTGATCTCAGAAAAGTATTACCTGTTGTCTGTTGCGTCACGCTCGTCTTGCGAACGTACCAGCATAATACCCATCTCAATTATACCAATTTTGTTGGATAGTATTTTCATTCTGCTCAGTGGTCTAAACTTGGCAGACGAAAAATTTATTTTTAGTTAGCAAGTAAACATTTGTTTCTCATCCGGATTTTCTTATTTTTCTCGCCTGACTTTTCATAGAGGTGTGATATTTTGAAGTGCATGTCTGAGCCGAGAAATGCCAAGTTGGGTCTAGAAACCTCTGAATAAATAGGCTAATATTTTTACCAAGCCACCGCTATTGACGATGAGGTCATAGTGATAGAATTATCCAATAATTATACCATTTTTTTTAAGTACCAGGCTAATAGATTTTTCTTTGCCTTTCGACGACGACAGTGAATTTTGTTAACTGTGCGCCTGCACGCGAGTAGGCTCATGGCTTAGAGTGGAGCGAATAGTCGGGACTTCCTTAATCGCCTGATTACCGATGCTAATAGTGAATGTAGAAAATTTTACTAGATCACGTGATCCATCGATGTTCATAACAAAAATTAAGGCTACATGACGTACAGAATAGGCTCTAGATTTTCCTATCGAAATTTTTTCCTTCAATTTCAGGCGTCACTAATTTAATTCCTGTAACATATTTTGACTGCTGCTACAGCATTTATTTTCTACTATTTCTGTAAGCATTATTATTATGACTATGCTGCATTTTAATCAGAATGATTTTTTTCGTTTGATTACACACCTCATATTTTTTGTAAAAAAGCAATTGCGAACATTATTTGAGTCGATTTATACTTCAAAAGGGATTTTTATCGAGTACTTAACTGGAACAATGGCGAACAAAGGGTGACTTCATAGCGGGTCCCGAGCTCAATTCCACCGTTAAATGTCATTGTATCGATATTATCTTTTGTTCTTAAAGTATTACCGACCGCATATTGCCACAAATTAGAAGTAGCTGTTTACTATGACGTGTATTACTCTCTCGAGACGACGCATGTTGCTAATGCTCTCTGTTGCTGAGGAAGCGCTTTCCAATGCGACTCTTTCATGTAATAATGGGAAAGTTGAAATTTGTCTCGATTGATGGAGATAATGCTTTCCGTCGTCATCTCATCGTCCCATTTAATCACGCCTCGGGACGGGAAAAACGCTCACTGCTCCACTGACGCTCACCTTTCTTCTCAGAATTCGCTCTTACTCTCGTACTTTCCCTTTTGGTAAATAGTTTTCATTTTATCGTATTTTCCGTATGGTTCCCCCAAAACAATATATCCGTAGCAGGTGAAGATGATTTCTGGTGTTGTCTTTTCATATGGCGGAATTACAGTAAACGGCGATTGGGAGTTGGAATTGTGGAGGAAATAATTCATAAGGAAAATATTTTGGATGCGGTACCACATAGAGTTCAGAGGATCAAGTAGTATTTTTATTGTGACTTCTCTTAACAACATTTTCTCGAATTTTTTGGCTAGGCCTTTCATTATCATCAACTCAGTTATAATAGTTACCATCCCGTCATCGCCTCCCCGTAATCGCCGCTATTACTATGCAACTTAGAATGCAAGATGCTAGACTCCCATCGAGTTGATAGCACCAAGTACCCAGAGGATTGACTGTAATGCATTTTTTATGATATTTAAGGTATTTATAATTCCCTATGATACTTTTTGTTTATAATTCGAAATTCATGGCTGAAAGTTTCATAGGGGCATTAGGTATGCATGGGCTCACAACGGTGCGCAGTATTATAATAGATAAAATCTTCTCGAGTTTGACAGAGGCTGTTTAAGGTCAACGTTTCATTGATAAACTCCATCGTCGTCAAAACTGACTTCGTCAGTCTTAGCCCCGATGATATTATAGTATTATAATACCATCGGGGCTCACGATTCGCAATCCGAAGTCCGCGAATCAAGTGCTTCTATCTTTGTGGTGGTTCGTTTGGCTGTGACCGACATTTCGCGCTCTCGCGACTCAAAACCAACTCTCCCTCTCCATTGGCGGATCAATTGTTTTTTGGCCGCGGTTCCCGGTATGGGAGGTTGTGGAGGAGGTGGATATCGCGGGGTGGGAGGCGAGAGAGAGAGAGTGTTCAGGAGGGGAAGGGGGTTGGCGGTGTAACCCGTGTGTCCCACTGTCCTCTTTTCTCGCCGTGGCACGATCTCTCTGCCTAATGCTCCCCACCTACTACTACTCCACCACCGCCCCTTTTATCTCCTTCCTCCCCTATCACTCTCTCTGTCTTTACCCTCCCCCCCTCTCTAGGTGCTTTGTCAGTCTAGGGCGGAGAGGAGAGAGTAGGAGTCTTTTATAAACCTCCCGCCCCCTCACCCCTCTCTCTCTCTCGCATCTCTTACATCGTTTGAATTTCGCTTTCTTCAGAGCTGCTGCACGTTCGTCCAAAGCGGTGGAGACTCCGTCCAGACGCCTTTTTTTTCTTCGTGATAGTCTTTGCCCTTTACGCCTCTCATTTTTGTTCACTTTTTATCGTCTTTTTTTCTCCGGCAACCTCCCTGACAGGATCTCATCTATTGACATCATCATCTAGCACTAGTAATCTAATCACTTTTTTCCTCCAAAGACGTCTGGAGAATAATGGTAGAAGTTCTCTCTCTTTACTTATAAGAATAAAAATAAAAGACTTTAGAAACTCGCATTGTACAGGGTTTTTCAGGAGGAATGTGCAATACTTCAGGAGTTGGTAGAGGAAAAAATTATTAGCATATTCAGTACATAAACATGGGGTCCCAACTCCTTTGTTACTGAGCTATGGGAACGCAAGTATTTTTGGCATGCACTTTGTAGTTATCATGAAAACGGTTTTCTTTAGTATACAACCTTTTCGACATTTAACTCAATACTCTGGATTTTTGAAGACATTAAATAATTAAGTTTGGAAGAAAATATACGATTATGATTTTTTTAAATTATCTTTGAGCTCAATTAATTGAGAGCTTTGAGCGAGTAGAAACAATACGATTGCGTAATCTCACACATTTTTATATTTACCATGAAAAAAATTTTTCTTGGTATCCAGGCATTTATACATATTATTTAACACACTGGATTTTTGGGCGTTGAATTTTTAACGATTTTTAAGGGCATGAAATAAACAAATAATGACGACAGGATTTTTAAAGGGCACGTAATGGCACAATCTGATGTATGCACGTAGTGACAGTCAAAATTGCGTCGTGTAAAGCGGCGAGTGGCTAGAACGCAAGTGAAAATGCATGGAGTGTAATGGCATAATATCTTCTGTTCTAATTTCGTCAATTCGCGCTATTGCTATCGCGTAGATGCAATAATGAGACATTAATTCTGTTCAAACCTGCGCAATTACGTGTAAAACGGCCTTAACACGGTTCTCGAGTAAATGCTAATATTCCCCCTCCCATATTCTTTACCATTAGTTCCACTTGGCTCCTTGCAGTTATCGCCGTGAATGATTATCCAGCCTAATAGATGTTTTATTTGATTCTCTGGATTTTTAAGGACATTAAATAATTAAGGTTGGACGAAATTGTGCGTTACAATAGGGTAGTTTCCTTCATCAAAGAAAACGAAAGGAATTGATTGCGATTCGTTACCCACCATTAGTGTATTCATAATAGACAAATTATTTGGTTTTTGAAATACCGGTTTTGACGAATGGCAAGGGTCAAATTTTATCCTCATTTGAAAAAGGCCAGATTGGCGCCCATGCGATTCCACTCCACGTGACGTCACAGGGACCTAGTTTCTACACGAGAGGATAGGAGTTATACATCGTCTGAGGTTACCAATGTATGCATGAGGCACAGAGCTCAGGGAAACATGTCTTAATAATCACCTATTAAAACTGGCTTAGGTCGGAAAGTTTTCTTCGTTTGATAAGGTTTTAATAAACCTTTTTAAGCCAAGCGCTACCAGCCAGCAAGGTACTCATCTACCCGCTAGCATCCTGCGTCCTATCAGCGCTCAGAGCCTCGATCAAGGTCACCTCACAAGGCGGGAGGGGGAACCAGAAATGCGTCGCACGGACTTTTTCCCATCATTCCTACTTACGCGTCGCGTTTTCGCGCGCTTGAAAATTTTCACTTTTCATTTAATCGCGAAAAATAGATATCGTCATTTAAAAATCTAAAAGCGTGAAATACGTACTCCAGGAGTAGTAATCTTTCAATTTAGGGAATAAAAAAAGAATAGGAAACCACCCTATTGTCTGAAATAATCTCAAAATGTGTGAGATTGCTCACTCGTATTTTTGATACTCGCTCAAAGCTCTCGTTAAATTAAGTTTATAGAAAAGTTCGAAACTGATTGACTATTTTAAACCAGAAGATGTGAAAGGTTGGAACCCGGGTTATTAATACACGTTCGCTTATTCCATTTATTCATATTAGGGTTTCTCAGCAAGGCTCGGAAAGGTAAATAGTATTTTTTTTAATTCACCGAAGACGCCTGTGAAACTTCTCTGTTTTACCAACCTCATCAGTCTTTCATTTTCTTGCTAGTTCCTAAATATATCTTTATGCTGCTGATAAGTGGCAAATCGTTATTATAGTACGTTCTCGCTGGTAATGACGAAGTTAGGTTCTTCCAAATTTTTAGTTTTCCTATTCTTGTTGTTATTTAAACGAATCGCAAACTCAATGCGCGATACGCGAAATTTTACTTTCATGAATTCAGTTTTTTAAGGAAAACCCTCTCCCTGTTTGATTTGGCCCACTGCGAAGAAAAAAATCTGTATTATCGTGTTTAAGCTCTTTTTTTTTATTTTGACCGTGAGATTTTGTGTGATTTAATAGAAAAATTTTCTCGATAATATTATCCGCGGGTTGTAATCTTTTTAGAGGGTGCGAAGTGGTTTATCTTCACTCAAAATCGTCCACGTAAGTGCATTGTACAGAAGTAACAGCAATTTGGGACATTCATGCGCAAGATCGTGATAGTGATGCAAACGCATAGAAGGGGTGGATATGCATTTCACCTAAATGAAAATTGACATGGAATCATATGACAGCATTAAAATCGATGTACAATTCTTGCCCTGCCCGCGTCATGTTCTTGCCCTGATGTGAGTTATTTCCTTGTAATTTCATCCGCTAGCATAAGTGGATGATAAAACATGGAGGTAAGCAACACATGAGCGTATTTTGTCGAGATAATCTCTTCTTACGACTGTTTTTAGCTCTATTATAATATATATTTTTTCTTTTTTCTTGCCTTTTTTGGCATGGTACCTGATGAGTTGTCGCAACTAGTCGAAAAATGAGTTTTGTGATCATTGCCGAACAAAATAACAGCGAACGACTAATTCCATCGCGCAGTGAAATTCCTTCCTTTAAATTGCCCTTCTCAGGCCGTGGTATACAACAATGCTTGGGTTGCGTAACGTGACCAGAAAGATGATTTTTCAGAGACAACTTTCGAGACGGGATCTAGGTCGTCGGATGAATGTGGCTCACACCGACTCATTCATGTAACTTGAGAGAAAGGTGAGGAGCTCTCTAAAGAGGACGGGAGTGAGTGAGCGAGTGAGTTACTAGCACCCCCAATATGGGAAAGAAAAGAAGAGCGTTGCGAAAAAAAATGAAAAGGAACCGTTTCGGGAGTACTCCTACTAGAGTGGGAAAAATGCGAGAGACATTTTGGTGAGAGTGTTTGAGGGAAAAGTATGGAAAATTGAGACACCCCCATCCCTCGGAAGGGGAGCGCGTGTGTAACTTTCATTTTTACTGCTCCCCCCCGAAAACTCTGGGTGCATTTTCAATGGGTGATGCCGTGCCCGAATTTCCTCTTCTTTTAAAAAAAGGGAGGGGTCCTAACGGGATTTTTCGCTTTGCTTTGCAAACCCTTCTGCTGTCCACCTGCCTTCCTTTTCCTCCCGTATCCCTGGAGACTAGATGGAAAAAGGGTTGACGGATGGGACAGCCCCTGTGGCATTTGCAGTCTGCGACCCACAGCCCTTGAAATATGGTCCAAAGAGCGTGACCGTTCTTTCCCCTCCTCCACCTCCCCTCCTCCCCACCAACTACTCCTTAATGTGGTCACTGAAGACGGGGCTGGCGAATGTTGTTCGAAGTGTGCCCCTGTGCTTGTGCTCGGGTTAGGGAAAAAAGGCATTGATTTATTGTGATTTGTCGGAAAATGGTTCTTCTTTGCCTTTGCAAAAAATAACACAAGTTATCATCTCCACAAAATGCACCTAGTGACCCTTATTACCGTGCTTTTCTTTATTTTGCGTCTATTCGGTTTAACCATATATTTAAGTTTGATCTCTATCCTTGGCGTTACTTTTGGTCGTGTTTATAATGAGTTTAGTTAAATGACGTTATTTTAAATAAATGTTATCATCAAAAAATGCTCCCAGTGACACTTATTACTGTGCTTTTCTTGATTTCTCGTCTATTTGGTTTTAAGAGATGAATAAGCTTGATCTCTATCGTCGGTGTTAATTTTGTTCATAATGATTATTCATCCGTTTTCTTTCAGTTTTACGACGTGGTGAAATCTTATGTAATTTGTGATTTAAATGCTCATATGTTTCCAATCAACGAGTACTGAAGTTGAAGGCTTGAGTCATACATTGACCAGGTTCCAAGTAGCTTAATTGGACTTAGTTCATTGAATGATGAAATGAAAAAGAGACATTTTTATTCACCAGAAATAGAAGACATTGCCTAAAATTACGCGCCTCGACTTTTCCTTAAGAATGAGATACTGAAATTTTTTCTCCTTCTTATTAAATAAAAAAATGGCAGTATGCCAATCGAATTAATGTCTTCCATTCCCATAAAATCGTACTAACTTTGTAGCACCTATCATTTTTGGATCCATGAAAACATTAAACCGAATTGTGTAATTTTTTGTTAAAAAATACGCCTTTTGTATGCTAAAAATTAATGCAATCATCCCTCAAACGCTCAAAAATCTTGAAAACGAAAGTGAACGAAACGTATGCCATCGCGAATTTAGGTCACGCATTTACCTCACAATCCATATCCACGGACTATGCCAGCCTAAAGGAGTGTATTATAGTGGGTAGGTGGAAACCTACGATTTGCTTCACTTACGCCAAGCCACGCCGTGCGATTCAGGAAATTCTCAGTATTGGAAGGAAGCCAACGCGTATGATACACATCTGCACGGTCTGCATAACGAGGGGTACCACTGATTTGCATCAATTATTCCGCTGGAGATTTACAGGTTGTTTGAAATCGCACTGCGTTACTGTCCTTGTGAAGCGTTTTGTTATGTCAGAGCATCCGAACACTTGGCGAGGATTTGTGCTCGAAGTTTCTTACGAATGGAAATTGATACAAGTCAGAAAAGCTTCTCTCTCGTCCATAGGTCTAAAAGATAGCCCTTCACTCCATAAAAATGGTTACTACTCTTTGATTGGTTCACCCATAACCTGTAACCAACCATTAGCTCCACCCACTTTTCTGCTATCTCCTCGGCCATGCATTAAAACCTAGTGCAATTGATTCGTTTTTTGGGTGAAGTATTACCTGAATGAATACATGTGTATTCGCTTGTTGTATTTATGACATCATTTTGCCTGGAGAGGTGGCGCTTGACAAAATCCATCGAGGACCGTGAGGTAATTTCATGTAACAGTTTGATGTAAATAAAGGCTCTATTGAAGCAGTCTGTATGCATTTTTTTATAGCATAAGATACGAAGCGTGTCAATAATGCATAAGGAACAAACCCCTTTAATCCAGACCAATGTATAAATATATTACTGAATGCTTCAACCTTATCTGAACTTGGGAATCATCTGGGACTCACCCGGGACCCATGCATACAATTTTCAGGGGCGTACTATCATCCACGAGAATGCATCGACGAAACGAAAAATGGTGCGCGATTACTTTCACTCGCAGAATAGATTTTCTCCTAGCGTTCGCGTTGCACTCGCCTTTTGCGGTAAGTATCTTGGATAATTGTAGGTTTCATTCGGAGGCCTTAGAGATGTGTTGTGGGGGAAGGGGAGCGAGCGGTCTTACATTGGTGCGTTGGTAACGCGAGAAAAAGCGAGATCGGGTCGGGCGAGTAATGGAGGTCAGTGGGAAAGTGAGAGGGTTTCGAGAAAGGAGGTGGGGAGGTATCGGAGAGGTGGGGGAAATGCGTTCAAACACACGTTTGTGGTGCATGCCAGTGGAGTGAGGGGGTGTTCTGGGAAGTGGTGGGGGGGGGGGGAGGCGCAAAAGTGGGTGAAGATTGCTGGCGGTGGGAGGTTAGAGGGGGCTGGGGGAAATAATCTCCTCCTCTGCGACCTTTAATGTTTTGGAAGGATGAGACACTTTTTTCGTCCGGGTGCATCGGCGAAATATCACGTTAGCCACCTCCGGTGCGTGCGATGCGACACGATCTGTGAGTCATAAAAAAGGGAATAGTGAGTAGTACTTCTCGTTTCAACAATAACGTATCTTTTGCCTAAGTCTTTCTTGGAACATATTTAACAAGAATTTGGCTGGTAACTCCTAGGCTGAGTGCTTTTGGCTTTGAATCCGTGTTCAATTAAGAGCTCATATTTTTCCTAGCGATACGGATGGCATGTATTAAAACAACGCTTTATTTCCAGGCATGACAGAAAGTATCAACTAAGAGGGGCTATATTGCCTAGTGGATGGATATAGATAGTTATTTTTACCCCGAATAGTAAAACCCTTTCATAAATGCCAGATTGACTCCACGTACACCACGAACTGCCGCATGCATATTCAGGTGGCTTGCGAAGTAGAACGGGGATGCAGATCTGTGTACTTGTTGTAAATGCGATAATTCTGTGGTAGTAATATTAATCTCCTTGACCTGCACTGCAACCAAGAACTCTATTCTGTCAGTTCACGAACCTTTCGATCCGCGAAAGTGACGTCTGGTCCTTCAAAATGCAAAGAAATGCACTTTATAAAGTTAAGAGTTCGTCTCGCTCATAGAAATTCCAAGGATTCCCCAGGTGTAGTCCTTCCTAATTACAAGTCCAGTATCTCAAGAAATTCGCGAAGGGTGCTTTAAACAAACAAGCATCCTTTTTCCACGAGTGTTTTTCTAATTTTTAGAAAGGATGCAGTGGTGGCTTAATTTCGCAAACGACAAGACGCAAATTCGAGGTATCAATGTTCTCTTGCTAGTAAATGGGGACGAATTTTCCTGAGAGGAATGTACGTAATTCTCTCCAATCCTTTGTTGTTGGTGCCTTCTTTCCTGCAGACAGCCATTGTGATTGTCTATCAGAGATGATCCTCAAGTCGACAGGATTGCAGTAGTAAATGTTATTTTATGTTTATCAGCGTTTAACACACACAGCCATAAAATTTCCATTAAGGAAAGTGTTTTTGGCACCAATTCACCCATATAATGTGCCATAAGGTTTTATGCTACAGTTTATTTCGTCGAGTTGTCTTTTTTTCATCCTTGCACACGCATTTTTTTGCTGCGCGCAAAGGAAGAACGGACGTTTTTAAAGTGATGGTGCGGGATATATTGGCGTGGAGAGTGGGGGCATATAAAAAGTTTGATCGAGTCGCAGTGTAGGGTGCGGCATGGCGGTTGGTAGTGAGTCGACCTGTGCGCCGCCGCGCGACGCTGCTGCCGCTGGCTAATATGCGGCGCCGTAAACGTATTCTCATCGGCTTGACCGCCGTCATGATAAAATTGACGTTCATTCAGAATTTTCAGACTATGAAAATGTCTCCTCGTCTTTTCTCATTGAAGGAATAAGCGCACGAGCGCGCGTATGGCAATTCTTCAAAACCATAAAATAATCGTAATTACTTACTTAATTAATATAAATTTAGTTGAAAATCGAGGGCTCCTGTGTTTAAAAATATGCGTAAAAAATACGCGAACGCGGACTATTCACGCTGCATGCAATGATAAATGGACTTGGTCGTGGTAAAAACACTATTTCTTGATTATTAAAATCAAAAAGGAATTAAATTAACTCGAAAATAAGGGTGTTCATGATCTATGTACCAATGCTGTCGGCGTGGAAGCCGGTGCGGCGCGCTGCCCGACGCTGCAAAATAGAAACGTGGTCGCCGCCGCCGTCGATTCTTTCAGTCGTTGGCGCACAGGTCTATCTATCTATCTGTGTTGGATAAATGGAGTCGGGGGGACCTTTATTCGAGAGGGAGAGTGGGTCAGAGCCGCGTGTAGTGCGTGCGGCAGACTCGCTCTCCGCGCTGCTCTCGGTCGACCCCATTTCTCGCGAATCGAAAATTCGTTCTCGCTCGCAGTCTCGCGCTTTCCCCTCCTCACCCTCGTGAAACCCCCCCCCCCCCCCATCTTTACCTCCATTCCTCATTTCCCCTCTTAATTCATTACCCGAAACGTCTAAGATTTCTTCGCGTAGCCAACTCTTTGCTTTATGTTGAGGTGTTCTCCGGCTGAAGTCATAAACTTCTTGGTATTAAACTGATGTATATATAATGTGTTGATGAAACCAATACGTTTCACTTTTTCTGCGGCGGCAGGCAGTTTTGTATTGGCTTCATTGATTACATAAGTATTTATCGAAAAAGAGAAACATCGACTTGATTCATTTTTTTCAATTAGCAATGAAACTCGATAATTTCGTATACCGTCCGATAATAATCGATTTCAGTCGGTAACTTTCAATTATATTTGTTTATGACCGATCAGTGTAATAATTACTATTTGAATAATTATATTGCAATGCACAAATGATAATTTAGTTTTACCAGAAGAAGTCAATTGTGCAAAACTTAGCTATATATTTGTGAGCCCTGTAATGATTAGCGACTAAAATTTTTGTCGGCGCTATGAGTTACTTTTATTTGTATGGTCATTGATGCCTCTGATTTTGTTGCAAAGTTAATCGTGCTCTAACATGCCATATATCACTTCTCCTCTCATCTAAGGTATTTTTTTCATTGATTTCTTTTGCATCTTTTTTCAGGACACTTTTGAAATGACTCTTACTTTTACAACCAGGGTCGTCCCCAATGCCATTTCGCTCCGCTGACCAAATGCTCGGCACTTTTTCCGTTTTGCTGAGTTCCCTTTGTGCATTAGTCTTGCCATCCCTGAAAATCGTTTTCCCATAAGAATGGGTAGTGTTAACGTTTGGGTCTTTGCTTGTAAGGAATACCCAAGTCCGCATTCACTGTCCGTCACGGAGCCTCTAGTTGGCCCCATACAGTGAAAATAAATGTTAGACTAGTTTACCAGTATTTCAGCCACCGTGGGACCCCTTCAACCTCTACACCATGCAGACGGTGTACACTCCCTAATATTACTAGAATTAGGAATTGGGTACGCATGGGTGAAGGTGATTACTCATTTTCACCTACTCATGTTCCCACCCTTATTGCTAGCTCATATCCATATCATCAAGACAGTTTACATTATCGCAAATACAATTTCAATACTTTTTGGGGTGTTATTATTTCCAGTTACATATATAGGACTACTAGTGGCCCAATGGCGGCTCTAATGTTATCATTGCATACTTTATGACGAGAGGGGTCTGCTGGTGACTGGATGGCTCTCAAGCAAAAACAATGATAGCCTAATGTTCGTGCCAAGGTATCGAAGGCCTGCTGAAAAAATGGGATGAAGTGAATGGAAAACGCTCTCCGTGTTATTTTTCTGAGTAATTTCGTGCTTAATATGTATCAGACGACCTTGCGTGACGTGTGCCCAAAATGTCTCGAAATCATTTCCCGGTTCACGTCCCTGGAACTGTTCCGCTTCACCGAAGTTTCAATGACTTGTCCACCTTTCGGCGGCCTTCGCATCTGCTACCTTTGAAATGTTGTATTTGCCGTCGTTTTTCAAGCTCAAAAATAAATCTGCGTTTTCTCAATTCGTCCCCACACTAAAGTGTCTCGTTTCTTATTGTATGATGGGCACACTTAAGTCCGTATTACGATTTTCAATTTATTTTGATTAAAATTTTGTACTTATAGTCATAGACATCAAAGTGCATGAGTGATAATCCGGAACGGAATTTTAATGAGAGCAAGTACTTTTCAGGCTTCGACATTTCAGACGAAATTGAAGTGTGTCGTTCGATTGATAAAAACGATATGGAAACAAAGTAGCGGAAAATTTGATGAAGCGTTCACATTCTTCAAACTACCTAATAGGCATTATGAGACTCGTAATCTTCTAAATTACTGGCGAAATCCAGAATATGCTTCAGGCCACCTGCTATTGACTCTGAAGAAAGCAACGACTAGAGAGCTTTTAGAATCGTTGGGGAAGACCAGATCGAATCGATGCCCAATAAGAGATTTTAAGATCACGTATACCTATGATAATGTGTTATTGGCGATTTAGCCAAAAAAAAAGCAGTAATTAATGATTTTTATTGTAGTTACCTAAAATCGCAAAATGTGATAACATGAAACGGAAATTATTTATTCAATCAGATTATATTACGGTATAAAATTTGAATTGCAATTTTGCCATATTCGCCCATTTCGTATTGCTTATTAGTTATTGATTTTAATAGGCCTTATTTAAGCTGCGTATAAACTCAATTATGGTCCATAATGGACGCACATACTTAACTGTTTATTTTCTTTAATCGCAAACATTTTGTCAAGTTTTTACCACATAGAATCTAGGGCTGATTTACTGGAAGCGGTCGCGATAGGCTTCTGCCTCTCTATAATTCGTGAATATGACTTTAGTCTCATAGCTAGGATAACACCATTTCTGCCACTTATAATTTCACTGCCTCAAAGACAATATCGCACTGATATCGTTATTTATAAATGTTAACTAACTGGTAAAGGGTGTGCTGTGGAAGGTGTTCAACGAGAGGAAAAAGCACTGGAAAGGGAGAAAGACTAGAAGTGGGATTTCCAGTGCGAAAAGAGATTTGAGACAAGTTCTCAGTGAGGCCGAAGATAATATCCTCCCTTTTTCAACCGACATGGCTCTCTTCACCCGAAAGCTCCCTCAACGGTGCTGTGTTTGCCTGGTGGCTCGATAACATGCTCCAATGGTGGCAGTATTTTCTTCACTTTTTCTTGGAACGAATTCACTTTCAAAAGCAGTCTTATTGACCAGAAACTCCTTTAAAGTTCCTTGAAGTCTCCAGCGGTGGGAAAAAGTTCACCTTGAAAGATGCCACCGTTCGTCCCAAGGGAACTGTCACTCTTCCTCTCTTCATTTCTTCTGCTCATCTCCTCCGTATTCACGTTCAGCTTAAACGCTAAGCCTTCCTCTTAGTATGATCACCACCCCTATTGGGGTTGTCATGCTCATTAATCATTGAAATAATCGCGGGTGCGATTGCATCTTTGCGACCGGTGGCAGATCAAGGATTGGGGGAAGGGATAATTTCCCCTCAAAATGTTAGAGACAATGTTTTTTTAAGCAAATACTGTAATGAGCTAATATTCATTGAAACTAAACGTCATCTTCCTGATTATATGCCTTATTTACTCCTAAACATAGATGCTACAACGAGAAGAAAAATTTAGTTAAAATTACGCCGATACCCAAATTTGTCCAGGGGACATAAAATGTAAAGTTTTCATATGTATGTATTCTTCCAACCTCATATCATTAATCACCTGTTTCTCGCATCTCATTCGAAGATTTCCTTAGCTGCTCTTCAAGTTCGCTCGTCCTTTGATAATGTTCTCTTTTTGCCAAGTGAATCGATTTTATCAAGAGTGGTATAAAAGATGTGATATGGTATCATGAGTACATAACGTCCTTCATGTCTCACATTTTTAGGGCCCCCACTTAGAAGAAGATGTGAAAAACAGGTGATGAATGATATGGGGTTGGAAGAATACATGGGCGGAGTTTTTGGTATGCCAGGGGGAGCCTGCCCCCCGCCCCCGACTTAAATGGTAATTTATTCGAAAAAAGTACGAAACTTGCACAATCAAGTACAATGAAAACAAAAAATTGAGTGTTTAAATAAATAATATACTTGGATAGTACTTCCAATGCTATTTTCAGGGGCTAATTTTTAAGAATTTTCCATGAATGCTGGCCCCCCAACATAAAACTCTTAACGCCTATTTCTGACTGTTCAATCGAATCGGAGCAAATAAGACGTGGCGACGCTTCCTCTTGTCAAAAGTAGGACGTCGGTAGGCCTAAAGTCTTCCGTGCCGTGGCAGCATCTAAGGAGCGTGCCGTCCCATATCTCACACCGTTTGTTGTAACTCACACGCTCAAATTTTGGCCGCTCGTGGCCGTAATAGCTCTTCCCGGCTGCTCCCTTCACGACCCGGAGTGAGGAGCGTCAATTAGGTCAACGGCGATCCGCCACGCTCCCACATACCCGTGCCGTTTATGGCCCCAACAGGGAACCACCTTCAACCCCTCCCCCGCCACAAGGGCCTTTTAAAATCCGTGAACCCCCCCTAACGAACGCCCCCTTAAAAGTTTTCTTCCGGCCCTTCTTTATTCAGTACGCAACCCCTACTCCGGTCTCCTCCTCTCAAGAGAGACCTCTAGCCGGGGTGAGGAGCTTTCTTTTTTCCCTCTCCTTGCAAGGCCCACCCTCAAGACCAACCCTCCCGTGTCAACTGATGCCTGGCTCCTACTACTATCACTTGCCGCGGTATTTAAGAAGTCCGAGGGGCGAGGTGCATGTTATTCTCGTGACGATTTCAAAATGCCTCCCTCTAATTTTCCCTTATCGGCAAGCGTCCGCTAAAAAAAGAATTATTGTTTTATATTTTCGGAATTCACATGAGAAAATCCGTATTTTTACTCCAGTTCTCATGGCTATACCTGTCTAAGGCGATGAAAAATGTTGATTACTGCTAGATTATTTATGCCATTTCTTCAATAGACTGATAAATTTTTTGTATAATATTTATGTATCAAAATTTCATCCCGAAAGCATTTGTGTAAGCAACAATATGTACAGTATTAGGATTGTAAGTATGAAGGTGATCCCCCCAACAGGTAATAGCATGTGGGGTCACCTAAAGCTCCGTAATTGGTTTTGTATCTATGATACTTAAATATTTACAATTTTTAAGGAGCAATAAATATGTTATACATTAATGCATCGTGATATTGATAATAGAATTCCATGTCGCGCGTTATGATTTAAAAAAGCTACTTTGAACGGAGAGGTATATGGAAGTCCTGCCATGGATCAATTCTAGTAATGGAAGAGGGCAAGAAATTACAGGTGGTTGGGAAGTATGATACTACGCCTCCGCCCAGTCTACCCTCCCTGGTACTACCAATTACCCCCTGCCCTCCGGCTTCCGTTCGCCCAACCCCCCCCCTTACAGTCAGTCAGCTGGCGAGAGGCGATCCGAAGACTTTCTTCTTCCCGTTCTGCGAGACGATCGAAGGAGAAAAAAAAACTCTGCAAGGAAGGGCAACGTCGTGATTCACGTTATTTCACATCTCCATAGCCATCGCCCGTATAGAGCCGAGTGCGTATTTCTAGAAACCCCGTCATCCACTCACGCGATTAAAGTAGGTCAGTAACAGGTATGCGTTTACCCAACGGAAGGGATATTTATTGCCTTTTGAAATTACGCCGTTCCGTGAAAATGTAGCTGTATGATTCCATTATGTCGAGGTATGATGAAGGTGACGATTCGAAGTAGTAAGGTAGCGTTTATTCCATACTACCGATAGCTATTCGGAAATACTCGCATAGCAGACCAGGTATTTCGTCATTTTATGGGAAAACCCCTCTGATTTATGTACTTATGCCTCAAAAGCCTTATTATAAATCTAGAATAAGCTTGGACTGGTCCAGTACCTTTCTTCCAGCAAGATAATTTAACTGCGTTAAAGTATTACGGGGGTTTTAACCTCCGTAATGCATATTTAGGTGGCTCCAATGATATAATGTACGAGGGTCGTACGATAAGTTATGCCCCACATTTTTTTATAAAGCTATTCTAATACACATATCAATGTCCTTGTTGGTGCTTCACATTTGACGTTTGTTCTCTACGCTGATGAAGTTTGACACCGTTCCAGCAGATGGCAGAACCGTAGTACAGCGTCAAAATGGCACCTAAATACGACTCACGTTAAAATCAGCTGCTGTTATTGAACTTTTGGGTGCAGAAAAAGAAACCTTGGTGAACATCCATAAACATTTGTGTGCAGTGTATGGCGACGCTGCAGTTGGGCGATGGGCAAAGAAAGTTGCAGTCTCAGGAGATGCAGAAACAGACAGGTCCATGATCAGCCACGCTCGGCATGGCAATGCCTACAAGAGCTTTTACCACCAGGGAGTACAAGCTCCCCTAAAATGTTGGCGCACGGCCTTGGGACGTTATGGGTACTATGCAGAAAAATATGGAATGGACAAGACATACTTATTCATATTCTCAACAAATTCTGACGGTTTGCAATAAATATTTTCTGTGAAAAAAATAAGGGGCATTACTTATTGAACGACCCTCGTACATTAAAAGAATAAGATATATTATGCTTTAACGCGAGAACGTAAAAAGAAATCGACTAAAACTTGAATTATGATTTTGCCGTATGGGCCCTCTGCTATTGCTTATCGGTAATTGGTTTTTAATTGGCATTATCGCAGCTGTGTGAAAACTCAAGCTTAATTCACCATGGATGCAGATACCAAAGTGTTTCCTTTATTCAATCGCAAAATTATGTCAAGTTTTTGCCGCATGGAATCTAGGGCTGATTTAGTGGAAGCGGTCGCGATAGCCTCCTTCCTCTCGATAATTTCCAGGTCAAGGAAATGCGTCCCGTGAACGGTTTTCTCGTTAAGCCCATGAGTTATCGAGTTACGTGCGTATAACAACATAAACTTGCCCATCGTCAGCAATGCAGTATCAAGCCAAGCAAACTGCTTATTTGCTTATCTGCTAAACCTGTTAAAATATCAAGTGTCCCCAGTAAGTCCATTCGTGAAGCCCTGTTTATCTTGGGTAACTTGTATGCATTTGAGGCTCAAATGGTTACTTTCCTGCAGTGAATTTTACTAGCTGGTACCCATAAAAGTAAAATGTTGAGTACTAATGAGCATATTCTTGTAATAATGGCGTTAAATTGTAGCATTCTCAATAGAATTTCGTGTGACACAAATTTTACGAGAGGAATGAAAAAGTGATATTATCTGTGCTTCTGATTCAAAAATGATACTATGTTCAGTCACCGTCACGCGTGTGTTTCGAGTTCAGTAAAATCTCTTTGTGATAAAAATACAGTAGATGCTCTGGGTTGTCATTCTGATTCAGGTGGTTAGTAAAATACCTATAATATATCATAATGCCTGTAATTGAAGAGATGATACTATGATACAACTGAATGAAAAGAAAAGAGTATCTCTCTTCACGGAATTTGAAAAGAAGTATGTCAACACTAATATCACTCTCGTTTCGAGATTTTTGGTAATTTGTGAAAAGTGAAACGAACATCCAAGGTGCATTACATTGCCGACAGTGGCACTTCATTTTACTTCTATTTTGGCGTTAATTTTTCATTTCCTTTCTTAGAGAAAAAATGATCATTATTAAGTTGTATCAAGCGGAGTTACCAACGATATTTTTATGAAATCCAAGGGCCTATAGAAATAAACTAGAGTGAAAGCTTTGTTGACAAGAGGAAATTCATCATTCATTCTGAGAGGTCCTCAATGCTATACGGGCATGAACCCCATTAATATTCGAAGTAAATGTGAGAGGCAAATAGCTGATGAAAGGTGCGTTGTGGAGGAGTATAAATAGAAGATTAATTAATACTAATAATTTCTTAAAACGCCGTTATCCTCTCCCGCGATTAACGTCGGTCAATAATAGGCATGCGTCTGCCCAGTGGGAGGAATATTTATTGCCTTTTGAAATTACACTGTTTCGTGAAAATAAGTTGTATGATTCCATTATGTTGAGGCCTGATGAAAATGATTTGTCTAGATAGGTAGCGTTTTGTTCATTCCTGCGATAGATATTCGGGAACACTCGGATAACAGACCGTAATAAACAATTTTTAATTGCGAAGCGTCTGCTATGAAATGTAGTGATTTACGTGGACAAATGCTGAGGAAGGAGGGTAAGAATTGGCATGAGGCGTTCGAGATGTACAGGAAGGTGACGAAACGGACGGAGAGGAAAAGGAAGCTCAATGCATGGTTGGCAAAGACAGAAACTTGTCAGAGGAAAGATACAGAATGTGTGGAGAAGATACTAAGCGAAGATTAGATGCTAAAAATAATGACTCAGGGAAGGATATTATAAGCGGGAACAGGGGAGCAGGGGAACAGGATTCAGTTATTGAATGGTGTTCAACCTCATTGCTTTTGATGAGAGAAATTTTATGTGGAAGGGGGACGGACCCAGGTGATTAGTTAAACTTTTCATGTAAACCTACCATAAAATCTGCATTTATCAACACAATGGTGGTGCCGAAGCAGTTTGAGGACTATTAATAAGTATGGCAAATCGCGTTCTTTATTTCATCTTAGATAAAAATTCCGCTAAATTCCATCGCCATGAATCAGCTTCATCGTACACCGTACACGTCTATCCGCGTGCTTAGGTTTTACTGCTCTTCCCCCTCGCGTACCTCGATGACTAGTCCTGGCACACGATAAAGCCGCGAAAGCATTTCTCCCAACAATATCCGCTGTGTTTTGTCTCGCGGGTTAAAGACAGGTTGAGAAGGTTTCGCGGTGTCTCGCCTCCGCCCCCGACCGGGAGTCGACGGGAGACTCGCACCGTCCGACGCCGCCCATTGTGCGCCTGAGATGTCGACCTCGACGCTTATGCAACGGGCGCGCTGCTAAAGAGAGCGCGACCGATGCAACAGAGGGAGAAGGCTGCAGACAAAGAACGGGGTTCTCCCGATTTCTCCCCCGGCGAAGGAGATCTCACCGCGACAACTCTCCACACCCGCCCGCTCTCCAGAGTTGATGATCGAGGGGCGTAGTGGACTGCCGGGAGTAGGGGGGCTTTCCACCCGGAAGGGACCGAATAATATTTGATTGCATCTTTTCTTTTTTCGTCACGTATTACCTGTTAAATACTTGGAAAGCTTCAGGGGAGTCTGATATTGTGCAGACTTTTACCTATATTAGCCTCTATATCAAGCATAAAAATTTAACATTTGAGGAAATAACTAGCGAAAGATTCAAATTCGATATTTAGGTAATATCCTTGATGGTATACCCTAAACATTTCAAGATGAGAGCTTTGGTTTTAATAGTATAATACGTCATGCTAGCGAATGGTTGAGTGGGAGTATTGCGTTCTATCAAGAATCTATTATTATTGATATTTTGTATTAAAGTATTCTACCGATTAAGATAGGTTTGCATAAAGTTTTTAAGAAGTATTCTGGTAGTCTACTCTCCATAGAGTTCCCTATTCAAATCACAATAAGGTCCAATTCCTTTCATTCCGTCCAAAAATCTTATTCTCTTCCTACACCTCCCTCGTTGAGCCAACATTCTACCTTCTACCTTTGTTTTCAACATCCCCTACCCCAGAAGTACTCTCTCCATCCATACACACTGTCCCCTTCGTTTGTATTGTCTCCTCTGAGTAGAAGCTGTCTCTCCTCACCCACCTTAGCGAATATATTTCTGCATAGACTTTTTCGTGAAACTTTGAATACATGTTCATTTATGTGATTGTCATGGATAGATGTGGGGCAAGGGCAAGTAGAGGTAACTGCTAGATGGTTTTACGATGTGAGGAGAAAGAGAGGGTGTAACGGAGTATGTACTAAGAAGAGAGGGAATAACGATAAAGGGAGGGAAGTTGAATGAGCGGGGGAAGAGGAGGAAGAAATCAAGGCTCATTGAAAGAATAGAGGGACCTGGGCCGTGGTGAAGAACAATTGCTTCGTGGGAAAGGGTGCGATTTAGAAAAATATAAACATAAAAGCTGACTAAATCCGTAAATAAACTAATGGAAGGTACGCTTGCATAGGGACAGAGAAATTGCGTTTGAAGCATAGCGGAGCTAAAATGATGGATTTGTTCTCAGAGGAATGCCAGACGACAATGCTGCAGGTACTAAGGGATAGTCATGAAAGGCATTAGGAAAAGAACCACTGTAGAGTAAATGAACTAGCGTGTGATTGTGAAGTATGGAGGATTGCCGAATCCCAGTTCTTGGATAGAATTACAACATCCGTATGGATAGATGTGAAAAATTCTTAGTTATTTATCCAGTGGTTGGGAAGGGGTTTGAAGGGAAAATAATCAAAATCACGTATTGCAAATTTCAAACTTGTGGGCAATTAATTTCAAACGCTTTCGTGACATTTTTGCTTGAAATAATTATGGTTGCATCAACGGGTTCACATTCCAAACTGTTTCAACATCTGTTGAAATCGTACGATTAAAAACTCGTATTTAAAAACTTGCATTGATCCGTCGAATTACAGCTATGTAGACATCCTATTCAAAGTCTTTTCGTGGAATTCGTTTATTAATTCACTCTCAAAAAGTTCTCTGAAACTCATGAGAACTTCTATTTAGGGTGTTATAAGGCAATAACGGGCGTCTATGGCATTTCTATCTTCCGGATATTTTCCGTTTTTCCTTCGAAATACGTCACTTCAGCATCATCCGCTGCTGGCTAACTAAGGGGTTACGTGGAACTAATAAGGACGTATTCGCAGTCCTTTTGGTGAGTCTTCAGTTCTCCTGCATCACGTAACGACGAGTATTTTTTCCGGATCTACGAGGGGGAAACCACCCGTGGACGAAAGGGTCGATTATCATTCCGCCCTCACCCTTTGTACCCGAGTCCTACGCGAAAGATCCCATCATTTCGACCTTCACAGTCCCTTCCTTTATTCCTCTGACTCAGTTTTGGGAAGAGGAGTCGGCGCGGGGTTTCCCAGAATCCGAACATAACGGTAAATGTACGGCATCTGGTATTTCCTGCTGTAGGACGGTCTTTTGATAGTGGTAATATCCTCTTTGTGATGCCCAAGTTAGTGACGAAACCTCTTCGAAGTCGCTGGTGCGCGTTTGCAACCGAATCGCTTCTTTATCCCGGACTAATTTTCGAGTCCTATGCTGCCCTCCCAATATAATTGATTCCTATGGGAATTCCTAAAATTGTAGATTTTTCGTAATAATATTTTAATAGTCCTCTGTATCGTGCAGTAGTTTATAGCATTTAAAAATTAACGGAACCATATAAATAGGAGACGGATACGAAAATTCACTCATTGAAAAGTAAATCGTTAGGTGTTTCTGTTTTTTGTTGGATAATTTTATTATAATATCCTACGTAGCTAAATTACGGAACGAAATTATGGAATAATTGGTTTTCGGGTGATATCAAGTTGTTAGATGTACCATTAGACGGATTTATAGATGATAGTCTCTATGAAACCTTGTGATACAAATTTACTTTAATAGAGGAATAATGTTTACAGAATATCACATGTAAACTCGGTACATCTTTTAATGGTCATTGAGAACTTATATAAATGGGCGATTTTATTATTCAAACAGGGCTCATTTTAGCGTTTACTTATTTAATGAATTAAATTTTAAAGTTTTTTATATAATACTCGCTCTATCTTCTAACTTCCCTCGGTATTGGCGTTTTCAATGAAATTGCGAATGAACTAACAGATTGTATATTGATGTGCCCCGAAAATAATTGTGGATGTATTGGTTGCGAAACACATTTCCAATTTAAGTTCAAAATAGTATATCGATAATTCTAACCACCTGCCTAGTTTTCTCGCCTCCTCCTTTCCACAACGCCGGGGAGGTAATTTTTTCACGCGTGGCAGAATGTTGTGACCGCACAGAATGTCTTGCACCGCCCTAATGGCCTGTGCTATAAAGCAATCGAGCGCCAAGGGGACGCGTTCGTTATATTTTCCCCAGCGCTTTTCAGACGCATAATGCACTCGAGCGGCAATAT
Organism: Ischnura elegans; assembly: GCF_921293095.1. Classification (NCBI taxonomy): domain Eukaryota; kingdom Metazoa; phylum Arthropoda; class Insecta; order Odonata; family Coenagrionidae; genus Ischnura; species Ischnura elegans. The sequence continues at coordinate 70,294,104 of NC_060250.1, forward strand.
TTTGGTCCACTGGATCGCCACGGTGACGCGGGCCTCGCCATAAATCCTGTTCGAGTACAGAAAACAAATTGTTTGGCATCGTCGCCCGTAGCAAGACTCCCTGCGGATGTGTGTATGTATGTATGTGCAAGCGTCGAGCCGAAGTGGGACAACCCAGTGGTCACAACGAAAAGGGCGGCTTAATTTTTTATTGCCCGCTGTGTGTCGTCCCTTCCGGGAAAGAGCCCCGATGCCTCTTTGACTCTGCGAGCATTTCTAAAGAAAAGAAAGAAAGGAAGACTCATTGGGTCATAAATATCTTTCCGGCCAACCGTGCGCAGTTTTGACTTTCATCGCTAGTCTAGGATAGTAAATGCGGTTGTCTCTCTCCTTCGACTCTATTAGCGTCTCTCCTGACCGCACGTCGTTTAATTGAGTGTGGAAATAGGTAGGCATGTTTCACTTCTGATGCTACCATCATTAACTCTCCTATTTTAGAAGCGTCTGCGAGCGTATTACAATGAAGTGCTTCTTGATGGTTAAGGCGGCAGATATGGCTAAATGATACAGCACCTAGAGAGTTATAGAAGTCCCACGAAAATCAGCATCCTTTACATGAATGAAGAAAAAATAATGCTTACAGTAAGTACTTAATGTAATTGTAAAACGACGGGGAGTTGCTTCAAAAATAAATCTAAATTGCTGTTGTCATGAAAGAGTTACTTTTTAATTCTTCTCAGCGGATATGGTGGCAAAATGATGAGAGGTTGGGAAAATGGAAGTGGATGAATCAGTTGTGATATAATGGAAGATGCTCGCATGGATGCCATTGAATTTTTATTTTCTTTCCAGTTAGTTAATTAATGCAATTGAAAAGGGTAAAAATTAAGTTGGAGAGGTAATCTCGAAGGGCGTACGCTTCAAATAGGAAAGCAAAATACTTATAATATGGTCTATTCTATCTTATTGGTAGTTGCAATGACTATCTTCGAGTATCTGACGGTTGCTTTCAACATAGAATCTCCTTTACATAGAATTTAGGTGTCCGACGGTGGATATTTCTCTAATGTTCAAGACTTCTTAATGACCAGCTGAGGATTATTTTCGCTTTTTCCATATCTACCTAATATATTTGCTATTTCGGCATTCAACTTTATAACCAAAAATCTTCCTTTGGTCTTCAATTATTCATCGGAATTGGAGATGACTCTTTTTAAAAATGACAGCTATGATAGATCCCTCTTTATAGTTTTTCTCTCGTTACAGCTACATTTTTATGCGTAAGTTATCTCAGGTGTTTAAATTATTGATGTTTAAATTATTTATATCACTCGGATCTCTTGCATATATTTGTGTTTTAATTTATCCCTCTCAAACTGTTTTTCAACCCGAAGGTTAGTTTGGATAGGTCAGGGCGGAACTCGTTGCAGGCAAAGTTCACTTATTCATGGAAGAGATGTTTACTCCAAGTTTGAGAATTTTTGGGAGTGACTGAAGGCTTCCTGGAGGACGGGTATCCGGGACTCCTCCGTTGGTAGCCAGAGGGTCTGCCCTCTACGGCATCACGCTGTCTTATGCATACAGTTCTTGAAATCCCTCACTTCCGCGCCGACTGCACTTGCTTGTTGCATGTGTGCTCAATACCTTCCCTTTCTCTACCATCCCATTATTGGGGACGAAAATGAACTCAGCTGTCTAGAGCATCCTTCCCTTGGCGGCTACTTCCTCTCTCGCGGCGAGAGCTTTTTTTACCCCACCTTCATGGTTCACGGCCGCATTTGGAACTCACCGTTGTTTAAAGGGTTGGAGCCATAAGGATCGCCTTGTTAGAATAAGCGTCCAGCCATCTGCCTCCCCCGTCATCTCATATTCCATAGAGCATGTGTGGTTGCGTCTGTTAGTGGCGTGCCCTTGCCCCAACGCCGTGATTTCAGGTGATTTTCCTAGGTCATCTTTCGTGTGGTCTTGAGTTACACCCACCGGCGTCGCCCATTGCTCCAGGAGCATCTGCGGTCACGTTTTGGTCTAGGAGTTTGGTCACCCACTTCTACGTGACGCTCCACTTATTTTTTCAAGCTTATGAAGAGTCACGTTGGTTTGTGGCTTAATTTCGTCCGTATAGGGAGTTGAGACGGGGACGTGTAGTTTTTGCCTTTGAAAATACGTGCGAGTGCAATACAATTAAGCTTCTTGGGCCTCTGTAAACAGAGAAATTCCGAGGCCGTAAAAGCTTTAGTTGACAGTCATATATTTCTGAGTCACCACAACAAAACTGAAAAGCCGAAATAATTGAAACATTTCGACTCATTGCTTGGGCTCCATGTATTAGATCCTACATCGGTTATTTCACCAGCCGCCCTCTTCTAAAATTCATTTTCATTATCATTTACTATGGACTTCCTACCTCTTCCTATAAATCTTTGAATCATTTGACTTTTCGCTTAGACTTGGCGTCCTTAATGGAAATATTCGAAGCAGTCGAGAAATGAGAAACTGATGTCCTACTCGCGTGTCTACGTAACCTAGGTTAATGAGAGTGAGTCTGTGAGTGTCACAGATAGAAGATGGAATAAATGATTTTAGCCGAGGTTTGAGGATTCCATTAGTTATTTTTGGCTGAATAATCTATGCAACCCCTAAAAGCGAGAGAAATTCGCATGCGCTGCGGAAAATTATAATAAATTATTGAAGCGTACTATATTCAGAGGCATAAGTATCATATCTTTAATTCTTTAAGGCATATTCATATTTTTAAGTCTTTAAAAGGCCTACCAAGCAAAAGTGAATCCCTCAATTTTCCCGATTATATGCCGTAGGAATGGAAGATTAGTTACTGAGACTTTAAATGTACAATTATTACAATTTCCGCATCAAATACCTATAATTTTCCTAATGTGAGTCAGAAATTAATTTATTCGTATTTTTATTATTATATTTCAAAGGATTATTTATGTCACTTTGTAGTACCTACTGCCATCGTGTTCGACGCCGTTTCTTCCGCTAAACCTGCTGTTATGACTACCCAAATATCGATTGAGTTATGAAAAAATATAATAAATAGGTAGTGTAAACCAAAAGTAAATACAAAATATTCTCGCTAAACGCAGAGAGCACTTACAAATGTTTGGATATCTGTCTCTCGGAGCCAATATCAATGCCCTACCATTGAGCTAGCTCATTATTACGGCAAGGAACGGAGACATTTATGTAGACTCAAGTCCAGCTGTAGTATTGAATTATCGTTTGTTTAATACTTCATAACAAGGACCATTTTTTTGCAACGGCTGCGAGTGATGTAAGTGCTACCTTCTATCAGGCATTAAACTGCCTTATCAATTCCTATTACATGTCTTCAAAACTGTTGAACCTAACGGTAAATTTCTGGAGGGAAAATGAGTTAGTAAGGCATAATTCATAAATGCCTAGGTGATAACCTCAAGCAGGGTTTTGTACCAGCAGTCCTTATACGAAAAAATATGCATGTACAAGCTATTTTGAGGTGAAACATCCATGATCTATGGCGCATATAAAAGCCTTAAGGGTGGCCTCTTCTACGGGGCAAGGGTGGAAAGAGCCGTTGTTGTAAAGGGGGTGGTTGGGTCGATGAGCGGTGGTAAAAAGGAAGTGAGTCGCTCGGGTGGGGAGGGTTGAATCGTCTGGCAGGAGAGAGAGAGGAGCGTCCGGTGAGGAATTTTTCCCTTATTTTCTTTTTCACCCCCTTCCTTTCCGTGCGAGCCAGCTGTGTGTCTAGAAGCAGGGGTCCACAGGAATGGGGTTGAGAAAGGGTTGCTGCGCTGGGGCCGGGATGTTTGTGCCCCCCTCCTCCCCCTGTGCTGTCGGAGTGGATGGACGAGAAGGATGCTTTGGAGTGGGGTAGGGGCCCCGTGAGGTGTTTAAGGGCCCCACGAAGGGTATACACTATAGAGGTAAAGGGGCGCAGAGGATCTTGCCCTCTTCCCACTCATCGCCCGCCATCTTGGATGTCCACTCCTTCCCTGCTTTGACCATCACTAGCCGCTGGACCAGCCGCTGGTCATGCCGCCGTAGGGATTGGGTTCGGTCGACGCCTGGATTCTTTCGGAAATTTATGTCATATTCATTTATTACATCTACATATTACCCTGAAAGCCACCCAAAGAAGTAGTATAAGGTATCTTTTTTCTCGGCGAATTATATTAATAAATAATTTTCGAGTTTCTTTCCGGGTGATAAAATTTCACCCCCTAAAGAGGATTGCGTAGTGAATTTAGTCGAAGTAAATTTTAATCCTCTGGTGCATGTTGGTGATGGCCAAACACTGCCGTAGGTGTCCGTCAAGACAAGTACGCGTCATGTACGCTTCATGAGACGCATTCTACTATATCCGTTTGCGTCGTTGCGTCAGCGGATTTTTTGCCTCACAAAATCTCTCATTTTTAGTCAATTTTCACGTTTTGTTTAGCTTAAAATCGCTTAAAACAGAATTTATGCTCAAGATTTCTGTTTCTGTGTTCTAAAAACCAGTGCGTTACTGGGTATGAAATTGACTACTATGTACCGCAGTTACATGAGTATCATTGAAACGACATTGAGTTTTGCGCCCTGAAGAATATCCGATCAACCTTCAAAGCGTTTGATTTCTTATTATACTTCTCAGTATTCACATCACTTTGACAATCCGTCAAAAGTAGCATAACAAGCTAGCTTGAGGTGGATTGATGAACTTCATCGACCGTTCAAACCCTCACCAATGCACAAAACTATAAAATTCAATGGCATTAGTGGCTTCAGCTGTCGTACAATCGAATCCGAAAGGAACCAGCAGCTTCTCGCTCACCTCCAAGGGCTTCGTGTTTGGGCTCAGGTGTGAAGGTAGTGGAGGAGTGGGTGACCCTTGTGGGCCACCCAAGCAAAGGATATATAGATCGTGATGGAACTGTTGAGGTTCTTAGCCTGTCGCTCCTCTCCGCCTCTAGGCTGGTCCTTCACACCAGTCCCATCCCTCCAATTTGAAACTATTTTTTTTTTACGGTTAACCCTGCTCGCATCCAGCTCCGTTAACGATTGGCCCACCTCTCACCCTCCGGGATATCCTCTCCCTGTCTCCCGCCCACACCGATTGCGACCGCCGCCTTTTCCAGTTTCCACCCGAATCTTTTGAGGGCCTTCATCCTCCCCATGCCTTCCCCCCCTCCTTCCGAGCCATCCGTGGGTTTTTTTTTACGGGAAACGGAATGATTCTGGTTTCTGGTTGCGTGTTTCGTCATCTGTGACTCTTCGAGAAGGGCGTTGGAAATCCATATAGTGTGCTCTCGGTTTAATCGTGATGTCTTGTTGGAGGTTCTTTCAGGGCATGTTTGTCTCTCATGCTCTCGGCTGTTATCACCGCTTTAGTTTCTTTCGAGCGGCTTTATATTACATGCGGATAATGAAGAATTTCGATGCAACGCGTCGCAACGTGTCTATTTTTAGAGTGAGTTTCTTGTTGCGTACAGAATAAAGATTACATGGGTGCATTGCACGGTACTATCACATTTACTTTTATGCAATGATATTGTAGTCATCAAATAATATACTCAGTTTTATATATTTATATCTTAATGCAATTATTAATTTCATCATCACCTGATTTATATACGGGCGGTCACCTGTTTCAGAATTGCTGGTCCAAACGCAAAAATTGATCATAGTCAAAGCTGGCGGTTGAAAACATTTGCTGGCTTATTCACTGTAATAGCAGTTTCAATCAAACGCTCTTTAGAAACAGCTCACTATCACAAATGTTCCGTACAACCGTAGTTCATACTGATTAAAGTTATGGAGCTTCCGTTTTCGAAAAGGAATGCACCAGAGAAAATTTGCGTGCTCTGTGTGTTTTCTCCTCTGACATTTAATTTTCGTACTCTTCAGTAAAAATGTTTTCCATTATTCAAGCTAATTTTAGTTGCCTGGAAAATTAGCTTTATTAATGAGAAGTTTTGGTCTCCAAGCGTTGCAAAAAATGAAGATAAATATGCGGAAGTGTTAGAGATTCATTGCCTGTATCTCCGGAACGTGTTTACCTCTGAAGACCGCAATCTTGACGGTGATGAATGTGGTTGCTCTTCAATGAGTATGACTTGGCTTTAACCTAGCGTTGGATGCATTTCTTTATTAATGCAGCTTTCTTAGCCCTAAAATTAACTAGCAATTTAGTATGAGCTGTAGGAAGTGAGTTATGCTGCTGTGATGCCTTTTAAACTGAAAATAAACATAGTTATATGATCTTAGACGAGGTAATAAATACTTGCACCAATTTTCTCTACTGTGTGAACTGAATCCTGTTTGTAAATTTAATACTTGAGTGCTAATTATTTAACTTTCATGAAAAAAATCATCTAAATGCCCTCGTGAATGCTTTCATGTTGTACTGGCAATTTGGAAATTATTTTCAGAATACTCTAGATAGCTGGCTTAACCGGCCGTACCGAACGCTGCTGCTAGCGTTTCTGGAAGGTGTGAGCTTCCTTTGTACTTGGTTTACTGCTCTAGCACATAATATGTTACATACTATTGCTTTACTAACGAGATAGTTTGAAAAAAAAATGAATAGGTGAGCATTTTATAATTTGCATAGCAGGTTCGGACACGTTTGGAGAATATAAGACAAAATGTTGTAGTCTCTATTATAAACCCAGATGTTCGCTCATGAGTTTGTTAATATGGTTATATTCGTCTGGGGAAATAGGTCATCGGTAAAAGAATCATGAACGAATGTCGGAAATAATTTCCTCGAAGACGATGCATGATTAATAGACATCGCACTAAATATTGATAGCAGTGATTGTAACTGCAAAAGAGACTCTCTAGATAGCTACTCCAATTACGGAATGGCCTATTTTATGATGCCTTGTTGAGAAATAGGGCTAAGATTAACGAGCAGCGAAATATTTACTAGCGCCTGACAGGGTCTCTAATTGGTACCATTGAAGGGATAGTAATTGAGTGCCATGAAAAGTATATTTACAGAGAGGTGTTTAACAACTCTCAGCGAAGGACGGTCTGGTATCAATTAGCGAATTAGCCACCGGACAGAAATCGAAGAGAAATCAATTGATATAGCGGAGCTTTACCTAAAAGGACCAATGATATGTTGGAGGCCGCTTTCGGACTGTATAGAAGAATGTGAATGTTGAACTAAACAAAGAGGGGAAGGAGTTGTATGTTTGTCTTCAGCAAGTTCGAAGGGCAATGACGCATAAATACTCCGCTACGTATTAGAGGAAAATTTTCAATGGGTAATATAAATTTTCTTCCCAGTGCTGTTTTGCATTAAAAATAAAATATGTCATGGTGAACTGTTTAACGTAGTCGCTTCTCCGTTACGCACTTATGAACTAAGCAATTAAGTAATCTTTATCATGGTGCATCCATCATACGTAACCATGGTTTGACCTCGCCGTTGATGTGCTGCTTAAATTATTTGGATTACAAAGAGAGGCGTGATGATAACGCTATGTGTTCATACGTTGCGGCGTGTATGAGACCTTTCAAGTCGCGCTCTTGACTTCCGGTGCTCTCGCTCACTCTCCTTGAAAAGTGATTAAGCCTCAAATAATGAACCTTGTGGGAATTCCGGACGAGGTCGCTCGCCGGAGAAAAAGGAGGAAGAGGTTAATGACGCCTCCTCGTGTTTCGGGAGGGACGGTCACAGACGGGACCGGAGACAAAAGTAGAAGCTTCCCTTTTTTTCCCTGCTCGTGTGTCACCGTGACCACAGTCAAAATGGGACCGGGTTATAGGCGGGAGGCTGAGGAAGGGACGTGAGAATGCGGTAGGAGTGGACAGACGCATCTTTCTCTCCCGGCAGGAGTGTATTAGGATCGTGGACCGTAGCCTTTTTGGGGAAGGTGTGGTTGTAGAGAGAGAGAGCCCTAAGGGAAGGAAAGGAAACGGAACGATCTCCGGAATATATATCGGCCACTAGCCTGTCTTCTCGTTAGTGTTTGTGGGAAGTGGACGGCTATCTTTTTCCACGGTCCCCCTTATTACATCAGTGTCGTCGAAAAAAAGACGAAGATATCGGATTCTGAGGACGGCCAGTGGAACTTTTACCCTCAAATATTATCCTGCATATTTCGGCGGTGGCCATGCAGAGAATATAGTTGTATTTCAGTGTTACTCATTTGCGAGTTGACTATAAGCTTGTCTCTGTGCGTTTTTCGCTCGTATTTACGTTTTTTCTTGTCTTTATGCCGCGCTGTATCACGTTCCTCAAACATAGAACATATTGCTGGCTAATTATGATTCGTTCGAGAATTTGCCTGGTCTACCATACGTTGTTGTCATTTTTAAGAAATGAAGAGCTTACATTAGTTATCTTCCGCTCTACTTTTATATTCTAATTGTAAAATATCTATGTCGTAATTTTTCAATATGTACGCTATTGTATTGAATGTATTTAAAATATATTAACCGTCTATGCCAATAGAATGGCGAACTTTTAATACTGTGAAATAAATTAGCAAATTATTTACAGCCAAAATAACCTCGTACTTTATCGAAAAATGATCGAGCATAACGATTGATTCCACATAAGTTTCCGCGTAATTCTTACGAAAAAGTTAAAAATAACTACTCCGAGAAAAGTTTCGTACCTAGCAGTGTAGATGAAGTATTTATTCCACAACTCAAAACCTTGAGGGTTCATGGTGTGTGAATACTCATATTCACTTGAAATAATTACTACTTCCTCCCGAGTCGTTTCATGCCGTTTTCCATTTTCAAGCCCTTGAATAATGTTTATTCTTTTATTAGTCGGCCTTTTTTCAACGCTTGACTCGACGGCCAAGGCGTTTGTGGTCGTAAATAGCCGTCCGTTTTCTGCATTGTAACAAAGGAAGCGAGTGAGTGACTGCTTCTTCATTCCTCCTCCCACCCCACCCCCTCTTCTGATACACTCGCCTCTAAATAGTTCGTTGTCAAGGTCTCCGACGTTCTTTATGAATTGCTTATTTATGTAAATAACCGCCACGGCCCGTGTGAAACGCGATATGGCCTCGTCTCCAACAGTCATGGGAAACTATTTTCGCCTGGTATAGGCTCCTTGCATCGCGTTTATGTACATCGCGTTGTACTTTGATCACAATTTGGCGGAGGGATTGTGGATGTATTTTTAGGGAAAAATCCGCCAATGAAAATGAATTGAATAATTTATTTTAATTATTGCCACACCACCGAAAACAGCGGAACTTTGCCTTTACTTCGGGATTTTCATAGTATTTATACAATAAAACATCCATGCCCTGGATAGCAGCAACCCGTTCAGGCGGCCCCCGATTTAGTAGGGGAGGACTTTAGCCACCGCCACCGAGACCGACAAAGTTATATATTCCAGTTATATATTGTTTTAAACATGGACAAATTAGAAGATTATTTTGTGATGAAGGATTTAAAATTCTCCCTAAGCGCGAAAGGATAAGATAATCGGAGAATTTTGTTGAGAGGTCCGTCAAGACAATCGTTAGACTATCGATCAGTGGTGATAACGATGATCACGTGAATATTTGAAGCGTCTAGCCTTGGGGGTTTAGCATCTGGCTTCGGGTTGACGGGCTGGGTTTCAATCCTTCGAACTCCCCAAAATCCTCTCTCGACGTGTGAGGTGACCCTAGGATAGGAAAAATTTCATTGGCTCGGTGACATTTATCAGCATATAGCAAAATCCGAGCTCTATATCAGCTAACTTTTCACGATCATCAGTAAAGTGTAAGTCATGTTTTATAGAAAAGAATAAAAATCATGTTTTTATTCTTCGATTATTAAATTTTGAAGGACTTTTTTCGAAGTATCATTTCTGAATTGTGCAGCAACGCTCTTTGTGCAGGTACATTTTGGACAGAAACAGCTATTCTCTTAAGGAAACTCTTGGAATGTTTAAGTTGCCTTCGATTTTTCTCATAAATTCAATATAATTGTATCCGATTTCTGTAATAAGCAAAAATTTATGAAGTATATTTAAAGAAATCGTTTGAGTGTTTTTCGTGATTAATATTATTCGGTATTCAAATTTTTAGCAACCTGACTTTCAAAATTCGTCCGGCAAAAATCAGTATTGGAAAGAAGTTAATTTTAGAGCTCATTTTCTGCTATCACTCGTCTCGTCCAAGAACCGGTGAGACGGGTCAGGAACCTGTTCCCCTTTGACTGCTTTGCGAGGAGACAGAATGTGTGATACGTAACACAAGAGAAAATACTGCTGTGTTTTAAATAGAATGTGCAATTTTTAACAGTACAATAATAAAATACATCATTAAATAGTTGCCGTGGCATGAAATAAAGTACTTATTTAACATCAGCAATCAATGCATTCATAGCGAAATAATGTTATTTTGAACTCATATCCGCCTTTATTGTTTCTTTCAGACTCAAGCGTATTTTTTATTAATAATTATTTACCTTTCCGTAGGCGAATACAAGTATCTTAGTGCTTCCCAATATTCGTCGAATCAGCTGCTTCCATGAACCTTTTCAAAATATATTTCTAATTCATGTTATTTCCTGTTGGCTTTTTTATAACTTAATAACATTATACTCTCATCACTTCGCTACGATATCTTTATGATGGGTTGTCGTGGGATGAGAGTACAGTTATATAAAGCTATAAAAAGCAATGATGCTGGTAGCCTCAAAGCGTGTACTTAACGTGTATCTTGTATCAAAAGTACTCTCGTCGGACATATATTTTTCATTTAATAATTATATTTTCCTCATGAACATTGAAAATGGGGTTTCTAACCCCATAATTAGGTTGCCATCCAACCTCTGCCGATTATTTCGCTGAGCAAAATAGAGGAATTCGTCTGGTTGCAAGATTTTATTAAAAGCATAAATTAAAAAAATTAAATATTTACTTTCTAATATATTTTAAATATCTACTATTTTTATTGCTATGTGATTTCACTTATTGTCAATGTGTCTTTCATGTAGTTATTTGTTTGAATTTATTATCCCAATCTCAAGTATTTTGATTAATTTCTCATCTTCACAATGTATGTAATCTCGTTGATTTTATGACTTCGTCCCAAATCATAGTACCTTATTCATTATTATTCGTGCCAAAGAAATTCTGAGTGTATGTTTTATTGATTTTGTCTTTCTTTCTTTCAGGTGAGTGTCCGCTAGAGTAATCCAAGGAATACTTCTATATTGAGGCAGGAGTATAGATAAGTATTGTTTATAGCGATTTCTTCTTCATTGCAATCTCCTAATGTAACAGTTGGCCATTTGTACAATTTAAAACGTCTACTAAATGTTCAATGCTGGAGCAATATTGCTGGAAATTTTTAACCATGCCTATTACGTTGGTCGTCTGCATTATTAGCTGCGCAAAAGGTGTGTTATTTTCATAATAAGGAAAGTCAACTTTGTAATTTCCAAAACACCCCTGAGATTCCTTGTTCCCATCTTAATCGGCCCTTAATGTTCCTTGCTGAGGTACTCATTCTGGTCATTCACTTTTGCCCATGTCATGCGCGAGAATAAAAACTAAATATATTTGGTTTGTGTTTTTCACGGATTAATATATCCGTCGGCCCTTTTCTACGATTCTGTCTCCCTTTCATGGCGAACCAAGAGGAAGCTCATGGGTTTGGTCTCTCTCACGATGATACCTGCGGATGCTAGGTAAAATGAAATGATTATCATAGTTCCTGGAAAAAACAGATCGGGAGAGCTGATCGAACTGTTGCGGCATGTCAAGAATAATCGGACGGACGCGTCAACAAAATTACTGTCTCCTTTTGTGAGAAAAATCTTTTTTCTCCTCACCAAATGAAGAAAAAAACACCTTCAGTGTTGACGAATGCGTGAGATTTTTGTGGCTAAGTTCCTTTGGATGTAGCCGGGTTTATAATATTGATTGCAGATTTTCTAGTCTTTGTATAATATTCTGCTTAAAGTTCTCGGATGTAATGTTTATGATGGTCTCCGAGTCTGTACTCCTGGATTGGTAGCCATTTTCTGCCCGATCGGCACCATTTTTTTAACCTAAAGCCACGGTGGTAATATCACCTGAGTATTTTTCTTGAATTGTGTCGCATGAGTAATTTGTTAATCGGAAGAATGTTCACTGTATAGCCGAGCATTGGCAAAGAGATGACCGGTAGCGTTTTTTCTAAGCTTAGCGGAGGTATCTGGAGAAAATCTCATTCGCTCACTGCGTCCGTGTGGGAAGCTTCAAATTAAGCGGCGGGTTACCCGGTGTGTGGTGGCTGACTGCTTATCAAAAGTGCATTAAGGCGGGAAAGTAGCTGTCCTCGACGACTTCCGCCAAGAGCGAGTTTTCTCACGGATTAGGGTGCATCGAAGGTGAGGATAGAAGAAAAGAATATGGCTGTATTTTGGACTATAAAGAATAGTAGAGTTAAGAATGAGAGAGAGAAGTTTGTTATTTCTTCTAACTTAAAACGGAATTGTACTAGGTTAAAGCCTCAACAATTCAATGCAATTTCAGAGTTGCTAGGAAATAATCACTTGATAAGCTTAGAGTTAAATTGTTGCAAAGATTCAACTTTTGTCTTTGATTTTGCTTCACTGCCGGCGCTGAAAGATGCTTGAAAGTTTTCAGCTCTGCTTTTAAGTTTAAAATTAACAGAGAACATTTTATGTGTAAAATAGTTAGTGTATAACATTCCTCCCTAGACGACAGTGAGCCCGACGGAGGCCGCGTGTGTGTCTAAATGTTTAAATTGGTCCTTCACCGAATAGTTTGGAGGGCGAATCAATAGTGATAGTCTACCGGTATTCAAGCCAGTCAAAAGAAACTGGAATTTTTTTTTTAATCCCGGAAATATATGAAATCTGAGAAACTGAAAGGAAAGACATTGGTCCGCGGAGGTAAAAGATGTGCGTCTGTTCTTTCAAGGAAGGTACAACACAAAAGACCTTCGCAATGAAGCGTTCCCCTTTCTCTTGTGCGCTGTCGGAGGGAAGAATGGCGGGCTGGATTAAGCCTCCCTCTGCCCTTGAAGTCGTCGGGAAGCGAGCACAGGACTGTGACGCACGCATGAGCTTTGCAGTTGGACTGTGGCAGCCATCGCCGGCGAAACCGGCCAAGTGAAAACGAACGCCCGCGAGTCTGTATCGCGCGCCTCGCTTCGCAACCCCTTCGTCCCATTCTTATTCCTACTAACGCGCCTTTCCCTTCATTTTCCCATCCAGCTGCATACGCACTTCTCCCCATTCGCATCTCGAATCCCATGCAGTGGTGTGCGCTGGATGGAAAAGTGATAGAAAAATCGATTTCGATTAAAAGGGAAAATTAAGGTTCAATGGTCAAAAATCGAGGAAATAGAGATCGAGCATCAATTTTCTTCGCTCGATCGAGAATGATCTTAAATTTTCGATTCAAACTTGATTTTCAGCGTCGATCTTAACCATTCCAGCAGCGTCAATACCGGCCTATGATAAATAAATCCATCCCATGTGAAAGACTTCTTCCGGCAAAATTAAAAAGGCACGCCCTCGATAATCAAGAAAGAATCTCATTTAGTTGGTACTTCGTAAACATTTTTATGAAGCCGAATGGTTCCTGGCGTTTATCCCAAAATTTTAATGTGCGTGCTATTGATGATAATTGCTAATTATACTTCTAATGATTGAAGCATCTATTCTGAGTAGATTTTTTCTATTACTAAAATGTGTCTTTATAATGTTTTTCGAATGAATTATAAACATTTTTTCATAGAAAGTGTTTTTTTTGCGGCGGAGTTTGGACCATGAGAGTTTTGATAAATAGATGTACAGTAGTTTATTTATTGAATATGGCTTCCAAGTAGCATATTATAATGTGTTGTACGTAGTCAATATTTTAAATTCAAGCGGTCCCCAGTTCTTTAAAGTTCATTGAAAGCAAATATCGACGGTAAAACTATGATGATAAGAGAAACATGAATTTAGAACGGGTAAGGTGAGCTCTAAGGCCTTGAATTATGAAATAGAAAATCATCTCCAGTTGACGTAACGTCGCAATTACAAAACAAGATACAATGTTGGTTTGCTGGTCTTTGATATATAAAGATTTTATTTGATAAATGAATTTCATCTATTGAGAGATTGAATGTCACTTGTCTCTAGATTTTAGTTGTGGAAATAGCTTTCCATTGTTATCTCAATATTCCCTCACTAACCCTCCTATCCAAAAGTTGTTTAGAACTCCTTTCTTGTGGTTATTTCTTTGAAATCCAAACGTATTTATCCGTCAGTTTTTTTCCTCTCTCTCTCGATAACTCTAATAAAATCCCGCGATTCGCGGAGATTTCAACGGTGGGATGTCCAACCCTTTCCCACATCCGGAGAGGAACTCAGCCGGCGGAGTCAATCCCCCCTCCGCATAATCACGGAGACACATGGAAACGCCCCCTCCCCTCCCCCCATTGCCATTGCAGCCTCCACTCCCCCATCCTCTTCGCAGCTCGACCTTCTTTTGTCTGGACTTTTGTCCCCTCGTCATACGCCACTGCCCCACCTCATGGCCTCCGGCAGGTGCACCTAACTCCTTCTCGAGAGCCCGAGATTCCCTGCCCATGCCGTGTCGTCACTTCCCCCCAGCTCACACCATTCCCTCCCCCCTTTCGCGGTCCGAGGGAGAGTAAAACGACCCTTCCTTTTATCCCTTTCTGCTTCCTTCCCTTTCTTGACGAGGGGACGTAGGTGTAGGTCAGTGTCGAGAAGGGTCGATTAACGTCGGGTTCACACACGCAAACAGATGGGAGTGGTCTCCACTAGGGAGGGGATGTGTAAGAATTCCCCCGCACAGAGAGTTCTGCTTATAATTTGAATGTCGGGTGCAGTGCGCTGCGAGCGCGCAGATTGCAGGGCGGACGAGGTCCTGCAGAGTTGTAGTGGACCGGTTAGTTATCTTGCTCTCAGGAGGAGTTATTCCTCTTTTAGGTTCCCTTTCATGTTTTTTTCGCAGCTTCCGGCGTGTGATTTAAATAGTTCGCTGGTGTCCCCCATAATCCAGACTTGAATTATTTTGTTGCAAACGGTTTTGCGGAACCAACGACCGTTTGGTTAAGCTTTGGGTCCAGCAGGTTTCAGGGGTCAGCGAGGAGTTTTATGAAATTTAATTTTGACATAGGAGTTCCCTTTAAATTTATTCCACGGGTAATCCACATCGATGTAGAATGTGGTTCGTTGCATAACTTTTCTGGCGGGAACAAGTCATCCCCAGTCCAAAGGTAGGTATAAATTCTTTGCCATGGATTTGCAAACTACGTGAATTTCTAAACTTGAAAACTAAATTTGAAAACTACGCGTAATTTTTTGTGTTCGGAAGGGGGCAAAGAATTGTAACTTTTCTTATTTACTCTAACATTTGAAAAATTTTCAAAGAAGTGCCGTGATCAAGTCTATTTAACCATTAGTCTGTCATCAACTCTTAAACCCTTAGTCAAAATATAATCCCTTTAGTTTCATCTCTGATTTTCATTATTCGATATTTAATGGGATCACATGCTCAAATCTCTTCTTCTCCTTATATATTTTACTATCCTAAATTATCTCTCCAAACGTCTTCCTAAGTAATCCACTGTAGCATTAAATTGATTATCTCTTTTATCTCACGTTTTATCTCTGATCTACATATTCATAATACCCTCCAAGCCTTCTGCAGGATGTTTGGTCGGAGGTGATTAATCACCAGCATGTAGCCAGCTATAAATATCACAACAACCATCTTCTCACTTCATGGTCGTTAAATAAATACAGTAATAAAATAACACGTACTTGTTTGAGGAGGTATTAGCTGCAAGATTTTTCTTTACAGTTTTGGAGCTTTATCTATCACCTATGCTCAGACCTGCATAGCTAGCTACCCGCCGCTAAATTCTATCGATATGCACAGCACATATTGTTGCAATTACTGGAGAAAACATAATTCAGATAGCAATTAATAAGGGGAGGATATATCAGGTACAAAGTATTTAAACTGTATGTTAAACGGATCGGGAGAGGGTTAGTCTCAAATGCATAATAATGCATTGTGCACGTATCCACTATTGTATACGTGTTCATCACCATTTTCAGTTCAAATTCGGTAGTGGTGCTCATTCGGCCTCGTAATTCCTCCATAGTTGGGGCATTGTTTCTCCACGAGAGACACTGAGTTAGTGGAATCAGAAATTATATAAGAGCAGTACTTTTAATATTAATGCATTCGCTCATCGTCGATCTGCTTCAGAAAAGTTACAAAATACATTATAAAAATCGATGAATTTTTGACGGATGAATCAAAATTCAATGAAGCTGTTACATCAATCTATTTTCACGGAAATCACTTTTTTCGCAGTTAATGGTTGTATTAAAGTTGGGAGTTTGCAAACTTCTGAAGGCTAGATTTGAATGAATTTGATGAACTGTAATTGTCCGTTTTCACGCTAAGCAATTTGTTTTGCCTCACTTCGCCAAAAAGACGGGGTAAACTTCGGTTGCACGTGAGAAGGGAATCTTTCTTCAGCGAGGAATTTTCTTTTCGGTAAAGCAACTCAGTAGCAAGGACCTATTTGCTCACTCATTCCGCATAGCACTCCATGCCTATTCCACAGACCTCTGCCACCCGTAGCCCTTCAACGTCTTGATTATTGGACCGAAGAAAGGGGTCCCTATAGCCATGTGCCCTCCGCAGACGACCATCACTTCTGCCTCCCCCGTCTTGGGACCCCACCTAGCAGCCAAAACCCTGCATTATGCCGTCATTTGGGCGTCAGCGAGCCTCTGGTAAGGCGACGCTGAACGCGGTAGTCTGTCCAAGGCTTCTTCGATCGGGTTACATGTCGAGACACGGAAACTACCTCGGCCCGCAGCCCAACAACCATGCACGTGAGTGCTACCGATGGCTCGGGGACGCTCTAGAGGCAATTGTGAGGGGTAAAAGGTGTTACGAGATACATCATTATTATTATGCACCTCTGTGTCCTTGAAGGGAAAATGGTGATTTACTCGTAAAATATGCATCTCAACCTTAATGTCGATTTTAGTTAATTGTCAGTGCCCCCATTTATTTTTACTATTTATGGGGTGAATGACATGCATGAACAGAAATGTACCACTCATATGGCAAACAGTGCTAACGCTATTTAAAATTATTTTGTAGCTGATTTAAGGAAAATAATACCGTATCTCGGGGTGGAGTGAGATTTTGGAAACATTAGTTTTGATAACCACGATTAGGAAGTAGTAACCGTTTTGTATACCTTTTCACTGCCTTTTACTTAAAAAGTTTGTGCCAATTTGGATTTTTATTTGCAAAGGGCAACAACAATAGCGAAAGGAAAATTTTTCTAAGGTATTAGCTGGAAAACAGCCGGTATTGAGTGGAGTGGATATGGCAAACTCAAATAATGAAGCACGTTCCTGCTGCAATCTCAATTAACTTGACCATTCACGCTCTCGTCCAAGGGCCTACCTTCTCATACCTTCCCAGAAAGATGAGGTATTATGGTTTGCTTAGGTTTTGGAGTCGTTATTGCCCCGTTGTTAAAGAAAGGGTCTCAGCTTTCACAATTCCGTACTTCTGGGAAGGGAAGAAAGGTGATTGCAGTTATCTGCAGTGCGGAAATGTCTTCTGTAATTAGGTGGTTCGGTGTTCATTTGTCGAATAGGTGCTTATAACGTCGAGTTCCCCTCATAAGGCCGGTCCTCATAGGAACAGAATGTATTTCTAACTTAATTCTTCCAATTTATCGACCGAGAGCTGGAACCATGAGAATCACAAAGCTCAAAATGTATATATGGTAGTTTCTTATTCATCTTAAAAGGACGTTTCAGTATTTTTCCGCGGTTTTTTTTCTCTTACAGCATGTGGTATTACGCAGTATCGTCCCAAATTTTGCTGTTTCTAACAAACAGTGAATTTTGTCGGCGCACTCTTTTTTCCCTCCATTCAATGAACGTAGTAAAATTATTCTTGTTTTTATTTTACCTAACTGATCTCACAAGCTTAAATGCTAACATTATCTATTTTTACGTCGATTATAATGAAATTAAGAATGATATAAAATATGTGTTTTAGAATAGCATTGATTTTGCGTGCATGATTATTTACTTTTGTGTATTATACTACAAATAAAGATAACTGGGATAGTATAGAACGATTACATCGTTTGGAAAAGTTAAAACGAGTTTAGAACTTTAAAAGTCGAATTCTATAATTGCTCCCTTTTAATTTGCTTCACGTGCGTTGAAGTCTCCAAATGTGAACTGTGTCCTTATTGAAAATTATTCTTCATGCTTCAATTTTGTTCATGTTACTCAAACGCCTTTTTTTAAAGCTACCTAAGCATCGCAGCAAAATCCCTCTTTATGTTTTTACATTATTTACGTATGCGCAGGGCAGGGCAATCATGTATGAACTACACATGAAAATTTTCAATTGTAAAAATCTTGGACGGATTCTTATTATGGGTGAAAATTTCTAAGTCAATATAATGATATAGCTTAGTAAAAAATCAAATTCCTTCTCGTGTGTAAAATTTTAGAATATTTAAAAAGGCACCTATCATCACGATGGGATGGGAGACAAGTCGTCTCCCGAAACGTCAGCTTATATTAAAGCATTAACCTGGCTGAGAACCCGAGGAATATTCGTCAGTAGTATTCACCCGGAAAAATTAAAATCGTTTATAATTTTATTATTTTCGCGCATCCAAATTTGTTACAAGACTCCTCCCCTTAGTGCACCCTTTCACTCACGCCTAGTTAGGTAGTTAGGGGCTGCAATTATTTACTCATTTTCACACCACCTTAAACAGCATATATTAGCGTTTTAACTCGGGGTTTTCGCCAAATTCATCAATAATACACGCATGAAAAATTATGCCCTTTGTTGGGGATAAGCCAGGTGGGACTCGAACCCCCAACCTCTTGTTTGGCAGGGAATGACTTGACCCCGCCGCCACCGAGGCCGGGAAAGAATTGGTCCCGGCAGTAATGCAAATGGACACTACTTCGGTTGTAAAAACCTAAGGTGGACATTGAAAAATATGCTCACAAAAAGCATCAAGATGCTGATTCTATTTTTTTTTGCTATGAACCCATGGTCCATCCGCAGCAGCTCACCCCCGATGCCCTTCCGCCCTCCACGCTTCTTTCGTAGTTCCCTGAGGAAGCATTTCCGTCTCCTCCGCGTCCGTGGGCCTCGAACATCCCTCCCTCCTGCATTCCTGTCCCCTGACTGTGTGTCGCCTCCCCTCCCACATTCTTCCTCCTCCTCTCCCTCCCGCTGAGACACTCTTCCTTCCTACCTGCCAATATTCGACTCCGCTGTCTCTCCTTTGTCCGATTCCAACTCTTTCGGATTCTCCATTTGGGGGCCAGTAAGCGTAATTTGCGCGGGCCGTTCGCCATTCATTACCAGTTTGCCTGTCCCAGCTTGTTCCTTACATCTACATTATACCCTGTGAGCCATCTCCAGGGTTTTTGGCAGGGGGTGATCAATGACTAGCATGCGAGAGGATCCCCTAATGGAAACCACAGTCATAAAAATATTTCATCTCATCTGGAAGAAGAATAACTCCCTACAGCGTAACTATGTCATTCGGGGCGCGCAGTTAAAGGCAGTTGAATCTGTGAAATATCTAGGGGTTAGACTCAATAATGATCTATCGTGGAATAAATATATTCGAGAAATAACCGGTCAAGCTAATCGTAAAATGGGTTTTGTTAAAAGAATATTAGGAAAGTGCGACGACAAAGTGAGAGAAATTAGCTACTTTTCCCTCGTTAGACCACATTTGGAATACGCTGCCAGTGTTTGGGACCCTCATGAAAAAGGCTTAATAACAGAGTTAGAACGCGTGCAAAGAAGAGCTGCCAGGTATGTGAAAGGTCGTTACGATAGTCTTGTTAGTGTAACTGACCTCTTACATAAACTCGGATGGGAATCTCTGTCGGACCGTAGATTGAAAAATAGACTAAACCTTTTAGATAAATTCAAGAGCAGTGTCTTTTCTGACGAAGTTAACCATATCTTGCGGACGCCAACGTACTACGGAAGATCAGATCATATAAATAAAATAAGAGAGATAGATTGCAGAACAGACAGATTCCGAATGTCATTTTTTCCACGATCAATAAGAGATTATAACGGCAGCAATAGAACGCGTAAATAGATTGCATGACTTGTAGTGTAGCCTACTAACCTATGTAAAACTTACTGCATGTTTCTGAATTTCTATTCTATATTCTATTTCTAACAGCATATAGTAGTATAGTTTGTTATTATACGGGACGTTTCTTGGACGGTGTGGTGTGCATGTGGGAGTCCAAATGCATGCTGCATGCTGGTGATTGATCACCCCCTGCCAAACACCCTAGAGGTGGCTCGCAGGGTAATTTGTAGATGTAGATGTAGATGTATTAATGGTCTTTCTATGGTTGTAGACTCTCAGTTTTCTTGATTTACTACGGCGATATTTTTGTTAACGGGTCTGAGATAGAGGGTTTGGATTGACATTTAACAAAATGCTTTATTTATTAAACGAATTCATTGTATTTATTTGTTTCTGTGTATTTAAATACGATATTTGAAAAGATTTTAGTTTTGAATATTGGGCTCAAGGTTCGTTTTGGCGTGTATATTTTTGGAAGTGGATTGTTGTAGAAAAATGAAGGATGCTGTTTTGCATCGATTCTGAACGAGTTGAAAGAAATAGTGGTTTACAGACTATTGAATTTTACCGACGTTACGGAGTGCGATTGATAAGTCTTTGGCTCAAATCCATGGTGAGGCCTTCGAACACCCCCTAACGATTTCCTCACGACTCAAGGTGGCCTAGAAACAGGAATTTCACCCCATCTAGGCGAAATGCTAGGGGAGTGAGTGTAGATTACTGTCCTCTAGTTCTACGGGGAGCTTAGACTGATGTTTGCTTAATAGGATCTCTCTCCTCATCATAGGCGTTTTTCGTTGTAATTAAGCGTGTACATACTGTAGCTTACTTTAGCTGCTTGGTCAGATGGTGTGATGAGATGATGGGAAGATCAGTTTTAGTGCAATGCTAGTGTGTAAAATTTATGCGAGAGCAGTGGTAATATGCAGATGTAACTAGCAAGGTAATTTTTTTCAGGGAATAATTTACCCGTAAGGGGAATCAAGGAAATCTTAGAAAAATCGTCAAGATATGTGGTACAATTTAAATTGCGGATCGATAGTGAATTCACTTATCTTGAATCTATCAGGAACCGATGTACCTCATCTGTACGTAAGCATTTACTTCTCATAAAAATTTTTTTATAAATTTTTCAAGTGGGGTGAAGGGTTTACAAGGTGACATTTGTGTGTGTCTCACCTTTCGTTTGCAATTTAACATTTCTCTGCCGTCTAAACATCGCGCTACATTATTATTATGCCCATCTGAGAATGTCTTTTCCAGAAACTAATAAATAATGTGTGAACGTATGGATCACTAACCTAGGGTTGCCGGTTTTCGTGGGCGTCCCTCAAGGAAAGAGCCGAAATGGGATCGGCGACTGGAGGTATACATTATTAAGGGAGAGGCCTTTGCTCCTTCCCTTCCCTCTTCCTTGCAACCAGATGACAGTCATTCCGAAGCGTATCTTTAGCCTCTTCCTTACTACCCTTCGTCCTTGCCCATCTTCCGATCTCAGGTAGACACAACAACGCGGACATCCTTGGCCCCCCGACCCCAAAATCCTCTCCTCTTCCCCCTCGCAACACAGCCGCGAACCTCCTTGGGACCTGTAGACCTGCACCACCTGCACCATCTCGCAGTGGGCAAGGACAAGCCCCAGAGCATGTGCAGGGAAACGTCGGTAGGTGGTGGTGGTGTTAGCGGGTGCGATGTTTTGAACATCCCTTCCGGGGACCTCAATAGAGCCATTCGGACGCAAGTGTGATTGTGGGCGTAGGAAGGGAAAGAAAGGTCCCTGGCCTACTCCCCCACTGCTCATACTATATCCTTATCCCTCGCTTTTCGGACCCTCTTCGCTTTTACAACTCACAGTCCCGATACGGCACGGTTTTCGTCGGCACTACTCTTTCATCCTCTGTTCTCTTCCGGCCTGGACTGGCTCTTCCCTTCCTGGTTGCTCCTATACTATTTTACGATGTTTCCCTCCTGAAAAACTGTCCATTTTTCCGCGTCCCACTCGATCCTGTATTCTGAGCAATTAAAATGAGCTCGTCCTAGTTGCTTTTTTGTGTCTAAGAGAAATTTAACAACGGGGCACTAGGTTTTTCCTCATCGCCCGGTCGAGGTATTTCCTTGTTATCGCGTCAAATTCCATCTCGTAGGGTACTTTAAGCTGTCCAACCATAACATACCTCTGTTGAAATGCATTTCTTTCTTCAGAAACTGTTACTCTGTTGCTGCGGCAACGAAAGCGCGACTTTCTCGAAAACGAAGTGAAAGAAAGCAAGAAGCAGACTGACCCTACTCGAACCCCATAGTTGTAGTCCCTTAATACTTTGCTGTCTTTCGCATTTTTTTGCTTTCTTTGCTCTCTGGTTTAGAGAAACATCTCAAATCCATAAATCTGAAGATATTTCCAGGAACTGATCTCATTCCAGCTTGTGTATATAAGGAATCGGGTCCTTGCTTGAAGATAGTGTTTGAAAAATCTTTAACAGAACACTTTGTCCCTGAAGATTGGAAAACCGCGAACGTCAGGCCTTTATTTAAGGATGGGGTCAGGGAAAAGCCTAGTAATTACAGATTTATTTCTTTTCCATTTCTTGTAAAATCTTGGGACGTATTATTTTCAGTTCGATAAAGGGCCATTTACAGAAGATCGCCAGAATCACCAGAATTTTTGGAATTAGTTGTAACAAATCGAGAACGCCAACCTGTAATATAAATGCAATACTACAGTAACTCGAAAAAAAAGGCTTAACAAATTTGTTAAAAATTATCAGTATGATGCAATGGAAAGAGTTTTCTATAGTTTTTTCAGCCTCCGGACGAATTTCTGAGAACGCGTGTCATACGGAGCGTGACGAATAGAATGCGGTGTCCGTGAAAACGTCTGGAGAGGAACGCCAAAAAGCTTGGGAAGGGGTTGAGCCGAGGAGTGTAGGAGGGGGCGCAGATTGGAGAGTCCTCCGAAAAAGAGTGGAAGAGTGAGGTGAAGGGCAATTGGAGGAGGAAGGACGAGGAAGAGGATCGGAGAGGCCAAAGGGCGAGAAGGAGCTGCGATTTTTCATGGAGGGCATCATGTAGCGGGCTTCATTTCTTTCAGCTAGAATGTCAAAAACCATATTTTGTTATTATTATTCAAGTATTCTACCTCTCCCTCGTTTACCCAACATTCCAACAATGCTATCAACATCCCCTTCCCGTTAACCACTCGCTCCATCCATTCCTTCTGTCTCCTCATTATCTCATCAAGAAGGTTGTGCCTCAAGGGAAAGGAAACATAGGTTTGTTGTGGAAAATTCAATCCATGATTTTTAAATGAACACTTTTTCACATCGTTTCAGGCGAAATAATGCCATTTTCAAGTAATGCCTGTTTTTTTACTTCAATTGCGGCATTAATTTACTAATGAAAAGTAAGTATTTTAGTATAATGCTTACACTATATTTCATCATGACTCTTAGGCCCATTTGTTTCACACGGTAGTCGGTAGAGTAGATTTAAATATCCTCGCATTTTCACGAGTGCGACGTTTTCTTGGTTTCTTCGAGAAACCTCTGCTATGCTTCCTGGACGTCTATTTCAGCGCATTAAGCTGCTGGCCAATCTCACATTCCAACTTTAATGGCGTATCTTTTGTGCTGCTCGATGGGTAGCACGGTGGTGACATTCCCCGATCGTCCACCTCCTGGTCACAATATTGACGTCTTAGGAAGAAACAGCAGTCCAGTTGCCTCAAGAGAAACCTTCCGCCGGAGGAGTATCACCGCCACGACGATGGACTCCGAAGATCTCACTTGAGCAAACAAGGCGCGAAAAGGCAGGAAGACGGGCGTGTTGGAATATACATTCCAGCTCTCTGATTGTTGGCCTGGGGACTAAGTCATGAACGTTTGTTTACCTATCAGAATGTGTTGGTGTACACTCAATGCCTATGGATGGTTTTGATAAATTTCAATTGTTTTATTATTTCTGTTAAAAAGTGTCCAAAAATGTAAAATATGAAAAAATAAGAAGAGAGAAAAATGATATTATGAAAATTGCTCATTGCGATAGAAAAAAAATTTAAAAACTACTTTAAAAGAGAAAAATTGATAAAAATGGGATTTATAGTAATTATGCATCATCGTACTCTGTTGCATCGAAAGCTAAAATATATACCAACCAATTGAATAAGTTTGCAGCCATCTCGAGCATGTATGGTTCAGGTTGTTAGCATGCTAGGCATGGAGGCTAGTTTACATGTTTGTATTCTGATGCTTGTCTCATAAATGTGAAACAAGTATTAATAATTAGAACAGTAGAGCATCATGGCATACGCTAATATTAGTATTAAAATCCTCCCGAAGACATCATATTACGTAAATAACTGTTGTTGTATGAAACCAGTCAATTAGAAGTAAAGCAGGTGGATTTTCAAAAAAGTTTCCCACGCTTTAGCGCATGTGACATATATTAACCTGAATACAAAACTTACTGTTTCATAGTTTTAATGCTCTTAAATTTTCTCTAGCTGAAAACGGTAATGTGTGAATTTGGTTTATAACTTATGTATTTATCGCTATGAAATGTAGTCACTCGGAGGGGCTTTACTCAGGTTCATTCGAATAGGCACAGATTCATATTGAAATAAGGTAATAGCAATCATTGATCGGCTTCTGCTAATGGTACCAGTACAGAGAACTCCGAATAAGTGTAACTTAGTCCTCTCCACCTGTTCTCGACAGAGACTACTTCGATTATTCTCTCGATATTGACAACTTCTTTATTTGAGAATAATAGCAACTATCTTTTATCTTTAGGCTCTATTAAACAGAGAATTATATAATTATTTTAGCAACCTTTTTTCAAATAGCTTTTATTATTAATTCTTCCAGTTACCATCAAAATATTGACAAAATATAATTCTGATGTTTCGCAGTATTAATATTTCTTCAGATTTGGTTAACTGCGCATCGGGCTTGCTCTTCTTTATTTTACTGTAATAGTGCAAGTTGTCGCGGTCTCTCGCGTGGGAGGCTGAATCCCGCCTTGCCGCGATCCTTTACCTTCACCTCGAACAAATCGATCCTTAAATATATGTTGGGAGGGAAGGCGACTTGGTGGTATGCCCACTCTACTTCTCCAGGCCCGGAGAGACGGAGCGGTGGACATGTACCTTTATAGAGTGGGAGATGTTCTGTTGGAGAGGCAGAGAGAGAAATGTAGAGGAAGACGTCATGGGAAATGGGTTGGAGGGAGGTGGGGAGTATCTTCTGGATGATGGGGAGGGGTGGGGAGAAAGTCACGTGGTGAGAACGCCTCAACCCACGCGTGGAGAGTGATTTCAAGGTTCTGTGGAAGAAGCGAGAGGCAAGCTGGCGTCTCTCTCTTTGTATAGGTATCTTTCTTCCTCTCCTCCCCTCTCTTTCTGTATGTATATACATATTTCTCTCTCTCTCTCTCTCTCTCTCTCTCTCTCTCTCTCCTGGAAGCGAATGGGTAGTTGCGCAACTGCCCAAGTCACCCAAGCTGCGGAGGAGCCGCTGCCGCTTTCGCTGGAGACTTCCACGGCCGCGTGATGAGAGGGAGATGCGGCCTTTGGGCATTCTTGACGGCCAAGTTCTTCCATGGGTTGGGAAGTTGAGGGAAAATTGGGTAATGCAGAAGAAACCTCATCGGCGTTTATTTTTTTGATGGAGGCCTGTAAAAGGATGAAAGATTTTTCAATTCTCTACTTTGAGACCACTAGTATGACTTGATTTTAAGTTTATTTCCTTGCCGAAACTTTTCCGCGGTTTTGAGGAGCAGCAGCATTGCAATGCTGCAATTGTAGAATTTAAGATAAGCAACGAAAATATGACGAAAGGGTGTAAGAAGCCTTTTTTTAGTGGATGGGTGCATTGACCGATGAAGTTTAATGTCGATATCTGAGCTGAGGTCTAAAGCAATCACTGCTAATCGTGCCAGACTTGATTCAAAACTTTAGAGTTGTAGTAGCTGGGTCCAGCCTGACAACCGTGCATACCTTTTGTAATGAAAGGGAATTCTGTGGTTACGATTCGACGCCAATGAAAGTAACTGATGAAGATAACTGAACTACAACCTTGGAAATGTAGAAATGTTAAGCAGGCTTGTTGTACCACCACTTGGACTTATATCATAACTATACTTGATATAAATGGTAAAAAGGAGCGATTTCCGTAAAATTTGACCGTGAGCTTTCCCGATGCCCGCCTCTTGCATTGAAACGTTGATAACAATGGGGATAAAACTGGTAGAAATCGCGAAAGTAACTAATAGTTTCCTATTTATCATATCGCTCTGATGACCTGAATTCTAAGAATCCTAGTCATAATTTGCTGTTTCCTTGAAATTATCATAAGACTTCAAGTAATAAACATTATCTTGCTAAGGTTTACCTTATTTTTCTAGGCGTTGCTGTCATCAGTAAGATGTGAGCTATCAGTGGGTGTACAGTTATCGACTCTGTACTGAAGATCGAAGTCTAATATTTCCCCGAAAAGCACCAAGCCACAACATTCGTAGAGAGGTACAAGTTTGAGCATTCACGCTGGAGAAATTATTTACTTTAAGAATGCAAATTTCTCCTTGTTTATGAAAAGACGTATATGAAATTCATAAATCTATAATGTGAGATCGGTAAAGGATGGATTTTGTGTTCCGAGTATTCACTTTTTGTTCATGTTAATAATGCAAGTCTTTGGCAATCAAAGGGATGGAGCCTGAAGTCATACTGCAATTGGAGCCCTAGATTAAACTTTGAAATGAAAAATAAAGTGAAATATTTTTCGACAACTTTATCAAGACTTTTGAAAGACCCAACGTAATGCTGTCGACGGATGATACAGCAAAATCTCCTGATGGTAGAACTCAGGCAAACTCTTGTAACTTTACGCACTTTAATCACACTTACCCCGTCCTAGGTTCCTAAGTGTAACACTCATTCTCAACATCGAGTTAAGCGTGAAAAATTTGTTAATATGTGAAATATAAATTTTTACCGCTCGCGGTAGAATAAGAATCACGATAAATGTAGTAATCCTTTACTAAGGGCAGAGAGACTCACCCAAGTTGGAAGCTGATATCTAACCGTTATGTGCTGTGGTGATGTAAAACAAAGCATTGTGACTCTTGAGGAATCTGAGTGCGTGTTGGGTATAAAATTCCCTCAGCCAAACGTTTTCCCGAAAGGTGGCTAAAAGTGAAACATTCGAAAATATATTTCGTGGGCATGGGTATGTTTATGACTAATCGGCTGAATCATCCCAGCCCAAGGCACCATGATTGGCTAGCGGGATACTATGTAAATGTAGATGCTGACTGACTGCCCCGCTGACGTCGATTTGTCGTGCGCAGTTCTCACGTTTCCTCGGGTCCACAGAGGCTAGAGGCGGCCGGGGGAATTTTGAATGCCGGAGTGATATGGGCGGGTCACGGTCGTGACCGAAAACAAATGAGGTCGCATCTTAATTCCTCTCCCCTCGGTGTCTTCGTTTTCGCCTTCCAGTCCCCTCCACTCCGACTAACCTCCCTTCTCCTCTCTCCTTTGACCCACTTTCAGGTATTTCTTGTGATTAGAGGCGTCCTATCCTCTTTTGGCGGCTAACACGTATTCCCTCTCTTTAGGTCTCTTGCTCTCAAGCGCCAATTCGTCGGCAACGATTTTAAGACAAGCGCAGTAATGAGTTTACCGCATTTCCACGGCAGGCGTCCCTCCAATAGTGTGCCGATGGTTTGGATTCATTTCATTCCGTCAGCGGGAAATCTTTCTGATAATATTATCATTAATAATAAAGTTACACGTCGACCATTCGGTCGGGTGATAATATAGATTGGTTTATCCAAGGTAACAATTTAAATTATTCCTACTATAGTCACAGCAATTCGTAGTAGGTGGAGGCTATCCTGAATAAATAGTTCAAATAATCAAATTGGAAAATTGCAATGGAAATTCGCAATTAGGTTCTATGCAAACATCAATGCCATAAGTATTATCGTTATGAGCGCTCAGATATTCATTTGATCTCTAATATTTGTTTAACTTCTTCACTGTTTTCT
This sequence comes from Ischnura elegans, assembly GCF_921293095.1. Taxonomy (NCBI): domain Eukaryota; kingdom Metazoa; phylum Arthropoda; class Insecta; order Odonata; family Coenagrionidae; genus Ischnura; species Ischnura elegans. Next base: position 70,322,258 of record NC_060250.1, read on the forward strand.
CGCTCATCACTACTTTTGAATTTTAGATTTAATTGATAAGCTCTCAACGAAATTGCATGCCTGTGTGTTCGTAACATGTGACATTCACTCAGAATTTCTCGTTTCCGTTAATTCAGTAGAGTTGAATGTTGTGGGACTTAGGTAATTACTGGTGGGTTTCCTTTTCTTTGATAAAAGGCATATCCTATCATGGCAGCAGAAATTATATAGTTGAGTAGCTCTACTTGTGGGGAAAAATGAATCATTCAATGTAATAACTCATATGAGGGACACGTTTTAGGTGATTTATTCTTTACAGCGTGATGTGGAAAATAATTACTGGTAATTATCTGCGAGAAGATTGATTCAATCCCTGGGGCTTGCATCTGTCCTTAGAGATGTGATGCCATTACTCCCATACGGTCGTTTGATTTTCGTAGGTTTCATGTTGTTGCTAAAAGATTCAGTTTCAAATGATTATATAAGGGAATATCTACTCATATTTTCCCCCAGTTATTCATCGCCACAAAAGCTGAGTTAGCAGTCACGAGCAAGCCTACCGGGCTCATATTTGAATGATTGTTTGCGCAAATGGCTTTTATGATTATTAAAGTCTTAGAACGTGATTGTGAAGCATGTGGTAGGCATTTATGGGCTTTGGAAAGTGTTGAGATTCCATCAGATGGTCCCTTGACAACCCTACGTCGTGCAGAGGGATACGAGGCTCAAGTTATTGGAAATATTGAATGTTGATCATGCCAGACTTTGTGAATAGTCGCATTCACGCTGCAGATCAAAAGATTCGTCCAATAGTTTCTCAATTTTTCGGGAGGCTTTGATCCACGATACTGCAGCGTTATTGTTCAACAACTGGGCAGCATTTTCAATTCGAGGAGAGCTTAAGTTTGTCATTATTGTCAAAAGTATGAAGACTATTCAATAATTATTGGAAGTTTAATCGTCACCTTTCTTAAACGCTGTAGAAAAATAAATTTTTCAATGGGAATCAGGGTCCTTCAGTTAATATCTATCAATAGCGCTTTAATGCCCGGTGAATTATTGTTTTATTCTCGGTTTAGTAGCCAAAGAGGCGTCTAAGTAACTTAGAGTTATAGTTCATCCGCTGCTGAGAATTTATGAATCCCGCTAGCCTATTAAATGGGGTTAGACCGATCCACATAAAATTACTGTAGAAGTAGAAAAGTGGTAATCATAAGCGTTGTTTTCGTGCGCATATATTCGAGTATGTTGAAAGTCCTCCAGGTGCTGCCAAAAATAGTGATCAATCCACCCAACTAATGCAACGGCTTTAATTATTCCCTTCTGAATCCTAAGTAATGAAATATCTGCAGTCTACTCGCAGGTGACCTATTCCTCCTTCTTTTGGTGTTGAAGTACGTGACTTTGAAATGGTATGTTGTGAAGAAACATCACCTAACCGAAAGGAATGTCATTTTACGAGCCTCGGCAGTCATTGGTCTTTTCTTGATAGGCAATCCGGGGTAACCGAAAGGAAAGATTACATGTAATTAATGTTTCACAATCGAAGAAATAAATTAAATGGCTCACTTGTAATCGAAAAAATTGTGAGGTACAGTTTTATTAGTTCCGCTGTTACAATGACGATCAAATAAATAATCGTCAATGTGAAATGCAATCACAGATAAACAAAAGGCTATCTAATTAGGTCAAAGCTACTCCTTGCGTTTGTATGCTTTTACTGTGCAATTACTGGTAGACTTATGCACAATGGGCATTAATGTCGTACGAAATCGTAGAAAAATTGATTTCTTGTAGGGTGCTGTGTGAATTAAAACGAAGGAAATTTATTCAATTTTCCGCTTTTAAGGAATTTCTGTGGGTTCACATATACGTTTAGGCTGGCTGCATCTGATCATTGCGTATTTGGCGAACGCTATCGTTTAACAAAAATATAATTACCCCCTAATTCTAAAAGAGTGTGGCTCAAGCAATTGTTTCTCATTAACACATACACATAACGCATTAGAAAATGCGTTTGTCGGTGGACCATTTCTGAGATACAATGGCGCCTCCGCAATCTCGATCGTGTCGCAGCAACGAAATGAAGTCAAATGAGTGCGCATCACTTCATAACATCGCGGGAATTGTAAAATAAGACGGAATTATTCATGCGCCGTGAATTTTTTCTGGAACGGTATCCTGTATAACTAGCGACGACCCATTTTTGGGTATTCCTAGAGCGGTGAAGGGGAAGGATATTGGCCGGCGGTGTTACTGGTTTAAGCCGTGTCCCAACTCGTTAGCCATTAGGCATCATGTATTTAGCCAGCCAGATTCTGGGCAGCCAACCACAAGGGAGCATGAATTGGGACATCCTTACGGAGGTGCTGCCATCTACTGGGCACTAAGCCAATGCAAAACAAGAGATAATCGGAATGATTTGAACAAATGATGAACAAAACCCACCCTAAATTGTTAAAATGTGATTTTGAGTATTAGATGTCGGAGAAGAGTATTTAATCATAATTTTAGTATCTTAGACAACCTTTTTGTAATAGTAAAGTAGGGGTATACTTTCAAATTCGTATTTTTAGTTCCGTATGGTTTTGTTAAAGAGGTTTTAGCTAAGTTGGTGGCGAAATGTTAACGTATATCCCTTTTAATTGGTTTGAAATATTTAAATAGTCTCTCAACCAAGTACTTTTTTGAATTCCTTATATTTTAGCAATTTAATTTTTAGTTTTGTATTATTAGAACAGGTCTATTTAGTCTATTCAAACGGTTACCGTCTGATTTGGGATTTATTTTCAAAATTTATTTGAAGTATGGTTTACGTACAAAAATCAGGTTTCGGTATCATCTTTTAATCACCATACATTTTAATTTTTGTTACTTATTCCGATTCCAATTTCGGGACTTTGTCCAATAACATATAATAATAATTGTTTATTCTTACGGGTGTTAACCTAATGTACAAAAAGTGTTAAATAAGAATTTAGACATAGTGTTACATAATTAAGAATATATTAGAAGCATATAAACATCAATAAGCATTATTTAACACGTTAGAAAAGTAAACGGTAGCAAAAGATAACATGTGATCGGTATAAAAAGTTATAAAATAACATATACATACACAAGAAGCATATAAACATTAATTAGCATTAAAATTAACGCCGCCTTCTCTTTAACTAATTTCTCCGTAATTATTACACTTCCATTAACGCAATTTCATTATTATAAACAAAATAAAAATTAATAATTATTCGAACAAGTCTCAAAATATCAACACTACTTGCAAACAAGTACTATCCGTTGTTGACAGCCATGATGCCCTTTCTCCTGAAGACGCTTTGCACGCTTTGAATCATGGGAAAAGTGGGGCGAAGGATGCACTCCTCGATGCCTAAATCTGGCGGCCGCGTTAGCTGCCTAAATTCCCTCCCTTATGCTGGCTAACGAGTTGGGACATCCTTCCAAGATGGCGTCATGGCTAAATCCTGGAATTGGCATAGCCAAATGGTCAATTGGGACACGGCTTTAGTCGAAGCAGGGCACCTACCTACCTACCTACCAGTCGTCTGCGCGCTTGCGTCATGGCCAGCCAATCAGCGTTTAGTACAGTGGAGAGGGCGGGGCTGCCAAGTTGCGAAAAGGAGTGTCGTAGGATAAGGGGTTGAGAGAGGTGGCGGGAGAAAGGATGAACAGAAAGGGAGAAGATGATGAACCTGTTCGCAGGCGAAGAAATTGAAAACGCGGTGCCAACCCAAAAGTGAAGCAAATCCATTGGAAAGTGATTCCCAGCGGCTAAATGAGCCGCGATGCGCGTGACGGATAACGCTGCGCTTTAATGGTATGCTAAGATAATAACGGATTGAGATCTGGTGTTGTGCTCGCCGGTAATGTTTTTATAACGCCCAGCGTATCTCATCACGTCCCAAATGTACCAACGTGAGGTAATGGATGCTTTTGTACATCTCAAAGTATTATGCTTTATCAGGTATTGACTGATTGAAACTTCCACCAAAGAATTTTTAATTCGCTTCAGTATTCTGGCTTTCCATTCGTGGATTTTTCGTGCTATTCATGGCCTCATTTGCCATGGAAAACCTCGGGTGGAAATGGGAGTTTCATAGAATACTCATAGAACTATTGAACGGTCATTATTAATTCCGTTTTTAAAATATCTAATAGTGAATCTGCAACATATAATATCCCCGTAATCAAAACTCATTTTTAAAACGCTGTCATACTGTACCATATGCTCTATCTTCGTTCTACCCTTCCACAATTTTCATTTTTTGAACTGTTTTTGCTTAAGACTTACTAATGAACGTATTATAGACACTAAAATCGACTCAATACTGCTTAATCACTATTTTGTTTTCAAAATGGCTCTATCTTTATGCTGAGAGGAATAAATGAGACGTCTTTAATATGAAGTTTCACCCGAAAAACTCACATTTGCTTACATTTTTAGAAATATTGAATACTAAGCAATGATTAGGCTAATTAATTAGCACAATGATTTTATTTCCGTGATATGGAAACCAGCCTTCCGAGCAACTACATACGGTCTTATTGTTATAATCGCATGGAAATTAAAATGTTGCTTTTAACACAGTGTTCTATTACAGAATCATTGCCCTTCTAGAAGCTAGTGATAACCGGCATTGAATCAGCAACGAAAATATTATCCTGAACTTTTTTTTTCATTTCCATTTAAATGAAATTAATCGCGCCCGGGATTAATGAACTACAATCTCCTTTTCTCTCTTAAATCAAATATCAGTAATCATATTACCTGGTGAGTAGATATAAGTAAACTATCCGAACTAAACCGTCATCACAAATCCTGAATTACATTTTTCATGTATTCCGTAAACGGCACGTAGAATATCGGTCGTCCAGAGAGCGGAGCCTCAGGTGTGAGGCACGGAGAAGCGAAACCGTGATTTCTACAAACGGTGTAGTCGGCCAGAAGTGATCGTCATCCTGTAGAGGGGAGGAGGTGGTCTGTCGGGGGTAGGGGAGTGTTTGACCGCTGGAGGGGAAGGTCCGAAGGGGAGGATGGAGGTTGTTGAGTGGGTAGGGAAGATTCCTCTGGAGAGAGAGAAAAAGGTATCCTTTGGCTTTAGCCTGCTTTGGCTTTCCTCCTCCGGCCGAGAGGCACACACCGGCCCGTCGTCGAGCTTTCGACTCTGGACGGTAGGCGGCGGGCAGGACGGCGTGTGTGGCGATGCGGTGTAGGTTTGTGTGTGAGGGAGCCTCAGGTTGCTTTGCTGTTCGGTGACGTAGGAGTCGGACATTCAGGGGAGGGGAGGGGCAAGTGTAGTGCGGTGGATAGGGGCAGGAGGCAAATGCGCTCGGAAGAGGGCCTCTAGTTGGAAGGCAAGGAGGGGGGATGACTCCGCGAGTGAAGAGAGGGGCTTTGACATTGAAAAAGTTCGTCGGCAGTGAAAGTTGTTCGCCGGTTGCGGGAGGAGGTCGTTCTGGTGCTCCGCAGTGGTGCTTCGTGAGGACAAGGCTGGGATTTTTTCGTCCAGTGATCTCCGACGTGTGGATCTGCCATCCATCCAAGGTGACACTTATTGTTGAGTGACTTCTTCGGTGACCGAACCGTGTGTTGTGCTCAGTTCTATGGAATGGGAAACTGATATCAGGAGTGCCCGATCGCTGTTTTGTGTCCCGCGTTGTCACGGCCGAGTTAGGATCCGAATTTAGCGATCTTACGAGGATTACGCGGCGAGAGACTTCAACGCCCGACATTAGTGCATGCCTCTCTAGGAGACGGGGGTGAGCCAAGAACGCTTGAGCGACGGCTCGCTTGAACGTGCATATTTTGTGTCGTCATCGACGAGCATTGTTGGGTAATCCCGGTCAAGTTCTCTGCTTCGCGTATCGTGGACGGCACCGTTTCAATTCTTGCGAATCCTCGCGGCGGACTTTTCTTGGATTTTCCGCGCGTCGATTCATCGCAAAGTTTTAGTCACCTCTTTTAGTTTCCTCACGGCATTCCATCGGAGTGCCTTGCCTCCTCCGCTGTGATTTCTCATCTCAGGATTTGTTTGGCGATAATATTTGGTGCTCCATTAGTGATTGCGTGCTTTTGTATCCCACCGAAGTGGCCATTAACCTGGCGAGTAAAGTGCTTCCATTAGGAAGTGGAGTGGGCTTTTTGTTTTATCAGCGCGTAGACCACCAGTGTCGCTTCGGTGTGTTTTGTTATTAAGGACGGACGTTGACTTTTCCTGGAGCGAGAGGTGAGAGACCTCTATCCATCCCTTGGAGTGCTAAAACATCGTGCCACCCAACGTGGGAGTCCCTTGGATGTTGATAGCCGCTCCTCTGGACCCAAGGTGACCTTGCGCAGCGGTTGCCTGTCCCGAAAAGGGACCATCCCCAACCAATAACCATACCTGTTGGTGCTCGAACGTCCCACAAAACCCGTCACCCTGGGTCCGATCTTCCCGACCCGCGAGAGCGCCCTGGGCGTCAGGCATGGGCCCATCCGGCCCGAGCACCGTCTGAAGTGCCGGCCGGAGCAGGCGGCGGGCGCCGGCGACGAGGACGCGTCCCTGGGCGCGGTGGCCGCGCTGCCGGCCTTTATGCGCGCCTACCCGGCGTCCGCGATGCAGCTGGGCGATGAGGGCGACGAAGAGGTGACCTCCTCGACCACGCCGACCTCCGCGTCCGCCAAGGTGAGGGGCGGCGTTATCCTGCTGGGGCCAGCGTCCCCCTTGCCCCCGCCGCCCCCGCTCATGACCACCGCCGGTACCATCCTGCCCCCGCCGCCCATCCTCGCCGCGGCCGCCTCAACCACGGCCCCAGCCACCGCCACTGTCGCCGACATCAGCGAGGTGGACCTCGAACTGTGGGACTTAGACTTGAACGGACAGAACGTGATGATGGGCGGGGGTGTTGGCTTGACGCCGTCCGGGATGCATCCAGCGCATCTGACGATCACGATGCCTCCGACGCCCGTGTCCATGGTGCCCAGGAGATTTAGCAGCAGCAGTGCAAGTAGTGTGGGTAGCTCGGGTGCGGTGGGACTCGCGGCCGCAAGGAGACAGAGGAGGTTGAGGAGGACGTCTTCTTCTGACACGAGCAACGAATCCATCTCAGGTAGATGAACGCAGCCTGTACTCCCCTGCCTCACGCCCTTGAGGCGCGTCTTTGAGACTATGACGGTAGCTATGTTTTTCTGCCGGAAATTTCGTTCAACTGTAGCCTCAACTTTTTATGTTAAAACTATCCTTTTATTCATTCCTGCAGTACTTGACACCTAGGTAGCCTTTATTTATAAGTTTTTGGCTCTCGAAGAAGCTGGTTTTGTTTATGATAAAGGGTTTTTTTGGTTGTCTTAAGGATGCCGAAGTATTGACGTTGGTTGGCGACTGCAGTAGAGGGAGTAGAGGTACAAATTTCAATGGCCTCGCCTGACGAAATATACGCATTCTGTACGAAAGTGTCGTATTCCACTGTACTGACTTAGGTTATCTCTTTCTTTTTCAAAATAAAAAAAAATATAACAGCCCATCGATAAGAAATTATTGACAAAATATGAGCTGTATTTATTTATATATTAATATAGTCTGAGTGAGTCAAACATGCGAATTTCCATCCTTCTCCAAGATTTTTTCAAGTCACATCATACGATTATCGTAATTATTCCTCAATATGCTACTCAAGATGCATGCAAGCGAGGGAAGTAAATATATGTGTAAAATACTATCCATATGCTCAAGAGTATAAATTATTTAGGATCATTCTGCTGTTCAACTGTTTTGTTAAAAATGTCGTCATTCATGTCTTGAGAATGTATTCTTCAACAGAAATATTTTTCGTTTAATTATCATCATATGTATTATTTATTGTACCTTGAATGAATTAACATTTTCCACTATTTTTAGCATAGAATTTTCGAAAATGATAGAGTTTTGAAAATAGTGTACTCATTAAATTGTTTAACAATTTGGAAATTGGTAATTAATTCAAAAGTTACTGGAGGAACAGTTCCACCACATCAACCTTGGAAATTTGTATCATTTATTTCTTTACCTATTAATTTTTTTATCGACATAACATTAAGACAAGCCGTATGAGTATTGCATTGAATTTTTTATGGTGTATTTCATTGAAAATTCCTTGATACATACATAAAAATAATATTTTATTATCGGTTGGTTAAAAATTCGTATAGACTTCATTGAAAGTGCTAGGTTTTCATGCATCAGTCGGCATGTATAGCAAAGCTAGATGATGGAAATAATTTAAAAAACCTTTTTTGTACCTGAAAGGGTCCATTGAAACCATAGAAAATTTATTTCCGAATAAGTTGTTTATTCATTTTACACTAGCTTTTCCTGCAATTAATGACATCGTTTTCTCTTACGATTTCGATTCTTAATCAGTACCGATTTCTTTATAGCCCCTGTTGAATATCAGATTTAAAAATGGTAAACACAAACCAAAAACATCTATTTTGGATGATAGTTGTGATGCATTTTGAGTATGAAATTCTATTTGAGCCTTGTGCGAAGTCTGTCCTCTATCATAGTTTAAGTTGACTATGTGTGAGTGTTAAAATGAGGACTAAGTTTCGGTATTGGTTTTTCTCCACAGTATATTTTGGTGATCTGTTAATGCTAAGATTTACCACCGCCCAATGCACGATTTGATTCAATAATATATTGACTCTTTGTTTTTTTCTTCTTTTAAAAGCGTCCTTTGTACTTAACGGCCCTGGATTTAATTAAATCAAGTCGATCGTCTACTGCGTATCTTGCCTCGTCGTTTGATTGATAAGTATATGGCATGAAAAACCTTTATCACATGTAAGATCTAAGACATGTAATCTCACCTATCATTGCAGATTTAAAGCCTCTCACATCACACTTAGCCTCTGGAATGTGGCTGTATTAGGACACACTTCTTGTCTGGTGAAATTGTATATTCGTACATACCAATTTATTCCTAAAATTTACCAAACATTTAATAGAAGGAATTTCTATAGCGGAAGGAAATAGGAGGGAGCTGGATGGGAGTCCAGGAGTGATTTTAGGGATTTAAAAATGAAACTAATGTTTGCAAACATAAATAATTGACCCGTATGGATGGGTGCGTCCTTTGCCGACAGCTAAACCCGTTACTTCGATGCGCTGTCTCTTGCATAACCAAAATTTTTACAGCGCTCTCGCTTTTAGTTTTTCTTATGCTATAAATTATAGGATTTGGAAGAGTGAAGGGTAGCATTTTTATAAATATTACAATAAGTCTGTCTGTATTTGATATTTATCTGTTATGTGAAGGAGCTACCTCAATTTGCGATGACTTTTTACGGTGCGAACTTGCGTGATATTCCGTCATATTATTTCTAATTCGTATTGGAATCAAATTTCATGCCACCCTGTATTTCAATGGGATTATTGATTTGATTATTAGGATAAAACTAGCTCGTTCCTTGGTCGTAGGCGTGTGAGTTCCACCCGCACTTAGATTCAGTGACCTATTCCTTTCCCCGAACAACCATGCCTTTATGGTTTATAATGAGGGAATTGCCCTGTTTGGATTTTAATCAGGTTGTCCTGCGTCAACGGGATTTTTATAAAATTCTTCACCATTATTTTTTAACGGAGTAGTATGCGGTGAGACGCGCGGTTTTTAAAGAGAGGATAAATGAAGTAGTGTGAAAATAATTTTGGTGGAGAATCAAAGTTTCGATCGCGTACCGCGGCGAAGGGTTGAGGTAGTGGACCCGCGTGTCATTTGCGGCGCATCATGCGATTCGCGATCGCAACGGCTCCTCTCCCCGATGTCATGTTATGTCCTTGGAGCGACGCGTGAGATCCATGACCCCGCCCCAACCCCTCTTCCCTTCTGCCCCAGCGCGCCCCCACCCCACTCTCCCCCTTCCCCACTGTTTATGGCCCGAGACCACATTCACCCCTCAAGTTCACCAGAGGTCGCGCGCCGTTCTCGTGTTTTTGTTTTTGCCACCCGCATTTCGCCGTCCGCTCAGTGTTTATTTCTTTTGGTTTCCAATGGGACAGAATCCCACATGTTTTTCCTCCAAATTATCTACTACCCGAGTTGTAGGTATCATTTGCTTAGACTGTAATGTCTGCTTTTTTCCCGGCGATCAATGGCGGTGAAGATTTCTCGAGTCTCACACCGGGTGAAGTCTTCCACATCTCCTTCCGACGTTCCGATATGTAACTCGCCAATCGTCCGCAGGGATTCAGGAATCCAATGAATTCGAATTTGGATTCCTGAATCCATGAGGATGATGGGCGAGTTGTAAAACGAATCCTCGGAAGGAGATATGCAGGACTCTGCCCGGTGTGAGGCCCTAGAAATCTTCACTGCAATTATTTTAATCTTTAATAATTCCTATTGTTGTCAAAATAATGTCATCCTCTTTTCATCGAAAAAATCGTTGCGTCTGGGAGTCGACGACCCTTTTTGATATCTGCTGACGTGCATGGTTGGTCCGAGGTTGCCAGTACTTAAATTTAGGGAAGCCTTCGAGCTCGTCAGCGGGGAATCGTTTTATATTTTTTCGAGAAACTTGAAGCTTAGATTGAGCTTTGAAAACCTTAATTACATAGTCGTATGTTAATTCAAACCGCTTAGTAGGAACTTGTTCGTAGGTAGAAAACTTGCTAACGAGGATAATATTTTTGCTTTCGACCGGGGAGTTGGTTCTGACCCTCCAGATTAGCATGATGAAGGCCGAAAAGAAGGCTAGAAACGCTCCGACTAAGTGGCGTGAAGTTGTGGAATTGTTATCCGTGGGTAGAGTTTAAGTTACCGTTAGTTATTTTTAAATGGAAATTTTTGGATATAATACAATGAAGGTATATTTCGTATTAAATTTACTGTCTTGCGATGTGTAGTGGGAGAAATTCTTGGCTCTTTTTTCGTTCTGAAGGTAATTTCGTCGAAAATCACAAGACAACTAGTATTCGCTCAGTAGAACCTTTACACCTGATGAAATAACTTTCCCATCAAATGCCTCATCACGGCGTGTCGTGGCTTGTTTAATTCTGATTCAAGCTCTGGTTTATTTATATTTTTCGAATCTCCATCGATCACATACTTAGTAACTTTATGTTTTCTCTTCAAACATGAGGTAGGAAAGACGAATGAGGGAGAAGACAAATATTAGGCAGTCTAAACTTTTCCATACATTGCATTGGCCGTTTATATAAAAATTGCATAGTGTGTGCCTGCTATTTTAAATTGTTTGAAGACTTGTTTACTCCAATGGACCGTTTAGTCAGCTTGAAAATTTTCAAAATGTTTATTTCTTGTTTTTATATTTTACTATGCATTCGTTTTTTAGCTATATATTACCCACTGGCGTGCGCAGACTCGCGGGCAACTCGCATTACTATTCAATTACTTACCATGTTTTTAGTACTTTAATCGTATTCCTCTCCGATTAATGCTTTTCAATAGATGCCCGATTTTGTTTTGTTGTCATAAAGGGGAAGTTTGAATTGAAATCCATTTGGCTGTCTAATAGAAATCTTAAAGCCACTCTAATTAATGGGGATGTTACTGATGACATTAGAAAATATTCTTCCTCGAATTCATAAAGAATTACCATGACAACTTCTATCGCATGTTGTTAATGTCCACAATACGTACGGGTACATGTTTGAAAAGGCTCGAACGCGGTATAATCCATTCACTGGGTGTCGAATCTTTGACTACGTCACGAGATTCAAATTTGATGGCTTCATCAATATGTAATGCTGATTTCTTAATCTGAAAGGCACATTGACGATTCATTTTGTTGGGAATCGGTCTCTGAAATTGCAATCAGGTCCCTAGAAATGTTTTCGCGGGATGTTGGATTGCTGATCAACGTAACGGCCTACCCTTGAATTTCTTAGAACTGAATGAGTAATGTATATCAACAGTTTCTAAGTGAATACGTTGGGAGCTGGAATTTCTTGTGGCGCAATTTTATCTGGTAGATTGCTATAATGCAAGTACATTCCTCATAATCGGAAGATAGCTTTCAGTCATTTAATAAGTTTCTTTCCCGAGTGATACTATGGTACAGTAGTCCCGCTTTTTTGTCCAAATTGTATTAGAGTAAATTCGAATGGGCATGAATTCGACATCATTGCTTTTCACGAATTATGCCGGAATGTTGTGTAATATTGGGAAAGATAGGACAATTAAAAATAACTTAACTGAAGAGAAGGGTTAAGGAGAGTGATTGTGGAATCTATATAGTCACGCCAACGACTTATACGGATACTCATGCTGTGTATTGAAGGAAGTTAGGGACGCTTTCAGAGGTGAATCCATTCTTGGTAGAGAAACTTGACTGTCGTAATCCATCATGCATACAGTGAGCCTAGCTCATTTTCGTACGGACGAGGACGTCAGATTGTCCCATCGAAGATTGAGGCGTATGTTCCGTCCTTGATCGCTCGTGGGAAGTGGCGGGAATCTATTAAGGATGTTCCTCTGCGATTCAAAGCAAATGCTTCCGTCCAACTTCTCGGATAGTGTTTTTTTTAAATCTTCTTTCAACTGTACCGTCTTTGATATTAAAATCGAAGTCCGGTGTCAATGCACGGATATTTATTCAACGAATGTATTTTTCAGTTGCCACATTTTCGCCAAATTTTGCCCTCTGCCCAGGTAATAACTTTTGGGAAGAAGTTTTTTTAAGGCGCTTACGTTTCGTTATATTATGATTGTCTTTTTTTGTATGCACGTTGTATCATTTCGTGATTTAACGGCATTCTACATTCCAACTGAGCACGAATAATCATCGAATCGAAGTCCAACGTAAAAATACGGGAGATTAGGTTCAATTGTTTTAGAACAGCATAATTTGTGTTAACCAACGGTTTTTAGCGAATTAATTGTGAGCTTGTATTGCTGGTGGTAGATTGCTGAAATGCAAGCAAATCCCTCACAATCAGGAGACGAGCTTTCAGTCATTTAATGAGTGTGTCGATTTCCAAATTATGGAGCGCGGGTATGTCCATGCTTATGTTGATTGATAGACGATAAGTACGAGTATTATTTTTTTTCAAACCACCGTACACAGCTTTTATTGGCCATTTTACACCAGGGTGTTCAACAAATGTAACAATTTAACGTACATAAATGTACTCAGGCGGGACTCGAACCCGCGACCTCTTGTTTGGCAGGCGAGAACGTTACCTCGCCGCCACCGAGGCCGGCGACAAATTCTCAAACCGAAGGGAATCTTTTTTATAATTTTCGCGTAAATCACAATTACATTGTCTCTCAGTGGGACCTCCGAAACGCGCCAAAAAAATCGGCCACCGAGCCAGGGGACAGGTGGGACGGGTTGAAGTGGTGCTGATGGTTCGCGGGAGGGAAAGTGGGCTGGAGTTTTGGAGGGGTGCAATCCCTCCCCTCTCTCGGCGGCGTCTCTCAAAACCTCCCCGGGACCTGTCTGCCGCGCACCGTCACCTCCTCCCTCCTCACCACCTCGTTCTCACTCCCAACAACGCCCTATCTCTGGTATCCATGCGCCCTTGGATTGGGCGGAGCCGAAACGGACACCATACTACTTTTTGCTCTCCCCTCTTACCCAGTGGAATGACATTTTTCCGCGCTCACGTCATACCTGAAGAGGTCCCACCGCGGGACGAAGAAAGTGAATTTTCGTGAATATTGAAAAGATATATTTTCTTTTTTTTTCTACTTAAATGACTGACGATAAAACACACTGTTTTTTTCAATGTTATCTTGAAATTACACTTAAAAAATAGAAACACTCTGTAAGTTTCTGTGGCTACAAGTTCAAATGTCGATTATTATTATTATTATCTTTTCAGGTTTTTGAATTACTAGTAGTAGTTTAGACTCAACGTGCTCAGTTTAATAAGAATCGTCTTTAAAATGAAACCTGGAATTATAAGCTTAATAACTAAGAAGCAAATATTTAAAAAGGCAACACTTCCTGCCTGATTCACTTGCAAATCAATACTAATGAATGAATCCGAAGATTCAAGCCCCAATGGTGTAGAATTTTTCCATATGTATTTCAACATGAAAATACTAATAAAAGTAAGGTCACTTTCCCGAATAGCAATTCGGTGGTATTGCACAGAACATGGTCGCGATTAATTTTATTCCTATGTCAACCGCAATTGCATTCAAGTAATTCAAGTTGAGCGATAATCCTCGATAGTTGGAGAAAGCCTATTTAGCATGATTTTTGGGTTTTTTCTTCCCCTTATGATTATCCATTCGGAATTTTATCCCATCTGATTTTAATAAGTTAGCTTCATAAATTTCTAATGATTCTGTCAACGTCTGTTAATTTTACGTCTTTTTCCTAAAGGTAACGAAAGGATCAATTACTAATTCTCTGCCAGCGAAATAAGCCATCTTTTTCAATACTGTTTAAATATTCTAACTATGCTACTGCGCTAGTGTCGCTTCAGAATTTTCATTAGAAATTATGTCCAAAACCGTGTTGTTGTTCTTAACCTCTGCTTTTTATAAATTAAGAGTACTATCACTTATTAAAAACCGTCATCACGATCACTTATTGCCATAGAAAAAGGGAAATCCTTAACTTATTGTCTATCTCTTGCTGCATGTATTATGGGTATATGTTATCTTACAATTCGTAACCCAGTTATTTCCGTTAGTTCTTAATTGTTAGCTATGATAATTACTCAATTGGCATGGGGCTGCCATTGAAATACGTGAAAAAGTTGTCTTTGGAATATGCATGGTCGCTATGATTGCCAAGAAAATTGCTCCTACGATTTTGATACGTAACCAAAACGGTAGTAATGTCTAGTGTATGCGAACGCATATGTTTCCCCTTGTAACTCGTAATTCACCAAGTCAGAATATTGTCGTTATTTTAAAAGTGGAAGATTTCTCTATCTAAACCGTGGCAACAAATCAGAATGTGGAATAAAAAATTAGGACAGATAAATCTATTTTCAACATTTTTGTTAACGTAACTTGCTAATATTTTGTGTCTCCTCAACTTTTCGCTTGGTATGTTAAATTCGTAATAAAGGTAGGTGATGGCACATACGATAATGATGCTGGCAGCCACCTGCCTTTTGAGAAAGGGGTATTACGAATGCTTATTTTGAACTCAAGGGTTTCTCCTCTCATCGGCGTCACGATTGACTAACCCCATCTGCAATGCGCTTTATGTTTGGAATTTCTCGCGTTTTCTCTAAAGTCAGCAGTACAAGTTGATGCTTGTTTTCCATTCCATCAGTCAGTCTTTTCTTAAATTGGGAGCGACTCTCTCAAGGGAAACTTTGCAAATTCCTTAAGGGGATCGGTTGTCGTTTGCAGCTCAGTCTTGTCGCAGATTTAATGACTGAAATGTGGAATAGTTTTGAAATTTTGCTGTTATCTCGGTGTTTCCCTTTCGCGCCTTTCGAGATAAAATTGTTTCTTATCCAATCCAGTTGCTTAGAGGTGAATAAACAAGCAATATTTTTACGTTTGTCTGGGAAATTTCTCAAATTGATCTAAAGTGTTCATAGGCTCTAAAAATCTATAATTTTCAGTTATCTTTCTGATCCATATTTTATTTTTTTTCCACTCTTGTAGTATTTCTATTATCTGATTGATTATTATCCTATGTTGTCATGGTGTGTTATGAATGATTAATTGTTGCCGTACGTACGTATTAGCAGTTGCCATCAGTCCGACGCGCGTCCGTGAATTTGGTCGTCGTCGTAATCCAAAATGAGTCTACGTGGTCAAACTTGTTTTAGCGGTTCTTTCGAACTAAAGTTATATTTTCATTCCCTTCACGAAGATGATTCTCGACGATAATTTAATATTTTAGATTTTAATAATTATTATTTGAGATTTTAAAACTTTTTTCATAACTAATACACATTTCGGCAATTTCATCACAACCACAGGTTTACCCATTTTATCCGAACCCGTTAGTCTCTTCATATTAAACCAACACATTTAACGAATGGGTAAGCAGTGTTGGAAGATGATACTAAATAATTTTCGTACCCATTCCTCATTCCTTCACGTTAAATTATTGATCTATTAAGGTCTGTAATGCTATTTAAAGAGCATTGTGGACTATGATATCGTCATCAATCAAACCATACGATCCGTTCAGTAGATATGTTTGTTTACGGAAAAAGAATTTCGCATTGGGTACAATCAGAGCGCGTCAGTCGGGAAGATTTTGGAAAGATTGAAAGGTGAAAGCTCATGGTGACATTAAATACTCATGAATAGTCACCCTCTTCCTCCGAAGCGTTGAGGGCGTTTGTGCGTTATGGAGATGATTATAGTTAAGGAGTGAAGAATGCTTTTTCATTCGGAGCATCGCATTTGAATAAACCATTATATTTCTGCGCTCTTCCTGGAGCAAGAAAAGCGTGTGTCACCATCAACTGAGAGCAGAAGAAAAGAGACTCGCTGCCTCTCGTTCTAATTAGAACCCCGTTGGTGGGTCGTTGAACTGAATGACGTCAATTTCAAGGTGTTAGATGAGCGCCAGGGATAGTTCGGTCGATTACTATGCTCTTTGTTGGGTTTTCTATGGTGACTGCTCTTGTCGTTGAATTCATCGGCTCCCAAGGCGAATTTTAGCCCAGTTCGCTGTTAAACCTCGCCTTTTTCCCTATTATTGTCACTGTGGCGTGTGAGAACTACTGCCTTATATTGTATGTATATTCATACGCAAAAAAGTAAATTTCAGCATTATCACTTGGGATTATATATATATATGGTATTTTCACAACCGTATGTGTTTTCACGTTGGTATTATATATATATATATATTTTTTTTTTTTCTATTTCTTATATGTTTATGATAAATTATTTAGGAAAAGACGTTAGCTTAGGTGCTGTAATGCTAAAAATTTATGATTTTCAGCGTAGTAAAAATCGATTGAGTTCATGCAAGCTTTTGCCTTGCGGCATACGAAGTTTGCTGTCTTATTATTTACGCTGACTCGGGTATTTTTTAAAAATCTTCTTCAATTGGCTATGAAGCTTCCTTTCCTATTCATATATTCATTCAACCACTCTTTGCAAAATATCATAAACATTTCCTTATAATCGTTAAATAGGGTCATTTGGTGTTAACAAATAACTCTTATTTATCATACGGTCATCGTACATAGGGAGTCTCCGAGCGATTTTGAGCTCTTACGGCTTTAGGATTGGATTTCGATATAGAAAAATAGCTCCGATGTCCCAATTGGGAAACGGTACGGGCGTCGACCTCGTCAGCCAATTATTTCTTACCGTGATGCGTTGATGTTCGATTTTTGCCTGTATGTTTAGGAAGTCCCGTGATGACCTGGATAGGGTGTCATGTGCTCTCCTCGTGCATACATTTCGCGACTGCGTCAATTGGTGCAAATTTTTCACTCGCGCTCCCGGCGTTTCTCGTGGAAGGGGGCTATTAGGCGATGGCTATGTCCGCCGGCATATTCTCAAAGCAGCTGCCCTCCCCACTCTGGGTGCGTTACTCTGCCTCGCAAAGTCTCCGCTATCGATGATTGCATATTGCTGCTTCTGTCTCTCACCTCTTGGCATGAATTTCTCATCGGGAACCTGTTATCACGATGGCTCGAATATACCACCACCGACGCATTGGGTTACAAAGGCTTATGTTTTCTTTCTTACGCACTGCCTCACTGACCACTACACAGTTGCCTTGCGTTAATGATGCAATTTCGCAGCTAAACCGTACTGATGTTATTGTAATGTTTTCGGTCGTAATATTTAAATTTTGTGTTAAGTGTACGTGGTTTATAATTCCACAATTTCGCAAATTCTCAAAATACATTAAATCGCCGCTGTTCTTGCTACAGGGCGACTATAAGTAGTCGTGTGTGTTTTGTTCCAGATTTCGAACCAAGCCTTAATTGGCGGAAGGTAAAATCTTACGAGCCAAATGGCAGGAAAATAAAAATTCTTACGAGCAAAAGACAGGGAAAAATAATTATTTCATGTTAAAAATCGCAGTTGAATCAGTGAGCAAGTACTTTAACATATCCATGATAGTGCATGCATCATCACATTCATGCTATTGTAAGCTTAGCTATTTTGGGATGGCGATGTCTATCCAAATAATCTGCATTTTTACATACTTTTGCATACAGGTACTCTAATGGTCGCAAGTGAGGTGATATCAATTTTGCCTTAAGGTCGTTTCATTGTTACCTAAGTTCAACCGCCATGATCAAAACCTTGTAATAAGCATCATTTCGCAAGTCTCATCAGACTAGATTATTCGTAGCGGTCTGGATATAAGTAAGGTCGTGTTTCGCGAAGCCGCAGGAGGTGTTGGTGACACATTCTCATTCTTGGCGCTGAATTTCCATTCGAATCTCGCTAATTTCCAGCGACTGGTTTTTAATAAGGGTGCGAACAATCGATGGCATTAGCATGCAGAGTGAGCCTCATTCAACGATTTTTTTCGGGGTCCTTTGCGACGCACTAATACTCATCCCCTGATGCTGGGTCGTGCGCGAATGTGGCCCGGTGGCCCCCTAATGGTGTAGCGAGGGGGGAATGGAGTGAAATTAAAAAAAACAAGGAAGTTTGTATTCTGTTGGGACCGACCTCACACGGTTGAGCAAGGTATAGGAAGCATCGATATGGCTGGCGAAAAATACAGTTATCGTTCGATGACTGTTCAATTAGCGTCGCTGATGTGTGTGCTCTCTTCGCACACGGAGGGCCTTTAAGAAGTTGTTTGTTCTCTATAAGTCGCCACTCTTTTTTTTTTTTAGCCAAAAGGGGGTCGCGGATGTGTTGAGAGAATTCGCGAAAAATATGAACCGTAGTCGGAATGGCGCGCACGGCTCAGTTATGTAGGATTCGGAAAAGTGGCTTCCTTGGGACAGAGCCGTGATTAGCACCATCCGTTCCTTCTCTCCTTACCTGAGCGGGTCGCGCTAATTGAGTCGATGATTTTTCGCATAAGCGGTAGGCATATTTCTCTGCCATGCCCTACACTTTCCGGAGTCGATACCGCCGTCGGCTACGCGTCGTTTTCTCGCGAAAAACGCTTTTCTTTCTGCCCATTTCGAGTTTTTCGCGCTCACATATATGGCACTGGGCACGTCAAAGCATCCTCATTCCCAAACATCAATGAGCCTTCGACAGCTGAGGTTTGGAAATGAATCTGTCGAGTGGTGTGATAGCGGCTAATAAAAAAGAAACTTGAAGGGAGGCCTGATCTTCGAAAATGCTCATGCACTGCAGGGTACTCATTTATTAAAAAATGTTTTTATATTGTTGTAGCTATGGTACTTCAACTGGCTTTGTGTCAGACGCCGAGTATCCAATGTTACGTTCAAATTTTTAATCATTTTGTTTCCATCTGAATTTCTTGATTGATGCCCCCATTGTTTGTCATGATATGGCTGTGATTTTATTTAATAAGATCGCCTGATTTAATTCCTCATCTCTTTAAATTTCGATTTAATATTCAGCAGCTGCTTGGGCATTGAATTTGATTTTTGTACCACTCCCTCACTCTGTTATTCAACCTGGAGGTTGACTTGGATAGGTTAGGGTAAAGATCACCTCAAAATAAGCCACATTCGTCTGATTGACCGTCCAGCTGGGATCTTCTGCCCTTCATTAAGCGCTTAACTGCTTTTCTTTACTCGAATACAAAACGTTTGAAGAAATCGACCTTGGGATTAATGTAAAACTCATATTCTTTGGGAAATTCAGCGATTGTTGTTATCCTTGGCCTTTCAGAACTCCTCCGGCGCAATAGCAGTCAACGTTCGAGCTGTGAATCTAGTCAGTTGACCCATTCCAGGGACTTCTCGTTACGTGTGAAACGTAAAGTAATTCCCGTCTATCAGTGCATTCTCACCGCATCACGTAATCAGGAAACACTTAAGCTTATTTTTTGTCTAAAACATTGGGTGCTGTTTTGCCGAGTCCCCAGTATAAAATATGTTTTTTGTAATGTTGACGGGAAACATCCCTCGAAATGTTAACGCATCACAAATATTTTTCACGTCATTAACATTGTCTCTCTTTTACATTTTCCCCCGTAGCATACCGATGAATGGAAACGTT
Source organism: Ischnura elegans (assembly GCF_921293095.1). Classification (NCBI taxonomy): domain Eukaryota; kingdom Metazoa; phylum Arthropoda; class Insecta; order Odonata; family Coenagrionidae; genus Ischnura; species Ischnura elegans. The sequence continues at coordinate 70,342,295 of NC_060250.1, forward strand.
TTGTTGAGAAACATAGAAGCTCTTCGATCTATGTTGAGGTCGGGCTAGGCTTAGGACAATACTGCATTCCCCTCCAACGTATTATTCAATTTTATTCTGCTGTCAAACATAAAACTCTGTATCTAGCTACAAATTACCTTAATATGAATGCCAGATATTGTTTTACCATAACTGTATATGATTATTCCAGTTTTTGAGGTAAATATTAGGAAAACGTTTTGTCATAAATTTGCCTGCAATTTTCTTCTCTCCAGATTAATGCTTACTTTCGATTCGCTAAGAATCACTTTACCGTGTACAATTTAGTTAAATGATATAGTTTATAAACTAGAAGATTCTTCAGAATTTTACTCTTTCTACAGCTTTTCAAATGTTCCCTAACTGAACGGTGAGCTGAAGGAGTCATTCATACATAATGCTATACTTCAAAAAATGGCTGTAGGGACGTTAAGTAGGTACCATGTAGTAACAGTTATTAATGATATCGGTATATTCTGAAGGCTACTTCATATGGTTTGTTTGTTAGTCACAAATTCTGAGTTGGACCCCTGTGTAAGTGAAATTGCATGCACCGTGTGAAACGGCAAATAGTGTCGAAGTTGATGCGGGCTGAATGAAAATGGACTGTTTGCCCGTGCTGGGAATAAAGCCGGCCTTATTCCATCCAGGCAATTATAATTTAACACTTACTTCATTATAGAAGTAATATAGTTAATGAGTAACATGAAACCATGCGTAGAAACATGCAAAAAGAGTAAACGGCAGCTACTGCTTGTTCTAAAAACGTCGAGTGGCAGAAAAAAGTATTACTGCCCTTTACTTATATTTATATATATTAGTCATATCTTGGCAGCCAATTTGTGCGTAATGTGAGGATGACTGGAGTTTAAATATTTGGTTGCGCTTGGTTAAAGTAATAGGTATATTGTGATACTTATATTTGATCGTTTTCGTCCGCATATCTCTTCGAAACAACTGACTGCTACCCGTGGATATTATCTCGGTCGCCTATTGCCCCTTTTAAGCCGCTGCGGCGCCAAGTCGATCGTTGTCCACCGCTATGGCGTGGCGCGGTGAGGCAACCTGGGTCACGTGACCCCGCAATGAGCGCCTGCCTGTATTTGCGGCGTCGAGTTGTATGGTTATGCGGAGGCGGTTGAGGAAAGGAAAGGGGAGGGGATGGGATCGCGGAGGCGAAAAAATGCTTATATTGGTGTTTCTTCTAACCGATTGTGCACTATTTGGCCAGAAGTGCAATGGCGATAGAAATTTCTTTCGCCATTCAGTCAAGTTCACTAATAAATCTTTACTTCTACGAGCCCTAAGAGTCATGAAAAATTTCATCCCCCATTAGTTGAATTCGCTAATTAATTTTCCATCATAGCCCCCACTTGTAGAAGCAGGATTGTGGTGCGCAATCATAAGCTATGGCGTATAAAAGAAAAAGAGCGAATGTTATTAGTCCGCGTCCATTTCACGACACGTAACGGGGCATCATTTGTAGAGAAACTCAGGGGATAAGAGTTAAAATCTTAATAATTTAATTTAAAGTAGGGAGCGATAGATTCGTTGTTGAAGGACCACATAACACACTACAAGCTGCTTAGATAACTCGTCATACCATTGCTTTTGACCAACTTCTATTGCCATAAATCAAAAAATTCGAAGTCATAACGACGTTCTAAGAATGAAACTGATTCCTGAGCCTGCAGATACCATTTTTTTATTAACCCTACCGATACCAAGTTTACTTTTTGCTGTTTTTTTGTTTACTTTATGCTACCAGTATACAAAATGGTCTTTTCCATTTTTATATCTTGTTAACTTGCGCAGTGACTTCACGTGTGACTCCGAACAGGGTGCAGTGGAGTCGGTGGCATCTAATAAAGAATCAGTTATATGTCTATCACACCCTTCGAGTCACCACCGGGGTGTTTGGCTGGGGATCCTCGCCGTTACGCTCTATGGAGTCCCGACGAAAACTGGACAAGAGTTCTTACATGGGGTTAAAGTGCTCCTGTGGTCAGCTGTGGGAACGGGTTTTGGGTCTGCCGTGAGTGCCTTGCATTCTGCGACCGAAATTTTAAAGAGGGGAGGTGAGAACTGGCCGTAATGCCCGAGATCCTATGAGGAAACTCAAATCCGAAATCCACCACTTGTTCAGCGCACACTCATGTGAGACGAAAAGAACTGGATCAGAGTCGCAATCAGTGCAACCAACTCATCGAATATCTGCTTCTCATTTGCGACGAATTCAACTTTAAAACTTCGTTAAATTTTATTTTTTTAAAGTAAAGCACTTGATAAATGTTCTTTATAAATGGTTTTCAACACCTGTTTTCTTTTTCTCGCTCTCCTTTGGCCCATTGGGTATGTGTATATTTTGTGGATTATCTGAAGCTTAGATCAATTTTCATTAAGCAGTACAGTTTACTCCTGACATCTGTGGGTGAAAACGCAGTTTATTGGGATTTGATATTGTATTCATTATGTATACGCTTAATCTTGCCCTGAAACTCCGTGTTTCTTCAAATAAAATAGAAATCTATGCCCCCATGTATAAATCGTGTCGTATTGTTTTTGAGACATTTAGGTAAGGCATTCTGTCAGGGCGAAATGATTTGCGAGTTTCATAGGTGAAATTGTACATAGCAGCGTGGGGATTATCTAGCAGACTCAATTAAGTTCCTAATCAAATACCTGGCTATCACAATCGATGGTGTAGTAAAATAGTCAATTCCGGAGATATTCTAAATTCGAGATGTCCAAAGGAATTTGATACTAACAAAGTCTCGGAGCACAAACAGAGCAGTCCACTTGATTGAATTTGTATTATCCTCATACTTTTGTATTATTATCATACGCCGGCCTTGGTGGCGCCGGGGTAAAGCCCCCGACTGCTAACCCAGAGGTCGCGGGTTCGAATCCCGCCTGCGTGGTTTGACCTCCATCCAGGGCATGGATGTATGTGATTGTCATACAAGTTAATTGTAAGAGAGGACTATCTAGTCCTAAATTCGCTTGTGAAATAATTACGTCATCATTATTATTATACTTTGGTGTAGTTTTATCCCTCGTTATTAAATCGCTAATGTTGCACGTTTAGTCGTAAACTAAATTTTGGATTTCCCCCTTCCCGTATTGCATACACAGCGTGACGGATTTGTCGACCTTAAAATCGATCTATTTTAGGAGTACGAATGAAGATTATCGGTGAGTTGTCAGCAAGTGGTCTTAGCGGGAGCGCCGCTGGCCATAACAGTGAGGCGCTTGGCCCGTTTCTAACTGCAGGAGAGAAAGGGAGAGGACGTTTTGCCCTAGATATTGCGGCGTGAGACGGTTGACCATTAAACAGCTTCAAATCCGAAAGCTTGCTTTGACATAAGTACTTATAAGTTGATTTTCAGGGTGAAGGGTCGAAATTCTTGGCCTAAATGTACCAGAATGACATCTTTAAATGGGTGCGCTCCGTAGTGATTTTTCAATCTTCCCTTATTTATGGAGTGGATGCTTGTAACTGTAGTGAACTCACTCCTGGAATTCGAATTCGTTTACGTGACACTGGGTTTACTTTTCGATCATTACAGTCATTTGGTCAGTGCTGATGAGTATCATCTCTAAGGACAATGCACGATTATAGCGATTTCGCCTTTGTGGTCTGCTACCATTGTTGCTCCTCTACTCGTAAGAAATTTTAACTATTCCTTGCAAGCGCTGTTTTTTTATAAATCGCTGGTACCTAAAAATGTTTTTAATGATCTGAAAATGATTAAGCGAATCTATATAATATAGTAGGGAGTGCAAGTTAGTAATTAATGGCTTTCTTTGTCGATTAATCTGAATGATGGAATGAAATAAGTTCTACCTGCTGCTGAAGTTTACTAACAACTGGGTGCTGAGGCTTACGTCTCGGTGTTTGTGTGTTTTTCTGCTTGACAGCATTGTATTTTTATATCTGTCGTAAAAATACATAACTTGTCTTATTGGCGTGGCAAGGAGGATGTGTATTTTAGCGGTGACCAAGGCCGCATGGACCGTTGTAGTGCAAAAACTTTTGTTCGAGCAGAAATTCAATTCTCCGTCAATAGCTCCACTAATAATCTCCAAATTTATTTGCAAGTGGGACAGTTCAAAGCGTTACAATGTCGTGAGAGAGATAGCTTTTCCTTCTTGGCTTCCAGTCGGTTCACTTGCGGGGAGTGGTGTTGAGTATGCTTGCCGGTAGACGCGTTTCAGTTGACTTTCCCCTCAAGGGACTTTCCATTGAGCAGTCGCTACCTGAAAACTTAGGTAACCCTGGCATTTGCAGACGACTCGTTCGGCGGCTTGTTCACCCACACTCTCTCCTCCCCGCCCGCCCCTCCTCTCCCGACTCTTGTTAGTTAGAGAGATACTAAGCAGTCGTGGGGTCGAATCATTCGATGACTCCGCCTCTCGCCGATACCTCCTTCGCCCTGCCAACTCGGTCGCAACTTGCGAACCTGTTCCATTTCTCTTCGCCGGCAAATGGGACGATGGAATCTCGCTTGCTCGCTCAGCTCGCAGTCACCACAGGCTTATTTTTTTATAGCTCGGTGGAGACTTTAACGATAGTCGACGCTTCTCATGTTGGTTTCTAAAGCCTGCTCAAAATATTGCTGGGCTAAAAATAAGTTTGCATTTGTATAATTACATGGAGTACCTCAAGAGCTATCACAAGACAATAAAGTCTCCACGTTGTGCATTATTAAAGATTTTATTTTCTGAAATTATGCCGTCATCACAGCTACTTTGTTAACGATTAACGATTCGATGCAGCATTTATAGGAGATGTATGACTCATCACTTTTCCCAGAAAAGCATTGTTGATGACATGATCGGAATTGTATTGACGCTGCACATTCTATCGATGTACATTATTTTTAGCAGTTTGTAATCAAATCATTTTCAATAAACTATGAGTCAATGGTATAATACTTTTGTCATCTAATTGTAATAAGGTAAAGTTGTAACTCCTATCATCAGTATTTATATCGCCATTGTGGAATTTAAGAACGCAAGCATGGTCGAATTAACTGCGAAATTATTTTACTACGCTCTATTCTTGATGTGAGATTTTAACGCATGTTACAAGAATGATAACGAGAGATTTGAACGAATGGAAATTTTAAAATGAACCCTAGGCATCAGCTGACCATTTAATCTGCGTCAAATAATTTTTGCTTTAAAGTATCATGTCTTCGTCTTTTTTTGACGAAAATAAAGGTTCCCCCAGCAGTATGGCCGAAAAAGTCGAGGAATCATAAATATTCCTGATATAAACAACCCTTTGATCGGCTTTATGAGATAAATGGCGTAAGTGAAGCGGGGAAAGGGAGTTGTGGGAAACGTAACGTAACGAGGAGATTTCTAAGAGAAATGAGGTCGCGGTGTATTGCTTCGGTGACAGTTACGAGTTTAATGCTTTACAGAAAATTTTAACGATATTCAGTCTCTAGTTGAGAGTGCTAAAGCTACCGGTTAAAAAATAAGTAACGCCTGATGCTAGCATTGCATTATTTCCATTATTATTTTTATTTAAGTATTCTACCGATTAAGGTAGGCATGCATGGAGAATTGAAGAGCATTGTGGCAGTTTTCCTTCCCTTTATGGACTTTCCTCTTTAACTCACAATAAGGGCTACTCCCTTTCAGTTCATCTTAAATCTTATTATATTCTTTCCTCTCCCTCGCTTACCCAACTTTCTACCCTCTAACACTGTTTTCAACATCCCCTCCCCACGAATCATGTGCTCCATCCATGCCTTCAATCTCCTCCGTCTCTCATCGAGAAGCTGCCTCTCCTCACCCACCAAATGCAGCACTTCGTCGTTCCCCCTCCACTTAACTATCTCCATCTCTCTCCACACCCACATCTCGAACGCCTCCGGTCTTATCTATTCCTTCCTTAGTGTCCATATTTCCGCACCGCAAAGTGCTACACTCCAAATTCTTCGCTAGCCTTTTTTCGAAACGCTGACATAGCGATCCTCTCATAAGCTCCTTATATATTAAATAAATGTTGAATTTTTCAAGGCTAGGGAGCGGAAATAAATTTTTTCGGATTCAACTATTTAGCCTTCCAATTGATGACATAATTATGTTATGTCGAAGGTCTCTGCAACTTCGGGTCGCTTCTCTAGTTTTAGTTCGCGTATATTTCGCTAACCATCCTGTCAGCGTCTTCGAGTCGAAGTTGTCGGTCAACCGTTTTCACTGATCACTCCTAACCGGATCCTGACCGCTCCGACTTGAAAGCTTTGGCAGAATGAATAGTTAGCAAAACTGCTGTCAATAAACCGACACATGCCGACGAATACCCTCAAGTATTCTCAGATCAGCAGAAGTTATTTCTTTTGGATGCATCCTCGTAGGCGGAAGAGGAAAAGATCGTCTTTATAGTTGTGGGAGAGGGGGGGATGAAACATTCTGGCGGTAATGGCAGAGAGCGAGGAAGAGAGCAAAAAGACTAAGGGGGGGATTATCACGAGGGGTTCTCCGCTTCGTGACGTGGCTGGTCACGGAGCCGCGCGCGTCCTCCAAGCCTTTTCATTGTCTCGCCACACACTCTCCGCACTAACTCCGGCCCCGAACATCATTCCACACTCCCCCGATTGGCCCGTGAGAAGGATAGTCCCTATTGTGCCGCCGCGTAGCCTCCATCCCTTCAGCGCACACCTCCCGGGCTATCACGACGGAGTTCGCCTTCAAAAGCCGCCAAGGGCAGGTGGAGGGAGGGGATGGTCCGATGGAAGCGAAAATGATTGCACTGGCAGCTAAGAGGATGGGTTTCGGACGCCCTCACATCCTCTCCCTCTCTCTCTCTCTTTCGTTCTCCTCGAGAGTTCATCCATCAATTCCACGGCTTCGTCCCCTTCGTAAATCTCCCTCTCTTCCAACGATCACGGTGGTTCGCCGCTGATCCGTCGATCACTTCGTCTGTGCTCTTGTCCGATCAAAACTAGGTCCTAGCGAGCCTCATGAAAGCAGTATTGCAGTCAGAGGCACGGGACAAATAAAAGCGTATCGAGCTTAACTTTGTGGACATTTATAACTGTTAACTTCATGCTTCAGACTGTGTGAAACCTTTCCATTATGGAAAATGATAGAATAACCTTTGTTAGGTTCACTAATATATTTGGGGAATCACGACCCGGGTTTCATTACATAGTTGCACCGTCAGGTTGCAATACAATGTAACTCTTTTATGAAACCTGGGTCTTGCTTTTTCAAATGTATAAATGAACCTAAGGAAGTTTATTCTTCCATTTTCCATGGTGGAAATTGATAATGATACTATGTGCCGAAACTTAGATCAATGGTGTTAAAATGTTTTGCAAATACGTTGGTTGGAAATTCACTACAAATTTTACTTTATTTGAGAAGGACAAATAAGGTAGGGTCAGAGATGTTGCAGTAAGGAGAGAAAAATGGTTTGGGTGATGCGACGGGGGGCTTAAAGTAGTCGTGAGAACAGAACCGCGGTCCTTAGTCTTTCTATACCACGCAGCTATCCTTAATTCACTTTAATACCTTGGAATTTCTCGGAGACATGTCGCCCTTGTATTAAACTTTTTCGGTCCATTCATTCCACTGTCAATGGTCATGGACTAGGCGTTTGGAAGTTAGTGGTCATAGAATAGGCGTCATTTTCAATATTTCTTTCTTTGACCCTTTAAGGTACTGTGATGACTACTGAATTGGCATTACGATTCATTGCACTAAGACGGCTCAGTTTTGAGAAAAAATATCCGTGTTTTGATCACTAGGTATAATTATTATTATTATGTTATTTTAACTCCATTAGTTACTATTTACCAGCGCTCAAGTTTGTCTCATGTGGTGCCATTCTGTTCGTTCAAATGTTCGGATTTTCGTGGAACCGTGAAGGCTAATGTTCAATTAATTCCTTCGCTTTTTGTGTCTTTTCGTTTGTATGCGCAATGAGTATTCCCTCCTAGTTTCCTTGTGAAAATTAAACCCACTCTTCCTCCGGATTTTGAGAAAAGATTTGCTATCGAAGCATAACGGTTTCTACTCCGAGAAAGTGAATCCAGCCACCTTTCCAGAAAATTATTTTCGTCGTGCTGTACCACGGTTTACTGCTCTGCTTCTCTACTTTCATTCATGCACAATTGCATTTTTTTCTTCTGAATGTGGAAGTTCTTGAAATATTCTCTGTCTTGGAGTGTAAACTAGCTAAGCAGCCTGACACAGCGGCTGTGTATCTAGTCATTGAGTATTTAACGTCAAAGCTGGTTTTCTAGTTTCAGGATGGTCTTTGCCAGTTATCTTCTATTGCAGCCCAGTAATTTTGTTGTATTAGAGTTGATAGCGAACAGCACTCCAGCTAAAACAGAGCTGTAAGCAGCAGTTTTTCAAAAGGCGTCGACTATTAATAAATACTAATGCTTTCTCAATAGTTGCGAATCAACTGTATAGTTAATTGAAATCCGAATGAGGATTACAGGTACGCTATATTCAGGAATCTACAATACTATCAAACGATAGGCCTAAGTTTCAGTTTAACCCATCGTTTCAGCTTTTGCGCCAGCCTCTATGGAAGCATAGCGTAGACCAGCCCACTCATTTCGTGATTCCCGCGGAGATAAGTACTGTGGCCTTATCGTGGTTATTACTCGCATCTATATCTTAAAGATATACTAGATAATGCACATCCTTATGGTAAACGGAAGTATTGAAGGTACTTAACCATCAATACAGGTGATATGCTCAATTATCCAATGTTATCAAGTGTATTTTAGAAGTTTTTTTCGTGGTGCCATAGCGATCTGTCGGACAGGTTTTTTTTCGTATTTCTTCCGCGTCGGCACCTTGACTCTGACGACGTTTCACCCTCATTTACCCTGCTCCGAAAACACTTAGTTCAGTCTGACCTACAGCACCGCAGCTGGAAATAGGAAAATCGGGAACGTCGAAAATGTTGAATATGCGAACACGGGTCTAACTCTAAAACCTGTCCATAGATCATGTGTTTTACACTTAAATCATAACACTACTTCTTCTCGAAAGCCGCCTTTGTTGTGTCATAAGGAAACATCTTTTGCCTTGACCTGTACTCGAAGTATATAGTCATTTATAATTAACCTCGAGTGCTTTAATTGAGACTTAAGAAACCGATTAAGAGCGAATGGTTATGGCATAAATTAACATAAGACTGGCTTTAGTATCGTTCTGCTAAGCGGAAGGCAGCGTTACGTTCTGGGAAGCGGCGTGATATTAGCATGCGTATCTGTGCATCGCCAGCTTAGGCGCAGTGCATTGAGCCGATGACTTGAACGCGCGCTCGACTCGCAGACGCCCTTCGTTCGCGGTCCTCCGAAGCAAGCATTGCGCCATCGCACACAAGATGGCTGCCAGCCGCCCTCCCTCCAATCGCGGAGGCAGTTTAGTCATGCATGTGGTGATTCTCCTTCACCTCACGTAATCTCGAGAAACGGACTCGTATCTAAGCAGCAAATGACGAAATGTTACATTCGGGCCGTCCAGAAATATCTCAGTATCCCTTTATAATTGGGTTCATCTCAGTTCTGAAAAGGGAATCAGTAAGCACCACGTTAATCTTGGCTTAAATTCTTTTAATTCGGATCAAGAGTTGTTTGCATACCGAAGGTAAAGCATCTACCGACCTGTTCCTGGGGACGATTTATCTTTAAAGGTAGAAATCATCCCTATTTAGAGGTGATCGAAAGTTACTACTCAAGTACGTGCCTATCGATCAATTATTAACCTATCGACATTACAACATATTTTAGACGGGTTTTAAATTTTCTTGGCTGAAATGGCACCTAATTGAATAGAGGTTGACTGTATGTATTAACCACGTAGTTCGCGCATTGAGGATAATACCAGCAGCACTGTCGTGTACAGTCTGCCAGCCTCTTAAGCACTCTTCTGAAAATTTACTTCTTTTTTAAATTAAGTATGTCAAATTATTTGTCAAGTAAACATTTTTCGGATAAACGGTACACAAGATTTAGGGTTATAGATACTGCTTCCTAAGCAATTCTGAATGAAAGTTGTTTATTTCCCCCTGTTTAGCATGGAATCCTCGATGGGTATCTGGAAAAGCGCGGAAACGTGCATAAATGAGAGGAGTTAAAGAGTTTGCTTTCGTTTATTTCTGGAGAAGTCGGTGCACTGTGCTGTGCATTTCGTACCCCGCTTCTTCGCCGTCCCAGTGCAACACACTCGTCGGCCATGTTGGCGCGAAAGAAGACCGGGGGAGGGACGGGAGTTAGCAGCGACTTTTTTTCCCTCCACTTCGCAATTCTCTCTCCTCCTCCTTTTCCCCCACCTCTTAACCCTTTCAAGCAACAACGCACACCTTGCGGCAAAGTCTACTGCCTAGAAAGAGGAGAGAGAGAAGAACCACATTTTCCTCGACGAAGGAGGAGGAGGAGCGCGCTTCGCAGCCGCCTAAGCTACTTCGCTGCTGGGAGCAGTGTGCGACCTTGACTTTCTACGTGGCGATCGGGAGGGTGGGGGAGGAAATATAATAGGGGAGGGTAAAGGAGGGAGGGTTGGCAGAGTCCGGAGGGTATGGGGGGGGAATGGCGCGGAGAGGGGAGTGGAGGAAGAATGAGGGGAAGGCGGTCTTCGATGGAAGAAAGATGCGGGTTGGGAATGGTGAGAGTGATAGCGGGAAGAGGGGCGGGGAGAGATGACGTAGGAGAGGAGGCGGAGGAAAAGGAGAAAGCTCTCCCTCTCCTTTGTTCACCTTGTTTCCCGTCGTCACGCAATGTCAGGAGATTGTTGCTTCTGACTTTCGAAGCGTATGCGCTATCCTGCTCGAATTCAATCGAAATATGACCACCAGTGCCGTAACTATGGGGGGGATAAAGGGATAGATCCCCCCCCCCCAAAACCTCAGGGAAATAAAAAAATTATTTAAAACTTTTGTCTAGTTTTGATATAATAGCTGTATTTGCTTAAAGTTAAATTTTTATAGCCAAAATGATGCAAAATGTATATCCAGGCATGTCATTTTTCAAAAATGTTACCAGACCTCGTTGCCTGGGAGGGGGAGTCGCCACCCCAGGCCATCTCTTTCCCCCCAAAGCATATTCCTAGTTACGCTACTGATTGTACTATTGTAGTACAATCTCACTAGTTGCATTGAAATGAAAGATGGTTGCACTTTTCCACAATTATTGTTTCCGTTTCATCAGATTCCATGGAAATGATATTTAAGGCTAGCCACCTGTTTTAAGCGTTGTCTCAAACCTCTTATTATGCTAGTCTTTCTAAGTTCAACCGATTCAGGAGTGATATACTGGAAGTTCGGCGCATTGAAATGAAAGTTATTTCCACAACTACCTACCATTCATTTCAATGAATTAAACTTCCATTGTATCATGCCTGAATCGGTTAAACTTATGACGACTAGCATAATAAGACGTTTGAGACAAATAACGGGTAGTTAACCTTAAATATCTATCCCATAGAAATAGATGAAAAAGGATCGCATTTTGCGGCCCGTGGTCCGTCACAGTTTTACGGAACTAACCATAAGAGATTACCAACAGAGCACTAATTGGTATATCTAAATGTAATGTAATCTCCGCTATACGATATTTCAGAAAAATACACGTGCATTAAGCAAAAAATCTCTTCACAGAAGATAGCCGCAATTAAGGTTTACATGTGGTATTTATTCATTTCAGAAAATTGCAGAGTATTTCAAATTTCATTAATAGTCGAAAATTTTTACTTTACCGAAGAATCATGGTATATCATTAAAAGGAAAAAAATATGCACAAGGACGATGTGTTGAACGAATGATACAACCTATTCTCCAGAAGGTAAGACTTCCGGCAGATAAGTTTTTACTTGGACCTTAAGAATGGTGTGTGATTATGGATTTTCACTTTGCCTTTTCACGTCAAGACATTATTGGCAGTGCCAGGAAGACAAGAAATGAAAAAAGACGGGGAAATGAAATATATGCATACAAATGCATCATCATCGTCATAGTTAGTCAACAACCCTAATTTGGTTTGCCGTAGCTCCCCACTCCTCTCACCTATCCGCTAACCTTTTCACACTGACGTATTTCTTCTCTTTTACATCCTTTATAACCTGTCCTATGTAATTCATTTCGGGGCCGCGTCTTGCCCTCCTTCCCTTCCACCTGTCCTTCTACGAATGTCATCATCAGGCTATCATGCCTCATAAAGTGGCTACAAGTTGTCTCGTACTTAGGTTTTAGAAGACTTCTTTTTTTCCACTCTTCTTGGTACTTCTGCAGTACTAAAGTACATATGCAACACACCTATTATCGCAGTGTCGTTTCTTCATCAACGCCATTCGCGAAGTCGCGGAATATGGATTGCCCACGGATCTCTCACTTCTCCCCTCTCGAGTTGATGTGTGCCCGGAATGCAGATGGGGGCGCATCGTTGGCCAATGGTGCCTGGTGCTAGCAGGTGCAGTCGCAGGGCGGTCGGGTGGGAGGTCCCCCGGAGTGGGCGGCCGGTGGCGAACTGGTCGCGGGCAGTGTTGGGGGGGAGGAAGCTCATTCTTAAAGAATCGCTAAACTGGGAAGTCGTTCCGGCGGATGCGAAGGATGAATGCACCCCGGGAGTCCCTGCTCCTCAAGTCGGCGAGGCACTTCTAAACGCAGTTTTACATTGCGCCGTTGAAAGGGACATCGGTTCGTGGAATGATGATGAATAAATCAGGACGTGACATTTTCCACGACTTTATGGAAGTTCAAGAAAATTCGCGGAAAAATTCTGGCCTTCAATAATACATAGTTTTAATGCAGACGCGTAAAATTGTATTGGTAATTTTCATATTTTCGGCCACATTCTAGGAAGACGAATGTCTATTTAATGAAAAAGGGAGATGGTAATTTTTCACAATTTTCTTTAATAATGTACGTCGCGTTTCGACTGTCGGGTCATTCTCAATTACAATGTGAAATTGTTTAAATCAGGAGCTGTATTTACACAGTTCCGATGAGTAGAGAGTGGAAGGTTGAGGAGCATTATTAAATAAAGTTGTGTAAAATCGTTTAATAATAAAAATAAGTTTCTGTTATGGCAACTATTCCAAGCTTCTAACATCAAAGTATGGCACTTTGCTTCTAAAATAATCATATGGATGAAATTAAGCCTTTACATGCACGACTATGCTTAGATATTTAACTTGTCATTACCCTTTGAATAACTGGTAAAAATAAGTATGTTGCAGCAGTAAAACATTCGCATGTAATGTTTCCGCCCGTAAAAAAGGAGGACCCCGTAAGAGGAAAGCTGCTATGAATATGTAAAGAAATAGAGCTGTTTCCCATCAAATATATAATTAATAAATTAAGATAATGGGTAATAAATGAGCGTTGGGTTAGGTACCTATCTTCGTCGGACAGCTACTACCTCAAATCCGTTTTTTTTTCATAGATCAAAATCAGTTCACTTAACTGGCACAAATGACTGTTGTCGCGAATCGCCCACTATATAGAAAAATCAGGGATTAAGATTTTGGAAACATTCCTTATCTAATAGCCTATGATACATTTCTTCGCCGAGAGCTTGTGAGAGTAATTAGCATTATGTCGTGCGGGTGAGAGCACGTGAAGAGTACGTAATACCAGGGGTGGAAACAATATTTTTTTCTGGCACAAGGGTCTGTCAGGTCTTCTCATATTTGAGATTAGAAAAAAATATAACAATTACTGTAGCAATGTAATATATATTATCTTATTTGATTTGAAAGTTATTAATTATTAAATAAAACGACTGAGGCTCCGTAATGCACAAAATAAAACGAACTTAATGATAACCGTATAAAATCTTGTCTATTTTTTTAAGCGTCTGGGGGGATGGGGGCACGTGCCCCTGTCGCCCCCCTAAATCCGACTATCAGTACTACTTAGTATATACTTGTAACAGTTGATAATGCAGGTAGAAAGTAGTATCGTTATAACTTTATCGCTTCGGAGATCCCTGCGGTAGTAATCGACGCCTTTATGAGGTTTCATGTAGTGGGTGTAAAACTCATTCATTGATTCAATGCCCATACACCCGGTGTATTTTGAAATCTCAACATAAGAGATGGGCTTGCGAGCGTATTTCACCGTAAGCAACCCCAGGTTGGATTTCATAAACGGATTGCTACCATGGAAATGTTTTTCTTCGCTAAGCACAAAGCATAGCTGTGATTCTGAGAGGTGAATGTTTGAGTAGGAGCGCATGAGGATGTCAACCCCGTTAAACTGCGTCCCTTTTATTTCGTCATTAGCCTATGTTGACACTTCCTCGTCTGCAATGACGAGCGGGGTGAAGAATGTGGCGTGACTTGAGAAGCTGCTGGTTTGGCGATATTGTCTGTGTGTTCTGCGTTTACTTGCAAATTAGGATTGTGAAAAGGAGAAGGAGCAATTTATGTACTTGTTGAAAGTAGAATTCATGAAAGTGACTTCTTTTCAACGTATCGTTATTATTTAAATAGTTATCATCTTATTTCCCTACCTCGAAGGCCATACGAGCCTATTCGCCGCAAGTATGACATTGGCGAATGATCATGTGCCACGGAAAAAATTGCGAAATAAGACGCAAGGTTGTAGATTACGGGTTATGAATATTTTGTTCTCAAGAGTTGAATATAAGTCAATGTAAAAAAAGATTTTTTGGGAATATATCATACAAGAACCTGTCTGATCTCAGCAGTTTAAAATATAATTTTGGAATCAATTTTTAGTGGTTTTTTATACTCACGACTAGTTTCACCGCACCGAAACATCATGAAGAGGTTAATGCTCACCGTCAATACTTCACATTCAATACTTATTGGACGCTATATTAATGAACCGTTAGTACTTATGTCCTAAAGTATAGTGATATTATACATAGGTAATATCAGATAAAAACAGTGGCATTCAAAGCAAACCTTCTGCTCTCCTTGGACACTGTGTGATTGATACAATGTTTCGCTGCCCTGTGAGGTGTCTTAAGGTGCTAGTCAAGATGCATTTATTAGGTTTGATGTTATACAGAAAAAGTGTTTGTCTCAAAATTTGGATGAACGGACTAATAAAGCTGTAGAACATGAAATTTAAAAAAATAGGGAAAAATGTGCGTACAAATTCAACACAACCATTCGCGTGTTGTCGTTTCTTCATAAGCACCATTCACGAAGTCACGGGATATGGATAGCCCTCGGTTCTCTCATCTCCCGATAGGAGATTTAAAAGTTATCAACTAAATCACAAAAATGAAATTTTTCATATTATATTATAATCCCTGATTTTTTTAATAATTTCAAATAACATGTACATGTTAAATTTGCGTACCATTTTTGGATCTTGGAGTCATCTGGAGCAATAATATGTATGCATATCAAGGTTTCAGTTTATTACTAAACACTTTGTTTAACTTCCTCTCTCTCTTTTCTCCGCCTTAGGTCGCGAAGACCTCTCTCCGCCGAGCAGCTTGAACGGGTACAGCGTGGACAGCTGTTCGGGGGATGGAGGCGTGGGGCGAGGCAGCAAGAGCTCGTCGATGGGCGGCAGCATCGGAATGTCCATGGGTGGCGCGGGCGCCAAGAAGGGCCCGGCGCCTAGGCAGCAGGAGGAGCTGTGTCTCGTGTGCGGGGACAGGGCGTCGGGATACCACTACAACGCCCTCACCTGCGAAGGATGCAAAGGTACGCGTGTCGACGATTGCAGCGTCTATTGCTCATCATTCTTTGGGACTCGGATTCAGCATCAAATTTGACCTGGGTTCGGGGAGTATGGAATTCCCCCTCGGAAAGAGGGGCGTTTTCACAGTAGGGAATGCATTGCTGTACGATAAGTACAATTCAAACTTCTGTCGCGTTTGGGACTTGTGACCATGTATTTGCATGCATCATTTTAATCCTATGCCAGTATACAAAAACTATAAAACAAATAAAAATTTGTTACTCATGTGAACTCCCCAAATCCGCTCCTGCCTCGGAGACGATCGGATTATGACATTTTTTTTATTAATTTATTTATTTATTAAATTATTCAAACACAGCCAAAATGGCCTTTACATTGAATACAAAACATAAAATATGCAGCTTTAACAAATGTAAACTATAAAAAAACTATAAAAAGGATATAAAAAGAAAAAAAAGGGATTCAGTAGATGGCTTTTCGAAGCTGCCTCTTGAATAATCTTATGGGCATTGAAAGATCCAGGGAAGGGTGAGTACTCGAAATGGCATTGAAGGAGGTAGGGAGTCTGTAAAAAAGTGATCTCTGAGAGAGAGAAAGACGGAATTTAGGTTGGTGTAGTAGGTGGTTATTACGGAAGGAGCGGGTGGGAATGTGGAGTGAAAAGAAAGGCATCATATCTGAGGACCAATGACAGGGCAGACATTACTTCAGAGCGAGAAGAATTACGGAGGTGGGGAACACGGTGTCGGACTACTGAAAAAAAGAAATTAACTGGGCGTTCAAGAATTTTAAGGTTGGAAGGACTGGCAGTGGAGTAAATAACGGAGCAGTACTCGAGGATTGGGAGAACGCAACCGGTGAAAATTTGAGGATAAAGGCTCAGATAAAGCAATTAAAGTGGATACCGACCGGCCGCGAAATGCTGCCCTCGGTGGCGGTGGGGTAAAGTCCACGCCTGCCTAACCGTAGGTCGTGGGTTCGAACCCCTGAGTAGGTGGTCCCTATCTAGGGCATGGATGCTTGTGTTGTGCTTGGTTTATGTTGGATCCCCCGTTGTAAAGGCTGTTTTGTGCTGTTTATGGGGAAGATGGAAATAAAATAATGGATACGGAGTTTTCAAATTTTTATTTCACAAAATCAAAAATTCCAAAATAGTACAAACGGGTGATGTCAGAAATTGGAAAATAAAGTTTTGTTGGCCTTGGATTTTATTAGTGATTACTATTACCAAATTCATTACTCATCTCATCTTTAAACTAAGCATATGGCTGAATAGCCGTCACATTTGTAACAGCCCGCTAATCTAAGTCCTTGTAGCCGGTAATTAGACACCATAGGTGCCAAGAATATATTTAAAAGTTTTCAGCAAAATCATAAAAAAGGAAAATCCTCAAATTGTGTTATATGCCCTCATTTTTCATATTTTCAAACAACATGTGCATGTTAAATTTGTATATCATGCATGGATCTTGGAATCATCCGAAGCAACAAACTACACAAGATACAATTATAATTTACATAATCCAATGGCCTTTGTTGGGAAACGAATCATTTCTAAATGAACTGTTGTTTCATACATTTGTATGATAGCAGTCATGTAATATTTTCACTATAGTATTTTTCTGCCCATTCCTTCCTGTATTTACCTTGACACAAAAAATTGTCCTTTGCAGGGTTTTTTAGAAGAAGTATTACTAAAAATGCTGTCTACCAGTGCAAATATGGGAATAATTGTGAAATAGATATGTATATGAGGAGAAAATGTCAAGAATGTCGACTGAAGAAGTGTCTCAGCGTTGGGATGAGACCAGAATGTAAGTATGTCGACCTAGTTGTCGAATTGTTTGCAACTCTGACCTTTGGATGTTGACATCATCCCTATTAATCGTTGTATAGTAAATTTATAATTTGCTCATTTTTATTTCTGTAGTACCTGAAAAGGTTTAACATGGTAATTTTGCTATTTTTAATTTCTTAGCATTATAGCATTTACTTCAGTGATACCATTATTCTCAACTCAATGGCATTTTTTTATGCTGGCTAATTCTTACTATGGATGTGGATGAGCTAATCCATGAATAGTCAATCCAGGACTTCCCATGTAGTCTAGATGTTTTGCCTAAATATTCTAGTTAATTCATTAATTACTTAGAGAAACTACTAAGTCAAACCAATTTGGTACTCTTAAGTTATTGGAATAATAGTCATGCCATTGGACTTGTTTAGTGCCTGATGAATTATCATTACCAATAATTATTTGAGAATCTAAAATTGTACTCAAAGCTTATTATTCAATTAGTAATGGTTTGGTATCTGTGTACACAGGTGTAGTACCTGAGTATCAGTGTCAAGTGAAGAGGGAGGCGAAAAAGGCACAAAAGGATAAAGACAAGCCAAATTCAACAACTAATGGCTCACCAGAAATGAAAGACCCGGAGACAAAGGTAATGAGAATCTTTGTAAGTATTTCATCGATCCAAAAAAATCCCCACAATTCAAAGCATTGAAGTGTGACCATTCTATTTCCAAGGCAATTTTACATTCTTAATTAGGGCCCAAGGCTACGATACATCTGATACACCATCCAAGAATAGCAATGTGGAAAAATAGATAACATTTTAAAAATTCATGAAGGGATTGATTACTGATCATTACATAGCACAAGGTGATGATTCAACATTCTTCAACTTTATTCATAAGGTTTTATTTTTTATGGTATTTTTAAAGCTTTATTTCCACTTAAGTCACACATACACATGCAGTACCACACATATGCATGCAGCCCCATTATTCCATCGTGCGCCATACCTTGCTTTAAAAAACGTGCTCTAAATACCCCCAAGAAGTGGTGACATCTATTAAAACACCCCATGTATACTTTTAAATATGCATAAAAAATTGGCAAGGGTCATCTACAAGAGAATAGAACACAAAGCAGAGAAGTTCCATGATAAAGACCAGTCAGATTCTACGAATGAGAATGTATAAAAAATACAAATTAAGGTCTGAAGTTTACCAGTAGGAAGAAAATATAGAAGTGGAAAACCAACATGCATTTAATAGGTGGTGGAAAGCCTTCAAATTGTGAAATAAATTGGCGTACTATATTCTTACCTGAGAATAATCCCAGTTAATATGAAAGCAAAGGAACTGTAATGAGTGGTGAAGAAGCAAGCTAAAGGAAAGGAGTAAGACTCTCACTCGAGACCATCTCTTGCTAGTGATTGAATAAGCCGTCAGTGGTAATGATGAGATGGAAGTCTCCCTAAGGAAAAGAAGTTAGATTGAATTCCATCCGTGAGACATGGAACATGACTCCCATTAGCTGCTTCTGGCTACATGCGACTGAAGGTCACTCAGTTATCCCAGAATGACCCGTTTCTAATCTTAAGCCTATGATTTTACCTCCGGAGTTTCCTAACCTTACCCTAGTTTACTTAACTCCTTTTATGTGCCAATCTCATTGAAAACTCAGTAAGAGCCATGCTATCACACACAGATATGAGTTTTACTAGTATTTTACCAGTTACACTAAAAACCATTCAAATTAGTTGATCAACTCAGTGACTAATAAGGAAGTGCAAAACAGAGTTATGAAAATGAGAATTCTCATGAAAATCCTTTAAAGAAGAAAGAAAGCATCACTGACTTATTGGCTGTATCTTGAAACATTATGGCCTTATGAAGACTATGTGAGGGGAATAATGGATGACAAACTTTCAGACAAAGAGCATGGAAAACTGTGCCAAACTAGTCTAAGGATTACAAAATGTTTTGTGACAATTATAAAAAATCTTTATAGTTTCTAAAATAGTTTGCCCTCTTAGTTTGCCTTGGGAATTGAAGAGGTGATGCCTCCTTGTTTTGGCCTGAAGTTTGGTTTCCTATCTCTGATTAATATTTGCCTTCTTAATTTTCAGGATGAGAAGCCTCAAGCTCAGGCAGGTTCTCCGGCTGCTGTCAATGGGGTGAAGCCTGTGAGTCCTGAACAGGAAGAGCTCATTCACAGACTTGTTTATTTCCAAAATGAATATGAGCAGCCATCGGAAGAAGATCTCAAAAGAATCACTGTAAGTATGTTTGGGGATCATGTGTGTGAGCCAAGCTGGATAAGCTTAAGGGGGACTCGTGGTGAGCATCTCTCGCCCATTGCAGCATTTTCAATGCTTGTAATTGCGTATTTTTTAAAAATGGAATTTGTGCTGCTTCATGTGTTCTAATGATATGGCAATGATAAAGATTTCACAAATAAGGGATGACCTCATAAGGTGCCATTTCCGTTCTGTCCTAAAAGGGAAGAGGGACCAGTTTGCATCCCTGCTTAAACACAATTCCAAATTCTTTTGCATAGATTATGTACTTTGTCACTGTATAAATTTCACTGCATAAAATCCACCCTTCTACAGTAATCCTCCTTGTTTTTCAAACCACTCATTTTTCATTCACCTTGGCTTCGATAACTTATATTTTGTTTGCCTACCTTTGATTTGAATTTTATAAAACTTTGCATCAAATTGTTGATTGACTCTTGGAATGTAGTTATATGTGCTTTATTAGTGGCATCCTTCTTTTTTGAATTTTAGTGTACGAGACTCATTACACCATGTTTGTTTCCACATATGGGAATTAATGCACTTATTCATGTACCACAAGGTTAGATATCTATCCTCTTGCTTGCAATTATTTATAAATTTTGTTACATCAAAGCCTCTACTATCGATCAAAGGAAATATCGTCTCTACCCTCCATGAACGTTCATATCTGCAAATTTTGTGCTAGGGCTGGGCTCAAAACATCCTTGAATGACCTCTGGTACACTGAAAGTCTTCTTGAGCTACCTGCAGACAAGGAAAATGCCTGCTGGTAAAATTTGTGAGAAGAATAATGACAATGATATTTATTTCCTTCAAAGTGAAGGCCATACCTGCTCTAAAATGGAAATGGACCCAAGTGGGTCATTAGAGAATCTCTCTTAAGAGAAGTTCAAGAAATCATCGCTACGCTGAAAATAAAAGAAGCTATAGCTAGCTGCCAAAATTCCTCTGTATATGTGTGGATTAGCTAAAGTTTATAAGAATGGAATGCAGTTGTGGTCAATTGCAAGAAAAATAGGCTCTCCAGCCAACAATCTAGCATGCATAATATGTTCTTAGAGCACTACAGGCATTCTCGTAGCAACCAGACACATGTTTGCCCTCTCTAACACACTTAATCCATGGCCTGAAAGGTACTCTCATCAATGAAAGTAAGCTTAGATGTAATATCCCAGTTCACCCTAGTATCAATTGATGAATTATTCTACCCTATAATGAAAGTCATTTCAATAATTTCTATAGCTACTGAAAAACTAGCAGAGATTTTCTTCAAATATTCTTATTTTCTCTGAACAGAGAAACAATACCACCAAGAGAAAGGGATGGTCATCACATCTTCCCTCTCTCCCGTTGTTCCTAACATATAGCATGGCAAAATTTCAACTCCTGCAATTATATGAATTAGAACGCAAAGTTATGTAAGGAAACCTTAGAGTTGGGTAGGTATGCCGATGCCAAAATTAATTGGCCTCATGGAAAGAGATAAGTTGAACAAAGGCCTGAAGCATTTTGATTGGGAAAATCCATTAATATCGCAAAGAAATATGCACAAACAGTGACCAAATACAGATTTGCATCATGATCCTACGCTAAAAAGGCATTAATTGATTCACTTCTGCATAAAATGTACTAAATTGCTGATAGCAACTCATACCCAGCCTAGAAAGGGAAACGTACAGAGATGCCCAGAATACATAATGGCTATTCCTCAACATTGGTCCTTAAGGGACTGTCAGATCTGAGTAGAGCTGGAAGGAGAACATCAGTAAAGAGAACCTCTCTGCATACATCTCCATCTCCAGCATATCGGGGGAATAGCAGAACAGATTGGCAGAGTACTCCAGAAATATCACAGTTACTATGTTCATCTCCAGAAGGATAAATTCTGCCTGCCCTAAAGGAGAAGACACCATGAAGGAAGGACCTCCTTGAAGATGGGAGTTTGCGAAACAATTGCTCTAGTGGAAAATCTCATAAATATAGGCTGTGTATAAACAGGCAGCTATTTCCTCCTGGGTGAAATAACACTAGATGATGAAAAGAAATGGTTGAAATGTCCAGTCTTGAGTCCAGCCATACAATACATTTTCCATGGACAGAAGTTCTTTATGGGGAGAGTCAGTACTTCCCTTGATCATTCCAAGAAGCGATTGAAGATACTAATGCGGAAATAATTTTGAGGGGATGAGTCCTTTTTCCTCTGTAGAGTAGAATAGAGCCTCATAACCATAAGGGAAAACTAAAATCTTTTCCAATTCCTGTGGGCCACAATGCTGTGAGCCTAGCAAATGTAGCATTTAGTCTTGTACAAATAACAGCTAAATGTGGAACAATGACCATCTATCATAGTAAGCTTCCACGATTTTAGGAAAACTGTGTTCAATAAAATCATTAGGCTGTGTAATGGAAGCAGAAAGGTAAATGCAAAAGGAAATGCTAGCAATTCCTTGCATTCAGTAAATTATTTATCTAGAGGGGATATATTATGGTACTCTTTTAAAAGTAATTTTATGTTACCCAAATGTAATCATGAGACTTTTCAGGCCTAGAATAGTTACCAAACGTTGATAACTGGGACAAATATCTGAATAGAATTTCAAATTCGCTAAAGCCTTGATTATGTGAAATTATAGTCGTGGTCAATCGCCGAGGTAACATGCGAATAATAATATTTTCTTACATCCTTTTCCAGAATCAACCTAGTGATGGAGAGGATGCTAGTGACCTTAGATTCAGGCATATCACAGAAATCACCATCTTGACAGTGCAGTTGATTGTCGAGTTTGCAAAGCGGCTTCCAGGGTTTGACAAATTACTCCGAGAAGATCAAATTGCACTATTAAAGGTAAGAAAGTTGGTGATCAGTGCTGAAAATACTTTAATGTTTTCTCCATCGACTTAAGTTGTCATTCCTTGAATAAGATACTGTACTTGAGGAAGTTTCTTTTCAAATAATGGTGATGACTTGCAGGGTGCTGAATCCTTGCTTAGCAATTTAACTTTGTCCCTGGGTCATATTAGTTGTGAGATGGGAGGCAGTTTTGACTGTCTTTAATGTTAAGGTTTGCATACACAGCCTTCCTTGAAACTTAAAAGAGACTTTGAGTTGAAGGGGTGTTTCAGCGTACATAATTTTATACTTTGGCTTTCCCTAAACCCATGGTTTTTTTCTTCATTGGTGAAGTTTTTACCGTTAGAATACTATTGGGATCATTCCTTCATTTATGTACTTTCTTTTTGTTGCAACTTTTTTTATTGTTACTTCTTCCAATATTCTTGGTTTAAGAGATGCAGTCATATTATTTTCATGAACATATTCCCCCTAATTTTGCCCTAAATCTTCCGCTGGAAAGTAATTTGGAGGCTATTTTTGAGCATAAATGACTTTTTTTCTTGTATTCTGAAACAGTTGAGCGGAGAGGTCTAAATTAAAGAGATATGATCAAAACAGAGTGTTAAAATGACAAGAGTTGGATAAATTAGGTGGAACTTAGAACATTTTACTGTTTGTATGTGAATATTAATTTCCCCCCATTTTTCCTGAACTGTATACATGCTATCAGAGCTGGCCCTAGCAGGTGTGGGGCTAGGGGCGAACCTTCAGTGCGGGGCCCTTCACTTAAAATATTAAAATCTATACCCCATCTACAAATTCGACCATTTTGAATCCCTACCACTCTCTGGCTAAGTATGTGACAAACGCAATTGCACAATAAAAATTACTGCATTATAATTCCTTTTTCATAATATTATTTTTTCAGCACGGATTTTATCTAGCACGGACTTAACAATGCAGTAATAGCTGAAATTACGTTTTCAAAACTATCCTATATTTTAATTTTTTTTCCCAAAGCGCGGGGCCCGGGGCGGTCGCCCCGCCCTAAGGCCGGCCCTGCCTGCTATTCTAAACAGTCTTAGCCACTAATTACCCTGTTATTCTAAGTTATGTGCTGTTCCATGATTCTAAGATTAGCTGTCAATATAAAATTGTTTTCATTTCATTTGTATTCAGGCATGTTCCAGTGAGGTGATGATGTTACGTATGGCAAGGAGGTATGATGTCCAAACAGATTCCATTGTTTTTGCCAACAATCAGCCGTACTCAAGGGATTCCTACAGCTTAGCAGGGATGGGAGAAACTATTGAAGATTTGCTGCGTTTTTGTCGTCAAATGTATGCAATGAAAGTCGATAATGCAGAATATGCCCTTCTCACAGCCATCGTTATCTTCTCAGGTAATTATGATTTTCTGTTAAATTATCAGCGTTATCATATTTACTAAATGAGCATATGAAAATTTTACCCATTTCTATACTGGAATTCAAAAAACCAAAACTAGTCATCATCATCATCACTAGTCAACAATCCTATGATTGGTTTAATGTCGCTCTCCATTCGTCTATTTTTCAAATGAGTCAAGAAGTTAACATTTCCGAATGTTTAGTAGTCCATCAACCTTATGCCACCATTATTAATAAAAAATTACCCATCAAATTATTGTTTTATGTGCAAAAATTGAGTGCATTTTAGGACTATGTTAAAGATCAACTACGAAAATATGACTAAAAACGTAGTCCAATCACCTCAGGCCCATTGTTCATAATTACATTTCTTTATTTGATCAGCAATCACCCCATATCACTTGAGCACCTTCCAGATGTGATTTTACTTCAGTCAAAATATTTTAAGATCATTTTTATTTAACCTCATATTAGGGGTGATACACAATCTATATGCATAGAAATAAATGCCAAGTGCCACTAATCACTAATTTTTTTCTCTTTTTCATTCTTGCAGAAAGACCAGCTTTGATAGAGGGCTGGAAGGTGGAAAAAATACAGGAAATATACTTAGAAGCTCTAAGGGCATATGTGGACAACCGAAGGAGACTACGGTCGGGTCCTATTTTTGCAAGATTACTATCTGTTCTGACTGAGCTTCGAACTCTCGGGAATCAAAACTCAGAGATGTGCTTCTCCCTCAAGCTCAAGAACAAGAAACTGCCTCCCTTCTTGGCCGAAATATGGGATGTCATACCGTGAAATCCTTGCTCCAGAGGAGACTATCAATTACAGGAACCAAAAAATGAGGAAGCACTGCGATTGTTTTATATATTTTTTATGTGCTGGACAGGGACTAGGATGATTTTTCTATGGAAAGTGAAGCAGCATGCAACTGTGTTCCATGTGACAATATCCCCTGCCTTTGAAAAAACTCAACTCTCCTCCTGTATGATATGGTTCATCACAAAAAGAGTCATTCAAAGATGCCATTTTAAAAGTAAATGGCCCTTCCTTCATCTGTGTTTTTTACATCTTTAATCAAGGACTCTTTGATGTGGTGGCTTATTTCCTATTGCTCATAAGCCATTCTATATCTCCTTATTTAACTCCTCTCTGTGGTGTCGCAGTTGGATTTATTGAATGACGTTAGTGGTGGAAAGAAGATGAGTATGTGCATGATCAAGGCTCATGAAATTCTTCCTTGAAACCTAAAAGAGACTTTGAGTTGAAAGGGTGTTTTAGCATACATAATTTTATGCTTTGGCTTTTCCTGAACCAATGGTGTTTTCTTCATTTGTGAAGGTTTGGCCGTTGGGATACTATTGGGATCATCCAAAAATCCCATCAGCATTAATTAAGTTACTCTTTTATCTTTTCTGCCTATAATCAAGGGAGATGTTGTCAACCAATGAAGCCTGCTCTAAAGCATTTGTTTTAGAATGGTCAAAAGGAGACTCGAGTCATCCCCATGCAGTTCTGATTTACATCTGTTTGTTTACGTGCAGCAGTGCATGATGCAGAAGTGATGGGGAAATTAGGTTGTGATTATATTTCCATCAAAACAAATGAATACTTGATTTTTATTCCACCAAAACACTGGCTGTGAAACATGAACAATTTCTTGGCATAAAAAATGGTAGATGGGATTTGGAGAAAGATCAATCAGAAGCAAACACAAAGTTAAGAAATTGAAGAGTCTATTATAAAGTTTTCCATAGTAAAAGTGGAAATTATGTAAAATTGATTTGTTGTTGAATTTTGTTTTTTCCAGAGACCTATTTATACAGAAATAATGTTATAATTAGAAAGCTTTTGATTGAAGTCAACTTGAAATACCATTGAACTTGGGACACAGTTTGGTGCCTTTTGAAAACAATGAATTCGGTTGGATGTTGCATTTTTATCTCCACTAAACTGAAAATGCAACTTTTTAGTACAGGAGAGAGAGAATGAAAGGAGGCTGAAAGTGATTGTCATTTAAGACTAATGAGGTTGAGGCAGGAGAAAATATACATAAGGAATTATTCCCTATGTGAAAATGGGTGCTGCTTCAACGTACAAGCTGTTTGTGCATGTATGGTTCATTTTGACTGTTGAGAAAGTTTTTTTAATGTGAAAATTTTTTAATCGACCGTCCCCTCCAATTCAGGTAGACCTGCATATGAATTAAATGTGGTGAAAAAATTTCAATTCACAACATGCAAATAGAGGCTGAGTAGCAATCTTCATTTGATCAACAAATTGTTGTATTATAGTGTATAGTGATAAAGACCAAACAATGCATGTGAAATGAAATACGAGTTATAGTGTACCTGTGTCGTGGACTTTTGTGCGCAAGAAAGTGGATGTTAATTTCCCCAACAGGATTTAAATTGAAGATAATGCATTTTCCAAAGGTTGCATGTTTGGAGGACGGTTAATTGAATGCCTGTACAATACATATATGTTGGAATGTGTCATATTTTTTATTTTCTGATAACGGATCTTCAGGAAGAAGAACAGTTAAGGGAAATAATCATGATCAAATAGAGCAGCAAGGACTAAACATGAGTACATGGGCATTTATGTATATGGCAAAGAGGAGAGGAAAAAACAAATGAAATGTTTCGCAGATATGTATGACCATGTTTACGTGGCATGAGTGGGATCAGGGCAAATGAGGACTAACTTTGTAAATGTTGCAATTCTCAGAATGAATGATTCAAGGAACAAATTCTCAGTATGTTTCATTATTTTTCTTCTTGTATTGTTCCTTAAACAATCTATATAATCTCAAATCTTTCATCCGCTTGCTGGATTCAATTTTTTCATTTCTTCTCAATGTTATGGTATCAGAAAAGACTAGGAATTGTGCGCATCGTGAAAAATTTCTCTGGCAAAATCTACATCCTGTCTAATTGAAGCTGATAGATGGGAGAGGATGATATTGATTTCAACATTAAATATGTAGGATGTCAAGGCTTCAATAATCAGCAAGTTTTGAATTTTACCTATGCATTTATCAATTGTGAGATATACCTTTGGAGATAATGTCGTATGAAGCAGAAAGTACTTGCACTGCCATCACTGTCCCAGAAGTTGTAATGAAAAATTCCTTTGAAAATATTTATGACATCCATTTCAAGTAGCTGCCAATTGTTGTTATTAAGAAGTTAAACGTGAAGTTGGCCTGGGTGCATTTTTATTTGGTGTGAAAAAGAGTTCTCTGAACATCAGAGAACTCATTTGCATCAATTACACACCAGAGCAGCACATGATACTGCCTATATGTTGTAGCTACATTACTACCCCGTTTTTCTAAATTTTTTAGTGTTATTGAAAAATGATCATCAAAAGTGCAACAAATTTTCATGATACCTGTAGTTTTAACTCTTTTTTTCTTGTAGTTGTCCCACAAAGATGTCTGTGACCTAAGGTTGTGTTGTTCTTTTGCTGTCAATGTGTGTGTGTTTCTCTATCTTTGTATGTTCAGCAACTCTCTTCATCAATTTCGTGATGAGGGAATGTTCAAACATACTCATTGTGGTCCTTGATTTGTCCTTTCAGAGGCAAATTAATGCACAAAAACTGTCATCTACACACCACTGCCAACACATTGATTTATTTACATGAAGCATTGGCTTCCGATTTCCTAATTAATGCAGTTATTGTTTTGTTTACAAGAACCTTTTATATGAACACCATAGATACGTCCCTGCTTTTTTCTTAGAGCAGAGGAATTTTATTGACCTATCTATCTCCAGTTTTCTCATGATGTATGAGATGAGCAATAATATTATTAAATTATCCTGAGAACAAAGTTCTTAATATTGTCCTAAGTCCTGTCACTTTTTAAGATTTTTAAACTTGTAAATTAATGTCTGATACCAGTATAACTGATTTGTTTTGTACTATTTGTAAATTTTTATTCATGCAAATGAAAAGCTTGTAAATTCATGAAAACTTAATTGCCAAAAGTCATCTGATAAAAAAATCTGAGAGTTTCATTAAACTGATAAATATTACTAAAAAAACAGTAAAAAAAACAGCTAAAAACCCCCTCTAAAATTCAGCTATTCCAATGAACATCAGTGCTGGAGCCACAATCACACCAAAAAATGCTGCCTTTGACAAAAAAGAGCATTGTTGTTTTTTTGCCATGTACTAAAATTGCTGACCATGTTTATCACATCTATCCTTGTTGCTGAGGAAGCAGAATACATATTTTTTAATGTGCAGCATTACCAAATGCAGTGCTGCAGTTTACAAGTGTCTTTTGCCAGAAGTGCTGATGTATTTATTTCAAATGTCTGAATCATAACGTGTGATATACTATGTTTTTTCACTAGGGTACCTGGGTCTGTAAATAGTAACAAGAGGGAAGGTTTTTACACCAATTGAAATTATATTAGGTTACATAAAGAAACATTGCAGCCTGTAAATAAGCCCCATTCAATGTGATACTGAATTTAATTGAAAAATGCTGCATTGGCAATTAGCCTCAAGCATTTGATATTTTAAACTCACTATTGTGTTATGTGCGTTAATATTATTTCAGCCTTCATAGAGATAAATTCAAAAACCTCTTTCAAATCATGGACATGGATGTAGTTTCAAAATTTCTTGAGATATTAACTTCCATAATGGTTAGCCAACATTAATTTACAGAGTGCTATCTATTAATCAACATCCCGAAATTAAACAGTGAATACCTTACGACCAAAATTGAATCTTTATGTCCTTTGATGACCAAAATACATTAATGCCTACTGTCATGCAATGAGACCTCACGATTGTGTTGAAGTATTTTATACTGATTATAACACTTATGATTTTAAAAATCCCAAATGAAGACCATGACACCATCCCAAATTGCACACACATTTAGGTTTCCCCACCACCTAAATGCAAGTGTTGCTGGCATGATCACATCTTCAATTAGCCTTTGCACCTATATTTGACTTTTGTTCAAATGTTTTCATGTGTACGAAGATTGTAAATAAGGATAGTGTATAGAAATGGGTGTGAATATTTTTTGTATATCTTGATGAAAAATTGTATGTTGTGTGGTATGCTTGTGTACTTTTTCAAGATGAATGTTGTTATTACATTATTGTGCAATATGTACAAAATAGGTTGTCAATGCATACAATTCTTGAGTTAGAATCTTATCTAGTGTGTTCCATTTATTTATCCTCATCCAACCTTTCACATTGTAAGAATCAAATACTCAAAGAGATTGAGACGAATTACCCCAAGTGATTTGAATGAATAAGTGTTCAAATGATAATAATCATACAGTTAAGGAAGGGTCAATTCCTCTAGAATTAAATTATTAG
Organism: Ischnura elegans; assembly: GCF_921293095.1. Classification (NCBI taxonomy): domain Eukaryota; kingdom Metazoa; phylum Arthropoda; class Insecta; order Odonata; family Coenagrionidae; genus Ischnura; species Ischnura elegans. The sequence goes on from NC_060250.1 coordinate 70,371,675, forward strand.
ATTAGATTATAGAGAGCTGAACTAGAACTAGAATCTAAATCCATAAATATGCCTCAGATTGTGGATAGGAGTAAATGTTTATGAAAGAGCCCAAAAGGATATTGAGTTTTGTCACATGGAATGTAGAACCGTTAGTATCAAGCAACACGCAATCAAATATACTGACATAATCCAAAATGGATGTTGTAGCACTATTAATGACCACTGACATAAAAAATGAACATGAAAAATTATTTCATTTTCTACAAAGCTAACTAAGGGGAACAGATTTCATGCATGTAACAGGTTTTCTGAGACCAAACATGGCTAATTCCATAATCTCATTTTTCAATAGTGCACAGTATTAAGATCAAAGGAAAGCCAAAACTATTACAATGTTTAAAGCATTTTATTGTGGACAGAGGATGATGATGGAGTGGAGAAGGACATTCCCTTAGAAAGGCTAGTACAAATAATGAATAAGCTCCCCAAATATGACTTCAAGATAGTGTTAGGGGATGCAAATGTCAAAATAAGATAGGAGATCATGTGGAGTGGCTGAGAAAGTACCTCCATGAAAATAGAGAAAGTCTTTGCAGATTTGATGCTGATAATGATATGCCAACAATATTACTTTCTTCACAGAAGACAAATGGAACCAGCTTAAACAACTATCCTACATCATGAAACTAAAGAGTGGCTCTAAAAGTAAGTGACAAAGCGACTTCATGCACTAGAGCAGAATGTCAACTAATCACTTTAACAAGAATTGATTGGTGCATCTTCGAGGACGTAAAATAATTCATGAATTTGGAAGTAAGATGTAATGCTAAATGACAATAAATGATGAAACAATGAAAAACTAGAAATTTCTAAGAGAAGTAATACGGCTAACAAAATCATGTTTGCCTATGATAAATATGTATTACTCACTTAGCACAAACACATTATTAAGGGAGAAGGTACACATGGATGAGTCCAGAGATATAGGAGTCCATGGACAGGGGCGCAGCTAGGAATTAAGACTGGGGGGGTTTAGGTGCAACTAATACCGGGGTGTGTGGGGGTATGGAATACCCACCAGGATAAGCGGTAGGTGCGAGATTAATAAATTGCGGAATTTTAAAGGTAAATGGTAAGTTTTACGGCTTTCTGAGGGATATTTTATTCATCCTTATGTATTCTATTAGTAATATCAATCCAATCAAGTAAAATGGATTAAACCTTAAAATTTCTTTGGTCTCTGGGGGGGGTTTTATCCCCCAAAACCCCCCTCGCTGCACCGCTGTCCATGGATGCATCCAGAGGATGGGGAGATATCGCAGATTGCATCTCGGTATGACAGAGGCTTGAAGGAATAGTACGAATAGCTCATACTGCTTCCTTACGTCAACTGCAAATAAAAATCATAACCTAGTGCTTATGAGATGCTATGTAAGATTCAAAAGAATGAGAAAAATCAGATAGACAAGGAAATTAACAATGAACCTCTGATGGTGACTGAGAAGGGAATTGCTGGAACTAGTGGAGAATGTCATGCAAGAGATAAGGGATATGGATACTGAAGAGGAAAGCTGGCAGAGAGTGCAAACAGGAAGGATCAAAGCAGAAAAGATTTATATTTTAATAAAAGCATTTATTGGATATTTGAAGAGTATGAGGATAAAGAAACCACGGGTAACATAAAAAATGATTTGGAAAATGGAGGAAAGATATCGATGGAAAAATTTGGACATGCAACATGCTAAAAGGATGTATAAGGAAATAAATTTTTAAGATTTTTATATTTTGTATTTTACAATGTGTATCTGCATTTTGACAATTATGTTTTTTATAATGAAGTCTTAAAAAGTTTGATATCCAGACCCCAAGAAACAGAAGAAGGGTGAATGATCTGCTATTTCTTCATGATGTCATCAATATGGGACTATCTAATGAGTTATTGTTGGGAATAACAATCGTAGTTCCTAATGTTAATAGCAGGTAGAAAATAACCTTTAGATACCAATGATGTATACCAATTATAGTGCTAATTCGTCAATACAAAGGATTTGAGTGACATATACCAAATATTTCAACAAAATGGACTTTTACATAAGGAAATACTACTTTTTAAAAGAAGCTAAGAATCTGTTTGCGAAGTGAATTTGATTGATTGTTGAGTTTCTTGCAACTGTGACATATTAAGTAAGAACTTTCATTTTTTTAAATCTTGATATTAATTATATTGGGGCTATAATAATTTTATTTTTTTGTACTTTAACGTTTGGATGGTTCACCCAATAATCATGTATGTGTTGGGCAGATATTGAACACAATAAATAAATACACAAGAGGTAACGGGAAGAAAAAATGAAGGCAAGAGGGCTTTGGAGAGAAAGGCAGTGGGAAGAGTAGGAATAATTTCAAAAGGAAAGAGATGCAGGTGTGCTGTTGAAGTTAACATGGTTATCAAGAGGCAAAAGATGAAGGGAGAACCGTATGAACCCTCTACAGCAAAAAGGCAAAAGAGTGGTGGGACTGTTCAATATCCCATGTGAGTTTCTGTAGCATTCAGCGAGGGCTGATAGGTGAAGTTTTTTCTACTGGTATGCATGATCTACATGAATGCATCTTGCCCTAAGCAGAACACAATATAGACACAATAAGAAAAGCATAAAGACACAATAAGACTGTTAGTCAAGAGGCCAACAGATTTATCAATGGATTATTCTCAATATAGGATAATCTTTCCATTCCATTGGCAAATTAAATTATGGTTTCCCTAGCACTGTCATCGCAATGGCAGTGCAGTTTTTTCCCTATCCCCACCCTTCCATCCCTATCCTCCCCTTGGAGGTGTCGGTGGGCTCCTAATCGTGGCAGCTCTTCCTTCCTTTTTCCTTCTCCTCCAATCCCCTCCCCGGGCGACTGGGCGAATCAGTTCTGGTACTGATTCCCCTGGTGTGTTGTAAACTTTAAAGGGGCCACCCTGGGTCCTCATCCGCCATAAGCCAAAAGGAGTACTGAGGGTTATAAATAGATGAATAGTTGCAATGGAAAATGACTATCTGGGCATAGATCTTTAGTTTCATGAAAGACAACTCCTAGTGGTAATTATGACCCTAATGGCGAAGAACCATAAATATAACCTGGACCAGTGTGCTTGCTTTGTGAATCTGAGAAAGGATTTGAAAGAACGGACTGACTTAAGTTCATGGGCAGTGGGCATTCTCAAGAGCGTACCCAGGATCAAAACTAGGGAGGGGGGGTCAAGCCATGGTCATTCAAGCTGTACCATTTTACATTTTAGCATGGAAAAGGTGAATGAAAACAACATTTTAAGACAATTATAACACCACTTCATTAGTTTTTAAAATTATTTGCTTAAAAACATTTTAGTTGCATGTCTTAAACTAATATGTATTTTAAAAAATTGTTGAAAACTTTTGATTCAATTCAGTCTGATTTTCCTTAAGGACTTTTTCGCTTCTAGAGGGGGGCAGCTTCCCCCTCCTGTCCCTCACTGGGTACGCCCATGGGCACTCTTAATAAAATAGGTGTGGAGTGAAAGGAAATCATTTCTAGTCTGAATATGGTTCAAAGTGCACCATTGTGGGCAACCCACAGCAAATCAGGATGTGCAAGCCTTGGCTGAGTTGTGAAGCAAAGCTGCCCACTTCTACCTTTGTTAAATACTGTGTTTACTAAGGAAATGATGACATAAGTGTGGATTTAAATAGAGGTGAAAGTTGATGAGGGAGGACTGTTGTTGGTTCAGTGAGGTTTATGGATGATCAGGCATTGATTAACCAGTCAGCGAAAGTGTTGCAAGCACTGGTTGACACATTACAAAAGCAGTGTAAGGATTGTGGTATGAAGATTTCTAGCAAGAGGACCAAATTAATGAAGTATCATTAAGCATTGCTAGCAAGTAATTTGAGGCTCAAGATAAAAGTAATTGATCACAAACTTGAGTAGGTGGAGCAATTCAACTAAAAGGGGCAGCACATTAGAGGAAAGTAGATACAGCAGTCAGGATATCAGGGAAAGAATTGCCTTAGAAAAGGAGGTATTCATGAGCAGAAGAGAGCTCATGCAAGGATCATAATATAAGAGTACAAGGAAAAGGCTAGAAAGGAGTCACAATGGGAGTGTATCTCTTTACAGCATGGTATCAAAATTGATAAGTGTTATTTGACCCTTATGTCTTTTGTTAACCACGGCATTCCAGCACGTTCTGGAACCATAACACCACTGATCTCATTAACCCCAGATTCCAAAGTAAAATATTCATAACTGTTTCAGTAATTGTAATTGTGGAAAGGGACCAAGAATGTTTCATTGACATACATACTATTTGTTAGCTTTGTGAATTTTGAAAATGCATTCAATTGACTGCACTGGGTAAAGCTAATGGTTATTCAATTGGCATGGGTTGGACAAGTCCTTCAAATCTGTGCATGGCTTGGATGGCACAATTGATGGTAGTTGACAAAGAAGCAGAGTAGACCATCACAGAGGGCAGTGTCTAAGTCAATGAATTCAGCTATCACCCTTGCTACTGATTAGCCAGTTGATGAAAGGCTTGAATACTCTAGTGGATGAGCAATATATGATACAACATCAGTGGCGTAGCCAGGGGGTGAGTCTGGGGGGTCCGGACCCCTCCCATCCCCCCCCCCCAAAATATAAAAACACAATTATTGTCCTTCATAAAAGAAAACAAAATATTGAAAAATCAGGAATTTACAAAATGTTTCTTTAACAAATTAAGTTTTTTCGATTATGAAAAGTGTTAAAATTAGTTTAAAACTCATTACTTAGTGCCCGGTTTTTCAAAAATTTCCCCCCCTGGTTTTGGAACCCCCCCGAATGAAATTCCTGGATACGCTACTGTGCAACATAAATATTACGTAATCAGAAGATGACCAAAGTTTACATCACATTGACTATCATAGCTTCAAGAGTGGAAAACTCTAGGCTTGACAGTAATTAAGATAGGCACAAACTCAACCAGGCAGGGGAGGGAGAGAGAAATGGACGGGGGCGGCAAACTGATCTCTGCCCCCTCTTGACTAAAGTCCCTGTTCAGTCCTTGCTCACATCTGGATACACAAGTAGTGCAATTAGGAAGTACTTCATTGAGGTATGTACATGCATGGGACATTGAAGAATGATAATTTATGGTGAAACAGGATTATATATGATAGCCGCTACATCACAAAATAAGATTGAAGTCAATAAGGAAGTGCTGATAGGGTCAAATGAATCGAATTGACTTTGAATATGAGTCTTTGATACATTTTAATTTAAATGAAAACTTGATTTTAAAAATCATGGAAAACTGGGTGGGAGTAGCCAACAGTATAATAGGCTATTGGAAATGGTCATTGGGGAAGGCACATTTTGCTTTGATCAACAATTAAATTTGATTCATTTGGAAAGAACTATTATTTATAATTTTTATTCTGATGTCTTATCAATATTTTAGCATTTTTTTAAATCATGCTTTTGAATTTTTGTCATTATTATCTTTTATTCATAAATGTCACACTCAATTGACAAATATGACAAAGGTTGACATAAAATCCCAAACCTAAAGGCTCGAAAGGCCCAATCCCTGCGCAATGTCTGATGGTTTCCTTCCCAATTTGAATTTTGGCAGAAGCAAAGAGCAAAAAGTTAGTGCAATCCTTGAGTCTCATTTTATTTTCTATTGGAAATGTTTTTATTTATAAAATATGGGGTTAAATTAAGCACATTTAAGAAGCTGATTAAGTGCACCTAAAAGATTTTAGGTACTTTAGATCGCTTCCCAAAATAAGCACTGACCTCCCCTAACATGTTTCAAAGTGTTGTCAGTTTAGATTAAACACAATTATTCACACGTAATAAGATATATCTGGTGAAATATGCAAGGATGATCATGATCAAGAATAATCCATAAACATTCTTCCTAATGAGTGTAAAATAATAATATCTAAAGTTAAAATCATACATGCTAATACTAGACCTATCCATTCTTACACAAAAGAAGTAATCTTAAAAGTCCTTCTCCAGCACCTGTAAAATCATCACAAGGAAAATATAAATACTGCGACGGTTACTACCCCAATCCTCAGCTCGTAGGTACGTAGGTTAAACAAGGACTTTCAGGGTACTGACGCGTAATTCACTGTTTTCCTTTTGTACGATTTGAGTGATTTAAACGAGATCCTGATCATAGATGCTGAGTATCTAGCATAAGGACGAGAGAATTTTTTTCGCGGCGTTATCAGCAAGTTCAAGTTGGGGTTTATGGCTGCGAGCGTCTTTATCAAGGTGGAAATGCAGGCATAGGTGATCGGTGAGTGCTAAATCATGCAAAATTTATCGCCTCCCATAATAGTCAAGCAAGGTTTCGTAAAAAATAGGAGTACCCCGAGGCTTTTTACGATGATAATGATTTTCCGCGGGTGCGGTAATGCACGCGCCGTTGAAAAAAAATCATCTTTATTCTTTCCTTGCCGGACGTGAAGCGCCTAAATTATTACTGGGACGGGCTGATTGTCTGGAATTCAATGGAAGGTTGGTGTTCCGGACTGAGGTATGCGGAATTTTACTTTGAATTCGTCGAGGTGAGGCAAGCGGCTGCGCATACTTATTAATGATCGCGCAGGCGCACTTGAGCGCAGGTCGCTCGCCAACATGAAGGCATGACAGGGTGTCCGGAGACGAAAGAATAGGCGATTTTCATCACTTCGCCGGGGAACAACACCGGGAAGGGGCTCAGAAACGCACTTGTTCGTTCCATCCGACCGCCTGCTCAAGTATTTCACGCACAACCTAGGGTCTATCGGCACAAGAATGCCTTCGTCGACGTTTCCATCGCAAGTGGACGGGAAGGGAGCCAAAAACGGATCGTTGGGAACGTTCCATCAACAGTTTTTATTGGATAACGAAGGCAAAATAGGCGTTACGAAAAATACCGCGGACCCTTTGCGCGCATCTGGACCAGGGAAAACATTGATCTCGCAAACAAAGGTGAGCTAATGAGTACCTACTAAGAATACAATCCCCAGGTGTACATTTCAGCGCTGTAAAACTATTCGGTTTAATTCCGCGGTTCATTCATGAAGTTTCTCCAACTTCAAATCTGCTACGGTTAGAATCAGAAACTTGAATTGACATTAATATACGAAACACTAATCAAAAAATTACCAGATAGTGATACATGTGGCCGCTGACAACATTTAATGCTCACAGGGTCGTAGCTTAAACGATGTGCTTCTGGAGTAAAACTTTTTTCGCAATTGCTATTCGACTATATACTGCACCCTTATTTAACAGCTGACCAGGCACTTGCATTTTCATTAATAATTCCATTGCCTATTATGAATAATTTTTTTCCCAGAGGCACAAAGCTTAAGTCACGACCCTGTGAAAAAAAATGTTGTCAGTGATTAGATCACCATATGGCGATTTTTTTTATTCAAACTATCCGCACTTTTGAAATAAATTTTAATTTTTCTTTTCTAGAGGAACGAAGAATGGACCTTCATGCTATTTTTGTGTGGATTCGTTACCAACGTCGGAGCCTGCATACCTATTGGATATTCTATTGGGGTATTGAACACACCGCAAGCAGTAAGTATTGCTTTATAAATATCCTGCGGTCCAAAAAAACCTACGGTGGTATCAGGACAAAAAACACGCTTTTTTTAATGAAGCGTATGGATGTTACGGATTTCCATCGCCTCCTCCGTAACTCGGAGTTAGATTACCCCACAACACTACAGCGTTTGTTGGGTTGCATAACAACGAGCAGCAAATCGGCCTCTGCCTTTTATCTATCACTAGGTTTACACCCACTCAGTTCTAGGAAAAGGTTGGGAGACTTACACGAAGATTAGCAATAGTTAAGTAATATTTCATTCGTATAATCATGCACCAGTGGTTCTTTCAATTTTTTGCATGCACTTTCAAATTTACTTCACTTACTAAAGAAAAAAATCAATTAAAATTGAGCTGAAAATGAATACTCAGAGCTATTTAAGGATAATCAGAGTAAATTTATAAAAGGAAGGGAGTCAAATATTATTTCCAACAATGCCACAGCACAAATATTGGTCATCGAAGGCCTGCTACAGCCAGGGCAATTGAGGCATGACGTAGGGTCCACTCATGGATGGTTTACATTTAAATTCGCAAAAATGTGGCTTATTGTTATTCCCACATCATAGATTTTTAACAGGTATTAATTAAAATGCAAGTAACTGCTTAGCTGTTACACAAGGGTGCAGCCTAGAGCTCTATTGCTTATTATGAATAAAGTTTTTTCCCCAGAGGTACAAAGCTTATGTTAAGACCCTGTGAGCATAAAATGCTGAAAGTGGCCAGATTTATCATCATCTGGTGATTTTTAAAATCAAGATTATATAATCTGAACCATTATGGATCAGGGATGCTGACTTACAAACTGGGGATCTTGCCCCGCCAAATTTTATAAGTAAGTAGTGAGTTTAAAGTATTTTAAGCATTTTAGAAGAGTCAGAGTCATATGATCATCATTAGAACCCTGATAACTCAAATCTTGATATCTGGACACTCCGGGGAAAATCGACAAGCCTGGCACATTTTTTCTCCACACCCATAAAGAATTTTTGAGGGGGCTTGGGCCACCTCAGGCCCAATGGAGTCGGCGCCACTGTTATGGATTATCAACAAACATGTTGCGAAGATGAAAGATTGTAGGCCCAGCAAATGGAATGAAAGAGTGATACAAGACATGCATCACCGTATCAACCAAAAATTTACTTTGGTGGAGCATAGCCTCTATGTGGTCTAAAAATGTGACTCAAATTATGCCAAAATCTACTGCAAATTATTTGGATAATGGGATCATCTAAAGAAAGAAGCTGTTCAAATAAAAATGGATAAGAAGAGCAGAGCAGAGCATCAGCCATATATTTATTTATCCCTGTACAGCTGAAAACAGTACCATTTGCCTTTTACATTGGGGTTTTTAGCTTAACGATTAAACATACCACATGAATACACATATCCTGTATAGGGCCAGCCTACCCAGGTGGGACTGGAACCCATGACCTATTCTGTGGAAGGCAAGAACCGCCACCGCAGCCTGCAAAGAGATACGAAGGCCATTGCTTGATAAGTAAACAGTTGCAGAAAACAATTACAATTCAAACGACCTCGACCATAATAAATTAGCCAGTCAGCAATGGGTTTACAACTGCTCTCAACTGGCTATAACCATGTTTAAACTGGTTAGGAAATAAGTGGGTGAAGATGAGTGAATCACTCATCGAAATGTATATGAAACCTTATCCAGGGCCATACCCAAGAAACTTGACTCAAGTAGCAAATATTTCTTGGTAAAAACTGATTTAAGTCATTTGCAATTAAAACTACTGCTAATATAAGTCCATATTATTTTAATTACAGCTCAAAAATGCCATTATATGCAATCAAGTTTTCTCTTCTTCCTTGATCACACTGATAGCTAATCTTTGATTAAATGAAATCAAGAATGACTAAGAGGTGCAATAATTACATAGGAAAATGGTGCCAAATGTATACTATCATCACAAAAGTTGTTGAAATCTCAACAAGCAAATATGTGTCTTATGTTCAGTGATAATGTGCAAGTGTTGCCTTTAGTTTTAAATAAAATTTGGAATTCACAGAAAATGAGTGAATGTAATGCATGGTATTTTTATCCATTTAAACATCAAAGGCATAAATAATTTCACTCAAATGATGAAGACTTGAAATTTTTGGGTTCAGAGAAAAATTTTCAGTCTTAAAGCTGGAGAAAACATTTTGAACCTCTGCCTGGCTCTTCAGTGTCCCGTGGATGATATATTTCCACAAAGAAACATCAGGCACTAGAGAGGGATGAATACCAGGAAACTGATCACTAATTTAACCCTTTCAGGGCTGCGATAATGTACCTCGTATGCTCGCACGGCAAGCTGCTGTGAATGAACCTTTTCTTTCCACCTGCCATGCTTTAGCTTAGCACTTTTGCTGCAGGTAATGGGTAGGTTTCCGTAGAGGTTGCCGCAGAGAAAGGGTTAATAAGTAAAAAGCTAAATGATTTGAGAGATATTGCTTTGAAAATCAAATTACATATTTAATGTGATTTGACCAATCAATATTGGCTGAAATTTTGAGTCTCACCATCTACAATTTTCCTTAGCACTTAATGTGAGTAGATACCCACATGCATGAAAATGGATTAATGCATGTCTAAAATATCACTGAGCACTGACTTAAATGATGTACACATAATTAGCTTTTTTTGCAAGCAGCTACCTTCAGGTTATAATTTTTGAAGTGCCCATTCTCAACTACCTCAACAAATGAGTAACCTACCATGGGGATGAAGCAAATGTCCTTGTGTTTTGTCCTGTAAGCATGAATAAACACTCACATCTATTCCCTACCCCTTTGGGATTTGGATGAAGTAATGCATAATACACAATTGTAATTGGGATGAAGTAATGCATACTTTTACGGCCTCAGTACCCCAGCCACGATACATAGATATTGTCTCAAAGTGGCATAGTACACATTAGAATAAAATTGATCATTAAAATCCTTAGTTGGTGGAATGAATTGAAAATATAAACACCAATCTCTATAAAATGTTCACTTTCTCACTAAACTTGCTTTCACCATTTTCAAATTTATCAGATCATTTATGATACTTTGTCATTTTCCAAAAGTAAATTTCCCTTGTCGTATTTTGATTATTTCAAAGAGCATTATTTGTTTGATATTTCAGATCATTCGTGACTTTTGTAATTCAACAGCTCAATACAGATATGGCATAGTAATGGGTTTATCTGAAATGAATGTCCTATGGTCAGCCATTGTATCCATTTCCCTTGTAAGTGGAGTGGTAGGATCTTTATCTTGTAGCTGCCTTGCTGACAAATATGGCCGGTGGGTATTCCTTATTTATATGCATGGAACAAAGCACTCTTATTTACACATTTTAAAATTCATGAGTCCTAGTTCACAAATGGTGACCTATTGAATAGTGCTTTACTACTTATTGAAGGTTAACAAGGTCAATTCTTGATCAATTATTGATGAACCAGGGAATGGAACTATTCTATTCCATATGTGTGGTATTCATACATCATTGACTTAGTCAGCGATAACTCAACCCTCATTGATCCAAACCAATCCAGTGGAAACACTGAGAAAGTGAGTGAAGATATACATAATAGCTTACTTTGAGCAATGCCTTATTTGCATTCAGATCCTGAAATGATACTTTATGAACAACTTTTAAATATAGGCTGGAATCAATAAAAATTCCATAGTAGTTATACATAATTTCACAGAAGCATGATGATAAAAACGCATGATGCATATTAATTATAATACCAATAAATTTTATTCCCACACCCTCTCTCACCAAAATTTCTGTCACAATCGGCATACTAATCAGCTTGACGTGACAATGTCAAGGTTTGTGAGTGAGTGAAGTGGGGTTGGGATTGGCAAAATAATGGGCTTCACAATTAAAATAAAGTTGAAAGACAAAAAATCACTTGTGAATACTACAAAAAGCAACTCGCAAGTTATGGATGAGGGATGTTGTTGATACATTCACCATCTGGCCATAGGGTGTAAAGGAATTGGAAGGACCAACCACACACCTATACATGCAACATCTGGACATTTGAATTACAATGTAAAAGATGAAGGAAGGCAAATTTCCCTTCGTAGACGTATTGATGGAAAGAAAAGTTATTGTCACATTCAGACATGCAATGTTTAGGATGGGAACTCATATGGACTGATATCTCAATAACACATCAAACAACCATCCATCCCAAAAGATCTTCATTATTACCACTCTATTCTACCATGACTCAACCATTTTTGATTCTGACTAATTGGATTCCAAGAAGAAATTTCCAAGAATCTTGGTCAATTCACTATGAAAGAATGGCTAAAATCATCGGATAGTCCTGAGAGGAGCCACCAAGGTGGAGAGCATGTTCAACTGAAGATGTATAAGGGCCTGCAACAAGAAATAGTTCAACTTGTCCATCATTGCAGAGAATGAATGGTGTGAGACAGGACACAAATTTAATTTTGGAAGGCAAAAATGGCTGCCAGCTCACCTAGACAGATGGGGAAGCCTTAGAAAAAGAACAACTTCAACAGAGACAATGGCTATCTAATCAGTACCTAATGTATGGAAGATTTTAAACCTATTAACAACCAATGGAAGTACGACCAGCACTGTATATTTGCAATGAAAATTCATTCATCTCACCTTTGAGTTGAAGATGGAAGCACTACACAATGAACATGGTTGGTGAACCTAGAATCTCTCAGTAGTCATTCAGACCACAGGGATAACTCATGCCGGTAAAAATGTTAAAATATAATATTTATAATCTCAAAATGCTATCAGACAGCTTGGAGGCCTTTGAGAGGGAGGATCAGGGATGGAAAATACAAACTCATTAAGAGGCAACTCGCTTAAGCGACTAATTAGTGACTCCTACCAATCATGAGCTGAGATTAAGGGTGAAATAAAACAAGAACTGATCATGCTTTCTAATACAATATCACCATAACTGCTGAAGGCACCGAGATGATCAATAATTCCTATGGAACCTGGTAATGCCTAATGAAGGAGATTATTGAAATACAAATTTGGCGTTAAGAATTTTAAATGAAACACTGGCTACTCACTATGCAATTAATTATGTTGACACCAGACAATTATTGAATGCCATTGAACACAAACAGACATAATTTAACAATGTGAGCGACTCTTAGCAGCTGGCCAATGCCACAATAATGTGTTAGAATGGTGTACGTGAATAACTTTCAACCAGTGGTGGGTAAAACTTAACAGTATTGAACATTGTGTATATTTGGTTCACACCTCGCAAAATGAGCCTGTGTATAGTAGGCAACTTGATAGAATGCAACAGAGGAATTTTTTGCATAAAGAAGACACAATGCATTTTATTTTATTCCACCTTCTAACAGGGGATGAGTTGCCTATTACTCCAAAATACAACTCTGTAAAATCAATTTAATGTTCCAAATTCGAATATTTATGCTCAAATTCCTACCCTTAGTCCAATGGCCATTTTGTTTTTATGTAGTCATGAGCATGCAAGCAATAGATTGACAAAGAATGATTATGATAACAATTTTTCCATTCCAGAAAACAAACACTTCTCTTGAGCTTAGTAATTGGAACCGTGGCTGCTGTTTTCTTAACATGTTCAAGATGGGCTTACTCGATCGAAATGATTCTTTTGGCAAGACTTCTGCTCGGTTATGCTGGAGGTATGAAATTTTTATTCTTAAATTATTTTCCAGACCATATTTCCTAAGTAATGTGAGTTTCAAGACTGCAGGCTAAAAATATTTAATGAGGAATGATTTTCAAAGTACCAATTTCACCAATTAGATAAAATTTGAGTCCACCACATAATGATTGCAAGCATTGAAAATCCCTCAATAGGATTCTATAAAGCATCAAAGAAGTAAAATTCATGCATTTGCAAGTTATTTTTGTTGAGGTAGTGCTAAACTTTTATGACGTAAAGTCACTTTCAAAAATCAGTTGTCATGGCCACAGCCCGAGAAAGATCTAAAATTTAATCAAAAGGACTCAAAATGAATTAAAATTCCATTGGAATCTCAGGGTGCAACCAGTAGTAGCCCTATGTTGTACTTATGCACTTAGTATTTTTACCTGCATGAATGAGTGAAGATGAAATATGATTTGAATTGTAACTACTCCAGTACACCATTGTATGTATCCCTCCCTAGGGTGTCCCAAAAAAACCGAAAGTTTGAAAGTTGAGGGGGCATTTCCATTTTCCTATGCGAATGCATGAAAAAACATCCCATAAAAATTTTCAGCTCAATCGGACAATATTTGACCCTGCCGAAACGCATTCAAAGTTTGAATTTTTGAGTTTTCCAAATTTCATGCAATGTTGCCTACCCTGCAGGAGGCTCGAGAGTTACAAAACAACCAATTTTAAGTTCAAATCATCTCCTCTAGCTCTATAGTCGTTGACAGCAACACTTGAGTCAAAATGAGCTTCATAGCCACAACTCGGTGTGTTTACAAGTCCCGCTCGCCGATGCGGCCGCCAGGCGCCAGTCGAGTGCATATTGCCCCGCCGTGTCGCGTTGAGATTCGAGTTATGCGCTTTCAGTACATCGCTCTGTTTATGTTTAAAGTATCCCGGCTTAGTCTATCAGTCACTCGTGGAATTTAGTGTTGTGCACTAACTGAGACCGAGAGGTATTGTCGTGTGGTTCGAGGTCGAGGCTGTTTCGGCGGTGGCCAGAATGAGCGTGAAGTAATCAGAGACAATGAGGGGTCTGATGATGACGCACCTCGGGTTACTCTTCCGTCTAATCGACTTATTAGTGAGCTGACTCTCGCTGACTTCGCTTCGAAAAATTCTGTGAATTTTTTCAAAATTATTGGTATTTCGCCGACATTTTTGTTGCGAGATCCGTGCAAATGGAAAAGTGACGTAGACTATCAGAAGGGCCTATCTATAGTTTAACACCTTAAGGTTGTTAATGATACTGCAGAGAGAGGAGTTCAATTAATAAAATATTTTATAGTCAAGAAAAAATTGACAAATGATGAGGCTCAGAGGCAACATCTGTTACTAGTTGTTAGGCGGCATAGGAAAATGTATGAAAAAAGTAGCAAAAAACTCTAGTTTTTCATATTGCTTGTTGTTCAGTGTGCATTTGTATCCGCATTGTGACAGTATAATAATAAGAGAGCATTTTCTTTCAGAGGTTTCTAATTTAAATCCCCCAAGACCCTTAGAGCTAGGCAACATTGCATGAAATTTGGAAAACTCAAAAATTCAAACTTTGAATGCGTTTCGGCAGGGTCAAATATTGTCCGATTGAGCTGAAAATTTTTATGGGATGTTTTTTCATGCATTCGCATAGGAAAATGGAAATGCCCCCTCAACTTTCAAACTTTCGGTTTTTTTGGGACACCCTAATCCCTCCCCTTCTTAAAAACCTTGAGTGTGTGTGAGTGAAATATCTGGCCTCCTCTTATTTTCATTAATTCCCATTTTATTTCAATTGATTATTAATTTTAAGTTGTCCCATTTAAGCAATTAGTGAAATAAAGTGATAGAGAAATAATGTAGGACCGAAAATTTTTGCAAATACTATGTCAGCTGTCTGTCAAAATTACATTCATATTTTAGTTGAGATCATCAATTTTTCCCAGCAGGGAAAAGAATTGTTAAATAAGCCTATAGAAATATTTTATTTGAACAAATATATCCCTCTCCCGTCCAAACTTTATCCCTTTATCTCAGATTTTAACAGTCACACTCTGCTTTGCACTAACTTTATCAACACTAATTCTATCCTCCTTGTCTTCTCTTCCAACAGTTTTCCCTCCTCTTTCACCACAGTTATCCTAAAATGTATAAATATGAAAATATTGGTAACTCACCCAACCCAGAAAAAAATCCTAGATCCGCCCTTGCTCACAATGGTGAGAGATCAAAGAAAGTGAATGGCTTCAAATGTGACAAAAACGAATACCTATCTTCACTCCAATTGCAGATTTTCCAATGAGTCCCAAACGAAGGATTTTTAAGCCATTGGAGAAAACTTCTTTAAGTAGCAATAGTGAATTTTTAAGGGAGACAATAGAGATACTTTGTCTCTTTACATTTTTCTGTACGCAGGAAATCTACTGAAGCCATTACCCACTTAAGTAATTGATTTGAATATGATTCCGCTTCGCATGACGGTGCTGTCAGTGGCTGTCTGTTTACTTAGCATAACGTATTGGAGGTGCATCAAGAGGAATTTGATGTAACCTAAGGTATGCTGAGGAGATGGAATTATTTTCTGTCATGCATAAATGTATATCCTAGTCAGCCCTAAATGCTTGCTTTGGTTTATGCTTTGTTATCACTTGTGCATGTACATATTTTGATTTCAGTATGTACGTTTTGTATTGAACAAGCCATCACTTCACCCTTGAAATGATAGCAAAGCCTCTTAAATAGTGAATATTTGAATGCAATCATATTGTTCAATCACAGTGATAACTGGGGGACAGGCCGTTATTAAAGGAATAGGAGGAATTCAATAAAACTAGTAATAGCCTATAACCCTTTCTACCTGACCCCACACGATCGTGCGGGTTTGTTTAAAAATTAACCCCGGTCAATTCAGATTACTTTTGTTCATCAAACCTGACTGTAATGATCGTGGTAAGTTCTGGTCTAAGCTTCTCTCTTTTTTTTTCGTTTCCCTCAGTGACCTACAGATGGTAGCAGGATCATGTAAACATCGGTATTTTGAGGAGCAAAAAAAATGTTCAGGGTGGAAAGGGATATAACTCCACTGCCAGTGAGGGAAACTCCTTACAAGAGGAGCAGTTTGGGTCTCAAATCAAATATGTTAACAGATAGGCCCCTATAAGCACTTTACCATAGAGGCAGTCAGTCACAATAACCCTTACCACTAAGGTCACACTATTACATATATATTTTCCTCTGAGGAGCCCATTCATTACATGGCTTTGAGGTAGTTTTTCCAAATGTGTTGG
Organism: Ischnura elegans; assembly: GCF_921293095.1. Lineage (NCBI taxonomy): Eukaryota > Metazoa > Arthropoda > Insecta > Odonata > Coenagrionidae > Ischnura > Ischnura elegans. The sequence goes on from NC_060250.1 coordinate 70,388,251, forward strand.
TGCAGAGCGACTTGTAAGGATTGCAACGCTAGTGGTCTAGAGCAAACTCCTCATGATTCCTCATGGTAAAACTTCCATGTTGGAACCAGTATTTTGCCCTGACCACTTGTCTACCGTCTTTTATATGATAGAAGGTTAGAATCCAACATTAGGACCGTATTATCAAACATTTGAGAAATCTAAAGAATCCCCATTTTCACTCTAAAACTACATTTAAATTGTGTTGGGAAGGGGTTACTCTTAGAATAATTGCATCACAGGAGGAGGAAAATTCAATGCAATCTGCTGTACAAAAAACTTCACGCTCCTCTCAAATATTAACATGTTCACCTCCGCTTTGGTCATAATGACCGAAGAATGAGTCACTTTTTTGACCTCTCATAGTTATGTTAGTGCCACATATTTGACGTGACCGACGACGCAGAATACCGAAAGTCAAATGGAAAGGATCCGAGTTTTAAAGCAAAAGGAAAAATAATGGCATTAGGCGCAATGGGTGAATTTGTCTAAAAATCCATGGCAGGGAATGTGTTAAAGAATACTGAAGGGGATTGATAAGTTGTGACGTTTTTATGCTGGCTCTAGGGAGTGCCCCCTGTTTCTTTTTATTTGCGTTACCTCAGTTGACCGCCAGAGGAGGAGAGACTACCTGACATCTCCTATCGACCTACCTCCAGTAGGTAGGATGATAGGAGATGTCAGTTAGTCAGCCGGTGTCGGGATTTTTGGAGTCGGACTTCGTCGTTTGGGTTTGCAGCATTCGAGGTTCATGAGAGCCCAAGTATTTCTACTTCCTTCATTTTTTCCTCTTTCATCACCCTGTCCTGTTTCCCGTCCTCTCCTGATTCTCAGTGATGAACAGGTGTATGAACCAGTGAGTAGTTGTATGTCGCTACCTACTCTGAGAGAATCACTAAACTAAAATTTAATTATTCCTGCCCTCAAACTAGCACCCCTCCCCTTCCAAGTGTGGGTGGAGTTTACCCACAATGTCAAGCGTTTCTGTAATATGCACCATAGGATGGTAGTATCTTATATGATGGCTGGAGACAGTTGGTTCAGTATAAAGAAGAATAATATTGAATATCAAATCATGAAATCTACTTAAAAAGGTTATAGTTAGTAAAATAAAGACTTTGTCATAAAAAGAGGAAAAAAGAGTTCTAAAACAGGAGAGGAAATAGATTTCCATGGAGAGGAAGAATGAGGATAAGTAGAAAGTTATACCGGAAGAGAAGTTCATGAGAGACTTCTCGGAATACCGCGTGGGTAAGATTATATGAGAGCGCCAACGTCTCGGGTACCGACTCGCTACCCATTCCCACAGCTACTGACAGAAAATTTGAAGTGACTGTTGAAGCTCAGCATTAGGAGGGGCCAGATTGTTGTCGCGGAGGACCGTGGACCAGCATAGACTTAGCTCTGGCTAGCATAACTCTTTTAAGGGTTCTATTCCAAGAGCTGCTGATCGAAAATCCAGTGTATCTGTTTACATTCTTATTCTCAAGTCTTATTTCAATAGCCTCTTTGGTTCTCTCCATCTCCATCCCAATACGGTAGGATGACACCAGAGTTTTATGGCGATCAAATCAATTCTGGGATTGTTTAACTAAAGAGGCTATTGAAATAAGACTTGAGAATAAGAATGCAACAGAGACACCGGATTTTTGATCAGCAGCTCTTGGATTAAAACCCTTAAAAGAGTTATGCTTGCCAGAGCTAAGTCTATGCTGGTCCACGGTCCTTTGCGACAACAATTCGGACTCGAACAATCCGGCCCCTCCTAATGCTGAGCTTCAGCAGTCACTTCATATTTTCTGTCAAAAGCCATGAGAATGGGTAGCGAGTCGGTACCCGAAACGTCGGCGCTCTCATATAATCTTACCCGCGCAGTATACTGAGAAGAGTTTTTACATGTTGTTCGCCGGGAAAGTGTTAAATCATACATTATGAGAGACTGTTACAGAGACGATAAAGTAGTGCATTTGCAGTAGTGCAATTTTTGAGATTGGATGCCTGACAACATACCAATAAGATTAAGGTAGCTCTTGCATAGGATTCTGAGAGAAATAGAATTTTTGAGACACTATAGATCACATATTGCACAATAGATCTAAATAAATGGTCTTGATAAAGGTATATGCTAAGAATCTTTCACCTACTTCCTCCACACAAATTTTAGGCCTGTCTTCCATAGCTAAGGATGTCATGTCAGAAAAACAATGGAATATAATAGGATTCTTTCCGGGAACTGAAATGGAAATGCAAAAAGTATGCACATTTGCTTCATAACTGAAAGGTTTTGCTATTCTATTTTCTAGTTCAGCTTACCCACCAAAAATATCTAGTCATCAATTTAATCACAGTAGAATCATTCATGCCAAAATGTATGCATGCTTTTCATAATAATGAAATGGATACATATAAATCACAGAAGTGCATGAATATCTACAAGCTATGCACTGATAAAAGTAAAAAGAGTAACACATAAAATGTGGGAAGAAAAAATTAAAACTAATTCTCCAATTCAAGAGTATCTAACTCAACAGCACCAGCTGTAAATAAATCTTTTTTTTTCCAAACTACTTGGTAAACTTCAGATACCTAGGGTGCAAGGTATGACTACTAAGTAAGATATATGAACATACTACTAGAATCTTTTCCCATTTTAGGTGATAAGTTGTGGTGAAATGTTGTAGTATCATTAGTGAAAATCCTGTTTTGTATACTTTGCATAGCTAAAATGCCCACTGTAAACTGTCGGCATTATTTAAGTAATTAGGCAATAGAGTTAACTCTCTCTTTTCCTATTCAATTCACACCATTATGCATTCACATACCACACATTAATTGGCTTTACGTGCTTCTATTTTGAAAAAATTGAAAAGAATCACACATCAAAATTCCGTGAATACTATCAAAGACTCATACTGATATTAAATGGATATGAAGAGTTGAAATATAGAAGTTAATTAAGGGTTGAGTGATATAGAAGAGTTGAAAGTTGTATCACCCACTAAAATGATAGCCAAATTGTTGCAAATAGTCACTACATCCCAGCTTGACTACCTACCTATACCAAAAGCAGCTGATGTAAGGTCTTAAAATGAAAAGTAACAATGAAGCAAGTAACGTTAATTCTTTTTTATTTAGGGATATTATTATCAATGCATTTATTTTATTACCATTATTTCTGTCATCCTTTTAAAGACATTTTTTCCCCTCCCCCCCAAATAAGCTGCTGATGGCTCACAGTTCCACGAAATCTCTTCCAGACACCCCTAAAATGGTAAATGTAAGGGAATTCATGATATCATGTATATTTGTCCCTTTCATATTTTCAGGAAAGTTCTCATCTGTTTAGTGAACATGATCAACTCATAACTCACATAGAGTGCACGCATGCAAATATTTAGCAACCATGTTTGCACATATATTCCTAATTATGAACTTTTCATTTCCCCAATCATGAACATATTCCTAATCTTTCTGAAAGGTTTGGTGACTGGGGTTGCACCACTTTACTTGACTGAAATAGCACCAATTGGCTTGAGAGGATTCATGGGAGTGCTCTGCCCTTTGGGTCTCAGTGCAGGTGTTCTTGTGGCACAGGTTTTTGGATTCAGTTTCATGCTGGGTAAGTTTTCATCATAATGCACAGAAAGATTATAAAATTCGGGAGTTGCTCATGTGGTATTTATATTACGTATGACAACTCTTCTCTGGGCTTTAATAATTCACCGTGAAAAGGTTTCCACCAGTGGCGTAACTATGAGAGGGGATGAGGAGATAGATCCCCCCAAAGTCTCAGCGAAATAAAAAAAATATCTAAAACTATTGTCTAGTTTTGAAATATATACTAACAAAATGATTTAAAATGTATTTCCAGGCATATCATATATATTTCAAAAGTTTCACCAGATTTTGCCCGGGGGGGGTGGGAGGGGTCGCCATCCCATCCCCCTGAAAAAAAAAAATGAAAAATGATATCATTTCAGTCAGAGTATTCCTATTAAATTTCTTGAATATTTTCTCCTTTAATTTAAAATGCTGGATAACGACTAGCGTTAACATACCAAGACAAATTTTATGTGCATCATGTAACTACTAAAAGATAATCAAGAAAATATTTTAACAATTATGATTTTGTGTGCCATTGAAATACCATTGAAATTGCTGCAGACATTTTCAGGCGACTAGCCACCAATGATCTCGGTGTAAACAAACTGCTTTGCTGGCAATGTTACCAGTAAAAAGGGAGGGACATGACATCTCTCATCTTTTAATCCTCTCTTATTTGAAGTAATTTTTAATCTTAAAAATTAACTTTTTGGTTTTGAGTCAGAGGAAATGTATGTGGACTTCACAACATCTAATAAATATTGATATTAATACATCACAACATTATTTCTTATATTTTAGGCAATGAATCATCATGGCACTATTTAATAGGATTATATATTCTTCTGACCATTCCATCCATCATCTTGTTCTATTATCTACCTGAAAGCCCTAAGTATTTATTTGTAGTAAAGGGACTCAAAGACGAAGGACTTTGTGGTAAGTGAAAAAGTTATGTTCTTGGAAGTAAAATTTATTAGATATTGGATTAATTATAATAAATTCAGCTGTCATGGGCATTATTAGTCTAGTGGTCAAATTATATAAAGTTGAGGACCTCAAATCCAGAATTCAGAAACCCGGAAAACCAGAAATCCGGAATGTATGAAAATTCCTCTGTGTAGTGTTTCAACTTGCCACCTCACGGCACCACTCTACGAGTCTTGTGCTATGACAAGTAGGAAGTTAGCACATCCTATGAACATATGCTAACAACCTAGGCAGGGAAACGTAGGAATATCAAATATCTAGCACAATCAAGCCTGAATGCATTTATAAATTAATTAATTAACAAAATATAGAAGCATTTGCACAGATTTACTGTCCGACTAAGGAAGGTAATGATCTATATCATAACGTCTGCCAGCAAAAGCTATTGAGCATGAAGGAAAAGATGTATTTATTGCACCTTTTTATCCAGCATTAAACACATATAGTTTACGCTGCGGAAGCTACAGTCGTGATTTGACGACTTGTTCAGCAAGTTTTTTGCCTCCTTCAATGTAGTGTATGTGAATCCATCTAAGGTGATGAATATTCTTCTAGGGGTTGTTCAACAGACCATCCACACTTTCATATGTAGCTAATTTCTGAGTTATTTTTTTATTGCATTAAAATTCTCAAAAAAAAGTGTAACACTTTTTCTGTGTGCTGAAGACCAAAACCAGAAATCCAGAAACCCTTTGGTCCCAAGCTTTCCGGATTTGAGGTCCTCGACTGTACTTCAGTTTCTCTGGGAATCACTCACAATGACCCAACTAGAATTTTTTTATTTCAATTACTTAAACTTCACGCTGACATTTTATCTTTAAATACAAAGATTTTCTGGAAATCTATATATATCTGATGGTAAATGAAAGCTTACATCTAACCTTGTATCCTTTTTAAAGAACTGGTTCGACTAAGAAATAAAAGGTGTGATGAATTAAAGGATGATTTAGAAGAATTATTTCGTGAGAAGGCTCATCAAGAAGAGAACAAAATTGGCAAACAGTTTGGTATCGCACAGCTTATTAAGTCTCCGCAACTGAGGCTCCCACTTTCACTGGTAGTGTTAATGCAACTTGGACAGCAGTTGAGTGGAATCAATGCAGTAAGTATTTAAGATTTTTATAGGTTAAAATATTTAAGATAATTAACCATTGATGTTACATTAAATTCACTAAAGATTATTTTTCCCATTTTAACACATTCAATGCGAGCCCGATTTTCTGGAAAGTTGTCAGAATCGGCCGTTAAAATAAGAAAGAAATATAGAGGGAGGTTTTTGCGCCATAACTTCCATTCAAATGTGTACTACTGTTTACAAATGGTGCACACGGGTCAAAAGAGGAAAGCTTGCTGAAGGCCATGCACACGATCGGAAGACTCCGAAATGTTGTGTGGCTAGATACCCGGGTATCTGTATTCATGATATAATTTTCTATTCGTCTGACATTTTTCTATTACACCTGAATATTTTTCTTTGAATAAATTGTGATACTGTTTCAAATGTATTTAAAATGTCTGAAAATGTTGTGGGGCTAGACACCCGGGTATCCGAATTCGGGATGCAATTGTATGTATACGCTTGCATAGGTTTATATTTTGTTTTTGTTTTCAGTTTTATTTTTTCTCTATTTTTTGCATTTACTGAGTCTTGATGTAGTGTTTTTTTTCTTTGAACCTTTGTCAAATGATGTTTTCTGAATTGTTGTAAACCTGTAAATTACCTCATGGGCCAAATGGCCCACGATAATAAATAAATTGAAATTAATATTAGTCACGTACGGAGGCGGAGAAAGGACCCCTGGCCTGACCGGCAGAGCACGTGAATTGACGTGCTCCGTATCTTGGCTTGGACGGGACCACATCAATTGACATGCTCCACGCTGAATGTGTTAACAAACTGAAAAACAGAATTTTGTGTTCAGAATTTCATCAAATGAAAGCCAGCAGAATACACTAATTGTAAGTCAGTGGTTCCCAACCAGTGGCACGCATACCCCCAAGGGGTACACCACTAACCAGTCAAGGGTATGCCAAAAATAATCGGTAATGTCCGATGCTACATTCTCTAATAGTAGCCTGGCAACATTGGTGGACTGTAAGTCTTAACCAGGAAATATGTATACAATTTGTATGGGGTATTTAAAACAAAGTTTCGATTCATAAAATTTTTTATAATTAAAAGTGTCACCTACTCATTGTGAAATTATGCAATGAAATCTGCACATTACATTTTTGGAGGTAGAGTATTAGTTACGAACATGTAAATGAATAGGGGAGGAAGTAAAGGTGGGGAACTGCTGCACTAAGTTAACGATAAAATGTTTGTGAGAAATGAAGAGTTTGCATCCTTTCTATTCAATTCACTAAGCATTGATGTGCTCAAAGTCAAGCTGTTTTAAAGCACACATATTTTTTACATGCTTCTTTATATATTCAATCTTCATCTTATTTTCAGGTATTCTATTATTCTATGACAATATTTGAGCAAGCAGGTCTGGGAAAGTCAGGCAGTGAAATGGCAAGTGTTGCAGCTGGAGCAGTCAACTTGGCTATGGCATTTCTGGCCTTAAAATTAGTTGGTTCATTTACCAGAAGAGGACTGATTTTGGCAAGCTGTATCTCTGCTGCAAGCTGTCTTATTTTACTCATTTTTGTGATTGTTTACATAGTAAGTACTGAGAGAATAACTATGCAAAATAGCCAGACATTCAGTCCTCCCAAGGGGTATTCATTACCCCCCCCCCTCCCAAATTTGCTGCTGAATCCGCCCCTGCTCAGAGAAATCCATTAAATTAACCTGAGTAACTCGGGAGCTGTTCTTTGCCTGAATGAGGACATTTCCTTTAGGTCGTTTTACACAGGGCATGAAATTGTGTAGGTTAGAACTGCAGTTCTTTCATATGGCATGGATTGTTGGAATGCACAAACTAAATTAGAACATGGGTTAATAAATAAAAGCGAACAAACTATGTATAAATCCACCAATTTATTTTTGTGGTACTACTAGTTTCGACGCAGCGGCGTCATCATCAGGTACAAAGGCTACAAAGAAACAAACATCCTTATATATCATGTGGTATCGGGAGGAAGAAGGTAGGTGGAAGGGGTGGCTGGGAAATCTGAGGTGTGTGATTGGGCGTTGTGGGAGGGTGGTGAGAGTTGGAGAGGGGTGGGGTGTGGAAGACTGTTGGTCGGGAGTAAAGGAAGGTTTTTGGTGACTAAGGTAATGACGGGGGTGTAGAATTTTACACAGGGAGGAAAAAGGCAGAAGAATGAACAAGCTAGAAGAGTTGGAGATTAGAAGACTCATCAAGAAACGTCCCCTTCTTAATGATATCCTTTTTGAGAACCTTTCCCCCCTCCTAATAGCCTCCCTGAACCTCACGGAAAAACCAACAACCCATAATCCTTCCCCTTCCCCCACTCCCACGGACACCCCCGTCATTGCCTTAGTCACCAAAAACCTTCCGTTACTCCCGACCAATGGTCTTCCACACCCCACCCCTCTCCAACTCTCACCACCCTCCCACAACGCCCAATCACACACCTCAGATTTCCCAGCCACCCCTTCCACCTACCTTCTTCCTCCCGATACCACATGATATATAAGGATGTTTGTTTCTTTGTAGCCTTTGTTCCTGATGATGACGCCGCTGCATCGAAACTAGTAGTACCACAAAAATAAATTGGTGGATTTATACATAGTTTGTTCGCTTTTATTTATTAGAATGAACCTCCACAAAGTTGAGCCTGTTACGATAGAGATTATCAAGAACATGGGTTATTTTTCCATCTCACTTCTATACATTCTAACAATTCATCACTGTACACGATGCAATTTTGACAATGCCTTCATACACACGCCAGATTGGGCAATTACATACCCCAATTTAAAATGCCCCTAAACAGTTACACTGCACATGATCAACGAGGATTAAAGGTACCACCATAAGCATGAAAGTTTTATTTTAAGGTGCATTAAAGGAACTTTGATTTTTTTCAGGATGCTTTCTGGTGGATGCCTTACCTTTCCATTTTTGCAGTACTTGCGTATGTAGTCTGCTTTGCATTTGGGCTGGGGCCCATTCCTTTCTTTATAGGCTCAGGTAATGAATAGTTTTTTTATAAGTCTATACTAATTTTAAGTTTTATTAATGTATGGGTATTCCAGTTGAATGTCTATAAGTTGAAGAGCCTTTATTTATAAAAAAAATCAGTGAGTTACAGAAATTTAGTACATATTACACAAAAAAATTAATATGCATTTTTATGCAAATCAATGTCTCATGAAAAATTTGACTTTCTAAAATGAATGAAGCATTTCTGTAAATGACTTCTATCACATGGTTGCATGAAAAGCTATGATGTGCAATAGCGAGGCCCAATATTAACCTTTACCCTACTATAGACAAAAATCTACGTGTGGACGTATCGCGACCCAAGACGAAAGCTGCATATATTAGTTAGAGGTTTTCTTATGTAAATAAATGAATGCCGAATATATATACATTTGCTAGCTCTCCCCTATTTATGAGGGTCGGGGGTGTAAGACGTCTTTGTTTTGGGACCCAACACTGCGGGTTTTAGGCTATACCCTTTAAATCCGAGAGCAGGTACCCAGAACCCTCGTCTTACATATATTACCCCTCTTAGCGGTAAGGGACCATGGCCATACATTGTTTATCCATTCAGTTTTCGAAATAAATATTTCTTCTTTTCTCAAGAAATATAAACTAAGAATTGAATTCTTTGTCATTTCAGCAGCGTTTACTACATATTTTTAAACAAAATTCTACGATAAATATTAGCTTATATCTCAAAGTCTCTATAAACATCAACATGGAAATTGTTGCTGCATTAAATGCATTAATATTGACATTAGAGCTTCGTTTAAAATTTGACAATCGTAAAAAAAATGAGGAACCAATTCAAAGTCTGCAATTTACGTGCAAGCAAAAATTATCCATGCGACAAGTACCTATAAGCAATCCATAAGTTGACCGCGAACCAATGCCGCAGGTAGGGTCGTAAACCCGGAAAGGAGGGAGTACAACTACTCTCGGAGTCCCCGGTGGGAGAGGTCGAAAAAGGTTTGAGCTGAGAGCTTTTGATTACCTGCGAGATCCTTCTTAACGAATGTCTCGCAAAAATGCTCCATACCAGGGGAAAGAAGTCTCTTGCGGCTCAGTACAGCAGTCGTGCTAATAGGAAATCTCCACCGTCTCGAAAGTGTTAATACTAGGAATTTAAAAAAATTAACAGAATAGGGTGGTTTCCTATTATTTTTTCATTGCCTGAATCGAAAGATTATTACTCCTGGAGTACGAATTTCACACTTTTAGATTTTTAAATGATGATATCTATTTTTTGCGATTAAATGAAAAGTGAAAATTTTTAAGCATGCGAAAACGCGACGGCCAAGTAGGAATGATGGGAAATGTCCGTGTGATGTATTTCTGGTTCCCCCTGCTGCCTTGTGAGGTGACCTTGGGGCGAGGCTTGAGAGCTGATACGACGCAGGCTGCTAGCAGGTAGCGCTTGGCTTAAATAAGGATTATTATTCCCCTATCAACGAAGGAAACTTTCCAAACTTAGGTATTTTTAATGTGTGATTATTAAGAGATGTTTCCCTGAGCTATGTGCCTTATGCATGCATTAGTAATCTCAGACAATGTAAAACTCCTATCTACTCGTATAGAAACTAGGTCCCTGTGACGTCACATGGAGTGAAATCGCATTGGTGGCAATCTGGCCTTTTTTAAATGAGGTTAAAATTGACCGTAGCCATTCGTCTAAACTGGGATTTCTAAGATCAAATAATTTGTATATTATGAATACACTAATGGTGGGTAAGGAATCGCAATCAATGCCTTTCGTTTTCTTTGATGAAGGAAACTACCCTATTAAGATAATTGATTTATGTATATTTTTTGCAGAATTGTTTGAGATTGGGCCTCGCCCGGCTGCTATGTCTCTGGGAAGTATGGCTAACTGGGGAGGAAACTTTACTGTTGGCATGACATTCCCCCTCCTTCAGCAATGGCTTGGACCATGGGCATTTGCTCCATTTGTTGTGACCACTGCTGCCTTAGCATTATTCTTGAATGCTCGTTTACCAGAAACCAAAGGTCTTGACCCTGTGCAAGTTTCTATGATTTTTGCTGAGCCCCGTTGCCTGCGTTGTCAGCAGCGCCTACCGTCCGGTGATTACGATGGGGAAGCCTTTATATGTGATAAGAGGGGTGTGTCAACTGTTGCAGATGATGGAATCATTAAATCTTAAGTTCCAACAAGATCTTTCTGTTAAGTGGCGATACATTCAGAGTGTACATCAGTATAGAGATGGATCAGATGATTAAAGTGGATGACTACAGATTTCTCACATAAAAACAAGCTTAGGAAACAAGAAAAGTTTCCACTCCAACTAAATCATGGAAAACTGATATCTAGCAGAAAGATGAGCACATGATCGAGAGTCATTCTGAAGACTTGATATGTATATCTGTCTTGGGTGTTAGCGAACTGTGATAATAACCACTAATGCTTGGCTTCACAGTCCTCAACATAGTTTGACTTTTAAACAGTAACTCCTTACATTGGTCATTAGATATTACTTATTTTACTTGACTACATTTAATATGAAAAATCAAAGATTGACTTCACATTAAACTAAGAAAGCCTTTGAAAAAATTCTTGAATTTTGTGGATGGCTTTCCACAATGACCAGCCAGGCAAATATCCAAGCACTGAAAATTTAAGCAAGCCACCAAGGTCTCCCAAAACTGGCGAGCCACTATTGAAGTAAATATCTCCTTGGCTGTGACCAGCATTTACATTTTTTAAATATATCATAAAAAAAATGGAAAATCATAAAGAGGTGTAAGAAATTGAAGTTCATGTCTTCTAAAATAGGTATCCATTATTTTTCTCATGTAGAAATGAAAGAATTAAAAAAACCCTTCTGATGGTTTCACCCTTTTATATTTGGCATGAAATAGTACTTTTGAAAAATCATATCTCTTGGATTTCCACCATGCATTACTATTTTGGACGGCAGTTTTGGCTGCATTTCTGTACGTCCTTAAGAAATTGAAATGATAACTAAATTGAAAAGAACTGTTGTTGCATCAGCATGAAAGATGGCAGTGAAAAATCTATGAGACTTGTATATTAGACTTCACCAAACCATGGAATGGTTTTCAAGTGTATAAATTATTTGAAGCATCATATGCATCACCATTAATATTCCAAGTCCACGATAAAGGCTACTGAATAAATGATGTAGAACATGAACAGCGACTGGATTAAGTTGCATAGTTTCAAGTGTAACAAATGGAATATGTATAAGCCAAAGTTTCAGGCGTAGGCCATGGAGGAACATTTTATAAATTAAATTTATCATCAATTTCGTACTAAAAAGGATTGTAATACCGAAAGATTGCAAAGAGACCCAGACCATCAGAAATTTATTTTTATCACTGGCATCGAGTGATAGGAAGCAGACGCAAATCCACAACTGCCTTCTCATTTCCAAAGGAGCCTATGATACAGCATTTGCTCAAATTGATAATCCAAAGTGCTTCCAAAATACCCTGAAGTTAAATTTGACATTAATTTTATTCAGTTATATCATGAGAAGACACTTAAAAAATCCTTCAAATCTGATTCTGGATTTGAAACAACATGACTCATTTGAATGAAATCTGTGAAGAATTGTGAGAATTCTGAAAGAATACATTTACTATGTACTCCATTCTTAAAAGTTGGCATTATGTTTTTTACAAATGACTTTTTACATGCTGACATTAGAGATTTCTGCTCTTTTTTATGAGAAAAGACAATTTTTGTAAAATTCTCAAGTCGGCTGATGTTAAGAAAATTAATTTAAATTGAAAATGAAAGTATTGTTGTGATATGTTTGTTAAGAGGCAAGAATAAATTTTACTTGACTTGAGGTGGGAACTTTACTCATTTTCCTCTGCAAAATAAGCACAGCCAAAAATGAGGTAGGTAATTTCATCAGTAACAGCTTTTTATGGAAACAATGGATTCTTGAGCAGCACTCTGGAAATCTTCTCCCTCCCCCAAACTATAAAACACAGTTAATTTGCTTCATAAATGAAAACAAAATACAAAAAAATACCACTTAAAATATACTTCTTTGAAAAATGAAGATTTTAGATTACAAAAAAAATTTAAATTATTTAAAAGAACCCCTACTTCATACCCTGTTTTTTTTTTTAATTTTCCTTTTGGTTTTGGGCCCTCCCCTTCCCCCTTTCTTCCCCAGAACAAAATTCTTCCTGGCTACCCCACTGGCTTCACTCATCAAAAAGAAACCATTATAATAAAATTTTAAGGTTTGTGAACATTTCCAAACAGATGCCCTCTCTTAAATTAAGCTGACCACATGCCAAATAATTCATAAAATGGGCAAATTCAATTTTTAAACACACAGTTTGAAGAAAATGGCACTTACCATTGAAGCAAGAAGCCTCAACAATAACCAGCAGCTAGATTCTTTTGATCATAGGAGCTTCCGAAGTCTCACCTGAAAGTTGTAACATTCAAATAAGAAATCCTCCTCATAAGTTTTATAACACCATGAATCCTTCCCTTTCCTGGGCTACAGCCTTGGCATGGTGGAAAGGCTTGTGCCTTCCCATGACCCCTAGAGCTGCACTGGTAGCATTAAAGTTTAATTACTCATGGTAGGGCCACCCATCACTGATAGGTCGAAGTGCAGGAGCCAAATGAATGGTAGTGCGAAGTGTAAGTAGTGGTAGTGGAGTCATGTAAAAAACACTTATGGAATGGAAATGGGATACCCTATCAACTATCTCTTCCCTGAAAAAATGGATTACAATAAAATGAACCTCGGAAACTCATCAAATGGGACCTGTCCCAAAGGATGGGTGTTTTTAACGGTAATGGGGTTGGCAAAGGTCCTCGGGGTCATCAACATGCGAAATCCTTGCTGTGACTTATAATCATCAGCAGCAGCAATGAAGAAAGAAGAAAAGAAGACCAAGAGGATGGAAAAGAAGAAGGCAGCAATAAATGTAGGGACGTGGAATGTGTGGAAAATGATGAGAGCAGGGAGACTAGAAAATATAATATGGGAAAATGGAGAAAAATGACGATAGATAACTTAGGAATATGTGAAGTGAGGTTGAAGGGTGGTGGCTACTACTGTAGTAATGGGTGTAAGATTATATGTAGTAGTGGGGAGGAAAGTCAACGAGGGGTAACGTTAGTATCAAACGGGAAGATGGGTAAGAAAATAGCAGTAATAGATCCGGTATTTGATAGGATTCTGGTAGTAGAGGTTGGTGGAATTAGTGAGTGGCACAGCAAGGGGGGCTTTGGGGGATAAAATCCCCCCCGGAGCTCAGAGAAATTTTTAAGTTTAATGCATTTTACTTAATTGGATTGATATTACTAATAGAATAGTGTAAGGATTAATAAAATATCCCTCAGAAAGCCGTAAAACTCACCATTTTCAACCATTCATCTTAAAATTCCGCAAATTATTAATCTTGCACCTACCGCATATCCTGGTGGGTATTCCATACCTCCACACACCCCGGTATTAGTTGGTCCTAAACGCCCCCCTGCCTTAATTCCTAGCTGCGCCCCAGGGTGGAATATCAGCATTGTTTATTCTGATAATCTTGCCCTTATGTATTCTAGTTTGTTTATCTCTTGCTCGCTACAGAACACTCCGAAAGATAGCCCTCCTTTGTTAAAATTATGGAACAGAAAGGCAGGTAATCAAAAATGTCCAAGTAGGCACAAAAACTGTTGGTGGTAACTCTAACTACTAGTAATTTCTACAATACAGTCGGATCCGGATTTAACGTCTTCGCATTTAACGTTTTTCCGCATTTAGCGTTTATTTTTTTGGGTCCCGATTCATTCCTTATTAGGACAATGTAAAAATTATCCGTATTTAGTGTTTCCGCATTTTGCGTTTTTCCGCATTTATGGTCGTAAAAATTTGTCCCGCTCAAGATTTTTTTGGCCGATTTAACGTTTTTTTATGACGGTTCATCCAAATCTTCGAATTTATGCTCATCAACGAGAACAGTCTCATGAAAGTTTACCAAGAGTCGATAGAATCTACCGGGGAACGCTTCTTCAACTGCTTTCTTCCGCGAGCGCAGCGCTGCGACCTTCAACTCGCAAGCTGGGTGATTTGTCTTCTCGTAATGTTTCGCTCCCCTTCTGATCCAAACACCAGGCACTTTTTGTATCAGATCCGATCTAATGGAGCAAAGTCATCCCTTAATAACCTCGAACTACCTTATCCTTCACTTCTTGAACTTGACTTCGATGATACGTGACGACTGATGACACGAGTTATCCTCCGAGGGCCGCTACAATAATGGTTTTCTCGTTATGTTTTCAATTGATGGCTTATGCCCCTTTCAACTCTACTACCTACGGGCAGTCGATTATTAGCCCAATATTTTTTCAGTCGGCTACTTTCTCTTTTCAAAAGAGGAGGCCCAATATCAATTGCGCAGTTCACTAGAAGATTCTTTCTAATATCCATTCCAAGGTCACTTTCCACGGAGGAACAGCGAAAGAACAGAGGAAGTGTTTCCCCTGTCATGACCGTGAGTGAGAGCATTCTTTCCCAACGGAACAACATTATTTTACATCGTAATTTAGATATCCCGGAGCCAATTTATCGACATGCGCCTGGTTGATATCGATGTCGATTCAAAAATATCTATCTTGTGCTAATTAATGTCAAAAGATAATGACAATCGGAGTTTTGACGAACTATCACGGTCCATGACTCTAAATAAATCGCTCATGCTGGAAAAAAATCACCGCATACTCACGGTAGAATAGATGAGCGCGGAAAAATACGAAAATCCGGCAGGTATCCCTTGGTGGTTGACTTCGACATCATAACCCTGACGAAATCGCCAAACTCCAGAGGCACTGACAATTTTTCGGATGAAATCCAGTTCTGTTGAAGATCAAACCTTTTCACTTAACAGAGTTTAGCTAATCGTCATTCAAGGTCCAACCAAATTTTATTAAAACTTGCCGAGAAACAAGGCGAGTCGGAGTCAAGGTGATCAGCGCGCCGCGTAAGCAACTTCTCCCGGCTCCATTTGACCTGCATAAGGCCGCGGATATATGACAACGAATCTGGTGTTAGTATATATAGTCACCCGATCAACATACTCCCAATCCAGCGGCGAGAGAGTAACGGATAAGCTGAGATGTAGACCCAATAGCTCCTTGGCGTTGGCATCCAAGGCACTCCTCTTCTGATGGATCCGCTCTCGGATGAGAGCAAAACTCGCTCGTTTTAAAACGAGCTGGAAAGTAAATTTGACGAGATGACAGTTAGACTGTTCCGACATGTCCTAAAATCAACCTATTTCCTTTATGGAGGAAAATATTATGAGGTGTTTCTATGGCTCAAGGAGAACTTCAGCTCCAAAACGACACGCGAAGACAGAAGGGAAAGTTCGAACGCCTATCGAGCAGGTCAGAGTTCACATCCTCTTTGGATTGTAATCGTGTGGTGATTAACCTAACGGGGAAACCTCTTGATTCGGCAAAAACGTCAGTGCTTTCCAAGGGCCTCAATTTTGCCCCGGCTCCAAAATCAATTCCTTTTTTGGACTTCATTGGAGGAGTTGAGCAGGCAATTCGGAAGCTTCCGGTTGAGGCAGCCGATGAGATTAGAAGTGACGTCGTAATGACGCTAAAAAGGGCAGTTCCACCGAAGCCTAACCTCACAAGAGAGGAAAGAAATGCACTACACGCCATCCGAAGGGATCCTAAAATCGTTGTTTTACCCGCTGACAAAGGGAACGCAACAGTTTTGATGTCCACTGAAGAGTATCACAAAAAAGTGAATGAGATTCTTCAAGATGGGTCCTACAGAGTCCTCGACAGAGATCCTACGGATGCTATCGTGAGGAAGACTTCCGCACTCATCAAAGACACGAAGATGGAGCCGGAATCAAAATCCAACCTTACGGTGCGGGGAGCCGTTCCACCAAGGTTCTATGGTCTACCTAAGGTTCACAAGAATGGCATTCCACTCAGGCCCATCGTGAGTGCTATCAACGCCCCAACGTACAATCTGGCAAGGTATCTCTCTTCCGTGTTGTCGCCTATAGTTGGGCATTGCGTACATCATATTAAAAACTCGGCCGAGTTTGTGAAGACACTTGGAGGTATACGGCTTAAACCTTCAGACATCATGGTGAGCCTTGATGTAGTTTCCTTGTTCACAAGAGTTCCATTGGAAGACACATTTAACATCCTGGAAAGTAAATTTGACGAGATGACAGTTAGACTGTTCCGACATGTCCTAAAATCAACCTATTTCCTTTATGGAGGAAAATATTATGAGCAGATGGATGGAGTTCCTATGGGATCTCCTCTTTCTCCAGCTATTGCCAACCTCTTCATGGAGGATTTTGAAGAAAAAGCTCTGCAATCGGCTTCACTTCGACCGAGGTATTTCTTCCGGTACGTGGACGACACTTTCGTCATTTGGCAACATGGACGGAATACACTTGATGACTTTTTAAGTCACAGGAATCAACAGCATCCTAACATCAAATTTACCATGGAGGAGGAAAATAACTACTGCATTCCTTTCCTCGACATCCTAATTCAAAGGAAACCTGATGGGACTCTTGGGCATAGTGTGTATAGAAAACCTACCCACACTAATCTTTACCTTAATGGGAGAAGCCACCACCATCCCTCCCAAAAGCAAGGCGTCTTGACCACCTTAATACACCGAGCCAAAATAGTCGCTGATGCAGAAAATCTCCCCGCTGAAATTAAAAATTTAAAAACTACGTTCAAACGTAACGGATACAGTGACAGAGATTTTCGTTTGGCCTTGGGAAGAACCATCAGACCCCGTAAACCAACGGATGAAGATAATGAAAAGCCATTAGGAAGAGCCTGTATTCCCTATGTATCCACCATTTCGGGGAAAATCGGGAGAATTTTACTTCGGCACAATCTACAGGTGATCCATAGACCTCCGAAGAAAATTCGGGATGGGCTCGTGAGAGTTAAGGACGACCTTGGGCTCAGGGTGCCTGGAGTGTATCACATCCCTTGTGAGTGTGGCCTTGCCTACGTTGGAGAGACCTCTCGTACGGTAGAAGCAAGAATAAAAGAACATAAGAGGCACATAAGACTTTGTCAACCAGAAAAATCGGCCTTGGCAGAACATAGCCTCGATATGGCGCACTCCATAAATTTTGACGGCACCAAAATCCTTTGCCGTTCTGATGGGTACTGGGATCGAATTGTGAAGGAGGGAATTGAAATACGTCTCGAAGACAAAAGGCTTAACCGAGACTATGGGCAGAACATCAGCCAAATATGGAGACCGCTGATAAATAAAATACAACGGTCGCGGTCACAATTCAGACTCCAAAACCCTTGAGCCAAATTTGAATCGGCTGGTCAACAATGGGCCTCAACCGTCCGTTGGCTAGCTCGCTATAAATATCTGGCGTAGACCAAGCTCGGCATTCAGTCTCAGCCCTGAAGACGATGAGTGAGGTACTCATTGAAACGTTGGCCTCAAAAAGCCTGACCCGGTGCTTAACCCGAGAAGATTTTATTCATTCGATTCGCCGGGAAAAACTACGCTCATTTAAGATTCTGCTTTTTTGGATGACCTCGAAATCCAAAATGTGCGCATAGGAGGCTTTTTAAAGGCTCATAAATCCCTTGTTTCGCCGAGGCAACAGAAAACGTTAAGTTGGCAAAATTCCAGAAAACCTCCCTTTTACTAGATATTCGGTAGTTGAGAATTCGGGATTAGCGATCTTCTGCTGTCCCTTTATTTCACTCATTCCTCATGATTTTTCGAGTACCTACTTACACCTTTTCTTATTATATTAGAAATGCTATAGTCACCTACAGGTCACTTTTACAGAAAAAATTCTAAATTTCATCGAGATCACTGAAATATGCATAAAAATGGAATCACTAATGTCCACATAATAATCCGTGTGGGAATGCTTTTGAGTTGAGGTTTATTAGAATTTTCTTAAAATATTTCATTAAAACAATTGTCATCCTCTCATTACTTATTTTTACTACCCATTTTTTTTAGCAGAATTCCGAATTTTTTGCTGCATTCAGCACCTTTCAGTTACTTAAAATAATATTTTTTATTCATAAAAAGCCATTCCAATCATTACAGACCCTAAAATCTGAAAAAAATGGCAGGTCCTCATTTAGTGTTTGTCCGCATTTAGTGTTTTAAATTTTGTCCCCCCTGAAAAACCTTAAATCAGGATTCTACTGTATTCTGTAGGTTTTATAATCCTATCTCGACGTATATTTTTCTGAAGTAAATTTTGATTCAATTGTGCAGAGCAAAGGGGGTTGTTAAGATTGAAAGAATGCTTTTCGAATAAAAGGAATTAAAAGTGGTTTATTTTAAACAAATATCACCCGTAACATTGTTACATACTGCTAGCTAAAACATCCTTTCAGAAAGAATGGTTTTATTGCATTAAACCTTCTTGCAGTTAGGAACTGGATAGAAATAGTGGTTCACCAACCACCTGGGTGTGGACAGTGGGTGGATGCACAAATTCACAGCTGTGCAACATTATTACCTGTCAAAGGTATTAGTTATGATAAAGCATTAAGTCGACTATGTAACTACTCTTGGATTGATCCTTTCTTTTAAGTAACAAAAATGACTTAGGCCTGGGTTTATTAGCCATTGAAACCTCTGTACAGTGAAAAATAATAATATCAGTCACTAAAAGTAAAATTAACAGTTGCTTTATGAGCCTACTGGTAGCAAGGTCAGGGTGGGCTGGCACCCTCCCTACCCAGAAATCAGAGATTGTACTCACTCTTTCATGTAAACAGCCCGATTAACAAAATTGTTTGTGCCCTCATCCATATAATAGCCACTCCGCTCTGACTTGAAGGCTAGGCAACATTTTATAAGGAGAATTTGAAACTCAATTCCCCACCCCATTATATGGAAGATAGTTCAGGAAAAACTTTTCCACTTACTTAAATGATCCAAGGGCGCATTAACAAGCCCAGATAGCATATAAGCTTACGTCCAACTTGGCTCTCCCTTGAGACTCAAGTTTATTAGCTTGCTTGATTCAAGTTTGAATTGGAAAGCATGATCCAAGCCGTATTGGTAAGGTTGATTCAAATTTGAGTCAAGGTTGCTAGTTCGGCAAGATTAGCCAGGCCTCTGCAGCTTCCCTTTAGCCGAGTGAAATATAAAAGTCAGTTCTGCGCTCTAGTGGCCAGTTTGCCCTCAGCATGAATTTTGGTGCCAAATTCAAACATCTCAATTGGTAGGCTCGATTCCAGCTTATTGTCAAACTTGTACGGCAAAGATTAGTCCATATGATTAAAGCTTGAATCCAGCTTTCCGGCTTGAATTGTCCAGCTTGATTCAAGCCTGATTGTCCTGTTTGGTCATGTGGAAATCAAGCTTGATTCCAATTTGCCATGCTCAGTGGCGCCGACTCCATGGGGCCTGAGGGGGCCCGAGCCCTCTCAAAAATTCGTTATGGGTGTGGGGAAAAATGTGTCAGGCTTGTCGATTTTCCCCGGAGTGTCCAGATATCGAGATTCGAGATATCAAGGTTTTAATGTTCATCATATGACTCTTATAAAATGCTTAAAAAACTTAAAACTCACTACTTATAAAATTTCCCTCGGCCGGATTCCCGGTTTGGGCCCCCCCAGTATTTTTTGTAAGTTGGCATCCCTGGCCTCGCTATCTGGATGAGGGCAGAGAGGGGCGTTACCCCCCCACGATTGGGGGGGAGGGATTTTGTAGTGCCCCTACCCTGAATCGCAGGAGAGCCTTCACTATGAACTTGGGACCCCCGCTTCACCGAGGAGTTTTTCCGTACGTCCTAAAATTCCAAGTGCACGCACAACTGGTTAAGCCAACTAGATCCTAAATTTGGCTACCGGAATAATAATGTAAATAGTTGGAATTGATAATACGAAAAATGCCTCGAAAAACATTTGCCGGTTGTCCAACGCTAGAAGGCAATCTCAAATGACAGCATTCCATCTAGGAGGTGGATGATTGATTTCAATACAGAATCCCTTCAGCTCCGAAAAGAATTTATATTTTTGTTGATTCATTGATCGTCCCATGAAACAACCACAGTGGGCTACTGTCACGAAGCTTTTCGATCGCCATGTAGCAAGGAAGCTAAAAATTGTGTTCAATTCATCGTTTGATTTCATTAAATATTACTCACCATGGATATCCGAGTTTAAGCGTTCAGCTACAGTAACAACCTCGATCAACATCAGCACTAAACACAAGAAAATGTAATTCAGGAAACAGGAAAATGATTAAACTAACCCGATCACTATGAAACACGAGCGTGATTACACAAAGCCATAACAATGACCGCAGGACCGCGGTCTCTCAGCTGCGGGTCCGACCGCGCGAAATTCAGAGAGGCGAAGGAGGGGAAGAGAGTACGGAAAGAGGGGAGAAGTCGGAAAGGAATGATAATGGAGGGGAGGGGGACTATGCCACAAAGGTGTGTTATGGGTAGGGATATCCATACTCGATGGCGATATGAGAGAGACTTGACTGGTGGAGGGAAGTGCCCAGAATCGAATGGGGGGCTGCGGAGCACAGTCCGCCAAACAATCTGCTATCATTCTCAATCGAGTTCTGGCGGCGTCCACGGTGAACCACATTATTAGCCGAGAGTGCTGTCCTCCCTGCAGTAATGAAACTCAGTGCATGAGCAGAAGCAAAAAACTGAGGACTATCTTGAAACCTCCAAATTCATCACGGAAAATGGCAAACGTAAGTAAATGCAATACTTTAAACTAGATGCCATTAAAATGGTGACACAGCACCCTCTTTCTGAGGGTTTAATTAAACTAGAAATACCGTAGTAAAATACTTTGAAACAAACGCCACGTGCAGAATCTGCAGAATCAGACTATCAGCACACAAGCGGAAAGGTCGCCAAACATGATTTCCGACCACTATTGTTCACTCTTTGTTTTAAATTATTTTGCTTCCTTGTCGCAACACGACGAATACTTGAGATACACACATTCATTCCTTTTATGTTGCAATACGGTACTATGGACTCTTACAATTCAAGTCTAGTTTTCGAATAGTTGAAAAAGAGTCGTTGAAATTCAGAGAGGGTGAGCTAAGGGGAATGGGCTCTTCATCCGGAGTTAGGGACGATCTTTTCAGCAAGCGTCCACTCATCTGAATAAAAGCCCTCTGTAACAAGAGATTCCACAGAAGCGTCTTGGCGGTAAACTTTGCTTTTACTTCTTCATCAAGAGAATTATCATTTTTTGTAAAGATTACAGCTTCCCGGTTATGTTTTTCCTATTCCGCAGGGTGTTGAAACTTCAACTAATAACGAAATCCGACTTCTAAACCTAGGCATGAATTGTAAGAATAAGGCCACAATATTAAATTGCAACCTAAAAGGAAACAAAATGCATGTATACCTTAAAAATGCGTCGTGTTGCGATTCGGAAATGAAATACATAATTCAAAGGAAGCTTCTGTGTGAAAAAATGGGAAAACATCAGACATCGCAAGTGCTCAAAAAATACGACGACGTCATCGGAGCGTGACGTCACGGCACGGTATCCACTGATGACAGACTGAAGAAGTGGATAGAAAATCGGTCAATGCAGGGGCTCAAGCGCAAATTTGGCGAAAATAATTGCTATTTTTATTTCGATATCTTGAATTTAAGGCTCTACCGCTCTACTCTCTTAGTGAAGTGAATAGTGTACCGTCCGTTGACGTCAGAGGGCGTTTTAGGTCACGTGACTTCAAGCTATATTCGAGCACTTTTAATCAGCATTTAATGACGTTTGTGGAATACTAGGAGAGTTTTGGTTTATATATTTGGATTCGTGAGGATATTGTCTATTCAGTGAGACTTACTAGCATGATGAACAAATTTCATGCATGTTCCCCATTTAAACATGTGCAAGCGAAATGTATTGCCTTCAGAACGACATGTGAATATATGCCACTGTGAATTAGTAGTTACGGTGCTCGATTTCCGCGCCAAAGCTCTGGTCGAATCACCTTTTAGGTACTTAGGTACTCTTTATTTCCCTCTTAAGTTTAGAGCCAGAGAAATTAGGTTTAGTGCATTTAACGCAAATTATCTATCTCAATGATTTGGTTTCGCCTTAGGAATTTTAGCAGTTGATGGCGCAGAGCAAAAGGAAAAATATAGCATAAAAAACAGTTTTAGTGTGAGAGACAAATTCATCGGACATGTCCTTGGTATCATTAAAGAAAGCGTGGATCATAATATGTTTTTTTTTCGTCCGTTTCGAGTGATAGCTGCAGTGATCGGTCCAATGATGACCGATGATAAATGATTGCTTCACGCGGTCATTTCCCGCCGTGGCTCCAGGCATGGAAATCCCACCGCATTTTCCAGTATGTCACATTTTGGGTCGCTGAAACCATTGCTGAAACCTGAATTCAGTCAATCAAAAGTAATATCAGCCGCTACTAGCAATTGTATCGTCCTATTTGGCTTTTGATGGAATGACAGTTTTAGACACGAAAAGCGCCCGAAGAAGTGATGGAAAAAGAGGCGGCGTAGGACCGTGTGATTAACAAAATGATGTGACAATGAGCGGTCACTAATTTGGTCCATGATAACCTATCGGTGATTATGGAAAAGTGATCGCGCGATTCACGCTTACATTACTAATTTCTTTTGCAAAATAAGTAAAATCTACAGATATCGTTGATAAGTACCGAATTTCATAACCTGTGGACATCACACAATGATACTATAACTTTTTCCCACCCAAACATTTTAAATTATTAACCACTATACGAAAACGATTTTTTCTACAACTTTTGTGATTGTAGACCTCTTTTCGGATCACCTGGATCAAAACGATTTCCGAGATTTTTAGATTTATACTTACGTTTTTCGCTTAACTCCAGGCAATTTTCCATTTGTAAATTTACTCCACGCCATTGCACTTAATTATAAATTTACACATACAAATAACTAGGAAAACCTCCCTTTTACTAATTTACACATCCTCATTCCCACAAAATTACATTATCTCATTCACACCGAACAACGTACCTAAATCACGATACCTTACATACCCTGATCCACACTAAACAATACGTGCACATCTTACCAAATTACATTGGCTTATACACACTAAATTACACATACACACTTTTATTCGCATGAAAAATATTCTCCCATCTCATTACCATGCATGCATTCATTTTTCATGATACTTCATTCTTTAATTCACACAAAACAACATCCATCACACTCAATTTCATTCCCATATTCAAACTAAAAATATACTGTCATCCCACTAACTTACTAGCACTTATTCAAACGTTAAATACTCTTGATATACACATAAGATGTTATAATTCTTTTTTTAAAACTAATTATAACATACTTTTTAAATAATGTCCGGAACGACATAAAGACGCAATGAAATGATTTTCTTACCGTTTTGCGTGGTAGGTGCTCCGACAGAATCTGGATTAGCTCTCTGATTTCCACCAGCTTCCAGACCACATCCTCCGATATGACTCGCTGCTGAGGAGAAAAAAATCCATAAATTGAATTGTCCTCTTGGAATTACATATATTTCATGTCAGTACACTGATATTCACTACGACATGAGTAATCACTACGTATGCGGTCAAGCTCAAATTTTAATGACATACAAAGGCAAAGTCTTACCTCTGCACGAAAAGTTGAATTTTTTTCATTTCTACTGTAACGCATGAAAATCTAATTAAAAATTTCATTTAGAACGTTGCAGGGAATTTCTATAAATTGGTTAGCTAAGCTATAGACACATGGTGATCTCAAACCTGAAGATATCTCATCCGTATGCTTTACTGCTGTTTAAATTTGATTGATTTCGTAAAAAATATAATTTACTACTTATGAGTCACCATGGAGGCTAGAGCTTGAGTGTAAGCTAAATAAATCAAGTATTTTTTCGGAATAAATTGATAAAATGGAGGGGGCATCTTCCATTGGCAAGGAAATTACAGAAGTATTTATGCTTAACAAATATGGACATTCTTAAGAACTGATGTTCCGAAACAAAAATTATTCACCATAAATTTTATCAACAAATAAAATTTTTACAGAAAGACGAAAATTACATGCTATCGAGCGTAAGTATTGGTTAAAAAGATTTCACCTGCGAGAAAATAAATTGAACGTAGGTATTCGCATAAGAATGTTCTATTTTGAAAAAAAAACTTCTGCAAATTTTTTGGGAACAAATTGAATTCATAAATGACGAATGGAAAAATATCACGAATATGAATTATGGATACTATGAATTTATACAGAGCTTAGAAATTCAGAAACAAATAAATATAAACGAAAAGAGACTGATTACATCCAATTACCATGACGTGTACGAGTGATGCTTGGCAAAGAGATCTTAATACTTAAATAATGAATGTAAATTTATTTGTAAAACAGAAATATAATGATGTCTTCTATAAAGAAAAAAATGAGCAAATAAATACGGTAATATACGCAATACTTGCAGAAAAAAGGCTAAAAATAAGTTAGATGAACTAAATGGTAGGATTTACATCACGAATTAAAAAAAAACATTCGGGTTTAGTAAAATATTGGATTAAAAGGAAAAAGTGATTCAAAATAAAAGAAAATTGAAAATGGTTACCGTGAACTAATACTGATTATAACTCTAAATGTAAAAAATATTTAAAAAAATATTATAAAAAACATCTATGTTGACGGTGAATCATGTTTTAGTAGTATTCAGAGGAGGTAATAGAGAAACATCGAAACTAAGATGCATAGAAAGGTGAGGACCAAATAAGTAGACGGGGGGACATTTGATTCTTCTCATCTACCAAATTAAATTCCATCATCCTAATAGTAGGATTGAAGATAAAAAATCGAAAAAAAAATAAACAAAAAGAGCCAGTGGAAAATGTATTAAAACTCAGTTCTTCCCGTATTCAACAAGAAGATTTTCTATATTGAGACGACCCTTAATTAGTTGTTTCATGGTATCAAAGTTTAGAAATCTTCATTTCTTCGGCCAAGGGAATTACTCCAGACTAGGAAGAGAGCGGGTTAGTACACGAAAAAAAGATTAATGACTCTTCCCCCAAGGAATTGCATACGCCCCATTACAGTACACGGGAAATCACAATGACACCAGCAGGAAATACCACTTTACCGTCCAAGTGACACAGTTTCATCCCCGTACACTGCAATGGTATACAGCGCATGCCAAACCTTTGTTCGACAAAAAAAACTGAAATTCACGCAAGATAAAAAACCTAGCCTTACTCGACGCATTGATTACAGGCTTAAGGGCCCAAAGCAAAGCTAATTCACTCGCTTTCTTCTTCGTGTAATCCTCTTCTCCTGGTGTATTCTTTCTTCTCCCCCCAAAGTTGGAGGTCACACGAATCACACGCATGCTTTCGTCGGTTCGTACGTTCAATTGGTAATTTTCACTCGACCATCGTGCTAATCGGATAAACGCTAGGTTTATACGCATATCTCTATTTTTATTATTCTTTTTGCGCTAATCTCTGTCTCCTTACTTCTACGTTAACCTGTAATAGAGTGGGTTAGTACATATGACTTTTATATACAATTTAGTTAGTTACCCGGTAAGACATCGAAAAATGAAAGAAATCGTATTCGTACACATCAATTAGCTCAATACAGTACCTTCGAGCATGCATTTTTGATTACCTTATGCCGGCTTCATTATTTGCATTTTTGGGCTTAATTGTTCTTGTATTTGTACCTTTTATTTTTTTGGCCAATGTATGGAATATTCCATGCATGCTCTTTTTACCAGGTTTATTTGTGAACTTTTAGTTCACGAAATATCTCATAGAAAGACCCAATTTACGAGTCTATACCATTTTGGTTATCACCATAAACCTTATTTCATATAATCACGTTGACTCTCGAAACACTCTTATCAAAGAGAGACCTTCGTTCATACCTCGGTATATACCATACTCCTGAGTTTTTCAGCGGATGACCCTTGGGGGAGGGGGAAGGGAGAGGGAAGGGAAAACGCAAAATATTTATGGTAGGAATCACTGAATTACTTATATAAAAAAAACACCCTCAGCGATTTGGAGAGTCCTGCGCATCGCTGCAAACCCAATTTGGTAGAAAATCCACCTGCTGCAAACACGCCTTCCATAGTTGAAGATGCATATTTTATCTCTTTCGTTGCGAATACTTCATTCTGTCAGCATTCATAATACTTCAAATAACTACACGATCTTTGTTGCCAGGCATGCAGTTTCCTTTGTTCAACCTGAAATACATGAAATAATGAAATTGTAATTTTTAAGTTAATTTTGAAATTGTCGATGAATACCAGAATTAATTACCTAATACATTAAAGTCATGCATGAACTATTGATTGCCACTTCATGCTAGTATCTTCTATTTAAATATGATTTTAATATTTTTGACGTGCTGTCGTTATTTTAATTAACTAATACGGTTTCTGTAATGCGGAAAATTCAAGAATATGAGGGACGTGTTCAACTGCCACTTACATATTTACATTGTTCAACTTTTGGCTGGTCATAATTCAATTTTCAAAGCTTTTCATGACACGTGATTATTTTGCATTGACAGAAAGTTTTTTCATCATATTTGTAAAAGATTGTGAAAAAAAATTAGTTTTGTGGTTTATAGAAAAAGATAATGCGGTATGTAATTTAATAGATCCCATGTGTTATTTATGTTTCCTTTGCAGAAAATATAGTGAAGAACGCGACTACCGTGCTCAATAAAAATCAATATAAATTTATATAAAATATTGTCACAAATAAGACATCAGAGGTAAAAAATAAATAATGAATCAATTTGTGATTTGATTAAGATCATGATAGAAGGACAGATTTGAGTTTCGATCATGATTTCTTGTTCCTTCGTAGTAAGTTAATTGCAAAAAAATTATTCTTCAAAACATTGAAAGTTGAGTTCAAAGCGATTGATCACTGGCTGCCTTGATGGTGCTCCTTTCCGATTAAAAGGTAGGAGATGAAAAAATCCTTATTTTCCAGATACCTCTCCGATAAATTGTCTCATGATGTACGAGGTAGTACCATATTTTAAGTAGAATTTGTGAAATACGATGCCAAGAGTGGAGACATAACGTGGTGCAACATAAGAATGAAGACAATTAAAAATATTGACCTAGTAAGTAACGAGGAAGTGCTATGAAGAGTTGGAGAAAAGAATAGCCTTTAAAACCCCTAGAAGACAAGAGAACTGAATAGGGTGGTTTCCTATTTCTTTTTTATTGCCTAAATCGAAAGATTATTAGTCCTGGAGTATGTATTTCACGCTTTTAGATTTTTAAATGACGATGTCTATTTTTCGTGATTAAATGAAAAGTGAAAATTTTTAAGCGCGCGAAAACGCGACCGCTATGCATGAATGCTGGGAAAAGCCCGTGTGATGTTGTTCTAGTTCCGGCTTCCGCTGTATGAGGCCACCTTGGTGCGAGAATATGAGCGCCGCTACGATGCAGGTTGCTGGCAGGTAGCAGAGTAGGTACCCTGCTAGCAGGTAGCACTTGGCTTAAATAAGGATTATTAATACCCTATCAAATGAAGGAAACTTACCGACCATAGGCAATTTACGAGTAATAATTTCGTAATAAGTGATTATTAAGAGGTGTTTCCCTGAGCTCTGTACCGCAGGCATGCATTGGTAATCTCAGACTCCTGACTTTTCGTATAGCATCTGGGTCCCTGTGACGTCACGTGGAGTGGCATCGCGTGGGCACCAATCGCACCATGCGCACCTTTTCCAAATGAGGTTAAAATTGACCACTAACATTCGTCTGAACTGAGATTTCGAAAACCAAATAATTTTTATATTATGAACACACTAATGGTGGGTAACGAATCGCAATCAATGCCTTTCGTTTCCTTCATTGAAGGAAACTACCCTATTCGATTATATCAAGAGACACGATGTCCTAATGAAGACAACGGTGGAACGACGATTGGACGAGATGTGAGGCAAAGGACGGCACCGAATGAGTCGCAAACGATAAGTAATTAAGGATGTATATGATAAGATATATCCAAGGTATGAAAATACTAGCAGATAGGGGAACGGAGTTGACAGCTGCGTCAGACCAATCTTCGGAATATTTAGTCATAACGATTAACATCCTAATAGATGACAGAAATAAATTGAGAGTGTGAGATACCTTATTTATTGAGATACGTAATGGTGGGAAAAATTGAAGAAAAATCCCTCAACGGAGGCCAACAGGGAAGTATTTGTGGCAGATCAATAAATACAAGAGGAAGAAGAACCTCGGGAAACTAAAGTAACTGGATTGGGGTAGGAAAGAAGATAGAATGAGAGGAAAGTATTGCTGTTTTATGATCAGAATAAAAAATACTATCAATACTGAAATTAAAGTAGTAAGCTATAATCGACAGAATTACAGGTTTGGAACCTCAAGGTTAGGGAAAAAAGAAGATTATACTACAACCCTGGGTGGTATGCTGGACCAAATTGATGACGCAAATTTGGGAGTGTAAATGGGACTCAATTTAGGAAATGAGGGTGGATATGACGTTGTGAAGGCGTTCAGAGATCTGCAAAATTCCCTTGAAGATTCCCTGAGCAAGCATATCGGAGACACACAAAGAAATACAACAGCAAATGAAAGCGGTGGGATACGTTTAAATACCACAACGAACGAACAGAGAGCATTACACAACTTTTATAGGGATTGGGATGATAATAACAGCTGATTGTGAGGCTACGTGCTAGAACTTAAGCATTTTGAGAAGATGATTTAGGACACAAGATCATGGAGCTAAATCACCAAAGAAGATGGCCAGGGTTTGGAGGTATATGTCCTGTTCACAAAAACGGAGTAAAGTAAATTAATATCATATAAATACACATTTTTTTCTAAAAATAGCATTCCATAAACGGGTACCAAACCTGAAATCTAACGAAGATGAATTAAGATGGACCACATGACCGTCGATCACCAGCATAGTCATCACCACCTTCGTTGCTAATGTCTATTACAAAGAGAAATGTGCAATGTTATCAAATTCAATTACGCCGATATAAGATTAATTGAAAAACTACAAGATAACTATAACTTTTGTGGTCCATTATTGTCAATATTAATGGGTTTTGGGAGTAACCAACATTTCCTCTCCTATGCTGGAGACTTCATCAGGGCAAGCGATCGCGTTGGCTTTATTGAGCATCAATTTATAGGTGGTGCGTGCTGACAGAGAATTCACTAGACGTCTTTCTTTTTAAAAAAATGACTGAGAGACACGTTTCGCTTATCTTCTGTCCGTTGTCTCTATTGAAGTTTTCTCTGGATTATTAAATTTCCAAACCCTCGCGGAAAATTCTGATTGTGAAATGTTTTTCTCTAGGGGGATTTTCGGGTGGTTTATATCGATATGCATAATATAAACGAAGCGTCCACGGATACATAAGGACTTCTCTAGTTAGAAACATTTTCGAGCATCAATTTTATTAAAGAACAAAGAGTACCCTGTGAACTAAGTTAAGCTTGAATCATGCGTTCATTCTTTTCCATCCCTATCGAGTAATCCTGCCATAACTTTTTAGGGACCACAGAGGTGATCGCTCGACCCATCATTTCCCGACCCATTTTTCCAAATGACAAGGTCGTAGCCATTCCTTTTTTCTTCGCTTTCTTCATTTCCGTTCAATAAAAATCTAAGCGTGGCATTATAAACGCTGTTAACGGCCGTGCGTGCCAGCTGTGGTTTCAGCTACGGAAAAAGGGACGTGCCGAGTGACGGAAAAAGGGATAGGATTTCTATCCCTGGACCCATCGCGGAAAATGATGGCGAGAAACGGTATCGCTCGCTATCATTGGAGCTATCGCTGGAGTTGTCCCTCGAAAGGGATGGAATAAATGATCGTGTGATACAGGCTTTACTTCATCAAGCTATACCTCCCATCCGACGAACGGAGTGTTCCGCATGAAATACCCATGAAGTGGGAAGCCATAGCCACCATACCAACCCGATCCCCCGTGAACCACTCCCATAGCTTTTGCCCGTGATCTCCATTACTTTACATTTACGCCATTTTATTGGTTTAAATAAAAAGTTGAAGCTAGGATTTTCCATTAATTTTCAATTAAGCAAGTTAATCATTATGTTCAAAATAAATCATAAGCACAATTATTACTACTCTCTTCTCAAAATCATTGATCTGGTGCTAATTAAGGTCGTTGTATTTTGGAGGGCGGCTCATTACTTTCCAAAGCGCATGACGATATGCAACATATCTAAGCAATAATGCGTCTGAGGTCTGATATGCGTTGAAAAGTGGCTTTTGTATACTAATAAATTATTATAAAAAAATAAACAATGAGGTTTTCGTCAATTTTGCCGCCACTAACAATGAAAGGTTTTCGCTACATGGCACTAACATGGCCAGCCTATTGTGTTGGATACATCACCGCAGCATAATTTTTCGCCAAGTAAGTAATTTCAGCCATTTTTGTGACATTATGCTTTTATTAACAAGCAATTCATTTTCAAATACAACTATTAAATTTATATTAATGCTGCCTTTCATTAATACCGTCGTACAAATTAGTTGTAAATATAAAACGGCCTTAAATCATTATTCCGCGGTCTTTGCGTCTAAATCCAACCTCCCGGAATCACTTCAAATATAGCACACCAATATTGCGGCTGAGTTCTGACGTACGTTGAAAGGTGGCTTCTAGTTACTTACAATTAATTTTTAAATTTTGTTCGTTCAGTGGGTAAAATAAAAACTTTCGCTGGAGAGCCACCTTATGTATTGCCGTTTTAACATTTATTCCTGAAATTACGGTGTCGCGGCCGCCCTCTTCCCCTCTGAATCCCCCACTTAATCCGTCACTGCCTTTGGTGAAAGCAACAGCACTGTTGCATGTATGATAACCCTTCGAGAAAGCCGCCATCTCTCTCACCTGAACCGCGCCCCTTTCTCGGCAGTGGGCGTCGCCCGCGCCACCTCGGCGTTCCACGATTGGACAACTCCCCTCTCCGCGGAAAACGAGATATAAAGCGGGCTTTTCGATTCGCCCAGTGAATACACTCTTGGGAAGGGAGTTTCCTTGTGGGAGTAGGGGCGGAAAATCCCTCCCTCTACCTCTTCAATTAATCGAAACGGAAGGTGGGCTGCGGAGGAGGGAAGGAGGTAACGACCCCCCAAGCTTCACCCCCCCACCCACGCAACACTACACATTCCACATCGCCACCGCTTCTCACCTATCCCGCGAAGCAGCAGCACGGGAGAGGCCGACTCCGCGCCGACAATCCTACCTACTTAAGGAGTTTAATTGGCGGGACGTGATGACGGGTACTTCTGAGAGGATAACCTCCTCCTAAAACTGGGCGGAGCTTCCGCTCCGGGTAGGTGGAGGTCGAACCAGACATGTGGACGCTGAGGAGGTGGAGGTGGATCACGAGGAGTCCGGGGTGGTAGGTGTGCTGTAGAATGCTTGTTGAGACCGCCTTTCACTGTCGGCACCGCGCTTCCGCCGTTCGCACGTGATCGCGGAGCGAACTGTTCCTGCTCACGAACACGGGAAGGAGAGTCACGGTCACCGCCAGGCTGAGGAATTGTGAGGGAGAGTTGCTATGAAAACACAAATAGCAAAGGCGCCACTTGGTTATTGTTCCTCAAAATTCCTACCGATCCCAAACGTCAATTTACGGAATTTCAAATGAGCCACATCTCAAATAATATTGACTCGGTCATTACTTAGGGATCGTCTCTCGACCGCGAACTACTCGTCAAGTGTTCCCAGAAGTGCAAGCTACCAAGCTTACCGTCTGTTCTCACCAACAAAGGACCTGTCAAATGTTTAAAAGTTCGAGTTACCTCCGCAAGAGAACTCTCAAAGTGATGATAATACACCCGCGTGCTAATTTCGATCACTAAGAAAAAGTTCGCCATCTCTTTGCGACTTATTGTGACAAGTACTGAGTGGCCTGGGACTGGACAAAACCCTTTAGATCACTTCAAAGTGGGGGGTGAACTAAGATGCGTCCGCGCGCTTGAAGAAGTTGAATCCGCGCAAGTTTCGCCGGCAGTTCGTGGGCTTGCAAAGTGAGCGCTGCCGTAGGCCAAGTCAAGCCGAGATGACGCTGAAGAGGGAGGCGCCCGAGTCGATGAGCAGCCGCGCCCGGGCCTTCTGCGTGGAGGCCTTGATCGGCAAGAAGAGCAGGAGGGAAGAGGAGGAGGAGACTGTGGAAGTGGGCAGACACCGGACGACGGTGGATGACACACCGGCGGACTTGGAACGAGCTACTCAGCAAAGTGACCAAAAGGGTAAATACCTGCTTGTTATAGATTCACTCACTCACTAAGCCCACGCGAAGGTAATTTAGATTGGCGGTGGTATAGCGATTTCTCGATATCAGCTGGACATCTAAATTGCCAAAACGAACGACGCTTTTGTTTGAAACTCAATCATACAGTGATTCAACTCTAAGATTGGTTTGGATAGGAGAGGGGAGAGTTAATTCTGAACTTGCTGCAGACCATTTCTTAAAGCAGTTATAAATGGTGATGCACATTTTATGAAAGCGATATTTCCTTTCATAACAAACCACCGAAAACAGTGCTATTTGGCCTTTCACATCGGGTTATTCATAACACTTAATAATTAAACGTACTCGAATATCCATGCCCTAGATAGGGACAACCTACCCAGGCGGGACTCGAACCCGCGACCTTCGGTTTGGCAGGCGAGGACCTTATCCTGCCACCACCGGTGCCGGCGTTAACATTGCCATTAACAAACATAGATACAGAAGGGGATCGACCTAAACTCTAGGCTTAGATTGCTTGGGCAATTGAGAATGGATATCTTAAAGAGCGGCACGAAGTACGTCATTTTAGAACCCCACTACATTTCCAAGTCCGACAGTAACTATAAATTAAGAGAGATATTTTTCCGAACGGATAGATATGGGAATTCGTTTTTCCCCGCACGATAAAGTACTTGATAAATGCTAGGCTTAATGCTTTCAGAGCATTTCCTTTTTTGTGTAAACAGCTGGTGTTTTTAATATCCCCCGCCACACACTTATTGTGGAGGCTTGCGGGTTAGTGTGTTGATGAAACTATATCCATTTTCAGTATGGAAAACCAAAAGGGTAATGAACCAATTTGTTGTCCATGACTCACACAGTGATCACACAATCCCCCCTGGAGGTTGGTTTTCAAAGTATAGCTCACTTCAGACTAATTCATTGGCGTTTGAATTTTTACCCATTCAGGATATGGAGACATTTCCCTGGGCTACACCGCTCTAATGGGATTTCTGGTAAGGGTGTCCCTGAGGGCTGCACCCCGGATTTGGAACCGGGACACTACGATCACAAGCCTAACGCTCTAGCCTCTGTCCCAAAATGCTCTCTTAATGTGAAACAGGCGTGGAATGTTTTCCGTATATAGTGCCTCACCTATTGCATTGAGACAGACTCTATAGCTGATATTTATTACAATAATACAGTGCTTTAAGTTAAAAGTTGCTATGATAGTTGAGGGTGGTACTCAACCTAAGATATAGTAAGTAGTGACATATATACGCAGAATATGGTGGCAAGTGACTATATTTGGGCAACAAGGAACAGAAAGGAATTTTATGTAATTCACAGGATTCACCCTGACTTGACCCCCTGGAAACACCGTCACCCAGTAATCAAACACTTTCCAATATGCATCAATGCTCCCTATTGACTTCGATCATTTTACTTTCCGTGAAGAACAGCGGAACTGTATATCGGCACCTTTTTTATTTTAACACTGCCCACACTTGTGACTTCAATAATAGCTTATAAGATCTGTTCATTTAACTAGCTTTATTATTTCTCTAGGCAACCAATGGTGCTACATCCCATTGGGGAATAACTGGTTTAAGAGCTAGACTTACATGATTTTTCTAAACTTTTTCTTCATTTTCCATGAAATTCCTTGGATTTCAAGGTTTTCTAGGGGAGTGGCAGCCCAGAATTCTCATATTCTATACGTTAATCTATGTACATTTGTAATCCTAAGGAGCTGAAAATTTTTTGACAATTATTAAAAAGAGGAAAAAACAGGGTTTTTACCTGCTTCGGAAACGCACGCTGAAGGATGACTTTCTGCCAAGGTTGGTTTAAGTGAGAAACCAAATTCAGTCATCACAATCATGTAGTTTCTTTCCTTGATTGAAGCTCGCAATAAATGAGCCCATTCATACGTTTTTGCTTATGGCGTTTCTTACCGAGAAATCAGCAGAGGAAGCCAATAAACTCTTACTGATAGTATACAGCACTGTTATTTCATATGAAATATCTAATTTGTGTAATAATATGTGCTCGGCGTTGTCTATTGAGAGAATAATGGTCGAGTACTTAGGACGCTAAATTTCATGAGGAGAGTTACATTACTTTATTGTCATAACGCTGTGCATTAACTGTTTTTACCAGAGGGACACCTTAATTTCAAAAATTGGCATTATGCAGTTCACTGTAACTGCTCAGTTTCCTACAGCTGGATATAAAACAACGCACGTAGTTCTTTCTTGACGCGTCGTAGTCATGCACTGCTCCCACCAAATTCGGTGCTCGGCTTCAAGTCAGTTTGATGGGCTCCTCAGCGGCCATCGACCAAGGTAACAACAAATGCAAACCTGACGGAATTTGGATACAAAATTAAATAATTTACAAATTTTTCTGAAACCAAAAAACTTAAGTTATCGATCATTAAAAAAATCGGCCATGCCTACGAAGAGTATACGGCATTTTCCCAAATTACAACTTAAGAATGAAAAAGAAAGGCTGTTTTCCCCCCACTTATTGCGTTGGGAGCCATCAAAAATTTCTGGTGTTTTGGGTAGGGATATGTAGTACCGGTCAACTGTAAAAAGGGTCTTAGTAAAATGCAATACATATAGTGATTTACAATATAATGGTAAAGTGGTATACAGCGATATAAATATTGGTCAATACGTTCGTCGATCCACCCTAGTTTTTGTTCTTGCCAAATCTGACCAAACCTAAAGCGAAGAAAATATAACCAAAATACATTAATGAATGGCTACTACATGACTGAAATTAGTAAGATAAACAAATGCGCAGTATCCATCCCTGAAAAAATGTATTCTCCAATTGAAGGATGAACTACATAACGGCCGTAAGTATTCAACTAGGAACTAATTCAACCTGGCGGGATTTTGGAATGAATAGTTTTTGTGTTTCTTTTTAAGGCTTTTTAGATGTTGCTTTGACTTTAAAGAATCATTTAAATATATAATTATGAATTCATGGGGAAAAGTCGAAGCGACGGTTTTTACTTAGGCTTTATTGATAGGCTTGGAGATGTGAAGTAATGAAAATGACGTAGACCCACAGGAATTTGAAGACGCGGACTCAAACCAATTCCGTACGAAAGCCTTGGAGGCACAACAAAAAAGTTGGCATTTTTAAGAATTGTATATGAATATTTTTAAGGTGCGCGCCAACTATTAGCCAAAATTCCTCACGATAAGCTTTAAAAGCAGGCTGGGTCACCATAAATGATGATATAGAGATATGATTTCTGATTTAAAAATTTATGTAATTCATGATGAAAAATTATGTGATTCAAATTCTTCTTAATGGAAAAACCTAAAAAAACTTCCTCATCTTTTGCATCAATCATTGATTGAGCGGTAAAATATGAGGGAATGGGAATATAAAGGATATTAAAACGATTTAAATCAATACTTTGTGAGTTTTTACAATACTTTCAACATGAAATAATTTTATTGTTGGGGAGTCCAATAGCATGGAAGGAGCAGCACCGTTACATTGAATATGCTAATCAAGTTAATAATAATTTGATGGTTTTAAGATTAAATAAATTCTCTAATAGAAAACGTATTTATATTAAAATCGCATCGTCATGACGATGTAAAATCTTGAGGATTCCGTACTGTTCGTCGATAAAAATATTTGTATTTATATCCAGATGCATGCTCTGCTCTAAAAGTGCCGAATAAATTCTACTAGTAGCAACTAAAAGTTTTTGATAACAGGACCTTATTTTCACATGGAATGCCTTCATTCCGCCTATTTCTTTATTATTTCTTCAATAAGTATAACGGATACCCGAGATTTATGTACTCGGAATGCAATCTCAAAATTGGTGGGATTACGCAATGGATTATTGATACTCGCTCGAAGCTCTCGTTCAATTTAGCTCAAAGGTTAAGACAATTATAATAGCAAAATTTTGTCTGAACTAAATTATTAATTGTCCTTAGTAATCCGTAGTATTAAATAAAGTGTCGAAAAGGCTGGATACTCAAAAAAACCGTGTTCAATCTAACTGCAACGGACATCCAAAAACATGTTTGCGTTTCCATAGCTCAGTAACTACGGAATTACGACCCCTTGTTCATGGATAAAAAATGATTTTAATTGTTTTGTATGATGTTGGGAAAGATATGGTGGAAGTTCTTATTATTGTTAAAATAAGAAATTGCAGTATTTCCACTGAGTTTTATTATTACACAACGCGTTTCGTCGCTACAAACAACATTACAACAACGTCACACTTGATAATGTTGTTCGTAACGACGAAACGCGTTGTGTATTAATAAAACTCAATTGAAATATTGCAATGTCTTATTTTAACAATAAGCTTGAAATTGTTTCCCCCACCACTCCTGAACTATTGCGGATTCCTCCTCAAATACCCTGTATTTTTAATTCATCTATGCATGAAAAACAGCCATCGTAACAATAGAGTCCTCAAAATAGGTCCACACTCAATTTATTCAAGTAATATCTGAACAGAGTAATTGATCCTAAATAAGTAAAATTCGACGATATGCGTGGAAATAGACTTCATGAAATCACAATATTTCTCGGGGAGAAATTATGTAACCCGAATCTTCCATGTAAAATTGGAATATAGACGGAAGGAATATGAATGAAAGTATGATTTTTTGGTAAAATTTACTTCTTTTAAATCATACAGGGTAGTGTCCGAGGAGGTCCTCCCATTATTGACTTTCTCATAGGTCTTACAGGCATCGCCGAGGATATTTTGCCTATGCACTCAGGATTTATACACATTGGGCTTTGATTTTCTTCGGAATTTCCACTCAAAACCTTTTCCAATGCATTTTACAAATCAATTTTTGTATATATACAGCAAATTTTGCTTTGAGGCAATACAATAAGAGTTTACAATAAGAATTATTGTAAATGGCAGATTAAGTGGTTTCTCTGGAAGGGTCCTGGACCGAGTACGTTACAGCTTATACCGCCGCGCCTACACTTTCTGCCTCAACACAGCCGCGCGGCGAAAATTGTCGTTTTATAATACCTACCACAGAATATATTTCCTGGTCATTAAAAGATATTTTCAAGAACATGTCAACTAGGCAGGGAAATTATCTGAAAAACAAAATGTTTCAATCACAGTTGACCTATTTTCATATCAAAATGAATATTTTGAGTAATGAAACTTTACTAATTTTTGAAAAATAAAATGCACTATGCTGCCTAGAGAGCGGCCAGATTCGCAGTCACAAGTGAATATTAACAGCAGGGTAATCATGGAGAGCCGTTCAGTGGAAATGAATTTCTCTTCCGCAATAAAAAGAAAAAAGCAAAGAGAAATAGGAAATACTTCCAAAACAATCTGATTTGAACAATGACTCTGGGTGAAAGTTTTTATTACATTAACTCAAGTAAGCCTTAAATTTACGTACACGTAAAATGCAGTTTTTTCACCTTAAAAGGCGATATCATAGCCGTCTTCTTCCTCTCGCAGCCGTAAACCAAAGACACGCCTTTTTCTCTCTCATGCTCGGTGAGATGTGCTACCCAGACCGTGATCAATCCCTCGCCCTCTTCCATGAATTGGTTCGTCAAGGCATTGAAGGCCGCCATTATTATACTGATACCATGACCGTGCGACTAAGAGTAAAGTCCTCTTTATACGATAAATTAACACGTACGAGTTAATTAATGATTGCGTGAACGGTTTTTGTGGACCGGAACGGATCATGTACAAATGCATCAATCAAATAAGAAGAGGTTCTATTTTATTTTCATGCATTCGCACAAGATCGCTGGTTACACGGTGCATTTTGGCGTTCATTCTCGCGTCCATACATTTAGGCATTAAATTGTACGGGTTAATTTATCTTGTAAACAGGCCTTAAGAAACAGAATGACCACATCCAGTACTTTAATTTTCCGTTTTAATGATAAGTGCAGCATAAGGGAAAACGATTACCAATTTTTCTACGGGATAAATGCATTTTGAGGCAGTAGCGGATACAGAAAACACTCAAAGGGGGGGCGCAAAAGATATCTAGAGTTTGCTTTTACTTTTATCGCAATAAAAAATAATCAAGTCACAGGTAGAGTGAAAGAAAATTTTAACTAAAGTGATTATACATATATGAAAGACAATGCCATCTCATTATTAGAAAAGGTCACAATTGTGGTTCTGCAATCTTGGCATTACGGGCGGACCCGCAAGGGAGGGGCGCGCCCCCCCGCGCCTCCCATATGTATCCGCCACTGTTTTGAGGTTACCAGCTTACAACTTATACCGCCGCGCATACACTTTCTGCCTCAACACAGCCGCGTGGCGAAAACTGTCGTATTATAAAACGACAGAATATATTTCCGGGTCATTAAAAGATATTTTCAAGAATATGTCACCTACACAGTGAAGATAGATTCGATCGCGTGTTGGAAAGACTGATATTATGTTCGAATTAGCAAAAGGTGGCTGGGTTTCTTTTTGCATTAATGCAATTAGATCTTTGTCAGTGTTCCAAGGTGTCCTATGAGCTTTTTTTCTATTTCGAAGCGATTGGCAAAAATTAGCTGTGCTTAACGTTTAAAAATTTCTCAGTTACATAATAACAAAAAACATTTTCATCTACGCTTAGAAGAAAATATTACCGAGTACCATCAATTTTCATGTCTCCATACCTCACAGTAAAGCTAAGGGGCAGCTCGATTTTGGAGTTCATGGAAATAAGTCACGCTCATGCTTCCTTTGCAAAAAGTGCGGCTGTCATAAGTATAAGTATAAGTATGCCGAAGCATAAGTATAACCAACGCTTAATTGCTTACAAAACTGTGTGCACAATCAATAATGAGTTTTAATGCGAAATGCTGTCGGTCGGGAAACGCAGAGCTGGTCATGAAATTGTCTTTATCATTTTAGAACAATGCCTACGTTTCAGTAACTTTTCACCTTCATCAAGGCACACAATACAGGTATATTTATTATAAAATCATTGAACTACTGTGAAAAAATCTAAATTAATTTTGAAATGAAAAATACTCTTATTTATTATTATTTTCACTTTTTCGTTATTTTTCATTTCAAACGACAGATATATTGCTCACAGTTATTCAATGCATTCATCGTAAAACACCTGAATGAGTCCTGATGAATGTAAAAATGTCGAAATATGTTACGCTGTCATAGGAAACTGAGATTCAATGGGCTATTGCGGAAATTTCATGAGCATTTACGAATCAAATGTATAAGTTGAGTGATAGGATATGATACGTTCACATCAATAACCATTTAAATCAATGAGAAATAAAATTTGTGCTCTTACTTAACGTGGTGAAAATAAGTGTAAAGTTACTCAGCGGCAGCTTCCCCAATTATCCTTGTTAGGATGATGAAGGTGAATAAGTTAACCGAAACGTTGGAATTATCCTGAAGTGAAATGATCTATACCTTACCAACACTCCAGAAAGGAGGCGGCCTGGTGTTAATGGTCAAAGAATTTTCCCTGGCGTATGCTCAGTTATCAAATGCCGATTCTTACAAAGTATATCGAAAGAAAAAGGTGGAAAATTAGAAAGCCTAAAGGAAACAGTTGTTTTGACAACAATGTAAGCGTTGAGAAAATTTACCTGAGACATCTCCATTTGGGTTAGGTGTTAATATATATTTTTGTAACGTTGGCTCAGAAATCGAAAATGATAAATGAAAAGGTTATGTGCACAATTAATTCATCATCAAAGCAAAAACAAGGCACTTGAGATGAGAACTTTGAAAATGTCACGAAATCATGAGAGTTGTGGCCTTTTGTAAACATTGCATGAAAATTTATGCGCTGAATGCATAAGTTGAGCAATCGGAAATGCAACGTTCACCCCAATCACCATTGAAATTAATTAGAAATAAAATTTGTGCACTAGCATATCATTCTGAAAATAGTTGTAAAGTTAGCCAGAATTTCAAATGATCTTTGTTGCGATGACTTAATAGGGCATTTTAAAAGTATTTTTTTCCGAATTTTAGATTTAAACGTTTATCCTGTGAAGTCAAAAAATTGTGAATGCGCTTGCGACCATAAAAAATACAGTGCTATCCTGGAGTTAAACTAGTTTTAGAGGAAAATCTTCTCTACCCTTCCAAAGCTAACTAAGGAGCTCACCCATTTTTTACGAATTTAAGCATTGTGTTGACTTAAGGCTTAGCACCCACACGATATATATTTAACTGAAGCTAACATTTTCGGAGGTCTCA
This sequence comes from Ischnura elegans, assembly GCF_921293095.1. Classification (NCBI taxonomy): domain Eukaryota; kingdom Metazoa; phylum Arthropoda; class Insecta; order Odonata; family Coenagrionidae; genus Ischnura; species Ischnura elegans. Next base: position 70,429,521 of record NC_060250.1, read on the forward strand.
CCACCATTTCTCACGAAATATGAAGATAAGATCCATGTCGAAGTGACGAAAAGTAAGCAAAGAGTAAGAGAAGAGTAAACGAAAAAGTTAGAGATATGACAACACAAGATAGCAAGTTAGCAGACGTAAAGAAGGCTGTTGTACAAGGGCAACTGAGATTGCCAACTTTTTTCAAACAGCCACGCGTGGCAGGATGCTTAGCCAAGGAAAGAGTTGCGAGAAATCTTCGAAGTCTCCCTTTCGAATGCGGTGGACGCGACTGATAAATAATTGTGAAGTATCTTATAGACAAATAAAGACGGTTTAAAATCTACATGAATACACGAAGAGCAATTTTATTTAAAACAAAATTCCCTTGTGAAGACATAAAATTCTGATTTCTCTTTAGGTAGTTGGAAAAAGATTTATTGTTCAGAAAAAATTCCAAAAGAACAAAAATAAAATTATATTTCATTAATAAATGACAGTTTTATTGCGCATTAAATACAAGATAAATGATTATAATGATAATAAACTGAAATTTCTCTGCATAATGTTATTCCATTTCATGACATAACCAAGCATAGCAAATGCATAATATCCAAGTAAAAACCGGCAAATGGAAGTATGCGCCAAGCCTGACTTGATACAAGCATAAATTAAAGTCACGTATTCTTAACTAAACAAGTAAAGAAATGCTCCAGCCAAATAAACATGAAAAATTCACTGTTTTTCAATACTATTTTTTTCCTTTTGCTCTGCGCCATCAACTGCCTAAATTCCTAAGGCGAAACCAAATCATTAAAATAGAGAATTTGCGTTAAAAGCACTAAACCTAATTTCTCTGGCTCTAAACTTAAGAGGGAAAAATACAGGGTGGGAGAAAGATACGGAGCGACCCACTGAGGATGACTCACTCAGAAATTCGAGTGAAACGGAAGCTTGAGGCGACTCAATGGTAAAAAATTACCATTACGGATAGACACTTATTCATATCGTATCATTGTTTACTCCACTGCCACGACTTTTTCGTTTAACTTTTGTTACTGTCTTCATGAATTTTTCATTCTTCACTCTTCAGTTTGAATCTTCCATGCAACGCACTTTTTGTCACGATGAGTCCTAAGAAACGAGTATTTTGATTGGTGGGCACGATTGCGATTGAAAACAAAATGGAAAGTCCTAAAATCCCCCGTTCACATCGTATAAACTTGAATTAATTACACTTATCATGAGCCAAATAACTGATATAAACTCCTATCAAATTCAATTTAACGAAGCATCTATGGTCGAGTTACGCAAATGTTACGAACCAAGAAACACTTTTTAATTTTCAACTTCATAATTACGCCATGTTAAGTCACGCTGAGCTATTGTGGACAAGGTTAAAGTGATTTCACGGTAACTATCATTTTAATTTCATTGAGGTTAAACATAAATTCTGATTTTGACTTTTTAAATTAGGTTTTTGATTTACTTGACATTCGCGAAAGTTAGATAAATGTTTTATTTGTAAGTGATAAGCGAAAAATGGTCGATTAAAATATCACTACATGCTAGAAATGTTTTTCTTAGCACTTTTTCAAATTTGCCGTGGCTTATTTTAGAAAATGGACGAACCATAATCACTGCCGAAGCAAAAAAAACCTCGATCCGAATTAATACACACGCAATAAGCAGTGCCATAAAAATTATGAAAGACTAAACATAAGCGATCAAAAACTTCCGATCCTTTAATCGTGTAGCGTATATATTAATCTTACTTGAAAACAAGTAATGAATCACTAACCTTTTAACCATCAATAAACGAATCAATCATTCCATTACGGAATATGAAATTATTTATCGGAAAGTGTGGCGATGGTTAGATATGTACGAGAAAAGGGGAATGGTAAGCCTTAGTTCATGAGGAAATAAGGAACCGAATTCGTTTTCGACTAAGTTTGGAATCTTAAGCTATGTATATAATTTTGTTACAACTACCATCGGCAATTAAATTCACCAGTATAAAAAGCAATCTTTAGCAACTTTCAGCTCATCCTCAATGGAGAATTCAATTTTTTCCTAATATTGTTGCGAGCATGTGAATAATTTCCTTTAGTATCTCATTACAAATCTTCTTCATTGGTAACCAACTGCCATTTTTCTCCCTTTTTTGTTTACCTACATTAAACACACCTCAATACCCGTCTCCTTTCATAGTAGCTTAACAAAGTTTTTACTAAATATCTGCTCTCCAAGGATAATCTCTTCAAATCTCCGTTTTTTTAATCTCCATACAGTGTTTACCATCTCATTTATTTTGTAAGACCTTAAATTCACTACCTTCAACTCCACTGGGTGGCGCCGGGGTAAAGTCCCCGACTGCTAACCTAAAGGTCGCGGGTTCGAATCCCGCCTGGGTGGTTTGACCACCATCCAGGGCATGGATGTATGTGATTGTCAAACAAGTTAATTGTGAGAGAGGACTATATAGTCCTAAATTCACTTGTAAAATAAAGACGACATTACATAATTTCAGTACACCAACACTAGCTACGGTGATAACTTTACGGAGTCACCTGCAATGCACAAATTCTGCGCAAATTTTTCTGAGAAAAATCATTCGCCTTATTTGCAACTTCCACCGTCAATAATTTCACTTAAACTCCAAGAAAATATTTTCTATTCTTGACAGATGATTTCACAAGTGGGACTCTGGCTGGGCCAAGTGCTGGAATTGGATGGAAAGAAAGTGTTGGACCTTCAGGAGACGTCAAAGGAAGCTCTGGTTGTGATAGCCCCGAGAGCGTACGTGTTGACCTCTGCTCCAAGGAACTTTGGAGGAAGTTTCACTCATTAGGTACTGAGATGATCATCACCAAAGCTGGGAGGTGAGTATGAAGCCACCAAATACTCTTTACTAGCGTCTAAAGGGAACTCGCTACCTACTGTCCCTACAAAAAGTAAATAGACTCTAGTTTCAAAACTATATCCTTTAATCTAATTTAATTATATTGATATCAATTGATTTACCTAACGATTTGATCGTTGAATTATTCTTTCTCATAGAATAATCCTCCAAGATCGTTAGAACATTAATGGCTTTGCCTGGTTTCGCTATTTAGTTGGGCCCTCCTCGCTTCTCTAGCGTTGAGGTGTTTTTCCCCATACCATTCCTTCCGCTCCTATCCTATCCCAGAGGCGTCGACGGGCTCCTATCGCTGCGGCGCCTCTTTCCTTTTCCCTTCCTCTCCAGCCTCTCCCCGGGTATTCGGGCGTATAAGCCAGGGGCTTGGTTCCTGGCCCCGGTGTGTTGTATCCCTGAAGGGATTCCCCTTGAACCCTCATACTCTTTATTGATACCATTACATACCTAGTTATATTGTACATTGATTAATACGGTTGAAAAGTTTTTACCTTACTATGTAGTTGAATATAGATATTATTGTATTAACTAAAAAGAACAGATTTTTTAGCCTTTCTTAGTAAACCTAAAATTTATACATTGGCCAACGCAATACGTGCGCTACTAACTTTACCAAATTTATATATGTCTTGGAATAAGGTCCTTTTGGTATAACTAGAGATGGGTTCGATTCTTCGATTCCTCGATTCTTGGCCAAGAACTGGAATCGAAAATGAGTACTTGCCAAGGTGAAAAATCGATTCCGATTCCAGTAGTATGTACTTCAAACCACAAATTTATGTACGACTGCGTTTCCAACAGTCATTTGAATTTTCGAGCCACGTATTCGTAATAACAAAACATATTACATATGGATTCTAAGTGGCACACCACTTCCGGAGGAGCAAATGCAGACTAGGGAGTCTGTGACAGGTATTTGGTCAAGATACAGTGATGCATTTGGAAAAGCACCCAATGTCACCGTAGCAAACACTGTTGAAGCTGAAAAGGAAGCTCTTTTATCAGAGATGAATGCACCACCAAATTCCTTCCCTGGGAAATACTGGAAGACTTGCATCTCCTACCCAAGGCTGAAAGCAGTAGCGAAAAAGTTTCTTGTCACACCGCCATCCACTGCGTTCAGTGAAAAACTTTTTAGTTCGCCAGGAAAAATATGTGATGTAAAACGCAACAGGCTTGATCCTGACTGAGTGAAGATGCTTTGCTTTCTGAGTAAAAATTTAAAATCTGTAAAAGGAGATTAAGTTTGTGAGACATTATTGATAATGATAAGATATTTACAATAAAAGGTAGATATTAAAGGAGATACTTTTATTTTAACTTTAAACATGAGTGCTAATATTCTAAAGTAATACCTATGAGGTAACATCACTTTTCTGTATTGAAATTTAGCCATTATATTTGAAATGGATAGTGATGATATGCCGGCACAACTCCCAGTTTTTTCCCAACTTTTGAATCATAAAGCTGTAATCATCGCATAAATTCAGCTTATGACTATAATTTTGTACAACTGAGTGTAGGTGTTATGAAAGAATCATGTATCTGTAGCCATTGCGTACTCTTTCCCGTAAATAATCTCATATTCTGTGCGAAAATAGCAATTATAACAATATTTCTCATGAAATTCACAGAAGAAAACAATGCTAACTTAAACCCTCCCCTGCATGCTCTTTAAATGATGATAAAACAGGGCATTTATACCTAATAAACATTCTCCTTTAGTCACTGATATTTAATTAGCAGGCCTTATTTTAGACAATATTTTTGCCAAAAGGATGAATAGGTATAAAAACAAGATGTAATTTTCAGAACTATTCATTAAGTATACTGATTCTGATTTGATGGCGCACCGTAAGTTTTTCTGCAATAATTAGCCCTGGATTTCCACCTGTATCCCGCACGCCCACAAATGCTATGCGAGATCACCAAAGGTAGCAAAAAATTAATTTTGGATGGCCTTTGAAGCACGTTTACTATCATTCGTAAAAGAGAGAATTATTTTAAACTTTGATAGACATATTCGCCTAATAGATGGACGCCAAAATTTTAAATTTTATAGTAACATATGTTTTTATAAACAAACTGAAAGATATCGAGCGTTAATTTATATAATTATTTCAGTTGGATAGTGAAAATTAACGAGTAGAATTTCACACAACACACTAAAAGTACAACAGCATATGCATTGCTCGAAATAATAAGATTATATGGCAAGTGAAATGCCTTATGACTCTCATCCGTAAATATTAGTCATGCTGAATCAAATACGACCGTTCTGTTACACTAATCAGCCAGTTTGTCCTAATATGCTCATCTGCAAGAGAACAAACGCAAGGCTATTCCAAATAAATCAAAGTGCTCTTCCTCGATAAAACATGCAACCAAAATTGGCAACAAATGTAATATTTAAAAAACCTGGGAGGGAAGGAGCAGCCGTTTTAATCCCTTCCCTAGTCGTGGAAAGTAAGATTCAATTCCGAATTACACCTTTCTTCAGTATCAAGCCCGATGATCGTCGATCATCAGTATTATTGGTTGTAATTTATTGAGGGTATCACACCCTTGCTAAAATTTTTACTCATATTTTGTGTGAGATTTAAGGAGTTTAAATGAAATTCTTGACGTTGGTAGTTGCAAATAAGATTGAGTTGGAGGTTATGAATTTAACGCCTTAAAAAAAAACGGCTAATAATAAATGAGTGGGGAAACGACATTTGAAACTCACTCTTCAGTTTATAGTTGCATGAGTTTATGATTTAACGAAAGATCAAGGTGTTGGTAATAGTTTGCTTATGTAAAATAATGGCAATATCAAAGAAATTAGAGGGTATACTAAAATGCCATTATCACGAGTTGTTTACGACCACCCATTCGGAGTGGATTCAACCACTCTTTTATTTCAGCGCTCATTCAAAATACAGAGGGGATAAACATTTGTGCCACGAAATTTTAACCCTTCATAGCTGGCATGTGGAACGAAAATCACCAATGATGTTTAGGTCGAAAACGCACCATTTGTTAACCACAGAAACTTTGAGTCCAGCGCTCCGATTGGCCGCGAGTTTGTCCTGTTGCCGAATTCTCTGGACAACTCATGACTTCGAATGCTTATTTGGCTTTGCCTTTGTCCAGATCATCCGGCAACAGAGCAAACTCGCGGCCAATCAGCGCTTGGCTCAAAGGTTCTTTAGTTTACAAACGGTTTTCGGCCTAAGCACCATTAGCAATTTTGGTTCCTACTGGCATCAGCTATCCTGCGTTTGAATTTCGTGACATAATTTTTCTCCACCAAGCATATAATCATTTTATCCCAGTTGTAAACGACTATGTTTTGCATTGGAACGCTAAGATGTTGTTGTGCGAGTACGAATCAATGAACAACACAAGCAGTAATACGAGCCTAATTAAGATTTCTAGGATGTAAAAATCTAAATATGAGGTAAGAAAGACATATTTTATGTAGAGAGTTTTAAGCTAAATTGCAATGAATTAAGAATTAAAACCACCAGTATCCGAGACTTTCGCTATTAGTATCTAAACATCATTGGTAATTTTAGCCTGCTACTGGCATCAGCTATACAAGGTTTAAATTTCGTGACAATTTTTCTTCACCCTGTATCAGCTCGGGACGCGCCTTGTCTCTTGGACACCTAGTTGGATAGTGGGGAAACGCCTTCGTAGGCAATACCTTCCCGATTCCCCCGGCGGAGACGGATGGTGAAGGTGTCGACAGACTCTCGACTACCAAGTTGCCCTCGGAAAGGGACATAGCACATCCACCGTATGAGAAACCCCTCGCCGTCGCCACCCTAGATAGAAGGGAGTGGGTTAACCCCGCCACTCCCTTCCGCCTTGAACGATATTCCTCCACCTCGCCATCAGGGCACTCGACCGCGAAATTAAAAGTCTTGAGGGACGACATCCGTCTCTTTCGACGCCTCCTACGATATGTCTCCCACCAAAAACCTTCCCACAATCCCCGTCGACATGGCTCCGGGAAAGACGGTGAGCCATCGAGAGAGGGAGGAGAAAATCTCGATTATTGCCGCGAAGAGTCATCAAGCGCAAGAAATGACCCAGCGACGTTATAGCTCATTGTTCGGCCGGAGCTCAAATAGGGTTCATTTTCGGTCGGCTGAAGACGAAGCCTACTCGGAGGAGGGAGGCGAAGAGGATGCTTTCTAGCGGAGAAACGCCCAACGGAAATCTTGTTCGGGGCGTCGGATGGTAGTTGGGCGATTGAAGTGATGAGATAACACGTGGATGTCATCAAGACGTTCTGATCGCGAATTGACAGTTGCTCCGGCCCTCCAAATACCAATGGGGAACATGCATGGAATTTGTTCATCATCCTAGTTAGTCTCATTGAATAGAAAATTTTCTCACGAGTCCAAATATATAAGCCAAAACTCTCCTGGTACTCCACAAACGTCAATAAATGCTATTTAAAAATGCTCGAATATCGCTTGAAGTCACGTGATCTGAAACGCCATCTGACGTCATCGCACGGAACACCATTCACTTCGCAAAGAGAGTAGAGTGTTAGAGGCTTGAATGCAAGATATTTAAAGTAAAAATTGCAATTACTATCGCCAAATTTGCATTTGAGCCCTCGTAGATCGATTTTCTATCCACTTCCTCAGTCTGTCATCAGTGGATGCCGTTCCGTGACGTCACGCTCCGATGACGTCGTGTTTTCAATCAGCCGATGAAGATCAATTTTTAAAGTCTCATAACTCAGCTAAAAAGCATTATTCATACGCGAAATTTTCGACGCGTACATTTGAGGTAGAGGCCTTCTTATTCCAGTACTTTAAAAAAATTGTGCATGTTCCCCATTGGAAGTACCTTCGGCAGGGAAAGAGTAACTTTTGCAGCTATGTAACCGTCTAAAATTCGATGGCGGTGATTGTCATGTAATGGTGAGAAAAACACGTACACCTAATATGCAAAATGTCTAAGTTTGTTATTCTTAATATATCGTGAAATTCATTTATTACTGTGCTTTTTGAAATTCTACTTGTTTATTTTCACTATCCTCAAATTTTCTTTTGATTGATTTCGTTGATTTTTCTTCCTGAAGGGTGCCCTCCATAAGTGAGAGAGGCCATGTCGTAATCCAAACCTCTTTTTCACCAAATTTAATTAAGTATATCAGATCGAGATATGCGCAGCCGTTATGCATTTTCTAGAGACAATTCCGGCCATGTAATGGGCAATAATAGAATGTTTTTTCATCTTTCATGAGTATAATTTCGACTTAGTTCAAGGTGCGAGAAACGTAGATGTCTTTATTTCAGTGTGCAAGGCACGAGGATAGAATATGGACGATTGTCCGGCCGATGGTATGGGACGCAATACCGAAATTCGTATGCAGTGTAATGAGGTCTACTGATTCAGGTGTGATATAGTGGAAGTTCGACTTTTTGAAATGATGATAAAACTAGGCATTCATTCCTAATAAAAATTTACCTTTAGCCACTGAAATCCAGTGAGCAGGCCCGTGTAGCCTCCATAACGGGACGAAATACCAAAATTCCGCATTTCACGTCTTCAGTGACAGCACTGTCGACTATGTACCGCCCGGTGGAAGAATATTTCAGCATTGCTTTCTTCTGACGTGATCAAAAGAACGACATTTGAAGCCATGTCTATAAATGCGGTTCCACTTCAGCCCGCGGAGATGCTTGCCAATCGTTAGTAGTTGCCTCGCCTACCTCAATGCAGACGTTTTGGACTCGCAGTCAAATCGCTGGATGATCGTCCTCTCTTTCTATGTTCATGGCCGCAGGAGTAGTTCCCCAAACTCTCGGTGGCTGGCTGCGATAACCGTTTAATCACGTATAAGCGGATGGCTTTGTCGACCTCAGAAAGGCATTGTGCGCCGCAGCAATGCATCGGCTGAGCGGTGATTTCACCTACTTTGTCTTCGACCGAAGAATATCGAGAGAAAGAGACAACTCCCTCGAACCGACCGCCATTTTCTTCGCCTCGCCCAAGGCTACCCCTTCCATCATTCTCCACATACAACAGCAAATACATTTTCTCAACACCAGCAGCCTTGCATTTATCACCTGCATGGTTGCGGTCCCCAAAATACATTAAAAAAGGCATAGGTCATCCGGTAGGCGCTTTGATATTAATAAAAAAACTACTCTTAATTGGTTATTGATATGCTAAACTGAATATCAAGATTTTACTGTCGGTCTACTGCGGAGCGCGATCAAAAAAATACCAGTATTTTTTGCTGGACTATCACTAATAATAGGAGGGCTAACCTACAGGGGATGAGGACCATGGGCGGGCCCTTTCAACGTTCGCGCTAAGCTACAGTTTCGCATCAACTATGTCCAACATATTTTGTTGACTCGGTTTGCGAAATGGCAAGTGCTCTTGGGGGATGCTTATGTTGTACGCGACTAACAATAATTCCATACAAAGGAATGTTTAATCTCTTTTAAAGTAGCCTTAACCCATTGGGAAATAATGATTCTCGCGAAATTTGTGTCATCATATGAGGAAATTGATTTCACAAGCGGCATCCAAAAATTCTTTACATTATCCCTTTAATAGTGAAAATTTGCCACCGCAGTTTAGATCATAATTTAGATAGATCATCAAAGACTGTTAATGAAATTAGAATCATCGAGAATATCCATCATAACTAGAACATAACTATGAGTAGAAAAATTGTATTAGATTAAACAGTGGTTCAGGTATAAATAATTTCGTAATACCTTAATTGAGAAGCATATTACAGTGAACCAAAATTGAATAGAGTCAAATTCTTTCCATGCGATCTGTCTTTTGAACTTTAATAAAATAAAAAATAATCGTTTAATTCATAAGTATATTAGTTATTTTAATTGAGGCTAGTTTTGTCCCAATTTTCGTGGAATGTTCCATATGAAGTAGTAGATGGAGGTAAGGCAGGATGAGATGCGAAATTTACTTGATCCATTTTATGAACTTGGCATAATTTCTCCTGTATGGGCTAGGTGAGCTTGTATGCCTATTAAGAAGAATGACTCTTCAAATTGGGTTGAAATATCAGCAAGCGTTTACCACAATTTGAGTCATCAATTGATCGTTGAATTGGTTCGACTAACGGAAACTAACTTGAATTTCAGAGTTAGGAATCATATTAATTCCCAACCTTGGGAATAGCGGTGCGGTGGAAGCTATCGGAGCTTGCGTGGTTCCCTCCCACCTACGAATTTCCCCCTCATTTATCCCCTCCATGGGCGAAAGAAAAACGTGCCCTGTTTTTTCATCCCAACCGCACCTTACTTCCTCGGAAGCCACTCCCGCGTTTAGTCTACACTCCCTCATCCCTCTCCACCCACAGAGACCTTTACCTCCAGCACCACCTGCCGACCAACTCCCTCGCCAATTCATATAGCACTCACACCCGTACCACGGAGGGGGAGTAAGGAGGAACACGGGCTTTGCCATTGTATCCTGATGATGCGGTGGCCATATTAGTAACAAGCAGAGTAGGCAGTATTTCATCTACATCTCCATACTATCCCGCAAGCTGCCCATAAAGGCGTGTGGCAGGGGGTATTAAGATATCAGCCGTCTACATATGAAAAGCAAATGCTCAAACAAAATTACTTATATCATTTATTAAAGACCTTTATGTTTCGGGGGAAAAACCCATATCTATCCGTTCGGCAAAATATCTCTCTTAATTTATTGCTTCTGGCGGACCTGGAAATATAGTGGGGTTCTAGAATGATGTTCCCCGTGTAGCTTTTAAAGATATCAATTCTCAATTGTTCAAACAATCTCAGCCTAAAAGCCTGATGATGCTGCGGCCATATTAGGAACAAGCAGAGCAGCGTATTTGAAAGCAAGCGGCCGAGATATCACTACTTTATATTATTTATGTATCTAATGTTATATTTATGTATCTATAAGAATATTTGTAATTCAAATATATAACTTATTAAGATTTTTTCTGAAGGTGGTCTCACTAGATGTCAAAAGCTTATGGGGTCACCTATGTATCCAGCCGAGTTTTGTATCTATGTATTTTTAAAATGATTAAGGAGTAATAAAAATATATTATGGATCAGGCGTTTTCTGACCTCTTCGTACACATTTTCTATTCTCATACCTACGGAAACTTATGAACGCTAGAAGCGCAGTGACCTGTTTTAAAGTTCGATCTTTCCAAATTACCAGGAATGGCTGGGCTATCGACGATTCGGCATTTGATTTGGAGGCATGTGAAACAGAAGAGAGATGTAACAGAGGTGATACCTTTTGAATAGCTGCTGCACGGGTGCGGGATTATGTAAAATCGGGTCGGCCACATTGAAAAGGAATTCTGCGAAATATCGGTGAATTTTCAAAGGAGAAACGTTTGCGAAATTCGTATATGAGAATTTAGCATTCGGGAAAGAGAAACCATGGCAAAGACATAGATTTATTGATCTTTTCAATCGCATTAGATCAAAACTCTGCAAAAAATATTAACAAACGATTATAAGCGTATTGATATCGAGTATAGTCTTACGCTATGGTCTCTTATATAAATGCTTAAAGCACAATTGAAAAAACAAAAACACAAGCTGGGACAACAAAACGCAGCTCTCCATCCCTCTCTCTTATCCACCAGCCTTTTCACACCAACGTATTTCTTCTCTTTCACTTCTTTCATTATCTCTCCTATGTAACTCATTGGGGGATGAAGTTAAGATACTGTAAATTAATTTAAACAGATGTATACATATTTTTTATTTTAAATATTAATACCCTAAATAATGTGTCATTAAGCACTCAAAATTTGTTTTACATAAGGACGGTTGCGGTGCAAAGTGACCTTTGCTATCGACGCACAAAAAAAAACAAACAAACTAACTAACTCGGGGCTCTTCCCTTTCCCTTCTTCCCTTCCACCCGCCCTGCTACGATTGTTCTCATCAGGCCTCATAGTATGGCCAACTAAGTTGTCCTGATTTTTAGAAGAGTTTTCCATTATTCTACTCTTCTCATTACTTCCTCATACTTTATTCGGCAGATCCATTTTATCTTCACCAATCTTCGGTAGCATCAGCATAAAGAATGTATTTTAGGAATCCATCAAAAATGCTTCACAGCCCAAATTAGCCCACCTCAATGAAGGAGGAATGGATGAAGAATCATCATGATTACTGGTCAACAATTCTAAGATTAGTTCGACGACGCTCTCCCCTCAATTCTCCTTTCGACTAATCTTTTCACACCTACATATTTCTTCTCTTCCACATCCTTCTTTACCTGTTCCATATATCTTTTTTTGTTCTTGCCATCTATTTGTTCCTCGACGATTGTCTTCGTCAGGCCATCATGTCTCAAGATGTGGCCTGTAAAGTTGTTCCGTCTTATTGTCTTGGTTTTCTTGAGGCTTCTATTCTCTCTTGCGCGTCTTAGAATTTCCACATTACTTACTTGGTCGATCCATTTGATTCTCATCATTCTTCTGTAGCACCACATTTCGAAGACTTCTACCCTCGATTTGTCTGCAGCCTTCATTGTTCATGCCTCTCTTCCGTAGAGAAGCATACTCCAAATGTATGTTCTGATAAACTGTTACCTTACTTTTATGTTTAAATTTCCCGCGGTAAGTAGCTTTTTCTTTTCGTGGAATGCTCTCCTCGCCTGGGCTGTTCTGCTGATAATTTATTTCTTGCTTCTCCCCTCATTGAAGATCCTGTTTCCTAAATAACATAATTCACCCACCTCTATCAGTTTTTGTTTCCGTATTTTGATGCTAGTCTTGAATTCTTCTCTTCTGCTGCATACTGATATCTTGATCTTATTTTTGCTTATTTTCAGCTGATATTTCAGAATATTTTTCTAATCCTTCTCTGTCTCTGTCATGACGGCTATGTCAGAAAGAACATCATCAATAGGGTGGTTTCCTTTTATTTTTTTATTGCCTTAATCGAAAGATTATTACTCCTGGAGTGCGTATTTCACGCTTTTAGATTTTTAAATGACGATATCTATTTTTCGCGATAAAATGTAAAGTGAAAAATTTCAAGCGCGCGAAAACGCGACGGCTAAGTATGATTCCGGGAAATCTCCGTATGACGTCGTTCTGGTTCCGGCTGCCGCAAGTGAGGTGACCTTGGGGCGAGGCTCTGAGCGCTGATACGACGCAGGATGCTAGCAGGTAGCAGAGTACCCTGCTAGCTGGTAGCGCTTGGCTTGAATTAGGATTATTAATGCCTTATCAAACGAAGAAAACTTTTCGACCATATACAATTTTAATTGGTGATTATTAAGAAATGTTTCCTTGAAGTATGTGCCTCACGCGTGCATTGGTAATCTCAGACGATGTAAAACTCCTATCTACTCGTATAGAAACTAGGTCCCTGTGACGTCACGTGGAGGGGCATAGCATGGGCGCCAATCTAGCCTTTTTCAAATGAGGATAAAATTGACCGTTGCCATTCGTATAAATCGGTATTTCTAAAGCCAAAAATTTTGTATAAAATGAATACACTACTCTATTGCATATCGAATGTCTCCTTCTACCAAACACTCTAGAGTTTCCTAGCAGGGTATTATATGGATGTAGCAGCGCACCACGGCGGCTAGGTTGCTGGCGCCGCGCTGATTGATTGAATCTCCCTAACATTCCCTCCCAACTCTGTTTCTTTCACGATACAACACACCCATAATATTGCACCAGCATCGATTTGTGGTGCCCAGTCATCTTCTTCACCCGAGACTATCTCTTCCTTTACCGCCACCCATTCACCATCAAATCCAACACTCGGCCTTTCCTCTCCAATTATACCTCCGCCTCACCGCCGTTGAAAACCTCGATGACATCTTCCCATTCACATGTTGCAGTACCGCAAACTGCGTAGTTTTAGATTGTGGCAGGAATAAATTTTGAGCAGATAAAATAACCGGAAGGCAGAAAAAACGGGTGGAGTGAATGCAAAAGTTCTTCAAACATCATTATCATCACTGGTCAACAATTCTAAGATTGGTTTAATTCCGCTCTCTTCACAATTTTCCTATCAGATCATTTTTTCACACCAACGTATTTAACTTCGACAGGTGAGTTTGAATCAATCATCAGAGGCGGAAAGGCCATTATCTGGGTAGAAATATATTTTTACTCAGAATAAAATTCATAAAAACACTTCAGGATAAAAAAGCCTAGGAGTTGGTTGGGATTCAAACTCAGGTTACTCAATTGCTGATCAGATATGGTACCAGTTGTACCTCCAAGCTTTACTTCACAGGAGACGGTAGTCGCGCTTAAAAAGCAGTTGTCGCATCGAAGAGAAAACCCTTACTTTGTCATTGTCTTATTAAAGAAGATTCTTATTTTATTTTGATAATACTGACATTAAATAATGGGAGGATTTAAAGCAAAGTGTGGAAGATAATGTTTAAGGTCCGTTTCACGAATTTTTAGATGCAATTTATGTATAGAAAATAAGAGCAAGTTAAGATCACTTGGTCTTGGTTTATAACTTGCTCATTTTTGTGCTTTGACCGCCAAGTTATTGTGAAAAAATAGCATTTCTGCAGCTCTTAGCTCCAAAGTCCTCCCGGAAAGGTTTAGATGATCTTTCCAAGCCACAAAAATAAAAGCTTTGGCCAAAAACTGTATCATAGTAATAATAAATATATCTACTTGTATTACCAACTTCACTAACCCCCTTATAAATGTCATTTTTAGTGACAATGTGACGTTTATAAATTTTTGTACATTCAATAATTTTTTCTGAATTTATGTTAAGTGTAATAATCATTAAGAAAAAAATTTTTGAGACTTTTTTTGCAATAGAGAGCGGGACTCAGAGTGAAGCGGTACTTTACACTTGTCTCTGGAGCATTCGCAAAGCGATTTTTCACCATCATACCGTCACGGAAAGAGCGTGGTCCCTCTTGGGTCAACTATTCTGACACATTATCGCGGGAATTTGCGGCTCCTTCGGCGATAGCGGGCGACCCTTCCGTTTGCTAAAGGGGCGTGTGTTTCTCCCACCTCGGGAGCAAACCTTCATTAACGGCCGACAAGTTTCGATCCGCTTGCATTGGTAACAAGAGAAACAGACAAAATGGACGGTGGTAGCTAGAACAGAGTTCAGGAGTGAGATGAGAAAATACAAGAGTAGGCGTGGATATACCTGGATATGCTAAGTGCCACATAAATGTGGTGGTATTAGCGAAAAGTGCCAGCGTAAATTTAAGAATTTTTTTACTTTTTTTGAAAAAACACAATATGATACTACAAATGTGTTGGATATCAATGTATTTTTTTAAATTTTACTAATGGTAACTTAGTACTGTGGTACTAAGAGCGTTAAATGAGTCTAGGGAATTAAGGATATTTATAAATGAAATTAAGCGAGAAGGGAGAAAACAGAAGAGCGTAAAGTGAGGGGTCTTGGTGAAGTACTAAATTAATAGATTTTAAAATTACAAAATATTAGTTTCCGCAATTCAGTCTCGAACATATTTCCTGTCACACATTTCTCAATGTTTCTTTTACTAGTAAGGTTGAGTATGGACACTGAACGTCAAACTATATCAAAGATAATTGAAAACAGTCATTAAAGAATGCTTAATTGACACTAAAGAAAGAGCGTTCAAGAAGTTACAGGCATCAAAGATGAGATTTAGGCGTCGAGCCGGATTGGAAAACCCTTAGAGCACATATAATATGGTCAAAGAATAAAAGAAGAGAAAATAACGTCATGCGATTTTCCATAAATAATAGCATTTTACACGGAATAAAAGAAATTTGAACTCTACAGGTTGTATATATTTGGAAATATTTAATTCATTACAGCTACATAATAAACAATTGCACGTTGGAGTGTTAGGAAAAGGTGTCAAAGATATTTGTAAAATGATCTGCAGGGAAATTATTATTTTTAACCAGTTTCTAATAAGACTCAAGCCAAAATGTATAACTGTACACAAGCGCTGTATGATATAAACAATCATTTAATTTTATGCAGAAAGCATTTTTAACTACAGACATATCACTGATGCCTTCTGTTAAAATATCTTCACCTAATTCATCTTCACGGACCAGGTCTACTCTATGGACTCTAAAAATTTCAAAATGATGGTAAACTTTCGTTTTAAACAAGTAACACCTTGCTAAAATTGCCGCACGAGCGAGATTGATGCGTCACGTTAAGGAAAGTTGACAAGGGACGTAGAGACACGTTGATATAAGGTCACTGACGCCTTGCGGTGAAATATCTTCACCTTATTCATCCTCACGGACCGTATAATGCGATCGCGGTCGGCCAACCCTCGACCCCCGACACACGGAAGCGTCTGCAGTGAGAGGTGGGTGGGGATCGGTTTGGCGGAGGGAGTCATAACAAGCTGATGGGTGGGTGGGAGGGAGGACTAGACGGACGCCGAGTGCATACGTTTGCCCCCCCACCTCTCCAATTTTCTCAAACGATCACGATTCCACCCTCCATTAAAAGCGAAAAACGTACTCATCCAATTTGACTCTTCTATTGGCTTAATCGCCAGTTCCCACGGCACCAGGCGTTGAAGTCACCCACTCAACGATGACCGAATTCGGCTGCCATTATTATTACCATATGGCCGGGCCGCTTCATTGCTCCATTCATTTCATTTTGGGAAAGTAATACCTTCCGGATCTCACCTGTGGATATACTGAGCTAATTTGAAGTGAACAGGAAATTAGGTTGGTGCTAAGTTAACGGTATGCTCTGAAAGGGCTGCGTCTATACTCCATCATAATTATGCCATTTAGAGCCGTGAAGACTTATTTGAATAAAAGTTCGAAGTGAATTTCGATTCCAGATAAGCCACATTCATAAAGAGCCTTTTCTGTTACTAGATTACGAAGTAAACCATATAAAATAATCCTCACCGGCAGAAAAAAGAGAAATAACTCACTTTATTTCACTTAAACACGTTAAAAGGGTATGGGACCAAGGTTTTTGAGATAACATAATTCACGAAACAGTGGCCAAAAAACAAAAATTTGCCAATAACCATATAAATCTGAAGTCATTTACACCGAAAATGTAGAATATTGGGTGGACCTCGAATATTCAGCCATGGGTTACTACCACAGCAACTGCATGAATTCCGTTGAGAGTGATGAAATAATTACGGTTCGCAAAAATAAGGTTAAAAATCTATAGATATACCGTGTAGATAGAAAATACTTTTAAGTTTGAAATATTTCATGCTAGTACTATTTACCCCCACAGTATTTATTCATACCACCGATCTAGTCCCAAGAGATAATCGTCATTTCCAGGATTTTTTTGCTGTTATTTAGTTACCATTTTTAACGGTAATCCGTTGAAATACAACTGGGTAGTACAAAATAATACTTAGGGTAGTATAGAAATCGTAGGAATTACATTTTTCCCTTTGCAGAAGACTTTCTATTCATAATTCATCCCTATTTAGCTTAAATATATTTGTGCGAAAAATCCACAGAGGAAAAATAATTCGCCTTGACCGGGATTCGAACCCGGATCCCTCGATTTCCGGCCGAGTGCTTTAGTCAGTTAAGCTACTGAGGCGTCATTCTCCCCTGTGGAAAGTGGACTATACCGGACAAGGTGGTATGGCTCGATGGCTTGAACAAACAATAATTTATATATATATGCTCTCACATTACTAATTAATAGATTTTCTATCGCAGGTTTACTAGTAAAAATATGATTATATCATGCATATAATACGGCTCGAAGTAGATCCTCATAAGGGCTTCAGTATTTTAATGAAAATTTTCATCTTCAGTTATACTATTCGCACTACGTATATAAATAGACACTTGCACGGTGGAGAGTTAGTTAAAGGTGTAAAAGATTATTGCGAATTGATGTTCAGGAAAATTCATACCAATTGTTAAGAAGTTTGTAATGATACTCAAGCCAAAATGTTTACCTATACAAAGGGGTTGCATGGTATAAAATAATCAATTAGTTGTACCTAGAAGAACTTTTTACTTTACAGGCATATCCCCGAAATTTAAATCATTAGCAACAATATAGTCACCACAGTTGAAATTGTTAATTTCAAAGGAGACAACAAAATCTTTTTTCTAATCAGGAAAAAGGGAAGGACCTCGGGTAATAGTATTGATATTTCGACATAATACAGAAATTTTGAAGTTTATTCTTCATATTGCATTATTGATGAAATTAGGAGTGACCAGAATAATAATTATGTTATAATATATAGAAAATATTCATATATATGTTACTTTAAAGGCGTTGTATGTATAACATAAAAATAAATTAGGTGGGCATGGTATGAGGAACCTAATTTCAACAATGGTAGGTCCTCAATTTATGCATACCTTTCGTAGTATCGGATAATGGATGGGAACACATGGCACGATTCCTAAGAAAAGGACAATAATATAATTTGCATTAAATTCAAGAAAGAAGAGCGAGCAGCATACACCATCTCAGCAAGGGCACTAGGGCGTATTGCGCAGCAAATACGAATGCACGTTCATTAATTATCGAGAGCATAATACGTACGACTGCGCCGAGACTGCGAGCGGACGCAGAAACGTTGTTAAAGCGAGCCTCTAATATGGGCGTGTTTCATTGCTCAATCCATTTCAACAAAAGCGTTTCGTTTAGCCGCATTGCCGCGTGTCCAAACGCGACTTCATTCTCTCATTTGGTGTCTGAAAGGATCGGAACAATCGCTTTGAATTATTTACCCCGTTCTCCTGCGTCCCCAGAGCGGACGCCAACCAGCCCACAAATCAAACGTTGACACCTTTATAACCGACTCATTTGAGACCGTGGTCAGGGAAACTTCACACCGACACGAACCTTTTTAAGTATCGTAAACGTTGCGAACGAATTAATTGTTTGTCGTCCTTCAGTTCTCTCTCTCTCTCTCACACACTTACACATATACCGTTGTTTTCTGTCGGAGTTGTTAATGTGTCTCCAGAAGCTAGTCCATCGCTTTCGTTTTTTTCTGTCTCCTGTTTCCATCATTTCACGTTTTATGTCCTTTTTCCTCGTAAACTGTCGTCTCACCTTCCCTTAGTCTAACTGACAAAACTACTGTCATTCCCTATTTCTAAGCTGCACGTCTCTATTATGATGAAGATAGGCTCCTCGGTGGAGACATCTCCGATGCGTTCCGGATTACGTAATTAGCCTGGAAGTAAACTTAGGAGACCTACGTGGACACCATTCGCTAGGAAAACTTTATATCCGAAAACTCATTTCCTAATAATCGAATGGACAGAATTCAACTGCAAAATTCGGTTATATTTTGGGGTACACCTTTTTTCTCGCATTTCTCATCAACTTAAGCTGAAATTCATGACTTTATCCCTAATATAAGCACGCTGTAAATTAAGTTTGAAGTATACAGTCTCTCCATACTAAGAATGATAGCCTTTTGTAGTCAACTTATTATGCCGCAATCCATTGCTTCATTCCTAATGCTCGTATGGAGTAAATCGATTTGGGAATTAATAATCTATACTTACCACGAATTGTATCTAATTTGATCCTGCTCCTCTACCCCTCTATCATTTGACAGTGTTATGTAAATCAAATTGACACTTCTTTTGCCCTTTACCCAACTACGATGTAAGTGTACGTGGTGACTAAGTAGATTGTAAGTGAAATCATAGAGTAAGTATAGATTTTTCGTCCGAAAGATATATAAACACACATAACAACGTTGAAACTGTTATGAACAAATTAAAGTTTACCAGTATGGAAAAAAATGTGCAATAAACGTTTCCTGCGAGTTTCAACTTTATACTAAGAACAGTCTGCCGGAAAATGGATTAGGGATATAAACTCGGAAAAGTCTAGTAACTAGCCAAAATTCGAGAAAATATTTTTTATTACAATTGTTATAAACAAAATCGAATAATTAATGTCTCCACTAAACGTAGCAACCCTTTATGCTTCAGAATATATTTTTAGACCTGCGTAACGAGTAAATTAAAAAAAATCGGAAAAAATTGTTCCTAGCTATCTGATTAATTGTTCCAGAACTACACCAAAAACGTATAAGATTTTTGTACGTGTGTTGAGCCCTCTATACATATATACTTACTCTCTTGAAATCATAATTAAATTTAGCAACACTGAATGTGCATGCAAGAAAAGAGGGAAGCACAGCATGACGTGGCACTCTCAAAAGGTAAGCTTCTCAAAAAGGACGTAAAAGTGAAATGAATGCAGTTGCTTGGATAGCCATCTGGTGCTACCTATCATATCGAGCCGTTGGGTCGGAAGGAGGCTCTAACATGGCCACCGGCCGGCCTCCCACCCACCCATCACTCCTTTGCGGTCGTCCATCTATTCCCTTCCCGCAATTGTTTTCCAGCATTACCACTTCCTCCCATTCTCGCACGTTCGGCCGCCATTTTCCGTAAAAATTCCCACTTCCTGTCCTTCACATTAAAACGTTTCCAACCACCACTTAACTGCCCACGCCCCTCTCATCATCTGACTCTTTTACCTCCGCGCTCTCTACATTCCCTCAAGAGAACACGCGAAACGCACTCTTACACGCTAATTTTGATATTGCATTATTCCCACTGCACTCCATACAATGGATTGAGGATAGCACATCTTCGAGTGAAGCCAAAAAATGCACCTCCGAGAAATTACCTCTGAGCATGGTGCTACGTTAGAATACGTTAGAAATGAATAATGAATGAAAGTTAATTAATGCTTTGGGTTTCCTCGAAAGAGCAAATACAAAATGCGAAAATTTATGATCAAAGAGCATGAATAAAAAATACACCTGCCGCTATTCTTTTTGCGGAAAAAAGCAAAAACAATACACCAGAAGCAAAAAATTACCTCAGGTAAACAATGGGAACAAACAAAATCAAACAAGAGGAAGCGAATACATATTTTAAAAACTTTCTCTTGGAACATGTAGGTAGAATTGAATCACGATTTGGATGGTATTTCATGGCAAGTTACGCATCCCAAAAATCAAGTCACTCGCATTCTATTTTTCCAAATTTTCCCATTTAGTTCAGTAAAACATCTTTCAGGACTTCAAATTATAAAACCATCGAAAAAGTCTAACGCCATGTTATGCCCTAGCATTAGAGCTGGGTAACGCCAGGTTGGACTACATGATGACTTTTCATTGTGAAATCCAGAATGGTATATTAAAAATGCAATGAATTTCTCAAAAAATGCAAACATTTTTTTTTTAATTTTTAATTTTTGTTTGTGTTAAAATTTTTTTTGATCTATACTATTATGCCGTTTTGATACGTTTCAATGTTTCTTAGGTAATAAATTATTTTATTTTCCTTTGTGTTTAAGAGTCATTTTCATAAAATAATTTAAACTGGCAATGTTTATAAACTAAACCTTGTAACGATTATTGAATGACGAGAAGTTAGATAGAATGACGAACTTTCTAATCTCGATATTACCCCGATGAAGCCGTTTTCATCAGTATTATCTTGATATTTATATAACAAGGGTCTGAAAAGACGTGTAGCAACAAGTTTCAATATCAAATAATTTTTGCAATCAAAATGTGTTACAAATCGAAGATGTATAACACTTTGAATTCTTTAAAGTCTCACAAAATGTAATTCATACCTATATGAATATGCACTGGTATATTCGTGTGTTACATTTGGTGAGATACATATTATATATTGTATTATATGATTATACAGAGGTATATTCATACAATACAGTATATAATATGAGTTGAGTTTAATGGTATGAGTGATAGGAATAACATAAATATATATCGTAAACTCAAAAATGTCTTTCAAATGATAGAAACTCTTCCATTTAAAATGTTATTACTGGAATTGAATTTGGAGCCACTTTTAGGTTATTACGTTACTAAATTAATGAGAATGATTTAGAAAAAATGGTTATTTTCAAAATTAAGTAGAATTGTATGACGCCAAATTTTAATATTTACCTACACTTTGTTCGTAGAATAATATTATCGTACCGCAGTATAGAGAAAAAGTTTAGCATTTCAAAATAATTTCAGTTCATTCAATGATAATTACGAATACGTACATTTATGTAAGTAGAAATAGGTGGAAGGGATGCTACCCTCTTGTATATCCTTTTTTTATTATCGTGACTTAATTTTCTTGAGCCAGCTGGCGGAGATCTGCTCAAACGCCTCGGATAACAATCGCGCCCCATTTGTGACAAATTGATTGCACCAGTGCTGGATTTATACCAGCACAAGGGAAATAGTAGAATGTTTCTCATCTAATTAGGCTTTAAGGTGTACATATGTAGATAAGACTGTCTTCTTATGATCAACAAAAGCGGTTTTATTACCTCGTAATCGCTTTCTTACCCCCCGAAAAATTCATGAATTTTTCATTACCCTGGCTGAAATATAGATCCTCAACACGTTAAGTCGACATGCAATATGATGATTGACTTTTTTCCGTAAAGATCTACCGCTGATCAATACAAAATTGATGGGTATTTTTTTGCCTAAATTTTATCCACGCAGCGTTCTCAGAACAGTATAATTAAATAGCGTTTAATTACAGAACTAAACCGAACAATTAAGCGTTGCCCTCCGGCTATGAATACAGAATGGCGATACAGTCACAGAACCTGAGGAGTCAATGCATCTGGATGATGAATATTAAAACTTTTCGGAAGAGGTCTTCGATTCCTCAAACCCTTACTTCGACTCTTTCGTACGTCTTTCTTTGGCCGAGGGCTAGAATCTATCTCACCGCGCACGATAAAAGATTTCGGATAGCGATGAAGGCGGCGGATAAAGCCTCATTCCATTTGAGCGATGATTTATTTACAACGCCCGATGGCTGCAAATAAAAAGCGGAACGTGTTCTCGAAGGACCCATAATCTCTCACGGATGCGAGGCGGGCCTTTTGTTCGGGCCTAGACAGAAAGACGAGAGCGTGCCGCAACGGCACAAGGGACGTGTGAATGGCTTTCGACCGGTGGTTCTCAACCGGTGGTCCAGGGGAGGTCCACGGAACAAGTAAAAAAAGTTACTAATAAATGGTTGCGAAAGCGATAATGTTGTGAATTAATTTAAGGTTATGCCACTAATTAGCCCTACTGAAATTTTTAGAGAATGTAGCATTTTACTGGAGCAATACAATAGATAAAAAAACGAATGTTGATTTGTTATTATTGTTATGTATGATGTTTGATATATTTAAAATCAAATTTTAAAACTAATTACCTTTGGTTTGGAAATCCAAACAAAATGGCATTAAAAATACGTTGGGTACAAGCTCAAAGATCTATTTATTTCCATTTCTATAATATGTGTACAAATGTTGTGCCTTTATTTCATATTAATAGACGTGTAGGCACGCTCGAGTATCACAAAAATCCTCAACTTTGGTTTCCTGTATCTTTCTTGTTAATTCTTGTAAGACTCAAAAAATTGACATTTTCGTCGTTACTTACTATGGTTGCTAACTAAGTATGCCGAAAGTTCAATGGAATCGGAAAAGTTCGCGATGAGTGGTGCGATGAAATCACATTGAATGACCCATTTTTATTTCTTAACAGACGATCACCTTAAAGAACAGTGCGGTTGCTGAAGTGGCTAATTTAAGACTGTACTTCGGATGTTAAAATGAAACACCCAGAATGTCAAACAAAAATTACAATGAACATTTAGAACGCACTGAGAATTTAAGTCCGAAGATTTCATTCATTAATGCTTAATTAAGCTCAAAGATTAATTGTTCCAGGCAATTGTAATCGCACTTTTTTGCCCAACCTTAATTATTTAATGTCCTTAAAACCCCGAGTATCAAATAAAATGTCGAAAAGGCTGGATTACCACAACGTAATTGCAACGTGCAACTAAATAAACCTTTTCTTTGCCATAGTTCAATAACTAATGAGTTGCGACTTCATATTTATGGACAGAAATGCTCAAAATTGTCTCCCATACCACCTCCTGAAGTATTGCCGATTCCTGCTGTAACAATCTGTACCTATATGAGGAAACCTGCCTTCACCCCCAATATGAGGAGAATCAAACGAAATTGCGTACCGCTGCCTGGATAAATTTATTTAAATCACGCACGAGAGCATGGCCGCGGCATACGGTGACCCTATGTCTTATATATTATAATTTTTTTGCAAATTTTAATACAAAATATCGTGAAGTGTCATATTAAATTAGTTCAATAAACTTAGCATTGATTCTCCACAGAGATACTACCGTTTTACGCCAATTTGTGTTCCTTAAAAATAAATGAAAAATTCCCGTCTGACAGCAAGAGGAAGAACTCTTTACATATGCTGCGGAATCAATTGAAACAATCCCAACATTGAAACGTGGTGTAAGCGTTTGACTGAATCATGCGGGCAATATGCATTAACCATTGCCTTAGGGCTTGCTTGGTTGCATATTACTCGTAACTTACATGTCGGCCACGCAGAGCCGCATTTAGCTCTTCTAGGCGAGAAATGAGGCTGCTTTGGGGTCTCGCCCTAGAAAGGGCCCTCGCAGGCTCAAGAAAAAAAGAAATTTAATTTGAAATAATAAGAAATCTGTTTTTAATAAAATAAATGGTTTGTTTACGTTCCTATTGAAATTATTTCAAACTCATTTCCGTTTAAAACGCAAAAAAATATTGCAGTTTATATTTAAGTTTTACCGTTTTAGAGTAAAACTTTTCATTAAAAGTGATCTGGGAACACAGGATGATTAGGTAAGGTGGGGGGGGGGGGGATAAGTTTGGCGGGATGGAGGGGTTAAAGGTTTGTTTGGAGGGCCTCATTGCCTGTCTTGCTTTGGGGCCTCCAAATATGGCCTTGCGGCCACGGAGCTCGCAAAACGTAATGCACCTCTTTGCAGAAACTCTTCGCGGACGTTACGGGAGTGGGTGGAAGGCATCGAGTACATCCTGGCGCACCAAACGGAGAACAAGCGAGGTATTGGAAGGATAACGATGGAAAGTGGAGAGGGCGAGGTTGGGCTTGGTGGTTTAACAATACGATTGCGCAAT
Organism: Ischnura elegans; assembly: GCF_921293095.1. NCBI lineage: Eukaryota > Metazoa > Arthropoda > Insecta > Odonata > Coenagrionidae > Ischnura > Ischnura elegans. Next base: position 70,454,403 of record NC_060250.1, read on the forward strand.
CTCACTCATTTTGAGATCAATTGTTTCAGAAAATTATAATCGCATATTTTCATCCAACTTTACATGGGCGTACCCAGCGAGGGGCAGGAGGGGGCAGCTGCCCCACCCCTAGAAGCAAAAATCGCAAATGCCTTTAAGGAAAAGAATATTTTTTTATGCAAATAATTTTAAAAACTAATAAAGAGCTGTTTCAGTTTCCTTAAAATGTCGATTTCATTCACCTTTTCAATGCTTAAATGTTACCTACAACTTGCACAACCATGGCCTGCCCCCCTAGTTTTGATCCTTGGTACGCCCTCGCAACCTTAACTATTTTACCCTTAGTTACACGCTAAGCAGGTCTTTGCCGCATTTTTAGAAAATTCTAAATAGCGCGTGTACTATCTACCTATAGGTCATTGTTGGCACACTTTGTATTCTATTTCTGCGTGTTTTCCTCGACCAAGAACATTATCATCTGCAATTCCTAAAGAAAACAATTTCAAAGTATTTACCCCGAAACTTGCATATTAATATGATTTATTACGTTTGTTAATGAAAGTGAAAAATATTTTAAGTGCTTTTAAATATTAGTAGTTATCCAAATGCGTTAAAATACCCTAAAATGTATATTTAAGAAAACCAAAAATATTAAAGAGCGACAAAAAAGCCACAAGCGTACGCAGGCGCTATCCTCGCGGGCGCATGTAGCTAAGGGGTTAATGTTCTTAAAATCCAAGGTATTAAATAAAATGTCGAAAATGATGGTTGCTCAAGAAAAACTGTTTTCATGGTACCTAACTTAAAAGTGCGTCTAAAAAAATGTTTGCGTTGCCTTGGCTCAGTAACGAAGGAGTTGCAACCCCATATTAATGGAAAAAAATACTTAAATTACCTCTCCTACCATCTTCTGAAGTATTGCAGACTCCTACTGAAACATCCTGTATTATTAATTAATTTCTGATTAAAAAACAGCCCTAGAAGCAATAGGTTCCCCAAGAAAATGTCCCAACTCAATTTCTTCAAGTAATCTCTGAACAACGTGATTGAACCTAAATAAGTAAATTCGACGATATATGTGGGAAAATATTTTATAAAATCACATAGCTTCTAGAAGATAAATTTAAAAACCCGAATCTTCCATGTAAAGTAGGATATAATTTATTAGACCATTTGCGTTTCACGTTTATTTTTCGATCGCTCAGTCGAGTCCTACCCAGCACCGCCGGTAACCGGTAGCCCGAAGGAAGATCAATCTGAAGTATGATTTGTAAAGAAACTGTAAAATATGGGTAAAAATGTTAAAATTATCTCCCCTATCACCTCCTGAAATATAACAGATTCCCCCTGAAACACTCAGTATACGCCTCTGGACACAGAAAATACATTACTGGTGACTTAGACGCTGGCCAGGGAACTCACAAAACGTAGTGCACATCGCAGAAACTCTTCGCGGACATTATGGGAGTGGGTGGAAGGAATCGTGTACAATCTTGCACACCAAACCGAGAACAAGCGAGGAGGTGGAAGGGGAACGAAGGAGAGTGAGGAGTGGGGGGAGGTGTTTTGGGAAAGGGAAGAGGAAGCACGTGAGGGAGACGAAAGAGGGAGAAACGAAGAAGGGAGAGGAGGGGGAAGGGATGTTCGTCGGCAAAAGTTGAAAGGGAGCGGATTTTGAGCGGAGGAGGTGCAAATGAAGGGAGCGGCCGGCCTCTTTCAATTTTTTTTTACACCGTATAATTTTTCCCACTCCCCTTATCCTTCCCTCCTGTGGAGAATTTCGAGGGGAGAGGGAAGGAAGATAAGGGAAGAAAGGTGTGAGAAAGAGAGCGATAGAGAAACAAGGAAACGAGGAGAAATGGTTGGAAGGAAGATAGAAAGGAAATTCGTTGTTTCTTATAAAATATCCATCCAATCAATATAATTACATATCGGATGCGAAAATTTTTATACAAGTGCCCTATACCCTACCGATTATATATGAGGGGATGAGAAGCTAAGGGGTACAAGTGATTTTTTTTCTGAACAGAGATAGGTACAAAAATTGATTGAAGAAATATACAAAAACTTGGTGTGCAAGAGATACGAGTTAGTCTCTGTTCTTTGCTGGCATCGTGTGAACAATCAAATGCACTACTTTACATCTAGTTTATCTCGTTGGATTTCTTTACCTGATTTCTGTACCTAACTATGTTAAGTAAAAAATAATTTGTATCTCTTGGCTTCTCACCGCCTCATATGTATTTATGGTGTGTGCTCTCATCGCGACCATTGGCGAAGTGAAATATTAAAAATTTTTGGTGGTATGGTAATAATAAAGAACTAACGATTTGACATTAAATGTAATTTTGTTTATTAATAAGCTGGGTTAAAACTACCCAATCACCTTTGAAATAGGTAAAAATTATTCTAACACTCAGGAATGAAAAAAAAAACATTTTACCGCTTGTTTTCCAGTTAAGCAAATAAAAATATCAAAGACTTCCACCGAATTACGCCGGAAAATGTATCTTTTATTAAAAAAATAGGAACCTAAATCGATGAAAACTTCTTTTCGTGACATATTTTACCCAAAAACAATGTTGGAATTCCACCGGAAGATGAATAAAAACCGGGAAGCGAAGATGACGAAGCAAAAGAGGGATAGAGAGAGTCCAAAAGTAAACGGAAAAATGGGAGAAAGAAATTCTTGGAGACTCGAGGGTGAACTAATAGGGGTGAAAGGAGAGGGAGGAGGAGGGGAAGGGATGGCGCGGCTTGGTAGGAAGTCGGAGGTGATGATGGAGGAAAGTGGGCGTGGTCCATTGTGACGTAATTTGTGTGGTTCTGTTGTGAGCCGAGATTTCTCGGCTCGATAGGAGGAAAGAAGTGACCGACACGGCTGGAGAGAAGAGAAATGGGCCGGGTGGAAGGGGTGGGGGAGGGGTGAGGTGTACAGCAGGAGTGGTAGGGGTGCACTGCCTGAGAAGGGCAGTGGTGGAGGGAGGTGTTGGGCAGGGGATGCTCGGGAATATTTCAAACATTGCTACGCTCTCTCTGGACTGGATGCGGGGGCGGCTTTTGTGGGAATCGTTCCCCGCAAAGCAAGAAATAAGCTGACGAGTAGGTGCGTTTTGAACACCGAATGGTTTTGTTCAATGCTTCTACGGGCTGAGTCCAACGAACAATTCCCTATGTAAACACAAAGAAAACGAAGATATTAGCACGCCGTAGAAGAGAATAAGTCAAGACTAGGATACAAAATGGGGAATAGGTGGTTTCCGGTGATACTTTGTGGAATTTGCTGAACATTTTGAATGAATTACTTAAACTTTCTTGCTCCATTGAACTTTTTTATTAAATCATGGTCATGATTTCAACGGTTAACGTCATATAATGGTCTGGAAACATCAGCAGGAAATGAAGAATACCGTCGAAACCATGGTCGTGATTTAATAAAAAATACTGCGGAAAAAGAAAATTTAGCTATTAATTCAAAATGTTAAAATAGGGAACAAAAACTGGAAAAAGTGGATGAATTCTGTTATTCAGGAAGCAGGATATCTATGGATAAGAGAAGCAAAAAATAAATTATCAGCAGAGTGGTACAGGCGAAGAGACCATTGCGCCAAAAGAAAGATCTACTTACATTGGGTTGAAGGATCAATATTAATGGCTTTTTCTGTGGGTGAGAAGTGAATTACCATAAATTATTAATTACATGCAAGGTAACGATTTAGTAATTCAATTTTACTGGCTCTCGAAAATAACCGCGTACCGTCTAGCGGTGAAACTTGACGAAGTCACCATCAAGTGCAGTCGAAGTGCGAAAACTTCGGAAATAATATATAATTTGCTTTTGCCTGGATCAAAGCAATATTCTCTCGAATCAGCAAGGACTGCATACATTTGGTGAAAGAAACGGGCGCGTAATCGGAAAAGTTAAAGTGAATTGAGGTATCGCTTCCTTCTCGGAATTTAAGAAACTATTGCTTCAAGAACTAGACACAGATTTGGAGCATCCTGAATTGAGCTCAGTCCAAGATTAATGATTTTTTTTCCTGTGAAGAATTTCTTCGAAAGCCTTCTTTCCAGGATTAGGCTTAAGTCTGTTCCGGCTTCAAATCACAATCTCATTCTTGGTCTTCCAACACTTTTTTTCCTCGTGGCTTTTGTTCCAATTCCTGCTTTTGGAACATTTCTTTGAACATCTGCAGTACATGCTCTTTGCAGCTATTTTTTAGCCTTTGACCTAATCTTAAACCGCCTGAAAACCTATTTCCTCTCTAAGAAATATCTTCCTTCATTTCCTTGTACATCCCTTCTTTGCTCGAAGAAACGTCTATGTCTGGAATTCCTGCACTTTAATTACAAGATAATAAATAAAATGAAATCGAAGAAGCTAGTTTTTTGATTCGCTGCACATATCCTTCATCCAATAAAGCACGAGTATTGAGATAAAAACAATTAAAGCACGAAGAAAACCAAGACATTAGTTTGCAACAAAAGAGAAGTCGAGACTGATTCCACTTTTTTACTTTCAACTGGAGCTTTTCATTCTCAAAACGGCGCGGCGTTAAAAAAAACTATGCTGTATTCAACAGAGAAATACATTTAAAAACAGGCATTTTGGCTGATTTAAAAGCATGACCATATACAGTTCTTGCCTCAAGTCGTCCAGAACAGAAGAATGTACTTAATATTTTACCAAAAAAAAAAGATGAACTTAACACGGTACACTTATGAATGAAGCATTGTGTTATGTATTAAATAGCGGAAATAGTAATGGATTTCATTCAAAAAATAAGGCGATTTATCTCAGGTATGAGGGCTTTGCCACATTTACATCAGATTTCTGAAGTGTGAATGAATTACATGATATTCTATGATTATCTTATGATCGCTATCCTCATGAAATGAAATTGCTTGTCTAATATATGATCAATGGGAATTAGAAAAAAAATATCTAGACGGTAACTCTTAATATCTAGGCTCAACGTTTCGCCCCTTCAGCTGGGAACGTCCTAGCATCAATAAACCATGGATGCTATCCCCCCGTTCCAAACGGAGAGGATATTTGAGGTTCGGTGCTCGTGTGGGTCTATATAGTTACATTGGAAAGGCTAAACTGAAGATAGAAACTAGGCTGAAAGAGCATAAAAGGGCGGGCAAGACAATGGCATTTATTGGCGATTCTTTGTTCAGTGCAATTTAGCTTAAAATTCCAATGCACAAAGGTTAAGAAAAAGACTTCGCTGTTCCATAAAATATATTTGCGACCGGTTTCGATACAACGTATCATCATCTGGCCAAATATATTTTATGGAACAGCGAAGTCTTTTTCTTAACCTTTGTGCATCATGAAGGAGTTCCACCATGTTACGCTAACCACCATCGCATTTTAAATTCCAATTTTATCCAAGATATTTTTTAATTACCGTTTCTTGAGATTTAACCTTCTAGAAATTTAAGTATGCTATGATTTACTGCCCGTGTTGTTCATTTGTTCGTACTAGCACAACAGCATCTCAGTGTTCCAATTGAAAGTATAAATGTTAGCAGCTGGGATAAAATGGCACAGATAACCAGTCTCAATGTCGTCGAGTAATCACCAACTGGTCTAATTTTAGTTCATATTTCGTACTACTACTCAGCAAGGACAAGTGCTATTAACCATAGAACTATTTAGAAGACACGCCAGTAGCCGTGGAATCCCAAAATCGTAGCAAACGATTAACACGCGATAAACATACCATTCTCACTCCCATGCCGTCGACGTGGAGAATGCTCAGCTATTGATTATTATAAACACGTTATATGGCGCGAAAAGAAATTATTTGTGGAATATATATGCTGAGCTTCCGTTTTGGTGGAGTTTGGCGGAAGAATAGGAAAGGAAAGATGGAGTGGAAGGCGGCAGTTAGAGGCACAAATGAGTGAGGAGGTGAGGTTTGGGAAGAATCGTGAGGGTTAACGTTAAAAATGGGAGAGAGAGAGCGGTGGGACGGGTCTTTGCCGCCAAGTGAAACAAAAGATATGACGCTAAGATGAAAAGAGTGATGATTATTAGGGAATGGATCATATCCGACGGGAAGCGAAATTTATACATACTCGATAGGAAAGAGAGAGATGGGAGGGGCACCTAAGAGAAGGGGAATGAGAAATAAATTATAACCTTCGAGGAATAAGAGGCCCCGATGGAACAGAAAGAGATGCCCGATTTCTCAATTAATTGAAGATAATATATCTGTTTAAATATAATTATAGACTCCAATAACCATTACAGACATAGATAAAAATATAAGAGTATTAGAAACTGCTGAATTTTTATTTCATATGCCTTTGGCACCTTCCCATTCGTAAGGTCAAGAGCCAAATTTATCAAAAATAGTCAAATACGTAAAAAATTACAGCTTTTATACAAAAAATAGTGCCAGATTAAGATTCAGGAGGTCAATTACACCTATTGTGAGTTTGAAAAACGCTGGCACCAAAACGAGTGTTTACCAGTGTCATCGAATGCTATGTTAGTTATTCACACTTAAAATCAGATACCTTATTCATTTATTAGATGATAAAATCAGCTTATTGCGGGAAAATAAAAAAAGCAAAAAACACAAAATAATAAAATTTGGGAAATAACTTCGAAGACAAGATTTATTTAAATACCCATGCGAACAGAATGCGTTGTACAAATGTTGAACGAATTAGGTTGGGAACCGCTAGAGACTCGGAGACTTCGCAATACGCTTAGATTGCTTGAGTAATTGAAAAGAGATATCTTAAAGAGCAACTCAATATCTTAAAGAGCAACTCAGAGAACATTAAACTGAAACCCCTCTACATTTCCAGGTCGGACGGAAACGATAATTAAAGAGAGGTTTTGCCGAACGGATAGATATGGGAATTCGTTTTTTCCCCGATCCATAAAGGACTTAATAAAATGCTAAGTATAATTTCCATAGAGCATTTACTTCTTATGTGTAAATGGCCTAGCACTCCCCCCCCCCCCCACCATACGTATATTGAAGCGGCTTGATGGGTAGTATGTAGATGAATTTTTGGTTCGGTGAACTACGATTTCGGCTTTGAGCGTACTAGCATAATTGGAATGATCTTGTAGCCGCTTGGATAGCAGTTGTAAGCGTCAAGGAGAAAGAGAGTGGTTGAAACCTATGGAGTGAATGAGTTGGAGAAAGGGTGCTTCATTTTTGATTTAAGGCGATCGAGTTTAGGCGTGAGGCGTCCATCTTGATTCGCTCGAGCGGAGGGGAAAGGAGGTGAGAATAAAACACTCGCGGTTGGCGTGCTACGGTCCATTTAGGAGGAAGCCTTTCCGCGAGAGCTTTTCTTCTCTCACTACGAGGCGGCCCCGGGAAGATCTGTCCTCGTAAATTAAGTAGGCTTTTAGTTAATGGCTTTCCTTAACGCGGCCGAGGAGTTATCAATTTGAAAGAAGGATCTGATTGGAAAGTGAATTTATAGCTCTCTGTTCGGCGCTTTTGTGCCGCGAGAAATTCACCGATTTTTTTTGCGCGCTTTGACACCGGGAGTAAGGGGGATATTTATGCTCGCTTTTTCCACAGCCCTTCTTCAAAACATTGCGGGGTCCTCTCTCGGACACGAATAATTGCAAGGTAACTTAATGAGGGATGAATCGGAAAACTAAAGTTTCCCTGACTGTTAGTAAAGGGGTCGAATGCAACTACGTTTACCAATGCGCCTTAAAATGGTTTCAGCTTCACCTGCAGTGATGGAAAAATCGATTTAGATTAAAATCGAAAATGGAGTTTTAATAGTGAATGATCGAAGAAATCGATATCGAGCCATGAATTTCGAGTTTCGATTCAAACTCGATTTTTCGACTTCGATTTTGGCCATTTCGTTTTATATATGTGCAGCGTCACCACAGTAACACGAATACAGTTCTTCAAACCGGGTCATCAATATTGAAACACAACAACGGAAGCAGCAATGACGTCAAAATCAAACGTTGGAAAAAGCAAAAAATATCACAATTTCACTTCATATTAAATCTACATGTCGCTCAAGGTGCTTGATAAATCAATTTCGATAAAAATTGAAAATCGAATTTTAATAGTCCAAGATTGCGGAAATCGCGATTAAGCAAAAAACTTCGAGTTGAGATCCAAAGTCGCTTTTTCAACTTCGACTTTTGCCATTTCGTTTGACCTCTGCAGCGTCACCACCGGCCTATGATAGCGTAATCCATACCATGTGAAAGTTTTTTCTCTAAGGCCAGTAAAATGAGAAAGGTACGCCCTCGACCATCAAGAAAGCATCTCCATTAGATGATCTTTCTTAAAATTATTAGTGAAGCTAAATAGTTCCAGGCGGTGGTCCAAAAACTTTAATTGCTTGCATTTGTAATTAATTTTTTCTACTTATAATTCAAGTAAGCATTCTGAGTAGATATTTTTATAAAACTCAAATGTGAATGTAGATTATTTTTCGAATGAACAGGAAACATCTTTATGAAAACTCAATTAAAAGAACCGTCGTTTTTTCGATTAACGGTCCTTTCGGTTAAAAATGTAATTTTTGTCGAAAGGTCGAGCTTTTCATTTCGATTAAAAATCGATTGCTCGAAAAATCGAAATTTTTACCGACATTTTCCCATCACTATTCACGTGCTGGAGGGTTTAGTGCGACCGAGTATCATCAGGTCGGTGTAATCTTTTCACTGATTATTTTATCCAATTCGCTGACAGTCATCATTCATCTCCAACCTCAGTCTGAGTATAATAGTATCAGGTAACGTGGTACTCATCAAAATGTTTTTTTTCCTTCCCTATATTTCCATGTATCGCCTGGAATAATAGCATTATGACCTAGTCCCGGTTAATGAAAATTCGGTTACAACTGCGTATTCAAAACTACTATGGAGAACTCCAAAATTTTTGTAATTACTATATGAGGTAATAAACGCCGTTAAAAAAGCTCCGACTTATTCGAAAATTTAGACAATTAGAATACCACAAGATAACACGCAGCCCTAAATATTATCTACGATTGGTGATGGGAATTTGCGCCCTCATGTGATTTTATTTAATCTGAAAATATGTGATATTTAGACTTGGAAGCAATAAAGAAGAGAGTAGTCATCCCTTTAACACCGCGCTGACTTCAGTACTTTAGATCAGTGCTGGCCACTTTCATTACTTTTTCGCTATTTATCAACAACTAACCTTCGATACGAGGAGTAGGTGTTTGATATCATTTTAAAGAATGATTTTGTTTTAATTTTTTTCATTTTTTTTATTTAGAGGTTAGTACCACTTTGTTAAAAAATATTGTAAACTGCAATCTTTCAACATACGGATGTCGTAATATTACACCCGTAGCAAAAACCACAGGATATTACGCGGCGTAATATTACGCCATAGTACGCAAAGTGTTAATGCATCAGCAACATCGGACGAGAAATGACTGCATTCAGCCCCAGAATGAGAGTCCACCGACGAATCCAGAGGGAGCCGTCGCGTAAAATAGACTACGTTACACGTGATAGGAAACAATTTCGGCTTTCGTCGAGCGATTACACTCCGCGATAAATCTCGATTCGGAGGCGAAGGATTCCTTTGAATATCTCACGAACGAGGCAGAAATGAATAACGAGAGCGCGTATAACAGAGGACGAGGGTGATTTTGTGAGCCTCCTCTAAATTCACCCTCTGAATTCCACCCTGTATTTCTCTTTCTCTCTCAATTCGGCTGGGAGAGTGTGAAACTTGCGTGCTTTGAAGTGGTCAGAGACGAGAAGTGAGAAAGGGCCGCATAACAACAAGAATAGATAAACAAGAGTGGGAGGAGTTGGCAGACGGAAGGAATGAATGGGGAAATCTCTCTCTCTCTGGAAACACCGTGGCTATAACCAAGGGAAGGTGAGGTGTGGATCACGAGGGGAGAAAAAAAGGATGACGATTGCTTGGTAGATTTCTTGGTGCTCATTCAAATAATACTAAATACAATTTTAAGCCATTTTTCAACCGAGAATACAAGCTTTACCTCGGCCGTTTTACTTTATTTTTTTTAGGTCAGGAGAGTTATGATGGCAAAACTGTAAAAAGGGCGCGTGCATATGTACAGGAAAGAAAAGAAGAGATATTTATCAGATATTTATACGGACCAGAAAAGAAATTTATCTTTTCTTGTCTTGTCTGTAAAATCGTCTGGCCTCGGCATATTTTCCCGCTCATCTTTTGCCGTAAATTGCATGGTAAAGTGCCTCACAGAAAATTTTACCCTAGTATTCGGAATTTTATTAATGGCTAAAAGAATTAGAAATTTTCTAATTTAATTCATGCAAATTCAAAACTTAATTTGGTTTTTATTCAATACTCTGAGAAAATGTGACGAAACCCCCAAACATGAATATTTTTCCCACTAAACCTCTTTCGCTATTCGTTTTAATGAAATAAGCCTGATAATATATTTCATCTTTATTTTGTCTCTTGCTACTATAGTTAACCCCCGTGATCTGAGATAGGTTTTATTCTACACCTTTTCCATTCCACAAGGAACGTATGATGTAATGTCTGGTTTTTCTCTCGGCGAAAAATGGAAGCGAAGATTTCTCGGGTCTCACTCTGGGTATGAACATCCATATCTCCTTCCGACGTTTCGATGTACAACTCGCCCATCGTCCTCAGGAATTTAGGAGTCCAATGAATCAAGAGAAAATATAGACGAAAAATATTAACAGCCTTATTTTCCTATGTAAAACGAATAGCGACAGAGGGTTAGCGGAACACATATTCATATTTCCGGATTTCGTCTCATTTTCAGAGCGTGCTGAATGAAAACTCAATTAAATTTTGAGTTTATCTGGATAATATAGGGTCAAGTTGTATTTTGCTCAGCCCTTAATAGAATTCCGCGGGGTATCGGGATGGTATGGTGGCTAGAGCCTGTGCTGGCTTCCCATCTACATTTTTCCGGGTCCGGGTTTTTATCCCAGCAGTGGCAGAGATTTTTCAGAGGCTGCCCGATCCCTACTCGAGTGCTTTGCGGAGGGCACTTCAACTGCAACACTCCGGCTGTCGGATGGGACGTTAAACAGTAGTCTTCTAGGCGCCTTTTGCTAAGAATAGGCTAATGCCGACAACGAGTTTTTCTCCACCCTTCCCTCCCTAGCTTTTCCTCATGGCGCAAATGAGATTAGCTGTCGGTTGCCTCCTCCAAATACCATATCAAACCTGAATTCGGAAATTGAACTTTTAATAGTCATAGATCGATGTCGAGCCATGAATTTCGAGTTTCGATCAAAACTCGATTTTTCAACTTCGATTTTGGCGATTTCCTTTGATATCTGCAGCGTAACCACAGTAACACGAATACAGTTCTACAAACCGGATCGTCAATATTGAAACACAACAACAGAAGCAGCAATAACGTCAAAATAAAACATTGGAAAAAGCAAAACATATTACAATTTCACTTTATATTAAATCTGCATGTCGCACATAGTGCTTGATACATCGATTTCGATAAAAATTTAAAATCGAGTTTTAATTTTCAAAGATCTAGTAAATCAATTTCAAGCCCATAACTTCGATTTTTGATCCAAACTCGCTTTTTCAATTTCGACCTTGGCCATTTCGTTTGACCTCTGCATTGCCACCACCGGCCTATGATAGCGTAATCCATACCATGTGAAAGTCTTTTTCTCTAATGCCAGTAAAATTAGAAAGGCACGCCTTTGACCGTAAAGGAAGCATCTCCATCCGTTGATCTTTCTTAAATTTTTTTGTGAAGCTGAATATTTCCGTAGGTACGGCACAATATTTACCAACGAATCGTTGGATTCCTGAATCACTTAAGACGGTGGGCGAGTTGCATATCGAAACGTCGGCAGGGCCGGATTTACCGTAAGGTAAAATATGCTCGTGCCTAGGGGCGTCGGAGTCCAAGGGCTGCAGTTCATTCAGTTACAGCAGTCCGTAATGTTTTTATTTTTGAATTTACCCTTCTTTTTGTTGTATGAATTAAGGCTAGACATTATTTTGGAAAGGGTATTCATAAAGTGTTTTAGTTGCATAAAAGTTAAACTGTTTCATGTAGTTTTACTCCAATTTTATTATAATGTTACTACAATACAATTACAATGCTTTTATTTAATTGAATTTTCTATGTTTTCTCTGCGTAAAAATTCAAGCATAAACTTATACTGTCAGCCATATATCTGTATATTCCTTTCTTCCGAACCTTACCTCATGCGAGTGACTATGCCTCATCATAAAAATCGGGGAGGGGGGTGCTTAAGTGAGGAGGGACGCTCAATGGAGAGGTGCATACAGCGTAAATTCGGGTAAATTCGGCCCTGAACGTCGGAAGGATACATGGAGGACCATACCCGGTGTGGGACCCGAAAAGTGTTCACTACCAGGGAACGTGTAACTCCCCCATTACTTCCCTCCGCCACCCTTCCCGTCTCAATCCTTTCCCACCTTCACCGTTCCCTCTGCAATTCCCCGCAAGCTCTCATTTTCTCTCGAGATCTATTTTCACACCGCCTCCCTTTCAGCGCGCCGGCGCCCCCGGCCAGTGGCCGTAAAAACGTGGCCCTTCCCTTCCAATTCTCACTCCACCTTCGGCTCGTCCCCGCCCACCTCTGCTCTTCTTCTTCTTCTTCCCGCTACTCCACGACACCCACTTCCCCCGAGTCCTTTCTCGCCACCGAACCCCCCCTCCCCTTCTACTCCTCTTCCCAAAGAGAGAGGCTCCGCCCCCTCTGGCGTACCTATCCGCGAAATGACGCAAGAATCGAATATGTTAAGAGTGGAAGCATTATCTCTCGCTCTACATTAATTGCCTTGAGGTCAGTCGTTACTCATTCAAGAGGGCTCATTCGCGCAAACTTTAAACTTCTCGCGTATACTTTGTGTTAAAAATTCCACTTTTTACATGAATTACCCAAAGAGAGTGAAGGAGTCGGATCTCAAAGAATGGAAGCATTATCTCTCGCTTCACATTAATTGCCTTGAGAAGGGTCGCTTCTTATTCAAGGGCTCGTGTTTCACTAATTTTAAACTAAAATAAGCGCATGTTTTTGTGTTAAAAATGCCACTTTTAACATTAATCCTACCCACAGAGGGTCAAGAAAAGTTACCTGATGAAAGGAATTTAAACAACAAATGAGAAAGGAACAAAAATGTTTCGTGGTGTGGGATCGCAGGTTAGTCGGGAGCAAACACCAAAAATCATTTGCCAGTAAGGGGCTTCATGTATCGATCGTTAAGATAAAGATATTTTGAAAGAAAGAAATATTCGCTCACCTACCTGCACAATCTTTTCCGCTTGCCGAATTATAGGGTCCGTAAAATAGTGTATTTTGACCTGTTTCTTGCTCTACGAGAAGTCGATGAGGGAACATTTTAAGTTAAAACGCATTTACGGAAAGGATATCGAGAAGTTACTGACGTCATTGGCTCCTAACGCACAATTACTCTGGACTATTTACCTTTTTTTTCCATTCCTCCGCTCCGACTCACTTTGGGCATGCGCAGAACATCAGTATTAGGAAATAAATAGGAAAAGATTATGAAGGCTCGCTGGAAATCTCTATCATCGCTTTCCAGCGATCGAATGGGTAACTGAATCAGAGATGATATGGCGTCACTGACTTTCACGGATATTATCTTTAATTCACGACTGAGTATCTGCACGGGGAATGATTATTTTCAGTGGCAAATTATTTTATAATCAATCATTCGAATTCATTAAGTAAACGTCGATTCCGGGGGGCAATGAAAACAAGATGCCGCGAGAAAAAAATCCTCTAGACAGAGAATCGAACGGCGACCCTTTGACTTTCCCGGATCACTGAGGAGATTACTACGCTACGCAGTTTCAGTGACGGCGTGGTTAATTCTTCGTTTGCTAAACTGGAAGAAGCGCTTTAGAATCCCACAAGGATGGGTATTTCACCACTTAGGGTAAAGTTATGCTTAACCAAAGAATTAAATTTTAGTTAATGATTGCCTTCTATATAATTATATGAGGTGCGATACATTTTAAAACAAATTTCATCTAGTCATAATACTAGGAGAATAAAGAACAATTTACAGATTAAATCGAATGTTGTGGAAGTAACAAAGTGTTTTTCATTACTAACAATTTACAGCTTCGTTCACTGATACCTAATTCAAAACAATGCCCAAAAAGCTGACATCATAGAGACTTCGAGACCTAAAGTGTAATGAAGTGTAATAAATACTTAAAAAATGCAGTCTTCAGTGCCAGAAAATGGACAAACTCTCCACAAAAATCTCATAAATCCCATTCTTGCAACCCACCACCATAGTCTGTCAAAATTATGGCATCAGACACTTCATATTGGAATTAAAAGCTACCATGTCGTCAGATAATAATCATTAACTACCGCAGGATTTTTATGAAATCATTTCAGGTTTAACGTGGTGGAAATTCAATATATCCATGATGAAATATAAACAACAATATTGAAAATCACATAGAGTGTCCAAACCATGGTGGGTAGTGGAGTTATATAGGTACCAAAGTGCGGATATTACCATATGTTTTTATTTTATCACGGACGCAGGATTCGCTTTGAAAACTTAATTTTCCTCATTTCCTTTGGAACGTACTAGTTATAGCGGGAAAGTATTAGCTCTGGTGCCTCTGGCCTGGAATGGCTCTTGGTACAACGCTTTTCAAGACTATAAAACGCGAAAACATTCCAGCTAACAAAGGCTTCCCTGTTTCATCTCCTTCCTACTCACACACGAGAAGTCACGTTGAATATTTTGACGTACCCTACTCAATGACTTTACGCCCCTTCTTTTCCGGGCCTCACTCTGAAAAACTTCCTATCATTCATTCATTCTTTCCATTCTACACCTTCGTGAGAACAGCACTTGGGCGAGCGATTCAAATCGTCCCGGTCTGGCAGCTACATAGTGAGCAAAATAAAGGACGAGGTTGGAGAGGAACGTGGAGAGGGGTGGAAACCGCAAATCCTCATGAACGATGGCGCTGACTGAGAGGAAACGGAGGCGTGGGAGGGAATATTCAGAATCGCCGAGGGAGACGAGGAAAAGAGATGGGGAAAGGAAGATGGGACAGGGTAGGCCCACTCGGAAGCCCAATGGGTGGCTAATCGGAGAAGGGGAAAATGAGGAAATGATAGAAAAAAACGCAGGGGTAGTATTAGAAAAATGTCGGTCATAAAAGAAACTTCGAGCAATCGATTTTTAATTGAAATGAAAAGCTCGAATTTTCAGTAAAAATGTAGATTTGAGCCGAAATATCAATTAATCGAAAATAATCGACGGTTAAAAAAAAACGGTTCATGCAAAAAGGCTATTCATTCCATTAGAAACTCAAAATACGCATTTGAGTGGTTGAAAAAAATCTCGAAAAATCTATCACGAAAGCATGATTGAATTATTAGTATTAAGAATTGATAAATGCACGCTCCTTAAAGTTTTGAGATCACGGCCAGATTTTCCAGGGAAGGGGAGCAATTTAATCGTTCGAGATTAGTTCCGGTGCGTAACTATGGGCTCACCCAATATTGATTTAATGTGCGTTCGGGATCGCTGTGTGAGGGAATCATTATCGAGGAGGTTCGGGTTGATATGGTGGCTCGAGTATTGGCTTCCCATTCCTTTGGGCCCGGGTTCAAATTCTGGAGACTTCAGAGATCGTACGATCTCTGAAATCCTGCAATTTTGAAGGAAATTCAAATGTAGCACTCCGTCCGTCGGATGGGACGCTAAGTTTCGGTCCACTTGGCACCTTTATTCAGCAATAGTCTAATGTCGACGCCGGGTTTCTCTCCTCTCTTCCCTTCCTTCCCTGTGGCGCAAAGGATCTAAGCTGTCGGTCTCCTCTTGCATGTACCTTCTTATCTATCATTCTCGAGCAAATTTAAGAACCCAACCCAAGCACAAGATTCCGGTCCTCCCATTGACAGTATATTAAAGAAAGATGTTCAACAAACACAAGCAGCTGCCGCTCTTTATTTCATCCACATCGACAACAACGTAAGGAAAAGTCCTGGACAATAACGAAGCGGGTAAGATGACGTAATCGGTTTCATAAATGGTAAGATGAGTCCTAGCTCTTCTACATCCAGGGGTGGCTCTAGGATTTTTCCTGGGGGGGCACAAGGATCTGACAGGTCTTCTCATATTTGAGATTAAAAACAAAATACAGCAATTACTATGGAAACTGTTCTCTTTATTTTGGTATGAAGGTTATAATATTAATATTAAATTAAACGGTTGAGGCTCCGTAATTCACAAAATAAAACGAATGTAATGATAACCGTATTAAAATTCTCGCTCTAAAATTAAAGTTGCTAAAAATTTTTTTTTGAGCAACTGGGGGCACGTGCCCCCGTTACTCCCACTAAATCCGCCAATGTCTACTTCTACATATACATAATACCCTGCCACGTCTAGGGTGTTTGGCATGGGTCGATCAATCATCAGCGTGCAGTAGGCAAGTGAATTGTGGCTCTTCATGGCACACAGGCGACTTGTAACGAAATTCACCGCAAAGGACGGCGGGCCAGATTGTTTTGCGAGCAGTTGCGAGAAAGACATGTTTTTTTCCCCGTGCAATTGTAATTTTTGCAGTTCCTAGCGAAAGGAATTACTCGATTACGGTATTCTGTTTTCACTCTTTTCTGAGATAATCTCAGAATATAACTCGTCATGTAAATAACCATGTCTGCGGTAGGTTTTTAAGATAATCTAGGGTTATTGCAAATAACTTATAACCATAATGACTACGTAGGGTAAGCTGAATCGAACTTGAGATGATGAGTTGCTGCATGATATGGCTGGAGTAATAGGGAAGCGAAAGAAGCGCACTGGAAATGTGATTTTTGTGTGTAAATTAAATTGTCTAGTTACTGATATTTTTCAAAATTTTTGTTGTTCCAAATTTTTAAATGTTTTCCTTCATTCTGATCAACCGGTTCTTGATTTTTTCTTTAAATTGACTATTTTTACCTCATTCCACATTTTAGAAAGCTACGTATTTTTCTGTATTTTAAAATAAAATATTTCTATCTTAACGTACTAATTTTATCTGTGCGTCATCTTACCCATGAGATGGAGTATGATGACTTAAAATTGCTCCCTAAATTTTTTATTTTATTTTGGTGAAATAGTTCTCGTAATTCATCTTAGGAATTCGTAAATAAGTTTCATTAAACATAAGGTTAAAAGGTTTCATTAAACAAATTGTCCTATCAAAGTTCAGAAATTTAAACCTCTAAATAAGCCGAGGAAAAAAATCTGAAGCTAAAGTTCGTCATCTTACCCCACTTTCCTACTCCTACCATTTTCCGTTATGCTTATATTCGAATCCGGACCCAGCTAGAAGATAGCATGATTCGTTCAGCGAGCGTCGCTCATCCTGGCTACTGCGGCGATAGGTATAACCCCTTTACATGGGAGGTGCATGAGGAGAGGAAGGGAAGGAATATCTGCAGTGCTTGTGGGAGGGACTTGGAAGAAGGGAGTGTGGGTGGCCTGGGGGAGGCTCTCCCGTGTGCCACACACCACGTGAGAAATGGCACAAAGAAAAGGCGAGAGGGAGGTGTCCAGTGGCAATCATTAAGGGATTCATTTGCATAATAAATGCCTGGTAATTATAGGCCACACGACGCCTTTTAAAGACCCTTAAGGCCGGCCGCATTCACGCCTTGAAAGGTAGGTAGATTCCCCCGCACAGGGAGGCAGGTGGACCTTGGGAACACGAGAGGGAGTAGTATTATTCGACGTATAAAACCATTGACACAGCCATTGAAATTGCGATTGCAGGAATCTCAAACATCCTTTATCTTATCATAATATAATTGCCTGTCATACGTCAATAGTTTACTCATTTTTGATGGCAATAGGGTCGCTCACTTAGATTCAAAATACCAATTTATGAAAATAATTCAGTAGAAAAAAACTTGAAGAAGAGAAAGAATTTTTGTATCTAAGTAGCCGAATTGCCCACGATAGACTAAGCAAAAAGTAGTCAGTAGAATAGCGCCAGCGAGAAGGACTTTCTACAAAAAGAAAAATCTTCTTACGACTGAGAACACAAGCATAGAAGTAAGGAAACAAATCGTCAGATGCTAAACATGGCGCTTGCTTCTCTGTGGAAGCGAGTCTCGGACGTTGACAGCAGCAGAGAAGTCAAGAGATGAAATGTGGTGCTACCATAGAATGTTGAAGATAAAATGGATCGACAATGTAAGTAATGTGGAAGTGCTGAGAAGAGTGAGAGAAAAGAGAAGTCTTCTAAAAACCTTTAGCAGATTATGGGACAATTTAGTAGGCCACATTATGAGACATGATGACGTAATGAAAACAACTGTAGACGGACAACAGGAAGGGAAGAAGGGTTAGGACGACCCCGAATGAGATAAAGAAGATATTCTCAAACATAGTGTATGATTCTCTTGTCTGCGCTTTGAAATTCAACGTCATGTTCAGAGAGGGAAGCTATTTTTTACAACACTGATTTCGTTTTAGATATCGCTAGTATCGGTGTATTGGTGACATCATCGTATACTCATGAGATGGTTATAAGTACTGATGTGTCGGACGTAATTGATCCTGAAATAAAATATTGGACATTACATATTTTTATTACTTTCTAGTTATTATACTTTCACACCTTACGATACTACTCAACATTTGTTTTCACTTCTTTTCATATAATCCAATCTATTAGAACATGACCTTGTCATCATTTGAGAAGTGAGAATAATTTTAATTTTAGCGAGGAATTATATTACTCAGATATGCCCTATTTTTAATGCCAGATTCCGTGTTGGGATTCGACTATTTTCCAACTGATATGGATGCATGAGGAGCACTCCTTACTACGCTCTAATAAAATTACCTGCTGCGTCGTAACCACAGGCGAAGTTTTGGGGGAACCTAGGGGAGCTCTCCCTCCCTCCCCCCAACTTAGGCGGTAATTTGTACGTGAAAAGTACGAAACCTGTAGAAATGCCAAATTATTTCGGCTTTACATGGTACTTGAAATGCTGTTTTTCGAGGATAATTAAAACAAATTTTCCAGGGGAACTCCCCGGGGACCCCCTCCATTTCACTGGGGATATTCAACAACCCTTGTACTCCTTGAAAAAAAGGATTGCTGACCCTCCCAACTTTTAACTCCGCCCATGGTCGTAAAGTTTTTTATCATGCCAAGTATGATTACATTTTTATTTTGATTTTAGAAATTAATGGATTTGTTTGGATTAAATTGGGCGCTTTATTGTCCCACTCCAAGCATCAAAACGTGTCTTCAACTCGTGCCCATGTAAAAGCCACACCTCCTACCTCCTTGTGTATCTACCCCCGACTTCCGCCGTTCTTCTCTAACCTTAAGAGCCCACCTTCTACTTCCTCACCACACTTTCTCGCACCCACCCGGTGGGGAAGTTTGCCGCAAGGGGGTGCCCAACCCTCTCCGGCTTCTTCCCTTTTGCTCCGCTCTTCCCCACCTGCGTCTTCATTAGCGTCTTGCTGACACCTTAACAAAATTCATGGCTCGCCTCGGAGAGAGAAAGAGAGAGAGAGAGAGGCGGCAATGCCAGAGGAAAGGACAGCTATGAAAGGTATTGCTCCTCCTCCTCCTGAGCCGCCGCTCCCCCAGGTATATTACCCATCTGGAGAGGGACCTTCCTTCCTTACCTTCCACCACCCTCCTTCCCCTTAGGCTCTACCTCCTCTCACTAAAAACAAAGTTGCAGTTGGCTCGTCGGATTGGCAATTTACATAATGTGAGTTCAACGAATGAAACAATATACGTTCTCCGTTGTTAATTTTGGGCATCGAATGATGAGAATGGATTTTCGATGCTCATCGTATATACATTTTCTTCGATTGTCGATTGCATAGATTTTTAGCTCAATAATTATTGATTTTTGAAAGCGCTAGATGGTCTTACAGTGGTGATGGCCGTCGACAACCGATTGGCAATTTACATAATGGAGATTTAATGGCTGAAACAATCCATGTTCTCCGTTTTCGATATTGGGCATCGAAAGTTGATTGTGGATTTTCGTAGATTCATCGATTTTTTTGTGTACACATTTTCGTCGATTCCTTTGATCTTTACTTGTCAATGGTTATTAATTTTTGAAAGTCCTCTATGTAATATCGATAGACCTAGAGTATATACTGATTTAGTTCGCATTTAGGACAAAATACAAATTATTACTATCTATATTATTGCTCAACCGTAAGTATTAGAGTCGCACAGAGAATGGCAGCCCGCATCTTCTCTCGCCGGACCTTAACCCGTCGAATTTTTATTATTCTTTCAAGCAGTCTTTCTCATATGTATAAAAATAATTTAAAATAAGTGAATGTAATGGCGAAACCATTCATTGCGGAGGATGGAGCTGAGTAATAGTACGTTGGGATTGTTAACGCTTCATCGGTTAGTTATATGTTCTGCGGACTGCAGTGAAAACATCGTGATATCTCACAGTTTTGTTTACTCGATACTTCCTTTGATGGAATTACGATCTTGTTAATCGACGTAGAAAAGGAAAAAAGGAACACAATCATTTAGGATTAATTCTAAATTATGCCCGGTAGGGCCACTCATTCCAGATAGATCGAAGGGTAGTAGCCAGACGAAATGTAGTCCACGTGATGGCTTCCTATAAAAAACACTGTTGGAATGGAAGTGGGAAACCCTTACCAACTATCTCTTCCCTGAAAACAAACCTGAGTATAACCAAATGATCCTTGGAATCTCATCGAACGGGACCCGTCCGCAAAGGGCGGGTGTCGTTCACGGCAGCGAGGTAGGCAAGGTCCTTCGGGTCGACAACATGCGAAATACTTGCAGATGATGAGAGAAAATTACGCAATTAAAACGGAGAATAAAGTATTTTAAATATCTATTGAAGAGTTTTATTGCCACGCACTGACTTGTGAGTCATGCTTTACGCATTCATTTTAGTGATATCTGGGAATAATATAGAAAAAAAATCCGTCTTGAAGACATTAACTAGAAATTCAATAATAAATTTTTAACGTGAACCCGAATGCGGCATAGCCTTGATGTGGTAGTTAGAGAGTAGTTAGAGGTCTGGTTTCAAATACGGGCGGCGGTGGTCGAGATTTTTTTCAGAGACTGCGCAACAAACTCCTTCCATGTGAGAAAAGATTATTATTTAAAATTCTAGGAAATAAGTTCTAATGTTTCCCTTAAATAAAAAAATTAACTCTAGCCTCACTGAAAACTGAATAAAATATCACAATATATTCCTGACTAAAAAATTGGGAGAAGGAAAACTTTTTTCATTTTTGCGCACTGAAACTTTTCAAGATCTCTTGCGCAGTTCTTAACGACCAAGTTAAAAATTAAATTAGTGAACTTTAAAACTTTTCTGTTGGGAATGTAACAAGAAAAGCACAGTGTAAAATGAATTGTAAAATATTTTTAATGAAACTAACGTTTTAAAGTAGTACCTTATATATTATTCGTATTCAAAAGAACTACTATATTGCTTACCACGACACAAGTTTGATAAGTCTTTTCATGCATTAACTAACCCAATAAAATGAAGTATAATTTTTTTAATACGGGTCTCTTCTCAATACATATAGCATTGTCATCAGGGAAAAGAGGCAAGTCCATGATAAAATATTAATAGTAAACGGTAATCTCCACACTTTAATATAGAGCTCCACCACCAACTGTGGTTTCGACACTATGTTGCTTACCTTGAAAATGACGTTGTGTGTCGAAACCATGGTCGGTAGAGGAGTTATATGTTAAAGTGTGGTGATATTAATGTTTATATATTATTATGGATATATTCCAGCACGTCGAGCCTGAAACGATTTTATTACGAAACGAAAAATTTTATAAACGAAAAATTTTATACGTAGACAGATAAAAGCAGTTCTACTTACAAGAAAGGTAGTCATACGTTTTTTCCACTTATTTGAAACTTTTTTTTGTATGTGCACTCAACAACCCAAGATTACCGCAAACATTAAATTCGACGAAATAAAAATTACGCGCGGCAATAATCATCTCACTAAAAGATGGGTATCGACACGCCTTCTCCAGCTCATCGGCTCCAAAATGATGGATGCCGACTCTCTCATTATTGGGTACCCGCGAGATTTTTTTAACAGCGGGCTGTTAGCTCCACGGTAGTGTGTAAGGCATGGGGGGGTAGTTATTGAGAGCGGGGATGGAAAGGCGAAAAAGCTTTTGGGTAGCACCGATGGGAGAACGTCGGAGGAGAGACCAACGCTTAACGTTTATAGGTCCACACGAATGGACCGCTCATTCGGCGTGAGGTTGGAGAGAGAGAAGGTGCCAGAACGGAAGGTATTAGGAGCGATTAAAAAACCTTCTCGTCGGCGCGAAATTGAGGGTCTCGCTTTTCTCCTCTTTAATATCTTCGCGGAAAGAGCGGATCTCTCTCGCAAAGCAATGGGACCGTGAAAAAAAATCGAACGAAACTCTCGACTTCACTCGCTCCGTCTGTTACGGGGTCGATCGCGAAGAATGTCGCGGGCTGTGACTGGAATTCAATCTCGGTGATACCGTTGGCCGGTACTTAGGGGAAAGGCTATACAGACGCACTCTAAGTATCTAGTGAAAAACTGCTTGAATGTAAAAATTAAACTGAACACTGCTTATGGAATAACATTTTGCACTAGAAATTACATTACCCGTAGAAAATTCGTAAAATACACAAGTATTGCAAAATAAAACTCCCCTCAATGCATCACAAACAAAGAACACAAATAAATAAACAAATAAGCTGCAGAAATGGCCAATAATGTGACTTTATACTGTAAAATTATATTACGTAACTCATACCTTATGACAGTATGTTTTCAAAATGAATCATAGAATCATCTCCACCGTAACAAACAATTTACATTGGTGATGATAAAGTTTTTAGAACCTCAATTCGGACTGCTGAAAAAAATACATCAAATGTAAACTATGTATTATAGTTGTAACCTTTCCAGGGTTTTAGTTATTTATTTAGTACCATATACAGCACTAAGGCCTTTTACACTAGGCCCTATATATTTCTTTACATTGGGTTACATAAAAATGATAAATTATGTGAATATGATTAAAACAAGTATAAAAATAACAATTATTACAACTATCGGGAATAATCTCTAAAATAAATATTGTTTTTGAGTTAATTTTCTAAGCATCAAAAATGTTGTATAATCTGGTTTATCTGACAATTGCTCCTGCTCTTTCAGGAGAATGTTTCCGACGGTAAAGGTCCGGATCTCAGGTCTTGATCCAGAGGCATCCTACATACTGTTCCTGGACGTCGTACCCGTCGATGACAAGCGCTATCGATACGTCTACCACAGGTAAGCTGTCACCTAAACCTTTTATTTTACAGCTGTTTTGAAGTAATATTTTTACTGACTGTAAGATAATCAGAACGCCTTGAGATTTTTTATCACCACTTGACTTAGTCTTTATTAAGATAGATATTTACCTAATATTTCGCAAAGATGAATACCTATGAAGAGGCTATATCAGACTGCCAATTTGAGGCTGAAAGATGAATGACAATTTGAAAACAAAATGGCGCGATGCTTCTCGCAATGAAATAGGGATATACTCTAAACTGGATTTGGAGGAGAGGCGGTCTTGGTTTGACAGTCATGGCTCTAATTTTTTATTATAATAAAGCGATTGAAGATGAAAACTTTATATCACGCATGGCAACATGATTATGTAAAATATCACAAAAAAAATTAAGACAATAGAAAAAGAATTTCTCACATTAATGTGAAGTTCTCTCTTTTTTACCATATCCTGAAACTAAGAATTTGTCCTGAATGAAAGAACTTGGTTTAGGAAACCATTTTAGAGACCATTATATGTCACTATGCTCATCTCACTTTAATCGAATCTAATTTTTTTGCTCTAAGTGCTCATGTAACTATTCCTTGCCGTGTCAATGTTTTGCTCTTCTCCCTCACCACATGCCGCCTTTCTCGCATCCCATCTTGCTCTTTGCCACCCCTATTCAGCAATTACTAAACCCCGAAGGATTCGGACAAGTGGCGGAAAACATTCGTAACCTCGTCGGGTCCTTCAAAGGGAGATGGGGGAGCAGTACTGCCTTGCTCCGCTGCCGCGGTCGTTTCCGAGGACGCGGCCGCCGCCGTAATAAACGCCTTCCCTGGCTCATTCCATTTCGTGGAGGCGTTACCGAGGGTAACTAAGCCCCTTCACTTGTGACGCTTTGCCGTCTTCGTGCGAAGCACTCGGGCGGTGGGGCAGCAACGCTGCTTCCAATTTCCCAATGTCATCCGTCTCCTTTTCTCAAAGGTGAAGAACGAATAGTACTTATCCGTGAAATAGTAAGAGACTCTCCAGTTAGAAGTGCTGCATCTCGATAGCTAATTCATAAATACCAATTAAATGAAAAAAATCATAAGAAAATGTGTCTTCGTATGTAAAAATAACTTTAGCGTTTCTTCTACGCATCAATAGTTTTTTTACTCGGTTTTACAATAAATAACTCTGTGATAATAATGCGAAGTGAGATTTGTCACCTTAACCCGAAGGAACGAGAGTGTGAAAATTATTCAAAAAATTAGGTTCATCCAAAACAAATACACATTTCACTGTATGGTGTACACAGTCATCACAACAACGCCCTCAGTGGCAGATATAGGTGTAATATCAGATCAGGTAAAAATATCTAACTTATTTGCAAAAAATATACCTAGAAAACGATTCTGTCACGGGCAGTGCCAATTTTCTGACGACTCTCTTCGCTTGGGCAATGACTAACGTTGAAGTCTCGCAATAAGATCTTTCCTCTCATCGTTTCCACTGCCACACAAATACAGTCCTTCAAACCGGATTGTCAATATTGATACACAGAAAAGGAAGTAGCAGAAAACTAACCATTTCTAACGCTAACTGGTTAATCATTTCTCAACTTATCGGAAATAAAGCTCAGTAAGTGTGAAGACAATCAATTTAATATGCCTAAGAAAAATAATAATTTCGTACAAGTTATATTGATACCGTCGACTTAAATTGTTGTTTCTCTTTAGCAATTTCATTGATGCCAATGAAAAACTCTATTAACAAAAGAATATTTAGGTAATAGTTATTTTTAAGTTTAGATGGCAATTATTAAGCGTATTTTTACATAAAGGTTTGCACCAGAAAAACAGCCGTGATTATTGTCGAACAGGAATAATTGTTCTAATTTCAACACTAAATTTTCTATAATTTCCTAGTATCTGAGGTGAGGGATTGTAGCTAGTGCAAAAAAATCCTATTGCCGAAGGAAGAAAATGATTTCACAATGACGAAATCGATTCATAAAAATTCTTGCTACAGAAACTGTTATTCATCCTGTTGAAATTCTAATCGTCACCATATTTTTGTACTGAAGAAGAATATTGGAGTAAATATGGTCATAAATAATCGCTAATTTTAACCAGATTTGGCTTTCTTTTTTATTTCCTAATTTTAATTTTACGCTTTCACACAAATACTTGCATGTGATACTTTAACGTTTTTGTCCACAGTTGACCCTTTTTCGTAAGTGCGGGGATTGTTTCCAATTTTCCGACGACTCTCTTTGTTTGGGCAATGACTAGCGTTTAAGTCTCTCAGTATTTCCTTTCGTCACATCATTTCAACTGTATCACGAATAGAGTACTTCAAACCACATTGAAACACAACAAAGGAAGCAGCATTAACTTCGAAATTAAGCGTTGGAAAAATCAAAACATATTACAATATCACGTTATATTAAATTTCCAAGTTCTACTCCAGCTTGTAGAAAAATATTTGGCTCATGTGTGACCTCTTCGTTACTTCCATTTTTGATATGAACGAGAATAATTTCCGGAATACAACTCAAACTCATCCAGCAGTATTGTGCAGAAATATTGAGAAAGCAACAAAGGTAAACAAACTAACCTTTCTCAGAAGGAATACGCCTTTGGATTAAAGGTACAATTACCGGTGTAATTCGGTGGAAATCTTTGATATTTAACATACTGAAAATGACATTATTTGCCGAAACGTAGGTAGGTAGAAATAAAGAAGAGTGGAAATAGACATGTGCTTTCATTATGTGAAATATGCCTTTCCATCGCAGGAACCAAATATATTTAAGACAGCACAAAATCATCATTAAAATACTAAGGATTTAGCTTATATTTAACAAACGGAAGGGAGCGAAATGGTATAGTCCAAAATGTACAAGGAGATAAAACATTGTCCATATTATGAAAATAGGAATATGATAGCAGTAGCACAGGGAAATATCTCTGTATTCCAGCGGCAGATGCGGATTCAGACGCACATCAATGTGATGCTCCATTCCAGTTCAAATAAAAAGTTGTTGGAATAGAAATCTGAAAAATATGGACTATCAGAGACACGAATCTGCTGATCTAGATTCAAATTCCATCAATCATGCATCGCTACTTCATAAAATTGCAAATTGGTATTTGTAATTATTGTATTATTAAAATTTTCAATCCCTTGATCTTTCAAAGAAAAGGAATCCACCACCATTTTTTCGTACATCTCCCTCACAAATCAATCGCTTTCCAGTAATTTCCACATCAATACGCGGAGATACGCTAACTTATCATTCAGCATAAACCTTATTATTATCTTCTAATTCTCTGTCTAACATATGTGCCTCTACAACAACGGGAATTTTACTAGTGTTACCACATTCACCGCGTGAAACATGGAATACGACATGAAATAAGTACAACGACACAGTGGGGAGAAAATGCATCAAAAAAAGATATCCATGAATTTATGACGTTGTTGAGGGGATATACGAGGGTCATCCGGAAAATAAGTTCCGTTTTTCTTTTTTAAATCGAGTTTTTATTGAAAAAAATTCAAACTTGCAGGAAACGTTTTTGACAATATGCATTATTTTTCCACATAATCTCCAAAGACCTCGATACACTTCGTATACGGAGAAATCAGCTTTGAAATCCCCTCCTCATAGAAGCTTCCCGCCACCACCTTGGTCCAGTTGGTGACTGCTTCTTTCACTTCCTCGTCACTTGTGAAACGTTCTCCGGCTAATCCCTCCTTCATTTTGGTGAACAGATGAAAGTCTGAAGGGGCCAAGTCGGGACTGTAAGGTGAATGGGTCAGAACATCCCAACCGAACTGATCCAAAAGTTCCGTAGTGGATCGAGCGACGTGAGGCCTTGCGTTGTCGTGGAGAAGGCACACACCAGAGGTCAGCATTCCTCTTCTCTTGTTTTGGATTGCTCGACGAAGCTTCTTCAGAGTCTCACAATACCGGGAGGCGTTAATTGTTTCTCCTTGAGGCAAGAAATAAATCAGGAGTATCCGTTTTTGGTCTCAGAAAACAGAGGTCATGATCTTCCTGGTGGACTTGACAACTTTGAATTTTTTCGCACTTGGGGAGGTGGTGTGTTTCCACTGTATGGATTGTCTTTTGTTCTCTGGGGTATAGTGTGATACCCAGGTTTCATCTCCAGTGACTATGGACTTGAGAAAAGGATCCCCTTCCATTCTGTAGCAGCCCAAAAATTCACGAGCTGCAGCCTCTCGTTGTGACTTGTGTTCGGGCGTCAGCTCTTTCGGAACCCATCGGGCGCAAACTTTTCGAAAATCGAGTTTATCTGAGACAATCTCATGAATAAAGGATCGTGAGATCTCAGGGAAACACTCATGAAATTCGTCCACAGTGGAACGGCGATCTCCGCGTACAGCACTGTCGACTTTTGCCACAAGTTGGTCCGTGACAACTGAGGGTCTGCCTCTTCCACTTTCGTCCTCAAGTGAATGTCTTCCCGCCTTAAATTCACGAACCCATCTCCTCACCATTGATTCACTCATTACACCCTCTCCATACACAGAAAGAAGCTGTTAATGAATTTCAACCGATTTGAAACCACGGGCATGAAGAAATTGAATCACTCCGCGCACAACAACTCGAGACGGAACAGGCACCTCGGTGCCTGTTCCGTCGTATTAGTTCCAGTGGACGAAAAACTGCTCCTATTTATTGTATGTGGAGGTAGATGAAAAAACAGTTGTAAATTTTAAATAAAAATATTTTCAATTTTGACATTCACTTATACCTTAACCTTATCCGACAAATTTAAAATTAAACGCTTTTATACAAGATAACACGTGACGTGGACTTGTAGGCAGGACGGGCAAGTGTCAATTCTCCCAACCTACGTGCATATCTCTCGCGTGGGCCATTACAATCAGTCAACTCACGTCCAACCATAAAAGTGACCCATATTGCTTGTTTTCCCGGTCATAGGTCGTCCCAACGCCTCATCGCACCGCCCCTAATGCATGCACAAGATCACACACTTGGGCGATATAGAGGGATTACAAATTGGTCTTTTCGAAACTTCTACTTGAAAAAAATCGAGAAACATTTTTTTCACGCTCTTACAGGGAAGAGAAAAATTGTGTTACGAAATTTGAACCCTGGATAGCTGATGCCATTAGGTATCAAAATTAATGATGATGTTTATTTCGAAAACGTACCATTTTAAACTACAGAAACTTTGAGCCAAGCGCTGCTATTGGCCATGAGTTTTCCCTGTTAACCACTGCTTTGGACAACTCATTACCTACTTCAAATGCTTTGCCTGCCAATGTTTATTTACACTGTGTAACATTTTATATAAAACAAGTTACATATAACATGTTTTACGAGAGATATACAAATCCTTGTAACTTGTTACATGTAACATTGTGTTTAAAAATAAACGTTCGTGTTATACAACAAGTTTTTGGTTTCCCGCATCTAACTTGTTTTATATAACATGTTACATAGGTAGTGTAAACGCACCTTGAGATCGCGATGAATGAAAAGCATCCGGCAACAGAGCAAACTCGCGGGCAATTGGAGTACTTTGCTCAAAGATGTTGTGGTCTAAAAATGGCTCGTTATCAGCCTATACATCGTCAGTAATTAATTATTGGTTCCTACTGGCATCAGCTATCCAGGGTTAAAATTTTTGACGCAATTTTTCTCTACCCTGTATATTAATTAGGTTTGGTATTTCATACAGATTTGGCTTAGAAAACGAATCGTCTTTGAAATAATTAAAATAATTAATTGGAAGAAACGATGAAGTAATATTTTTATATGAATCAGGTACAAGCCTTTTACTTAAAATTTCAATTACTTCTATACCTTAGCATTATGCCCCAAGCTTATGGTCTATTTTCAAAATATTTATCTCCCTGGAATCGATGGAATCGAAATCGACTTCTCCAATTCTGTGACCGAGAATCGATGGAATCGAAAATCGACGTTTGGAATCGACTCATCCTTAATTCTAAGAAAACTACAATTTAGACACATTCGGTTAGAGAACATGTTGCTCCGTGTACTAATCCATGAAAGAGTTAAGAACATGAAGGCAAAGCATGCTTTTTGTCGGAAAACTAAGTAGGAGAAGAGGAGGGGGCGAGGGAAAAGTAGCGCAGCACATATGCACACGGCTCCTGCCACTTCCCCTATCGCCTCACCTCCACTCTACGACAGAGCAGTATTTAATGCAACGGAAGGAGTGAAAGAGTTACGTTTCTCTCTGGCAACCACCAAACCCGAAACCCATCCCGGAACACTTTTATTACCCTTCCACTAACTCAACCGCCTTCGCCTCGCTCCTACCCGACTTCCCTCCCTACACACCTTCGCTGAGAGACTTTCCTCATCCCCCAACTCCACTTCCCCAACTCCCCAGTGTGCCCATCACCCAAGGCATGAGCATAGTAGGTGGGTGACGCGGCAACCGCACTAGCTTCCGGAGAGGAGCGGAAATAGTGCACTGGGATGAATATGACTAGTTGTGGAAAAATAGTCCTTAACACTTGGCTTGCTATGGGCATAATATTACGCCACGCGAAATCCTTTTGCTACGAGTGTGATATTACCCCATCCGTCTTTTTTGAAAAATTATAGTTAGCCATTTTTTTAACAAAGTGGTACTAAACTCTAAACAAAAAATTGAACAAAAAAACAAAAGTCAAATTCATTCTTTATAATGAATCTAATTGCGCATTTCTCGCATCTAAGGTTGACTGTTAAGAAATAGCACAGAAGTAATTAAAATATTACGCCACGTAAAAAGGTTCGATTTTGCTACGGGCGTAATATTACTCCATCCGTCTTTTGAAATTCGTCATTTTCCTTTGTTTTTTAACAAAGTGTTCAACCTCTAAATAAACAAATGAAAAAAAAACAAAAGCAAAATTCACTCTTTAAAATGATACCAAATCTTATTTCTCGTATCAAAGGTTATTTGTTAAGAAATGACACAAAAGTAATGTAAAATGCCTGCACTGGGGTACGGATATACAGTACTAAGATCAGCACGGTAAGTGTTAAAAGGAAGCGTCACTCTCGCTGGAGCGGCCTTTTTTGTTATGGAATTACTTGATTAAAATTTGCGCTGCCGTCACGAAACTTTCAAGATGTATGGACTGGTACCTGAGGAAAATTTCACATTTAATAGCACGAATCGACGTCAAAAGACTTTCCTCTGCATTTTGAATATGAAGCTTTTGTGAGTGGCGCACAATAAGTTTTAAATCCACTTTGCTTCTACCTGGTTGTGACTTAAGAGTGCTTGTCTGTCATTTTTCAATTTTCCTTCAATGGTGAAACTTTAAAACTTTTTCTATGCAAGGCAATTCCATGAGAAAAAAGCCTAAGTACGCTCACTTAAATACCGCCTCAATGATGAATGAATTTCTCCATATCGTTTTTAGTGCTCAGTTCTATGACTACGGTAAAAGGTTTTTATTTACGATTTTGTTCAATATTTTCGCGATTTTTGATAAAATTAATTAATAAAAAACACAGAGCTCAATCGCAAAATTTACATCTAACGATTAGACGTTTTTAGATATATTATTCTTTACATGAATAATATTTTTATCTCTTCATTTATTTGTAAATTAGATGACTTTTTCATCACTTTTGTGGCAAGAATCTAATTTACTTCCCATTAGGAAGTTGAATTATAAGCTGGCGCAGTTATAAGTGATGGTGTGTACGAATTTTTCATTTCATACGAGATGTTTCTTGTGAGATGATGCACGCTTAAATAGGATATTATGGAGGCAACTTGAAAAGTTAGTCTCAGAATACACGTCTGGTTGGCATTACGAGAAGAAAAGGCTCATAAAAACGAAGGTCCTCAGCCTCTAAAGCAAGGTTACAAGAATGGGATAAGTGGATGTCAGAGAGTATTCACGGTCGGAGATTTGTCAGTTATTTTATGTTTCAGATATTAGGAGCCAAAACGTTGCAGGTACTTGAGTTAAAAAATATCGCATACTCAGAATCTCACGAAAAAATCCTCCATTTTCTCAGGTGGTTTCTTAGTATTGCGCAGTAGACATATTGACTTCACCACGTGAATCGAGATTAATAACATAAAAAATTTCTCTTCCAGAATTCCTCAACTTTTCTAAAAGATATAAGTTAAAATTTCTCTCAATTTGGTTCACATAAAAGGGCCCAATTTCGAAGTTCTACGAGTGACTTATTAAAATAATTAACTCAATCTAGGGAAAATAATTACAGAGAAGCCAACGAGGCATAGATGCGGGCTAAGAGAAATAAGGAAAGATCACAAATGTTAAACTGAGTATTACACGGAGACCATAATTGAGATTAATTGATATTCTCGGAACAGAATCAACATGAATCTCACAGAAAGAAACAAAAACTCGCGATGAATCTATGATCCGAAATGAAACGTTTATAGCTATAAGTCACCGATCCTCATTCTCCCACCACTTAAAAATCCACGCTAACTAAAAGAGTTTAATCCTTTGAGGAAACTGGACCATTTTAGTAACGTAATGGATCCAGACAAATATTTGAACTGGGAAATATTTGTGACTGCTGGAATCCGCTTCTTTAATTAGGCCTTGTACAATTTCCTCCTATATTTCAACATATTTTACCTCTCTTCTTGCAAGTATTTCATCAATTTTTCAATTTTAGTAGATACATAGGAAAATTTTATGTGGCTGATGACTGAAAATTTAGTTTTATCACCAAATAATTTTCATTATCAAGAATAAAACGTATACCTCGGCAGCAAAACAGGCGAAGGATTACAATTAAAAAAAGAGGTTCCGAAGAAATATTTCAGTTGAAGTAGGTTAATAAGAAATACTTCCGTGTTAGGCATTCCAATATCAACTATTAAATACGATTATATGATATTTTCCATCCCCCAAAAATAATTAACTTTAAAAATCACTGAGCGCATCTTAGTGATGGTCTAACGTGTAATTGACTACTACGCTAATGGTTAAGTAAAGTAAATATTTTAATTCCAGTCGGATCGGAAACTACAATTTTTGACTAACGTCATACATTTGGCCGTAGATTAGATGGATCACTTAGTCATTATTTTATGAATAACGAACTACGTCCTGGGAATAGAAAACGTAACACTTCAATAACTCTTCAACGAATGTTTTGCCACAAAACCAAAAAGGTAAAGACAGGAAAGATTATGAATCACAAGTCCTCTTAAAGAGAAAACCATTGGAAGATGTGCAAATAAAGTGGATACACATGTATGATATCGTTTAATCAACACGTTCATGACAAGGGGAGGAGCGGTGATGAGACATTCATGTTAGTTTAGCAGTTCCGTTCTGCGATATCCCTCATCTGTCTCGTAATTATTACATGATATTAGTCTTAATCATGCAATTGAGGTCAAAGTCATTGTTTTTCTCATTCAAAATATGTTAAACTATTTTATCACCGTGTAATAATTGAGGAGAAAAATGTTGCTTTCAACTTCAATTACTCGGCACTTGCGTTATCTTTTTCATTAGAACATGTACCCAAGGACGAGGTGTCATCCGTACAAATTTGAGCGCTAATCACCAATCTCGAACCTTTAGATTTGGAGGCGGACCTCGCATTCATTGATAAGAATCTGAGCTCTGCGGGGAAATTAAATTGAATCTCGTCACCATTACCTCCAAGTACTTGATAAATCTCAGCATTTTATAATGATTTCGAGAAGATTGGCGCCAATCGGCCGAAAATAATTTCATTGAAAGCAGATAATCTTGTTTCAAAAGTGACATTCAAATCACAGTAGGTAATAGATTCTTATCGGAACAAAACCGTGAGAATTTATCTTCCGTAAAACGATTCAATTTAATTAAGAGTGATAAAAGAGAAAAGAATAAGGGAATTGTTTTTTTTTAGAAAAAATAGACAATGCTGCTGAACCTATCATCATAAAATGTCCAAGCAAGTTTTTTCGTGGCAGAAAAAAAGAACCAGGAAAACAGGCAAGAATACAATCGATAAAAATCTTAAGATTCTCATTTATATTCCTTTAAGAACAAGAAAAAAAGCTGATGGGTGTTCAACTACTAACAATAAAAAAGGAAAGGTACCTTGAGACATATTTGTGATGTAATTTCCAGCAACATGGACAATTATTTTATCGGTTCTCATGCTATCTTTACATCTCTACCCAGAGAGCAGCTTGAACGCACTTGCATTTGTTTTAAGTTCACTAGACCTGACAGAAGCACACTTAAAATTAGGGACAAAAGTTTTAAAAAACTCAGCGTGAAATAAAATATTTTAGGTATCTACAACTGAAATTCATTTCAAAACTATTGAATGCAAGGAGAGTATCCATAACACGACATCAAAATATAGGGAATTGAAACGAGAAGAATGATCCGCGGTGCTGAATTGGAATATGACGCCAATAACCTGGAGATTGGATGTTCAATCCATTGATTTCAGCCTAACTATCACCTTAATGTCCAATTTTTACGGCAATAGTTGTCATGAAACTGGTAATCTCTTGTGGAGTCCAGCGGATCTCTTCACCCGTGATATTGTATGGCTGGACCACTTTGCTCAACCTATTTACATCAACGAGAC
Organism: Ischnura elegans; assembly: GCF_921293095.1. Lineage (NCBI taxonomy): Eukaryota > Metazoa > Arthropoda > Insecta > Odonata > Coenagrionidae > Ischnura > Ischnura elegans. The sequence goes on from NC_060250.1 coordinate 70,488,343, forward strand.
ACAATCACTGCTGAATTTATACCTTAATACTTCTCCTTGATGGGTGAAAATATCAAAACAAATCCACTTTTATATTAGGAGTGATATGGTTTAAATAAAAAAGAGAACAGTTCAAGAAGACATGTTTTGATGACGATGTTATGATGGTAGATGATGACGATTTTATTAATGTAGCACAGGAGATGTTTTTGTGTTTTAATAGCCTTTTTTGTAGTCTTATTTATCAAAAGACTTTAGGAAGATTAAGATCAGGGAATTGAAGGAACTATGCTGGGGAAATGGAGAAAAGGAGAGCTGTAGAATAGCAATATGTATTAGGATTCCAATTCTGAATGAATACTCAAAATGCTGGCTCTGACGTTGTGTTGCTGTAAAAAAAATTGTCTCGTGCGTTTGTGTGAGTTTGTCTAACTAACAAGGGGAGACCACGTACCTTGCTTCGCCTTTTTCATTGCCATATTTTTTATGGCATTCGAAATACCGAGCGTATTTCGGAACTGGTGGTGGTATAATCTAATGGGCCTTAATTTGCCTGTGATTAGTTATTTTCCATGCGGTACTTGTAACATGTCTTAAATTATTCCAAAGTATCTGTCCATTATACATGCGTGTCAGTTGGTGTAGTGGTTGGCATCGTTAACTCCTACGGCGAGGACCAGGGTACAAGGGCTCCATCATGTCGGTATATTTTATTTTGGAACAATATAACGCTCGTTAACAGTATCTCGAGAAAAATATTTAATTACAGCCAAACTAGGGCCCACTCAATGAAATCACTACCAGTTCTGAGACTAGTTCCGTATTCCGAATGCCATACAGAATATGGTATTGAAAAAGGTTTGCCAAGGTACGTGGTCCCCCTTCTTAATCTTTTCTTACGTCGCTGCAAACTAAAAAAAACTTTGAACTTATATGTATCGTGTAAAGAAATAAGGAGTCTCTAAGTTAAGTGTTTGTCGGTCTTTCAATATTGCAAGGGACATTTCTCCTCTAGCAAATAAAACTCCGCTTATCCTTTTAAATTCAAATGTGTTTTTTTTCGTCCTCGCAGTTCGCAGTGGATGGTGGCTGGCCCAGGGGATCCTCCGTCCTCGCCCTCCCAAACGCGGACCACTCCCTCTCCGTCTACCTCGAATAATCGCCCACCTTCCCACTCCCCCGTGCCCCAATACTCCTCCTCATCGGGGACTCCCGCCGCCGAAAGCCTCGCGGCCCCACCGGCAGCGCCGTCGAGTGCCGCGGCGACCGGCTCCACCGCAGGGGCAACTACCTCCCGGACGGCTCGCCTTTTCGTGCACCCAGACTCACCGGCGCCGGGCCAGCTTTGGATGGCTCAAGGGGTCGTCTCCTTTGACAAACTCAAGCTCACCAACAACCGGAGGCCGCTGGTGCGTGGACAGGTCAGTTATAGAGGGTGAATACTATTCTACGAGGAAATATATACATATGTAAAATAGTGCGAATGTAGCCTGCACTGGAACCAAAATCTGAGAGCAATGATGAAACCCCGACTTTAGAATGGTTTTGGGAAATACTCAAACTCCCTTTCTTCGTAAGCATAAAATTTATTGGAATTATAATCACAAATTGAATTATACACCATGAAAAAAAAACAATATCATCGTAATCAACCAATCATCCCATCAGATAGAATCATGAGATGTATAGGTTTCTGGCAATTCAATCTTTTACCCATGCGCATAAACCAATGCGCACTCTAGCATATCGTCCTTGTTTATAGGCATGTCCATAATTCGGAAAAAATATAAACTAGCGCGATTTTCAGCTTCTGTGCGCCTGAACATGATTGGAATGACAATCGCTGAGATAATGTGATGGGACTGACTGGTTGAGTATGACAACAGTGCTTGTTCTCATGGAGTATATTTCGATTGTAAATTTTCATTCCGAACATTTGGTACTCGAGGAGAGAGGGAAGTTTGTAGAATTTTATACATCTATTTTTAAGTATTTTATTGGCTAACTTTTTCAATTCCCCATGGTAATAATAAGAATAATAATAATAGATTTATTGGTCGTTAAGTAAATAATTTACACTTGACCTCGTCAGTTCAGTGTTACATACATATAATTGCAGTTTGCATACTTAAATAAAGAACAGGATTATTCAGAAAACAATATCTGCTTCGTATCCTGAGTAAAAAACTCATTTACGGAGTACAGTGCTTTAGATGCTAACCAGGAGTGTACAACAGATTTAAATTTAGTACTGTCGCTTCCTCTTGCAGACGCAGGTAAGTGATTGAAGAGCTTAATACCCATGTTTGAGAAGGGATTTTGTGTTATATTTAGTCTCATTTGACCTGCAAATAGGTGATTCTTTCTTCTAGTGTCGTGGTCATGTATGTCGGATCTAATTGTGAAAGACTCGGGATTGTCTTTCGTATGTACAAGTACTCTATATACAAACAGACTGTAGACTGTATGTTCAGTTTCCTGAATAATGGCCTACTATGTTCAGTAGAGGGAGAATGAGTTATTATTCTTATGGCTTTTTTCTGTAACTGAAAAACAGGTTTTGTAGCTGGGGCATTACCCCAGATCTCTAGCCCATAACTCAAGTGACTGTTGAAAAGAGCATAGTAAATGGACTTGAGATGTTCTGAGGGGATTAGGAAGCTTAGCTTCCTCAGTACGTACAGCAGAAGTTGGTGGTCCAACAAGTTGGTGGTCCAATGATTGCCTCACAATCATCTTATGGTTAACGTGCAGCCACCTTGAGACCTCTTGTATATGTTTTCTGTGAGGTTCACGCCAATTATTCATCATTCCTACGTCAGATATACTAATTTTAGTGACCGTCTCAAAAAAAATCAATTTCTATGACAAAATATCTTTCATTATAATTCTCACTTGCACCAGTTTTTCAAGATGTATTTTAAAATAAATTATTCCAGATCGCTGACAACTTGCTACATCCTTATTTTTATAACAACTCATTAAAATATATACATATTGTACTTATTTATTCACCCTAAAATAGATAAAATACCTTGAAATTGGACACTTGAATTATTCCTAATTTTATAATCGAATCTATTTAATTAATGTTAAATTATACGTCAAACCACCGAGTGCAATTTCTCAGATTGAGCAGAATGATGTTATATCAATCAACGAAATTAAAATCTTGTATTAAAATAGTTGCCAAAGTGGGAAAATAAATCAAACGTACAATTAACCCTGAAACTATCCCGGATGAAATGCTATTCCATAGATCATCTCTTTTTGTCCACCTTTTCTCTAGTTTTTTTCCCCGTTTACGTTATACCTTCCTTCTCTGTGTCACTGCTGATCTATATGGATCACGAGAAACATCTCAAGACAGCACGCAGACAAGACACATGGCATCTGCCACGCGAGCTACTCTATAATGGCTATGATTAGCTTTGCCTTGCAATCGGCGACGATCTTTTCCCCCTCTGGCTCACAAATCCAACACACTCTCCCCTTCCACAGTTTTCCGTTCATATGTATTACAACCATTCAAAAGCAGAAAAAATTTCACAGCTCTCAACGAGCTCATTCCATACTCAGGCCAGCCGATGCTTCCACTTGAGGTTAAGCGTTTAGCCTTCCGTCTCAGTTTTTTTTTTTTTTTAATTTTGAGAACATCTTCCCTCGTCAAGGTTGAACCCGGTTGGTGCGGAACAGATGACGCTAACGGGGAACCAGGCGGTCCCTCACTTTACTCGCTTTCCTGAGACGCTGCGGAAAGAAACTATGGAGGAAACCTCCCGGAGATTAAGGCCAACTCAATCACGCAGTTGTCAGAGCCAGCCCCTCGTGCTTCATTGTTATTTCTTCGCGCTGTTACGTCAGGAAGGGTGATGCAATTAGTGCAGCAGGAGATATCTATAGTAGAAATCATGCAAAATTGTATTAATTCAGAGCCTTGGCAAATTATATGAAGCAAGTTGAAAAGCGAGGAAGCCGTTCAGCATGGCATCCATGGGCGAATTTATGGGGGGGGGGGGGGGGGGGGAACGGGCACCCGAGCCCTCCCCACCCCCCAGACGCTTCAAAATAGACAATATTTTAATACGGTTATCATTACGTTCATTTTATCTTATGTATTACGGAGCCTCAATCATTTAATTTGTATTCATAACTTTCATATTTAAATTAAGAGAATATTTTTACAATAATTGTTGTACGTTGTTTTTAATCTCAAATATGAGATAACCTGTCAGAATCTTGTGAGGCATTTGTGACCCCCCCTGAAAAAATCCTGAACCCGCCCCTGTTGCCATCTTCTCAGTATCCCTACTAATATGGCACAAGGGAAAATGGCTATGCATGCTACATTACACGTATTCCTCTCATAGGTATCAAGAAACTAGACCGGAGGAAAACATGATGCAAATTTTCATACCTGCCAATGCCAATTAACATACTCAAAGAGCGAAGGCGCGTTGTGATAACTACTTTGGATCAGCATTAACAACGTGAAACTAAAGGACCTGATTTCAAAGTGGCCATATAAAAATGTATGCAACAGATTTGTTGATCGTGCCAAATTAGAATGAGCTTAGTAAAAAATTTGGCAATTTGTTTTCGTTTCCCAATCTACATCAAGTGAGATGTTTCGAGGCTTGAATTTGGTTCTTACTAGTTTATTAGAGTATCCAAGCCACTACCAGAGAGGAAATATGAAAGGGAAAGTACATACGCAAAACTATATAATTCCTATGATTCTGCTTCTATTCCGACTAAAAACCTGAAAATTAACTATTTCATTTACGCGGCTTTTACTCTGACGGTGAAAAACAAAACAACTTCGTACTTCCCTCACAGCTTTTTATACGTCTCCTGAGCGATTTGAACGACTTAGCGCCATTTTCAAGGGGTGAGCCAATTTCCACAGAATTTTCACTAAGTGTCATTCATCTTTGGTTTAACTCCTACTCTCGATTAACAATAACTTACAAAATTTACAAGAATAGTCTATAAACAACTATTGAATACATATATCCATTCATACATTTAAAAAGTTATGAATTATAGATAAATATGTTTAGACATGATAGATAGACGTTTGAATGCAACATCTAATCATTTTAAATCTGGTTTACGGAATGAGACATATTAAAAAAATGAAGACCCTTAATCACAATGAAAAATTTCATTATTTGTCATAAAATCGAATATAATAGAAATGTTATAAGCATTCACTATAGTCAATTTAATATCATCATCTAGTTTCATAAGCCGAATATTGAAGCTGAATGACTTTGAATAGTCCCAATAGTAAAGTTATTTTACGGCGCGAAGGAATTTGCAATGTTTTTCTTCTATTGAACATAAGAAGCAACAGGTTAGTAAATATCAATTTAGATGATCCTCCAACGAATTAAGACGGTGCATCACTCCTGAACCGATCATTTTTTGACGCATTACTTGCTCCAAACTTATGCAGTAATCTTGAAAATTTATGGGTATTTTGAATGTACCCTCTTCAACATTTTCCTACCTATTAAATGCGAAAATTTTACCTCTGTATCTTCTTGTGAGTAAATGTTTTGTACTTGAGATACAGGAAAATGTCGGTAATGGTCCTCTCATGTTCTCTGAAATGACGCGATTGTAAAATAAATAACTAACGAGTAATTAGTTGCGAAATAAGAAAAAAACAAGACCGTACGGAAGGGATTGATGCGTCCTCTTCAGTGCTAGATATCATTTTGTGAACTATCTGTGACCAGTGGCCCTGGACCAGAGACACATACTCGGAGACACTATCTTCCTACGTTATTGCTCTTCGATCCTTTAATTTATGGGTAGCTATAGTAATTATTTTTACGAGTAGCTAGTTTAATTCGTCGGCCTCGATGGCGGTGGGGTAAAGTCCTCGCCTGCCTGACCTATGGTCGCGGGTTCGAGTCCCGCCTGGGTAAGTTGCTCTCACCAGGGCACGGACGCTTGTGAAAGTCCTTCTTTTTTGATAGTTGATTCCTCGTTGTCAAAGGTCAAAAATATGCTGTTTACGGGGCAGTGAAGATAAATAAAAAAATAAATATATTAGCAGTATCTAATAAAGAAATTTGCAATGTCCACATAGACTTTTGATTAAGTGCAACGCGTTTAAACGCTACTGCGTCATCAACAGGTACACTGGTTTTTAAAAGGTAGAATTTATATCCTCAATTAAATGTCTAAGTGGGCATTGCAAAATCTTTTCTTGATTAATCCTCGCAACATGTTTCACAACATCTCGTCTGGCACCGTAGAATCTATAGGTAGAGCACGAATATTACAATAGAGGATCTTCAAGTCTACCACAAGATGTGTTGTCTCCCACCGCGCAATAAAACGGGATTACAAAAGTCGCCATTCGTGTCCCTGACCAGTGGCGCCGACTCCATGGGACCTGAGGGTGCCCGAATTCCCTCGAAAATTCGTTATGGGGTGAAGAAAAAATGTGTCAGGCTTGTCGATTTTCCCCGGACTGTCCAGTAATCGAGAGTCGAGTTTTCAGGGCTCTAATGTTGATCATATGACTCTTCTAAAAAAAAGATAAAAACTTTAAAACTCACTATTAATAAAATTTCCTGGGGCAAGACCCCCGAAATTTATGTTCATGATGATGTGATCTATAAAATTCATTGCTTTTCAATGCTATTCCTCGCAATAACAAACATTATTCAGCAAAATATTGTAATTAAGAGTCACCGCGCCGCGGACATTATTGAAAACAGATTAAAATGCGACCGAGGTGGCAGCTTAAATCAGCCTTCTTTGAGATGGAATTGGGCCTCCTCTATGCAGTTCCCTTGAGCTGTAGTAAGCTAGCAAGTGAACCTCAATTTCTATTGTGAGAGGAGAGGGAGTAAAGAAGAGTGGGAGGGGTTATAAACACCACCACACGGCCCGACATCTGGGAATCATTTCCTCCTACCAACCTACATCCTGGGGAGCGCCGATATAATAGCGCCAATAACGGCTACACACCCATCCGATTATCGTTTCCCATAAGCCCCCCAACCACCTTCGACCACCCCATTTCTCTCCTCGCAGAGGATAACCATGGTCACCCATTCCCGGTCTCCGCTTCCCTTCCGCTGCGGAGAAATTCCAGCAGGCGAGGTGGAGTAAGGGACTGGTAGCAGGGAAGGAAGTAGTATATGGAAGTGAGGGGAGGAGGAAGTCAAATGCTTGCGTTAGTGTGCTTGCGATGTGGCGAGGAGGGGTCGGAAGGGGATGATTGGACATGAATAAATAGCCAATTACTCGCTCGCTTACATTTCCCATTTTTTTATATTCACCAAAGACTGCTGTTACGACTATTTATTTAGTCGCTTGGCTTAGCGATCCTGATCCGTTCCACTTGCAGCGACAAATGCTACGGTCATTTCCCCTCGCAATTTGATTCCGCTAGACATGACTATGCTATGGGAAGCATGCCAATAGGAGAATGGTGGTAAGAGGACTGAACTGAAGGGTGGTAAGGGGAAGGAACTTTCTTCTCAAGGGAATTAAACAATTGCGTTCGTAAATTTTGGCGTGAATGACACTCAGAAAGTGAGTAAGTGGGGAGGATAAAATGGGCGAAAACTAAAGAAAGTGGTGCAGCCCAACTATTTGGGCAGCGCATTACAAGATAATGGACAAAGAAGAACGGATATCGAGAAGAGAATTGCGTAAGCAAAGGAGATAATGTCTAGGAAAAAGTTGATGACATGATTGCTGCGTAAGGAAAAGGCTTCAGGAAAAGGCAAGTGAAGAGTCATGTCTGGATACGGTGCGGACTTGAGGGCGTTAAGAAAAGAAAAAGAGAAAAGAGTGGAGCATTGGAGATGTTGGTAAGAGGGAGATAAGAGAAGGTGAAGAGGACGGAGATGAAAAGGGACGGCACAGTGTTAAAATATGGATGAGGAGATGAATTGTCATGATGAGATAAAGAGATAAAAGTGTTCAAATGGAGCGAGTGATGAGTGGGAAGTGGATATTAAGATCCGCGTTACAAGGAAGACTGCTAGGTGAGCGATGAAGCGGGAGAAAGAGAATGGGAGCAGTATGCAGTTGTGAGAAAAATTGTGTCACAAAATATTAACCCAGGATAGCTGATTCCAGTATGAACCAAAATTGCCAATGGTGCTTAGGCAGAAAACGCATCTTTCTTAAACTACAGAAACTTTGCGCTAAGCGTTCCGATTGCTCGCGAGTTTGCCCTGTTGCCGGATGCTCTGAGCTTTGCCTGCCGGAGATCGCTGTATATCGGAGGCAGCTCGCTAGCACAGTGGTAGCGCCACGAATATTACAAAAGTGAATCCTCGAGTCGGCCTCTAAATGTGTTTTCACCCACCGCGCATTTAAATGGGTTGACAAAAGTCGCCAATCTTGTCACCGATGGAAAAATAATCCGAGTTTCACGGGGAAATAAGGTATAATTATGGGTATTAACCGAAAGTTATATACATGATGATGAAATTTATCAAATTCATAACTTTTCAATGCCATTCCTCAGAATTTAAAACCAAATTTTTTAAAATATTGGAAAAAAGTGGATCGCATTGAACTGATCACCGCGCCGCGGATATTTTTCAAAACAGATTAAAATGCAACCGAAGTGGCAGCAGAAGTCAGCCTTCTATTGGATGAAATCGGACCTCCTCCATGGAGTAGCGCATGCCAATTAGAGTTCATGAGTCACCAGAGCCTCCGGCAACAGGGCAAACTCGTGGCCAATCGGCAAGCTTGGTGCAAAGTTTCTGCAATTTAAAAAGGGTTTCGTTCTGGCCGAAGCACCATTAGACATTTTTGTTCCTATTGACATCAGCTATCCAGGGATAAAATTTCGTTACACAATTTTTCTCCAACCTGAATAGACTGAAAGGGAATAGGCCTTATTGGGAATTGAAGAGGCAAGTTTAATAAGCAAAGCGGGAATGACGGGGTTCATTCCAATAATGCTTGATGTAAACCCACCTTAATCGTTGATGAAATGAGATGTATGAAATTAGCTGGGATTGTTGAGCTGTATGAAATTACACAGATATAATAGACTCGCTAACTGCATCGATAGATCTAGGCAATCAGTGTGGATTTAAGAAGGCTAATTTTGATCCTCCGATTATATTCATTACCATAAGCTCGATTTAAAAGTAGAAATAATCATTACGTTGCACTGGATCACTCATATCATATGTAATCAAATGTAAGAGGCCATTAAGTAGATGTATCCACCTTTTTTTCTCAGTAACGCTTTAAGCAAATCTAGGCAATGATTACCTATACCGTATCTAATTTGTGAATCTGTTGATATGTCATCGTAAATGACTTGTGAAAGACAGCGATAATGTTAGGAAATCTTAAAGGATTAGGATACCTTTTTTGAAGTTTAATTTTTTGGCTTACCTAATTTTAAAAAAATGATAAATATCGAGAGGAAACGGACTGATTTGTGCGTTGAGAGGTTAGTCATTCTTATCGCTCTTATTCCATCGGCACCAAATTGGAACGAAAAGTAAACGACAGATGTCGCACTGCGTGTAACGATAACTATCAAGGCAATGTATACTGAAGATAATCCTGTACTCGAAATTGAGCCGGCCTTATGATCTTTGGATTACGTTTGAAGTAGAGGCATATTTGGGGTTGAGATCGAATAATCCCTTGGCTCTCTGCCTGAAAGAAGTGGATTTGCGGGCTTTTTAGTTATTTTTTGCTCATTTAATAAAAGCTAAGAAGGATTAATGAGATACAGGACAAAGAATATGGGCCTTTTACACTTGTAATGTCAAAATTGTCCCGCGTACGCCCTTTGCGTACAATCATCGCGGCTGAAGAGGTGGTATATATACTTACCGGTAGCTGGACCATCCACGGGTATATATAACTCGATCAAATTTGAGGATCGACGAAGACGGTAAACCTTCCACGACCTTAATTTTACTACGAGAGTAAGTATTAGGTGAGGGTCCCCCTAAAGGCTATGCGGATCGCTCGCTCAGTTTTCAATCCGAAGGTTAATTTTTGTTCATTCTAATGAGTGTGATGCAAGCCAGTCGTAAGAAGGATATCTCTTTCCCCTGTGACGTCAGCGATTGCCTTTAAGGTCTGACGAATGGAAGAAAACACTGCGAAGTTTCAAGAGCGATATTTTGAAGAAAATCGAAATATGTTAGTCGACAAGTTCTTCCGAGAGGGCGGCTTTTTCCAAATAGAGAGAATCTCTAAAGAAATGTATGAAGCCCTCTTATCCTTTGAGAATGAATTTAGATTTTTTTGCAATGGAATCAATTAGATATTGGGGACAAGGAAAGTTATCTGCACGATTTGAAGAGTTTTTTTTACGGATTCTGAGGTCAATATCACGCATGATAAAACCGCAGGTCTATGTGTCTAAGAAATGGGATACTGCGTATCTTAGCTCAATCTTCTAGGTTTTCTTGCAGTACCTGCTAATCTACTCAACGCGTCGAAAGCCAAAAATATCGCCGCATTAGATCGAATCCAGTCAAATACCCTTCCATATTTCATATCTCTAAATACGTAAGGCTATAACCGTTGACTTTAGGCTTGACCGTGTGAAACCTTTTCATTATAGAGAACGAAAGAATAAACTTCGTTAGGTTCACTTATATATTTGATGAAGCACTACCCGGGTTTCATAGCATAGTTAATCTTCCTATAGGTTTGATGACTGACTGACCTGACAATGTAACTATGCTTTGAAGCGTAAGGCTATCTCTAAATTCTGCTGCAGACGCTGGGTCATTGAAAATTCAACTCATTAGAGTGATTTGATGTTTTCTTTGCTAACTTCCACCAGACTTACACTTTACGGGAGTAAAAGTTATTCCTATATTGTGATGACGTATTATATAAACTCTACCTCTATTGGATACATAGCTTATTGAAGTGTTTTTTCTAATAATATAATCGAATTCTTTGCTCACAGTAGGAGTTCCCATCATCAAAGGGTAGGGTGTAACACGATGAGAAGCGAGAACTCACCACATGTGATGGATGATGGCTATCTTATTTAACATTGGAGATAAAAAAGCCTTGCGGAGTTTGTCAAACCAATTCACAAATAGAAGATACTGATTTCGAGAGTAAACATTCTTCAAATTTATCTCCCAGATCCACATTTTTTTCGGGGCTTACATTTCTTTTCCTGGTGGATATTTTTGGATCCCGTAAAGTCCAGTTACAAAAAATAGGATAACTTGAAATCTGTTTTACGCAGAAACAGCAACGGATTTTATTGGTTCGTTGGCACATTTTTTCCTGGTGAACCTCAAATGAAATAGGCACAGAGAAACTAGAGGAAGGCGACAAGAGGGTTGGACTGAATAATCTTGGAAAAGGGAACAAACTCCAACATTGCTAAAAGTATCCCGCTTCCGAAGTGGCAATTTTTTCTGTTGATTCTTCAATTTATATGAAATTGAACAGGCTTACTAATGCGTTACGCAGATTAACTCAACACACTATAGACACACGGTAATTGATATCACCGGATTCCATTTGGTGTCATTTCTAAATTCAATTTTTCCCCTTTTAATGCAGGAGTCCAACATGCGTTAAAATAATTTTATACGGGGGCACATACTGTGGGGGATATTTAATTTTAGAAGAGGCGACGGAAAAGAATAAGTATAACTTCCACCAATGATATGCCTGTAATATTACAAACAGAAGTCAATACAATTCACACAAAACTATTGGCTTGTTCCCTATTGAATTAATTTTACAAAATAATACCTTGATAAAATATTCTCGGGTTTGGCATCGGTTAAGGCGAAGACAGGCCACGGAATTTGGTCCACACTGAGTTTTAATGCCGGAATATATTTTTTAAATATATATATTTCGTGTAAAAACCCGTCGTGGACCAAACTAGGCAGTCAATCTCAGCCCTGATGATGATGAGGGTGTTTCTCATCAAAACGTTTTCCCTAAACAGTCTTGCCCGGTGCCATACTGGAGAAGATTTCGTCAATTGTATTCGCCGGGAAAGCCTACGATCTTTTATCAAAATGATACTATTTGTGCTATAAAATTATGTCCCTTTAAATCTTTCCTTCAATAAAAATCGACGTAAAACCCTTCCCTGAGGAGCGAGGGAGTTGGGAAATAATAAAATGGTACCAAATATCAAGACGAAGATGGGGGATAGTAATGGAGAAATGTCGGTCGAAATAGAGTTTACGAGCAATCAATTTTTAATCGAAATGGAAAGGTGGGATTTTCAACAATCGAATCGAAATTTGAACCAAAAGATCGATCAATCGAAAAAATAGACGGTTTTTAAAAATAACTCTTGCAAAAACTTGTTTCATTATTAATTCGAAAAACACTCAAAATACACATTTTAGTAACAGAAAAAATCTCGTAGTAGAATACATTCCGGAATTATTAGTAGTAAAAATTTACATTTGCACGCTCATTAAAGTTTAGGGAATACCGCATGGAACCATTCGGATTCACTAATATCTTTAAAAAAGATTAACTGATTGAGATATTTTGTGGGTGATCGAGGGCATTCCTTTCTTATTTTATCGACCTTAGAGGAGAGTAATTCACACGGGACGGATGACGTTATCATAGGGCTGTTGACGCTGCTGAAATCAAACGAATTATCAAAATCGAAGTTAAAAAAGCGAGCTTTGATCTAAACTCTTAAGTTCAAGGCTCGATTTCGATTTCCTCTCTCTTTCACCATCAAAACTCTATTTTCGATTTTAAACCAAACCGACTTTTCCATCACTAATGGGGGCCCAATAATTATCAATAAAAAATTATGACAATTTTACCAACCTCATGGGAAAGTAGTGCACACGGGAAGGATTACGTTATCATAGGCCGTTACGCCGCTGAAATCAAACGATATGGTCAAGATCGGAGTTAAAAAAGCAAAATTCGATCGAAACTCTAAGTTCTTGGCTCGATATCGATTTCCTCTATCTTTGACCATTAAAATTCTATTTTCGATTTTAATCGAAACCGAAGACTTTTCCGTCACTAATGGGGGACAAAAAATGATGCTAAAATTCATCACATGATTATTCCTGGGAAATAGGCTCATAGCATTTCCGTCATAATTCCCCAGGTGTCGCTGCATTCCATGCACAAATACATCCCAAGGGTGCACGTGCTGCGGACGGAAGATTTAGAGACCCCCGCGGAGGTGCAAGCGCTGGAGGCGCTGGAGTCGGAGGAGGGGCGAGGTGAGTCGGGGGAGGGAGGAGAGAGGAGGCAACGCCCCCCGGTGCACCCCAAGCGGCTGAGGCGCATCCGGAGACGACACTCCGTCTTCTCATTCCCGGAGACGACGTTCACCACCGTCACCGCATACCAGAACCAACAGGTAGGAAAATGAATCAGAGTGTTAAAGGCCGTTTCACACGGGGCACGGAATTGCGCAGGTTAGAGCTGCATTAATTTCTAAAATGGAGTGGAATTGCATGAACGAAATTAGAACAGGGGCTATTTTGCCGTCTCGCATCCACGCATCCTCGCATGTGTTCTAGCAATTCACCACTTTACACGACGCAATTTTGATCGCGCCTTCGCACGTACGTCAGATTGCGCAATTCAGTGTACCGTGTAAAACGGCCTTAAAGGAATGTCTACAAGGCCGTATCGTGCGGGTGAGATGGTCTATAGGGGTCCAAATCCCTTCAAAAATGAGTCGGAGGTACGGTCTTAGCCCCTATTAAACGAATAAAATCCCAATGGAATGTAATTACTTTTTCCACATCGAAATAAATGTTTGCAATTTTCCACGATTATAAAATTTATAACAATCAAAGTTTCGATTTTACTACATCATTGTAGTATCATCGAAACCTATGTCGCAATAATTTTTATAATTATTTTATTTCAATACCTCTCTAAATTAAATCACTTGAAATTTACCCCTTCTCCAAGAGAACGTCCGGGAGTTTTTTTTGCTAGCTACGGCCCCTGAATGTTGACTCACATTGTCTTAACGGAGCTAACAATTATAGTACTTCAGGAAGCCTGACGTAAGTGGGGCCCTATCAGCCCTTACAGATGATCCTACTTTGAGTTGTTGATTCATATTGTAATTCTAATGGTATTTAAAGTGTTATGTTTTAATTCGATCTTTTATTGAGGTAATTTTGAATTATTACCTGTATTCACGAGATAAAACTAAAAAGCGGATATAACTCAGTTTAGTTTTACGATGCCTCTAGATTTGAATGAATATTCACCCCATTTGTTGGTTTATATAAATTAAATCAAAGGGTTTGAACTAGTGAAAACTATATGCTATAATGACCCCAAACCCCATGAATTACTCGACAATTTGGAGCTCAAAATTATTAATTACAGAGGCTAACACGAACTGTAAATGTACTGCGTTCAAAGGGAAATGTTTAATTCAAATACGAAATAAATATCTCAAAAAGAAATTATTGTGACGACTCCTACGTCCATAACTGACTCTATAGAATCATTATTATAATTATCATTAACCAAGAATAATAAATTATCATTTCATTGATTACACGAAATTTTTTGGTGTGTTGTTCGAAAAATAAACGCATAATTTTATAGAAACTGATAATCTCACAATCACTGCAAAAGCAAAAAATGAAGCAAAAAATTCTTCATTTAAACAAATTATGCAAACCAATCCTCTCTCGCTACGAGTGCCATTCGATGAACTCATAGCAAGCGATATTAGCGCTACAATACGTTCGCAAGGTCATGTAATGACGGGTAACGCTATATGCAACGGAGAAAACGGAAAATCGTTGAGCTAAGTGGCGGCTTGAGAAGACGCAAGTGCGTGTTGGGGGAAGAAGGGTCCTTTAGCTGGAGATCCTAAACGGCGAACCTTTTAAAAAACACGAGAACATTAACACACTCGTTTATGAGACCGATTATGATCTTCCAACGGTGGCCAATAAAAGCGTTGAAGCAAATCAGATATGGGTGTCCAGGAGTTCTTATGTTGAAAAAAAAACTGGCCCTTCCACCTCACCCAAGAGTATATCGATCCTCGAGCAAACGAGCCAGCGAATCTTTTTCTTGATCCTCGCGAAGCCGCATGAAAGAGAAGGGAAGTGAAAAGATTTGACGCACAACACTAATGTGTGTACGTGTACGCAATTGATTCTTATATTTTGGACTCTCCACAGGTCTCCATAGTGCGGGCGCTACAACATTAGGATAAGTATAATAGATGCTATCCTAAGTTTGTTCTTCGAAACATTTCCAACAAGGCCGTAGCCAGAAAATATTTTCGGGGGGGGGGGGGGGGGGGTTATGGAATAGTAGACAAACATAAAATTATTTTTATGAGATAAATAAAATAGCGTATACGGTTAAATATACATATTTATTATAAACCCTTAAAGGAAAATATAAAAATATTATTATAAAATTGAATTTAGCTTTCTAGCTTTTTTTTGCCGCGACCAAATGAATTAACTCCTCGGTGTAGATGTCAATTCTGCGGTCCCTCAGGAGGCTCATAAGTCACTCACATCTCTACTAAATCACAGCACTATTATTTCACTCGCTGCACTACAACTACACACACTGCACCTACGAATTCGCTTAGATAATTATTGACTTGACAGTCGCATTGGACTACTAGATGTCCCTGCGCCGCTATAAAATATCGTCGTGTGAGCACCAAGCGAGCATAAAGTATCTATTTAATTTTATCATTTCGGGGGGGATCAATCCCCCTTGATCCCTCCCCTGGCTACGGCCTTGATTTCCAAGACAGTCTACTGGGAAACTAAGGTGAATGTTATTTCAATGAAAAATTCTAACAATGCACTTATTTTATATTTTACCGGCAGTCAGTAAAAGAATAATAAAATGTGAGAATTAATAAATAATGGGATTTGAAGGCTATATTTTCGGGAAATTGAATCTCAATTTTAAAAAAATGTAAATATTCTAATGGCATAACATGTGTAAGCGAAGTTAAATGGTTGAATGGAACTGGAATATAAAATAGTTTTGATAAAACAAAAATACATGGTGCGTCATGGCATAAAATCATGATAAAAAACTGAATGTCATCATCCTATTTTTTTGAGTTATGACGAAATCTATTCATAGAATTGTTCAATTGCGATAGATACCTTAGAAATAAAAGGATTTAAATAGTTAATAACAGCTTTAATACAATGGCCAAATTATATTAATACGTGTGTGGATAAAAATTCGACAAGCATGCGAATACTAGGTCATACAATAGCTCGATTAAATAAAATAATTACTTAAATTCTACCATATGTGGTTTCATTATCACTCATCATTACTTCTCACGTCTCCGCGGAGTCAATGATGATTTCCCATTGTTTTCGGTTGCACCGCGTCCACTATTGTCGTTGATAACAGTTTCGCCAGTGATTATTCAGGGGAACATTATCTTCGAGGAGGCGCAAATATTGCATCGAGTGAAAATCTTTACCCCAAGTTGAAGAGATTGAGACAAGAAGCTATTGAGATCCAAAGTACAAAAAAAAACATGAACCAAGAGGGGTTGCTCTCCTAAGAGGGCGCTTAGAGAGGCAACCAACAAACGGTCAGATAGACTAATAATGAGGTGAATTAGGACTATTCAATACCATGAAGCAGCACCATAGACCTGAAGACGTTAGGAGGATCACAGAGGAAACTATTGTTAATGGCAACAATCGACGCGGTGCAGCCGAAAAAAATGGATATCAATAGTCATAATTATTATGGAACGTCTTAAGCTTTAAATCCTTCTCTGTATCATTTAGATAATTTCGTCACTCTAAGTAAATCCACAGAAATACCATTTTCAATAATATATACCAGTATATATATATTCCATATAGGTACTTAGGACGAATACATATTCCTTAGCAGTATTAAGTATTATGGCTCCCAAGTTACTAACCTCAAAGTAATATTACTACGTTTAATTTGAGTTCATCATCAATGATACCCAGGGACAATGCAGCCCTTTCTGCTTACTTAGGAAAAAATAATAAGTTTTACAAAAAATCTCGGAAAGCCATTGATAAAGTACTAGAAGAAGATTTCACTTCACATCAGAGGTATATTTATTTTTGTTCTCGTTCTAATCCTTAGTATCACAAACGACAACTCTCACGGCAACGTCCCGGTTCCTTTACCATCACTCCTACCCAAGTAACTTTGTTATACATAACTACCTGCGTTCCCTATGAATACAGATAATTCAAATTAATCAAGAAACTAGGTTAAGTTACCATGATAGAAGACTTATGCAGTTAACCCAAGCCTGATGAGTTACCATGCAGTCGTGTTCGAGTCTTTCCGTATATAAGATCTGGTTTTGACTAGAATTCTAGTTATTTATAAATTCTACTCATAACTGTAATTAATCATAATTCTAGTCAAAGCTGAGAGTTTCTACCATAGATGTACTAGTTGTGGAAATGGGAATAGTAGACGGGTAAAATGGAAACATCTACTCTCACTGCATGCTTTAAATAGCACCAATCACGGCTGTCCCAAAAAATCTTTGCCTCATAACAGAGTTTCTGACGCATTTACGGAGAAGGTATTTAAATGGGACGAGATTTCATCTTGTCGGCCAAAGATCAGCTCTTTAACGCGCAAGCCGGACAAAAAGAACCATTTATATGATAGCATTCATTCTGGAAGGAAAAAAATCACTCCTCCTTCATCAAAAGATAGCGAAAGATGATGAGTTGTTTTACGAGGTTAGAACGACTGTTACACAGCTGACGCCATTTATTTTTTTTACATTTTGCCGACACGAATGGTCGGCTGACTAAGGAAACCGTAAAAGAATTTTATGAGCTTTCATTGCGACAAAGATCGCAAAAGCACTGAAATAAAGCGTGGATGGATATGTTGCATTCGTTGACTAATATTAAACGCCCAAAGAGTATGCTATGGGCTGAGAAAAAGGCAACGGACAATCTTCTCCGAAACATTACGAGTTCCGACTGGCCTTGACTTTTCTCTGTTGCCGGTTGCCTTGGATACATCGCGATCTCTGGCAAACAAAGCATTCGTATTCATGACTTGTCCAGAGCATCCGGCAACGGGGCAAACTCGCGGCCGATCGGAGCACTTGGCGCTTCCTGTATTTTTCTCCATTTTCCGGGTTATCGCCGCGTGTTTTTGCCGCGTATATATAGCTCTCCCTCCTCGCGGCCGCGGTGTGGTTGGCCGGTTACCTTTGCTGCTGCGCCGTGATTGGTTGGATTTCTAAACACTCTCTTCCAGGCGTTGGTTATATTGTATCCGTCTTCTCTTTTGAAATTTTTGGGCGTTTTGATGATGTTTAGAAATCCAACCAAACGGCGCAGCAGCAAGGGTAACCGGCCAACCACACCGCGGCCGCGAGGAGGGAGAGCTATATATACGCGGCAAAAACACCGAAAGCACCACTACGACCTGAAGACGCCTGGTGGAATCATGGCGAAACTGTCGTCACCTCTGACCACGAAACGCGGCGATAACCCGGAAAATGGAGAAATCCACAAATTCTGTACGCCACGGAAGACCCCGAGACAGCAAAGTTCCTTTCGTTTAAAATGGTGCCTTTTCGACTTAAACATCATTGGTATTTTTGGTTCCCACTAGCATCAGCTATCTAGGGTTCAAATTTCTCTACGCAATTTTTCTCCACCCTGTGTAACTCACTACCGACCATGGTGCCGACACTTCACCATTTTCAAGGTGATTGAAAAGGCACTATCTCGTGTATTTATACCAGAACCAGGGTAGAGGAGGAGGTAAGTGAAATGTTCCCCCTTCCCCCCTCACGCCACTTTCATATACCTCCTCCTTTTACCTTGGCTCTGGTATAAATACATAAGAGAGTGTCTGCTTTATCTCCTTAGGAATGATATAGAATGTCGAAACCATTGTCGGTAGTGGAGATACATAATGAAGAGTGGAAATTACAATTTGTTTATTATGTTTTATCATTAATCAAGCTGAATAATTGAAAACTTAGATTCCGTCAATGATACTTACGTAGCTTTGGTTGTTTGTTCTTTTCTTCACGTTACTTATTGCTCGTTGGTTCTGTGATTTGTCACTGGAACATTGTGTATCATATGTTTTTCTTTGTATAATGTTGTTGTAGTGTAGAGATGATACAATTTCTTCGTATTACGGAACTATTTTGTTAAATTTTCCGGTTAGTTTATCGCTCAAAATGAGTAAGTTGAGTTGATTTCATTATTTTATGTTTAATCAATTCTATGTTTAAGTCTACTCTATGAATTTGTATGAGTAAATTGTATTTGTTCTTAGAGGACAAGAGTCCTTGAACTACAAATATCTTATCTAAATCTAAAACTAGCTTAACTTTTATTTTTTACGTCGAATTGTGTCACGTGTGAAAACAGGATTTGTAAAACTACGAACATTTGAAAATGAGGATTAGTTTTTAGCCGCTCATTTACAACCAGCCCTCCGTACCATTGCTTTGGTGCGGATGAGAATTGTTACTTTGAAGACGTTTCCGTTCGAGATCTCAGCTCTTAACGCGAGAAATTTCTCCTCATCGAAGTCAAACGCGCAAGTTTCTCGGGAAAGGAGGTGGTGGAAGCGGTATTGAATAGAGCACGCGATTCGCGGTTGGACACCAAAGGAAACGATCGCCCGTCACGTACAGCCACACTCCTCTCTTCGTGCGATCTCAATCTCAAAAGGGAAAGCACAGGGTGTGAGGCCCCTCCTCCACGCTGGGATGGAGGGATCGAGGGGAAACACGCTCGGGGTGATGGAACGGTAAGCAGAGATCGGGTTAGTGAGGCTGTTAAGTTGTTAGTCTCCCATCCCGAGTACCTGGGTTCGTACCACGCTGAGGAAAGTTAAATTTCAGTTTTACCCAAACCATATTCAGGGCGTAGAAAAAATTTGTCACGAATTTATAACCGTGGATGCCAGTGAGAGCCAAATTTACCAATTACTTAGGTCGAAAACGCACAATTTTTAAGCTACAGAAACGCACGCAACGCAAGCCAAGCATTTCAAACGTGATCTACTTACTGCGGGAAATTTTTTGTAGAAGTAAGGAAACAGTTTTTCAAACCTTAAATTTGGACTATGCTTCTCATCTGAAGTGAGGTACGGACAATGAAAGCCACGGAGAAATTATTGGTAGAGTGCTCTGAAATGTGGTGCCACAGAAGAATCACGATGATCAAATGGATCGACCGAGTTAGTAATGAGGAGGTCCTAAGAAAAGTAGGAGAGAAGAGAAATCACACGAAAACCTTAATAAGAAGACGGAACAACCTTATAAGGCCATAGGTACCCTGAGACATGATGAAGACAATCGTCGAAGGTCAAGTAGATGAAAAGAACGGAAGAGGAAGACCTCGAATAAAATATATGGAACAGGTAAAGAAGGGTGTGAAAGAGAATAAATACAAGGTGTAATTAAAAAAGACCGGAATGATTTTATAACTTGTTTATTTCGACGGCTGCAGCTTAATCAAACTTATTACCCTCAAAGTACATGCCTTGACTGACGGCACACCTTTGCCAATGTTTCTTCCAGCTCTCAACCCTGCCTGGTAAGCCACCTCAAGGATCCTATTCATGTCATACCGTACAATTAATTTTAATGTCCGCAATAGAGTCGAATTGGTGCCTTCTCAAGATTGATTTTGACTTTGGAAACAAAATAAAGTGTGATGGAGACTCTTCTGGAGAGTAGAGTGGCCGCGAGATCACGGAAGTTCTGTTTTGGAGAAAAACTCGGTCATGGTCGTCATTTGAGCCGGCGCGTTATCGTGGTGGAAACGCCATCATAAGGAACGAATTTTGATGCGACGCGCGTCATGCCCAAAGCGTTTATCAAAAATGCCTGACAGGAATCAAAACTAATGTTCACTTTTTAGACTACCTCCCTAACATTTAAGCGGCAATGTTCCTACGACAAACCGTTCACCAGTTTGACATAGTTGGAGACGGTTGATGTGGAAGGCCGACCCGTTCGCGAATCTTCATCTGTCGAGATTCTGTCCTATTTAAAACGGCTGTACCACTCACAACAATGACTTTGACCATAGAGTAAGTATATACGATACTTACTCTATCCTTTGACTAATTGCTTCATTAAAAAAGGCTTGCTTAGTCATTTCAAATGTCTCCGTAACACTTTTTCCAAGTTTGAAACAAACTTTCATGCACACACGCCGTTCCTCTGGCTCCTTCTTTGCTGCCGTTGCACGCGGCGACGAACAGTTTAAGTCGTATACTGCTGCTGCCAAGTAACACACGACGTAAACAAGAGCAACACCTCTCGTTTTTGCCGTCAGATGTTTCCCAAGCTGGCGCTTTTTGTTTGGTTTCGATCCGTTGAATGATTTGCGCATAATAAAATAAGTCCGGTCTTTTTTTTTGATCACACGCAGGGATGCCGACTTACAAAAAATATTGGGGGATCCTTACCGGGGATCTCACCTTGGAAAATTGTATAAGTAATGAGTTTTAAGTTTTTTTAAGCATTTTAGAAGAGTCATGTGATCAACATTAGAACCCTAATAACTCGAATCTCGATATCTGGACACTCCGAGGAAAATCGGCAAGCCTGACACATTTTTCCTCACATCAATAACAAATTTTAGAGGGGGCTCGGGCCCCATGGAGTCGGCGCCACTGATCACACGTTGTACGTAGGTGTGAAAGATTAGCTGATGGGAGAATTGAGTGGAGAGCTCTGTCAAAACCAAACTGAGGATTTATATACATCAGGAATGGATTTTGGCATGAAAAAATATTTGGTTTAACCAGTATCCCAGCTAAGTATGATATACAAATTTACACCCGTGCGAATGACTGCGTACAAAGTCACTTGTTACATTCAAACTTAGGAATTGTTGATCCGTGATGATGATTGATTCACTCACACATTACTGGAAAATCCTATGCATGGCGCCCACTTGATGAATCCGTGACGTACCCAATCAGAAATCCAAGGGAAAGTGAAGGAAGGTTCACATTTTGTAGTACTGATGACCAGTGTACGGGAGCAGTAGGGCATTCTATCTCCAAATTTCGCTTACACCTCCTCAATACCCGCGAATTCAGCAGCTCCTCTCCGGCCAATTAGACGTTAGAACTTTGGTGGGGTGAGAGGGGAAATAACAGGAATGTAAAGAAACATGGAGGTAGGAAAGGCCAATGGATACAAGGTGAAAACCTCACTAAAGATTTCTGCCGGTCGTATTTTGCCTTGTTCCCCGACGTATGGCTGAATTGACACGTACCTCAGATTTCGTTGGGAAGAAATAAATACTGTAATGATGTTATTTGGGAAGAAAAATAAAGGTCAAGGCTTCATTAAAAAGCACAGTGATCACCATACTGTAACCGACTTTGCTGCCCTTGGTAAGTGGAACCAGAATTTTTTTCATTGAGAGGCTGACTAGAATATAAATCGACATAAATGTTTTTTGGGTACCTAGCTAAAGTAAGAGCACGTGCTCGAGTTACCATTCAATGTTAATGTAATTTGGTAGGGTGCAGTTTGTGTTCACCAAAATAATAGGCTACTTCAAATTATGAATTTTGGTGACAGATTTTAATAAAAAAATAACATTTTTTAAATTTCTCGTCCTGTTTTCACTAAGTCGTTTTTGGATTCCGGTCCAAGTACGATAAAAACTTACCACCGATGGAGTGAATGAGGTAGAGAACAGAAGGGAGCCAGTTAACTCGCGGCCTAATTGCTGGAGAGCAGATCAGAGAGTAAAACACCGGGTTATGCTGAAAAAAGGGAATCGGGGGGGAGGGCGTTCGGGTAACTGGAAAAAGGGTTGCCCCCTTTGGAACACGAGGCGGAGTGTGGGGGACAAGATTGAAATCTTTGGCTCGTAGCGATAATTGGGGTCGCCGCCTCCTCCTAGATCCCCTCCCTCCCGTCTTCACGTACTGTCTCACACCATTTCCGCCCCACCACCCTACTCTCTTAACGCCTCACACTTCAACCCCAACTCACCGTCCACCCGCTTTCTTATCGTAATCGAGTCTTATCAACGGTGACGTATTTTTTCCAAGTTTTCATGTCGTCAGTTCGGCTGCATTTCACCGCGCACGTAATATTTATGGCTTAATATGAGGGGATTGAATGGCGCACTTGCTTCACGAGATAAATACGGCTCTATATGTTAAGCTACATGAAATTCATAATTTGTCACTTCCGAATATAATATCTCTAATATTTGAGGGTCCGCACGTCATTCAGTTCCCAAGTTCACGACCACCAGCCAGTTTACAATAACAATAAATATTATGCGCAAATGTTTGCGTGGTGTGTCGTTCGTGCTAAAAGAAACTGAAACACTAAACTGAAAACATTTGAAAAAATTGGTACACTGAAAATCAGATCAGAAAAATTTTCTTTTTTACAGTTTTTATGATTTTTCTTCTTTTTCCATTTCCTTATTTTTTTCATTGCGAGTAGCAACTTGGAGCATTATGAGATTATTTTTTTTAAATACTTGTCAACGACGGAAACTCAACTATTAGCGAGCACAATGAGGCGCATATAGTCCATTCTGACTTGTATGGCATGGAACCCTTATGACGATATGATCTACCTTTCGGCTGGAATGCCCTGACTTCAAGAACACATATCATATGTATTTGTGGTATGGAATCTCACCACAATTTTTAAAGAGAAATTCTTATACTATTTTCAATTAAGTCAACCAACGCAGGCGTGATATAATGGAAGTTCGATATGTTGACATAAAAGGTAGTTGCACTATTCCAAAATTATATATAATTGAATATACGATTTTACATATCTTCTCTTATATATAAAAATGAATCGCAAAATGTGTTGGTAAGCGCATAACTCAACAACGCCTGGACCAATTTGGCCAATTCTTTTTTTTAAATGTTCGTTGAAGTCCAAGGATGGTTCTTACGGCGAGAAAAAATCGAATAATTGCCGGGAAAACCCTAAAAACAGCCCTTTTCTTTTTCACATACAAACGTTTTCTAACTAAAACGTAGAATCAATTTGAGCTTTATTGCTATTATATTAAGTTCATATTAAATTACAAGCACTCACTGTTATCTAAGAAATGTAGGCGTGTAATGTAACATTTTAATTACTAAATATATTCAAAATATTAATTAAATTGAAATTACATTTTTAAAATTTAATTCGAGCTGATTGTAAGCCCAGCCGTGGCCCAGCTCGAGTTGACACTTCACTACCGTGTTTGTAAACAAATCTCCAAGCAATTGTTGACAAACGGTAATGTCCGTGTTCCTGCCGAGGAATCAGGTAGTTTTAACTCATTTCCTTGGAATGATTGCAAATAAGTTTCAGTGAGCTCATCAACAAAGAGTTCCAGAATATGATTGATCACCAAAAGAAACAAAGATGGTTGATTTAGCGAGCAAGAACGAAGATGTGGATGACTAAAACGAGGTAAATTCAAATAGTTCGTACTCTGCATGGATTCGATCTTTTAAATGTGTAACAAACGAAGACGAAATCACCAAATATCTATCTGAATATTTTAAGTCCTTGGACGTACCTGGCTTACCAAGGCACGATTTACAGATAAATGTAGTTTCTGTGCTCATGATCTTTCGAAGCCTAAACCAACCATAACTATCCAACGGAACGTGTTTGGTCATTAAAAAAATTGGTGATGAATGTGATTCACGCAACTTTACTCAAAGGAAAATTCAAAGGTTAGGAAGTCCTCATTCCGTAGATTCCATGATCTCAACTCATATGCCCTTTTGAGCTAAAACGTATTCAATTTACAATTCGTGTTGCATTCGTGATAACGATTAAAAAATCGCATGGTCATTCTTTCAGTTTTTGTGTTGTTTGTGCTCATGTGCTAATGAAAACCCATGATTTTCTCATGGTCAATTTAGCGTGCTATGTTCACGAGTTGATAAACCATCCTCTGTATTTCTTCCTTCGCTTCAAGTGCGTAGCTAGGATAGGGGGTTTTGGGTGCAGCTAATACCACGGGTCTGTAGGGTATAGAAAACTCGCTAAGGTGAGCGGGAAGTGTGGGGGCACTTCCCCCAGACATTTTTTAAGATAAATGGTTCAAAATAGTGGGTTTTGTGGCTGTGTGAATAGTTAAATATGTTTTGTTTGTTAGTCATCTGTCCCCCTAATATTAATAACATAATCTTTCATAAAAAAGTTCTCTAAGCTCTTGGGGGGGGGGGGGGTTTATCCCCCAAAACCTCCCCTCGCTGCGTCACTGCTTTGCTTCGCTATATTTATTTAGCTTCATCCGCTTCATCTTGCGCCTGATAACAAAACAAAAACTGTTGTTTCTCAGAAGGTGCTTGACGCAAGACATTAAACCCGAATGTGTAGGGCTCACCGTGGTGCGTTTACGCATGCAGTACGTTTACGCAGTGCATTTTTTCCAAACAGAGATACTAAAACTGGCGCGCCTTAAGTCATTTAATGCGAATGCTGCTTCATAGGGGCTTTTCTTGCACGATTTTGAGCAAGCGTCGGTCTGGGGTCGTGTCAACCTGCCCCCTGAATGGGCCAAGTGTATGCAACAGACTTGGACCTAAAAACATTTTTTTACAGCTAATAACGCAAATAGCCAACGACTGAATGCGTATAATTTTTATTTCATGAACTGCTTTATTAAACCACAATGCCCAAAATTTCTTAAGCTAAAACGTAAGAAAATTTGTTGAAAAAAATCCGCGTAAACGTGCTCCGATTCACCCTATGTAGATTCGATAAAGAAAATGTCTTTCTGACAAGCAATTTTGGTTCTCATTTACGTAGTTTTATTGAATTTGTATCCTTATTTTTATTTTATCAATAAAGGCCTGAAACTTTTCCCCACATTTTACCTACACAATCCATTAAAATATGTTTCAGCTACCTATCTTAAAGAATTTCAATCAACATTAAAACCGGTTGAGTGACTAGCATTTAATTGAATTACCAGTCTCTTTTTTTGTAATCTGGTAGAGTGCAATTTTTGTTTTCCAAAATAATAGGATAGTTCAGATTATAATTTTTTTGGCAGATTTTAATGATAAAAAAATGTTTCTTTCTCTCTGTATTTTCATCATCAATTAAAAATATGCGACCACGTTTCAATATTTAGTAAAATATTGTATACAATATTTTTAATGAGTGACAAAAAGCTTTTTGTGATGTGAGAAATTGTTAATTCAGCGCCCTAACCATTCGATTATTTTAGGGTATTTCAAAATATGATATGTAATACACTTTGATCGATAAGGTTATGAAAAATCATAAACTTAACTCTGTAAATGGTTGAGCATATCAAAAAATAGCCAGTATCAGAAAAGAAGGCGATCTTTATTAACCCTACTTCATGGAGATCATTTTAAAACGACGGCGATAATTAAAATTACATTAGGATACGGCTGAAAAAACGGGCTCCCCGTAATCTGAAATCAACGCCCTCGCTGATTGACATTCACGCCTTGATAGAGAAAAAAAACCCCAGCCCTTGTACTGAAACAATTTTCAGATTTAGCATTTCATTGCCGATAATACGATTCAATTGATCGCCCTGTATCTCATAATGAATTTTCTCTAGTAATTGATTTGAAAAAAAAATCATCAGAATTACGAAACCACGCGATAAGAAGAGGAAAAAATGTCCAAGTGTATAAAATCAAAAAAGTGCATGCATTGCTCTCTTTGAAAACTAAAGCAATCTCTTTGTAATATCACTGCTGCGTTGAAAACTGGATTTGAAGTGGTTGGCGAAAATAAGAACCTCAAGTGTCTCGAAGTGATAGTCCTATGAAGATTGACTGATGATATACCTTAACATAAAACTTTTATTCATGCCTTGAAATTTGACCTGGCGACTTATCTGAAATTAAAAAACACCATCAGATTATTCAAACCCTTGAAATTTATCCAATTTACTCGATTGATAACATTATATTGGGTGCGCCATCGTTTCACTCCTTTCGGTCTTATCTGGAGTAAGATAATATCCCACCAAACACCATAATTTTTTCAAATAACTGTAACACAATCTGTTGACAACTCCCAACACATTGCTTCATAATAACTGATTGTAAGGACCAGTAGTTGATAGAAGGAAATTATCACGACTGGAAACAGACTGACCTTATAATCGCATCGATCGATTTTCTGGATATAATTCCAAGATGGCAATTATTACAATTCAAGTTGAAAGGGCTCGATATAAAAGTAACGAATTACTCAACGACAGATATGATCGAAAAAGCATTTACAGCAGTTTCAAAAAAACGCTTAATGGTAGTAGCTACCTCTTCAGGTTACCAATGTCATGATGTATGAACGACTGAGTTTGTGTATTTCAAGCAATGCTTTTCCATTTACATTGATTTTTTTCATAAATTTCTGTCGGAATATTTCTCCTAAGAGAAAATGCTATTTTATTATCTAATCACAATAAGTAGGAAAATGACTAAAGATTGAAATTTAAAATTGTCCAAATGAAAAATAATTAACGTAATAAAAATCATCATTTTGGTTTCTCACACGTTAAATCAGCGAACACGTTGTGGCCAATTATAGGCTTAGAAAAGAAACTCAAATTTATCATCGAATGACAGAAAAACACTCGTGAATGTTATCTTAAGAAGATGAGTGGGATGATGAATGATCCAATTATATTGCCAAATCGTGCAATGGTTGATAGAGAAGAGACAATTTTCATGAAATTCACTGGGTTAATAGCTGAAACGGTAGCTGGCCGACCTCAATTTTTCCTAATTCCTTTAAATGGTTTCAGCCGCTACTTAGTGAAATTAACTAAGCTATTCCACAATTAAATACGACCCAATACGTCAAGTGCACCACTGGAGGTGACGCCTTAAAGTGTAAACGGAGCTTATGTAAAAATTAATTATGGAACAGCCAGGCAGTTGATTGTGCCAGCTGAAAATGATGTAATTAGCCTGAGCACGACCTAATAAGTCTAATCCGGTCGCAGATATAGTAAATAATATATTTATTTATAATAGCAAAATGTTCGTATTAATTCATTTAAAACCTTGTAGTTATTTTGAATTCTTGCGTGTTCCGTAATTTTATCATAGGGGATGGAGAAGGGAAAAAAGAAACAGAAAAAAACATACTGCATGGCGCAAGGATCAGGTTAGTGTGTAAGCTTACCACCACGTAAGTTTGGGGTGAAATTTGGCAGAAATGAATTAAAAAATATATTTTCCCACGGCTTGCCTAAGGTTTTCAGAAGTTTTCTTTGTTGAGTGAGGAACACTTCAAATGTTATAATAAGTCCGTGAGATGGGGCGTTAGGTGGTGGCTCCTTTCATTAAGGGCAGGTTAATACCGATTCCGAGTGTCACTCCTTTCTTTCCTACCTTTACTTCATGACGTAAATGATACTGACAGCCGCACTTTCCAAATACAATTGCTATCCTCAGAGTTTTTGCCCACAAATGAAGCGACTAGATCGTTGATAGTATTAGAACTTTTCAAATAGTACTTTTCAAATGTATAGCCACAATAGTGTTGGCTATATAGCGCTATGCAAACGGTTTGAAGATGAGTCAGAGAACTTCTGCTTGTAGGTTCTAGGCAGATTAGAGGAAAGACTACATTCGCTTCCCCAGTTTCATGTCAAACTTTTGGTATTCCGAACTTAGCGAAAAAACATAATTACAAATTAAAAAAAAAATACTCAGAATGAGTTGTAATACGAGCTTCAAGTGATGGTTTCACGCATTAAAGTGTCGTGTTTTCTGTCATTCAGTGCAAGGTATTCATCTACCGAGACCAAACAAAGAAATGGACGAAATTAGTCAGAGTAATACCTTAATCACTCATCTAAGTTCTCGTATATCTCATGCATCCCCAAATTAGATACTCAATAGGTGATGAAATCAAAAATAAACTTTGCTATATTCCACACAGTATTTATTAAAACCTCTACAGATTTCAACATTTTCAGGTCATTACTAAGATGTAACAGACGATCAAACAGAAGAGGTAACAGCAATCGGTGAATTTGAAATTAAATTTTGCCCAGGAACTAGGTGATTATCAAATCTAAACTCAAATTGTTAAAAACAATCATGCCCTCAACCGCGTTTCATATTCACAGAATTACGTTAAAACGATTGTTAATAGGATACGCAATGTATAATAAACCAAGGGGATTTGCGAAAGCCAAGTAACAACTTCTCTCTAAAAAAGTCATTTTGGAATGAAATTTGCCACTTACGCGAATAATGCACGGGGTATTCGCTTAATTTTTATTGATTTTCTTGATTTCTCACCCAAAGAAATATTTTTTAGATTCCCACTGTTTACGGAAATTGCATCGTTTCGCAAATCGATATGGAAGTGAAAGTACAGGCATTTAATTTAATGAATATAATGATGCGCAATAAACTCGATTGGCAAAAAAAGGAGAATTTGGATGACAGGTCAATCGGTGTTCACGAAATCATTACACGACCTAATGGATTGCTGTTGGACATGAACGCTATATCGATATTGTAAGAGTAATCGCAAAATCGTCAATATCGTCAAATTCATTCTCACCATCGATAGCATATTATTAAGTCACTCCTAATGACTTTGCGAATATTGCTCACTTATCATGAGCTTTCTTGATCAAGGAGAAACCGAAATTGTTTTCCACCAATCTCCCCAAGCAACGCTTTGGGGATATTCGCATGCCCATTTTTAGCTCAAAAATTGTAATTTCATCGAAAAATTTGCGATTCTTTCTCTTGATTGTTCGAATCTCCAATTCAATTCACGATAACATGCATTTACTGAGTACAGAATTTGCGAGATAAAATAGCAAATCAGACGTCCCTGGAAGATATCTGGAAATCGAATCACTTCCACGGTTAATTTTTTTTTGTAATTCGAGTTCACTCTCATTTTCATCGAAAAGAGTAAAAAAATATGGCCAGACGTTACCGATCATGAGATTTTTTTCCAATAAGATAAGCCGAAAAGGCATTTTTGGAGCTTTCTTACTATCTAAGGTTGACTGTGGCCAATTCTTTGCCGAGTTTCATCTTCTCCTGCGACCTCGATCAAAGAAATATTACGTAAAAATAATATTAACTACCTTTGGAAGATAGTTTTACTCATAATCATACTCTAGTAACTCAGGTCATTATTGTTTTTTCTGCGAATAGCACATTAGTTAGCATTTTGCACTTAAATTGTTTTTGATTGAATATGAAAGTTCTAACCTTCATTTTGAGAACAAGTATTTTCAGGAAATCTATTGTTCCTAAGAATATAAATGAATACTTAGGAAATTGCTAAATCCAAGGGAAAATTTCCTTTAATTGGAATTTGAGAAAAAAAATTTACCAATAGGTCACAATTCTAATAAATTCTCTCCAAAAAAATTAAAGCGGCAATCGTAAGAGAAATCAAATAAAACTCTCAATAACGCCCAAAAATAATTTGAATTGGTTGATCGTGATTTCTGATCGCAAAACTCGCCTAGAAGTGTTATATCCATACTTGGTGAAACATCGGGCTCAGATTGGTGTGGTGACCGGATTATTGCCACCCACTCCCAATGACCTCAGCTATCGATCATCACCTCTAAATATCATACCTTGACCAAACTACAGCAAAGCGTGATATTTAACCAACAGTTGCCACTAAGTACTGCCTTCAAGGGGAGCGATGTAGCCTAGTAGGTGGCCTTTGGTTGTTGATTGATGGGTTCCGCGTTCAGGTACCGATAGAAGCCTTTGGACACCCCAAACAAAATCCTCAAAGTGCCCAAGGAAAGGAACTGGGCCTCCACCTTGAATGCGTGATATTCACACACCTGTGGCTTGGTTTGGGGTGAGCTCTAGCCTCACCTATCCTAACCAAACTTCGTGATAAATCGCCAAGTGAGTGACTGCCTCTGCACATTGCTAAGACAGAGAACGAATATGGCAGACTATATACGTAAAATAATTAAATATTTCGTCATTCGTGGCTGAAACTTTTTAAAAACAACTACATACTTGTTACCGCTCTCCACGCAATCATGGCCTCTGGTTTCGATAGTTAATAATGGCAATTAAAATAGTCAGCTGTGAGAAATATGTGGGCCAAGATTTAAAGCAAATCATGAAAATATTGGCAAGGAGGAGAATGCGAGGTAATGATAGAGGACACTGTCCGAAAGCACTCTACTAAGAAAGCAGATACACTTGACATGCAACTTCTCACAATGGGTTATAGTTGCAGTGGCGCAGTGGAAAACCATACCTATTCGGACATAAAGATCTCAAATTCCAATGTAATTGAGGGTTAATGTACTGCTGCATCCAAAGTTAAAAAAAATTCTGACATTAAGTATTTGCAGAAAATTCGTCATGCTTTGCCGTTCATTGCCCTTGAATTTTACGCAAACACGCATTCGTTATCATTCAACCCCTGACTGCCTCCAAGCTCGGTTAAGTCTAGTAAATAGCTTTAAGCTCGTCTTTATCACCTCGTCTAGTGTTTTGCTTCTCTTGGATAGATTTTTTCTTGTAAATTTACAAACCTCAAATACACCATAGACTTCACGTACAGATCATACTCGCCTGTTAATCCAAAGGCTTCGGGTCCGAGTCCCACCTGGGTAAGTTACAAGATCATCGGTGTTCGTGCTATTACAGTAGTTAATTGTTGGGATCTTCGATATAAGTGCGGTTGCCAGCTGTTTTCGTGGTACGTGGAAATATATAAAGACATGTGAGGATCATAAAAATTGCAAGCAATTAATTTCTTAATTTACAAGCACCAACCAAATGAGCCTTTCAGCATCATCATCACAGGTCAACAATCCTAAGATTGGTTTGACGCAGCTCTCCACTCAATTGTCCTATCTGCAAATCTTTTCACACCAACGTATTTTTTCTCTTTCATATCTTTCTTTACCTGTTCCATATATTTCATTCGAGGTCTTCCTTTTCTGTTCTGATCATCTACTTGTCCCTTGACGATTGTCTTCATCTGCCTATCATGTCTCAACCTATGAGGTTGTTCCGCCTTCTTGTCAAGATTTTCATGAGGCCTCCCTTCTCTCCATTTAATCTTAAGACTTCCTCATTTCTAACTCAGTCGATCCATTTGATCCTCACCATTGTTCTGTTGCACCAAATTTCGAAGACCTCTACCCTAGATTTCTACACGGCTGGCATTGTCCATGACTCACTTCATTACGTAAGCATACTTGAAATATTGCGGGTTGGGAGCCTTTTTAGGGTGAATTACTTCCCTTATTTATGGTGAATTATTTCCCTTATTTATGGTGATATGCCTCGTTCAAGAGACGTTAAAACATAGCCCTTATAAAAAACACTTCACGTGTCGACCTCCAAAGTTAACCGCGTGCGATTGAAAAATTACCTCACCGCCCCCAAACCCGCTTGAATTTTTTTTTTTTGGCCTCCGTTTAACTCCCAGGCGCTAATGACTTACCGCTGTTAACGCTCCATAGAACCACACAATGAGACACAATATTTCGAGGCACCTCAGCATCGTCGGGGGTTGGTAACGAGACCCTTATTATCGCACGAATACCCCTTTTCCCGAGGTGATGGGCGTCGAAGTGAGGCACTCAGAACCCTCGTTTTACCACCTATGAACCTAACTTGATCGATTCCCAACGCTGGGAGCGCGCTATTACGGCCCCGAGAACACTTTCTAACTCTTCCGAGTCACGAATAAGGTCTTAGATCCGGAGAATGACTCTAGGAGCTGGGAATCAAAGCGAAAAAGAGAATCGATGACGGGGAGGAAAATAAAATAAACATTCGAATTAGTCTGCGGGCCCACCGAGCTTTGAAACTGGGATATACACCTTCTCAGGAGATGAATTGAAGAGTGAATAACAGATTCGATATGATCGACAGGCCCCGGAAGCCACAAACATGACATTGTTATACTACGGAATACGAAAGCGGCAACGAGTTGTTTGGGCCAGACACTATCAAAAATCACGGCATTACCTGTTGAAGAAATCTCCCTCGGGTTCATGATTTCAGCCGATTGATACGGTCAGCTAAGACATTTCTACCAATTTATAGAAACTGTATCAGCATGATAATGATCATTATAGTGTTGACGTGGCACGCTTTCTTAAAATTCTAAGACCGATCCGAAGACCATCGTGGCCCAAAGTTAACATAATCAACTCACGCGATGCGAGGGCTGATGTTTATGTAACCGGAATTATAAATAAAACCAAATATTTTTCATTGAAAATATTTTTATTGCTTTTCAAAATATTCTCCGCGATAATCGATACAACTTTGCTTACGTTTGAACTAATTTTTGAGGTATCTCTAAAACGTGCATTTTGAGCGCATCAACAGCCTCTTCTGGCGTCGAAAATCGTTAATCACGCAATTTTTTTCACGGACGTAAACAAAAAGAAGTCAATGGGTGACAAATTAGGTCCGTACGGTGGATCGCCCATCAATTCAATGTTTTAACCGTTTAAATATTTAGTTTTTGGGCCGATGTGTGAGGGCTCGCATTGTCATGGTGAAGAATATTCCTATGTTGCTGGTTGTCTTTCATATTTCTTCAAATACTTCTGGAAAAAATTTGTGATGTACCATTCTGAAGCCAAAAGCCGAACTGAGTTGATTGATGAACTGTTTTTGAGAAAATCCAAGTCGAAAGTCGTAGTAAATCATCGCATGAAAATTCTCACGAGTAAATTCCATTTTTTACTGAGATGAAATTTTCAACTTACTATAAACAACACAAATGTGATTGTTAAATGTTATCAACCCCGATGTAAAGGCCAAACAGTGCTGTTTTCGGTGGTGTGTGAAATAGATAAAATAAAATAAATAAATAGTGCTCGCTCGTCAAAACATTCTGGGTACCTATAATGGAAAAATGTCAAACTTTACCATGTATATGTCAGATGGCACCTAGCAACACTATTCAATTAAAATATTTTTTTAATGGACTAAGGCTTTCACGACTTGAAAATAAATGGAAATAATAGCATTATCAAGCTTAAATTGGAATGCAAGGGAACAACAGAGCGCGAATTTTGGTGCGAGGCAACTCTTTAAGTATTATGGCGGGATGAGTATCGACTTAGAGAAATTATTGACCAGAGATAGCATTTAGTAAATAATCGATTGCCTTTAGTTAATTTTTTCTACTGAGGATATTTAATATCCACTTAGAACATAGGACGACTCGTTGCTCATATCAAGCTTCGACTCATATTTCATTCAGTAACGGAGATTTGACTCGTGAGGGCTAAAACGATATTTTGGTGTCAAGCCTTCAAACGTTTAGTTGCGTTAAGTTTTGAAGAATAACTAGACAAAATACATTATGTCTAGGCAGCGGTTTGATCAAATAGCATTAAAGGTTTAGTGGAGGAGCCGGAGGACACCGGAAAATGACACCAGAATGAATGGTAGATAGCTGATGGTGAATGGTCGAGTAAGGAAAATAAATCCATAGAATTAGAAACCTGACCTCAAAAAGGAGAGCACAGAAATGGACTCGTGAAGAAATACTCCAAAAAAAATATCTTCAAAAGGAAATTGAACGCAATGAAACGTCAATGCCTCGCTCACACAAGACTAGCTAATGGAGGGGATCGAATTTAAAGACTAAATTGCAAATTTCGATGAAAAAAAGGAATAAAAAATCAACACGGACAAAAGGAAATACGTTCAGATAGCTACTTTTAAAAATTCTCAATTCTCCGTGATTGACAACAAAAAAACATTTCATGGAATTACTCATTCAATTTAGATGTAAAATATGAAAAATATCAATATTATAAAAAAAATCCACTGTTTCTGAACACTCCGTCGCGCCGACTCAAAAATAAACGTTATCAATTCTCTGCGGTTGACAATAACAAAAAAATTCATGGAATTATTCATTCAATTTAGATCTAAAATAAGAAAAATATCAATATCATAAAAAAAATCCACTTTCTAAACACTCCGTCGCGCCGACTCAAAAATATACGTTCCCAATTCTCTGTGAATGACAATAACAAAAAATTTCATGGAATTATTCATTCAATTTAGATCTAAAATAAGAAAAATATCAATATTATAAAAAAAATCCACTGTTTCTAAACACTCCGTCGCGCCGACTCAAAAATAAACGTATTTTCTTCCGTTTGTTGCTCTTGAAAACAAGATTACGTGGCAGGGTAAGGAGAACTCTTGAACCGGCCACAGGAGCGGCTTGTCATTATTTTACTAAGTGGCGTCGACTGGTGGCGATTTTCCTGTTTCTTTTTTTTTATAATGGCACGCTAGCACCCTTTTACCCGGCACACCCGGTGATTTATCCACTCGCCTCGACCAAAAGGTTTTCAACGCCACTGGCGTTTTTATATCTGATCTCACCGACTATCTCCGTGAAGGAGCGGCTCCGATGGAAAAGTGGGTGTGATTCAGGATCAAGCGCACGCGGCAGCACCCTTCGCCATTGTTTTCCACTGACCTCTATCGCCTTCAGCTTTTTTCGCACGCCTTTTCTCCAGGGAATCTCTCCTCTCTTTTCGATTTACGAGAATAATTGCGTCTCTAAATAATCACCATCCCCTCGAATTGTCCGCGCAAGAAGAAAACAAAAGCATAAACTTTAAGGAGGCTCAAAAAATGTAAAGTTTCAGGCGTGATTCATATTTTGCAAAATAAATGCATAAATGATTGGAAATCCTCGCCAATAAACTGCTCCTAATTTGCTTTTTATCGCTGACATGATATTGATGTTATTAATGATAAAATAATTCCTGGAGCATAGGTCATATATATGATGCAAAAAAGTTGTTAGCCCAAGTCTCAATTTATTAAAACCTTCATCAGAGCTATGAATGAAAACGAGAGAACACAATAAAATACAATAATATACAATATTTTTGCATAAATAAATGTTGCAAAGAGTTTTTTTACAATAATATAATAAACAAATAAGAAGAGAATACACAAATATTTTGACATACCTTAATTTTGCACATATTTGTTTATTGATAGTAGGTAAATAAGCTATTACCAAACCTATTTAACATTAATTTTTATTGATTAAATCAAAATAAATTTTGCTAAGGTTTTCAATGTCTGTTTTTTCAATACAGCTGTTAATTGATTTAGATATGTGAACATTTCTTTGAAAAGTCTTTTTCTCAAATTATTAAATTAATTAATTTTTCTCGTGAAATTTCTTTTTCCATTGGCTAAAAACGTTTTTGCATTATATTTATGACCTATACTCCAGGAATTATTTTATCATTTATTAAATGAGGTCAAGATAAGAGGAAAAAGAAAATCTAATTATTGATGTTAATAGTATTCAATCGCAGATGATGTTCATATCAAGCAACCTAAAACATGCAACGAGACTTACGCATGTCGTTCGAACATCTCTTATGTTGCTCGACCGCAGTTGATGATACAATAATATGAGCTTAAAATTTATTTACATATTTCGATAACCCCACAGTAATAAATTTAGTCATTTCTAGATATCACATACTATATATGATATGGTGGCGTATGATGAATGATGAATGCCATGATCAACCCTATATCATACCAATGAAAGTAAAAAAAAATTGACTATCTCAAAGAGAAAATTTCTAGAGTCGAATATAATTTGAGTGAAATAGGAAACCGAAAAAATGATGGTGGAAAACTTTCCAATGGTAGTTGATGTTGCATCAAAAAGAGTATTTTGGCCTTTTTCATGTATGGCCATTCAAACTATGACGTGAATAAACATCATTTGCAGAGTAAAATGGAAAATTCGGCGGATTGTCCGTATTTCGCATGTTCATGCAAATAGAATTAGAAGAATTAATTTGTTTCGGATGGCAAAATGGCGAAGTGTTCTTAACATATCAATCATATGGAGTTATGACCATTATAAGATATTCGATTAGCAGGTAACAAAAGTTATAAATGATGATGGCATTGTCGCCATGCATTCATATAATCCTGCAAGTTGTAGAGGTTAGTAGGTGAGATTTTGATGATAGTAAAAATCGTTTAGGTGAATTATTTTTAGTGTTACCATCATGTCGTATCGCGGTATTCCTATCATGAGCATCATCCCGAAGAAAAAATTAGGTACGCAAATTCCATTGCATCCCAACCATCCCTAAATTCATGTATCTAATCCATATCACAAAACTATGCCAATAAAATATATCTTCACGAAAATATCCTGATGAAATAGATGCAATGACAAACTCACCGCGCCAAGTATTCTCAAGATATTTCAATTATGACCAATATATGCATTTTTTCTGTTTAAGTGGATGGTAATTAACCGGGACCCAACAAGGGATCTTAGACTTTCCGGGCCACTGCGCAGTTCAGTTCTGGTCAGCGCAGTGGCTCGGATAGCTAAAGGTCCGTGGTTCGATTCCTAGTCGAGGAAATTTTTTATCATGGAAATTCATGCGAATGAATTCACGTGTCAGTATTTAAATATTTCAAATTATCAATACCTAAAATCATGATACTTTGATAAAATTGGTACATTTTGTGAAATCAATAATTTCACTCATTTAATGAAGTTCATCCCACCACTAAAAAAGTTTTTAACAAATTTTACGTAATAACAAAATTCTAACTCATCCATGTGAATCCGTCAGATTCACGTTATCTATGATAATCCACCGCGCAAAGACGTTAATTGGCACAATTCTTTTTTGCTATGAGATAATTACCCGGAAAGTTTTCAGTAATAGAATCGGTAGTTGTAGCTGATCAACCATAGTTAGGCATACCAAGAGGTGTAGATCGATGTAGCCCAATCTTATATCTTTATGCACCATTCCTTCTTTCACCTTCAGAAGCACGCAAATACCCACATAATGTACTCATGAAGTTTAATAGGTTTGGACGGAAAGACACGCCTTTTCGTGAGCATTTATATATTATTACCACTTCTTCATGCACAGGTTGCATGATCTAAAAGGCAAAGATGTAATTTAACGTGTGGGAAGATAACCTAACAAGTTCATGCAGACTTCAAGTGAATGCCCACAACACGAGAAGGGGCATAAAAAATAACAAGGGGAAAGGAATCTTGTTCTCAGCAGTTCTTGAATGAGCAGGAGGTGCTAACAGAGGTAAATCAGAGGATAAACAGAAAGAGGAACAAGTAGCCTGTTGTTCTCACTTGTTTTTTTTCTGGTACGCAGTATATTCTGGTTTAGGTAAAGCTAAAAATGGTATAATGATATGAATAATTTTATCTACTAAATGAAACGCTTTTAATGATGAACATGGACAAAAACACAATAAAACTATCAATTTAATATTTGATCGATAACTAGAAAAAAAAGTTATTTGATAAAAAATAGTACGTATAAATGTATGATTATATTTG
This sequence comes from Ischnura elegans, assembly GCF_921293095.1. Lineage (NCBI taxonomy): Eukaryota > Metazoa > Arthropoda > Insecta > Odonata > Coenagrionidae > Ischnura > Ischnura elegans. The sequence goes on from NC_060250.1 coordinate 70,526,690, forward strand.
GCTTCCATTAGAAAGAAACATTTACGACTGAAGCCTACGGAGAATCCTGTACTTTGGTGCAAAAATTGTAAAGTGGGCTCATAGGAAATTTATTTTGTAAACTTGATTGTTTCTGGCTTTACTTTGTGAAAATCCATTCTTAATAATAAAACGTTATTGTACTTTTCCACACGATTTAATTAATACGACCGGTTTCGTCGCAGAGGCGACATCATCAGGTACATAATCCGTTATAATAACAGTTATTTTGTACATTTTTTAACAGTTATTTTATTATACAAAATAACTGTTATTATAACGGATTATGTACCTGATGATGTCGCCTCTGCGACGAAACCGGTCGTATTAATTAAATCGTGTGGAAAAGTACAATAACGTTTTATTATTAATTTATTTTGTGATGATTAAGTATAGATTTAAAAGAAAAAGAAACCCGTATTTTTCCATTTTTACAATCCGTTGGCTACTCTCCAGCCATTCGCGGCCTAAAAATAGACGGACTTAACTATTTCGATAAAAATTTTATGACGTCAAGCACTCCTACGGAGCGGTTCGCAGCTACTCCTCTCCTCCTTGCATCGGCCTCGCATGATTCTTTATTGTTTGCAATCATCTGACCTTCCATTTGCTTAATAATAGGTTCTCCCTGAACGAGACGATGAACCGGAACTCCGATGACGTCATCAACTAATGAGAAGTGGGTGGTATCTTCCGCGTTTTGTTAGTATTTTTTTAACTTCTGAAAGAATAGCCGAATGAAAATTTTCCTTTTCGTAACTTATCTTTCTCTTTCATCAACCAAATCATTTCAACGGCGCGATTTCGGGTCTAAGTGTACGATCCTATGAATGAAAATACGAACTTACGAAAATACGATCCTGTGAATAGGTGAGGGATAGACTTAGTAATGGAAAAATATCGATTTTTCAAGCAGTCGATTTTTAATCAAAATGAAAGGCTCAAATTTTCAACAGGAATCGAATTTTGAAGCAAAAGATCGATTAATCTCTTTAAAAATTAAAAACTCGACGGTCCTTTTTTTTAATAAAAATACAGTTTGTACGAACAACATGTTTATTATTCATTCCAAAAACTCTCAAAATAAACACATTGGTAGCAGAAAAAATTCCCCAAAAAATCTACATGGTATAAATGTTTTAATTACTAGAAGGAAAAATTTACAAATGCACACAAATTAAATTTTTGAGATCACCGCAGGGAACCATTAGGCTTCATTAAAATTTTTGAAGAAGATCAACTGGTTGAGATGCTTTCATGATGATCGCGGGCGTGCCTTTCCAATTTTACCGACCTTAGAGTAAAGTCTTTCGCATTGGACGGATGACGCTATCATGGCAGGTAGTGACGCTGCTGGGATCAAACTAAATGGCAAAGATCGAAGTTGAAAAATCGAGTTTAGATCGAAGCTCGAGGATCAAGACTCGATCTCGATTTTCTCGATCTTTGACTGTTTAAAATCGATTTCCAATTTTAATCTAAATCGATTTTTCCATCACTAAAAGAACTCTATCCTCAACTGTCCAAATCATCCACTGAGTGAGAGGGGTACGATCTTAGATTTTCCCGGAATCAAATGCAGAAAGGACTCACGGTTTTCTAGCGGGTAATTGACTTCATGACTCCTGGCGTTTCGAGCAGGGACTTGCTGTTCATCTTCAGGGGATCTTCTGAATTTCATTCATTAGATCCTCTGACGATAAAGAGCAAGTCGCTCCTCCAAACGTCGGGAGACACGAAGAAATTAACCGGTGGAAAACCCGAGAAACTTTTCTGTAAATATTATTTGTGCAAAAACGTTAAATAATGGAAAAATATATAGTTACAGTGTATTGTTTTACAGAGACTGTTCCACTTTATCCGCAATCGATCCTTAGGTTTAATCAATACAGACATCCCATTATCTTGTGGGGGTGGGTTGATATACTTCAACTACCAGAATTGGACTCACATGGATAGCCTAGTATGGCAAATGAAATTATTATTATTATATCAATGTGTCGTCAAGAGAGAAAGGATATCTAGGGAGAAATATTTATAATAAGGGAGGAAACAAGGAGTTGCTCTTCATCTTCATAAGAATCCCTGAGGAAGAAGAGCAAGTCGTTCTTCGAAACGTCTGGAGACATGAAGCCGGTATAAAACCCGAATATTCATTCTCGCTGACTGTGAGTGAGAGGTTCAACTGATAGAGGATGTGGCGAGTTTGCGAACCCATTCTCCACCCCACCAGGCAGCCTCGCACCCAATTTATTTCGAGCGCACTACCGTATATCGCCCGCGTGTGTATTTTCGGTGTGAGGAAAACGGGAAGAGTGGAAAGCATGTGAAAGGGACATTAACGGCAAGTCACACTGGCGAGAAAGAGAGAAAGGCGTGGAGGTCAGTGATTAGATTGCGAAAAGAAAGAGAAGCTATAGGGTCAGGGGCGGGAGGCGTGTCGAGTGAGGGTTCGTTGTTGAGTGACCAAAGTGGTCCGTGGACGGCTTGCGTGGGAAAGGGTTTTTTTCTTCCGATGGGGTAAAAAGATCGGAGCCGGCAAGGTGGTGGGAGGGGCGCGGGCACGGAAGGAAATTGGAAGTGAGAAATTACGGAGAAGACAGGTGTGAGGACGAGGTGAGGGAGGCAGAAAAGGCAGGCATGCTTAGCCATCAAATAAAACTACACTTCGATGTAAGTGCAACTTGACATGGATTCTCTCTCATCGTTTCAAGCCGAAGATTATTCAGGATAGGTGGGGTAGACCATACCCCGAATTAAGCCAAAGAACGAGTGAATTTTCACTCGTACAGGGGTAGGGTATCCGGGGCAAACTGGGAGTCTGGGGAACTCCTCCCCGCCAACGGGTTCGGAAATTTTGTAAATTTGGGATTTTCAAGGCTCCAAAACAGCTGTTACGGGCTTATTCTTTGACAAAGATGCATACATATATGCTTTTAATTAAAACTTATTCGTACTTCCATTCGTTATGGCAGTAAAATTTACCCGAAAATAAAACTAAATATTTTTGTGGTAAATCTCCCCAAATCTCCAAAAATTTCGATTTTATCTAGTGTATATTTCGATCCAATGGGGAGGGGCTATAGCCCCCTGACCCCCTTCCCCGTAGATCTGCCATTGTTATTAAGGGATGTCTTAAGGCTTCACCCGATTTAGTGCAACTTGACATGGACTCTCTCTCACGATCCAAGCCGAAGATTATTTAGGATAGGTAAGAGTAGACCTCACCCCGGAGTTAGCCAAAGTGCGGGTGAATTTTTACACGCTCAGGGTAAGGGAGCTCGTAGTTAATGGATAAAACTTTTGGTTATCCCGCGATTGGTGGATTTAAATTCAACGTTTCTTCCTCTCTCCGGGGGACATCATTAGGAAAAGTGGGACCTCACATTAGTCCACCTCTTAATCCACCAAACACGGGTTAATGCCATTTACCGAATGAAGACAATGCGAGAAAGAGGCATTTACGTAGTTAAAAAATAAGGTCTGAGAGATTTTCAAGGAAAATTATTCAGATGTGATTCCGTGATTAACCAAGTTTCATTCAAGTAAATTGTGCAATTTACTATATGCAAATAATTAAAACAGTTTTTTTTCTTACAGATTACCAGGCTGAAGATAGCGAGCAATCCTTTTGCTAAGGGCTTCCGCGAGGCTTCGAGAAATCGGTGAGTGAATCCTCTTGGCTGATTAAATTGATTAAAAAAGGCGTCCCAATACACTCAAATTTATTACAGGAGCAAAATTAACAGGAAGAAAGGCTGATATTCTCTAAATATTCATCAAGTGAATAGGCATTCGTTAAAAAAGTAATCGGCGTAATGTAAAACGACAATTGAAATTTTCTGAAGTATTTGGTGAATACATTGTACAATACCGTTACACCGCGTTTGTTTGATTGCGTTCAAACAAACGCGGTGTCACGGTAGGAGTTTAATTAATGATACTGATGAAGTGGCTGAAACTCACCTAGGATTGCTAAGTCCACATTGCGGAGGACTGCAGAGGAACGTTTAAGTAAAATTGATAATAACTGTGTACTTGTGGTTGAAATTTGCTGACATCATGATATATCTGAAGGCATTTTTGTATGACTGTTTCTCGGCCAGTGAAGGTACAATCATTTCCCGACTGGGATTTTTAAATTAATGAAGTAATAAACGAGAGAAAAATGGTCCCAATATAGAAATGAATGTACTACATATTATATCTGAAGACAAAGAATGAAGGAGTGGTCAGTATTTATGAATGAAATTCTCTCCAGAAGTTATCCGTGAGTCGGATTTATCAGCACTACTTGTGATGAGGCTTTAAATATTCTTCCAACAGTGAAACATTCAGCATGCACTGTTTACATCGAGTGACGCCTACAAAAATTAATAATATGGAGTGAATGCAACCACTCTGGTTAAAATCAACCGAGTCCATTCCTGTCACCACAAAAAGATTTACTCAGGTGACTGCTCTTTACACCCGCGTAATTCGAGGGAAAATTGAAAAATCGTAATCATAAGCGTAGTTTACTACCACCGTCATAGGCAGATTTAGGAGGGGGGCACAGGGGCTGGTGCCCTCCCCAGACGCTTAAAAAATAGGCAAGGTTTTTAATACGGTTATGATTACGTTCGTTTAATTTTGTGTATTACGGTGCCTCAATCATTTAATTTAATATTAATAACTTTCATATCAAAATAAAGATAATATTTTATACAGTAATAGTTGTATTTTATTCTTAATCTGAAAAATGAGAAGACCTATCAGACCCTTGTGCCCCCCCCCTCATAAAAAATCCTGGATCCGTCCCTGATCGCCGTCATTCATTTCATCTGTTCAAACGTAATGCATATACATTTCACGTCAGTTAATCCCTCAATGGAGATCCTAAATACCTACTTATTCCGCCTTTGTTTAATCGTGTTGCATACCACCAAGGTTTTCAGAAAATTGCGAATGCCTCCATCCATAGCAGTGACCTAAATCCACCCATGATATAAAAGATATTCACACTTTGGCCTTTAATTAAAGCACAAAACCAAGGGTAATAATGCAAGAGCGATATCCACTTCCGGATTTAGAACCTCAATGCCTCAAAGTAAGATAGACAAAGAGGCCGCCCCAAAACAAATCTTTAGCCACTCCATCCAGCCAAACTTCTGCACCCCCCCACCCCCCATCATCCTGCGCTCCCAGATTACTTATAGTAAAAATTTGTAATTTGTCCTGCCCCATCACCATCCAAGTAGAGTTTTAAGGCATTAGAAAAGTCGCTTTAACTATAATTTTTCTTATTATTTTTCGATTTTTTTCTTGAGCCTGCGTGGCCTCAAAGCGTCTTTCCTCGCCTTGTGCTAAATCCGGTACAAGCCGATATCAATCACCTACTTTCTCGTCATAGGTAATTTCATGGTTTCCCGTCAAATCCCTGTCCACACCGAGATGAAAATCCAATCAACGAGGTTACCTTTTGACGCTCGGATGGCGCGTGATCCTCAAAATCTAAGTTTCAGCGAATGTAGGAGTGAAATGTCGTGCTTGATTCGCGATCGCCAGGAAACGACTTTGGCTACACATGAGGAAGCAGTTGATCGGCTAAACAGCAATTTTGTCTGAAGATTTCCTTGCCGAGATATGCCGCCAGAAACGAAGTAGGTACGTTAGTTACGTATCATCGTCTTAGGAATAAATTGACGCGTTACGACGCTGTTAAAGCTTATTATGAGACGAAGGAGGCGCGATAGAATCAGGGATTCAAAAAAGTTTCCCCATTGCATTGAAATGGAATATATCTCATGCCATTCCGTGGTTTTCAAAGGAAGTTATCGTGGAAACTCAAGGAATTAGAATTTTATAGCTCATTTTATTTCCATTTTTGAAAATGAAACTCCCATTGCGCACGCTACTAGAAGATTTTTCCAAGCATCTAAATTACTCCACGAAGCAGATTAAGCAGGACCCTAAACCCTATGCCTTCATCTTCGCGACCCACACACTGCAGTCCTATCTTAATTCAATCGACACGGTAATGCACCGACTGTCTCTATGTGGGGAGGGAGCCCGAAAAACTTAATCTTTTGATCAAGTTGGGACCGCGCGAACTGATTTAACATGAAAACCTTTCCTTTCTGATCCCCACCCCAAAAAAAAACGACCTCCGTCACCCGTGCGGAGAACCTTTCCAATTTACGGAGGCACCTGTTTTTCCGCCGACAGAAAGGGATTTAAAGCGGAAAAAAACGTCACAAATTTCTCAGGAAGAGAAAAAAGTATTAAAAAAATCATTTCAGAGTTTCGGAATTAGTTTTCGCCCCCGCATTCAGTAAAACTTCTACTTTACCAAACGCGATCATATCTGCTGTCCTTTTTTTAAGGATAAACGTGACACGCAAACCTGTCGTTCTCGTTTATTCCACCCGATTCCCGGCATGAAACCGGGGTGATACGATGGTTTGCCGCCGAGTATTTTTTTCGAGCGAAGCGTATTAATATTCGTGCTGCTTATGAATGGAGATGATGTAAGCGTGCATAGGAGAGAGATGGAGAAAGGGCGAAGACAATTTATGTAACCTCGCGGGTTAGCACCGAAAAAATTATGAGCGCGTCTTTGAAAGAGCGTCACCCGAATGGGTGGGAATCCAAGATGGAAATACAGACAATCGGAGTGGAATATCTACATTAATATTGTGAACGATAGTATGGGATGGTGCTGCTACCAGATTGCGTCCAAGATTGAGCCTTAAGATTTATGGCGGTTTTAAATGAGTTCTTGACGTTTAAGGGTAACTCAACATCTCATTCTTACTTGGAAACCATTATTTCAAGATAATCTCATCGGATAATATTATTTTAGTGCATATTAGCAGATTTGAGAATATGTAAAGGAATCAGTAAAACTTTTGTGGAAGCAGATGAAAAGATACCGGCCGGCCTGGGTGACGGTGGGATAAAGTCCTCGCCTGCAGGTCGCGGGTTCGAATCCCACCTGGGTAGGTGGTCCCTATCGAGGGCATGGATGTTTGTGTTGTGCTTTTTACATGTTGAAACCCCCCTTGTAAAGGCCGTTCCGTGATGTTTACCGGGAAAGAAGAAAATTATAAATACATTAAGTTGAAGAGGTTGGTTGGATGTTGTCCTACCACCCCATTAGCAGTGGCGCCGACTCCATGGGGCCTGAGGGGGCCCGAGCCCCCTCAAAGATTCGTTTGGGGGGGCGGAGCCCCCTCAATAATTCAAGAAAATAATTAAGTTATGTTATGCTTTGTGAAATCACAAAAATATATTGGTAATTTTTATTTCCCATGTTTGACGATAGTTACCTTTTAAATAAATTCAACAATGTGTGTTGAAACAAATAATTATAAGGTTAAGCAGGTTAACTGAATTAGTAGTGTGAATCATGGTAGTGTTTGGGTGCTGCGACAAACTTTGAATTTAACCTCTTCCCGGGGAAAGACCTCCGATATGGGCCCCCCCAATATTTTTTATAAGTCGGCGCCCTTGCCCATTAGCCTGGGTTCAAACCCAGATGGTGGTAGAACATTGTAGGTAGAGGTAGCCTTAAAGAAAAGTAAATTCTCAATTGGCCGTGTAATTATACGGCCAATTGAGAATTTTCTTTTCTTTAATCTTCCGAGGCCGTAGAAGCTCAACCCCCATTTTTGCATTTAGAGGTAGCCTGATCCCAGATTTATCCCTGTGGGCACTTCTAACAGAACTACAGACTATCTGTGTGATGAACTAATACTCACCCTTGGTTCCTCTCCATTCCTTTACTACCCTTCCCTTACAAAACAAATGGCAAAATTACCTTGGCAGTAGTAAATCTCCTCATAATATCAATATCAAGGGATACATTTATTTAATGAGCCTTATTTATGAGTTTAAAAATCCGCAGTGTAATCTCAGGGTTGAGGGGGAGAAAATGTATGCCTGGAGGAGATTTAACTCCGTCTTCTTACCCACTTCTCATCAGCCCACCTATAATGGGATTTCCTACTGCAACATGATAACCACAACACCATTTTATTTGCCCATTTTATGAGTTCCTACCTCTTTATTTTTCCTTCTGTGAATTTATATGATTACCTTGACGGCACCAGGGGCGTAGCTAGGAATTAAGGCTAGGGGGGGTTACAGGCGCAACTAATACAGGGGTGCTTGGGGTATTGCATACCCGCCAGGGTAAGCAGGAGGTGCAGAGGCCTTCTGCCGGAAAAAATTCAGATAAATGGCTCAAAATGGTGATTTTTACGGCCTTCTGAGGGATATTTTATTAATTATAGCACTATTCCATAAGTAATATTAATCCGATTAAGTAAAATAGATTTAACTTAAAAATTTCTGTGAGCCTTGGGTGGGGGTTTATCCCCCAAAATCCTCCCCTCGCTGCACCACTGGATGGCACCAAGTGAATGGATGAAGTAGTGTATGGGCTAATTGGCTTATTTCACCTGGGTTCAGTGTGCCCCGAAACGCATCTTCATGTCTCATTTCAACCATCATTTCATCATGTAATTCTTTGCTTTCCCTACCATTCATTGGCTATCAATTCAACATGTAAACTTTTAACTTCTGCATCATCCTTTCTGCCAGTCCATTAGACACAGGGTTGAAAGGAGGAGTTTTTTTAATGAAAAATACCACTTCTGCAGATAAATTCTGACATCTCCGCAGGCCTGAAGGCAGGTCCATTGTCAGTGACAATCCCATCTGGTAGGCCATGAGTGGCAAACCAGCAGTGAAAATTTGCTATTGTAGTCTGTGATGATAGTGAACCCCGTGTGAAAGCTACCTCCATCCATTTGGACATGGCATCGACAAGAATCAAAAATGTGTTACTCAATATTGGGCCTGCAAAATCAGTATGAAATCTAGACCATTGTTAAGTAGGTAGGTACTCTTCATGGACTGGTGGGTGCCTTAGGTGGATTAATTTGCAGCAAAAAACATTGGGGGCAAGATTTAATTAAGGACTCAATGTCCTCGTCGATCCTAGGCCACCATGCATAACTCCTGGCCAACCCTGTAGTTCGTAACTCTTGTGAGCGATATGTGGGAGGAATTATCACCTGGTTGCCTATAAGAAAAAAACCCTTCATCAAGGATAAGGAATCAGGAGGACCCTTCAGGTACCACTGCACCTCAGGGTGATTTTTTGAGAAATCCCTGCCATGTGGGACTCCACACAGGACATTCAACACCATAGGATCCTTCCACATGGCTTCTGTGATGGCTTCAGATGTCAGTGGGAAATGATGTGCTGCAGGCTCTCGCCTTGGTATTGTAGCCTGTAAAAATTACTGTGAAAATGTTCTATTTATTTTTATATGATAGTTATTAATATTAGATTAAATGATTGATGTACAATTAGTAGGTACAAAAGTGTACAAATGTAAAGGGACACCTGCTAAGACAGGGAATAATAGGGTAGTTTCCTTCATCAAATAAAACGAAAAGCATTGATTGCGATTCGTTACCCACCATTAGTGTATTCATAATATACAAATTATTTGGCTTTAGAAATCCCAGTTTAGACGAATGGCAATGGTCAATTTTAACTGCATCTGAAAATGGCCAGATTGGCACCCATGCGATGCCACTCCACGTGACGTCACAGGGACCTAGTTTACTAGTCTACTCCTACCAGTAGATAGGAGTTTTACATCGTCTGAGATTACCAATGCATGCATGAGGCACAGAGCTCAGGGAAAATGTCTTAATAATCACCTATTAAAACTGGCTAAGGTCGGAAAGTTTCCTTCGTTTGATAGGGTAATAATAATACTTATTTACGCCAAGTGCTACCTGCTAGCAGGGTACTCTGCTACCTGTCAGCAGCCTGCGTCGTATCAGCGCTCAAAGCCTCGCCCCAAGGTCACTTCACACGACGATAGCTGGAACCAGAAATACGTCATCAGTATTTTTCCCAGCATTCCTACATAGCCGTCACGTTTTCCCATGCTTGAAAATTTTCACTTTTCGTTTAATCGTAAAAAATAGATATCGTGATTTAAAAATCTAAAAGCGTTAAATGCGTACTCCAGGAGTAATAATCTTTCGATTTAGGTAATAAAAAATAATAGGAAACCACCCTATTCTCCTTCCTTTTCCAGGAGCAACCTGCTAAGGACATCTGCATTCTCATTGTCAGGTCTGTATAAAACATCGCAATCACAATTTGACAAGAAAAGACACCAGCATAGCAACCAGGGGCGGATCCAGGAACTTTTTCCTGAGGGTGGGGGGCACAAGGGTTTCACATATCTTTTCATATTTGAGATTGAAAATAAAATGCAACAATTACTGTATAAATATTCTATTTATTTTTATATGATAGTTATTAATATTAAATTAAATGATTGAGGTACAATTAGTAAGTACAAAAATGTACAAAATTTATTACAAAATGAGTACTTAATGTGGTTTCCTGATGCTAATATTTCTTTCAGAAGTTCAAAATAAAATGCTTATGAAATTGGCATGTGTATCTTGTCCATTAATTTTTTTTAGAGATATTCCACTTAGCCCCTGTTTCAGTGCATATCTCACAGAACTGCTGACTAGTGGTGAATTTCCTCTCCCAAAATAACTCACTCCTCCAAGTTATTTTCTCTTTGCAATATTCAAAGATTGGTATGTAATGGTATGAATCACTTAAAATAGATAAAGTGTGCCTGCTTATTTAAAATGTAACGTGTTTTTATTTTGTTCCTTAGGGATGTCTTGGAGGAGTGCCGACAGGGCCCAATGGCATTTCCATCTCCGCCTCCACCAATGGCATTACACTGCAGCCATTTCTCCGATGCCCAACATCGCCTCCACATGCAACCACCTCAAATCCCAGGATTTCCATCACCCAGGTAAGATCTTCTGTAATGAAGGTAGAGTGTTAATTAAGGAGAGAAATGGAGAGAATCCAGATTTAAAGAATGAATTGGTAGGAAGAGAGAAAAATAGAGAGATATTGATTTAGGCCCAAAGGCCCACTGTGCAAATGAAAACAATGAAAGAGTAAAATTGCTTCTAACATAATGATTTTCAAAGGGGTGAGCAACATTTTCCAGATGAACATAAATCAAAAATAGGTAAAAAAATAAAATCACCAGCTGTTATTGAAAAAGGATGTTCCAAAATGATCAAATATGAATAGCTCATGCAATATTCTTCGCCATCCTGGAAATATTGAAAAATATTGTATTGGAAACCATTTGAACCTGTCTAACATAGTGTTTAAAGATCGGATGAATGCATAATAAATCATAAATTTTCTTGGAGGAAGAAAAATCTGATACAGAAAGTTTTCAGATGATTTGGGCTGGTACTTGGAGTTTGCCACCATTGATTTCATCCTGAATTTCTTCACTGTCTATTAACACGTTGCGTACGGATGGCGAGAATTCTCGTCATTTTTTTCCCGAACGTTCCGGACGGATGGCGAGAATTCTCGTCATTTTTTTCCCGAACGTTCCGGACGGATGACGAAAATTCTCGTCATTTAGGCGCGTCAACCTAAACAATTTTAAAGCATACAAAATGTCTGACAAATATTTCTCGGGTTTGCATCCAGGTTAAAGCTTTTATGCAAGCCGACGTTTCGGAAGATAACTTGTCTTCCATCCTCAAGGCTGTGTTTCTTAGCACAGCCTTAAGGATGGAAGACAAGTCGTCTTCCGAAACGTCGGCTTGCATAAAAGCTTTAACCTGGATGCAAACCCGAGAAATATTTGTCAGAAGTATTCATTAGGAAAAACTTAAATCGTTTATCGTACAATATGTATTCGTTAGTACGTTAGCAGTTGTTATTCGTTATTCATAATGAATTGATGCATCGTAACGTTTGATTGGGTAAAGTTATATTCTAAACATTAGCTTTTTAACCATGTTTATACCAAAAGCATCACGCCCTATTAGGCACATATTTCCAAATCGGCATTCCTTGGAATTTAAAAACCCCGGTACGCAACATGTTAACATCAGCCTTACGAAATTCTGCCGTCAACTGAAATTTGCTGAGAAATGGCTGACTACCCATGGAATGCATCTGTCGGGATATTAATATAATTTGACTATCAATGATGTCAGGATGATGTCAATATTTGCTGGCTAATTTTAAATTTCTATTTCTAATTTATTCATGCACTAAAATTCTAAGATTGGTACAATGCAGCACTCAGTTTATCTGTTTCCTAAAGGAACTAGCTTGGATATTCATTCATGAATTAAAAATTAAATAACTCCTACATATTAACGTGTGAAAGTTAATAAAATATTTCTGATATGTTTTTCTAGTGACTACCAGTATTATTGCACAAGGCTCCCCCTCACCATGCCAGTGAAGTTCGTTGTTCCTCCTCAAAGTGCTTTACCATATGATGGCATCATGAGGCAACCCCGTGGAGTTGGCCTTTATAATGAAGGACCACTAGATGGATGGTCATCATCACAACCGCTTCTTCATCCCTCATCTATTCATGAGATGTCTTCGTCCTCGCATTGCATGCTTCCTCACTTTGGACATCTACCGGCAGATGTGATTGACCTGTCAAAACTAAAGTGAAATTGGAAAAGATTGTGAAGAAGTTGTGAAGTGCTCAGGTGATCTATTCCATAACTAAGTGCAACAGAGGAAAACTTTGCATCATGGGTTTAAAATTAGTATCAAAGCCTCAGTGAAGCATAGTGTAACAGTGAACTTAATTTCTTGTGCATATTTTGAGGTACATAGGTAGCTTGAGCAGCAGTGAACACTTTAAGTGTCTGAAAAATCAATCCTGCTATAAATATTGCTATAACTCCAATTTACCAACAGACTACACCAGCAGTGGATCCAGGATAGAGACAAGGGAGAGATAGGGGGTTCTCCTCTCATGTATATATTCGGCAGCTGAACAAAATTACCATTTTATGTAATGTAAATTGGATACCTAAAGGGGTTGGGGTGCTATAACCCCCCTAGCCTCTCTCGGGATCCACCATTGGTCTATACAATGATGGGAAAGTATTCTTAGGAGAAAACTAATTTCAAATGACAACTTAGCACAAAAAACTGTGTATGGTTGGAAACGTCAAGTCAAGGAATTTGCATAGATGCTTTATTCAGATGAAGTCTTAATGACCTTATATGTAGCTAACATCCTGGTAATTTGCTACGTGGTATTCATGTGTGATTGCTAAGTCAACTATGTATTTTCAAGACTAATTCAATTGGTACAAAATGTCATTACTTCAAATATTATTTTATTGATAATTTCAACAGCTGGATGATCAATTAGATGTTCATCTAAAAACTGAAAATGAGATATGTAGTACACTAATTCACATTAGTCTTCTTAAATGGTATTTAAGGGAAATGTTGACTCCAGTGGAAATATCCTGAAGGTATTTTACATTATGTCCTTATCCCTGGTTTTCATTTTAGCCAAGGAAAACCAGAATTACCTGATATTCATAGAACAACGTAGGATATGGATAATTGAAAATATCTTTCTGACACTAGCATTGAAGTTTTTCACTCCCTTAAGTATTTCATGGCAATTGCTTAAGAGAAATTTGTGGACGACGCATCTCCGAAAAAAATCCAGTCAAACTCATACAGTACATAGACACTATGATTTCTATCTCAAATCGGTTATATAGGTATTTAAGAATGTAAATAGCCTAAGTCATGACCATCCACAAAGTAGGGCCAACATTTGACTTGAGTTAATTGGAGATAAAATTTTTCGCCTCCCTTGTTTCCATTCCATTTTCTCTTCCCATTCAACATTGGCATCAATTATTAAGACAAGCTCATGCATATCTATTTGTCATGAACTCAATCCAATATACACAATTAGAGATGAAATGACCGCTAATTTGAGAGTAAGGCAAACCAACACAAATATGTATTACAACTTAGATTAGTTTCCTATTGGCAGGATTTGAATTTCTATTTTATATCAATTAAATTTTATACTTCCATCTTTATTCAAATCCTTTGGCTATAAGACTTGTCAATAACAAGATTTCAGATACTTGCTGGCATGACAGCTTTCATGTACTTACATAATGTATGGAAGAGAATCAGCAAGCCTTAGAGTGGATTTTACACTTACTGAGCTTCAAGTATTCATAATTTATGCAGTCCCATTTTGATACTACCTTCCTATACGACCCAATAGCCATTAGAAATACCAAGTTAGTGTTTTACAAACTACTCAATTTTCAGCGTTTTCATTTATGGCATCTCTATCAGAAAATAACACCATTATGTTCTTATTAACATAAACTCAATAATCATTTTAAAAATCTACCATAACAGCTCTAATCACAATGACATAAGCATTTGCTACCCACCCTAGTGACACAGTTTGTTGGCCCAACGAGGCATTGTTGGGTCTACCAAAAAACAGCGTTGGTCCAAAAGACTGTGTTACTAGGCATTACCTGCAAGCATATCAGATATTATGCTGGATCAAGATCATATAGCAATAGTTCATGAAACTGGTCATAGTGTCAGACCATTCTAACCAGGCTGGGGCTTGGAGTAAAGGTCCCCTGGACCATACAGCAAGGACCCATAAAATATCTCATGAGATATGGGAAATGTCTTATGGAGATTCTGAAGTTCTACCAAGGGCATCAAACAAATTTCCATAGAGCTTGAGACTATGCTATTTCCAATGGAGAAGTCCTGGGATTTATGGCAATATCTCAGTGCACTGTATATTTAACTATGGGAGAAAGCTCCTATTCCTTCACCTCCTATCAATATCCACGATAGGCAAGAGCTAAAAGAGTCACTATAAATGAATATCTTAAGTATACATGAAAATAAATGTATATTCATGAAATGGGCATTGACAATTGAAACATCCTCAATATCAGTTGACTTGATAGCATAGGAAAAAATAGAGTAAAAAAATCATGAATGAGGTATCAGATATGATGAAGGACTTCATTTTCCTCAACATAATTAGGGCTGGATGGTGGAGCAGAGAATCATATCATTTCAGAGTTTCTCTCCCAATTTTGGCTAGATGTGCAACCAAAACTTAATGCTCTTTTCAATCCTTACTCTGAGTTTGCACTAATTCATGATTGCATGAGTGCAGGATATTTCTTATACATTCTGCCTTCTTTACGTTTTGATGGACATCAGAATATTAAAGCAACCATATGACATTAAAAATGAAAATTTTGAATTTTGAACATCAATCATCATACTTCCTACCAAATTAAATATGATTATTGCAGCTATTACCTTAAAAATGTGTAAAGCTGAGGTGGATAGAGGGAGAGGATAGCTGTTCCTCCATCAGGAAACTTTTGTTAGTACATAACATTCCCATTTTATTGGTTAGGTGATGTATACTATATACTGAGTGTCCTGCCCCAATCCTATAATATGTGAGAGTGAGGAGGGAAGCAAAATAAATCCTGGGTAGGTGATGCCATGCAGGAATATTTGTATGACATGCAAATCACCTTTAACTCTAGAGAGGGCATGCAGCAAAATGTAATGTTAGAAGGTGCATGGGGTGTTCGATAGGCACCCCAAAGAAATTTTTTTTTATTTCCTTGGAATGATATGGCTATGTTGTGTTCTTTTTTTTAAAATTGGTCAACCGAATGAAATTCATACCAACTATTTACTTTTACACTATGTAATACCATAAAATTTATAATGGAAGAAAAAAGTATTTAACAGAAGTTTTCTATGCTGGTTATTTGACATTCGGTAATATATTTGATGTTAACCCTGTCAACACAGCAATTATGGCAACAATGTGGCCATAGTGGGTTGCCATTATGGCCCCATAATGGTTTTGACCCCTGGCCATATTTTGGCAATGTGTGGCCCACCATAATGTGGCTTAAGTATGGATAGTATACTTTCTTCATAACAATAGAATGAACAAACTTCCATTTTAATAACTCACCAACACACCTGTATCAATAGCAACTGTAATGCTTACAAATGTTTGGTTTGCCAATCTGCGGCCTTCCTGAGACAATCCAAAGTGTGGCCAAAGTTGCGAATGTGTTTGGCAAGCCAAACTACGGCGAAAGCTCAGTGGCTAGCCTTAGCCATATTTGCCGTGGGTAAACCACAATTCGGCCACATGTGGCCATTATTGTTGTGTTATCTAGGAACTTTACAAAATCATGTTTCAAGGCATGAAATACTATTTTATTAAGTGTGCTGAATACAATTTTCTACATATGTTCTAAAAGAGAAAGAAATAATTTGCTCTCATGCAATAAAAAAAGCTTGGGGGAAGTCCGATGACTCAGAAGAGGAATGTGGAAGGGCGCATGGGGTGTGGGTGACACCCCAGGGCACTTTAACTCATTCTGGTCCTGAAACGGAATGAAAATTTTATGGGATACTGGCAGTACTTATTTTGTCAAAATGTATAATGAGACTTGAAGGTAAAGAGCTAACAACACTGTTGATACAACGATGGACATACCATGTGTCAATGAAGAACCATGGGGTGTCCTTTACTCCCCGCATGCCCTTTCCCGGGTTAAAATCATATGATCAGAAAATCTCATCCCTGTTATTCACTGCAAATGTGTTAAGCCAAGGCACTTAGCAGTGAAAAATACATGTGGGTTGGATGAAATTCTTGACGTTAACGGTTTATAATTCTCCAATGCTTTTCATTTACAAGATATGCAATGAAGGCTTATAACCAAAAGAGGAGGAGAAATATTACAATTAACTATAGTTAAATTTATACACCAGAAATTCTAACCAGCACAGAATTAGAGGTAGGAAAACTGCAATTAGTCATATTACTAGTCTTATTCATTGCTAAATATAAAGCAGTTTGGTTTCACATTTGACTTCAAGTGTTGCCCAAAATGAAATTTTAAATTGTTAAGAACTCAATTGTGGTTTAAAGATTGTACTCTTATAAAGTATATGATTCAGGGGGATCTACCACTGAATATATAACTTTATTGTCGGAAGTATAGCCAATGTGGTGATTTATATGTATTGATTTTTATAATACAGAAATAAATTATTTAATGGCGAGATTACCTTATTTGCTCTTTGTCTTCCTTAAATGTCGATTTGTAGGATTAGATGGGAAAATAACGAAAAGTGAGTATTTGAAGTTAGTGAACTTAATATGTACGCATATCATCATCATCACTGGTCAACAATCCTAGGATTGGTTTGACGCAGCTCTCCACTCAGTTCTCCTATCAGCTAATCTTTTCACACCTACGTATTTCTTCTCTTTCACATCTCTCTTTACTTGTTCCATATATTTTGTTCTAGGTATTCCTTTTCCGTTCTTACCTTCCACTTGTCCCTCGACGATTGTCTTCATCAGGCCATCATGTCTCAAGATGTGGCCTATATGGTTGTTCCGTCTTCTTATTAAGGTTTTCATGAGGCTTCTCTTCTCTCCTACTCTTCTTAGGACTTCCTCGTTACTAACTCGGTCGATCCATTTGATTTTCATCATTCTTCTGTAGCACCACATTTCAAAGGCCTCTATCCTTGCTTTCTCCGCTGCGGTCATTGTCCATGCCTCACTTCCGTATAGGAGCATACTCCAGATGTAGGTTCTTATAAAATGTTTCTTTACTTCCATATTTAAGTTTCCCGCTGTAAGCAGGTCTCTCTTTTGGTGGAATGCTCTCTTCGCCTGGGCTATTCTGCTGATAATTTCTTTCTTGCTTCTCCCGTCACTAGTTATCTTGCTTCCCAAATAACAGAATTCATCCACCTCTGTCAGTTTTTGCCTCCCTATTTTAATGTTAGTCTTGACTTCTTCTCTTCTGCTGCATACTAAGATCTTGGTTTTCTTCGTGCTGATTTTCAGTTGATATCTACTCATTACCCTACCCATATTAACCAGAATATTTTTCAAATCCTTCTCTGTTTCTGCTATAACGGCTATGTCATCGGCAAATCTTAGCATGCTAATTTTTTCTCCATGGATATTCACTCCCAATGCCTTTTCTTTGATTTCATTAATGGCTTTTTCAATGTAAACATTGAAAATTACGGGTGACAATGTACAGCCTTGTCGCACCCCTTTCCTAATTCTTGCTTCTTCACAGCTGAGCCCTGATTTTATCACAGCTACTTGGTTTTTGTATAAACTTTGGTTGATTCTTCTGTCATTATAAAGAACCCCAATTTCCTTTAGGATTCCAAGCATTGTACGTGCTCCAATCCACGTTGTCAAATGCTTTCTCTAAGTCCACAAACGCAACGAATGTTGGCTTGTTCTTTTCCATTCTCTTCTCTATGAGCAGTCTTAGGGCCAATATTGCTTCCCTTGTGCCTTTGTTTTTTCTGAATCCAAATTGGTCCTCATCCAAGTACGTACTCTTCTGCTTTTCGTTCTATTCTTCTATAGATGATCCTTGTCAGTATCTTTGATGCATGTGTAGTAAGGCTAATGGTCCTAAAATCTTCGCACTTCTCCGCTCTTTTCTTCTTAGGAATAGGGATTATAATGTTCCTCTCGAAATCCTTTGGTACATCTCACCTGTCGTATACATTTCACTAATGATTTTGTATAGCTGGTTCAACATCTTCTCTCCTGAATTTTTAATTAGTTCTGCAGGAATGTCATCAATGCCAGACGCTTTATTTATCCTGAGGTCTCTTATAGCAGCATCAGATTCCGATCTTAAAATTGGGGCTCCCAATCTTGGGTCATCGGCATCCACTTCCCTCTCGTTTTCGATAGCATTTGTTCTGAGGCGACTTCCTTTGTACAAATCTTCCAAATATTCCTTCCATCTCTTCCCTTTTTCTTCGTTTTCAATCAATAGTTCTCCGTTTTTGACACTAAGGGTATTACATCTTACGCCCCTTTCCTTAAAGTGGTACCTCACTATCCAATAACCGGCCTCTACTTTTCCATGTTTAAGATTGTTTTGCACGTCTTCGCAAATGCTTTTCATCCACGTTTCTCTAGCCTTCCGCGCTTTACGACATATTTCATTCCTTATTCTCTTGTAATGATTCTGTCCTTCCTTTGTTTTCGCAGCCTTGTATTTTCTTCTTTCTTCAATGAGATCTAATATACTTCCTGCGTGATCCATGGTTTTTTCATAACGACTCTTCTTTTACCAAGAACTTCCTCAGCTGCCGCCTCCAGACCACTTCTAATGGTTTTCCAACTCTCTTCCATTGGTTTGTTGGTCGTATCCTCCCCTATTTTATTTTCTACAGCCTCTTTAAAAGCCTGTTGATGCTGAACCTCCCTCAATTTTTCAACCTGCCATATGTTTTTCACGGCTTTCTTCAACTTTTTAAATTTTAGGTGGCATTTCATCATAACTAGATTATGGTCACTATCAACATCTGCCCCTGGATAACTTTTGCAGTCCTTCACCTCATGGTTCCTGAATCTTTGTTTCACTAGAATGTAGTCGATTTGGAATCTTCTACGGTCTCCTGGCATCTTCCACGTGTATCATCTTCGCAGGGGATTTTTGAATAAAGTGTTGGCAACCACTAGCCAGTGCTCCGTGCAGAATTCAAGTAGCCTTTCTCCTCTTTCATTTCGGTTACCCAACCCATATTTCCTAGTTATTATTCCGTCTTGACCTTCGCCGACGACGGCGTTCCAGTCACCTAAAATAATAAGATTTTCTTCCCCTCTTATCTGCTTGATAACTTCCGCAATATCTTGGTAGACATTTTCTACCTCTTCGTCTTCATAATCTGACGTAGGCATGTAAACCTGTACCACTACAGTAGCTACGGGCTTAGTATCTATCTTCACCGTTACTATCCTTTCATTAAACTGCAGGTAGCTTTTAACACGCATCCCGGCGCTCTTTCTAAGCATTATGCCTACTCCAGCATTACCATTTAGCGATCCCGTGTGTATCATTCTGTAGCTTCCACTCCAAAAGTCTCCTTCCTGGGGTCACTTCATTTCGCTGATGCCTAATACATCGAGGTTCATTCTTCGCATCTCCACCTTCAAGTGCATTATCATTCCGAGGAGTCACAGCTACTCCACTCAATTTATATAATTCCATGATGGAATTCTCTCTTGTAAAATATTCCGGAGGTAAACTAGTCCCCCATTCGGATCTCCGGGCCGGGACTACTCGAGAGGGTATATCGGTCAAACGAGATAGAATGTTACGGATAGGAGCATGGAACGTCAGATCACTTCGTACCTGCGGTAAGCTAGAGCTAAATACGCATATGATAACTTATAATACGGTGATAATTGCTGTATTGTAGTTTAATGGCACTGAGATAACACCTACGGGTGTGGATTCATTTAGCACTTTTTTGAGCTTCCCTCCGACATATTACGTCGTCCGATTATAATAAGTTCGACATTTTGTCGGACGATGTCGCTATCTGTCGTACGCACAAACAAATGAAGGTAATAAACAGAGCAGAAGGAAAATTTCAAGTTTTCAAGCGACTTATGAATGAGTAAGGAGAATATGATGTGTGGATACTTAGTTTTGAGCGAATTGTGCTCTCGATCGAAGTAATCATCCAGAGTTATACATTCATTTTATCTCATTTCATTATAAGGTTTAAATGATAAGTTTTAAAAAACTTTGAAAACATGCTTTGGCGACGGTTTCGTTCTTTTCCACGGTGATCGAAGGTTTTTCGCTGAGATTGAAGGTAACGTGGTATTTAATTATTTGGTATAAAATTTGAACATCACTTACTGCATTATTTCTTAGTTATTTAACGGGTAATTAGTTTTTTGTCTCCCAGAGAAACTTTGGCAGGAGACTTCGTTTTTCTTTTGGAATCCTGCTAAACCCTGCTTTTACTCGTAGCAAGCAAAGGTTTCCCTTAAAATGAGCTATTGAAAAATTGAAGAAAACTTTTCTAAAACAACATAATAATGTGGTAAACAAAGAAGCTTTATAATCGTGAAGCAGTCTAACACGTGTACATTAGTGGCGATGATTGAAATTCAAACTGAAGTACATACATTTTTTTTCGTCAACTGGTTATCCTAAGGTCAATGATTCTTTTATTCAATGTGTATGCTTATTTTTCTAGATACTTGAGCACTATGCGTTTGACGCCTACCCGAATATTATGGAGCCTGTGTGTCATGGCAATGTTAGCTGTTTTTTGGTGTATAATTCGTCAGCTGAGTGGAGGAGCTGACGTTTGGCTTCCTAAAGGTAGACGAGTGGCAGGGACGGGTAGAGAGAGCCTTTCCATATGTAAATATCCTGATGAATTCCAGGATAGATTACATGACCTTATGCAACGGACTCACATAGTCCTGTCTTCCTTAGCCCTCACTCACTTCCTTTGCTATGGAAGTCTTTGGGCTCAGGTGAGGATTTTAGTTTACTGAATTGCTAAAATATCACTTGAAGTTAGGAAATAGAGCTATCTTCAACTTTTCTTTAACAGATTCGAATCGGTAAAATATTTCCTTGGTCATCTCATGGTACTTTCTGTCTACTGGATGAGGAATTGGCAGATTTGGGTGAAGCTGTGTTATTGAAGGCTTTCAGAAGAAATGGTATTTATCTGTCATATGATCCAGCTGATGGGGTCTACACAGCTATCAACGATGTTGTGGAATTGCCTGTCACCAATTCTGGTATTTATAAATGATTTCTTTTGCTTAATATTACGAATATTTCGCCACTTGATTAATTTTCTCTTGTTTTATCACCAAATTATTCTACATATGAGTTCATAAGGCTCATAACCAACGGAAATCACTATCCCCAAGGTTATTCCTGGTTGTTTAGAAATTTTAAAACTATAAAAAATGTCCAATTCGTAACAGGAGAACTCTTCATTCTAAATACATTATTTGTCACTTAGAGAAGAACTTTTGTGCCAGTATATCTTTTGCATATTACTTACATTACTCTTAATTTGAAGTTGTATACAAGGGTGGATCCAGGATTTTATTTTGGGGAGGTCACAAGTGTCTGACTGGGCTTCTCATATTCTAGATTAAAATCAAAATACATTAAAAAATTACTGTAGAAAATATCCTTTACTTCGATAGGAAAGTTATTAATATTAAATGAAGCGATTAATACACAAAGTAAAATGCATGTAATGATAACCGTATTAAAAATCTTGTCTATTTTTTAGGCGTCTTGGGAGGAAGGGGCCACGTGCCAATGTGCCCCCCCTGCCCCCCAAATCCACCTACGGTTGTGTATGTGGCAATGTGATCGTGTACTTCAAGCAATGGATGATTTATTTGATTTGATTTACTTGTATATTTTACCTGGCCCAGATGAGGCCACAATCGGGCCCCCTCTTCCTCTGGGATGGGGAACTATGTTTAGATATATTGTGAACAACTTTCTTACCAGAAATTATACTCACTTAACATTTGATGCTAATGACTAAATATCAAAAACTATTCAAGAAAATGGAGCTACACATGGATTTGCCCGGTTCAATTTAGCTTTATTGAAAGGCATTTTGTATTTGATAAATTAATAATTAGTGTTGTTAATACAGTGGCGCCGAGTCCATGAGGCCTGAGGGGGCCTGAGCCCCCCCAAAAATTAGTTACAGATGTGAGGAAAAAATGTGTCAGGCTAGTCAATTTTCCCTGGAGTGTCCAGATATCGAAATTTGAGTGATGAGGGTTCTAATGTTGATCATACGACTCTTCTAAAATGCTTAAAAAACTAAAATTCACTACTTATAAAATTTAACGGGGCAAGGTCCCCGGTTTGGGCCCCCCAATATTTTTAGTAAGTCGGAACCCCTGTGTCAATACAGTTGTAGAGTATCCATTTTTGAGGTGACTTGAGTGAAGTACTAATCTAAATTTGAAAACTGTGTCTTGGGAATGTTGCCATCCTACCCATTACCTTAATTAATCTTACCTTATTGACAATCTTTCAAAGGCAAAACGCATATATATCAGAGGCAAGGCATTTCAATTCAATAGTCAAATATGTATTGATTATCTTATTCATTTGCAAATGTAATTTTAGGATATTCATTCAAATAAATAATTTATTACACATATTTATAAACAGGTAATTTGACTGGAATGGGGTAAATTCTTTAAACCTTACAAGAAATTTTTAAGTTCCTTTTATGTGTTGTAATTTTCTGTTTATCGCAATCTGGTAACCTATATTGGTATAGATGTCCTTGCTACCTATCTGGATCTCCATTCTCAAAGCTGAGTCTGAGTGTACCTTCACATCTCTACTTTCCTTCCCCACCTTTTGTCTCCACTGCTACTCTGCCAACCTGATCCTCTCCCTTGCACCTTAGGTTCCTGTTAATCTTTCTTAAATCCTCTTCTCTTCTTTGTATTACATTTCTTTTTTGTCTTACGTCTCTCTTTCTTGTAACTTGTTTATCTTTTTTTATCTCCCATTGTGTTAGGCATGACTGCTCTCTTTCGCTTTCAAACTTTCTCTCTCACTTCCTTGTTTGCTGTCCCTATTACTGTCTATTCTTTACCTTGGTGTAATTGCAAAGGAGCATTCACGAACAGGAAGGAGCTAATGAGAGGATTATTATGTAAGAGTTAAAAGAATAGGTTAGTGAAGAGTCTGATCTGGAGTGTAGTGCTTTACAGTGCGGAAACATAGACACTTAGGAAGGAGGATGAGAAAAGACTTGAGGCATTAAAGATGTGGATGTGGAGAAGAATGGAGAAAGTGAAGTGGACGGAGAGGAGGAGGAATGACAAAGTGCTGGATATGGTTTGTGAGGAGAGGCAGCAACTAGGTTAGGCACAGAGGATACAGAAGTTATTGATGGAGTGAGTACTTTGCGGGGAGGGGATGTTGAAAACAGTATTGTTGGGTAGAATGTTTGGTAAACGAAGCATAGGAAGGAAGAGAATAGGATTGTTAGTTAGGTTAAAGGAGAGTTGGCCTTGTAATGAAATGAAGAGGGAAGTTCATTAAGGGGGGGAGACTACCTAAATACTTCTTAAATGCTCAATGCAAACCCACTTTTTCTCCTTATATGATCATGAGGTTCACACGTTATCAACAAGAAATACGTTTTTTGCACGGAATTTAAGTTGAAACTTCAAACAGCTGTAGAGGCAAAATTATTCGGTGCTCAAGGGTGAAACTCGGTGAGAGCCTAATTTACACTCTGAGTCATTCCACGTCAAATCACCGAGAAGATTTCAAAATGACACCAACTCGGATTTTAATGAAATTTTTGTCACTAGCTGCTATCACCTATTTAATGAACCGTTTAAAATATTTCCCCTATCACTCTCATAGTTTGCAAGATATGAGGGGTTGAAGTTAGA
Source organism: Ischnura elegans (assembly GCF_921293095.1). Lineage (NCBI taxonomy): Eukaryota > Metazoa > Arthropoda > Insecta > Odonata > Coenagrionidae > Ischnura > Ischnura elegans. The sequence goes on from NC_060250.1 coordinate 70,550,938, forward strand.
GATGTTTCCTCAGAAGTGGTAGGTAGTGGGATTCAAATTCCAGGGTGCGGGGCGCTTTGGATTCTAAATTAAACATAATATATGGTAGTGTAATCCTTTCTATTGGTAGAAAACTTTAATAATAATAATTTCCCAACTTTCTGGTGTTTGAAATGTTCTTACTGCCTATTGTTACTCCGGTGTTAAAATGGTATAATGTATTTGAGAATAAGAAAAGCTTATAATTTTGTAAAATGCAAGAATATCAAAACTGTAGTTTCATAAGATTTCATTCATTGCCGTTGCCATGAATTATAAAATTAACCCATCAAAATGTATGGCCATTTTGCCATAAAATTACATCTGTATTATTCAACTTGTCCTGTGAAGGTGAAGTTAAGTGGATAGTTAAAGATAGTTCAGTCATTTGGAAGTGCCGAAAGTTGGATTAAAGGATATGTAACTATGTATGAGCAATGCTTGTGGGGCTGGGTGACTTGTGTAGACTAATCAGGCTGAAAAGGAAGGTGAAGTGTTGATATAGCTTGAAGAGTCATGTAGTTTACACATTTTTACTTGCAAAATAGACCATTAATATTCCACAGTTATTTTATTACCCTATATATGTATTAGGTTTCAATACTTCAATTCCATTTTCAAGGAACTATTCTTATTTTTCAAATGTATGACTTCCACAAAGTGATGTCAGAAGTATTCATCATAATTATGTAGTTTACTCACGTAAAGCAAGAGATGGACAGAATTTATGAAGGACTAGACTATAGTAGGCTAAGATTTGTAGTTTGCTTTCTTTATGCGGATGTATGTAGTGCCAATGGTGGAATGAAGTTATTATTGCTATTATTATTCATCATCATCATCATTAGTCAACAATCCTAAGATTGGTTTGACGCAGCTCTCCATTTCTCTCTCCTATCCGCTAATCTCTTCATAGCTACATATTTATTCTCTTTTACATCCTTTATAACCTGTCCGATATAGCTCATTCGGGGCCGTCCCTTGCCCTTTTTCCCTTCCACTTGTCCTTCAACGATTGTCTTCATCAGACCATCGTGCCTCAAAATGTGACCAACTAAGTTGTCCCTTCTTCTGCTTAATGTTTTTAGGAGGCTTCTCTTTTCTCCTACTCTCCTTAGCACTTCATGGTTACTCACACGGTCAATCCATTTTATCTTCATCATTCTTCGGTAGCACCACATTTCGAATGCTTCCACTCTTGACTTCTCTGCTGCTGTCAACGTCCAAGCCTCGCTTCCATAGAGAAACATACTCCATATGTAGCATCTGATGAATTTTTTCCTTACTTCTATGCTGGTATTTTCAGCTGTAAGAAGATCTTCTTTTTGTAGAAAGCCCTCTTCGCCTGTGCTATTCTACTGTGTATTTCTTTCTTGCTCCGTCCATCGCTGGTAATTCGGCTTCCCAGGTAAGAGAACTCGTTCACCTCTTCAAGCTTATGCTTTCCTAGGTTGATGTTTGTTTTAGCCTCCTCTCTTTTGCTGCAAACTAATATCTTAGTCTTCTTTTTGTTGATTTTCAGCTGATATCTGGCCATTGTCCTTTCCATGTTTGTCAACGTCTTCTTCAAATCCTTCTCTGTCTCGGCTATGACTGCTATGTCGTCAGCAAATCGCAGCATACTAATTTTTTCTCCGTGGATATTGACACCCGAAGCTTTCTGCTTGATTTCGTTGATGGCTTTCTCTATGTAAACATTAAAAATTAAGGGGGAATGCGCACAACCTTGTCTCACCCCTTTTCTTATTATCGCTTCTGCACCGTTTGGTCCACATTTGATCACAGCTACTTGGTTTTTATACAAACTATGAATAATTCTACGATCATTGTAGAGTACGCCGATTCCTTTCAAAATTCTAAGCATTGAATTCCATTCCACGTTATCAAAGGCCTTCTCTAAATCGACAAATGCTATGAAGGTTGGTTTATTTTTCTCCATTCTCTTCTCTATGATCATCCTAAGAGCCAACATTGCTTCCCTTGTGTCCCTGCTTTTCCTAAATCCGAATTGGTCCTCATCCAGGAATTCTTCTGCTCTTATTATTATTATTATTCTTATTAAATTATTTAAGCCTACTGCTGGTGGATTCTACCATCACTCATTCCCTATCAATTTCAAGTACTTTTGCTAAGGATTATATTTAGTCCCATTTCTTCTGGAGTACTGGAGTATAGCTCAGAAAGAAAGTGGTCATGACACACGACATGACCACTTTCTTTTTGAGCTACTATTGAATTTTTAAATCTAGTTGTGCTTGAACTTAACTCATAATCTCGATATCTTCTGAGTACAACACTATTGCTTTATTTACAGAACCTGTTCAGCTTGAACCCTCGATCCAGCTATATGCATTTGAAAAAGATGCGAGGGATCAAGGGGCAGGGTGGGGTTGGGAAGGTGGCATGACGGGCCCAGTGAGGAGGAGAGTCGGTTGGAAAAGACGTCTCTTGCCTCCAGATTGTGCTGGCCTCAACACTCTCCTGCAGTGCTTCCCTGAGAGACTGATCCTGGCATCTTCAGAAGAAGCTGTGTGAGTATCATGGAACCACAAAGAAAATTCATTGCTAAATCTGCATAGCTACAGCTGCGAGATGGGTGATGTGATTTCAATGTCATATGGAATTCCTACAAAGCAAACATGATTTGATCATTTCTTTCTCATCTCTTTTTTAAGTCATTTATGAACTGCATAGTTAGTAATTAACAGAGTAGCAATAGTGGCGTAGTCGACGAGACTATTCATTAGTATTTTTTTTCATTTAACTGAAAAAATTGACCAGCAAAACCAGCCATTGATAATTTGATATGGTGGTGTGAATTAATGTCTTACTTGTGGCAGTGAGATGTCCATTTTTAACGAGAATTTAATTTATATTGCTACATTTTTGTGGCTTTCTCTTGTTAATTTTTGGTTATTAGCTGTCTGGATTCTCTAATATTTTAAAAATATCTGAAGCAGTATTATGCCTTATAAAAGTAGTTAATATTATGATAAAGCAGTTACGAATTGAATAGGGATAGGATATTTGAATGGTCGAATCACCAAATACCTCAAATAATGGGCTTTTTACAATATTTGATATTTGATGACTTAAAGTAATATATTATTCGAATTTCAAATACACAGTATAGATCGTCCATGATTCTCTTTAAATCCATTGACAATGTTTGGGTATTATATGAAGGTTTGCACATTTTGTTGGTTCAATTCTTTAGTAATATTTTTACAAAACTTATCACTGAAATTAAACATTAAAATATGTGTAATGCTGATGACTCCTTGGGAACAACACTTATAAGAATGTGTATACTTTCAAATACACACAAGATTGACTTCCATCTCGCACTCCCGTTGCATGTGAAATTTACTTTTTGCATATTCTAATTTTATATTAATTGTGAATTCATCATTATAATTTATGGTTTGAAATGAATGAGGTGAAACATTACTGATAATGTGACCTTCTCCATGCATTTAATAAAAATGAGAATAATGGCAGTGCTCTATGAGCGCAAGTTTGACAAAATTGTGGGTGACAGTTGCAACAGGATTTAGGAGCTGTGCTGAAGTAGAATGGCAAGCAGAGTGTTTAGCATTTTTTATTTTAATTGTCATTTGTATAAAAAAAATTGGTGGAAAAATGCGTATTCAGTATGTATTCGATATTCGAGTGAGGTGTTTGGGAAAAAAATTAGGTATTCATATTCAAATTTGAGAAAAATACTATTTGACCCATCTCTAGTATTAAAGTAAACAAATAGTTGTTACAGAGGCTTGCAAAATATGAGTGAACGTGGAATGAACCCGAAAAACAATCACCAACTAAACAAATAGTTGTTGAATTGAATTTCAAGTCAAATTCCAAAAGGATTAAGTAAGTAATGGTAAAATTTACTCTGTATATCATAATTTTTATAGCACAGTGTGTATAAATTAACCTTGATCCTCCTCTATTCTGTTTTCATAGGCCTGGGAGTAGCAACCCTCCAAAGGCTAGTTTACCAATGGCGTCATTTGGCAGTTTTTCATTGCCTGTGCCATTTGAAGGATTAGAAATACAAAAATATCACTATCCTGATAACTGGTGGAAAGTAATCAGTCCAGAGAACTGCTGAGTATTTATTTTCAGTTTTTCAACAATAAGAAGACTTACTGTGGGTATACTAGTACCCTGGTTGTGAGGTACCAAAGCACTATTGGGGATGGGTCCTAGGCCTCTTTTTTACTCGCTGGCATGTTATCAAATAACAATTTTTGAATTTTAAGAAGGTTTTATTGTCCAATGACTTAACTTCTAGTCATTTATAGCATTGTTAAGAATTATGGTGCTGGTATGGTTATTTAATGTCTAATACAATGAGCTATGTACAGTTCTGCTATAGCTTTTACGTCTTGCATGCATTTGATCGTGAGAACTCACGCAAGCCTTAGATATAACCTTGACATGATACTCATGGGAATTATTTCCTTAAATATTGACTTTTTTGTGGACTTATTGAAAGGTATCTTTTATGGTATGTTCATACGATAGAGTGCATAAATGTGTCTTGCTATCATTTTGAAAATTTTAATTGGAGGTAATGGTTTTCTACCTTCAGTTTTTATTTTTTTCATAGTTTTTTTATTTACATATATATTTGCTGTACTTTACTTCTGCCATTAAGCAGAACAATGAGTTATTATGTAACATTGTCGTAGAACAAAAATGGGGCTGCAGAAAGATATCATAGTAATGTTACCCAGTTAGTGCCCACACTCATCAAAAAGCTTTCACCTAGTCATTGAATCGCAAGCAGACTCATTTTGCTTTAGGGGACTTAGGTTATTATGCAGGAGCACAATGGCTTTGCCCATGCTGCAAAGAGGAGGCAAGCATTAAAGTTCTCCTACTATTTTTTGGTAAAGCTGCTGATCCAAATAAAATGAATTACAATATCATTTTGATGACTTTTTCATTAATCTCTAGCAATGTTTGGAAAAATACATCCTTCTATCGTTGATGTTTACCGCTGAAATTTCCGCGTGAGCTGTAAGTGTACACCTTTATGGTTGAAATTTTGAAACCACATAATGAAAGTGAAAATTGTGTCTTCATGCTCAATTACCAGTTACTGCAAAAAATCACTTACAGTTTCTTGGAAATCAGCTCTTTTCGGTAAACAATAAAGGGAAATATTATTTGGATATGTGCATGTTCCTCCATAATATGGACTAAACATAACCTTTGCTTTTTAATTGCATGCCATTTTTTCAAATGGCTTAAAAGATCTATTAAAAGATCCTTACTCAATGAAAGCAGTATTATAACACCCAGGGAGGGAGATAATTTCTTTAGGGGTAGGGGGTTTAGCCCTTAGTGACGTTTATATTAACCAACAAGTAATTCGTTTATTTCCTTTCTTCCTTTACTTATTCCTGGCCTTGAATGAGTTCAGACACCTTGATCTGCCTCTATATATCTACACCCTTTATGGTTACACTGTACAATAACCCATAAATTTGAGCTCCTAAGCATGAATGTAAAGATTTTTCTGGATTTCTATGCATTGAGGCTACTACTTATGCTACATGCTACTAGCTTGACTGGCTTCATTGGGGGGTAATTTATTGAGATGGTAGGACTGTACTGTTCTGTTTGGTATTTATCTCCAAGGCCAGTGGTTCAAATATACAGTTGGTGGCTTGGGAATTATGTTGGCTGACATAAAATTTACTGTTATTTGAACCATTAGAGCTTTCTTGTTGATACAAGTATTAAAAGAAGAGAGAGATGGCACTTTTCCACAGGTTTATTGAAGGTACGACACATTTCAACCGTTAGGTCATTATCAAGTACAATTATCTGTGTGTAAAGTTGATGCGTAGTTTTCCCTGGCGTTGTCTAGATGATGTGTCCATGCTTCTGGGTTTCACCACATGGATTTTCTTTGCGACAACAGTTTCTCCGGTATTCCAACCTTCGTCTTCAGATCGATGTCGGGAGTCAATTTTTGGTGACTTATGTAGTGCATTCTTGGCACCAATTTTTCATGCTGAAGGCTGATTGGTCCACCTCCTTTTTTATCGTATGACCCTCTTCCAGGAGTTGTGGAGAGGGTAGCCATCTTCTCTACTCATGTTTTCTAGTGTCTTGAATATTTAGATAGCCTCCTTTACTAGCCTGGGATAATATCTATTTTCTTTTGCAACAACTGTTGCTTCGTCAAGCAGTATCTGGTGTCCGGGTTCACTCCAAGCATGCTCTGCAATGGCGGAGAGCTGAAATTGGAGCCAAAAATGGGAGCTGGTTGTTGTCCTCTACTTCCATCGTAAACTTGATAGCAGGATGTTGGCCGTTTAGATGTCGGAGGTAGTCTTGTAGGCATTGCTCTCCATGCGGCCAGATAACAAAGGTGTCATCCACATATCTTTGACACAGTTTAGGTTTCTTACTATTGCTGTCCATGGCTTCCGCTTCAAATTTCTCCATAAATAAATTAGCCACCACTGGTGATGTTGTGGAACCCATGCTCGCCCCCTCTGCTTGTTCATATATTTGTCTGTTCCAGGTGATGTAAGTTTTTCTTAGGCAGAATTCCACTAAGTCAGTGTAGTCTTCCGGGAACCCTTTTTTTGTAGTCCTCATATTATTTCCAACGACTCGTTTATGGGCACGTTTGTAAAAAGAGATTCAACGTCGAAGCTGACCATGATGTCATTGTCATCCATCGTCACTCCTTGAAGTATTTCGACGAAAAAATGCGCTGAATTCTTCACGTGCGATGATGTCTTCCCCACGTGTGGCTGTAGATGCCTAGCGAGATATCTGGCGAGATGATATGTAGGTGCGTCTATTTGACTCACAATGGGCCTTAACGGGATGCCTTCTTTGTGGACTTTAGGTAACCCGTAAAACCTTGGTGGTTTCTGAGCGGACAGAAGGAGGGTACGTTGCTCCTCACGGGGGATGGAGGATTTCTTGATAATTTCTTTCGCCTCCCGAATTGTTTTGGCCGTTGGGTCCGTCCTCAGCACTCTGTAAGTTGCTTCCTGGAGGAGAGCTCTGACTTTGCTCTCGTATTCTTCTCTCTTCATGACGACTGTGGCATTCCCCTTTGTCTGCGGGTAATACCAGAATGTTGGTATTCTCTTTCAGTTTCCTCAATGCCATCCTTTTGGCTCCCATCATGTTCTGTTTGGGCGGTCGAGCTTTTCGCAATGTAGCCGCTACGTCCTCCCTGATGGCATCCGCCTCTGTCTTCGGTAGTCTTCTGATAGCGGATTCAACATCGGTGATGATTTGCTCCGTCGGTATGTCTTTAGGGGCCAAAGGAAAGTTTAGGCCTTTGGAGAGTACAGCGTTGGTGGCTTCGTCCAGTGGTAAGTCTGTCAGGCTGATGACAGAACGGAATAGATATCTGCACGTACCTTAGGTTCTCTGAAATATTATTTGAGAACTCCAGAGGAAGAGGATAATTTTCGAATGAAAGTACGGAGTTGAGGAAAAGTTGCTCTAGAAAAGCTGGAATGCATTCAAAACAGAAAAATTGTACTTGATTATGACCTAACGGTTGAAATGCATCGTACCTTCAATAAACCTGTGGAAAAGTGCCATCTCTCTGTTCTTTTAATACTTACAGGATGTCATTCCACTATATTTTACCTGCTTCTGTTACTTTCATGTTGATATAGTGGAATGATCTCATTATCTTAAGCAGTTAAGGGTAATAAAATAGTCTTTGTTATTGTATTACATATATTTAATTAAGAATCTCATTTGTTAGCATCAATGCATTACCTTGAATAATTAGGAGAATGTGTTAATTCTAAACTAAGAAATGGAATTTTGGAAATTCTTTGCTTTTAATGTTTTCTTAAATAAGACTGATATTTATTTATGGCAGTAGATTCCAAAAAAATTTTCAAATGTACAGGTTTTTGAGAAGTTAATCATGTTGGAGTACATCGGAGTTGGAGAACGTCAATGAAAGATTATTGTATTAGTGACCTTAGGTTGAGCTCATATGTTTGCGCAAATGCAGCTTGACTGATTGCATGTGAGGTGATTAGTTGTGAGAAAGTAACTTACTTAATTACTAGCCTGTGCACTTTAAAAAATGATCATTTGTAGCTTTCAGTATTGAACACATTTTTAAGGGGTCCAGGCTCATGTTGTATTCAAAGAATGGCTGAAATTTGTGACTTAGGTAATTTTTAATTTATCTTTTTTTTTGAAGACACAAGTTTCAGGAATGGCAACATATTTACAAACAACATTGGAAGAATACTAAACCTCTTTCTCTTGTAAAATGTTTTCTTACATTGTTGAAATCACAATAAAAGATTTTGAGCATATTCAAATTTGTTATATTTACCAATAAGCTGAATGAATTGTTTCAGTTAATGGATGTTTTTAATTCATAATCTGTAGGGACTGCTGGGATTCAAGTTCATTCAAGCAAGTATTAGAAGCATGATAAATGTTGTAGTTCATCACCATCATGATTCTTGCCAGAGGAAAGAATTGTTATTTCATCATTGAATTAACCCACCACCTGAAAATTGAATCAGGATTTGAAAATTTGATAATGAAGGAATATTAATGGGATAGATAGAGGTTCACATTAGGCTTTAGGGGGTATCCATTAATTACGTGAGGCAGGGGCGCAGCTAGGAATTAAGGCTAAGGGGAGTTTTAGGCGCAACTAATGCAGGGGGTTGGGGGCTATGGAGTACTTGCTAGGGTAAGCAGGAGGTCCTTCCCTAGAAAATTTCTAAGACAAATGGTTCTAAATGGTGAGTTTTACAGCTTTGTGAGGGATATTTTATTAATCCTTGCACTATTCTATAAGTAACATTAATCCAACTACGTAAAATAGATTAAACTTAAAAATTTCTCTGAGCTCTCTTATTCCCCCAAAAACATCCCTTGCTGTGTCATTGGTGAGAGGCGTTTAAGAGGAAGAGGAGGTCAAGCCGATTCTCACCCAATCTCACTTGGGAGTCTGGCAAATATCACGTAATTTGTTTCCTCAAGAAACAGTGTGTAATTGCGATCTCAGTAATCTTAAATAGTATTCCTAATTCATATTAAATAAAAATGGAACAAATTGTTTATTTAAAAAAAATCCAATGCAAGGAAGCACAGGTTAACCTATTTTCATGGAAAATATGTATTTTGAACGATATCACATGAGATTAATGGGAGGGGGTTATGGGGTCGAGCCGAATCTCATGATATCTCACTTAGGGTGGAGGGGGGAGCCCAAAAACCGGAAAAACCACCTCACATTAATAGACTAAAAAGTAGGTAGAGGATCTGTATTACCGCAAGAATAGACCAGAGAGATTGAACAAAGGGAAACAAAAATTGGCTCATGATGATAAACTCCTTTGATAAAAAAAATGAAAATAAGGGAGCCTCTTGGATAGGAAGGCAAAGAAAGTGGTAGGTATGGCTAAAATGCTGTCAAAGCTTCTGCAGAATTTAGGGAAGGTTGAGTGAAGAAAGGTTTTCCAACTACTCCTGAGGACATATGAATGCAGTAAGAAAGTTCTAATACCACTTCCGAAAAAGAAGAAAGTCGTTGAATGTGGGGACTATGGGACAGTCAACCTAATGTCTCATGTGTTATAAAAATGCTTAAGATAATTGATAGACCAAAAGAGGTGAGGGTGATTACTTGGGTATTGATTAGTTCAGATTCAGGATGGAATATCAACCAGTAATTCCATTGCAGTAATGAGTACTATAAAATCAAGACCAGCCTACATTATTACCAAGGCGTTTGTGTGTGATGAATAGTTTTTAGAAGGATTTGATGGAGGAAATTAGGAAATACTATGGGCATTTTTTGAAAAATCCAGTCTAAATCTGAATATGGTTCAGGCTGCACAACTGAGCATAGTGTACAGAGAATAACAGTGTGCAAGCATTAAGTGCGATGTAATACAAGGATGTTCACTGCTTGCCTTGGTACTTAGCATGCATGGATAGTAAATGGAAAGAGAAATGTGATACAAATTGAAATATAGAAGTACAAATGGAGAAAGAGGTAGTTGAGAAATAAATGTTTAAGTCAGATTCATGAGTGAATCAGAATCAAGATAAAATTATGGAGATGGCCACAGACATGAGCAGGTGAAACAATATACATAACTATTTGGACAGCTCATTCGAGGATCTCTCACAGTCTTATTGCTAAAAGTCTTTTTTCCTCGAATGAGCTGTCCAAATAGTTATGTATATTGTTTCACCTGCTTATGTCAATGACCATCTCCAGCAATAAGACTGTGAGAAAGTATCAATAAAAAGGAGGAATTTATGGGTATGAAAGAGTAAAAAGAAAGATCACCATGTATGAATATAGAGAAGGCTATCAAGGGTTGTGAAGTAGTGTGGAGTAGTACTTTGGGGGATGAAAATATGGTTTCAAAGTAAATATGAGAATAAGCTTGAGAAGCAGTGCTTGAGCTGAGATATGGGCATGGAGAAGAATGGAGAACTTGAAATGGTCACTGAGGAAAAGGAAATGGTTTTAGACTGTGTCCATCCAACCAAAACTGTGTCAGCCAAACAAAAGACCTATTAAAGTATCTTGTGATTCAAGGACACCCTTATAATGTGGAGTCACTTTCTAAGAGGGTTGAATCCAGTAGAGATCCAATTCAAGTTCACTGGGGATAGTAGTAAAATGAATGTCCAAGAATTTTAAGTGTGAATGTTGAAAGATTGAGAGGTAAAGAAGCAAAGATCTAGTGGGACTTGATAAGCACCACTAACCAACTAAAGCTGAACTACGCAATGCAGATTGGTAAATTAGCATCTAGCCTAGCAGGTATGATGATGTTATTTATGGCAAAATAATATACGGTATGGATGCTTTTCAGTCTCTTAATCGTAAGATTAGTATCCTGTAGACCTCCATTTCTCCCTTTCCCACAATTGTACAATTGTTATTTCAGTTACCTGATGTTCTTTTTCCTTGTGCCCTTATTCATCAGTTCCAAGTACTTATCTCAGGTTCTTCCTCGGGAGTGTTTTCCTTCAATTTTTCTCTCCTTTTTCTTGCTCCCGTAATTGCTATTACATGACCTACCCAGCGGATCTTTCTATGGTGTATGGTGATCCAGTATTCCCTTTCTTCTCCTATTCTTTTCCCAAGCCACGATCAATATCCCAGCAACATCCAAACAACATTGTTGACGTTAACATATGATGTCCTTTCAATCCCATTACCGTTGTATGGATATCTGTCAAATATCCTAAGAACCCACCAGACAACAAGCCCCCAAGTGAGCTATAATTAGCCGGTAAAGATTTTCAGATCCATTGCAAATCACGAATAGGTGATGGCGTTAATTTGAGTAGACCAGGAAACCTGGATTATTATGATTAGTCTATTACTAAAGACAATGCGTAAAATACATAACGTTGCAGCAATGGACATGGAGATCCATATTACAGCATTTCTGAGATATCTTCATTTAAGGAGTAGATAATGGGTGTGGTTATGATGATTTTTGGAAATCCCCTGATATACAGACAAAACATTTGGGCTTTTCTCACTCTTCAATTTTTTCACACTCTCCAATTCTATACAGAACATATGTTACCTATGGATGCTGTTTGGAATAACATCCTTTCAATATCACAGATATTACAACATGAATATCTATCTGATGTTATTTTTACAACTCGTAGATGTTAAAAATGGGATATCTATGTAATGTTTTCAAAATGTCCATAATATAATAACATCATGTTTTGGATATATCAACCTTATTTTGGTATCTGATGGATATCATCTGATGCTTGAGTATTGGCTAGATTCATGGATTTTGAGAAAAAAAAGGCTGTCACTAAAGAGAAATGAGTAAACCTAATGATTATTATGAAGATAATAGGCATGGGTTAGAGGAAAGCATGAATTTGTAATATCATCATACTTAATTTTTTTCAAGCAATTATTTTAGCAGATTTATGACTTTATTATGTGAGTCATTTTAAGTTTTTATTTTAAAATGAGATAGCAGCAGTGATACCAACAGTATAAGTAATAAGTCACAAAAGGGCCTCTGGTGAATGTTTGAAAGAACTTAACAATATTTGATGAATCGTTATTTTGAAACACTCCCTAAAACTTGAAACATTCCCTGGGTAGGGTGGACACAGATGAAAATAATTGTGACAATTGGGTCTATGCATTGGAATGGCATAGATGAATGCTGAGGAAGGAGGAACAGAATGGTTTTAAGATATTCAGAATGTGTGGTTATGTAGGAAAATGTTGAAAAAAAACAGAGGAAAAGGATTAAGTGAGTGTTAGACATGTTAGGTTAGAAAAGGAAACTGCTAGAGGAGATAAGGCCTTAAAAGTAGCAAGTATAGAGGAGGAAGGGGCTGATGAAAATTGCAAGAAAGAGTATGACATTTGATGAAATGGAGATGGGCAAGGATGAATGCGGGGTACGTTGATAGAATGAATAATAATTGACCTAATGCCGAACTGTGCAATGGAGTAAAATAAGGGAAGAAGGATAGGAGCAGGTGGTCAGCTCAATAGATGTGTCGTCTTCATTGTATAATTAGGTGAAATAGCATCTGTATAATTAATTAAAAGTCGTTTTTGAAAAATGCAAATATATGTATTCTTTGTCATTCTGGTCAACCAGCTATCATTTTTTTAAGAATCAGTTTCTATGCGATGTGTTTTCTGGAAACCAACAATAGGTATTGCTCTTGCAAAAGAACAAGGCTGCATGAGAGGTAGGGTAGGTAGCAGTGGAAGGGGTGAATGGAATGGACAGAGAGGAAGAAAGCAAGGCAGAGAGAGAGAGGGAATGGTAGGGGAGCCAAACTACGAAAGAAAAAAAGTTAAATTCTGTAATGGCTGTCGTGCACGAAACGCAAATGGACCCAAGGGCTCAATGCAAACAATGGAAGATGAACAAAGATTATTTTTTAAGTTGACACAGCTATAATTCTATTAGGAGTTCTTCACATGCATCTAATAATTATTATGCAAGACTTCTGCCTTGCGAAAAATCCACAGAGAAAAAATCATTTACCTTGAACGGAATTCGAACCCAGATCCCTCGATTTCAGCCAAGTGCTTTAGCCAGTTAAGCTTCCGAGGTGTCAGTAATTATGTGTACATGTACATCGTCTTGAGGAAAATGTTTCTTGCGGTAACACTTAAGTTAAATAAATTAATAAGTAGAGGACTACACGTGGTAACACAGAAAAAGGGATAGCCACAAAATGTTTTTCACAGACGTTTCGGTGGGGTAACCAATCATTCTCAGTGAGTGAAAGAGGGCTGCTGGTGTCTTCTGTGGAGGTTTGGGGGGGGGGGGGGTTTGAAGGGGTAGGCGGAGGAGAGGGATTGACTGGTGGCTAGTGAGCCATGTTCAGCCCGGGTATTTTAAATGCTTTTTCCAACCAGTTGTGTGCCTATTCATAGGCTCTCAATTCAGTGCTGATGGCATTTTTTGGTAGAATTTTGATGAAGGAAAGGGGAAAGCATTGGTCAAAGGAACTATTGTGGAAAGCGGCGTGTTGGGGAACAGGTTCAATGAATGGAGGGGACTTGGAATGGAGGGCAATGAATGGAGTGGCGGTGGTTGTTCATTCGGATAGAGACTGGCGTGGTGCATTCTGCAATGTAGTTGGCAGGGCAGAAATTGCAGGATAGTCGGTATACGGCATTAAAGGATGTGCATTAGGGATTTCTGCATTGCCTACTACATTGGAGAATGCACCTTGCCAGTCTACCCAAATGAACAACCACCGCCACTCCACGAAGTCCCCTCCATTCGTTGAGCCTGTTCCCCATCCGGTGGCTAGGCCAGGAATTTCGCTTGGGGGGGTTGATCGAAAACTAGAGGGAAAAAGTTTTGAAAAACAGAATAATAAGTAGAGGGTTTTAAACTAATTTTATCACTTTTAATAATCGGAAAAACTTCATTTGTCTTAGAAATTTTTGGAAATTCATTATTTTTCATTTTTTTTTCTTTTATGAAGCAAAGTAGCTGTATTTATATATTTCGGGGGGGGGGGGGGGGTTCCGGACCCCCAGGACCTCTTCCCTCACTACGCCACTGTCCCCAACACACCGCCTCTCACAGTAGGTCCTTTGATCAATGCTTTTCCCTTTCCTTCATCGAAATTCTACTAGAAAATGCCACTTGGGTGCGGAAAATTGGAAATGTATTTTTGACCTCGTTCAGTGCATACCGGTATGCAAGCCGCGACTCATATTCATATGTCTGAAAGGTTCAATCGCCAATACAATGGCGTAACCATGGGGGAGGGTATAAGGAGATGTGGGGGATGAATCCCCCATTGAAGCCTCAGAGAAATTAAATATATTTTAAATTGTCTAGTTTTGACGCATAAAAACTGCATCTGCTTAAAGTTCAATTTTAAGTGCTACAATGATGTAAAATGTATTTCCAGGCATGTAATTTTTCAAAAATCTTCCGCGATCCCCCGTTGCCTGAGGGAGATCCCCTCAAAGCACGTTCCTAGTTACGCTACTGGGCTGGTAGAATCATCTGTAAGTTTCTTAGCCTGAAGGTCATACTGTTTAGTTTTCGTTGCTGCTATTGTAGCCGTTCCCAATTGGACGGGCTACAAAATTCAAAAGTTCATTCAGAGTGGCGAAGGAAGCATTGTGTATGAATCAACCGAAGAGTTTGTGATCAGGTTTGTGAGTGCTTTCCCGACCATTTCCTTTCATTCCCCCATTCATCTCCCCCCACTGTTTAGACGAGTGTTTTTCTCCCTCCCCCTCCCCGCTGTGAGGCTTAGTGCATGCGAAGAAACCCGGTGATGTGCTCCCCACCCTTCACAACCGTCCTCCAGCGAAGGTTTCGCCGGATTCAAATAGGGCTTATCCTAAGTGGACATGCATTCCACAAACCCCCCTCACCCTCCTATTCGTGTTCCGACTGCATGCGAGGCGCTGCCGTTACACCCGAAAGAAGAATTTGCTTGATCGACAGCCGTCCGCGCACATACGTCGCTCATGGTTTGCAGCAGCCAAGGGGAAATATTCGTGGCAGCAGCCGTCCAGACGTGGAGGAGATGGTGAAACTAAGAAGCGGAAGGGAGTCGTAGTCATCGTCACCAATCTTCAAGTAACGATAAGTAGGTACTGTCCAAGTTCTGCTCGCGAAATTCCCTACCTCTGATCCTCCCAGGAGAAATTCCCAGAAGAGTCGGTGCCAAGTGAACTTGCACCATATCCGTCATAGCCCTAGCTTTGCCCCAAAATTTCCCGCGGTTTAAGTATTTTATTACGACTGTCAGACCCCACCACGAAAATAGTACAGACTCATGAGGTTGCACTCAATTTCCCTCACAAACACCTGTAAAGTTAATTTAATTTCCTTTTAAACTTAAGTACTCCATTTGATACCACAGCCTTCAGCCACATTATTCTTCATTTCAATTTCTTTTGTTGTATCTTATGCTAGTTTAGGAGTAGGTATAGAATTGGATTATTCCCCTCCTGTTGTTTGGAAGTGTCTATGCGAGACTATTTCCCGGTGTTTTTTTTTCAACTAAGTTACTGTGTAAAAGCCTAACTTTCAATGACCACGCATTGTTTTTTCTTTGTCTCATGTTCGATAAATGTCTTACGAAGGTTCGAAATTTTGTCTTGTGAAAATTAAACTTAATTCGACGAGATTGTACTGTGTCCCCTTACCACCTTACCCGCGGGCACACCATCGTGATTTTCTTTCGCGAAAGTCGTGCGCTCGCACGTCACCATCAACCACGCTTATCAGTCGTATCACAACCCTGCGGATTACAAGCTCACTGTCAACCGGAGCAACCCCTGCGCCCCCCCCCCTTTTGGGCGCTCAACAACATATCCCCCCTATTTATACCTTCAAAAGCCCCTTCGAAGTGACTCCTCCTCCTCCGATCGCAGCAGAGAATAAGGTAGTTTCCTTCATCAAAGCAAACGAAAGGCATTAATTGCGATTCGTTACCCACCATTAATGTATTCATAATATACAAATTATTTGGTTTTAGAAATCCCAGTTTAGGCGAATGGCAATGGTCAATTTTAACCGCATTTGAAAAAGGCCAAATTGGCGCACATGCGATGCCACTCCACGTGACGTCACAGGGACCTAGTTTCTATACGAGTAGATAGGAGTTTTACATCGTTTGAGAGTACCAATGCATGCATGAGGCGCAGAGCTCAGGGAAACGTCTCTTAATAATCACCTATTAAAACTGCCTATGGTCGGAAAGTTTCCTTCGTTTGATTAAGCATTAATAATCCTTATTTAATCCAAGCGCTACCTGCTAGCAGGGTACTCTGCTACCTGCTGGCATCCTGCGTCGTGTCAGCGTTCAAAGCCTCACCCTAAGGTCACCTCACACGGCGGCAGCCGGAACCAGAATGAAGTCACGTCGGGCTATTCCCAGCATTCATACTTAGCCGTCGCGTTTTCGCGCGCTTGAAATTTTTCACTTTTCATTTAAATGCGAAAAATAGATATCGTCATTTAAAAATCTAAAAACGTGAAATACGTACTTCAGGTGTAATAATCTTTCGATTTAGGCGGTAAAAAAAGAATAGGAAACCACCCTATTGAATTACACTATGAGTGCTTGCGGTTATTACCTATAGGCGATTAAAAATGTTGGTGTTATTTTTAATCGCCTATATGATTATTTGAGTATTTTTTCCCAGCGGATTCGTTCTAATGCTCATTGCACAAACCATGTATAGCTAAGACGACAAGATGCTTTTTGGCACATTTTGGTGGAAAAGTGGAAAAATAATGAATGAATAGTTTACGAAAACGGTTGAGATGATTATTTCTAATGCGGCATTGAAGAACTGGCCCTTTTTAAAAACGAAGATGTGGCGTGAAAGAGCGAAAGCTGCTGGTTCCGGAAAAATTACACTAAATGGCATTAAGTTTCAATGTGCAGCAGAGTCCTCTATATATCCGTATAATAACGTCATTGTAAGTGAGTAGTGTTGAGAGTGCAATCTAGAGAACTCTAATGTGCAGTGTCTCGAACAATCAGTATGATTTGTTATGCTGACAACGCATAACAAGGTAAGGTATGTCTACGCTATGAGTTAGTATTATAAATCAGAATAAATAAATCAGAATTTAGACTAAAATTTTATGTAAAAGGACGCATTATTCATTATTATAGTATGGACTGAAGCCCACATATAAATCCGCAAAGCACAGCGGCACATCATTTTGACGCCGACCCTGAATGTCGGGCTCCTGTCGATGACTTTCTTTGGGCAGCGTCGGCTCGAGACAATTCTAACTCGACGGCAGAATAACTACCCGTCCGTTCATGACCAACAACAGCGAAAACAACAACTTTCAACTATCATACCCTCGCCCACACGGGCGCCCAACAAACAACAAACCAAGTGGGTGGCGATTATAGCGTAGGTTTGGCGCGAACACAGATTGTGTCAAGAGGAATCTGTAATATTTCAGGAGGTGGTAGGGGAAACAATTTTAAGCATTCTTTATCCATAAACAGGGGGTCTAATTATACGATTATAATTGCCTGAAACAATTAATCTTTGACCTTAATTAAATGAGAACTCTGAGCGAGCATCAACAACACGAAAGCGCAATCTGACCCATTTTGAGATTAATTTTATCAGGCAATTGTAATCGCGCATTTTCGTCCAACCGTAGTTACATATTTAATATCTTTGAAAAGCAGAGTATTAAATGAAATGTCAGAAACGTTGGATACCCAATAAAACAGTTGTCATGGTAACTGCAAAGTGTATTCAACAACATGTTTGCGTTGCCATAGCTCACTAAGTAGTTGCGACCCCATGTTTGTGAACAAAAATGCTTAAAATTGTCTGCCCTACTACCTCCTTAAGTATTGAAAATTCCTCCTGAATTGTACATAATTTGTATCTTATGTAGCTTTATTTTGCTTCATAACATGAAAGGATGCCGTGGATGTTTTTGGCATGTTTTGAACGTTCGTAAGGAAAATCAGGTGTTATTACTTATTAGCTTATATTCACGCAGCCGTGGCGGAACCTTTTTCAAAATGAACTTTCTGCGACGTTTTTTTATAGGATTCCTTACATTTTGGCGGCAGTAAAGAGTGGGTAGGTGACTAGAAATATCGCCAAGCTCCATTCCAAGATTGAACTCGATCTTTGGCGCGGTGGCGGTAAATGTTCGATGAGATTTCCGGTCACGACCCGGGGCAAAAATTTAGAACTAATGATAAATTTCTTTCGCGTAGAAAGGGGAGACGACCGAGGACTTTTTCGTGGAGATGTTTTCTCTTTGTTTCCTTAGAGGTTATACAATGTGTGTGAGGAGGAAAGTAAGATGGCGAAACGTAGGGAGACATACGTGAACATTGGCGGAGGATTAGGGCTTCCCGGCGCCTCTTAAATCAGTCTTTCAGGCAGATGCTGCTGGAAGGTTTTCATAGAGGTCGCAAGGGGTGAAGGCGATGGCGCCCTTTACTTCGCGGAATTGGGAGAGGAGAGATAAAATAGTTTTCGGCTCACCACTTTGAGGATGTGTGTGTTTGAGAGGGTATCATCACCCCAGCCAGGGTCTCCGGAAAAATAAAGGGAACTGAGGTTTATACGGCTTTATATTGTCGATAGACTTTTTTTTTCTTTTGGGTTTCGGAAAGGCTTCCTGTTTTCACCTTGTGTTTTCTCTCCCTCAAAAGTGCTGCGCGTGACGTTATGGGGTACGCGGTCTGGTAGGAAGAAGAGTTGTAGTGGAATCGTAGTGCGAAGTTTATGGTCCGCCGATGCCTTTTTCCCTTTGCAGAAGGGATCATCCCCTAAGTTATTGCTCGCTTAAAGGTGGCGCCGGAATGATCGGGTGATATAGAGCGAGGAAAAGTTGGGAGTGAAGCGGTTTTTGAGTTTTTGAAGGGTGGAATTGTTGTCGGGAGCTGAGTGTTCCTAGCATCCTCGCGTACGTGACGCACATAGTGATCATTATTTCAACGGTCAACCACCAGTAAGAATAAAAGGCATTAAAGGGTGTTGATTTAAGCCCGTAATACTTTCTGGGTAGGGTTACATACCCTTTCCTCCCCGAGACAGTGCCGAATCCTTATCTTCCCTCGAAGCGTTGTTATTTCATTTCTTTTTCTATATGAAGGCGATGATCCCATTTTATCGCCGCTTTATCTCAATATACTTATGCCAAGTACATCCATGTATATGCACATACCTCTTTCCTTGTAGAGTGCTAGGTATATTGTTGGAAAGAGAAGCAATGAAGCGTATGGCAAGCTGATGGTATTGTTATAAATGATTTAGATAAACCCTGTAATCGGAAATGATATTAGGAAAATGGAAAGAGTTTAAAAACAAAATTTATGTGACTTGGAAATAGAATTAAAACGCTTAAATGGGGAAAAAATCGGCAGTGGAATGGATCTTTAATAGATGTTACTGAATGAAACTTAATAGAAGCAATAGAGAGTTACATAAAAGGTGTTTTGATTTTCTTTTTGTACATTTCGCTTGCCTTTTCGGTGATGTTGAATAATTTTACCCCACAAATGCCAGTAGCTTAAATACGAAACAATCAGAGTTCATTAACTTGAGTTCGCATCTTCCGCGATTGTAATGTTTTTTTTTCAGCCTGAGTGTGATATAGACATTACTTCTTGGTGCAATTGGAAACTTAAAGATTACTGGTACTACATTGTTGATATTGTGAAGTTTATCTTATTGCATCCTGTGAGTATGTGTCACAGAACACCAACTGTAATGAGGCTTTATTCAGTCCATTCTGTGACTCAGTTGAAGGAATTATTAACATTAAAGTATTCTAACGATTAATGTAGGTTTGCATGGAGTTCCTACTCATGAAGTAATTTGGCAGCCACCCTTTCTTTCATCTCATTTCCTTCTCAATTAACAATAAGGCCCACTCTCTTTCATTCTATCCAAGAACATTATTCTCTTCCTTCCTATCCTTCGTTTACCCAACATTCTACCCTCTAATACTGTTTTCAACATCCCTTTCCCGCTAAGTACTCGCTCTATCCATACCTTCTGTCTCCTCCGTATCTCCTCTAGAAGCTGTCTCTTCTCACCCACTATGTCCAGCACTTCGTCGTTCCTCATCTTTTCCGTCTACTTCACCTTCTCCATTCTTCTCCACTTCCTCATCTCGAACGCCTCCTGTCTTCTATCGACCTCCTTCCCAGTGGCGCAGTGAGAGGGGGTTTTGGGGGATAAACCCCCAAAACCCCCCCCAGAGCTCAGAGAAATTTTTAAGTTTAATCCATTTTACTTAATTAAATTAATATTACTAATAGAATAATGTAAGGATTATAAAAATATCCCTCAAAAGGCCGTAAAACTCACCATCTTGAACCATTTATCTTAAAATTTTTCTGGGGAAGGGCCCCGCACCTCCAGCTTCCCCTGGTGGGTATTCCATACCCCCTAGCTCCCCAGTATTAGTTGAGCCTAAACCCCCCCCCCCCCTAGCGTTAATTCCTAGCTACGCCCCTGCTCCTTCCTAAGTGCCCATGTTTCCGCAACATAACGCGCTACACTCCGTATCAAACTCTTCACTAACCTTTTCCTTAAACTCTAAAACAACAATCCTCTCATAAGCTCCTTCCTGTTCCTGACTTACCACCTTTG
Organism: Ischnura elegans; assembly: GCF_921293095.1. Classification (NCBI taxonomy): domain Eukaryota; kingdom Metazoa; phylum Arthropoda; class Insecta; order Odonata; family Coenagrionidae; genus Ischnura; species Ischnura elegans. Next base: position 70,571,609 of record NC_060250.1, read on the forward strand.
CTTACGCAATACCCTTCCTTACCGATGAAAAAACAAAAGCCGCTTCGTGCGTGCATTCAACGCTTTATTTTTCCCGACCAAAATTTTTAAGTATAATATCCTCACGATTATGATCCAAAAGGTAAAGCTTGATTGGTAATTTAAAGTCTATTTCAAGGACTTGCAATCCTTGCGCAAATTCGAAAGTAGATTGAGATAAAAGATTTCCGTTTTGCTAAGATAAATGTTCTCTCTTACATAACCGATGCCTTTTGAATCTGGGTGGCAGTAAACGAAAACGTCAAGATGCCTACCTGCTCGCGGTCCCGCGGTGTGTTTTCTTACTTCCGCGGCCGGAGGCCGAATGAAGACGTCAGCCATCTCATCGACGGTGGTTGAATTATGCCCTCGCCTAATCGGCTGCCTCATCTGCAAGCCAACGCGGCATCCCTTTCTTTCTCGTCCCGCTTTTCAATCTTTCACGTCCTCGTTTGTATTCAATCCGCGGATACCACCAGACAGGTAAATTGCTGCGGAGAAAATTAGCTCCCATGTGAGTTTTCTGCACTGGTATCCTCAAAAATCCTTCAGCTAAGTGGTAGAGGTCTCCTTTTTTCCTCGTCGAAACTTTACGGTGATAAATTCTTGCAGAAGCCAGAAACAAATCTCCGCGTGGCTTGAACAAAAATCTTTAGAATCATTCGCCTTCTCCCGTTATGTATGTGTTTTTATGGGTTAAGGGCTTCTCAATACAAGGTCAGAAAGGGACTTTTGCTCATCGATGAGGGAGACTAGCTAGCGATAAATAACTTTGTGAGGAGTGGGTTGTCATGCAGGTCTATATTTCATGGAGTTGATGGGCATTTCCCCTGGTAAAAAATAACTTGAAAATTTGACGAAAGTAATAATTAACAAGTTTCAAGTGTGGAAAATGGCTTGAGAAAATATTTCGAATGTATTATAATCGAACTTTAGTAAGAAAGTCCACGCCATTCGTGGTAGGAACTCGTTCCACCGCTCTGGATATTCCTGGTCGCATCGCAATACCGGTTTTTATCGTTATATCAGTGTTGAAGATATGTGAAAGATTGACTTTAAGGAAGAGTGTACGCTTTTTATTTATCAATTTCATTTAATTTTTGAGTCTATAGTCCGTCAGTATTGTAATTTAGGTGTTGATAAAAATGCCTGAATTTCTGATTATTTCTTACCTTCTTGCGATACCTACTTATATCAGTGGCAGATTATATATTAATGCCATTAAATTACATTGAATGACAGCCGAAATGGCATCGATTTCTGGCATTCTATGCGACTCCTTGACTCCCTTTATGATATCTCAATATATGCATTTCTCTCAATAGTTATTGTGCATTTAAAGCATCGGTGAAATACCTCCTCATCAGCATGAATCATGATATCGTTCCGAAGAGCCAAATATAAAATTTTAACGTAATTGAATAGTTGATTCCATATGATTTTATCGGTAATTACCTACTTCTTTTGATACATTTCATATCAGGCTAGTTTCACTCATCATTCGTGTGTTCATTCTTCCTCCCAAAATTCACTTGGTTGTAACCACTCTGCAAGAAGTAGTCACTAAAAGTTTTTATGTTGTGTTTCACCAGTGATGACATAATGTTAGCAAGGGCGGATCCAGGATTTTTTTCTGGGCGGGTCACTAGGGTCTGACTGGCAAACGGTCTTCTCGTATTTGAGTTTAAAAACAACACAGGTACAACAATTACTTTACGAAATATTCTCTTTATTTCAATAGGAACGTTATCAATATGATATTAATTGTTCGAGGCTCCGTAATACAAAAATAAAAATGAACGTGATGATAACGGCATTAAAATTCTTGTCTATTTTTAAGCGTTGGGTGGGGTGGGGACTGGGGAAGGTAAATCCGCCTATGAATGTCAGAGTTTGATCGAATGCATCGGACTCCTGTTGTACAATTTATAATGTATGACATAACTGATCCGTCCACTAATAAATGGATGCATCATTTTTCCGAGAACACAAATTTTTAAAGTGAATCCCTGGACGCAACGAACGAAAAGGTATGAAGGTTATTCAGAGTCTTGAAAAGTGAGCATCATGGTAAATTGTGGCGTTTGTCATGACCTATTGTTTTACCTCTCCGTACTAGGAAAACATTCAAAAGATGAACCCCTTTGCTTGTTAAATTCTCATTTTCAATCCATGTTATACGTTCGGAAGTAACCTAAGCGGTTATGTTGGTTATTCCATTCATCGGGGTTCTAGATCGGTTGGTAAATTTGCTTAACTTGTCAAAATTACTTCTAAATCATTGATTGATGTCCGTTATCTATTTTTTGGGGATCAGAAATTTCGGTTGATCTGGCAAAAGTTCCGTCACTGAAGAGCAACTGTATGACTAATGGGATTGTTATTTCCCGGAACTTGAAAACCCGCTTTGAGTTTCACGAGCTGTGTAATATTCATGAATACTATAGGCGTGCATAGAGGGCTTATGTCGCAGGAATAGTCTGACTGTGATTGTATTAGAATGGAGGATGCGTTGAGTAAGCTTCTGTTATGTGATGATTTAATGCTAAGACCACCATGAGTGGCGGTGCTTGTAAGAAACCTCTGATGCGCAGGGATTCATCAGTGTGACTGCGTCGTGGGCCATCTATATTCCCACGCAAGAGGTTAATTACTCTCAAAGCATGAAGGTGACTTTGAGTGCCGTCACATCGTTAAGACCTGATCACATATTTCGCTGCGCCGCCGCACGTATCGTTCGAATTTCCATTTAACCTTAGGTTGGACATGACGTGCTTTTAATACCAAATCACTTTATTTTTCAATTTCTACTCATTATTTCTGTTTTCTCGAGGCATTATTTCGTCTTTTGAAACGTTCATTTTCCTACGGCTGTGGAGGTACGTGTGTATTTTCTAAAACATTTTACAAGTATTAATCGTATGCTAGCTGGGACGTAATACTCTGGAACAATTGCTAATTTATGTCGCAATCTTCAAATGTGAGCATGTATCGTTTCCGTTATTGTTTGTGCCAATTACAATTAACCTAACTTAGCGAAACGTGACGTTGCCTTATGTTACGGCTTCCTTTAAACGATAGGGATTTTAATTAGCAACTTTGTAGAGAGTAACTTTTCATGTATTAATCGCAGATAGACTATTTTATAAGGGGAATTTCTATCCGTATGACTTGACTTCAACGCACTATCTGCAAATTTCTATTGCTTCAACCTGAGGAATACGTTAAGCTATTTTTATATTCTTATCGCTCAGATTCTAATATTTTTCTCCTTCAAAAGAACACTTACCTAGATTAATATGAATCTTCTGTCAGGGATGCCGACTTATAAAAAATATTAGGGGGGGGGGCAACCGGGGATCTTGTCCCGGGAAATTGTACAAGTGGTAAGTTTTAAGTTTTTTAAGAATTTTAGATGTGTCATGTGATCAACATTAGAACCCTGATAACTCGAATCTCGATATTTGGACACTCCGGGGAAACAACCAATGAGGGCTCAGGGGAGCCCTTCCAGGATACAACACACCGTGGCTGGGAACCAAGCCCGTGGCTTATACGCCCAGACACCCGGGGAGGGGAAGGAAAGGAAGGAAAAAGGATAGAGGCGCCGCCGCGATAGGAGCCAATCGACGCCTCTGGGAAAGGAAAGGGAAGGAAGGGACGGGACGAGGGAACGACACCTCAACGCTGTAGAAGCGAAGAGGGCCCTACTATTAGCGAAACCAAGCTTACGCAATTAATGTGCCAGCGATTTTAGTGGGTTTTCCTATAAGAAAGAAAAATCCATCGATCAAATCGCTAGATATACTCCGGGGAAAATCGACAAGCCTGACACATTTTTTCCTCACACCCATAACTAATTTTGAAGGGGCTCGGGCCCCCTCAGGCCCCATGGAGTCGGCGCCACTGTCTTCTACCTTACAGATATTTATTCCCCCAAAAAAATGCATCAAAAAATCATCCTTGTAAATTTCATTGGAGTTAAGTTTGTAATAAGCCTTTTCCTCTCGAGAATGGCAGCCATAACGCAAAAGCGTGGGTCAGCAATAGCTCTCAGCATCTTCGGACGGGACTCATATGGGTGAAACTCATGGTGGAGTCACTTGTGGATTGCTAACATGCGTCTGCACTTATGAGAGTCATTTCAAGTACCTGCGTTGCCATCCGACTAAGGGCACTCCATAGTGTCCACACTCTTGATAGAGAATGCTAATATGCATTTGAGTGTTTGCGTAGTCGTCAATTATTCATGTGCGCGAGGAAAAGGGTTGTCAATGAATACCGTGAGACTGAGCAGCATTTCACACGGCTATCAAAACGGTTTAAAATTTCAACGATGTTCACTTTCAAACTTTTCAAAGAAGTATTTACTCGTTTCGCACCAGGAAGTCTAAGCCCAATTCGTGTTAAGTGAAATTCGTATTAAAATTAAATAGCTGAAGGAGACAAATTTTTACTCTGAATACCTCCAGAGATTGTTTAAATTTCCCAAATAAAATCCCTGAATTCCTTTGAACAATTTAGCAATAAACAAAATTTAAAAAAATGTTTATGTTGAATCTATTTACTCATTTTCTGTGCAAATAATTGACGAACAGAATTATTTTGGATGTATATAACATGCTAATTGAGTCGAAGGGCTGGTGTAGTCATTTGTTTATTAAGAAAATGGCTGTGCAAGAGATAATGGGTTCTACTGCTATCATCGCTTCGATTTAGAAAGTGATTAAATTTAAGAATACATGTGTAAATAATAATAAAATAGTAGCGCCTATGTACAATTCAAAAAGTTTTTAATATTTTTTTTGGAAAATATAATTATTTTATGTAATAATTTTTGAATAGGAAGAATTCAATCGTTTCCGCGGTCGAGCCGCAGGACAGCGGGACTCAATTGACGATCCATTTCGACGAATTGATTTCGGCTCCTCCTAGATACTGAACGATTGAAGAGAAACGATTATTTCTCATGTACATATCAATGGGTTAAGAGAAACATGTTTGTCAAAAGTGTATTTATTTAACCCCTTCCACATGAATTTGTTTTCTGAATATCGTGATCCTATCCTCTATTTATTCTTACTGTGGTTTTTCAAAATGGAATGGTAGGCAATAAAATTATATTTTGTTGTTCTTAATCAACGTAGAATTGTGAAATTAAAAGTTATTATTAAACATCGATAACACAGCTATCGCTACTCGTATAAAATCATTTTTTTCCTTCCAGTACATCATATTTAATGAAATTGAGTTCTATATGTAAATTATTTATGTTTAAACATTGTTAAACTTTCAAAATATTTAAAATTTTTCCTTAAACAGTGCTAAAATTTTGAAAACCTGATGACGGCCTACACTCATCATTGCACTATTTGGCATTGGATATTCATGACGAGCTAAACTCGTCACTTCAGCGAAAGGGGCTAAAGATGTTTGTTCGAATATCGCTGCTCAACTGTCTTCGGGCAACGTCATATGCTGCTCGGCGGCAGACAGACTGACCATCATCTCACTCGCTTACGTTCGCTCCGTGTCAAACCATAGAGTAAGTATATCTTTACTCTATGGTATAACGTTGTGCGGAGCGAGAGAGATACCTGTGACCTTGACTACTCCGACGGAGAAGGCGTCGATCCGGTCACATGTTCAAGACTCTTTCGTTGTGTTGCTTTGTGAGCTTGTATCGTAATACCACAAATATAGTTGTTATTTAATTAAGTGAAACGACGAATTTCATTTCGATTACCTCAACCACAGAATACCAATCCTTAAATTATTCTAGCGTAATCCGAGATACTGGTTGTGTTTGTAGAACTGCAGAATCGGCGCGCACAATGATATTTTACATTCATCGCATATGGTATATTTCGCAACACGTGCTGCAGGGTGGGCGTAAGGGCGCACTCAACCCAAAACTGCAAGGCTCCCCAACACACAGCACGTGCAAAGCAAGACCCCTCCCGCGACCTTCCTCCGGAGGTTGGATTTACCACATCGAGCCAACCCGTCCACGTCCTATTCTAATCTCGGATCGTAGTCCTATTATGGGAGTTTCATATGCGTCGCTATGTCTCCTCCCTCATCCCTTCCAGACCCTCTACCTCATCGCTCCGATCAATTAGGTTTAGGTACCATCCTATCGGAAAGAAATCCCACGTATGCACACTCTTGTTTACCTTTTTAGAGCTCGCCGGTGGCTTCTGAAGTTTTCCGACGGACGGTAAACTACGCTTTCCGCGCGTGCTCAGTGAAGGTTGCAAGGTTGGATAAACTAATCGACTTTCTTCAATGGGGAGTGCTAATAGATCCTTGCCTGCCGTATATATTTTCAACCTGGAATCATGTACTGATGTTGAGGCTTGCCCTTTTAACCTTGTACGTGGGTACACGCATCCAAGTGAAATTTTAACGAGGGACGTTAAAGATTCTTCACGTGTTGAAAGCCTGTGCCCGAAGGTTAACGAGGGATGTGTGCATTTTCAAGTGCAAACACGTATGTTATGAGTTAATTAAAAGGAAGCCTCTACCGCAATAGGTGGTTTCTCCCAGGAATGGGCAAAATAAATGTTAAACTAAATGACAAATGCTAAACAAAATGAAAGAAGTATTGTATCGCGAGTTTTCTCTCTCTTTCAAACTCTTCGTGTATTATTTTGGTAGACTAATGTTGTGTTTTTCCTTTTACTATTAATGAAAACCACTCAGAAGACTTTAATGGGAGATTACTTGATGATACTCTCAGAATCTCTTCGCATTCATGTTTTTTTTTATTCAACGCCATCAATCAGCGGCGTAACTAGGAATATGCTTTGGGGGGATAGGACTGCCTGGGATGGTGACCGCCCCAGGCAGCCAGGGGTCTGGGAAAATTTAAGAAAGATGACATGCCAGGAAATACATTTTCATCATTTTGGCACTAAAAATTAAACTTAAAGCAGATTTGGTTCTTGAATGTCAAAACTAGGCTATAGTTTTAAATATTTTTTTCTCTGAGGCTTTGGTGGGGATCTATCCCCTCATTCCCCCCCTTAGTTACGCTAATGTCATCACTGGTCAGCAATCCTAAAGGCCTCATTACACGGTACATTAACACATTTAATTATTGCTATTGCAGCTTAAATGATTTGGCCTGCTTATTGATTTAATCCTCTATTTCCATCTATAAGTATACTTATCATCAATTAATTTTTGCTTTGAAAATTATTTGCGAGATGTTTTAAAAGCCTTGGTAATTCAAATTATTGCTTGTGTTATTCTATCACTGATAAGACGCTTTACTGTAAAATTGAAAATAATATATGTGATGGAAATGTTTTTTACGTGTAAATTGTACATTTACTGGAATTATATATCATCAATGTTGAGCACATACGAATTATCGCAGAACTCATTAGCAAAATTGTTTTTTTTATGAGGATTTATATGCTTGACTTCGAAAATATGTTATCGCTTCTAAGTATTGTTAGGTACACATTTAAAAGGATTAGCTCTTCTTTTAGCTCATTGAGAAGTGCTCGGAGAGATCACTGAAGATATAGAGGATGGGATTACATATTTATCTCGAGTACCATAAGATCAATTGTAGATTGGCGTAATCTTATTAACTAACTATGGTTCGAGTTGGTGTGATTATAGTCTTGGCTTCCCACCCGGTTGGTCCGGGATCAAATACCGGCAGAGATTTTTCAGAGATTGCCCGGTGCTTGCTTGTGTGCTTTGTAAAACGCGTGGGTCGGATGGGCGTTAAGCCGTGGTCCTCTTTGCGCCTTCCGTTAGGAGTAGGCTAATATCGACTTCTGGTTTCTCTCCACCTTTCCTTCCATATCCTCCCCTCATGGCGCAAATGACCTTAGCTTTCGGTCGTCTCCTTCAAATACCATAAAAATACCATATATTGTCTAATTGTTAATCGGGATGATATATATGAGTATTCATGAAAAAAATTATAAATATCATAAAATGAGTAGGTATGTTATCAAATTTTCAGGTTAACTGTGATTGGTTTACCGTCTTAACACGTTGCGTACGGATGGCGAAAATTCTCCTCATTTAGGCACGTTAACTTAAACAATTTTAAAGCATACATATCGATGGTAACAACACGTATCTGAAATTCGGCCGGTTTGAGATAGGTATCTTAAACAAAGTGTAATTACATTAAAAAAATAAAATACAAGCAAATAACAACTCTTTGTTTGTAAATGAATGCTTCTTAATGAGTTTTATGAACTTCTGGTTTTTAATTTCAGTGTACAATTAAAAATATTAATCGTTTTTGTTGCTCTTCGAAAAATTTGCTATTTTTGAGATACTATACGTGTTGTTAGAACTTAGCCATCGATATGTTTTTAGTAATACGTTTTCAGTTGTTATTACTTACTATGAATGGATGTATCGTAACTTTTGATTAGGTAACATTATATTTCAAACATTAGTTTTTTTAACCATGTTTAAACCAAAGGCAAGTAGCCCAAATTAGCATATATTTTCAACCTCAACACCTCTATCCAGGTATGTCGTTCCTCCACGTTTAAGTACCCTCGTACGCGACATGTTAATTTCATGAAGAATACGTGAAAATAGTTAATGAGAAAATATAATATTCAGTAAGTCTTGTGCGATGCCATTCTTGCCAAGTCTTGTAAAATGGCATTTTGTTAGGTTTTGGGTACGCCCCAGGTTTCCAGCCTATGAATCTTGTCTGCCTTTGCAAATTAAAATCGTTATCCGATATACTTGTAAAAAGGCTTTTTAGTGTCGAGTGACTTGAGAAGGAATCAGCATTCTATGTATCTTCTATATTATTTCTACTGTATAGATACCTTTTTCTCAACTTATACGCAACCAAACTCTACAAATGAGGTTCCAAAATGCACAGAATTTATCAGAGAACATGCGACGGCATATCTTACTTCCTAAACATTGCTATTGTCTCCTAAAATTGGTTTTTAAATAATAAAAAAAAACAAAAACCGGTAAATATTCCTGGCGTTAACGGCGCACAAACTGATACATTTGTTCATTTGCAACAATATCTCGCATTCTTTAAATAACTTTTATCAAAATGCGGCTGATTCCACATTCAAGTCTCCTATTGATACGTAAGTATGAGTCATCATGTGCGTTTAACAGAGGATAGTGTAATTACTTCCAATGTTGTGTTTAAAGAGGTCCTCTGACCTCAATTTATACATGAATATTCCAATTTAATTTGTACATAACACCCTGCCTTTTTTTCTACATTTTAAAATTAGAAACGCGCCTATCCCTCTGTGGACCTGCATTGAAAAGAGCGGGGGAAGCCCGCTGGGAGCGGGCGCAGCACGCTCGTTCCTATTTTATTAGATGTAGGTAAGTTTTGGGGTAGAGTCCGCTTTCTTTGGCTATGACAAGCGCTGCGAGGAGTATTGCATGAGGATTAATCACAAGAAGACCAAGGTTATGCGGCTTTGTAAAGCAGCACGAGCTCTGCATGTGAGGCTCAAGGTAAAAGTTATGGGGAAAAACTTGAGCAGTAGATCAATTCAGCGCTTTGGGCAGCACAGTAGAGGTAAACGCGTATAAGTAAGGGCATCAGGAAGAGAATTGCGTTACCAAAGGAGGCGCTCATGAACAGAAGGGAGCTTATGAGAGGATCATCATGAAACAGTTTTAAAGAATTAGTGAAGATTCTGACATGGAGTGTTACGCTTTACGGTGCGGAAACATGGACACTTAGGAAGGAGAATGAGAGGAGGCTGGCGGAATTTGAGAAGTGGGTGAGGAGAAGAATGGAGAAGGTGGAGTGGACGGAGAAGAGGAGGAAAGAAGAAGTGTTGAACGTAGTGGGTGAGGAGAGGCAGCTTGTATATGAGATACGAAGAAGACAGAAGGTATGGATGGAGAGAGTACTTAGCGGGAAGGGGATGTTGAAAACAGTGTTAGCGGGTAGAATGTTGGGTAAATGAGAAAGAGAATAGGATTTTTAAACGGAATGAAAGGGAGTAGGCCTTATTTTGAATTTCAGATGGAATTCCATGAAGGAAGGGAAGACTGGCAGAATACTTAAATACTCCATGCAAATCTACCTTAATCTATAGAATACTTTAATAATTTACCGATCAAAGAGCGCTCGAAAGTCGTGCAGTAGGACATCAAGTCAAAAGCAATAAAAAATAAAAGGACAAATTCCCGTATACCTGATTGTCTGAGAGCATGTGACCTATTAAGAAATTTTATTCCTTTATGAAGGGAGGGAAAACCATCAGAATACTTCTTAAAAACATCCTTTAAATCTACAACCTCTATCGATAGAATACTTACAATAATAATCGCTTTCGTTGCGAAGCCTGGAGATTGTTCAACTCAGCCGTGGGCATCGGAAAAGTACATCTGATATCGAACGAAGGTGCAGTCCGTCTGCATGCTGCCGTGAGTTGTTTTTCCAATGTGACCTCTAAAAGTGCCCGCTTTTGTGTGGGGGTGAGTAATGGAGCCGGGAAGGGGAGGTCGAATCGTTGGCTGCGATGAAGTGTGAAATGAGAGAATGCCTCCCTATCCCGCTCAAGTAAAATGACGTTCTACCTATGCGCACGTAATGAACGGTTGAGCGTGAGTGGAAATCACGAGAAATATCTCCGCTGTCCTGAAAGGATCTACACAGCTGTTAATGTCCTCGGGTGAATCCATGATCACGGATTTCCTTATAGCACACATAATGGTGCTGGCATGAGGAGATTAGGAATCATGCCTCGGGGCCATAGGAAATAGTTTTCTCGGAAGATAATTCAGTTTACTGAGATGCGAGAGGTGCTACCATCGAAGTCGTGATTTTATTAGGTTCATCCTCCTCATACTCTGTAATTTCACTACATAAAATATAAGTGGCCGCACTGTGTAACCACTGAACATTAGTGTTTATATCGCTATAGACTTGATAGGCTCTTGGCGACTTGGATATGGTATTGCTTATTATAATCCTACCTATATATACCCTAGGTATTACTTGCTTTTTGTCTGTTTAATGGGACTTAATTACCATATTTTTGACATTTCGGGCATGCGTAAATTGTTTGAAATTTCGTTAGTTAGGTTTTAGTTATTTTTGAGGTTAATAACATTTCAGTTTTAGCCCGTGGTAGTGCCATCCCACATCAGGTAGTCTATACGGCGGATGACATTACTAATTTCGGGCTCTTACGTGGTAGTTAATATTTTATAATGAAACAGGTTTAATATGTATTTATTCATTTTTTTCGTGTTATTTAGGCTTGGGGGGTTAAATAATGAATCAAATGCATTATTTATGTTTGCTAATGGTAATTGAAATTAACAATTTTACTCATATTTTAAGATAATGCGGGCCAAAATATCGGCCCTTGGCATAATACTCTAGTGAAGTTTGGCATGTTGAAGTGGACTTGGGTATTGGGGTTGAATCTCTGTGGTCATTATTCTTAGATAAATCACATCCCCGTTTTTATTTCTTAACTATAAGGTCGAAAGGGATACACTGCTACGCTATTATTATTGCTCTTTTTGGATCACTGACTTACTGGGGACACTTGACAAGATGACGGCACAACCTTATACGTCATATGTATTTGTCGGCCTCGGTGGCGACGGGGATAAGTCCTCGCCTACAATACTGAAGGTCCCGGGTTCGAGTCCCGCATGGAAAGTTTTCCCCTTCCAGCACATGGGCGTGTGTGATTGTCTGTTGTTGATTATTGAAACTCCCAATGTAAAGGCCACATTGTGCTGTTTTCGGGGGTAATTGAGATAAAAAAATAAAAAATCTTGAGACATGAAGGCCTGATGAAGACAATAGTCAAGGAACAAGTAGATGGCAAGAACGGAAAAAGTAAACCCTCGAATGAGACACATGGAACAGGTATGGTTATGAAAGAGAAGAAATGAGTTGTGAAAAGATTATCTTACAGAAGAAATGAGTGGACAGTTGCCTCAAACCAATCGTGGGATAGTTGATCAGTGAGGATGATAGTAAGTAGTCTTATAGCAGGGTGAATATTTACTATCGACTTTAGATTTTATGCTTCGTAGAGTGTTTTCAGTGAAGTTATTAATTTGGTACCCGTAATTTATTCTGCCAATGTTGTTTAATTTGAGGCATCTTTGCGATGTGAAGATTTAAGAAAGACGTATCTTACGAGAATCTTATACGCATGGAATCGACTGCTAATTTACTTATAATGGTACAAAAGCGTGCTGAAATCATGTAACACCGATTTATCTCATCCGGTGTGTTTTTACGATGAATCCTCTCACTTTCAAATATTTATCATACGAGTGACTGCTGTGGAGGAAATATTTACAATAGGGTAGTTTCCTTCATCAAAGAAACTGAAAGGCATTGATAGCGATTTGTTACCCACAATTACTGTATTCATAATATACAAATTATTTCGTTTTAGAAATACCGGTTTAGACGAATGGCAATGGTCCATTTTTATCCTCATTTGAAAAGGGCCAGATTGGCGCCCATGCGATGCCACTCCACGTGACGTCACAGGGACCTAGTTTCTATAGGAGAAGATAGGAGTTATACATCGTCTGAGATTACCAATGCATGCATGAGGCGCAGAGCTCAGGGAAACATGTCTTAATAATTACCTATTAAAACTGGCTAAGGTCGGAAAGTTTTCTTCGTTTGATAAGGTATTAATAAACCTTTTTTAAGCCAAGCGCTACCAGACAGCAAGGTACTCAGCTACCCTCTAGCATCCTGCGTCCTATCAGCGCTCAGATCCTCGACCAAGGTCACCTGACAAGGCGGGAGGGGGAACCAGAAATCCGTCACACGGAGAGATTTCCTTACCCGTCGCGTTTTCGCGCGCTTGAAAATTTTCACTTTTCATTTAATTGCGAAAAATAGATATCGTCATTTAAAAATCTAAAAGCGTGAAATACGTACTCCAGGAGTAATAATAATCTTCCGATATAGGCAATAAAAAATAATAGGAAACCACCCTATTATATATATTCCGCTCCCTCATTTTTCAACTCAAATTTCCCTTTCCGTACTCATGAAACTTTAATGTGCGTGAGCCAAGTTGACGTTGGAAAAGCAATTAGGGTTCCAACTCTAGATAGAAAGTTTAATGTTAGCCCTGAAAAGAAATCAGCATGGCATCTACTCCAAAAAATAAAATTTGTATTTTTTTACTTAAATTTTACCTGGCAAAATGTTAAATTTTGCTTTGGACAATTTTTTTGTCAACAAGTTACCGGAATAGGCGGAAAAATAAATAAAATTGGAACGAGCAAGTGCAAATTTAGTTAATTTTGGGATCAGCGCATGTATTTTACATTCAAAACTTTTCCTTTGAAATTGCATGTTATAGCTTTAAGTTGATTTTTCTAGATAAACTCTCATCAATCGAAATAGAAGGTGTTTTTAGATTAATCCCTGGTAATGAGCCCAACATTAAATCCGGGAATTTGGGCTTGCAGTAATTTTAACATCTTCGTGGCTCAAAATATCCAACAAGTCATCAGTAGGTATATTTGATGAAAGGGAGAAAATTCATGGTGATTAGATAAAATATTAACAAATTCAGTCCTAAATACGTAAATGGCATGAAAAAGTTTGCAAAAGTTGTATGCAATGGGAATAGTTCCTAAAGTTATTAGATAATCTTTTTTAGCACCTTAGTCGCTCTTTGTAAAGCGGCGAAGGACTTTTTTGCGTAGCACCATTAGTGATGTAATGCAAGCTACCAGTGCAACCAAATGCTTTCTTTCCATAAGTTCTGCATACTTTAAAAAAATAAAATATACAGAATTATGTATTACACATAACATAACTACAACCTTTACCACTGGACCTGTAACAATCATACTACAAATTATTAACCTCATTATCATTACTATTATTACTATCGAAAAGTGACTGTATATTCTCAATTGAAACCGAACATACTGGTAGTGGAGTTTCTCGCCGCTTTCCTCGAACGCAGTCTTTCTCGAGAAATGCGTCAGTACTGCAGTAAAAGCAGAAGTGGAGCAGGAAGAGGTTTGGAAGGAGGAGGTATTGGAACACACTTCGGCTGCGACGGCTTCCGACTCGCCTGGGGCGTTCGGTAGCCAGCCGAAGGAGTCCAAATCCGCCCCGTGCAGCTCTGTTCCCTCGTCTCTCAGACTATCGCTCCGATAGAGAGGAGGGCCAGACCTTGAGAACGGGCATCTGACAAGGCTACTCTGCTCCCTTACAGCCTACTCGGCTCCCAAATTATGGGTCACACGCGATAGTGAACTTGGCGGCGAGAAGATAAATCGGTAGATGGGAGGAGCGGTAGCCGTGGATTGCAGCAGTGATTAATTTCTAAAATTTCAGGTACCGACACGCATTACCACACATTTGATCCACATATGGCTTATATATATAAGCCCCTGCCCCTAAAACTTCCGAGTTTTTTAGACTTGTAATAATAGTTACAACGAGGAATCATGTTTCACCAAATATAAAATAAAAAATGAAATTTTGATTATTTTGTTATATACTGTACTCACAAATGAAGACAAATCGTATCAACTTTACTTCAACCATTCGCTTTAAAAAAAACTATGTTGAGTCGGACTTGGATGAGGAAAAATACCTCCAAAGTACATGGAATGGGGGTTTAAGGGGGACCCTCTCAAGGATAAAACACACTGCGGACGGGACCCAGTACCAAAAACTGATTCGCCCTGTCACCCGGGGAATGGGAGGAAAATGGAATTAGGCGCCGCACAGTGGTCCCAAATCGAAAAAAGCTGGCCAAAAGTGATTTTTCCGGCTTTTTACGAGGAAGTTTTGAATTAGGTATTCGGATTCTACAGGATATGGCCTACAATATATTTCGTGCCTAATAGGTCTGAGTGATTAATATGTTGATCTGTGTAACCCGTCAAAAATGGGCATGTTCAGCCTAAAACGCCCTACGCGTAGAAATAGTCGATTTTAGGGAAGTTCAACTTAATAAATGACTATTTTAATTTCATGGTATTCATCTGTCTATTTTAATACGGGAAGTTTCCATATTTTTGCACAATATTATGGTAATTTTAATTCGTTTCAGAATTTCTTATAACAATATATAATTATTTATAATGTTAGCTATTTTTGGGCCTATTTTTAGTAAAATGTGTCGATATAGTTTTGTGCTCCTCCGTGATTCTCGAAGATTCCTATGCAGAATCCTTGGGAAGAGTATACACAACAAGATGGAGAAAAAAATCTTACCTATACTTGCCTATCCGACATCTGGAGAGTTTTAAGTTGAGCGGTGCACCGCTACGCTGAGGACGGCTGGCCGGGGAAGACCGAATGGCATTATCGTTCAAATATTCCTGCATCGGTGGTTGAACTCACATTGTGTATACTTAACATAATATTACATCCTGTGAGATTGCATACATCAAGTGTTTCACGCTTATCGTATGCACACTTCTCGTTTGTGCGTTTGTGCACCTTCAAATATTCATGAAAACGACGAGGGCCGGTTTTCATGCTCTTAATGAGAAAAATTACGAGTGATCAAAAGCGACTACATATGTCACTATGCGAGAAACTTACAGTAACCGCTAGATGTTTTTTTCTGCACAACTTTCTTCATATTTCTTCATATTTTTAAGGAGAATAGATCCCTTACATGCTGTACAGCGTTGTCAGCACGTCATTCAACAATAAGGTCTTGGCGTTAAGAGAAATAAATGCTCCCTAATCCCCTTGCCGCCCCAGTGCCCCCAAGAATTATTCACAGGATCATTTCAACAGCCCGTAGATGTAGATAGGATGGAATGCGGGGGGAAAAATTCGTCTAAACCCACCAACGGTGCGTGCATCTTGCAAGTGCATTTTTTTCTCTTACAATAACGAAATGAGGATGACGCCTCCCTCACCATGACCATTGCAAGGATGTGGTGAATATTTCCCACTCAGTTTTACTTAATGATTTTCTTAGTGAACAAGTGCTGTGCTCCGAACTGTGTTAATACTGCTTAATCGAGAAACCTCTCCTGACCAGATAATTAAAGCACTTGGTTTGCCCATGCTTGACATTCAAATTTCAGGATACGCCGGAAACTCATAGGCAAGTATATATAAGATTTTACATCTTTTATTCAATATCAATTCATGATTTTCATTTTTTAGTTAAAAATAGACAACTATTTGAAATCAAATTCATCGTTTCAGCCGTAAATATACCAGTTAAATTTGAATTATGTCCGTCGCAAATTTTTCGTACCTTGCGGTACAGAGAAAAAGAGTATTCATAAACGAAGAACAAGAAAATTTGTCGTGGAATATTAGTGAACAAGATTTCGACTGAATGAAATCAAGCATGCCCAAAATATTCTGACGCGCTTTATGCGAAGAAATGTTTTCCCAAAATACAAAGCTCGAGGACAGATGAACATTTCAAAGAGACTTTCAAAAGCTGGTTGCAGAAGGAATTTAAATTCCCTCCAGAAGTATATCAATACCTCCCTCTCACATCTAGTGAGTGCAAATGATTACCGTGCATGCAATTTCGACATATATATGCAGTGTGTAAAAATAATCATTCATTAATCTCAATCATCATATTTTTAAAAGTGGAGTTTTAATTCAGGATTTCATTTCAGACAAGATGAAATTACATGTAAATATAGAATTATAATCAATAAGTAAGAAATATGGGACGCGTTTCCATGATTTGGAAAAATCCACGAACAGATGCTTTTATGCATGAAATGCAACTATTAATGTGATTTGTAATTTTCATTACAGGTATCGATTAAAGACTTATCCTTCGACTTTCAGTGATATTTAAACCCTATACTGTGACTATGAGATAAATAATGAAGCCTTCAGCCAATATTGCTTGTAAACAGCTGAGCTGTACACCGAGCTATGTGGCTGGTGTGTAGTACATAAACATACTGATGCATAGTACATAAAGTACTGATACATGGAACAGAAATCGGCAAAGAATACTTTCTTCCAATTGGAGTTTTAACGGATGAAGCATTGAAGGCCCGGAACATAGACATGAGGAAATTCCGAGAGCACCGTGCAAGAAAATCCTCAAGAGTGTTAAATAATAAAGATATCTTTCAAAGACTCCTTTTAATATCTGAAATATACATTTTAATTATATCAGAAGTTCCAAAAAACGAGGTCAGCCTATGAGGTGAGGTGAAAATCTGCTAATTTTGAGTGATTCGCAGAGCAACACAGAGTCAGCTGGGGTGACATCAGACGACGATTCTTTTAAAATTCGTTTTTTGGGACACGTAAAAGTAATTTTATTGAAAGTAAAACATTATTCTCCTCAATTTCCTTAATATCAGTCAATTCATTTAATCTAATGTGACTTTTCAAATACATGGAAGCCTAAAATGTATAAATGTGCGTAGTTTTCCGATTTCGGTATCACGCCGACTATGCTGATGGTCGCGGGTTCGAATCTCGTCAATTTCATGTCGTAAGTTCTATCATGGCTTTTAACTACAATTTATGTATCTTTTACTTTAAAATTATACTGTTTTAAGTTCTCCATTAACAGCACGTTATCGCCAATCGCAATGACATGTAGGTATATCGAGATTTTCTAAAAATTGTTTAAATAATAACAGCTCAAAAAATGCTAAAATGAATAGATAGCGTAAAAATAATGCCAAAATCAGATTTAGGTGATCAAAATCAATAAATAACTTTAATTTTTGTTTCTAATTTAGGTAAAATTACGACGTTATTAATTTTGGCCAGCTTTTTTCGATTTGGGACCACTGTGCGCCGCCGCGATAGGAGCACATCGACGTCTCCGGGGAGAGGATAGGAGTGGAAGGGATAGGATATGGAGAAACTCACGCCGCACAGTGGTCCCATATCGAAAAAAGCTGGCCAAAATTAATAACGTCGTAATTTTAGCTAAAACAGCAACAAAAGTGGATATCTCCCACTGATTTTGATCGTCTGAATCTGATTTTGGCATTATTTTTACGATGTCTCTTCATTTTATCATAATTTGAGCTGTTATTATTTAAACAATTTTTAGAAAATCTCAATATAGATGTCATTGCGATTGGTGATAACATGGTGTTCATGGAGAGTTTAAATTAGTGTAATTTTAAGGTAAAAGATGTATAAATTGTTATTAAAACCCATTATAGAATTTACGACATGAAATTGGTGAGATTCGAACCCGCGACCATCAGCATAGTTGGTGAGATACCAAAATCGGAAAAAGTGCTCACACTCACTCATTTTTGGCTTCCATATATTTGATAAGTCACATAAGATGAAATAAAATGACTGGTATTAAGAACATTGAGGGAAATAATGTTCGAATTGCAATAAAACGGCTTTCATGTATCACAAAGAACAAATTTAAAAATAATCGTCTCCCGATGTCACACCATCGGACTCATTGTCGTTCTGCGAATCACTTAAAATTAGCAAATTTTCACCTCACCTGCTAGGCTGACCTCGTTTTTTTGTAACTCCTGATGTGATTAAAATGTATGATTCAAATATTTGCAGGAGTCTTCGAAAGATATCTTCATAATTTAACATTCTTGGGTATTTTCTTGTACAATGCTCTCGGAATTTCCTCATGTCTATGTTCCTGGCCTCCAATGCTTCCTCCGTTAAAACTTCAATTGTAAGAAAAGATTCTTTGGAAATTGCTGTTCCATTTATCAGCACTTTATTTACCATGAGCAGAATATAATACCAAGCATAATTGATGCACAGCTCAGCTATTTCAATGCAATACTGGCTGAAGGCTTCATTATTTATCTCATAGCCGCAGGACAGAGATTTTAATATCACTGAAAGTCTATGAATAAGTCTTTCATCGATACCCGTCGTGAAAATTACAAATCACATTAATAATTACATTTCATACACATAAAGCATTTATTCGTAGATTTTTCAAAATTATAGAAACGGGTCCAATATTTCTTACTTATTGATTATAATTTTATATTTACACGTAATTTCATCTTGTCTGAAATGAAATCCTGAATCAAAACTTCACTTTTAAAAATATGATGATTGAGATTAACAAGTGATTATTTTTATACACTGCACATATTCACCGACTGTGCATACACGGTAATCATTTGCACTCACTAGATGCGAGAAGGAGATATTAATATGCTTCTGGAGGGAATTTCATTTCCTTCTGCAACCAGCTTTTGAACATTTCTTTGCAATGCTCATCTGTCCTCGAGCTTTGATTCCACTTTCTCAGGTATTTCGAGAAAACATTCTTCGCACAAAACGCGTCAGAATATGTTTTGCATGCTTGATTAAATTCAGTCGAAATCTTGTTTCCAAATATTCCAAGACATATTCCTTCTTCTTCGCTTATGACTATTCTTTCCTCTCTGTATTTTTATTGTACACTGCAAGGTACGAAAAAATTTGCGGCACCCATAATTCAAATTTAACAGGAGTATTTACGGCTGAAACGATGAATGTGATTTCTATAAGTTGCATATTTTTAACCAATAATAAACGGGAATTATGATTTGACATTAAATAAAAGATATAAAGCTTATATAGACTTGCCTCTGAGTTTCCGGCGTATCCTGTAATTTGAATGCCAAATATTGGCAAACCAAGTGCTTTAATTATCTGGACAGGAGAAGTTTCTCGAGTTAGCCGTGTTAACACAGTTCGGAGCACAGCACTTGTTCACATAGAAAATCGTTAAGTAAAACTGAGTGGGAAATGTTCACCACATCCATGCAATGGCTATGGTGAGGGAGGCCGTCATCCTCATTCCATTATTATTAAAAAATGCACGAGCAAGATTCACGCTCCATTGGTGGGTTTAGACGAAATTTCCCCTCCGAATTCAATCCTATCTACGTCTATGAGCTGTTGAAATGATTCTGTGAATAATTCTTGGCATTAGGGAGCATTTATTTCTCTTAGCGCCAATACCTTATTTCGGAATAACGTGCTGACAACGCTGTAAAGCATGCAAGGGATCTCTTCTCTATAAAAATATGAGGAAAGTTTTGCAGAGAAAAGCATCTTGTGGTTACTGTAAGGTTCTCGCATGAGGACTTGAGTAGTCACTTTTGATCACTCATAATGTTTCTCATTAAGAGCATGAAAACCGGCCCTCATTGGTTTCATGAATATTTGAAGGTGAGAGCACAAACGAGAAGTGTGCATACGATAGGCGTGAAGCACTTGATTTATGTAATCGTACAGGATGTAGAATTATGCTAAGTATACACCATGCAAGTTTGACTACCGATACAGGAATATTTGAGCGATAATGCCACTGTCTCCCGGCGGCCGCCGGCCAGCCGCCCTCAGCGGAGCGGTGCACCGCTCAACTTAAAACCCTCTAGATGTCGGATAGGCAAGTATAGGCAAGATTTTTTTTCTCCATCTTGTTGTACATACTCTTCCTAAGGATTAAGCATAGGAATCTTTGAGGGGCACGGAGGGGCACGAAACTATATTGACACATTTGACTAAAAATAGGCCCAAAAATAGCTAACATTATAAATAATTAAATATAGTTATAATAAATTCTGAAACGAACAAAAAATACTATAATATTGTGAAAAAATATGCAAACTTACCGTATTAAAATTGACAGATGAATCCCATGAAATTAAAATAGTCATTTATTAAGTTGAATCGACTATTTCTACGCCTCGGGCGTTGTAGGCTGAACATGCCCATGTTTGACGGGTTACACAGGTCAACATAATAATCACATAGACCTATCAGGTACAAAATATTATAGGCCATATCCTGCAGAATCCGAATACATAATTCAAAACTTCCTCGTAAAAAGTCGAAAAAATGACTTTTGGCCAGCTTTTATCGATTTGGGACCACTGTGCGCCGCCATTAAAGACGACGGGGCTACTACTAGCGAAACCTAGTACAACCATTGATATGCCAACGAAACTGGAGGATTGTTCTATAATCAGAAGAATCCATCGATCATTTCGTACAACCTTTCGACCGTTTCCGATCGACAACCTTTACCCCTCCAAAGTAAAATGCTGTTTTCATCAAACTTTCCCACTTCGCTGCGCGGAATTATAGAGTCCAATTTTCCCTGATAGGTGCCGGAACACCCGCGCCGCGCCGTTCCGGCCGAAATTAAGCTCTGGATCGCAGGCCTCAAAATGTTAGTTAACGCATAATCCAAAACGTTCCAATGGAGAAAGCGGGCAATGTCATTGGACTCATTATTTCAAACGGGAACGTAAACTTACGAAATTTCGTTCCAAAAACCTATTATGTATGAGTTCGGTCCAAAAGAACGGGACGGCAAAATGTAAACCTCTTTAGGAACAAAGTTATTACTTGGAGCGAAAAATCGTTTTGAAGAGAGGGAATAAATATTCTGTTTTTATAGAAATTTGTTTTGGAAACGAAAAACTGGTTTCGTATCCAAACTATGTCCAATCCCGATAACTGGTAAGGTATGCTACTATTAGCACTACCGAACATTTTTAATACCTCTGCATCCATGCCCGTGACTGCGAAATACTGTAGTAACATATTTCATACACCATTGGCGTAACAGAACGAGTTAATGTCATAGAAAAAGTGTATTCACGCAACTTTAGTCTTCTCTCTTCAACGATCTTCTGTACTATGTAATACATTGCATGTCTACCTTCGCTAACTTTCAAAATGAAAATCACACTATTTATTTTTAATAGTGATGATAAACACTTAAAACAGCTATATTAATCTGCACTCCCTCATAGTACCAGAAGCTTTCATTTAAGTGAAAATATTTTAAACATAATGACGTAATCTACGTCATTATGTTTAAAATAATCTACTAATCTAATCTAGTAAAACAATCTACGTCAATACGTCATTATGATGATTACGTCAGTATCTACCTGATTCACGATATCAATTGAAACCTCGATGTTGTTAGTATTTACTTTTAGGGGAGAATCAACACTCAAACACCTCATTGTAGTGGTTTATCCTTTTGATCGTGTAGGTAAAATGTAAGATTATTTTGAAAAATGGCTATATCAAGATCTTTTCCTCATATTTAGAAAATATATCGCAATGGAATTTACAAGAAATACTCAGCACAAGTGTCAGGTTCATTGGGATTATTTCGCCAATTTCTTACCTATTGAAGGAAAATTTTCTTTTTTTTAATAACGAGGGTGTGATGAAAATCAAAGCTTGGTAATTATTTCCTCGGAAAACTGCGAGAGGATAATAGCCTTTGCAGGAGGCGTCAGAAAAGAGGTTGAGGATTTATTATGTGCCGAGGGGATGTTTTATCCCTAACACAGGTAAGGAATTGAAAACGCAGGGAAGTGGAGGTACAAAATTGGTTTTATGAGTGCGACGAAGACTTGAGCTGGATAAAGGTGGTAAAAATGATTATTCAACGCGCGCCGCACGAAAAAACAACTTTTATTAAAACTCTTTTAGTGGTATTAATCTTATTAATTCATTTCCTGAAATTGAAAATATGAAGGATGTTAAATGAGCATTCGAGATCTGGAATAGAAATTATCCTAATGCAGAAATGGATTAATTGCTTCGACGAAACAATGTCCAAGTTGGTGCTTCTCTCTTGCGCGCAAAGGTTTGGTAAAGAATAGATTTTAAAAGTAATTTTATGAGCTTAAAATTACAATTTTTGTGGTTTCCGTTTAGCCACTCTGAGTTTGCCGTTCTCCAACCGTTATACTTGCGTCTAAGTTTCTGCCTCCACCAAGGCTTCTTGGAGGATATTACGGGAAATAGAACGTGTAAATATGAATACGACACGTGTTGGGATAAAGTAGGGGTTCTCATTTGTGTTTGGATTAATCCGAGGGAACCACACGTGCAGTGATTTTTGGCAAGACCAGGATTTGGATTTTATCGGGACTAATTAAATAAAAAATCGTCGATTTACTTTTTCTTAAGATTATAACTTTAACTGAAAGTTTTGCTAGCAGTTGAAGAATTGAGTTCAAATTTCTTTCTTTTTTCGTTCAACTTAATTTAAGAATTAAATTCAATTTGGAATTCAACTAGTCTAACTTCAACTGGTTGCTCTATACAAGGTGTGTGAAGAATGAAGGGAATTTTAGTGTTTTGAAAAAAAATATTTACTCGTTTTGCGTCAACGTTGTCTCCTTCAAGATAGTGCCCATTAGATAATATGCCATTTCGAGCGAATCTTCAAAAAGCTCAAACTCAATCTTTGCGATAGCTTTGCCAGCGATTTCATCAAAAATCATCTACGTTGGTAAAACGACGACCCCTTAAGGCTCTTTTTATTTTTGGAAATATGTTAAAATCACACGAAGCCATGTCTGACGGATTTGGAGCCTGGGTCCAGTATTGTTTTTTACAGTATTGTTTTTGGGCAAAAATTCACGATGAAGCATTTAAGTATGATCCGTAAATCGCCGAACTCATAAAAATACGTTTTAACATAACGGCCTCCACTTACAAAGTAAGCAGTGAATGCAGTTGAAAATTTTATCAAAATTCAGGGGCATATATAACAAAATGATAAAAAAATTGACAATCTGACTCTTCAAATTCGCGAAAAATTTAAACATCCACTCCTCGTTATTTTCTGAACATACCGCGTATTTATTTTTTCTCAATAAGTCCGTTCTACAAAGAAATTTCCTGGAGGTATAAGAGAAAATATTTCAGAAAAAAAGGAAGATACCAGAAAGAATAGCGTAAGAACTAATATTGAAATAATAAGCGCTCAAAGTTGGGCAAATTGATTTAACGCACAAAAATGGGTATTTTTTGAGAAAATATTAACTACAGGAAATTCTATGAATCCGAATATTTTAAAAGTAAATGATCCAATGTAGAAACAAGCTCTGTTTGGTAAGGTTTTTGTTGAATCGAAATTGAATACTTTGTTTATACGATGTAGCTCCTCAAACTCGGGTGTCTTGCTTTTTTTTACAGACAGTAGCTCGAGAAAAGGAGAGATGGAGGGTTGCAGTATTCTATTATTAGGATTGCAAATTGAAATCAAAATTGAAATCATGTTCTCTCATTCAACGGTTTTGAGCGCGTCTTTTTGTAAATATTCCCTGGGATGAAATATATTTATATTTTCAGCCTCAGGTATAATTTCTCCTCACGAATTGAGGATGATAAGATGGAACACGAATGGCAGAAAGTAAAACTCACGAAGAAAACGGGCACGCTCTTTATTTTGTCATAATTTCGCGTTAAAATGCAATTCAGTAGTGGCCTAAATTGTTCAACCTTAAAATTGGTTATAAAAAATTAATTATTAGTTAAATATTTTCAAAATCAGTCATGTCACTTGCGCTGTCTGCCGTGGATTTGGTTTTTAAAATATTTTACAAGGGATGTGCCTGTGTGTATGTAGGCAAAGATACCTATTTTGGATTTTATATTCTAGTCTGTTATCATGGATTCATAATTCAAGGCAGAATAGATAATTGTTTTGCGCATTCATGCGTCAACGAGCAGGAAAATGTGCTTAGGTGATAACACTTTTAAAAATTAATTGGAAACTAAGTTTGAATAGAAAATATGTTTGTAGGTTTCTTGGAGTATATTTTCTGATATCTTTGCCGCATTGATTTCAGATATCTTTGCCGGAGATCATTTATTTATATGCTGATTAAATGTTAAAAAAAATATATGCATGTTAAAGTGTACACGGAATACGAACGTACTGTTCCTAAGACGTTGAATTGTGAGACAAAAGCTTTAAGGCGGGACTTCTGGTGTTGGGTGGGTGGAAATGTTTTGTCGTGGTCTTATTATCCTCTGGATCCGGAAGCCATTTCCTTGCTACGGGAGATATAATTAAGGTAATCATTAGATCGTGACGGATGGGCGAATGGCCCTTAAGAACTTGGGAAATTAGACCTTTCCTCGTTCTTTGGAAAACTCGTTCTTCTCGAGGGGTGTATCTTTGATGCGAACACTCTTTTCTGCTTCCACGTGGCGGTGAAGAATTTCGTCAAGTTCATTTCACTCTCTTATATGAGGCGCTCTGAATGCCATTGGTCTATTGAACTTTCAAATTGCAATAATGCGAGGAACTCGTAATCCCTTTTGTTCCTTTGTTTAAGCCAATATCTATATATTCTCCCTTTTTCCTGGTTCCGCACTGTCTCATGAATTTGATAGCTCATGTTACATCAATGGAATTGAAGTTCATTAAATTTCAAGACGATTGAAAACGGGATGAAAAAAAAGATTTCGTCCTTGTTAACGCTCTTGTTAGCCTGAAGTACTTTCACGCATTATATTTAACCCTCAAATTGATCTGAAAATTTAAAATTTTTGCTTTAATTGTTGTATAATTCTGGCCCTGAAATATATCAGAAAGCTATAGAGAAAAATCAACCGTAATTTTGGTTCACATTGTTTAAATTTCCGTGCATTCAATCCTGGAGAATTATTCATAGTTGAGAATTTGAAGTTGTTTTAAACCTCTTTATTTTCTCTCAGTCATTCCTTTCTTGGAAGTTGTTTGTGTAATAATATACTAATAATAATATAATATACTATATAATAATATATAATGTTAATACACTAATATACATGCACCTCTAACGTGAAATGGAAAAAAACAATATTTTCTGCAACTTTTTTCTAGATGGAACTGAACGCGCTACGCTGCATGCCACATTTTGGATGCTACGTGTTCTATTCTAGGATCTTTTTTCATCGGTGTTATCAGAGGCTAAGCCACAGATTTAATAGTTACGCTTGCTCTCAGGCACTGATCACAGTGTTGATAATGATATATTTTGTGGTGAAGATGTAATTCAATTAATGAAAAGTGAGTGTCATCAAAGTAGGAGGATATAATTTTATTCTAAACCTGGAGAATAATTCTAACATCAAAATACCAGGGTATTAATTGTACTTAATTTTTATTGAACTTAAAAGTTTTGGTGGGAATTAATCCACTTAGATCCTGTAAAGAGTTTACGCGTTTCTTGGGAAAATCGCTAGTATCTTCGTTCCTTCTGCCGGATTGTGGTTGTACTAAGAATTGCCGGCCTCTAGAGTTACAAGAACATAAATTCTTGGGTGTAGCAAATCAGTTCCCTTGCCGTTCCTTCATGTTGGTTTCCGACTTATTCCTCTGTTTAAGTAAAAGTTCCAGGAAGGTAGATACTATACTTCGATTATTTCTTCTTTCACGCATTTGGTGCCGTGAAAGACGATGGAGATGGAATAATGGGCGCATTCAGCCGCATTATGCTCTGAGATCAGTTCATTATGACGCCACCGAATGCAACGGTGGGAGGCGCCCTCACTTGTCTTGTTTGAAGCTTAGTTTATTCGACACTTGTGACTTGAAATCTCGGACAACTGCGCCTATTTCAGCTGGTTATTACAATGTGAAATACGGTAGGAGTCGCAGGTGCCCAGGGCCAGGACTAGGAGTTTTTTCACGGGGGAGAGGGGCGGGTGAAAATCAGTTTTCCTCCACCCTCCCCTGATCCTTTCCTCCCCTCCCCACCACTTAGATACAAAAAATCCATAAGCCATTTAATTGAGATGCGGTAGTTGAAATTACACCCCGTATGTTTGCTATTAAAGAAGTTTCAAAAATTTATAAATTAATAATTATTTTCGATTAATATAATGAGAAAAATTAAATATTTTTTAAAATAATACCTGGGGCACGTGCCGCCTATGCCCCGCCCTAGTTCTGGGACTGTAGGTCTCACTCATAATGAATTTGATGTTCTTTTATTTTCTCAATTATTGCCCACGGTGGCGTTCAAATTTCGTATCAATATGTAAATGGGAGCGATGAGATTATTGGAGTATAATCAACCATGACGGGGGGTTGTTTTCTTCCTGACCCCGAAGTGCTGGGTTTTCTGTAAAAAAGAAATTATTTACATATGACATTAGTTAGTTTATGGTATATTGATATAATTTTTTAAAATCGAAAATTGTATGGAAAAATTCATATACACTGATATTAACTATCAATTACAATGTAGAATGAGTTAATCCTGATGCCATCTTTCATGATTTTTTTATGTTCTACTAAAATTTCTGATCAAATTTTTTATGCCAAGTCCGCTTAGTAATGCCTACATCCTAGGGTTTGATTTAAGCATTCATTAACTTTTAACTTATGGTATTTATTCAAATTACTAAAGAGCTCGTTTTTTATTAATGTTCAGGTGCCGCTCTTGAGCTGTTTTAAAATAGTGGGCTCTGTTTATTATCTAGAGATTAATAATCTGCCTTTGACAGTGGATATTAGCAATTTTATTTGTAATTAGCATTGAAAATCCACGAAAAGTAATTTGAAAGGATTATTATTTATAAACAATTTTCAATACACGCTCGAATTAGCTCACGTGTTATGTAAAAAATCACTGTTCACAATTTCGTTGTTTATATCCTTGTTAAAGTGTATATAAAATTATAATTGGAACGGTGTAAAAATCCTGTATCAGTTTTCAGTCGAGTATGATAATTTTGGAGATAATTCAAAGCCTACCCCGTCCCAGATCCATAAATCAGAGCCATTACTGCTATGAAGCAGATTTTTCCACGTTTTATCCAGTATCCAAGCTAGTTTTTTCTTAAAAAAAAAAAACACTCAGGTGGGGAAAATGTATTCTTATAGAGAGGAAATTGCTTGCGGGCAGAATTATTGGCGTGAAGGCCACCTCATTCCAATGTTATGTCAAGAACATATTTTTCAAAAACCCTTACAGGTATCTGTTGCGATTTATTTTGATTCATTTCGTCTCTAAGGTGGTAGGTAGTGGGATTAAAAATAGAAAAGATGAATCTTAGGTATGAAAATGAGATATTAGGATAGTTGTTGTATGTACATGAATTTTATCAAATTAAATGAGGAAACGGTTGATGCAATGATAGGTCATAAAATTTTATCTGTACTAGAATATATTTCCATTGGTTAGAGGTTTTCCTCTATCATGCACACCATTGAGAGCCAATCACGCTGTAGACCCAACCTCAATCACATCACGAGCTGTATCCCTATGCTTTGCGAATTGATATGACGAGTAAGTTGTCCCCAGTTTCCACGAAATGATGCAACGCATTCGTATACATAGAATATTCATGGGAAATCGTGCAGGATGTGACATTCTGCGTGATACGATTAGAATAATTTCCGATAGCCGTTGCGGGAGCCCTGAAAACAGCCGTATTTTAGGTAGGAAACTACAAATTACTTTCCTGACTGTTGCGTTGACGGAGTTACCGTCGTGAGATATAACTTAAGTCCCCGAAAAACCCATAATAAGCAATGCCGTGCAATAAATCTCTCAATTGACTCTGAAGTTGCGGTTGATTTTATAGACATACCACTTCACCATGTTGCCTTTTGCTTTTGCCCTTTTCCTTTTTCTCATGACTTCGCCATCTTTCGTCGTGTGCTCGCAGAGCTATCTGAGCATATCATAATTATGGCCTTAAGATTAATATGGAGTTATAATTTGCTGAATAACCTTTATAAGAATGCAGAAGGTTGAATTCTAAGCTCGAATGGAATACGCTTCAGTCCTACCTCATTGACGCTGTTGAGCATCAATATTATTCGTGGTTTCAATAGCCAATTATCGAGGTAATGACATATACGGGAGGCAGCGACGAACTTCGGTTCTTTGCCTTTCTCTTTTCATGTGTTCTAATGTTCTTCTCCCTCTGTTTCTCGGAGTTCAAGTCTCTATTGAACGTAAAGGTTGGGGGAAATGGTGATCAAGTACAACCCAAACGTTTGAAAAAGTTCTACTAACACCTTTGCGCTTAAAAAGATGTTAATCTCTACACTATCGGAAATATGTGTGGAAAATAATGCACTTTGTAAAAAGTTAAATACTTTTATTATCTCGAATATAATTTTATTACGTTAAATAACCATTTTAACTCTTAAGAGGCAAGGTTTTAAAAGCGAACCGTTTATTTATTACCACATTTTGCTGCCATTTTTCACTTGATCGGACAGTTTGATTTATATTTACTACACTATTTTTGTAGCTGAGGGTGAAGTGGTAGTTTTAAAATCAAACAAATGTGATGGATTATTTAAATATACATCCTGATTATATCGAACGCTGCAAAAGCCTTTTTTCACATGCACTATGCTATTTCTTGTGGATGACATTCACTTAACCAATTTTTCTTTTTTGAAAAATTTTCAATTAATTAAAAAGTTTCTTTTTCACGAGGAAATTAAATGTGTTGTTCATTAAATTAACTGGTGTATAATAGATATGTTAAAATTAACTTGCATCATCGTTCATGTGAAGGTAAAAAGAAAATTTGAGAAAAAATGTCACCGCTACTCCTCTTTAAGTCACGTAAAGGATTTTTTGGTAAATAAATGGCTTCACTGTATGAATTAATTGATGCGAGGCTAATTTTAAGAACATTGCTTTATTCAGTAGTTTAAATTAGAAAAAGATCCTTTGGGCTACAAGCCGGAGCTGAGTATGCACAGTCTGCTCTAAAGAAGCTAGTTAACATAATGAAATGTTAAAAAACTAAGTAATTCCACATAAACTCAAACAGTTAATACGTAGGTAATACCACGTCATCATCTGGTACATTCGCATTGAAGGAGTTGGGTGTAGTATATAGTGAGTCAATTTCTTTGGGAAAAAAGACAAGAGGAGCAACAAAAAATTTTAAGCATTAAAAAAATTCTATTTTATTTTTCGCATTGCATTTTTTAAATGTCTGGATGGTAGGACACTCGTGATAAAATAGAACTTGGTGTATTTAAGTTTTGCATGGGTATGCTCTGTAAAAATGAAGTCACTCCATGCACCTTAAAGGGACAGCGAGATTCTGTACCGAACGGGGAGGGAGGAGGATGGGGTAGATGATAATCGAGGGAGCGAGCGAGGGAGAAGTGGGCGGGAGTTGAGGAGGGTCAGCCCGGGAAAAGGAGTCACGAAGTGACGGGCGGTCGACCCGCCCGAGGGATGGAGGAGTTCCCGGGAGAGAGAGGGAGGAATGGCGGGCGGACGGACGCCTCGAGTGGGCGGCGTGTAACCGCTCCGATCCCGCACTCACGGAGCTACCTTCAGGGATATATATGTACACGTAGGTACGCATATATTGCAATCTCTCTGCGTCTCCACGTCCCCAGGAGAGGATACTTATTGCCCGGTCATAACTCTGCGAGAGCGCTGGCGATCCCTTCCATTTGCATGAAGGAACAACAGGTTGCGACCCCTACACATGTATGTACCTATACGAATCCGTTTGATTGAGAAAAAATACATATCTATTATTTCTTTCTACTGCGGGACGAGACGGAAGGGTAACATTTTTTGACCGTGAAAGGCAGCGTATCCATTCGCGGGCAAGTGGCGATGCCTAGCGGAAGCATTTCCAAGCGTGGCGTTCAAATTGTTGGTCAGTTTGCTTTGACGTTCGTTATTCAGTTTGCGTAAAGAGTGGTAATGTATCCAAATATTTAAGGAATTTTTGCCTCATTTTACATACTTCAGCCCTATCGAAAGCCTTCGGTGTTGCGTGGTTGACGATTTTGAGACTAGGAATATCTAATTTTGTAAAGGAATCTAAAATTTTGTAAAAAAACCGGTTGTCATGGGCGGGAAGACCAAAGCACGCCCAGCTCTTGTTTACGATTATTCATCGCCAACAAGGGATCGGGTTAGTGTGGTGGCTACAGCGTTGGCTTCTCACCCTGTGGGCTCAGGCTCAAATCCCGGCGGTGGCAGAAAATTTTGAGAGACTGCCCGATCCCTGCTTGAATGTTGTGTGGAGGACATTTCAAGCGCAGCACTCCGTCCGTCGGATAGGACGTTAAGCTGTGGTCCACTAGGCGCCTTTCGTTGAGATCAAGCTAATGCTGACGCCGGGTTTCTCTCCTCCCTTCCTTCCATACCCCTCCCTCATGACGCCAATGACCTTTGCCAACTTTGAAATTTCGATTTCAATGAAATTCAATGTCCCCAGAGATTCGCCGCAGTTAGTTATAGATTGGAATTTTTCTCTTTCGTGATGGAACTGTGGGAAAATGTCAGATGCACGCTTCACGCTCCTCCACGGGTCGAGTTATCCATTACGACTCGGAATTCCACAGCTACACTTTAGGCGCTTTGTTGGTCATTCTTCTACCAAAGGGGACTGCAGAGAGGAGGCCCAATTCCATCCCATAGAAGGCTGATTTCTGTTGCCACTTCGGTCGCATTTCAATCGGGTTCCAAAAATGTCCGCGGCGCGGCGATGAAGGCAATGCGATCCACTTTTTCCAATATTATACATTATCATGTTTGTCATGCGAAGGATATCATTGAAGAGTTATGAATTTGAGAAATCACATAATCATGAATGTAAATTTCGGTTGACACCCCTATTTATACCTTATTTCTCTGTGAAACTCGGATCAATTTGTCCGTCAGCGATACGAGTGGCGACTTCTGTAAACCCATTTAAATGCGCGGTGGTTGACAACAATTTTAGAGGCCGACTTAATGATTCTACATTGTAATATTCGTGCTCCTACCTATGCGTTCACTTTCCTCTTCGTATCTCGCCCTTTACCTCCCACACATTTCACCTCCCACCATTTAGAGGCATCTAGAGGGAGCATGCTTTTGCTAGGACCGTACGCTGCGCGCAGGCTTTAATGCGTGTCGATTTGAGGGCTGCGATTAAGATATGATCGGTAAAAGGATGAGAAATTTCGTGACAGAGCTTTTTCTAAGTGACAACACAGAATAAACATACTTTACCAACATGGAATCCAGCATAAAGAGATAGATGATATGCAGATTGAAAAACATACATACCTATTTGATTAATTGAAGGTAGACATATTTTCAGTGAAATGATTTTTTACAGGGGTGACTATTTTTATTTTCATACAGATTTCGTTTTTATATTAAGTTATCTCATTTATTCCCGGATTTGAAGATAAGGAATAAAACTGTAATTTCCTGTTTGCCTGTTTCGTAACTAAATAATACTTTTTTTCTGGTTTGGTCTTGGAAAATGATAAACGAAAGGGAATTTAATGCACCTGTTGGACGGTGAATAATAATGCGGAATATTATTTGTTCTTGGGATGTTGTAAATTGTAGAAGGATACTTACCTGAATTTCATTGTGAAAATTTCCTGGTCAAAACTTTTCGGCCTTTTTATTTTGACGTGGAAATTTCACCCAGAAAGGAAGAAAAGGCCCGCAGTTGAAAATCTCAATTATACTCTCCGTATTTTATTTAATTGCCTGTCGCTAAAAAGTTTTGGTGTTTCCTTCAATAATTTTACTCTACAATGCTACATTTCAATGCTACTCTGAAATACTACAATGCTGAAACTCTACAAACTTACTTTTTTCAAAGCATCAGAGACTTTTCTGAATAATTAGATGAATGTAATCTTGATGGTTTCAATGAAATGGTAACGAATGTCATAGAAGGTGTAAAATTTCATATTTTGAAGATGTTCTTTATGTATTTCAATCTGGTAAGCAATATTAAAATTCTGAAACTCTACAAACTTACTTTTTTCAAAGCATCAGAGACTTTTCTGAATAATTAGATGAATGTAATCTTGATGGTTTCAATGAAATGGTAACGAATGTCATAGAAGGTGTAAAATTTCATATTTTGAAGATGTTCTTTATGTATTTCAATCTGGAAATTATGTCTCCTTATCCTCCATTTCATATCAGGAAAGGGTGTTTATTGCATGTTGTCACGTACAAAATTTCTCCTCCAAATGTACCCACTTTATTCTCAGAGAGGCTTTGACCCATCAATTAATCGGAAGGAAGACATTGGATCAATGCGTTTAATATAACTTCTCGTCTGCTCTCAGTTTTGGTCTTGTCTCTGCGGAATGATTAATGGAAGCTGCCGTTCGAAAATTAAGGTTTTTTCAGATCTTTGGTGGGTTGGGAAGGACCTACTTCCTGGAAAATGTGAGATATTTTCCTTATGAAATCACCCGTTTAACTTCCGTTAACCCGTTTCGTATATTTTTGTGCTGCTACGGTAAATGTTTATTGAGTTACCATAAATATTCGAGATTACCTATTTTCCGAGTGTTAAATTATAGGAAGTATATATTGATAGCGATTTTTTAAATATGGAAAACCGTTCTGGTGGGAGCAATAGGCGATAATATGAAAAGTTGTAATCGTTAATTTCCTCCGTAAATATGTGTTATACGTTCTCAGATATGAAGCATGCCCGAAACCGACGGTCTAAAAGTACAAATGACTATTCAAGTGACTACGAATCATTGTATTCTACCTTGTAGTCTGTTGAATTTCTGTTTTCCTGCATTTGTGTGTGCATTTGCTGCTAATTATAGCAAGTCATGGTTTTTCAAAACTAAGTATGCAGTGCTGTCAATACCTTCCATGAAATTCCATGCAAACGTCATGTTAACTTATACGCGTTGGTAGAATTTATTTGAATGAGTAGTTTTGAGAATGGAATGCAATATTAAGAAGAATATGTCAACGTCGCTTCCTAAAATATGACGAAATTAAACCTACGAGAGAAGTATTTTCCTTAAAAAGAGCCAAGAACAATGAAAACGATTATAAGGTTAACTACTGACTCAGATCAGTACGATTTGCTTTATAAAGGCTTAACATCATATTGAAAAATTAGGACGTAGATATCCATCAATATTTTGACGAATATGAAAATGATGGTTTTCTATAGATATGATATCCTTTGGTATGGCAATTTTGTTGGATGTGTAATCCATGGGAGGTCTTATACATGCTTTTCAATGGATATTGATCATACTATTCCCATTTTAAATGTAAGAAACAATTATTTTTTGACAAGCTCTTGAGCTTGTAATTTTTCCACCATGACAGAATGTTTTTTCTGAAAGTTCCTATTGGCTTATTTCATCTGAAAATACGCCAGGCGAGTTAAGTGGATAGCGTTTTTGAAAGTGTAATTCCATTTTATGGGCCTTAGCCTGACACCTCCTAACATCTTGATCGCATTTTATAGCGAGTTAATTGCTACCTCTGGTGCAGCAAACGGTGAACTGATAATTTTGATTTATTGGCATACGTTTCCTCTTCCATAGGCGTTTCTCAGGTGTGGATCACGTACGGATGAAGATATTTATTGAAGTTTCTTGCACGTATGAATCCTACTTGTGAAAAAACTCTCCTCGAGTGGTCTCTGAAATATTCATGAGCACGGTATTAGCTTCTTTTTGGCGAACCAATGTCAGAGGTCACGTTATTGGATCTATGCGCGAGGAGTACGTGGATATAATAAAACTTGCAATCGTTAATTTCCTCTGAGAATACGTGTAATAAGTTCTCAAATATGAAGTAAGCCCAACACCGACGATATCAGATTTAAAATGCGTGTATTCAAGCGACTATGAATCATTGAATAATTGTATTTTCTTGCATGTAAGAAATATTTCAGAAGGTGTTATAGAAATTTAAACGTAATACAGGGTGATATCAAGAAAGAGAGTTAATATGGATATAAAGCATCTTATAATCACTTGACAGATCAGCTCAATGACTTTCTCTTGACTAGTTTCGTGACTATGTGTGAAATAATTGTTATTTTGGGATTTGAATCCCGTCCGCCGCATATGAGTGTGTCCATGAATTTTTGTGAGCCGCAAATATTAAATTAATTGCATATGCGAATTAAATATAAAAATAAAAGCGTATGGAGCACGATTCATACTTCTTTTCCTCGTTGCTTATTAAGATATTAAAGAATCAAAATACTATATCTTTGTCAATGGCCGGAAAAAACTATAATTTTTTTTAGAGAAGATGGTATGAAAGCTTGATTTTGGGGTCATATTCCAATTAAATTTCATTTTTATGAATATTTCATTATTTATACCGAGAAGTTTTCATCATCAATAGTTGATTAGTGTCATCGATCTTTCTTAAAATGGAGACTACTAATTAGCTTCACATGGTAATTTATCGCTCTCCAGACCAGGACAGGTTGTCTGTGCATCTGAGGCAGCGAGTTTGTCGATGAAATTTATTGAGCGGCCTTTAATTGCAGGTCAGGGGGCGTCATCCCTGAAGCAGTCGGTTATATCATAGCGCAAGCGTCATAAACATGAAATTAGATTCCATTTGATTTTTAGAACATATTTATTACTTCGATTGCGGTGATTTTGAAGTTTTAAAGAGAAAAGCTCAGCTCAAACTTTCGCCTTTGTTCATCTCATCGCAATAATAGCTGCATTTGACTGTTACATATTGTGATTTAGGTAACCATTGGCAACTCTAAAATAACTTTTTTTCATAAGGTATTACTTGGTATTGAGAGAGTAAAGACGAATAAACTATATACGAATAAATAGAGTAAGACGAAGACTTTTGGCTCCCCTGACCCATCTGTGATACGTAAATAAGCGATTCTACGTACTTTAATGATCCCAGTCACAAAGATTACCTTCTTTTTCGAAAATAATTGCCTGCTCCATTTGAATCATTTTAACAGATAATTAGGAGCCTGATTCAATGGACAAGATGAAGAAATTTTCGTCCTCCTTCATAGTATAAGCTTCGTGAGAGATTGATTGCTATGTAATCCACATTATTTATTCATGATTCACTTATTAATATTTGACTACGCAGATTTTTTAAAGAATGATGTTTGAAAACTTTTTGCTCGCTGGGCCATCGAAAACTGTCTGCGTACTAAATGGGAAACTATGGCGGAATCGTTGTAATATACTTTGAAAATCATCTTCATGTAATATTAGCTTAATTGAAAAAACCATTTATTTTGATGAAATAATGTCAAGAGTTAACCCTCAGTTTCATATCTTTCACGAAGAGGTTTAATACAGCTCTAACCGGATTAATCTACCTTCTATTAATTTGATTACCTCATTTTACGATATTTTTGGAGCCATTTTATGCAGTGAATTTATTGAGATTAATGATTCTAGAAAAAAATGCGCAAATGCCGTCTGTTGATAAGATGGAGGAATTTTAGTCTGTTTTGTGAATTTTTCAATTCATGTGTGAACTTTGAATGCTTGTAGTGATTTTCTAGTTTTTTTTTCATTGAAATAGCGTGAAAATATTTTTTCTCTATTCCTTGACTGGGTTAACTGGAGGAAAATGAATTTAATTTTATTTATTTTCTTGATTTTAGTTTCAAACCATCTAAACGGACTCTCGCTCCCGCATTGAGATTAAATATGGAACGATTTCTATTTACCTGAAATAATCTTGCTCACGATGCCCATGGTGCCTTAATATCCAACGCATCATTACATGACCTTGTTGCAAGATCTTTCCTAGTGTTAAACGGCCTTTAACCCCTCTCTTCTTATCCAATCCAATAGGACAGTTTTAGAAGCGCAGCATAATTTTGTGATTTGAACGATGTGCTTTAAAGAGGAAATAGAAGTCCAATTAAAAAAATTATCATCCTGTGTTTTAACACTATGTCCCAAAAAGAACGGACCACTCCCCAGTGACCGGCTCTATTTTACTACCTTAATTCTCAGGTTATCATCTGAAAATTTCAGTGTAGGTGTAGAGAGGACGTTTTTCAACATTTTCCGTTATCTGAACTATTAAAAATTAACATCTGAAGCAGTGGTGGATCCAATTTCGGGAAAAGTGGGGCTGAGGGGTAATTGTGGGGGTCAGAACAAAATTACCATTTTATCTAATGTTAATTGGAAATCACAAGGGGGGCTATAGTCCACCCTAGCCCCTATCTGTATCCACCTTTCTGATGTGAAGCAATACCGAGGTAAATTTTCCGAAGATGAGACAAAGGTAAATTTTGGCAAGGATCCACTTGGTACCTATGCCCTGAATATTTTTAGACGATAGCGTATGCTTTTAAGATGTTATATGAATCGAAAAAAAGATCAGTCGGACAGAAGTGATGCGTTCTCTTAAGACTATTAAAAAGTTTTATCACGACCACGTTATGTATACATATCGCCATTTGCGATAAATGATTACTTTATAGTGTGATACACGATTGTTGCCCGTCGTAATCTACATTTTCATAATACCTTGCGAGCCATCTCTAGGGTGTTTGGGAGTGGGTGATTAATCATCAGCATGCAACATGCAAGAGGATTACCAAACGCGCAGCACACGGTGATAAAAATATTACGCATACTAACAAATTATATATACACATTCATGCTTAGGCAAAACTTGCCGTCAACTCATGAAGGCAACCAATGCCAAGCCAACATGAGTAGTCGGCAAGCTGAAACATGAAAAACATGCTGTTAGAAATACTAGGAAAATTCAGAAATACGCATTAAGGAATACATAAGGTAGTAGGCCACACTAAAAGTTAACTATTCTATTAGTAAGTCCTATACCTGCCGAAATTATGTCTTATCGATCTTTGAAAAATCTCCTTATGTGCCTCTAGAGGAGGCTTGCCGGGGTAGAAATTGAAGGAGGCAGTAAATCAGCCTATCGAAATCATGTGCTATTTTGCGAAATATAGGGAGTCAGCGACGCTTTCGAATGACACCATCCCGTCTTGACCCAATCGCGCCCGCGTTGCGAAGGGTCTAAAATTAGAGAGCGTCATTACGTTGGCCAATCCACTTTTGAGATGTGGTTACTGCTTTTATACAACCCGAGTAAAATTTTTTTCCTGCGCTAGACATAATTATTATACCTACGTCAGCCCCTCACAATGCGAACAGAGCGACCGCAATTACTGAGTCCGCGTGCTGCAACCGAAGTGGGCTCGACTCTCTCTCTCTCTCGAAGTGATAGATACCGGTTCGCGTGAACGCTTACCACCAACAAATTCACCGAAGCGTCGTCGCGTCGTCACTCAGAGCTTATAAATGTGTGAGTAAAACATTTAGTGAGTACTAGCAGTTGCTCGAGAAGGAAAGTACCCAGAGAAGTGGAAACTTTGGACTTAGAATGCACTGTCATATGGCAGGCTTTTTTGGTAAAGGAACAAAGCAGGTACGATGATGACGACGTATATATCAGCAAAGGATGGAAAAAATCATTCAGTACAACACGCACGGGATCAGCCAATACCTTGCTGCACAAAATTGATCGTTATGCGTGTCCGTACGTGGGTGGGCCAAAAAATTCCTGTGAACGCTTACTCGAACAAAAAGGTTTGCTCCAGGAGGATTAATAAATAAGTGTCCTTTGGGTTATGCTTTCCCTTTCGGCGTGTCAAGAGGTTCGCCTATCAGGCAGGATGTCCAACCGCGGATGTGGTATAATGTGACGTAATAAACGGTAATGAGAAAACGACGCAAAGGACGCATTGGACACAACCAGAAGTATCACTAAAGACTGAAAGAGCATGAGGTGCACGTATGTACTAGCTTTTGTTTCCATCTGTGCAGTAGTATGGAAACGCATAGCGGACAAACAAACAGACATCTTAGTAGATCACCTGGCCGGCAACCAGGAGGTCCTGGGTTCGAGTCCCAGTCAGGCCGCATTTTTACCCTCTGATTTCTGGCTTTTTTTCCATCTACCACAACGCAGTTGTCCTCGTCATTTTTTCATTATATATTCCTATCCCTTTCTTTCCTTACCTATGAATTTATTTGTTTATATATGGAAGGTGTTACAAATAGGAGTTGAAAACAGAAAAATCAAATTCAAAATCAAATTCTTAACTCACGCTAAACCGTTGTATATGTGGAATTTGCAGCTCACGAAATGCACGCCAAGTCAATTTCGTGGGGCTATTGATATAAATTTGTCTCACTTGCTCAACGACTTCGTCAGATATGCTTGGACGACCTGATATTATTTTATGTTTTATTGATCACCCAATACAATGCATTTATGCCACTCTTAAATTGTTGGCCTACATGGAGGATCTTTAGCGTGGTCTATAGGTACAAAAATTACGCTGAACTGTTGTCGCCGACTTCGATTCCTCAAACCAAAACACACAACTAGCACGCTCGGGTGCAATGAAGGCAGCCATTATGAACAATGTTCATGGCACCCATCTTTAGCGTAAATGCCGGCAGCGCTTGTTGCGTCGCAATTCTGCAGTAGCAAACTAGGCGAGTCAAAAATTGATGCGAATCCCTTTAAATCAACACAAAAACCAGAAATATACCTTTTTTAAATAAATCGAAATGAAATTTCAAAGTTGTAAAGTCGTTTTTGAAACATCTTGTATATTGATAGATCCCTACGTCACAAATCCAAATTCTCCGGTAACACCTAGGAGCCAGCCATCTGGCGGGGAACTTCGGATAAACAATACAAAAAAAGTGAAAAACTGCTTTGTCTTGGTGAGTGGAAAACAGAATAACAAAGCTACTGGATCCAAATTTCTTTTTGTTTTTTATGTCTCTCCAAGGGAGTGTTTTCACGTTGCATACCTACTGCCTACCTCGGGCGTCGTGACCCGCCAAATTGGCTGCGTAATGGCGCTCTGGTCTGCGGTTCTCGGCAGGCTGTCATTAAAGGCACCCGTGGAAATCTTTTCCTCTATCTTTATGTTCATTTCCATTTGTTTTTTTTACCTCCACCGTTCCCCAAGTTTTCTCTTTTTTACACGGCGAATACTTTTCGATCTCCGTGATCCATGAGTTGTGGTTTAGCGTTGAGCTGCGGTTTTCGGCGCTCCTCATAGTTTTAAATGCAAGAAAATATTGCGCAAGCACTATTGTCAGCTGCATCTTTATAAAGGAGGTTGGTTCACCCAGAAATGAGGATGATAAAGAGAAAATGCGTATGGTAGTTTAATTGGTGAAATGATTCATTCGTTGGGGCACGGTCGAGGTATGCACCAGTACTCGCGAATTACTCGGTCCTTCAGTCAATTTGACTCTGTTGGTAACCCAAACATTTAGCTTACGCGAAAGGAATACCCTGCAGTACCTATGTGCTTCAACGGCTTTTTTTCATTTTTTTGTTTTTCGAATATTTAACGCACAGAACGTACGCCCATTAAAATAGATGCGGCGTATATTTAGGCATAAACAAGGGAAAAATATAAAATCTAACTAGAGGGAGATACGTTAAACATGAATAGAAAATTGTTGGCGATTTAAGATAGTCTTGCATCTAGGTCAAACTGCTTCACGCAAAAGTAAATATATAAAGTTATCTGGATGTTTAATTCTTTGAAATGATGCTTCTTGATCAAAATACTAAGATTCAAACCATTACTGGGAAAAGTATTTCTTAAAGAACTAGTGCAAATTGGCATTTAATCATAATATCGAGATAAATTGAGCCTTAGATTTTATTACATTATACCGGGCACAAACAAGTAAATTCACGAGGGCAAAGGACACATGCTGAGGTATTTTCCGCCTAATCATTATGCGAGCGTGAAAACCATTATTCTACAGTCAAGTCGTCCAGGTATACACTCAAGTTAGAGTAAAAAGCGGTGATAGTGCGATGCATAATTTGCAGGCATTTATTAAGTCCTAAAAGGTGCAAATTCATAAATAAATCGTATTTTTACATCTACAAAATACCCTGCAAGCCGCCTCTGGGGTGGGTAAACTCTTCTCGAGCACAAACGCACTATTCAGCCCTGAGGATGAGCCTCGTGTCGGAGCTTGAAACGTTTGCCGTTATTGATAAATTAACCCGGTGGGAATCCCGAGAAGACTTTACCCACATTATTCGCCCGGAAAGCATCAAGTCATATTTCACACCTCTAAGCTGTTTGAAAGGGTGATCAATCACCAGCATGCACCATGCTAGAGGGTTCCCACATGCACACCACACGGACATAAAAATTATCAACGCCCAGCTGGCATGCCGATTAAATATATGCGGCATGTATTTGGACATTAACAAGGGAAATAGTTATATAAAATCAAACTGGAAAGATGCACGGTAAAGATGAATGGAATATTGTGGGTGATTTCATATTTGATTGAGGAAGTTGCAGGAAAAGTTCTTAATCTAATTTTAGGACTCGTTGGTGTTCTATCGAAGTTGTCATTTACGTAATTCAAACTCGAGGAGCTCTGGAATTTTCGCCAAATTAAGACTGCGCTCCCGTTCACGAATGAAATGTACACATGCATCCCACTCTTTCAGTGCAGTGCGTCCCGGCAGTTTGGAAGTCGCGTGAGTATAGATGGATCTCCAACTCTTGAATCCAGTCAATGTTTACGGAAAGTTATCGGAGGAAGGTTGGAAACGAAGTGACGGATAAATACGCTCGCAGGAGCGGGTGAATGTGGGACATGGGATGTTTATTTCTAAATTTGCTGGAATGCCTTCCGCGTAGGTGGCTACTTCCGTGTTGAGCGAGTTTGCAAAGTGAACTAGCGAATTTTGAAGGAAACAACCAGCGGAGGAGCTGTTCGCGGTGGAATTTTGTGTGATTTTTATCTCATTGATGGCCTCCGTAGTTACATGGATATTTGTGCCGGAAAAATTTGTGATTCTTAATTTATAAAATTATGGTTTTTAACCTAAATCTCGTCATTTGTCACTCTGAGGGATAATAATTAGCTGTGGTCGGGTGATAAATATTCCGAATCCGTTGTTCACGGGCGTAAATCTTGTGATACCTTAAATTTTGTACGAGGTGAAATCTGAAATTGGTGGATTTTCAGGAAATTTTGGAATTTATATCTTTTGTGAATAATCAAAGCATTCTCAATCTTGAGCATTCTTCTTTTCCGAAAAGGTGACTATATGTGTACCTATCATATTTTGTCCCCGTCTTTGAGGATGTTGGAGCAACAGAATCTTTTGTAGATCCATGAAATACATAGAATGTAATATTCAAAAGACAAATTTTCAGTGTAATAATTCACTTGACACAGTGACACAGTGATTAGTGACACAGTGTAATATCTTTTTGTGTGTGATAGGTCAAACCGTATTTCTATCATATCGGTACATTTTTCTTTTTTAATTTCAGAAAACAAAAGGAAAAAATCTAAAGCTCCTAAAGGAATGGATACTGTCCATAAATGAAATCGAAGTTTTGTATTAGATTTATCACTCATTTTATATTTTCACATTGTAACTAACCGTGATAAGTGTTTTGTTATAGCGATTGACGCATTATAAAATACATGTATTCTTTTTTTATTCACAAACTGGCATAAATGAAATAATCCCTATTTTTGTATCCATATATACATATACGTTCGAACAATTTCAGGTACTACTTATATTCACGCCTAAAATTTTCTTTACCATATTCATCTCTTGCTATTTCCGCTTCAGTAGTGTCGTAAGAGGACTATAAAAAAAGTAAGCCAGAAGTATCATTTACGCTGGGGAAGATCTCCGTCACTCACCACAATTTTTCATTTCGTTTTGCTTGGAAAGTCATTCCGCAATCCTCACCTCATTTAGTGTGGCACGCAAAATTGATGGCGGACCCTTTAAGAAAAAAAAGCATCCGAACAATCGGCTAATTTGTGTTATTCAGCCGGCTTATTCTTGTCTCAAGGTACATCCCACCTCCTTAATGACCGCGATTAATCCTTGCGAAAAAGAGAGAGGGAGTAAAAAACAACATTACAAGGAACCACTCCGAGCCCGCATTTATAGCTCCGAGTGATGTTCTGCCCGTCTGTTTTAAAAGAGATCCCATTGTCTTTCCTTTAACCCTTCTCATCCTCTTGCGTGTCCGCGCAAGCGCAGCATGGGCTTTTAGAGGTCTGGTCGAGGAACAGGTGGGCTTGTGTATTGTTTGTCAGGCCTCTCGCTTAAATTAATCACTCTTGTGGGATGCTAACACCTCCACCGCCGACGGGCATATCTTGGGCTAGGTTCACGGGAAACCTGCTCATCCGGGCATCCATCCGATGGATGGCCCACTACAACCACCTAACATGACTCAGAATCCCCAATGGCTCCGTTGGCTATGCTAAATGGGATCTCTACTGGTAGAGTCGCATTGCGGGATTGATTAAGTAGAGAGGTTTCTACCTAAATCCGAAATGTACCGCAGATTGGATGACTTCGGAAGCCACCGCGCCGTATGCTCTCATATTTACGTAGAAAATTCTACCGTACACTTGCTGATGCATCGGCAAACTTATTTTCGGTAAAATGAATGGCTTAGTTGTTGGTGGTTGGAA
The DNA here is from genome assembly GCF_921293095.1 of Ischnura elegans. Classification (NCBI taxonomy): domain Eukaryota; kingdom Metazoa; phylum Arthropoda; class Insecta; order Odonata; family Coenagrionidae; genus Ischnura; species Ischnura elegans. Next base: position 70,614,646 of record NC_060250.1, read on the forward strand.
TTTATTATTATTGAATTGAAAAATGAAAAGTTTACATTAATGCCTGACTGAAACTAGCAGACCCACTTTCGTTAATTACTTATGTGTCTTATGGATGAAAACTCCATAAAGCAAATAGTAATTTTAATTATTAGTTTCGCCTTTTCCCTTGGCCTACAACCTTGACGCGGTGTAAAGGCGTGCGCTTTCCTATGATCCCTAGTGCTGCACTGGTGGCATCAATTGTCAATTACTCCCAGTAGGACCACCCATGCTAGATAGGTGAAAGGTTGCGAGCCAGACGGAAGGTAGTCGGCTGGATGTATTTAAAGTCGACAACTTAATGGGCTACAATTAGTTTGGAAACTTCAGATTATACGGAATTGAATTTGCATCCCAATAATTTCAGGATTAATAGACATATAGGGTCTAATTTATACATCGATCAAAAGTCCAATGCTCGGATGAAATTTTACATATGAATTACAAAAGGGAAAGAGTGGATATGTTTAAGCTTTAGGATTGGAGAAGTATTAAATAACATTGGAACTGTTAATCTGTGCCCACTTTACCATCTACATAGAAATGGGCGTACCCAGCGAGGGGCAGAAGGGGGCAGCTGCTCCCCCCCTAGAAGCAAAAATCGCAAATGTCTTAAAGGAAAATAATATTAAATAATTTTAAGAACTAATAAAGAGCTGTTACAGTATCCTTAAAATGTTGATTTTATTCACCATTTCCATGCTTAAATCTTGCCTACAACTTGAACAACCATGGCTTGCCCCCCCTAGTTTCGATCCTGGGTACGCCCTTGTACATATACATACTACTCCGCAAACCGCCGCGATAGACGTGTAGCTGGTGATTCTTGGGCACTAGGTGCACAAGAATTCGACGGTGTTTGGGGTATGTTGAGAAGTATTTTACTACCTGAATTCGATCTAGCATTTATTGAAATCCTTTTTTGTTTCGAAAAAATTAATTCCTCTACCTTTTCGTTCTGCAAAATATGTCTCAATTATATAATTTTTATCGGCCCTGAAAATATTGTGCCATTATAGTATAATGTGTGTATTCCACCTTTAAAATGCATGTCTCCTACTGGGACTTCTACACATTCCTTCCTTCTCCCTACTATTTAATCTCCACTCAACTTCCCAACGTTTTCCCAAGTACATCACCCTTCTTTCATGTTTAATGTAAATTTACCCATTTGGATTTCAGTTTACCCTAGATAATCACACGAAGGCGTCCAAATATATATTTGATAATATAATAAGTTTTTGTTTTCTGTGAATTTGAAGAAAATAAATTCTCTTTTTTAGTGGGCAAGCCAAGGAATTTACTAAGTGGGCAATAAAAGGAATGATTTTGGTAAAGGAAGGGGAAGAAGAAAAACAATGCGTAAAACACTCATTCATTAAATTATATGGAAAGAAAACACACAAAAAAGTTTTCACAAAGAAGAATAGTAGTCACGAACAAATCTCCGCGTAGGTTTCAAACACTCAGATTTGCGACGATTTGCCCTGCGGCATTGACCACATTTGTACCAAGGAAAAATGCCTAAAAAACAGAAGAAAAATTGAACTCATGAAATCACTCACCCACCTCACAGATTCGCTCATAGGAATAAAATTTCTTAATAGGTCGCATGCACTCACACAATCAGGTTTGCGAACATTTTTCCTACGTGTTTTATAGTTTTTATTTGTTATTGGTAGTGACCACAATTGTGCCAAGGAAAAATACCTAAATAACAGAAGAATAATCACGCTCATACGCTCACTTACTCACACACCCTCATAGATTCGCTTAAAGAAACAAATTTCTGAATGGGTCACATGCACTAACACAATCAGGTATACGAGAATTTGTCCTACGTGTTTTATTGTTCTTTTTGTTTTTGACTTGATGTCCTACTGCACGTCTTTTAAAAGTTCTAAAATCGGTATTTTATTAAAGTATTCTACCGATTAAGGTAAATTTGTATGGAGTATTTAAGAAGTATTTTGCCAGTCTTCCCTCCCTTCATGGAATTCTCTCTTAATTTCAAAATAAGGTTTACTCCCTTTCATTCCGTCTAAAAATCCTATTCTCTTTCTTCCTTTTTCTCGTTTACCCAACATTCTACTCGCTAACACTGTTTTCAACATCCCCTCCCCGCTAAGTACTCTCTCCATCCATACCTTCTGTCCCCTCCGTATCTCATATACAAGCTGCCTCTCCTAGCCCACCATGGTCAACACTTCATCTTTCCTCCTCTTCTCCGTCCAGTACACCTTCTCCATTATTTTCCAGACCCGTATCTCGAAAGTATCCAGTATTCTATCCTCCTTCTTCGTAAGTGTCCATGTTTCCGCATGGTTAAGCGCTATCCTCAAGATCAGACTCCTAACCTTTTCAGTTCAGTTCACTAACCTTTTCTTTAAACTCGATCCTATCATAAGCTCCTTCCTCTTCATGTACGCCTCCATTTTAAGACTATTCTCTTCATGATGTCGTTACTGCTGTATCCGTTTTCTTCTAACGTGCTGCCCAAATAGTTGAATTAGTCTACCTGCTCAAGTTTAACCTTGTTTTTAACTTCTAGTGTCATGCAAGCGATACTTAAAAAACAGCAAAAACTTGGTCTCTTCTGATTAATCCTCATGCCTCAAGCTGAGTTAAATGGATTACATTGTAGGGCGGCCAGATTTGTGATGAGTTGTTATGATAAAATGTGCAGCGTTTCCTAAATGTTACGCGAGTTTGGATGGCAATCTTTACAGGAACGTAAATCGAAGTATAGGCTGAATTTACCTAGTCAATTCGGAGAAGATATTTTCTCAGACGACATGAAACATATCCTACACTTACCGTGGTACTGTAGTATATGTGATCACGAGAAGAAAATAAAAGAAATAGACTGCAAAACTGGGAGATTTAAAATGTCATTCTTTCTTCGTACTATTAAAGATTACAACGGATTCTCAATGAATATAATTAATCGCATTACTCGCCAGGACGAATCACTGCATGTTTTTCTTCTTCTGCTATCGTTCTAATCCTGCTTGGATTTGCTATAGGAATTACTAACCGCTGGAGATTTTTGTTTTTGCAAGAATATGTAGGTATATTTTGCTGTTATGCGTAATGTTTCTATGACCGTGTGGTGTTCATGTGGCGGTCATCTTTCATGCTACATGCTGACGATTCATCACCCCCTGCCAAACAACCTAGAGGTGGTGGATCACAGGGTGATACGTAAATGTAGATTTAGATGTAAATGCCATGTTCCTCGCATCGTTGACTGGCCAATCAACGCCTGATGATTCCTTTAATTGAATGAATTATGAATTCGATGGTGTCGAAAAATCTAGTATCAACTTGGGCGCTTCATTTTAATTTAAACTCGAGCTAAGCTTTGGTTCAGTGTGGGTGTGAGAAGGACCCCGTGCGCTATGGGTCCCGGCAGCCGCGGTTGAGTTCACCGGTGGCCGGGGAAAGGAAGAGTGCGGGGGTGAGGTTGGGGGTTGGAGGTTGTCCGACTCGAGGAGTTTGACCGGTCAAGGGGCTCACGTGAGTTAAGCCCGCGCTGCATATGGGATAATGGTTCACCCCTCTAGTTTCAGCGAGGAAGTTAGCCATTTCACACCATCGTGGTCTGCCCCGTGGAGTCGTGTGCGTTGCGGTAACTGCTTTAAGTGTCTGCTTGCTCCTGACGTGATTAGCACTTTGCATGCTGTGGGCGTAATGTTACGCAATTAGTCTTTTGAAAAATTGTAGTTGACAATTTTTTTTAAACAAAGCGTTAAAACTCTAAATCGAACCTTTATATAAACAAAAAATAAATGCAAAATCCATTCTTTAAAACGATTCTAAACCCCTATTCCTCGCATTAAAGGTTGGTTATTAAGAAATAAGTATTGAAAATGGCCCGCATTGGGGTACAGATCTACAGTACTTAGGTCAGCACTTGTAAGTGTTAAAGTTATCGTGATGAAGGCAGGGAGGCAGAATCAGCTTTTTTGGCGAATAACTTTAAGGTTCACCTGACTTGTTTGCTGGAGCTTTGATACCCGGGACAAGGAAATGAATGCACAGTTCCATTCTTCTCCGTCTCAAAGCGGTAGGCTATTTCAAATTCATTTTAAAAACTACTTTTCTTCAAATTAATTATCTGTTTTTGCCTTCATTCTATTTGGTTGAAGAAAACAAGACAGTACTTTCTCTACGAGTTTTACTTTGGTGTTGCCTGATGATAACCGAGTGGTTGAACTGCGTAGTACCAAATTAAAACTTGTGGAAAAAGTGCAATATTGTTTCCTTCGACCAATATGCATTCTTTCCACTAAATTTTGCCCTCCTCAGTCAATTTTATTAATTCTATATCTTTTAATTTTAACAGTTTTATTCGTCTGTTTGTGCCCTCTGAACAAGAGCTGCTTAGCCTTCGAAATATTTCCTTGCACATAAGAGCACATTTCTGCGTAGGTCACAGGCACACTCACATTCAGGTTTACGAGGATTTGTCCCACGTGCCCATCTTATTTTCGTTTTCTTCAATTGCCTCTCTTGCTGTTATTTTCTCGCCATCAAGGACTTGATGATATCACTTAATATATTTATTATAGCCCCCACTATTATCGGGATTCAACTTATTTCCATGTTTAAAGTGATGTTGATGGTTAAATTGTCAGCAGAAATGCATACCCAATTAAATTAATATCTCGCGGGGTATAGTGAATCTCAATTTTAATTATTTACTTTTAAGTACAGTTCCATACTTCTCTTAGATTAATTATCAATTTATATTTGTGGGTGTGTTTCCCTCTTATCAGCTAGTGAGATTTACTTAAGCGTGCATAGTAAGGTTAGTGGGATGGCTCAGAGTGCTCAGAAAACCACTGTTCGTTGAGGTATTACTACGTTTACGTGAATAAATATTTTTACTTTTAATAGTTTTTAAGCAGCATTTTCCAACAATAAGTACCTAATGTTTTTCTTCTTTGCATGATCTGTGGAATATTTGATTTTCGTGACTCGAACAAAGAAATAAGCCGTATAGTTGGCATTTTTTTGTACACTTCAACGCTTTGGGGTATAGGTTAGCCAGAAACTGCTTAGTACGTAATTCTTACGCTACTCGTCTTTGTGAGACCTCGGGATGCAAAGATGGAACATTCTGGCAACTCGAAAGGGTCGTTAGTGATCTTGCATTTCTAGGTTGAGAATAAATGATCCCACTATACTGTCATTAGTATCGATTTATGTCAGCCACTGGAGTCAAGGGGCCCTTTTGCGGAGAAATGCCGTCTTTAAATTATGCGGGGAATTTCCCCTGTTCTCGTAAGCATAATGGTCAAGACGGCTTTTGCTGTGCCTAATGAAATTAAGGAACTTTGTAATTCTATACTTTGCGATGGATACTTAATAAGGTATCGGTTATTCTATGGCTTCGTCGTTCGTAATTTAATTTTAATTTAATATTAATTTCACGATGTTTTAGAAGTCAATGGTGATTGTATAATTAAGAATTCTTTAAAGCATCGAATTCAGTCCTTTTTCGGCTTCGTAATTGCTTTTGAGGTACTGAATGTGGTGTCTTCACCGTTGTTGTTGATGAAACTCATTTCTTTCGTGCGCGCAGAAATGTTGAATTTAGTTGGTGACCCCAGCGACCTTTTCACTCAAAGGTTTCATTCGCTGCATTATTTTTTTTTAATGGAAAAGTAATACGTATGAATCCTCAGTTAATGATGGGGGGATCGCATGTATGGCGTTGGCTTCATTTTTGTCAGCCTTCTTTGATCCTAGTACATAACTTCCTTTCATAATTAGTGGTCCAATCAAGACATCGTATTAAAAGAGCTAGGGTTTACTTACCCCTTGAATGGGTATAGAGGCAAATGAGGATGGAATGCCGTTCTAAATAGCTAAATTTCAAAGGAAAAAATCAGGTTTTCTGAGCTGGACAATTGAATGTGGTATTCTTTGTAACAAAATCATTAATCAATGAATATAGAGTCAGCACAGATTTTCTCTGTGATTCCAGGTTTAAAGAAAGGCTTATCTTTTTTTACCATGTGAGTAAAATTAAAATAGGTTTTTCATCATTTTTTGCCCCTTTAGTAAATGTTACTGTAGGCTAATTATTCTCCTCGAGGCCTTTTTTTAAAATTCTGATATTTAAAAATGGAAAAAAACACCCAGCGGGCAGCATTTACCAACAGGCCAAATTATGGCCTGCTATCGTAGAGCTTGAAAATTGGACAAATAATCCGTCTGGATACAGTAACCGCAGAGTTCATTAACGATTGGTTGATCCAACAGAAGCCGTATTCCAGGGACTGAAATAAACCCTTTGATGGCGAGACTTTTAGCAATAATTGGAAATTTTGAGAATTCCTTATTATGAATCTAGGCGCTCATGTGGTTTGTGATGGAAATCGATAATACTTGGTGCTTGATTGACTTTGAATGGAGGGACATATTTGTGCGGATTGATGTTTCTCATTACCCCCATAAAAATAGGTACTGATTGCTGGAATATCATAATTGTATGCTATGGAAAAGTTATGTAATTGATTATTACAAAAACTTTTATTGTTCCGACACAGAATTTTGGCAAATTTTTAGTTATTATCAAGGTAGCATGTATGTCAAGTGCATATGCTAGGTGTAAAGTTAATACAAGGTATCAGGTATATATACACTTGTCGAAACCCTGGGTCGGAACAATAAAAGTTTTTGTGAATAATTACTAAGTGAATTATTTCCCACTATAGGTATGTGGTTTCACCAAGTGAAGTTTGCAAATTTGATTTATAATAATTTTATATTGGAACCTAATATTAACGAAAAATGTTTTTTTTAAATAAAACTATCAAGGCAAATGCGTACCGAGTAAGGGTTAAATAATTTTGGTAACGAAGAAACCTAGACTTAAGCATCATCATGTATTCTACAGCACAGATTTTAGCAATGGTTAGCGTAGTAATGCGTCTAGCAACCATTCGTGGCTAATGGAGTACATTCCTTCACGACTTCATTTTTGAGCAAAATACGAAGGTAATTCGATTTTTTTGCAACATTTTTGTACTTGCTTAATATAACTGATATTATTTGACAAATATATGAGTGTCAAACCTCTCAGCATGTTTTTCTTAGAGATTTATCTCACACTTGGTAAAATAATTTTTTGAAATTATCAAATATTTAATTTAAATGTTAGAAATAAAGCCAAAAAGAATCCTAAATATATCCCATAGCTCCTCAGGTGAAGTTCTACCAGAAAATGTTTTCGATTTTCTCATATCATCGTAAACGAATTAAATGTTTAGAAATTTCGAAGATGACTTTTTCGTGCATAACTTCAAATCCACTTTGAATACGGGTAAAATGTCTCTCTTAATTCAAGACTTGGTTCATGAAGACTTATTAGAGATGCACCATACTTATCCTACAAGGGTATCTTTGGTCATTGTTTCAATCAGTTGTAAAATATCTCTAAGACATAATATAATCGAAAGACCCAATCAATGGCAAGTGCAGGGGCGGGGAACAGTGGACTAATGTACGGGCTAATTCTTCATCAAGCCAATTTAGGGAGATTTTTTTTCTGCTGGAAAGATATAAAATACATAGGAAGATGGCTGGAAAACTCCTATTTGAAAACCAGACAAACAATCAGGCTTTTAATACTTACGTATTCCGAAGTAGGGTAACTAACAAGTTTTCACGAGCAGAGATAGAACCGATCGCGGCACGTGAAGAATGTTTCCACTATTTTCTATAACAGCAATATCACGAATGATTCTTTTTCCTTTCGTATATTGTGAAATGGAAATGAGTGGGCGCCTCGACTGGAATTTCCGCTTTAGGAATCACCGGAAAATAGGGAAAAGGCTTATCTGTGAAAGATTTTACCGGAAATCTTCTGGGAATATTTTATTAATGAACTGATCGCTGAAAATGTATAATTAGCCAAAAGCTGTAGTACTAAGCCACAAGGTTAAACTAGAAGTTGTAAATTACCCTCACTAGGCCGCACATTTAAGATGCCATCTTGATCTGCACACACGTCCGAGTATTTTTTAAAAAATACTATCGATTTTTATCAGTTTTAATGCATAAACATGTCAGTATTGGCATCATTTCGGACCTTCCCACCAGATGCCGCCACGTTGACCTCGTTTGGGTCAGCTGCACCCTGCTCTGAAACCCCTCCATCAAACTCCCTCCGTGTGCTACCAGCCCTTCGTCACTTACCCTACTTGCCAACTGAACCTTCATGCGGCCATATATTCATCACTGATCAAAAACAATTATGGGAAGAGACCATTATTTTCGGCTCTGAAAGGATTCTGGACTTTGGATCGATAGCGATAGAGGAGCTTTGATCTGTTAATGAACAAAAAAGCTAAGGGAAAGTTTAAATCCTACTCTGATATTCAATACTTTGCCTCTAGAACTTCAGGCTTATTAATTCCGCAAATTAGCCACGAATCTTGTCCTAACGGCTCATATTTCATTTTGCAGCGAAACATTAAGTGATACGGGGAACAATAAAGCATGCAATTCCATCCAGCTTTGCCAAAGGGAAATTCAGCAGGTGGGAAGCAAATGTTTGTAAAATCAATATTTATTCCAAAATATGAATATAAATCTATCACGGTCATCACCAAATGTATACTTGTATTAATAAATTCCATTGAAGCGAATTTTTTGTCTGATTGCCGCTTGGTTTTCCATACAGCTTTATCACATAAAATCAATTTTGTAGTTCGCCACTGTCCGTGGTAAACCGCTGCTTTATAGAAGCTTAATGATTAATTAGATTGATTTGCTAAGCTAATTGTGATATGCCCACTCGCTTTATGGGATTTGATGCAATTAGCTAATGGTATTTAAAAATATATTATCATCACCAGTGGTCCAAAATGCTAAATTTGGTTTAACGCAGCTCTCCACCCAATTCCTACATCAGCTAATCTGTTCATGCGTATTTCTTCTCTTCTTTACCTTTTCCATATATTTTGTCGAGGCCTTCCTTTCCCTTTCTTGTCATCTACTTGTGCTTCGACGATTGTCTTGAATGGGCCATCATGTCTCAAGATATGGCCAAAAATGTTGTTTCGTCTTCTTGTCAAGGTTTTCATGGGGGATCTCTTCTCTCTTTCTCTTCTTGGGACTTCCTCATTACTAACTCGGTCCATCCATCATCATTCTTCTGTAGGTACCACCATATTTCGAAGATCTCTACCCTCGAATTCTCCACTGCTGTCACTGTCCATGCCTCACTTCTGTGGATAAGCATACTCAAGTTCTGATAATTTTTTTCCATACATCCATGTTTAAATTTCCACCTAGAACTTTTACATGGGATCAATAGTTGCATCATTCCCATGCTAGCTAAGCCCAGTGGATACAATAATTTGCGAATTATAGAAAGGAGGCTTTGCTGAAATATTTTTGCAATTCAACCGGTTATAACGCTCTACTTTTGTTGAAAATGTCTAATATTACTATTTTCATTTCCAGTATAAATATCTACATGAGCAGGAGGAGAAAACTAAACAAACTAATTCGTTTTATTCATGATCATCTCTGCATAAATCTTTCGCAAAAACGTATTCTGCAATAAAAAAATGAAAGGAAAGAGTAAAGAGTAGATACATAATTGAGAACTCCAGTGAAAATTGTTTCTTACCTTTGAAAACTATGATTAACACTCATAAACTACGTAACATATATATAGGATTCCTACCCACAAAAACCAGCAATAATTCAAATATAGGTGGCCATACCACAGGCAATACAACGTCTTGACTTGGAATTTTTAATGCATTAAATGCTTGCAACTTATGTAATCGTATTATTTAAAATATGCAATATTCTAAATAGAAGCAAATACTTGGCGAGAAAATAGAGAATATTTTTATTAAAAAGTTCTATCTCGATTCATTTTTTCTTTCTGGTGGACAGTAACTTTCCATGTTGATTCCAAAAATTAATGTGTTCGCTTTAAAATTGGTTCTGAATCTTTGAAAGCAGCCTAATGTAGTCCATTCATCAAATTAATTCAGTTTTTAAACAGCTTCAGGTTGACCTGATAAAGTGCGAAGATGCATGTGTTATCCATAGTATACAAGTAACCCTGCAGGAAAAGTTCGCAGCAACAGGTAGGTATGTTCAAAACTTCAAATGAAATTTTCCGACTCCTCGAATATCGATGAATTAGTTCCCACTGAGAGGATAACAAAAATAGTTGAACGATAATTAATCACCAGTGATCCGAAAATGGCCGCATGAAGGTTCAGTTGGCAAGTAGGGTAAGTGACGAAGGGCTGGTAGCACACGGAGGGAGTTTGATGGAGGGGTTTCAGAGCAGGGTGCAGCTGACCCAAACGAGGTCATCGTGGCGGCATCCGGTGGGAAGGTCCGAAATGATGCCTATGCTGACATGTTCAAGTGCTTCAAGGGAACATCTTCGGTCCCCGCCCACGCAATACCCGGCTAGTGGGAAGTGCGGCTTCATTCATTCCCAGCGGAAGCAATCGTGACAGACAGCGATGGCAAAATAAAAATAAACCAATGGGATCGTATACTTTAAGCCTCAGGTTGATTTAATTATTAAACCTTGTTTAAATTTAGATTAAAAGAACGTAGACTTTCCCGGAAAATATCTATGTATGCAAAAGAGGAAGTATGTGTGTCTGTCCGCATCAAATTTCCATTTGGCTGCAAGGATTGCGACTTAAGTTTGTATATAGTAGGTGTATATTCTCCCAAACCTCATAATGCTATTTTCGGTTGCGTTCAACGTGTCCTATGCGTCGTTTTCTCATTACCCTTCGTTACGTCACATCATGCTTCTGCGCCTTGGCATGCTGCCGTGTAGGCACACCTCTTTACATCCTCAAACAGAAAACATAAATATCCTATATGATCCTGAAATCCTAGTTCAAAGTTTCTCACTCCTCTGGGTACTTATCCTTCCCGAGCAACGTCGGGTGGTCTGATAGTTGTAGATAACACATTCTCGGATTTGGCACCAGGCACCATCTATTTAAGATTCATTCAACTCAAATTTAAGTAAGGTTTAACAGTCAAATCAATCTATGGCCCAATGTGTCTAATCACATTTGTTTTTTTTTTGCCAGCGCTGTTAATCACGCCAACATTTTGATGAGAAATTCCCTCAACGTCATGAGCGCTAAGACTGACCGCTGAGTTTGGACCACGACGGGTTTTTTAATACATTTTTATCCGGACACAATTCAAATTCCAAACGCCCTGAGCCAAATTTAAATCGGCTAGCCTACAATATGTCTCAACCTTCCTTCGTTGACAGTTTGTTTGTATTTGTTAGTTAGTAGACAGCTTGTTAGTATAGTATAGTTAGTAGGCAGCTTATTAGTATAAAAACCCGGCGTGGATCAAACTCGGAAGTCAGTATTAGCCCTGACGACGATGAGGAAGTTTCTCGTCGAAACGTTGGCCTTAAATAGTGATAAACAGTGCGAAAAATCCACAATTTTCGCACAATTTCTGCATTGCGGGTGACTCCCGTAAAGTTATCACCGTGGCTAGTCCCGGTTTAATTAAATTAGTGATAAACAGTGAAACCTGGTGATAATCCGAGAAGATTTTATCTAAATATCTCTTACTTTGCAATGGAAACGTACTTCGCTTGACTTAAATGCTGAGTTGAAATCGTGTGCATAGTTTAATTCAAAAATCAATGGAAACGTACTTCGCTTGAGTTAAATATTGAGTAGAAATCGTGTATATAGTTTAATTAAAAAATCACACTTATGACGCGCGGTGAATCAACGTATGCACTCATTCATTCAGTTATTCAACTCAAAGGGTGGATTGAGCCTTTGAGTTGAATAAATGGACGATGTACGAATTGGTAGATAACCCGCGAGTCCATTGTCATTTATGTCCATGAAATCAAATTTAGAACTTCGATAGCACCCTTCCCACAGAACAAACTACCTCCGTAGTTTTCTCTAAAATAGTACAGCAAACAAAACCGAGCGGTGACAAAATAATTGCATTCGGAAAGTAAGTAGATATAAAAAGGAGTAGTGCTCACCCACGCGGATTGAAAAATACCAATCGCTATTTATTCTTCGTGCAACATTTCTCTGACCTGAATTTTCACCGACCCAGCACCTCCAAGGATCACTAACATTCCCCGTCTCCATATTGAGAGATGTCGCGCAGAAGATGATGGGGAAGAATATGATAAACTAGCAGGCCACCCGGCTTTGCTCGGGAAGAACAGTACCAAGAAAATGGGAAACTTGGATTTCATGATTTCATGATCATTAAGGATTTTTCATGCTTTTTCCTTGATCGTGTCAAGATATGTGCCTACCCGGCAGGATATTCAACCGCAGAAGATGAATGACGTGACGTAACAAACGGAAATGAGAAAACGACGCAAAATACGTGTTAGACGCAACCGAAAGTAGCACTAAGGGATTAAGGAGCATGAGATACGCGTAGGTACTAACTTTGGCCGCAATCCATGCAACCGTATGGAAACGCATAGCGAACATACAAACAGACCTTCTCTTTTATATATAAAAAAGATTTACGGGGATGCCTTCAGGGCGCGGATTACGGCGAAGGAACAAGAAAGCATTGAAAAGACATTTCCTCTAACGAGGCCATTGAGGACAGTGCAGAAAGAGCTCGTCAATTTTTTCAATCCCACACACTCTTACCTCTGTGTCCTTGGTCTAAACCGCAGCGCAGAACCTATTTCGAGGAATATGGTTCTTGGTGCGAGGAAGAATTGAATTTCATGCGTTGCTCACGTGCAGCGACATCTTAAACCTCAGAGGCATCAAATTCAACAACTTGTGACGCAGAAAAAGTAGTATTTAGGTACCAGAGAATGAAATGAAATTAGGGAATCTGAGACGGAGAATAAGGGTACCTGTGTGCACACGTACGGAGTGAATCGGTGTAGTATAATTAGCCGAGTTGCTTTTATCGCAAATCGAGACAGTTAAAGGAAATAGACATGACCAGGGGCGCAGCTAGGAATAAAGGCTGGGGGAGGTTTTCCTGCAACTAATAGCGGGGGTGTGGAATACCCACCAGGATAAGCGGTAGGTGCGAGGTTAATAAATTATGGAATTTTAAGATGAATGGCTCAAAATGGTGAGTTTTATGGCTTTCTGAGGGATATTTTATTAATCCTTACGCTATTCTATTAGCAATATCAATCCAATCAAGTAAAATGGATTAATGTTAGCAATGTCTCTGAGCTCTGAGGGGGGGGGGGGTTTATCTCCCAAAACGCCCCTCACTGCGCCACTGGGTATGATAACATAAAATTACTTATTTGGGCTAATTCTTTCTATAGAAAATTATGGGAGACGATTATTTACACAAAAGAGGCCTTTAAGCTCTAAAATCCTGATACTGTCCATGGAATGAAGTCTTCCGATAGGTTTATAGGCCTTCCGCTTACTTGTGCGTCTACAGACATCAGACTATATTTTCGCTTATCTCTCAGCTTACTAAATGCTCCTTTCACTGAAATTGGCATGGTAAGATATCATCTACGTATACTCTGCGAGCCACCTCTAGGGTGTTTGGCAGGGGGTGATCGATCACCAGTATGCAATGGGATTCCCACAGTCACACCACACGGTCCAAAAACCATTACGCATACTAAGAAATTATACCACCACTTTCATTCAGAGGAAAAACATGCCAACTGCTCATTAAGGTTATCTGCCAATAAAGCTAGACCACACACAAAACATGCTTATGGAAATAATAATAAGAAAATTTATAAACATGCATTAAAGATTACTACATAAGTTAGTAGGCTACACAACAAGACTTCGATTATATATTTGTGAGTTCTGACGCTACCGTTGTAGTCTGTTATTGATCGTGGAAAAAACGACATTCTGAATCCATCTATTCTAGAGTCTATCTCCCGGATTATATTTACATGATCTGATCTACCGTAGTATGTTGGCGTATATGACGTCCATTTTTCTGGAATTACGAAGTCCACCACGACTGCAACTCTGTAGGAAAAATCCTACCCGATTTCACTCAAATATTACAGTAAATTTATTAAAAAATTACGGTTTGAAATATACGCAACGTTCGGCCAAAATAAATAAAAAAACAAACTACAACACCTCTGGCGTAGACTGTTTGCTCAAGAGAGTAGGTAAATAAGCTTTCGAAAGGGCACAATGTCACTGAAATCGAGAGGGAACCACTGAATAGCATCGGCAAGCAAAGAACAGGTTGGGTTTACCAATATAAGGGGCAAAATGAAATCGCTGGCTCGGAAAGTCAAACACCAGTTGTACGACAACTCTATCCGGGAGGATATTTTTTTCCCTTGAGAATTTCATGCTGACGAAAATGCTCGAGGTAAAAGAAAAGTGTATCAGCCGGGGAAGGTTTTAAGTTATTAACCATTCAACGGATAATTAAAGATATATTTTGGTCTTGTAATTCTTATTGAGTGATTTTCACGCTGCTCAAAACCTTTTAAGAAATATACTTACACATAATGGAAGGGTTTTCTGTTCAAATAGATTTGGTGTGAAATACTTTTTTTGTTGACGGCTAAATTTTTTTGTCTTACTTACTTCAATTGTTTCAGCCTAATTTGCAAAGTAGTATTACTATATAGGGCACTAATGAGATAATTTTGTAGGGGTTAATGAAGAGGTAAGTTCTGATGAAATGATAATTGGAGAAGAGTGTAAAGAAATGGCTGGTGAAGAATCTGAATAGGGTTGTTCATCAAAGAAAACGAAAGGCATTGATTGCAATTCGTTACCCACCATTAGTGTATTCATAATATACAAATTATTTGGTTTTAGAAATCCCAGTTCAGACGAATGTTAGTGGTCAATTTTAACCTCACTTGAAAAAGGCCAGATTGGCACCCATGCGATGCCACTCCACGTGAAGTCACAGGGACCTAGTTTCCATACGAGTAGATAGTAGTTTTACATCGTATGAGATTACCAATGCATGCATGAGGCAAAGAGCTCAGGTAAAAATTTCTTAATAATCACCTTTTAAAATTGCCTGTGGTCGGAAAGTTTCCTTAGTTTGATAGGGTATTAATAATCCTTATTTAAGCCAAGCTCTAACTGCTAGTAGCCTGCATCGTAGCGGCGCTCATAGCCTCGCACCAAGGTCATCTCACACGGCGGCAGCCGAAACCAGAATGAAGTCACGTCGGGCTTTTCCCAGCATTCATACTTAGCCGTCGTGTTTTCGCGCGCTTGAAAATTTTCACTTTTCTTTTAATCGCGAAAAATATATATCGACATTTAAAAATCTGAAAGCGTGAGATACGTACTCCAGGAGTAATGATCTTCCGATTTAGGAAATAAAAAATAAAGGAAACCACCCTATTGTAGTACAGCGCTTAAAAGTGGGGGGATGAGGATGATAAGGAAAAAGGGCAAAAGAAGAGTTTTGAGTTTTTTTAAAATTAAAGTTAAACTCGTCGCTAAATTGATCGTTTAGATATTGGTGCACTTTTTGCTCTAGTTTTTTGATGGCAGGTGATTGAGTCATGGAGGCGAGCGCCGAGTACATGGGATTATGGCGCTGATACTCAACTCGTGCTTATGGAGGCTGCGGCGTGGGTGATAATAAAATGAAATGATTGGAAAAAAGAAGGCCGTGTTTTGTAGTTAATGCATACAGACTTCTTGGTTTAAGTTTCATTTTCCCTGGATTTAATGTGACCCATATTGGTCCAACCTGAAGCTGAATGATGCGACAACTAGCGGGCGAAAGAATAATCACTGCCTCAGGGATGGTCTGTTGCTCTTGCTGCTCTGTTATCGAAGGTAAGATTGAGATAATTGTGAGGAAATGGAGAATACTCCAAAGACTTTTACTCCCAAAAAAGGGAAACAGAGCAAAAATTTCTGTGTTCCATAGCGATCCTCTAAGGGATGTAGGGGCGCAGTTGTTAGATTCCATAATTTACGAAAGCTTGATGATTTTTTCCGTCGCAAGAATGATTGGGATGTCATAAAGAAGGTCGATAGGGGGAATTTGTGGATTCTGCGATTAAAAGATGATTACTAATGATGATTCAGCGGTTAGATATTTTGCGGAAAATCTGATGTTAATATGTTCTAAAATTTCAAAATGCCCATAAGGTGGCAATTAAAACTATATTTTAACCCTACGAATGTGGATAAAAGTCGACAATATTGGTTTATTCACTAATGCTGTTGTGTTGTATTTATCCGTGTTCTGTATCTAAATCGAGATCCATTTAATTATAGTGATCGATAACTTTGAAAAATGATTTATCACGCGTGAGGAAGTGACTAATATCCTCATCAATACGATTTTCTAAAAATTTCTCGGCAGATTTAGGACTTCGATCTTTTGGTCTTGCCCCTTTTTGATTAGATTTCTCCCTGCTTAGTTCCTTCAGCTTACGAATGGTAGCCGTCTTTTGAGAAACACTTGAATGTATCACAAGGATAGATAATGTTCTAATATATCGAACTTCAGCGAAAAATATTGTACTTCATTTTCGTATTTCATTATTGCGACATAAGCTATATCCCCAGTAAGGTAATCTATTCAGGCGTGATATATTGGATGGCCGACATATTGAAATAAAATGTGGTTGGACTTGATTAACTAACTAAATCCTCTTCTTCCTGTGGCCTAAGACGAGCGTAGGTCTTGGGCACATTCCGCCTCCCATCAGGCGTGATTTAATCAGACTAAAATACCATACCGTTCAATTTTTCACGCAAGGAGATGAACAGAAATAAAAGATATTTTCTTTTTTCCATAATTATTTAATGCGAGCGACGTGTTTCGGCTCACAGAGCTTTAGCACTGCATGAAAATAGTGAATTTGTACGCAGTCACGCGCAGGGGCGCAGCTAGGAATTAAGGCTGGGGGGGTTTTAGGTGCAAGTAATACCGGAGTGTGTCCGGGTATGGAATACCCACCAGGAGCAGCGGTAGGTGCGAGGTTGATAAATTACGGAATTTTAAGAAAAAATTGTTAGTTTTACGGCTTTCTGAGGTATATTTTATTAATCCTTACGCTATTCTATTAGTAATATCAATCCAATTAAGTAAAATGGATTAAACTTAAAATTTATCTGAACTCTGGGGGGGGGGTTTATCCCCCAAACCCCCCCTCGCTGCGCCACTGTTCACGCGTACGGGTGCATAGTTAAATACACCAAGGATGTAGATCGATATGAAAAAATATTTCACTTTTCCGGGATTCTAACCCTGATCTGCAATTGGGAGATCCAGATTCGAATCCCGGCTAATGCAAGTATTTTTTTCATGACGAACTTCACCTTTGGTGTATTCACATAGCTATCAAATGGTGCAATACTGAGCCGAAACGCGTCTTTCACATTAAATAATTATACAGGCCAACAATGAAAAAACGTTTTTACTGAAAATGCCTTATTCTTATGTTTTTAAAGTTGCTGAATCCAAATATGATGGTTTTAAAGTTGTATCACCCACCATTTATTCACATTTTACAGTTAAATTTATGAAATCAAGCAATATTTTTAGAATTTAACAGCTTTTTTATTGTTATAATAAAATTGAAAAAGTAGGTCTAATGAACGAAGATAATGGGGATTACTGTTGGTACTTCACTGAGAAGTTCAGCAAGCGATTCATCGCAGAAAAAGCTGCACAAGAAGCTTCAAGGAAAAAAGGGAAAGAAAATGTAGACTAATTCCAGTTACAAGTGAACCCTGTATTATCACGCTGTAGTGAATACAAAAACTTTTATCACGATGTAGTGAACAGTAAATACAAACAGTTTTATGATGTAACAAAGTGTTTCATTGATTTCCCAGTATACCGAATAGGGGTATTAGACTAAATATTAAATACATATTGCTTGGAAACTAGGGGTGATACAAAAACTAAGGCCAGATTTGGGTTCGGCGCATCAAAGATCAGCTATTAAAATAAAAAAGTTTTCAAACAAAATTTTTTTGTTAGTCTGTGTTATGGAAAAGTGCAACTACCTCTTATTTATATTCATCTCCTTATGTGAAAAATTGAACGGCATAGTCTTTTAGTCTGATTAAATCACGCCTGACGGGAGGCGGAATGTGTCCAAGACCCACGCTCGTCTTAGGCCACAGGAAGAAGAGGATTTAGCTAGTTAATCAAGTCAGCCAAACCTTCCGTAGCTTTATATATCGAAAACCTTAATGAGAGTCTACGTTTTCAATTAAGACTGACATTTAGCCTTGTTATCGGGGTCCCGAGAGAATTTCTTCATCCCTTGCGCATCCTCAACGTCTTTCCTCCTTCATCTGTTTCCACCCCACACTCCCCACAGATTGAGTTACCTCTTTTCTCCCTCTCCCAAACCTCCTCGGCACCCCTACCCTCATCGGATTCTCCCGCACCCAATTCGACAATGAGCGGGCGACAAAATCGAAGTCGAACCCACGTATGTATCAAAAGAGG
Source organism: Ischnura elegans (assembly GCF_921293095.1). Taxonomy (NCBI): domain Eukaryota; kingdom Metazoa; phylum Arthropoda; class Insecta; order Odonata; family Coenagrionidae; genus Ischnura; species Ischnura elegans. The sequence continues at coordinate 70,633,120 of NC_060250.1, forward strand.
ATCCTCAAGTCGGCCTCTAAATGTGTTTTCACCCACCGCGCATTTAAATGGGTTTACAAAAGTTGCCACTCGTGTCGCTGGCGGACAAAGTGATCCGATTTTCAAGGGGAAATAATTAGGAGTGTTAACCGCAATTTATATTAATCATGAAGTGATCAATAAGATTCATAACTTTTTAATGCCATTCCTTGTAATTAAAAATATTTTCATGCAAAATGTTGGAAAAAAGTGGACCGCATTGCACTCATCACCGCGCTGCGGACATTTTCGAAAACCGATTAAAATGCGATCTAATTGGCAATATAAATCAGCCTTCCATGGGGTGGAATTGGGCCTCCTTTATGCAGTCCCCTTGGTCTTGAGTATCAATCACAAAAGGTACCGAATTTAGTCGTTTTGTCGTCGCGTCGCGTTTGTGTCTCGTTGCTGGGAAGATGCTTTCTCGCGTGGGGTGAGATTATCCTCGCAGAGTCCTTGACAGACTTAGCCTTAATTAAGAATCGCCGAGAACGCCTTGTTGTACGTACCGAACAAATTAATATTTCTGGTCGACTTCCTCGGGAAAAGGAAGTAGTATTTGAGGCCGAAGGGAAACGGAGTAAATCCGGAGTATCTTAGCTGTACTTCCCCAAACCCTTGGTGGGATAAATGGATATTACCGCATGCGTAGGGTAAAATTAGCTGAGAGGAAAATACTGAAGTAATTTACTCTTCCAATTTTGGTGCATGTAAACAAAATAACGGACCAGAAGTGGGATGCATTACGTTCAAATGAATCGATTAAAATATTTGATATTTTGTTCCATTGCAATTTTGGTGAATTTAGAATTTAACGGCCCCGAGGTGAGATGTATTTCGTTCGAATTGATCGATTTAAATATTTGATGTTTTGTTCCATAGTGAAAAAATACGATATGGCTTGTCAACTTAGCCATGATACGTCCTCCTGCTCTCTTAGAAACCTTTTGGTAATTCGGGGAGATTTTATAACTAATGAGATATAACAAGCTCAAATGTATAATAACTATTGAAAAACCAATCCTTTCTTTCACCGATGAACATGCCTGAGCCGGCGATTGTAGGAATAGATAAATTCTCGAGGTTTCCTCAAATGGTGCTGGCATGCAATCAAATTTCTCACTTATAGTGAGATATTTTATCCAAAATATTTTTTGATTTCCAGGAAAAAATGTGTGGGCGGGGGAGTTTACGGTGATTACGTGGCTGACTGCTCATACCATCCCAATATTTAGGAATTTAATTAGTGAAGGCTTGAATCCAGTGAAGGCTCATCTTTGATTGCATGAAGCGCGAGTTTAACCGTTCGAGAAAATATATTTGATCGCTCAAATTTTTGTTCAAATTTCGTCTCTAGTTTTTCCTTCATTACTCGCATATTATTTTATAAAGACCTCCTTTGTAATTAGAGGGTTAATTACTAAGCCGTCCGGCGGCCGGTTACTTTTTCCAGGAAAATTTAATTTATATTTACAGTGTAATGACCCACAGAGGCGTGCATCGTACGATACAAGCCAATTTGGCATTTCGATTCCCTGGCATAATTTGTCCAAGCATGCGTGTGGGTAAAAAATTCGGCATACCTTTTGAATTGACATGGGATTTTTATAATTGTAATGTCATTGGTTCTCTGAAAACCAAGCCTTTGCTGGCCAATTTAAATACTTGAATTAATGAATGAGCTTTGTTCATGGTTTTCACCAATATATGTCTTTCCTGTCTCCACAGGCCTGTCCTCCATTAAAGACAACATTTAGTGTGAATGGTGAACATATTTAAATTTGTAAATCAGGCTTGAATTTTCACAAAGCTGAGGCCAAAAATATTCAATTTAATTTAGGGCCATTGAAGATAAGGTTGGAGCTGTTTTTCAATACTTATCGTAATATTTTTCATGCGTAAATTTTATATCGTATATAGCTCTTAATTGAAATTAAAAATGCAGAATTACCATAAACCTCCTTTTTCCACTTAGGTTTTCAGGAGTTTAGTGCGACATCCGATTAATGTGTTCCAGCATTTTGCTTTAGTCATCCAACTGAAATTCCATCTGCGTGCTCAGCGGAGTGTAGTAAGGTAGGAGTTTAGTGATATAATTATTACGATGAGGCTGACGGCAATGGAGTTAGTAACTTTCATTGAAGTCTGCTTGGTACTCAATCAAATTATTATCTCCATGAATTGCTCTTTTATGAGGCATTTGTCACGATGAACATTCCCCATTTTAGTGCGCCGTTGTAATTCATTGCAGGAATTACCTCATTCTCAGATTGAAAATACATTTTAAGTAAGTCGTTGGAAAACCTTGTGAATTAGCCTTTGAGTTGTCACAGGAATTTCTACTTGAAACCTGGCGTACGTAGCCAGGTGCTTGAACTTACTACGTACATTGGTTTTGTTTTCTCAACGTAAAAGTCGAGAAAAAGAAACCGATGGAAACTGAAGAAGTGGACACACAAAATTTTCGAATTGTCTACGAGGAATATAGGACTGTAAAGTTGATCAAATTCGTGGAGTATTGGATTAAACTTGCGGAAGCACTATTTAGTTAGGTGTGCAGATAACGAGAAATTACTTGAAATATTTTTCAGGAATTTACGCTATGAGTGAAAAAATCAACTTTGAATTCGTGCGCGTAACTGCGTACCAACTTATTTGCTTCATGTAGTATATTATAATAGAGTCTTACACAGAAGCTAAACATATAATGTTTGATTCTGAAATTATCCTTCTGAGGAAAGGATTACATTGCATGATATTAAAATTTCAACAGATGATAAGATGACATTAGGCCTTAGAATTTCCGAGGAGCCATTGAGGAAGTTATGAGAAAGTTGGTAATGACAAAAGCGTGGAAGTCGCTGATTTATTGTCGCGAATGAGCTGCTTGATTGTTGTAGGAATTCATTACAGTGTATGTTCTATGCATATGAGATGGCCCTAATGGCCGTAAAATAGAGCAATTTCTTACAGCTATTAGAAGTCATCTTTCGTATTGCTTCATTAAGAGGCCTTAGGGCTCAAATTTACCCCTGATTTTATGTACTGAATTGTGTTGGATTGAGCAATAGAAGCAATATTGGCGAATAAAAGAATACATTGAAAGAATAGGTTTTGTAACCGTGAAAAATTTCTGAATTTGAAAGCTTCCATGCCTTCTTTTAGGCTCATATAAATTTCAGCGCCTCGACTACTTATTTTCAATCGCAATCGGGTGTTGATCGAGTTCTCGCATAAGCGAGTTCTCGCACAAATTTGAACCAGATTTTTCCCTGAGGAAGAAAAATTCGACGATTCAAAATCATCGGAAAAAGTCTTGTATATTTTGTATTCCGCGACCAACCGACAGATGGCCATACGTGCGTTAGAATTGATTCCAGTGTCATCAAATCATCATTTTCTCCGTCCCACCCATGCAAGAGAACGGTTCTGCTGTGTGACCCAGCAATCGGTGTTTGCTCAAAAAGTGATTGGGGTGGTCTCATTTGATCCAACGTCAATACTGGAGGAAGAATTAATGAGTTTACCCATGCCGTAGGTGGCCTTTCGCCGTGTGAGGCGCGGAGGAAAGGCAGCAAACAATTGCCCCTTTATCATGTATTCACCTCAATTTGTTTTCTTATAGTTGTCCTAGAGTTGTTTCACTGTCCATTGGATTTATTTTTCCGTTGCCCTCTTTTTTTCGATATTTACTGAGTTTGCTGTTGCTACACTGTTTCCCTTTGCCTTATTCCCGATATTGTACAACTTAAAGCTGTTCCTACAACGTCTTTCTCATTGATTCTGCTCTCTGTGATTTGTCGCTAGGTAATTGATGTACCTATAGTTACGATGGAACTGATTATAATCTTTTGGAAAATAGTGTATGATATGTTTTCCTTTCTTTTTGAACTTTGTACAATGGAAATCTTTTGTTGTATTGTCCTGTTGGTTTATCTCTCGCAACGGGTGAGTTGATATCATGATTCTACGTTTCAATTTATTCTATGTTCATATTTACTCTATGATTTTTGTACAGTAAATTGTTTTTGTTCTTAGAAGACATAATTCCTAAGGCAATAAATATGTTTCTAAATCTTAATCTAAAGTACCCGCCCACCCCTGTATTTTCCTCATATTAATCTTTGTTATCTGTCTATTATGAGCTCTATTGTATTGTATAACCCAATTAGGCTCTCGATGGACAAGTCCAATAACAATAATAACAATATTATTATCATGTTTAACTTTCTTCTATTTCTGTCTAGCTCAAGCAATGAAGAAGATTACAACAGCAGAACGAGACTAGATGATCATTTTAAATCGAACATTCTACGGCAGGTTAGGATACCCCAATCTTTGGAAATTTTCTCTTTCTTCTTCGTGCAAAAATGTTATAATAATTATGCGAAATCTACAGAATAAGCGATGATAACGGATGATATTTTATTTTTTATGAATTAAAAATTATCGCGGTTGCGTAAGTGCTTCATCTTTGAGACACATTGAATCGGTTAGGTTTAATTTAAGCTTTAAGAATCGAGTGCTTCCTGAATCTTGCTAAATTATTCTTTATTTTTTAACGAATTGCTTTATTATCATAGTATATTCAGAAGTGTTAAGTTGCCGTGATGTTAGCTGTTGGCAAACTTTGTTTTACTATCAGCTTTCAACTACCTATAACTGAATTTTGGCTTGTGCAAATTCTGGCTGACTATCACTCTTAGAACGTAATATCATGCGGACATGTGAGTTTAAGCCAAAGGAAAACCTTAACGCTTTCGTCACATTATTGAACTCCACACTTTTGTTGCCACAACTATATTCATCCCTTTGCAGTGCATTAGCCGTTTTAAGTCAGATAGAGTCCATGGTGTGAAAAAAATATTTTGTTAGTGTTTTTTTCCAGATGCTGGCCATCATTGTTATTCCATCGTCATTACAGCATACGAAGCACACTGCGTACTTTCATTTACTTGGTTTTTCTGAAAGGTGAATTTAAAATTTGATAAGGTATCATCTATAGGCGGATTTAGGGGGTGACACGGGGGCACATGCCCCTCCCGGAGGCTTAAGCAAATAGACAAGATTTTTAATACGGTTATCATTACGTTCGTTTTGTCCTGTGTATTACAGGGCCTTAATAATTAAATTACATGGTAATAACTTTCACATTAAAATAAAGGGAATATTTCGCCCAGTAATTGTTGTATGTTATTCGTAATCTCAAATATAAGAACACCGTTTGCCTAGCAGGCCCTTGAGCCCCCTAGAAAAAAATCTGATTCCAGCCTTGGTACTATCTATTATTTGAATTGTATCTAAGTTTGTGGGTTTGACCTGGCGTCGGCTAAATTTATTTAGGCATCAATTTCCGCGAATTGTTTTGGATTAGCAATAGCGAATCAAGTTAGCTATAAAGAATTTTTTTCAGTAGCCTTCATGATATCCCGCAGTTTCATTATAGCTTGTTTCCATTTCCCTGCATTGTAGCGGGTCCCAAATGCTTACACCATCACCTTTATGGGTCCTGATTTCAAATTTAGAGTAAGAAAATGTGAGTTGAATGAAATAGTGGTTAGCGTGTACACGGAAAGAGAAAATTTCTCGTGTGATTTAAGAAAATTTGTGCTGTAGGTAAGTATCTTCATAGTCTTTCTTTATATTGAAACCCCTGTCATTAAGGTATGTAATTAATATTTTTCAAAGTTTATTTCATTCAAGTTAAACTTAACAAACCTAAAAGACTCTCAAGGTGGCCGGGAATAGTCGAAATACGAAGAATATTGTGGTTTTAAATGACAATACCGTCTAATAGAGTTTAATTCCATACCGTTTTTTGATTTGCGGAAAATATACGTCTCTTGGAGTCTTGGGATATGTTTTACCAGCCATTAAAAATATACGTTGACATCTGTAAAATAAAGAACCATTTAGATATTACAATGCCGTGTATTACAGTAAAGTAGATGTAAAGAGAGCGAGGGGAAAAAAGGGACTGTGTCGAGAATGATTCGAAGGAAAAGTGGTTAACGGAGCGATGCCCAGGATCGAGGCGCGTAGTCAATGACAGCGACCGGTTGCGGGTATCTATTAAGCTGCAGAAAAAGAAGATGATACTCTATTGGAGTATAAATTATATATATCTTCTTCGCGTTTAAATAAAGCGGTTACAGAGAGCTAAACATTTTTGTTCAGTCACGAAACTAAAAGGTTATCATTCTTTTCTCAGTTAATCAGCTTTTTTGTTACGCTCAAAAAAAATCTTAGGCACCGACTTGAATTTGCAGGGTCCTAAAATTGAGCTCCCTTCATTTCTACTTCCTCAAGAGACTAGGCATGTCCTGCGGCGTAATATATGCTATCAAGACACAGCGACAGGTTATTTGGATGCAATTTACTTCCTCTGATGCATAAAATTGACTCCTCCATTGGTAATGGCAGGTCTTATTGATGGTCTGATAGATGATAAAACTTCCTTATATCGCAGTCCATAGTTGATTGTTTTGATAGGTTCACCTTCTCGTATAATTAAGTGAATAGACTTTATCCTCGCGGTATCTACTGAGTACATTTTCCCTACTTTGTGAATAGCACGTGGAGGGGGTCACCTTAAGCAGAGAACCTCCCTCCCTCAACTGGAAATCCATTCCAACACGATACTCACTCATTCACTCATTGATCAGTGACGAATATTTCCGTTCTTCGACTCTAGAGAAAATTTCTCTGCATATTCATGCTCTTCCACAAGTAGTATAATTTATTATTAAAGAAAAATAAGTTAAATTGCGAACTAGTAAATTAGTTGTACTCTTTATAAAAATATTCTCAGTCTCTCCTACATGTTATTCCCTTTGTGATACTTTGTTTATCTTCATATAATTTTTTACCTTAATAAAAGAAAGAAAACCATGTCCTCCGTTTCACGGTGATTCAGAATCATCTAAGAGAAGGCTGAAGAAGTCATCGTAGCTTCATGATACAAAGTTACACGTATTCGCTCTCTTTTGTTCTAGATTTGGCGATTGGGTCGACGATATCCATTTCAGAGCGGTTATTTCCTTTGAGGCTGTAAACTATAGTATCTATGGGCTGCTCCAATTTCAATCAAGCGCGTTTCCTGGTTCTTTTGGGTCATTTATATTTGCATACCTTGTGTCTACCTCACTTGAAATACGTTTCCTTTTGTACTTCCTTGTTTACAAGAATTGACATTTTTTTCGTTTTTCATTGCATTGCCCACTATTCAGTGTGCGCTTTGCAGTTACCATGAAAAACGTTTTTTTTTGTATCTAACCTTTTCTACATTTTATTTAATACTATAGATTTTAAATAACAATAAATAATTAAGGTTGTACGTAAATGTGCAAATGACTGAAAAAGCTAATCTCATAATAGGTTAGATTGCGCAATAATATTATTAATAATTTTAAATAAATCGTTTTCGACGATTATGCTTGCACATTTATGTCGAACCTTAATTATTTATTGGCCTTAAAAATATAGAGTTTTAAATAAAATGTCGTAAAGGAAAACGAAAATACTCGAAAAAATCTGTTTTCATACTGAGTGGCAAAGGCATCCAAAAAGAGTTTGCGTTTCCACAGATCAGTCAGTAACTAGGGAGTTGCAATCCAGGCCGGTGCTGGGCCGCCGGGAGACCGGGACGTATCCGGTAGTCCTCTCCCTGCAGAGTGCTGGCGCCCTCTGGCCATGGTCGTCCACCGCCCTAAAGGCTGTTTTACAGGGGGCCGTTTTACAAGGCGTAGTCAAAATTGCGTTGTATAAAGCGGTGAATTGCTAGAGCACATGCGAGAATGCGTAGACGTGAGATGGCAAAATAGCCCCTGTTCTAATTACGTTCATGTATTCGCGCAATTCCACGCCAATTTAGAAATTAATGCAGTTCTAACCTGCGCAATTCCGTGCCCCGTGTAAAACAGCCTTAAGAAGCAGTGGAGTCGTTCGGGGGGGGGGGGGTCCAAAACCAGGGGCGAAAAGTTTTGAAAAAACAGGGTACTAAATAGAGGTTTTTATACTAATTTAAATACTTTTCATGATCGTTATAACTTCATTTGTTTAAGAATTATATTGTAAATTCATGATTTTTCAATATTTTATTTTCTTTTATGAATTGCGCCTTTATATTTCGGGAGGGGTCCGGACCCCCCGGACCCTCCGCTGCCTACGCCACTGCTAAGAAGGGGTCCAGCACGGGCCTGTTGCAACCCCATGTTTATGTACAAAAAATGCTTAAAATTTGGTCCCCTACCACCTCCTGAAATATTACAGATTCCTCCTGACTATGCATATCGTTCTTTAGCCTACCATCCCATACAGAATACAGACTCATGTTTGGTCACCTTCCCCGAACCAAAGGAGCGTTTCCCTTTAAACTCCTCACGTTACCATGTAAATTATGGAGTCAAACCTTGAAGCCTATAAAGCCATTTCTCAACAGCAAATTGCTCTGTATCCACGCGGTATTCCGCGAGTAATCTGATTTACTATTAAAGGGAAATAAATTAAATTGAACGTAAGTAAATTATTTGCAATCTTTGCGATAGATATCGATTTTTGGATGCTATCTTTGTGATATTTTTAATAATTTTATTTTTCAAGCCTGTAAAGAATTTAAAGTTCAGCAAGACAAAACCATGAACAAAGTGTGCCACTAGGACTTAATTTATTTAATTTTAGTGAAAGAAATATTGCTTAGAGGAAATAAGGCTACAAATGTGGTTATTTGTTGGCCGAGAGTATAGTTAGAGGAATGGCTTATGTTTCAGTTTTTGCTAATTTTTCCATCACTAATTCCGTATTAATTTTTCGTGCTTTATATTCGCCCTTACTTCAACGTACCCAGATGCATTTGATTCAAGATAGATTTTCTGCGCCAACTATTCCCTTATTGCTTCAATCTGTACCTCTCTACGTCGGTACTTTTTTTAAGCTACCCTTATTTTCACATATGCGTTCCTCAAACGCATAAAACTCAAACTACTCAGCATTACTCTCCATGTAAACGATAATTTGTACTTTTTGTTGTGATTCCCTTTATTTCGCCATTTATTCATCGAATCAGCATCGGATGGAATCGAAAAAACTGGCACCAGGCCATCTGCAAAAAACCTGGTGACTAATTTCCATTAGTGGAATGACCTTCAAAAACCCTTCGGTTCGCAATCGTCGTATCCTTGGAGCAGGACAGGAAGAGGGTCATTAAGGATTTTTAAATGAAAACATCTTAATATTTCTTCTCCTACTTGCTATAATGTTTTAGTTAAATGGATAAATGATCAGGGTATTAACATCGCACGTATTTTTTTAAAAGAAAGTCCTATCTCAATTATCTATTTTACTTTTCCTAACTGGCTATTGTGATTGTTATCCTCCTAGTTTCTAGTTATCCTCAACTAGAAACTACTTTAGTGGAGTGCCTCTCGGATAATCTAAAAGAATTAGCCATCCAATTCATAAAAAAGCTCTACCGTTAATGTTATTTGTTAGAATGTGATTTCAGGCTTGAAGTTGCTATTATTCGAGTGGAAGGTAGTATATTTGTAAATAGCTCAAAAATCTAGAGCTCCAACCCTCGTTTGCTTTCACAATCATGAATTTAATATTCCCTATGCATATAAAATATTTTAGAATTTTCGCATTTAGAGTTTGCATTTTAGTACAAAAAAGTTAATGATTAAATGATCTACATTTCCGTACATCTGGCAAATCACACGTAATTTTGTGTTTTTAAGGAAATTTACTTGTCGTTTTTCAACGTGATTTCTCCTGCAATCGCGTCATTTTTCCTCTAGAACTGAGAATTTTATGGGGAAAAGTTGCCATGCCACCTCTCGATTATTACGCATCTTGGGTGTGCACTTTATTGTTTAATCCTACAATACCATTCAATGCGAGAGAAAAGCTCGTGTTAAATCATTCAATTATCGCTCAGCGTACAAAACGCAGAAAATAGGCAACACCTCTGTCGACTTTTTCAGAGCTGGTATCGCTCTCTTTTTGTGGATGGCGGCATCAGCCGTCATAAATGGCTAGAACAATTGGCTCTAAACATAAAAAATTAAATGCCATTTGCATAAACAATTGTCAGCCAGGATACCCTTTTATTTTTTTTTGCAGGAGATAGGATTGACGATGTAGAAATTTTAGGGAAACAGACCAGCGCTTACGTTATCGAGTGAAAGCCCTTTAAAATATGCTCTGATGCAAAGTAATATTGAATACAGTCAAACAGTGATGCATTAAAGCGTTTCGATTCACATTAGATGGAGTGCACCGCGAAATTTTCAGCGAAAAAAATATTACCACGAGAGACTTTCGCAGTGCTCACTGCAGGTTTGATCACAAAAGTGCATTACAATGGCATTTGCGACAATTTTAAATATATCCTATCCTTATATTACGCGTCATAGATCTATTTTTTGCAGCGCGAATAGCCGCGTCTAACTGTGGGCATTAGGATAGCAGTTGAATCATATCGCGTATTTCCATTTTACTTCTTACCGTGCTACATATCACTTTGAATTATATAATACAAGGGAATAAATGCGGAAAACCCAGTGGCATACCTTTGCGAAGTTGCCCGCAAGTTCACCTAAGTGAAAAACATCCACAGAGGAAAAATAATTTGCCTTAATAAGGATTCAAGCCCACATTCCTCAAATTAGAGCAAAATGCTGTGACCATTTATGCCAACAAGGAATATTCTTCTTCCACTTCGTCTTTAATTTCAAATTGGTTTTACCAAAAGTGGATTCCATTAATGAGATGTAATCCAAATTTTGCGCATTGCGCAATGGACATTTCAATGATTAGTGCCGTTCCATCACCATTATTTGCATCTTTCCTGGTATCTAACTGTCTATTCAACTCCCCTTTTTATCGATTAGAATAACCTTGAAAAACACAATCAGACCCCTTGGCGGTGCGCAATACTCGTACCTTTGGAGCAGGACAGGAACGGAATGGAAAGGAAGATTGGTAGATAGGTTTGGAAACGCGGAATAGCCAGCGGCATACCTTTACGAAGTCACCCACAAGTTCGCCTAAATTGAAGAGTTTCGATTTAAATTTTATCACTTTACGTTTTAAATTAGTTTTACGAACAGGGCAGCCCATTAATGGGACATAAGAAAAAATTTGTGCATTACGCAATGGCCCCTTGAGTGATTATTACCGTTCCATCACCATTATTCGCATTTTTCCCGCCATATAACTCTATATTCGAACTCCCCTTTTAATCGATCAAAATATCCTTGAAAAGCATAATCCAACCGATTGGTAGATGGGGTTGGGAACGCGGAATAGCATACCTTAACGAGGTCACCCGCAAGTTCGCGTAAAATGAAGAGTTTCGTTACACATTTTATCACTTTATGTTTTACATTGATCCTACGAATAGGGGAGTCCATTAATGAGATGTAATCCAACATTTGTGCATTGCGCAACGGCCCTTTCCAGTAATATTTTCCAATCCATCGCCATTATTCGCATCTCTCCCGGCATATAACTGTATTTTAACTCTCCTTTTCATCAACCCATTATAACCCAATGTTGCTTCTAAGTAACATAGAAAAGGTATACATTTTCAGCCCTATTCAGGCAAGATTTAAACCACGTGTTCTCTTCTGCTGTAAAGCTTAATGGCGAAATTTGTAACTGCCACAATCATTATGATTGAGTAGTAAATTTTCACATTTAAAAAATGAGATGTCTTGAAATTTAATTTCTCCCAGAATCAGCTCTGGGTTATAAAGGGTTAAAATTTCTTTGAGAAACATCATCCAACCCCTTTTTTACATTTTACTCAATGGATACCATTAATGGTTTGTAATCCGAAAATTCTTGTATCACGCAATGGTCCTTTTTAGTCATTTTTGCCGTTTCACCGCCATCATTCGCATATTTCCCGGTATATAACTTTGTATAACTTCAAACCTCCCTCTTTCATCGATTAAAATATCCTTGAAAAACACCAGCCCACCCCTTGGCGGTGCGCAATTCTCGTACCCTTGGAGCAGGACAGGAACGGGATGGAAAGGAGGAGATAGGGTCGGGAACGGAGAGTTACGCTCAAAAACATCGCCACCACTACCGCCGAACAACTTTTTTTTTCTACCCCGTCGGTATCCACGGCTCCTGTTTTTTTTCCTGCGTTCCTTCCTCGGGCTTTATGGTTTATGGTCCTGGGCTGCTGGGAGTGTGGAGAACAGCGATAAATATTAAGGGCCATCCTCTCCTCTCCCTTCATCCTACAATCACGAACTCCGCCTCACACTCCCCTCAGCACAAAAAATAACCCCTCCAATCTCCAAATCCTATCCCGGGAAGTGAGAACAGGAGAGCAGTAGATCGAAGGAAAGGAAGGAACGACGAGGAACACAAAAAAATTCGGGCCCGCGTTTGTACGTGGAGGGGGGTGGGAGAGTGATATCCTTCTCTTTCCCTCTTCCCCTCTCTCTCAAGAGAGGAAGGCGAAGGAGGTTTAATGAAGATGTTTTCTATCGGATACACACATTCCAGGAATATCGCCAGTCGTTCGCGAAACTTAATTCATATCTCTCTCGCGCAGGGTATCCCGAATTCGAGTGTCGTTTATGTTCGATTTCCGGAGACTCGTTGCATGAGCAATTAGTCTGTTCTTTCGTCGTTTTGAACGGCCAACTTGTTTTATAGTGATGGAAATGCGTCTGCAAAACTAATGACCTAAGAGTTGCCTTACTTTTTTTTATGCATTATTTGCTTTCACTTCCAAGTTTAGTGGAGTTGTTCACAAAATTTCTATGATAATAATATCTCACCTGGAATGGTACTAATTTTTTCATTAATGGATTCTTATTTTTTTCTCCTGGAATGCTGGAAGCCATTCGTGAGTGACTGAATGCATGGGTGACTGTTTCCCGAGTGCTTGTGCGTACATTTCTCAACAACGAGGCAACAAATTCTTAGTGGGGTCTCACTAGCCTTGTGAAGAATCCCAGGTTGTAGACCAGGAAGCCTTAAATGATAAAAAAATAACGCTCTGCCCAGTGCCCACTAATATCATTTCAACGGCTTAAAACGCTTGCTTCGATTGCTACACAATATAGCAAGCGTGTTGTAAGCTTTTAAATAATATTAGTGGGCAGTGCGATATCTTTGCTTATCATTCGAAATGTTGTTCCACGATATTTATTTAAGTAGTTGCTCACATAGAGCATTTCTACCATTTATAGTGACGCAGTAACTAAAATGAAATTTAAACTTAAACAATCAAAACAAAGAGTACAGGCAAAAGATAGTAAAGAACAAAAATGCAAGATACGTGGACAGGGAGGTGAAGAAGGAGATTTATTTATTCGGCGGGGAGTGAGACGAGGCAGATTGACAAATGAGTTATCTCTCCGCGAATAGTTGACTTTACAGGTAGCCTTAGTTTGGGTACCTACAGCCCTCTCAATGGACCTTGGTTTGGTTGCTTGTATGCGTGAAAGATTTGTACACGTGTTTATGATTGAGTTGGCTATTTCGGTTGAGAGGCTGGGGTTTGGTCTATGTGTTGAAACTCTCCCATCCCACAAATAAACTCGGTGATTTAGTCTTGCAAGGTCTACGTGCATTGATAATTATTATACGGCCATTTGAGTTTTTTTCCATATTGCATACTAATTTTGTTGCACTTTGTGGTATGAGAACACTTGTATACTTTTGATCCGTTGAACTTATGATTCCAGGCTCTCTCTCTGTCACTCTCTATAACTCTGTGAAACCTTTCCATTGTGGAAAATGAAAGAGTTAAATTTATTAGGTTCACCATTATATTTGATAAAGCACGAACTGGGTTTCACAACATAGTAACATCGCCAGGTTGGACACCTCATGGTCAGGTTGTCAAAGTACTTATGAGGGAATAAAATGTTATGTTCAGTAATATATTTGAAAAAGTACGAACCGGGTTTCACAACATAGTAACATCGCCAGGTTGGACACCTCATTGTCGAAGTCTTTGACGACATATCTATGCTATGAAACCCGGTTCATGCTTTTTAAATATAGAAGTGAATGCAACAAAGTTTATTCTTTCATTTTACATTTTATTCCGTTGTCTACTCACCGACTTATCTGCGGCGAAACACCGAAGTTCTGGGTCTTTCTACGGAAAAGTGGATTTAAAGTTGCTGGAGAGCAAATGGGGTACCGAAACGGATCCTTAATGATTAAGGCTTACTTACATAATACCCTGAATGCATCAATGAAAAATCGTATTAAAAGGAAGAGACGTAAGTTTGACTATATTTTATCAAACTTTTTGCCTCACCGGAAAATTATCGGAAAAAATTCTCTTTTACATGATTACTCTTGATGTATTTTTCGTTGTACCCCTTCGTCTTTGCATTTTAGTTCGATTCTGAGATTATTTGTGATTTACACGGAATTGTAATTTATACAGTAATTTTCATATTAAAAATAGGAATAAATTCATCGTTGGCAAAGAAATGCGGTTTGAAAATTAACTTGTATCTCTCATCACACGTGAAGTTTTGGTGAACTCACTAAGCTGAGCCAAATAATGTATGGTCGCTAACCTAAACACCAAACCTTAGTGAAAAATGAAAAAGCAGGAGAAATTTCCACAATTCTAAATTTAAAATTGTAGAAATTGCTCCTGCTTTTCCATTTTTCATTATGTCACGTTTCCACTCCATCTCGCCTGAAACCTCAGATTATATTACCAAACCTTAGCTTCTTTGTTTGCCCTTCATGTCACATTTAAAAAATTTTCCTAAGCACTTGACCCTTTTTAGTTGTCATCGTCTCCAGATATGTTGCCACTGCTTCAATAAATTATGATTGCAGCCAGAGGAATCCCTAAAAACTAGAATATTTTAAGGACAAATTCTGGTAATTCAAATAATATTTATATAAAGTCATCGCAAAGCAGCAATGAAACCCACGCCTGACAGCGTTCATCCGTCAAAGTATTCTTTCGTTAAGATAACTATAATCTCCTCTTTATGACTTATTTATCTCTATAATCCCTCAATTATCTCTGCACAAAATTTATTCCCGTCTTTGATTGAAATTTCATCTTCCGTGCTAGCGACAATTGGAGTCTATTGTAGCGTTTAATCGAAAATCTTCCAACTTCTACCGACGTATGCAGTTTCCTACCCACGCGTTGTAATGACCATTAATTGCCTTCCTTGCTGCGGGAAAGTTCACGGATAGTCAGGGGTGGGTACAGGATTTCTTTCTGATAACAGGACCGTATTAAAAATCTTGCATATTTTTTAATAGTCTGGGGGGGGGGGGTGTGTGCTCCTCCCTCCCGTGCCCCCCCCCAGATCCGTGCCCCCCCTCCTAGATCCGCCTATGCGGATAGTATAAATCAATAACTTCCATGCCTCATTCCGGCAAGAATTATCTTCCGATTCTTCTCTCTTCTTAATAAAAGCACAAAATAATTACCGCAATACTTAAAAGAATGTGAAACATAATTTTTTTCTGGGAACATAATCCAACTTCCGCTAAAAATGATAAAATATAACTGCCATCTTTTGATATGATAAATTTTTACAACTTTTTTCGTTCCCCTCAAAAATTTATTCCCTCTTTCCGTTGGGTTTCCTCGCCAATATCTCTGATAATATCGCATTCTCTTCCTTCGGCGCCCTTTGCAAACTCTTTCCGCACTCTGGTTTCGCGTTTCATTAACTCTGGCTTCTCATCCCACTGTTCCTCTCGTTAGAAACTTATATTTTCCCCCGAGGGTTTCATCTTTTCCTGCGCTTTTATCATTTCACTTATACCCTCTCTCTCTTTCTTTCGTTACGGAAAAAATTGCCGCCGTGGTACACTTTTGATCCATACCCTTTCATATATCGATTTCACATTATTTTTTTCCCATCAGCTCCTCGAGTCATCTTCCACTTCCATCTCGGGATAATTTTCTCATCAATGCGGGGTAGGATCTTCCACTCTTTCTCTCCAAAGTATTTCGCTCCTGTTTTAATCGGCCATGTTGGTAACCCGAGTGCCCAATCATCGTCTTCTTATTCTTCTCTTGCCCTTTGGAAAATATTCCACCATCCCTGTGTTTCTCCATCTTCAGCTCGATTCCTCTCTCCAATCATCGTGAGTGATTTTGTGAAAGAGCTTAATGCCTCGGATCGGGGGTTTAATTTTGTGCGTCGTGGATGACCTTGAACCATCTTTGGGAAGAGTTGACTTATTTCACTCTCCAGCCTGACAGATGATGATTATTTATTTATGATTTTACTTTTTTTTAATTTCCTAATTTATCTCCATCCAGAGAAGCATACAGTCCTTTACGTCTGGCAATAGAACAATCAGCAATGTACCTGCCATCTCAAATTCCCATTCTGCTGATAGGAGCAACCAATACAGGCTAGTTTCGAGGCTACTTTCGATTAAGTCTTTATTTTTTTATTCCTGTACCAACATCACTATTTTTGGGCTATTTGGAAAACTACGCTACTTAGGTTCGGCCTTTCACATCGGGGTTTTTAACACTTTGAGTGCCGGCTGCTAAATTCAAAACCCTACTGAAAATTCCAGCCAATTTTACTATATTCGTACATTTTTTAAAACATTAGCATCAAAAATGTATTTATATCGATGTGCATTTCAATAAAAATGGACATTGCTCGTCTTTATGAATGAGTTGAATAACATTTATTGCTAATTTTTAACTATATAATTTAACAATGAAAACCTACTGTTTTTGAAAAATAAAAAAGTTGCAACACATGATGTACCGCCATAACATGCATAATAATTGTTTTAAAACGCTCAATTTTAACTATTTAAAGCATGGAAATCATAAAAAAGCATTGTTCCAAGAAAAGCAATATAAATCCTGGATGACAAAAAGGGTCGACGCACCCTCAACGAAATGTCCATTGGCCCAAAGAATTTTCAAACTAAGTGGCCTAAGATGAGGATGCCGGTAGCTACAGAGGACTTTTCATCCTTAAGACATAAAGTGAACTCTTTTTCCATAGAGCAGTTGATTTTTGATAAAACAGAACCCCTAAGCAGTAAACTGTAGAAGTACCACGGGCGAAATATTACGGCTTCACGCATACAAAGCCAATTAAATGGAAAGACGTATGTCACACACGTAATATTGCGTCCATGGCAATCCTCATAAGGATTAGCAGGACGTAATATTACGCCCATGGCACGCAAAGTGTTAACTTAACAATTAAACGTAATCGATTATCCAAGCCCTGTATAGGGGCAATCTAACCACTCAAACCTGCGACCTCTAGTATGGCAGTCAAAGACGTTACACCTCCGCCACCGATGCAGGCTAAGTAAGCGAGGACATTAAAATGAGGGAGACAGACAACGTGAAGAGGATAAAATATGTTTAGAAAGAAAAGGCAATGGCAGGTTCCACAATTATTTCCTTTCTGCATTCCCATAAATTTCCTTTCCGAAATACCGTGAAGGAATCCCTTCATGTTTCGCCTGACACTTTTCGATAAAATAAGTATTAAGGTTTCAACAGCTTAACAAATGAGTTGAAATGACTGACTTGTGATATTATTGCTAGAAGACGTTAATCATTAAAGAGGATAGTGGTTTGTGATCATTGATGTTTACGAAAAAGTCACACGAGTGTCATCACCGTTTGTTCGTTTCGACGGATGTAGTCCATTTAATGTGGGATACGGGCAATTGAGGATTGAAGTTGAAAATTATCATAATGGGCATCCATGTTCGTTGGTTAATTATTTAATCTAATGATTTTTCAAGCGGAAAGTATTCTATCACTGTTTCTAGAGTAGCCTAAGCATCTATATCGTGCTCCCAGGGGCTGGTGGTTCCCTCAACCGTTCTCCTTAACCAGATTCCAACCCTTTAAAATACCAAACCTATATAGTCGAGAACTGCCTCAGGGCCGTTTATGTCCTTTATTTGACCGAATGAAATGGCAGTTCACTGTTTTACAACATCATTAGCGTTCCCTGGAGTGTAATAAAAAAATGTTATCCCGCGTGAGGGTAAAAATTTAGAAATTGCCGGCAAAGTCCAGCTCCTAGATTCCTTTGAAGGCATTCTATTAGGGTCCTTGTTGGTCCCTACTGGACCTCAGTAACTCCAGACCTACGTTTTTATTTAAGTTTTCAAAATTGCCTTTGATATGCAGACTATTAATTTTCGGTAAATAGCACTCAGGGAGGCAAAACAGGATGAATTAGGAAAGCCCAAAGGCACAAAGAGTCTCATCGCAGGCTTTCCCAAGGTTGGAGAACGTTGTTCTTCTATAATTTCACATGCTCAATTAGATAGTTTTTTTGAGCGTAAAAAACGTAACTTAAAACATGGCAAAAATTATGGCTTACCTTTGCCCAAGTTGCCCAAGTGAGGCAAAAACAGGGCTTTATTTAATGTTGGTAGTATGGAGTACAGAATGGTGCTAAAAATTTGAACTGGTAGAATCAATATTTTACCTTTATCCTAAAATCATTTTTTCTTTGAAGTATCAATAGATGAGCCTACATTAAATTATTTATTGAATTTTGTCTGTACGCGATTCGATATAATTCGTTAAAAATTTGATTAATTGAGTATGATCATTGAAGTGACTTGATTTCAAAGTGCAGTTTTGGGGCCTATTATTAGAGGATTACAATGGCTCTGTCATCAAAATCAGGTATCTATTAGTATAGATATGACGTTAAAATTTTCGGTGCGTGAAAATTATTTTTTCTGGCTCGTGGGTTTGTTAACGGTGAAAAATTTCCTGCCTGTCGCCCTTCATTATTTGTTCCTTTGTTTCTGAATTTGCCAGGTCTATTTTGTCCATACATTGCAGTGTAAGCTATGATGGAATAGCCTCGCATAATCTGAGCTCAAATTCAAAGTTTTTTCGATACTTATAAAGTTTTTAGCAATTGGTAAAGAACTAAATATTTCCATTTGGGGATAATTAGCTTTCTATTGATACTTGAGTTGGCAATTTCGATACTTATTATTTCTCAGGTTTTATTTTTTATAAAATATATTTTATGATAAAAAATAATACTCCTTAGTGAGCGCAGGATTCAATAAAAACGATTAAGGATACTCTTTTAGTGGTGGAAAAATGTCGATTAAAATCGGTTTTTCAAAAAAAGATATATTATAGAAACGATAAGCTATACGTTTCAACAAAAATCGAAATAAGAACCGGAAAATCAATTAATATTAAAAATTAACCCTTCCTTAAGAATATACAGTTTTTATAAAAAAGTTATCATAGATTCGGAAAACACTCTAAATACACATTTGTGATATTTAAAAAAATCCCAAAAAATTTCCTTTAATACATGCTTGAATTATTCGTAGCAAAAATTCACAAATGCGCGCACATAACATTTTTGGGATTACCGTTTGTAATAATTTGGCTTTACTAAATTTACTAAGATAAATGGGAAGTTTTCTTGAAGACGGAGTGCGTGATTTCCAATTTCACTGGTCTTTCAGAAAAATCTATTTCGTGGGGCGGATGATGTTATCATAGGCCGGTAGAGACGCTGCAGCTGCAGAGCGCTGCTGAGATCAAACGAACTGGTCAATAACGAAGTTGAAAATCGAGTTTCGGGTCGAAACTCGAAGATCTCGATTTTCTCGATCTTTGGCTTTTGGAACTCGATTTTCGGTTATAATAGGACGGTTTCCTATTATTTTTTCATTACCTAAATCGAAAGATTATTACTCCTAGAATATGCATTTCACGATTGTAAACTTTTAAATGACGATATCTGTTTTTCGCGATTAAATGAAAAGTGAATATTTTCAAGTGCGCGAAAACGCGAAGGCTAAGTATGAATGCTGGGAAAATCCCGAGTGACTGGTTCCCGCTGCCGTCGTGTGTGGTGACATTGGGGATAGAATATGTGCGCCGCTGTGATGCAGGCTGCTAGCAGGTAGCAGCCTGCATCACAGCGGCGCACATATTATCGAATTCTGCATCCAGCAGCGCTTGGCTTAAATAAGGATTATTAATACCTTATCAAACGAAGGAAACTTTCCAACTATAGACAGTTTTAATAAGTAATTATTAAGAAATGTTTCCCTTGGCTCTGTGCCTCATGCATGCATTGCTAATCTCAGAGGATGTAAAACTCCCAACTAGCATAGCATCTAGGTCCCTGTGACGTCACGTGGAGTGGCATCGCATGGGCGTCAATCTGGCCTAATTCAAATGCGGTTAAAGTTGACCATTGGCATTCGTCTAAAATGGGATTTCTAAAACCAAATAATTTGTATATTATGAATACACTAATGGTGGGTAACGAATCGCAATCAATGCCTTTCGTTTTCTTTGATCACGGAAACTCCCCTATTGAAATCAATTTTTCAATCACTACAGCCTCTGTCAAGAATTTTCGGTCAAAATGTAAAATGTTTATTTTTAATCGAAACACGCTAAAAATGTGCTACGAAATGGTGAAAATAGTACGAGAAATGAACTTAAATAAGCGAATGTCGAGTTTTTGCGGAATAAACTATTAGAGTGTAGAGTTATCGTCGAGAGATACGAGCAAGGTTTTGAAAGTGTGCCCTTGCAACTAAAAATGTTCATTTCCAATAATCCCGTGCAGGACTTTGATATGAAAGGAACTCTTTTTTTCCCTCTTTTTCGAGTTGATGAAATTGAAAAATCTTTTTTTTTGTATTTCTCGGAATGACTTGAAACGAGCACCTTAATAGCAGAAATACCTATCCCTACTTTGTCTACCTCATCTCCAGAAATAGGTCAGGGTGATAGGGTAGTTTCCTTCATCAAAGAAAACGAAAGGCATTGATTGCGATTTGTTACCCATAATTTGTGTATTCATAACACACAAATTATTTGGTTTTAGAAATACCGGTTTAGACGAAAGGGAATGGTCATTTTTATCCTCATTTGAAAAAGGCCAGATTGGCGCCCATGCTATGCCACTCCACGTGACGTCAAAGGGAACTAGTTTCTATACGAGTAGATAGGAGTTTTACATCGTCTGAGATTACCAATACATGCATGAGGAACAGACCTCAGGAAAACATGTCTTAATAACCACCTATTAAAACTGCCTAAGGCCGGAAAGTCTCCTTCGTTTGATAAGGTATTAATAATCCTTATTTAAGCTAAGCGCTACCTGCTAGCAGGATACTGTGCTACCTGCTAGCATCCTGCGTCGTATAAGCGCTCAAAGCCTCGCCCCAAGGTCACCTCACTTGCGGCAGCGGGAACCAGAACGACGTCACACGATGTTTTCCCAGCATTCATACTTAGCCGTCCCGTTTTCGCGCGCTTGAAAATTTTCACTTTTCATTTAATCGCAAAAAATAGATCTCGTCATTTGAAAATCTAAAAGCGTGAAATACGTACTCCAGGAGTAATAATCTTTCGATTCAGGTAATAAAAAATATTAGAAAACCACCCTTTTGGTTAGTCCTCACTAAGGAGCCAAGTTTCTTTTCATGAAGTCATTAATGAACCTCCACTTTAACGAAGAAATATGGATTTCGAACCATCTCATACCACTTATTTCACGAGTTCTGCGTTCTTACCACGGCATTTATTCATGAAAAAATGTATCTTGCTGGAGTTAAGCTTTTCGTAAAAAATATTTATTTTCAATTCATTTATTTATTTATTCAATATTCCATCCGGGTTTCCGCGGGGCATCTAATATTTTTTTTCTGGTTGTCAAATCTTTTTATATAAAGCATTACTTACCTGGGTGTAGGTAACGATGCTCATAGAGTTATAATGCATTGCCTGGGCAAGTGAATTCGGGAATGCGCCATTACGACTAACTCCATAAAGGTACACTGCTGGCTTTAGGGCGTTTTTTGAATTGAAGATATGCTTGGGGCACACAATGTATGAATTTGGTAGCTGTGAGAAACAAGTTTTCAGGCATAAATAAATATTTATTCAATTGAAACTTTTATGCATTGCAAATCCATTCAAGGACGGCCTCCCGAAGCGACACCCCCGAATTCCACCGGATAGGAAGTCGCCACGTGTATGTTTCTGTGGAAAGTTTTGCCAGTTAACCCTGTATTTACCGTGCTTTCTCCCTTAATATCCCCCACCACATATTTCTCCGGTTTTTCCTCTCTTTACTCTCCTCTCTATTCCGTTCACTTTCTTCTTCAGGTTTTCCGTTAACTCTCCCCTTACTTACCCCACTCCAGTTTGTGATTCAAGGGGGATGAAGTGAAATTTTGCCATGCTGAAGTAATTACTGGCAATTTTCCGCGATTATAAAATCTATTATGACCTAGGTTTCAATGTTACTACATCTTCAAGGTACAAGAAGATGCACTTGAAGATGCATTAACCTTGAAATTGAAACCTTGGTTATAATAAATTTTATAACCGTGACAAATTGCCAGTAATTACTTCAGTATGGCAAAATTTCACTTCATCACGCTTGAATCTTCGAGTTTTATTTCATGCATTGCTCACCAGATGATTTTGAACGCTGAATTAGCATGGTGTTCTTGAATTGGATCCTTAAATTTTAAGGAATACAATTATTTGAATTGCCTGTGCCAGTGAATTCTGGAATTCGCAATGGTGAGTAATTCCATTAAGGTATACTGCTGGCTCTACGGGCATCATTGAATTAAAATTATGTTTGAGGATCAAAATGAGTGAAATTTGTTGGCTGTGATACTCGCGTTTTAAGGTGAAAAATAAATATATATTCGATTAAAAATTTTATGCATTGCTCGCCAGGTGATTTCAAACGCTGGGTTACCATGGTGTTCTGGAAGTGGATCCTTAAATTTTTCATGCTCTCAATGCAAACAATGGCTCTGTTAGCAATCTCCATTACGTGTGAAAGAGGCCCTTTCAAAGTGCTTGAAAGAGGCCCTGTTGTCCGTAACTGGAGCATTCGTGACAATATGTTTTGTTTGGCGCTTAAATCGCCTCTCTCGTTGTATCGAGCGGTCCCATTAAACTTTCAAGAACTTATTTGTCCTGCAGCGAGAGTGTGTGTCCCCTTTCAGACAAGGCTCTCTCGATGGCCTCTTAGTCACTATGCGACTCGGCTGGAGTTGCCTCGGCGAACGCGGCCCATGGGCGGGCATAGCGCTGCTAAACTCCCTAAGCTCACCAGCTTAGTTACTGCTACCGGGGTGGACTTCAAGCTGGATCACGGAATTTCGAGCTCGGCTGGCTTTAACTTTGGGCGACGGATTCTCGTAATTCTCGTTTCTTCCCAATGCTAATGTTTTAAAATGTGCCCGTATAAAAGTTCTCCATTAAATACCATGTTGCCTGTGCCGTTTATACTGGGCGTTTCATTAGGAACCTGAAGCACTTCAGGATGTGTTAGGGGAGAAAATTTCAAGCATTTTTTGTCCATAAAAATGGGGTCGTAATTCCTTTGATAGATTCCTTTAGGCCATTTTACACGGGGCACGGAATTGCGCAGGTTAGAGCTGCATTAATTTCTAAAATGGCGTGGTATTGCGCGAATGCATGAACGAAATTAGAACAGGGGCTATATTGCCGCCTCGCATCCACGCATTCTCGCATGTGTTCTAATAATTCACCGCTTTATTTGACGCAATTTTGATTGCGCTTTCGCACGTACGTCAGATTGCACAATTCCGTGTACCGTGTAAAACGGCCTTTAGATGCTATGGTAACGCAAAGATTTTGTTTGATGCACTTCGCAGTTTGCATGAAAACGCTGAATAACATAATGTGCAGTGATGAAAGGGATATGAAACTTGTGCTGATTGTGCTTGAGATATGTTTTGTTCATTTTATGCTACCCGCAAAGAGAATGGTAGCTTATTATTACAATGGACTCCGAATAATTGTAGGCATTATAACTTTCAAAGGCGTATTTTTTTCACGATAAAAAGTTATTTTTAGAGATAAAAAAAGATCAAGACTAGATTTTAGTGGAATTTTTTATTGATTGTAGTGAACATCATTCCTCTATCATTATTTGCACGAATGATATGGACTCTTAAGTAATGTCACAACCAGCTATCCTCAGATGGGGAGAGGGCTGTAATTTTTTCCAGTTACGGATGAAATTAGTGACAACATTGGAAGCTTAACACAGAAGTGAGGAATTGAAGATAATTCACCGCAATGTTCGGGTTTCATTCAATGAAGGCGTCCATCGCAGTATGGAAACGAGAGCTTTTGACGAGTAATAATAAATAATAATAATAATAATAATAATAATTGTTTATTACTTCAAAAAATAAAAGTACAGAATAGAATTAATTACATAAAACAGAGTAACTTTAGGTTTAGATATTTATTATTATTATAGTATCAACAATAGGATTGCGTAGTCTCACTCATCCTGGCACACCTCCTTAAACACCCAGTATGGTTGCAATTAATATACCATTAATTATAGAATTGGAAAAGTGAATGCCGTTCCACCTACTGTTCACGAGATAGAAATCTGTACACTCATTAGTCTTTTCGAATTAATGACCTTTGAAAATAATATCTCTCGCGTTCATAAATGAATTTATGAGTATAACTCGGCAAAAATAAATGAACATAACTCGATCTATATGTTTAATTGAACATTTTTGAACACGTTTCTACGTTAAATACGTAGAGGAAGGTGGATTAGTTGCAGTTTTAGACATGAAATTATTGAATGGCCGAATGAAATAAATTAATGTTAATTTTTGCAGTAGGTAGTTTAACTCTTTACTGAAATACTCGTGTGCGTAATTTTCACATTGCCAAATTGGAGAGAATTATCTATTACTAGCGGTATTCAGGCCCACAAAGAATCGAAGTTACGCACACGGGAGAAAGCTGTATGTTTGGGAAAATGTCTTTGCTTTTTCGAAATACCTGAAAGTTTAAAATTAATGTTTTATTATTTTTTGTAATTACTTTATAATTAAAGAAATTATGACGCTTAAAATGTTTCAATGTGTATTTTCGAATTATTTTAAGTGACTGCCTAAATATTTAATTTTTCAATCTGCTTATTCATGCTCAGTAATAATAACTGTATGTAATTAATGCATGGGAAACAGATTAATCTGAAAAACTCAACCTTTAAATGAAATTTGTCTGTTCGAAATTTTGCTGAGAGGTAACGCGTTTATTTATAAAAATACCATAATTCTTAATTAGCATTCATTGAATGTGATTATAACTTCTTTTATTTAGTTTTGATGATAATACTATGGTAAATTTATGTTACAACTAGGATTACGCTTGAAGGAATTTTTAATATCATGAAAGAATTAGAAGTATTGAAAACATTTCCTCCCATAATATTTAAAAATAACTTGAACGGCTATGATTTCAACATTTACTATCATTATAAAGGCATATAAATACATATTTTACTTCGATGATGGTTCTAGGTACTGACACCATCGATGTTTACACCAAGAAATATTTCTTTGTGATATGTACCAGTCTTCTTTATTTTACATGGATGTTATGTTGTATTTTCTGGTTCTTCCCCGGCTAACTCTAATTCCCTAACAATGGCACTGAAGTTTTCTCGTGTTTTGCATCGAGTAAGGTCCTCCATATCTCCTTTCAACGTTTAGACCAGCAAATCGCGCAATATTTTCAGGGATTCAGGTACTCCAATCATGGATGGTCGAAACATCGGAAGGAGATATGGAGGACCTTACCAGGTTCAAAGCCCGAGAAATCTTCACTGCTATGGATGTTATGTGTTTTTTCAATAATATGACAAACGTTAAATAGTAAAAACTCAACAAGTACAATGAAAGTTTGGATAATAAGTCAAAGTATCAGAATTACAGGAGTTGTACTTATATGATTTCATAGTTGGCTCAAAATCGAACGATTTTAAGAATTCATTAGGAGCTGTCTTCATTTTGCCGTGACTGCGCTTGATCTTAATATTCTGCAAGAATTGGAATATTTCTCGCTGGAGCGCTTATTTTACGTCAGAAAAATTAATTGGATCATAAGGAAATTTTATTTTCTGAGGTCTAGGTCATTGAACTCTTTCGATGAATAGAGTTGAGACCCAATATCCTTCAGTGACATTATTTGATAAATGCGCTGAAGCTGAATTGTTAACTAGCTATATTGAGGTTTGGGAATCGTAGATAGGTATAAAGAAATGGGATAATCGTGAGATCGAGAAAAAACGCTTCAATATAAGATCAAGTAAGAAATTATAAGGCTAGAAGCGTAAAAGAAATGTCTTTTATTCATAATTCTGATATGAAAGGTTCAACCTTCGTTTATATGTAAAGCAATTCTGTGAATAGAATAATGCTGGTTGTGCAATACTAAAAGTACTTTTTTCTTACCTATTGAATTTTTATTTCAAGGTCCTGTTGTATTTAAGCCCAATATTGATGTGTGCGAGTAAGAATTTAGGATTATGGTTTTCGCAGATATTATTCTGTATTGGCTATTGAAATAAATAATTTAACTGAAATGGATTAAATTTTCAAATGCGGTCATTCTCATTGATGACTAAATTCAATGTATTTAGCTCTTAGTAACCAGAATATGAATTCAAATAATTTTGAAGAGAAGAAACCACATAGTAGCTCTATTAAATCATTGACTCCTGTTCTTACCAAGAATAAGTGTGAAAATTAATCTGCTACGTTGATTCATATAGTACAGAGTCCTCTATATTGCCATATAATAACTACGAGAGAGTAGTGTTGAGAGAGCAATCTAGAGGACTCTGCATATAGTATATGTAACAGTGACATCTCTTTTGGAACAAAAGTACTCACAGGAATGATGGAACTTTATAAAGACCATAAAAAAAGCTTCCAATACCTTAATGTACTTTCAGGTTGTGAAAAATAAGGAGTGATACCTACATGTGATCACGGATGAAAAGTAGATAATTTATGTGTGAACCTTTCACGTGAAAGGAAACGATGATATGTTATTTTACGTCACTGATCTCTTCTAATGTATTTTATACCTATTTTTACGATTTTTAACCTAAGGCAACATCAAAAACCTGCACTAGAATTAATTCTGTAACCCCCATGGGAGCACTACTTACAGTACAAACGGAAGGTAAATATTAATCTGCAATATTTGAATCATAGTGATACCTGATATCCTAAGATTGGTACTAGTTTTTGATTGCCTGGGGCCTTTTTTGGTCACTCTGTCAGTACTTGTTCTTCCTTGCAATTTTCGTCTCCCATGTGCTCCTTTATTTAGTGGTCTAATCTACCTAAATTAAATCCTAGGAATACCTAGCAGTTCTTAGATTCCAGGATTTCTTACTATTACCAGGTGTGGACTACTAGTTTCCTCAATGACTTTGATGCCATTAACGAGGTATTCCGCGATGTTCATATTTTTCTCATTACCATAGATTTTTTGAACCTCAAATGCCCCCAAGAATAGAGGTAGTTGACATCATTGTAATAGATAGAAATTTTAGTGTTTCGACAATTTTACCTGGTGTTTCAGACGATTTTGGAGGGAGTCGATTCAAAGACTCTTTGTCGTATATCGGCAATACTCTTATGGATATCTTTGCAATCCTAATTTATGCAAGGAATGCATAAGAATCCCCTTGATTTGTTTCTAGCTGGATACAGTTATTCTGTGTATTTGTTTCCACGCTGAAAATATGAAGTTAGGAATAACATTGTGCCTCTGCTTCCTAAGCATTAAGCCTCTGAAAAAATGAGGAAATCCCCAATATTGCTTTTAATCCATCCTTGATTCAATCTTTTTGGTAGATTTTTCTCATTTTAATTTTTATATTTTCCAATTACACGTACACTATCTGAATTAACGTTTGTTGCCCAAGGATGTGATTAAAATTAAAAATAGCTTTCCTCATTCCACCTGGGAATTTTTACTGGAATAATCTACCTCCGAATCTCGTATTTAAATGCCATAGTTCTTTTATGTGGGAGATCGATTTTCAAGAGGTTATGTACGCTCATTTTTAACTAAAATCTCTCTGATATTACACATACGACAGGCCTTCTAAATGGATTTTCAGTACAAATTCAATCTAAAAATTAAGCCGTCACCTTCAGAATTTATTTTGGATCCTATTTTTTATACTTAGGATAACATGTGCCGACGAAAAAGTCTTTTTCTTCGGCACATTACTCTTCGGCACTTTTTACTCTATGCCCCCAAATTAATAAAAATATGATTTTGTTCCCATTAAAAACTTATTTATTTTCATCGTACATTTAAAGTTTCGAAAAGGAGTGTTTTCCAGGGTATTATCTATGGTAAGTAAGATTCCTCTTGCGCATTAGTATTTTGATTCTTATTTTTTTCTTATTTTGTCAAGCATCTGAATATCTTCCAAAGAGTGGGTACTCAAGCACGGAGTGATAGGCTAGAGAGGAGAGGTATAGACAATGGCATAAGATCTTCGAGAACATCACTTAGAACATTATAGAAAGAAGTAAAGAACCAGAAATATATTTTAATTAGTCAACAGAAAAAATTTCCGCCTTTATGTCCAGAAACTCGGCCGCTTACTTATTTAGCGAGCGCGGATTCAACTCTGAACAGTGCATTGCGTATTTAATCGCATTGACTATTGCACAGAAACCAATTTTTTCGCAATAAATTTTCTCAGCAAAAATACTTTTGCCAATTTGATTGGAATCAAGGGAAGTAGGTATCACTAAAATATTTCACTTGATTATTAAAGACCGTTTTAGAAGTAACGTACCTAAATATCTTCACAATCCCAAGCAGAAATTCTGTGCGGAAATAGGTTAATTTTAATCCTCTTAGTGCTATTCTTTTTCCTTAAGGTACCGGAGAGAAATGGGAGGGTATTTGCATAAAATGTAGCAAATATATTATTAATTTGAGAGAGGATTTTCAGGAATGTGGATTGCTGGTATGTCGGCTGAGTACTGATGGTTTTCGGCACGATAAACTTATATCTCAGGTTATAGATGAAAACCAAATGCAAACTGGAAGTACGTATCTTATACATCGTTTTTTGCATATGATTATCCCCATTATTGATGCGCGCGAGGTATTGAGAGCGCCAGCGTGGTAGCGTATCTCCTGAACTGTTACCACATATTTTAGTTATTGTTGCTATGCATTGTTCCTAAATATTTTAATTATTGCTGTTATATTTTGCTGTACATGTTTTGATCAATCTGGGATATTTGAGGGAAGGAAAGATAGAGTACAAGCTGAAATATGAAGAAAATAAATGAACAAAATTGCGGAAAAAGGAAAAATTGATTATTTTTAAACCGTTCGTTTATAATTTACGTGGACTAATCCCTCCAAATCTACCTCCTTAGCGTAAATGTTCATATTTTAGAACTTTTTACCTCTCTAAACCCTTAGAAGAAATGTAAATGCGAGAATAATCCTTGCCGTCCCCCCAAATTATCGAAAAGTGATTTAAGAATTAAGAAAATTGGAGGGGGTTATCCCCCAGAAAATGGTGGGTGATGGGGGAAAACGGATGCCATATTCGGACTCAGGAGGTAATTTTACATAAGAATCAACGAGAATGGTATCGGGGCTCGAGAAAAAAATATTTTTTGCCGTCCAGTGCTATTGAGTTTAAACCTGTCAATATTGACAAAATATTTTTATGTTCACTGAAAAAAAAAATCAATGTAATATGTTGTAGCAAAGTAAATAATGCACCACATAAGAGCCGATATATCGGTCCGCCGCACTGAAAGGTATATAATATTTTGATCAAACGCTTTCCCTTGCCATCAAAATGATTATTTGGACTGTATCCATCGTCGACTGTTCCCACATCTCAAGTGCAACGTCCTCATATCTGATCCGCGTCTTCTTGTTTTCCTTAGCGACTGCCCCCCCCCCTACTTCCTTTCATCTCCGTACCGGAATTTTCGGTTCCGACCATCAAATCCGCCTGTCGCACGCAGGTTCAATCGGATACCCGCCGTGTATGGAAGCCATTGGTGGGCGGGCGCTGTCACCACTCTTGTATCGGCGGCGCGTGTTGAAGGAGCCCTGGAGTTTTATCCTCTTATCTAGAGGTTGCGAGTGGGTTCCTAGAAGCATGGGACTCGCAGAGTGAGTGCATTTAGCTGAAAGCGTTGCGAGCGGGATAGTTGAGATTTTCTTTGGTTTGAAAAGATTTGTTTTCTTCAGGGAAGCATTCATTTTTGTAATTTAATGATTTTAATCGATTGGTGAATTTATCCTTTTTCAACTTAAATGTAACCGATTAATTTAGGCTTAACTATGTGAAACCTTTCCATTGTGAACAAATAAAAGAATAAAACTATCCCCGGTACCAGTGAACCCAACAAAGTTTTATTATAGTATTTTTAATTTTTTCCTCTAATTGATTTGATGAATAGGAATATTGGGGAATTCCATAAACTTGGATGGTGTGTATGAATCTGGAAAATTTTTAGTTTAATCAAATTTTTGAGAAACTGGATGAATATTGGATCTTTCTGAGCGCCCTTTACCGTTTTGATAGAGAAAGGTTTTTTCATGCTGTGAGGTTACATGGGGACAATTCATATAGAAATATTCTAGGTACCCTCCCCAATGGGGATATTTCTATATGAGTTGCCAACATATGCGGGACAGTCCTGTATGGGATCGTAAATTTTTGCATTAACTTAAATTTTGTCGTAATCAAAAAGCATGTGTTGAAAAATCCATGAGAGTGATTACTTATTAGGATGCAATTTGGACGAGCGAGGCTCGAACGTGCGTATACCACAGGCGTCATTAGCCACCATCATGTTAACTTAAAGAGAGAATTCAGAAATAATTGGGATTCAATATTGCATTGGGAATTCATGACACAGCAAAATTTCTACTGACATTTGGCAAGAGGACCTAAGAGCCTAATTTGGTAATTGGATAGTAGTATTCTATTTCATCTTGAAGCCCATCTACCCTATATCCCAAACCCATCACTTCTTCTATTGTGAGGGCGTAAAGATTTATTTTCCATGTAATATAATAAGATCCCTTCTGCCGCGAAGACTTCAATGCAAATCCTATCTCTGCTTTTCTCTCTAACCTCTCGTCTCAAACACCGCCTTCCTTGCGAGGAGCTCGTGCAAGTCCTATTGCATCTCGAGGTCTTGCTTTGTACTCGCCGACGCACTAAGTTAGTAATAGGATCAACATTGCCTTGCACGAGTCGGTGAGAATATTGTGTGTAGGCACTCAAGTTACGCTTAGGCTCCACCAGGGAAACCTTGGCAAGATGGTCGGAAATGACAATTGAAATCTCACTACCCAACTGATGTTTGGGCATTAATGTCGAGTGCATGATTAAATTGGACATATATTTCGAATAAGTATTGATTGATCATCTAGTGGACTAATGTACCTTAAATATTGTACAGGCCGCGTAATTAAACTGAATGAAGGGCAGAAGAGCTGGGAATATAACATGCTTAATCATGAGGAAATTTCAATCATCGAAGCCAAAAGGATTATTTATGAACGAAAGGTGGTCCATGAAATAATAAAAAATTCTGAGTCTTAAATATTATTTCACTCGGCATGTGAAGCCCCGATGAAAATTGTTTCTATGATTTCTCGCTATAATCCACACACCAACTTCATTACTCTTTAACACATTTAACAATCAGAACCACATACTTTGTTTCATATTGAGTAGTATATTCCCTGCAAATTATGTTTCAAAAAGGAGTGATATAATAGCGTTGACAACGTACGAACTAATTTTTAGTAAAAATCACAATTTTACAATCTTTTACTACAACTTCTCCGATTTCTAACTCGATGAAAAAATTTACTCAACAGCTTCAATTATAGGGAATAATTATTATAATTAATACTATCGGGCGTAACTTGGTGGAAATCCTTAATCGCAGGAAAAGAAGAATCAACAACTTTGCTATTTCCACATGGTAATTTATTGAGACCGACCATGGTTTCGTTACAGCGTAACATTATCAAGGTGCGTTCAATGCATTACCATGTGGAAATAGCAAAGTTGTTGATCCTACTATTCCTGGGAATAATTATTATTGTTGTGAAGAGGGAAGAAGTATAAAAAATAGTAACTTTAGCCCATAAAAATTCCTCAGATCAACAGGCAAGAATACCTCTCTCCCTTTTATCTGTTTTCTCGTTCTCTTATCCGTCTCCCTTCGAAAGATTCTTTCAATCCTTCCGCAACACTGCCTTCTCCACCGGAGAGACGATCGCGGAACTCTCGCCGTAAAAATAAAATAAAAAGCAAGAGGCGGATGACGAAGTGGCATAAAAACCAATTAGGAAACGAATCGTATTGCTCCAGAGGAAACAAAGGAAGAGAGAAACTCGATAACCCTTGCTGGGCTTCCCCTGAGCGATTGAAATAGAAGTTAACATTTGAAACGCGAAAAGAGAGAAAACAAGCACCAAACTTCTATCGTCTCGCCGTCACGTTAAGATCGGGGGAGAGTGATTTCAGATTTCTGATCCCACGGCTAAGATTGGTAGACACCACATTCTCGTTAACTAATCTGAATACAACGTGATGGGAAGAATGCCAATTCAGTGTTTTCAGCAATAGTTTGCCTGGTTAGCCTAAGATGGTTTTTGTTCTTTACGCGGGAGAATTTAATTTCCAACATCCCGTAGACTTTCGTTAAAGTGAAGGTGAGAGTCATAAGAACATTCACGCCTAACGCTTTCAGTCATAATGTCCATTAAAATGGACATGACCTGCGAGGAATTCTTACTACCAGTGACGTCATGGCAAAATTAGCCGTGCCAGAACGCACTTTCCTTAACTTTCTTTAAAAGGGAAATATTACTCTGTGTGTTTTTTTGTGACAAGCCATTATTTACTATTTTTTTTGGTCACGAATGTATAAATTAGAAATTTTGAGGCAAAAAAATGGATAAAAGTGTTATTTGACTATTATGTCTTTTGCTAACCAGTGCCGGAACGGCGTTCAGGCACCATGACACCACAGCTTACTATCTGATTCCGTCTATATATTTGTCCGTAATAACAAACATAGAGTGATTCCAAGTTTCTGATTAGGTTGCCAAGATTGAAAAAACACCAAATTCTTGTTAACTGCTCTAAACACAGCGTGAAGGGAAGGATGCCGATTCAGTTATTTCAGCAATAGTTTCCCTGGTCTTCGATGGTGTATAAGCGGTACGTAGGCTCAATCCCGAAATAAGTAATCGAAAAAAGGATATTATAAAATGTTAATCTGTTTGATGTAAAAAACAAGGTGTATGTAAAGGCGATCAAATTTCTGCATCGGCACTTGAGTGGGCCTTAGGAAGCCAACTGGAACGTTGGCTAAATATTGTCCAGCAAAACGGATAAACGCGGAAGGAAACCCGGAAGAATCGCAGCCTATCGTCATAATCTCCGCGGAAACCTACTTGTAAATCCCTTATACTTACGTTAAAGTGAAGTTGAGAGCCATTAGAAGATTAATGGCTTTAAGTTAACGTTGTTTCAGTATCCCTATAGTTAATGATATAATTCAAAAGTCAGCCACTCAGCTCCAATTGTCCCCAGCTTCTATTGACATTACAGCAGTGGTGAGCGCAATTCTTAATTCTTCTAAGAGAGGTCTTCTTTTCCTGTGCCCGGACCATTGTTAATAAGAACCTACTGGCCTCTTGTCGGAAGAGGCGGTAGAAACCAGGAATAAGGATATTCGACGTTTTCGGGAGCAGCACGCAAGAAAATTGTCGAGAATGGCAACAAATGTGGACCTTTTCAGAAGGCTGTTCCTAACGTCCGATACCTTATTTCTAGTATTTTAGGCATGCAGAGAAAAAATAACGCCCAGTAATCAGTAGAGGTACGAAGCATCCATTTGTGGGTGATATTCTGAGTGATACTGATACCGATGAACTCACAGACGATGATTTTGGAAGTCTGTAATTGCTTCCTCGATAATAACTGATGTAACCATCAATAACCTAAGTCATTTCAAAGCCCATTCGACTTAATCATAATATTCAGTTTTGTATTTAAACTGAAAAAATATTTAGAGGAAGAGTTAGAGTGTCTTTCCAATCCTGGTTGCTAACATTGAAAATAACGTGAGTGTTGATGATCCGACTTTCATCTATGATTTGGCCATATTGTGTTTTACCATTGAATTGTTAATCAAATTAATTAAATATGGAAACCATAATAGATTATGCATTAAAAACATCAATTTTATGTTCAATGGGACAAAAATATATATGAACACATATTACGATTGTTTTCAAAACAGTCAACTTCAATTGTTTAAATAGTTTACGAAGTTAAAGAAATAAAAATTGCAGGTTTAAAATAATTACCTCACCTTCATTTGATGCGAATCAATCAGCATATAGAATGAAAACTTAAATATTATTTATATTTTTAACATTAAATTGTTTAAATAACTGACCATAAAAAACAATAAGATAAAAAATAGGGAAGAATTAACTTCAAATTTGGATTTAGTGGACAAAAAGCATAGGAAACGCTTCATCATAATGTAATAGTGAGTAAATATTAGAGCGGTATTAATTTCGACAACCTTGTTCGATTTCAGACAACTGTGTGCCCCTTGATACTTTGTTCCCCCAATCCGTAATCACATTATTGCAGACAGAGTTACTCACCTTGATGAAGTAATTCTCCATTATGGTCCCTGATTTTTATACACCCGGAGAGAATAATTCTCCTGATTGATTGACGTGGGCAGCTTCCAGCTGAAGAAAAACACGCTCTTTCGCTACCTCCCCCCAGCCACCAACTCCCTCCCCTCCTTGCTCGCCCAACAACGTGTAAACCGAAACTCACCCGTCTGACTTCGTGACGCAAAGCGACTTAAATTCAGTTCAAGACTTTTTGACTCTGCCTTGGGCTACACATGCAAGGCAACACCCCCACATTCCTTAGAAATACCCCATACTCCAATAGCAATAAGTAAGAAGCAGTGCGCCGTTTTCGGTTTTTCCTCGTAGTCCTCATTCTGTCACAGTGAAGTCCGAGTCTCATAGTTGTTCGATTGGTGGTGAGAGACGGATCGTCTGTTTCTGAAGAGTAGGGATATGTTTTTTACTCATACATATGATTCCATGAGTTTATGCATAAATAATTAAGTTTTGTGCGTTAGGTTCAAAATTACAATATGCACATTGACAATAAGATATAGTCATAATTAATGTAGTTTTTGTCACTCATACTTCTGGAGTTAGACTCTATAGATCCTGAAGCAAGGGCTGGTTACTAATACGCTACTACGTACGAATTTATATAAGAATGCATGAGCCGAAAATGTACGTGAAAATTTACGTCTTAACCACCCATTTTTTACGAATGTATGACTAAAATATTTTATCTCTTCTATTTTGGTTCAAGAATTCGCACAAGCTACCTTTCATTAAAACTTTTCGGAAATGTGCATGCACTTATCATGTCTAATGTATCATAAAAATAGGTTTTAAAGAATGGCTTAAATTTGTACAGATTTTATGCACTTCCGTTGTTACTATTCCTTCTTCTTCCATGTTAATGTATGTAAAGTGCCGTGTGTGGAATTTATTTTTAAAGTTATAGCTTTAGGACCATTTGTTTATTTCCATATTTCACGATAAAGGAGCGAATAATTCAATTAATTAACCGATTGGATAAAAGTACAGGCTTAAAAACGAGCATCCATCGCTCCCTTTTGAGCTGTCAGCTATGCGTGTCTCAAGAAAACGATGTGGATACTTCCTCTTTGTTACCCAATGGCAGGAGCGAGTGATCATCTTGTTCAACAGAGAAGTGAAAGTGTTAGGTAATTAGTTCGTTGAATGTGAAGTGTTGGTGAATACGTTTATTTTGGAGAATCACTGATGGACAACTGAACTCTTCCGTCGATGGAAGTCAACGAATGAAGGTAGGGAGCCTTATCCTCTTGCACTCAGTGTAAAACTGAAACATTTTGACAAACCATTATTTGAAACCAAGCTAGATGTTGCTCTTAGTTTTTTTTGACATGGATATAATTTATTTTACTCTAGACGGCGTTTTATGGGAAATGTAAAAATTTCTGTGATATTTGGCTTTAGTGTTTGATTTTGTGCTATCGTGTGTTAGAATGGAAAAAAATACAATTCTAAAAGTAATTTAATAGTTATAAATTGCTACATTTTCGCTCCTTATTCTTTGTGAAAACACTAATTGCTATATGATCTACTTAGTTGAATTACGGTGCCATGGGATAAGTAATAACCTTCTAAATATCCGAAATCAAATATATTAGGCTCTAAAAGATTCAGTAGTCATGCGTTATTCTCAATGGTTAAACGGTTAGTTAAAACTAAAAGACCGGTCAATTCTTAAAGTATAAAGGTTTGTAAGCATATCGAGTCGATATGGTTGGGTGAAAATTGGTTGGCAGAGAATAAAACTGAATCACAGCATGAAAAAAGTGTGTTAACGTGAGGGACGCATTTAATTGGTGGAAATGGATACGCTTCTCCAGTTCCCTCTGCGCTCTCGTAACGTGAACATGCTAGCACAGGTGAGGCAGTGATGCTGGCCGTCAAGACCCTGTTTGACCGGGTCTTGTCTTCCAACAATGGTGATGGTTTTCTAAGGCTTAAAATAGCTTTCCTATCTTTATACCTAAGGACATAGTACATGAGGATGTTAAATCTTTTACATCATACAACGTAAATTTGAAAAATGTATATTTTCTTTTTAACCCGGTTTTAGTGTTTTATTTTGTGATACCACGGGACTGAATTGAAAAAAATACAGTTGTCAGATTAGTTCAATCGGTATTAATACCACATTTATATCCTATACTTCTATATGAAGCATAACACTAGGTTCGACCTAGTTAAATTCTACATTAACACCTACATATTACCCTAAGATAATCTTTTCCTCCATTCCCGCAGCACCGTTGAAACATGAACGGGCAAACCTATACAATGTAGAGATCTTGGCTACCAGGAACACAAGCAATGCTAAGTTACGTAAGATCACGGCTTTATCGACAACTTTGACTTGGTTTCCCAAGAAAACCCCTCATTCCTTTCTTCGTCATACGCTCCACAGAAATTAGATATTTCGTAAACGTTTCGGAAGAAAGCAACACCTGAGAAAACGTACCAAGTGTATTCCTTTAATTCTTCTTATTGTTAGTTTTTGCTAAAATATTCAACAAGGCAAACTTCTCCACCCCTTTTACTCAAGGTTTAAATGTCCCTAAAAAAAGGCTCTCTCTTCCCCTTAATTTTACGAAGACTAACATGACTGATATATGTAATCCAGATAAGCAAATCTTTCAGGTCCAGCCACTTTCACGCTAACGGTGAAAAATTTAGCAGCATTCTCATACAAAAATACGTTTATTAAAATCCACGAACCCGTTATATTAGGGGCGTCAATCGAAATTTACGTTTTCATGATAATGTGATGTACTCATCAAATTCACAACTCTTCAATACTATTCGCATTTGCAAACACCATACTGCAAAATATTGAAAAAAGTTGATCGCATTGCACCCATCACCGCTCCGTGGACATTTTACAAAGCCGATTAAAATACGACCCAAGTGGTAACAGAAATAAGCCTTCTGTGGGATGGAATTGAGTCTTCTCTATCAGTCCCCTTGGTGAAAGCTATAGTAGGATATACTACCTGAGGGTAATACTGTGTAAGCTTACGAAGGGATCCATTGGAAACCCCTAATTTACCGAGTGGCAAGCGATGTGGGATTCACGCCTAATGCCAGTAGCAAACGGGTTGCTTTCATCTCTTAAAATCCTCAAAGCCGATGTGTCAATCTCGTTTGCAGGCTCAACCGGTATTCGACACGCTGGGGAAGTCTATGAATAATTCATTTAACATTGGATGGTTACAGTGTGCAAGTTTATCACAGCGGTGTTTTCGTCCTCCGAGGGACTGGGTAAAATAACACCTGAATATTGAAATTCTCTGCTAGGAACAGTTTCGTGGCGGGGTTCCTCAACGGGCTTCTTTTCTAAAGGAATTTCTTTCATTTCCTTGTTCATATTTTCTATTTTTCACATGGTGGAGTATAACTTTGTATTTCTGATAAAATAGCAGTGTACCTAAATTACTATTAGAGAATTCGAAAGATCTTTCGGGCGAAAAAAGAGCTTTAGTACGAAAGGACATAAAGGTCGTTATCAAAGTAAAATTCCCTTAAATATAAAACGAATACTGGTCTTGCCGATTTTTTTCGACAATTTTAGAGCAAACAAATTGATAATCGAAGATAAATTTGATTTAGTTTTAGGTAGCATTACATGACATATTCATGCTCCTTTACGGATGGGTTATTGACATTTAAAAAAATAATATGTGTGATTTATGTCTTCTTGATGGATTGGAGAGATTCACTCTTTTTGCAATCAATTCCTGTTTATTTAAAAAGTCATTTCATCGTTTCTTACTTCTAACGTGAAATCAACAGCTTTCTAAGGCCTCATAAAGAGAAGGTTAATATTTAATCACGGCAGCAATGTGTAATGGAGGGTAACTGTGACTTAAGAGCTTTGTGGAGGTGAAAATCAATTCTGAAGTACCATAAGAAAATCATTTGAGACTTTCCCTCGAATTTTATCTATCAACCTGGCAGGGATATGAAATGCTTATTTTTTTGTTCTCTCTATATTTCAGAGTTCGAATGTTTGACCCCGCCCATTTCGATACCGCATTAATCTACAAGCAATTTTATTATCGTTGAAACGTTTCTACGTTTGGGCGAAGGAATTTAACGATTTTGGCTTTAATTGTAAGTCTATTCAATTTTCACACCGATAATCAATAACAGTTCTCTTCAAAATGGTGTGATACATGAACACATAATATCTTTCACATTTTGGCGTAAAATTTATGCCTTGAACATTGTTATTAATCGTATCTCTGCTCAAATGGTGATGAAAAAGTATCTTTATAAATGTAGGGGCATCATTTTATCATCAATGCTTTATGTCCCTTGTATTTAATTGTATCCCATTTATAAAAATCCACTGGTCCAAGTGGTATTTGAAAATATTAAGTACAGTCTCCAACTACCAATTAATACTCTACCTAATCGCACTGAAATCCTTACCCGTATATTCCTTTTGTACTTCTGTGCTTTGAACTAGTAGCAGCGACAAATGATGAACTTGAAACGGTTCTCCCTCAAAATCGATTAAATCCTCCTTTATATACGCTTGCAAATTTGAAAGAAGTGCAAGCTCTCAATTGGGTTAGCATATTTTTGTTTCCCGTTCATTGTTTAAGATGCAAAAGGTTAGTAAGTTATTCTAAGCGTCATTAAACAAGATTTCCGAAGTACATACAGCATTTTTCCGTACCTCCTGATTTTTTATATTTCTCAAAGAATAAAATGTATAATATTTGATACCTAGTCGTTTCATTTATTGTGTTAAAAATTGTGGAAAATATGGCAACTCTATTTTTTTGCTTTCTGATCGATAAGTGTTCTTAACAGTGTTTTCAAATGTTCTGAGTTCGAATCTGTGAGTAAAATTTGATAGCGTTTAACCGGCATTATTTTTAAAAATAACATGTTTTTTTACCTTACCACTAAACGAGATGAATAATCAAATCATAATGAGTAGGCCTTTGTCTTAAGTCTTATTACTATTTGTTCTGAGAGGAAGGACTGAAGAAGTCTGAAATCATTGCATATGTCCATTTTCTTAGATGCAACCATAAGTAGCTGTGATGAGAAAAACCTCTTTGAAAAGTCACCATTAACGTAAGGAGGAATTATGGCGGTGTTATGCAGTCCGTGTCTTGAAAATTGAGACTTAACAAATTAAGAGTATACGCTAATGATGCTTGAACAATTTAAGAATAGTTTCTTCAGATGCCAATTCTCTATTTCGCGGTGTTATATATCTTTTGTTGCGGAATCGTTATGAAAACATTGGAGTAATTGCCCGAGTTTAATTTTTTTTTAAGGCTTACTTCTTTTCACCTCTGAAATTTTCTCCACGGTTTGCCTTTCTCCCAATGAGGCCAGTTACGGGATATGGAGCATATAGAGCTACACTGTGAGCTCGCTCATTGACGTCAAAATTTCGTGTGGATCGACGCCGCAGTATCAAGCCAGAACGTGTCCTGAACAGGAGGAAGCTAGTCAGACCCATATGATCCTTCGTATTCCGATGCTGAGTAGATATCTGTGGGTTAGCAACCGCCCAGGGAGGTAATTTTTTTGCAAGGCTAATTTCTCGATGCACGAATGGACTACTCCTGATTCCTTCCATCTGTTACAATTGAAAAAAAAAACAATCTAGTTGGCTTCTTAATGTGGAATTGTGTTATATCTGTTAATAACTTTCGCCTCCTATCGAGCGGAATACGAACCAAAAATCTTCGGACTGGGAGTCTTGCTACTTGCACTGCTGAAGCACGGATGTTAGAATTGGTTCGAGAGTAAAATTCAATCTTTTCGCTTTGTCTTCGAAACCACTCTCGGTTCGACAACACGGCCTCTCCAAGGCCTTTCGTATTCGCCCGCAATGGTACAACTGAGCAAAAACCATTTATGTAATTTGTTGTTAAGAATAATTTTCTCTATTAAGTCAACGGTAGCGTATCGGTGAATTTCCGATCACACTGCATGGGTACTAGTTGAAACCCAGGGTTGGAACGGTAAAAGTTTTGTGGAACATATCGAGGTGATTTATTTGGCACGATAGTTGGTTAGGAAGTTATAAAAACGAAGATGGGAAGAGCGAATGTGGTGCAATTGGAGGATGAGAAATGACGGTTAGGTGAAGGTGGAAAGGAATGTGGAATGCGCCGTTGCGGGGGTATAGGGGCGAGAACTATTACGACGACCCAGGCATTGGCGGTGAGTTGAACGGGAATAATGGAGCACTCGGATATGGACCCAGGAAATTCAGCATTCCGAAACTTTTGATGTCTCTCAGGGTCCTACCAAAGGATTTCTCTCGGCAGGGGGCGCACCTGCGTCGGAGAGGGGCGGGGCCATATATATGTGAACGTATTTGAACTGCCTTATCTCAATCTGTGAAGCTGAGTTATTATAGATACAAGGAAATAATGCGCCTGTTCATTGCTGTTTTTAAATTGCATTGTGTTGCTAAATATTTCATTTCCTTTGGCAGAGAATATAAATAATACTTTTTTCCTGGCCTAATTAAGGTTGAGAAGCACTATTTATGTAGAATTAGATTTAATTGTTTTCGACTTCCTATGTAAATTAATTTTTAGCAATTCTTGATCCTTTATTCCATCATCAATCTCTAAAAATTGCGGAGCATTTGCTTCCTTTTCAAATTTAATCACCGTCCCAACCTAATTCGTTGGACCGTCACAGCTCCTTACTTTTTGCTCAGTTTTGTATGCAAAGAAGCCACGAATGATGGGATGAATTGCCTCATTATTTTCTATATATGGAAGCAGAGATTTCAAAAACATTTTAAAGTGTCCTACAACTTGGATACTTCATTCAGAGGTACGCTCACTGCATGCTACCGATAGACGATAAATTGCGTAATTCAGGTGTGTCTACTATCGACACTGTAAAGTCATTGATTCTATCGCTAAAAAAATAAACAGTATCCTTGGCGAGTAATATGCGTTCACGTACATTCAACCATCGTCTGCTTCAGGAATCAATATGGCCACCGGGGGAGGTTGTCAGAACCTTTCACATTGGGAAGGGAAGGGTGCTCAGGGAGGAGGAGAATGGGCGAAGGGAATGGCGGAGTTTTTAAGCTCGAGGAAGTGTGTAACGTATCCTCTGAGGTTTTTGAGTGAGGACGGAGACTTAGTTTCCTTTATTTTACGTTTTTAATTTCCTGCGTGGGAGGAAGCGATTCAAATGACGTCACCGAGGGATAGTTTCCGAACAGGAACTGCTCCCTGAATAATTTTATCTCTTTTTTATCATCATTTTTTATAGCTTCAAGGTTTCTTTTTTAAGGGGTGGCCTTGAGATTCCAATTTCATTGGCCTCAGGATTATGGAGGGAAAAGTGTGGACGTATATGAGGATAAAATTAGTGAAAACTCAACCAGGTCAAAATCTTCTGCCATCATCTTTTCCTTGGCTTTAATTTCCTTGATTTTGTACGATACTTTAATCGAAATATTTAAAGCTTGGAGTCACTAGATATTAATACATTTTTCAAACTTGCTTAGTTTTAATTAGTAATTTTATGATTGGTTGTTCAAGGATTAATGACAAGGATATATAAAAATATGCATCAGTAACTTGTACTTTCTGACTACACTGAGCCGTCAAAATGCGCATTAAATTAATTTTCGACTGTAATAGATGTGAATTATTTTTATTAGTTCAGAAATCATCTCTAAAAAATGAAGCTATAAGAATAGAAGAATAATACTCAAAACTATTGCACGGTAATATTTCGTGTCTTTGTGAAAATAGCATGCTAATGTCTATTAAAATGAAGCTGACTATCAATTCTTACCAGCTTAAAAGTATATTTTTTATTCATTCTTGTTAACATTTTTCTTGCTCTTTCACTTATAAAAGAGTTATAAAGGCTGATGCTGCCCTGCAGTAGAAAAAAGTTAGCTCGGTAAAATGTTTTTATCTGGATTAATGTATGCAGAAAAATACTAAAGGCAGTGGTAGTGGGGGCGAAACTCTTCATTTTTCCCCCTTAAGTGAGGGTATTTTTTATTTTCCGCCTTTCTGATTTTCAGCGTGAGAAATGGAGTCATTTATCACCTGGGTGGGTGAAATACGAAGTTCTTAAGTTGGTTCGATTTAATGGTTTTACCTTTGTCGCGTTAATATAATGGGGCCTAAATAAATTTTCGAGGCATATTATTTCTCTGAAAGATGGAATATAAGTTATTATTTTTAACACGGCAAAGGTTTGAGACGTATAGTAATGATAAATGAATGTTTTGGCTCGCGTCAGACGCTTATTCCAGTGATTAACAAGTGACAAATGCTTTTGTCAATAAGTTGACGGCGGTTTTATGTGGTGTGCTCGCAGTTTGAGTTTTTGACATTGCAATCTAGAATGTATGTTTGGATCGATAGTAACACTTTTGATACGCAATTGCGCGCATTTAACAGTGTCCCATGAAGTTTTTTTACCCTATATTATACTTCGCTAAATACCCTATCTTGTCTCAGTAAAGTTTGCGTTTGTGTGTATGCGTTTAGGCATTCGATAATTACAAAGTTTTGAAAAACAGGTTGTAACTTGCCTTTTTAAAATATGTCCAAATCCTTGTTTTATTCGTGATATTGCTCCGCAAAAATATGTCCCCATCAGTGCTCTTAAAAATTTATCCTGGAGCTAAATAAGTGCTATTTTTTCCATTAATTTTTATTTATTTCTTTATTACTTTTCGAGTTGTATAAAGGTATCAAATATCTTTGCCACTCTTCCTTGAAATTTATTTTAATGGTTAAACACCCAAAAACGAAAAACGGGTAATTTCGAAGTAGTATTTACATTTAAATATTTTTGAAACCATGGTACTTGTATGCATAATAATGGTGCGATTGTTTTTCACATTTTATTGGGGACATTTGTGACTTAGTAATAGGATGTGAATAGTAAAGACAGGACTGTTTTCTGGCTCAATAAAAACTTCATGCTTATTTTTTACGCATTTCACTTTTGCAATATTTAATTTTTTGTACATCTCATGTGTATTTTATATTTTGCTGTTGCCATGAAATCATTTTTTCATCAATTAATACATGAATAGCGTTCACTTGAAGGGAAAATGACTCTCACGGGAGTTGAACGCCAGACTACCGACGGGAAGGCCCTAATCCGGGTGAAGAGGGACGCTCTAAATACCATTGTCATTTCTACATCAAATCCCAACCTGACGTGATGCGATTCTATAGTTCTCATATTTTCAATGGAATTTCAACAATATCAAGAAAATAAATGAGTATCTCATGCGTGTGTAAATTTCATGAACAAGCGGCTTAGTACATGGCGACCTTCATTATCACTTGCAAAAATGGGTGAGGTTGAGCTTGAGGTGAATGTTCATAATATTTAATGTAGATGGTTTAGAATCATTTAGGCACAACAGTGATAACTTTATCGTGGTCTGAATGACAGAAAGAAGAAGTTTTATAATTATTGCAGATTTTGTCTTTATCAGAGTTTACCGAGATAATACTCTCTCGTCTCAACCTTGTGATTTATTCAACTGTGTGTGCCACTTCAAGTTTTATCTGAAACTGAGGGAAGTTAGGAACCAAAGTTAGGATTCTCCGTAATATGCGATGAAGCTGGATATCGCAGCGATTGAGGGATCGAAGCAGCAAGAAACTAGCATGGAAATGTTACCTCGGGATGAGGCACGCATTCTAGTTACCTCACTCTGCTACTTCTCCTCAGATTCGACGCATCTCCTCGCCTTGCCGAGTCACTGAACTTGGAGTCTTCTTGTTCCTCACAAGGGAGTGGAAGTCTTTTTCTTAACTCTTGTCGATGAAGTTTCACCCTGTGATCAGGCTTCCAGAAAGACGCTGGTTCCGCCGCCAGAGAACTTTTTCCATCGAACCCATGCCTTGGGATGGCAGTGCCGTTCATAGATCCAGTAATATTCATTGAGTGCCCTCTAGTCGTGGGGTGGAAAGTTCATCCCTTGTGATTTCTTCTCAATTTCACGGGCTTG
Organism: Ischnura elegans; assembly: GCF_921293095.1. Taxonomy (NCBI): domain Eukaryota; kingdom Metazoa; phylum Arthropoda; class Insecta; order Odonata; family Coenagrionidae; genus Ischnura; species Ischnura elegans. The sequence continues at coordinate 70,677,729 of NC_060250.1, forward strand.
ATAATCATCTACTGGATGCCCCAGAGTTGCGTAGTTTTTGAGTCTTTTATTCAACCGGAAACAAGTATTATCGCTTCTGTAAGAAACGCTCGGTACCTATTTTGTCTTAGTTTTCTAATTGTTAGCTTTTTTTAGCCACTTCACGTCCTCACTTCTCATCAATTTTTATATGAAAATTTATCTAGTACGATTGTTTTTCTTGGTGGTGGTATTTGGAGGAGGCGACCGACGGCTGAGGTTGATGCGCCATAGGGAAGAGTGAGTGTAGAGAAACCCGGCTTCGGCATTAACCAGCTCTTAACGAAAAGCGCCTAGGGAACCATAGCTTAACGTCCCAACCGACGGACGGAGTGTTGAACTTGCATTGTCCTCCATACAACATTCAAGCTGGGATTGGGCTGGAATTTATTTTTCTCTGGTTCGTTCTATGGCACTAGAAAATAAAGATTTTTTAAATTACACCGAAGAAGAGCCATTTTTACGCGTAATAAATTATCGAATCAGAAATAAATAGAAAGAAGTTGGATTAAATTCCCGTCAGAAACTTATCTTTGCGACTATGTTCAAGCATTCCTGCATTATCTTGTGGACGGAGCGATCATTTTTTATCCTCTAAGTATTCCGGAAATATTAAAATGCGTGTACTTAACAGACGCTGATCTGATTTAACTTTCCCTTTAGCTGGTGCAGAATAAACTTTCATGGATACGCTCCAGGCAGAACATCCTGGAAGCATTAGTTAAAATTGGCAAAAGCTCCAAAGAAGGATTACTTTGGAGATTTTAGCACAACCCTTTATCCATTATTTGGAACGATATGTCGTCAGGATAAATGATTATGCTCGCTATTAAGAGAAGTGCCATCCCCCTTGGGTGTAGACAATTCTCGAGAATGACTGGTAGGTTGACTCGAGAAAGAAATTGACGGAGCCGCTCCGACGAGAGCGAGCTTCAATCCCGAATCTCAATCGGAAATGTTCTTGTTCAATGCCTTAGACATCCACTCCTCGCGAAGTTTCTCGCACATAACAATACCCGAGTGATTACACATCATTCTCCACGTTCCCCTCTTGTCTGACATAATTCTATCCCCAGCTCATTGTTATCTCCATTCTCCCCCGCCGTCATTGTCTTTTCTTCCCTCATGTAGGTATTACTGCATCTTCCTCTCCGTCAATAGAAGTCTACATAAATCCTCGATGACTGCCTTATCGTCTTCATTTCCTCGATATGATGATCACGCCATTATCTCTCTAGACTGGTTTACCAAGCGCTAAGCGCTATCAATTGGAGTTTCGGAGTCATGTTCTTGCACCAATTGAGATAGACTATCTCTTTAGAGACCAAAATTCGAACAATAATACAAATTCATGGAGGAATGAATGCCTTAACATTACTTTAATTATGAAGTTGTATTAATTGTAAATCTTATGCCTCATGTAGGACTTCGGTGATTAATATCAGTCATGCACTGAAGACGAAGCGTGAGACGGTTAAGTTATGATCTGATTCCGAAGTTCGAATCAATTGAAAAATATAAAAGTCTATTACCATATTACTTCCTATGACCCTTTTCAAGTTGGAGTGACTTAAAAAGAATTTTAATTCATTAAAATGACAATTAATAGGAAACGTTAGTGTCCTCCTCTGAAATAAAAATGTTTGGCGTAATATTTTTCGTTGCACGCACTATTTACTACGATTTTACTGTCACCTCACCTTTTTATTCATGTATATTGAATATAATGGCGTTAATCATGAGCTATACTAGATGAATATCATTGGGAATTCTCTATTCTCCTTTAATTTGGTAATCCGATAGTAATAGAAATAATATAAAAAATACGGTAAAATTTAATATATATTCTTCCGATATTACTACGAGATACTAATTAAGCTAATGAGGAGGTAGTAATCCTCTAATTAGAATAAAAGACATGAAAATGAGGCAATTTGATTGCGCGAATTCCGCTTGTACATTTTGTTTTTCTCTTAACCTTAGGGGATCTGACGTAATTGAGTTTATTTAGCTTTTCTCTAAACTGGAAAATTGTATTAAATCCCGTTAGATGTTATCTCAGATTTTACTAATGCCCACTAATTAGTTTTTTCCATTTTATTTCCACTTGTGTCGCTCGTTACCTTATCTCGTGATTAATAATGTAGAATTTCCTAAATAAATCCTACTTATGGCTTTTTAATGACGATGTCTTAAGAAATCTTAAAATAAGAAGTTTTTAATTTAAAATAATCATATTTATGCACTAGATATTTCAGTTACTTACTAAGATAAAGCAGACTGCCTACGTCGCATCTTACCAGTTTGAAACTTCTCATTCTTGATTTGTTGCCCTTGTAATATGTAGGACACGAAAATATAGCCTAATGTTCACGTTGCTTGCTTTTAGTCTCATCTTGATATTATACAACTAACTTTTGGCCTCCCGTTACAATTAATGCGAATTCGTTATGTACTTATTGTATACCTATCTCTTAGTACACCTGTTGCTGATTCACTGAAGATTTCGTTTGTAAAAAATTAAATGCTTATTGTTGTTGTCATTATATAATTTGCTGTATATTTCGTCAGATATTAATCCGCCTTGTGCTTATGTGAGTGAATAATCGCTCAAAGTTATCCCCACTGCACTCTTCGTTTGTGATCCTGATTTGTTAACTATAAATAAGCCTACGAGACTTGAAATTGAGTTTTTTTATGCTTTCGTATTTTATTTATTCTTTTTTAAGCCACCGCATACATTTCTCTGAGAATAACTCCGCTAGCAGTGGGTTGCTTAAATGCTTACTCCCTTCACTTATCTTAAAAAACCATCAACAATAATATAGTTACAGCTTTCTTAATCTCAGATTATGAGGTCTTATTAACATTTTGGCGGAGTAGATTATGCTGTTTAAAATTAAATTTACCATGATCACTTTGGCTTTATTTTCTGTTGGAGCTAAATGTTAAGAACCTCTCTGAGTTGTACTATGTCAAGTGGGTCGCAGTGCGTTTCGGTCTAATATCTCTTCATCCTCGGAATAAGGTTATGCTCATTAGAAGCTTGGTAGTTTAGGTTTTGTAATATGGGTGTTAATTTGCTACAAAAGAGAGGTCTATGCTTTTCAGTGATCTTGGAGTGCTTCTTGCAATGAAGGAAAGGGGGAATACAAGTTGTGGCTCGTGGCTCTTAAGTAATAGCTCGTAACTGTGACGGGTGTTGCGAGAAAGAAGCCTAACATTCATCTTACCACGCGGCTTCAGTGAGAGTACTGTTTACGTATTCTGCATTGGAGAATTCAAATGAGAATATTCACGCTATAAATAGTACCAGCAATACGGAAATCCTTTCGACGTTTATTTGAAATATTTATCGAGAACTGATAAGTTCCAAATCCTGATCAGGCCAACCAATTTAAGATTAATGAATTATTTGATTGATTATATCCTAAAGCTATAGCATGATTTTGATAAATTATAAAAAAAAAGTTTTACTACTTAAAATACTTTTGTTTCTGGGATTAAGGAACGGATATGTCCGTAAAGAAGGCCGTGTATGTAACTTCTGGAACAAGTTATAAAGAATAATAAATGTAAGAGTGAAAAAATAGCTGATGAGAGAATTCAATGGATGGTTGTATCTGATCGTTAACTGCTAGTGTTAATGGAGATTTTTTTCGTTATTTCATGAGAAAATGTATTGAAGATAATGCCGTGAACTTATTATTCCTCAATTTTATCAGCTGCTTGGCTATTAATATTAAAATCAGCTCTCAAAGTTACTTTTTTCACTTCCTCTTTGCATCGTATCAAAAAATACGGACGTTTCTCTATGGTGTAAAACAATTTTTAATGGGTAAATTATCTTCAGTGATATACGCAAAAAAACTAATTTTTACAAGACTTTAGGAACTAGAATTTTATGCCAATATTTTCCTTTGGACGAACGAAAATTCTTTCTGTTTAATTTTTAGTAAGGGCGTTATCAGTGTTTATGTAGAAATGTTACGATGTAAGTGGTATATATTTTGATTAATGTGGGTGCTTTCAAGCTAAAAAATCCCCTAACATTGGGTTAAATGAATGATTCGTCAAAAGGTCAATCGGTGGTAAAGCTCTCGCTTCAATTCTAAACACTATGACCACGGTCACAGGTCTGGGTTGTCTTGAAATATTTCGTTCATTATTATTTATATTTTACTCATTTACCTGCGCTCTGGGTTGATAACAATTTATAAATAACACATTCACATCTCTAGCGTGGGAAAGGGCGTATCATGGTCGTGCTTGCCTCTGGCAATGAGTTTATCAATATTTTGCAGTAGAGTGTTTTTTAAATGCGGGGAATAGGATTGAAAAGTAAAGAATTCGTTGGATTATTTCTTCAGTAATATCAATTTTGGCTAATACCCCTTATTATACCTTATTTTCCTGTGAAACTCGGATAGCTTTGTCCGTCAGCGACGCGAGTGGCGACTTCTGTTGACCCATTCAAATCCGTGGTTGGCGACAACACATTATGAGCCCGATTAGAGGATCCTCTATTGTAATATATTCGTGGTTATAACGTACCCAAACTACCAACCTTCCCTTATCTCTAGAGCAGGGGTTCCCAAACTTTTTTGTACCACGCCCCCCCCCCCGCTGCACATATCAGCTTTCCATGTTGCAATACCCTATTTCCACGGTGCCGTACATACCAACTCCTACTTGTACAAGTACTTGTACTTGTACAAGTAGGAGTGTACTTGTACTGATCTGAGGAAATTATTTTTGTAATTTTTTTATTTATTTCATTTGGGTGTCACGCCCCCCCTGGACTTTCTCCACGCCCCCCCTCAGGGGGGCGCGCCCCCCAGTTAGGGAACCCCTGCTCTAGAGCCTAGTTACCTTCCTCGAGCCGGTCATAATTCGGGGGGAGGGATTCATTAACGACCGTTTTTTTTTGCTAACATATTATATGTGTCTCTCAATCGGTTTTGATTTATTTACTTTTAAACGTCATCGCACTCCTCGGGCCTATACGTACGCTTCACCCTCAGGGATGAATTTCAATACACCGGAAATAGCCATGGTGAAACGTTTCGGAGTCACCCGCAATGCACTAATTGCGCGAAAAAATGGAATTTTCGCACTCCTCAGGGATGAATCCGAGAGGGGGGACCCAGTCCCTCGATCCATGAACGCCACTAAGGATAGATGTTCTTGCCTCTCTCCCAACTTCTGCGTCAACAATCCAATTATAGCCATCTATTGCTGGTATGCTCACCTATTCTTGTTTTAAACTTTCATTGACCCGCAGGCCTAATATGTTCACTATCCTCTCTTATTAGTCCAGGAAATGAAGCTAAAAAAAGTGCAACACCTTGCAATTTTGTCAAACTGAATCGATTTGCAAAACAATTTGGCCTTAGGGTAATCTTACCTTCCACTTCAAAATCAATTTCATGCCAATTAGCGCTTTTTTATTTTTTAGGGGTGATAAATACCCCTAAATGCCAAAAGTTAAAAAAATTACATTTTAAAGCTTTATTTTAGTAAAATTAAGCTTGGATAAGTGGAATAATGATTGTTTTATGCTTTGGGACATTATTTCAGATTATTTCAACCATAAAAAATCAACCCCTGCAAGGGGTTAATGTGAAAAAATATTTACCATAAAAAATATATTATTCGTCACAGTTTTCTAATTTAAGAATTCTGTTGCTTTAAATGTGTACTAATTTCATTTTTTAACTTTTCAACCCATAAAAACCACCCCACATAACCTGCAATGCTTATAAACTACTTAAAATCGGTATATATAGGAAAAAATTAAATTTTCACACAAAAGTTTATTTACACAATAACACAACTAATATATGCATGCATAGACAAAAATAAAAATTGTACATGTACACATAAAAATAAATAGTTTAATCATATTTATTTATATAATTATTGTGGTCGTCGGCGTCATCCTTGTCTTCTTCTTATACTGGACAATCCTCACCAAAGCACTCAAACAAATCGAACTGCAATATAATTCCACTTTTCTTCAGCCACATGAAACGGCGCACCCTTTCTTGTGATTATAAAAAACTAGGGATGTGCGAGTACTCGAAAACTCGAGTCGAGTCGGCTCAAGTGATTCGAGTAGTATTACGAATGTCGAGTAGAATCAAGTAGTATCGGTTACAAAGCTCTCGAGGCCAGTTAGTTCAGAAATCTGCCGACAGAAGGCGCTATTACGAAACTCTCGTAGCTAAGCTAAGTTCTATACTAACCTTATGAAATGTTAACATGCGATATTGCCAAGCAATATCTTTTTCAGAGCAGCGATTTCTGGGGAGCAACTGGGGCGTTTATTACTTTTATTTATGCAATATTTGACAATGCTACCCTATCAGAATTCATTCGTTCACTTCCCTGTTATGTTTTTTGCCATTTTCTGTAAATAATACCCCCCCGCTACCGTGTCTTCTACAAACGATCTCTAGGCTTCATAGGACGCATTCTACTTCTCAACTGATCTATTTATTCATCGTTCAAATCTTAATCGACCTCCAATTCTCATGGTGTATAGAGTAGGCCATCGTTAACATTTGCCTGTATTATAAAAAATAAAAAATATTACTTTTTACTGCAAAATATTGATAGCTAAGAAACAGAAATTTCGACAAAATTTTCATTCTCATCGTCATCATGAGTGAACAATCCTGAGATTGTTTTGACGCAGCTCTCCACTCTTCACTCCTATCCACTAGCCTTTTCATGACTACGCATTTCTTCTCTTTTACGTACTGTATAATCTGTCCTATAACTCATTCGGGGCCGTCTTTTACCCTTTATCCCATTCTCCTGTCATCCTACAATTGTTTTCATTTGGCCATTATGCCTCATAATGTGGCCAACTAAATTGTCCTGTCCTCTCTTCAAGGTTTTTAGAAGTCTTCTCTTTTCTCCCACTCTTCTTATCACTTGCTCGTTACTGGCACCGTTGATCTATTTTATTTACACCATTCTTCGTTAGCACCACATTTTGAATGCCTCCACTCTTGACCTCAATGCTGCTTTCATATTCGCTCCCGTACATACGCTGAAAATTTCTTGATGATAGCTTTAGATTCAACTGAGTGATGCGCCGCGAAAAAAATACGTCTAGTGGAGTGGGAGTCATGAGTTACGTCAATACTCTCGTAATAGTACTTGTTATATTCTCGTCACCACTGTTTTGGCCACCCATGGCGACCATTCTAAACCTTCAATTATTTTAGGAAGCACGGTCCTTACTTTTCTAATATCTCTCACGTGAGTGCGAATCACCCTCAGATTCAATTCCAAGCGGCCGTCGTACGTCTATGTAAATACTGTGTAAGAAAGGAGCACGCCGGCGCAAAGGTGCGTTTACACTGTGAAACATGTTATATAAACATGTTAGAGGTAACAAGTTACTTGTAAGATTTGTTTTATATGTATAACATTCGTTTTACAACAGGAGTCCAGTGGAGCCAAAAATGCACAAATAACGTGTTTCTGATTCAGTCCTCGCCCCCCGTGAACTGGCTATCCCCACCATGCGCCTCACCTCTTCTCTGTAACATGTTAAACATTTTCCTACCTCGTGCGGGAAACCAAAACCTTGTTATATAACACAAATTTTTGTTATGCAACACAATAATGCATGTAACTTGTTACACAGATTTGTAACTTCTTCATAAAACATATTATATGTAGCATGTTAGTGTACACACACTTTAAAGCAATTGAAATTTTTGGCGGGTTTAAGTTATAGTAGCTCTTTCAGCTAAAAGTGACAGGAAACTTATCGAAACAATTCTATATTCACTCACTCAAGTTTACAACGCATCTCATGGCGTGATTTTTTAATATTGAAAAGCATGTTAAAATTGCGTCTCGGGCTTTCAACCGGGTCAGGCACTCCATCTCTGCCGACGTTTTGATGAAAAAGCATTTCATCGAAATTTCGGCAGAAATGGAGTGCCCAACACGGTGGGAAACCCAAGAGGCATTCACGGCTATCGTTCGCCGGGATGGCCTTCTTATTGGTTAAATGGAATCGTATGGCATTTTTAAAGGAGGCGACCGACAGCTTAGGTCAGTTGCGCCATGAGGGAAGGGTAGGTGAGGGCGGGTGGAGAGAAACCCGGCGTCGGCATTAGCCTGCTCTTAACGAAAGGTGCCAATGGGACCACGGCTAAACGTCCCATCCGACGGACGGAGTGCTGTCCTTGAAATGTCCTCCACACAAGATTCAAGTAAGGATCAGGCAGACTCACAAAATTCTCTGCCACTGCCGGGATTTGAACCCGAGCCCACGGGGTGGGAAGCCAACACACTAGTCACCACACCAACCCGATCCCCAATTGGTTAAAGTTCATCTGACGTTTACATGCAAAAACTTCACGCATGATAGTAAAAGTGCACAGCCTCATTTAATATTGGTTCTTAGCTTTGAGATACGGAATTACGCTGGATAGCAATCGTTCCGAACGGGATATGATTCCATTCCGTCTTTATATCGATCCTTAATTGCTTCAACGCCATTTTTTCTGGTAGATCCATTTTTCCACGAAAATCTTACTTGATTTGTTTCAATTTACTATCTTTCTGAAGACTTATAGTTCTGTTATGATTGAAATAAAAATTCCTTATTCAGCCAACTCTGTGTTAATAGCTTTGGAAGTTTGGCAAAGTCGGAGTTTGCAATGAAAACAAATGAAGTCTTAAGAGAATACAAGTTTGAGTTGGTGAGGAATTTCTCCGAGAATTGGGAGTTGGCGTTTGCATGGGCACGTTTAGGCAGGATGTATCTTGAAAGCAAAAATAATATGTTTTCTCCACTCCTCATTATGTATTAACGAAAAACTAATGAATTTTCGTTTAGGGAGTTGAAAAGGTCTCGACCTTTTTAATGTATTCCTTGATTTTTCTGCCTGTTTCCTCCTTGTGAATAATAAAGCAGTTACTATTTTTGAATAATGATTTACCTATTGGCTTAAAACGTGTGGCCAAAACAATTTGTAGTAAAAATAATTAAATTCCTATTGGCTTATATTCTAATATTATCCGAGGCTAATGGTCCATAAAAGAGATGCTTGTATGCACTCTTTACTTTGTTAATCCTATGCGATGATTCAGACCGTATTTAGTTAATCATCCTTTTCTTATGTCCTTTTCAAATTAAATTGAATTCTGATTTCATAAAATGTGAAAATAGATCACACTGGTGTGATGATTCAAAAATAAATAAAAAAAATGGCGTCTCTTCATTCATGAAGGGTGAAAAAACATTTTAGTTGGGCACTTTTTGCCCACGGGTGGTTTGCGTTTGCATGATTTTTTTACGCATCTGGTCCCACAAATATCAGCAATAAAATAAAATCGATATCTCAATATAAGATTTATACCGGCCTCGGTGGCGGCGGGGTAAACGCCTGCCAAACAAGAGGTCGCGGGTTTCGAGTCCCGCCTGGGTAGGTTTCCCCGATCCAGGGCATGGTCGTTTGTGTACGTTTAATTGTTACATTTGTTGAACACCCCGGTGAAAAATGGCCAATAAGAGCTGTATCCGGTGGTTTGAGAAGAAAATAAAATGAATAAAAAATAAGAAATAAATAAAAATATACTGATACCTATTTATAATTCAAGTCTGAACATCCTCTTACGGCTGATTATATATGGAAGGAGCTGTTGGAGAATTAGTAGGCAAGGAATATTTCTGAATGAGCAAAACGATAAAATATTTTATCGTATGAGTAGTAATCTTGAGTGTAGGTGACATTAAAAGAATCTATAAACCTACTAATATATTTAAGGAAAAGGTTACTCTTGTCCAAGGTATGGTATTTGGAGGAGGCGACCGACAGCTGAGGTCATTTGCGCCATTAGGGAAGGGTATGGATGGAAGGGTGGAGAGAAACCCGGCGTCGGCATTAGCCTGCTGTTGACGAAAGGCGCTAAGGGGACCACGGCTTAACGTCCCATCCGACGGACGGAGCGTTGCGCTTGAAATGTCCTCCACACAACACTCAAGCAGGGATCGGGCAGTCTCTGAAAATTCTCTGCCACTGCTGGGATTTGAACCCGAGCCCGCCGGGTGGGAAGCCAACACTCTAGCCACCGCACCAGCCCGATCCCCTCTTGTCCAAATAAATCATATAATATGAATTGGAATCGAACCCGAGTATTCTATCAGCCAAGTGAGCTATCAGTTCCCCTTTAATTCGGTTTTTTAATTTCATTTGAGTTGTTCAGAGTGGAATAAAGGGTTGGTACATGGGATTGTCTGATAGTGAAATAAACATAATTGTCATTATGAACGATCAGTCTTGGCTTTCTATAAAAAATAAGTCGCCGACAAAATTCTTTCATACTCAACCGCGCGCTTACTTTCAGAAAGATAAGGGATGAGACTTGAAAAAAAAGAAAGCCAACATTGATCTTCTATGAGAGAAGTAGGAGCGTTGGAAATATTGAATGGGCTCATTATCTAATAATGCAAATATTATAAAAAACAAGGAATACTTGAAAAAAAAGAAAGCGAACATTGATCTGCCATGAGAGAAGTAGGAGCGTTGGAAATATTGAATGGGCTCATTATCTAATAATGCAAATATTAGAAAAAACATGGAATACTCAATGTAACTCTCCAAACTATTCCAATCGCAATATCGATTCCTTTTGTCATGCGGGCTTTTTTAAAGCTTTAAAGTTTTGGTCCTGTTGCCAGGTCAATAAAGCGTAATTAACTCAGGGTAGAAAAGCACAACCGTTGACCGAAAAAACGTCCTGTATAAAGCAATTGATGCATATACTGTTGACCGTCGAAAATATTCTGCATTAAGCCTTACTTTGCATGAAAAATATGCCGTCCGCCCGCATGTTTCTAGCATAAGTTAGCACTCTGTGAGCTGACGTGTGTTTATCATCGCCGAACCTCATCCTGACGTGCGTGACCCGAATTCGAAGGTCCCAAAAGATGGTGGATGGGCAGGGATGGGTGGGTGCTTAGCATGCCGTCAGCTGTTTCCGATGTCACCTCAACTCCGCCCCCAACACGTGCTTTCTCATGTATGAACGCGCGTGGCATAATTCGTTAATGGCGCGGATAATTAAAAGCGGTGCTAATGTAAGTTTGAGCTGTCGTTTCTCGTTGCAAAACCATCTCATCGTAACGACCCCGTTCTCTTGGCCTCCGTCGATGTCCCCTGAGGTGCGTCAAGTCGATGAAGCGTTCGCTTAGCACAAATGCATAGTGATATGCAATGTTTCTCTGCCCACAGCCTCGACTTCAAAATCATGCTGGCCCCCCATCATCGCAAATAATGAAGGATGGTTTGATTGCCAATCAGTAATAAAATGAACCAATTCAGTTCATAACTTTTTGTTGAAGTTAATAGTAATTGTTTTAACGAAGTGCTAATTTAAATCAACAAGGGAAAGTGTTGAAGTTTATAAATTAACAAAGGGTTGTCAAGGGTAAAAAGTTGTTGACAAGTTACCAGTGCAGATGAATACATAACGATCATATACCCTTACGGATACATAAGTTAAAAGAGACAACAACATCGAGTATAATTAAGAAGAATAATTGAGTTACATTACTTTTTGCACATTTATTTGCGCAGTGTAACTTTACATTTATTAATCGGCATTATTTTCTAAGGGAGGGGGAGGTATAGTAAAATCTCAGAAATGTAGACTAATTTCATTCTTATTAGTTCTTCATTAACACGTGATTGTAGTACGTATACACAAGTATTTAAAAAATATATATGTAACCTTGCAACCAATAATTTTCCTGCTAATATTTATTTTCTCCATATTTTATTATATTTATTTCATAAATGTCTTCAAACCTTTAACTTTGAAATCACCTGAATCTTTCACGCTCGCTCCCCCCATTGCAAATGATGAAGGACCATACGATTGCGAAACATTAATAAAATAAACTGATTCTATTGCCAACGTTTTGCACATTTGTTTGCCCACTATAATTTAATATTTGCTAAACAGTATTCTTTGCTAAGGGAAGAGGTACCATATTAAAAACAATAAATCAAAGTGCATGTACAGCAGAACAATGGTCTTCAACCCTAAAGAAATTGCTGTATCGCGCCATACAGTGTAAAATATATATCGGCAAACTCCCAAAAAACAATGTCAAATATCGAATTGATTGATTGAACTTTTTAGTCAATAGAGATTATTGCTCTGTCAAATGATGTTTTTTTAAAATTTTATTGATGTGGTGGTGAGACATGGAGCATTGAGGTCCTCCGGACGATGTCAAATCGTTTTTTTTTGGCTCTTGCATTAAAAATGGTTCAATACCGATACGGTGGAACCTCGATAAAAAGTGTCTCAAGGGATTATTTATTTATTTATTTTATTTCAAACCACCGGATACAGCTCTCATTGGCCATTTTACACCAGGGTGTTCAACAAATGTAACAAGTAAACGTACACAAACGACCATGCCCTGGACCGGGGAAACCTACCCAGGCGGGACTCGAACCTGCGACCTCTTGTTTGGAAGGCGAGAACGTTACGAAAGGGTTTTAGGGATTAGGGAAAGAGTCTTGTTATCGATGTGCTCTTTTTATAGAAGGCCGTATTATCAAGATATTTTGGCTATCGGCTGTGTTAACGAGGCTAATGGAATCACTATATCCCCTCATAAAGCATTCTCTTGTATAGATTGTAGTCATGTATTGGGTCGCATTATCGACGTTGACTACTCAAAACGACTTGTTGTAAAAGTTCTAAGTTACGCTGAGAAACGGATAAAATCTGTGTTATTGAGATTTTTGGCATAATAATAGTTGCGAAATAGAAGTTAATTTAACATTATTTGTTACGAAAATCTCAAGGGGGTTTGAAAATCGCTCTTGTAATTGAGATTGTCGTGTTAGTAAGAGTAATGAAAGAGCGGTTCTACTATGCAAATAATTACCTTCTGAATTTTTACCTACTATCACATATACTTCAAGCCCATCGAACGCTTTGCCATAGTTGAAATTAAATCTCTCCGTTGGATATCGAATCTGTTGAAAACTTGTTTTGAGCTGCATTTGTATAAGCAATGTTAGAATTAGTCTTGGGAAAACCTTTTCGTTGAGGAATGAAAATAAATTTGTCGTAGGCGTAGGTAAATTACTAACTGTAATACTATGATAAATATTTTGAAAAATACTTGTTGGTGCATTACATTCACGAGTGCATGAAGCAGTAATTAGAATTATTGACGATTGAAACGTATTTCTGCTTGAAATGCGCTCTTTTTGAAAAAGCCTTGCATCTCAACCGCTCATTTAAATTTTTAGGTCTCATTTATTTGAGATATTGAAATATTTATGTGTTGTTTAGAAATATTTTCATCACGCTTTGGGGAAACGGAATTTAATTTAGCAAATGAGCAGCTGGAAAAGGTCAAAGGATTGTAATAACCGTCGAACCGTATCGCTTAAAAATGTATATGAAAATTTTGGGGTGTAGTCCTATCGTAATAATTAACATTTCTTAACAAGTTAAGGTTTAAAAGGGATTTCTGGGTGTCCATTTATATGAGCAGAGAAACTTCAGGAGATGTTCTTTATAGATAAGCCGAAGTGAGCGTTCCTTTCCTTCTGACATTATGCTAAATATAGCCACAAATATCTTCCTTGAATTGCTCGGTCCAGTGCCTCTACTGATTTGGGACCTCATTTTCGGAGATTCTTGCAATTAAGGAGGCGGAATTAACTTGAAGGAGAAGCAAAATGGATGAATGAATTCCTTTAGGAAATGGAGAAGAGCTTAAAACGTTAAACTAATATCAGTTAAACATTTTGATGCTCCTCTCACCTGAATTTATCTTTTATTCATTATCACATCCAACGTCGGCTGAAAAGAACCTAGTGAAATAAATAATTTGAATGGCAATTTAACTGAGACCACCTCAAGAGATCACGGCGATTTATTGGTATTGCTTTTGGGACCTCGCTCCTAACTATGAAATACTAATAAATGTAGTACTTTACGTAGCTGTGCGACAGTTCTTAAGCATTGGCCCTTTTTTCACCCAAATTCATGCTTCGCTCAAATAAGTTTACCGTGATGTACAAACGGGATAAAATGTTTGAAACATAAAAAGGAATTACCGGGTTACGATCTCCCCGAATTCGTTTTGTAAGGATGGAGTAGTCCATTGTATTAGAAATCCTGATTGGAATTCAGGTTATATGGTAATTGATTTTTTCAGTACTAAGTAGTATAAAAGTATAATTTATTACTTGATTTTCCCACTATCTGCCTTCTCATTATTTGTGGTAACCAGCCAGATTTTTTTCAATATTTTTATTTTTATCATAATTCCATGAGGACAGAATTCGTAGAATTATAAAAAAATTAAGCTATTGGGCGATCAGTAACAGGTGTTTATAGCTACTAGATTAGCTCGATGAAGGCTAATTTGTACCTTGCGTGACATTATCTTACCTTATTGGTGCAACCACAATGTTCTGTTTGCTGCTAGGGATAATTTTAAGTTCGGATACAGGTTGACTTGGCTGTTCGTCGAGGTGTTCAGGTACGAATTAAATACATTCCTTTGCGAAGCAGGCGAAATTACGTCGCTTAGTTCCAAAAATTGCTCATCATGCGTTCCAAAGGAAATGGTATTGCATTAGAAAGGAATGGCTATCAGGTCCCCAACCCACGCTCTCATCGCCAGTTGAGAAAGAATTTTCTCATGTTGTGGGTCTGACTGTTATTGTCCATCCTCCGGGTGCGGAAGATATTTATCCTCAATCCTTTCGTGTTCTGGCATGAGTGTCGACTGCTGAAACGTGATTTGCATAAGCGGTGAAGTTATGGAGTTCTTTCAGTGGGCCCTATTTCCAGCAGTCGTACAGCTTAAATGAACTTATCAACGGCACACAGTTCTTTTTACATTTCACTTGACCAAGATGTATAACTAGTAATTGAAAGAGTGCATCGATAAAGCGCAAAGAATGAGCTATAGCGCTAAATGCATTTTTCATCACATACTCTTGCCATGTGTGTATATAATACTTGCCTTACTCAAATTAAAAATTACGTTTCCCTCAGAAAGAGAGCGGGGGTGAGGTGGCTGTTTCTGCGCACTTTTGTAATCGATTTATTGACAGATGCTTCGCATAACCCCAATTTGAAACCTCGTGCAGAAAAATAATCATCTAAAATGTAGTGGACGATTTCTGTTTTAACATAAGTTCCATATTTCGCTCAAATATTTAACATTATTATTTTTCCCTCAAGAAGTTTTTAGTTACATATGGTTTAACATTCTTCTATTGCAGTATTCCTCTCTATCCAAAGCAGTGATATATATGTAAAGTGTTGCGTTTTAAGTGGTGAAGTATAGTCTGCTTCATCCATGATCGGTCTCCCTCTACATTGATTAGAATAAGTATGATAGGAAAGCTTTCCAATGATGAAGATAGTATGATACCATAAATGATTGATAAACAAAATAGTGCGAAAAAATAAACTAATGACCGGCCGTTGATGAAGTTGAGAATAAAAAGAAGCTGATTCTGACTAATTTTTTGCCAGACAATAATGTAATTCACAGGATTGCAATACTAAAATGTGTGTACTCTAGCTCTGCATTTTTCCCTTGTCCTCAATTTCCCCATGTTCTTCTTGTTTTATTCATATTTACCCGACCGATTAATTACTTTCTAATCCGGCCTCCTTCACCGACGTCCAAAAGAGAGGAAAAACGGAAGAGTATGCCCAATGGAGAATTACAGTAAACCTTCTAAATCTGGTGTATCGTAATACGATTTAGCCCTTTCTCGGCGAATTCTATTTATAAATCCGTTTTAGGATACGCACCCAGGAAGAATTTCTGGGACTGACACTTAAATGGAACGAGCGGTAAAGGAATACGTCGAACAAAATATGTGGAACAAGTAAAGAAAGATGTGAAAGAGAAGAAATATGCAGAGGTGGAAAGACTAGCTGATAGGAGAATTGAGTGGAGACTGCGTTAAACCATCTTGGCATTGCTGACCAGTGATTCTGATGATGTGGAGTTAAGTATCCAATTATTTCATCACGACCGAATTCAATTTTTAAATTGATTAAATTAAATATTTTTATAAATTTCACATTTTATTTGAATTTTATAATTAATTGCTGCGGAAGACGTTTTAACGGAACGTAAGGTTAAAAATCCAATGATATGATTATGCCCAAATTTAGTTTTTAATTGATTAAATTCAAATTTCAATTCAAAGTTATTTAATCGACGCTCAAATTAATTCCTTAAAAGATCCGTAAGAAGAGATAATACTGTTCCCGTAAAAAGTCCCCATTGCTAACAGGAGATATCTCGCGTTTTTTTTAATCGAATGCCTCTACTGCTAGTTATAGCTGAGAAACGTTGCTCAACGCGCTGGAGATGTTAATCATATAGCTCGTAGTCGGTTCCTTTGTTTTATTTACTTCAGAGGGCTTTTGGGCTATTTATCTCCCTTAAAGTGTCATCTCTAGCGTCGAGATATCGGCACTAGGAGAAAATACGACCGCTTCCTTCGAAAATACTTCCTTATCGAGTTTCCGATGGTGGGAAGACATCTGTTTTCGAAATGTTTTCCCGCGATTGTATATTATTTTTCTTGAGTATTTTAATGCTTTCCCACATTTTTTACGCTTCTACATCATTTGAAGATCTTGAAGCAGTCTATCGTCCAGAAGTGTGAAGAAATACGGCCGAAATGAAGATTAATTTTATTTGTTTCGATCCATTGCGTGTAAATAATTTTTCAATCGCATCAAAAAGCGTTTGCTTGTAGTACCCTGGCTGTTTGTGAGTAAAACGCGTTTTTTCCCTCTAAAATTCATCAAAAAAGGTTGGTGCGTATATGCGTATGATTGCATGTTTTTTATCGAGAAGATTAATGAACTTGTCCGATGCATTTTATGAATGGACTCACTTTTTGCATGGTTTGACGCCTTTTCCCGCAACTCTGCCAGTTCATACAATTTTTTTAAACTATATGACAAAACACCGTATCTTTCTCCGTTGCTGAGGTTATAATTCAATAGTGAAATTGTTCGATTTGGCCGACATTAAAAGTGTTCCAATCGGTCTGAAAATTGGTAAATCTCGACTTACCACGTGGTCTAGATTAGAGAAATGATATTTTTTGAAATCGTGAGAGAAGTTCAATATGCAGCATATTTTTTTCTGAATCACGGGTTGCCTTATTCAACATTCAAATACAGCATGTTATTACCCAATCTTTAAGACACACGAAGATATATTATTCAGCGTAATTTCCATTCAATAGTATATCTTGACGCCACCTTGAAGGAAGCAATTGTATGGCTGGAAGGTACCATTCCACTGGTCGATGCTGGAGCCAACGTCATAATGCATCAATAACTTCTTCATCATCGCCTTTGCGGCAAAGATGAAACACGTGTTGCCCAACGACTCACCGTGCTTTTATCCACTGCCGGATCACTGCAGACATGCTGAAAGTGCCTATTATGAGTATCTGAGATACCCTGGTTTTCCGTCAAAAGAAACCCAATCAAGCCAAATCATCAAAGCATTGACCGTTGTTTGGAACGTGTAGCGCGGTGACCAATCAGTAATGAATGCAAGTATACGAGACAAAGATGGATTGTTTGAAAATGCGCCAACGAGAAATAGCAAGTTTTTTCAACCAAAATTGGCTGTGAAAAAAATGTGTTGGATTACTTACTGGATTTTCCCGGTGCTCAACAGCAGGTGACCAACACACCAGGAAATAATGTGCTGTAAAAAAAATCAATTTTATATATACAGAAATATGAAAATTCTGATATAATGCCATTTCAATTCTCAATCTATTTGTTCGAACATCCTTTAATTTTTCTCTTGCATCGTGCGAGACTTAAGATAAAGGTGGGTGGGGAAAAAGTTGAGCAGGTTGAGCTGTTCAACTATTTAGGCAGCACGTTAGCGGAAAACGGGTACGGTCGTAAGAACATCAGCAATGGAATTACATTAGCAAAGCAGGCGTTCATGAACAGGAAGGAGCTTCTGAGAGGTTCGCTAAGTAAGAATTTAAAGAAAATTCTTGTGAACATTCTGTTCTGGAGTGTAGCGCTTAACGTTGCAGAAACGGGGACACATAGGAAGGAGGACGAGATAAGATGGGGGCATTCGAGATGTGGGCGTGGCGAAGAATGGAGAAGGAGAAGTGGACGGAGAGGAGGAGGAACGACGAAGTGCTAGACATGGTGGGTGAGGAGAGGCAGCTTTTAGATGAGATACGGAGGAGACAGAAGCTATGGATGGAGCGAGTACTTAGCGGGGAGAGGAAGTTTAATGTTTATAGCAATGTTAGAGAGGAGAATGTTAGATAAATGAGGGAGAGGTAGGAAAATAATAGCTTCTTTAGGTATAATGGATGGGAGTAGGCCTTATTAGGAAGAGAGAAGTGCTTGATGGATGGGGAGGCTCCCAGAATTCTTCTTGAGCACTCCATGGAAACCGACCTTAATCGGTAGAATACTTTAATTATAAAAATATTAATAGATACAATCGTAATTCATTGTCTGATTGTATAATTTGATCAGTCATTGTTAAGTTAGAGAGGGGTTGGTCGAGTTTCATTGCCGAAGTTATCACATGCTCGTAGTTTCGAAGAAAAGGGATCATTTCGTTTATCTTTCCTTGTTCGTTAAAGTCAACATAGAGTTCATTGAAAAAGATAATGAGAATTCCGAAGCTAAGATTTTACGTTTGCTTTCTTTTCACTTTCTCTCCGAGAGTGTCGTCCTGTTAAATCAAATTAGAAATTGTGAATGAGACGTGGTGGCTTTATTTTAGTCTCATCCGATGATTGATGATGATTGCTGTGTATCTGAATTAACTGAGATATAATTGTTCTTTGATGTTATTTTAAGGTTTTCCTTTTCAACATACCCTTTTGAGTCCCTTTTCTTGTCCTTCCACCTTCTTATGACAGGTTGGTCATTGATTATATTCATCAATTCGTCTTGGTGCACCTAAATTATATCGTAAAATGTAATTCGCGTGGTAGCACCTCGAGATATTTATCGCCATTTACTGCGCATACTTCGTCATGTATAGAAATGTAAAGCATTTTGAGTATGTTGAGGATTTACTAGTAAAATGTGGTCTTTTTGGGCAATCGTGAACAGAATGTTTCCCTATGGGACGGCTGTGATTTTGCTGAAACTAATCGTCACTATTGCTCCTTGTGCTATTTTAATCTTGATTTAAAACCCTGATATATAGAACTTCATTGAAGCTAGTTACGAGCATTGCTTGGTAAACATAGTATGCGATCGGTCTTCATTGCGTTATATCTGACTGGTATTTGGAAGATCCACGTTCTAGTTTCAGATGAGGCGAATGAATTTTTCATGTCAGATTCCTTCCTTGTAAAAAAATCTGTTACCTCTCATATCTTTTATTTTCATACTAATAACAGTACCCTGAGTATTGAAGGGTTGAGGAGAATGATTTCGTGGGAGCTCCAGTTCGGCATTTTGTAAAACATTATATCATATCATATTGCATCCTACGTGGCTGAAGTGATTTATGAATTGCTATAGGGTATTGAAAGAAAAAAGGCAACTGAATAGAGCGATTCCAAAATGATGTATACCTACCAATGCTCAAGTTTATCGTGGCGTATAGCGATAAGTGTGCATACACTTCTTGAAACGCAGTAAAGGAGAAATATTCCTTCGCAGAGGAATTTCAAGAACGGTATGGAGTGGTCGTAGGCGTGGATTCGGTAGATATTTTTTCGAATAAGCAGTACACTTTTTTATGCTTTCAAAGAACTTTCGTTTCCAATTTTCCATCTTTGCCCAAACTCTAAAATAATTCTTGAGATGCTCATACATGCAGGCGTTCTCATCTCGAAATGTATGGGCCTAATGGAAAACTGGGAGAGACTTTTCTTGGCCCCTTTGAATTCTTTATTCCATCTTCACTCCCACGGCGAAAAGGATGTGTTCTCCATTACTTGATACTGCGTTGTGCCAGGCGAAAGAGAGAAAATTTATTATTACTACGTCGGGTACATATTACTGCTCGTGGGAGGGATACCAGAAACGAGTAGTGGTGGTCTTTGAAAAATGAGCACCTTTAGAAGTTCTCCGTATCAAAAATTCGTGTACCGAAACTCCATTGAAGATCAAGGAATGCATATTTAGGTGATGGCCCACGCCGGTTACGCTGGATAAGGTTGCATGCTTTTAGAAACGTGACTTTGCACGCGTTTGGAGCTGTGGAGAGAGATATGAATCGCTGTGGAGGATTCATGCAAGAGACGTGCAAGGCAGTCATATTTTCATTCAAATTATGATGCATGCTGAATTCCGGCGTCATCGTCTTTTCTCTGTACATATAGTATTAATAATTTGTGAAACCACAACGGCAGTAAATGTGATAGTCTTCAGTAAAGTGTAATTTTACTTATGTATGAATGTTTCTGCAGAATCTGTATTTTTTATGATGGTAAATGTATATCACATTTGAATCGCGCATCAAATAGCAAGCAGATTCAAATTCATTTTTCAAAGTGCAAAGGATTATAGTCACAGAATCTGGAGCAGATGGTTTTATTTGCATATCTAGAATAGTTATGCTAGGTTTACTAAGTGCTGCTTCAAGACTCTTTCCAATTGTATCATACTCTTAAATGATTACGGAAGGTATTTTTTTTAAGTCATGGTGAATGATGTATTTAGGTTGCGAAGTTATGACGTCATAATCATTACAATGATTGTAACTTTACTAATATGCACTTAACCAGTTTCACGAATTTTGTCTTAGTTATCTCACTACCATAACTATGTAATGTGTATGGGTAAGGTTGCCGAAATTACACCGTTTCCTAAATTGGACCGTAGTTGTATTTCCCCTACAATTTTACGAATTGTTTTAGTTGGCTGCACTAGGTGGTGACCCCATCAAGGGAGCATCACTGGACGGCCAGAAAGTTGGAAGTAATTTCTCCGTTGTGGATAGTCTTTAGTGTGATTTCTATTGTTTACAAAAAATAAATCAATGAAAATTTTTCATATAATTACGAGCTCTTCATTGGTTTTCTTAGTTTTCTCGCTTCATTTTATTCATTTACTCATCTTACCGTTGGTTTAATATTCTCATTTGTCCGATAATTTTTGACAAACTGACCATTCGAATCAAAACGAAATAAGCCCTTCAATGAATTAGAACCGACTGTATGTATGTACTAATAG
Source organism: Ischnura elegans (assembly GCF_921293095.1). Classification (NCBI taxonomy): domain Eukaryota; kingdom Metazoa; phylum Arthropoda; class Insecta; order Odonata; family Coenagrionidae; genus Ischnura; species Ischnura elegans. The sequence goes on from NC_060250.1 coordinate 70,698,996, forward strand.
GTGTCGTCGTCAACTTTGCGTACAATAAACTCTTACAATTTGCTTTTTCCTATTCCTTAGTAACGATATCGAACGTATAAGTGACGACAACTTAATAATTGTGAGCGAAAAAGCCACGGAGGAAAAATCATTCGCCTTGACCGGGATATGTACCCGACGTAGCAATAATAAATTTTCGCTCTTTCGCCTTGCACAACGCAGTATCAAGTAAAAGAGAACACATCCTTTTTTCACAACACACATTTTTCGCACAATTTGTGCATTGCGGGTGACTCCGTAAAAGTTATCGACGTGGCTAGTCCCGGTATACTCGATTAATAATTGTGGTTGGAACGACCATACTTTCTGCAATAATTCAACCGTTCATCCGAAAACAAATTACCATAATGTATGTGAAACCAGTGTTGAATCCTTTATTATATCGACGAAATGCTGCGAAAACTCCTAATACACTTCCCATACATTACACTTTTTCCTCACCCAAAAATATCGAGGTTTTTTCCCCCACATTTTGAGGCATCAGAGTTGACGTTACTGACGGCGGTGATATATTGACGGGCGTGGGTTCAATTTCTCCTCTCGAGTGAATAATTTATTTTTTTATTCCCAGAAACGGGTAGGAACCACCAGTTTATTGTAAATGGTGAGGAAACGATATTCGTGGTGTCCCCTTCTCGGATGTAAGCACCCTAGCGCTCCCTTTTGTAGTCTCAAAACCTTCAAGAGCCTTTATTATCCATCATATTTCCCTCATGACGCCAAAATTTTATGAAAGAGTTATGTCGTAAATGTGTTCGTTGACACTTAACGGTGAGATGCCTTCTTGCAGGTGGGATTAAGGCTCTCATGATGTATGATTATTTAAGGCTGCATAAAGTAGTTTATATATTATACGCCTTTAAGTAATCAATTAGAACGAATTACCACATTTTAAAGTTTTCTTGGATGCTAAATACTCGCTAGATAGGCAAAGTCATTCCTTCACACAGATGGGAGTAAATGTGGGGGAAGTTCTCTCCAAATTCTTCGTGATAGCTTTGTACAAGATATGACTTCAAATTTCCAGGAGTTAAGGTAGGTAACATGTGGCAGAGGTGATAAAAGCGTGTAAAGAGAAGTCTCATTAATGTGGGGGTGAGTGCAGCAAATGCATATAATTTGATAAATGTGTTCAATTAAGTCGGGTGCATTACTGGCAATCAAGGGTGTCTTACACCTTTGTTAAACTTTGAAGCCACTGGAGTCGTATATCATCTCATTAGCCCTTTTTATTAATTAGCTATGATCATAAATATCACTATGCAGTGGAAACCTCTGCAAAAGTTACTTTCTCCTTATATTTTCGTGAATCCTTCCAGAAAATTTTATCACAAGAAAAATTTCTTATATTTTAATGTTAATAATATGGAAATTGGTGTACATATGATAATGTGACCATTATGAACACATTCGAGTATTAAGGCGCAAATTGGCTTCAAGCGGATAAATTTATGGGAAGGAAGTCAACCAAATTCCAGTAAATTAAATAATTTGATATCAGTAGCCCCTTTTTCTGGATATTTATATATTCATACCTCATTTATATCTCCTTATTAGTATCATAAAATCTCACGACGATGCCGTTTTCTCTCCACTCTCCTCCGGAACGTGTTTTCGCTCATATATTTTCGCGTTATTCCTGATGCTTTAGCTTCGCGCGGCGGACCGCCCATCGAGAGCAGGAGAGTCAACGAATGGAAGAGTCATCTCTCGCACCAAGTACATCTCCGGGCGGCGTTGGTGCTGGCGCCCTCTTCCCACTGACTCCATCACTTCCACTCAAACACTTTCCGACTAACATACCCATGGGGACTGCATAGAGGAGGCCCAATTCCATTCCATTGAAGGCTAACATCTGTTGCCACTTCGGTCGCATTTTAATCGGTTTTCAAAAATGTCCGCGGCGCGGTGATGAGTGCAATGCAATCCACTTTATTACAATATTTTGCAGTATAATGTTTATTTTTGTATTATTTACGTAAAATTTCAGTGCTACGGAAAATCGCCGACTCTATTTAAATCTTAGATCACATTGGTTGCTTAGGATTAAGGATCATACGTTCTTCACAATTGTACTTTTTTCTTTTTGGTGCAGTGGAAGTTTCCTTCTTACAATGGCATTGAATAGCAACGAATTTGATAGATTACATCATCATGTGCATAAATTTCGGGCAATACTTCTAATTATGCCATATTTCTCCGCGAAACTCGGATCAATTTGTCCGTCAGCGACACAAGTGGCGACTTTTGTAAACCCATTTAAATGCGCGGTGGTTGACAACACATTTAGAGGCAGACTTGTGGATCCGCTTTTGTAGTATTTGTGAACATAGCGTTGGCCCCATCGTGACTCATCTCGTTTTCCCGACTAACCTCTGCCACCAAATTTTATCCTTATATTGCAAGCTTGATATCTCAGCCAAGTTTCGAACAAGTGCCTCATCTCCGAACTCGAGTGCCGAGGGAAATAATTCATGTTATTCTAACAGCTGGATCGTTGCGGCACGCGCAGGGATGCGCTAGGCATTGCTATAGTTTTCTCAGAAATTGTGAATCCGAATGAGTTTGATTTCACAGAACTAGTGATTGAAAATTAATTCAGAAACTTGCGAATTTAATGGCGATGGAACTATTCTGCAAATTTTCTCTGGGTGCTTTTACTCCTCATGAATTGATCCGTAGATATTGTATTCGAGTGTATGAATTCATAAGTGCTGACTCTTAGAACATTGCAAATAATATTGTGACTCCAGATATAGCTGGTGAAATTCTCGTCGCGTAAGAGTTAATAAAAAATTTGGTTTATCTTTTGGTGTGTACAGATTCCAGCCGCGGATCAGAATGTTAATGGTCGTTCTGAGAAGCGTGAGGGCATGAGTGAAATTAATTTGTGTCATCGCTCCCCTAACTTTCGCTCCTTAAAAATATCATTATTTACGTAAAATTTCAGTGCTACGAAAAATCGTCGATTCTATTCTAAATCTTAGATCATATTGGTTGCTTAGTATTAAGGATCATACGTTCTTCATAATTGTACTTTTTTATTTTTGGTGCAGTGGAAGTTTCCTTCATACAGTCAAAATTATTTTTCTTAGGGCTTGTTGATCAGTTGAAGACTGGTAATTAATACACCACCTTGTCTACCATACTTGATTTACTTAATTAAAATTCCTTTTAAAAATGAGGGAGGCCAAAAATAATTATTGTAATACGTAATTTGACCCTGCTTACGGGTTTAATGCTAATTAAAATCATACCTTATATTTCTTATGTGTTTATTGTTATTCAAGTACAAGAAGTATAATAAAAATATTCTGTGAGAGTTAAGAAGTCATTTTGGAACATGCATGACAATAAGCAGGATTAATTTTGGCAAAATAGTGAAGTACTCAACGTTTTTGTGGGCCGTTGTGATACCTTACGAATCTGTATCTATTAATTTACAGTCTACAAACCATACATCAAGAAATAGGATGAATTAAAAAAAAACTGTTTGGACTGAAATTCTCAGTTTATACCCTAGTAAGCCCGACGTTGTGAGGTTAAACAGGATTTACGAAGCGGAAAGAAACCTGTTCGAAGTTTCCTTGAATGCTTTGTTGCCTTGCCACACAAAGCCACTGTGAATGCCCAATTAAAATGATGAATGTTCTCCCGAGACTCACGCTTAGGTTGAGCAAGGCTAGCATCCTTTGACAAAAGGTAACCTTCTATTTTTTTTGCCATTGTCAAGCAGAATAATAGTTGCTCATTCTCGCGTCGTATTCTGAATTCGAGAGACTTGTATGGCGCGTGAGACACCGCCCTGACCGAATGGAGGAATTGTGCTGAATTGTCAAAACAGATACATCACGCGCGACGAGACTATGAATCCCGCCATATTTCTCGCCCTCGTCTCGCGGATCTCAAAGATGTTCCCTCTCGGAGCACGCAATTAATCCAACCGATCACTTTTGCGGGGCGCCCTCCTTACTTACTTCACCGCACGGTAATCCCTTAAAATATACCTTGCGTAACCCATCACAGGCGGTTTCCTCAGGTAATCTCTCCGTTGGGTACTTCGGAGAACCTCTTTGTCTCACGAGGAATCGTGTTTTCATCTCGAGAGAGATTATGGAAAAGAAAAATATAAATCAGGCGTCTTCTCGTAATGCTATCCAGCTATTTATTTCACGGCCACTTTCACGAGTGGCCTTTGAATTTCTTTAACGTTGAGAGAGACACGTCGCTTTGCACTTTCGCCTTTGTTTTTATTTTTCCTACCGACTCGGCGCGCCGAGGCGTGTGTTTCCTCCTTCCCGGCATGCAAATTAGGCGTCATTTAACACGCGGGTTCCTCCACCGTCGACATCATCTTGCTCATTCGCAAAAGACGGAAAATCCGCACATCCAACACCCCGACAGCACATTTCCATGCGGGTCCAGTCTGAGGCATGGGGGTCTTGCCAGTCAACTCAGCAATTCGCTAGTGAGGTGAGCTGAGAAATGTCGCATAAATTCTAGACGAGGAGCGAATCGAATATTGAGAGTAAAAATATTACCATGCAATACAGGCTCTGGCCTACATATAATTTTTGGCGGCCGAAGCGTTTTAATTTTCTGCAGTTTTCGTCAAGACGCTCAAGAAGTCCGCGATTTTCTCTTCCCACGTCCTCCCTATTCTGATGCTGAATTAATAGGGTGGTGTCCTATTATTTTTTTATTGCCTAAATCGAAAGATTATTACTCCTGGAGTGCGAGTTTCACGCTCTTAGATTTTCGATTGACGATATCTATTTTTCGCGATTAAATGAAAAGTGAAAAATTTCAAGCGCGCAAAAACGCGACGGCTAAGTAGGAATGATGGGAAAAGTCCGTATGACGTATTTCTGGTTCCAGCTGTCGGCGTGTGAGGTGACTTTAGGGCGAGGCTTGAGCGCTGATACGACGCAGGCTGCTAGCAGGTAGCGCTTGGCTTAAATAAGAATTATTATTCCCCTATCAAACGAAGAAAACTTTCCAAACTTAGGTATTTTTAATGTGTGATTATTATGAGATGTTTCCCTGAGCTCTGTACCTCATGCATGCATTGGTAATCTCAGACGGTGTAAAACTCCTATCTACTCGAAATAGGAACTAGGTCCCTGTGACGTCACGTGGAATGGCATCGCATGGACGCCAATCTGGCCTTTTTCAAATGAGGTTAAAATTGACCGTGGCCATTCGTCTAAACTGGGATTTGTACAACCAAATAATTTGTATATTAAGAATACACTAATGGTGGGTAAGGAATCGCAATCAACGCATTTCGTTTTCTTTGATTAAGGAAACTACCCTATTGATAATGGGCGTGCTCCTACATGTACTTTCCGTGCGTGCATTTTCCGAAATCCATAGAAAATGACTCATGATTATGATTTAAGCTAATCTCTTAAGATATTTTTTAATGATAATAACAATTAATAGTTGCGATATGGGTTGTACGAAGTTTATGTGGTATCCTATTTCGTGAATTTAGACATCACCCTGTACTGGAAGGGGAACGTCCGCTACGTGGCCAAAAACGAAGAATATCTATCGATAGTTTTTCTTCAGACTTGGGAATTGAGACCAGATGGTGCCTCCAAAGAGAATAGGGGATAGATGGAGGATTCAGAACTGAATTGGATGCCGGAAAAGTTGAGAAAGAAAAGGACATTTCTAAGGAAGACATTGATAACCGGAAATCCAGTGGGGATGTTGGGAGATCCGCAGGAAAATTGGCCTAAGAGAAATTGCGGACCAGCTGGATACGACAAAATCGAGTGGAAAATAACACCTGCCTCTTACAAAAAGATGAGTTGATGTGTGTGCCAACCATTTGCATGGAAGTGCTTCGATTTATTTGTTATACTAAGTTAAAAAATATGCAGAAACCATCGAAAAATTAGTTATTGACGTCTTTGATGGATCAGGATGTGTCGATAAGTGTTTGTTAAGTGTTTGAGGTTTCAATGCATCCGCCCGAGTGAAAGTGTGAGTTTCAAATCCCGAGCCGATAAAAGTTTCCGTTGAAACATTTTTTTTCAAATTGAAATACCAATGCAAATTAAACTAGTCAGGTAAACCTATGATTGCCAATCCATTTACCTGTTTACAGTCCCCTGCTCTTATTCCGGTTCTTTAGCCGCTAGCTAGAGTTAGCTAAAGCTATCGTCAACTAGCGTTAACATTATGGAATTATCACCGTTGTTGCAGTTGTTAATATCTTCGGTATCTTGGGTCGGGCTAAAGAAGAACAGGAAGATATGCTTCTCACTGATTATAGCATATCCAAGTAGTACCAGGTGCTGTATGAGATGAAGTCTATTGAGTCCCAAAAAGAGAGCAATCAGAGCTAAAGAACCTCTTCTCCTCTCCTTCATCTCTGTCTTCTATCTTTCGTTTCATTTGTTTTCCTTCCGGGGTGAGGAACGTGATGAGTAGTTTGTTGGACTCGTGAGCAAGGAGCAAAAGCGATGAATAGGCCGGATAGGGTGCTTCGGCTTTTGGTTGAAGGGTTCAGGAGAATCGCAAGTGGATTGGTGCTGATGAGCTTAAGAGTTGGAAGATTGTAAAGAATGTTGCATTCGCTCGATATGAGTTGGGAGGAGAGATTGCTAGACTGAGAGTTCACCACGAGTCGAGTGAATCAGGAAGTAGTTAGTATCATCGACTGTGGTGAATTCTGGTGCGGTTTTTAAAATCTTTATCGGGAAGAATGAATTATTAAACCTCTCCTTTCCCTAATCCATGCTCTTGAGTCTGTATTCATCGTCTAATCTATGGTTATACTTAATATCTCTCAAAATGTCCTTGAAAAAGTCTGCAAATAATTCGCTCTGAAAATTGAAAATAAAATATTAGTTCATAGATTTTTTCATTGATTTAAATTACTGTCAGAGATTCGCCATGTCATAATTGTTGAATTAGATTCGTAACGCTAATTAAATTATGGCTTCTACCTTTAAGACCATGATCTCTAATATGGAGTCCTTTCTCTCGGTGCTTGAATTCACTAGCAAAGAATGTTGAACAGTCACGATGTAGGTTGAACGAAGTTGATATGGTTTCCTGTTTCCTGACTATACACACCGTGCTGGATGGAGAATGCCGATCGTTTTCTCACAAACCAAGAATGACTATCGATAGTTCTTCATCAAATTTGGGTAACATCTACCATATTCTCTAATATGGAGTCTCATACTACTTTCTCTCGGTGCTTTCCCAAGCAGCATTAATTTTGTATTCTTTTAAATTCTTTACAGACCACATTATTTGAAATGGGACATTTATTTTCAAATGTAAATATGTTTTTAGCTTGGAAAACAAATTCGCCCAGTCACTTGGTTACGATCGCGGATGAATCATTTGAATGCCGTCGGGAGCAGGGTGAGATGATGCCCGAGGGAGTTGGAGGGTCTTAAAGGAAAAATATTTTTGCACGAGCAAGCGAGAGCACGTGAGGTGAGGGCTTGTATGGCACTCGTTAGTAGATGTAAGCGTTTGACCTCGAAGGTCGCCGAGTTCACGGTCACGAGCGAGTCACTCGGCGATCCTGCCTTCACTTCCTGCTGCCCTCCTGCTGGGTAAGTTCAAGAAGCAGGCAAGATTCGCCTGTGACGAAGGTATATAAGCACATAAAAGCAAATGGGAGATCTACCAACGGAGTAGATTGTGCAGTATTCTTAGAAAACTCCCATAAAATCTCCCTGTGTATCGACGCCAGCTCGTCTCGAATAGAGGTTTCCCCTGAGATTTGTTTGGTTTAATCCATGTAAAATCCATTCAATTTTGCTTGGCATCGCACTCATATTCTTTAGCAGTCAAAATTTATTTGTAAAGGCTTGAAAGAGCTAGAGAAAGTAAAAAATCACTTCGTAATGATCAACCGTAGCAGTGGGTAAAGTGCGCGCACTTACGAAAGAAAAATCCATAGGGAAAGGAATCATTGTTTTTTTTAAGGATCTTCGCGAATTTTCATGGTAAGCTTTGACCGAGTAAAAAATGTGCTACATTATGGAGAAAAATATTCTTCGGAATTGCGTAACGTTTTTCTCTGAAAGATCGTCAAGTATCCATGGGGGAGATGGACGCCTTGATGGTAGGAGGTTTTGCCGCGATTGCTAGATTCAAAACAGATTATTTACTCAAACTCTCTGTAACATCGCTAAAAACACTGCTTTCATATGCAACATTAAAAAAAAAGTTGAACTACCTATCTAGTCCAACGATATATTCTTTAGGTAACTTTAGGTCTTTAGGTAACTAGTTCTGCAGCTGTTTAAGACCACTGATGGCAACATTTTTTTAAAATTTCACCAAAACTCAACTGCATATTCTCACGTGAGTAACGCATTATATCCTAGGTGACAATGAAATGGGAAAATTGATCATAAAGTAGTGTGGAAAGAAGTGGTGTTGTAGTATTCCCACGTTTTATTTTTACCGCCTCCCTCGCGTAGCTCACGACACACCGTAGGTATATCAGCTCATGGTCAAACGCATATATATTTTGGTTGTAGCCTGTAGTATAGGTCTACAACGCTTAGGAAAGAGTGGTAAAAATAGTATGCTTTTACCTTTATTTCGTTGAAAGCGTTGCCATGGTTTTTTTCGCTTCGTAAATGAAATTTTGGTGAAATATATTTTGGTTGCCTAACTTTTTTTAACAGCAGTTGATAGGGTGTATTGAGATGAACCTTGAAATTCTCATATAAACTAAAGTTATTCCGGGGATCAGGTTGGTGTGGTGGCTAAGGTGTTGGCTTTCAATCCCGTGGTCCTGGGTTGAAATCCCTGCATTGGCATAGATTTTCTGAAACACCCCGATCCCTAATCGCGTTATTTGTGGAGGCCATTTCAAGTAAAGCACTCCGTCCGTCAGATTGGACGTTTAATTGCGGTCCCTTAGGGCCAAGGCGCCTCACGTTAAAATTAGGCTAATACCGGCGCCAGGTTTCCCCAATATTTCTTACTCTACCAATCTCTCATGGTTAAAATGACCTCAGCCTTCTGCCGCTTACTTCAAATACCATACCATATATTTATTCCGTTTCTCGTTAGAATTTCCTTGAACCTCTTAGAACAATTTAATGGGATCATGGTTTGATTCCCAGTGCCGTACTTGTTAGGCCTCAAATAATTTTAGCGACTGACACGACGTAAGTATACCACCGGGAAAAATATGTCATAGAGTGCTATGCACAAAAATATTCGAAATTCATCGAAGTAGAGCCTGCGAAAGTTCCGAGGATCCGTAACATCATTTCCTCGCAGAATATTCAGGGAGGCCAATAAAAATGATTTATCCTACGTATGCATAGTTCAGGAATTCCACTCGAGGTCGCTCCATAGTTCGATATGAATTGCCTTTGTAGTGGGAGCCTTGAGTGAAACCCGGCTAGCGCCGACGCGACGTAGCTGTTATAGCAGCTTTCTTTGTTCCGGATATTTCTTTTTTAAGAATTGGGCGTAGCCGCGAGAGCCTCTGGGTCGGGTTGGTGTAATGGGTAGAATGTTGGCTTTCCATTCTATGGGCTCGGGTTTAAGTCTCGGCGGTAGCAGAGAACTTTCAGAGACTGCCCGATCCCTGCTTTAAAGATATGCGGAGGACATTTCAAGCGCAACACTCCGTCCGTCGGATGTGACGTTAATCCGTGGTCCCCTTTCGCCTTCGGCCCCTTCGGCCTTTCGCTAAGCGCAGGCCAATGACGACGAAGGGTTTCACTCCACCCTTCCTTCCATACCCTTCCCACATGGCGCAAATGTCCTCTGCTGTCGGTCGCCTACTCCAAATACCACAGTAACATTCGAGAGACTTGGAGCGGGAAGTGTTCCATCTTGCAACTAACTCAGCCCCAACTATACGGCGGCATTTTTAATCGTTTTTTTCATGGCGTATCGCCGTCTAAGTTTTCCGCTCACAGACTGGCGCAACACTATATTTTATCTGATCGTCTGCTGGATCGTCTTTTATTTTGTCCACGCTCGACTCATCCGTGGCTCCTCATTTGAAAGGTTTCCGGAGAGAGGAAGTGTTTACGTTTTGGGTAACACGCCCACCACGCCGTGTCTTCTTCCTCCATGCCGATGGATAGATTCGCCTCGAGATTATTTCTTTTTTTTTGTAAAGAGGCCACGAAATGCCTTTCCCGAGAAAGCTGTATTCCTCCTGAAGATGGAGCCTGCGTCTCATCCCTTGTGCTCCCGGAATAAAAAAAATAGATCGGAGTGCGTTCGAGTCCTCCTCTTCATTAGTTCCCCATCCCTTTTTCGTCGTAGCGAGAAGCTCTACGCTACCCTTTCATTTTCACTCGATAAAAGAATGCCCGAAATACATCTTATTCTTGGGAGTCCTCAATTTTTATTGAGGTGATTCTGTGCTCTCTCTCCTTCCAGCTGTAGTTGACGGATATTTTCTGGCTTTTCTTTTTCCGCAAACATTTTTATTATTGCCTCCCCAAACCGTTTTGTGATAGTGCTTTATAATAAAATTATTGCTCCATTTCATTCAATCATATCGAACAGTTTGACCTTATTTTTTAATATCTTTGCTCTAAAGAAAATGCTTAACATCCATAACTTCTCTCGTTGTAATACATTCGCTCTAAGGTTACCTAACTACAGGAAAGTGTGATTACTTTTTTTAAATGATAAAATAAATCACTTCAAACTCCTCCCATCAATGCTCCCATAACCGATTTTTTTTAATAATTCAATTATTTCCCCAGGTTCATCAGTTCTTTGATCACCTTGACCTGATTTTGTTTTTTTTTTATAAAAATGCGTAACATCATGTGTGACACAGTAACTTTTCTTGTAGTAACTTTCTTGTATTCGATCACAGATCATAACAAGAATGTGTGATTACTCATTAAATTATAGGCATAAAAAATAAATTTAAACACTTAGGTATTTAGGAATCAGTTGTCTTTTCTTCACTTATGTATTTAGGTATTGCAAGATCAAAAATTAAATATTCGCATATACCCTAATTGGTTATCAATTTCAATTTACTCAGCCACGTTAAAGGGAATGTACCTATGCCAATGGGTTTTACCTTGCGGTTATTAAGTGTATAAATTTTATTCAGGTGCGAAGCTTTCGCTTTTTTCTTAATTTACATACAAAATGCAGGCTCAGCCTCTGGTATGCATCTAGTTTGTATCCAAATGGTGCATCCAGTGCGTTTGATGAGGGTGTAAAAGACAACTTCATTGTTAAATAGATGTGTTTAGGGACTTTACAGATGCAGCAATGATGAAAAATACCAGTAAATGAGTACTATGAGCGCATCTTTATTGAATCAGTTTATAGTAATAATAATATTTACCTAAATGGATTATAGGAGAGGGTTTTGATTTAGGATATTGGTATTGATGACTACTAACGACCATGAGGGAAGAATGTATATACTCCTCCGGGATGGAATCTATCTCTCTAGTTTTATGATCATGGTTCAATCTATCGAAGTGGATTGCTTCTTCCCATGGTGTTTTAGACGTCGTCAAAACCTATCTCGCATAATATGGAAGAAAGTGGTTATATTCTGTTAAAGGAGATAGTGAAAGATTTACAGTGACTCCAAGTCGGTGATGGCTACAAGCATTTTATCCACAATGACTGAGGTTTTAAGAAGTATCTCACTTCAATCCAAATTGTCTCTTGTTATTTAGTTTGAGGTGAATATATATTCTCATACAAAATCCAAATAATCGTATATTGTAACTACAGTGAAAGAATAGGAGATTATTATATCGGCGTTACTGCTATTAAATATTAAATTCATTGTAAGTATTTTCGTACCCCGCAAATCTATCCTTTTTTCTATTGCTACTTGCTTCATGATTCTCCAAACAAATTAATTCATTGTGCTTGCGGTTAAGTTTATAGAATTATTATTTGAAAATTCAAATAATGAATAAGGTGAATATTATATGAATACATAAATAATGATTGCCTATTGCTAGCCTTTTTGTTAATCAATTTGTGAAATGGGATAAAATTTGAATAAATTTCAAAAAGCTATACTTAAGAGTTTTCTCGTTCGTTTTTCTTCCCTGATGGTTCCTTTTTGATGATATTTTTTTGAGTTTAGGTATCCACACTTATCGAAATTTTAAACAATTATTCCGTGAATAAATTAAATATTTGTCTCAAAAATTCCAAATTTCAGTACAAGAGATACGAAGATAAAAATAGTTTACGAACGTTTAGTGACATGATACGAAGAAGATTATGCAGTGACTCTTTGAATATGGATGAACGAATGGTAACCGATATGAAAATACTTTTGAATATTCACTCATTCATATTTGAATAAGTTTGATGAATATGAAGCGATATTTTTTAATTTTAATTTTGCCATAAGTACTCTACAGTTGTTCTGGAGTTTAGTAACCTTTGACGATGGCAGCTATCTTTTATTTCTTTATAGCGTTTAATACACATGAAATTCTTTAATTTATTCATTAGAATACAAATTTGACTTCACGTTCGAGTTCCACATTCTCCTTCGTTGCCATGCGGGAGAATATCTGTCTTTTAAACGTTTTGCGAGACGTTATAGAATGAATGAATTAGTTGAGTGAGGAACAGAGTCTTGGGGTCATTCAAGCAACCAGATATCGGCAAGGATGTTCTCCTCTCCTGGTTATAAGGAAAAGAAGATGCTACATTAGCCCCACTCAGTAATCGCGAATGACGCTATGTAACGAAGTCGTATCGACAGAGAGCATTGAAAGATGATATGTCATTGGAGGCCTTATTTGTTTCTCATTTTTTCGAGTTTTCAATTTCAACATTTTAAAGTGTGCCATGAGGAGTAGGATCGATACTCTAAAACATCAGTTTTATTTTTTACATTAAGAGGTCGCTCTTGAGACCTAAATTAATTTTGTCAAATCGAAAAAAATTGCGTCATTTCTTGAGTTGAATTATTTAGTTACGGATGTACAGGGCCAAAATTCACTTCATGTTTTCATTCGAGAAACTGTTTTTTTCAGGAACATAGTTTTAGCGTGGAGTTCGCTCCCGTACTCCGCCCTAAACGCCGCAAAGGGTGCTCGCGGGCCGCAATCACAGTAAGTTGATTGGTCCTGTTCCTCTAATTGTGCCTCTATGACTCCCTCGGGACTCACCTAGCAAGAGTCTAGGGTGTAATCTCCTTTAGGCAACTTTGGAAAAAAGTAAAGTATTCGCATATACCCACAGCCATAAACAGCTTTAATTTGCTTATTTACGTATTAAAATCACTAGCACTTATAAGTTTGACTTTCAAATTAATGATCGAAACTATGTGACTTCCATGAGGGCTCATTTATTCTGACTGCATGAAAATCACAATGCTATTCAATGTATTATTGTATATGTGTCATTCTGTTGTAAAAATGTAGTTCTGGCCAAAAAATGTCTCTTTAACTTGAACTTGTGTTTGCCTCTCCGCCTTTTATAGCAATCGATTCAAGACAAATACCAGTGTCTAATACTTTATGAACGCCTGTTGAAAAAGAATTACCTTAAAAAGTGAAATTCACTGTTGCCACAAATAAAATTATGGTACGAAGCATGGTTTACTAATCAGTCGATCAAGACATGCCAAAATCGAGTTTTTTACTCCTATTAAAGCCGATAGAAGGGACGTTTTCCTTTCATTTACGTGTCGTGCCTTCAGGAGTAGGATTAATCGGCAAATATGAAACTAACGCTTGTGGTTTTATCTGTATTGAATCTGCATTTTCAACTGCATTTAAATATCTACACATTTGTAAAAGGCATTTTTAGTACTTTTCTCGCAATAGGTGTAAATGACCGCTCAAGTCAACCTGTCGAAAGCGGAGCCAAGTGAGACAAAATATTTCTACCTGGGCCGTTTTTATTCCTAGGGCTGCATGGAAGAGCTCTTGTCTATGATCTCGCGCCAGATGGTATTATCCTTCTCTTGCCTCAGCCGGTGTTACTCTGATCTCCAAGTGCCAGTGGCATGGTTTTTCCTCTAACTCGACGTGATAGAGAATCAAACAACATTGGATTACATCGCTTCCCAGTTATACAACAAAGATTCAGAATTTGTTTTGCGCCCGTGTCGAAGCTGATGCCATAAATTTTTGTGCTAGCTTTTGTTTCTCGAGTTCCTTTTTCAAGGTGACGTTTGCGAAGGGCGATAGTGAGCTTAACCCTTTATTGTAAATTTATCATCGACATTAATGGAAGTAGTATCTCATCTTATATTTGTAGTATAAAATGCATTTCGGCTTGGTACGTCAAATTATTAACGGCTGCACAAGTCAATAAATATCTTGGGTCAAACAGTTTTCTGCCATACTTTAGTATTCGCTCTTATAATTATTTTCAGGTTTGTGTTTACATATGATTTTAGCTATAAATTTATCATCGCTCTTCGTCGATAACCGACTAAATATGGTTCATTCCACTGATCATGCGACAATATTGAGCGCTGGTAGAAAATAAACAAATTAAGGCTCCCAAGAAGTTATTTAATTTCTTGAAATATCCTGATATTACCTTTCATATTTTCTTTCATCACGTCAATGTGCTCAAGGAAAATTTGGGAAGATTTATGTCAGCAATATTGGAAACAGTTCAATGTGTTAATATCATATGTGGCTTAACTGTTAAACCTTTTGTGTGCTCCTTGGTCGTAGAGTTTTTTGCGTCAACGAATCACAATACAAATAAGGATGCATTTCAAGCGCATCATAAAACTTTATATTAGCAACTTCCATTTCGGTTTTTTTGAGGTAAATTTGCTAGAACTCCTTTTATATTTTTGTATTATATCTTTCATAACGATCGATTTATTTTAAATGAATACCTCACCTCAAATGGTAGTTACGCAAATATCAGGCGCCTGAAAATCATGTAGCGTCAACTTGTCTGCTGATACTGCCTTCAAGGATTCTTCTTTCTATTCTTAGTACGTTCCTGCTCATCTGAAGTTGGATTTCGTAAATGACAGAAGTTGGTACTGTGGTTCTATGATATGTTGATGAGAAGCATCGAAAAAGCAACACATTGAACTCGTATGATCGAATGTAACGTGTTGACTGTTTTTTTCTACGCCCTCTTTCGGCTACTTCTCAAACAACTTTCAACGCATGGAAAAAAAGAGATTCCATTGAAAAAATACGACATCCTTTCTTTCCTCTTGGATTTTCCCTTATATTAAGAGAGAAAAAGTATGAAACATTGGTGAAAGCCATCGTAGAACTGTTCCAATCGATCTATAAGCCCTCCTTGGGTGAAGTTGGCCGCTCCTAAAGCGCATACGTCGATTTTTCGCTGCAATTTAGCGAGAAAGGTTGTGCGGTAGTTGAAGCAGGTGAAAGGCACGCATCGGCTACGTGTACCTTCCGCGCTCTTTGTTGGTAAAGGTTGGTCTTGTGGAAAGAGGCGGCGTTTAGGGTCGAATTTTATCTTGTAATGCTGTGATTTGAGGTAGAACACCGAAGGAGGGTTGGATGCCCGTCATGTACCGACATTGTCGATTGATTCGGGCGGCTACACCACCGCCTTATGACTTTTCAGTGTTTACTGTGGACGATGGAGTGCTTTGCCCTCTATTGTAAAAATATCATCAATATTTTATGGAAGTAGTATTTTATCAAATATTTGTAGTATGAGATGTTTTTCGTTTTGGTACATCAAAATGTAAACTGCTGCACAAGTCCATATCTTGGGTCAAATAATTCTCTATGATAGCCGCTCTCTGAATTTTTTCAAAGCTTGTGTTAAAAAAATGATTTTAGCTTGGAAAATTACCATCGCTGTTCGTTGATAACCAACGAGTATGGTTTATTCCGTCTGATGGTGGTTAAGCAAGCACGTCTTTAATGTCTCCTTGGTAACTTGAAACTTAAAAACTTTGAGTTCCCACTAAAAACTGATGCATGGCATGAGCTAGTAATGATGTAAGGATGGGCTAGTTTTAGAGCAGTACTTAATTGAAAGATCCGAGCCCGTCATTATAATCAAGTTCAATGACTTTTCGAGTTATGTTTCATCACTGTGCGTGTTTATCTATGCCAGTTTTTCCCCCAGATTTTGCTTTACCGTTTATTTTACCCTTCTTTGAACTATTATTTTTTCGCAGTTTTTTCACTCCATCCATCTTGTGTGGGCGTTTTCCTGCCGAGGATAATTAAAGTTAAGGAGGAAATTCTATATCCTTAGTTTCTTCTCCTGTTTGTTCACATCCTTTTACACTAATTGTTAGTAAATGTAACACTGTTCACTTTGGATTCTTTAAAAGTATACGTCTACGTCTCTTCTGTTTTTATTTGACTGCATTTAATTTCAAGAGTAACTTGACAATGTATTTAACTGCAATTATCTAATGTATGACGAAGAAGATAGGACTTTCTAGTCCCAATCTCACCCAATAACACTAGTTATTATTACCATTATTTAATACTTCTATTTATTATTATTTGCTGTTACCTCCCTATACTGTCCTAATTTGCCACACATCTGCAACATTTCTCTCTCTCTCCCTAAATTCACTCATTCAACTTCCCTTTCGCTTTAGCTGCTTTTCAGCACCACCTGCCATACCTTTCTTTACTTCTAGGAAATACTGATTATTCTGCCGTTGTCCTATACCGTTTAGGGTGGCACAATGAAATACTTCACGTTACGTTACGATGTAATGCAGTCAATTCGGTAGTTGCTTACTTGAGAACTATTATGTCACAATGCCATGCTGAAAATTGAGCTTGTCAAAGACTTTACTCGAGCCCGAAATGTGTTGCAGTTTCCGGATTCCACCCTTAGTGTTTTTATGACTAAAACAAATCTTTTTGACGAGTGTTTCGCTCGCTTCAATGAACTTTACCACCGCCAGGTGTCACGCCTCGTCTGAAATTTGCAACGCATCATCTGCTTGGAATTTGGCGATGTCGGCGCGCCTTCTCCTCTTGAGGAATCCTTTCGCGGGATTTGGAATTGTTCCTCTCGCTGCTTGCGAACGGAGGGGAAAACCCGTCTTGTTTTCTCGCATTCCGTGCTCAGCGAGGTACGGGCCACGAATTTCGATTCGATCGGTAGATATCACCGTGGTTTCATCCACATCGACCTTTGCAATAAAATTTTGCATGGTTCTTTTGTTTTTGAAGAAAGAGAATGCCTCCCATCCCATTGGTTATAAGGAGACAGATGCATGATATTTCAAATCACAGTTTATGGTATAGTTTGGCTAAACACTTTGCAAGCTATGGGCCTCTTAAGGGAAAGGTTGCCTAAATCGCACCAGTTTCGGAAAAAACGACTTAAATTAAAAATAAAGAACGTATTACTAGTTTTTAATACTACTTCATGTAGGGAGATATATCTACTTCTCGCAAAATTTTTGGGGACAGTAATTTCAAAGTTGAAACCTTCTAAGAAAAATAGTTTTTAAACCTTTGCAAACGGTGTGATACAGGCAACGGGTTTCCCAAATCGCAACACCGCATGCCAAAATTAAGAAACGGTGTTTAAACAACATTGAAAGATAGAGGGATAAGTGTTTTAGTCTTTTTTTATCTCTGTAAACAGAGAAAACATGTGTATTAAAATACGTGGAATAGAAGGATCGAAAAGTAAAAATAAGGCATATCTTCGAAATTAATAATAAAAAAAAATTAATAGTCTTTTAAAAAAGTGCTCATGCTTTGGAACAGTCTTTTAACTGCAGCTTTTTAAAGAGATTTTACGTCAACTCCATTGTCGTTCGTACGGCTTACAGCAATGGTGTTGACACATATTTCTCCACTGGAAATCACCCCAACCTGTCGTTTTTCCTGAACTCCTAAAACTTATGTTGAACTGTTTTGAACATATTGAAAGCCAATTTTATACATATTAAATACGAAAACCATTTAGCTTATCGTCATTAGCAATCGTTCAGACGACGTCGAGAGACGTCGTCTGAACGAACGTAGACACACTTAATCAATCCTTTGACTCTATGGAAGGATATATTCTCGGGCTGCTGAATACTTAGTCTTTTGTTGCGTATGAGAAATCCATAATGCCACTATTTAAAGGCTATTCTCTTCCCTATGATAAAACGACGGATTAGATTGGTGTTTGCTTCAAGAATTGGAGAGGCTAGCTTCCTAACACCTATTGGCGTTAGCCCAAACAATGATGCTTCAAATTTCAATATAACCTGAACTAATTCGTGCTCAGCTTCTATCGGTAAAGCCGCCTCTCTTCCATTAACAGCAACATCAACACCACGACCCAAACTCCTACTAATTTCTCCCCGGCGCTGTCGCGGAAATGTCTTTTTTGGAATTTCGTATTCCCTACAACATTCATTTAATCTAATTTTTCTATCCCTGTATTTATTCCAGTCAGATTTCATGCCCTTATGGGGTCCATTTGTGATAAAATCCTATTAAACTCTTCTCCTAATTTCCCTTCCTCCATTTCTCTTAACTCTCGACAAAAGAAAGAAAAGCCAAAACTTACGCTTGTGGTCTACGCCACTCGCAGTCGTCCAAATCGCACCGGCAAAGTAAGACGCGGTGCGATTTGGGAGCGACCGCCATTTTATAAGAAATCATTTCTACTGCCTAAACACGTGATCATACCACACTGGTAATGGCGTTAATTGATCCACGAATTGACTTCAAAAATATTATATTTAGCTGAAGCTATGTAAATACGACTTACCTTTTTATAAAATTCTTTTAAAAAGACGAAAAAATAGCGGAAGAGACACACCTTTTCTTAATATACTCATCCGAGACTTGTCACTGTACCAGTGACCACAACTGAAGTGTGATGTGCTTAGGGATGAAGGAAGTTCAAAATCCAACCATTAGATTGCATACAGTCTAATACATTGGATTCTAGGATTGTGGTGCGATTTGGGAAGCGGTGTAATTTAGCCAACTCTCCCCTACATCACGTGAAATCCTTCGATTTGTGCACGGGTGCAATATTACGCCATCCATCTTATGCAAAATCGTAGTTTGCCATTTTTGAAAAAAAGTGGTATTAACCTCTAAGTAATCGAATGAAAAAATAGCAAGGCTCATTCTTTAAAATGATACCTAACACTTATTCCTCGCACCAAAGGTTGGTTATTAAGAAATGACACAAAAGTATTGGAGATGGCAAGCGCTGGGGTACAAGTCTACAGCACTAGGGTCAGCACGGTAAGTGTTAAAAGCAGCTTTGATCGGGAAATCTAAAACCAATGTTTTCCTTTAATTACGTAAATGGGTCATTATGCCACAATCGTATAAAATTGTCCTTGGGCTGCCATAAAAAAACCAAAACTGGTAAATCAAAAATAAAGTGGTATATTATTATATGTACCCTTTTACTAATTTTAGTGATAAATTAATAAAGAAAAAAATTATATTCCCCAAATTTAATGTCCACAGACTATGATTCGTCATGTTCGTGGACAGTCCCACATAGATTTTCGAAGAGGTGTTTATTGATTAGCAACCTTTGCTAAATAATTTATTATAAAATTTATGATTAAACAAGTTTCAATAATATTAAAATTCCAAAATAGTCTTTTTTGGTTGCTTTATTTCATGATATTTATTGTAAAATAAAAAAAAAATATTTGTCCCACCGAAAAAAGCAATGTCCAAGGATACACAGGAAAAAGGGGGAATTATTCATAGAATATGGTGGCAGCCCTGAAAAATAGTGTGTAGTGAAAGGTATTGACAGCTATATTGGGTTGTTTGAATTTATACTTAGTTTAGTGAATGTTTTAACGCAGGAAGAAAAATTTTGTTCAGTTTTTTGAAAGAGCCAAGATCATCAGTCATGTCCGTGGACAGATAAAAATTAGTAAAAGTAAAATCTTTTACTAATTACAATTGAGACATCTTTTCCAGCTATAAAATGAATTTAAACGTAGTAAGGACAATGCCCCAACTTATATTAAGTCCCAGCTATAACTTAATTTAGGGGAAATCGTCATGTCCGTGGACTTCATGTTCGTGAAATCTGCAGTCCATGGACATGACAGATGGTAACGGGCATGATGATACGTACACTATGACTAGTTACAGAATGTCTAATGACAAATTAGAAAAAAAAATTCTCATGAGTAAACACAATATTCTTCTTTTGCAATGTCCATGGACACATATATCGTGTTCGTAGATAACACAAAAGTAAAAGTAAAACAAGTGTAAATATTACTAACGATCTCTGCCTCTTACGTTATTAGATTGTATGATTCACAAACTTTAATTACACAATTTTGGTTCACAATAAATAAATTTTAATTTTTTTAAATTTTGCCTGTAGAAAATGTACTTTTTTGGAGATTGACCCAAATATAATTAATGACAAGTTGGATTAAGCATTTAATAGTTTATAACATGTATAATATGGAACTTAGAACCCAATACGTTTTGTGAAGCATACATGAAAGACAGCGTGAAGCAGAATTTCGAGAAATATTGTCTTCGAAGTGGGCTAAAAATATTTCCCTCGAAAGCAGTACAGTAAAGTTTTAATTAAATGTAAATATTTTAATTAAAATACTATTGGCATGATAACCTCACCTTTTCATTTCACGTATTTTATTTTAGGCTGTGGCCTGGGTGACGCCCTTTTTATGTGAAACGCTCGTGGCGAAAGATTGGATGGAGACCTGAAATCAACCAGCATTGGTTTGCGTCCACGGGGTAAGTATGCTCGAGAAATCGGACGATCGCGGCTGACCTCCCGAAGAAAAGTTAGGCACCGCCGTGTTAATGTCATTTTCCGCTCAATATTTTTTACACATGAACGGAATGCTTGCACGTAGCGATCGGATGTTGCCGAACAGGATGTGCCTCAAAGGCACGCTCGTAATATTTGGTTTTGGCAATTGTGCGCGAAGGATGAAAAGTGCCGCCAGTCACGTACGCTTCATGGAATCCACCAATTATGACCTCGAGAGGTTCTTCGTATTCAGTGTTGAAGGCACATATTGCTATAGAAGCGCATGCGATTGAGTGGTGCTGACGTAACGGGAAAAATTCTATTGCTTTTTTTGCCGTTAGATTTAACGTCACCACGAAGGTACGATCCATTTCCATCTTTTGATGATTGGAAAACGTGTAATGTGGGTAAACTTTTCTCGGGATTCTCACCGGGATAAATGATTCATATTAGGCAACGTTTCCAGCTCCGACTTGGGGTTCATCCTCAGAGCTGCTGGATGTCGTTTTATTTATTTAACATTTGCTAATGTAGATAATTTAACCCGGTGGGAATCCCGAAAAGAGTATACACACATTATTTGCCAGGAAAGCATAAAATAATATGTGTGATGTGTTTAGGCATTGGCCAAATAGTAGGAAAATTATTAAATTATTAAAAAGGCCGATTTCACCAGCTTCTTCACTTATATTATTTGAAACCACCCAACTTAAGGTTATGAAACAGAAACAACAATGTATTATATGTTTATCATGGAAAATATGTAAAAGAATCCCATACTTATTTAGGCCTTTTCAATTAGTTTATTCACTTACTTTATGTGTATTTTAATGGAAATTGCTCCATAGTGAACTTATTCGGCATCTTTTCCTGATTGTTTCAATAAAATGCCTACCAGATGGGTTATTTCTCTAACGTCACCGTTTTTGTACTTTTCGACGTATATTTGTTTCTAGTCACTAGTAAATATTTATCCGACTCCTATTTTCGTAAATGGTGCACTTTGGTGCATTTGGTGAGGAGAAAATAAACATAACTCTTCTTAAGTAGGCGCATCACTCGACCGGGCGCTTGCTTATTTTTCCTGACGTTACCCTAATAAAATTTAAACTACCTTCAATATTCAGGTTACATGGTTAGTTTACCCAATGAAAAAAATACTTAGAATAAATTTTAAATTTGAGGTCCAGCAAGACACTGCTCTCTTTTGGTACCAACCCTAAACATTTATTACCAGCCATGTAGGTCATACCCTGAAAAAAAGACGCAGATTGAGTTCTAAAAAATTAACGCGTTGCGAAAAAAAACAGTTGAGTGGTACTAATGCACTTATGTCGTCGACTCTCAACATTTCTGTCGCTTTCATTCGCAACTGGCGTCTTCCATTCATCTCTGTAACCGCCAGTATAAACTTCCCTGCCTCTCAGTGCACATACCCGTTTTCGATTACCCGCACCATTGATGGAGTCGGTTTATGAATCTCACAGAAGACCGAAAAGCCGAGCGTCAATGAAACTTTAATGGATTTAATGGCATCGGAATTTATATGGCTTGCGAGCGTTTGGGCGCTTCTGTCTTCCCATGCACACATCTTGACTTCTCACATATCCAGTCTTTTGATTGCGTTTCCGACTATATCATTGGTACGAAGGAGACAACGAACCTGCCCAAATAGGTGGAGAGGATCAAAGCGCCGTGAAATAGGGATTAGTTCAGATCCAGAAGGGAAGATGGAACCTTTAAGCGCTTCAGCCTATTGAAATGAGCACAGCATGAGACGGCAGTGCCTTATTTGTGTTTCTTGATTATTATCGTCAGTGTTAAAGCTGTCTGCCTGTAATGCTTTGGAATATTACATGCATGCTTTTTTAATACTTATTTAAATTTGGTATGAACCTCTTTATTTATTTACTCTGTTTGAGGGAAACTAAGAATAGTGTGAACTTTCAGTTGTTACAAAAGAAAAGGCATGGTTGTGATTAAACTCTTTTGCATCCATAATGAGCTCGTATGGAAAAGCATTAAAGTAAGTGATGTGATTTAGGTGGACAATAATTAATTTTTTTGAATATACCCTTATTTTTCTTTTGCATATTTCATCTTTGGAGACCAATAGAACTTATTTTATTCAATTCAGCCTTTCAGTTGAGTTGCAAGGAAAGCTAACTTGCTAAGTGCCATGGTCTATAACATTGAATTTAATAAAAATTACAACTGATTCATGTTTTTTTTCATGCTTGCATTTTCTGACGCTCGTATAAAATTCACCTTGAAAACCTTGGCGATGGAATGAATGCTCGCCCAATATTTTTCGTTCGCTCCGTGAATTCCATCTCTGGTTATCTTATAGGTTATTCTACGCTAAGGAACTTCCAGATCATAACATGATGTACCAATAGAAATAGGTAGACGACTTGAGTGGTTGGAGACATAAAGAGTTCACTTGATGAAAAATAGAGGAGTTGGGCCTTTCTCCTACAGTTTAAATAGAGAAACCACTGTTAATCATTACATACTTGTGCGCATTCTTCTTTTAAACTCCCCTATATATTACTAATTGGTGTCGTGGGGGTGATACAATCTATTAAAAATGTTATCTGTGGTTGAAACGTCAAATTTTAAACACAAAAAATCAAGAGCCGGATGAAATTATTGAAAGAGAGCATTGCAAAAATTTGAGGAACATCAGTATGTAGTGAATACACTTTACACACAAAAATCACATTTCAAAGACGGGTCTTTTGCTTCACTGCTACTCCAGCCAGAGCATGCGGCATCTCGTCATCTTACCCCACATCGCCATTTTGGTTTATAAGTAGTTTGTCATTACCTTGCTTGTCTTACAAAGTTAATGCAAACAAGGTTCTTTACATGGCGGATTCTATTCTGAGACTATTTTAGTAATAAATAAAAACAATTTACCGAAATCGAGTTATTTCATGCTCTGAGAACTGCAAAAATTACAATCGCGCGGGAAGAAATCACGTCTTGCTCTCTGACTACTGCTCGCAAAACAATCTGGCCCGTCGTCCTTTGCGGTGAACTTCGTTACTATTCACTTGTGTCCCAGGAAGAGCTAAGACTCATGCTTTCATCTATGAATGCGTAAGAGAAAAACCAAATACATCATTTTACCCTATTGGTTATCCTACCCGAAGTTTTCATACATGTAGCCAACCAATACCCCATGTCTTGTATTCCTGTGAAGGTATTTAATATTTAGTCGTGTTGTTGAAAATAAATGTTTGCGCTAAAGAACACGGCAGTAGCCTGAGTCTCAGATTAGCAATTTGCCCGTCTCTCCTTCAGCGTCTCTTTAAATATTCTGGCCGGCGACTCTTCTGCTCGGGTCGCCTTGAAAGGGTCGTCGAATTGCCGTACGAAAATGTCGGACGACGCGACGTGGCGATGCGGAGAAAGAAGTTTAATTTTCCTGCGAAACAACTTGGCGGCAACTTAGGCCTCTTTTTTTTCTTTCGAGTTTCCTCCCAATCTTCTCCAGTCACGAGAAGGGATATTGAAATTCTTCGCGAAGAAAATTTTCGACCTTTTCATTCCCGATGAAAGTTCCACAAATCCGATTTGGAGCGACCAATAGAGAGAACTGACCGCAAGGCCGTGCCTTTTGAAGAGGCAATAGTGGTCATCTTGAAATGCCGGAAAGGTTGCATCTGTTGAATGACTAAAAATCGAAGAAGATTTAATTAATGGAAGGATACCTAGTCTCGCAAATAGAGCGAAGTATTGGGTTTTTCTCAAAGACCGCATAATAACCCCGAATACCCTTTTTTCTACCTCAAGCATTTATAAGTTTAAGCTTACACAGCAAGCAAGTAATTTCTTTTATAACCATTGTTATAACACAATATCCTCAACGCTTTATCAATTCACAAATATCTGGATAAATGTAATTAATTTTCTGTTATTTTTTTGTATTTGTTCTCATAAATCCAATTTAAAATTTTCCTTTAGGTCACTTTGTCATAAAAAACGTGAAATTTCTTTAATTCGTGGGCTACATCGAGTTTTGAAAAAAATTGGAATAGTGGTACATGTTTGTTCCAAACTGAGCGTACAAATAAGTTTTATATATTCGTTATATCCTGTGCTATGTTTCATTGCTGAGTTTTGGTCAAATCCATACTGTTTCAACGCAATTTCTGATGAAGTTGAGTGCCTACGGTTCGATTTTCAACCAAAGTGAATTATTTTCGTATCAGTTCATGATTAAATACCCGTTAACGTAGAAGATTTGAATTATTGCATACCTACCTCATAATACCACGTATTTCTGGACACAACTCTGTTTTTCATTTTACCATATTTTATCGAATCAAAGTAGTATAAAATTACATTGGGTAACAAAACATCGTTATGATTTGTATATTTTTTGCCTGCGCAATTAGTGAAGTTGCACCCAATTATGCCGCTTCAGTCATGAATTAGTGAGCCGATCCAACTGCTCGTAATTATGGCTCGGTGAGCGGCAATAATGAATCGAAGATAAGGTTTTCGAGGGTTTGTTACGGCAACGCTGACCCATTAGCGAATATGTACGCATCATGGCTTCGCGCGGTCTGATTGTATGTAAAACCAGTAAGAAATGCCGGTGTAATGCTTTGGGTTCTCCTGATGAATATTATTTTTTCTTTGTCTCATAGTGAATTCTCTTTGGAATCCAATTTTCGGCCGCCATTTCCATTTTTCTAAAATGATGATGGTGTTATTGAAATTTGTGTTTGCATGTAGAGAAAAAAAGAGCGAGAAAACGGAGGAAAATCTATGACATGATGGTATTTGGTCGTAGAGTAGCTCACTACCCCAAAATCACTACTTTCACCAATCACTTTCGATGAATCCATGTTTATAATGCATTTTTCGTGAACCTCAATATTATGTATTATACCTATATAAACCTCGTATGTAAAAAATTAACTTATTTAGGACGATAGGCCAAGAAGTTTTCGAAGGATCGCTGAACTAATTCAACATAAGATTGTGGAATTAAGTAAACGACTGGAGTCGTGCATGTGCTAATCAAATAAATCATGGGTGAAAGCGGAGAAATTGTAATTGCCGCGTATCAAGGGTGAAATTTTTTCCTTAAATGCTTATTGGGCAATACTTATTGAGATTGCGGTCATGCACCGGAAGTAGATATAATTTAAAAGGAAACATGACTGCTCTTAGTTTTTTTTAATGATGAATAAAAAAGTATTTTAGCGGTAATTTCGATTTTAATGTATTTGAGAATAGGTATCTCAAATTCCATGGAATAAAAGTTGTTGAAGCTTAGTTGAATATAAACTTAAATGTTAATGTGGTAAGGAGTCATAATTAGTTTTTTTAATGCTGAATTATAAATAATTTTATCAGTAATTTTAATATTAATAATCATACTTACAATTCCTCAAATTCATTGGACAAAATGTTATTGAAGGCTGGTTGAAAATGAATTTTAATGCGGGTAGGAGTAATAAGCAGCTGCGCATATTTCTGTTTTCTTGCCTGCAAAAAATATGAAAGAATATCTGGGTTTTGAATAGTTGAAAGGCTGGCGACGATAGGAGCGGAAAACGTTCAAAGAGGCAACTTATGAGTGGAGGTGAATGAATCAAGAGGACGTAGATAAACGGCCGACTGATCTGGGGTAGATTGTGGTGGAGTTACCAGGGACAAAGCGGCAAGGGTTAAAAGAGGAAAAAGGGCGTATATAAATAAACGTTGAAATACAAGAAAGTGGAAGGTGGAACTTATTTGGAGGAGTTTTTGGAAGTTTTGTTGGTCGAGAGGGGTGAAATATAATCGTGATAAGAAGAAAGTGAGGGTAGTGAGTTGGAAAGAGGTATGGAAGTGGGGTAAGAATTAGGCTTGAGGATTTAATAATTCTTCCAGCGGTTTTAAAGCTGTGAAGCACGCAACAGGAAGTTTGGGGTAAATTCGAGAGCCATAAAAATTAAGGAAGGGAAACAATAAACGGAAGAACTTAAATAAAGCAATATAATGAACAGGCATTAAAGGAATACCTACTTACCTGCACGGTTTAAATTGCTTCAAATGCCGATCGAGAGGATACAAATATTTTTATCTCTTAAAATCACATCAAGGAGCCAGAAAATAACTAATAATTTCAGGCTTAACTGGGTGAAATATTTTCCATTATGGCAAATGAAAGAATAAACTTTGTTAGATTCGCTAATATATTAAAAAAAGCTCGACCCGATATTCAATACATGCGTGGGCCATGAACAGAAGACAAAATGATTGATTAAAAATTATTTCATAGATAAATCTTGAGTACACTAGTGGTGTCCTTTCGACATGATCGCCTTAGCGATCGAGGAATTGTTCGTGTATGTGGACGAGCTTTACAATACCTTTTTTTCATAGAATTTTGCTGCCTATGACTTCGAATTAATGGTGTCATTACCCTGAAGCTCATCGCCCGTATGAAAACTCTTCCCTCTAAGCCACATCTTCATTTCAGCATAAAAATGGAAGTCAAGCGGCACTAGGTTGACATTGTACAGAGGGTGATCGAAAATATCCCATTGAAATTGGTCAAGGAGCGGTTGGGCTGCGTCAGCGCTGAGATGACGGTCATGTTCATGGATCAGAACACTTCCAGAAGTCATAACGTCTCCTCTTTTGTTTTGAATGGGAATGGGTGTAATGTTTTGCACTGTTTCACACTATAGCCACACTGCATTTAAAAAATTCTCTTTTATCGGCATAAAGGTCAACATGTCAATTCTTAAGCCATGTCAAAGGTCGACATGTCAATTCTTAAGCCATTGGGCAAGTTTTGCATCTGTCGCTCCGCAGTGCACTCTTGGCGGGAGAACAATTGAGGCAGTGTAGTTAATGAGATTGATACAGACCTTAAACTAACAGCATACGGTAAGAAATGGCTTGAGCGTGCGGTGCGTAGGACGCGCAGTTGCCCTATCCGTGCAGTACCCGCCTGTCGTTTGTATGGTGTTTTTGCTGAGCTATCGGAAGTAAAAAAAACGGTCCTCGTAGTTACCACCTGACGATGTAACTATGTTATGAAACCCGGGTCGTGAATTTTCAATTATATTAGTGACAGTAACAAATTTTATTCTTTAATTTTCGTTAGGAGCCAGGATATCGATGAGTTTCAATTTTGTTCCGTAGAGGACGAGTGAAAACATATTTTAACATGCTATTCAGGAAAGACGACGAGAGAAGATTGGAGGCATTCGAGATGTGGGTATGGAGAAGAATCGAGAGGGTGAAATGGACGGAGAGGAAAAGGAACGACGAAGTGCTGGCGAGGAGAGGCAGCTTTTAGATGAGGTACGGAGGAGACAGAATGTATGGATGGAGCGAATATTTAGCGGGGAGGGGATGTTGAAAATGGTGTTGGAGGGTAGAAAATTAGGGAAACGAGGGAGGGGAAGGAAAAGAATAGGATTTTTAGATAGATTGAAAGGGAGTGGGCCTTACAGTCAATTGAAGAAGGTAGCGCTGGAAGGAAAGGGAGGCTCCCAGATCACTTCTTTAGTACTCCATGGAAACCTACCTTAATCGGTAGAATACTGTAATAATTTGTAGAACTCATTTCCCTATCTAGCCCTATTAATATTGCCTAGCAAAAGGAACAGGAGGAGATAAAAATATTTGGAAGAGTGTCATCAGAGGGGTTGAATGAGTTGAGCTTGTTTCGAGCGTGATTGTACAGTAGGATTCGAAAGTATATCCACTGCCGTTTTGTGTCATTGATAAAATATTCCCTCAGACAGGTTCGAACCACCAATTCGTATGACTGCAGTGAAAAATCCGTTGCTTTACCTCTATGCCAACTACCTCAACGATTTTAAAGGGGTCTCGGTTCGTGCTTCCTTAAGTTATACACGGGAACGAACCAGTCTTCTAGTGTTACCAAATGAAATTAAGTTTTAAAATTCAGTGGCATTATTTGCAGGGTATTGCGGAAGATCTTTTATATATTTTACGTTCGTTAACCCTCATCAAAAGGCTAATGCATAACTTGTAAGAAAATATACTTTGACGGATAGGTCAGTTTACGAGAGAAAATAATTTGAAGTTCTGGAGGTGTATTTGTTATCTAGCATGAGCTGTACAATTCATGTGGAATTAAACAATGCACACATCACGCACACATTGCCCTTTAATGATTTAGTAATAACAAGGTTGCGGGAGATGGGAATTTCGTTCCAATTTCCTTCCTACTGGTACCATAGAAAATACCGAAACTCAGTTTCCAAACTGCGGTGAAAGTGGCGCCACACTATTCGTTGCGATACTTTCAAATCCGGCTATACATCCGATTTCTGTTCTGTTCACGACATCGGGAACGGCTGAGATTGTTGTATTTCTCGGATGGAGCAACTATCGGATCGGTGAATTCAGCTTTTGAATGGGAGGTGCACTTTTAGCAACAACAGAATATTCCTACATTAATTTCCACTTTACTACTAGTTTTTAATAGATTTTTTATTAATTTTTGAAGTATCTAGAGAGGAGAGCGCTTTTCTAGTAATCGGAAAGTCCCGTGCTCTGATCCTGAGTGAGCACCCGGTATTTGGACCCGAGAGTCGGCAAAGTAGAATACGATGCAAAACTTTGATACGATGGCGTAGAAATTGGTCAACTTTTTATTATTAGTAAATGAGGTTATATTAGTTTATAAAGAGTTATGAAAGTTATTGTTGTTAATTAAAATTAATTGCATGCGTAATTTTACGTGCCTGAAATTATCAATTGCGGACTCTAGATGTGAAACATCATTCATTTGTCCCTTTGACTTCCTAATTATTCCATCGGGATTGATTTGGGAGGATAATTACTTTCTTCATGTATCATTCGTCGTTAAATATGGTACCATATCTCTATGTGCATTTATTTTCACCAACAGGCAAATATGTATTGTTCTGATATGGATGGAACTTCCTTATCCCTATTTTTAATTTTTTTTCTTCTTAAAATAAGAAGCGATTTGTTTTGAATGAATTGTGTACTTTATTCCGTCCACGTGGTTTTCTAAAAGCTTGTCTGAACTATATGTAAAGGTTTTTATTGAGATAATAATATTTCGTGCTCTACTACTGAAATTTGTTCATCGTTTGCGGCAGCACACTACCTACCAATGCATTATTGATGTTCATACGGCTTCGACATCTATTGGATAACTTCAAAAGATATTTAGAATAACTTCGTTATGAGTCTTCTTTTGAAGGAAATCACATATGCACACTCAAAACAGTTGAAAGTGATGAACCGGTTTCTTTAGAGTGGTTCTTTGAACTTCAACTTCGTCTCAATTTTGGGACACAAGATATTTTCACATTGAGTTTGTAAATATTCATGGCGAAAACATAATGAATATTCAAATCGAAATTGTACATCCTCACGTTTGCATAACTGAGAGTTATTACAGGTGGTAATGGGCGAGTGATTGATCCTTTCTGTGTAAATTCCATTGCAGGACTTAAAACGCCTTCATTAGTGCTCGTGCCACTTGAGGTAATATCATCAATTTTTAAATCATTTTACATCCAAAATCTCGACTTTTTTCTCCAGTCCTCAGGACCCAACTTTATTTATGTTCCTTAAGTGAGAACCTCGAGGAAAAACGTTGATAACATGGCGTAGAAAGTGCAAAACTATTTCTTATTATTTGATGTGGTTATGTTAGAGTCCAGATAGACTCGAAAAAGTTTTGTTTTCAATCACATTAAAATTAATTTCATAAGTAATTTTACCTGTCTAAAATTATCAAGTTCGGATTGAAATTGCTAAACATCATTAGTTTTATTTAGGGATGTGCGAATACTCGAAAATTCGAGTCGAGTCGAGTAGTTGGTACTTGACTCGAGTGATTCCAGTAGTATTACGAATTATGAGTAGTTTCGGTTACGGAGCTGTTGAGGCAAGTAAGTTCAGAAACCTGCCGACAGAAGACGCTATCATAAAATTTGTACAGTAATATGGTTTATAAAGTCGTTCTAATGACTAGGTCATTAATACTGTGGCCTTTGCCTAGGAGCTTCAGCTTTTGTATTCGTAGCAGTCAATCACTATAGTAGTCGTCGTGGGTGCCGAATACCTTTTCGTCAGCCGCGGGGTCTGGTCGTCTTCCGCCCTGACGGCGTATTCGGAGTAATCGGAACGGACTACAGCATTGCTCATACTTTATGATGACATACATTTGTACTCCAAAACGCCTTCTTCACTCAAACGCCGAGGATATACGTAAAAATAGTTAGGATTTTTATGGAAAAATGCAACTTTTACGTTTTAGCGGGCAATGCCGGTTTTTCCCGGTGTTTGACGTCACAAGTGATGTTTTCTCGTAGCCTTTTTGAGCCCTAAGAACGTCTAATGTTAATTTTCGTTTATTCCTTTGAGCGTTGAGTTTCCCTCTTGAACTAACAGAAAATAGAGTCTATGGTTGATCAAGCGAGGTAAGACATAAAGAAAACGTCTATTTTCGATCTACAAAGTTAAAGCTATGTTATATAATTCGTTCGCTTCGTCCACTAAAATTCCATGAATATTCAAGATCCACAAAAATGGTTGATATAACTTCTAATAAATCTTCCCAAGGTTTCCAAACCTTGCAACTTTGGAAAGAAAGTATTTGTCCTTCTACACAAGTGTGTTGCGGAAGACAGTTTTCTGCCGGCAGTAATACTGTAACGTGAAGATGTCAAAACTGCTGCCTGAGCATGTAGAACAATTGGTTTTTATGCGTGAGAATTTGAGAGGATCAAATATTGCATGATAAATTTACGTAGAGAATCTTAATGGAGTGGGTGAGAAGCTATGGGGTTCATGTGATTTCTTTTTTCTACCCAGAATTAGGTACAGAAATTAGGTATTCAAAACAAACGAGATCAATTAGATGTTTAGTAGTGCATTAGATTTTTCACTCGATGTTGGCACAGAGCAGAGACTCATTCGTGTACCACCAAGTTTTTGTATATTTCTTCTAACAATGAACTTTAACTCTGTTGAGAAAAATACCACTTGCACCGCTTGGCTTCTCACCCTCTCAATTACAGTTGTACAAATATCTTAATTAAGGCTTCTTTTGAGCAGTTTGGATACATACATGGACGATTTTGTACTAGAGGTTAATTCATTTCAATTGTCCTTACGGAACCGTTTAAGATACATTAACTTTCATTCATCTCCTAATTGTGACTCAATTACAATCCACGTTCCTCGTTATATTTTCCTTATTACATCAAGCTAAGCATTTAAAATAGAAAATTCGCAAGGGGATTGAAAGAAATCAGAATATGTTGTAGTATGCTTTGCCGTAT
This sequence comes from Ischnura elegans, assembly GCF_921293095.1. Taxonomy (NCBI): domain Eukaryota; kingdom Metazoa; phylum Arthropoda; class Insecta; order Odonata; family Coenagrionidae; genus Ischnura; species Ischnura elegans. Next base: position 70,731,038 of record NC_060250.1, read on the forward strand.
TGCGTAGTTCAAGAGATACCATACTCGACTCGACTCGATACGCGCGAGTAGTTTTCAACTCGACTCGAGGTCATAAAGTACTACTCGCGTATCCCTAGTTTTACTATTTTTACTCCCAAATGAACGCTAAGAAATTGAATAGGAAGGATAAATGTTTCTTCACCTTGGTTCTGACATACTGGCACGTCAGGTTACGGGGACGTATCCTAAACTGCGCTAAAACTTGTGTTCAGCTCCTTTAAAAGATGCTTTGATACAAAATGTAATTTTAAGAAGTATTATTATTATTATATTTTAAACGTTTTGCGTTACTTTTAGTCCAGGCTATTATATTAGGGTATCCTTGTCATGGAGTTTTGAGGAGTAGATTATTTGCCGAAAACTCAGGCTTCAGGGGTAGCCTCCGCTCACATATCTCTTTTCCAACTTACGGAATAAACAGCTTGCTTCACATCTTGATTTATGGGAAAAATATTTTCATGGACCAGTAATCCCGGCTGTCAGATTAACCCAACCATTCCTTCTGATGCAGGATGACTTTGTGGGTGGTATACCACGCTTTTCCATGTTACGGCCTCCTTGAAACTTTCTCCGGCTTAATTTGATGGATTTCCTTAGGTGTAAACAGTTTCTCTATTTGACCGCTCTGCATAAAGATCCTTAGATTGTCATCAAAAGCAGCTGACGATATACGTGAGATATATATTTAAATAAGGTTGATATATCCAAAACAAGTTGCTATTACACGATGGATATTTTGACAACGCTACGTAGATATCCTACCTGTAATATTAATGGCGAGTTTTAAAAATAACGTTACATAGATATCCAAGTTGTAATATCTATAATATTAAACATTGCTATTCCAAACAGTATTCATAGGTAGCATACCTTCTATTTAGGATAGCGTGATTTCCTATTTCTTTTTTATTGCCTAAATCGAGAGATTATTACTCCTGGAGTACGTATTTCACGCTTTTAGATTTTTAGATGACGATATCTATTTTTCACGATAAATTGAAAAGTGAAAATTTTCAAGCGCGGAAAACGCGACGGCTAAGTATAAATGCTGGAAAAGCCCGTGTGACGTCATTCTGGTTCCAGCTGCCATCGTGTGAGGCCACCTTGGTGCGAGGCTATGACCGCTGATAAGATGCAGGCTGCTACTAGATAGCAGAGTACCCTGCTAGCTGGTAGGGCTTGGCTCAAATAAGGAATATTGTTGCCCTACCAAGCGAAGGAAACTTTACAACCTTAAGCAACTTTAATAGGTAATTATTAAGAAATGTTTCCCTGAGCTATGTGCCTCATGCCTGCATTGGTAATCTCAGACTACGTAAAACTTCCGACTACTCGTATAGCATCTAGGTCCCTGTGACGTCAAATGGAGTTGCATCGTATGGGTACAAATCTGGCCTTTTTCGAATGATGTTAAAATTGACCATTAATCTAAATTGTCTAAACTGGGATTGCTAAAAACAAATAATTTGTATATTATGAATACACTAATGGTGGATAACGAATCGCAATCCATGCTTTCGTTTCCTTTGATTAAGGAAACTACCGTATTGAAGAGCACAAATGTTTTGCTTGTATGTCTGGAGATTACCAAAAATCATAATTAGGACTCCCATTATCTACTCGTTAGATTGTATGATGTGAGGCACTATTTGGTGGAAGTTCTTAATATTAGTAAAATTGGACATTTCAATATTTCCACTGAGCTTTATTTTGAAACAACGCGTTTCGTTGTTACAAACAACATTATCAAGTGTGACACAAGTCTTTAAGAGCTCTTCTTTATATTAGTCTTGGCGCTTGAAGGGAGGGGTAAGGTGTAGGATGGGGTTTGGGTGTCGAGAAGTGGGTATATTGAGGATTGTGGGAGAAAGGGTCGTTTTTTTAGGATTTCGGTAGAGGAGCAGGGTGTGGGGGTTGGGGGGGAAGAAAATTTATGTTACACTTATATTACACTTGATAATCCTGTTCGATCGACGAAACGCATAGTGTCAAAATAAAACTCAGTGGAAATATTGCAATGTCCAATTTTACTAATACTCGTTAGATGTTGTTAAGGTATCTATTGGCGGTTCCTATGGATATTTGAGAGATATTAATGCAACGTTAATTTGGTTGACATGGATATTGATCGGACGTCATATGTTAACGCCGACAATGTTGTCTGGATGTTGGTAGGATATTGATTGCTGATTGGGATGACAGTGGATTTGGTCCCTTAGGAGAAAAAGAAATCGGTCATGCTGAGAAATAGGTCAACTTTCTTACTATCGTAGGCAACTTATCAATTCCTCAGTTATTTGAGAAAGTATGTGCGTTTTAGGCGTAGTAAATTGACTGCTTTGGTAGCTTCCGTCCGGCTGATAGTTGATACTGGTCCCACTCTATCACTCATAGCCAGTGATATTTCCAGAAGCTTGGTTTGCAAAGGTGGGCATAGAGCTCACCCCAGATAAAACCATAGGCTTTTAATTATATTTGGTCGTCATTTTTTTTTTTTAATTATAGTCTGTATACCGTATACCGTTCTCCTCCGGCGGAAAGGACCGACTCAGGTAGCTGGCGAGCCCGTGCGACACCCTAAGGTATACAGCCTATAGGAGAATAGTATTTTTGATCAATTGAATTACAAATTAATCCCTTTCTTTAGTGTTTTAGTGCGATATACTATCATAGAAAAAATTCCCATCGGAGGTTTGCGGAGCATATCCAAGTAATTATTTTTTTTTCTTTATGCGTAAAATTTTGAAACCAATTTAAAAATTAAGAGTAGGTAACTATTGTTCCATTCAAATACAACGTATATGTTTAAACCAGGTTTCGATTCAACCACTTGAAAATGGCATTATGTGGCATATGATACCTGGGCCGGTTGGAATAAATACGGGTGAAAATAGACAAGTACTTTTTATTATGCAAAGATTTCCACCGAACCACGCCGAAAACTGTTATTTTATATCTCGAAATTGTTTTCTCTTGTACACTCCTTGAGAAAGGGAAAGCGACTTGTCAGGGATGGCGGCTGGGAGGGAAGAGTTGTTAAGGGGAAAAAGATTTGTGGAAAGTTTTTGGGGGTTATGAAGTCGAGAGGGAGGTAGGGGATAAAAATTTCGGGAAAGAGGGAGTGAGCGGTAGAGTGAGGTGTGGAGAGGGTGGGGAGGGGTCGATCGGTTGTCTGCTGTGTCGCTGAGCGGAATGGCTTTGGGGTCGCTTGCACGCACTGTGTTTTCACCTGCTAGTGTGTGTGCGTGTGTGGGTGGGTGGGTGGATGTGTTTCCATGGCACCGTGCGTAAGGACGAAACTTGTCGTACGAGTCGTCTAGACCGAACGTCGCCCTCCGAGTTCTCCCCTGTTCTTCCGCTCTCTATCCCACCTTCACCCTTCTCATTTTCTTCCTATAGTTGACATTATTTCTTCTCTTAAAGGACCGCATGAAACGAGTGACTTTGTATGAAGTCACATGCACGGGTGCAAAGTTAAATGCACCAACGATGAAGTTCGTCATGAAAAAATATTTGACTCAACGTTTATTGGATAGTGAACTTTTACTTATACCGCTAATTATTTTACATAAAGCGATCCGGATTTTGGTGAGTAATAATCATCATCGGGCGTCATAATTTATCCATATTTTTTCTTTCTAATATATAAAATAGGGTGGTTTCCTATTATTTTTTATTGCCTAAATCGAAAGATTATTACTCCTGGAGTACGCATTCCACGCTCTTAGTTTTCGAATGACAATATCTACTTTTCGCGATTAAACGAAAAGTGAAAATTTTCAATCGCGCGAAAACGCGACGGCTAAACAGGAATGATGGGAAAAGTCCGTTGACGTATTTCTGGTTCCCGATGCTGCCCTGTGAGGTGACCTCGAGGCGAGGCTTGAGCGCTGATACGCTACTGCTAGCATTGCTACCTGCTAGCAGGTAGCAGAGTGCCCTGCTAGTAGGTAACGCTTGCCTTAAATATGTATTATTACTACCTTATCAAACGAAAGAACCTTTCCGACCTTAGGCAATTTTAATAAGTGATTATTAAGAGAAGTTTCCCTGAGCTCTGTGACTCATGCATGCATTGGTAATCTCAGACGATGTAAAACTCCTATCCTCTCGTGTAGAAACTAGGTCCCTGTGACGTCACGTGGAGTGGAATCGCATGGGCGCCAACATGACCTTTTTCAAATGAGATTAAAATTGACCACTGCCATTCGTTTAAACCGGGATTTCTAAAACCAAATAATTTGTATATTATCTAAACCCTAATGGTGGGTAACGAATAGCAATCAATGCAGAAAAAGTTTTCTTTGATGAAGGAAACTACCCTATTCTCGTGTCACAGTTTTTTGTAGCCAAACTCCTCCGAAACGGCTGGACCGATTCCTATGAAATTTTCTACGTTTATTCAGTAGGTCTGAGAATAGGATGTAAACTATTTTTTCATTATTCGCAGGGTCCATGAGGCCCTATATTGTGCCCTGAATCGTTTCCATAAGAAATACATGTACATTTCGTTATTAATGCCTGCACACCTTTTTCCTTTTGCATGTTTAAATTAGTGATGATGGTCACATATAGTTCACACATTTACCATTGGAAAGAAAAAGAAATGCAAATTCTTATTCTTGCATTCGATTTTCGTTTTCCACGTGATTTGTGGTGAAATTTGAAAAACAATCCATAAAAATCCTGAAATTTTAGCGTTTTCGGCTTACAGTCCCCATGACGACCGTCACTATTGTCCGTGTATTTTGACAACTCTTCCATCGATACAATTTGCGATACCAGAGAAGCTTTAATTTATCCACCTGAGTTTTTTAATGCATTGGATTTGCTAGACATGCCATTGTACAGTTTACAACAAGGTTGGATCTCCAGTTATTTTGCTTCATAATTTGAAACCACCACGGCTGTGCAATGGCACGCTATTGGTCATAAAAAAATTGATGAAAAACGTTGTCGAACTCGGAACTACTGATCGCCGGTCACAGATTCGGGAGTTTCGGGTTCAAATCCCGGTTAAACCAGATATTTTCTCATGGCAAATTTCATTTTTGGTGTGCATATTCCTTCTCTTGCTCACTTTCTATGTGCATTAGTGCGTCATCTGCATCTGCTGTAACCTGTTTTAAAGTCAAAGTGGCTGCTTGAAGAGGTGACCGCTAATTGGAGGGTAGAGATGCTAGTTTTTCAGGAAAGAGTTAGGAGTAAACGAGGTATTAATAAATGTTTAGTGTAAAACTGGTGTGCCGAATTGCCTTAAGTAATAAAAAAATTTCGTGCTATCGGTGAATACCATTGCAAGAGGTATAAATTAAGCAGTCAAGGTTGCAGTTTATGCAAGAACGGCTGGTGTTTTAAATTCAAGGTTGCAAGGAAGGGGATGATCGGGGCAAGGATTTTTAGATTGGGAAATGGCGATTCGCAAAACATATTTCAGAGTATTTTTGTTGAAATAATATTCGGTGGTGTGGCCGCTGAAGGAGGTGGCCACTGATGAAAGGCTAAACTGGTATTTATCGCATTATTAGTACCTATTTTTGGCATTTTGGCAGACAAGTCTCCCCCTGGTTAAGTGCCACATTGTATCTCCCTGCCCCCTCCCTCTCCCTTCCATAAACTTTCGGAAGTTGTGCTTTGGGATTTGCCGGAACTTGTGGTCGGTGGTGACGGTGTACCATCTGGCTTATTTCCATGCTGTAGGTAACTATCTGGGAAATTTTGAAAGATGAATGGTTAGAGTTACTGCCTAGAGGTTGGAAAAAGTGGCATTCCTAGGTATGCCTTTAAGATGGGACTTGAGTTTTGAGGATGGTTCTGAATTTATTCCTGTGGCCTCAGTGAAGAGAGACATAGTTGGATTAACGAGGTAGACCAGCAATGGGAGGTTTTGACTTATCTTTCTGTCTTTTTTTCTCACATATAGCAAAAATCGTATAATATGAAATTTTCTGCTATTGTTGGTGTACTTACCTCCTTTTATTACAGTGATTTTCACATGGAAGGCTGGGCAAATTTAAGCGAAAGTGTCCTTTTAATAGTGGGATACAGGCGGGAAGGCAACTTCTTTATCCACTTCTTCCTGTATCGAATGGAAAGGTTCCATAAATTCAAATATGTCTAGCGTGGAGTAATCGGAAAACATCTTGCGAATAAATAAGAAGACGTCAATTAGTTCCACCCACAGTATCGCTTTAATTCAGACGTGTTAAAGTGCCCCTTCATCATCAGCAGAAGCGCGTGGGCCCTACAGATTAAGGTTTGTTCTTTATTTATTCAGAGTGGGGGATTGTGGATTTATTTTTTCGTGCGATTTCAAGTTCACTGTTACATCATGTATACTGGGGTCAGTATGCGAATTTATTGAATGGGAACACTGTACCGTTATCTTGAGGGATTTTGAAACCAGTAATTACATGGTTACTTATTTTCATTCGATTGATTGAAAAACAGAAGTAAGGTAAAGGAAGGAAGCTTGATGTATCGTGACATGAGGAGAAGGCTGATCAAGTTAAATTGAATATGATTGATGAAACATTTGTCCTTTAATCAAGGAATCGTCTATTAAATACAAAATAAACACATTGGGTAAATTGGGGAGGGACGCCGCATACGGGATACACTGCGCACCCCCCTTAATTTCCGCGTAGGCGCAGGGACACAGTAGATGGTAGGGAATAAGTGAGGATGCCCCGTTTGTTTTTCATTGGTTTTACTGATTTTAAACCACAAGTACTGAGGTAAGTCTGGTACATATTTTACCTTCAAAATTTTTCCTCGCCTTGCGCTAAATTCGTATCTGACATTGAACTACTGCTTCATTACGATTGTTTGAGGTTTGCAGCAACAGCAGACCCTTCTCAGAATTTATTTTGTTTAGTTACGCCTTATTGGCCTTTAAGGCCATAGAGCTACGATGTGCGGCGTTTCACCCGTAGAGAAATGGATAGACACCGCACTGAACTTCTGTACGCATTGCGAATTTCTCTCATGCGGGATATACGCCTCACGGAATGAAATATGATATAAAATTAATTACAACATACTTATAGCAACGTTTTAACTTTTTTAGTGTGCATACTAGAACTAAAAATTGTTTTTGTATTGTGTAGTATTTAATTATTTGAACGCATACATTGAACACTACTAAGTTTGTAGGTAATAGAAAGTTTTGACTTAAGCAAGGTATAACTTAGATTAACTACCTTAATTTATTTATCAATTTGTATTTTGAAATTCTTATAAAAACTCATAAATTAAGTCTCTGTTTACTGAATTTCTTCGGTCCAACTTGTATTTTTCAATAAAAATTGGATATATATAGCCCATGTTAGTTAACCTATCGTCAGTCAATTTTGCCACGGGTGACCCGGGTGCGAGTCTCATTGTTGACTTTATTTTCATTTTTAATCTCCATACCTATAGATTTGAGTCAGTCACAATTATATATTTATATTTTCAGCCGATTTTATGGATTTTCAATTGGCATACCGATGGTGACTTACGACACCTGTCATGGAATTTATTTTCTCGATACAGGCTTACGTGCCACCCGACCCATGAGGTTTAGATTTCGTGAATTCGTGGATGCTTCAATGAATGCAAAGGCCTTCGATTCTACGCTGAACTACGTCCAAACTGTATGGAATGAAGGGATTGTAGAATGAGAGCTGCGACTACTGCCCCAGAAATCTCTTCGGAGCCGCCCTGGAATTTTTAAATAGAAAGAGAAAATTGTTTTCGAGGGTTTATGAAAAATATTTACAGCGATTTCTTGACGTATCAACTCATTTTACTGAAGTAAAGAGAAGATCATGAGATTCGGGTTGGTCTGTTGCCTATAGTGTTGGCCTACCATTCAGGCGGTCCGGGTTCAAATCCCGGAAGTGGCAGAGGTTTTTCAGAGACTGCCCGAACACTTCAAGTGTAGCACTCCGTCCGTTGGATGAGACGTTAAGCCGTGATCTCCTTGGCCCCTTTCCGAGCAGACTAGTGCCAACGCTGAATTTCTTTCCACTCATCCTTTACTTCCCTATGACGCAAATGGCTTTAACTGCCAGGTGCCTCCTCCAAATACTACTGCTACCTGAATGTATCTTATGCACAAAAATGTATCACATGATGATACTTTTATCATCTCACCTTGGCGGCCCCAAAAAAGCAAGCAAGGGAAACTGGCTTGGTCTAATAACTACAACTGAGAGCTGCCAAATAGTCTCTCTTTTGTGATAAGGAAGAGTTGTTATCATAAAAGCAGGGTCCGAGAAAGCAGCAACTTTGACGAAGAAGAACCCATATCCAGGAATTACACGTGCATGTATATGCTTTTTGCGGAGGTAAAAGGACTAGGTCAAGGTTCAACTTATTAAAATTCGAGAGTTGGTCTAGTGTTTGTCGAGAGGATCTTTTTTCTGGAATGTGCACATTCCACGCCAGTACAAAGAAATGTCCTCAATGAAGGAATATTTTTGCTTCAAACGTTTGATCGGTGCTTGTAATCAAAAAGTAAGAAATTTCATCCTGAATGAAAACCCCACCCCCTTCCTTTAAAAGAAAACATGAGGTAGGACGATCAATATCGTTATCAGTACCAGATATTTTTTTGTGCCGGAAGCTATCGTCTTCCTTTAGATTCAATAAAATACATTGGTACTTCAGGACATCATGCTCAACCACTGAACAAAAATTTAGTGACAATAGTGAATATTCCTGGATAGTTCCGGATAGATATATACGGCACGCGTGGCAGGTTATTTAACGATCCGTTCATTACATTCGATTTTGAGGCAGTCTAAGGAATAATCGCGGGCTCTCGTATTCATAGAAGCATTCAATGGTTTACGAGATCTACGTACTCTACTCTCCATCTTGGCCATGGTGGATCGATAATGGCAGCCAGCGCAGAAAAATTGGTCTTATGTATTTTTCTCCAACCTATGGGTTAGAAAGCCATGACCAATTTTCTGCACTCCTTCTATGATTAAGGAAAATGACTGCGTTATTAGATCCCCAAACGTCATGTTGGCGATTTCTCCTTGTTTGTAACATCAATATATCATATATTTAGGGTATAAAGTGGCATGTTTAATTAAAGTGAACTTTAATTGTTTCTGGCTTTACTTTGTGAAAATCCATTCTTAATAATAAAACGTTATTGTACATTACCACACTATTTAATTAATACGACCGGTTTCGTCGCAGAGGCGACATCATTAAGTGTTATTATATATCTCATATCATGTATATCATATATATCAACAGTTATTTTTGTTAAAATAACTGTTATTATAACAGTTTCTGTACCTGATGATGTCGCCTCTGCGACGAAACCGGTCGTATTAATTAAATCGTGTGGAAAAGTACAACAACGTTTTATTATTAAAGTGAACTTCTTTGAATTCAAAGTATTTTTTTCAATTGCCTTTGCATCGTTAACGATATTATTTCAAGGACAGCCTTTGCGTGGACTACCTTTCCGTGTCCCTATTTAAAGTTACATCGGCGCCTCCAAAATTCTCCTTGTTCTTGCTAATGGTGAGCATCATATAGCCTAAAAACCTAATTAGGAAGCGCATGTTCCTTACTGTGACATCGAATCTTCGCTCACCCTGCGACCTTCCTCCCATTTCCATTAGAGCTATGGATTTCACTCTTGTGTCTTGTCTCCGTGGAAGACTTCATCGAGTGATGGCCGTCATCACGGTTTCCTTTGATGCTAGTGAAATTTTTATTTTAACGAGCCTTTCGCGTTGGAAATGAAAAAAAGGAGTTTGTAGTGCCTCGTCGTTGAGCCTGCGAGGGTGATGAATGCGTCGCATGAGCTGAGAAGATGCTGCCGTTTGAGGAGAGGAAAATTACCTTGCGAATGCTTCAAGGAAACTTACGGTATCATATCAACCTGGCCAACTTCTCGGGTAGAAACTGGATAAGTTTATATACTTGAAACATAAGGAAGTGTTACTAGGTATTCATTGCCGTCTTCTGGTTCGAAATTGTTGGGATAAATATTTCGGTTAAGTCATGGGCGAAGTTAAGAACTTTATGTTGTGGGGTCTAGCAATACTGCCGTGGGTTTACGGGGCTATGGAACATCCCCCTGTGAAACGAGGGTCATTCAATTTTCCCCGAGTTTTCACGGAAAATTTATTTAAAACTGCTTCTGAAAGCAGAATTGTGAGTGCAATCTGAGACTAATTTTTTTAAACTTTTGATGTTTTTGTTTTCACTTTACTTGAATGCACCCTCTACTGAAAAGCATTGCACAGGTATCGCACTTTTTTTCGGACAAATTACCATTTAATTTGGGGAGACCAGGCTCCCTCTGCCCCCCCAAACTCCATCCATGGGTTAAGCCACTAATTACATGCGTGTATGAAATTATATGAAGATTTGCAGGAAATGCGTTATCTCTTACTCCCTGAGATAAAAAAGTCTCATTTTCTTCGAGTGTCTTTCATAATTTACTTTTTTTGTACCCTACATGGTAACGTTTACTGCCATCGTCTATCATGCATAGGTATTTGTAGGTACTCAATGGTTTTTCTTAAGAGGCTCATGGCTTTAATCAAAGTATTATTTTTAGGTGTGGAAATAGTCGAGCACGGTGTATTTTTTCACATAGGTATTTCTTTTTAATTCTCATGAAAAAATAATTATTAAATTTTCATGCATTGGTGATAATTTATTTAACAAAAAATACCCATGAATCCCTTCTTTGAAATTTATACCATGTGTAAATTTTATAAATCACTCGGTAGAGTAGACATTTCTTTGAAAATTGAATTAAGTTCTTTAATTACATTCCCCTTGCTTGGGGTTACTATTTCAACTGTCACCAAATATCATATCATCCTATACACATTAAATAAATTGCATATCTGCCATTAATAACTTTCAGTTGTGTTTTTTGTGTCGGTTTTGGACTTTGTTTTCAGCCGCATAAAGGAATTTACCTATTTTGTTTGCCACTATCCATTGGTATAATTTCTCCTTAGCTAAAAATATGCCGCGTATTATGTATATTTCACTACATACACATAATAACATGCAAGCAGCCTTAACATGCGTGTAGCCGAGGGTGTTATGACACTGGACATTTATTATAAATATATTGACATAAAATAATAATTAAAAAAGTTGGATACATTTGACAACTAAACCCCAGTTTAACTAGCAGCTAATTGAGCCCCTTGCTGATCGGGAGAAAATGGATACGTTAACCGTTCAGCAAAATGTCTCTTATTAAATTTATTTCTGTCGGAAGGAGGAAATTAGTGTACTTCCAAATGATGTTCTCAGTGTTGATTTAATATGTGATTTAACAGCGCGAGATATTCATTTAAAATGTTATTGTATTTTATGTAGATACATTGAATATCCCTCAAGCTCGGGATATTCAATGTTTCCACCCCGATATTATTAAGGTACTGAGAACCTTTCACTCCTGTCATATGATGAGGCGTAGAACAACGAGCGCCTCCTGTAATTGCCATCAAGACTTCACGATTAAATTGTACACGTGGGAGTTACACTATAAGTCTCCATCGTATCATAGAGGGTATTTCATTATATCTACCGAGGAGATGAATTTTCTTTTGATTCTCGCGGAATATTTAAATTTATGTGGAGCGGATGAAAGATACACGTGTAACTTCCTCATGCATATAGATGGTGCGAAGATTGGAATCATGATAGCTGTGGTAAAGGGAGGTTGGCTTGCGGTCATCTCCTTGATATTGATGACAAGACCGATATAAGATTCACGCTGTGCTATTCAATGGCCAAGTGTTCGATTAGATATTTTCACGGTTGATTTTTGATGGCTAAAACAAATTAAGAACTCCGTTGACGGTAATGCGGATTAAAAAGTATGTAATAATGATGTTAAGTAATTTTTATTCTTTCTCACGATCGTTAGATAGTTTCATCATTTTTCCTTAAAAAAAACTGTCCTTTTAAATTCAATATAACGATTAAATCTTTTAATTTCACAATCTCCAACTGCTGCTCTCTTAAATCGGGAATATAATAATATGATGCAATTAGATTTCGCGTGGTACTAATGAACTTAGCCGTCGACGCACCTGTAACGCCAAACCTACCACTAACTTTGAGTTTTAAAATTCTACAATGGATGATGTAGTATTGTGCTGTATTATATTTCATTGCCAATAGCCGAATGTGAGCTTTATGTCGCCATGGTTCCTAATATTTATGGTTCATTTCGAGCATTAAAAAAAATGAGAGTCATGTTTTTGTATGGTTTGAATTTTCTCAACACAACCTTCATCTATGCAATGTTTATGGAAATTTGACGAGATGCTAAAGGAATATTTCAAGGTATAATGAGGGAAATCATAAATTATAATCGACCCTTTCTTACCTGGTAAACCGGTTCTTATTCCATAATAATTTATTTTCTTCATTAAATTATATTTATCGATCCCTTTGGTTTGACCAATTACCTTGTTAGTGGTGGAATTTGGCAGAAAATAACCGTTTCATTATTCAGGGAAGATTCCAGGCAGGTTAGTGGTTATCTCGAAAAAATAAAGATGTCGCGTGGGTTGAGATAATATTCAAGATCAATCTCGGTTCTCGTGCGTCAGCGCAACTGGTTCCAAAATGTGATGAGGTCTTAAAGAATCTCTTACCTAATCAGTGAAAATTGGTAAAGGCGCAACGTATTATGAGCTAGAAGTGTATAATGGTCTTTCATGTGGGACATCAAGTTGCCCTAAAAATGTCTCACTCGAAAATTTTCATGTGGTCAACCTTAATGGGGAACAACTCTTAAGTAATGGGAATTGTTGGCTAAAAAAAAACCTTAGTCTTAAATTTTAAGAACTAGGTACTAAAGTTGTGCAATGAATGCAGGTAAAATCAAGTTTCTGACTCTAAAAGAACAGTGATACCGATGTCCAAGTGACTTCAAGAATAAGGCTCTTGGCCTTTGAGTGTCACACAAAAATGGACACCTGAATATGTAGATGAATTCCATAATGATGAGCCAGTTAATTAAGCTTTCTCACCTTGGATCATTACGAGAGGATTGTAAGGAAAGGAATATGAGGGTTATTTAATATTAAGAGCGGAAAAGAATTCATAATTTTTGTTTATAAGTCAATCTGAATCAAACTACCATGTTACTTATTTCTTGCTTACATGTCCATTGTCCATGCCATCTAATTCTGAACATTACCACTTTATATTTTATACTTTCTTGGGTTAAGCCTTTCCATCTGTCTATATATTTTTCTCTGATCGTCTTCTATTTTGCCATTCTAAAGAAATTCATTTCACGCGATCGAATTCTACTCCATTCTCTTTCTCTTGGGGTAAATATTTATGTTCCGCATGCTGTTATCACCGCATAACAATTTCCAAGTATAATTTGATTTAGTTCTGTGGTTATTTCCTGGTTCCAGACTAGATGGGTTGACATTCAGTTAGCATTTTCTTCTGAGTTTTCTTGTCATTTCCTTTGCTGTAAAGCATTCTTCTATTCATTCGCAGTCTTAATTTTCTCAAGAGCCTGCAAAGATAATATCAACATTTTGACAGCTGTGAGAGTTTCATTAGCGAGAGTAGTGTTAATGTTTATAATCCTAAGCCTTCCAATAACTAAGGCTTTATGGAAAAGGTTAATGTCTATAATCCTAAGCCTTCCGATAACTAAGGCTTTATGGAAAAGGTTAATGTCAAACGTTCTCACCATTTTTTTCCGAATAATATGCTTATTTTTTAGTGCCATCTTGTCTCTTTCTTGAAAACACCGTTCTACGAGTAAATATCATTTTACTCTCATTACATTTTTTACCGCTCTTTTCGCATTTTAGTGTCTTAATTGAACCTGCAGGTAATGTTATTTCTCGTTTTAACTACTGTAATTCAATATATTTAGGAATATTCCATCAATGAAGTGAGGAGGCCTACCACAGTTAACAATTTAGGAGAAATTAACTTACGAAAAGGTAGCTTTAATAGGTAGCTTTGAAATAAAGTTAACAAAAAATTAACAGTCATGCACTTAATTTTTTGCATAATTGTTGGCATGGTACCAAATACAGTGGATTTTGCTGGTAGAATATAATTAATCATATTAAGGATATTAAGTATGCATCGAATAATATTTTTATTGCTTTTTATTTTCGTATTTTTTAATACAGAAAATAAATTTGATATCGACAAAAATAGTAAGAAGCAAGAAATTTACTTTGTTTATACCATTCAACAGAAATCATTCTAGTAGTTACCTTCTTCGAAAACTTTTAAAACTTAGTTAGCATGGTTGGCAACAATAATTGCCAGACTACGTGAGAAGAGCTCCTTTGTTTAGGAAATGCCAATCCTAATAGCTCTACCTCTCTAAGAAATTCATGATGTACACTGCATACTCATAATAACATTCATGATCCACCGGTGTACCGATATATGCCACATATTTCTACGCACGAGGTATGTCTAGAAAGTAAGAATACTGCTGAGCTCTCGCGCCGTGGGCATTTTTGTTCAACAGTTGGCCACATTGTGTGTTAGTGGGGATAGTTTCTGAACAAACGGGCACCGGTAACCTTCGTTAGTACCGAAACTCGTCTCGTAGTGGCCGTTCTTGTTAAATATTTCGATAAGAAATCCCGCCAAGTGTGAGGCACGTAACTGTCCTAAGGTTCCTTGTCGTGGAAGGAAAAACGCCGACAGAAATTTTTGTGCGTTCCAAAAATATTTATGGCGAAGTCTTTATGATCCAAACCAACGTGCTTAAGTGGTGCTTTGAATTAAACATATGAAGAACGAATAAATGAACGTCCTCATAGTGGTGGCACACTGGTTTTCCACGTGCCAAAAAGTCAGAAACTTAATTTCGGGCTAAAAATGGCATTCTTGTTTTTGGATCGAAAAGGGAGGCGATTAATGCGGCATTATGTCGTAAGATCCAAAGGAACCTGCAGAGAGTAATTCAAAACAAACGGAGGGAAATTTTTAATACGAGAGTGTGTTTGTTGCACGAAAACGTAACGCCCGCCCACACGCGGCCAACTCCATTAAGGTCCTTTTGAATCGGTTTGGTTGGGACATTTTAAGTTACCGTGTATACTAGGGTGGTGCGAAAAAACTCAAGTTGCAAATGTAGTGTACCAGGTAAATGTATGTATTAATAATAATCGATACTATTTGTAATGATTTTTTGCTATAGCTTCAAAAAATATATATTTAATTTTCTTTTTTTTTCTAAACAACCAAAAATTCTCATTGTTGTGATTTTTAGGTACTTTGCGGGATCGGAAGATGACGCTAGGTTTTATTCTATTCCTGTTTTTCCTGTACTAATATCGCAACTTTTCCGCGGTATACCGACATGAGATTTGTAACTTGAGTTTCTTTCGCACCACCCTAGGGCGTACTCCCTTGACTTGGCGCCTTCAGGTTTTCATCTTTTCACTCCCCTGAAGACCCAGATGGGCAGAAAAGAATTTTCAACCGATGCCGAGGTGAAACAAGAGGTCTGTAAATGGACGAAGGAGATGGCGGGGAAGTTATATAAGGAAGGATGGATAAAAAAAACTAGGTCCACTGCTTAAAACCTGCTAAGAAAGGAAAGGCGATTACTTTAAAAAATAAGTGACATATAACTTCAATAGCATTTAGTTTCTTTTTAAATAAATTATTTCGTAAAAAATAGAAAATATTCATTACTCTTACTCACTGGACATCCCTTGTACTACTTGATTGATCATTATTGACTGTACATTGATCTTGAGTGGATTTATTTGAACGGTACGATCCTCCAAAAACGTTTCAGATGATGCTAATTCCTTCTATCACTAACCCAAATTGGTTCCTATCAAAACCAACGTGATCTGCCAAACTTGAGAGCTGTGGGAGAGGTCAGAGGACGCTGCGCTCCTCAGCATATATTTGCGATTCTAATTCCCTCTCCCTTCCACCACAAGAGAAACATTCCCATTCCCCAACTCATACCCTTAATCGTCGGTCTTCGTCCCTCCCTCTCTCCCTCGGAGGAAACGCCTTTCCCACTCCAAATCATCGTCCTTAGCAACACGCTTGTTCAGCTGAGGGAATTTGCATACCTCGCCCCGGCCGAAAACACTACCCAGCAGCACACAAATCGAGCGACCGACTGACTGTCCTACGAATATAAATGCTGGGTATTCTAGGGAAGAGGGCGCTGTAAATGAGCGGCTGATTGCCAAGCGTCCACCTCTGCTAGATTTCTCCGAGTCCCTCTTAGCTATTTGCAAAAGTTGCGAAATTTTTTTGTTTTAAGTCAACTTTCTTAGGAGAGATGCCGTGGAACATAACTCATGACAATGATATACGAAGATATCGTATTTTCCGCAGTTTATTAATCGAGAACTACACCTGTTTCGATTGTTATAGGATTAGGATTAATGTATAATAGTCGATACACGTGTAGTATTCGGTTAATAAATTGTGGACTCTAAGATATCATCGTTTATCATTATCATCGTTTGTTTAATCTGAATCAGGTCAATTTCGGCGTAATTTTCAAATAATTTTCCAGAATTGGAATAAATGTATGCATGGAATTAAAATAAATTGATGCATGGAAATAGAATAAATGGATGGATCAAAACAATATTTCCGATCTATCTTGTTAATATTTGTCTAGATAATATTGGAATGAAAAGTGTCAACATAAGTTTTTTGCTGAAATTTTCTTAATTTAATTCCATATTTACTTTAAAAAAACTAAAAAGTCATGCTTAGTTGTAGCCAGAGCATGAGGAACGTTATAATGGATGTTTTAAATCGTAAACTGTGACCGAGATATAGCGGTCTTCTGGTTTTTATGATTTATATGAATAATATTCCTCAAGATGCTGAGTAATGTATCAGTGTATGCGTCACTCTTACTCCATCTATTCTCTTTTATCTCGATTTATTGACTCCAGTAGCGTAGCTAGGAATTTGAAATGGGGAGATTTAGGAGCCCTTCCGGGGTGTACGGAAAACACCCCAGGGCAAAGGAATCTGGGAATCCCCAGGAAATTTTGAGATTTTCATACTGAAAACGTGATATTTAGTATTAAAAAACATTAATTTTGTACGATTATTTATTAAAATTAAGTGTACCATATACCTAAAATAAAGGCTCAAGGGGATATAACCCGGAAACCCCCCCGTGGCTGCGCCACTGATTGACACACAGAATATTTAAACGCTATCACCTTGAATTTTTCAGAATATATTGAGACCCATGTCAATGATATCTCAAGTTAAACGTTCATACAAAGTTTCACTAAAATAAAAAAAAGGTGTGTAAGTAGGAGACATCCATGATGACGCCCTTGGCTGGATGAAACCGATCATCCAATGTTGACAATTTTTTGTTAAAAATAATTGCAAAGTTTATTTTTGAATTATTTAATTTCGACACGGTTGATGACGAAATAATACCTACATTTAAATGAAAGATACGGTTTGCGGCGTGATCCGGTGGAAATCTTTTGTATGTAACAGAATTTGTTTTTTGACATTTTAATCAAAGTACTTCTCTATTTCCACTTTTATTTTAACTGAATCAAGATTCGGCAGATAATGCACCCCTTGAAAATGGCATTATGTGCCGTAACCTAGGTCGGTTGAAATAAATAAGAATGGGAATAGACAAGTATATTCATTATGTTAAAAAAATTGAAATATTACCTCATGTTATTTGTGCTTTATAATTATGATAATGTTGCAGCAGTTTCATTGAAGTATTATATTTTCAGGAGCGTGATGCGCCCACTCCCAGCGGGCTTCCCCCGCTCTTTTCAATGTAGGTCCACAGAGGAATAGGCGCGTTTCTAATTTTAGAATGTAGAAAAAAAAAGGCAGGGTCTTGTACAAATGTACAAATTTAATTGGAATTTTCATGTACAAATTGAGGTCAGAGGACCTCTTTAAACACAACATTGGAAGTAATTACACTATCCTCTGTTAAACGTACATGATGACTCATACTTACGTATCTGCAGGAGACTTGAATGTGAAAAAATAGCCGTATTTTGTTAGAAGTTATATAAAGAATGAGAGATATTGTTGCAAATGAACAAATGTATCAGTTTGTGCGCCGTTAACTTCAGGAATATTTACAGTTTTTTTAAAATTATTTAAAAACCAATTTTAGGAAACAATAGCAATATTAAGGAAGTAAGATATGCCGTCGTATGTTCTCTGATAAATTCTGTGCATTTTGGTACCTCATTTGTAGAGTTTGGTTGCGTATAAGTTGAGAAAAAGGTATCTATACAGTAAAAATAATATAGAAGAATATTGAGAAACCAGTAATGTTTATAAGTTTATAATAATATACTCTGGAAGTTACAAGCTGATATCGTAAGTTTACATTGAGTAAAACGTAAGGCAATTAAGTCGGCCGAGGGAGTGAGAGGCGCGGAACTCGTGCCTCTGTGGCATTAGATGTGAAAGTCAGGTGTTGAAAGTCAGAACCAGGGAAGAAGAGGGTGGCACTTACCTTCTACTTCGCGCAAGTTATGTCCCAGTTGGATCTTCAAAGATATCACTGCTGGGTTCATAACTTTCCTCCTTGCCTCGCAGATGGCATAGAGAATGTTTTTCGCCGAAAGTCAAAAAAAAGGATGCGAGAAAACGTGGCCTTTCGGCGTTCCTCTTAGATATCAGTGTAGCGTCTACTCCATCTTTCTTCCCGACCCTTCAGCCAAGATTTGTGTTCCTTGCGAACAACTATGAAAAATTGAATGGACCTGCGATACTCTTTTAACCTGGTCTCGTTTAACATCGCGTAAGGCCAAAGGGCTGCGCTTCTGAAAAAATAGACACCTCCGCATCTCTTCTTTTGTGAGGGAAAGAGCATCCACGATTTGTCATTGGAACTGTTTTATCTATGGCGCATGTGCTGAGTTACTTTCCAAAAAAGTAGGGTTTAAATGATCAAGGTTCGCTAAAATTTCAGCATTATTCAACTTATTATAGTTCAAGTGCAATTTTTGGGATGCATTGCTTTCAAGCACACCTGCAATACATCTGCCATATGATTGGCAAGCAAAACAATTGCTAAAAATAAGGCAACTAGCTTTTATAAGGTAGATTCCTTCTCATTTGTATGCTATTGTGGGTGATGTTAAGAACTTATTCTGGGTGAAACTGTATTCAATGTACTTCATCTTCGTTTGCTTAATTTGCTGAATAACTCACCATTTTCACTTTTCTTCTGGCATAAACTACGCTGTAATAGTTGATTTGCGCGACAACGCTGAACTTAAATTGTAAAATTCCGTGATTCTAATTTTTAAATTTCCTATGATCGTATTGCTGAAAATTTAATTTAAATAAATTGCTTAAAATCGATTTTTGAAAAATTGGTGAAAATTTGTTGTTGAGATGGTTGAGCCCAAATATTTTGAAAGATAAGTAAATGAGTGGTGATATTTTCATCTTAAAAGGATTTTATTAAATATTTAAGTTTTAAGTTGAAGAGCCTTTAATTTTTTTTCGTGTGCGCGTTTTTGTTCGAGTGAGATTGATTGCCCATACATTTTAGAGACTTTCCACAAGATCCTACGGGGATTCCAATTGTTTCAATCGCAAATTACTATAACAATTCCTTTCTCAACAGCCTACGTATTCATAAAAAGAGAATTTTTTTCCAAGACTTTTCCTTGAAGTTTGTAGTTGATTGGTCATCCTAGACTGATTGTGGAAACCTTTTTTAAGTTAGACCCGCATGCTACCCGCAGGTATTTTTTTATGCTCAAACCCAAGAAAAATTTCTAAAGTCACTACAGTGTGGGAAACAAACGATGCGGGATAGTATATTCAGGGTACTCATGAAGGAGAGAGAGGTGGACGGAGCAAGCAAAGGCTTCCGGCCGGTTTACCTCTGCTTCTTGGTCAAAGATCTCCTTTAAGTTTCTACAGAGAATGTATAATTTGTGTGGTTTAGGTCTCTGTAACCCATTTCCTTCCTACGTATGGATATGCAAGGAACTCCGTTTTAGTTACCATTCACACCACATCATAAACTTTGATGGAAATTAGTATGGTATCTCTGTATCACAGATATTACTATTGAGTGGAGTCATGTTGGCGGAACCCGCCGGGACGCCGTTCCGGCACTGGTTAACAACAGACATAGTAGTCAAATAACACTTTCGTCGATTCTTTTGCCTCAAAATTTCTAATATACACGTGGGTAATAAAAAAATTTATAATTAAGTTTAAATAATAAGTTATGTTATGTAAGTGCGCTACGGCACTGCTAATATTTCCATGACGTCACTGTTACTATTATGGATACATTTGTTATTGATAATATGCCATTATCACTGTTTGACTTGGTCGATCTGTGGAATTATGTTTGCTTACTTTCGGGAAATCCAACTTTACAAAATACAAATCCAAACTTGGATTTGTCAAAAGAATCCTCGGTAAATAACATATAAAGATAAAAGCGATATGCTACCTCACTCAGGTATGGCCTCACTTGGAGTATGATACTAGCGTGTGGAAAGTCGGACTGATATCTGATATCAATAGAGTACAGCGCATAGCGACAAGATTCGTTACAATAAAAAGTGCCACGTTTCCAATATATTATGCGAGTTGGACTGGGAGTCTTTGCAGGAGCGTAGGCCAAATTATAGGCTTAATTTACTTAGTAAAGTTGGAGAAGATTTTTTTCTCACACGACGTGAAAAATATCCATCGTTTACCATCGCCTTATGGTAGACATGATAACGTTAAGAAAATATAGGAAATAGGGAAATAGACTGCAAAGTAAAGATGTTTCAAACGTTAATCTTTCCTCGTACAATTAAGGGCAGTAACGGTGTCTCAATTAATAAAATTAATGGCGTCACTCGCTAGGAATACTCATTGCATGTTTTACTTCTCCATTGTTCTAATGCATGGATTTACTACAGGAGTTAGAAACCGTTGCCAAATTTTAACTTTGTATGAATTTTCACGTTATTTTTCTTATGATGCGTAATAATTTTATGACCGCGTGGCACCATGTGGGGATTTTCAGTCATGCTGTATGGTGGTGTTTCGTCACCCCCCATCCAAACCTATAGATGCAGCTCGCAGATTGATGTAAATGTCCCTGCATCTATCGGCTCATACCACATCCTTATTGGTATCAATTTTTATTTATTTATTTATTTCCATTACCCCCGAAAACAGCACAATGTGGCATTTAAATCGGGCGTTTTTAAAAAATCAACAGCAGACGATCACACACACCCATGTCCTGGAAGAGGCAACCTTTCCAGGCGGGACTCGAACCCGCGACCTTCGGTATGGTAGGCGAGGACTTATCCCAGCCGCCACCGAAGCCGAATTTTCCTTGTGTTCGTGAATCACTAACTTAAGTTAATGCCGTAATTGCGTGAAGTATTCTTGTAGTTCGATGCTATTTCATGGTCTCATCATTTCACTCAATAGAGGGATGAAGGTGAGGGTCTCCTTAAGGTCTGTAAATTTATTTACACGAGGAAATATGCGGATGTGCTGCAATGCCTCCAATTAATTTTCCCTACTCTTCCTTTTTTTGGAGTCATCATCACTTACTAAAGCTTCGTCATCGCAGCCAAATGGTTCTTATCATTTTTGTTGTTTATAGATATTTATTCAGTGTTCATGACCAATTTCCACATTTCAACCAGTAACTATCTTCCTCTCTTTTTTTGAGTAACCACATTGATGTTACTTCCATTTCCTCCTACTAGGCAGTGATTATGGTGTTTGCAACTATTTCTTGTCCACACTATTTTCTCCATTTTTTCTTCTCATTGATCACGGATATTCTCTCCTTTTAATTATGATTCTCTGTTAGATATTCCCTCAATGAAAGTTTTGGAAAATATTTAGATCCAAACAATTTCTTCTTATTAATTTTTTACTTTTTCTTATCTATTTCATTTTTATCGTATTCCTACACCTTCATCTTCAGTGTGTGAATAATGGTGCGACATCTAAATTGCCAATATATAAAGATGCTCACATCACCGGTCTATATTCCTAATATTGGTTTGACGCAGGTCTCCACTCAATTCCATTCAATTCAACAAAGTAATTCAATTCAATAATCTATGTAGTATTTTACAAATAACACGACTTTAGCTTTGACTCAGAAGTTTTTCGCAGGTTTTTCACGCCCCCCTTCTTTTGTGGGCGTTTTCTTGCAGTTGGTTTTTTCACTGAAGGATACTACACACTTATCCTCATATTTTTTCCCACAAACAGAAATCTTTTTTGCACAAAATTTTCACATACACTTGTTTATATTTTTGACATTTCACAAATAGTGTGTATATTGCATATCCTTTGTATTGTCAACGTTTGTCTATCATTTCTTAATATATTTGCATTGACGCTATCGAGGGGTTAGGTGGAAGAGGGGACTTCTTAGTCTCAACCGCGCCCGAATAAAGTCATTTTATTATTATTTATTACTAATTATCCTATCAGATAATCCTTATCACCCTCGTATTTCTCCTCTTTCACATTCTTCTTTATCTATTCTATATTGTTCATTGTGGTCTTCCTTTTCCGTTCTAGCCATCTACTTGTCCCTCGACGTCTGTCTTCATAAGGCATCATGTCTTAAGATATGGCCTACTAGGTAATTCCATCTTCTCGTCACGGTTTTCATGAGGCTTCTCTTCTCTCCTAGTCTTCTCAGGACTTTCTCATTACTTATTCGGTCGATCCATTTGATCCTCATAATTATCCTGTAACACCACATTTCGAAAGCCTCAACCTTAATTTCTCCGCTGCAGTCATTGTCCATGCTTCTTTTCTGTATAGAATTATACTCCAACTTTAAGTTCTGATGAATTGTTTCCTTACTTCTATGCTTTAATTCCCCGCTGTAAGCAGACCTTTCTCTTGGTGGAATGCTCTCTACACTAGCGCTATACCGCTGATAATTTCCTTCTCTCTTCTCTCGTCGCAATTGATCCCGCTTCCCAAAATAGAATTCATTTACCTCTACCAGTTTTTATTTCCTTAGCTGTATGTAAACCTTCTTTTTCTGCTGCATATTAATATTCTTTCTATTCTTATTTTCTGCTGCATACTAATAACTTGTTTTTTTGCGCTTATTTTCAGCTGAATTCCCTACTTTTACTAATCAGAATGCTTACTGAATCCTTCTCTGTCACTGCAATGACAGCTAAGTCATCGTCTAATCGTAGCATACTAATCTTTCATCAATGGATTTCAGAAACCTTAGCCTAGGAGGATTTTTTTCACCTTTTATATGATTCTCCATCCTTGGTTATAGACAGATTAAAGATTTTACAGACTGCTAAATGTTTTTATTAACCAACGGCATGTGACATTAAAATCTCTACCCCTTAATTTATTCTGCTCTAGCTCCGCTGATAGCAATGTTTTTTCCATCCTCGGTGTCTCTTTCATCGTATTTTGACCTCACTTCTGTGTCAGTGTACCACGTTATTAATACTGGTTCACCATTGTGCCGCCCTGTATCTCATATTTCCATGTCTTCCCTTACTTTGATAGCTGTCTCCTCAACCCCAGCTTTGAGTGTCCTCCTAATCCATTAATCATGGGGCTTCTATTATAAAAATGGCATATCTGCCCCAAATAAAGGTTGTTGTCTTCGAGAAGATTTCTTTATTCCCCTACCTCTACGATTCACATTCTTCGAAGCCCGCTCTCCCATTTTTCATTTGTATTACCATCTATCTGCCTGATGTTCTCTGAGGGATTATATCCGTTTAATCTCGGAAGTGCAGTTTCGTTTCCTCCCCAAACTATGGGAAAACTGAAGAGAAAACAAAGATCTGAATATCCACTCTAACAAGGAAGTGATAGAAAATGTAGATAAGTATTAAGTATAAATTTTGTTAGAGCAGTCTAGTTCATGTGCTTCAATAATTTTGGGATTCTCTGTGTTTCTCCTACTTTCATTTTTATGTAATAATTTTTCGGAATACTACTCTTTGAAATGAAATTTATGGTTAAGTTATCATTTTGTTCATATTTTTAAAATTTTGTTTATCTGGCCTGATATTTCGGAATGAAAGCTACTAATGAAAAATATGGATATCGGTGATGAATTAAAAATGAAATTGTGCTTTTCGCTCTTATAAACCGAATATGAGTTTACCTCGTTACGTCATTATATTAGTTAATACCATTCTCAGTGTATCTGATTCCAAATCAATGGCCAAAGGGTGAATTAAAAGTGTAGATAATTGTGGAAGTGGTTTTTATTTCGAAATAGATGAGGTAGAATACGTTGATTTCATCCTTTTTCGTCCACACTTAACGCACGAGCACCTTGGTAGGCGTGTTGCCACATGAGTTCGTCCCACTAGGGGTGCGTTGGATGTTAGGACAAGCTGTTGACGAAATAAAGTAACAAAGGTGTGCGTTAGATTATTTGTTCAAAACAACGCCATCTTAATTCAAAATGACTGGTTAGTGCAATAATAAATACTTGCCCTCCACCAGCGCCATTTACGCGCTATAGTTAGTTGATTTACGAAAAAAAAACAGTATAACATCTACATGCACTCAATGTTTTAGCTAAAGATCTTGTAGCGCCGGAAACTAGTTGCACAAATCAGACAAAGAATCCCAAAATAAAATGAAAAAATAGAAGAAATTTTATTTACTATTACTAATCAATCCTTCAAAACAAATACAATCTCCTCCCTGAAGGATTTGGTTGGACAACGAAATAAACGGTTCTCTCTTCCGGCACACTCTTCGCATTATCTTCAGTATGATTCACGAAAAAAAACCAAGTAAAACATATACATGTACTTACTCAATGCTTTAGATAAAGATTTATTAACAACTGAAACTTGTTGCACAAATCAGATCACAGATTCCCATTTGATAAAAAAATAGAAGAAATATTATTTCAATGGATCAATCCAAAATATTTTTATTCGATAAAACAAGCAAAATCTCTATCTAGAACTGGGTTGGGCGACAAAAAATACGTTTCTCTCCACCAGCACTATTTTCGCACTATCTTCAGGACGATGCACGAAAAAAATAAACCGCAGTGCCCTCCTGGGAACGAGGTGAATTCAACAGAGACGCGTAGCGTTGGAGGAAGGTGTTGGGAAGGGGAGGGACAGCCCCATTCCAGGATTTGTGGCCAGCCGTAAACAAAAAGATTCATCTTTCCCGAGCATTTTTGGGCGGCTGCTGCTGTTGGGAAGGGATGGAGGACGACGGGAGAATGAAAAAAAAGAATAATATTTTGCAAGGAGTGAAAAAGAGGAGTAGAGCTCTTTGGAGGCAAGATAGCGAGAGAGAGAGTGAATTGGAGGGTCCGAAAAGAGATATAGAGGAAGGAGGTGGGACCCAGGAGAGGTCAGCCGAAAAAAAAATGACACATCGATGCGCCCGAGGGCACGATGTTTATACATGTACATTTTAACTTCGATGCATTCTTCTTTTTTTTGGTTAAACATCTATTAATAATAATGAAAATGTCAATGCTCCCAAACATGTACAATTATTAGCACAACACATAAATAGGGAAGCTCTTGGTTACCCCTATTATCGAAATCTATTTGGGGGGTAACATAATACCGTGCATATATTTCTAAGAAAAAGAATGAAATATTACACTGATGTACTACATGGTGCAGATTTTTACAACAGTAAGCATACAGCAGATTTATTTTACAGAATTATTTTACAAATTTACTTTACACATTCATGTTGTAAAACAATTTCTGGGGGATCGGGTTGGTGTGGTGGCTAGTGTTAGCTTTCCACCTGCGGGCTCGGGTTCAAATCCCGGCAGTGGCAGAGAATTTTCAGAGACTACCCGATCCCTGTTTGAGTGTTGTGTGGAGGACATTTCGCGAGCGCAACATTCCGTCCGTCGGATGGGACGTTAAGCCGTGGTCCCCTTGGCGCCTTTCTTTAAGAGCAGGCTGATGCCGACGTCGGGTTTCTCTCCACCCTTCCTTACTTACCCTTTAATCATATCGCAAATGATCTCAGCTGTCAGTCGCCTCCTCAAAATACCTATACCTACCGACCTAACAATTTTATGTACTTTTTAGAATAAAATTTCAATATCAATATATTTTCAATATTAATTTCAATATGTTAGACCAAGGGGCCAGGAAAATTTAGATATACGTACTACCCCCGAGCGGCCTCAATAGGCGTGTGGTGGAGGTGTTAGGACCACTCATGTACACATAGACAACAAAATACTCCAATAAATGCTGGTCCTAATTTCGTAAAAGTCTTTTATCGTGCAGGAAAAATTCCAATACCTATCCGTTCGGCAAAATATTTTTCTTAATTTATCATTTCCGACAGACCAGGAAATGTATTGGAATTCTAATATGATGTTCTCCGAGTTGCTCTTAAAGATATCCATTCTTAATTGCTCAATCAATCTAAGCCTAGAGCGTAGTCTCCATGTCTCTAGCGGCATACTGCTCACAACCTAATTCGTTTAACGTCTGTGTAACGCTTTGTGTACGCCCGTAGCAGTTTTGGACTAATCGGATAGATTCCTTTGTATTTTATTCAGTTCACCGATTAATTCTTTCTACACAGGATCTCAAATGCTTGCTTCATATGCAAGGTGTGGTAGGACGAGTGCCAAATAGCATCTCTCTTTTACTTTTTCGCCCGAAAATCATCACACATTAAACTTGACGAATCTTATATTTCTTTATAGCTCTACCATACATATTTCTTATGTGAGCTCACCACAAGAATACGATCCGATAGAGAAATAAGGGTTTTGTACCAAGCCAAGGCTGTAGGACTGGCCATGTTAGCAAAAGGAAGTTAGTTTCCATTATCAGGATGGCCGCAGAAAAAGATCCACGAGGTAGGCGACCACTCTGGCGACCAAATCTACGTTGAGGGGACCAAGTTCTAAAGGATATCGATAGATCTATGTAACACCAGGGAAAGTGTATGAAAATGGCAGGCGGCGAATAACTGTGGGTAAGTACAAAAACCTGATTAGGTCTGAGTTGTCACAGAGTCATGGTAAGTGAGGTGCTACCTCGCGATGTGGCGTATCAATTGAGCCGTCAGAGGATACGAGCTAGACTTTGATTGCTTGGGCTATTTCGAACCGATATCTATCAGAGCTACACGGAGAATACTATCTTGGAAGCTTTACTATATTTATGGGCACGATAAAATATGTGAGATATTTGGCCGAAAGGATAAGTATAAGATTTCAATTTTTCCCAGAGCAATAAAGTAGTTTAAAAAATACTGGATGGGACGCAGTAATGAAATATCTCCAACGCACACCTTCGTTTATTTATTTTTGCCAACAGCTTGTGTCCTTGTACCAAGCACACTGCTAGTGGGGAGATCTCTTGTAGCTTCACACCTATCATGGTGGCTTGTGGGTTGCAAAAGCAAAAAATCCTATTCTAAAGAAGACATTCGAAAACAGAAACATGCTCCACGAGGAAAACTACGAAACAGCGATTATAAAAAGGTAACTTTCAAAACCGTTTTTCTTAGGACAAGGAGGTAATCATGATAATCAGATGGGTCACCTGAAAAGTCTGAAACCTAATAAATGTAAAGAAAATCAAAATAATGTGGTAAAGCTCAAGATATAGTGGCGTAGCGAGAGGGGTCCGGAGCTCCCCAAAATAAAAAAGCGTATTTACTTTGCTTCACCAAGGAATCAAAATATTGAAAAATAATGAATTTAAAATAGATATATTTGAAAATGAAGTTTTTTCCATTTGGAACGGTGTTGAAAATAGTTTAAAACCTTCTACTTACTACCATGTTGTAAAAAAATACCCCTGGTTTTCTCCCTGGAAACGAATTTCCTACTACACTTACACCACTACAAGGCTACACCACTGTGAAGATAGAAAAGTTTATGATGTTCATGTTAGCAAATGAAAAGAAAACTATGTACATCATCATGATGCCGCTGCGTCGAAACTAGTTGTACTGCGAGAATAAGTTGGTGAATAGGTACATAGTTTTTTTCTTTTCATTTGTTAGAATGAACTTCCACAGTGTTGAGCCGGAGACTATAGAGATGTTTATGTTTATTTTTTGTGCTTAAATATTCATGAAATGATTATGATTACTGTGATAAGAATAAATGATACAAATTCGTAAACATTGAAGTAGGTACATCTGCAGGCGATCAATGAGAAAAGAAAAGGGTGCTCAAACGAAGCAAAAAGAAAAAAATCGGTCTCTGCATGTGTCTGAAGAACGGATGAGTGCATGCTGTGCTTTTCGTTCAAGGATCTATATCCGGGCTGGCAGAGGAAAAAAAATTGGCCTTTTTTCTCAGCTTTCCGATAAGAAAATAATAAATCAAAAGATATAGGCTGGGCTGCATGGCCAGGATATTTCTTTCCGTAGTAAGATAAGCGGTCGCAATAGGAGCATTGTTTTTCTCTGACAGGACGCTATGGAAGATGGGATGAGAAATTTACGTTCGAGAGTTAACCTGTATGATATTCCACAAGAGTGCTTTTAGCAGTTAAACAACAATGATATTGATGATGATGGGATGCGACCTCGTGATGGCGATTGACATCTAAGATCATTTACGCCATAAGGGAGGTAAGGAAGGAGAGAAACCCGGTGTTGGTAATAGCCTGATTTTTTTTTATAAAATCAAGTACATTTAGAAGCTGATAATTTTTTTTTGATTGACGAAATAAATTTATTTCACCATTGGCAGTACACACATCTGCAAGGCTAAAGTCAAGTATAAAATTTACAAACAATTACATTCATTCATGAATATTGAAATTACCAGGATAAGATTCTTGGGAATTTCCAAGATAATCATTTAACTATGATATGTACAACATTAAAACAGAGTCCAGAGGGCTAATAAATACCAACAGAAGCATGGAAAAAATAGGCAATTTTAGTTGCCATCTAGGAAGTTACCTTACAATGCATCCTCCGGATATTCATTAACACTGTAGTAGCATTTTTCAGCTAGGAGAAGTTTTAGTTTCTTTTTAAAAACGGAGAGTGAGTTGCTATTTTTTATTTCTTCGGGAACTTTATTGTAAAGGATCGAGGCAGAGTGGTTGGGACCTTTAAGACAGAGAGTAGTAATGACAGTACTTTCTATAAAAAAGAAAAAAGGCTTAAGAAAGAGTCTAAATAATACGGGCCTGAGAAAAACTCATGGAATATTTTCCACGGAATCTACGGCCCGACGTCCCGAGCTCTAGTCGGGCTTGGGGTTCCTGGCAGAAAATATACATCCCGAGGTATACTCTGGTTTAGGCTTCAAGGTGTCAAGTTTATTTCTTGAAGTTAAGTCAAGTTTCTTCTCCTGAAACTTACACCCATTAGTTCTACATTTTTTTTAACTTGTCTAATGTGGCGAAGTAGTTGTAGATGCTTGCTCTCCTCTCTTCTATAACACTCAATAGTCACTTGGGGTACGACACCAATGAAATCGAAAATAAATCGAAACTTGAAGCTTGAACGTGGTGGAAGAACACAGTGACGTCATGGTCAAATTAGCTGTGCCGGAGCGCACTTTACTTAGCTTTACTTTAGAAGTGAAATATTAATCTGTGTTTTTTTATTGTACGTAACTATTTAAATACTATAACTTAATTATTTGTTTTGGTTAAGAATGTATGCGTTAGAAATTTTGAGGCAAAAAATTGATTTAAGTGTTATTTGACTATTATGTCTTTTGTTAACCAGTGCGGAAACGGCGTCCGACACCATGACACCAATGGAAGTGCCCCATATTAGCAACGAATACACTTTGTGACTTCCAAAACAACATGCACTACGACACCAAGTCTGGAGATGTTGATAATACGTCTCAATTGTGTTCTAAGACGTTTATCTCTCTGTGAAATTCACTCTGATATTTATTCTGCATTGCCATTCTTCAAGGTATAAGATATTCTCTGTTTTTCTTTTTAATCTATAAATTTCGAAATTTAATGCTTTATTGGTACACATTTATTGAGTCATCCTATCTCCTCAATAGAAATTTTTGGGTTAACTAGAGTTTTTCCATTGAAATGAGTATAGCTGTGATTAATTATACATTTTTTATTTCTTACACGTCCTTCTTTCTTCGTCGTTCCATCGCAAAAATAGTGTTTTTCTTGCAATTTTGGAACAATAAAGTTTTTTTAAGCCATTGTAATTATTATTTTATCGTTTATATCCTTGATTTGAACCTTTTTATATGTTTATTTTTAATCTCTTAGCATTGTTCATTTCATTCAATATTTTGCGTAAATTAACATTATTATTTTGAAATGTGTGGCTACCTTCACTAGTAAAATCCCTTCCTCGTCTCGCTGTAAATTTTTTCACCGGTGTAGTAAGCATAGAAATGCCACGGTGAGAGCGAGATTCAAGGTTAAAGTGGTACTGTTGTAGGAGGACACACTCCAGCGGTGCCTAAGTAACGAGGGGAAAAGAAGCGATATGAGATCCTCTGAGGGGAAGAATCCTCTTGAGATGCGACTGCTCAATGGTTATGGCGAGAAGTTGTGGGATGGATATGATGCTCGCAGTTAAATTGCAGTGGCTCACAGAGGCAAGCATCCAGCAATAGCCGTTAATAAGTATGTTACGACGCGCCGCGACGTGCGCGTATAGTGACTATGCGCATAACACTTTTCAATACCTAATATTCGTAGTGCAAAGAGGCATCTCGAAGACTTTGAAATGAAAAAAAAATTCATCAAAGAATGCTATTTTCCATATTATGAATGAAGTAGTCGCGGTTAAATCCTGTAGGGATATGAATGAGGCGATACATGCTTGAAACACTTTATTACTTCAGTGTCACTCATTTAAGCCCCTGGGTCTGGCCCCTGGGTGGGTTAATTTCCGTCAAAATCTTTAAAACAATTCCTATTTTAAAAGAGCTTTGAGCCAGCATCTGTGAATTAATCGTCTGAAAATGTCAGTAAAAGTGAGGCCAGAAAGTTATTTGGATTCGGGCGTCAGGTAATGCGGCTATCAAATAGGCAGCCGTCAAATAGAGAGACTGAAATTTTCCTTCCTACATCGGGGGATAGAGGATAGGAATGGTTTACCGGAGGACATTTTTTTAGCCCTTTCCAACTAACGCCAAGATATTTATAACTAGGTTAAATAAAGTTGCATTCTGAGAGCTTTTCCAAATATTTATTTTTTGAATTTGGTGTTTCATGTTTTTTGCTTTTGTCTCCATATATTATTATGTAAAAATGGATTTTTGGGCTATGTGAATGTAGACATGCATTGTTTTTGCTGATTTGGTGCTATGTAATTGGGTACATGTACTGTGTATTGTGACCTCTCGTCACGGGTCAAGGGGAGAGTGGGAGGGATTGAGGTTGGACAAGAAAAGGGGAAGGGTTTTTTTTCGGGAGAGAAAGGGGACGGGGTACGATGGAAGGGAAAGGAACGTAAGAGTGATCTTCTGGTGATCGGTGCGCTTGAAAAAACGAGAGCTTTCTACAAATCCTTCGTTTAACACAAATTTAATGAAAACAGCAAATAATCGTAATTGCATTAATCATACATTGGATTACCGCTTCCTTGCGGGCATATGCGAGAATCGATTGAATATAACATCAAAAGAAAACTTAGCAAACACAAGTGAAACAACTAATTCTCGCCCGATTGATTTCATCAGTTCATCTTGCACCATCTGATCACATAATCAAATGACAATATAATCAAAAGGAAAACATACCCTATCCTTAAGGCCGTTTTACACGGTACACGGAATTGCGCAGTCTGACGTACGTGTGAAGGCGCAATCAAAATTGCGTCGTGTAAAGCGGTGAATTGCTAGAACACATGCGAGAATGCGTGGATGCGAGACGGCAAAATAGCCCCTGTTCTAATTTCGTTCATGCATTCGCGCAATTCCACGCCATTTTAGAAATTAATGCAGCTCTAGCCTGCGCAATTCCGTGTACCGTGTAAAACGGCCTTTACAAAATAATACACGCATACACACTCGCACACCGGGGAGGGGGGAATTGGGGGAATCGGAACACAATAAACATCGGAGGGGGGGGAACGGCTCTTCTGCACTGAATGGGGGGGACAATTTTGAGGCTTCGGTTTTGGGGTTCGCTTGCCGCGTGAAATTGTTTTAAAGCACGCAAGCGATCCACCGGGTTCCAATTAGGAACTTGGTTATTTCATCTTTTAATTTGAAAACTGTGAGAATTATTAAGATATTTGTAAAATTATTTCTCAAATGACCAAGAGTGGGGATAGGACATCTGAAAACGAATAAGGGGGTTAGCTTTGTGTGTATGACAGACTGCAGGAATTTTTAGTTTATCCATGGAAAATAAAGACGCAGGAAAAGGAAGGGAACGGCTACCATTAGCGCCAATAACCGGCTATTGTTTTAGGTGGCCGTAATTTTATTCTAGATGCGTTTCACTCGATTAAAATTTCCTACCGCAGAGTTGGTGATTTTTTAAACGAATATTTTTGTCGCTGAATCACTACCTTTTTCCCTTCCTCTGAATGAAATTACGCCAAAATCGAGTCATCAATTCAGAGGTTTGTCTCAATGAATTGCATGCTTCGAAATATTAAATGAGACGAAATTAAGGGAGAAGGATGTCGATGACAATGAGGCGCTCCCTTTCGTTGCGGATGCTTACGTCTCCACTTCGAATAAATGCTTACGTCTCCACTTTGGGACGTAAAGGAAATAAATTGTATCCTTAATTCCATCAATTGAGAAGAATGGAGAAGATGAATTGAAAGTGAATTTTATGGCTGATGATTTGCGTTTAGGAAGATGGAGCGACGTATAAACTATTTTATTTTTCAATTTTTTATTTGCAGCTCCGCCAGGTTGATAGAAACCTAGTGAGTGACTATTTCGTCCTTTTGATTTCTAGAGTAGTTCCATTTTACTATTCGAGTGAACTATCCAAGTAAAAGTGCCGCAAAATCCGCCTATACTAAAGCGTACAGAGCGTCCGATCATAGAATGTTCTTTACATTCACTGGAGCCGACACAGGAATCTAGTTTTTTAGGATCTTTACTCTGTCACTATGAGTAAATTTATTTTTAAGAGAGAGGGAGAGAATGGAAGTGTTAATGCAGGTAACTGATGACTGCATTGTACAAATGGCTAAAAGTGAATTTAATGTATCTAAATTAACGATTTTATAGGTGTCATAATAGAAATTTTTTCCTTCCAACGATTCATTCAGACAATTTAAAGACATAAAATTTAAAAAAAACTTTATTTACTACGGATTCGTCTTTCAGATGTCAGCATTTGAAGTGATGCCACAAGTTAACCTCTCACTAGATTGGTCTGCAGCTTTCAATAGGCCCTACCACAAACTATTTAGCCACAACTAAACCAATTTTATGAAAATATATTCCATTTGGAATGGTGGGAAGCCAACACTCTACACACCGCACCACCCCGATCCCCAATTATATCCGTTTGTTTGATTGTAAATATTCATGTGAACTCGCCCCTCAGTTATCAAATCGATCCTAATTATTCACAGCGAGAAAAACCGCGTGTTCTCTCCTCTTATTTACAGTCTGAATTGGTGTCTTCATTGAATTGCGGTGTTCATGAGGGGCCCTCTACGTTTGCGTATGAGAGAAGAGGGACCAAGGGAAGATTAATGCGAGCACTGGAGGGTTGTTAAGGGTTGGCTTGAAAGAGGTTGCTCGGAGCACGGGAATGGGGAGGTTATGCGAAGGCGGTGGCGCGCAGTAGTGTTACTAAGAGAAGTGCGAAAGAGTCGCGTGCTGCTCCATAGTGGTCGTAAAAGAGCTCCCGAAATAAATAACTGCAAATGTCGAGAGGACACGGTGGGGAGGCAGGAATGAAAGCGAAGACCTTGGAGGGAGAGAGAGAAATAGATGTACCTTTTAAAGATGATGGCAGAAGTCGTTTCAAGTTGCCCTTTAAATATGAAGTGGTGGCTGGTGGTTAAAGCTCTGGAAAGAGTTGGGTCCTCTCTCTCCATCCGACTTTACCCTTCCAGTCATATCGTCCATAGAAGTGGACATAACC
The DNA here is from genome assembly GCF_921293095.1 of Ischnura elegans. NCBI lineage: Eukaryota > Metazoa > Arthropoda > Insecta > Odonata > Coenagrionidae > Ischnura > Ischnura elegans. The sequence goes on from NC_060250.1 coordinate 70,765,099, forward strand.
TTCAGAGGATTCTTACTATCTGAGTTATGCATTTGTTCACGATGAAGTAACTCAAATGGTAATAATTTCCACAATTTTAATTCAAAACTCAACAACCGGCCATGATTTCAACTCATTGTGCCATTTTCAAGCCTTGGTATAAATCTGGGAGGGATAGCCCGGATGGACTTTGTAATATGATGTTTTATTTTGTGCTGACTTACGTATGTTGAAGTTAAGCATCCCCATGACGTCAAAATCCCTACCACCACTCAAGCACCACTTGTTGTGTGTTATTTGTTATCGGCCTTCATACATTTGTTCACCCAAACTGTTTCTCCTCCTACTCCCCTCACACCAATTCCATATGCCCCCACCTCCTTCCGTGGCCTTGGTATAAATACTGATAGAGTGCTGGTTATATTACCTTAAAAATGACAAAATGTGTTGAAACCACGGTCGGTTGTTGAGTTTTGATCAAAAGTATGGAAATTACCATTTGTGTTCTTTTATCGTGGATATATCGAACTTCACAAAATCGAGCCTGAAACGATGTTATACACATTTGTTCATAATTTTGGACATGGAATACAAAATTGACCGGCGTGAAAGATTACCAAAGCCTTTGGAAAACGTGTTTAAATGGTCAAATGAGGTTAAATAATAAAAGAAACAATTTCTATAAACATGTAGAAAAAATTTGTAACTGAAATGGTTAATTTCTCAGATGGAATAGAGATGTTCACGGGATCGGAATAAATCATCAAGCGTATTTCTGCAATGACATTTGCTTATCTCACAATTAACGATTATGTTTATTATTATTAAAGTATTCCACCAATTAAGGTAGGTTTCCATGGAGTGCTTAACCCATTATAACCCAATGTTGCTGGAAAGCAATATCAAACTTGTTTACATTTTCAACTCTGTTCAGGAAAGATTTAAACTACGTGTTCTTTAGTGCTGTAAAGTTCAATGGCGAAATATGTAGCTGCCACAATAATTATGATTGAGCATAAAATTTTCACATTTTTACAATGAGAAGTCTTAAAATTTAATTTCTCCTAGAGGCAGCTCTGGGTTAGAAAGGGTTAAGAAGAAACCGGGAGCCTCCCCTTCCATCAAGCACTTCCCTCTTGATTTCACAATTTTATTCTATCTAAAAATCCAATTCTTTTCCTCTTTTTGCCTCGTTCACCTAACATTCTTCCCTCTAACACTGCTTTCAACGTCCCCTCCCCGCTAATTACTCGCTCCATCCATACATTCTGTCTCCTCCGTATCTCTTTTCAAAGCTGCCTCTCCTAACCCACCATGTACAGCACTTCGTCGTTTCTCCTCCTCTCCGTACACTTCACCTTCTCCATTCTTTTCCACACCCACATCTCGAATGCTGTATAGGTTTCGCAATATAAATTATTTCCTTCTAAAGAATCCTGGAGACATTTTTAAAGACATAAAATTTGAAAATATACCTGACTCACCATAAATTCGGCTTCAAGATGGAAAAATTTGAAGTGGTAAGTACCACGGACAGCCATATATTTTGAGTGTTGTGAGAGGTGCTTACATTAGACCTTGGTTGATCTTCCTCACGCATGGAAGCAGATAATTTTTTTAAATTAACTGTAAATCTCTTAAATTTGATACATGAAGTTATACTCGAACCGCACTCCTTTTGGCTGTCGATTTGTCACAAATATGTTGTCGAAGCTTGCTTTAGCTTTATCCGCTTATTAGTCTGTATTTGAAGCCTGTTTAAAGCACGTAAATAGACGAATGCGGAGCGAAAATTCAATATGGGTGCCTACTGTTTGCAAAATACATGCCAGTAACATTACATTAATGAGGAAATGACATTGCATAGAGTATTTTAACTTTCCTAATCCAAAAATATGCTTTCCCTGACAGGGGCGCAGCTAGGAATTAAGGCTGGGGGGATTTAGGTTCAACTAATACCGGGGTGTGTGGGGGTATGGAATACAGACCAGGATAAGCGGTAGGTGCTAGATTAATAAATTGCGGAATTTTAAGAAAATGGTTCAAAATGGTGAGTTTTACTGCTTTCTGAGGGATATTTTATTAATCCTAACACTATTATATTAGTAATATCAATCCAATTAAGTAAAATGTATTAAACTTAAAAAGTTCTCTGAGCTCTGGGGGGGGGGGGTTATCCCCCAAGCCCCCCCCCCTCGCTGCGCCACTGTTCCCTGGTTATTCATTCTTTCTATGAAGGTAACTTGTAGAAATTGAACAAAATTATGTTCTAACCTCGTTTCCACTCATCGTTGCTGTGTGGCTGCGTATAATTCTGAAGAAACAAGTCGAAGTATCGCCAAAATATTTCACTGAATTATTACAGACGAACATAAGAGCATAGTACCTAAACATCTTCATAATCCCTAGCAAAAAGTTTTCTGGGAGGATGTGGGTTAATTATCCATTTACCATTACTTAATTAAAGGGAACATTGGAAGGAGAGATTGAAAATATTACCCAATGTGAAGAAAGAGTTCTCGGGTTTCCAGCCGAGTCCAATGAAAGTTCACCCTGAAGTGAATGAAAGTTCAACCTGAAGACGATGGCAGACTTCGCCCTCGAAACGTCGCGACGCGTCGGTGCTGAAAAACCCGAGAAATCTTCCTCCAGTCTATTCGCCGGGAAAACCTACCTTAGATCCTTCATTACCCAATGTGAGCCCCGAAAGCCTCAATGAAGGACACTTGATGTGATTAACAGGGCAGGCATGCAGTGGCGGCTCGTGAGTCCAATGCTCGGGGGGGCACACTTCAGCGGGGGAGGGGTCAACATTTTAAAATATTTTGTGTATTTTAGGGATTTTTTAAAGGCTATCTAGGTATTAAATTTGTTTAATTCAAAATAATATTATTTAAATATTTATTATAATAAAATTTGAACCAAAACAAGTATTCTGCAACACTGCAGCACCAAGTAGACGCCAGATTATACGCCCGCCGGGCGGCGCGGCGATGTGAACTCACTACATACGTCGCTCTGCGCATGTTCGGGCGGCGTCCCAAGACTTCCATAAGGCACAAGCTTAGACGCGTCATAGCACCAACAGCCCCCACCACTACCACTCTTCATATAACTGCATGGCGATGGATTGGGACGTTCTGGCCAGCGCCATACGGCTACAAATACGAACTTCTCGCGCAATGTTTGCGTGTTTTTCCTACATTGTGGATTATACGAATGAAAAACACGTTATTTGGTTAAATAGATGTATAATTATAATTGAATGGGTATTTATTTATTTCCTTTTTTAAATCTTTGGGAGGGGCGGCGTCCGAGAGTCCTTATGGGCAAGCCGCCACTGCAGGCATGGTAAAGACAAATAGACTTAGTCGGTACCATCGGCCTTGGGGAATTATTTGAGTTTTTTTTCCCCGATGCACAGTGGACGATGAGAGGAAGAAGAATTGAAGTGTCCCAGGGTCAGCCGCGCTCCGGGGTAAGACGAGGTACGGCGAGAGAGAAAATGAATTTCGTCGGAGGCAGGAGCGGTTGAGAGGGGGAGGGATATAACAGCTTCATTTGGTGGAGGGCGCGCTCAGAGGGAGAGATTCAACCCCTTTCACACACCCCCATTGCCTTCCCAAACCCCACGGCCCGGTCATGACAGCGAGAGGTTCAGAACACCCGTGTATGTAGCACGCCGGCGCATGTCAAGAGAATGGGAGGAAATGAAGGAGATTGCAAGAGAAGCGTGGGTGGAAGATAGCATGCTCGATCGAGGGTTGGTTTTTTTTCATCCTTGAGCTGGAGCATTAAAGTTTGATCTTCTCTCCTTATTAAAACCGTGGTTGGATCTTGGTTGGCATGATTTTTCAACTTGATATCAGTGGCTTTTTAACATTTAAATCAATTTTTATGTCTTTAAAATCTGATAATGTATATGTAACATCTGCACCTCACCATCTGCATTTCGCCCAGAGGAGCCATTTTTGATTTCCGGCATTAGTATTATTAGGTGTCGATGGCGATCGAATTAACTGTTAATTATTCTGTACAGTTAAAAGGCGAATGAACTCTTCGCCTAGTAGCCCAAGATTGCTGGTTAGAATCCCACGTGAGTGATTTTTTCACCACCGTGGGCTTTGTTGTTTTTACTTGTCCAAGTGATGTATAAGATAACATAATACACAGTCCTAATACCACGCTGTAAATAATTATGAAGGCATTGTTGAAACTGACAGAAGGCAATAGTAGGTGAAAAGTTGTAAGATAAAGGTAGCTAGTCCTACTAGTCGAGGATTTCGAGTGTTTTTTTTATTCTTCAGCTATTTTACAAAATATTCAGCCAGTTAGGCCGTGATACGTTATTTTGTGATACATAATTTCATCGGAAGAAGAGCGTGGTGAATATATGTGCCGTTCCGTATCATTCTTATCCTTTCATATGGATGTTCTCCGTCATTTCATAAGTTGCTTTCCGTCCTTAATAGAATGAATTTTCGAAATAAATACTATCAACTAAAATAACTTGGAAATTAGCCACGCGATTGTATTACCGAGTAATACGTGAAAGTAGACAAGAGTGATCTAGCTGGCCACAATTTCAGTTTTATTTAGGGCAAGCTATCTGGTCAACTAATACTTCTTAGCTTTTTAAAGTAAGGGTGTCATGTCTCTGCCTCTCTTTTAGGTTTTTATTAATCTGTTTCCGTTGTCCTTGCGAAAAATTCGTTTCTTTCACACAAAATTATTGGAATGAGCACCAGTTTTCCAATAAAGAGTCTTCAACGATTAATAATCGATTTAGTAATTCGTCACAGTAACCCCTTACGTCATTTCTTTCAGAAATAGGCAAGAATAAATTTATATGCCATATATTACGATTACGTAATACCTTATCACCCTTAATTAATAGTCTTGCCGCAGTCTTTTTTCGAGTTAGTATCTTATCGCAGTTTTGAAAACAGAATTTTAATCGTATTTAATTCATTTTGGGAAAGTTGAAGTGAATGACCATGTACTATTTTTTTATAAGATTTATTATTCATGTGAAGAATTGAATTTCTGAAACAATTAACTTACTCACGCATTAGCAATTAATATTCATTCTGTTTTCGGCCAAACCTAATGAATTGTACATAACACGTTTTCACGGACGAAGCTATTTTAGACTGAAAAATTACTCCATTTTCCTGCTACCCACTCTAATAAACACACGAATCAGAAATATGTAGGGCTTGATAAATAACTGAATCACTTGAAAAAAATATACTATTTATCGGCTTTCACATCCCCTTTCTTGAGTTGGTGTTTTCCTGCTCTTAGTTTTTTCTGATACTTCAATCAAAATCCGGAGGTTTTTGCCTCGTATCTTCCTATCTTTTCACACATTTTGCCTACTATTTTTTTGTACTATGCTAGTGTATTGCAGTCTCGACATCATCATTATTACAAATCATGATAGCTATCATGTAGAGCAAAGTACATAATGCATAGAGGTAAACTAAATGTTACGCACGCTGAAGCAACTGAAGTATGAATTCCGAGTATATGTATATACTTTGTCATCAGTACGTGTGGGGCTGCCAACGGGTGGGCGGGATACCCTGCAGTCATTGAAGGTGGAGGAGAGTGGGGAATAAGGTTTTTGGAGGCCGGGAGAGAGATTGAGGTGGATGTGCTTACGTATGCATGTGTGCATGTTGCCTCGGATTGTCTCCCAGACTCCCTCGTTGCGGAGGAACAACTAATGGTTCGGGGGAAGAGGGTGGAGGAAGTGAGCAATGTGAATGGGACGAAGGAGACAGATAATGAGGAAGGAGAAGAGATGCCTCCAACGTAAAGCTAGCTTCCTTTGTTAGGGGATTCGTCTGTAAGCAAACCCAAATGCTGATGCCTCAAAGAGTTCCGTATAATCCGGTCTACAAGACGCAATTTTTCCCTTTATTATTCAAGGGTAAATAATTTTGGGCCTTACGTGGCCATGATTATTTTGTGTATGATTTCGGTGAAAAGACTACCGGAAAAACCTTGAATATAATACAAAATTCCCAGAAAATGACTTCAGAATACTTTCCGTTGAAATTCGCCTCAATTTCGCTAAAGATATCCCCGATCTTGCGGGTCCGGAGTGGTCGGATTATATTTTCTTTCAAATTTGGTAAAATTAAACTTATTAATTACGTTCGCTACAGTGCTTGCATACATTGCAGTAACTGATTGTAGAAAGTGTTTTTTTGCCCCTCAAATGTGGGAGCAAATTAGAGCGCGTCTTACATTCCGTTGCGTTTCATATTCTTCGCGCATTGTTTGGAATGGAAGCAGGGAAATGCTGCTGCCTTTCTATCTGAAGCTTTTATTAAATGTTCATCAGTTTGTTTGTGCTATTAAATTCATCATATCACCCGTTTTACCAGCGGCATTTCTCGGAAGTTTAGCAGGCACTTCTTGATACCACCTTCCACAACCCAGCTCAGCAAATAATTAATTTCTCTCCTCTAGTTTCCTCAATAAAGAAATTTGCTTATGCTATAAATGTGGACATTTATTCGAACCTGAAATCTCGATTACATTTCATAATTACGCATATTTTTTTGGCAAGAGCAATATTTGGTTAAAAATCTCTACATCTTCCTGCTATTCACTCCAATAAGTACAGGAAACATATGATTTAGGCTTGATAAATAGCTTAATCACTTGAAAAAAAGTAGTATTAATGTATTTTTAAAGTTTATGCAATTAGAGCGAGTTCCATCGAACACATTGTTTTATTAACGCAAACTTCAGATTTATTAATTTCATTGAAAATCTCAAATTATAAAAATGGCATTAAGTTTAATTTCATTCGATCGCCAGTCTTGATATATTGCAAACCCGATAATAAAATTATCACGTCCTACTTTGTCACTCACAACAGCCAATCCTTTGGTAAAAATCGTCGTTATATTTGTTTCGCTTCATCATTTGCATTAATTGCCGCTTTGACCAGGAGCATTCGTTTTAGCAGGAGAATTCGCCTTGACCAGGATGCTACTGGTCGAAGGATTTTTTTCTCTGTGGATTTTTCGCACAATTTGTGCATTGCGGGTGACTTTCGTAAAAGTTATCATCGTGGCTAGTCCCGGTATACTTAAAACTATTCATCAGGTTTTCCCGATAACATAACGACTATCAGACAGTACGATGCATTCTTACATGATGGTTTTCAGGAATTATTCATCCACAAGGTCCGTGGATCAGTCTATGAAGAGAAACTCCCGTGGGTGATGTGCGGCCGAAAGCGAAGTCGACGGGACATCGGTGTTTAGAAGCGGGAGGAGAGGAGTGGAAGAGGTTTGTCATGAGCCCAGCGGGTGTCCCTTGATGAAGTCGGAAGGGAGGATGGAATCACTGCAGGAGGAAGGAGATGAAGGCTTGCGAAGGTAGCAAGGGAATCGGATGCATGGGGAAGATGAGGAGAAAGGAGATATAACGTTTCGATAGCGGTCGGGACAAAAAAATAATGAATCCTCCTCTGTGTATCGTGGGACGGAAGGAGAGATGGGAAGTGAACATAGCGACGGGCTCAGTCACTAAACAATGAGGCCTCTACCCTTCCTTATCTATCCTCACTCTCTCTCTCTCTCTATTCGGTGCGAAGTGATACAACAGCGTGAATTGAGCCGTTATGTATTAAGATAGAGGACAATAATTTTAAATCCAAACCGGTGAGCCATGTAAATGATAGCTAGTCTAGCTGATTTTTTAGGAGAAATACTTCAAAAAGGACATGAAGTCAGCTCTCTAGGGAATAGTTTGTAATTCGGTTTTGTCTAATTGGTTCAATTTTTGTTTAAGGGCTGTATTACGATCCAAATCGGTGAGGAGCATACCGTAGAGTGATAGTTACTCTAGCCGATCTTTGAGGAGAAACATTAAAAAATACCTAAAAAAGGACTTGAAAAGGACTGTAGGGAATCTTTTGCAATTACGTTATTCCTATGTTTACTTGGTTCAGATTTCTTTAAGGGCTGCGTTAAGATAGAGGACAATAATTTCTGGTCACAACCTGTGAGCAGCATTCCGTGTAGGTAAATGATAGCTGCTCTAGCTGATCTTTGAGGAGAAATACTAAGATAATACTTCAAAAAAGACGTGGAGTTATCACCGTAGGGAATTGTTTATGACTATATTACGCCTACGTCTATTTGGTTCAGACTTGTTTAAGAGCTGGTATTGGAATTATATTTTGACGACAGCATGAGTTGAGCCTTTATGTATTACAATAGAGTACAATAATTGTAGATCCAAACCGATGAGCAGCCTGCCGTGTAATGATAGCAGCTCTAGCTGATTTTTGAGGAGAACTACTAAGAAACACTCCAAAAAGGATATGAAGTTATCACCATATGGAATCGTATATTACTATATTACGGCTTCGTCTATTTAACTTCTTCGTCTATTCCTTCAGATTTGTTTAAGGGCTGAATTATATTTTGGCAAAATTGATAATCCACTCAGAGCAATTTTGAAGCTGGAAGGGACTTTTTAGCAGTTTTAAATGATGTGAATGTGAGAATTTAGGCCTCAAGAAGGTAATTGCTTTTTAGTGTACTATTGGCAATGAATATTTACTGATGCACTGCAAATGATTTCAGTTACATATTTTTTATTTTACTGTTAATCTTTGCGGAATTACCAAAGCTCTTTTCATATGTTCATATGATGCACGATTTGACTATCCATGGTGCCCTTTCAAATTAAAATCAAATTAATTACACCTTTCTATTTAGCCAATTTTGGTGAAACTTTAGCGATTTTGAGAGCGTTTCATTATAGTCTGCCTAAAATTTCATTAATTAAAATTTAAGGGAGAAGCCCGCGGGGGGATACCGATGCAATATCCCCTAATTACGCAGGAATTATTTGAGAGCGTATCAGCAGTAAGTTCAGAAAAATTCGTAATAGGGTCTTAATCTCATGACAAGAGTTGTAAGACGTCGTCTAGGAAAGAAAACAATTCTTTCATGGGAGAGTGTTCAAATGACTTACCGACTTAAAATCACTTAAAATGACTTCAAATGACTTATCAATCCAATATTTTATTTTATTTATATCGGCATAGGTATTGCGTGGTATGCCGTCTTGAGCAAGTTAGAGACCACTTATCTTTTAGTAGGTTGGCATCATTGATTTAAATCGTGTGGTTGGTAGCTGGCTTGATTCTTTCAATGATGAGTCATTCTGGAAAGAATGTTGGAAAGCCCTGTTCTTAGAAATATAGCCCAATCACTATTATTTTGTACGAGGGTCTCTGAAGAGAAAGGTTATAGGTATTTCGTCAATAATACTTTCTTTCCCTAAGCCTATCAAGAAATTATTTAGATACTATGGTTCTGCTATTCTTCGTAGTTACTTTTCAGCGAAGGTAAGATTCCTAGCTACAATTTTCCAGTGTGAATCAGATAATATTGCTGTGCAAAGCGGTGACTATCTCTAATACTGGCATGTCTATATTATAATATGAAATTAGTGAATAATCCGGATTGTATCTCTCTAGTTTTATGGTTTCCATGATTTGAATGGCATGAAAGAAAGTTACCATTTTACTGAGATTTCTTCGGAAAACAAACGCATAAATGAGTTGATTTTATCATAAATTCTAGCCACCTCAATTGGCATGTGACGGGGGGATGACACCAGAAGTTTACACACGAAATGTATATAATCTAATGAAATTGCACCTAGCACTTACTATTAAAGTGCTGAAAGGTTTCTCGATCTTTCCAACGGGGAATTTTCTCCATGTCTCCCGACGTTTCTATGAGTGACTTGCTCTTCACCATCAGATGATCTACTAAGTGTTGAATACTACTAAGTCCTTTGTCTTGTGGAGGAAAATCGTATCCCATACCTATCCGTTCGGCAAAATATCACTCTTTATTCATCATTTCTATCGGACCTGGAAATGTGGAGGGGTTCTAATATGATATTCTTGGTGTCGCTCGCATAGATATCCATTCTCAATCGCTTAAGCAATCTAAGCCTAGTACGTAGCCTGAGAGTCTCTAGCGGCTCCCAACCTAATTCGTTTATTCATCCGTTTAACGTCTTCTGTACGCCTGCAGCAGCTTTCAACGAATCGTGCTGCCTTCCTTTGCATTATATTCAGTTCACGGATTAAGTCTTTCTGCACCGGGTCTCATATGCTCGCTGCATATTCTTGGAATGGTCGGATGAGTGCGAAATAGCATCTCTACTTAACTTTCTCGTCCGTTATCTCGTGGGTCCAAGAATACAACTTGGCTTTATACGAAAAGGTTCCCGTGTTCAAATCCTGGGTGATGCCCTCGAGTATCCTCAGAGAAACTCCTCAGGGAGCGGGCGATGGAAAAGAACTCGCTCCCTATCCTGAATGTATAAATATCGTATGCCTGAGGCTTGGACCACATTGAGCTCTACCCTCGTTTATCCCAGCTAACCTTCGCATTGAAACAATTATTGAGTCTGAAACATAATCACATTTACTCTAATATTGTATGTTCTATATTTGTTTTAAATCTGACCCAGGTATCGTCACCATACACAATACAATCTCAATGCTGTGTGTGCATGCATGATATTGTGTACAGTCTCTCGAAAAATGGGTCTGACTAATAAAACAAAAAATTGCAATATTAGAGTAAAATTACAATATTAATTTATATGTGATAATGTTTCATGCTATACAGTTCCACCTAACATCGCCATTTACTCTTAAGTTTGTGAATGAGTGAGTCATTGATTTGTCTGGTTACGCTTCTGTATCATGATAGGTACCCATGAGCAAGGAGACTGCATACTATGCTGTGCATAGAGATGGCCTAATTCTATCCCACAGAAGGCTGATTTCTGTTGACACTTGGGTCGCATTTTAATTGGTTTTCAAAAACGTCCGCGGCGTGGTGGTGAGTGCAATGCGATCCAATTTTTTTCCAATAATTTGCGGTAGGGTCTTTACAAATGCAAGGAGTTGCAGCGAATAGTTATGAATTTGATAAATAACATCATAATAAATGCAAATTTCGGTTGACACCCCCTTATTTTACCTCATTTCCCCGTGAAAATCGGATCAATTTGTCCGTCAGCGACGCGAGTGGCGACTTCCATAAACCCTTTTAAATGCGCGGTGGGTGACAACACATTTATAGACCGACTTGATGATCCTCTTTTGTAATATTCGTGCCCAATGCCCATGCGTAATTTAAAACATTTGTTGCCTGGCACAGAACTGCGTATGGATTTTTGCTTGCCTCATTCTCTATTGTGACGATAAAACCACCATAACTGCGGTGCAAATGTGGGCTTAACTTACGCGCGCCGAGACTCCATTCATTTCGCGTCTTAATCTGAGCTGGAAAACGGAAACCTCTTCTGTGTAGATGTAGGGGAACTCGAATGGGGGAAGAGGAGGATTATGGGAAGGAAAATGTCTTTCCCTCTACCTCCTCTCGAGGGTTAAATGGAGTAGGTATTAGGGAACGAGCGGGGTTTGCTGGGTAAATGAGGAAACAGAGATTAGTCAGGTGTGCGGAGGAGACGTTGATGCGACGATGCAGGGAGCAGGCGATTGCCCCGGACTTGGCGCGACGCGACGGTGCTCTTCACGAGGAAAGAGAAAGCTTGGACCGCGAGGAATGGTGCCAGCCCTCATTTTACGAGGTTGAGTAAAATTGATTCCATTTGCCCATCCTCAATGATGGGTCAGTTAAGGGATCAATAGTAATGTTGGTGCTCTCCAGCGATACTTTAAGGAATTTGCTGAACATTTAGATTGAATAACACAAACTTTTCTTTTCCAAAGAATTTTTTTACTAAGTCACGACCATGGTTTCGACGGTCAACGCCATATTCTGATGTTTTTTATTTAATATTTAAGTTATATTTAAAATATTCATTCAGAATGTTCAGAGAGATGTTTTGCCGAATGGATAGATATGGGAATTCGTTTTTCCCCCGAACCATAAAGAACTTTAATAAATGCCAGTCGTAATTTCGTTAGACCATTTCCTTTTTAGGTGTGAATGGCTGGAGTCCTAACACCCCCTGCCACACGTTTTTTAGGCGTTACTTGCCGGGTAGTATGTAGATGTGGATGACTGGGGGGCATTTTGATGAAGAAATTGATGTATCACCAAATTTTACTGGATTATTAAAGACAAGTACAGGAGTTACGTGTCTGAATATCTTCTCAATCGGGAAAGGAAACCTTTCTGGGTGGAAATATGCTAAGATACAGATGCCTAGTTTAGTAGCTATGTCGTCTGCACGACGGCTTTACAGGGATGGGTAAAGAATTAGATTCTGACCTCTTCACAACCCAGTGCAGTGGCAAGGTCAAATATTTTACTGGATAGCTAAAGATGAATATAGAAGCAAAATGCCTAAATATCTTCAACATTGCAAGCAGAAAGTTTTCTGGTCGGAAATGGGTTAGGTAGATGGACACGTACATAAAACCATACCCTGGATGGGAGAAAATCCACCCAGGTGGAATGGAACCCGCGACCTCTGGATTAGCGGGAGAGGACTTGATCCCGCCACCACCGAGGCCGTGATAGGATAAAAGGAGGGGATTGGTTAAGGAGGAAGGGAAAGATATAAGTCAATGTGAAAAAAAACAAAAATAACTACAAAATCAGAAAATAAACAAATCAAAACAATGGGAAATATTTCCAGAGGGTAATTCAATACATCTCAATTAACACCTCCGCGAAAGTGTGCTTTTTTATTTTTCTGCTATTTTATTTCATTCGCCTTATTTTCATCCAATCCCTTCCCTTTAATCAATCCATATAACTAGCCCATAAAGAATTGGTTTCATAATTTCGAGTAAAAATTGTGCGAAGAATGGAAAAAGGAGCAAAATAATTTTAGTTCAGGAGTTAAACTAGATGTTATGATAAGCTGCTTTTATTTTACTTATATTGAAAATATTCCCAATTTAAGGTCACGCACCACCATGCGCATAATTACATATATAACGCATAATTACAGCGGCCCTAATGGTCTAAAACCCTAAAACCTGTGTCTAAATTTATGAACATGTGAATTGAACGCTAACATTCCCCGTGTAAAATTCCCAACTTGCGCGAATGCATGACCAGAAATTGGAGCCTGTTATAATTTGGATCGTGCATTCGTGTACGTTTCCTTACAGTTCACCAAAATCACTCATGCATTCACACATTAACCCGTACGTATGGTGTAAACAGGCCTTTAGAGTACGACTTATGGGAATGAATTTTTTTCAGCTAATTTACGGTCGTAGAAAGCATGTGTGCAGCCGATGCCCAGCTTTTCTACTCCAAGCTACTCTACACTCTACTACCTGCTATTTATCGCATTCGCGAGATCCTCGCCAACGGTTTAAAAGGATATTATCATTTGGTGCAAAGGAAAAAATATTCAGCGACAGAGAATTATGGTGGAGATTAAATAGATCGACCGAGTAAGTAATATGGAATCCCTGAGAAGAGTAGGAGACATGAGAAGCCACATAAAAATCATGACAAGAAGACGGAACAGGCTTAAAGGCTATATCTTGAGAATAATGGCCTGTTGAAGACAATCGTCGAGGGACAATTTGATGGCAAGAACGGAATAGGAAGACCTCGAATAATGGAACAATTAAAGAAGGAAGTAAAGGAGATAAATTATGTTGGTGTTAAAATATAAGCTGATGGTAGAAATGAGTAGAAAGCTGCGTCAAACCATTGTTGACAACTGATGATGATGAGAAATAAGCAATGTAAAAGTTCGGCTTTCTTCTGCTGTTCTAATTTGGGCTATTGGATCGTACGAAGTAATACGTTCATTGAAGTATGTTGAGTAATTAGTCATCAAAATACTACTGTTAACGAGATTTTTTGCATATTAATTTAAAAATCATATTATAATATTCAGATTTGATCCTAAAGTTATTCATCTTCCTCTAATTATGCAATGATTAACACAGCTAACCTTTGTTTAGTGCAATATTGGCGGTAAAGAGATCACCCGGGGGCAGATTTAAGGGTTTAGAGGTAAAAGGAGCTATGACCCCCCCAACATTTTATCAATTTAAAAACGAATTTAATATTTCTATAGTTTTTGTATCCCTAAATGTAGGAAACGAGGAAGTGCTAAGGGGAGTGAGAGAAAAGAGAAACCTCCTAAAAACCTTAAACAGAAGACGGGACAGTTTAGTTGGTCACATGAGGCATGAAGTCCTGATGAAGTGAATCGTTGAAAGACAGGTGGAAGGGAAGAAAGGCAAGGGACGGCCCCGAATGAGTTACAGGCTCTAATGGATGTAAAAGAAGAGAAAAACGTCACCATGAAAAGGCGGATAGGAGAGAGAAATGGAGAGCTGCGTCAAACCAATATTAGGTGTGTTAACTAATGATGATGAACCCTAAATGTAATAACTATTTAATTTCATCTGTCGTTAACGATAGAAATGAAATTTTAGGCTCCATAATGCGAAAAAATGACTATTTTAAAAAAATTACACAGGAGAACGGCTCTCTTTCTCAAGAGGGGAATTCCATACTCCCATGACCCAAATGATGATCCTTATTCCCCAAATTTGATGCTGAATACGCCCCTGAGTATGTCACCGTAAGCAGGGAAACTTCCTCACTCTACTGGAAATCCAAACCAACGCATGTCACTCACTCACTGATCAGTGACGAAAATTTCCGTGACTCGTGCATTTTTACCCTAATAATAGAAGAAAATTTCTGTCCTCCGGCCCGCAGTTATTCAGATTATTTTGAGAGAACTAGTCATACTAGCTAATGCAAAGTTACCCATATTCGCTCTCTTTTGTTCTAGGTTTGGCAATTGGGATGACGATATCCATTTCAGAGCGGTCATTTCTTTTGAGGCCTTGAGCTTCAGTGTCCATGGGCTGCTCCAGTCTCAATCAAAGGCGTTTCCTGGTTCTTTTGGCTCATTTATCCTTGCATATGTGCCTACCTCACTTTCCTCTCGCATTTTTTAGTTCAGAAGAATTGATTTTTTTTCGTTTTTCTTTTTGTTTCCGACTATACCTACATGATGTATCAGGAGTAATATGTAGTATGTAGATTAGTGTCGGGGTACTCCATACTACCCCGACCCAGGTCATGACCTCTCCCCCAAATTTGATGCTGAATCAGTGTCTGAGATCACCATGGTATATTAATACGTAATTTAAATTGGAAGTATCGAGGCCCACCGTGCATCAGCGAGGGCGTCGAAAATCCGGAGTGTAGGTATAACCAAGGGCGTCAGCGTCGCCCGGGAAGTCGACCGTTTCCCAGAATCCTCTGCGAGCCCTCCCGAAACGGAGGCGCGGATGAGATGGGGCGAGATTGCTCGTCGTTTGAGGAAATCACAGATCTTGTTAATTGGCTTCGTTATCTGCTTGGTAAACTCCTGTTTTCAAACATCCGCTTCGCTCCCAGAAGCCCCCTTCCTCACTCTAATGAAACAATTTCATGATGCTCCTCAGCTGCGAAGATTTAGTCTTGTTCTTGAATTATATTGTTATGCTCTTGATCTCTACTATTAAATTGCTATGTTCTTGATCTTTCAGTTACAATGAACAATAGTGACGCGAAGTTTATAGCTTCATCAAAACTATAACATTGAGAAATAATCTTAATTGCTCACATTTCATACTTTTTATAAGACCATAGTAAACGAATAATTTTTGCGTCATTATCATAGCGAAATTGATAAATTATATAAAATCTAAATTATCTGTACAGAGGGTTACTAATTATTATGTAGTATTCTACAGACTGAGTTATATTTCTATGGAGCATTTAAGAAGTATTCAGGCAGCCTCCCCTTCCTCCATGTACTTCCCTCTTCAATTCTCAATAGGGCCTCATTCTATCTTAAAATTCTATTCTCTTCCTTCCTATCCCTCGTTTATCAAACATTCCATCCTCTAACACTTTTTTCAACACCCCTTCCCCGCTAAGTACTCCTTCCGTCGATACCTTTTGTCTCCTCCGTATCCAGAACGGGTTTCCTCAGTCAGCCCAATAATCTATGCATAGATATTTACTATTCTATCATCAAAAAATGATTTAAATAAGAACTTTCTATCTACCAATGAGTAGCCTATATTTGTGTTATAGCCTGTTTTTTCTTATGATTGTATCATTATTTTTTTAGATCGTTGTATATTCACCTACTTTCATGAGTTAAAAGAAGCTGGTCTGCAAATTTGTGCTGGAATTTGCATTACCAATGGCTACGACCTGAAGAAGGAAATTGGAAAAATGTTAAAACTTGTCATCATTAACGGAGGAGAGAACGCAATCAGCTTCAACTTCATATATTCCCGACGAGAAGGCAAGCTTCTTCAGTTCCTAATACTCCTCAAGTGGGTAAGTGTGAATCAAGACTATAGTGGTCCCTGAGAAAAGCCTTCCAATACACCTTCGACGCAATCCTCTTCGAGGGAGGCCAAAATTTTTTCGGGCTCTTTTTCTCTGTGTGTACATGTGTATATCTTACGGCTCTCTTTGTGGAAGGTCACATGGGGTTATTGTTCCATCATTACCTGGGGTTATCATTGTAAATAAGTAAGTGCGTGACTCGCTGCACAATATGATTAGAAAGGAGCCTTTGTTGATATAAAAGGAAAGTAGCCTTTATTGCAAAATTCGCGGTAAAACTAGGAGAAATGTGATGTAAAGGATGAAAGGGGCTCGACTTTAAGCTAATTAACAATGAAGCGTGCAATAAAGGCAAATTTCCAACGAACAATTGTGATGATTTGTTGTCTGTTTCCGCGGTTATACAGAGGTACTCGCACTGCAATTTTGGCAAACTCACCAAAGACTTGGATTGCATATTGTACTTGTTGGCGCTTGAACACTCAGTCCTCGTTTCCCAGCAATAAATTATGTGGAAAATATATCACAAATAAGTAGACATAAGTTTTTTTTACCAGCGCGCACGATATATCAAGGTATCCTTTTGATGTTTTGCGTTAAACCTCTTTTACATCCGTGGTGACGTGAAAAAAAATCTAGCCATGGGGTGAATCTTTTGAACCCGTCTAGTAAATTTTCACCTCATTAAAAGTGTTCTTTTGTAGAGTGACTCACTTAGTATGGATTCAAGTGTTGCGAAATTTCACTTGCCCGCATGCATTGTACATTTTCGCAGCTATTTCCCCGTCAGGAAGCGTATTGTACCTGTCTGTTTTAGGTTAGTTTTCCTCGAAATTGTGGCTGTGGATCAGAGGAAAAGAATTGTTCGTATTTCCAAAGCAAAATTGAGAATGCCTTTAGTAACGACTGGAACTCTGAAGGCTGCCAGAATTGTCGCCGGCGACATCCACGTGTTTTTCGCCGAGGCGTAGGTAACTTGTCGGTACAGCGTATACTGTAGGCAGCGCGGCGCGATGGAGCGGTGTCATTGTATTGTAGTTTTCCTATGTCACTAATCATTTTAACTCATTCATTAAAAATCATAATTTCTATAACATACTGCGCAATGCAGAGGGATTCAGCATTTACGATGGACAAAATCAATCATTAGTCTCTCAACTTTCTCAGGAGAGATGTCGTGGAACATAACTAATGATAATGATAAACGAAGATATTGTATAGTCCACAATTTATTAACCGAGTACTACACGTGTTTCAATTGTTATACGATCATCCTCAGGTACTAATAGAAACTAACAAAAAATTAAAATTCCAACAGATGTGTATGTATCTTCAAAAATAGGGG
This sequence comes from Ischnura elegans, assembly GCF_921293095.1. Lineage (NCBI taxonomy): Eukaryota > Metazoa > Arthropoda > Insecta > Odonata > Coenagrionidae > Ischnura > Ischnura elegans. The sequence continues at coordinate 70,782,802 of NC_060250.1, forward strand.
GTAGGGTTTTCTCGTTGTTTGTATGATGTAATATCTCTACTTAGTTTCTGTGCCTCCTCCTTAAAACAAACCCCTTCTAGGTTTCCCCAAAAAAACATTTTTTTTTAAATTTCAAAATCGTCAATCGGATTTCGATGACCCTCGGGTAAACAAGGATAAGCAAAATAGATTTTCGAAAAAATTAAAATAATTAGTTAGCTAGAGGCGCCTAAATACCGACACCCTCAATTTGTCATACGATTTCGCGAATACTGCCAATATAAGGGTAATCCGGGTAAGTTATGACCCATAGGTAAAACATTTCGTGGGTTTTTGCGTATCTTTTACCATTTTGAGTTGCGGCCCGCGCAGCCTGGCGCCGCTAAGCGATGCGGCTCGCGCGACGCGGCGCAAAAGACGGCTGAGGCCGTCCCCCACCCCTTCCTCCCCCTCCTCCTCACTTGCGGTCGCCCGCCATCTTCACATACTTCAGTGACTCTCTCTCTCAAATTCAGATTTTCAACTCGTTTCGTAGACCAAATCATGTCGGCAAGTATGGTATTCAATCTTAACTTTATTTTGAAAAATCGTTAACCTACTGAGAATATTATTCAACAAAGACAGGTTTCAGTTGAACTAGCTCTTACTTCGTAACCTCATTTACTATTTTTCAAAATTGGGAAGCTATCTGCAGCAAATATTGCTTTTGTTTTTCGTCGTCGTATTGAATGAACTTCAAGATTATGGAAACTACGGAGCATGTTCAGGTAATGGCAAACATCTATATTTGTAGTGATGTGTACTTTTCTATTACCTTCTTATTGCCGTGAAGCAGTGGCGGATCTATGGGGTGGGGGAGGTATGGGGGCTATAGCTCCCCCTCTTGCGTATTCAATTTACGCTAGATAAAATGGTAATTTTTTTACCGACCCCCCACTACTGCTGGAATTTTAACCCCCACTTAGCCTCCCTCTTGTCCCTATCCTGGATCCGCCACTGCCATGAAGTGCACATTATTTTTTGGTTTGCCCCTTTCCATTCAAGATTATTAATTAAAATGCTTCATAAATGAAAATGGTTTAAGTGTGAGTGGCTGAGCATGCAATTGCGTCCACCATTGCAATGCACATCACATTTGGTTACTTAGACTTCCCAAAATTTGTATCGGCTATGAATAAACCGCTGTAAAATGATAGCTAGCTTATTACTCCTGTGCTTCTCACATATATGAGGAAAATGCTTCGATTTCTCGTTGCATTAACAGAATGAATTTTTCTACGCGTTTGAATCGAAAAATTTGATCCATTTTATGTCTGATGTCCTTCATTTAGAATTTTCAATGTCACCAATAAACAAATAGAACCCAGAAATGTCGTTATTAATGGTCCTAGTCTCTAACGGAGAAGTTTTGCAAAAGGAGTTATCAATCCATGCTAAATTTGACTGTAGGTAGGTTTTTCTTTTTTTCCATGTTGCGCAATGAGAAACTCCTATCGTTTAACAACACCCGTTTTAGCTACATAAAGAGTTAAGAAGAGTTCAAAATCAATCATTATACAAGGGAGGCATCGCGGGTGAATATCCGGTTTCTCATAAGTCCATAACAATCCTTTGATACGCTCCGGATTACTACTTTTTGGGACCATTTTGGATATCTCCCCACATTAAGTTATTTTTTCGCATTATAGAGACGTGGTAGGAATTACTCTACCAAACTTTTCTCTGGATTCCCTTCGGGTTAGACTATCCATTTTAAACATTTCAAGCTCCTATTCCGGGCCTATCCTCAGGGCTGCTGAATGTCGTTTTATTTTTGGTTGCTAGGTAACATTGTTACAATCAATTTGATTTACAAAGCTTTAAAAACCATAGTTTCAGTTCCTTAATCGCAGCTATTTGTGTGTTTTTTTTAAAATTATTATCTATATCCTTATGTGAGCTATCGTAAAATCATGTTCTCAATCTGGAATTACGAGTAAATTGGTCAAGTGCATCAGAATTGCTCAGCTCTGCGGCGCTCGATGGCGTTAGTTCCGGTTTGGCTTGTCCGTCGTCATGAACAATCCCTCACTTCCGGTATTTTATTAAGAAGGGGTTTCCAGGCATTTCTGATTGAGTTACCTGAATCTCAATTGAAATTATGAGTAAAATTGAAATTGCGCTAAGAATTAGTAACTTTTTCTGAATTCAATCCGTATGCATTATGTGTTACCGTTGATGGAGTGCCCATTGGCAACGCGAGAATCCATTTTCATGTTTTCTGTCAGATGTGTGCTGCAGATGACTTGAGCATTCTTGCTCCCGATAGGAGGACTCAGTGAAGAGAACGGTCGGACTTAGATTAATGGTTTCCAAAGATGGCCTGCCCCTTGTTTACGCGCGTCAGATCTCTTCTTTTATTCTCCAAGCGCGCCAGCCCATTGACTCCGCATCAGATCAACTTGATAACGGTTCCTGAGACGATGCCTCGGGTTTACTTGTTTATTCTATTAATTTATGTTTGTCACACACAGCATTTCTCACAATTTTCAGTCAACAATATCATCGTAATAATGGATATAACTAAGAAGTTTAAAATAGAATAACAATATTTGTTTGAGAGTGATATAAAATTCACAAAAAAATTATTGTTTAGGGCAGATACTCTTTGCATTTAATCCGTTGTGTAAAATTTATAAATGATAATCAGAGCATTCAATGCCCTGTATGAAAAGAAAAATGCATTTGGACTTCACCAGTGCTTTCAATCAAATGTTGGTTTGCACTGGTGAGGATAAAGCTCATCCTGGATAAAGCCACAGGAGTTTGGGTCGCAATTTTTCTGAGTAAGGGAACTAGTTCCTTTCGGGGGCCATATTATCTTCGGCAATGCGATTCGAGTTTTATTTAATTTAAGTAATTTCACATACAGCCGTGACGCCAATTTACTGTGAAATTTTTAACAATGACATGAATTAGACACAATACAATAACAACGTAAAAACAAACAAACAATTAACCAGTAGGGAAAGTATAACATTTAATTGGCATACGTATGGGACAGAGCTTGTGCGGTGAATTTTTAACATGACAGGTAAAAAGGATCTATGGAGTTGCAACAGTTTGCCTTTTGATAGGAACCATTATTTCACAAAAAGGAGGAAGAAGTGCTTTCGAAGACATTATGGTTCTTTAATAGTAAATTTTGAGTCCTATTCTCACGTGCACTGAAGAATACCGCTCGGACTTTTAGGCCGTAGACTAATGAGCACTTTCGTTGGAATATTTACCCAGGCCATCACTAAATAATCATTTGTATCCGCTGGGTGTTTATGGCCATAAAATAATATGCACCTTCATTGGAATCACTAAATAAATTTTTATAACTGCTTGGTATTTATGGAAATAATAAATGCATGCACTCATCGCAGTATTTCCTCAAGCCATTACTAAATAAACTTTTATAAATGCCATACACTTAAGTACTTACTCATCAGCTCACATCACTATTCGGGAGCCCGTTTCGGGTCTACTACCGTGGTGCGCCAATTCGGTAGGCGGTGACATGAGGTAAATGGAATTGGCTCGATAAAATATGGGCCATGTCGAGGCAATAGGGCATATCGGACGGGCGGGAATATCTGTGTGCGAGTGTGTGGTCGATTGAGTGCGAAATATCTCGAGCATGGCATGAGGGTAGGGCATGGGGATTAGTGATCGATGCGTTTTCGTTGAGGGGACCGAGGTGTAACGTTGTATGTTCTACGTGAGCTGAATGATAAAAATGCCGGCGGACCAAGAGGAATCCTTTGAGGAGAAGTGGCGCAAAACAAGAATGAAGATGAATGGGAGAAGATTAAGTGGCCAATAGTGGAAAGTGACAGGTGAAGTGGGGGACGAAATGAGAGGATGGGGGTTCAAAGTAAATGGAGAATGAGTGTCAAGGGGCTGGGGAGATAAAGGGGCTGATCGGAGGAAACAATCTTAGGAGGAGTATCCAAGGGGTCGGTGACCCTCTATAGCCATCGATAATCCGCGTCCCAGTAGGTAGGTTAACTTCATCTAGCTCAGTGTCATCGCTGAGCTCACGAAGCCGCAGTATTTCTGGTTTAAGGTGTCGTCCGGTGAGTCGAGGCCATGCTGTTTCGGTGAAAGCGCACTGGATGCTGGCTGAGGACAGGTCGGTGACGCATTGGCCGGGTATTTAAGAGTTCATAGAAGTTCGAAATTGGTCTCAGAGGATTAATTTAGGTCCATGTTGAGCTATTAAAATAAATAAAAATAAATAACTTTATCAATTTATTTGATTAGACAGACGACGGGATTTTATTGTTAAGCCAGGTTTTATTCAGTTAAAAAGAGTCGGAAAATAAGAAGTCTTATAAAAGCCTTAAGGAGAAGACGGGACAACTTAGTTGGCCACACTGTGAGGCATCATGGCCTAATGAAGACAATCGCTGAAGGACAGGTGCAAGGGAAGAAGGGCATGGGACGGCCCCGAATGAGTTACATAGGATAGGTTATGAAGGATCTAAAAGAGAAGAAATACGTCGCCATGAAAAGACTAGTGGATAGGAGAGAGGAATGGGGAGCTACGTCAGACCAATATTAAGATTGTTGACTTATGATAACCACAAATTCCACCTAGTCAAAGCGTGAAATTCTGATATTATTCTTTATTATTCTTGGTCAAGGGATGAACTTATGCGGTTATAGGTAGGGAGGTACAGCCATTCTTTAGCACCCTCGGGAAGTCATCCCAAAAATTATTATTCTTTACTTACTTGCGAGTAAATACGATTTTTTCCCACAATTATACGCACCAAATCTTATTTTCCAAGTAAACTAATGATTTATTAGCTATTACTTGATCGAATGGCATGTGTGACTATGGATATTTTTTTGAATTTTAGCTCCCAAGTAGATAGGCTGATTTGTTACAACTTCCCAAGGATTAGCCCTCCACTCCGGAATGAATTTTCGGTTCAGAATTGTAAGAGTGAGTGACATAGCTATATGGTCAGGGGACGTAGATGCTGTGTGCGTTTATTCCTGACAAGTCGAATGCGGTGGAAAATAATTTTTTGTGGAATAAAATTGTTTTCACTATCATTTATTTAAAATTTTAAACGAATTCCTTAATGTTTACCCTGACACAAGCATTTGCTTGTCCTCTAGTTTGCACCCTGAGTTAGTCCCGTGGGGTGTTTAGACAACCCAAGGTTATATTTTAGCTATGGTAGCAGTGATGAACCTCATATCTTGAGTAACTTCCTAAATATATTTAAATTTTATATTTGCATCTCTCTCTATTCCGTTGTCATGATCTGTGTGCGAAAATATATAGTTTTCCTGTTGGAGTGTTCAAACAAGCCACCGCACAACCGAAAGTATGGAGACAAAATTTGCTCCTCTTTGGTATCTTTCTTTTTTTATAGCGTTTCTCAAATCGATATTTTGCATGCAAGTAGCCTTAAGCCATGACATATGCATCGAAGATTTCATATCTCACAATCAGCTCTGAAAATAGATACAGTTCGGGTGCAGAGTCTTCCAGATTGCTCTATCAGTACTACTCTCTAGTTGTTATATGGAAAAATAGAGGACTCTGTTCGGGTGATGCTGCGTCACGCCTTCTGTTTCCAATTTTTGAAGTGAAGGTTGCATTTCAGCGTCCGAAGAGTTACTTTGAATAGTCAACTGAGATACTTTATAGTTCTGACACAATATTTTGTACAAGGAAACACAAAATTCTTATTCTGACACAAAAATGGAAAGTTTAAAAGCTATGGATAATTTTTTTCACTTGGGGTGTCCTAACACCCCACCGTGCCAACGGTGTATTAAAACTCCACAACATGCATAAATTATGGGGAGTTACTGTGCTCAATTGCTCACCACTTGGCCTTTCCGTTTACCACTGAAGAATAATTAAATTAGCCGACCACGTGTAGAGGACGTGTAGAAATAGGATATTTTTCGATTTTAAAGTTGGAATCTTCTGACTGGACAAATTCAGGTGAATGCAACATCAAATGGGAAATGAAAAAACTCCAATGGCCTTAACGAGGGGACCTCGTCTCAGGAACAAACAAAACAATATATTGGTATGCTGGAACTGGAAGATTCGCAGCAGTGACTAACCCCAGCCTTTCTACCGGAAACCCTTCACAATCACTCGTTCTGACAGGGATGCCGACTTACAAAAAATATTGGGGGGGTCCAAACCGGGAATTTTGCCCCGGGAAATTTTATAAGTAGTAAGTTTTAAGTTTTTTAAGCATTTTAGAAGAGTCATATGATCAACATTAGAAATCTGATAACGCGAATCTCGATATCTGGATACTCCGGGGAAAATCGACAAGCCTGACACATTTTTTCCTCACACCCATAACGAATTTTTGAGGGTGCTCGGGCCCCCTCAGGCCCCATGGAGTCGGCGCCACTGCTCGTTCAACTCTGAAGGAACCTTTGCGACGGTTTAGAGGGGGAGGTAGAGGGGGAGAAATGCAAGATGCTTTTTTTGTAAAAATTTGTCGTAAGTTACAACTAAGATCTCTGGGCCCGCTTGGAATACGTATGTGAGTACGACTCACCTCCTCTGTTCGGAATTCAGGACGACCAGAAAATTTCGCTCACGTTTTTTTTCCCGATACGATTGTGCGGCCCCGTTGCGGAGTTAGACAACCGAGGACGGATATGGGGAATGAACTAAGGAAGTCTAAAAGGTATGGGGACCCGGACTCTATAAAGAAGGGCGTGAGTCTTCCGTTTGGGAGGAAGGAGCGGATAAGATAGCTACCGTTGTCGGAAGCGCGAGAGTGCACGTGCACGTGATTCCACGCTCCCTTGCGGCAAACGAATGAACTTCTCCCTCCCCCAGGGAAACTACCTAGAGGAGGCCCCAGTCCGTTCCGCAGTAGCTTGATTTATGCTGCCACTTCGGTGGCTTTTTATTCGGTTTAAAAAACAGTCCGCACCGTGGCGCTGGGCCCAGAGCGATCAATTTATACCCAATATTTTCAATGGAATGCTTGCACTCGTAAAAAAATAGCATTTTAAAGTCAAGAATGCCATAAAGATAATAAAAATCATTGTTAATATACAGGGTGGAGAAGATTTGTGTCATACCCTGGATACTATTAGGAACCAAAATTACCAATGATGTTTAGATTAGTGGTGTCATGGTGCGAGAACGCGCCGGAACGTCGTTTCGGCACTGGTACTGGTTAACAAAAGACAATAACATTTTTATAAATCACAAAATTTCTAATATATACATTCGTAACCAAAATAAAAAAATGTAATGAAATGTGAATAATAACTTGTAATAAAAAAACACACAAAGTAATATTCCACTTTTAAAAAGAGTTAAGAAAAGTCCTTTCCAACACTGCTAATTTTGCCATAACGTCAATGATTTAGTTCAGTTCAAGTTCAAAAATAGTTTATTTCACGAGCCAACATTTACATAAAATTTGAAACAACAAAACAACAGCTCGTGAAACTGGTATAGACTTGCGCCTCTTCAGCGTTACTGGGGATGAATCATTGGTACGGGAGTGGTATTGGCCCGGCATTTGCCCTAAGGAGGTGAGAAACCCGTAAAACCACCGTCAGGCCACCACGGTTCAATAAACTATGTACAATAAACTCAACACAATAGTCACCAACGTGCCAAGGTAGATTACGGTGGTAACTTAACAATAATATATGCAAAGTATTCGAAGTGATGAATTGTCCGTCCAGCAACAGGGCAAACTCGTGGCCAATTGGAGCACTTCGCTCAAAGATTCTGTGGCTTATAAAGGGTGCATTTTCAATCTAAACATCATGAGTAATTTTTGTTCCCACCGGCATCAGGAATCGACGGTTAAAATTTGGCGACATGATTTTTCTCCACCCTGCATATTTCCCTCGACAGCCCTGAATATATTTTATTCCCCCGTGGAATTTGGATTGCTCTGCCGAAAGCGTCACCAGTGGTGACTCTTGAAAACCCCTTTTTTACCGCGCGGTAGGTGATATCACGTTTTGTGGCCACCTGGAAAATTCACTTGTTGAATGATGATGTACTGTAAAATTTTGTAATATCCGCGGTCTCACTTTTAATTGGGAAATCCAGGAAGGGTTCCTCGAAGACTTAAAGTATATACTTATATATATACTTGAAGTATATACTTAAGTCTAAAATAAGCCATTTTATCACAGAGTGATAATAGGGAAAGGTAATTTTATCATGTGCAATATAAACCTCATGACGACAAAAATGGACATTTGCAGGTACGAGGGAAGAATTACTAAAAGAAAAAATGAAAAGTACATTAAATTAAATTAAAAAATTAAAAGTTGTTTTATTTAAGATAAACAAATTGATGTGGAAATATTTACCTACTGGTATTTCGTTTCAAAGAAAAAAGAGTTCTTATACAATGCATAACCTCTCTTTTAGCAGTTCATTCGGCCAATCGGTTGAGAAATACAAAAAAATATGAGTGCATTTTCTGCCCCCACTTAAAATTCGAGTTTTTCATTCATTAAAAAAATAAAATATTTTGCTGCCTCTTTTTGTCAAAACAAGTTGCCCGATTTTATTTAAGCTTTAATATGTAATACCAATTCAATAAATATTTAGAAGAAAATGGATGACGTGAGGAGCACGTTAAGTGCCCTCACTTCGAGCCTTTCTACTTGCTCGTTCATTAGGCGTTCATTTAATAATTATGATTATAATCAGTGCCCCACGCGCCGTAGTATTTAGGTGTATAGAATTTGAAAAGAGTGTTCTTTCACCAATATTTTTGATAGATTAGAAATGAGTATGTTTTGAATCGCTCAGTTTAGATTGAACCTTGTTGTATCATGAAAAATCGCATCCAGTCTGTTGTGTAACTCAGAAATCGAATACGACAAGGTGCTTTAAGGGTTTGGAATCTTTAGCGCCCTGTGTATTACGTTTTGATGGTGGAAGTGCCCAATGTCACACAAAGAGATATTAGCTGTGATTGATACTTTTTTATTAGGTTTGTGTAATGTCGATTTGTCAGGGCGTCCAGGATAAGTACGGAGAGCCACGTTGTTAATGTCTTGTTTAACTAGTTACCAATGAAATATTAGCCATTTTCTATAGGTAGCGTTTAAGGTGCTGAAGAATATACATCCTCATATAGGTGCCTAAAGTCAAAATTATACGCTCATATGCTGTGTTTCACGCACTGGTGGTAAAACTCTGCGTTAATATTCTGCTACTTGAAATACATGCTAAAATAAGAATGCTATAATTCTCTGAATCAATTAGTCATTTTAACGCGGAAGAGCTGACCATATATAGTGTGTTAGGGTACGTCCTATTAGGATATCAGAACCTCATTATTCACAAGTGCTAAATAAAAATAAAATAACTGCATGATATATGGTGCTATATGAAATAAAATAAAATAACTGCATGATAGCGATACCGTTAGAGCTTTTTGTTTGTAGATTTTATCTTAATTTTAGGTAAGATCGTATTTTTTCGTCCACTGTTTCGTCCACCCATCGTACACCCTTAATTAAAGGCTTAAAACGCGAATTGAGTTGTAGCTAACAGAGTCAGTATTATTTTCCTCTTTTTCGATACTTTCCAAGTCAGTATTAAAACTGTCGCATATTTGCTTTTTGCATTCCGGTATATTTCCACTTGTACTTAAATACATATGGCCTTTTTAGAAATATATTCTCCGATGTTTTCCTATGTTGGATCTCAATGAAATATTACCAGATGAAAATTTATCATTAATCCTTTCTAACCCAGAGCTGTTTCTGTGAGAAATTAAATTTCAAGACTTCTCATTTAGAAAATGTAAAAATATTCCACTCAACTATAATTGCTGTGGCAGCTACGTATTTCCCCATTAAACTTTATAGCCCAGAAGAACACGTACTTTAAATGTTTCCTGAATAGAGATTAAAATGTATGTATTCATTTTTGATGTTTCTTAGAAGCACCATTGGGGTATAAAGGGTTACTTCTCATGTACTCTAGTAACTGCCCGTCACGGAATGTCTTAAAACTTTTACGAATTTATTTTAATATTATTCCATAATTATTATTTCAGTTGGTTTTGTCAGTGGATAAAATATTTTTGCTACTGTAATTTATACTTATATATTCCGGAGAGTGAAACTGAGAAGGATTATCTTTAAATTAAACGAATGATATATCACATTAACTGTTTTTTCTTCTAATGAGGCGGATTTAGTTGCTAAATAATAATATCTAATAATCCTTCTTGCAGTAAAAAATTATACTAACATGATTTATGAATCTCTCATTCTCCGAGGAAATGGGTTGTGATATCTTTTGGTACTAGGCAGTACTTGAATGAACATAAGCAGATGGAATCCCCAAAATGAAATACCAATCGAAAAATGGGTTTTATTCGTCTGTTATTTCTTTGGTCTGGGAAACTTAGGAGGCCATTAACCTCATTTGCGGCATGAGTGCCCTCGTGGATTAGCGGAATAGGATTGATTAAGGAATACACTGTGCCTAGGACTGCCTTTCTTACTTCGCTATCGTAGGTGCTTCTCGCAGCGGCCCCGGGTCAATGGCCATTGTAGTTAAAGAGTTCCCTGGCAAAACACAGTGCTTTCTGGCCAGTGGAGTACAGCAAAAAATTTATAGTCCCTGGTAATGGAATCAGATTCTCGGCTTGGAAGGAGAGATCGTTTCAGCTCAGTTGAGATTGCGTGGATTTCCATCGGATGTTGGATGAGGCAAAGGGTATATTTGTGCAACTGCGTGCTCTACTGCAAATCTCTTTGTCAACCTTCAGTAAGGATAAAAGGCACCTTCAGCCTTCTGGAACTTGAATTTCTTTGAAAAATTGAAATAAGAATATTATAAAAGTATTCTAATTATTTAAGGTAGGGTTATATGGTGTATTTAAAAATATTATGAACGTCTCCTTTCCCTTTATGGACTTCCCTCTTCGATTCATTATTACGCCTATTCCTTTTCAATCTATCTAAAAATCCTATTCTATTCCTTCCTCTCCATCGTTTACCTAACAATCTTCCCTCTAACACTGTTTTTAACATCCCCTCCCCGCTAAATACTCGCTCTATCCATGCCGTCTGCCTCCTCCGTATCTCATCTAGAAGCTGCCTCTCCTCAACCACCATGACCAGCACTTCGTTGTTACTCTTCCTCTCTGTCCATTCACCTTCTCCATTCTTCTCCGAAACCACATCTCGAACGCTTCAGCCTTCTCTCGTCCTCCTCCCTAAGTGTCCACATTCCCGCACCGTAAAGTGATGTACATTTAATATTTGCTAACCTTTTTTTAAAACTGTTACATAACGATCCTCTCATAAGCTCCTTTTTGGTCATGAACACATCCCTTGCTAACGCAATTCTCTTCTTGATGTCCTTAATGCTGAATCCGTTTTCCTTTAATGTGGTAGAAGGTGAAATGGGTAGTGAGGAAAGGGACGCACTGATGGTTTCCGTGCCCATAAATAAGAGGAAATATTCGGTAGGGATGAGTAGAAAATATCGTAATTCCCCGAAGTAGATATTCGATGGGGAGGACATCGTCAGTCAGTAAAATGAGGGGTAGCAGTGAAAGAAGGGGAAGAGTATTTTGGTTGGTATTGGTTAGTCATCGAGTAAGAGGAATCCAATTGGCTAGATTGTGTCTCTTAGCCGTTATAACTTTCACTAGTGACGAAAATTCGGAAATACAACTCTGCAGTAGCAAATAAGATATTGTTCAAGTTTTATCTTAATTTTTCGGTGATTAATTTATAATAGTTTCATCTGATGAAAACACATTTCAAATTATTCAAAAAATATTATTTAAAAATTAATACGTTTCATATTAATTATTCAATGGAGAAACATCGAAGCGTCAATTGGTTCTGAGAAGATAACCTTGCTTTTAGTCTGGAGTAGAATATCTTTACCATGGTGAAGCTGCTCCACACTAGAATATATGAAGTTTAACTAATTATTTGCTTTAGTTGAATCGTATTCTTAATTTAAATAACTTCATTTCCCTTCATCTGTTTCCACGAAATTGTCTTTCTTTTCTTCTTTGAATGGCTACGTTTATGCAGATGCTTTGAATGGAGCTACACAGACGCGTAAAGGTGAGCAATTTAGTCCTTAAAACAATTTTCTCTTTGAAATAAGTTTCTCATCACCTTTTCATATGCAAGTCTTTACTGAAAGAGAGGAACTAATATATCGTGATTAATCGAAAAGTTTCCCAAGATTGAACGGCTAAAAAACTCATTAGATTTTACTGTCTAAGTGAATCCTTCGTAGTATTTTAGTGAAATAAAAGCATCTTAGCTGCATCGTAAACCTTACCTTTACATCGGAAGCTGTGACTGCTCCTTTTGAGTTCAGTGGGGTAGAATATGTTCTATTTAATTGGTGTGGACTAATGCCAGAAACTTCTGACCGTTTGTATGGATTTCATTCCTTAATAAGAAATACTAATTATCTCGAATTTTTAATTGGATTTTATAGAATGACTTTGCGAAAAATTTGTGTAAGCCTCTAAAATATTAGGTGTGGCTTATATAAGTTTCCAAATTTTATGCATGGATACATCCTTTTATTATCTTATCCAAGATCATGATTACGATTATCCAAGCGTTATGTTTTGCTTGAGGATTTACTGCTTTGATTTTAATCCACCCGAGCAGAAAGACTAAGACTTCCATTAGTACGTCTCCTTTGTTCTATCCGAGGAGTTCTCCAAATTGGAAGTATTTCCTGCATGGATTAATTTATTTCGGAACTCCTTTGAAATTGAAGCTGTTTGTCTCGCTGCCGATTTTTATTTTACAGAAATTGGATTTCGTGTTATTGCAACGCTTGATTTGTGTCCGAGTCAAAAAGCTATTCTCGCGTAAAGTACTTATTTTACTATAAAAATTTGGGCTAATGAGCTCAAAATATTTCAATTTTTGGTAGCTTTTAAAAGATTCTATGATGATATACCTGTTAACATTATACATTTTCACTCTGCAATTTCTTTGGAATTAATCGAAAAAAGCGCCAACAATTAGATATTGTAGGTGTATCTAATGTCACCAATTATTATAAGGAGATTCATTTATGAATATAAATTGAATGAGCTAAACGCCGGTGAGTAGGTGAATGAGTACTTGATTTTCCGCGAAGCATCGCGTCTCTCAATATATAGACATTTAGATAAGACGAAATTGTAAGGGAACTTATTTTACCCTTAGTTTGATCAGTTAATAAAGACTAAATTAATGCTTGCAAAACAAAGTATGCAAGAAAGTCGTTGAACCTCATTCATACTTCGATAATAAAATTTCAGGGCGAGATGGATAATTTAAGGAAAGAAATTTTATTTTTACACTAAGATTTCTTAAAAGGGAGTACGCTGGATGCAGTATTTTTCAAGTGATATGAATGAGATCATGCTCACTTCAATCACAATCATACTGAATACACAGAGTGAACTCGCCCAAGTAGAGTGGATCAATGGACTCTTTTCATGATTTGATGAAAATGGCATTAGAATGATCATTTGACTAATGTGTTATCTTTGTTCTCTAAAATTGGTATTGAATTTTTGAACGTTTTATGCCCAATTAACTAGTTAATTAAACGTCTATGCTATCATATGGCTATGTATAGATTTTTATTTCACGAATTGGGTTATTTAAATTGAATATTTCTCAAATTACTGTAGTTTCTCTCAGCTTATTAATATGCTCAACATTTGATGAAGGAGAAGAATGAAATCCTGATTCTATCAAATAATTCTGCAGTAAACATTTTCTTTGACTACACTGTAATTAAAGCCACCACCCACACTCATAAAATAGATGTTAAATACTCCATGATACCCGCCTACCATCGGTAATATTCCTCCCATGATTTTTCTCCTTAAAATATTTAGCATTTTTCCCGCAATAGCGGTTGTAGCAATACTAGGTATGATATGTTATTTATTACACGTCACATTTTTCTTCCCTTGAAAATAAATCATATACTAGTTTTTTCTTAATAAAATAATTAGGGCATACCAAAAACTCTCCTGTTTCTCATTCTGGAAAATGTGCTCCAAGGAAATATGGAGCGGGCATTTTACTCCATGTTTGCGGGTTCTTTACTCCTTTAAGCAGTTAAAAAACTCGATTTAACAAATACGCAAATAAAGATGATTCATGAATGGAAGAGGCTACGAAGAGTGCTTTTGCCGCGGCTTTTGGGATCATCATAATTTAAAATAACGTTTCCCGTATTTATCACTCCTAAAGTAACAAGGATCACTTTATTAAACCCGTTTTTTAATGTATTTAAGTCTAGAGTATAAGATTCACGTCATTAGAGCAAATAGGCGCCATTTTGGCACAAAAACGGTGCTTCTCTGAATTAGTTGAGGAGCATCCATTTTGTGAACCCATCCATCCATTTACCTTATTAGCGTCATTAGAGCAAATAGGAGCCATTATGACTAGAAAGCGACGCTTCCCTGAATTAGATCAGGAGCAGACAACATTGTTTGTTTGAGAACATTTGCATCTCTGCACGATTTTTTAAGTGGTCTTAATAATGAAAAGTCGAAGCAGCTTATTTAGAAATCGTTTCACCGCATTTTGGAGGACGGTAATCGTTTGTCATGTGTTTCCACGTAGGCGTGGCGCTCTGGTCTACTTGATATTCCATGAATTATCGTTGACATTCAGCTAAAGGTCAGAAAGGATCGGAATGGAGAAATGAAGAGGTGGGATTAAGGAATGATATCCGACTCATGCTGCAATTAGAGAGAATACATCATACTAAAATGTGTTTGCAGGTTTTTTCTTCGCTCTACCGGTAGAATATTATAGCAGAAAATAAAGGCAAATATAATGGCCAAGTTTCGCTACTATACGATTCAAAACTGTTATTTCATGAAAAATATCTTGAGTTAACATAGTTTCAGATATGGCATAAATTCCAGTGAAGACCTAGATAGGAAAAAGTAATGAGAAATTTTATTCAAAGGGAATAGTTTCATGGAGGAAATTATAAACGTGCTCAACCTGGACACATTTATGAAGTTACATTCAATGACTCTCAGTTTTATGTAAAGTAATGCTAAGTAAAATTGAATAGTGGAATATTCTTACTTTTTCCAGCTGTTTTACGCAACCGTATCGCCAATTGCATGTGAATAACGTGATTTTACTTCGCTTATTGCGTTGATGTGATAATAATTCAATAGGTATTGCGTTAACAAACTTTTACAAACAAAGTTTTATCTTTATGATTAATTCTTCAGTTATAATGACCATAGTTATAGTATTAATACCATATTGTAAAAACTATATTGGCATCAATCAATATGCGAGTCAGTAATTCGTATGATCGTGATTCGTGTGCCCAGACTATCGTCACCCTGAGAACCTCAATAAAAATTTTCGCATGCAATTTCAAATGCAATATAAATGGGAAAATCACTGAAAACAAATGAAAATGAAAGCCTCTCATCAAAGAAAACATTAAAAAATGAAAAAGTTTTCATCTTTGAGGCAATCCACGATTCAAGACATTTTTTGATAACTTCATATGAGCGCCAATGCTGATCTGCCAGGCCATGTGCCATCGGACGAAACAAGTGGTAATCGCACGGTACAATACCTGGGGAATATGGAGGGTGGGTTATGAATACCTATTGGAGCATTTCCAGGTAGGTTTTAACGGGTATTACAACGCGAGGCCGAGCGCTGTTATGGTGTCGCTTAGTTGAAACATAAGGAACCCTTATGTTTTTGTACATTCACAACGCATGTAGTCACTTGTAAATGGCTTGGTGCGGAACTCCAAATGCATAAACAGACTCTTCTTGAGGTTGGCATCGATCTTCATCGAGTAATGCCTTCAATTTAGCGTCTTCGAAGGTTTTATTATAGAAGTAACCATCTTCGAAGCGACGGAACAAATCGCGGAACTATATTGTTTAACTTAGAAACTTAAAACTTTTTTTGACACTGTGGATGCACTTCAGCTTCGGTTTTCTTCGAATTAAAGATTAAAATCAACTTTTTCCGCAAATGGCGGTTACTTGGCAAAAAAATGAAACATTTTCACGCAACTATAATGATATGACGCCAAAACCAACTCACCATTGTCGTCGAGCGGTTTGTTTACTAAATATCTAAGGTTCATTCTCAACGTTTCCGATATGTCAAAATATACCAGCGTCCTCTATACCATATAAGGTGAGAGAGTAGTATTGAGAGAGCAATCTAGAGGACGCTGACCAACAATGATTGTTAGAGCCATCTATTGAAAAACAGCGAGAACTTATGTTGCATACCTAATATTTTTTCACTATATTCGGTCAGATGAGTAGGAGTCGACTGCTTGCGTAGGAGGTGCTTGAGTAGGAGTTGACTCCTTAATTGTTTCAATATTGATTTTAGCAAGGAAAGGGCTTCCGTATCATTTTCCGGGCATTCGTACGGACAAGTTGCCTCCCGCCAAGCGTCATTAAAAACAAAAGCAACTCCACTTTTTTTCTCCTGAGAAAAATCATGGTAGCCTTCATTAGACAGGCTGGGGTGGGTAAGGCATTCATGATACCTTATACCATTCACAGCGGTGCAAGGCCTGAAAGCGTCGAAAAAAAAACTTACTATGCTCTGGTTGAATAACCCCGGATTATTCGAAAATTATGGAGAAAATTAAAAGGTCATGATGCTGTGGTGTTTTTTTTCTTGATAAATTTTCTCGCGATGAATATCCTTGAAAGCATGCACGCGGAAGCAGATGAATTCTGAAGAGAAAAAGGGTCGATAATAACACTGTTAATAACTGAGGAAAAAATCTAGTTTCGGGGGAAAATCCTTGGAGATAATTTCCAATTGGGAGAAAGAGAGAGCCTGGCAGAGAAATGGCAAAGTTAGGATGGGGAGCGGGAGATAATATTGGTAACGCCCATGAGATTGAAGATGAGGGAAAGGAAGAATCTTCAGGCTTTATGATCAAGTTTCTCAAGATTTTACTGGTTTAGAACCCTGTAAAAGTAAATTTCTATCTAATTTATACTTGATTCCCACACCTACCCGATGAAAACAGATTCATCTCGGAGAACTTTGTTTTTGTAATGAAATTGCCCTTGCTCTGCTCCCTTTACGAACTAAGTACTATTATTATTACAGTAGATTCCGGTTAATGGGATATGTCGGGACTTGTGCACTTTGCACAATTAAGTGGCTGCCCCAATTAGGCGAACTATCCTTTATATGGGCAAAAAAAACGTAGAAATGATAGAAAGAAGACTGAAGAATGTTTATAATGCAACACAAGTTTATTAAACTATTAATTAACTAGTGTTTGATTAATAAATCAGCGAGTTTAGTTAATTTATTATCATTTTTTATAATTATAACAATTTAGTTAAAAGTATTTTTCGCAGCCTCGGGGGAAGCTGAATGAATGTCTTTTACCGAGTCCTATAAAAGAAAAGTCCTATCCTCTTGCGGATAGTATAGCAACAAGAGCTTTCAAAATAGGGCAAGAATAGGAAAATTTGTGAAAAATAAGAGTAGATCAAAGGAGAAAGATATAAAACAATATTCTGAAAACAAAAAACTTTAATTTCATCGCGAGTATAGAGTCTATGTCGCCGACTCATGGCCCAATAAAGCGGCATGCTGTCCCAATTAAGCGGAGAATACTCTGGGATATTCCACTATTGGGTTCTGTTGTTCAAGATTTGCCCTAATTAAGCGGCTTCCCCAAGTGAACGGTGGACCCATTAAACGGAATCTACTGTATAATTACAATAGCAAAAAATTGTTACAAGTCGACCATAAGGTTGGGTTAACATTAAATCAGAAAGTATATAAAGACAAAAATATAAAATACGAAGTACCAGCTTGGTCTATAGGTTTCATCACACACAAAAACCTCGATATAAAAGTATGTGTCGGAGTATAATAGGTTGTACCTCGAATCTGAGTTCACGTCATCATGATCTTCGATTTCTGGGAATGACGGATCTAAGGGGACTTCCTCCCTTTATTGGATCGAACCACTCACAATATAAAATCGAAATTTTGGAGGTTGCCACTTTGTACAAAAGTATTTATGATATGTTTTCCGATTATACCTAATTTAACGAACTGAAATACAAATTATTTCGAAAAACAGAGCCTATTTTAAACGCTTTTGTTATGTCATAATCCAGTCGCGGATCCCAAGAGGGGATACAGGGGGCTAATATCCAATTTACACCCTCTTGACCCTATCCTGGATCCGCCACTATTACCCGACAAAGATAAAATGACACTCTTTCAGTGGTTTCAAAAGAAGAGTAACAAATTTGATGCAGCAATTTTCATGAGGCTTTCATCACGCTTAATACTGAGCCATTTATCGACCTTTTCGCCTACATAGGGCTTTTTTTAACGTGTTGTCTTCCCCTTAAAGGAACCTTCGTAATCCTTTGGGTCAAAAGGTACTCAATTTCCATTCACCATCCTTGATAACTGTTTCTTGTGGGAGGAAGAATAGTTTTTGGAAATTGGCTGTGAAAAAAATGGGTCATCATCGTCTTCCTCACTACAGCTCATTATCTACTGGATGGTCCTAAGGGTTCACATAGCATCATTCTCTGAGTTTGTCATCGTTTACCTTCAGTCACCCTTATACTTATAGTCTACTAGTTCCCAATTACTTATATTTATTTTCCTCTAAAGGGTTTCATTGCAATTACTGGTTTCTTTAAACATTTTTTCCTTGATTAAAAAGTTCCCAGAATATTCCTGACATTTAAATTTTGTTTGAATTGGAGGATTG
Source organism: Ischnura elegans (assembly GCF_921293095.1). NCBI lineage: Eukaryota > Metazoa > Arthropoda > Insecta > Odonata > Coenagrionidae > Ischnura > Ischnura elegans. The sequence goes on from NC_060250.1 coordinate 70,801,583, forward strand.
TTGCTCGGTGGGCGTGTTGTGTCCAAAAGCATGCATGCGTAAAATCTAATTTTTGAACCAAGTTCCCCAGAGGACTAGTCATTTTAGAACAGTGAAGAGTATGCTCAATACTCATGGCAACGTTGAATCTTCAAACATACTCGTTTATGCGTGGTATTTAAAGTCTTTAGTGCTTGTTAAAGTTATTATCTCACTCGTTTTTTTATAGATCGCTCAATTAGTCAACCGTCGGAATTTTTAAGCAAGATAAAAATTATCGATCTTGTGTTATTAATTCATGGTGCTCACGTTTTTATTTGTGTTTGCGGTCTTAGAATTGATTGATAAATGGCAAAATATTCAAACCTAATAGTTGGTTGTAATAAACGGAATGAGGGCTATTTTAATATCATTTATGCCATTCATCTAGGATAATTAACTATGAAGAATCTTAATTGAAATTGCGCTGAAAAGAACTAACTATTTTTCATTATGAGTGAATTGAATTTCAACCAGGTGATGGTGGACTTCATACTCTTTTCACTATCTTTTTGCTACTCGAAACCGTCATTTAAATTCCATTTACTCATCCTTTAGCTTTTTTGAGCGTATTAAAAATGTTATGCCATTCTAAAAAGAGCCCCTCGCTGCTTCAACTTTGTGTCCAAGTATTCATAGTCTTAGAATTATTCTCAGTGTCAGATATAAATCGATTTTCATCGTTTTCGACTCTTTTTATTTCTTCCTTAAATATTGTTGCATAAGAATTCCATTTAAAATAAATAACCTGCATACGCTGAAACAAAACAGTCAAATAATATTTGGAAGTGTTTCCTTTGATTAATTTCATTTCTCTTTCTGCGTAGCTTCTTCGCAAATTATTCAACTCCTCAGTTTGAGTGCCATCAGTCTTCTGGAACAACACATTTCCATTTCTAGCGGTCGTCTCCTTTTTGGCAGGGAAGAATATTAATAGCGGGAGAGAATCAAGTGAAAACGAACGAGTCAAAACATCATTAGTCTTTTGCTGATATGCTGCGGTTACTTCTTTTCAATTTACCATGTATATGGAAATAAGATGTGATAAAATGAAATCCATTCTGCTGCTCCTGATGTGTCACGCAGAAGAACAGTGTTAATAGTCGTCATTTGAAGTAATTTTCAACACGCTTGTTCAGATTTTCAACAATATATATGAGCGCAATACGCATTGGTGAATCCCAGGGGAGACGAGCTAAAATAGGTTGACATAGTCACTCAGTCTATCAACCAGGAAATTATTGGGAGAGATGAGATTAGATATTACATCAGCCTTTTATTGAATTCTTCTAAAGATTCACCTGCACTTTTAATGTTTATATTTAACACAGTACGTTAAGAGGTGCAAAATTATTGACTTGATATACGGATACATCTTATAAATGTTCTAATCTATTTACACGGATTATTTCAAGATGGTTGCTTAGGTTTAAAACGAGTAGTACCTTACGTAAATTTTCAAAATATAATATTGGATGAAGGGTGCAATACGGTCAAACTGAGTTGCAAGATTTGACCCGGACAAGATGACAACCAACAAAGCGAATTCATATGAGGGTATCCCAGATGCACCATATTTTTTTCCTTCAACACGTAATAATTACATATAATGAGAATTACACACACGAAAGAATGTTTCTACTACACACCCTTTTTTTACACGTAATATTCGTCTCATTCCATGGCCCTCCTCCAGTGTGAAACAAGGGTGTGTTTACTCTGTTGGTACTAATCCTTGTTCGGGTCACGGACCGCTGCAAAATCTCGAGCACCACTGTTCTACCTCTGATGTCCTCGTCATCTGAGCATATTGACTAACTGTACCCCTGTATACAGCAGATGCTCCGTAGACTTTGCACAAATATGTTTTTGAGTGTTCCTTAGTCTCTTTCTTTGTAGTGAGAGGCAGTGGAGCCGACTCCATAGGGCCTGAGGGGGCCCGAGCCCCCTTAAAAATTCGTTATGGGTGTGAGGAAAAAATGTGTCAGGCTTGTCGATTTTCCCTGGAGTGTCCAGATATCGAGATTCGACTTATCAGGGTTCTAATGTTGATCATATACCTCTTCTAAAATGTTTATAAAACTTAAAACTCACTACTTATAAAATGTCACGGGGCAAGATACCCGGTTTGGCCCCCCCCAATATTTTTTGTAAGTCGACACCCCTGGTGAAATAATGTTTTCACGAAAATTCCTCACTTCGATTTTAGCATTAATATTTACCCGAAACAGGCCGTTTCGCCCCACTCTGCGTGGCGCGGTGCAGCGCTCTTTCTGTACGTGGTAGTGAGCGGATCAATGAGGAGGGGGTTGGGTTCTCTCGACGCCTCGTTAACGCGGCCTCCTCCAAAGGGGGCGCTTTTTCGGGATGGTTGAATGAGGCTGAGGGTGGGGCAGGTCCTCCGGGCTGCTGCGGAGAGAGAAAGAAGGAAGTGGAGAGAGAGAGAATTATCACGGTTCGAGATGGAAAGATGGAAGGGAGGTCGTGGGTGGGTGGGTTGTTGTTGGGATGGCCCCGGAGGCAAAGGGAGGAACGGATAACGATATGCTCGTGTGTCGCTCTGTGGTCCTTTTGTTTTTTCGGCTTTTCCCTCCCTCCAGCCCTGCGCGGCCAGTTGCTCACACCACATCATCTTCCCTCATCCCCTTCGACTAACCTCATCGTTTAAGGCACGGCCAAGTCGACTTTCTCGTCTGTTGTGGAGCCCTAGAGGTTAGGAAAATATTTTGGAGTGCGAATTGTTGTATTTTTTTAAATTATAGCGAAGAATTTTAAAGGGACGCATATCTCTGTCTCGATTCATCGTGTTCAGATAGAGTGATAGATAAATGAATTTATTCGGGCCAGGTTGAGATGAAAAAGTTCCCTCTTCCACCTAACCCATCTTTAGCATCTTAGCATACATATGTGGAGGTAAATAAGCCTTGTCAAATGAAAAATGTATAGTTAAAATATTCACAATTAGTGAATTTATTATAATATTAAGTCTTTTTTTTATTAATTTTTGCATTGTAGATATTTTATTATAGTATTTAATCTTTTATCGCCAAGAATTGCCTGTATGAAGGACATTTTACACGGGGCACGCAATTTCGCAGGTTAGAACTGCATTAAAGTCTCATTATGGCGTTCAATTGCGCGAATGCGGGAACGAAAATAGAACAGGAGCTATTTTGCCATCTCATGTCCATGCATTTTCGCATGCGTTCTAGCAATTCACCGCTCTACGTGACATAATTTTGACTAAGCCTTCGTACACACGTCAGGTTGTGTAATTACGTGCCCCTTGTAAAGCAGCCTGAAACTTATTTTATCATCCCGAAAATTTCAGGAGATATGGAGTTGGTTTTTGTTAACATATTTCTGTTTTTCAAATCTACACATAATGCATTTGAGAAGTAATAAACAATGAAGATGCAAGGGCAAGTTTTAAATGAAACATTGTTTATTTATGAATCATTTTTATTTATAATTCTCGGCATTGCTCAGTAATTCTGTATTTCATACGGCGTAGATAATTTTCTTAGATTCGAAAATATGGCGTCTTCTTTATTATAATCTGCGTTATTAACATGAAGCCACACGTTAATGCACATCGAAGCATTATTTATTTTGTTTTAATGATGATACTTACTGCTAATTTAACAGGAACTCAAAATGCCACCCTAATGGTAAAGAGAAAAATCTGGTTGTAAGGATCAAAAGCATCTTGGAGAAAATCCTCCATGTTAAGCCGTCTCCTAGTTCATTAGTAGGAGAGCGGCCTTAGTGGAATTCTCTACTTTTTCAATATTTTCTGAAACGTGAGGTCAAGCACGGGGATTATAGAATTAGATATGGTGGAAGTAAGGACAGAAGCCCGCCTCCAGTAGCATGGTCTGAAGGAAGAAGACCTCGTTTAAACAGACTTACGGCGTAGTGGCCTCTCATTGCTCTCATCAAGTGGGGATAGGATTTCCACGTGAAAATCTCGTCTCTCAAGGGAATTGAAACTTGATGAACATGGACGTCTATGTATGCTAGATATCTTCTGTGAGTCAGTCTTCTGTTCCAGCTAAGGCAATTGCTCCTGAAGTAACAGCAAGATGATGTAATCATGCGATTATTATCAAAATAAAATCTTATTATTTCCGGCGAGTTATTTTTAGGAATCTTCTCAGGATATTCACGCTAACTGGCGGAAATTCGGCGAAAGAAAATTTGTACTCCCTATCCTACGGCCCTTAGCAGCTACTACTACTGATATATGTGTTCTTATACTATATAGATTCGAGATTGAGTAGGCTAGGGTCCGGTATACCTGGATTCAAGGGGGCCCCACGAAACTACCTTGAAACCCTATTACTTTTCGATTTGTTGTGCGTGATTGAATTGAAATTGTCATAAATATTCTTAAAATTTGTCTTCGTCATATTCTTTTAGTTAACTCTAGAGTGTAAAGTAAGAGGTGGCCACTGGTCAATCACCGGGAGAGAGAATACGATACGTTCCTCATGTGCATAATATATGGTCGTTCAATAATAAAAGTAATACGTACACGTTCATGATGCATTACACGCATCCTTTGATTGGTGCAGGTCAATCAATTACATCGGGGATAAACACTGTGAAAACGAGTTATGAAAAAGGCTGTATTTTACGTATGAAATCGCTTGAGGTGGTGGAAATGCGGTATACCCATGATAAAATTTATCTAAAACAAAAAATGTTAATTTCCACACTTTTATATATAACTCCACTGCTTTATATATAACTACCACCATTTTCAAGAAAATGACAGTGTATAGAAATCATGGTCGGTAGGGGAGTTATATTTGAATGTATGGATATTAACATTCGTTGTTTATATTTTATTCTGCCTTATTTAATTAACGTGAAGAATAAGTTGTAGGCAAGCGATGGTTTTGATAGGACTTTAGAATCCATTAAGGGGCAACTATACCATTATAACCCTCGTTTAGAGGCGTATATACCTTTATCGTGAACTCCATTTGCTAGCCTGGGGTTATAGTGGGGCTCACTGCGAACTAAGTCGATGATTTGCGAATATTGCATATCCGATATGAATGGAGCAGTTGATTTCTCTAGGCCATCTGCGAGTTATAGCGAATATATGAAGCTCATGGAGTAATATTTGGGAGGCTCCGTGAGACATCACCGTGGCTATAACCTCTCACCTAGTGGTCATGAACCCTGCACTCTACCTCATGCTAAAATTCGGGGGGAACCTCCCTTCAGTCCTGACTTATGTTGGGTATAAAAATGTACAAGAAAACAAACGACCTACTTCATTATAACGCATAACACTTTTTTTTAATTTTTACAGACTTTTTACATAAACGATCTAGTTTTCGGCAAGGATTACCTTGATAATGGTAGTAAAAGTGCTGGAACCTGGGTCGGTCAGATAAAAAAAATCTTTGTTAAGGAGGTTTACTGAAGTTTTTCGTGTTACAAATGAATGAACATCGTAAATTCCGATAGTTTTTAGCCTTCCATTTTTAAGTCTCGAAGAGTACTCGTTTTAACTGTCTCTAATCTTGAGAGAAGTAGTATATAATTGATATAGGGCGGCTAATAACAGTCAGCGATTGCAGTTTTTAATATAGGTGGCCAAGTTAGCTAGGAGAACAATAGCTCGTTTAAATGTCTACAGACTTTTTATATGATCGATCTAGGTTTCGGAAAGGATTGTCTTGATGATAGCAGTTGCGTTTCCATAGCCTGAGTCGATCAGATAAAACATCTCAGGCAGTTTACTTAAGTTTATAGTGTTATAACAAATGAACTTAATACATTCCCAAAAGTTATCGCCTGTTGCATTAAGGTCTGGACGAAGCACTTATTTTAATGTCTCTAACCTATGAGTGAAGTAGCATTTTATTGATATAAGGCGGCCAATGACCGAAAACAATCGCAGTTTTTAGGATAGATGGCCAGGTTAGCCAGGGTGGTTGATTCGATGGAGAAGGATTGTTCTTTTAAATGCCTAGAGACTTTTTATATGATCAATATATCTTCGGCAAGGAGTATTTTGATAATGGTATTTGAGATGCCATAACCTAGGTCGATCAGGTAAAAAATCTCAGAAAATTATTGTCAATATTTTTACTTATTTTATTAATGAACACGGTGCATTCCCAAAAGTTATCATCTGTCTCTTTAAAGTCTGAACAAAGCACTTGTTTTAAACGTTTCTAATCTATGACTGAAGTAGCATTTCATTTATATAAGGTGGCCAATAACTGTATTTAATCGCAGTTTTTAGGATAGACGACCAGGTTAGTCACGGTGTTACTTGAATGGAGAATGGTATCTCTTTTAAATACATCGTTACTTTATATATAATCGTTCTAGGTTTCGGCAAGGATTACTTTGATAATGACAGTTAACTTACTAGAACCTGAGTTGGTCAGGTAAAAAAAATCTTAGGAAATATACAGAAATTTTTCGTATTGTAATGAATGGACACCGTACATTCCAAAAAGTTATCGCCTGTCATTTTAGAATCTGGACCAATTACTTGTTTTAATTGTATCTAGTCTATGAAAGAAGTAGTATTTCATTGATATAGGGCGGCCAATAACTGTCATTAATCGCAGTTTTAGGTTAGGTGGCCTGGTTTGCCTAGGTTGTTAACTACATGGAGATCGATGGCTCTTTGACGGTAATCTCACCGCGGAAGGTTCTAAAAGACTCTTCAGGTCCCTTTCTCTCAAAAGAATATCCGTGGTTGGTGTGGCCATGCCTCCTTCCTCGTATCCCTCCGGGGCCATATTTCGCCTCTCTTTCATGCGGGGCCAAAAAATAATATAGTCATGATGAAAGATGCGAGGAGCCAACGGGGGTAACGAGAGTGGGGAACGGGATCTCTTCTATTTATAAGTTTGGACCACGTGGTCTCGGTTACATTTCGTTGGCCAAAGGGTGGAGAGAGAGAGAGAGAGAAAAAGATAGAGAGAGGGAGGGAGTGAGTGGGTCTGGGCGTTGAAAAGGTATTGCTTTCTTTTTATTTTTATTTTCGAAGGATTGAACCGGTGTGTGAAACGTATTGAGCCAGGGGAAGGGTGAGGGAGGTGAAGATCTGAAGATATGGGGGAAATTCATTGCTCCGGGAGAGATCTCGACTCGGAGAACAGCGTTCTGGGATTTTTTTTCCTTGATTGCATAATTTGGGTAGTATGTTGAAGGAAAATGGGACGAAAGTATTTATGAAGCTCTTGCGCGTCATTTAAGCTGTTTGTGATGTTTTTTTTCGCGTGTACTCCGCATACTTGCTCGGTTTGTTGCCCGAAGTTTCGTGGCCGCTGGTCAATTTTTCTTAGGGAATAATGCTTTCTTTCCGTTCAGGGTATTTGTTGGGGAACTATTTTTTTGTGCATCAATCCGCTCACTCCGGCCGACCAAGGAACAGGGACGCAGCAAGGCATTAAGGCTAGGGGGGGTTTTAGGCGCAACAAATACTTACGGGTGTGGGGGTATTGCATACCCACTAGGGTAAGCAGGAGTTGCGGGTGCCCCCCTCCAGAAAATTTTTAAGAATAATGGTTCAAAATGGTGAGTTTTACGGCTTTCGAAGGGATCTAGCACTATTCTATAAGTAATACTGAACCAAATAAGTAAAATTGATTAAACTTAAAAATTTCTCTGAGCTCTGGGGGGGAGTTTTATCCCCCAAAAGCCCCCCTCGCTGCGCCACTGCCAAGGGAAGCCAGTCAGCCTCGCGGAATCATTCCGGGTGTACGTGTGGTACAGTTCCAAATTCTTTACAGAACCTGTAGTTTGCTTTGTGATCTTGAAAGTGTAGTTTCATGAAAAGAATCCCATGATACCAAACCAGCACTTAACTTTAATACAGTTCAATTTTATTCTAAACCGAAACAGTATTTTTCAGGACTCATGGAGGGAAAGGAGGTTGAAAGGGGTGAATGAATTGTCATTTTATTTTTGCATAATTTCAGATCAGGGTCCCACGTGTAGCTGATTTTTAAACTAAGGCTTGGGATAGGGACTACGAGACGTCTGCCGAGACAGCCGATTCTGTGCGAGCCAGCATTATATTGGTTGAAAATTTTAATGCCCATGCACTAACTGAGAGAGCATAGGTATCATAATGACCACCATACACGCTCTTTATCTAAATCTACATGCATACTACGCAAGCCGTCTCAGCTTGTGGCGGGTTATGCTGGGACGACAGCCGCAACCTGCAGAAGAATACCAAAATATTCTCCGCATGTGATAGATTTTACTGCTCAGTTTGACCTACTATTTATGAAGTCCTTTATTATTCGGGGAGAAAAACGAATCCATATACCTATCTTTTCAACAAAATATCTTACATACTCCATCGTATCTGTCGTATCTAGAAATATATGAGGTTTTAACACAATTTTCTCCGTATATATTTGAATGATACGCTCTTAATATTTCAAGCAAGCGAGGCCCTGACGTAATCTCCGCGTTTCTTAGGGCTCCCTGTCTTTCTGCGGGACACATCTAGGAGTTAATCTGTATTTGTGAAATTAGGGCTGAAATACGGATGGTGTCAAAGATTTGACCAAATACGAGGATGTTTGGACGTTCAGTAAGTGCCATCTACGGCACGAGAGCTACGGTTCAATTCCATGGAAACAATTTATTTCGGTGGTTGCTGCCTGGAGGCATGAATAAATCATTGAACCATTCATTTGAAGGTCGGACAGCTCTGAAAATGTTGTGATCATATTTCGGTAATAGAGAATAAACCCCCTCGCTGCAAACCACATACAAAACCAGGTTCGATTAGGAAATCGAGGAGGAAGTTAAACCCCACGCATATTAAAATTCCCCAGGACTCTTAAAATTAGAAAAGACGCGAAGAAAATTAAAAGAAAGGCGGCTTAATCTGTCTCCTTAAGGAAATGGTATTACAATGGAGAAATTAATTTGTTTATCATCGCTAATAATTTACCCTGAATTTATATCGCGTAGTAATTCTTTCATCGCTTGCTGTAAGAGGTTTTATGTTTCATCGCTCATTAAACATGATGAGTGGATTAAAGTTGTGTGATGTTTTCGGTTGAAATGCATTGCTTAAATGAAAGCTGGATAACCTACCTTCAAATAAGTTTTTATTTTAAAAAAATTCCGACGATTATCGTTGAAATTACATATTACATGTGGAAATATATGAGACATGAAATACATTTTTCGATCCTCAGCAGTTGGCTGCTCCAATATGTTGTTTAACTAAAATTATAATACCCCCGGTCCTATCATGTACATGGGGATAGCCTCCATTTTATTTTTTGTGTTGATTTCATTTCGGAAATTTTATGTAAGTCTACTCATCATCATTCGTCGACTTCCCTAAAATTGATGTGGCGTAGCTCTCCACTCAGCTTTCCCTTCAGGTAATCATATCAAGCTTGTGTCAAAAGACTGTACTTTAGGCCGGCCCTTATTTTTCAGAATTGAGAAAAGTTATGTTTTCCTAGTCTCAAAATGATCCAAATGAGGTTCATATTCACGTGTTAAAATTTGGTTACTTTAAAATAACGGCAACCCGTGCCCCAAGGGCCCTAAGTACTAAGGACCCTCAATTGGAATTTTTGAGGCCGAAAAAGTGCTAATTCTATGTAAAACGTAAAAGTAAAGCCCTTTAGGGCCGATTTTTTGTTTGTTTTGACCTATCTCTAAGCGTTTACGAGATATTGTCCGTCGTAATGCAATCCACCCCCAAGGGCGCTACCCCGCACCGCGGCGCCGCTGAGGTACGGCCCGCACCACTTACTAGAGACTTCCCCTCCACCCCCTCCCCTCCCTCGGCACAGACTTTGCTCCTGATGGCAAGATGTAGTCTTTGAAGAAATGTGCTTGCGTTAAAAAGAATTTAATTGCCTTGACAATGCTTCCAATCAAAGTGATCAATTTACTCGTATTTTCACTTGTCCATGAATTTCAGTACATATTAACCAAAACAAAATACATTTTCGTATTTCTAATATTTCACTGACACCCCATATTTGGCATTTAAAGTGTATTTGCGCACGTTAGGGGCTGTGCCACGATGAAAATTCACATTTATTGTTAGTAATTTATTTTGAAAGCTCTCTTTCTTCTACGTGACTGACTTAAAATCTTGAATTAGTTTCACCCCTCTCTCTGCACAATCATCTACCGCTTAAAGGCCCCGAATAATTTGCAAATCGTTCTTGTAATCAGGATGTTCATACCATTCTTGCGTGGACACATCAAAGAATGCAGTTCATATTTCCAATGCATCAAATAGCCTTCTCGAATTAGTAGTGACAACATTTGATATAGATACCGTTTTCAGGTCTTTTCGTTTATAGAATGCCATCTTTGGTGGATCATATTTTCCCTCACGTGTCCTCATATGGCGTATCACATTTTTCTTTTCACACCCAGAAAAGAATCCGTCAAAGAATGACAGGCCTATGAACTCCTCATTCAGGTACCACAAGAGGTTTGAAAAACTCCTTTCGCTATGTCCAGGTTAACACTTTCGTAATTTTAGGATCTGAAAGTCACTGTTGGGAGCAGATGCCACACAAGGAGCGGGAACCACAACTTTTTCTTTTTTCTTGAGCATATTGAAATCTATTCCACCAATAACTGCATTTCGTGCTCCTATTTGACTGCATTAGAATTTTACTTCTTCATCCCACGCACATTTATCTGAGAGATTAACTGCGAGCGTCAAAAATTCAATGGCACCGCCCCTTGCAATATCAAACAAATCATCAAGTTTTGTTACGAAAGATTCTCTTCTCTAAATCCCCACGGTAGTTCCCACTCTCTCTTTCTGTCGTCGCACCTTCATCCATTCATTGTGTAATGTTTCTAACATTTCAGTCACCTTATTTTCTGTAATAACAGGAATTCTCATTTTGTTCCATGGATGAAACGCATTTCTTTCTGTTTTTCTCGCACTAAGTCTGATACATTTCAAATCCATCAGGTTATAGAGAAACACACAGTACTTCTCTCACTGTAAGTAACTTTGAGCCAAGTATTTCTTCACTTTCTTTTTCAACTACTTCAATGTGCGAATTTAGTCTTAATTTCATACTTTTTCTTGTTGGCCTATTCTTAAAATGAACGCCACGTGCGTTCATGATAAACTAGTTTTTTTCACCACTTTTCTCCGAATATCCTAAAAAAACTTAGCACATTCTATGTTTTGTGCACTATAAATAAGAACTAACTATCTCTCCACATTGATCTACAAATGTGAACTGACTGCCTCGTTTCTTCTTCATAGAATATTTCTATCCACTGTTATGGCGCTGGAAGCCCTGCTCATTTCCTTCATTCCTTTATAATTCACAAACACAATTGTATAAAATACTTATAAAATTTTGTACATAAAGAGCACTTTTGAACAAAGCATGCGGTAATTGTGCGCGGTCGTATGGTGGCAACAAACTAAGGTTTAAGGGGTCGGTGCACAGTACATAGGACGGCGTTGAAGGGTTAAGATTGACATTGTATGCTTTAAAAACATAAATCATGACACAAGAGGAACTTTTCAATTCTGTACCACTAGCATGCAAATATTGCCAGCAGGAGCAAAGTCTGTGCCGAGGGAGGGGAGGGGGTGGAGGGGAAGTCTCTCGTAAGTGGTGCGGGCCGTACCTCAGCGGCGCCGCGGTGCGGGGTAGCGCCCTTGGGGGTGGATTGCATTACGACGGACAATATCTCGTAAACGCTTAGAGATAGGTCAAAACAAACAAAAAATCGGCCCTAAAGGGCTTTACTTTTACGTTTTACATAGAATTAGCACTTTTTCGGCCTCAAAAATTCCAATTGAGGGTCCTTAGTACTTAGGGCCCTTGGGGCACGGGTTGCCGTTATTTTAAAGTAACCAAATTTTAACACGTGAATATGAACCTCATTTGGATCATTTTGAGACAAGGAAAACATAACTTTTCTCAATTCTGAAAAATAAGGGCCGGCCTACTGTACTTCTTTAAAATTTTTATTACAAAAATTTTATGCAACATTGTTGACTGTTTTAAAGGCAATCATTTCCTTTCCTTGTCTTATTTATGATTTTCAAGAAGTCCCTCACTAATATATGAAATCAAAGTTACTCAAAAGAATTCGGTAGGCAAAAGGTATGGCAAAACAAAATCTTACACATAAAGCCACTGTATCTCAAGTTGAAAAACAGGAAACACAAAACTTTCCGCTCTCTTTTCATGACTTGTTGACGTCATTTGGGTTTTTATTAATTCGCTTTCTTATGTATAACCTTGTGTTGAGAAAAAAAGGCTCAAAAGTGTGTAGACAAGAAGGAAATACTCAAGCTCCATGCACTTAGCCAAGGAGTAGCGGAGAAGCGGCGATCGAACGTCATGACCTCATGATGCCATCAGCTACTTACTGCGAAAGGATTGTTATATTTTGAATTACACTCCAAATTTACTGAAATACTATCGATGCATCTAATTTTAGCGAGTGCTGATAATATTTCGTTTGACTTAGGTTTGCTGAAAAACACTTCAGCTGAAATTGCGAGTAATTTAATGATATAAATGGCTATAATCGGTAGCGCAAAGAATACTCTCCCAGAAAACTAAAGCAAGCGGCTTTGATATCCAATTGGTCAGTGGTAGTTTTGAATTTTTATACATTTTTGGACACCGCCAGTAGACGTGACCTTCACAGCTGTCAGAAATATTACTACCTCCTTCATTTCCTGTATTTTTCTCAATTTTATCGCCTCCTAGCTCACGCCGGGAGCAATACAATTACGTGTTCCGCGTCAGATAGCCGATAATTTCCTCCATCAAGTTCCCCGTTCTTTCTGTCATAAGTAGTTTTATGGTGCTTAAATCACGTCAAATTAGCGGCGCCACCTGCGTTTCGTATGCTCTTTTCAAAGTTCTCACGACGCCTCTTCCGCTCCCGCCAATAACTTTCCGACTTTCCCGAAAATTGGGAGAGAATCAAAGCACCTGTCGCCCATTAAACCTCACAAGATGCATCAATTGAGACGACCAGCCACTCGAACTTCTTCGCTTCCCGAGGTTAGATGGATGTCTGTCTGCTGGATCCCCTTCACTCAGGGACGGGGAACAGGATATCCCAGCGTAAGTGGCAACTCGCTCGCTTCCTCCCGTGGTTCCAAGTGGTTGGTCCTCTGTCTGAGAAGTTTCTCCGCTTCTCCCTGGTGTGTCGATCGATGAGATAGTGGGGTGTGAAAACACTCCCAACCATGTTATTGGGGAGAAGGGGAATTTATACTCAAAATCGAGATATATTAGAGAGTCGGGCTTAAAAACGTTGATTTTTCAGCTAACCTGGAAAACCACACTATGAAATCGTTCCAAGCTTGACTTGATGAAAATAAGATAAATCTAATATGATGCCACAAATGATAAATTCCACTCTTTAATAACTCCATCACCGACCGTGGTTTCGACATTCTACGTCCTTTCCCTTGAAAATAACATATTTTGGTGAATTTGATGCTGTTTTATCCTAAAGTGTGGAAATTTCAATCTGCAGTTTATACACATATTATCACTGTTTCTGTTCGCCTAGAAGTTGGAGGTCAGATATATAATTTTTTGTAGATAAATTATTCTCATCCGATATATGCTGAGTTGTTTTTTTTCATTTTTAAGATACAGTTGACTTTTTTATATTTATTCCTTATAGTCTGAAAAGTTCAAGATTTTCAAGGTAGTATTAAGTCAGGCATTAAGAGCTGTCAAGCGAGACTTTCGCGAGTTGTCAGGAATGCTTCTGAGCCTTTAGAGGAGATTATAATGATCATCAAGGTATATTATAAAGTCGGGCATTAAATCGTTGGCTTTTCAGTTAACCTTAAACACCACTTTTTCCGTTCGTCTAGAAGTTGGAGCTTAGATTTAAAATATGGTATGAGTCAATGTTTCTCATCCAAAAATGTTGAGTTGATATCTTCATATTTAAAATACAGTTGACTTTTTTATATTCTATATCTTAAAAAAAAATTTCCAGATTTTCGAAGTGGTATTACGTCAGCAAATCAGACCTGTCAACCGACCCTTTGGTGAGTGTTCAATCTGAGACGTCCAATGGCACTGCAGTCCCTGTTTACTGGTCGTATGTTTTTTTTTTAATTTCTGGTATTTAAGTCTATTGTTCCCATCTTCGTATTTTCTGGAAATGGTGAAGAAATTTTCCAACGTTTCCCTGTATATTAGGAATAAAAAATGCATCGAAGAGAATACGTAGGTAAAATTTTTATATTTTAGATACCAAAAGCGTTGATCAGTGTCTACTGGGAGTCGATAAAATTTCAATATAGTATAATAAATTTTGAATAAATATTAAGTCTCCGATAAAAGAACGGTGGATCTACAGGGATACGTCTTCACAATGTTCTACTCAGCGCCCCTGAAAGTAGAATTGGTTCGTGCAGTAATGAGAAATTATAATAGGCTGCATTCTTTGTAGTCATATACGCATTTACTCACAGTACTGCGTACTTCCACCTAAAATGCCACTTACAGGACTCTACTCTCATCGTCACGGTGAATATGCATCTGCTCGCAAAATTTCTATCGTCTCGACGAACGGAAACTGCACCCTGAGAATATAAAAGAATATGAGCGTAAAAATATTAATATCACAGTTTATTAAATTCACCTTTCGCAATCCAAATTAAAGTCTTAGTAATTTATAGTGGAAAATACTGCATTAAGTGAAGAAAAAGTTAAAGCCTTTGCTGGAAAGAGATTTTTCAAGAAAGGATCGTTGTGTAATTATGGAAACACATACGGATGCGAGAATTCCTCAAGTTTATGGAGGTATATTTTTCTCTTAAACGAACTTAAGAGCACAGAAAAATAGTAAGGAAATGCAAATAATGCAATGGTGAGCTTTATTTAAGGACAGGTAGTCACGGACGGATCCAGGTTTTTTTTGGGGGGGTACAAGGTTCTGACCGGTTTTCTCATACATGAGATTAAAAACAAAATATATATCTACAAAAAATTACTCTAGAAAATATTCTCTTCGTTTTGATAAGAAAGTTATTAATACTAAATTAAATGATTGGGGCTCCATAATACACAAAATAAAAAAAACGTAATGATAACCGTATAAAAAATCTTGTCCATATTTTAAGCGTCGGGGGGGGGGGGCGGGGAGACACGTTCCTCCGTGCCCTCCCTAAATCCGCCTATGCACGAAGTGCTTTACGCATAGCCTCGGGTAGGTTTCTATGCTTGGTGGTTCTGGAACCACATTTACTCTTGTACGTCGTAGATGTAAATGCGGATAATTTTATAAATGAGATGTAGATAAGAATGAGTTTTTGTTTTGGTAATTTTCACCGGTGGAATATATTATTCGAGTAAGCCCGCTCCAAAATGTTCTCTTCTGACCACATTATGTGAATCAGATGCATTTTCTTGCCATTTCGGATTCTCCATTAATTGATCGTGTTTGATGACACTTATTAATACTCCATTATTTTCGGATTAATCCCTAGGGGTTTATATATTATTTTAGATTATAATGCTGTGCGTGAAGGACACGGTGATGGTAAATAATTTTATGAAAAGTTTTTCAATGCACAGAATCATAGTTAATTCATTAGCAACAGCTGTAAGAGGAGCAATTTTATTTCAATGTTGATCGTTTCCATTATCCTGGTTACCGGTAAAGGATCGGTAGGGTTTTATAGTTAATGGCAAAGTAGTGATTGCCTCTCATTGTCTATTGTGGTTAGTTAAATGTTTTTGGCCAACCTGTACTGCCCTCCATTCCCGCTGATGACATTTTAGAATTTGGAAAAGAATTCTGGAATTTAAGTTTCTTCTTACTCTTGTAGAGAAACTTTCAGCTGCTAGTACCTAAGCTAGTCAGGGGCTATCGTGGATTACAAAAGAAGAAAATCAATGTGAAGTGAGCGAAAAGCTCAAGAAATGCCAAGTACGCTTGAAGTGTAGAAAGGGAGCCGGGGGATAATAAATTAGTAGAACTTGTAGGAAACATGTATGCATTAAATTTACTTTCTTTCTAGAATGAAAGGTGGCTACATTAATGAGTTGTCAAAGCTCTTCTAAAGATGTGTAGCAGCCGAATTCGGTTCAGTGACGTTTTGATCTCACTACATTTACACGTAAATTACAAAAATAGAAAAATCATCAGTTTTTTCAATTGCCTTTGAAATGACTATACTTTAACGATTTTAAGATGCGTCTTTCTAGTAACAGTGTCCAAAAACCAAACAAAAGTCTTGGATTATAATTGATACGTGAATCAAACGGAAGGCGGACTATTATTCGCGAGAGATAGTTTACATAGAGCAAAATGAAATTTTATAATAATATGTCTATTGGTAAAGTCCTTATGTGCAAGTATTACGTAACTTTTAGCTAACTTATAGCATGAATCCCATGAAATTAATAGCTGTCAGGAAATTAAAACAGTCAGGAAAGCAAAAAGGGGCCAAATTTACCCCTCCGGCCTCCTAGGTTGAGCAAATTTCCGTCGTCCTAATGCTGAATATCTAAGTAAAATAGGAATTGGACCAAATTATAATCATTTAACCTCTCCTCATATGCGCCGCCATCAAGTTTATTTAGTCCTCGTATTTATAACGCATCTGTATCTGTATTAACCGAATATCTTTAATATTTGCTGCGAAGTAAAACACCTGTTTTGAAACATAATTACAAAACGAAACTTCTATTCGGTTTCACTTATAGATTTTAAAGAATTTCTCGTATTACGAATTTTTTACCACTATATTTTGCAATTAATACAAACACGAATTTTACTCTTAGCGAAATTTCCATAAATTTAGAGATATATATTTTGTGAATTTCTTTTTCATTGATATGGTTTCGTCATTCACCTTATTGCATAAAGTTATTTTTGCTTAATCATGTGCGTGAATTTTATTAAATTCACGCCTCTATAAAATCGTCGATTGAAAACGAATTCGTTATCTTTGGAGTAATTAAGCGTATCCTGGCATTTTAAAGCGATTGGATGTTTTTTGGAATTAATTTTATTCCCAACAATGCCCATTAAGGCTGTTAATTTTCTCACACGTTCTGAACTATTTGGTAATTAGTTTTAATTTTATTATTTTAAATAAACGGCGGCCAGTAATTAATTTTATGTGGTTTGGATTTTGTGCAGTTTATTCAAAAATTCACGCAAACAAAGTCAATAAAACTGATAGACGTAATATTACGTCCATGGCAATCCTCACAAGGATAAGCAGGACGTAATAATACGCCCATGGCACGCAAAGTGTTAAAATTATTATTACGGAACCTGAATATATGTTTTTCCTCCATTATCGCGATGCTTTACAATTTAACAGTTCATGGCTTTTCACGCCCTTTTTCCGACATTAAACCCTTCCAATTCAATTAATTTTATGAATACCCTGCTCTTATCATCTATTTATTTTTTCTGTGGTTCATTATAAATGGAATGGTAAGTAATGAAATGATTTATTGTATTTTGTAATCAACGTAGAGCATTGAAATAAAGAGTGATTATTATTATCATAAAGTATCTAGTGAAATATATCGAGAAAGCAGCTATAGCGACTCATATAAAAGCGTTTTATTGCTTCCAATGCATCTTATGTAATAAAATATGAGTTCTCTTTGTACATTACATATGTTTTAACAGTGTTAAACTTTCAAACCATTCATATTGCTCTCCTAAATAGTGCTATAACGAGCTAAACTCGCTATTGCGCGATTTTCCACAGAAGTTAATTTTAGCGCAAGGGGTAAATATGGAGTAATAAACATTATTATCATTCTATTTTGCGACAAAATTCGGCGGATTCGCGCGGATTTGTTTGAGGTGTCGTTAGAACTGTGACAAACACCTCTAGTACCTACTCTGATTGTTAGTATATCCCAGGTATCTCTCCAACACACCCTCTGTCCTTTCCAGCGAACACAAGCCTTATTTTCCTCATGTCTTTCTTTATAGCAGTAGGGGATCTGCTTCCTGAAATGTTCCCCGAGAAATCATTTATATCGCTTTTTTCCCTATTTATTTTATTACGGCGCCGTTTTAACATTGTTAAACTATCAAAATATTCATATTATTTCCCTATATAGTGCTGAAATGGCGTAATAACGAACTACACACGCCATTATGCGATTTGGCATCGAAAGTTCATGACGAGCTAGAATCGTCATTTCAGCGCAAGTGCTAAACATAGAGTAATACACATAATTAGTACCATCCTATTTTGCTGCCAAATTCGGCGGATTTGCGCAGATTTACCTTTAGTATATTTACCTATAGATTTACTTTGAGTGTATCCCAGGTATCCCTCCCTCAAATCCTCTATCCTTTCCACCAAATACAAGCCTTATTTTCCTAATGTCTTTCTTTATAGCAGTAGGAGATCTGCTTCCTGAAAATTTCCCCACGAAATCATCTATAACTCTTTTCTTCCTTAATTATTTCCGTTACGGCGCCATTTTAACGTTATTAAATTATCAAAACATCGCGGGTCCCGCGGATCCACTAAATATCAGCGCCGATGGCGCGTTAACAGAGCTGTACCGTTTGTATATAAACGCGTTGCGGTATATGCGTGTGTTTATATATACGCGTATGCCTGTATATAAACGCGTTTGCGGTCTCAAATATTTCCTTACACACCCACCAGTCATATCTCCATGGCAAGGTGAGCTACATTTTGTGCTCATGTTCGCTCTTTCACATTCACCGCATAACTCTTGCCACCTCATCACTCACGTTAAAAGTGTTGAAACTTGCTGAAACCCGCAACTTGGGCAACGCAGAGGGCAATCCCTTTTCCCTTTCCTTTTGCGGCTCCTCGTGGTGCTCTGGTATCCGCGCAGTGTTACCGCTGAGATTTTAGGTGAGGGTATCTGGGATGGTATCCGTGTCTCTGGCGGAAATACGGAACATTATCTGAACCCTGTGGAGCACCTAGCTCAGATTGTGTTACACATACAAAATTTGAAATTCTAGAAATTAATGAGATAGAATGTTCAAAGTATATATTCAAGCCAATGTTATTTATGGAGCTAAGCATCTATTGTAAAAAATGTATAAGAGTCTATGTATCGGTCTTCTTTCAAGCGAAGATTTCTTCAATTCATTAAAACCCTCGAAAATATATGACCTCGTTTAGTGCTCTTGTATTGTTTTTCATTGTAATGTGTCTGCCTACTCCTGTAGTTACCATTTATAAATATTTTTAGTTTGTATAGATGTGGGTTTGGTAGCAATAAGTGATGGTGCTAAAAAAGAAAATACCTGCAAACTCTTGAATAATGTGAAATATATAATATATCGCAGGTGCAATACCATTAGCATGTTTAAAAATTTATGTCCATGCTATTGGAAAGTATTTACTGGTTTTGAAACTTGTTAAGTAGGTATGCATTTATTTATTCGTCATTGAGATTTTAACTATTCATAATTAATGTTTTATAACATTAAACTCAGGTCTGTTTGAAATCGAATGCCATATTTGTTGGAGTAAATGATTTATCATTATTCATGCTCTACTTATTTCGTTATTTAATTATTTTCTCATCTTCTACCCTAAATGTTGTGATGGGTATATGTGCATACTTAGGTTTTCTTGCTATGATCAATTGAGTTAACTTCAAGATTTCATTTATATACCCTTATGTGTTAGTTGTGCTGAATTCCATTAGGATATATTTGATATATTTTGCACAAGTTTATTTTGTGATCTCTTTTGTATGTAATATTCATCTTATGTTCTTAATGGACATTTTTCCAAGAACAATAAATATTTTTTTTATTATTGTGAAAATTTTAATAAGATTTCATGACTAGTAAACTTGTATATCCTAAATGTATGAACGCAAGAATGCATTTGTACATGTTCCGTTCCGATCCACAAAAATCTTCCATGTGATCAGACATTAACTCGTACGGTGTGAGTGCCTTGCATTTGCAATGTCTTGGCATTGTCATAAAGGTTCCCGCCCTAGGTGCCTCTTAATAGGTATGTGGTATATAATGACGTAGAAACAAAAAATTCAGAGGTTACTCTCTGATTATTTCATATTGTGAAGGCTATAATTGATATGCTAGTATGTACCATATGGACCTGTTGTTATCTCCAGTTTCCAGTTGTGTAGGCGCTAATGAGGATCGACTCCCATGAATTGTCGCAATTTTATGGCTGTCTAAGCCATTTAAAGGTCACACTTTGAACTTGACTCTTCCCTGAATCTTTAATTATAACCTCACAATTTTCAATGCAATTAACATTTGGACTCGTAAAAATAACTGTATCTAATTTCCAAATAGGTATGAGATTAGCCGAGCAATTCCGTTGCTATTCTAATACACGATGTAATTAAGTTGCAAATGACCTTTTGATAATGAACTTCATTTTATGCGTTACGTTTCTGTCTGACTTTTTCCGTTTGAATTTTCACCATTCTCGTTTCATATCAGCATGAAAATACGTTCGTAATAACATACAATTCATTATTAAGCGAAATCGTAGGCGGCATAATATATCTTCCGTCTCTATTATACATAAAGACGGAATACATATTATGTAATAGTAATATAATAGTAACATAATGGTCTCCTCAATTATTTGCAAATCTCGCTGAAAGTGGAGAAAAATGTTTTGGTCGAATGAAAATTTGAGGAGGAGAAAACTCCGACTATATTGGAAATAATTAATTGAAAAAATATCTTTTTCGAATACTCATACGTACCATTCTAACTTTGAAATAAAAAATCGTGTTTACTCATACGAATTTATTGTAAATTTAGTCGTAATTTCGTACTTGATTAAAATTTTTTCGTTCCAAAACTTCCCATTGAATTTTCGTGAAATATGCCTCAGCGGTATCCTTTTCCCGAAAATTAATTACCATATATTTTTCAATATTTAACACTTACTCCAAAGTACTGCGTACTACACTATTCATTTATTGCGACGAGGTACTGTTCTGATGCCGATCCATCGCAAAGGCCATCGATTTCTCTGTGCTACATCCGCTAAGATGAGGCAGATTTTGTTTGTGACCGCGGTGTCATCAATGCAAAGAAGTAACAAAAGAGGACCTGTAAAGGCCTGTTTACACGATACATTAACACGTACGACTAAATGTACGTTTGCGTGTATGAATTTTGTGGACCGGAACGGAACATGTACGAATGCATGAACCAAATTAGAATAGGTTCTATTTTCTGTGCATGCATTCGCACAAGTTGGGTGGTTACACGGTGCATTTTGGCGTTCATTCTCGCGTTCATACATTTAGACATTAACCCGTACGTGTTAATGTACCGTGTAAACAGGCCTTAACACTCCATGAGGGAACTCATGAGGTTACTTGCGTAGTATCCGAGCCAACTCCGTCCAAAATAACCCTCTTCTCGCGATTGTTAAAAAATACTTGGTACAACTAATTACGTGCTGATATAAATAGTGTACTTTCAACTTCTGGATCAGCTTTGAATGCGGAACCCTATCAAATACCTTTCTGAAGTCTAAAAGCTTAATTATCGACTTAAACATGAGTGTCACCCGCGGCAGATATCATGAACAAAGAGAGTTAGCTGAGTTTCACAAGACCTCCTTTTTCTAAATCCGTGGTGATCTTTTGCTAATTGATTTTGGCTATCTAGATGGCCCATTATCGAATTGAAGATAATGTGTTCCAAAATTTTGGCAAAAATAGTAGTAAGTAAGTGAGATAAGCTTGTAATATCTAGCCCCTACCTTATTCCCATCCTTATATTTATAGGTGTGGCGTTCGCGGTTTTCCAATATTTAGGTACAGTGTGCAATCTTTGAAACACTATCTTCAACTAAGGAGCTATCTTCTTAACATTAATGGACCTTAGTTTCATTTCCTTAGCCACGGCTCCAAAGATAGATAGGCGCCTTTCGTTCTTTTTCCAGCCTTTATATCAACTCACCAACCTGTCTGTCTGTTTGTTTGTCTGTTTGTCTGGTACAAATCTTGTAACTCAAATTTGACTCACTTCCTGTGAAGCAAAAACGCTGAAATTTTGCACACTTCTTCATTTCCGATGACAATACATGAAAATATAACTTTTTCTCTCCAACCCCCCTTTAACCACCCCCCAGTCAACCTATAGCCCCCCAAAACATGTTTTTGATCTAAGAAGTTCCAAATGGCCGATTTTTAATACGTCACTTTTGGTTTTTCGGGGTCACTGAGTTTTTTTGCTTTGTGTCATATATAAACGTTGCTCATCCCCTGTAATCTAAATATAAAGGCTGGTTTTAAAAAAAAAAATTTTTTATAAGAGCTTATTAAAGTCGAGGTAAAAGCGTTTATATGTTCATCGTGACACTGAGGCGTCATTCTCAAGTACTCGGGTATGACGCCTCAGCGTCGAAACGCGTCGTACCAATTAACAATTTCCAGTGTAAATTTACCAAGATTGTGTATTTCAAATTTCAACATGGATTTTCTCAACGTTAAAGCCGAATCGATTGATTTATTTATTTTGATTTTTTCATATTTATTCCTGAATTTTATATTCAGAAATGTAAAATAAGAAAACTGACGTGGATTTCCATGAATTACAATATCTTATTAAGTGCCCAATATAAAACTTTCACTGGCACTTAGCCAAATATTAGCCCTCTTGACACATGATAGATGGTTACGTAGGTTTTTGTGTCGACATTAGTTCATTATAAAATAAGAATCATTGGATCAAATGAATCATCATTAAATAAAATTAATGGTAGATGTATTGTGGCCACTGAGCAACTAAACTGTTCTGCGGCCTTCGTTGTATAGTAGATAAAATTAAAGGCATAGCTAGCTTATGCACGATCCAGAAATTTTAACGAGTTTTTTTTTTTTCATTCGCCTTGACCGGGATCCGGGTTCGAATCCCGGTCAAGGCGAATGATTTTTTCTCTGTGGATCTTTCGCACGATTGTGCATTGCGGGTGACTCCCGTAAAAGTCATCACCGCGGCTAGTCGCGGTATACTTTGAACGAGTTTTTTTTTCCATGCAATATGGCCATTCAATCTGACCTGATATCATTTTTTCATTCATGAAATCGGAGGATATATCGTAATATAGACTCTGGGTGAAAAAATATTCTCCATTCATTCAAAAAGTTCCGAGCTAAAAATGAAATCAACTGATCTAGACGTGACTGGGTGGAACGATGAGATAGATATTCATGGTGAAAAAGAACCCGTACTGTTCCACAAACTTTTATTATAAGACACGGTCTCAGGCGTCAGGATTTTGTGGAATCGCTTCATTATTGAATAAAATAAAATAACTTTGTTTTATTCCACACTTTATTATAAATAGCACGACCCGGGTTTCAACATCTAGTGTTATCATGAGGTTTATCAAACTTTTATTCGCTGACGACTATTTTCGAAGGCTATGGGGCCATTATCAAAACAAAATGTTTGCCTCGATAATGAAGCTATATCCGTCGACACTAGTAGACAGCAAATAAAAGTTTGTGAAACAGTACTGGTTTTTGTTTCACCATGAATACCGAACTAAAAAGGCAAAAAAAATCTGCTGCTATGGGAACTATCAAATTTCGGAGCGGCATCGGATGTCAAAAATAGATCAAAAAGTGAGCAATAGCTCGAACTTTTAACACTTTGGTTGCCGGCTGCTAAATTTAAAGCCCTACTGGAGAATCTAGCCATTTTTACTATATTCGTACATTTTTTAAAACATTAGCATCAAAATATATTTATATCGATGTGCATTTCAATAAAAATGGGCTTAGCTCTTCTTTATGAATGAGTTGAATAACATTTATTGCTAATTTTTAAATATATAATTTAACAATGTAAACCTACTGTTTTTGAAAAATAAAAAAGTTGCAACATATGATGTACCGCCATAGCATGCATAATAATTTTTTAATACGCTCAATTTGAACTATTTTGAATGGAAATTTACTATGGAAATCATAAAAAAGCATTGTTCCAAGCAAAGCATTATAAATCCTGGATGACAAAATGGGTCAATGCACCCTCAACGAACCAATTGGCCAAAAGAATTTTCACACTAAGTGGCCTAAGATGAGGATGCCGGTAGCTACAGAGGACTTTTCGTCCTGAAGACATAAATTGAACTCTTTTTCCATCGAGCAGTTGATTTTTGAAAAAAACAGAACCCCTAAGCAGTAAACTGGAAAAGTACCACGGGCGAAATATTACGGCTTCACGCATACAAAGCCAATTAAATGAAAACACGTAATATTACGTCCATGGCAATCCTCAGAAGGATTTGCAGGACGTAATATTTCGTCCATGACACGCAAAGTGTTAATCCTTCAAATGATTTTTAATAAAAGTGAAAATAAATTTTTTTTTATTGGCAAAATCTGCGATGGAAATAATATAGTGAGCGATCCCATTCATCGGCAGTTTGAAGGCCGAAATGATGATTGAGCAAAATCATTTCATCTCGCCCGACTGTGTTCACAAAATTGACGTCACGAGGAAGCACATGGGTTGACCGGGAGCATTTCGTTTTGTGAGACCGAGGCGACCAGCCTTTTGTATTTCGGTCGTGGAAGCCTGATCATGACGCGCGTTATAATTGTACGGCTTGTGAGCGCATGTCCGCTCACAAGTCCATGGATTTTATTATTTTGCTTCGTGGAAGTGGACCACGCCAAAAAATAACAAAGCGTTTTTGCCCCTTTTTTTAGAATAAAAGATTAATTTTCTATTAATCTTCCTCATTTTGGCTTGCCTGCCCTTGGCTTACATTCATTCTCAACCATTGTTCTTGGCTTACAATCAACTCTACTATTCAATACCCCACATTTTTCATATTATGGTGATTATATAGATACCTCCATATGGTAATTACATATTATTCGCTACAATCTTATCAGCTGCATAATTATCGTGAACTAAAGTAAATACTAAATCCCAAGGGGTCAACTTAATACGATATTTGTTAATATTAGATTTATTTCGCTCAGCGTCTTCGTGTGTATTGAGTTGATTGTATAAGTGTTATAGAAAGCTAATCGCGCATCATTTGAATAAATATAAACTTCGTATTTTCTTCTGTTCTTCCTAAAGTCCAGGGAAAAATGGAGGAGTAACCGCATGGATTTTTATCTTCGTATTTCTCATCAGCGACATCGTTTTTATCTATATGATGGAAATACGATTCGATATCTCCTTGAATATATTGACTGAAGATAAACAGCCCTCAGAAATACACAGAAAATTTTTATCAGTACGTCGCGTTTCGACGCTACGGCGTACGACTTACTCTAGAATGACGCCTTAGCGAGGAACGCGTCATACCAATAATTTTTTTTGGAAATATACCGAAGATATGCCGAATGAAGATTGTTTATGTTTATTCGATTTCTTTCATCATGGCTTATCATCAAGTGAAAGCAAAATCTGTCAATTTCACTTTACTACACATGTATCTAATAATTTTTCCGCATTCTCGTAATGGTAACTTCGTAACAGGCGTAATTGTAACTTGTTACTAGTTCATTTGTGAGAAAAATCGTGCTTTTTTTAGATAAAAATTTATTAAATTTCTCCTTTTCTTCCTTCCAGGGCTCCAGTTGGAGGAAAAAGACCCGCAATGGGGTTGGGATGAGAAGCTTAAAAACTCGGAACTAATTTCGCCGTGCTGGACTCGCCGACGATGCCTCCCACGAGCTCAGAACAAAAGAATGGCGGGCCTCCTCCCCCCTATCCCTCTGCCCCCCCTTATCCCATGTCGTCCTCTCTCCGTCCCGCGAGCGAAAAACTGCCCACTTTCGGGGGGAGCTACGTGAGGGGAGGGGTTTGATAAAGGCGGGCGTGGGGGAGGAGGGTGGACTATGGAGACGGAGGGACAAAGCAACAGGTCAAACGGAGAGAGAATGGAAAAGAAAACGGGGTGGGAAGGAAGAGAAGTTGGAGTGTCCCTAGGGCTTGCCAGGAGTGAGTGCTCCCTATTGGGAGAAGGAAATGATGCACGCGAAGGAAATGGGCGGCCGAAGAAATAGGATGGAAGAAAGTAGGACGCGACGGATATCCCGTAGTGAATTTGACTAAGAGTCACGTAGTGCCCAAATGCTCGCGGTCTGTGAAGACAAGTCTGGAATCTTTATGCTGGATGTAGGCGGAGTTTTGGGGAGAGCAAGGAAAGCCTGCCTACCCCCCAACTTGAATGGCGACTCTCCCGAAAAACTTGCGAAAGGACATTGAAATTAAACTTTCGTAAGTAAATTCAAGTGCATTGAAAACAAAAGCATAAAGATTTTAATTAAATTTTACACTTAAATAGTGCTTTAAATACAGTTTTTACTGGCAAATTTAAACAAATTCTCCTGGAGAGGGGCACGTTGGGGGTATTTCGCAGTCCCCAAACTCCCGGCATTATTGCTGGTCCCACTAACATAAGACTTTGAACTCCGCCCATGATTATGACCCATTATAATTAGAGTAGGAAAACATATTGGCGAATCGGCGGGCGAATCTAAATCTAAAAAAAATGCCCAGCGAGTCACATCTATTGTGTTTGCCGGTGGTGATCAATCACCAGCATGCCGCATGCAAGAGGACCGCCACACACACGGTTATAAAATATTATACATAATAACGAAAAATACGTGCATGTTCAAGAAAAGGCACGTATTGCCAACAAATAGTGATTCATAGTAAATTCATGCAATGGTAGATTTAATGAAGAGGTAAACATACAGAAAGACTGCCAATTTAAAGTGCACTTATAACAACATATATTAAATAATTAAATAATAATTATTTATTACAAATTTAAATAGAATAAAAAAGAAAACAACAAACATTTATCCGGCTATCTAGTCATTTATGCGATAAAAATGTTGATGCCAAGTGAGTAAAATTTTTAAGTGTCAGAGCAAATGGATCAATATCACCGGGGAGAGACTTTATTAGAAAAGAAAGTCTAATGAAAAGTGAGCGCTTAATTACAGATAGCCTGGGTGTAGGAATGTGGAGTAAAGAGGTAGATCGGGTGTGGCGGGAAGGTACTCTAATTTTGAGGAAGGAAACAATGTCAGGACTGTAGCTTAATTGATAAAATGATAACGATACTCATGAAATAATCAAGCAAGCGGACGAAACACAAAGTGTTTTATTCCAAGGATATTTTTTTCGAATTTGAATTAAATCCGCTTAATTCAAACTATATAAATAAACTCGTTATTCCTGGCATCATACGCACTACTTCGTTAGTCAGTTGGCAGTATATCATTAAAGTATCCAGTACACCAAAACGGTTCAATGGTGACGCACGAAGTTTTCATTCATATGATATGAATTTTTTATTGAGATGAGATGCAATAAGCAAAGTAGTCGCTGTGTCAATGACTTTAAATGACGCTCTATAAAATCCAAACTTACAACTCTTACGACTGCGGAAGGGCCTTTGTCTTAAATGGCCTGGGATCTTGGAAAACAAACGAGTGCAGATTGAGTTGAAAATTTTACATTCACTCAGTAATACAACCCGAATGTTGTTGTGAGTAGAGCTCACCCCACGTAGCCACAGGCGCGTAAATCCTACATTAGGGAGCGAGTTCTTTTCCCTGTGAATTTTCGACCTTGAAGGACATTTTTTTAAGGGTAGTTAATAACTTATAGTAACTGTCAATACTAGCTACCTGCATGGATTTCTTGACATTACTTAATCGTAAGTTGAATGTCACGCACTTTATGCTTAGTTAGAGAGGACTGAACAGTATGAAGGGACGAACTTAATACTAGGCAAATGCACAGACCTAAATTCGGTTTACCACTAAATACGAAATTATTATCACTGTCATCATCATTTTTATTATTATTGTTGGAAATTCCTAATAAATTTATATTAAAACAGTAAATTTTACAATCCACTATGGTCAAAGAAAAAACTTCGGGTATCAATGTAGGAGCCGTATCGTCAAGTGATATTTCACAAATGTAACATGTCATTTGAAATATAGCACCTGATAATGATGCTCCAGTATTGAAATCCGGATTGTGTCAAAATATTCTTTGACCATAGTGGATCGTAAAAGTTACTGTTATAATAAATGAAATTCCACAAAGTGAGCACTATCATTTCATTCGTTCCTAATTATCCCGATATTATGGTCCCTTATCGTAACCCTAGTTTCTGGTCGATGGGGAAGTGCATATCCTTCTTCTGGTGAAATGCCCGCGGAGGTGCGGTGGGCGCAAAGTGTCCCGCGTGGGGTGGAAATCAAAAAGGGGATGGATACGGGGGAACACCTCCGTGAAGGGGGTGGCGGCCGGCGAGGCGCGTGTGTGTGTGTCGGTAGTGGTTTGGAAGGGGGCGGGGCGTCAAGGGCGAGGCGGTGGGAGATGGAGGGAAGGGGGGGGCGTGGCGGAGGAGGGGGAGGAAGAAGAGATTGCGTTCGGCGCGCGTTTAGAGAGAGAGTGCGAGAGAAAGAGAGAGAGGGGGTGAGGGAGAGAAGTAGATAGAGAGAGGGAAAGCGGGGTTGGCCGTCGGCGGCTGACTCTCCGGCATCGCTTCGGTCCCTCCTCAGTCGGGCGTCCGACCTCGGCGCCATGGGTTCGGGGATTGCTTGAAGAGGAGCCCGCGCGCGCGTCACACGAGCTTCTTTTATCGCGCTAACAGCGGATGATCGCCTGAAGACGGAATCGCGCGTGAAGAAGGTGGTGTTGGAGTAAGGTCTTTGCACCTTCTTACGGGTGATTTTTCTGCCGACTGCTGTGGAATTGAGTGAATTTCTACGCTTCTTCTGTAGGAAGGGGAAAAGTTCTGTCTTCAGATCTTCTCGTCTCCTTTTTTCGCGGAGAAGAAAGGAGAAACTTCTCCTCACTGCGCGTGGAGAAGGTGCTGTTGGCGGAAAGTCTCCACAACTTCTCATGGGTGATTCTCTCCTGAGGAATTGAGTGAATTTTTACCCTTCTTCTGGAGAAGGGGAAAAGTTCTGTCTTAAGATCACCTCATTTCCCATTTTCGAGAAGGAAAGATTTTTGGAGGAAGGGCCTCTTCTCATCAAGGTGAATTTCTGAAGACTGCTGAAGAATTAAGTTTACCTTCCATTTTGATTTTCTGCGGACTGCTGAGGAATTGAGTGAATTTTCCCCTTTTCCTGAAGGAAGGGGGAAAGTTCTGTCTTCAGATCTTCTCCTCTTCTACTTTCGCGGATGAAAGTATTTTGGTGGAAGGGCCTCATCTCTTCACTCTTCCGTACAAGTGAATTCCTGAAGACTGCTGAAGAATTAAATTAACCTTCCATTTCTGAAGGAGGAGTTAATGTCTGTGCTCGGATCTTCTCGACCTCTTCCTCAAGGTGAAAAATGAAGAATATATATACTCTTATTGTAAAGGAAGGGAGTTCCCTCTCATTCTCCATGAATAGTTCCAAAATTTAGTTTTCCCCATTCGAATTGAACAAGTGAAACTTCTCCTAATCTCTTCTCCCTTCCTGCTATGGCCGGAGAGCTTCTCTCCTTCGGCATAAGTGAATATTTGTAGAAGTTCATAACCAACTTGACTACATCTTGTGAAGGGAAGGGTAGAGAATTTTACAATACTTTTTCTCTGCTTCCTCCAAGTGAATATCTGAAGAACTCTTCAGGACTTAATTTTCCAGATAAGGTTGAGGAAGGAGAAATTCTCTCTCTGGGTGATTTAATTATTGCATCTACGTGTGAATAAACGGGATGAGGCTGTCATCGGACCTATTCGTCAGCATTCTCAGAGTGAATTTTTGAACAACCGAAACATTTCGTCTTTTCGTATTCTTGTGAATGAAAGGAAACGTCTCCTGACTCTCATCTTGTTGACCTTAAAATTTTACTGAATCCCCCTCATCTCTTGAGAGGAATGAATGTTTTCTTCTTCTTCCTGAGGAATGAACTCACGAAGGTACTTCTCGTCGTAATTTTTAGTGTGAAATCCTAAAAAAAAACTGAAAAAGCTTAGGTTGTCATATTCTTGTGAATGAAGGGGAGCTTCAACCGTCCCATTTCAAGGTGAACTTAAAAAAAAACTATTGAATTCGGCTTTCCCACTTTTCGGCATTTCCCTTTTTTCCACTGTTGTGATCAACTAAAGGGATTTTGCTGATCTAAGTTCTCTTTCTCCCGGGAACATTAACTGTGGCATACCGGCCCCGCGTGTGTCGGATGGGCCCAGGAATACCGGCGGAATCGAACGTTCCCCCGTTCGTTGAGTGATACGCATGACCACATCTACCGGCACATTCCCCTCCGCGCAGATGGGTCTGGAGGCAAGGGCACAGGGTCCCGGGGGGTCCCAGGGATACTCCCGGTGTTGCCGGCGGCATCGCCCGCTGTTCCCGTCACCACTGGCCTTCATGCTCTTCACGGCCGCGCGGGCGGTGGTGTTATCCCGTGCCGATTCGACGCAGACGTCTTCCCAGACAGCGGTGTTGGCGACTACCGAAGAACTGCTGCCGTTCTCCGCGGAAGGGGGCGTCTTGGGCGGCGGGAACGTCTCGGTCGGAACGGGGAACCGCACTGGGGCCGGAGAGGAAGGAGAGGAGGATCACATCAACTCCTTCTACTTCTATGAGGTGAGTTGGATACATTTTCCAAGTGCCCGATAGGGTCGTTCGCTCAGACTCAAAATCCATTTAAAGAAACCGATTTCTGGACGGGAAAGATCAGTTACGGTGACGAAAATTTTCCGATGTTTACCCACTTTTAAAATAAAAAAAACCTAGAAATTTGCAACCCATTTTTCACGAGTTGGTGACGCCATTAGAGTTTTGGCTCATTTACGCGATCAACAAGGACGTTTCACTGATGGAATCTATCTTTGCGGTGACAACTTTTTTTTCAGCCATTCTCTCCCTATTTCAAAATAATAAAACGCGAAATTTAGTGCCAATTTTTTCATGTGTTGGTGATGTCATTAGAGTTTTGACTAATTTGCTCGGTCAGTAAGAACTTTTCAAGGATGGAAGCAAACTTTGCAGTGACAAAAAATTCCTCGATATTCAACCATACTCACCAAATTTTAAAATAAAAATACGCTGAATTTGTTCCACATTTTTCATGAGTTGTTGACGTCATTAGAGTTTTGGCTCTTTCACATGAACATGAAGAAAGTTTCACTAATTGAAGCAATCTTTAAGGGAAAAAATTCTTCGACGTTCAGCTATTCTCACCCAGTTTAAAAAGGAAAAGAACTTTTTATGAGTTGGTGTCGTCACTAAAGTTTTGTTTAAATTAAGGAGATCGTTCAACTAATGGAAGCAATAGTTCAAAAGACCGTAAACTGCAATGAGACACGTGAGGCACCTGCAATAGACCAATGAGTAGTCGATACGCGGTGACTCACTAGGCATGGGTTCGTGACGTCATCAAATTATCTGCGAAAGGGTCAGGGGCGTCGATTTTTCGAGACGAATATCCTGAGGACTAGGCGACTGACCGAAAATCAGAATAATACTGTTCTCTTTATTCCTGACTCCCCATCATAAGCGGACATTTAAAAAATTAACGAACCGGCCCGTCATGCCAAAAAATGCGTGTGTACCGGCAGTAAAAATTCGGTGGCGGGCGTCCAGGCGTACATTTTGCGGCGATCGCCGGTGTCCGCGCCGATGGCTTTTAAGGGTACGAATTGGACAATACCGTTGAAATTAAATATTGGGGTCGGAGTTAAATCATCGTCATAACTGGAGAACAATCCTATGATTGGTTTGACGCATCTCTCCACTCAATTCTCCTTTCAGCTAATCTTTTCACACCCACGTATTTGTTCTTTTTCATCCTTCTTTACCTGTTCCATATATTTTTTGTTCGAGGTTTTCCTTTTCCATTCTTGTCATCCACTTATCCCTCGACGATTGTCTTCATCAGGGAATCATATATTAAGGTGTGGCCTATAAGGTTGTATCATCTTCTTGTTAAGGGTTCTATGAGGTTTCTATTCTCACTCACTCTTCTTAGGACTTCCTCATACTAACCCGGTCGATCCGTTTGATCTTCATCATTCTTCTATAACACCACATTTCGAAGGCCCCTATCTTTCCTTTCTCCGCTGCTGTCATTGTCCATGTCTGTTAAACTATCTGAATAGCCCTTAAAACCCATAGCCCATTATCACAGTGTGAGATGGCAATGATTGGAATAATTCTAATTAGTTTTCATTATGCGTGGTTCAGTTGAAGTGATTGGTAAAGAGTTTGGAATTTTTCATTCCCGACGCCGGGATTAGCCTTCGTAGTTAGTCATCGAAAGCTCGTGGTCGGGAGCGAAGATTTCAAACTCTAAAGTTCCGATAGAGTTAAATACCATTAGGTATCTACCTATAGGTAATAACCTGCGGGCCACCTCTTGGATGTTTGGCAGGGGATGACCTGATACCAACATTCAGCATGCAGAACAATTCCCACTTGTAAACCGCATGGTCATAAACATATTAGGCATGATAGCAAAAAATATGTGCACATTCATTCAAAGGCAAAAATTGCCAACAATTAGTAAATGGTATCAAAAATTCATGCAATGATAGATGACTGGAAAAAGACAAACAATGCGATAAGTTGTCCTGGCGAGTGACGCCATTAATCTTATTAATCGAGACACCATTGATATATCTAATTGTACGAGGAAAAAATGAAGTTAAAAATCTCTGTTTTGAGGTTCATTTCCTTTATTTTCTTCTCGTGGTCACGTCTACCACACATTATGAAAACCGATAGGTATAAATCTGATCAGTATCAAACAAACCCCAATGGTAAGGCGTTGGCCCCTTTCCCTAAGCTGAATGTACACAATATACTCGCTTACCCACGCCAACGTCGGGTTTGCTGAAAATAAGGTCGCAAATCCCATGTTATATTCTCGGAAGTTAGATACATAACAGATATTTCATCATATTTTTACACATCTCAATTCGTAGAACCCAATTTTTAATTCGGTATTTAATTCATTAAAACATAGAAAGTTAGAAGTTAAGAAACAGTTTACCAGAGCGTACATTTTGGAGTATGCTTCTCTACGTAAGTATAACACTAACATTCACTGGGTTGCGAACGCATACCTTGTGGGTTGCGTTTGAGTGACAGCCCTTTAACTCGCATGAATTTATTGTACGTCTGGTACTTCATTCCGGTTGCATTCATTTAATTTTTTTTAAATGCTGTAGCCTAAATATTTTTCATCCCGACGAAAACCAGAAAAAGTCCACGTCTTCAATCTGCCTTCAAGATTGCCACTCAGTGCAGCCTAGGAAAGTAGGAGTGGACGTAAATTTCTTCCCTGCAGTTACTCTCAGAAAACCACAATATAGTAATCTGCTAGTATTGGTATCCATGTATGAAATGCTTTCAGGGTTGATGTTGTGGAAACGAGATATATCCATGACAAAATGTAAACAACAAATGGTAATGTACAAACTTTAATGTGCGTATAGCTCCACTACCTACCATTGCTTCGAAACTCTTCTGTCATTTTCAAGGTCCGTGAGTGATTACGTAGTGTGTTGAAACCATGGTCGGTGGTGGAGTTATATGAAGATCAAAGTGTAAAAATTACCATTTGTTGTTTATATTTTATTATGGATTGGCATTCGTACAACCAAATTATTCAGATTCATGTATTTATATGCCTATGCACACAATACTTCAATAGTTAACTACTAAAATCAGAGGATCTCTCGTCTCACACAGAAAGCCAGGGAACAGAAAGAGTTACACAGCTTTTACTGGGATTAGGTGGGAATTCGCTAGGGACTTCTGTGGCTGAGCGCTGGACTTCGATTGTTAGAGCAATTGAGGTATTGTTTGGAAATACGACCCACTCAGACCTGCGGTACGTTTCCATGTCTCATGGAGGCGATAAAATAAGAGGGGAATCTGCGGTACAGGGAGTTGGAAAGTTGGTTTAAGTTGTGGAAGGTATTCGAGCTCCATATTTTGAAGAGAAAATAAAGCAGAATGATACAAATTAGGCTTATATCTAAATTATCAAAAAAATACGTTACACCAATCGCATGAAGAAAATGTATCAATGAATGATGAAAAAAACTGCTGGATTGGAAGTACAAGGGGATTATATGTCAGAGCGAAAATACCAATATGGAAAATAGTTTGCTTTAACCGGAAGTCGAACGCGAATTGCACACCTGGCGCGAATTCGGGTGATCCAGGTGCGAAACCTGGTTTAAGAATATGTCTCAGTGGAATTTTAGATCTTTAAGTGCAAGACTCCGAACAGGTAGTCTGCTGGTTAGGTAGAGGCTATTTTGGAATTTTTATTTTAATGTTAAGAGATTAGTTGATAGAATATTTGAGTGAAGAGCTGCACACCAATTCGGGAAATTATTTAATTTGTAAACTCGTCTGGACATCAATATAGGTTATCACCAGGGCAGTAACCGACAGTTTTTGTCAGGGGGGCAAAGATCAGTTTGCCGTCCCCTCTCCTCCTGTTTCCCCTCATCGCTAAAATTTAAATCACCCGTAAGCTATTTTTTTATGTGCGGGAGTTGAAATTACACGCCATATGTTTGCAACTAACAATAAGAATTTTTATTAATATTACCGTTTAATAATTTATGAATTAGTAAATACTGTATAATAATTTTATTTATAAAATACATAACTGTTTTATAAACGTTTCATATATTGCTGCCCCCTGAAATTTGCCGCCCGAGGCAAGTGCCCCTCTGCCCCGCCCTAGGTGCGGGCCTGGGTATCAGTGGCGGATCCAGGATAGGGACAAGGGGGGTGGGCTAAGTAGGGGGTAACCTCCTAGCGGTATTGCGGGTCCGAACAAAATCACCATTCTATTTAGTGTAATTTGGATGTTCAAGAGGGGGGCTATAGCCCCTCTAGTACCCCATAGATCCGCCACTGCTGGTTATCACATAACTTCACTGCGTACGGCGCGGCGACGACAGATTACATATGTTGTACTTTTTATTTCTTTTATAGTATCACTAGGTTTAGTAAAACAGCCGAAATTTTTCCAAAAAATTAAATTCAACTTTTGTTACATTTATTTTTTAAACTACTTCTGAAACTCAGAAAATATTTAGTCTACAGAATTTTCACAACATTTCATTAATGAAATCAGAAATAAATAGGAGAAGTGCAATAAATTAATATAAGTTATAGGGCAGTCTCTCAAGCTGTTTCTACTGATAATTTTAGAATCCATTAAAGTGGCAACACTTAACAAGAATCGCACCATTCTTAGGACTGCTGAGGATGATAATGGTCTAAGTTCCCACAAGGAAACCTTTATATTTACCAACATTTTTTTTATTTAAAGCTGGGGCCCTAGCACTCTACACCACCCGCTTTATGTAGAAACTTTCGGGGTCGCAAACTATGTAGAAATTCGTCTTCAGCGACATTCCTTTTCGTAACTCTCGTTTCGTTGCCCCAGACCGACAGCACACAGACACGCCTGTGCGCCCAGTCATCTTCTTCACTCGTATTCCTCCCACAACACAATGCATACTACTCTCCGAGTCCTTGCTAGAAGTGAATTCAGAGAGCGAGCCAAAAAAATTACGTAAACAAACCTCATCTCCAAACACCATTCTCGATTTTTTTTTCCCTTCACTCGCGAAAACATGCGACCAAAACGACTGCCAAGACGCGGATACCATGCATCTGTAGCAATCACCAAGGGTTAAGCGTCAATCAGTCTCGACAGCAGTCGAATATATTCCAAAAATTTATATTATAAAGTACTGATGAGCTTTTAAGTATACCGGGACTAGCCGCGGTGATAACTTTTACGGGAGTCGCCCGCAATGCACAATCGTGCGAAGATCCACAGAGAAAAAATCATTCGCACTCGACCCGAAATCGGGGGATCCGGGTTCGAATCCCGGTCAAGGCGAATGATTTTTCTCTGTGGATCTTTCGTACTGATGAGCAATGAAAAACATTTTAAAATGTATCTAAACACGGTAAAAATCGGTCAAATGTTCGCTTATGTACTAAATAATTGGTTTTTGTCTCCTGCATCGAATTAAATAAAAAAAAATATTAAATTGATTCGGGTAATCCATAAAACTCAATTATGAAGATTTTAAACTCATTCAGACTTAGTTTTAAACAGCACGCAAAACAAGATATAGATTAGTGGCACAGGACAAAGAGCCTACTTCATAATGGTTAGTAGTCTTACTTAGGTTTTCTTTTCTAAAGTTATAGGCGATGAAAGAGGTAATTAATATGACAAAATTAGGTAGCGTTAGTTGATACACAGTGGTTACACAAATAGTATCAATTATCATCGTTACATTAATTGAACGACAGTGAATGACTTTTGAACATTTAATCTACCGGTAAATAGCTAAACTAAAAGAAAGAAGCAAAAACGCGAAAATAGTTCAGTTTAAAACTCCTATGGCCAGCAAAAAGGGGCTATTACATCCAAAGAGATTCAATATCTCATACTTTCAAGATAGAAAGCGTTGTTGTTGATCGAACAAATGATAAATGGGAATAAGGGTGAAATCTATAAACCCCTTCGGCAGAAATATAAATATATTATCACATCCCTTTACTAGTATAGTGGTCGACAGATGAAGTAGAGTATTCTTTATTTATACTATTACGTTTAGTAAAACAACTGAAACACCGCTTAAAATTTAACAAAAATTGTGCTCATTTTCTTTATAATCTCCTTTCTAAAACTCAGAAAATGTTTAGGGCACAGCATTTTCACAATATTAAATTAATGAAACCAGGAAGAAATACAAATAATACAGTGAATTAACGTAAACTGAAACTTGTCACTGTTGCCACTCAAACTCTTGTGAGTGACAAGTTTCGATTCAATTAAAGCGGCAACACTTATCTATTGCACTCCGAAAAAAACTAAAAAATAACATCTGATGACATGGGTAAAATCATTCATAAAACCCATAAATTATCGGCAGTTCAATTCACCTAGTCTCCAGTCACTCAAAGTTATGAAAGACAATTTTCGATCCAATCAATTTGATAGCACTTTCAGGACATTCAATATCACAACATAATGGTAAATTTAAGAGGGTATTAAAGAGTTGTTCAACTCACCATGCTCATAGAAATTTTCGAATGCTAACTACTTACTTATACATTATCACCCTTGAATATGTCACGTGATAATGCGGAGTTTTTTTCAATAATATGACAGTCCTATAAACTTTCATGCAACGAACCTTTGGCGGATAATATTATTTTATTCAGGAAATTAATTCACCAGAAGCCAAACCGCTTTGTAAGGTAAATTCATTTTGTAAAATTTCGCACAAACGAACTTAATGGGAATAAAATAGCATGGTATTAAAATGCGAATTGTATGAACGTTTCCATATTCACTCGAACCAAAGAGCATAAAATAGAGCCTCATCTAATTCTATTTATCCAAGTTGGTACACAACTCCAATAGACCAATTTCACGTGGTGTAGGCAGAACCGTGAAGAATAATGCGGTGAGAATTAAATCGATTGGGTCAGAAGGTTTGGTAATTGAAACTCACAGGAATCTACTTCCTTCTCTAATTAAAAAAATAATTGAATATATGCAACAAGAAATGGACCGTTTTTCTCATCGTTGCACTGCGGAAATTTATGGAAACCGATTAAAACGCGTCCGATTAAAGTTGCTACAAAAATATAGCCTTAACAGGACGAAGTTGCACCTCCTCAATATCCCCTTACATAGAGTTGCTTAGACTCCATACGATTAAATAACATGGACTTCTACTGCCTAGTATGGCGGCAGTGAACGAAGAATGCCACCACATAGAACAACGGAGAGATTATTGTCAGGGAAACAGCTATGTTTACAAAATTGTAGGTATGAGTCAATTCTACTCCTTTTGATTCCAATTCCGATTATTTAAAATCGATTCCGATTATCGATTCCGTCTTCATCGATAATTATTCATACTATCAGCTGGGATATTGATTTTCAATAGAATTGCTGTCATTTAAATTTAACAACTGAATGGAATAAATTAACAAAGGCGATAAAGTAGCCCTAAAACCACCGAAAGGAGGCCAAAGAAGATTAAAATGCGTTCTATTAACATATATAAGATGCATATCCAAATAGTGAATTAGCATTAAAGTAATATATCCTCAGTTTTAATAAGATAATAAGCACTTTAATTCTTTCAGACATAATTCTTTAGTTAATAATGTACAGTGCACTATAGCTTACTAAAAGCATTATTAGTGCACTATTGCCACACGCCTACTAGTAGTAGACGTGTGGCTTCCTTTATGGCCCAAGATTATAGCCTTTTTTCATAATATTTATTTTCCAGGAATCGATGGAATCGGAATCGACTTTGGGCTATCGATTCTCGATTCCGATTCAGTGCCCAAGAGTCGGAGGAATCGAGAATCGACATTTGGCATCGACTCACCCCTACAAAATAGTCTCACCTTCGTTACTCTTCCTTCGGTTTCGGCATAGCGTGTAGCAAGCAAATGTGTTTCAGCCTCAGAGTCGTGCGGTCGGGAGCCTTGCTGTGTGATGGGAGGTCAGGATGTTCTTTGGCGCCCGCGCGGATGATTTCCCGCTGAGGGGAAAGCGGGAAAAGAAGAATGGGAGGTTGGCGGGAAGAAAAGAGCGCGGAGACGGAATGCCGGCCAATCTCGTCCCGGCGGGTCGTCTTCGTTGCCGTGCCGCCGGGAGCCGGTCTCCAATGGCCATGTCCACGATTGACTAAATTGGGGAAGACGGGAATTTTTCGCGGGCCCTCCTGAATCTCCCTCACTCCCTCCTCACGGCAGCTCCATTGTTGCCGCTTGCCCCGGACGAGCGAAACACCGGAGTCTTCGCCTACTCAGTGGCCGGTGTATATACCTTTTTGGTTACTCGGTTGGAAACGTATCAAAATCATACGATTTTAAATAAAATATTTTCCGAGGAGTTGAAAGTCATGTCGAGAGGAAACAGTCAATAACAAGGACGGACTCCAGAAATTAGCTATTCAAAGAATAGTAATAAGTAAGATAAAATGGTTCGGTCGAGTGAGTAATGAGGACGTGCTGAGAAGAGTGGGAGAAATCTAAAAAAAAAAAAAAAATTGTAGAGGGACAGGTGGAAGGGAAGAAGGACAAAGGATGGCCCCGAGTGAGTTACATAGGGTTGGTTATAAAGGATATGAAAGAGAAGAAATAAGTCGCTATGAAAAGGCTAGTGGATAGGAGAATTGAGTGGAGAGCTGCGTCAAATTAATCTTAGGATTGTTGACCAATGATGATGATGAAATATTTGTCTTCGAGGGGTTAGCTTTTTAACCTACATGAAAGATTCGTAATTTCCAATGCGTCGAAAGGTCTTCCACAATCCTTAAATTTAATGCACCAGTTCGGTATTATTTTGTATTTTTAATTTATTATTACGATAAGCTCTAAATGTGAAAAAATTAATTAGAGCTTGTGATTGCCCCTCCTCCATTGAAAAAATATATTCGCCCCGTACGTAGACGTAATTTTTTTCAAGAACGTAAATTAAAGACCCGTCTCACCATAGTTCCACGATCAGTTGAAAATTCCCAAACGTTCCTTTTTCCCGGCTTTCAACTATCTTTCAGCACATTAACTACACCTTTTCTTTCGAACAGTACTCTCTATACACTTTCTACGGGAGAGTACAGTGAGTGCAAAAAGTATTCGGACAGCTCTCCTTTCTAGGTTAAATTTTCATTTTCTCTGTGTTGCGTTTATGTTTCTGGCTTGAAATGATTCTCAGTGTTTACGGTAGACACTATTTATTTAAGCATACACTGCAGCAACAGCTAAAAATAATATACTTTCGAAACTTGTAACAAAATAGAAAAATAACTTCAAATGTGTCGCACAAAAAGTATTCGGACACCTGAATTTTTCATATTAAATGAAGTCATAAGGCACACCCCTCGCAATACGTAGTATTGACTTGTGTATACACAGTTGACTTAGGTCGTGCGACAAGTCTAGCTTTGATTCAGTGACTTACATTGATTATAGTAGGTTTCTAAAAATGAGCTTTACCTCAGCTTCAGTAATTTCAGTTACCTTTCGTCCCATGCCTGTTGACACTTCATGTCGCCTTTCAAAGATGCGTTTCACCTCGCCACAGCCAAGGGGAAGTAATTGCGCCCACAACTGGACAGCAATGACACTGGTGGGCTTTGATAAACTCGTGCAAATCGACGGGCACCGTGAGTCTGGATGCGCGCGAAAGTTTTGTATTTTCGTCTATTGGACTCAATTTATAGCAAAACTAGCTGACCCGGCTAACTTCGTACCGCCTAACAATCAATGAACTTACAGTTTACTTACACCATTTATAAATCAAGAGCGGCTGTATCGTTTTTAATCATGTTTATTATAATAAAATAAGGATACAAATTCAATAAAACTACGTAAATGAGTACCAAAATTGCTTGTCAGAAAGACATTTTCTTTATTGAATCTACATAGGGTGGATCGGAGCACGTTTACGCGGATTTTTTTCAACAAATTTTCTTGCATTTTATGTTAAGAAATTTTGGGCATTGTGGTTTAATAAAGCAGTTCATGAAATAAAAATTATACGCATTCAGTTGTTGGCTATTATTAGCTGTGGTTGGTTATTAGCTGTAAAAAATATGTTTTTAGGTCCAAGTCTGTTGCATACACTTGGCCCATTCAGGGGGGAGGTTGACACAACCCCAGACCGATGCTTGACTGATGCTCAATATCGTGCAAAAAAAGCCCCTATAAGGCAGCATTCGCATTAAATGACCTAAGGCGCGCCAGTTTCAGTATCTCTGTTTGGAAAAAATACTCTGCTTAAACGTACTGCATGCGTAAACGCACCACGGTGAGCCCTACACATTCGGGTTTAATATCTTGCGTCAAGCACCTTCTGATAAACAACAGTTTTTGTTTTGTTATCAGGCGCAAGATGAAGCTAAATAAATATAGCGAAGCAAAGCAGTGGCGCAGCGAGGGGAGGTTTTGGGAGATAAACTCCCCCCAAGAGCTTAGAGAATTTTTTTATGAAAGATTTTGTCATTAATATTAGGGGGACGGATGACTAACAAATGAAACATATTTAACTATTCACACAGTCGCAAAACCCACTATTTTGAACCATTTATCTTAAAAAATGTCTGAAGGAAGTGCCCCCACACTTCCCGCTTACCTTAGCGAGTTTTCTATACCCTACAGACCCGTGGTATTAGCTGCGCCCAAAACCCCCTATCCTAGCTACGCACTTGAAGCGAAGGAAGAAATACAGGGGATGGTTTATCGACTCGTGAACATGCACGTTAAATTGACCATGAGAAAATCATGGGTTTTCATTGGTACATGAGCACAAACAACACGAAAACTGAAAGACTGACCATGCGATTTTTTAATCGTTATCACGAATGCAACACGAATTGGAAATTAAATACATTTAAGCTCAAAAGGGCATATAAGTTGAGATCATGGAATCTACGGAATAAGGACTTCCTCACCTTTGAATTTTCCTTTGAGTAAAGTTGCGTGAATCACATTCATTAGCAATTATTTTAATCACCAAACACGTTCCGTTGGATAGTTATGGTTGGTTTAGGCTTCGAAAGATCATGAACACAGAAATTACACTTTGCTGTAAATCGTGCCTTGGTAAGCCAGGTACGTCCAAGGACTTAAAATATTCAGATAGATAGTTGGTGTTTTCGTCTTCGTTTGTTACACATTTAAAAGATTCGAATTCATGCAGAGTACGAACTATTTGAATTTACCTCGTTTTAGTCATCCACATCTTTGTTCTTGCTCGCTAAATCAACCATCTTTGATTCTTTTGGTGATCAATCATATTCTGGAACTCTTTGTTAATGAGCTCACCTTTCGCTGAAACTAATTTGTATTCATTCCAAGGAAATGTGTTAAAACTACTCGATTCCTCGACAGGAACACGGACATTACGTTTGTAAACAATTGCTTGGAGATTTGTTTACAAACACGGTAGTGAAGTGTCAACTCGAGCTGGGCCACGGCTGGGCTCACAATTAGCTCGAATTAAATTTTTTAAATGTAATTTCAATTTAATTAATATTTTGAATATATTTAGTAATTAAAATGTTATATTGTTACTAAATTCAGTTATTAAAGTGGTAAAAACAAAACAAATTATTTAATTTGTAGTTTTGACCGACTTATCAATTGTTGTGTTACTATAACTCCTAAAAACATGTCCATAGGAAAGAGATGAATTTTGTTTTGTGAAATTATCCTTTTTTTAATAGCCTATATGTTAACCCCGCCTGAGGCGAATCTAAAGAACCAAATCTCATTGAAATCGGTGCAGCCGTTCTCGAGTTATAAGTGTTCTAACTAACACGATTTTCGACTTTCTTTTATATATATAGATAACAACTATAGCCCGGTCAAATTAGCCCAAAAAATAGGGGTACCCTTGCATAAATTGCCAACAAGCTGAAAATTTGCATGAACCTCAAGGATACTACTGTAATGAAATCCTGAAAAGTCCCCATCGATCCCGTGTGTGCAAAAAATTTTATTCAAGGTCAAAGGTCACAGAAATGAGTTTTTTGCATTTTTTG
Organism: Ischnura elegans; assembly: GCF_921293095.1. Classification (NCBI taxonomy): domain Eukaryota; kingdom Metazoa; phylum Arthropoda; class Insecta; order Odonata; family Coenagrionidae; genus Ischnura; species Ischnura elegans. The sequence continues at coordinate 70,844,163 of NC_060250.1, forward strand.
GCCAAACGGTTAGTTTTATGATAAAAATTGCTCAGACCAAATTTTTAGATCAGAAAAGTATCTACAAAATAGTCAAATCACTTTTTTCTCTAAGATTTACCGTTTCTGAGAAAAAGCCATTCGAATGTATGCGAGTTACCCGTCCAATAATTTTCGGAGAGCGCAACAATATAGTCATGCATATTACGAAGAATACAGGTCTGAGCAATTTTTATCATAAAACTAACCGTTTGGCCAAAAAATGCAAAAAAACCTCATTCCTGTGACCTTTGACCTTGAATAAAGTGTTATGCGCACACGGGATCGATGGGGACTTTTCAATATTTCATTAGAGTGGTATCCTCGAGGTTCATGCAAATTTTCAGTTTGTTGGCAATTTATGCAAGGGTCAATGCCTATTTTGACCGGGCTATAATTCTCATTATTTCAGTGTGTAAAACCTTTACTGGAGCAGTAAATGATAATACTACATTCATTTTGAATACGAAGAACAAACGCAACGGAGCGAAAACAGAAACAGTGGCTAAAAGCAAGTACCGTCCGAATACTTTTTGCCTACACTGTATTTTATGTTTTGAATAACTGCCACGACGATTCCGATGATAGATATATGTCTTAAACTAGACTCTTTAAAAAAATATATTAATTGGAAACAATGCAATATATTTCATTCTATTATTGGCACAAAGCAGTCCCGTATTCTTCGTATCTTCGAAAATTGAGACGGCATTGAACTCAACAAACCTTCACTCAAAGCTTACCTTGCTTCTCTCGCTTTAATTCGCAGATTGTGTTTCTTTTGAGAGCCCGCGACAGATATTTAATTTGGAACCCCATCGGGTTGGGGAATGATCCTCTTCGCCAGTCAAGGGCAATATTCGACGCTTCTCACCTCCGGTCGCTCCATAAATGTTTTCATTTATTTTATTTTCAAAAAGGGCGAGTGAAAAATTGATCTCTATTTCTGATTGCTATATTTCCCCACCACTCCCTTTTTATAATCCTTTTGCGGTCTCCCCCTCTCAACTCATTAGTGAGCGTCGTCCCCGAGTGCGCCCGGAATCAAGCGATGATGATAATTGATACGGTCGATTATTTCCCTCCCTGCCCATGTTTGGCCTTCCACCCTCCTGCCTCGCTCTGTACGGTCGAGCGAGGAGTCCGTCCTCCCTCCCGCAGGGTGGCCTGGCTCCTCACCGCAATCTCGCTCCCGTCTTGGGTTAGACAAGGCGCGATATTAGATCGACTTGGATGAATTATTTTAATTGAGGTATTCAACTGGTTATAGTTCGTTTTTGTACTCAAAGCATTTTTATAACAGATCATTTGTCAAAGCCGTTGGAATTTAAAATTTATGGTGAATATTGAAACATATAGATAAATATATATCCTATCCACAATAAAGTTTTGGAAAAAAATGGAAATTTTAAAGTATATTTAACATAGTTCCTAGTACCCAATCCTTGTTTTGTTGCTTATATTTTAACGTTAAGATGTTTATTTTCACTGAACAAATTGAGCATTATCCGTCAATAAAGATTTAGATCGACGGATTTAAAGGCAGTGGTAATTGTTTGAAAAATGAGCATAAAAATGTATTATCCATGAATTATTAATGAATGGTGAAATTGACGAACAACATAGAAAGTAGTGGTGATTGAGTGCATAACGTACATAAAAATTGATACTGAATAGTGAGGAACAACGCATCGTGTAATACTGGATCGGCAGGGGATTGTGGGAAATAAGGCGTAGTATATTTCATTCTATCTATGAATCCTTTTATCTTCCTCCACTTCCCTCGCTCAGAATTCCTTCTTCTTACATGGTTTTAGACATCCTCAATTCGCTTCGTACTCGCTCAATTCAAAACCTGTGTCTCTTCCATTGTTTGGTAGAGACAATAGGGTTTGGATTGCTTTTACTCTCCGTCAGCTTCGCCATCTCCATTCTTCACTTTTACTCTCGTCTTCAACCGGTCTCACGCCCTCTCACCATTTCCTCTACGCTTTTTTCAAATAGAAAAGAGGATAGGAATGGCATATGCTTGAACATATCAATGGTTTTGTTAACTGTTCATTTTTCCGTTTTTCTGTACCAGAATTAACATAATTTTTCCTGGAAATTTTGGTTTATTTAAAATAGTAAGCTCCGACCTCCATACGTATATTTTCCACTGCCGTTGGATGGTGTCATCTGCCGCATCAGGAACTTAATTTTTTTCATACCGAGTTCATTCTTAACTTACTATAGCTAGTCATTCTCCGTGGACCGATTGTATTTTGTCTATTTGCTTTACGCGCTCCTGAATTAATGCTATTACATTGATAATTCATTGTAAAGAGAGAAGACATTTTTTAACATTTTTTTGTGTCTCAGAGGTGTAGAATTTTCAACTCGTAGAGAGTACTGAGGTAAAATTGTCCTAATTCAAATGCATACAACTTTTGACAAAGATCTATTCTACGTACTTGCATATTTCACTATAGTAGTTTTAAGTTTTACATAATAAATTCTTCGAGAAAAAAAAGATAGGCAAAGGTATCACCTATAGTTTTTATTTAACGTCTGTTAATAGCCGTATCAGGCATTGAGGCCTGATGGTGGAAACAATTGTTTAGATAGTAGATTCCGAGCACTTTAGAAATTCCGAAAAACAGCCAGGAATTTTATTTTCCCTTCTAATTCACCCCTAAAATAGCTTCCCTCGATTAACTTAACGAAGTGACTTATTACATGCTGTTGGAAATTGTGCTCATAATTTAATATTTATTTTTAATTTATTTCTGCATTCCGGTGCCAGAATAAACGATTTTCTTAACCCTGCAAAATTTGGTAATTTTAAACAGAGCTTTCATATCCTTAGATTCTCTTTACACTATCGCTGGCAAGTAGGTTTTACCAACGATTGTGTGAAGGAATTGTGGAATGTGAATCTAGCCACTACAGTAGCCATCAAATGTGATTGACATCCTTGAACATGTGCATTTATTCTCACACCAGTTAGTTCCTTCCTCATGTAACGTCAGGGTGTTTATTTTTAGTCCAAATTTGAGCATTCAATCCGGAAATGAAGATTTTGACATGCGGATTCAACGGCAGACTTGGAAGTCTTCTTTCTTTCAGCCCCCCGTGGTGACACACTGGTTGAGATGGGTAGCTAGTTTTGGGTAGCTAGATGGGTAGCTGACAAGAATGAAAAACCATTGGCTTTAAATCGTATCTCCTGCCGTTATCTGCGATTCTCCTCGGTCAAGGACATAAAAATCAAAACTGAATAAGAGCATAAGATTGCTCCGTACCGATTGTGAAAGACTCATTTTTCTGATATGGTTTTGTAGAATTTGTTTTTGTGAATCCGTTATCTACTGCTAGCAAAGCCAATAGTTAAATTGTCTGGGAATATAGTTGTCTAGCACCATTGGAATTTCAAGAGCTCACGTTATATGCTTTAGAGAGGGTCCAGGTATGACAGTAATACAGTAGACTATTTAATAAAAGTTTTTATTTGAATAGAAGAAGAAATGCCCGAACAAGTAAGCTTTGAAATATCGACGTAATTTATTGAATTATTGCCGTCTCAGTGCTTATCAATACTTCATAATGGAGATTAGGAGGACAAATTATCAGGATATTTCCTATTTCAGGACGATGCTAGCAAAAAAAACTTGGAGTATATTATCAGGTTTTGTAATATCCAGAGGACAATTTTTAGATTTTTGGCACGTGTGGCTAAATGGGGTGCCCATTGTTTTGCCTAAATCAGTTAATCCGATCTGGGAATGAACATAAGTGGTTTAATGAAAAAGAGATATGGCAATTGGATGAAGATTCTGTTTACTAAAGAGGGAAGCAATGGTATTTTTTAAATATTCAATCAGGATATGCAAAAAATGAGAAAATTTAATCAATAAATTCACATCAGCGTATTTATTATTATAGAAATGAAAAGAAACAAAAGATAATAAATAATAGTATTTTGATTAAAAAGATGAAGAAAAAATTAATTTAAAATTTAATAATGATAAATAATTATCTTTACAACTCATAGTATTTACGAACTGTTCTTGTATAATACCAAATAATTACTCTTCAGCTTCCTTTTCATATAAAATACATTACAAAAGACAACGGTACATATGCGCCATTTAATTTAACCATTGTAAACTGACTGCTTGAGGTGAAGTTGAACTCACAGGAACAGTACTACTGCATGCACCTTCGGCGCGATCATCGTCGTGAAGGAGGGTTCGATGGCACACCCTGTACTGCATAGCATTCTCCGCTATGGCTCTATAGCAAGCCGGGTGTATCAGTTTTGACGAGGCTGCCGTTCGTTACCGCACGGCAGCGTGCCCTGCCCGTTCGCCTGCGTGACCAGCCCGTGTGTCCGCCCACCTACATGGAGGTGCTGTCTCCCGCGCGCGCATCCGCCGAAGCGCTTGCTCATTTATAGACGCGGGAATGCGTGTGGCCGCTCCATAGGCGGCGTGGCTAATTTCCCTTATTTGCCCGCGCGATAACACTTGACCTATTCTCTCTCGAAATGAAAAAAAGAGCATTGACATATTCCACTTGCATTTCATCTCGCAATCCACCCATCCATCCTACTACTTCTCTCCTTCAATCAACTTTGCCCTGTCCTCCCTCTTCTGCTGCCGTCTACCAGCTTTTGTTTCCAGCGTCCAGCTGAAGTTGGACATGTCTGGATCTACATGGAAGTCTTACTACTCCTATAGCGAGTGTGGTACTCAAGATTACTTATATAAAATTTTTATTTGAATGGACGAAGAAAGGCCCGCAGGATTAACCTTTGAAAACTCAACGTAATTAATTGAATTATTACCGCTTCAGTACTTATAATTACATCATGATGCTATATATGGAGAAAAGGAGGGTAATTTAGCAGGATATTTCCTATTTCATGATGATACTAGAATTAAGCCTTGGCGTATGTTGTCAGGCTTGGGAATTTGGTCGAGTCTGCATCCACAATAATTTTACCCTACCTATAGTGGGTGTGGTACTGAAGAAATTTCTTTGACTCAAAACTTTTAGAATTAGGGTGGCCCAAAAACTTGCAAAAGATCAATGAGATTATAAAGTAGTCGTCCCAGCCGAATCGAGTTGGGTAATTTCAGCCGAATACAATTGTAGTTCATCAACTCAAAAAGGATCTAGCCTATAATTTTCCGGATTTCTTCTGGGGATATTTCGTTTATCAATAGCACGTACAATTTTTGGCGATAAAGGGTATCTCTTTGACTGAGATTTTTGAAGCTCTATGGTGTTGCTATTCTTACTAGATTTCTATTCTTTGAGACTGCTTTCCTTTGACAAAAGCTGTAGTATACTGAGGCTGAAGCATACTGCAGAATATGCGAACAAGCATTTTCAAAAACATGAGATGGCTTTCCTCTGCTGGAATCTAAGTTGTAGTATTCACCCTATTATGCTTGAGTTAATCATAAGTTCAACCGATTCAGGCTTCAAATAGTGGAAGTTTGACATATTGAAATAAAAGGTAGTGACAATTTTCTACAGTTATTCATTTATAGTAAGCATGAAATAATTGCGGAAAAGTGGAACTACCTTTTCTTTCGGTATTGATTTTATCAGATTGAAACTGGGCATGCCTTCTTCTACATGAACATTGCCTTAGGACACCTGTTGCGTTATTGGTAAGCGGTGAATTTTTTCAACCAAACATGTTCTGCGTAGCGTGTAACGTTGTTGTATAATACTAGTGTCTTGAATACAAAAATAGGAACAGGAAGGAGATTATGAGAGGATGGTTATATACGATTTTAAAGAAAAGGCTAGTAAAGATTCTGATCTGGAGTGTAGCGCTTTACGGTGCGGAAAAATGGAATATTTAGGTGGATAAGTGAAGACTCGGGGGTTCGAGATGTGGGTGTAGAGAAGAATGGCGAGAGTCAAGTGATCGGATGAAGTGATGGACATGGTGGGTGAGGAGAGGCTGCTTTTAGATGAGATACGTAGGAGACAGAAGGTACGGATGGAGCGAGTACGTAACCAGGAGGGGATGTTGAAAACATTGATAGAGGGTAGAATGTTAGGTAAACGAGGGAGAGGAAGGAAAATAATAGGATTTTTATATAAAACGAAAGAGAGTAGGCCTTATTGTGAATTTAAGAGGGAAGTACATGAATAAAGTGTGACAAAATGCATTTTAAGTACTACATGGAAGCCTACCTTAATAATTAGAATACTTTTATAATCCACAAAATTTTGAAGGAGGATGAGAGCGTGAGCACCAGAGCCGGCCTTAGGGCGGGGCGACCGGGGCGACTGCCCCAGGCCCCGCGCTTTGGGGGGCCCCGCGTTCGTGAAAAAAAATTAAAATATACGATAGTTTGAAAATGCAATTTCAACTATTACTGTATTGTTAAGTCCGTGCTAGACAAAAAATAATATTATGAAAAAGGAATAATAATGCTGTAATTTAAAGTAAAAAGCGCGCTTTTTATGTTTATTTTACGTTATAATTTTATGAATAAATGTAATTATAAATTGTATTTGTATTATACTATTTTGAACTCAACTGCGTGATGGTATCATAACGGCGTAATTACGAAGTCTGAATTTGGGAGGGGAACACATACTTAGCCAGAGAGTGGTAGGGATTCAAAATGCTCGAGTTTGTAGATGGGGTATAGAGTTTAATATTTTAAGTGAAGGGCCCCGCACTGAAGGTTCGCCCCTAGCCCCGCACCTGCTAGCGCCGTCCCTGGTGAGCACTTTCATCTTTGCGTCCCAAGCACTAATGTGTTGCTGTTAATTAATTTTAATAAACTTTACATAATGATTATACTAGAATGTGTGTGCAATTAGAACCCATTACAATTTTAATATACATTGATGAAATATGGATACTCAATTTTCCAAACACGTGCTAGCCGCATTTTCTTTTCTTCAGTGTTCGATGACCGTGTGATTGCCATACGCCAGTTTTGATTAATTTGCTGAAATTGTTTCGTGGAAAAGTTTAATATCAGTAGTAAATTTCATCAATTTATACATTGAGTGCACCAAACGGGATACTGCGGCGACACGTGTCGCTTTTTGTGGAATTTACGCTGATTTTCATGATGAATACATATTCGATCACTCAGCGTCCGAATCATTAAACTCTGGAGAATGCTTTGATGGGAGCGGATGCAGAGTATTCTATGCGGCCACTGATCCATACTTCCAGTTTTTTTGCCCTTTTCATTCGTAATCGGCGGCATACTTTATCTCGCGTTTCCGTGAAGACACTCCCACTCTTATTTCCTCTTAGCGGCACCAGAACCTCGGGTCAAGGACGTGCATCATTTGAACGGGTTATCATCACATGCTGACGACTCATTTTTGTTATCAGTAAGTTATCAGCTGAAATGGCGGAGTCGGTCCTAATTTGGATGCATTATCGTTAATATCCAAGAATGCGTGGACTCAAAGCATCGGGAGGAAGACATGAATGAATTGATTTTGATACGGAGAATGAAACAATAAACTGACTGCCAAATAAAAAGTCGCGGGTTCGAGTCCACCTATCCAGGGCTTGATGTTTGTTTACGTTTGGTTATTACGTTAAAAATCCCAGTGTAAAACGCTGCCAATTGAGCCGTTTGCGGTAATAAAGGAATAAATTAATAAATAATAAATACAGATTACACGTTTTATACAGATATACGTTTTTAATTATCGAGATACCAAAATTATATCCATCACTAGGGTATTGTAACGTTTTTAAATATCCACTACTAACTTAACAAATAATTTCAATACAATTCAAAAACAAGCTCTATATTTTGAAACTTTGGAGGAAAAAACAACATCAAAAAGCCACCATGACTATCACAATCCCATTTATATTATCCGTACTACCACTCACTGAACCACCGCCATGAACTCCACCAGTGTGGATCTTGAGTTCTGCCGTATTCCTTTCCTCCCGTTCTCTTCTCCTCTTGTAGGCGCCTCCTTTTCTCTGCGTTCTCTTCTTCTCCCTGCCGATCTTGAATTCTGCCGTATCTCTTCCTTCGCTCTCTCAATACACCGCTACTTTAGTCTTTCTCCCGATCTTTCTTTATAACACGTCCACCTCCTCCTCCTCTCCATACACGACTCCCTCTTGTCTATCCTCTCTCCGCGTCCCTCACTACCATGGTTAGATTTAAATTATTTACAAACAATATGGTGGCTTGTTTACATTATGTTACAGTATGAGCTCGAGCTCTATAATGAAAGTGAACGCACAATCCACCAAAGCAACTAGGTCCCTGTAGCAGCCGCATAAGGAAAGGAAGAACCTTGATAATTTTGAGCTGAAAAATTGTGGAATAAAATGCGAAAACTTTCCCCATGCCGGCACTTTATCCATCCCCCTCTTTTCTGCCGGACGTATCCGAACCCTCCCCTCCCACTCTGCGGGACCGGTCTCTTAATCTTCCTCACCTCCCCTCCAAATATTCTTCTGCTGTCCTATCTCTCCCCCCACACTCACGACGCTTTCTTCCTGGCTCCCTCATCTCTTTTTGGGCGTATGGAGCGGACTCTCAAGTTTGTGTACGTGAGCGTGGCGTGTTTGTGTGTGTGCGTGTTGTTGGGACGGGTTTCGGGAGTGTCTCTTGACGAACGACTAATGCCTTGCCCGAATCTTTGGGAGGAGGCACGAGGAATGCGTGTGAGGATGAGAGGAACGGAATTGGCGAGAATTTGGATGGGGTAATGGGAGAGCGGAGATGGACAGCGGTCGCATAGGTAACCACACCGAAGCCGCATTCAGGAACTGAGGAAATTGAGACGAACCTTAACCTTTCGTCGGGCGCAATGGATCCTACAGGAGCACAGCACTAGTTTTTTTTTCTCTGTGCCACTAGGCGGCGTAAACTCTTGGCGCTTATAGTAGCGATTTTTTTGACATGCTCTATGCACCCTTTTTCTTGTCGCATTTATACCGACAGATCAGCGAGGGATTACTTACCATAGTTAGACAAAATTATGGCAAAGCAAAGAAAAAGAAAGGCACTATTAGCTAAGTAAGTCAGAAAAATTAGAATACTGATCTTATAGAATTCACATGCTAAAATATATTACATATAATAATAATCAATGGCTTAAAGAGCACTTTCAGTCGCACTTTATTGGATCCGTCCGGCGCCGTATGAAGGGCGTGTAAAGGGGCATATGCATAGCAGTTAACACATCATTTACGCGTTCAACTATGGTAATAATGGGGCTTACAACTTTAAAGGCGTACGTACCACTGAGCCATGTTGAAAGTTAATATTTTTTTTATATCTGTGCCTGTCAGGCACATTACGCCTGAACTCAGCAATTCCAATATTGCGCCTGACAGAAGGTCAAAGAGCATCGAAGGCAGAGGCATAGCCAGGGGGTGAGGGCGGGGGAGGTCCGGACACCCCCTTCCGAAATATAAAAACGCAATCATTTTCCTTCATAAAAGAAAACAAAATATTAAAAAATCATGAATTTAAAATATATTTATTTAACATATGGAGTTATTTCGATTATGAAAAGTATTAAAACTAGTTTAAACCCCTCAACTTAGTACCCTGTTTCTAAAAAGTTTTCACCCCCGGTTTCCGATCCCCAACCAACGAAATTTCTGGCTATGCCACTGATCGAAGGCATTTTAGTGTAGCGGAACCATCGAAGTCGGTTGTAGAGAAACACAGTATCAATGAAGATCATACCATTCTGTGAGGATATACAAATTCTTTGCCGCTCATACTGGGAGCGCATAATGAAGGAAGCTATCGAGATCCGCCTCAATAAAAAAAATGAATCGTGATACTCGCTTTCATCACACAAATACTAAGACTCCTGCAATCGAATGGATGAAAAATTTAAGAAAAGTACATAAAATATGAACAGAGAACGTCAGCCAATCAGACGGTACCTGAGCTTCATTGTTGTACTCGTCCAAAGGTCAATTCAGTTCAGTGTAAAATCCTACATTGAGACAGTAAATGGCCTTGATATTAGAAAACAGTTCGTTTTCCGAAACGTCGCCCAATATGATTTCCATATACTGGCGTGGAGGAATACTTGAATATTATTTACAAGGAAACATTAAAATCACTCATTATATTTACCATTAAAAGTGAGGTATGGGCAATGAAAGCAGCGGAGAAATCAAGGATAGAGACCTTCTAAATGTGGTGCTGGAGAAGGATGATGCAGTGGCTCAGCCAGCCAGGGGGGTCCGGACCCCTTCCCTAAAATTTTATCAACAATTTTTAAAAAAATAGTTCAATAGTATTTATATTCCTGTAAAAAGTAGAGGAAGTGTACTTGCAAATGCGTTGCTATAAGTCCCAAAAGTGAGAGAAATTTGAGTTATATTTATCGTAATACGTAGCATTCCCTACTGAAAAAACGCCCCTCTTCCGGGGAGTATTCCATGCCTCTCGGACCCAGGTTTGAACCCCCCCCCCTACCAAACTGGCAGCGGATGGGAAACGTCGGTGACAAACTCACGAGAACGCGAAACTTTCCAAAAGAAAAACATTTACCCTAAACATAGGTAGGCCGCGAAAGTTTTAATCTACTGATGTAAACATTCGGGTTCCAATCTCAGATTGTTTTAACGCCGAGGTGGCATTTTCTACCTCCATTGGATCCTGCAGTCATTGGCATTGTCGCACAAGCAAGCTGCTCCTTTTGACGTCACCCATACCTTGTGTAATAGAATTCCTTTTGTTTCAATTTAAATTGCTTGAGATACCCCCGGGGAAAGGTCACCTTTGATGACGCCACGTGCCGACACGTTGCTCAGATGACTCACTTTAAACACTCCTACAGTTCCGCATCGGATTTCGTATGAGATCGCGTCTTCAAGACGGAAATTGGAGAATTCGTTAATTTTTAATCTTGAATTATAGCTTGACTTATAACTAACACACTCAATGGGCTATGCCGTCCACTTGGATAATTACAATAGAAGGGAAAAAGTGACGGTTTTAAGTCTCATTATTAGTTCTAAATACTTGGTAACCCCGCATTATATTTTCACAAATAAACTAAGGAAATTGTATTGCATAGCTTGGATGATAATGTTTTCAAACGTTATTCAATTAAAGGTTCTACCAAACTGCAGAAAGTAGATATTTGAAATATACCGTATTTTACTCCATTGTGATTCCAATACTCTCAATATTAATTCCTTAGATGAGTTATTTCCCAATGGTTTGTGTTTACTCGTTCTAAACACAGTCTATTACAGCTCCTTATAGATGGTGCTAGTTTACGTAAGCATGTGACGTGGCATTTCTGGGTACGTTCTCTCAGTATTTGGAACTCCTCATAGCCGAATAGAGTTTTCTTGTTACTACTTCACCAGAGAGCTTTATTTTTAATTTGACGGCAATTTTTTTGGCTTCAACTGATGAATCCAAGGAATTAAGGCGATAATATTTTCAAGGATATGCGATAAGGTAAAATATTTCAAAATATCGTGTAAAATATTTATTGCAAAATATATTTATGAAAATTGTTTATAATGTTAATAGAAGAAGTAATTTTTATACTTATTGTAGAATTAAATTCACTATAGGCTGTGAAAAAAATGCTTCTTTGCTAGGAATGAGTCATTTGAACTCAATCCGACATCATCACATGCGACAAGGGGTATCGGGCAGTTTCCGGTACTGATTTGGGGTACGGGATGTATGGTCACCAACTAACCCAAATAGATACTAATTTTACCACTTTTGAGGAAGACCATATTTTTTTCAATGAAACAGAAATTACAATTTTGAATGGAAAAAAATGTTTAACGGTAATGTAATGGTAAAAATAGCTTTTTCGTCCCCCGATGTTTGCCTTCACGAGATTGCTTGTGTAAAATTGATTCAACAGCATATTTTCTCACATCAAAAACATATCTATGTTCAAGGGTTATCTATCGATTTCAAAACAAACCGTTACTTCTCTTTGAAGAATTTGGTAATATATAATAGGGAAGTACACTAGTGTTTCAAATGCACCAAACACATTTTTAAAATTAGAGTTCAGAATAACATAATGTCGTAAAACCACAGTTTAAATCCATATAGTGAATACTTGATTCGAGATGACCGTCCGAAATATGGAAAAATTCAAAGGCCGCTAAAACAGGTGTCCATGTTGAATATTGGCCGTGACGTCACAAGGCAGTAGCAGAAGGTAGCTTCTACGCCGTTTAGTTCTACCACTATTATTGCATAGAAAAATTACAGAATTTGAGGGCATCCGTTTTTTGCTGTCATAAAATATCTTCAGAATATATATGTGGCTGCTTCTCTTTTGAGTAAATGACTTCATCATTGCGTAAAATATTAATATTCATTTACGTGTCAACTTCAAGTTTGGAAAGAGTTGTACGAATAGCACATTGAATCTTTAATAAATAGATGATGGTATTCATTTTTCGCTTGGTATATTTTGGCACAATGCCGTTTATCATGCCAAAACTTTTTTTATAAGAACCAAGTCAAACTAATAAACCTATTTCAGACGTTTGTTGCAAGACTTATTCATTGCGTATGTATTCACGCCGGCCGGAACGTTCGCCCTTCGCAACTAGAATCATGGGATGTTAGCCTTATTTCCGTGCTGGCTGGTTGTTGCAATGGTTCGCTGTCCAGGATGGGTTCAAGAAAAGATAATATTGGTTGGGAGAAGGAAAATTCCAACGATTTATAAATGGTATACCAAACTTTAATGTATTTATGGTCACTGAATTTTTGAAAAAGGAGGACAGGTTCAACGCTTCATAGAAATGCGAGACGTTAAGGCTAACAAGGGGAGACCACGTACCTTGCTCCATCTTTTTCAATTGGGGCCTTAGTTAGGCTGTAATTAATTAATTTTAATGCGTTACTTTTCACAAGCCATATATATAAATTCAAAATATCCCCTGTTACCTAATAGGTTGGTTGGGGTAGTGGTAGAGTTTACAATTTCAAGGAAATGCACCCACCTTAAGGACTAGGGTTCAAGCCTGCGTCATGGCATTATTTTTGATGTCATCAATGTGATCATACGGCGTCAAGTTTATCATTAATTATAATTGCAGCAATCATTGACATGAGACAATTTTTTTATCATCATAAGGTAATGGCGTTTAGGTATTTTAGCAGTGTCATTACAAAACGCAGAGATACGATGACTACAAGGGTTGGTGTGCGCTAAAATGTTAATTTTTTCTTTGCTTATACTGACCAACTTCCACATTAAAAATGAAAACCACTCTTGCAAGAGCACATACCATTAAAGGCTAGCGGGAAGCAACAATATGCGTACAGACATAATTAATAAGAACACAAAGCGAATATAAAATGCCATATATCTCGAACACTTGTAATTCACATTACTCCAAAGGGAGTTTACTTACTCAGTACCTACCTCAGTACCTTGTACTCAGTACCTACCAGTTTACCTCAGTAGCAATGCTAAAAGAACCATTCCGAAATATAATTTCAATTAACAAATAGGATGAAATAAAAGTTGATAACCCTGGACCGGGCGCGCTGGCGTATAAAATACGTCAATCTTTGAAAACAAAGGATTTCAACATTGTACGTACATTCTGGGCTAGAATAGTCTCGGGTATTCCTACAATGTACTTTGACTGCCTATATTGCGAGTTTTCAAAGTTCGAGGTATTGTAGCTGATTTTTTAGATCAGCAAGATGAACCCGTCACCAGTGGAGTACAAATTACGCCGCGCGACCCGCCGTGTACCTTTATATCTGTATCACCTATAAATGCACTAATTTCAACAAATAAATATTAACTTTAACAAAAATCGTTTTTTATCATATATGCACATATCATGGGCAAAGTACGCATTTTGCCCGGTCGTGTAAAATAACAGTCGCGCCATAATTCTTTAACCAAACTACTTTCAGTTTATAAATTACGTAGGTCTACGCGGAAGATGCTATATTTTGACTCAACACACTTTCTGATGTGACTGAGTACCTATTAAGTAAATTATTATAATATAAATATCAATTTGATCTTACAATACCTTCAAATGATCTTCAAAACAGAATATCATCGATAGGTAAGAGTCAGGAGTAGCCTTAAACCATTTATTCCGTATAGCTTGTGCTTAATGCACCGGAATGAATATCTTCTCCAGGCTTTTGTTTCGACGTCGAGATGAAATTTGGAAAAAATAATCATTTACAATTCTATTTTGAATTCATGTTTTCGATACTAGATGACATTTTTAGGAAGCAAACTCCACCGATTCCCGGAAACTCTCACCGCGCTAAAGAAGGCGACGGAATACAGCGATACTCCACTGGTGACTACTGCCTTGTGACGTCACATCTCAATCAAGATGGAGGCACTGTGTTTTATGAGGCACTCAGGCAACATGAAATTTTCCGACTTTCAAAACGTTTTAAAGTGCATACCCCAGATGCAGGAATAAAAGTGACTATACTAATGTTTCTTTTTTAGGCTAAACTTTCAAATTCAGCAATAAAAAAAAAATTAGTGCACTTCCCTATTGGAAATATGATATGAAAGCTAAGCACGTAATAATTCACAAAAGAAATACCTTGAATAGCTATCTCTCTTCTTGCCTGTTTTTTATTATGCTGTGGGATTTACAACATCAAGGGCTCCGTGCGCGTTGCAGAATATAAATTCTTCATTCATTGTCTCATGATCTCATTTTTCCACCACTAGAATATCAAATGGATGCAAAAAAATAACCGTGGCAATCGAGTTGGATATATTTCTGTCTATATCATTATAAAATATGGAATCCTGCGTACTTCTATCCCGGCTCTGGAGTCGTAAGAGATCTTATGACTTAGGGATGATGATACTTAGGTAATCATTGCATTCACCTTTCCTCTTCCCTAGTTAACGTTTCATGAAATATACGAAAAATCCATAAAAATGACGAGAGGGCTCAAGGGCCCAGTCACGGAATAGTATCGTGTTCTTGATTTTCTTTCCCCTATGTTTGATGAAAATCAAGATGATTCTGTATCATGAGCAAAGACAATATTAGAAAAATGTATTTTTCTTTGATCAATCAAATTTTTCAAGTAACTATGAATTAATTCCATTAGCTTATTCAACATCAATAAATATTTTAAAAAGGTATGGTAGAATTTCTAGTAAGTATCTTCTTTTTTTGTTGATACACAACAGAATGTTGTTTTTGTTACCATATTATTGTAAAAAAATTGTTTTCTTAATCCTTTATTTGGTTTGCGAATAAAAATTTTACTATCACTTTCAATTTTAAGCTCTGGTGATTGTATAATGATAAACCGAGCTGTCGGAAAAAAATGGACCGTGGTTCGATTCCCGGTAAAGTAGATTTTTATTTCATGACAATTAATTAGGGATGAATCGATTCTAAATGCCGATTCACTTGTCTACTGATTCTCGAGAATGGAATCGGAATCGAGAACCGATCGCTTAAAGTCGATTCCGACTTTATCGATTCCAGGAAGATGAATATTTTGAAAATACACTATTATCTTGGGGCATAACGACCACCCAGCACGTGAGCCAACGTGCACTGTTAATTATTAAGTTAACAATTTATTTCTGGAACAGTTTGAGTGCTTATAGTTTTATTTAAACTGAGGCTATTTTCCTATAATACTGATATCATATTTTTGATAAATATACTTTTTGGGCCACTTAATTGTTGGTTTGAATTTGTGCTATTCCATTCTTAAAATTTTAAATAAGAAATTTGAAAATTTCAACAGACAAATCAATATCCCACCTGTTACTATGGATTGGAATCGACGGAGTCGGAATCGAGAACTGGGAATCGATTTGAAGGAATCGGAATTGGAATTGCTTTCGAAAGAAAAGGAAATAGGCTCATTCCTAAATTGATGTAAAGAAACCACAGATGTTTAAATTTTCACAGATTCTAGGTAAGAGGGGCAATTTCTTTCCTTGAACCAACTCACACCTTGAGGACTTATATTTGGGATTGTCTTAATGCGTCTCCTGGGGCGAACCTGGGACTCTCTAGACACCAGCCAGACGCTCAACTAACATGGCCTCCACGCTTCCCCTTGCATCGATTATGGTTCTCTTTTTAGCCAAGCATTGTCGATGCATCACAAGCGTATCGATATCATTTTATAGATCTTTTTCGCCAAATATCTCATTTCGCAACTTTTTATGGAATTTATACAGGGATTTGTTATTTGAGTTTAGAACAGGCGGTGGCATTCATAGTGAATATCACAGCCCAATTATATATTTTATATGAGTGAAAGGAACCTTTTAAAGAACACATTTTCTAGAAAGCTCCCGCTTTCTCAAGGGAAACTCATTTTTCCAAGCTAGTTATAATGTCCATCATTTGATCAGAATAACTTTCGGCGTTCTTCACGCGTCAAATTCCTACAAGGGTGGATTTTATATTTTCCTACGTTGTGATGGATGGAGACGTTTAAAAGTAGACTTTGGAAATTGGCTACAAGTCGGTATAAATTTAGGGTATTGAAATTATGGAATGTTAATTACGGATGCCAAGGTGAATGGAAAGATTATATGGATATATTAATAGAAAAAATACCAATCGTTATATTCAGAGTACCATTAACTGTAGATAAAGAATTAAATTTCAGATTTGATGAAACTTTTCATCATTTGGTATATTGAAGATATTTATTTTTAACTATCAATTCACTAAACTGAAGCTTGCTATGTGGAAATCAACTCACAATTTTTTGCTGAAAAGGCTTAGTTATTATCAAATTTAGTGTAACGCTTGTATTATATGGACACAACTGCTCTAAACTGATAAAATCTTTTGAGTAGATCCAGATTTTATGAAGGATATTCCTTTCACTATTTTAAACAAAAATTTCATTCTAACCACGAATTAAAATTACCTCTGTTAAGCTCCCTTTTTTGATCTACATTACCCCTTCTTATCTTCTTTAAGTCTCCACATTATGTATGACAAAAAAGATCACAAGGAGTAAACTGTCTAGTTAAATTAAAAATACGCGGAAATTACCCAAAATTCCTCTAAAGCCTCAAACAAGTAGCAGCAAGTGATTAGTATTAGAAAACGTGGATTCAAGTATATCAGAAGGTTTAGAATAGTGAGGTATCCTCTATCAGATTCATGAAGTGTTCATTACCTCACTAAGCCATGCTATTAGGATGAAACTATATTGGGCATAATCCTTGAAATTAGAAGGCAACAGAAGTGACTCATCCAAAACTATTTGTTCTTATGTTGATAAGATGCTCCTAAACACCTACTTTTTTCACAGCTTATCTACTTTAAATAATATAATAATTAGCATAAATCTCTCTATAAATCTTACTTTTTTCATGTAAACCTTAGCGTCCTCCGCAGAGTTTGATAATCTTGGTCACGTATCCCAATCATTTTCAAATCTCTCTCAATGCTGAGCTCAAGGATGGGATTCAAGTTCCGTGGGGATTAAACAATAAATCAAATAAATAAAATAAGCATGGGAGTAATCAGCAGCTTGGGTTAAGATGTTCGAAAGTGATTTGATTTCAAATAATCGAGGGAAGTTTTTGTTATCTTACGAAGTGGGCACTCAAAAATCACGTGATTCATTACAAGCTGTTTTGTGACCCTCACCCGGTAAATTTATGTTTGATAAAACTCCCTCCCTGAGGTGAATTCCCTCATAAATATTTATCCGGAACTGCTTTCTAGGAAGTGTTTAAGCGAGTGAGTAGATGTAGATATTTCATACACTAAAACAAAATCATTAATTCTTGAAAAATCTATACTTCAAACTAAAACTATTTTAAATATATATACTTTATGCGGCAAAGGATAAAAAAGTGGGATATGCCTACTGGGGCTACGTAGTACTAAAGCACTATATTTTTTTATTAGTCACTTCCTCTTCATTAATCTGGTCCTAGTTTGTCTCTACTTAGTCCCTAGCACTTTTACCTAAGTTTACTGATGCAATTAGGGTAACCGGTGAGACATAAACACTAGATTTAAAAGGAATTTTCCCTCTAGTTTCATGTCTTTCTATTTAACACTCCAAAAGTCCTGCAACTCAATTGCTTTCTGGGGGCGATCGTTAATTCTCGGCCTCTCATACAAAAAATAGGCGTCCGTCATGGTATGTTACAAGATGTCTCAGATAGGTCCGGCGGAGTCACAACGGCTGTACAATATGCTGATGACCTTATCCAGCGCACATGATGCATATGGTCTCCGCTTCCCTGTGACGGCTGCTGTCTTTCCTCCCCGATGTTAGTAGCCGGGTGTTGGGATCAAGGGAGGGACCACACGAAGCAAGGCCGCTCAAATTTGGAAGTTGTAAAGACGGGCGGCGATTTCTTTTGTGGGAACTTCGGTCATGCAGCATTTCCACCTTTCGACCTCGCTCCATCCGTGATCCCTTGTTCTTCTGGTCCCTCTCCGAGTCCGTCGACATGGAATCTCGATCCTGTTCCTCTTGCTACCATTTGTTTTAGTCACCGTAATGGATAAAGGCTGCCGTTCCCATGGTGATGGCTGAGTGAGATGGGTGCTCATGAGTGATCGTGGCGAGGATTATAGGGACCGGATCTGTTTGAGTCACAGCGGCCTTCTTTTAGCTGTCACCAAAGGATGCAAAGGCCCACCAATAGCCGGATGCTCTGTTATAAGAAAGTGCGTTGCAATGTTGAAAAGCGTTTTTGGTCAAATTTACTGGAATTCTAATTTTTTAGATGTTAATTCACGACACGGTTAGTAGCTTTATTTTATTGATAACAATGATGGTTTGGTAAAGTAAATTAATTTTTATCTTCATCATTCATCACTGAAGTGCTCACAGTATTTATTCCGTTACAGTCTAAGTTTACCATCATATCAAATCCAACAAAACTCCATAGAGGATGAAGACACCTTGGTAGCTTGACTGGTAAGATGACGGGCGAATTCGGGAAACCTAGACATGAATCTTGGGCAACGCAAATGATTTTTCATCCGTAACATCTCTGGACTTTAATATATAATTGAGGGTGATTACGCCAAGGTACGTTACTGGCTATTCCGCGGTTATTTCCTCGATTTCCATGAATAATCATTAGAATTTCCCACGTGAAAATAGGTTTTTCAGTATTAGTTTTGGTATCCAAAGTTATTTTATCTAAGTGGCGTCTATGAAATTTGCAGGTAATTAAAGAAATACGTTGTAGTTGACAATGTTTTCGAATTTTCGATTGGTTTTTATTTTCATGAGCGTAATATAGGTAACTGAAGTCGAGTGAAATGCTTTGATTTAATTGTAACAGGCTAAAGATAAAGAAAGTTAAATTTCACGGAAGGTCAATAAGTTGTTCATAATCGTTGTGTTGAAACTTTGTTTTAAACCGTAGCACTACATAAACATTTGCAAACAGAAGGACTGCTCTTTCAATACATTTGGTCACAAATATTTGAAAAAAATGTATTCCAATCACTGCATATGCTGTCATACATGATCCCTTTCCGTCTACTACTCTGATATTAAAAAATGGAGTAAGTATTGACACTCCTGTACTTAATCTATGTACTTAATATGGTTTACTTAATCTTTACATAGATGACATATGATATGTGGTATGATGATAAGTGCTATGATCTTCATACTTTTTCATTTCATCATAGCCAAGAAGATACATGTAATTTTTAAATAATTATTGTTTATGATTTCCTTTCATTAACTTCGTTCGGGATAATGATTATCAGTACTATCCTCTTAGTATTGGTAAGTTTTCCTTGTTATTTATGGTTTTCTTTACACTTAGTTTTAGAGAAACCTTTGGGCATGAATTAGAAACTGACGTTCATGGGTATGTGACATAATATTTTGAACATATTTTATTTAATAAGTAATGCGGAGCAAATCGGAGAGAAGTTATAAAAAAAGCTAAAGCTAGGCCAGAAAATGTCCAATCAGCCCTGAAAAAATCACACGACCTTAATTCAGGTCATGACCTGTGGATTATCGGGTCACAGACATTTACTCTGTGCTCTGTTTTAGGGAGAATTTCCCAGTTGAAGGGCAGAGTCTGCTTACCGCGGATGGAATGTGATTCTCTTCCCGAATTCAGTCCTAGAAATTACGAAACGGAACTTATCGATGACTTTACTATGTTAGAATCGCAAAAAATAATTTAACATTGTGCTTTATTCAACCATATTAAATTTTATTTAAAATTTTCCAAAAACAAATTATGACTATTTTCGTCGTAATGGACGGTTTGGTAAAAAACGGGTTTGTTTTATATTGTACAAAAAATCCTAATAAAATAACGAATTCGGTAAAATGGATCGAAACGTCTATATTCAGGGGCAATTACCATAAATTTAGCAACTTTTTTTATAAATTATACAGCTAAAAATCTTGTGATATTGGTTCGGTGAGAATCTAATTGTAACGAAAATATAACGGATGTCACCTTATAAACCCAATAGACTGAGATAAATACGAAATTAATGATACTTTAGTGTATATGTTAGGTAAATTGCATGCGCAAATTAGAAAAAGTGAAGGTGCCATATACGCGCATTTTTTATTTTTCCTAAATTTTCTCCCCTATCTCAGTTTTTCACACAATTTGCGTTCACAACCAAGGTAATTCGCATAGTAACACACGGATAAAACAAGGTTAATTTTATATTAAATACACAAAAGGATGAAGTTCGCTATGAAAAAATATTTGTTAAAAATCATTGTTTTTTAAATCGCTAAATTATTTTTAACATCGATCATCCTTCAAGTTTTACTGTACTATCCTCAGGAAAATTTTATCACGCCGGTTTGGACAGCCGGGCTGAGCTTGTCGATACCTCTCCGCCATCGATTTGTCTCATTGTATCCTCTAAAAGCCATTGGAAACGAAATATTTCTTTTGGTGATGAAAAAAACCTTAGTTGCGTAGAGCTTCGTTTCTACTTGTGGCGTGTCTCTTGGAAGGGGTCATCATTTCTTGCCAAGTGCGACCTTTTCGGCTTCCTCATGGACGCCAGTGTTGAACGGCGTCTGCCGTGTTTTCTCTGAGCTGCCTACAGGCGAAGCCCTTCTCGATGGACCTCTGGGATACCGCCCGCGTCTTTCTCGATTGGTTCCCTCACAAGGTTTTTTTTTTTAACTGTCGATAGTGATGCAGTTTGAAAAATGAAAGGACCCTTCATTTTTCCGTTTTTCGACCTATTTGCCGAGCTATTTTCCGTGAAAAATCAACCTCTGTAACCCTTTCACATTCAAGTTGATTTAGTAAACGGAATAGGCCCCGATAGAAAAACGTCAGCAGGCGCTTTTAGAGCCACCTTTGATGTATTATGTTGCCAGGTAAAAATTTATTATAACATTAAAACAATAGCAGTCTGTTAAAAAGTATTTTTTAGTTGCTATCATTTGTAATTTGTCCTATCTTAATAAAATTTTCCTATTAAAAATACACAAGGTAGTGCGAAAATTTCGCATATTTCGCATTTGATCGGGATTCTAACCCGGATGATAGGATTCCCAGTTGAGTGTTTTAGCGAGTTTAGCGAACGAGGGATCTTTGCCATTTGTGAAAAGTTTTTCATTATGCCGGACAAGATTATGTGACTAGCAGACTAAAGTATGCGCATCGCGCCACAGTCGTAGAGCAAAGCCCGAACTTTGAACACTAAGTGGTGTTGGCTCTTGACTATAGTAAATCGATACTGGCCACGATGAAAACTTTGCGGATCCACCCGCAAATTCACAAATTTTGCGAAAAATTCCACAGAGAATTTTATAGGTTGCCTTGGTAGGTTAACTGGCTACAGCACTCGACCGGAAATAGGGATATACGGGTTCGAATCCCGGTTAAGGCGAATGATTTATTTCGGAATTGTGGAATTTTCGCACAATTTGTGTATTTGCGGGTGACTCCGTATATTTTTTACGTGTGGCAAGTCCCAGTATACTAAAAAATAGGGTGGTTTCCTTTTTTTTTTAATTTCCTAAATCGAAAGACCATTACTCCAGGAGTACGTACTTCACGCTTTTATATTTTTAAATTACGATATCTATTTTTCGCGATTAAATGAAAAGTGAAACTTTTTCAAACGCGCGGAATCGCGGCGGCTAAGTATGAATGCTGAGAAAAGTCCGTGTGACGTCATTCTGGTTCCGGCCGCCACTGTGTGAGGCCACCTTGGTGCGAGGCTATGAGCGCCGCTACGACGCTACGATGCAGGCTGCTGGCAGGAAGTAGAGTACCCTGCTAGCATGTAGCGCTTGGGTAGAGGTAGTTGGCAACACTTGGAGGTAGTCGGATTTTTTTTAAACACTACAAAAATAGGAATGAAATTTTTTTATAAAGTTGTAGAAGGTTTACCCCTGTGACTCCCCTCTCCCTGTTGGAGTGTCCTCTAATATACCTGAGACCTTGAACTCTCGAAGGATCCTTCACGAATAAGATGCTTCCTTCTTTCCTTTCTTCTTTTATCACTCTTCAATCTTATTTCTTCTCTAGGCTTTCACTTTTCTTAGCATTGAGTCGTCGTGAAAGAACAATGGGCCAAGACTACCCGGCGTCATCTATTCATTCAGAGTTGACTGTCGTCCTATTAATCAGCTCTTTAATCTTTAGTCATTAGTTCAATCATTCACGGAATGTAAAGGACGTAGCCAGGAGCGATTCTTCTCACTTGTAATCTGCGTTTCCTCAAGCTTCATCAATGGATTAGCCACTAGGCACTCTGTACTCGTTGTTAGTATGACTAACTATGATATACTGTTACTAATGGCCTATGAACTTATAAACGCTGATGCAAGTTTTAAGAAAGCCAAAACTACTGTCGCAGATTATTACAGAACTTCCACCATCTGAGGCCGAATCCAACTTTTCCAGGATTGATATCGTAGAACAGCAAATTAAATGATGGTAAAAAATTCCGTACTGTCTACTTAATTACTTTGATTTTACAATCGAAATTATAGTAACATACATTACGGTGGTTTTACGTTCCTGTAACGCTGTCCATTTGGTTATTTCTAAAGTTTTAAACTAAATTAAAGGAGTAACTGAGTAAAATGAACTGAGGAGTTAGTAACGACTACATAATGAGTGTTGTTACTTGCAAATTTTACCTTTTGAAATACAACTATTGCTGTAATATCCCTATTCTTTTCTTCTGAAAGTAATTGTTACTTCCTTTGCTCTATTCTACAAACAAGCCTCGGGTAAAAACTTCATGTCAGTAGGGAACGTTATCCACAGCTAAGCTTTTTATTATACATTTACGATAGCTACGACGAAATCTAAATCGGAACAAAAAATGTTAACTTTAAAAATAAGGTTGTTTTAATTTCTGCATTATCTACAATTAATACCAAACATTGCTTCATTATAAACTTAGGGACAACGTTCATTTATTATTTTTTTATAATTCAATTGAACTATCTTAAAAGTCGAAATTTAGGAAAATATGCTTTCAAAACGCAATCTCAAATTTAAAAGGCTACTGAAATTACCCAGCTTTAAGTACTTTCTATGGGATGTATTTGGGAAATATAGACCATGGATCCATTTACGATAAATATATGCATGAAAACTTAAGAAACCTGTAATTGATGTTCTAAAAATGCATTTTTTACGCGTATTAAATGAAAATTATACTTGTTTTATTTTATAGATATTGCTAGCTATATGATAATTTTTTTTCTTCACGGGCATTTTAACTCATTTCAAAGTTTACATCATATTAAGCATATTTAATTTTAGGAAATCTCAAAAGTAATGTTAAAGAATAATAACGCCAAAAATACAAAAGTAAGCAATTGATTACCACAACAGACTATTGGTAATGAAAGAATGATTTGATAAAATTCAATTGTGCAGAGAATTAAAAAAGATATATACATCATTGAGAGATTCATTAATTGTGATTTTGGTGACATTCAGGATTTTGTGACATACAAGGGGTTTTGTTTATTTCAGTAAATGTCATTCGTTTTATTGGCCGTGTTCTGCATTGATTGGTAAAATTATAAAACCCGTCGCATTTCATCGGCGTTTCAATCACCTCTGGCTATTTCCTCAAAAATGGAGAGAAAAAATATATCCGCGCATCGCAACAACGGGGTCGCCCAACCTGTGTTAACGGCTTGTTTGGCGAATTTTCTCCTCCCGTGCTCGTCATTAGGTAATCCACGGCTACGCGACCCACGTTTCGTAATTTTTTTTCAAAAAGAAATCCTGTCCGGAACGCGTTGAGTAAGAGGGAGAAAGGGAGTCTTACATAGGCGGGGATGGTCCGATTGTCATCCCGCGAAGGTGGTTGTTAGATTGTGCGGTCTCGGTCTGAGCTCCGGAGCCCAGCCATTAAATGGGGGAAAAAACACAACATATGGGTAGAAAGTGGAGGAGAGGCATAAGATGGGTTGTTATTTTTTTCGGGTAATTTGGCCAAGTATGCATAAAATATCCCCCGCGGGATCACCCGAGGCCAATGAATAAATACAGGCTTCAAAAGGGGGGAGGGGATGGGGTGGGGTCTTGGTTCGGTTTTCCGCTCGGGTGGGGGAAAATTGACGAAGGAGACCCAAGGCGAGGCTTCGGCGTCGAATAACATTCATCAGCTGTCACAATGATGCTCTCTCTCTATCTCTCTCGAAGCTGGGGAAGATTACTGCTCTTCCTTCTCCCTATTACCCATACACTCCATACGTCTTCCGCTTCCTCGGTCCCTACCGCAGCTTCAGCAGATGGAATCATCCCATTCGAGGGTAGAATCTATCCATATCCTCATTCTATTTTATTTATATCTGTGGAAGCAGTGGCGCAGCGAGGGGGGTTTAGAAGGAAACCCCCCCAGAACTCAGAGAAAGTTTAAAATTTAATCCAATCTACTTAATTGGATAAATATTAGGGTAGTGAGGGGCAGTGGCGCAGTGAGGGGGGGTTTTGGGGGATAACCCCCCCCCCCCAGATCTTACTAATAGAATAGTGTTAGGATTAATAAAATATCCACCAGAAAGCCGTAAAATTCACCATTTTGAACTATTTATCTTAAAATTCCGCAATTTACTAATCTCGCACCAACCGCTTATCCTGGTGGGTATCTCTGTTCATTTTATCTCTGCGGGTGAACTGGTGTGGCCAAAGCAAGTGGAGATGAGGGGAGGGAAAGTTTCTCGTCATGTGACTTTGTCTTTGCCAATCAGCAAGCAGTAGGCATGGCCTCAGTCATTTGCTCTCAGACCTCCGCCGAGTGAACATCGTGAATCAGCTCGTGGAGCAGTGTTGCCAAACCTCACGTGTTCTCCTTGTATGTGACTAAGTATGCCTTCCACCAACTGTGCCTCATTTAGTGCCGTACCTGACAATGTCGTAGGCCTCTGTGAAAGGAATATCCCCTATGCCTTCCAAATAAGTTGGTATTTTGTCTCGGCGCCGGGGCCAAAATACCTGTGGCCACCCATGACTCACACGTTTTCAGTGACACAGTAGGGCGGTTATGTACATTTGGCAACGTCATGTTCGCTCCTCCTCTCTCTCTCTCGTTACTAACGCTCCCCTATCAGCGAAGCCATCCGAGAGTGTCCGGGCTCTCACGAAAGCTCACCCGCAGCCATAAAGTGAATAGACTATAGTTGCACCTTAACCCACCCCCTTAATTCCTAGCTGCGCCCCTGGGGAGGGGCAAGAGTTCGCATGGGGCAAGATTCCTTTTCCGAAATATTTCCTATATATATATAATATTAAATACCTGGATGATGCCACCAGTATTCAATCAGTTTCATTTACGTGACCGAAGGTATCAGAGGGGTGTGTTCAATGGAAGACAATGAACGAAAGATCGTAAGTTTTTCTTATTTTTCATTTTTACGCAACGTTTATCTATTTGTAGGACCGCGTAATATTTATCTGTGATTTGGGAATTTATTTAAGAACTATGTTTGTCTAGCATTCCTACATATTCATTCTTTGCCTCGAAAGTTCATGCAGCTAGCCGGTTTGCAGCTCAGCATGTGATTGTGTTATAACGTATTAAGTAGGTGTATCAAGTGCCGTTGGGGTAAGATTCCTGGGGCAAGTGCCCGCATGAGAACTTTTGCCCCACGGCCGCCATTCTTGCCCAATTTATACCATTGATTTTTCTATGAACTCACAGTTTCTGAAATATATATCATATCTATATTGTTGATAATTCTATTGAATGAAAATACGGAACTATAAGAGAAAACCAGATCGGAAAGCATTAGGACAACAAATTTTGGATGACACTGACGAGGAGCAATGGAGCGTTAGGAGATCAATAACTCAAAGCGTTCTGAAATTCTTACGAGCACCTCTTGCACCCAGAAACACGTGAATACAAAACAAGGTAAATGGTTGCGGTGCTTAGCGGCGGAAGACGCAAAATTCAGTTCACCGGAAAAACTGATTATCACTGTGGACATCGGGGAAAATTGTGCTCAGATGTATCAATTTTGATTGGATAATGTGTCATAAATGTAAAACGTGGAGGAAAGTAGCTTGTGACACATATTCTGAAAATGAAGAGCTTATAAGTGAAAACTGTGATTAGGACTCTTGCCCCATAAGGGTAGGACACTTGCCCCACGTGAGGGGCAAGATTCCTATTGGTTTTTCTCTTGCATATTGATGAATTAACTGCAGCTGATTATTTTTTCTGCATAAATGGAATACAAGTATCGTAGTAAATGCAACAGTGAACAAATTTTGTAAAAATAAAAGTTCTCGTTCGAACCTGAATGCATAATTTTTATAGATGTTTGTTAGATTCCTTCTCTTTCTCCTCATTTTCCTGCTCAAAGAATAGTGTAAAAGTTAATAAATATCCCTCAGAAAGCCGTAAAACTCACTATTTTGAACCATTTAACATAAAAATGTTCTCGGGGAGGGCACCCGCACCTCCCTTATTCCATACCCCCCAGTATTAGTCGCTCCTAAAACCCCCCATAGCCTTAATTCCTAGTTGCGCGCCTGTGTGGAAGCATAGGATTTTTATTCTCTAAAGCAACTGCAGCAATATCTCGGTGGCGTAGAGAGGCTTTCGGTGCCTACGGAGTATATAAAATGTTGTCCATGATAAATATGAATAACGAATTATAATTTACACACTTTAATACATAAGTCCACTACCGACCATGGTTTCGACAATCTACATTATTTTCAAGGAAATGAACCTCATTCAATTTTCTTTCGTTTTGTGGACGCGAAGGCTATTTTTTTTAAAGCAACTGGATGATTATTTTATAAATTTTTTATAAATTAACTGTGGTTAGCCCATGAAAAAACATAAGCAACAAATAGCAATGTCCACACTTTAATACATAACTCCACCAACGATCAAGGGAAATGAGCCTTGAAAATGGCATGTGTATCGAAACAATTATTGGTGGTGGAGTTATGTGTATTAAATGGTGAAATTTACCATTTGTTGTCTATATTTTAACATGGATTCATCGAATTTCTACCAGGTCAAGCCTGAAACGATTTCATAATGTGTGGTAGGTTCATACCCTATCCTTTAACTCTAGCATTGTCCAGACCACGGCTTCAGAAGATGGATTTATCCCATTCGAAGATAGAATATATCCATGTCCTCCATATTTTTCATTCTATTTTCTTCCTATCTTTGGAAGTGAAGGCTTTCTTTTCTAAACCAACTGCTTTAATATTTCGGTGGTGTTTTGAGGTCTCCATATGAATCAATTCTTGGAGTTTTGGTTAAGTTTAAAAAAATTATATTTCCATAAATTTTTGTTTTTGCCAACTATACGGTTAATTTTTTAGTTCTAATTTTTTGATAAGAAACTAATATTTCAACACTATTTAATTTATCGTGTTCTGATATTTTCACTCTTCATTTAATTATGCATTTGTTATATTAGTATTCTTGTGAGGTTACTATTCATTTAAATTGCGATCAAAAATTTAAAATTTATAAGTGTCGTTGCCAAGGAAAGGTTTTTGATTCCGTGTTTTTAATTTAAACTTTGGGCCTTAGGATAAACTTAAATAGTTTGTTTAACTTTTCATGAACTTCTTTTACGATATTTATATCTGTTGCTGTATATTTTTAATATTTTTTCTTAAATTTTTAAAATTTGTTAAATGCGCATTTATTCAGGAAAAAAAATGTCTTAAATAATAGGTGAGATGTGATGTACCCGTTTCTTTGCAGATCCAATATCCTGCCAAGGATCTTTCATTCATCAATATGGGTCGGTAATTGATCGCTATCCAGCCATTCGATCCCCTTTTCTATGCACGTTTTACCTCAAAAAGCCAGTTTCATGATAACCATGGGCGCACTGGATGGGTTCTTCTCCTTCAAGGAGGGGCACTTACGAGATGTCAAGATGCGGAACCGAAAGGAGGGGCAGGAGATGAGACGGAGGAGTGTGCAAAAACAGGGAAAGTGCACGGGGGTGGGTCGCAAAAACTAGAGCCGGTCGCCTCCCCGTCGATTGTGGGAACTCCCTCTGCGCAGAATTGAGGCGGAAAGATTTTCCTGAGCTGCCCTCCCAATGGGGCAACAACCTGGAACGAGGGAGGATTCAATGCGGTGAATTACGGGGTTGGGTGGCCACAACAGATACTATGATTCTCTATTCAAAACCGGGCTGATTCAAACATTGTTGCTTCATTATTTGGGTTGTACAAAGATAACAAAGGTTGGTTGGTTTGTATTGGATTGGAATTCCTTCGAAATTATCTGCCAATGCCAGGATCCTTTGGTGGGCCGTCCAACGCCTTTGCTACAATTACTACCGGCGCTGGATGACTTTGAAATAAAAAATGTGGTTAATTGGGTGTGATTATTCATATCAGAGATCCTTGCATGCGCTCGGTTCTTACTGTCGTTACTAAACACCTATCGCGGCGGCGCCTCCTTCCTTTCTCCTTCCCGTCCTTCCCCTTCTGGGTGCAGAGGTGAAAATCTCGCGCTTATAGACCCTGCCCCAGGAGTGTAACCTTGCGAGCCCGCCCTGGAGCTCCAGGAGTCTCGTTTCCACTGTCGTTACTATACAATACGGTAGTTTCCTTCATCAAAGAAAACAAAAGGCATTGATGGCGATTCGTTACCCACCATTAGTGTATTCATAATACACAAATTATTTGGTTTTTGAAATACCGGTTTAGACGAATGGCAAGGGTCAAATTTTAACCTCATTTGAAAAAGGCCAGATTGGCGCCCATGCGATTCCACTCCACGTGACGTCACAGGGACCTAGTTTCTACACGAGAGGATAGGAGTTATGCATCGTCAGAGGCTACCAATGCATGCATGAGGCACAGAGCTCAGGGAAACATGTCTTAATAATCACCTATTAAAACTGGTTAAGGTCGGAAAGTTTTCTTCGCTTGATAAGGTATTAATAAACCTTTTTTAAGCCATGCGCTACCAGACAGGAAGGTACTCAGCTACCCGTTAGCATCCTGCGTCCTATCAGCGCTCAGAGCCTCGATCAAGGTCACCTACCAGGCGGGAGGGGGAACCAGAAATGCGTCGCACGGACTTTTTCCCTTCATTCCTACTTACGCGTCGCGTTTTCGCGCGCTTGAAATTTTTCACTTTTCATTTGATCGCGAAAAATAGATATCGTCATTTAAAAATCTAAAAGCGTGAAATACGTACTCCAGGAGTAATAATCTTTCGATTTAGGCAATAAAAAAATAATAGGAAACCACCCTATTATCAAATGCGTATGAGATACACATTTTTATCCGTTGGGTGGAATGATTTATTTCAGAGCCTATGAATGATGTTAGGGAACAGCAAAAATTCTTCCTTCGGATCTTCGAAGGCACACCTAGGAATAAGGTAAACAATTTTAGAAACATTATGCATCGTAAAAAACAAGAAACCAATGATCATGCTATATCATGATTGTCATGATGGTTACATGCATAAATCGTCTTAATTTCTAATAAAATTTCTGGATTTGTAATCCCTAATTATCCGAGGGGGTCATCGGAGATCCGAAGAAGAAAGCGATTCTCGTGGTCCTCTAATGGAAATAAAACACCTCCGAAGTTAGGAATTAATACTTTTCTTAGGTACCATCAAGTTATGGGCCACTTTTCTGATGTTATGACTTAGATATTGCTCCTGACCTGGGGCCTGCAGGTATTTAAACGCGGGATCAGTGGATAGGAATAAAAATTTCATTTTTAATTACTTCTCGTTTAATAGAATGAACCTTAATCACCTTTTGAAGTGTAGTCCATTAAATTCTTTATGCTATCCTTATGAACTCGCAAGCTTCATTCTACCCGCAAGACGTATTATTTTTATGCCAAAGTCATCTTGCAGTCATTTTGGTTATCGCCTCTTAAACGGCCGCTTTACTCTTGGGCATCTTGAATCTGCCCATCGATAAGTGGCGGTTGTGGCTGTAATGACTCATAACCACCTCGCTCTTGAATGTCTTATACGTGACAGTGGCATTGCAGCCGTAAAGCTTTCTTCATTGCGGCATCGACTCGTTATTGGAAGTGCGGGTGATTTGCAGCAGCGGCATCACACTGGCTCGAGATGTTGTGATTACGGTGTTGGACCTTTAACTCGCATTTAAGATTTTGATGGGTTGCCACGGTGAGAACGTGTGAGAAAGTCCATTGGGCGATTTAACGGGACGGCGTTTCCTATCCTTCACTTTCCTCGCAGTTGAAATTAAATTTTACTTATTCTCGAAGTCATTGGGATCGTACGTGGGTTCTCGATAGCCCATGCAAAAAAGATACTATTTCGCATACTGTTTAAATATTTCTTAGCCATCATATATGGTATGCATCATGCATAAAAGAAAAATTTTGGTACACCTATATTATGGCAGGCACGAAAATTCAATACTTATAGTTATAAGTTAATTGTATTTTCAACTCTTTGAGATTGTGACCTCATATTCATGTAAACGATGTGATTTGACTTCAATTACAGCATTCATTTGTTATTAACTCAAAAGATATTCCGATGAGGAGTTTAAGTTTTATTTTTATTATGATTATTTAAATTTAACGGAAAGTTTTATAATAGAAAACCCATATAGTATCGAATAAATTTTTCGTTTGTGTAGATAAGTATCATCATAAGAACCCATAGAGTAATGCGGAGTTTTAAGCGCAATTTCCAGGAAAAAAAGCATCGAAAGCTAATTTTCGTCTGTAGATGAGATACAATTAATGGTACATATTTTGAAGTTTTCAAGAGAATGCTATATAATTCATCTGTCGGTCTTAAATTAAAAACGGTGGTTGTGTTTCTTCATGCATTTTTATTTATTGTTAAATTTGTAATCTACCTTCCTGTATTAATCTGTATTAAATCAGTAATCTCTTCGAACATGACTCGTATTATAGCCTCGAGCTAAAGACTCACCGGATATCGTGTCTAAGTTAGAGTGAATTCATTGGGAAGCTGGACGGTGTACCGGTGTAGAATGGTTTTCGTCACTAATGAAGTCAAAATTTTTGAGTTTGGTTTTGATAAAAAAATTAGTCGTTTACAGTGTTCACGAAGTTTCAAAACTGCATACTTTTTCACAATGGCGCGTGTAATCTTTTACATTTGAGCAGGGAATATTTAGGCACCTTGCGTTCATGCATTTACACATGCATTCATGTTTGTCGCAGCACGACACTTTTTGGAATACAAATACGTGCTTTAGTCAGTGGTAGTTCAAACAGACCTGATTTACGGAATGGGAAATACAGTTTATGTCAGCAAAAAGATCTTCTTCATTCAGAAATTTTCTCATAGTTATTTTTAAAATAGAATACACCAACTTTGCCGCTCACTTTTGAATAGTTTCTGACGTCACTTAAGTTCCAGGACATTCACGCGTTCAGTTTGAACCACTCATTTTAGAAAGTAATCGCTCACAAGATAATCGACAACTATGAAACATTCGAGACCGGTATAGGGAAGACATGAGTGTCTGAAAATCGGTGACCCACTCGGCAGGAGCGCAGCGCGTCACGTCATCAACTTCTTTGCAAAAGGGTTAAGGTTTTTTTCCATCGATTTTTCATCACGAGAAGCAGGTGACGGATCGAAAAACGGAAAATAATGGTCTATTTATTTTTCAAATTTACATTTCAACACTACAGTCAACAGTTAAGCAAAATAATTGAATATCTCAACACGTGCCTTTTATGAAATGAAATTGAAGTTGCGTGGTAAGCTTGGTAAGAGTATGACTTTTAACAAGACATGTGCGCCGACGTCCACGCCGATGGCGCGACTTCGTCACTGGCAATTACAAATTCAGTTCCATAATTTATGAAGTACAAAATTAAGTATGATTTAATTGAGATTGCAATCTAGATTTGAGTACATTCTGCGAGATACAGGATATTATTTTGACTAGACTTTGCACACCGGCTTGAGCCGCTTTTCGGTATCGGTGGTGCTCAGGTCAGCCTATTACCTAACCAAGTAACTTCGTAAAAATATCTGACCGTGGTGGACCGTTATTTTAGCCAAAGGCCGTCATGTTGGCTGATAGTTTTAATTTTATTATGAAGTGGGCAGGGATTTTTGGCCATTATGAAAACTTAGTCTTATAATATTCTTCATTAAATTATAATATTATTGTTCTAATAATATTGTCTGTTTTGCACGCGGTCATTAGTACCCCTTCGTCCCTTTACTCTTTTGAAAAACCAATCCCTTTTTTCGTACTTCTTAGCTCACTTCATCATCATCATCACTGGTCAACAATCCTAGGATTGGTTTGACGCAGCTGTCCACTCAGTTCTCCTATCAGCCAATCTTTTCACACCTACGCATTTCTTCTCTTTCACATCCTTCTTTATTTGTTCCATATATTTCATTCGAGGTCTTCCTTTTCCGTTCTTGCCTTCCACTTGTCCCTCGACGATTGTCTTCATCAGGCTATCATGTCTCAAGATGAGGCCTATGAGGTTGTTCCGTTTTCTTATTAAGGTCACGTAGCTCACCAAAATGCTGAAGAGGTAGAATAGGATCGGGTTGGTGTGGTAGCTAGAGTGTTGGCTTCCAACCCCGTGGGCTCGGGTTCAAATCCCGGCGGTGTCAGAGAATTTACAGATACTGCCCAATCCCTGCTTGAATGTTGTGTGGAAAACATTTCAAGCGCAACATTCCGTCCGTCGGATGTGACGTAAAGCCGTGGTCCCCTTGGCGCCTTTCGTTAAGAGTAGGCTAATGCCGACGCCGGGTTTCCCTCCACCCTTCCTTACCTACCCTTCCCTCATGGCGCAAATGACCTAAGCTGTCGGTCGCCTCCTCCAAACACCATACCGCCAGGCAGATTGGACACCACTGGCCTAGAAACAGGAGGATTCCAAGCCGAAAGGACCGGCCAACATGAGCAGTCTATGAGGTACTGAAGGGTGTCCGTAGAAGATTATTGATGGAAGAAAATCAGACGCGAGGTTGCACCTTGGAGAGATGTTGTCGTATACGTCGGTGTCAGAAGAAGTGAGGAAGGGTAGAGAGAGAGGGGGGATCGGGGAAGGAGGGAGGGTTGCCGTAGAGGGCGTCGTCCTCTCATCCCTCTTCCCCCCCTCCAACTCCTCCGTCCCCTCCCCTCCATCATAGGGGCTGGATGCCTGGGAAGGTCGTCAGGAAGGCGAGCGGCTTCTTCTTCTTTGCTTGGCTGCTTGGGGTGGGGCCACTTGCTGTTCTCGCTTCGTAGGCCGAGTCCTCTGGGATGATCGGATGGTGATGTTTGGTGCTGAGTGGACGTATTTGAACGCGTTAAACTTCTTTATCTAGCTCGCTCTTTGATTCAACCCCAGAGTAAATGATCCACATTTCCGGTCAATTGGGACTTAAAAAGGCCGCATCTCTTTTATTTATTCATTCGCCAACCACAGTGGCAGTGAAGTAAAGTCCTCGCCTGTCAAACAAGAGGTCGCGGGTTCCAGTCCCGCCTGAGTAGGTGGTCCCTATCGTGGGCATGGTTGTTCGTGCATGTGTAATTATTAAACTATCGAATAAACCCCGATGTAAAAGGCCATAACATGCTATTTTCGGTGGTATGGGAAAAATGATAAAAAAAACAAAAAATAATAATATTCATGTAGCACCGAAAACAGCACCATTTGCATTTTACATCGGGGTTTTTTATTTAGCAAATAAGCGTACTCGAGCGTCCATGTCCTGTATAAGGGCAACCTACCCCGGAGGGCTCGAACCTTACGGTCTCTTGTGTGGCAGGTAAGGATTTCACCCATACCGACACCGAGGCCGGAGATTTCCTTATTTATTCGATTCTATTAGTTACGCGAAGTATTCCGTTCGTGCAATTTATTACAGATTTTTGTGTTTGTTAATTTAAGCGATTCAAACTCCTTTTCGATTAATTTTGTAAAAGTTACTAATTCAGGGCTGCCTGATACATTTGTAGAACTGCAATAGCCTATGGTCATGCACCTAGCATCTCAAACGATAAATGTCGAATATTTTTTTATTCTCTTTTCCTTTTAGCTTGAGTATAATGCAAGAAGGTATTGGGTTTGATTTTAGTGAATATGATACGATAGGAACACCTATTGAAAAATCTTTCCTCAGCCTAACAAAGTTAATGAATTAAAATTTTAAAGATAAACACTGCCTCGAGTCGCGAGAGAGAACAACTCGTTTTCGTGAGGATGTTATGTGGTTGCTGTACCTTTTTCTTTCTCCCATTCATCTTCGCTCTCTGACATAGATGACAGAATGAGTTCTGTGAAGTTTTTTTATGCCTCTTCCAGAATTTTGCTCATGATAACACTACGGCTTCGTGAATGTTGCGTGGAGAGACTAGAGAAACATTTTTTTTTAACTTTTGTCCTTTTCGTACAGAGGAGGTTCCTCTTCGTTGTCTATGATTCAGGTGTCCATAATGATATGCGTTCATGTGAGAAATCGACGCTAATTGAACACTTTGAGTGCCGGCTGCTAAATTTAAAGCCCTACTGAAAAATCCAGCCATTTTTACTATATTCGTACATTTTTTAAAACATTAGCATAAAAAATATATTTATATCGATGTGCATTTAAATAAGAATGGACTTTTGTCTTCTTTATGAATGAGTTGAATAACATTTATTGCTAATTTTTAAATATATAATTTAACAATGAAAACCTACTGTTTTTGAAAAATAAAATAGTTGCAACAAATGCTGTACCGCCGTAACATGTATAATAATTTTTTAATACGCTCAATTTGAACTATTTAAAGCACGGAAATCATAAAAAAGAATTGTTATTGAAAATAAATTATAAATCATGGATGACAAAAAGGGTCAATGCACCCTCAATGAATTGGCCCAAAGAATTTTCACACTAAGTGGCCTAAGATGAGGATGCCGGTAGCTACAGAGGACTTTTCGTTCTCAAGACATAAAGTGAACTCTTTTTCCATCGAGCAGTTGATTTTTGAAAAAAAACAGAACCCCTAAGCAGTAAACTGGAAAAGTACCACGGCCGAAATATTACGGCTTTACGCAAACAAAGCCAATTAAATGGAAAGACGTAATATTGCGTCCATGGCAATCCTCAGAAGGATTATTTTCATAATAATTTGGAGTAGAACCAACGGTAAAAGTATTGTGCGGTATTGAATGTTAACAGATTTATTTAATATTTGTTTCGTAAGTTCAAGCCTTCGATTTGTTTTTATTAACGAGAATGGAGGCTCTTTACATACCTCCGCTACTGTTGCATGAGCACCAATGTCGACGGAGGCAAGAGATGCACATACTTCGGCGGCAGATACGCGATATCAACAATCCCTTCGAGACGTGAGATTGGCGATGGATCACTGAGTTCACACCACGATTAATTCGTAGACGTTTAGATGGCTTGCCGGGGCATACTTTAGTACGTTAAGATAAACATTGATCATCTATTCCATCTCTTCCATGCATTATTGCTGCCGTTCAGTAACACGACCAACATGATTCGTTTTTCTGTTGACATTATAGAAATACTAAGACATGTAAACATCTCGTCCTCTAGCAGAAACTGTTGATAATCAACTCGTATTCGCGCCAGAAACATTTTCACCAGTATAAATCGTGAATAGTGGCATGTGCTTGCACAATCAGACAAATAAATATGCACGACGGCGCATTTAAAATTATCTACTGAAATGATGAGAACAGCTCAAACGCATACGAGAATGAACCATTATCAAATAATAAAATAACACTTGTTCTCATTCCGCGTAAGCATTTGCTCCATATTATTATTGCTAATTATTGCTATTGCTGAGAAAATTAGTGCTAATTGTGCAAGTACGAGCCTGCTACGTGATAACTGGCTTTGATACGCAGCACTTGGCAACATATAAAAGAGGTAATATATAGTAGCTACAGCTAGAAACTAATTAAGCAACCGTAACTTATCATTAATAGGTACTTTTAAAAGAAAAGACCTCACTCAAAATTGACTAAAGAAGTATTATTTACTTTGGGAGTGAATATTCCACGGCATTGTATATGTTTCTCTATGGTAACTGAAGTTGCAGTTGGCCGCTGAAGTAAGTTTGTATCGGAGATTCTGATTCGTTCCTCGCGTCCGCACAGCTACCAACATAAGAAACTGAAGTGATCGTTCGCAATCCGTCAAACATCTCACGACACAGGCTTACAGGATCGCTTGAACGTCTTTCACGGTGAGAGGCGTGAGAACTCCGCTGTGGTTCGAACCACGCGAAGCACAGGTATGACATTTACAGAATCGAGCTGCAGAGCAGTGGATCTATGATTCTTCGCCAAAAGTGCAGTGATATGAAAACCAATTCTTTTCCAGCGGTTATGGAAGACCCATCCCAAATGACGTCAATATATGGGCAAATGTCAACTTCCATTGAGATTAGGGAGAGCCAACTTTGAGAGCTAATGCCCCTTGGCCTACATTTATGAGGCAAAGGAAGGTAATGATCCACGATGGTAGTACTATTAAATCATAACAAAGTCGCAAAATTATTCTTTAATCACTGTTGAATATTGTTATTTGGTGTTTAAATTATAACTGTGGGATATCCCATTTAAACCACAGCGCGAAGATGAGATGGGTATCTGTGGGTAAACCCGACTTGGCTTATTGCTCTTGTTGTTCCCTCCACACATGACCCATCGGATTTTTGTAATAAATCTGAACCACCTCCGGAATGCTAACCCGTCCTCCTATGATGTTAAACCACCTCTCTTTCCACCAGAACCCCAAAAATCACTATGGTAGGATATTTTACTTTGCTTCGTGCTTTGTTTTGTCCACGGACTCCGTGTACGTGTATATATTGGCGGGAAAAAATTATTTGCATTCCCGAATGTTACTGTCTGACATCCCGCATATGAGTGGAAAAGGTTACATGCAGCGGCTGCCTCAGGGTTAGGATATAAAAGGGCAATGTCGTCTCCTCGCATGCGATCAGTATTAGAAATCCGAATAAAAAAACTTAGCTTGACCTCACCCTACCTTCACCAGACCACCTATCCGTGGTTACGAACTAGTAATCGTCAGACTTAGCGTGGTTAGTAATCAAAGGCAAGGAGTACTAGTCATGAAATTTTTCATCCTGTGTCATCATTATGAGTTGGATTTTGCGAAGGATCAGAGGAAAGTGAGAATGACGACTCCCTAAGGTTAGGATAGGTTTGAAAGATTTTTGATTAGAGAATCTCTTCCGGAGGTGAGTGCGATAAATGCAAAACCTATAGTCAAATATCCTTTGTGAAAGGAAAGACCATCATATAGAAGTGATGGTGCAGAGATATTTCTCTAGATTCTCTTCGAAAGAGAAAATACCCGAAATACCCCGAAATTTCGGGTCGTAATTGTAGGTTCTTGCCCTTTGTGTCCGGTAGCGAATAATCACACATAAATATTTAGTCTTCACCCTTACGTTTATATCCATTTAATGGCTTTAGAGAAGACAATAGTCGATAACTGACCAATAAGAGATTGGTGACCCACTTTGACGGGCTGGTCGCTGACGAGTGACAACTGAAGTGTGTACCATAGTGTCTCCACCGTGCAATTATACAAGAAAGGTGGAACTAGGATGTTTCCGACGAAAAGGAAGATTAGCCGTTTTCGAAAGTGAAAGGTACAATTCCCGAGGCATATAGACATAGCTATCTATTCTGAGACGTTACAAACAACATATTCATGCATATTTTTGGAAATGTAAAACTTACATTTCAGGGCCTGCGAAACAGTACTCATTGGCACACATTACATATTTGTATCTTTTACAATTCAACTTAACTTTTTAAATTTTTCCCTGCCGTGCTCATTAGGTCGAATTGGCTGATTCCGCTAATAGAGTTCGTTAATTTGAGGGAATATTTTATTTCAATTAAGTTTAAAACTTAGGCTGTTTGGCTGATTCCGTTAATAGAGTTCGTTTATTTGAGGGGAATATTTTATTTCCATTAAGTTTAAAACTTAGGCTGTAAAGTATCATGCTTGGATTTAAAACCAGTTTTAGGCATTATTTGCTGGTATTAGTTTCACTGCTGTAGTAATATTAACTTACCATTAAACTGAAGCTTTATTTTTTTCCATTTTTCGTGATAATGTCTGCATATTGCCGAAGTTACGTGTATTCAATGTTGGCCCCATATTTCCGTTCCATTGTAGCCAAGTCGAGCGCTCTGTTTATATTCACTTCGACAATGAGATCCTCGCAACCCCGTGTCGGAAACGAAAACGAGTGCGCATGCGCGTCCACCCTTTCGTGTTTTTTGGTTCTCGACGTCGCCACCAGGTTCCCTCCCCCAACTCTTCCGACTTTTATTTACGACCGAGAAAGATTCGCAGCAGCGTTACAGAACCGATCCGTCTGCTCCTCCCCATTCCACGCTTACAGCTCTCTCCCATCCTTCCGCACCCACAATGCCCTCTGCTTCTATGTCCTCACGTGCTCTAACACGCGCGCTTCCCTTTTCTTTCCAATTGCTTATCGTCTATTCCCTTCCCTCTCTCTCTCTTTCTTTTATTCTCTTATTCTTTTCGGCCATCCATTCTCTGTTTCCCTCTTTTTCTCAGCTTGTTTACCTCCCTGGACGGGAAATTCTATCTGTACCTACCTATCACATGCTTTTTTATTCCGTAACGATCGATCGTAAAAGATGTATTATTTCAGCGATGCGAGCGTGCGAGCAAGTTTCTTTCATGGTCGCATAAAAATAAAGGAAAGAGAGGTGAAAAAAAAGAGAAGGAAGGGAAAGACATTTCGCTACGCTTTTTGTTCAAGTAGTTGAAAGATGCAACGTTCACGGATTATTTTCGTTGAATTTCTACAAGGTTCATTGTTTAGTTTCGTTTCGGCGTGGCGCGGATGGCTTGCGGTTGATTAAACGAGGATAATGCGATCGTCACAATTGAAGAGTTTTGACGGAGGGGCAGTATGTTGAGTCTCCTGAATATTCGGTTTTGTTTTCGTAATTCTGGATGTTTTTTTCTTGTTCCCATGAAGCAGTCATCATTTTCGAATCGGTCGCAATTCAGTGTGTCGCATGATTTTCCCTTCGTGCTGAGAAGATCTGATGACATTGTTATCTCTACCAAACTCTCCAGGGCTCGAGTTTATTAAAAATTTCTCGTGACTTCTCCCGCACTGTTATTGCAATCGAAATGCATTGTCACAAAGTCGGGCGTGGTATCCTCATCGGCTCTAAAACGTAACCAATTCAGAGGAAAATTATGGCGTGCTAATCCCTCAGGTAATAATCCCTCTATACGCTTTCAGAGAAACTAGCGAGGTTCAAATGGGCTCAAATCACGCCAGGAGTTCGAATGGTTTGCTTGTTACGTGGTAGAATCTCTCCCTATTTCCGTGCTATTAGACCGCTAATAATGCCTTTAGCTGCTATACAGCCATAAACACTCGGCATGTTTTTTTTAATGAAAGTAAATAGTAAGGCATTTTATCATTACTGTTGATTACTCAAGCGATGACTGATCAATAAGGTTTTTGCATCCACCCAAAGACTTGGGATTATGTCCTCACTCATGTAAATAAATAAATACTTCATCCAATAAACAATTTTATATACATACTAGCTGACCCGGAAAACGTTGTTTTGCCATATAAATTATTTCTAGTGAATATTTTGGTAGTAAAATAAAAAATAACTCACCAATTGTGTTTGTGGGGATGTGGTATATGGCTGAAAGAGGAATGACGCGCTGCGAACGACGACGGCCTATATAAATAACAAAACACCAACATGCATTATTTTAATTCATTTTTTTATCATCTTAAAGAATAAATTTCAAATTAAATTTATGTCACATTAATTTTCTAATTACGAATCTCGAGCCAAAGAGATAATAAGCAGCATAAAAAATATTGACGGTCGTTAAGGGGGCATTAAACTAAAAACGCTAAAAAATAATTATTTTTATGAATTTTTAATTCAAATTTCACAGTAAATATCGCGGAAATCGAAATTCGAATGCTGGAATGAGAATGTGTACTTATTGTTCTTTCCAATAAAATATGTATCAACTATATGTGATCATTATCACTTATTAAAATATGCGAAAGAAAAAGGGCCTGCAAGCATTAATAACGAACTTTACATGTATTTCTTATGGAAATGATTCACAGTTAATTCCTCATGGGCCCTGCGGAAGAATAAAAAATAGTTAACAACGTATTCTCAGACCTACTGAGTATACACACAAAATTCCATAGGAATCGGTTTAGTCGTTTTGGAGGAATTTGGCAACAAAAACTGTGACACGAGAATTTTATATATTTGATAATTCGGAATATTTTGCATGTCTTTAAGGAAATGTGCAGCCATATTTGTTGCCATCGTCAATTCGAAATGTCCTGTACCAATAAGATATTTTTAGCTTGTAGGTATGAATGACCAATATTAAATCATTTGTGTTAACAATGAGATGAAAAATGGCATGTGTCTGTTCATTTCAATTCCTGTTATTGTATTTATTGCTGGTCTACTACCACGGAAATAATTGTCTTCACAGCCATCCGATAGTCATAATTTAATATACTGGAACAAATTGTATTTTGGCATATTATATCATGCAATGTTAATTTACGAGTATAATACTGCATTTTATCCATAAAATATTGCGGAGACCACATTTGCCACGGAACTGTCAGGGATCGCTTGGCGGTTGTGAAATAACTACTGTATTCATTTTCGTCGTAATAGGTGTCCAAGGAGCTGAGTAAATTTTGAGAATTGACTATAAATTTGTATCTAAGTCATCTTAAAGTTGAGTCACTAATTTTTGTGGTCGTTTTCAGCATGGCTTTTTCCACGAAAATAAAGTGCCTCCACATAATCTTTAAGCCAACAGTTTCCTAGTATCACGTCACGTATTGCCTCGTAGCGTCATTATTATCATCACTATTGAGGTCACCAAGGATAACACCAGTCCTCACTGCCGCGAGAGTTCAGAGAGATGTCTGCCTTAATGTAAATGAGTGCAGTGTCACAAATGGGTTTATTCTCTTGCCTATCGTTCCTTTTTATCACCGACCTTTGTCGTTCCTCGATACTAAAAAGCATCTGGAAACGGGGGGAACACATTTATAAACTTGCGCTAACGTTTTAAATTTATCTCCATAGAGGTTTCATGAAGAGTGTCCTCTCGAAATATTGATTGAAATGTTAACTGAGTGATTCAATATATTATACTAATGCACAATAACGTGAATGATTTTAGCGTGCAAAATCTTCTCTATTCAATTTTCCAGTTCAAATAAAACATTGATTTTTAAGTAATGAAATTTCTCTACTTGTCATTTTAACTTGTTAAATTATACTCTATTTAAAACCCTTTTTTAATTGTATCAAATATCATGCGATCATCCTCTTCTGATACAATTTCTAGTAATATTAGTAGTAATATTAGCGAATCCGACTTTTGCGGAGAAATTTCAGAGCACATATTTAAATTATTGTAAAATAAAATGGAATTTTGAATTAAAACTAACCAGGGATTTCCGGTTACGAGAGAAAAATTTATGTTTCAAATTGTAATCGTGATGTCTTTTTTATCTGGCCCATTCATAGTCAGGGATTTTGGCTTGAGTCGAGCCCGACTGGTGGCCACCCCTAAAGTAGGCATGTAAAAGAGTGAATTTCTACCAGTGCAAAGGGGAACAAGATGAAATAAGGAAAATGTGTGATCGTGTGATGGATCCAATCGGTTGACTACAATACCGGCGCACAGTGGTCCCAAATCGAAAAAAGCTGGCCAAAATTAATTACGCTATTGTTATTATGTCTATATTTGACCTAAAGGTCTATTCTTATTGTTTTTGACCCGCTTATTCTGAATTTATAACTATTTTTTATGTATTTACAATAATTTTATTGCTATTTCACATTTTGTTTAAACAATTAATGTTTTTAACATTGGAATTTGAGATTATACTGGTTATATAAATTTATATATTTAAAATAATTATAAGTATATTATTAGTATTATTGTACTAGATTAATTGTTTAAAAATTATAATATCTAATTCTAATTAAGTAGACAATTTTATAGTTCCTTGTAACGTGCCAATGGATTTGGAAGCAATTTTAAACGGGGTTCCTTATTTCACAAGTTTCAACGGAGGCATTATTAAAATCATTGAAATGTTATAAACAATATTTCATAACTCCTATAACTCAAGTTAAACGCCAAATTTATTGATAGCTTGCAATAAGCTCTTTACGCAGTGAGGCATCAATTTAACGAGCACATGATTTGGTACGAAAAATTAAATGAGTTTTTCCATTAATTTGGGCTTTTTTCATTATAAAAAAAAATAAGTTAACAGTTCTCCTTATCTTTCTCAGTCATTGTTACGAAAAAAATTTAAATACACTCATAATCACTATCCGACAAATCCTCATCACAGTCGTCATCCACTCAATTCTTCCAGGATTAATAAACTCTTTACCTCGACTGGTAATTGAAGTAATTTCCTTCTTTGAGCCTTAGAAATACTTGATATCATTGCATCTGAAGTTAGGAGTAATCTTTTAAACTGATCTTCATTCGTTCTATCCAGGAAAATTTCCTTGCATGGTGCTCCCTGAATCTTCTTATGTCCTTATTCCTTGCCTCCATTGCCTCCTCGGACAAGTGGACAATAGGAAGGGCAGCTTCTTTAGATGTCCGTCGGAGGAGCAAGTACTGATGTTTCGTGAAATTACCAGAAACGATCATGGAAAGGGCTTCTTCGTGGGAGATTTTACTTTGCCTCACATCCTTGGCTCTCCATTTTGATAACACTCGCCGCGTTCTTGAGAGAGTGGTTGTTGTCATCTCATTTATTATTTTCGCCACGAACTCATCACGTCTTCGATAACTCATGGATGCTCTACTGGCGATGTGCTAGCTTTAAGATCCTCCGTTTTCCTTCTCTAGGCCCTTTCACTGGACTTCTCAATTTTTTTTTGGTCGACCAATTTCAATAAACCTGATGAACCTTCAAAAGTAGCAATTTTGACGAACATATTGAATTAAGTACAAATAATATCACTCTAAATTCATCACAAATTCCACATTAAATACTTACTGGATGTAATGGGCTGACGTTTAAATAAAGGCGGAGGAAATTTCAACTTCTCATTTCGGCAATCAGCGAACTTTCTTCTAAAAAACCTGTCATTTGTTTTTCTTTCCTTCCACCGGCGAAGATAATTTGAGAGAAAAAACACTTCTCCGCAATTTTTTTAGGATAACTTTGAATTAACGTCCTCATCTAACTCTAACTTGTTGCTGCAGCAATCCAATAAGTATTGGTTTTTAAATGATACTTTTCTACTTTCAAGAAATTTTTCATGCATCTCAAGACGCGTGAAAATTTTCAGAGTTATCGAACTAAAACACTATGGGCACTCTTCTTCAACCCCACAAGTCTTCTTTAAAAAGTTCGAGGATACTCGACTTTTTCAAGACTCGATCTTCACGCTTGAGGAAACTAACTTTCACGTCTTTCGTTTGGCAAAATCTGACTAAAACTGAGTTTTGGCGGGAAATTTTCGGGCAAGCGATGTCTAGAAGTAATTTGGGGGTTCCACAGTGTGAGGTTCGCGATGCTATTATCTCCATTTTCTAGGAAATATCACATTTGAAGGGTGAAAAGGCTTACTCCGTTCATCCCCGGTGGCCAAAGTGCAATTCATAACAAGGGTACAAAGAGCGGTGGTTGTGTTTTCCCAATGGGCGCAATAAATAGCCTAGGCCTTTTCGGCAGTCGTTTGCCCTGCATGCGGTTGAGGAGGCCGCTATGGAGGCGACAGAGGGACAATGTGCCGCGTGAGGGCAAAAACTAATCCGTCTAACGGAAGGAAAGAATGCATTCAAGTTTTTGAGGATTACTATAAGCATAGCTGCGAACTTTCGTTCCATAAATATATCCTTCC
This sequence comes from Ischnura elegans, assembly GCF_921293095.1. NCBI lineage: Eukaryota > Metazoa > Arthropoda > Insecta > Odonata > Coenagrionidae > Ischnura > Ischnura elegans. The sequence goes on from NC_060250.1 coordinate 70,888,566, forward strand.
GCTCGAGTCCTTAAGCAATTTTTATGAGAGCATGGGCACGCGTAAATAAAAGGTAAGGTCAAGTGAAAACTATTAATGATAAAATGTTCTACGTGTGGCAAGAGATGTTTATTCATAGGGTAAATATTTTTTGTAGAAATAAAATATCCAACAATGTTGAATAACACCCATAAATACTGGATTTCCTCGAGCCCTACCACGCGCCAGCCAGGCCGCCGCGCCGCCCGCGTCAGCGCATTGCATCATTATAGTTAAATCAATGCTGAGGTCGGAGTAGCAACTAGTAGCTAAACTTTGTTCACTACTGCGTTGCATATACTTTTCCCTTTGTATTGGTGCAAAAGACACCGTGCATTCACGTGCCTTTCTAAACGATATTGTACATTTTATTTGAAAATTCGGGTAAAAAACACTAAAAGTTACAAAATATATATAAAATAGTAAACATAGTAAAATCCGAATAAAATTTATGTCCCACTATGTAATAATGTTTATATTTGTAGTTAAAAATGTTTTTTGACCAAATATATCGCGTAAAGGTTGTCCTGCATGACGCTGAACTCCATCAAAATCGACCGATTTCACGCAACTGTGATTTTTACGGTGAATGCTCCATGTTTGACGGATCACTGCAGCCGCTCTGATGAACAAAAATACTAACTTAGTAGTGTAATTTGTAGACCATATCCTGTAGAATCCAAATATAAGGTCCAAAAATTCCTTGAAAATTTTCGAAAAAACGACTTTTGGCCAGCTTTTTTCGATTTGGGACCACTGTGCGGCGTTTGAATTCATACCATTTTCTTGTGTTATCAATTTTACTTCAATTTACTTCACAGCTCATGCAGAAAGATGCAGAGCGTATATGCCCATGATAAAATAAGTACAACATATGGTAATTTCCACACTTTAACATACATAAAACTCCACTACCGGCCGTGGTTCTGGCACTGTATGTCATTTTCAAAAATAATATATACCATCGAATAATAAGGAGTGTTGAAACCATGGTCGGTGTGGAAAATATCATTAGCTGTTTATATTTTATAATGGATATATCGCATTTCCAGCAAGTCAATCCTGAAATTGAACTGAAAAATGACGATTTCAGAAGTATATATGTTTCAAGAAATCTTATCTACATTTATTTCAATTACTAACTTTTCCCCCCTTTTTAACTCCTTTTCCTATTGTCTTTGAGAAGTTGGATGTTACAAATTACCCTTGCATTTAATATTGCGTAGCTTCTTTGAGCGATCATTTTGTGAATCACCACACTTGTTCCGTTCCCCAAATTAAAATTCCGGTTTTAAATCTTATTAAAGCCTATTCTCTTCCAATACATCTATCATTTCTATTCTCTTCCTTCCCGTTTCCCGCTTAAGGAAAAAAACTTACCTCTGGTACGACTTTTGTAACCCCTTCTCTCGTAATACCAGCTGCATCCTCAAACCCTCAGTCTCATCCATATCTCAAATCGAAGTTTTCTTTATTCAAAATTCACTAGCTCATTTTAACTACGTGGTATTCCATTTTATGGTTTCTAGGATGAATATCTAAAAGTTAGTCATGAAAAAATCCGGGTCGCTCTATTTAAAAAAAAAGAAGCGGTAAAAGAAATAGATATTCATCCAAGAAAACTTTACTTTCTCCTTTCAACATGTTTAACATTGCATCCTCTTCTAAGGTTATCACCTAACTTATCCTAATTACATCGGCTTTTCAATCAGAAACGTTAGTCTCTATCATCTCGGGCTCAACTTTGGGGAAGTTCATTTTTTCGGTAATGAAATAAAAACCTTTGTCCTTTGTTGTATTTCACCAATTTATTTTTAGATACGACTAGTTTCGACGCAGCGGTGTCATCCTGAAGTATAAAAGAATCCAGTACCTTAGGATGACGCCGCTGCGTCGAAACTAGTCGTACCTAATTATAAAATGGTTGAATGCATCTATATATTTCATTTAATTAGTGACAACAATAATAATTTCAATTCTCCAATTTTAATCCATGAAAGTCTGGAATATTTGATGTGGGTGTGTGGAATTTAAAAATCAGTGAAATATTTTATTTCTAGTAAGTAGTAACCAGTAACAAGTACCGTTTCATTTACTAGATTAAGAAGAGTAAAATAATTGTAACCGTGGTTTTTTCTACATCCAGCCCATACATGGTCGAGGATTGTGGCTTCGAGCCCGACCGTGGGCCACCGATGTCGAGACACGTACTTAACGTGGATCTCTGCATTTATTTAGTGAGCCCACTGCGTGCGGACAGAGGCGAGGATCAGATAGGCCCTCGGCGCAACCAAGTGAGGGACAATGCATGCACCTCTTTGCCTGTACTCGGATTACTTAGGGGTCCCCAATGCGGTGGTACAGGAGTTAAATGGGGGAGTCGGAGCCTATTTATTAAATCCTGAATAAGTTGAACAAGCGCATGGCGTGTTCCGGCGTTATCTCCGCCGGGAGCAGAACTCCATCTCTTGTCCTCTTTTAAAAATAGAAGCGCAGCAGGTCGTGGGAGTAATGGTGTGTGCGATGATGGCTCAATCGTGGAGAGCAAGGCAAGAGGAGCAACCACCGCTAGCAGCCCTTATATTCTACCTCGTTTTCCTCCTCATGGGCTTTCTCTTCCGTTTCCATTCCATGTCTTCTCTCCACTCTGCTGCCTTTGCTGGAACACTTTCTTCCAATTTTCTCGTCTCATGTTGTCTTGCAACCTACGAGCTCGTTCATCCTTTCAGCGACCTCTTGTTGTAGATCCATAATACGTTTCGACGTGACCGTGCGATTCAGGACTAATGAATCTGCATGTTGCTGCTCGTGTAACGTTTGATATTATATTATAACGTTTTTATAAACTCGCTTTGTTGTTTTTTCATCTTGCCCGGGTCAAATATTGCAACTGAATTTTAACCTACTTTCCGATTAGTTATCAAGATGAAATTTTCGTGAGAGCTCAGAACCAGAATGCAATACAATATTTTAAAATTTTTATTATGATTTAAAATATATCTCGATTGTAATTCAGAATTTAAAGTTAAATATGGAGATTAGTTTAAAAATGGCCTCCAATGGCGGTGCGATAACTTAAAGGAACGAGAATAATAGTCATAACAACAAATTTGTTTATTTTGTATTATCCACTAAATACTGATGTTGATATTTAATTAAATCTATCATCGAATGGTGTAAGGGAGTTGTTGATGGAAGTACAGAGGGTTTTGTGTGAAACGAAGGAAAGGGGGAAGTTGCTTAAAGCAGTAAGACAAAAAAAGAATACTGTAATTTGAAGAAAATAAAGATGTTAATTGAAAGAAATCGTCTGACATTACATTCGTGAATTCTGTTTCAAATTCTATTCCTCACTTGTGATATCCCACATTTTAAGGATTGTAATTAGACTACCCAGACATACAGATCGTTCTTCGTACGTTTTATTCTTGAATCAATTTTTCCAGCAGTTTGGGTCCATTATCTTCCTTCCTTATGACTCCAGCTATAGCTTAAATTTGCCAATAGCCCACAAAAAATATATTTAGGTGCCTTTTTTGAAATTAATATTTATTTTTTACAGAATACACCAATGTTTCTGTGCATTTTGCCATTTTTAGACATACAACTCGAGCCTTCAGAGATTATTTGGATCTTAAACATTATTTTCAAGAAACTTAGCTGGTACCATTTTTTAATTTGATAGTGAAGTTACAATAAAAATGACATATCATGAAATTTTCATTAAAGTGACTCATTTTCGTTCCTCGGTTTACCCTCCTTGGTCCCATCACGTTCTTATCCGTGTTCGATATGTCCGCGCGAATAGTTTTTTTCGTGGGGTTTCCATGATGAGTTTGAGGCTACAAATATTGCCATGGACAGGTCGATGGTAGAGTCACGAAGGGAATGTATTCTGTTGAGTTTTTCAAGCAAGCGTACACTACGGAAGGTTTGGAGACTCACGAATCAGATTTTGCTTGTGCACGTAGTTTATTATTTTCTTTTATATTCGTTCGCCAATGATGTCTGTGTCATTCGTGTAAAATTTTATCGTGTCTGCATGTTTTTTCTTATTTTCCCCGTAGTGTATTGTGCTTTCCAGTTAAAACTTTCTCTTGTTAAAGCTCTATAAGTAATTATTTATGAAGCTGACTGGATTGCTCGAGAAACATTGTTTTTAGGCACAAAGTAACGCGGATAATAATATGGAAAACATGGTGAAATATTTGGCGCACCGTGAGAATCATTGCCAGAATATTTTTAATATTTAATGTGTAATATTCATCGGAAAAAAACGAAGGGTACTAACAACATTTTGAGGGTAGAAGATCATTTTCGGCTATTTTTCATCTCATTTACAGGGTAATAAAAACTATTTTTGGTTAGATTTTCAAAAAAACTTTTCCCATATTATCTTGCGTAAAAGAAATAAAGAACACGTCGTATTCTTCATAATCAACATGGTCATTGGTCAACATTCCTAAGATTGGGTTTACGCAATTCTCCTCTCAATTCTCCTATCAGATATTCCCTTTACTCTTAGGTATTTCCTCTCTTTCACATCCTTCTTTACCAGTTTCATGTATTTTATTCTAGGTCTTCCTTGTCCATCGAAATCCACTTTATATGCTCCAAAAAGTAAAATATTATACCACTCAGTGACTAAACTAGCAGGTTGGTGTAGATAGGTGAGGCTATAGCTCACCAAAAAGAGCCAATGGTGTATGAACTTCGCAAATTCAGTGTAGGGGGCAATTTCTTTTGCCTGAGCTACCTTGAATTTCTAGGATTTGGCTAGGAGTACTCGAGGGTTTCTTTCACGATTTGAACCCGGGACCCTTCGTTTGGCAACTAAGCACTCTACCATGCTCCCCACAAGTTAACATTCCAAAATGCATCTTTATGATATACTTTAATTTGTATGGCAAGGGACAAACTAATTGTAAGATTTTTTTATTTGACCCACGGATGCAGTTCCATCAAATTAATCATGAATCGATTCAGTTTATTATCTCTCCCAATAAATACATGAATATACGTGGCGTTTGAGGCGAATGGAAAAATGAAGGCATGTATATAATTCCTATCAAGGTACTTGAGGAGCCAAATGCCTCTTGGTATACCATCTTTTCATTATCTACCGTGATCCTTCAAGTATGCATAATTCGAATGAAATTTTTCGCATTGAGTTCCTTCGTGATTAGTGTACAAAAGAATAAGGTATCCGTGGGATCGCCTTTAGATGAATACCTTTAAACAAAATATGTACCCACCCTTAATTCCTTATCGTGCCAAATTTAAAGTGAAGATCAAACTTGGAGCGCATATTGTTGTCTGGTAAATTTATCTTGTGCTTTGGTCGTAATAATTGAGTGTAAAATTATGTTTATACTTTAATTTTGTCCGCGAAATCGTTTGAAAATTTTTTGCTGTTAAAATGGAAATAATTTCACATCTTTCCGATTGAATAAATGCTTTTTCAGAAGCGTGGCATATTGGTTTGACATCTTTTGAATAAAAGAAATCAATTTTCGAGGCTGATTTTAATTGCTGACCATCAATTTTGATCAATGTTTTAGCACGATACTAGCGTGCAATAGGTTTTAGAAAGCATATTTTGATAAAATTTCATAAAATTTGTTATAAATTAACAATTTGTTTTGTTGCTCAAAGTTGAAAAACTTGATTTTACACTCAAAAAATGGGTATTTTTTTAAAGAAATAAATAAGTATTGGAAATATTATCGAGGTGAAGATTTTCAAAGAGAACACTCCAGCGTAAAAATAAATTTTCTTTCATATACTTTTTGTGGCATTGAAATGGATTGTTTCGTTTAGACGATGTAGCTCCCCAAACTCGGATGTCGAGCTTTTCTATGCAGCCGTAGAAAAAAGTATACATTCTATATGTGCGAGGAGTCTCAGGGAAAAGAATAGAGCCCTACTCTGAATGCGTGAAACCCATTCCTGTGGCTTACTCGGAAGAGAGATTTACCTCCGCCGATCAAAAAACAACTCTCAGGTGGTATGTCTAAGCTAGTGAAATCCTAATATTTATGATTAAGAACCTATCTAAGTTAGCGTGATCGTATGTTAGCCTGCGAGCGTATTAATTAGGGGGTTAGGAGCCTTCGTGAATACTTTCATCGAGAATAATACTAGTTTACATCATCGTTGAAACGGAAAATACCATATTCATTAGATTGCTATGAAGTTTCCATGGATAAATAGCGTGTGCAATGACAGCTAGACAGGTTTATCTAGCGTCGCTAATACGTGTCCCGGGTAGGAAGTGAGGCCTGGAGGCCACTAGCGACCTCACACGAGGTCAAGGGGGAAACATGCACGACATGCGGCTGGCGTTAATGGGTGGTTGCCTCAATCACACCGGATGGGAGCGGAATTTCATCGCGTGATTATCCTTTTGCACCGTGCGATGCTTCGTGGCCGGGATTTCTCTGCAATAAATACCTCCTGCTATCTCCCTCTCCTCCTGCTAGTCCTCTAGCTGCAGTGTCCTTCATTACCTCAGGTTTTAGAGTTGGGGGGCCATTTTTTCAGTTTCTATTAAGGTCATAAACCCTCGTTGAATTAATATTAACTTAACGAGATGTAAATATCAAAATTATCCTTCTCTTAATGAAATTTGGGGTATCAGGTATGAAGTTGATCGAAATTGATAAGAAAATTAAATATTTTATGAATTACGGCTCAAAAAAAGTTAAGGACCTGGACCTTTTCATTTGATTAGTTTAATTTTAAGATGAAATATTTGGCATAATACTCCTTTAGTTGAATTAAGTAGTGTAAAATCATTGCATTGTAATAGCAATTTATGATTTTATCAATAATTATTATACTTCAACGTCTTTTAGCTGATATTTACTTAGGTCTACTTGTATTTGACTGTGGATTAATTTAATTATCGTTACTATTTGCTTATTTTCGGGCAATGGGCAACCCCCCTCTGAATAAGTCATAGAATACGGTGATATACGTTATCTAGATTAACCCACAAAGCATCTTAGTAAAAGGAAAACCCATCGCTATTGCATCAAAGTCAATCATGTTTTAGTTATAATGTGTTTCTTTGTGCCATTAAAGGATTATATATTACGTTCAGGTAGGGAATGCTTGTAGATTTAAATCCTCACGATGTAAATTTTAACATGCACGAGCTTCATTACTAACCAACTGTAAATGCTTCAAGGGAAGTTTTGTATCCGCTTACTATGAATTTATGAAATTACCGATCTGAATGATTTCTTCCTTCGGTTATCAAAAATTTAGTCCAGTATAACAATTAAGGATATCTTTTATCATAATCAAGGTAGAATTCCAATTCAATAAGTTAACGTGCAATGTAAGCATTCAACTGGAAAAATGTTTAGAGGTTATTCTTGTAGAGTCATGTTACTGTCATCATATTATAAATTTTTCTGTTAGAATTAAAAAAACCTGGATACCTTACCTGAAACGTGGATACAGCGCACAGTTTACGCTGAACGCTAGTGCCTATATTTTTATAGAATAATTTTCAAAATTATAATTGATATTCTAAACATAAACCATGAATATCTATGTGATGAAAATATTTTAATGCTATTTATTATGTTGGAATCATGAAGGCGTTTTGTGGGCCGCGGATTACTGACCCTTATTTTAAAACTCAAGGTTTTCTGGCACATAATGAATGCCAGGCCTAAATAATGCCAAAGTTGATTGCGTAGGTAAATAATACGTGCTTAGTCCCCAATCAACATATTATGATGGTATCATCAGGCGATAACTGTGTCTTTCTAGAGATCTTTCTGCGGTGATACCAGATTTTGAAAGGAAATTTCTTGGCTTGTTACAATTAACTGCATGCTCCGTCTTTCGACTGTTTTACGACACCTAAGAAGCTTATCTTGTAGATGATTATTTTGTAAGTTCTCCAGTGCCTAAACTCCCTTGAGTTACTTCCCAAAGTGACTGCTGAGCAAATAAGTTTTCGTTCCTTCGTTGGCGACGGAGCGACAACTTCACTTGTTTAACAGGTGGTAGCATCTTCGAGTCCTTCGTTATTGGATTACTCGCCGCCTGAGTTGAAATTAAATCCAATTTCTGATTAAGTGGTGGTTAATGGGTTTTCTTGCAAGTAAGGCTGAGGAATCTTCAATTTCTGTTCATGGCCCCTTCGGATTGAAGGAAGAATTCCTAGGAGTGCTCAAAGCTGATTTTTTTCTCATTGCGTTCATTGTCTTTTCACTATCTTTACAAGTATGGAAACAATAGGAATGCATTTACTACTATTGAAAACTGTGGTGCATTTCAGAAGCAGTTACAAAGTTTAATTCACATACCCAAACCGTGTTTGATATAACCTGCATTAGTGATATGAAATACGGAGTCTGAGGAAAGACTTCAGCAGATATAAGTGATGTTAGACCGGGTTTTTATTTTGTAAAATAATTTTTCTTTCGGAATATAAAATTTCCCTACTCCAGCCGAAGTTATTGCCAAGTATTTCTCTTTTGACTGTTCAATTCAATGTCTCGGGGAAGGCAAAATTTAAAACTCTCCTCATTTTTTATCTTATTTATGTATTTTCATTTATGTATAATGTCTTCCGTCCAAATTTCCGGGTATCAAGGTGGGACACACCTATTGGTGATGAGAACTCTTTCCTGTGACATGTTGGCTTTTCTTTGATTGTACAACCTTGACACTCTGAATGAAATCTGGATAATTCGAATGAAAGATGCGGTGAAGCAGAGGAAATATGTTTAAATTTAAAATCTTTTGTTAGATAAAATGAACGATAATCTTAGGCATTACGCTATGGTACTCATCTACTTATTTTTTCAGTCCTATTTTTTTGATGAATCTAATATGTTGCCCCCAAGCTTTCCACAATATGTCGGGCCACAAAACCTTTATTTTGTGCACAATCTTGATAGAATCGATGTAAAGCTGTGTATCATCAATAGTAGGTACATTGAATTTAGGTAAGCGATGAGTATTTATGAGTATATATTTTTATGTTAATGCATTTTATGAATTTGACAAATTCCGGGTAGATAGTACCGTATTACCGTGTGAGTAACGAGGAAGTGCTAAGAAGAGTGGGAGAAAAGAGAATCCTCCTTAAAACCTTTAGCAGAAGACGGGACAACTTAGTTGGCCATATTTTGAGGCATAATGGCCTGATGAAGACAATCGTTAAAGGATAGTTGGAAGGGCAAGGGACGGCCCCGAATGAGTAACAGAGGACAGGTTATAAAGGATGTCTAATAGAAGAAATACGTCGCAATGAAAAGATTAGCGGATAGGAGAAAGGAATGGAGAGCTGCGTCAAACCAATCTTAGAATTGTTGACTAATGATGATGGATAATGAATACCGTATTAGTTTTATTTGATTCAGTATATCATTTTTGAGTGCCCATAGCAACCCGGGAATTGTATGTCGATTGTAGAATCACTGTAGGTACATGTTTATCGTGGGAGCTTAAGTTAGGAAAGCAGATGTAGGGTGGGAGACGGATAGGAGATCATATTCTTGGTGCTTGTCGGTCAAGTGGCTGCTCCTTTCCTAGACTCCGCTTAAGTCGACATCAAGTTCCCATTTGTGGCCTGGTGCCTCTCTGTCGCCGCGCCTCGGTGGAACTGCTAAGTCTTGACTGCTAAGCGCCGCGCCGGCGTCTGCGGCTAAACATAGCAAGTATTAATGTCAGTTGGGAATTAAGCTTTATTGCATTTCAGTCTCATCAAATCAAATTGAAACACGTTTGGACATATTCTGTTGCACCTACTGAGGCAGCTAAGAGGTGCATCATAATTTTTATATATAACATCAAATTAAGCGGCAATATTTTAATGCAGATAAATGGTGTACATGACGATTATCACTGCATTATAAAATGCACCTGAATTTAACATGCATTAATATTACTGTTTCAAATATTTAGACAAATACTAGGTGACCCGGCGACCTTCGTACCGCCTTACATTCAATGAACTTACAGTTTAGCTACGCCATTTAAAAATCAAGAGCGGCTGAATCATTTTTAATCATATTTGATTTATAATAATAAAATAAGGATACAAATTCAATAAAACTACGTAAATGAGTATCAAAATTTATAGTCAGAAAGAAATTTTCTTTTTTGAATCTACATAGGGTGGATCGGAGCACGTTTACGCGGATTTCTTCAATGAATTTTTGTCAAGCACCTTCTGATAAACAACAGTTTTTGTTTTGTTATCAGGCGCAAGATAAAGCGTATGGAAATAGATAAATATAGTGAAGCGAAGCAGTGACGCTGCGAGAGGGGTTTTTGGGGGAAAAACAACCCCCACCCCCCCACAAGAGCTCAGAGAATATTTTTATCAAACATTTTGTTATTAATATTTGGGGGACGGATGAGTCACAAACGTGACATATTTAACTATTCATACAACCGCAAAATCCACCATTTGAACAATTTATCTTAAAAAATGTGTGGGAGAGGGCCCTCATACCTCTCGCTTACCTTGGCGGGTTTTCTATACCCTACAGACCCGCCAATATAAGCTGCGCCTAAAACCCCCCTATCCTTAATTCCTAGCTGAGCCGGGCTTGAAGCGAAGGCAGAAATACAGCGAGTAGTTTACCGACTTGTAAACATGCCACATATAATTGACCATGAGAAAATCATGGGTTTTCATTAGCACAAAGGAACGAACATCACAAAAACTGAAAGACTGACCATGCGATTTGTTAATCGTTATCACGAATGCAACACGAATTGGAAATTGATTTCGTTTAAGCTCAAAAGGGCATAAAAGTTGGGATCATGGAATCTTCGGAATGAGAACTTCCTTATCTTTGAATTTTCCTTTGAGTATAGTCGCGTGAATCATATTCATTATCAGTTTTTTAAATCACCAAACTGCTGGATTCCTCGACTGGAACACGGACATTACCGATTGTCAACAATTGCTTGGAGATTTGTTTACAAACACGGTAGTGAAGTGTCAACTCGAGCTGGGCTTACTTAGCTCGAATTAAATTTTTTTAATAAAATTTCAATATTTTGAATATATTGAGTAATTAAAATGTTATATTGTTACAAAGTTCAGTTATTAAATTGGTTAAAACAAAACAAAAAATTTAATTTGTAGTTTTGACCGACTCATCAATTGCTGTTGCGTTACTAACTCCTAAAAACATATCACTGAGAAAGAGATGATTTTTTTGTGAAATTACCCTATTTTTAATACCCTATATGTTATCCGGGTCTCAGACGAATCCAGAGAACCTAATATCATAAAAATCGGTGCAGCCGTTCTCGAGTTATAAGTGTTCTAACTAACAAGATTTTCGACTTTCTTTTATACATATAGATTTGTCAAAATGTGAATGTGTCAAATGTATTACCACGCTGTCCTGATTTTCTTCAATGCCATGCTAGCGATTTGGTATATTACGGCTAATGCCAACTATGGATGGTAATTCTGTCAAAAATAAGAATAATTTTTAGTTTCATGTGTTTCACGTTTCAGCTGTTAATTTTTAAATATAATTGAGAAGAGCTGGGAAGTATGAGCGAGTGTAAATGAACTTCACTTGATTTTCAAATTTTATCTTACAAAGTGTTAAAAACATGAAAATTCCTGGCTTTATCGTTTATTGCATTTAACGTCATCGCTGTAAACGGTATGGATTCAATTAATGATTTTCCGTCTTACTTATTCTACTTTGAAATATTTATCCTAACTACATTTTCATTTAACAACTCAAAAGCGTTATAGGGTTGTGAAGTCGTGCAACTATTTTCGCTTGCTGTCGATGAAAGCGCTTAGTCTGACATTTCCCCTCGTAATTGTTGCTGAGAAAAATTCGGAAGATATATTGGAAAAGAATTAAATTCGAAACTCCACCTACCAGAGAAGCATTGGCTACATCTCTTATATAACTTATCCGCCAAAGACAAATTTTGGCTTGATTCTCGCATAGACGGATGGGCAGAATTCCTTATGGATATGATGGATATTATCTTAATTCCCTTATGGATAATATGGCTATGGTTACTGTTTTTATTATATGCTCCATAATCTCTAGGCACTTGATTTTCTCCGTAAGGAGTTTTGGATTTATTTTACGAATATCGTCCTGCTAACGTCACACTTTCTATGTTACCGTAGAGAGGTAAAGAGTATTTATTTAGGGCTTGAAAATAATTCCGCCAAATTTTTGTATATTTTGGAATGGCTCGAATATCCAAGGTTCAAGTAAAATGGGATACTTCTCTGGATCATGCCCTGAGAGAATGAGAATTTCCCCCTAAACCCTGATCTTTAATAAATTTACCATACATTTTGCAGAAAATTTTAATGACACCTTTAAAATATCTTTAGGTTTTCCTTTTTTTTTTTTTAAAGGAGTGAAAGCGTCACAGAGCTTAACTTCTGGTTTAGTTAGACTAACATCGGTTGTATTATGCTGTTGTGTAAATGTGTAAATTTCATAATAGATTTTGCAGGAAATTTTAATGATACCTTGAAAATATTTTTAGGCTCAGCTATTATTTTTTTGCAAAGAAATAAAAGTCTCACAGAGCTCCTCTACTGCTGGGTTAGTTCTGCTAATATCGGTTGTGTTATGCTGCTGTGTAAAAATTTGTTAAACAGCGTAACTGTGTGAAACAGCGGGCCAAAAAACTCACACTTTTTTATAAAATAACAGCAGGATAAAAAACACATCGTCAAAAGCCACTATCTTTTGATGACTAAGGATAACCTCACTGGACCCATCCCTTCGCGCAACCCTCGTTATATCCTCTGGCCTCCTGCACCCGTCTATCCGCTTTAAAAAACCCTTCTCCGTTCATCGCCAGCATTCTCCGAGTCTCTCCTCGCTCGCTTCGCATATTATGGCACCGCTTGGAAGAGCTTTCGTTTTATCCCTTCGAATCAATAATAGATTTTATGACCGGTGCTCGGACTCTCAATCTCAGTCATTTTCCTAGATTACAGTGCCGTGCACCCACCTATCCGTCGCTCCCGTTGCCAGAAGAAGATTCTTAAAAGGTATTTAAAAGGTTCTATCACAGATCTTCGATAAGGAGCTAATTTGAATATAAAGTATGAGTACACGGGCGTACTCAGCGAGGGGGGGAGGGGGAAGCTGCCCCCACCCTAGAAGCAAAACTTGCAAAAGTCTTTAAGCAAAATCAGTACTGAATTGAAACGGAAGTGTTCAACAAATTTTCTTTAAACAAACGGAAAATGATATGCATTAGTATAAGATATGTAACTAAAATAAAACTATTTTTTCAATGAAATAATCTCATAAACAAATAAAGCGCTGTTATAATTATCTTAAAATGATAGTTTCATTACCTTTTCCATGCTAAAATGTCACATTTTAATGTGTCTTATAAAAATTGCAATTTGAGGGAACGAAAAGAGAAGTGGACAAATAATTCCATTAATGTTACTAGCCTGACTGAAAGTTGTGCTGAACTACTGCGCATTACTTACAACCCTTCTCCTGTAAACCTTAAGGCTGCACTAAGGTTTGAGTACAGGGCACTATTCACCAGTAAACGCTAAACGGACTTTAAAACACCGGGAATAAGAGATTCACACAGTTTTATTTTTATGAAAAATAAGCTAATCATTGTAAGTTGGTATTATATAAATTATGTCACAACTACAATTAAAATTCGTAAAAATATTTTGTATCCGTTGGGTATCCCTCGAGTGTAGGTTTTTGTCTGTCAATAGTTGCGTTAGTTATCAAATTGGAGTCGTCTTCTTTCTTCCTATTCGGCATAAAGACGACAGAACGAAAACTGGCGAAACTGTTGTCAGCAAAAAAACCATAAGTCTAATGGAGAATAGAGATTATCAATCAATTACTCCGCAGAAATCTGAGAAGCAGTAATTTTTTTGATGGAGACAAAACGAAGTGTAATGGAGCAATGCTTGTATCCCTTCGGAAAACAAAATAAATTGCCTAACATCGTAACTATTTGTGCTGAACAAAAGAAAAAATATAGATATCCTTCTGACAGTCAAAATTAATTTGAAAAAAAAAAAACCGTTCATAATTGTTCGCATGCTATCTCCGTTGGCATGCACGAGAGGTTTACGTTTGGGAATCACTTCCGCAAAGCAAACAGTGAGAGGTAAATTTGGCGCGTGCATAGAATGAAGGGCTACTTGCAGTAGAATGGTTATTTCTGGACTTTTCAATTTTCTTGTGTTTTCCCATTATGTAGTGATTGTTGAATTGGGAATTCACATTGAAACAAAGCTCTTCCGCGTGGAACGCGAGAGAATCATGCTCACAAATTGGTCCGCAACGCAAGTAAGGGAAAATTCAAGCCAACGATGACGCAAGAAACAACGCACCCAGCAACCTGTGATATTAGTATTCCTCTTCATGCAAATTTTAGTTTTTTATTCCAAAAGAAGCTTCTTTCTGTCAGATAACAGTGAAAAGTTGGAGAGATAGGGAAGAAATCGAAGCAGATGCAAACACATATAACTAGAATTACCCAAAAGGAGCTCAGCTGTTTTTGCCTAAATGTTAGAAAACGAGAGGCATGCAATGAAAACTGATTACCATATCGTCTGGCTCACCTCATTCTTAGTTTTGTCTCATACTGCAAAGTGGGTGTTCAGAAAAAAATTAATGTAGCCCTGCTAATGAAAATGTAACCAAGAAATTCGTAATTACTTCTTCAAACAGAGTTCTTCAAAGTAATAGCATGTTTTCATCAGGGCAGGAATGAGGCGTATTCGAGGAGCATGTTTTTAAGTTTCAGTTTTTTTATAATCTATCCACCCTCTACCTGCTCTCAGCATAATATTCAATTTTTCATTTAAATATCATAGCTTTGTCTTTTCATCGCTATCATTTCCTCAAAACCTGAAATTTATGTAGATTAGACTAAAAATAGCCTTTTGAAAACTTCAGATAATTTAAAGTCACATATTACAGTAAAGTTTCGGTTATTTTTCGAATTACTCTACATGCCATAAGCTTTAATCTGGAGTTGCAGTTTGCCATCGCTCGGGTAGCAGGTTTAGCTAAACTCCCGTTACTTAAGTGCCTTGATTTTACTAACGTACAAAATTATAGCGTTATCTCACGCATTTAAAATATCCTTATTTATCCAATGAATTTTCTGCGAAAGGAAAGTGATACTCCCGGAGTACTTGCTGAAGATCACTGGTCATAACTTCTTACCATCACATTGGAATGTCCCAGGATTTCCGCTACCACCGGGATAACATGGAGATAAGATGCTTCAATTGGAATTTATTATTTGGAAAAAGTTGTCTAGACCATTTTCAAGTTTCAGCCGATGATAAATTTAAAAAAATAAATGATATGGCCCATTGAGGCTTTCGCTTATCAAAAAGTTGGCTTCCGCCTCGTGACAGGGCAGTGTTTTTTTAGACTTAATGGTTTGGTGGAGGGAGTATGTTGCTATGTATCCTCAATAATATGGAGACTTGTATGAGGATGTCAACATGAAAGTGCCTTAGATATGTTTATTGCTGGATTCTCAGCGTGCATCGCCGACCCAAGGTTTCACAATCCTTTTTTGAAACCACCTGCACACGAAGAAGGACGGATTTATTGATGCTGCTAGTATCCATTATTAGAAGATTTTCTCTATCATTTAAAAAATTGATATTGACCCATGAAGTCATTATTGTGTCCAAAGTAACTATCGCAATTCTATGTGGCTACTACAATGATATGTTGGTACATTTTCTGTTATAGCCAAATTGCATCGACAATCTGGAAATCTAGTCTCTTTTACGGTAGCTCCTTGATGAGTGTTTTCATTGATAAAAAAACACGAATGTCATAATCCATTTACTACACCACTTGCCTGCTCAGGTTATCTCAGAATTAAGTGTTATTGTATTCCTCTGCACAGCCCATTCACTGTTTCTGAAAATGTTTCGTGTTGAGTGCGTTATATATTCCTCCTCTTTTACATCTAAGTATCCACCCTGATGGTTCACAGAAATAATTATGAGGCAAAGTCGATATTTGAAAAGAATATGTCAGAAGATGCTACTTGATAAACCGAGTTGCTGCTGACAATTAACAACGGAAGCTCTCGATATAACCTCTGTGATCTTTTATTTGGTTTGGTCTATGGTTTATCGGATAGTCTTTTAATGAACAATATCGTGGAGTGGATTAGAATTATGTCTAGCTGGAACTTACCAGGGAGGCCTTGAGCCAAGTTTCCTATAATTTGCCATCTGTTGTTCATTTTAAAAAATTCAGTGAAAATTATTCTTTTTAAATCTTCAAATCAATATATTTGAACTTATGCTCACTGAGCATTGCTCAGTGTAGGTCACTTACGCCTGATTTTTATGTACTGAGATTGAAGAAACAGTGGGACGTTACATTAAAAATGGCCATATTGGTATTTAGTAATTAAGCATAACCTCGAGTCTAGTGCGTATTATTAACCACATACATTGGTAGTTTGAAAAATCTAAAATATTTTCTCTGAAAATGAATAGGGGGAAATTACTAATATGCATAACCTAGAGACTAGTGCGTATTTTAAACCGCATAAACAGGCTGTAAGCCGCATAGTTTGAAAAATCTCAAATATTTATCTGAAAATGAGTTGGGGGAAAAGTTTGGAGAAGGCATATCAGA
This sequence comes from Ischnura elegans, assembly GCF_921293095.1. Lineage (NCBI taxonomy): Eukaryota > Metazoa > Arthropoda > Insecta > Odonata > Coenagrionidae > Ischnura > Ischnura elegans. Next base: position 70,905,239 of record NC_060250.1, read on the forward strand.
ACTTCTCTAGGAAAACCTCGCTGATAAACAAAAGTAATGGCTAAAACTGCTTTGGTAGCGTAAAGACGACGCGTACTTTTATGAATTTTTGTGCAGGTAAGCAAAGGCCCTCTTGTTCCAATCCTATCGCCGCTGTTATTGGCTCCCATATCCAATTTCCAAAAGTTGCGGCACCCGTCCAGTTCGTGGAGATCGAGTTGGGTTTGAGGAGAATATGGAAATCAGTTTTCACGCAAAGGTCATTTCTTTCATGCCTTCCCGCTGGAGCATGAGACTGCAGGTGAATAACTCAGCTCTCTTCCTTACCGAGGTGCTCATAAATGGAATTGAACAAGTTTCTTGAGTGCAATTAATAGTTGAACCTATTCAGGTACATACTTTAAGTGAATCATTACAAATATAAATGTCAAGAACGCTCCATATACATGAATGTCATTGATAATTTCTTTAGCAATGTCGGTAATGGTTTCACTTGGAGTTTTCTACAGTTGTTGGAAAAGCTGAGGTAAGGGATGAAATCATTGAATTGCTCTTCGAGTGCAGTGCAACTAGCCACTCAGATCATAAAATACGTGATATCGGTGCTCTTTCATTAATTTTTACATTACGAATGACGAATAAGAAAATATTTTTCGGAATGTAAACTCTAAGGTTTATTTATTAAGCCTTCTTAACGGTATATTTAGCTCTATACAGAACACATAAGGGCGCTAACGTTTTTTTTTAAACATTTTTCTTGCAGTCTGCTGTTTTCATTTTTTCATTTTCATCATTCGATATTTTTTCTCAGTTCGCTCTTCGCTCTTGATTGGATAGCTAAGTTCATTTGGCCCTTTTCCGCCTATCGCCACAATATTACTCCGACGCATTTCTCTTTTATGTTTCTATCTTTCGCCTTTTTTCTGTAGACCTTTCCATCTTCCCGAAATAGCATACTTCAGAGGCTTCCCCTACGCCTACCTGATATACTCTATTCATTACGTACCTGCGCACAGAAGGTCTCAGTTGTTAATTAGTTAATTGACGCCAATATTTTTTCTAGCAGCTGAGTTATTTTTAAGGATGCTCGCAAAGTCGCTCCCAAAGATGAGAAACTTCATCATTAAAAACTGCGATTGCTGAAATTTTGTCTAGTATACCCGTCGGAAAAAAATCCATTTTTCGCTGAACACTGTTTGCTGCGTAATTCTTTTACCTTATTTCTAATTCGCACAGTGTAATGTCTGAAATTTCGTAACTTGTGCGCTCATGTATCTAAGTGGATTATAAACCATGTTTTCAAAATTGCAAATATAATCCTGAAAATTCTTTGAGTTACATGACTACTCGCGACTGATCTTCAGACTAGGTTTTTCAACCCTCCCGTGTAAAAATAGCATAATTTTCCTAGTCGCTTTATGGCTTAAGAAAATGCTTTTCTAATGCTGATTAAACTTTTTAGCTCTATAGAGTATTCAGTTATTCACATTTAGAGAGAATTAAGGCTTAGCAATCCTTTTTCATTCTAAATCACCTCAATGTGAAAAATGTTTTGGTTTTTTTAATAAAGCAGTTGCTCTTCTGAACTTAACTTCGTGTTTGTTTAAGCTTACCATTTCTACCGTAATGATATGCTCATTAAGGACATGCTCTATAAGGACATTATATATATTAATAAAAACAACATCAGACTTAAAGCCCTGAGGATGGACAAATATAATGTCCGAAACGTAGGCAAAGTTTGAAAAAAATTAATAATATTTACATTTGACCCACATCTCGTGATATAAAAAAATATATATATATAATAAGGGGTCGTGAAGTATAAAGTTTGAAATATTTTTACTATCATTTCTGATTCTCATTCATTTACTTATGCTGATTGATTTGACTGGCGGATATTTGAGATTATTCATTTAGTTCTATGGTTAGAAAATTATAAACTCAATTGAAATTGGATCCTTGTCAGGCTCTTGCTCTGTGTTTTGCATAATAATGTTATAATTATGGGACGGTTTGTTTGGATAAAAATATAAATCAATTTTGAGTAAAAATATTAGATATTCCATTTTATGTATATAGATTGCACTTGACACACGTCGATGCACAAAAGTTCAGCGAAGAACGAAATGGAGTTAATGCCTTGGGATTACCGTTTTTAATGGCCTTGTTTTAAAAACAAATTACTCCAAATATTTTCACTTAAAGTGTATCTTGATCTACAGCCTGTTTTTATCAACAGCAGACACCATTAGGCAAAACCATAACCTTAGTTAATTTGTTGGACAAAAGCTACGTGAAATTATAGAAAAATTTTAAGCGAAAATCGTGTAAATAGCCTATATCTCTAATTAACCATGAATTTTCAGGAATTAGAGCCTGAAAGTATCCAATGCTGTAATTACCCTTAAAACGACGTTTTTTAATATTTAATCGTTTTGCGGACAAAGGTAAAGGCAGGCAAAGCATTTGAAGTCATGAGTTTTCCGGAACTTCGGGCAACAAGGCTAACTCGGGGCGAATCGGAACACTTGGCTCAAAGATTCTGCGTTTAAAAATGGTGCGTTTTTGACCTAAAAATCAACAGAGCTGGCATATACTGGCATAAGCTGCTCCAGAATTATAATTTCGTTACACATTTTTTCTCCACCCTGTATACTTCATGTATATACCCTGTTAAATATTTTGTTATACTTTGTCAAATATTATGTCGGATTATTTGATTTCGATTAATCATTGAAATATTCATGCTATATGTACTATTTTTTGACTCTAATATAATAATAATCATGTATGTTCTGTAGGGACACACTTGTCCCGTAGTAATAAATTGAATTCAATTTATTTCTATTTTCTATAATATCTAAAAATATAGGAGTAATATTGTTTGGCGCAGGAAAATGTGGTAGAGTAATTGATGCTGGGGGATAAGGCTTGGAGATAAAGAGCCTTGAAGAGATGATTCTCGCCCTTGATCTGAGGGAGGGAAAGTTTGGGGAGGGGGCGAGGCGGGTTTGGCATTCGACGGTGCCGGAACTCCCGAGAGGTCCTCGGGGAAGATCGCCGGGGCCAGATCGCTGATCAACGATAAAACTGCGCCATACTCTCTCTCTCTCCGACCAGCCGCATCCAGCCCACCAGATTCCCAATCGAACGCTTTTCCGCTTACAGACTAAACTCACATACAAACGCATTTTCATGATAGCAATTCATATACTTGAGCACATATCCCGAATTTATTAAATATTTATATGAAACCGTTTTGATGTAGCACTACTTTGTACTGAGGTATTTTAATTATCACGTCAAAATATTGCCGTAACTTAACGGTATGGATGGAGCCAGTACTGAGCGGAGAGGGCATGTTAAAAATAATAGTAGAGGGGGAGATTTTGGGTGAACGAGTGTGAGGAAGGGAAAGTATTTTTAATAAAATAGGAATTTTTGATAGAATGCAAGGGAATAGGCCTTATTGTGAATTGAAGACATACATGAAGGGAATGGAGACTAGAGAGTACCTCCTAAACACTTCATACAAACCTTCCTTAATCGGTGGCATAATTTAATTGTAATCTTGCATTACAATTTGAAAATATATGTGTTGTCTAAACAATATCTCCGTCGCACCACAAAAAAACCGTTTTCTCTCTGTTGCTCACGTAATTAGCCGCGATCACCCCATGCTGACCAGTATTTTGATATTTAAAATGCGTATATTTTTAGAACTACTCACCTTATAAAATATGAGCATAAAAATATCTCAGAAAAATTATTAGTATATATTTGCAACTATAAAATTCTGCCAATTGGAAATGTGGGCCACATTAGCAAGGCCATTTGGACGTACGCTTTGTAGGATTGAAAGCGCTGAAAATACTTGAAAGTGTTGAAACTTCCGTTAGAATATTTCATGGTATGAAATATATCTAAGGAGGCCAGGTATTATGTAAAATTTCATAAGCAATTATAAATGACATACTGTTCTTTGTCCCGCTCTTTACTATTTGTGCCTATTTTTTAACAAATAACATTTACTTGATGCGTTTAGTGATGGAAAAATCAATTTGACTGAAGTCGAAAATCGAGTTTTAAATGCCGAAGATCAAGAAAATTGAGATCATACCTTGATATTCGAGTTTCGATCAAAAGTCGATTTTTCGACTTCGATCTTAAGCGTTTCTTTTGTCAGCGGCGTCACTACAGGCCTACGATAATGTCATTCATCCCTTGGGTGACTTTTTTCTAAGGCAGGTAGCATTGGAAAGCACGCATTCGGTCATCAAGAAAGCAACCAGTTGATATTATTAAAATAATTTAGTGAAACTGAATGGTTCCAAACGATCACCCTAAATTTTTAATGTGAGTGCATTTACAAAATTTAACTACCAATAATCACGCATGCATTCTTAGCATATATTTGGGATTTTTTTACATCTTAATTATTTGTTTTTAGTCTTTTTCGAATGTTTTATGAGCATGTTTTTGTATGAACCTTATTTAAAGATGGGAACCGTAGTTTTCTTCCGATTATTCAATATTTCGGTTCAAATGTCGATTTTTGTTGAAAAGTCGAGCTTTTCATTTCGATGAAAATCGATTTTAACTGCCATTTTTCCATCACTAGATACGTTTTGTAATCAACTGTCATTTCCCTGCGATAAACTGTCAACTAGGTGAAAATTCTCAAAATCCTCCGTAGTCGAACATTTTTTACCGCCAAATTCTGTTAATTCTTCGTTATCTTTGTTATTTTTCAAATCCTCCAAAGACATGACAGCCGTTTTTCTTCACATCTAGAAATTCCCTCGCCCATCTTCCAGAATTCTCCACCTCTGCCCACGTTGTCATTCTCGTGAATTTGCTCTGGCGTTATTTTTTTCCCCTCTTCAACCTCTTGGATACCTCTCGCAGCCTGTTGGACTTGTCCCTTATCTCTCCGGTGTCTTTCCTCGTTATTTTCTCCTTTATTATTTTGTGTCATGCCGTTGATAAACTCACAAATTTAGCGCCATGCTTGGCTGGACGTCAAAGCGCTCCACTCCATTAAAGTTTTCGCCAGGATTATTTTTTTTTCAAATTTCACCCCGACCATCGTTGAACTTACGTGCTCGCCAATAATAGTGAATTACATCATCGACACATGTGATGAAGAGATACGGAGAACCGTGAAAACTCTTCCTTTTTGGTCAGACATTGAGTCATTGTGAGAGGATTGCCACGGGAATTCAAGCGGTGGCTTCTATTATGTTTCTAGCGAGGCGTGTTTTCAAATGTATAACTTTGAACGAGACAATTGAGCGTTGTTACGGATGCAGCAATTCAATGGAAGTGAGCATTAAACTGTAATTACCTAGTCAATTTAAACAGATTGCAAACTCGGTCAAAATCAAGGTTTCTAAATTACAGAGTGTCTTGTAAACCATGATTCTGAGAATCGTAGTTCATCAACTGGTATTGTGTTGTCTTTTTCATTAGAGATGTAGCTTTTGGCTCTCAATGACTCTCTAGAATTCATGAATGAATGTACTCAGATGCATAATTTGTTTTCATTGAGGAGGAAACGTTCGAAAAAAACATGGAAGAGCAAATGAGAATGAGGTGAGATGACCGACCATTTTGTGCGGGTCGGACATAAAATACTATTTTGGTCTAGGATAGCTTGACTCGGGCTAGCCAAAATAGGATTTTTATGTAATGTTAGTATCCTATTCTATTTTTGAATAGTAATTACTGCATGAATTGTGTTGGCATGTGCAAGAATCACTTTCTACGCTAACTTTTCCTTCTCCTGTCATTAACTAGTTACAGTAGTTTCTGGTCTGACTGTGTGACGTAGTCCTTTGTTTTGGCCTGAGTCCGTCAAACGAGCACGTTTCTGAATTAGGCTAGGATGAGTGCTGTATGCCTGGTGTGGAATGACCTCGCACCACATACCCTGGTGGTAGCTTGAACGATACCTGATAGGTGTAGATACATCAATAGCTTAAAAAGAATCACCGGTAACGACGTATGAAAGACTTGCCCCGCGTAACAAAGTATAATGACTGTATTAGTCTCGTTTTCCAAGATTTTTTTAACCAATTAGCAAATGAATATTGACAGTAAAGCCAAAGCATGCTTATTGTATGGATGTCTGTAATAATTGGCTCAGTTGGCTGGAAAAAGTCTGGATTTCATCATCCATTGTGTCTACCGATATTTTATTTTTCAGCGGCGATGAGTGTTTTGATGATCTCTTAGTTATCTCCTATAGCTGTAAATTCCATCTTCGGTTAATGAAATGGGTAAAAAATGAAGATCAGCTTCTGCAAGGCTTACGTGTTATTTCAATTTTTGCTGCATACTTGTAGCTTCAGTGTAATTCATTCTATCAGTTTTTTATTTCAATTCCACTGAAATTCATATTTTGAAGCATGTCTGATTTGTTAAAATTTTATAATCCATATACAACAACTTTTTCTTTTTTCTTTCAGGTAATTCAATGTCCACTTGCTTGATAAGCAATGGTACGTATGATTCTGGACTTTTTATAATATTTTTCTATAAGTTTGAAGCAAGTGGGTGCCTTCTTTTAAATATCGAAAAGAAGTATCATTGACTCAAAGTAATACATCATGAGATGTATCTTCCCAGTAATAATCATTTGCTCAGCAAACACAAATGTTCGGAAATGAGTCCATCTCCCAAATATCTCAATAAATATTGTTTGAAATATTTTAGTTTCTCTGCAGGTTAGGCGACAAGAGCATTTGAAACGGTAAGCATTAATTTAAAAAAATAAATCTTTCGGAAGAAAAACGTATGTGCGATCTTAATTTGAATTATCACATCCTGTATTTCTACTTAATTTAGGCTTTTCCTGGTTTCTGTGGGCGTTACTTAAAGATTGCTTTTGCAAATTTCAAAGTAATCACATGAAGTTTTTTCGTGCGTTTGACATTTTTCCTATCTTTTTTTAGAATTGTTTCTTTTTTTGAGTCAACATAATCGAGAGTGTGGCAGAGTTCACTCTTGCGCTAGATTGATGGTTGTGATGAAGATATGCGAGCCGCGTTCAGAAAATGATGGGGAAAAGTTTCCATCTCAATACCGTGACCCACCTAAGTATCGGTTTGGTATGCTGAGTTCCTTCTCTTGTGATTTGCTTCCTTAATTCACTATCAATCTTTCTAAAAGTGGCGTGTTGTTGAAGAGATCCGTTCAGTTTTTATCAAGAAACTCAGCAACTCTCACACCTTGTACAAGAAAAGGCGAGCCGCCAATGAATGCCAGCTATAGTGACATGGCTTCATCTCTTGTATCTAAAGATATTTAGTGTTTGATTAATTTATATAGAGGGATAGGCAATTTTGAGGAATTTTTTTTCAATTTAGTGAAGTTCAAATAGCTTCAGTGAACAGCTGCACGTTTTTCCCCATGGAAATTAGCCTAAATTGTATCCAAGAGTTTTCTGCAATCGTTTATTCCTCTGAACACCTTGAAAATATCATGTATAGTTTTTTTTTGTTACTATTCAACTATCCTAAAATAGTCAAAGACAACTGCACCGTTTGCCGTGTCTCTGTTATATTCGAGAGTTATCGCATTTGAAGTGCCGCTTTCTGCCTTTGGGGTATGTTTATCCTGCCGTCATCGCAGCTAACGAATACTTTTGTTTTGTATTGGCACGAGGGATAAAAATAGATTCTTTCTCCATTCAGGCATTTAATAAGCCCGCGTGGAAAGAAACGCGGGTTGTTTGTTTGCCTTTTCTCGAACCAGCCCCTGATTACATTCCTGGTCGCCTCCCAGAGCCATAACTGTTAGCGTTGATGGGTGGTTCTCTCGAATTATGTTGATTACTCGTTCGGGGGCCTTCACGGATCCTTAAGTCTTCGGAAGAGGGCTTCCTCTTTCAGGTAGTAGTTTCTTTGGCGCTAAACATTACTCCCAAACATTCTGTTAGTGGAACCGTCGGCATTAAATACGATCACGTCAAACGATTTCGTAATGGAAGGATGCTGCGTTTTGAGAACAAGATCGTTAATTAGTATTTCGGGGACACAAGCGCCCGAGGGTTCTCTTTACCGTGTTGGCCCTCCTAAGTTTACGTCGAAAGGACTTCTTGCTTGTTTTCATGGTGTGCTTTGATTGCGACAGCGTTTTCGTGATGCAATACATGTCCGAGGATCTAAGGACAAGTTTCTCGTGCATCATATGAAAGATGAGGTGGTTGGCCCAGTGAAAATTGGTCGAGGAAGTAAGTGTATCTACATTGGGTATTGGTGGTAGTGTAGGTAGTTAGTGGTGTTAGCTCGAAGGTTATCCCACCTGTACATGACTGATTATAAATTTTAACCTTTAGTCTGTGACATAATGGCTCATTCGTTGTTAATATCTCTTCCGTGAACAAATTCATCATGCGACTTCACTTACAATGAAACCACTTCGATATCGAAATTTAGCGACAGCGGTTTTTCTAAGAGGAATGAGGAGTTAAAACACTTCCCGGAGATAAAATTGGATTTTGATTTAAATATTTTAAGAGTAGAATGTTCACTTTAATAAATTTCATTTTCAGAGGTGGAAATTTTCTACAAAATAATTAGGTCTATTTGTGCTAATAGCAGTTTCCTTTTAATTAAGACGTATTGACTACTGTACTGACGTATTTTAACTGCTAGTCTGTAACTTAATGGCTGATTCTATTGTGATTTCTCTTCCGTAAACGTCTCCATCATGCACCTTCCATTGCAATGAAATAACTTAAATATCAAAATCTGGCGACGGAAGTGTTTGGGAGTTGAAAGTTTTAAGCTAATATTGGAGCTATTATTGGATTTGAATTTAAGTATTTTTAATAGAGAGGGTGAGACAAAATTCGAGTTTCTCACAATATTATATGATGAAAATATTTCGCTAAAATTTTCAGTCAAATTATTTTGAACACGTGGCAAACCTACACAGATAGCAATGACTATCTTAACCTGACTGATTTCCCGAAGAGATTTCATCAGCAATTTGCATGGAAATTTTGTATTCGCTGGACATCAATGTAACTCATTCCAAACAAAATTTGACACCCAGAGGAGCATACTCTCCTTATTAATTTATCTAATTCCTGTCATCTCACCCAACTTTCTTAAACATGCCCTTTGAATCGTAACTTTTGTGCTTTGTTAGCGGCATGAGAAGGCTCCTACTATAAAACTACTCCATCATGGTGATATCTATTCTGATTTCAAATGGTATTTCACTGCATAATTAGCCAAAAGTGCAATAAAGGAACAAATATTGAAAAGTAAGTTATTATTATCTGATGTTAAATAATATTTAGAGGATATACGTGGGAGAAAGGTTGCTGTACTAGTACGTGGACTCTCATTACTCATTAGGTACTTCGAAAAACTCCAGATTTGGATAAGAGGCGAAAGAAATTATTGTCGGAATAGTCTATGAGAATATGTAGCTTTTTGTTCGCTCTGGGACACTTAGTTCTGCAAGGATTTTTGCTCCATTGTTTCACCCATGATTTGAATCTGAAAACAAATGATCACTGGGCCTAATGACCACTGTATCGGTCCCCCTGCTCACTGCGATCAAGGAAACTTCGATCACCTCTGTTTCTCATGAGGGGACCTACGATTCTATAAAAACTTCCAAAAAATAGGAAAAAAATGAATATATTCTGGTATCTAGTATTATCCAGTACGTAATTAGATAGTAGGATGTATAATGCAATCAATTCCATGATTAGAGCTGGATATTTTCTACAAAATAGAAAACCCCTTATTAAGCAGTTTCCTATTGATAAAGACGTATGGACCTCGAAAAGGAAGAGACTCATAAATATAAAACGTTTCGATCCCTGTAATTTTTTAATGATTCTTAGTAATACAGGGAAGAAATCAAGAAAAAATTTACGCACTGGAGGAATGTCAAAATTCTCTCAGTTTTCGTAATTGTAGTTCCTGATTCATGTATTCATTAGAACTCACGCTTGTGCCGATAGACTGCGCCATGCCCGATTTGGAACGTAAATGCTGTCTTGCGTGCTATACTTGAAATAGCGCGGCGAACCTATACCCACGTAGATATCGATGTTCCGGATTCCCAAAAATCTCTCCTCCACTAGTTGTCTTCCTTGCTGTAACCGATTGCTGCTTCTTTCTCTCAAGGTTACGGTCTCCCTTTGAGTCCTCTCTCACAAACCGGCAACCGTTCCTTGAGACTTCTTTCTCTCCCACCTCCCCAACGGCTCCTCTGACCATCTTTCCAAAGGCGCACGACCAAGCTTATTCTTCTTCGCTGCCACCGTAATCTTTTATCTCCGAGACTTCGCGCGGGCTGCCATTTTCGTAACGGCCCGGAACATAAACGATAAACAAAAGATCGAACGCACTTAACAGCCAGTCGGAGCGCGAAATTTTCGATTTTTCTGCGTGTTCCCCTATCTGGCACAGTTTCTGGCGCGTCGGCCACGGTGGTTAATGACGCTCCGTCGCGTGTGTTTTATTTTTCTGGGGTATATGTTGGAGTCACATAAAATTTCTCCCAATAACTTGACCGGATTTCGAAGGGAGACAATTATTCAACCAAGGTAATTAGACCTGGTGGCGCTGAGTTTACACGTTCCTATGGTAATAAATGCCCAAGATGATTTGCTCAGAGCTTGTTACTTTTTTTAAACTGAGGGAAGGAAACCGTCTCAAGTGCATGCATATTTCACGTTGTCTCTGCTTATGGATGAAATGGCCTCTTAAGTGGGCTCGATTTCACGGAAACGATGTCATGAATAACGCTATCTGTTCTATAGTTGCTTACCGCCGAAGGTCCGCTGGTTGATTTCTTCCCGCCGTAAAATTAAATGAGAAAAACGTTCAATCTAGGTAGCGGAAAGAGGGCAAAAAATAATCGATTTTAGTATCGGTATGGAAGTTATGGAAGTATTTTATGGAGCGAATAGCTACTTTTCAGTTCATGTGTTTTATTGTAGGTACATATTTTTTCGCGGCACCCGTCTTCTCTAATCCACTTTTTATTCCTCACTTTTTCATAAAATTCGTCGTTTTTTTATTACACTTTCAATGCATTTTAGAGGGTTATTTGCATATATTAACGATGATAATCTGTATGCGATGTTATTTTGCTGTGCACGTTATTTACCAATGCAACGAAGAGATTGATTGTCAATTTATTCCGACACACTGTGTGTACGACCTCTACTTCCTTAACGAGCGGCCTAATAATAGTGAGAGAAGTCGTCATTGATCTACTTTTTGTTTTGTAAATTTTTATCTGGGGAAAATTTCAGGAATTACTGTAGACGTGAAAGAGTAAATTAATTACTATAAAATGCATTCACTTGGAATCAAGGTGGGATTGAAGTTACTTAATTTCAAACAAAATCTCTACTTAGTTAAATTTTTTTGATTCGTTGAAAATTTTTTCATGCATGCTCAAAGTCTTTCCCTGAGTGTTGAAAATGTATCATTTATTAGAAATATAATTACTCTAGTTATGGACCTTTATCTTGTTTTTTGGTATCCAAGCATTTTGGCCGAAATGAGAATATCGTAACGGTTTCAGCACAAATACAATGATATCGAACCGTGTTACCACTTCATATTCCATAAAAACGTCTCGCATGAGCGGTCATGGGAAATTGAGTTTTATTTTCTTCCGCAATGGCCCCCGGGAGTCGATGACCTTTTGTCTTTGGGAAGGTCGTCGGACGCCTATATATATTCTTATAGCATCCATCCTCTCTTCTGCTGATCGCTATCTGGAAATCGTGAAACACCTCTCCAATTAAGTGATGCCTAATCTGTAGCGTCGTCCTTTTGCGAGAGCCGTGATCGCATTGAAATTGAGTTATCGACGCACTCCGGAGATTGGTATTGGGAGTTTGAATTTTCTTTCGTCCACAACCTTCGTATTATTGGTGCATATTTTTGTTGGCACAGTTCAGTCAATAACAGTCAAGTGTCTACTTCCTATGTGACATGCTATATATTTAAAGAGCGTGTCTTTATGAGAGAATTATGACCTCGTCTTCGCTATGGAGGTATTTGATCACTTGGATGGTGATTATAACTGTGTTCTGGGTCGCCATTCCTGGAATTATCTGGATATATATTCTTTTACTCAAGTATTTATACAAATAGACGGATAAAATATCATTTAACTTAATATAGTTTACATAAATTACGCGGAAGAAATCTTAACCTTGATGCATATGCTTAAAACCTCGGCATTGATAAATTTTCTTAGTTATTCGGTGCTTCAACCATAAATTGTCTTAGCAGACAAGGGCAAAGCCTGCTTTGTAAATTGTTACTGAGTATTTTACCTGTCGACATAAATATAGAGCATTTTGCGAATCATCTCGGACTATCTCTCCGACCAAATTGGAGTGGACTATTCAATTTATAAACAATTTCCATTCGATTTCATTCTATCCATGAATAATTTTTACATTTACCTATAATAATTCAATTGCGGAAAATGAGAGAATTAACTTTTTTAGGTTCTCACATATATATATTAGTAAACAACACACAGTTTATTCTTTCATTTTCCATAGTGGAAAGGTTTCTCACAGTTAAGCCTGAACTCATCAGCTATATAATAATTAACTCAATTCAACATTTAACATCCCTCCACGCTCTGTTCTCGCTTCTTCCAAATCGCATCTCTTCTCTTCATATCCCGTAAAACGTTTTCTCTTATTTTACACCGTGTCTTTTTTTCCATCCTTCCTTTTCCTCTCCGTCCGAATCACTTTCTGCTATGCCTTGCACACCCACTCCTCGAACGCTCCCAGCCTTTGGTCGTCGTCCGACTTTTCTCATTTTCCATATATTGGATTGTTGGCCAGTTCCTTCGCGAGGGCCGCCTACGATGTTTTTGCTGTGTTATCTCCAAGGGGACTTCATTAAAGGAGGCCCAAGAACATGACGGTTAGGCGTTATATTTTTTGCCGTTTAGCGCGCATAATATTCGGCGGCGTCACTAGGAAGTTGCATCTCGTTCAGTGTGACTTTCGCCATTAACCGTAGTGGAAGTGGTCTTTTTTAGTTGACTATCGTCTCTCAGGCATTGAATGTGTGGGTTGTATGATATATTGGCTCAGTTAAATATTACTGCTGTATACTTAATCGTGATAAGTGCATATAGGTGACTGGTAGCTCCGCGAGTGGCGATTTGGAGATCTGATTTTAATGCGCGCGGAGCGACAACAATTCTAGCTGCGGACTTGATAATCCTTTAATGCTATATTCGTAGTTATTACAATCGGGAAATCGTTCTGGAAGGATTTTAGTGGGAGCACCGAGGGCTTGCCTTGGATTTTAACCTATAACCCTATGGCCCGTAATTTTTTACCACTTACAATTTGTTCGTTTATACATGAGGAAAGATGACTTGCTAAGTAGTTTCATGTGTTAGACCTAGACGTCATTGTGCAGATCTCTTTGTTAGTTCTAATGGTATTGCTCAATAATGATTCCATCATTCTTCCTCATTAAAGTATGACAAAGAAAATTTAAAAATTAATTTTTCAGGTATCATTTGCGTCAAAAATTTAAGTAACGGTTTTTAATGGAATTATTACTTTGGACTTTTTTTATTCGATCCTGAACATATCAGGCAGATATTTTAGTACGCTGAACTTTTTCCCCTCGGTATAGAGGTCTCGCATTAGCATAGAATCAATGTTCCACGAGATATGTAAGCTGCCATCCAAACTATGGAAAATATTTCTGCATCATATCTTTTTGATCGATCGAATCGATTGCTTTAAAAAAAAAAAAGGATGATTTCGGCCCAAAAATTCAGGGTAGACTCCAATTTCTTCTTTTACCTACGCGTAACAAAGTCATACGAGGAAGGGAATTATTTACAGAATATTTTTGCTGTTCCACATATTACTGCGTCTCTTTGCTTCCCCGACAGTTAAATAGTCACGAAATGATGATTTTCAATGATGGTTAATAATGACATTTAAGAACACCTCTATGGAGCAAACATTTTTCATTTCAATGAGCAATTATTTCACTGATAGCTTCATTGGGGTTTTCTTCCTTCTGGTGAAAGATATTTTTGCTCCTCCCTAAACGGAATTTTCTATTAACAGCAGAAAAGGCAAAAGATTTGCAACGTTGTAACTTAAATTCATATTAAACATGATCCCTTGGAATTTAATTTAACATTTTTATAAATCTTCTACCCTTAATTTTTCTCCTTATAATAAATCTCTTAGCGTAGCGATTTTGGCGGGAAGTGGAATGGATAAAATCATCAGAATTTTGCGTTCCATTTTCGGGACATTGATTTCCTACAGGTGCTTTTTATCAAGTTCATGACGATGAGGACTGAGGGAATATTTAATTTTTCTTTTATTTTATTATTTTTCACTAAAATTACAAATTCTTGCATTGATTAACGCAGCAAACTTAGCTTTGAAAACACCGTATAAACAAATTAAAGTAATAAAAATTTTGAAACATGTCGTTATAGGTAAGAACAATTATGTAATTATGGATATAATATTCAATATTAGAAAATTTTTACAGTTTAATGAGAATTGTTGGGAAATATATTGACCAGATTAAAACGATTTAGAATTAGTGATATCACTTAGTTCTTATGATGACTACCATGATTTCAAACGCTAAAAATAGCTCTCATTGATAATGTGGTCCTAAATTACAAAATAATTATTCATTTTACAATAAAGCGCGTTCAAAAATTTATACTGCAGTAATTAGAGTATGTGGTTGTTTAGAATCAAATAAAACTAGTTAAATTGTTAACAGTTGGAATTAATGTTTACCTTGAGTGATAAATCGAAGGAAAGTTAAATTTCTACGAATAATTTAGTTAACGCTATCGTGAAAAATAACGTGGACAGTTTTCCAAATATTGGCAAAACAAATGTTTTAACCTGATATTAAAATTTTTCGCAAAATTTATGTTACTTACATCTCAATTACGTGGTATCAAATTCATTTCGGTAGTTAAAATTAAAATGTTTCCACGCTAATAATTAGAATTTATAAAATTCCATAACAATAAATCAACTGAAATAAATATTACTGGATGACAATTCATGCCCCTGACATAGGGAATTCATAAATATAGCAGAGGAAATCAAGAGTGTCGTATGTATCATCAAGATAGACCTGGAAGACTTAAGAGCCGGGGGAAAAATATGGATAAACCTTACTCTACATATATATATATATATATAATCTCCATTCAATCCTATAAAGCAGAACACGTCATAAAACGACTTCTCATAGATACTTTATGGCTCAGGAAGACGGTCGGTTAAAAGAGAGCCCAGCTCTTTTACACACCCCGAGGGTATGAAGCGTTCGAATAAATTATGCGCTTGAGTTTATTACGAGACTTGATTCTTTAATATTCAGGTATAAATTTATCTAAAGACTCGTGGTAACCAAAGGATGGGGTCCATTTCATTTCAAGCGGAGGGCTTTGACTCAAGTATCTTATTCGAGTTCCTTGCGCGCCGCAAAAAATCAAACAATGAAGTGCCCTCGAGTGATTTACGAGTCTTCAGCGAAAATCCACCGAGATGCTGAAAGCATATTTTCGAAAATAGAAAATAAAAAACGAGTTAAATACAACACTTGAGGGGATTGGATTAGTGTGGCTGGAGTTCTGGCCGCCCACCCAGTCGGTTCGGGCTCCAATCCCGGCGGTGGTAGAGATTTATAGATGCTGCCCGATCCCTTATTGGATGCCTTGTGGAGGGCACTTCAAGTGCAACACTCCGTCCATCAGATGGGACGTTAGGCCGTGGTCCCCTTGGCGACTTTTATTGATAACAGCAGTTGCGTAACTATTAGTTGGGGATGAGGAGATAGATCCCCCCCAAAGCCTCAGAGAAATTAAAAAAAATATTTAAAACTACTATCTAATTTTGAAATTTAATAACTGCATCTCCATAACTTTTTAGTGCCAAAATTATGTAAAATCCGTAAATCCGTTTTAAGTCGAAGGCTCTTTAGGTTACATGAGAAGAGAGAAGATGATACAGCATCAGGAGGCATATTGCGTGAATATGGGATTTAATGCCTAACACTTTGGCACAAAAGTGAGGTATGCCATCAAGTTAGCCGGGACTGATATGGACCAAATTTGGGAGCAATACAGAACTGCGGGAAGGACGATGCTCTACTGTAATATTCGTGGGCATTTGCTTGGGTTCTCGCTGGGAAATCGATTGATTTGGTCCTCGAGTTACGTTCCTTTTCATACCTGTGTAGTCTCTAGGTAAGTTGAAGTCAAATGGGGAAGTGTTAACTTATTTGGTAAGGAAGGGGCGCGAGTAACACCACCGTGAAACAGGTGAAGGAGGAGTGGGGATGATTCACAGTCGCTCTGGTGATGCTACGAAGAGGTTGAGTTGGCGTTTTTAGGGCGAGCGGTGCGTAGTCACTTGCGATTTTCGCTCCATGTTGAACAATAAGTGAGATTGTGAATGTAATCATTCGGTTTGCACTGTTGCTTAATTTTCATGATTGTGAGAGAATGCGTTATTTGCCCTTCATCCATGGACGCACGTTTTATCCCGGGATTTGCATGCTGCAACCATTAGCTCAAACGGCAGGGTACAACACAGCTTATCCCGTGTGATTGCGCTTCCCAGTATCAGTAACTGTTCTTGTATCACATTTTGGGTCAAGGTTTTGTGCAAATTTGAAGTTAATTAGTGATAAACCAGATGGTTAGGTTATTTTAATCTTATCCTGCTTCTGTCCGAGTATATTGTGTGATCGGTTTTCGTGATAATTTTGTAATATTCTCGTTCTTGAAGTTTAATCATCTAAATCTTGTTTCATCATCACTTGGTCGAGGGAGATGAAGTCGTCCATAGTCATAAATTTCAGTTGAAAACCATCGGTAAGAAATTCTATGCTGGCGTACGTATCAAGAACCATGCGAAAACATTCACACTTTTTCAACTGAATTTGCGGGGTGAAACAAATATTGTACCCTTCAAGTATATACCAGCATAATCTTTTCATATAGATGTTGAACCTTTGTTTATTTATTCAAGTATTTTTCTTTCTTTTAGAAAACTTATATTCCTTTAGCAAAACGGCTATATAAGTAATAAAATTTGATCACAAGTGGTTTAAAGTAATTTTGTGTTTTTAGGTAAGAGCTCTAGCAAGTTGTAGTTGGATGTGGGTTCAAATTGTCAATGTTATTATTGTAAGGCTTGTTTTTATTTTTTTTGCACATCGTGTTCCAGTATACCTGGATTTCTCTCTTGTTCCCAATTTGTATTTTTATAAATAATTTCATATACCATCATTATTGAAGTTTTTGGGCGATCCCGTTAATGCCACATTATCATACTCTCCTTAGTAAAATCCGTACTTCATTTTGACATGCGTGATGAAAATATCATCTCTATTAGCCGTATACGTATCGTGGACCTCTTGCCATTATTTTAGAATGTTTCAATTTCTATTGGCGACTCGCGGAATAGTTTCAACGAGGTATTTCATTTGCTTCTGCGTACATGAGTGCGAGCCTTACTGCTCTCTGCTGAGGCGCACCCTGGCGCACCATGTATATCTTCTCGAAATGTTAATCTCATCTGGGGTCAGGCGAAATCCGTTGCGTGGGCAAGCGTCGTCCGCGGAAAAAAATCCCCCACGGTACATGTAGCGCCGAGGGAGTCGCTGGAAAGATGTGATGCCGACAGATTCCCCCTTGCACAGTCGTTTGTTGACCCTCTGGGTGACCACACGTAGGTATCCTTTCCGGGACTTGTTCACGTTTCCGCCGCCCCGTGTCTTTGCGCAGTCGTCATTTATGGAAAGCTATGCGAAGCGAACTTGAAGGGACCGTGAGTGGGCGTGGAGGACAGATTTGTTTTTGTTATTTTTATTGTATTTAATAATTGTATTTTATTTATATATTTTATTTACCACCGGAATATGAACTTGGCCCCCTCAATGGGAGGTCAGGACACAATCCTCCATGTCAACATAGTTGCTGTGCAACAATAGAATTGGAGCATGAAACGAGTTGTCGATAAATCAATTTGCACTTCGCGTCCTTACGTTGATCACGGATTTCACGTCAAAAATGTGGAACCATTAGTTGTCAAAGATATTTTATGTTTATATATTTTATTTATTTATTTTATTTTTACCTTATTCATTTTATTTTAATTTAATTTATTAATTTTATTTCATTTTTATTCATCAATCCAAAAAAGCCTTATTTAGCCTTTAAATCTGGTGCTACAGCAAATAAAAATGGTTCACCACAAACACACATACCTTGTGTTTGGGGTAACCCTCCCAGACGGGACTGGAACCGGGAACCTGCAACGTGTCGGGTGAGGACTGTACCCCGCCGCCACCAAGGTCGGTAACTGATGATTTAGAACCTCGGTTAACCGAAGTGAAATTATAATTGAAAAAAACCAGGCATAAAATCGGTCAGCCGTATTTGGATTATTTTTTTTTTGGATTGACACCACTGTGAAGAGGGCCCAATAAAAATGCACATTGTAAAATTATATCTCTTAAACTTAATAAAATTACCGGAGGTACCTACTGAGTTTACTGTAAGAGGTGGCTCACAAATACGGCTTTGCCTGATATGCAATTCATGCAACGTAACTTCTTAACAGTGCGATGGACAGAAGATTGTTGACCAACATGACTGCTATAATTTTACAGTTGTTTTTGCAAATTCACTGATTTCTTGATGAAAACTTTTGCTGCTCATGGTGATTAAAGAGAGACATACGAGTGTATGCCGCGTGAAGCATCGGAATTGCCCCAACGTTTCGCGACCGACTGCTGGCCACTTCTTCAAGGGAATGGTGAAGGTCCATTCTCTTGAAGAAGTGGCCAGAGGTCAGTCATGAAACGTAGGGGCAATTCTGATACATCACGCGGTCTACATCCGTATGTCAACTGATCTGAACAAAATAAAGGAAGGCTGCGCGGTTCGTCAAAAACCGCTGCGGGCGTACAGAGAGCGTTACCCAGATGTTGAGCGAATTAGGCTGGGAGCCGCTTGAGACTCGTAGGCTGCGCGCTAGGCTTAGATTGCTTGAACAATTGAAAATGGATATCTTTAAGAACGGCACGGAGAACATATTGTTAGAGCCGCACTATATTTCCAGGTCCGAAAGGAGTGATAAATTAAGAGAAATGTTATACCCAACGGATAGTTTTGGGAATACGTTTTTCCCCCGAACCATAAAGGATTTCAATAAATGCTAGTCGTAATTTCCTTAGAGCAGTTCCTTTTTATGTAAGAACGGCTGGTGTCCTAGCACCCCCTGCCACACACCTTCTAGGCGACTTGCGGGGTATAAAGTAGATGTAGATGTCTCTTTTTCAATTTACTGGTGTTCTCCGTGTCAAAAAAATTTCATTTTTTCTACCCCGGCTGTCCACAGTACTTAATTATTATTTTTATCACAAAAATGTATTGTCCTCTGCCTCAAGATTTAGATGTGGCTCCATATGTTCCTTTAGCAGCACCTTTCTCGTTATAATGCGTTACTTCCCTCATTATTGTAGTCTTATCTTTGGATATAGGATTCCCATTTGGGTCCGTTTACCCTGGTTTTTAGTTTTTTTTAGAATTTTTCCCAGGTCAATTGAATCTCATTCCCGTTGATTTCGATTGACCCGAGGTCACTTTCGTAGGATTTTATTCTTGAGGAGTTTTCTGGCCTAGAGATATTTCAGTCGTGCCGTGCCAAGAGGGAAGATTTGAGAAGGTGATGTTTATGAAGACGATTATGGTTTACCGGCCGATCCAACTGTCCGAATACTGTGCCTGAAATGCCTCCCCCCCCCTAAAATGCGCAGGCAAATATTAGAACTGCCATCGGAATTCCGTGGGACTACTGTAATATGAACTTGGCCTCCTCAATGGGAAGTCAGGACTCAATCCTCCATGTCAACATAGTCGCGGTGTTTCAATAGAATTGGAGCATGAAACGATTTGTCGATAAATTAATTTGAACTTAGCGTCCTTACGTTGATCACGAATTTCGCGTCGAAAATGGTGAAAGCATTAGTTGTCAAACATTTTGGGTGGACGACGGCGTCGTTATGCAACAAGAAATATTATCGGAATTCCATGGGACCACCGGAATATGAACTTGGCCTCCTCAATGGGAAGTCAGGACTAAATCCTCCATGTCAACGTAGTCGCGGTGTTTCAATAGAATTGGAGTATGAAACGATTTGTCGATAAATTAATTTGAACTTCGCGTCCTTACGTTGATCACGAATTTCGCGTCAAAAATGGTGAAAGCATTAGTTGTCAAATATTTTGGGCGTGCGATGGCGTCGTTATGCAACAATTTGACGGTGTAGTATGCTGTGGTGAAATGGTATTCACTGATGCTTGAAACACACTATTATGAGTTAAACCTTTTGTTTTCCATTTTCCGGTCAAGGTGTCATAATGTTTTAATACTCTTTAAAATGCAATAACAATGTAGAAAAATAACATGAGGTAATGGTCTGCATTTGATGTATGCACAATTGCATTGTACTATTCTGTTTGTTCGTAATTATGGTGTAATGCAAGCGAGCCGAATATGTTAACTCCTTTACTATTGATGTTTTTGCTCGAGAAACCATGTCCAGTTTTTTTTAAATCTTTCACAACTAAGAGTTGCAATTGTTTTGAATATTTTTAGCATTTTAAAATCCAGGTCTACCAGTATCTTTTCCTACTAATAAAAATTGCTATTAGTTTGACATCCATGAAATAAATGTCATGGATTGGGATCGCTATAGTTATTTCTTACAACCAGTAGAGAGTTTTTTTTTAACTCCTTAAAATAAATATATAAACGTTTATTTCAAGCTATTTTAACCTATGACTAAAATTAATGATTCCTTCTATTTCTAATACTATGTATGAATTTGGAGCGAGTTCCTTCTGCATATGTCTTCCGAATAAAAATAAACTTTTGTAGGAATTTCCACATGCCATTAATATATGTTAAAAATACAGTGCACCATGGATCGTATATACGTCGTTAGATTGAAGTTTCTTCCGCATTTATCCTTGCCTTGGCAAATGCCATATTTATTCCCGACGGTTGTCTCTAATATACCATTGACGATGTTTTTTGAGGACCATTTTACCAGGAAAATAATTCTTATTTATAATCGGATTGGCCACCGGAATAAAGGCATACCTTTCCGAACTTGAGAATTTCTTCCCTAGATATTCCTGACAATAGTCATGAAAGCGGAAATTGATACTTTTATTTGATTTTTTCGTATTTTTCCCATCCTTGAAAAAGTTCCTGCTAAAACTGGTATCATAACATGGAGTTTCTGTGGAAATGTGAGCAGGACATAAAAGACAATAATAATAAGTTTTCCCCTGGAATTAACGCTTTGCCCTCCTGAAGGGCACCTATTTTTCACGCGTAATTATGGAAAGAAATCTTTGGCAGGACTGCTCTTTTCTCAAGTGGACGTGGTGATACTTTTAGCCACGGAGTAGGATTGAGTGACGTGCATTTCTTTTGACTTTGCAACATTCTTGAGGGCACAACGCAACAAGGGAGGAAAGGGCGCTCGACGACTCCAGTCAAAACCATTGCGATGAAGGAATAGAAGTAGTTCCGAGTTCGCGGCAAGTTGAGAAGGAAATGTTGAGGAAACGGAAACAAGGGACGCGTGCGATTTGCAATGCAAAGTGACCCGTATTGTCGGGCCCCTTCCACGGTGGGCGGATTATTTTAGTCAGCGTGCACACTTATTATTTCCTTCCCCTTATATCACCACCTTGTTCACGCGCGACCTATATTTTTGTGTTTCAACAATCTCACGTGGCAAACGTATTCCGGCGACGACTGAGTTTCTGGATTTTTGTCTTTTCCGTCTTATCCGCTCACGCGAGGCGAGGAAAAATGACGAAGGAAAAAGAGTTGACAGAAGACCGTAAGATAGTGGTTGAAAGAGTTCTCTTTCATGTGAATAAAGTGAGAGAGTGAGAGAGAGAGAGAGAGATTGAAGTAAAGAGAGGGTTGAGTAATAAAATCGTTTCGAGGAAGAGACTGAGTCATTTCGCTTGGGCTTGAAACGACCTACCTCAAGTCTTTCGCGCCGTGTTAAAAGTGCAACAGGCGTGGCGTCACGGGTGAAGCGGATCTCCTGCTGATACCTTCGAAATGAGAATCAGTCGTTCATTCATTTAAGGTGTGCTGATTATGGTGAATGGAAAAAGATTGTGTTACGAAATTTTAACCCCGGAGAGCTGATACCGGTATGGGCTAAAATTAATGATGAATTTAAAGTCGAAAAAGCACCATTTGTTAAACTAAAGTCTGAAGTAAACCTAGAATTACCTAAACCAAAAGTTACCTTCAGGTCGATGGGTTGCGTGCGGTAGAGTGAAAAGGAGATGGGGTGATGTTAAGGTTGAAAGTTTATTGAGAACGGCCATCCAAGCGTGGTTTATTAAGAGACCATCATCTCAATTGAAATTTTCTTTCACCTTTTTGACACATTTCAACTGATTTTGTAAACCGTGAATACGCGATATTTACGTTTAATTACATTCCTTTAGACTGGCGTTTGAGCTCAGGTTTTTAGATTGGAGGTAATAGAGCAGTAATTAGTCTAACATCCGTTGCAAAATTCTCTCACTCTAGTTTGAAGAGAAATGTATCAAAAACCGCTCATTTTTATCTAAAATGAAATGCATTGAAGTGATTATTTCTGCGCTTACTGATGGAGCAAAAACTAATTTGATGCTAGTTGTGATTGATTGTGTTCTTAGAAACGGATTTGGAACGGAACGGAAAGAAACGAATCACATTTTATGGTTACCACGCGGATACATCACATTTACGTTTTACTGGTGGCATAAAGTTATATCGGGGGCTGAATTTTGGGAATAATAAATTTTATCCTGGCTTACCATTGACTGCCTGACGCATTCGAGATCAAAATTCACTCTCAGAACATGAGTGCTTGATAAACGGCAAACTGAAATATGAAGTGCCCCAAAACGCTGCTATCAAGAAATATCGATGCTACAGGAAGACAAAAGATATACACCGGAGAGTTGCACCCGGTTGGTTCTATTAGATTCAGGGATTAAATGTTTCATGTTGCATGATTTTGCATGCTGCATTATTAATTACGTGTTTCCCGCTGTTTCACTTTTTTTCGTGCTTTCGCGGTGCCATGCTCCTCAAAATTCGTAGTATAAGATCAAACCTATTTCACTAAGATGCTATGACTATGCTTTTGATTGCTTGATTTTTCGGTAGTCGAAGGAAGTCGAAGGCAAAAGCCTGATTCAATTTACTCTTAGCGAGTGGGGGTGAGATATGGAAAATTTCATGGTTGCGGAGACTTCACTTTATTCGGATATGAATTTGTCCGGCTTTGAGATCGCCATTCCTGGCCTGAAATGAGTCCGTGAAATATGATGAAGAGAATGGTCGTATACCACGAGCAGCGAATGGCTTTTCTGGTGGAGTTTCTTTCACGTTGGTAGAGGCCATGTGGTGGGTGGTCTTGCTACCCCAGGAGGAAATTTTACGGTCGATTTTCCAATGGGAAGCGAATTTACTCTTTTTAAAGGTGCTATTATGGAGTAAGTTTATGATGGGCATAAAATTGAAATGTTTGTTTCAAATGCCTATTTGTGTTCATCCCTTCGGCCTGACGATATTGTTTTCTGACGCATTGTTTATCGTGAAATTTTGCGGTAGCTTAGTGCAATAAACTTAAGTTAGACCCCAGGTTTAATGTGTGCTCATACTTCGTGAGAAACGTTTTGTATGAAGGAATTCCCACAAGTCATGATTTTTTTGCTTGGTTCGCGCAAGAACGGTGAAAACTAAGCAAATTCAAGGAATAAATCCAGTGAAATGCGTGGATCATCAAAACAAAGACTACTTCTTCCCAATTTAATTTATTATTTAGGAAATATCGTGAAAAATTATTTTTTAGCTAGATTTATCAGTATTCCACTTTGTATTTTACGTTTAGAGATTTTTTTTCTTTTGTGAAGGTAATCTTAATAAATCTTCCATTTTGGACTTAAGTTTAAATATGCTTCTAAAAGAGTGAGAAGTTACGAAAACCAAACCCAGAATAGATTAATTTTACCAGGCAACCACAATTTTAAAAACCACTTTTATCTATGCCTACATTGAATCCATAAATCACTCGAGGTTTTCTTGTGTTTTTAGCGTAGCGTATCTTAAGCTTAGAGAAGCGCCTATTCATTCGAATAATAATTTCATTTCCAGTGTAATCTGCCACTTTTGTGCGTTTGCGTTGACTCAGCGCAATCAATCAAGGGGCAATGGCCCGTAAACTAACGGTATAAAAGCGGAATGGTTGTTTCTCGCGATTTATGCGAGTTAAGTAGAATGAAGTGGTGGTATTTATGCGCGGAAGGCAGTGGCTTCTTCAATTACTCGAAACGGAGGCCTGGGGTCACGCCCGCTGGGATCATTCTGTTTAGCTTGATTTACAATCAATGATTTAGTGGTGCCAGTTTACAATTTATTTAACCATATTTACTGAGGGTTACTCTTTCAAATCCTGCCATCATGTTTTAACTCATCTTTTTATTTTTTTATTTTGATCTGTGATTATTAATAGTTTATGGATATTTTTAAAAATTTTATTCATTGACAGAGGTTTTTGGCGCAAAACATGAAAAAAATAAAGAATGACTTCCAAGGATGAAATCCTGTTTTTAAGTAACGTGCTGAGTCTTGCACAATGCATTCTACTATTTTCTTTTAGATTTGAGATAATTAGATTGCCTTCCTATCCAATTTATGACAAAAGATTTGCTTTTTTCAAAATCTATTTTTGTAAAGACTTTTTTACACTAATAGCAAAGGTTTTGTGAAAATATTGTGGAACATAGTTAGTAAATAAATATAGATTGCCATGTTCGCATGCTTATAGTTTTTTATTCGCTCTGATAGAGTTGTTATTCGATGAAGTTGATATTTCTTAAATTATTTTTCATCATTACCGGTTGGAATGGAATAAGAAGATAAGAATAATGGAATAAGTTGGAATGGAAGCATTTCTCGGTAATTACTAGTTGGTTACTTCTATAAATTATCTGTTTAATGATACTTCTTTCTACTGTATTCAGTGTTCCGGAATGCTCACTAAACAAAAATCCATGCCTTGCTGTGCTCACTTCTCTTTCATCCTACAGTTGAACCTCCGCTTATATCGTGAATCTCTTCTTTTAAAGATTTTTTGCATCTTTCATGACGAAGGGAACCTGATACATCCACCACAAAACGGTAGAGCATAGCGGAAACTTTGAAATAAGTGACCCCCAGGGTTGAGAAAGTGGAAAACGCACGTGAGGGTAAGCTAAGAGATAAAATTGCAGCCAGTGCACCGCGTTTAACTTAAGCTCGTGTCTAGGAAGAAGAGCAATATTTTTCAGGAGGGAGCAATTTCTCCGCGGCAGATAGCCTTGCGGAAGGAAGAAATTAGAACACCAGGAATAATCATATCCGTTCCAAAGTGAAGGCAGGGAATACAAACGAAGCGCATAGCATGTCTCTCTTGTGTTCTGCGGCGATAATATATACATATAATGCCTTTGCTCGCATTTTCAGAGAATTGAGGCTTTTTTCCAGGAATTTGTCGGGGCTAGTGAAGATATATTTTAATAATTTTTACTTTCTCTGCATCGCTTTCATAAAGCTTGCATTCGTAATACAAGTAAACTTGCGGGCTTGTGATTCAGAATCAGTGATATACTTCTATTGAATGCTTACATTCTTGTCTTGAGAATTTTTGAAAAAAAAAACTTTAATGGAATGGATGCATATGCATTTGATCCACCTTCCTACTCAGGTCAAGGTGATTTCTTTATCTGCTGTGGAATTTCTTCACTTTAGAGTACACTTGCGGATGACTAAGGAAAGTTATATCGCTGGTTTACGGCGTTTACATCCAAAACAAAGTTCAGCATTTTATATGATACTACTGATAAAATATCTGGGCTATCAGGTAAAGTTCAATTATAAAAATGATAGTTAAAAGAAAGGGTAATTTTATTCATTAAACTCCCTTGTTTTTCGTTGATTGAATTAAGATGGATAGTTTACCCGAAGACAAACAGTTTTTCGTAAAACAATTATGTGACTGAGTTTTAGGTTTTTATTTTCTTTTTCAAAATGTTAGAAGTGCTGTCAGGCCCATATATTTTTTATAAAATAGTTTAATAGAGACCTGTATTTTTTATGAGTTCAATGAAAAATTATGTTGACTCCGAGAGTTAATGCGTAATATTCCGCTTTTTCTCATGCAATGGTTCTTATTAAGGTGAAATTATGTGAAACCGTTAGCAGGAATGTAGTTAGTTTTAACAATGGCTCCTGCATTTTACGATTTTGTGTGAGGGACGGAAGAATGAAAAGTATTTGGAGAAATATTACTTTTATATTACTAATTACGGAAAATTAATGAGAGGAATGCAGCTTTCTAACCATTCCAGCCGTCACGTCTCCAAACATAATCTCGGAGCCAAAATAAAAAATGCCCGACCTCTCGAGCGCGGTTTCTTAATCCCTCGCACGAGCATCACTTCCCGTTTCCCGAATAATCTTCCCCATGCGCCCGCCACCTACCGTGGAGCACGTTCGACAGATTTTGCCTTTCTATTTGGGAAGGTAAAAGAATTTTTTTAACGCTTTCGTGCGCCTCAAGAATTTGGGAGTAACCCAGGCATTTCATACGGTCGTTACTCGAATCTATTATCGCTGTATTGTTTCGGAATAATGCCTTTTGTGAATGTATATTACTAATATTGAAATAAAGACTTGCAGTTTTCTACGTTCAGGTAAAATAAAATATAATAAAGCTTTCACGACCTAGGTTTCGATGTTACTTCATCATCTTCAAGATTTTTTTGTTTTTTATTTATTTTTGTTGTAAAATTTGGTACCAATGGTACCATATTGCTCCAGCAGTACCAAGAAAACATTTTGTACCTTGAAGATGACATGGTAACATCGAAACCTAGTTCGGAACAAAAAAATTATAATCATGAAAAATTGCAAGTTCTTATTTCAATGTGGATAAATACCACTCCGTCACGCTTGGATATTCGTATATATTATTATACTGAAGTGATGTCAGGGCTAGCTAAAATGTTCAATTATAAAAATGAGACAAGAAATAAATGATTGTTTTATTCGTTAGCCTTCCCTTGTAGCTTCTCGTTGATGAATGAAGATGCATAGGGTAGTTTATCTTGTCTTGCATGTTAGTCACCTGGGCCAGCAATAATGATGTTGTGCCAAGGGTTGTGTCAATCCCTTTGGATCCTTAAAGGTGTCACTTACCCCTTCTCCACTGTTGTTACCCTCTAATCCCTGAGGAGAAGTTTATTATTGAGGATTGCACTTCGAAATTGTGCCTTTTTGGGGTAGAGATATGGAGGGGGAGTACTTTGACCTTTTCTTTTTCATTTAAGGGTGTTAGGTAGGCATAAAAACTCAATATTGAATTGCGAGAACACTTAGGAGAACAAATTAATAGGATTAAAATAAAGCTACAAGTTTTCAAATATATCCAATTAATGTACTTAAACTCAATTAATCAGAGCTTGTAATAGCATCTATAATTTCTGCACTCTTTGTTGGTGAATCCGTAATTTGAGTAAAAATCTTCCCCAGTTCTTAAAACATTTTTTCTATTTCTACATCTACATCTACATAATACCCCGCAAGCCGCCTAAAAGGCATGTGGCAGGGGGTGTTAGGACACCAGCCATATACACATAATTGATACACCTTATTTTTTTGTTCTCAATAGCAAGAACCAATCTAAAGTCAAGCATGCATACGGTTATGGTGTTTGAAGCTAATGAGAATCGCAATAATGCATCGTCCATATTATGACAGTACCAACATTTTGTGTTGATCACCATTTAAAACGAGTCTACATTTTTCAATGAGAGGCCAAATAAGATTGTAGGCGTTATTCGCGACTGAAATAACAACTACAAATAACTTCTTATCGGAAAGTTATAGCTGTGGTATTTGGATACTTTGACGATGGCTCGTCGTAAAGCATGATTTAGCGAGCAAAGCCGCACCGTCGTGGAACGCGAACTGGTTGGGTGAACCGTGAGCGAAGTGATCACCTGCTGCTACCGTCTAACGCAGCAGAGAAGGGAAACTCGCTAACCTGAGTAATCGCTGGAAGAGGGGTAAGTTTCGGAGATCAAGGTGAAATGCAGTTCGTGATTAATGCGTGACTGTCACGGCCACATGGCTGGAATGAAGTATGAGCTCGATCGGAATCACCCGAGGTACGAAATTTGCGTGAGATCTCCCCATTAAATTCGGAAGGCGGGATTGAATTCATTTAAGGAGCTATTCTCCCGTAAGGAGACGTGACGAATGGGCGTTTAGAGAGCGCGCTTATAATTTTTGAATTATCGGCGTGAGTTGATCAGAGCGCTTAAGTGAGAAACCTGAGCCAGCGATGGCAGCGAGCCGCAAGCATATATGGAGAATGAAGTCGAATATAATGTTGGACCTGAAGCATAATAGTAATAATAATAATTCGGGCGAGGTTGAGACTAAGAAGTCCGTCTTCCACCTAACTCCTCCATAGCGTCAATGCAAACATGTTAAAAAATGCAGGAATATTTCTCGGGTTTCCCACCGGGTGTCGTATCGGGTTGTAGTTCCCAACGTTTCCATGACTAAGTCCGCCATCGTCATCAGGGGTTAATGTTGAGGCAAGTTTTTTCTCCGGTATTTATACTCATGAGGGCCGTTCAAGTGGGCCCTGATTGGTCCTTTCTGAATTGGGGTGATTTATAGTGATTGATCACTGACTTCCACGTATTACTTAACTGGAAGCCTTTGTCTCTGTTTAGGTTCTTTTGGTGTATGTTGATTTGTATGGCTTCTTTGACAATTCGATCCCAGTAGTTGTCTGTGCGGCATAGCACTTTGGTACTTTTAAAATCTACTCGGTGACCGAGGTCCAGGCAATGCTCTGCCACCGCTGATTTCAGTGGGTGGAACAAGCGTATGCATCGTTCGTGTTCCGTCAGCCTTTTTTCTATGGTGCGGCCTGTTTCCCCAATGTAAACGTGGCCACATTCATATGGGATGCTGTATACTCCCGACGTCTTGAGGCCCAGGTCATCTTTCGGTGTTCCGATGCAGGTCTCTATCTTGCTGGACGGTTTGTGTATCGCTTCTATGTTATGTCTCTTGAGTATTCGGGATATTTTGTTGCTGACACTGGAGATGTAGGGGAGACAGGCTCTGGCTACCGGTTTCTCCTTTTCTTCTCGGTTGTTCCTTTCTAGAGAGGTCCTTTTCAATGCTTTCAAGGAGATGATTTTAATGCAAGAAAGTCCGTTTTTGTATATGTAGGGAGTTTGGATCGATAGGAGACGCATAATTTAGTTTAACAGCTCAGGAGTAAAAAAAAATGAGCGCATAGAAATGCATTTTCCTAGCGTTTCGTTAGAGTGGTTTGTAGAAATAATGTATACCTTACATGTTAGTCACAAATTCTATGTAGAAGAAGAGAGCATACTAGAAACGACACGAAAAAGATTGTAAAAACCATGCAAGTTCAATATGTTCCAAATACTCGTGTGCTATTTTATGTGTACCTGCGCGTTTATTTTGCTAAGATCTGCCGTCGTTTATAGAGTGCGACGACACACGCTATTATGGGCACGTTACACTATTTATTGACGCTAATTAAAATTTCAATTCTGGAAAAAGATTATGAAATTAGATAATTTTACTTTAAAAATAAAAAATTCAACCGATGCGTTCAAAGTACTTACAATTAATTTCCGACCATGTTATCGAAATATCGAGCATTGAAATGGAAATCACGGAATAGTTGAAAATATCCTTATTTTGAGGTGATTGCTATTATTTTACCGAGGGACAGAGAAGAGGGTATTTGATGGAATAGGTTGCGTAAAAACAGATTAAATTAGCATTTTACGATGAGAATATCTCAATAGGATTCCATTTTAAGGGAAATTAAAGTAAGCCGTTTTAATTTTTCGAAACGTAATCATCATAGTGATTGGTAATGGCAGAATTATATTTTTAGAGGGTTCACACTCAATTCTCCTCTCAGCCAGCGGCGCCGACTCCATGGGGCCTGAGGGGGCTCGAGCCCCCTCAAAAATTCGTTATGGGTGTGAGGAAAAAATGTGTCAGGCTTGTCGATTTTCCCTGGAGAGCCCAGGTTTCGAGATTCGAGTTATCAGAATGCTGATCATATGGCTCTTCTAAAATGCTTAAAAAACTTAAAACTCACTACTTATAAAATTTCCCGGGGCAAGATCCCCGGTTTGGGCCCCCCCAATATTTTTTGTAAGTCGGCATCCCTGCTCTCAGCTAATAAGTTCATGCTATAATGTTTATTTTCATTTGAATACCTGCCCAACAAATCACTCCATCTATGTATATCGTATGAGGCTTCCCTTAACTATTCTTCCTTGCCACTTGTCCTTCGACGATTTTCTCAACCAGGCAATCATGCCTCATTTCATGAGGAATGAGATAGCTGTTTTATTCTCAGGAATTTCAGAAAACTTGTCTCCTCTTCCGCTCCTCCTATCTCATTACGTACTCTCTCTCTCTCTGTTGATCCATTTCGTCTTCATCGTTCCTCGATAATACCACAAATAATGCGACATTATGAGGAAAAAAGGGAATAACTGGAAAAATGCATTTATTGCTTCGAATCAACGTTGGAGAGAGCACTTAATATTATGCTGCCGCGACGAAGGAGTTAAATTGGCATGAAGCATCAGAGCATTCGATGCATTAACGCCTTTGCTGCGGAGTAACGCCGATCTGATTCTATTTCGCATTTGTAAAACTGCTCTAGGGGCTTTTACGGAATGCGATCGTGTATTATTATTTCAGGCTCTTTCTTTCCTAATCGCATGGACATTGGAACGGATTTAATTTCGCCTGCAGACTGCCAGGGTTCTCTGAGTTCCCTTCTATCATTTCTTCCTTCACACGCCGTATTTTCTTGTGTCTTCTGCTTTCTCCAAAGTACTGTGCGACTTCTCGGTGTGGAATTTCGAGGTATCGCCTGCGTTATCCTCAGGAAATGGGACTCCGACGACCCTGTTTCATGGAAAATATGGTGTTTCTAGCTGATGCCGTTCCTTAACACCTGCTAGTCCCACTAGGCTGTATTTCTTATTATTCGGCATATTTAGAGTTTGCAGATTCTTAAGGCCTGGTTACAGGTACTTTTGTCATAATATTAACATTAATTTATGATTTTTGGATCCAAAATTTTTTCTCATTAGATTATGTTACCCTAGGAATAACAGCGTAATCTTCCCTCAGAGTTCATATTTACGGGATGGGTTGCGACCTCGATGTTTGATTAAGATAATAATTAGGCGCAATAGCTTAATTAATATTTCTGTCCGACCTTTAATGTCTACATGTGTGAAGGTGTGAATGAACGCGAAAATGTACCGGGTAACCATCCAACTGGTGTGAAAATGCCAACAAAAAATATGTATAACCTGTTCTTATTTGGTTCATGCATTCGTACATGTTCCGTTGCGGTCCACCAAAATCGTTCATGCTTTCACAATTAAACTAGTACGTGTTAATGTACAGTGTAACCGGTATTTTACCATGGCTAAGAATTAATGCTATACTTACTAAACACTTAAGATGGATTTAAAAGAATGCTATTCATAAAAAGCCTTGGGTACCCTCTTCAAGATAAAGTTATTGTTTTTGTTTATTTCTTATTAATGTGAGCTGTGGGTCTTAGTAACTACTTTTATTACTTTTTTGAGTTATTTTTTTATTCTAAACCTTTAATTGATAATATCCAGGTAGTTCAATAAATGGGAATCCAAGCACTGTAATTTTCAAGGCAATAATATCATTAAATATACCGTGGTGCAATTCAATTAGTGTCAAATGATTTAGGTGATCACGATTTCAAATGCAGAATACCTCATTTGACTCGGAGTGCATAAATTTCCTTCATTAAATAAGTATTATACGCAATGGTTCATAATTGAAACACTCGCCGTCATTCCACACCAGTAGTCATGACCAGGGATACATTGGAATACCTATTTCCATACTGTCCCAATCCGTAATGGATCTTAAAAAAAAGATCTCTGGATCTCATGAAAAAATAATACGTTTGATCTTCACTGCATGATTTTAACACGGAAATGATAACTGCTGTTGCCTCTAATTTATCCTATTTTTCGTTGGATCCCGTTGGGTGAACGAAGAAGTCCTTCGTTCTTCAAAACGTCGGGGGACATGCTGCCAATTACCCGGTGGAGAACCCGAAGTCTTTTCTGCAACTGATACGCCGGGTATATCTAAGATCTTACAACGATTATGACAGAGTTTGAATAATGAAGAGAATCGGATTTTTGTTTGGTGATCCGTCGCGTATGTCTTTATCTATTCGCGGCGAAAAATTCACCGCTTTCAATTTATATTCACCGCTTCTCATTTACTCCTCGCCTATGCTGCATCCACCTCACGTGGTATTTTTTCTATTTGCACTCTTGTGAGTTCGGTAGTCAATGAACGGGAAACGAAATTTCATCGCCAGTTCATGAAAAGTGGGCGTTCATTTTCGCGTTCATTTTGGAGATTTTTTTTCCGCAATTCACCTTTGATTCGTCTACATCTACATTTACTAGCCATCAACAAGGTATGTTGCATGGGTTGATTCCACACCAGGCATGCACCACTTATCCTGGTCTTAATCAGTAATGCCCTCATACACCGTAAAGAGACCAAGCACTCATGACAACGGCACGCGGTCAGAAACTAGGAGAGGGCTAAGGACACGAACATGCCACAATGCAAATAAAACTACTAGTTGGCAGTAGAAAAACGAAAAGTAAGCCTAGTAAGCGATTCATGCACGAGTTATAACTCACCAAAAATTCTTGGAGATAGCTATAATTAACAAATATAAAGAGTAAGTACCTACAAATGCAGGAGTCCGAATCAACCTATCTTAGAGCCTAACAATGGCTAGGATTATGGTCCCTTATTATACACGGACAAAAACATCTTAAATCTATTGGTCCTGAAGTCTATTTCCATATTATCCATGTGGTCGTTTCTACCATGATAATTAGGCTATTAATCAGAATACCTTGAACATCAGGCAAAAATAATTCTACTTGAAATTTTCTCAAAAGATTTAATCTAAAATTTTCCGTTCGATAGGTTATACTTCCCCATTCTAAATACCTAATTAACACAACACTATGATCATCAATAGTCAACACCTTGAGATTGTTTATGGGCAAAGCTGCTTCCATCTAACGAATTCTTTTGTATCTAACGAATCTAATTTATTCTGAACGAATTGTAATTTAAATTCTGAGTGGACGACTCAAAGAGTAAATCCGAGGAATTTGCATTCATTGTTTTTATAAACCTCCATTGAGATTCTTTTATTTGTTCACCGTAAATGTCAAATGGCAGGAATCGGAATTCCAGGTGATGTTTGGCGGGACGCTTACTCAACCTCCGACTCGATTTCGGGTGCCCTCGGGCGGGAGGTAAGGGAAACTCATTTTTCGGAGCATCAGTCGCCGGACTCTCGGAATCCCCCTGCCGGCGAGAGATGCTTGATTGATGCGCGTGTGAAAACATGGCTGGGAGAGCGTGCCGCGATGAGTTTCGTAACGGCTGTCGGGGAGAGGGAAGGGGAGGTTTTAACTCACCTGAAGTGCGTTCATCCGCTTATGAGCTGTGACAGCTTTGGCAAATGGTCGGTCCCTGCGGGCGCCCAGAGGTGTGAGAATGTATGCCTGTAAAACGGTGGAGCTCGAATAAAAAAGAGTTTTTTTCCTCCCTCTTTTTCGGAGTCTCTCTTCTTGATCCGCTTAAAAGTCCTCTCACCCATTCCGGAGGACAAGGCGTAACATCGTTCCGATGTATTTTCATTCTTGTGGAAAAATATATGTTGCGACAACTCGAAAAAGGCTACTACGTAGCTCAAACGTGCTTCCTAGCTGTTTTGGATGTCAAATCGTTGGAATGCCCCTACGCAGCGTATTTTTCAGCGGTAATCTGAATTTAAGATTTCGGGAAATGTTTTACAATGTTCTTATTATTGTCAAACCATTGAAATGTTCCTACCCAACGTGTTTTCCAGTGGTAATTCGACAGATAGATGGAGGAAAACGTTTTTCAATGCTTGCCAGGTTGTTGCTGAAAACATACTACTCTACCATGCTATATAGGAAAAAGTTTGTAAAAATCGCGCGCTGCCAGGAAAATTAATGCCATCAAACTGAAGCTATGTATATCCTTAAAATATCCTGAATATCTAGCTCACTTCACTGATTATTCTTAATGTCATTTATCCATGGTCTCCCTTTCATAGTAGGTGTTGTAATCTGGATAATTCAATGGCTGGAATTCAAAACTAATAAAATATCATTGTAATTTATGTATTACCTTGTGCAAAAATGATATAATGCACATATCAGGGACATGCCGTTGGCGTTACGATAGAGGCGTACCTTACACAAAAAGTAATTTTGTTGTCTAATTGGGTGAAGCATAATTGTTCAAACTCGTGTTTACGACGGTATATTGAGGTTTTACTGAAAGGTATTTTCTCGAAAGGAGCAATATTAGTTTTTATGAAGTTTTTTAGGTTCGGTCATTTCATTCAGTTTTAAATCTTCATCAATGGCGTGGGCAAATACCGAGAATTTACAAAATCTACAAATTTACAAAATTTTTTAAATTGAGCGAAACTTCGGCTATGAAAGTTTTCCAATTTCGATCATAACCTCTCGAACTTTTAAAAGCAATATGAATTAAATTGGTCATCAGCCCTATAACAAAATAAAAGCATACCAATCAATTTAGTTATTGCGTAGATCAATAGTATTAGTACCTCTTTCTTTAACTTCCGCGGGCTCTTATTATCTTTATTATAGTAAAAATAAAAGAATACCAAGTAATGGACTTGATCAATGTGATAATTACGTAGATCAATAGTCATTAGTATGTACCTCTTCCTTTAATTGGCACAAACTCATATGATATTTATAATATTAAGGGAAACGTCTCACTCATGAAAAGAAGAATTTTCGGACCGTAGCTGTCGATAGCAAAACCTCGGTACAAATTCCTCGTCCTAGAGCGTGACCTCTCAATCACTGTGATGACTCTTGGCGTTCGGAGGGAGGAAGGCAAGGGCGAAGCGGAATGCGGGAGTGATGGAAACATGCCAGGCTTGCTAATTGCCCTGAGGTGAAGTCAATCAAGTGACGGAGTGATGCAGTCGGCACATACGACGACGGTGGCTCGGCCTGCGAAAGGATTCTGGAGCTGTTTGCCAGTTGCTCGCTGAAGTCATTCCAGGATTCATACGCGGCACACTTGCGTTCCGGCAATTTCTGGCAACGCTCCCTTAATTAATTCCGATCATTCAGCTGCTAAAAGTTAGGTCAATTAGCACCCAGACGATCTTGAAATATCTGCTCTCTGTACACAAGCTCATTTCTGCTCCTATCATGATGGAAATTTATAGACGAGTAGTTGAAAACACTAGCAAAATGACGCTAAAATCTGTGTACCTAAAGAAAAAAAACTTCGGTCCTAAACAGACTCACGTTTAAAATTTATGATACCATTTTGATACTCACGTTTTAAATTTATGATACCAGCACACTTTTTTCGTACCAGATTATTTTAGGCTGATGATTGTGTATTTACGCCGAAACACTTAAGTTAAAAAGTAATGGCAAGCATTACGTAGAGAATGGCTGGCCATTTAAATTTCATGTAATGTGGAGGACCTTTCCCTCTGTATGCTTTAATTTGTTTTATTCAATGCTTGAAATTTAAATTTCTATTACGCAACATTTACAATAATCCAAATGCTTTAAAATTTGATTGCGATACATGCATTACTTTGTAACAAATATAATATAATACCCAGGTCAATGACTTGCCTTAGGCGCTAAGGCACATTTATTTCGTTGGCTTTACATTTATTTGAAAAAAAAATCAAAAATTGATCTTCGATGTATCGTAAGTATTAATTATGTATGTATTACGATATGGTGAAGTAAACGTGGAATTAAATGCAGAAGAGAAGAGATCAGTAGCATTCTTATTAAATCCATGGAATTTTCAGTTAGCCCAACGAATACATTTCTATGATTCAAGGAAAAAAATATTCAAAATTCCTCATGTAAAATGAAGAGTGATACTTTTCCGAAACTTGGGTTACTATAGTCTTCTTTCATTAAAAAAAATTAGGTCTAAAAATTTCCATCTCTTTGGTTGACTTCTGTAATCTGAGAACTATGTTACCTTATCTATTCATTGTCATGACAGTAAAAATTGTGCGAGTAAGTTACTGAAAATTTTATGGTGTCCTGGGCTCTGCCAAGGTAGTTGAAATGAATCTATCCTTTGTTGAAGATGAACATAGGCTCAATTTTTATTCTGCTTGAATAAAACTTCAAATATATATTTCTATTGGATAATGCCCGTAAACGGAACCGATGGAAGGAAGAAAGAAACCTTCTTTCAATTCGAATTTATGGGATTCATCGCAAACAGAATTTGTGACTTTTTGATTTAAATTCCCAAAGTACGAGTATAATTCATCACTAAAAATCAATAAAATGTATTTGTTAAAAGTTCTCTCGCTTCTGAGAATTTTTCGTCTTCCATCCTAGGAGCGTTTTCCATAGCCTATTTTAACTTCCTTGAGCTAAATTCATGATCTACACCGATAGTGTTATATCGTTCTTCCCAGAAATTCGTTCTCGAGAAAATTCCACTCATCCAACCGTTTCTCCTAGCATTTTGAATCTGGATTTCAGCAACATATTTGCTGAATATATTTCATGAATTCTGCAGAACATGGTATGAAATAGGCGGAAGGTTTTTGGGCTGGAATGAAGAAAGTTTTGTGTAAAAATTGAACGAATGTCAGTGGAAGCATTTTTACGTGATAGAAAGCTTGGCAGAAATAAATATGCTGAGAGTAGGGATCCTACTGATACAGGAAAACGTTTTGTAGATACTCGACTCGATATTATGAGGAAATTCTTTCAAACGTATTTGTAATAATATCCGTCCGATCACTAGTAAATCAACATAATTTTGCCCCTCACGTCTAATTTTAGAATCTTATATCTGATGTAGTTTACAGGAACTTCTAATTATTCTATCTTAAATTTATGTCTTCCTGGGCTCTGCCATGGCAGTTGAAATGAATTTGTACTCTGTCGAAGATGAGAATATGGGCTTTCTGTTTGATGTTATTATGTTACCATTCAGTTTACTTTTCTATTGATACCTATTTCCAAGGCTGACCAATTAGGTATGTTTAAAATAAAGAAGATTGAGAAATGGCAATTTATTTAATCAGTGGTTAACACTAGGTTCACGTAAAAACTCGCTTTTAGTATGTTATGAATTTATTTTTACGCGCGGTTGTTACGCTTGGTATCTATCGTTGAAATTGGAAACAAACCGGTAAATCTGTATCGAAAAATACAACAATCAGGAAAAAATTAATCGTATGGAAAAATTGAACCGAAGAATTGAGTTCAAGTTACCTAAAAAAGGATTTGAATGAGATATACGGGGAATTTAATGTATCTCGTACCGGAGTCAAAAAATCAATATAAATGGGCAAAATACAACCCCAAATATTGTTTCTCCTAAACCTTTTTCTTAGTGAGCCTTCGATTGAAACACAAGAAACTAATCCTTAAAAATCAATGGCCGTATCTTCAGTATTTTTGGTTGTGCATTGGTTAGTGAATGAGTCAGTCGAGAGACAAGCTGCTACAATAAATGAGATATTATGAGTTCAATAAAGATATCTTCTATTTGATGTAGGTTGATAAATCCCTGTTTTCTCTTTCTCTTTAAGCACCACAAATCATTTAAAAGGCATGCACATGGTGCCATTAGTTACTAATGGCATAGAATGGGGTCTATACTCTCTAATTACAATAATGTCACGACCCCCACTGTCTAACCCGTCCTGAATCCCTTGAAACCGAACACCACCCTCACCAAACATCTCCTTTACGCCATCAACAACTGCTAGCAGGCATTCAAGATCCCCTCTGACGCCAGGGTTCTCAACCCGCGATCGCAAATTTGATGGGGCTCTGACCCATCGCTTCATCCAATCCCCCCCGCTTCCAATGCGCCTCCGCGGAGGCTCCGAGGCGACCAGCCCTCCCTCAGCGCTACTCCCCATGTCCCTTTGCAACCCGCATGCCTCAACCCACGCCGCTTTGTTTCCCACCGCACCCTAATGAACATGAGGGTCTACCCAATGAGTGAAACACTGTTTGTTTAATCATGCCCTGGAGAGCGGAACCTCGGGTGTGGCCAAAAAATATTTAGAATCGCTTTTATCGTGCGTAGTTTACATTGAAGTGGTCCACGGCGAAATATGTTCATCTATCTACTTATATATGCCTAATGTAGAGAAATCTATGGCCTTACTCGGTAATTTGAGCTAATTTGACTTGACTGTAAATGTTCCAAAACAATAAGTTCAGCATGTCATTAAAAATGGTAAAAATCTCGAAAATCAGTTTTCCGCGCGCATTTAATAGTTTTTGCCACTGATTAATCAATCATATGTTCTAGAAATATTTAAATAATTTTTTATACTACTGGAATGCGTATTTTGAGTGTTTTTAAAATGACCAATTAAATTGTTTTTTGTACGAACTGTATTATTTTCAAAAAGAATACCAACTATTCTTCGTAAAAATTTTCGCGGATACTCATGTTAAAAAAAAAAAAACTTTTGGGCTATGTCGCCGCGTCAATTTTTGGGTGGCCCAAACGTTTCCCGACCGATGCTGGTCGCTATGTCAAAGTAATCAATGAGATGGGAATTTTTATTCATATACATAGTTATCCGTATCAGGGGATAGAGGGAGGGGAGCGGGAGGTAGGAGGAGTAGGTTGTTGATTGTTGATTGTTTTTTTTCTTCGGATTATCGGTTTCCAAGTACGACTTATTTTCAGTCCGGTGTCTCTGTTAAAATTGTTCTTCTCCTCTTTTGTTACTTCGATGGCCCTCTGACGAGTCTCTGTTTGACACTTTTTACTCAACACAACACTTCACACAACAATTTTTGCCTCCTCAAGATCGATTGTATGGCCCTGCACTGCGTGTCTGGCTACCACGGACTTTGTTAACTGCCCCAGTGAAATTGCTCTTTTGTGCTCCTGTAGGCGTGTTTTGACCGATCTGCCTGTTTTGGCTATGTTGTTCTTCCCTCAGGTTTGACAAGGAATTCGGTGGACTCCTTCGAATAGTAGATGAGTTCTATACTTGACGGTTTTTATGAGATGTTTTATATGCACTTGAGGAAAAAAGATTGTCCTTATCTGAAATTTTCGTAGCATGTATCCTATTTTGTCAGTCGTCCCCTTGATGTACGGCAGAAAGGTTTCCTTCTGGTCGCTGAGATCATTTGAAGAGGAATGCGCGGCTTTTGCGTTGTTTTTTTTTTGTCTTCCTAGTTCTTTTTTATATCCTTATTAAAATTTTCGAGAGATAATTCTGTCGTCGAATCCATTTCCCCGCAGAATGGCCTCTAGTTTCCCTCCTTCTTCGGCAAAGTTGTTTTGTTACCGACGATGTCTTCGATTAATCGATAATTTGGTTCAAATTTCAATAGCCGTATGGAGGGGAGCTTTTCATTTCATTAAAAAATTGATTGCTCACAAAAACATTTTGACCGATGTTTCTCCATAACTACATCCATACCACTAATCTCCATCACTTCATACCCACATCGCTGTTCCATTCCGATCCTGAGGCGTTTTAGGAGACAACCACTGCTTCAATCACAAAACGAAAAATCAGTAAATGACGATAATGATTTTGAGATTTCTTGGTGCATCATAGTACGATGAAATTTAATAGAGACAATTAATTTCACAGAAGCAGAATTAAACGATAACAAATATATGATAGATTTTACCGCTTAGTTTTAAATGCCTTTTTCCTCTTAATAAACTAGTGCTCTCGGGGTGGGCCGTATAAATAAAAATTTAATAAGGATCCCAGGAACGAGATTACCTCAAAACATGCCTCTCATTTGATCCAATGTCACTGCGTGTACTTTGAAAAATATTATAATTTTTCTCGTATATTGAATGAAATGGTGATATTTCGGTAATGAGGAGAGGAAACAGAACGCACTGAATACGCTATATTGGTCCTGAGAAGGTTACAGGAAATTTTATCGTTTTTGTTTGCTTTTATTAATCGATCTTTGATGCATTATCTTAGCTCAATGAGTTTTCGCCTCGTTGCCCAGCGGAAATACGCCAAGGATATGAGGATTACGTCGATTTTTGAGGCCCATTATTCTCCCTCAAATTCATTAGGCGCCGACCGTTTAATGATTGCATCTCTCATAGCGTCCATTTCCCATTTAATGAGTCGTGTTGAATGAGCGATTGAATTTTTCGAAAGATAAAATTCATTAAAATTTAATTTATCTGTCGTTGATGAACATTCACATGGGGGGTGAGAATGCAAGGGGTAAACAAGTGATATATTTTTCCAAGCAGAATTAGGAACAGAAATCAGCTAAAGAAAACGGACGAGATCAAGTAGATAATTAGTACCTAGTGCATTTGATTTTCCACTGGATGCCAGCACAGAACAGAGAATCACTCGTACGCAAGGAGGTTGTTAATATCTGGAGGCGCTGTATTCGAGTTTTAAGCGTAGTCAGAATTCCGCCATCTTGGTTCTACAATTTTCGGACTTAGCCTCAAGCAGTGTACGTATATAATATATAATCTAATTCTTATAGCGTCTCTGATTTATAAAATGAAAATGCAACGATTACTTATTGATTGTCGCCGGAGTTTTCCGATCATTCGCCATGCTACTGTGCATATTGAACTGTCCCTTTTGTCATATCGTGATGATAATATACCGTCGTATACTTATGTACTATTATTGCGACCGGTCCGCTTTCGTAAGATCCATCGGCTATAATCTAATTAGTTACCGGTAGAAGTGCAGGGTAATGGATATTTTATACTTGTAAAATGTTATTTTCGGGTAAGCTAAGTGCACAGCGGAACCGTGTTGATTGACAATAATTTTTCCTTGGGGAAAGATATTCGAGGCATATTTTTACGAAGCCTTCCCATAATGATAGTAAAAAGGTGTTCTGTGTTCGTTTTCGACACTTAATTTTAACGTAACAACGATCATGACCGAATATTTCACCAAATAGTTAGCATTGATTCTTAGGGGATTATCAATGTTTTGGTCAAAGTGGGCGTGGCTATCCTACCCAAGCACCCCCATTCCTACCACACAGCGCTCAACGCTCGGAACCATTTGTGCCCCC
Source organism: Ischnura elegans (assembly GCF_921293095.1). Taxonomy (NCBI): domain Eukaryota; kingdom Metazoa; phylum Arthropoda; class Insecta; order Odonata; family Coenagrionidae; genus Ischnura; species Ischnura elegans. The sequence goes on from NC_060250.1 coordinate 70,946,669, forward strand.
TCCAGTATATTCACGACCTCCTTGCTCGTGCGCCCTTGCTTTCAAATATTTTATACTTCTTTTGTCAACTTCTGTGCCTTTTTGTTTAAAAATTTATGCCCATACTATTGGTAAGTATTAACTGGTTTTCAAACTTGTTTTTATTGCATTTATTTATTCGTAATTGAGATTTCAACTATTCATTATTAATGTTTTATAACATTAACCTCAGGTCTGTTTGAAATCGAATGCCATATTTTTTGGAGTAAATGATTTCTCATTATTCATGTTCCTCTTATTTAGTTATTTAATTATTTTTTCATGTTCTACCCTAAATGTTGTGATGTGTATATGTGCATACTTAGGTTTTCTTGCTATGATTGTTTGAGTTAACTTCAAGATTTCATTTCTATGCCCTGATGTGTTAGTTGTGCTGAATTCCATTCGGAAATATTTGATATATTTTGTACAAGTTTTTCTTTTGTGATCTCTTTTGCATGTAATATTCATCTTATGTTCTTAATGGACAATTTGTCCAAGAACAATAAATATTATTATTATTATTATTATTAACTCTGTTTTGAAATGAAATTACTCGTACGTTTTGGCTTTTCACCCCCTCATATCAGAAACAAGCAAATTTATTGACTTAATAGTTTATTAAGTAATGTGCGTATAAAGTGCTCGAAAAATCGTCAAAACGCCAAAAAGAGTCGGCAGTAGTTAAAATACTTGGCATGCATGGAATTTTCTAAGATTGTTCGTACTCAAATTTAATAAAAACTTGGAACAGCCGGAGTATAAAATTTTGGTACGCATTGTCTTTTCATATGTTCATGTTGGGGTACTTCAAACTGATTGTGTGATGTGGGAATTACGATGAATATGGTTTTGGTGGAGATATTGACAAAATAAAGAGCGAAAAAACTTGAATTGTGTTTTCAGCAGATTAATTTATGGTTGGAAAAATTTGCTCAGGTTAATGACATGTATACGATGTAAGCAACTACTGCGACCGTAGAAGTGTGGGCAGCTCAGGGAAAGTTGTTAATTAATTACCGCCGAACGGAAGCAATAATATTGGCATTAAATACTCTCGCACCCGACGCAACAGATTGATATGGTTAATATTTCCGTTGGGAAAAGAGCAAACGCATCTAGATTGATAAGTCGCCTCATTTATCCATCACTCCCGCTGGGATAAATTACCCACGCCCACCGACCGAGGTTGATTTCATTAAATGTTTGACTTTTGCGTGAGGAAGAGGCGAGAAAATCCGTTACAGACAACCGCACACAATTGGCCCGCAGCTTCCGACGTGGGGAACGACGTTAAAAACGAGGAGGCGGAGCGAATCAATGAATAGCTGCGAATCCATCACCGCTCCGTAATAACCGTCTATGATGAGACGCTCTTCGAGTTTAACGATTCGGAATTCCATTAAGTGATCCGTACATATACTTTCTCTCCACGCGTCATCCCGCATGTATAAATCTTCATTATGATTGCGCTCGTAATATTTGTTGTTTTTCTGAGCCGATTGCGAATACACGAGCAAAAAGTGACGAGAGCAGGGCAGGCTTCAGGGATGAGATACGGACATTTGAGTGACACAAAGAAGCGTATCATTAATATTTTTCACATACCCAATCGTCTCTTAATTGATTTGGAGACTGATAGTTTAAAAAAATCAGGATTAACCATAAGAGGCGATTTGGCCTCTGGTGTTGGCTCAATTGAATCTAATATCTAGTACATATATGTTATTTTTTAAGTATAAAAAACTAAATGTAGTCTCATATTAGTCTAGCTTGCGAACTTAAGAGAACTGGAGAAAAATTGCCAAGCTATGAGACTACATAATTACATTAAATACAATGGTCCTTAGAATTAATAGCTGGTAGGCAATTCCGCTCAAATTTACATATTGCACTACTATTATATATTAATTTATATCTCAGAAACTAGAATATACTGTGACGAACTCGATGAGATTGACATCAGTGCTATTTTGTAATGCATAGTGATAATGAAATTAAATACATAGTTCTGGATCGTAGCGTACCATTACTTAATGTTTATAGGGGATCGGGTTGGTGTGGTGGCTAGAGTGTTGGCTTCCCACCCGGAGGTCCCGGGTTCAAATCCCGGCAGCGGCAGAGAATTTTCAGAGACTGCCCGATCCCTGCTTGAATGTTGTGTGGAGGACATTTCAAGCGCAACACTCCGTCCGTCGGATGGGACGTTAAGCCGTGGTCCCCTTGGCGCCTTTCGTTAAGAGCAAGCTAATGTCGACGCCGGATTTCTCTCCACTCCTCCTTACCTACCCTTCCCTCATGGCGCAAATGACCTCAGCTGTCGGTCGCCTCCTTCAAATACCATACCATACCTTAATGTTTATATATAAGCACTAACTTGTATCTCTAGCCGCTGACCAATTTCGAAAAGAGAATTCGGTTATCCACCCTATGCAAGACCCAAAACAGCGTGTATCAAAATGGCCCCCTCAATCTGGCCTGGAGCGTGTCGCGTCCTCGGTTCGATCACCAAGAGGGGCCACACACTTGGCGGCGATATTGATGGATACTTAGGTCGTCGGCGTTCGGTTAGAGTTTTTTGCGTGCCGAGCGATTCGTCATTGGGCCGTCTACTCGCGCCAGGCAACCACCCTTTCCTTCCGCCTCGCGCGCTCAATGATCGATCATCGTCGAATGGGCCCACACCCTTCGAGTCACGGCCTGCCGTCGATTCAAGGGTGGCGACCCCCATTCAACCATCCATGCACGCCTTCCCGCACTTAATTGCCCGGGAATTTGCGGACTCCGCTCATAAAAAAAATTGATCTCCGAATAGAAGTCATAATGAAGATTTATACATGGCACGTGAGGTGACACCCTCATGGTCCTCTTTCAAAAGTTACTTCCTGTGGTTTATGCAGCAGTCGGATTTAATACTCCATTGAGTTATCATCACCATCGTTGTAGGTGTTACTATCATTTACTTTTGATTTGTATATTATTTATCCGATAGTGTGGTGATGTCCCAGTATATCACTCCATGTAGCTTCGGTAGCAATCAGATTTAAAACCCATATGAGTCATAAACACCAACGTTGTATTTTTTATCTGTATATGCTTAACCTGATGGTGTAGTGAGGTCGCTGTATACCCCTTCCTGTAGATTTTGTAGGTAACTTATTATAGCTGCAGATGGATTTTGAAAAATTGGTTATTCGTTTATCTACCTAACTACAATTTCCCAAATGGAATGTACCGCGATGCCCTGCTCAATCTGACCTGATGCGTGTAGCAACCACGACTATTCAGGGGCCACTCCAGGAGCTACTATGATAAAAATATTCTCTCGTTCACATATTTTCTCGCTCTCTTCATAGGAATGTCATGAAATTCCAGAAGATATAATCGATTGTGTGAACATATGACCACTGTTTAAGGAGATATTAAATGTGTTTGAATTTGCATGTATGCGAATGAGAGTATATTTGTTAGTATAATAACACCTGGCGTAGCCCCATTTCTTCACTAAAAGGGTCTAATGTAAGGTATTTGACTGTCGTCTGTGAGTATCCTTGGCGTGGAAGCGATATTCGTAAACAATCCTAGAGTTTAATATGTTTAATGTTCACTTGTATCATTTTTGAACGTGGATTCTTCATCCGCGATAAGGAAACAACTTACATAATTTATCAAAAAGCGGAATATAAAATATTCGAGGAAAAAAATGTCTTAGTATCGGCAATTTCTGGCCTTAGTCAACTGACCATGGGCTGTACTAAAATTTAAAAAAATGAAAGATTAGCTTGGGCGTACGTGTGCAGTTTTGCATGAATGGCTTTGATTTCCTTCACGAGCTTGTGTTTTAAGTTTTTTGCGCCAATTTATAAAGGCCAATTTAAGTTTTTCTTAGTTTTAATGCTGAAGTCGTTGAGATTCACCTTCATTTCAAGTTGAGTAGAAGGCAGAACTCTACGAAGTTACAAAGGATTGAAAAGACACCAATTGCAGGGCATTTTTTTCGCGAGCTGAAAGAGAACCTCGTGTTCCCAATCTCTGAGTCAGTGCTGCCGATAAACGCTTGTATCTAAAATGATCAGCATCTTAAATTCTGGTAACGATGATTTAAGGAACAATTACTCTACCGCATTCAAGGAGTTACCTTCCGTTGTTTTGGGGTCATTTCATACACACAAATGCTCCATCGAATCCCTCTTACATTGTGAGTTACTTGACCCAATGGCTCATTCTTGTTGTGATTGTATGATTTTTATTTTTGCGTTGAGTTATGAAGACGTATTTCGCATTTTTAATTCTCAAGCCGAAGTCTACTCCTTGGCAAGTTGAATATGAGGCCACGAACGAATCCACGAACTATCAAAGAAAGTATTGCCTTATCCTCTTAAGCTGGCACTTGTCTGTCAAGCAGTGAGCCATAAATCAGTGAAAGTCATACATCCCGGTTGAATAAGGTGGGATTAGTTACTGTGCAAAACAAATATGACATTTTGTGAATGCGAAGTGAAAGGGTGTATATTATTTTATTTTGCATTTTGTAATAATTATTAAAGTATGAGTTCCCAGGACGTGAATGAAGAGAAAATTAAATATGATTTTACGTTTTCACAAAAAATACAACGTTTTTTCTAAAGATATGAAAAAAATATTAAATATTGAAAATATCAAAATATAATAATGTGCAACCGTTGTAAACAATTTAAACTTTCAAAAATGCATGGCGGTTTTGACAAAATAAGTTTTAAGAAATTAAATAAATAATTTGGGAATCTGGCATGTCCCCACGGCAGTACTAACGTCTCAAAAAACCGCGCCAGTAGTTACGGGTTAAGAAAAATAAATGGATTGAGGGCTCAAGGGGAGCCCTCCAAGGATACAACACACCGGGGCCGGGAACCAAGCCCGTGGCTTATACGCCCGATCACCCGGGGAGGGGCTGGAGAGGAAGGAAAAAGGAAAGAGGCGCCGCCGCGATGGGAGCCCGCCGACGCCTCTGGGAAAGGAAAGTTGCGGAAGGAACGGGGCGGGGAAAACACCTCAGCGCTATAGAAGCGAAGAGGGCCCTACTAACAGCGAAACAGGAAAAGCCATTAATGTCCTAACGATCTTGGAGGATCATTCTACGAAGAAGAGTGATCCAACGGTCAAATCGTTAGATTAAGAAAAACAATAAAAAGTATGAAAATTACAACCAATTTGAGTACTACCAACCCCACACTGGGAATGAGGCTACGAGACGTCTCGCCTGCGCAATCCAGCATCTCATTGGTCGCAAGTTTAAATTCCCAAGTGTCACAATGCAACGGTCAGAAAATTACACACATTCCTGTGCAAACTGCAGAACCGATATTTTCTGGAGGATAAGGAATCGCCTTCGTGCTGCTAACCCTTTATCTAGTGCATCCTCAATGCTGGTATCGGCGATTAATTCATCCATGCTAGTATTTACGTACCTGCGTATATACTTACTCTACCTCATTTAAGGAGTCCCCTTCGATTCTTGTAGGTCATCTCATCAAACTCCATCCGATCCCACTTTCGTAATTAAGAGAGTTCCTCTCTTCCTCCCTTTGCCATTTTTTTTATTTCCAATGGGGGTGTGTGTGGGGGTGGAGTTCCTTTTCGGCTCCTTTTAGGTCCTCTCCCTCCCCCGCCCATTTCCAGCCACCCACATTCCTCCCTGCTCACCTCCTTATCTGCCGGCGCCACGTCTCTCGTGTCAGTTTATCTCGAACCGCCATCTCGCCCCATTAATTCCATTAGCCTACCACTCAAACTCAGCCCGATTTCAGACCTCCTCTTTCTCTATCCTCTCTTGGTACGCCTCAACCTCACATACTCCCGCTCCAATTAAGTCCACTCCTTTGCCGAAATCCTCAAGGCGCTACATCAATTACATCACGTGCAATTTTTTTTTCAATTCCATCTCGTGGGTGGTTGGTTTATTATTTCTTATCCAACACGTTAATCATCCTATTTGCCGCCTACGCTCGCCTCTATACTTTAAACTTTGTTTCTTGCACAGTATTTGGGTCATAGATTCAACAGAATCTGGGAAATATGTTGGTGCTTTTCCATGGTCAACATGATGGTTTCCAGAGATTTAAACCGAATTCGAATGCAACTATGGACTAAGCGGACGTGTCACTTTAGATCTCCCAGCCTCTTTCAGTGAAATATTACTTCGTTTAAAATTGATGCCGCCATAGTCTAGAAATTGGTATTTAAGGCAGACACATTTCTTCAACATTTGGCTCTCTCTCAAGTTGAAAGTTTACCCTCAATATTTTAAATATGTAATTTTTTATATTTGAAATCAAGTTTACACTGGTAAACTTGATTTCAAATCTGGAGAGTCTCCATGCATAGAGAATTTCACGGTGCTATAATAAGTTAACAGAAGGGGTAACGAAAAAAAGATAAATTAATACTGAGCCAGAGGGAATGATGCGTCGCCTTAAATTGACAAGATGTGATAGAATGGCCAATAAGCGATTAAAATTACTCTAGCACTAGTTTATAATCATAGGGTTAGAAATTTTTAAATTACTGGTTGGCAGCTGATTTCCCTCAATTATCCATCAATATTTTACCACGTGTCACAATTCCGCTGAAATGTTGACAAAAAAACTTTCGAGAAATTACCTATCGTAGGTTAATAGCGCAGTTTTCAGCGGAATACCTACCCTTCTTGCTGTCATATTTTTCAATGATGAATTTTTCACATTGAATTTTAATATTCCGACGGAATCGCTCAGTTAACATAAAAGCTTTGTACATATTTTTAGCTTCTTGTGAAAACAGTCAACAGACGATAATGCTGAAAATTTAATTATTCAATACTTTTTGGGGTCTCTTAAACTGAATGAGCCTTTATTTACTCACTATGGTGCTGAAGGAGTTTATTTAGAGTCACTCTACTTCTCACGATCCGTAATGTTGAAAACATCGAACGAGACCTTGGCTCTAGTTAATTACGAAGTGCTAAACAAATAATTCCTTCCTGATTTTTAAAAATTTGATTAATGTTTCACGCCTGCGTTTAACCTGCACAAGATATTGTTCATTTTAGATATATTTTTCGTTTTTATATCTTGTATCAACGAAAACATTTCTCTTCAAGAAATAATGTCATCAGAGATTACTACAAGAAGAATTAGTTTCGGTATTTTGATATTGGGTGCATCACTTCAATATAGTTATCATGACGCTGGCATTGCGATACGTATTTGCAATATTCACACAAGTTTCTTCAACCGCCATGCTCTCTTTTCATCTTAACCTGTATGGAGTGGTAGGACTTTAGAATCTAAATCTATTTCTTCCTCACCGTGGACTGTCTTATCCTGTCCTTTTCCCTCTATATCCAATTCTTTTGTCTCTTTGTCTTAAATTCGATTATTTTCCCCCTTGCCGTAATTCACTATTCTGCCCGCCCGCTAACAGAGTTTTTTTCTGTCTGCGGGTTGAGAGATTGTCTCCATGTGCAATGGCTATGAACTTCATTCTGCTGTATCTCAAACCCCATTCCTATTTTTTTTACGGAGTCATGCGGAAGGATAGAATTTTATAGCACGAGTTCTTATTTCAGCTGGGCACTTACTTGTAATAGTTTTTACGGTTCCATGCATTCTTCTTTCCGTATAATTTCTCGTAAAAAATTCATATTCAGGTTTCTTAAATCGTAATATTTTTTCTAAAGACCTAAAAGCTTCATCTATAAGAGGCAATTTAAAATCATTTCCACCATTTCGCTAAATTTCCGTATTCTATATAATAATGCAGTTACTTTTAATTATGAATCATGCTGAAGATGCCTATATTCTATCCTATACACTTGTTACACTACAACTTCTCAGGTTATTTTAGACGGGAGGGCGGAATATTGTTTGCTTACACCATAAAAATGCCTAGAACCATTCCTGCCTAAATTGAACCAAATTCCCGTGGACTCTTGAAAATACTTCACTAATACCAACTCAAATTTCTACCAGGCTCCTTATGAAAGCTAATCCCTATGTATGTGGTATGAAATAATTCTGTGAAATACTTGCGTTCATTTCAACTTGATCGTATCACTATGTTACACGTTATAGCATACCCAAATTTTATTGCTAGGTAATATAGGTAATCATTAATTATTGAGCGACAATAGCGTTTATCGCGTAGCTTATTTCGAATTTAAATTTAACTTACATTGATTTCAGTAAAAAAAACGAAAGAATGAAAACTTAGTTTAAAAAAATTCACTCATAAACATTTTTATTGCTAACTTTTTCCATTTCTCACTATAATACAGACGTTGGAGAATCGATGTTGGCCTCGGCTTATGATCACTGCTTATCCTCATTGAGCACTCACAGTATATATTTATCCATAATTATTCAATTGCGCTTCAGTCCAAGCTTCATCCACACCTTCTTACTTCTCTCCATGTATTAGAGGAACCCATCCTTCTCACCCAACTTAGCATACTTTTTATCGTTTCTTTTCCTTACCGTCAACATATTCTACTTTCCCTTTATTGCACATCTCCAGCTCTTTCAGTCTAACCTCATCTTACTTCCTCAGGGTCTACTTTCCCTCTCCTTAAAATCCTACTCTCCACAATAACATGTCCCTTGTACGCCTCTGAGGTTTGATATGAGTGACTTTTTACCCGGCGCGTATTCAGTCATAGGACGACAGTTTCGCCGGAGTTGTGGTCACCTTCTTCACGTCAGATCAAATTCTACTTACAGAAACATCAGCGGGTGACAAAAAACTAGCAGACGGACAGGAAAAAGCTGGTACCTTTGGCCCTCAGTCAAAATAATCTCACATAATTCATAAAGATACTCATCAAAAGTGATACTTGTCCCAATATTTATCAGAGAAGCATTGGAAATAAATAGATAGACTTGAATCATTACGGCCGTGAAAACAGCTTACACCTCGTAAACGCATCGCGTGTTGGTTATTAACTCGCGTGGAAGTAAGGTGAATCCAGATACAAACAAGAAGTGCTTGGTTTCAATGGATGAGGTACCTACTTTAAAAGATTGGCCAAAACTTCCGCATCCACTATTCACTGGCCTGAAAAATCCAATGCAGTGCCAAATACTTGTGCTTGACAATGCTTGACACTTGTGTTTTATAATCAGTGGTTTTCATTCCGAACTGTCGAATCCGATCGGTTGTACGGACGGAATTAGTTGTATTTGAAAATTGTCTATTTTTAATACGATAAGAGCCCTCATGGTGAGTAGTCGGAGTGAAAATTTTCAAAAGCAACCAATTAAGACGATGTTAAAACTAATCGTATCTAACGTTTGGATTGAAAACCGATCGGAATAGTTCCGAACAGCTTTAAGCACAATCCTTCAGTGATACTGTCGTCTTATGAATAGATACTCGCGAAATTAAACCCGGAAAGAGTACTTCATATCCGTATAATACCCTTCACTATACGTTTCACGGTGCACGGGAAATATTCTTCTCACATTATCAATGAATTCCAGACAAAAAAATCAGTATTTCCTGGATCATTTGAGGAAACCATCATGTTGTGGATCAGCTATAGCATTAAAGTTGGTCGTATTCACATTCAAACTATTCTAGATTCACGGAACAGTAGAGGTAATGGGCTCGCTAGTGATGAAAGAGATGTGGGCTTAGGGATAAGTAGGAGGAAGTGATGCAGGCGATGGAACCCTTTTTATTCCTAGAGTGGTGCTCTAATGGTGCAGGTCGTTTGCAGTAGTGGGAAGTTTGGTGGGAAGTACTTGCTCGGGCGGTAAGCATTAACCATAGTGTGGAGAGCTGAACATAATTTTTCCTCTACCTTCCACACGAATTACGAGGAAACGACGGAAGGAATTGGAATTCCAAGAGGAATAAGAAAAAGAGTAAGATACTAAGGCTGCCCAACGATTTGTTAAAAGTAAAGATGAACGTTCTACGCAGAGTGAAAAATCTAGCTTAGGGTATTAGAGCAAATGAATACCATTTGGGTTGCTGAAATTTGAGCATGATATCATTTGCTGCGCACATGTGGACGGCAATGGGCACTTTTTGAAAGAACCTAATGGCAATCAAACCCTGTTTCCTGTTTTTTCTTAGATTTTGGAACTTTTCAATAAATGATAATCGGTCATGAACGTCACAAAATAAGATGACCGTGAAGGACTTCATTCTGACTTCGTTTAAAACAAGTATAGCTCAAGGGATCTGGTTTGTCAATCATGGGTATTTAGGCTAGGAAATTAACATAGAAGATAATATGAGGCGATATAATATAATAGTAATAGAATGGGCTGGCTGTTTTCCGCTTTTATAACTAAGATTTCCGCCTCTTACTAAATACTTGTAGTTCTTGCTTCTCTTCGTTTCTTTTTCTGCATTTAACAGTTTCCTTCTCCTCATGGATGAACATTAATCTGTTGCGAATGTCCAGGTCCGGATGGTGAGTGGTGGAGTTGTGTTTTACGCGACCCTTTGCCAAGTTTGACTGTGCTTAAAGTTTCTTTTTTTCTGCTTACGTCGATGAAATTGTAGGGGAAGGATTTTCCTTCATAGTTCAAGATATGTGTTGCAATATTAATAAATTCGTTAGTATGGATGGATAGATTGTAATAGCTCTTTATATATTCGTTCTTTGACTCTTGTCACCATTCACCTATAGGTAACGTTTGCAGACCTCTATCAGGATTTGGAAAAGAAGTTTATAAAATATGAAGGAACTTTCCGAAAAAATAGGAAGGATAACCGAGGTCGATATCCAAAACTTAAATGCACGTTTTCTTAGAGGTAACTTGACACAAGCAATAATTATATGCATTTGTTATCCTTCCGCTTATCATTGGAGATTATAAATAAGTAAGTACGGTTGTTCCCGTTATAAATTCATGCAATTCTAATATTTTTACTCTTTGGTGGCTAGGATGAGGTTTGGTTAGGGAATTACGACAGTGAGTCCAGGATAATTAATTATTTTTATTCTTAAAAGTCGTTCTGATAACTAGTAATTATATGCATTTATCAACCTTTCTCGTTATCATCGGAGAATATAAATAAATAACTGCGGTAGTTCACGTAATAAGTTCATAAATTTATTATATTTTAACTGTTTGGTGGTTTGGGTGAGGTTAGATTTGGGAATTTCAAGAGTGAGTCCAGGATAATTAATTATTCTTATCCTTAGAAGCCGTTCTGCCAATGTAGAACTTCTTTACTTGGCTCCTCTTAAGCTTAGCTCATGTGTAACCTCATTGCTTTTGTGTATGAGAAGCAATTGTCAAGGCATCGTCAAAGGTTTTTAATGAACTCAGTTTATTGAAATATTCAAATGTATTGGTATGGGAAAGCGTACCTATATCGCTGATTAATGCATCATTCGTGGTTCATTATTTCGGAAATGAATAGCCTGAGAGATAAAGGATATATTTTAGCTGGTGCTAATACTTTCCTCGCCAATTTTATTTTTTCTTCTTGCACGATTATTTAATTGGCTGGTTTAGCATTTGCCTCTATTGCGTGGATTACGTCTACCACATTCTAACGTTATCATTTTATCGCTCATTCACTAGCTGCATGTATCTATTTTTATTTTCAAAGTCACATGTATTTTTTCCCTCTCTTTCAATAGCTGAATGACAACTCTCTTATTTATGCCAGGTTATCGTGAGTTTCACATTTTATTTCAATTCAATAATCTCGTTGAACTGTATCATACATTGATTTAAAATAAAAATTGCTTGATACTCATTCACCATGTACCAAATTGAATAATCATCGTAATCTGCCGTTTTTTGTCATATAATCGAACTATCTAATTAAATCAACTTTTCCATGGAGAATCTGAGTCAAACGACGTTATCTGATTTTATGAGTTGATCAGTGAAATGATTTTCCGATTACTCCAGATTTTATTCTGTAATTGGAGTGGGCTGTGTAAATGCTGTGTTAAGATAATACCTCCATTGAATTAATGAAGTTTAATTAATTTATAATTTAAGCACTAAACCTGCCTCTTTTTTTAAATGCATAAAACGGCACTTTTATCAGAGGATTGTACAATATTCAATTTCATTATATTATTTTATTTTGCATTTGTGATAGAAATTATCAGAATGTTCCTTTTACGGCGAAGCGGAAGTAGTTGTCTGAGCGGAGCCACCTGTATTCAGCTAGGTTTCAGATACTTGCGAGCCAACCAATTATATAATATTTTTGGCTCAGGTGTGAAAGTTTAATGCGTAACATCTTTTTTCGAATTATTATAAGCGACTGACAAGTTTTATCTGTATATTACGCCTAAAGAGGCCACTATAAACTGCTTGCAATGAATTGGACCATATTATTTTTATTTAGGAATATGGAAAAAATTGTAGTTTATAAAATGAACGAATAGTAAAATTGGAGTAAGGTTGAGGCATTTGAAGCAACATTCAGCGCCTTTTGGAACGTTTATTGCCGAGCTAGTTGCTCCGTTGGAAGAATACGAAGCCGTCACAGTACAATCATATGACAGAGCTTACAATTAGAGCAGACATTTGACAATTCGTTCTTGCAAGCATTGGACGCGTTGCTAGAGCAAAATATTGTTGCCAATATGAAAACGTTAGTGAAATGCCCAAAACATAGTATTGGTTTATTTAAGTGATCGAGAATATGGCAAGAAAACAGGAGAATAACAAAATTGAGTCGTTGTTTACACAGATAATTTTTATCAATTACTGAATTGTAACCATAGCAAATACTTACTTTCCAGGGAAAAAATTGGTTGAATGCTCATGATATTAATGCCTTGCGAACATTTGCAAAAACCCTTTCGGGAGCAGATGACCTTTTGACATGAACTTTTGCCACTCGGGGAAAAAAAGCTGGGTGTTGTTATATGTGTTTATCTTCCTAATATATTACTATATTTTATGATTTTTTTTCTCAGAGAGAAATATTTTTATCACTATAAAGTAGTTAGCCGAAAATTATGTAAAATATAACCGCGTGTTGATGCCTAAAAAACAGCTTCATCATGTTTTTTCCTGAGGTGAAACATTCTGTTAAATTTCCCACGGCAGTTTTCGGAATTACCCAGCGGATAAGTTTAGCTCTAAAAGGGTTAATATAGGCATTAAGTAGGTGCATATCAAATAGGATTGTTAGCATCCCAAATAATGCCATGATTTCTGCGGTGTTTGCTAGTAGAATCCTTAGGAATTCGTCCTTATCCCGCTCCGAGAATCGCGTGATGCATTTTCATCGCCCTCATGAATGGAGAGGAAGCGCATCTTCAAATGATGTTTAATGTGGTAAATGAAAATGAATCTATCTACGGAGCGTTCGAGCAACGAGCATACCCACGCGTAATTCCCGTGCGTCCCACAATATTTAATCAAGACAATGCCTCCAGGAGATTAAATGACGATTCCATGCTCATACATTTCCTTCACCCACTATTTGCTCCGTTCTAACACGTCGCGTACGGGGGTATTTTTATAAGAAATGACGTACCTGGGTAGAGCTGTTGAGATTAAAAATATGTACTAATTAGGTCGAACGGCCTTTGGTTTAAACATGGTTAAAAATATTAACAAAAAATTCACCTATTCATAAATTGGAACACGTCCATTCATAATCACCAACGAACAACAAGTACCGAAGTACTACCGAATACTTATGGCATTCTTTACGCTTGTTTCCTTATTTCTCTAAAAAGTTGACGCACCTAAATTACGGGAATCTCCTTACTCCGTAAGCAACGTGTAAAGGTGAGATTTATGTCTTGAAATATACATTGAATCCGCGATTTGATTATGATAGCCTGCAGTGAGTTATTATTGATTAATTTTTACTTTTGTAGCCGAAGGGCCATCTCCAGAGTTTACATCATCACAAAAATATGTAATAATTAATATATAATAACATTAATGTAAAATATGTATATGATAAAATTTTCGCACCTAATGAAATGTAAAAAAAATACTTTATTATTCCTCATAAACTTCCTTCCTCAAACTTTCTTTCAATTCCTGACGCGATAGAATTCCCCTTCATCCGTTCCACCTGACCCAGAAAGTACGGAATCCTCTCCATCCTCCTTGACTAAAACTGTGTTCTTAAACCCAATCCTCTCTCCCTTGGCAAAACCCCTAGGGATTCCCCTCCCCACCTCCTTTTAAACCTACATCCCTTCCATACTGGCCATAGCGTATTTAATGTTTTGCACGCATTCACTCGGCGAAAAATTTGTCTCGGTTGCTATAGTTATGTCCATGTCTTATAAAGATCTTTTAACTATGCATTCGTTTGAAATACCATCGTATATCTTATCGTCATCAGGAACCTGGCCCCTCCCTCTATTTTTCTTGCCGAACTCTCTCTCTTCGTTATTTTTCGGATGATTTTCTCGTTTCACGGAGAATTTCTAGTGAATTCAACATTCCTATCTTTTATAATTATCCTTACTCCTCTCTATTCATTAGTTTCCAATTTAAATACCAATATTACTAAGCATATGAATGATGCTGATTGCTGTTAAAATGTATTCGTCAATTTGACCAAAATCACTTATAATGATCGTCACACCAATAAAATCGCGTTTAAAAATTGGGCATAGGCAAGTCTCTGAAACTAATTTCTCAGGTATTAGCGAATAAATACTGAAGTCAAATCACGTTTGTAAAATGAAAATGACGCTACGGTTGGATCAATCGGCGGAAAATGCATTGATCAGCTTTTATGAAATACTAAGAATATTTCATCAATACTCTCTCTGCGTACTCTAGTTTAGCTTCTAACCTTGATGGATGTTTATGTAAACGAATGATGCTGATAATTGATAAAATATATGGATCAATTTGATCAAAACTACTTATATTATTCGTCTTATCGTCAAAATCGCGATACAAAATAAAACAAAGGCAAGTCTCCGTACTTATATCTCTGATTTTAGCAAGCGAATCTTAGTCTACTAGTGCAGAAATTTTTATTGATGTTTACTGGCACAAATTTTTATTTATTGACACTCGTTAAAAGTACTCGTAAAGAATCCCGCTGTCTCGCGAACCTACCTCCTTATGCCTTCGTTCTCGCCATTCTCGGCCGATACTCCGCCCTCAACTACTCTCAGCACTTACGACAAACTGACGTGCTACGACAAAAGAGTAAAATCAGGAAGCACTTGGGTTACGCGAGGGAGGAAGCTGGAAAGAACCAGTTGCGGAGCGATGCGTTGTTTACTATGAAAATATAGCGTTAAAGGGGAGATGGAGGAGAAAGTAGGGGGGTGGGAGAGTGGCGCCCTTAAGTCAGTGGGATCTTAAGAGAGGGTAAATGTGTACCACCCTCCACACCCATGGTAGCTTTTCACCCTCTCAGGCTTACACAGCCCTCACCCCGCCCACGAGCTGTGCCAAGATTGGGGTCGCAGACGCGATACATAAGGCTCTGCCAATAGATTTGTTTATTTTTGTTCTGTGACGCAAGGGTATTTTCGCTAAGGATGTAACTGGAAACGTTTATGTGGACCTCCCAAAATTACAATTACTTGAAAGGCTTACTTTTGTGAAATGAAAATTTATTAATAAAATACGAAGATTAAAGCGGGATAGGGTGGAATTTTTCCGTATTGAAATAAATACTTGCAATTTTCCATTGTTATAAAATTATTTACAACGAACTTACGACCATGTTATATGCTTAGTAACATTGAAACCTACACTTGTTTTTGGAAAAATTCAATTATTTATTTCAGTACGGAAAGATTCCACTCCATCACGCTTTAATCTTCCGATTTTATTCATGAAATATTTGCACCATAGAGACTTTGTTACCTAGGTCGTAATACATTTTATAATCACGGAAAATTGCTAGAATTTATTTCAATATGGAATTATTTTAACCTTTGACTGTGATATTGGCATCGAATTTTTTGAAAAGCAAATACAGCAAACTGTTACTCAATACCAGTTGTTGAAAATAAAAAAATATTAATACCAGATGCTGAAAATACCATTGCCAATAACACAATCAATGGATGAGCACGATAGTCATAGGTGAAGCGGATCTTATTACGAAATTTTTGACTAAAGAAATGATTATCATATTTTCATAGTCCTATTATGCTTATTTGTTTCTCAGAAAAAGTTCAACAGTTACACTGATTTGAATGTAAAAACTGTCATGTGACTCTGACAGGTATTCTGCCAGAGTCAAGGCTAAATTTTGTTTGTTGGAAGTTCATCACTGATTCCGCTCGTGAGAGATTTTTATGAGATATCAGTCCCTGGTGTTAAGTTTGTTGGAACGCGCTTGTGAGAATCATGGTGGCCTTGTGAGAATCATGATGGTCATACCTCGTCGCAAATAGAATGCACAAGGCACCGAAGTTTATTGCTTAGCTTTCAAAAATAAACAATTCCTCAAAATGCTCAAGTTTCAATATTAGAAAGCATATTACATCGAGTACACTTCCGGTGACATAAGCAGTCGGGAATTTTATTTCATTGCTATATTTGTGCTAAAAAGTAATGAAAGAAACTATTCTGAAATTTCCCTAAAAAAAATCCAACAGTGGTGATACTATAAGCATTCTATCAGAGTGAATATATGATGAGCTCATACTACAAACCCTAGAATTCCAATTGCAATTATGGCATAAATTATTCTTAATACTCTAAATAGGGAGATCCGGGTTCGAATCTAAGACGGGGAGAAAGTTTTTTCCATTGAACTAAATCCTTGTGGTTTATTATATTTTACTTGTTTGTAAACTTCGATGAGCTACCAGAAAATGATACAACATACTTGTCTTGCTTGTTATTCATGATCGCGTATCAGTTTTCTCGACTCCAAAGGAAGAAGAAAGAGGGAGAATCAGGAAGAGTCAGCTCGAAGAAATCGATAAGATTGCAGCCCCTTAATTCGGGAGGCTCTCAGCAAGAGAGGGTGAATGCGTCTCCCTTTCTGCCACTCCCATCCCAAGTCCACTTCTTAACGTCAAACATCGTCCGGGAGTGGGCACGGGAGACACGATTAATCCCGGCCGATACATCGAAATATCGGAAAACATCGCGATATTTTATGCTATCGTGAATCCCAAAATGAGTTTAAACCAGGGCAGCACAAGATAGACCGATTGTAATCGTGGTGCATCGTTCGATAACAAAAGCAAATATGACATCCGATAAAATTATCATGGTGAATTTTGGGTAAAATATCGCTATCTATCATCCTAAAATATATATCGCTGATAGATAAAATATCACCATTTTTTATCTGATACCGTCCAATATACTGCAATGTATTACAGGGAGGAGACTGTTAATGGGTTTCGTGATACTTATTACTATGAAATAACGTGATTATATATCATGTTATTTAATCGTGATATATTATAACGAGTAATTATTTATATATAGCGATGGCGAAAACTAATATCAGGACCGTATCTCTTGTCTCACTGGGGCCAATAAATATATTACGACTAAATATCGTGAATATCAATCGAGATTATATTAATATATCATTATATTTATCGTACATACATACTATCGCATACATATTATCACGATAAATATGGGAATTGATTTACATATCACGTATATTTAATCGTGATAAATTTTTCGGCCGCTAGATATTGTCCTAATAATCAGTTTTCGACATCACTAAATATTGATATTGATAATTATTTATTCCGATATCGAATTTTTCAGCTCCTCCAGCCTTCCTACACTTAAAACTCCAAGGAGTGTTACTTTCGTGAGTAGTGGGTGCTACGCAGGAACGAGGGAAGACGGAGGAGGGAAAATAAAGACATGGAATCTCACCGGATGATATTTTTCGTGTTTTTCTACTTCCCACCGAGTGAGGAGATGCGGAAATCGGAGGAAGCGAAAAAGATAGGGAGGGAAGGAGAGTCAACGCGTTTCGGAAAGAGAGTAAAAGTAGCGATCGAGGGAAAGAGACATAAACCCAGTCTCCATGCAACCCTACCCACCCTCTGCTACAACCACGCAGAGAGGGGGAAACGTTCCGTCCGTATTTGGACCAAACAAAAGCTTCCTTAACGTCCTCTCTCTCTCACACTCTGTATGTGTTTCTTAAAGTGTGCCGATAAAGGGAAGCGTGTTGGGATCCAGTCTCCATTCACGTCTCTTTGGGAAACGACACGAGACGCCATTCTCAAGAGTGACAGTTTATCTTAATGGTCTTCAGATTCGTGGTCAGTTGTTTGTTTTTATATTATTTGCCTCTTACCTCGCCCGGTTTATCGTTTCGCAGTTTCTTCTAATGTGTTTGTTTTCTTTCTTGTATTTGTAAAGCACCCACTATGGGGAAATGCTAAAGATTAAATTTGAAAAATGTATAATGCTTGGCCTTGTGGTTGCTGGAGGAATGTGCAAAAGTAGTTAATTTTGAGAGCTTGTAAGCATGTACATAAATTGATCAGTTATGTGATTCTCTCTGTATCCATATAATTTTAAATGTTACTATATTCATTGTGATAGGGTCAATTTGTATGTTTGGTTTAAAGGGAGATGGGATCGCTTTATGTTATAGTAGTACCAGGGAAGAATGGTAATTTACTTATTCCGCCAAAGCACTAACACTTTTATAGTATAACACTGTTTTTCGGTGGACGATAAAGATGGTAATTTTCGATATGTCAGCTGGGTTCTTATTGTAGCAGATATCAGTTCCATCGCTAGTGCCAACGTTTCTATCAACGAAGCAAATCTAATTTAATGTCCTAGTTCAAATATAAAGGTGACTGATGGGTGCGCCGAAATAATGCGTCGACTTTCTAAATGATGCTACCCAGATTCTACGCCATGCAAACACATTTTCTGTTCCATTTCGTATTAGGTTAAGATTCTTAATATGGAAAAAACTGCTTTTTTACTAGTATCAACGATATATCTTTCAAGTGGTTTAGCATATGATTCCATCAACCTTATTTATGTTCCTATTGTCGCTAAAAATTAAAAAAAGGTTTGAAATAAAGATTGCATTTGTAAGGTGAATGAATCTTTTTGCATTAAGTTGTCTTTACTTGTATTTATATTCTGTATTCTCATTTTACAGGTGAGTCCCATGCGGTTGAGAGGAAACCAAATTCAGCCGTATGTATGCTATAGTTAATCCAATGAAATAGTGCTTACTATTGCGAAGCAGGTTTTTGAATCTCGTAAATCAATAAGGATAAGTAGATAATATTATTGAGTAACTTCCTTTATGATAATATTCAGTGTATTTTTAAAGGTAGATGGAAGTTATGATATATTTATCTTGCGCTTTGGGGCTGAAGTATTTCCATGTTAGAATTAAATATATTTGTTTCATAAGTTCAATTTCTACAATTAACTTTTGAATTCTTGAATCGCGTGTCCCAAAATTATAAATTTAGCTAAGCAACATATTAAACACTGTGTGAGAAAAGAACAACACCAAGTATGGATAGAAAAAGTAAAAGGAATGTTGAGGAGGAATGCTATATAATTATGCTATCAGTGACAAAGATTGATTCTATTTGCAAAATTGATTCGTTGTGGTCGCAATGGTGGAGAATATGAGGAAGATATCTTGGTTGGTTTGCGTTAAAAAACCATCCCCGAGAACTCGTCACAGTTGTGTCGAGACAAAAATTATCCTAGCATTCCCGGAAGCTACTATATGGAAACCATTTTATTACTAAGTAACTGCTACTTTACATTAATTGCTCAGTATGTTAATGTGATATTTCGTTCTATTAACTTCTCCCGTTATAGTAAATTAGCGGCGCACACAAGTGAGGAGAAGCAGGTCCTCTGCAAAAATAACCATGCGTGCAAGACCTCAGGGTCTGAGACGAGTAGGTGTCTAAATCGAATCATTAATATTCAAAACACCTCAATATTCTGGATCCTTCACATGTCGTTGTCTGGCGAGACACAAAGAAAACACAACATTTTGGTATCTTTTAGCTTTTTAGCGAAAGGACCTCTTGTAGGTGCAATGACTATTCAGAGGTGATTTTTCCCAGCTGTAGATAAGAATTAAATCACCAAAAAGTATAGCCGACTAAAGTTAGATGATTTTTACTGCAATTTAAAAAAATTATAAATCAGAAAGACTATTCATAAAGTCACAGAAAGAAGATTGGAGCGGTATATTTTGGAATAAACAGGTGAAACAGAGGATGGAAACCTCAAATGAAAAGATGAATTTTTGTCAGATAAGGTAGCTTCTTGAGATCGTCTCATTCCCAACCTTCTATCTATTAGATGTCTCCAACACCCAAATTCCTTCGAACGCTGCAGAGCCTTTTTTTTAACCATTCATTATCGATTAAGGGAAGGAGAACTCAGCAGAAAGAAATTTTTTCAATCTAACTTTTGGGTTCCTGAAGTTTAAAATCGTATTCTAAGATTGTTGAAATACCAACAACGCAGCTACGCTCTTTGTACCAAACTAGAGAGTTGGCGGAGTTGCAGCCGCAATTTGTCATGGCAATACGTCAGTTGGTGCGTAGATTTTTATATAATAGATGAACCGGTGACGTCGGAAATCCTATGCTTTTATTTCTGGCTTATATAGCAATACTACCAGTGGCTTTAGTACCTCGATTTGGGGGTCGTTGATTATTTCATTATGGGTACGTGTACACTGTAGAGTTTTTAGCTATATTTGCTCTAGCGAGAATAGTCTAGCAGAAAAGTCTACAATGTAAACATTTCTGAGACCACTCTAGCTAGTGTGAATCTCAGCTTTAGTGGTAGAGCTGTTCTCATGCTAGAACGGCAGTGTAAACAGAAAAGTAGAGTGCCTCACTAGACTGCTCTTGCTCTATCAAGGTTGCTAGGTAGAGTATTTTCTCTCGCGAGAGAAAATCAATCCTTTCTGAAATAAATTGATAAAAATGGGGAAAACTGACCTCTGATTCAATTCAGCCGTTCGAAAAGTATGCAGAAAAATGATCTCGTGCTTTCTCGGAGTCTCAGTTGACAGAAATGCTCTCGAATCGCTCTTTTCACATAAATTTCCTGATTAATGTAGATGTTTCGACCAGCGGCTCGTTGGTCGTCATCAAGAATACTGCAAGTCGCTCGTCAAAACGTCCATAGTATCGGAGCTACTCATACGGTGAATGATTGGAGTGCATTTCACAGTGGCGTAGCCAGGAATTGTCTTGGGGGGGGTCCTAAATCAGGAGGAGGAAATTTTTAAAAACAGGGTACTGAGTAATGGGTTTTAACTAATTTTAACAATTTTCATAATTGAACAAAAAATGATTTGCCAAAGAAATATTTTGTGAATTCATTATTTACCAATATTTTGTTTTCTTTTGTGAAATAACATAACTGTGTTTTTATATTACGGGGGAGGGAGGGATCCGGACCCTCTGGACATGGCATGGGCTGGCTGGGCTGACTACGCCACTGGCATTTCATTTAGTTACCTAGAACTTTGGAAAACTGCGAGTTGGGAATTTTGGAATAGGCACAAAAAAGTAAAACCATTGTAGGGTATAGCAGAAAATTTGAAAATGGAGTAGAGAGGAGGACGTCGATGGCAGTCTCGCAATAGCACTCTCGCGAGAGTAAATTACGTGTCAGTGTGCACAATCTCTTGACTAAAGCCGCGATTACACCGGAGTTTGAAACATGTGTTTCAAACAAAAGTTGCAAACATCTCGAAGAGCGCGCATTAGTGAGACGAAAAATTTCGCTGTTGTAAACAGTTTTTCGGTGTTTGAAACAGAATTTTTTTTCCACTTGAAGTCAGTAAAAATCAAAGGGTGTTACAAACTTGTGTTTGAAACGCTTGTTTCGGTAACTATGTGCCGTTGAAACATGAAAAAGAAACATTTCCCCCGCTTCCCCTCCGCCTTCCACCTCCATATGGTTGATTTTGATATCTTAAAAAGATAACCTAAGCTTAAGTATCAATCTTCAGTAGCTAAAAAGCGCAAGTTTCGGCTAGTTTTTTCTGTTACAGAAATAGCCTTTCGGTAATTTGTATACATTTTTTTGAAATTTTCTGACCTTTACAGTGCACACGTAACTTGAGTATTCCGTTGATAGAAGTGAGAAATAAGGTTTGATGAAGAAGTTATTCTTCTCATTAGTTTATACTAAAAGAAACACGATCATTGGCCTCCAATTTTATGGAGCTGGTGACGTGTTTGGAGTTTAGAATTGGAGTAGTTTTGGAGTTTTTAAGCAGTAGCCACGATAAGCAGTTAAAATAGAACCGCTTATCGGGGGAAATAACCGCTCACAAGAGTGTCAACAACAACGAATCACGTGACGTAAATGCGCGTGGTCAATGAGCAAGTAGAAGTGCTGATGCGCTCGGGAGGAATTCTCTACGTCATCAACTTATCAGCGGAATGGTTTCGTCCATTTACCCCAATCAGCCTAAAATATCACCATCACAATAGATTTCACGTTAGTTGTGGCATAATTTTCTCTTCTCTTTGGACAACTTTTTCGCGATACAGCCCACTGCACGAGAGCCTCGAAAGTCCAGTGCCTACGCTCTTGGTTGAAGTATTTGTAAAGCCATCCCCATTTATCTCTAGCCTCAGAGCACTCTATAATGCGTATTTTTGCTCTCGAGTCGTCATCCTTCCGTTCACTCCTGATCTCTCAAATTGCCTCTTCTTAGTCGCACCCCCTAATCTTTATCCCGTCTCCTGTCCTCACCTCTCCTTTTGAGACCGCCGAAACGGATTCCTGCGGGATATTGCGGTGGCAAGGGTGTCCACGAGGAATGTCCGCCTTGGGCAGGGACGTTGCCCCCGAAAGGAAAGGACCTCTCCTACCCCCTCCCCCAAATTCCCTCTCTCACCCCCCCCCCACCCACTCCCCGGGAGAGAGAGAAATGCCCCAGAAAAATTCCGATAGGAAAGGAACGAATCGGGGTCAGCCTGTTGGTTCACGTGCCTCGCAATATGCTGTCCCTCTCTCTCTTTCTCCACGGGAAGAGCAATCTCGGTTTCAGCCTTTTATCTTCGGCGAAATGGCGATAAGTGGTGCTTTATTAGGACGCTATGCTTTTTTTTCCTTGCCCTGGCTTAATTCCTGAAATTCTCTTTGGAGGGACAGACAGAGGCATGGTTCCCCAAGCATATTATCGCAGCTAATTTTACTAAAATTCCTTCCAACTAAGCTTGAAGGGAGGAAATATCAACGTATATATTACGTGGCAGATTTTATTTAATCCAATAGAATACCTAGAGCAACGTAAATGGAAAAAAATGTCTACACCACGGAGTGAATTATTCCTTTTTTTTAGTTTCCATTTCTTAAATGGATAAATTATATTTAGAAAGATTAAATTGTGACAATATTTCAAGGGAAATTTAAATATTGTAACAATTTTGACGAAATAACGCGTCGTTTGTATGGTGGAATGACGTTAAGTGGTTCTTTATAATGACGTTCTAAGCCTTTTTTTTCTCCTTGCTTATTTTCTAAAGTTCTCTTTGGAGACACAAGAGTCATGGTTTCCCGACCATATTACCGAAACTGATTTTCCAAGTGCGCCTTCCACCAAGCTTGAAAAGAGGAAATATCAACGTATTTATTAAGTAGAAGATTTTATTTGATCCTATGGGATACCTTAACCAATTTAAATTGCATTAAAATTATTGCACCAAAGAGTTAATCCTACCTTATTTATGAGTTGCCATTTTTTACACGTATAAATTATGCATGGTGCTTAATTAGGCCGCTATGCTTTTTTTCCCCGGCTTAATTCTGCAAGTTCTCTTTGCACAAACAGACTCATGTTTTCTCTACCGTATCATCGCAGCTATTTGTCGTAAAACTCCGTCCACCAAGATTTAAGAGAAGAAATATGAACGTATATGTATTCAGTAGATTTAACATTTAAAAGCCAGCAAGAAGTTTTTGTGCCCGTAGCATTTATGCCTTCCTCACCATTACAATATCCTCTTAGTTCATTTTTGTATACTTATATAAATAATATGATCCGATTATGAGACTGATATCTTTACTCCTACTTCGAATAAAATCTCTTCTATTTAATGCCGTGTAGTTGGATTCGGTGCATAAGGCATTGGTTGGCAGTGGACCATAACCTGTCCATTGTCAGTTCATTGATCCTTGCATTGTGCAAAGCAGAATAATGTGGGATTGCGCATCAGGGTGGGCCAAAAAATATTTTTTTTCCCTGATGAAATTTTTCCTACATGGGAAAGTTGCAAAATGGTATCAGGATCTCGCACGCAAATTTTCTTTCAAATCGAATAATATTAACCACTGCCACCCGAGCTCTAAAGTTTAAAATTTTCGAAAAATCGGGCTGATTTTAGAATCAAACTGTTACGAAGACTAATTTTATGCAAATATGGGATAATGAATAATATTAAAGAGTGAATAAACTTCTATAGTTTACAAAAATAAAATTTGAAGTTCATTTGACAAAATCTATGTCTCAAACAACGTCTATGAATAAACAACTAAATTGGAGTGTAGACCACCCGCACAACGCAACTCATTTTTGCATAGGTAGAGCATCGTTTCGAAAATTCCATTTTGGGGGCTTCATTGCAGATAAAAAAATTGGAAGATATGCGCAAAGCGCATATATTCCTACATTTGGTTTCGTTGGAGGTTATGCTGAAGAGAGGCGAAATAAGTTGAGTCCAGAAGAGGTAAGGACACACTCCTACTTTTAAATTTAAATGTGAAATATTTCTATCAATATTTCAACCTATATGCGAATTCATCAAGGTTTATGTTTGAAGTACTTCTAGTCTCCTTTCGAAGAGTGAAATACGAATTGAAGGCATGATTTTTTTTATCCCGTGGGTAATTTTTTTTACTTCTCTAGCTTTCTTTTGTTTTGCGTTGTATGTTTACGGCACGACTATCGTAAAAAATATTTCTATAAATGCTGAATTGGGTGCAAAAGGCAATTTCTGGCAGTGGACCTTAAAATGTCAGTCGAGAAACACTAGTGTTATGCAAAGCGACATAACTTGGAAGTATTAATGTTTCCCTCTTTTCGGTTTCGATGTAGGTTATGCTGAAGAGGGGTGTAATAAGCATGGCAATGAATTGATTGCGGAAGAGGTAATCGTACCAGTGGTTGTTTAGGAAATGGTGGCAGTGGAAGCAGGGAGTTTGCCAGTCCTTAGCCTTTCGCTTCGAGTGAACTCTCTTGAGTGAGTGGTGGATGGGTGTGGAAGGGGGAGAATGAGGCGTGGTTTCGCCAATGGAGAGTGGACGGATTGGGATTTGGGAGGAAAGGGAATTGGACCACTCCAACTGAAGGGTTTGATTTTGAGGAACGTGGGATGGGGGTGGAGAAGAGTCGATACCGAATTCGATGCATAGAGAGATGGTTGGATCACTACCCCTCATAACTCTGCCCCTTACTATTCTTTTAGGGTTTGCGGAATAACGGGATTTTATCACCAGCGTTCAACGGGATGAATGGACCCGGCTTCCGTTACATAATTTTAAGAATCCGGTAGGTGTAAGGTAAAGATACGTTACGGAGGAAAATACGGCTTCTTCATCCTAAGGTTTCTTGCATGATTATCTATTACATTCGCCACTTTTATTTTAAAACAAATAGATCCGTGTTTCAATGAGTAATATAATATAATAATATTATATAATAATCTAGCGTTAATTATTAGCTGTTTATCTTATTATTTTAACCTTGCATACGGAAAAAGAAAGAAATTTCGAAATGGACGTCAGAATAAGGGGAAAAAGATGGGTGAATGTATTCTTTTATGAGAGTGCTGTCCTGGTCATTATCTTATGGTATTTTTCACGGAGGGAGCGATCATAGTAATGCAAGGGAAAGAAGCGTGTCATGTCACCGTGAATTAGCTATCTAGTGCCGCATCAGTTATGAATGCAGATAGTAGAATGTAACTTTTTCAGGCACATTAATTTTCATTCATCTCCTAATTGTGGCTCAATTACCACCAACGATCCTCGTTATATTTTCCTTTTTACATCAAACTAAGCATTGAAAATAGAAAAATCGTAAGGGTATTGAAAAAAATGAGAATATGTTGCAGCATGCATTGCTGTATTGCCAAGTTCAAGGACTACCATACTCGACTCGTCTCGATACTCGCGAGTAGTTTTCAACTCGACTCGAGGTCAAAAAGTACTACTCGCACATCCCCACGATACTGATATCGATATCATACCGATTTCAGTAACGATAGCATACCACTGTCCTCCACATTTTACAGGAATCGAAGTATCGCTTAAGGCAAGCTATGGCACTTTAAAAATCCCGTATAAGATGACATGGCTCTCGGTTGATGTGTGCGTAATGTGTGATACCAGTGTTGGGCATTTGGGGAGATGTAGCGAGAAAAGCTCCTCCTCTCAGCGTCGCTTTCGCTGCGTAGCGGACTTAAAGGAAGGGGCGAAGAAGATAGAAGCATGGAGAGAACACTTTAGCGACTGTCTCTAGTGGTGGGAACTGTTTAAAGAGATGGATCAATGAAGTCCAGACTCTGGAAATCTCGGGCTTGACCCGAGCGACATCTAGGGGTACTGAGAAATTCTTGTGCCGCGAGCGAACTGTCCGACCCTGACTAAAAGAATCTCTCTCTTTCACCGGCTTTTTAAAGGGCTTTTGCCCAGTGGAAAAAAATATGCATCCCACTCTGCCTTACTTGTTGTCAACGCTCAGACCTTGCGTGACTTCGAGAAACTTAGGGAAAAACGTCTCCGTTCTCTTTAAGGGGTGCAATGGGAATACGAAGCCAATGTCATTTTTCCAAAAAAAATTATAAAATATCATTCTCATTGTACACGACCGACTGTCACCCGGCAGAATGAAATATTTCTTAGCGTTTGTGTCTTAAATTTCTAACTGAATTCGAGGTCAATTTTTTTATAGCTTAGCAAAGAGAAATATCGATTACAGCTAAACTTAAAGTTTACTTCTCAAACTAATGTAAAGTGCGACGCCAAGTCAAAGTTGCGATGAACGTAAAAACTTGGAAGCCTGACCTTACTCGTGAGTAATTTATAAAATAATTGAGCTGTAGGAAATTGATCCTGCAACGGACATCCGATTGAGCTGGTGAAATTAGATTTAAGCTAAATTTGACTCCATCTGCGGAAAAAAGTATCGATAAAAATATAAGTCGGTATGCTTCTATCGTCTAGTAATTCACTACTTATTTGTATCTTTCCCATAAGTATTTAATACTATACATTGCAGTCTTACAAAATTTTCGTTACCTATTGTTATATAAAAGGTATTTTTTAGTGACTCATATTGACAACGCGATTAAAATTAAATTTATCGTGCCTTTGTTGACTAGACAAATTAATTATTTTTTGTACGGAAAGTTTAGGCTGACATACTCAATCTTTCCTTTTAATTTGCAGGCTTTGATTTCCTCTTTTTACAGCTCCAATGCATGGCTAAAAAGATTTTTACCTTGTGAATCTGACTTTGCTCTGTACCTTTGCGACCTGCGTGTGTGGAGAATTAACCGGTTAAACGTAAATAATGCAAGGGCAAATGCAAGTAGAAAGTAATTAGGGTTGGATAGTTTTAGAACGTGCTAAATTACAATAAGTGTGGAAAATAATGGTTGACTTATCAACATATATGTAGTTTGAGCTATATTGCTAGGAGAAACGTGAAATGGGTTTGAGTTTATTCCAGGAGCCTAGGTCAGTAAGAATCTCGCCCACTTAGGTTAGTATTTGGTTTACCAATAAAATTAATTCGCCCACCTCTCTCTAATAGTTCCCCATGTTTGAAATACAACTATGCATTATAATAATTGCTGACCTAGAATTCCCTATTTTCGGACTCACATCATCTATTCATTTGGTATTGATGATTACAAAATTTAAATTACAAATCCGTTCATAATGCATACGGATTTAAAAATAGCATTCTGTTACTAACATATTATTATAATTTCTGTGCTCTAAGTTTTGCAATTTTCGCCATGTTTCGCCGTTAATTTGCTCCACATAGCAAAAAAAAAATAGGTATTCGTGAATCAACTTTTAGAAAGATGTTACTTTGGAACTACTTAAAAGTTAGTTAAGTTTTAATGGTACGAAATTTGAAGTTAGTCTGTTAGTAAAGAATTATTTTATAAGCAGTTTAAAATCTCCCTTATTCTCTTTTACGTTGGAAAAAATTTAAGATATTTTTATTTCGTCAATTATGTCTGGACCATAATAATATCACCCGTTTCCTGATGGAATGACCTATAATATAAAGCTACCAATCTTCTCTGATAATTAAAGCCATAATTCCATCCAATTATTACCCTGATTGGTATCAGATATTCAATTGAGTAGAACGTTGTTCTTGTGAGAGCATATTTAATGGAAAAACTCGCCTATGAATCCTCTGAAATTATCGGTGCATTGAATTCCTGCAAATTAATTTCCCATGCCCTCCTTGGACTTTGTGTTGAAGCCGTAGATCAAGAAAACTTTTCGCATAGCCATGATCATCGAGAGAGAAGGAGAGAGCATCATAGGAGAATGGGAGAGTGGAAAGATTCCATACTCATCTTAAATAATCTGAAATTCTCCAGGAGTAAGAACCTACTTCTGCATTCATACGTTGCCTCGGAAAGCTGGTCTGCTCGGAGCTCAACTCTTCCATCTTTTTTTTTCTTTTCTTTCAAGCAAACTGCGAGTTCACGTTTGGCGTTGCGATCAGGATTTGAGCTCCCGCATCCTCGAAGGAAAGCCGTCGCTTTAAGCTCATCCCTTTATACACTAATCAGTGGATCATTCAGAGGAGAGCTTGGGTGGGATTCTCAAGTTTCTCAGGAGAGTATGTTAGTTTTGAAGCGGAGAGATACATATATAATCACTGCAGGTGTGACTGGAATTATAGTAGCTGGAGAATTACTGAGTCGTGTATTTTATTTCCTTCGGTGGGAAGGAGGCTTTGTACAAATACGAATGCCTTTGACGTTAAACCATCCTTATATTGATGCTTTTGAATTTTTGTTCATAATTTCTCATTTTTTTCGGCCATATCTGCCCGTCATGCTATTTTAGGGATATAAAAACCTTTTCCTGGTGTTTACTTTTTTTTTCCATTTTTCAAATCTAAGGATTGTTTTCTTTTTTATTTACAAAATTTTCTCATATTATTCTTACGTGCATTAAAAAATTCATTCAATTCATTCATTCATAAAAAACATTCTCATAATTTAAATAAAGTAAATTTACTAAGTAGTGTCCCTTTAGAGGACAGTATGGATACACGCTTTTTTATTTAGGTTAAATATATCAATACCAAATGAATTCCGAGTGCTGCGAGTTTTTAACATCCACTCCAAGAGACCTGCCAGCCCTAGGGTTCTAATTATAGTCACAGACACACTAGTTACCTCGCTGATATTATTCAGGGTGATATTTTAAGGATATTATGTGAGCGCTTCATTGCTTGAGTTCTTCTTGGTTCGATTGCACTCTAAATTGCGAATAAACTTCTCTAACATTGTTACACATTTATAGTTTTACTTTACAAAAGTTTTGAGTGCAGTGAATGAGAATGTGTTTGAAAATAATATCGGATGATGAATATTGCCACGTAGGAAACTACGGAATGAGTTTTTTTTATGCGGCCTCTCCTGTTTGGCAATCTTACCTAATTTGCATATTGCAAGCTGGGGAACCTATAGAGTGAAGCATCAACTTGTGGAACCCCGATATAGCTAAAGAATAATAACTCCCTACTTTCTATATTCTGACAATATTAAAGTCAACACTGGTGTCATTCTAAAAGCCTTGATACGTACCTTGATATTCATTGAGGATTGTTTTCTTATTTCTCTTGAAACCAATTCTTTCATTTTACTGTCTTTCCCCGATTCTTGAATCAGCACACTTTTCGTGAAAGTCCGACCTTGACTTTGTTTACTCCGGTTTTTTTTTCCTAAAAATTTTCTTCTTTCACTTCGCATTCTACCGTTCTCTGACCTCCGATTTCATATTTGGTCACAATCAATCGTCGGTCTCATTGCTACTTGTTTTATTAATTTTTTCCCTTGATAGTGTTATTAAACTCTTTGATTTAGATAAGAAACGGAAGTGAAAGTGGATTTGAATTTTTAGCTTATAATCCGTATTGATTCTGGATTCCGAACTATTTTGAACTCTCTTATGCTTCGTTTGCGGAAAACAATTCTTAAATGGCATCTGTTTAATGCTATCTGTATATGTTTAAGGAATTCATTACGTTGGCATTGTATTATTTAACATTAGAAATTGAAAAACGTTGTTATTTTAAGGGAATATAAAATGTATTTCATTCACAAGTATCGCCAGACACAGCTCTCTCATAAGAACGAATATTTTTTTTCTTGGCAGGTAGTGATATCTCATTTATGCCTCTTACAACTGATTTCAATATTAAGTTATCATATTGAGATGTATCTGCTGGGTGTTGGGAGTACACCTTCGTCATAACTCGCCTGTATCTTAAACATAAAAACGTTACGTCGGAGAAAATTCTAGGGAAAAAGGTTTTAATTTCAGCTGAATTAAAATGTCAGCCATTGTCTGCTTCATTAACTCTGAAAATGTCAACACGGCAACGTAGCTTTTAAACAAGTATTCATCGCCAATAAGATGATCGGTTTAGCGGAAATGATTAGCCTCTAAAGGAAAAAGTTATGCATTTGACGGTTTCATACTGCATCTGATGGAGTTTGAGTCAGCACTGACAGGGATCTATTTATCGGCAGTGGAAAGCTTAAAGGCTGTGACGCATGGGCGACGATTTATTTGAGGGAGCGGAGATGTGTCTTCGGTGGAGGAGTGTTTGGTTTGCAAGGAAATTTTCATGTGTAGTGAGTGAGAATATATTTGGAAAAAAAATATCGGATGATGAATATTGTGATGTGGGAAACTGCGGAAAGAGTATTTTTTTATGCGGTGGCCTCTCCTATTTGGCAAGCTTACGTGACGCGCATATTGAAGCTCGGGAACCTATAGAGTTTTCCTTTTATGGAGGGAGAGGAGTAACGGGAATCGTTATTCCCGTTGTCTCTTTCGTCCATTGGATTCACTAAAATTGGAAGTTGATTGAAGAGTGCTTTAGTGAGGAATGAAATTTTGTACGACTCGTTGAAAATAATTACTATTCCATGAGAAAAAAATGCAGCTGTCCGAATGATACCCATATTTTTATTCATTTTTTCGTGGATGCTCACATCTCAGTTTCTTTATTGAGTCACTATCCCATTAACTCAATAAAATTCTGTTTTAAATGCCTTTGATCACCGATTACGGGTATCCTTTCTAGGCAACGCTTCGTTAACGTAATTTCATAGTGAGGAAATTCCACCGCAGTGAACAATATGGCTTTTTGATAAATGATTTTGATTTAAAAATGAGTTTGTTACATTTATCAATTTCTTCTAATCAGAAGCAATTTAAAAAGGGAAATTTTAAGTGTTTAGACTCATTGCTGCTCGTGCAGTTAAAATTTATCATTGGTGTAATGGCCGAGGTTAATTTCCTCAATTTGCTCATTTTGATTTTCTAAGTTTGAATAACTTAATTTTGATCAAAGAGATATCATTTCTCATAATGCTTCTTTGCTTTATCCCTATACAGCGACGAACATGCTCTATCTTAAGAATTTATGGTCCATTAGTTTATGCTAACTCTCAATACTTGCGAGAAAAATAACTCCGTAGCTAAATAGCTAAAATGAATTATTTTATGCTTGGTGCCTGAGAGACCTGTTGCACAAGTATGCTTGCTGGAGTTTTGAGAAAAATTTTGCGTACTTCTTACCTAGAGTAAGGGCTTAACTTTCAACAACATGTATCAGAGTAGTTTATATTTTCAAAACAAAATATTAATTTATTTAATTCCCTGAATACTTAAAAATAGTGTTATATAATTGTACAAAGAACAGTAAGTCGTTTTTTGATGTGAAATAATGGAATCTTTACAGGACTAAGAAAAATTGTTCGTATCGTATCACTGAAAATGAGGTCATTACATGGGGGATATTGTACGCTAATGATGAATTCGAAAGGTTAAACCATAGTCAAAGGTAGGGAGAAACAACTTGAAATTCGTTCCTTTTGTTTTACATTATTTCCTTCAGAAATCCTCCTCAAAAATCCCACATCTCGCCGGGAATCGAATCCCGACTCACAAGGTGGGATGCTTACAAATGCATTATAGCCACCAAACCATCCTTATCATCTAAAAATTTTAGTAACTGAGAATCTAATCGAAATATTTAGAGCATTGTTCTTTGTATTCGCATAATGGCTTCCTGAGAATTATATTCTCCTACACGAACTTAATCCCCCACTTATATCATTATCATTAGTCAATAATTCTAAGATAGGTTTGACACAGCTATCCATTCCACTCTCCTAGCTGCTTGTCTTTTCATAGCAACGTATTTATTTTCTTTTACATCCTTGATAACCTGTTACATATAACTTATTCTGGACCGTTCCTTGCCCTTCTTCCCTTCCATCTGTCCATATATATGATGGAACTGAATACCACCTCAGTACCAACTTATGCTCATGAACGAATCGGATCACTGAAAAATGCTCAACATATGTTGTGTATGGAAGCCATGATAGTATTCTGTTTAGGAAATAACCCTGAAACTTAGATATTTTTACTGCCACTCTATCGGATTTTAATAGCAATGGGAGACGCAAAGGCCTAGAGAATGTTTGAAAAGGATATTAAAAAAACGTCTTTTACTATCTTGAAACGATTCTGACGTCATTCCATGCGTCATAAAATATAAAATGCGTGAATGCAAGTGTAAAGATATAAAGGTGAATGATCCTTATATTGGCATAGTATAGTTGGCGAGAATAGCGGAGCGCAATGCTATACAAGGTGAAGGGTGCAGTCAGATGGGATCAAAAATATTGCTATGAGTAAAAAAAATATTGAGAAAAGTGGCGGTTATTTACACGAGAAAGGGTCACTCGGGTTCAAACTAAAAAAATGGAAGGATAATGGCAAAAAATACCACCGGCTGGCGAGCTAGCCAACGAAATGATCAATGGTTTGTTTGTTTTAGTTATTTTTTCAACTTGGTTGGCACCTCGTTGCCTCCTCGTTGAACCCCAGAGACGTCCGAAGAAAAGTGGTCACAGGTCAACAAATCTGCATGGAGAACGAGTTTTCATTTTCCCTAATGCGAAGAGAACGACTCAACTTAAAGTTTTGTGTAGAGGTGACCGCGGGGATGTGTCAAAGGTATCCGTTTGCAGAATTACTCGGACTGTGGCGATCGCCTTAAAACTATTTTTGCGGTCGATACTTGAATGCTAAAGACAGTCGTTGAACTATGGTGTCGATTTTTCTCATTCGATTCTGTTCATTAATGGTCTCCGATAGTTGTTGATAAATGATGACTATCGAATGTGGATGGAAAATGAATTTTGTAGCTTGTGTAAGGTAGCTTGGTAAGATTGATAATTCATTTTCGTATGTTACTGGTAGCTAACGATGACTCTCTTTCCCAGACGATCGTGGATTCTCTTTCGATGACAAGGAGACTTTTGGAAGTTGGAATCGGGTCTTCTTTGACTCTTGAATCTGAAGAGACATTTGAGGAGGAAAAGCGTGACTCACGGTGACGCATAGTGGCGAATTTCACCGAAGTCATGTCCTAAACCCCAAAATTGTACTTTATACTACACAGCAAGCACAAATTCAAGGAACTGAGGAGTTATGAAGTTAAATAATTACTATGCATATAAATCCTGATAACTAGTTCATCATCATCATTATCAAAAATCAACAATCCTAAGATTGGTTTGACGCAGCTCTCCACTCAGTGCTCTTATTAGCTAATCTTTTCACACCGAAGTAGTTGTTCTCTTTCTCATCCCTCTTTACCTATTCCCTAAATTTTGTTCAAGGTCTTCCTTTTCTATTCTTGCCATCCACTTGCCCCTCGACGATTGCCTTCATCAGAGCATCATGTCTTAAGACATGACCTATAAGATTGTTCCGTCTTCCTATCAAGATTTTTAGCAACTTGTTTATAATTTACTCAGATATTAGCTTAAAACCAACATACATCTCATATGCACCTGTGGGAATACCATGTGATGCCTTATGTTTCAGACGAAACATAACGTATTACGTGGTATTTCGGGAACGATCCTAACCGTTCTATTATTATGCTTTCGTTGGAAATGGTGCATTAATAATCGTATTATTTGCATAAAAACCTTAGCTCACTGAAAGTGTAAACCAATAGCCGTATAGAGTTTAGTTTAAACTCATAAAATTTGTGTCGAAACATATGGGAGCTACACGCGGAAGTTGGGAAACCGGGCCGTGCTCAAAGGTTTTCACTAGTGACGTACATATCGATCAATCGAGCTACAGGGCTTAAGACTAATTTCACCTGGATGACGCGAGGAGAATCTCATTTCAAATCAGGTTCAACATTTGAGGTTGGACATCCTTCTCCCTTACGCTTTTTCGTATGTTATGGATTTAGGAAAAAATAACTTGTCGTCGTGATTGTTTTAGCAATTTCTCGGCCACGTTGAGAAGCAAATTAATTGTATTGGATGTATTTCTCTTCCTCTTCTCTTCTCCCTTCGTTTTTTCACAACCAATATGCATGTGGATTAGGCTCCCTGAAATATCACCCAACTTAATCAAGCCCCACCTTAGTGTGGATAAATATTCATGGCATGGTGGCCAACCTTGTTATAAATTATTCAAAGGAATGAAGGTCGCCTTGGACGTCCCACTTCGATATAGACTGTGGTGGCTGTTAGATTCATTGGTCTGTTTCTTCTATGAAAATAAATAGTCGAGAGACAGGCCTCGGTGATATTTGCTACAGCCCTACTATCGGCGCAAAAAAGGTAGAACACTGAACTTAAAGCATTTTTATAGAATCCTTCCGACGCTCCATGGAGCTGTGTCGTACATCGTTTTACTCATTTTTTATTCGACTACAACAATGAATCATTAAACATTGTTTAAACGTAAACGTTTAGCTTCTACGGTCGAAAGTGTTAAGAAGAAGACGCGAAAAACTGTTCAAAACGGCGAAACGGTTATCTTCATCATCTCGTCACGGGAAAAATATTTGATTGTCGCATTTTATTGTATTTTTTATAGACAGAACGACACGTTCGCATTACAAAGAGCTTTTTAAAATTAAATTTTACCCATTCTTTGATTTTTAAGTTGCCTAAAGGTAGATTTCAATTTTCGAGGTGCAGAAAAGAAAATGAATATCGAAGTTACGTATGCTATATTTAAAAAAATATTTCAAAACTTTGCATGTAAAGAAATGTTTTTTATTGTTCTTCTTACTTAAAATAAACCAAAAAGACGAAAATCGGTGACTTTATATAGTGCATTACCTTGTGGATACAGTGGTAGTCAGTGCTAATCGAAGTTTGTTGCATTGAATGTTTATGAGGACTTTTTCATAGCCAGGGTATTATAGAGCATCCTCTAGTAATATTTTAGGTGATCTAATACTTCTTTGCTCCAATTGTTTGAATTGTTCAAAATTATGAGCATAGTCAGCTTAGGTATGGAGAAAAAAATGTTTAAACTGTCAAAGTTACAAAAAACTGCCAATACTTTTGTAGTTTTTTGTAACTTCTGAGAAACGGAAGACATTTTCATATCAACAATGCGTAGGCTAATGGAGTATAATCATGGTCTGTCCGTCTCATTATTAATGTTACTTTAGATAGTTCAGTGAAATTGAAACTTTTGCCGCTGAAGATTTCCTAAAGACTTAATACTTGCATCATTTATTTGCATTGTCCTCGGAATGGTTAGATGATCGACTGCAACTGACAGGAAGTGCCCGATCAGTAACCCTCATTGGGTAAAAAGAAAGCAAGGATTCCGATCGCATCCTTGATTTTCGGAGCGGGATCTTTCGGATCGGATATTTTCGGATCCAAATGCATTTTCAAATTCGTGCTATTAAACGAAGTAATTATTCAAGTTTATCCTGGATACATACGATCAAAGGAATGCTTGTTAGATTTGCATGCACATTTTAATGTTTTTATAAATTAAAAATCATTTTTATAGGCTTTCAAGTTGCTGATGTATGAAGTTGGCGTTTCCAATCCGTCCAAACTTGTTTGAGGGATTAATGTTGCGCTTGTTTCTTTGAAAATTGTGCTGTTTGGAGAATGTTTCATATTAGTATAGTCTTATTGTAAATAGAAAACTTAGTGGCATTAAATTAGAGCTGAAAAATAAACGGAAAATTCGTCAGGAATGCGTCGCGTTTGGTCTAATTCTTTTTTAAATCTCGTGCATGTCATCTAAGTGTCGAGACATCTTCGGGCCCAGATAGTCACTCACCATTTAGCATTTGTCGTCTAAAAACGGAGAATTAAAGCCATTAGGCCAAAAAAGGTCAGTTGGGGAGATGGGGTAGGGATGAAACACGCTTCAATTGTTCTCGTGTAATTTGATATTTTCCTTAGAAGATAATGATCTATGGTCCGTGTGACTTCGGAAACAAAAAAACAACAGAGACACGGGCTGATGGACGGCCGAGGGTGGTTTTCTTAAATCTGCGACGTAGCTACTTTTGAAGTGGTTATTATCCTGCGACGCCGAGATTCCCCAGATGATTGTTCAATCTCTTGGGAAGAGACATACTTTGTGCCAGTCGTATTTTGCATTTTTTTCCACGGCTAGAATTCTGCTACGTAACCTCTGCGAGAGCTTTCAAACAAAACGGTTCATGAGTAGGACAAGAATCGCATGCGACGGCGCATTCGAAGAGAGAATCAGAACTCTTTCCACCCTTATGGGGGTTGAATTCACTGAAGCTATTATTTAAAATTTCGGATCCAGATCCGATGTCTTCCGCGACTTTGGGTCCGATGTATCCGATGAAGGGCAATATCCGCGGATGTTTGGATCCGAGGTATGCGATCCGACCATCCCTACTTAATACATCTGCGTCGTCTAAGATGTGCTCGTCCATTGCATTCCTTCATCGTATTTCGTGAATCACATGGTACTTGATGTCTGCTTTTAAACTCTGTTGGTACTGGTCGACCTGATAGTGAACGAAGTTTTCCATGGTTGTATTGGGTGACCTTTATTCTTGTATTCCATCTTCTCCTGGGCTCTTCCCCATTTATTTCTTCCGAACTTACGGCCATCTCTAGTGCCCAACCAGAACCGTCCCAGTTTACTTCCAAAAGTTTCGTTGGACTTCTTGGAAATCTTTTGAAATATTCAGTGCGACACGCGACAAAACTCAAACTTTATCGCATGGAAGGCATCCATGAAGAAAACTCCTGTTAGTAGGTCGGCTATTTAATTAGCTTTCAAATCGGAAGTTCAATTTTATTTTAGAGAGAACTGTTGTGTAGGGAAACCTCTGGGCTGTAATCGATGATCCTCCCATTTATTTGCGCGAAAGTTTCTTGGTAGTTCGAAAGCGTTCGGAGGTAATGCGAATGCCAAATCTCTGTAAGGCTGCTAACTCTGTCCCAGCGTAGACTTTTATTTTATTTGAATATTATATTACTCAGCCCATTGTTTTTTTTTTGTTTTTCTAACCTCAAGAAGTTGGATTATGTATGCCCGGTTTACATTCTGTTTACCATATTTCTCTATGTTCTGTTTTTTTACCTCTAGGTATTCTTTCCAAAGATCCTGTTCTCATACCAATGTACATTACATTTTCTCTCCCTGCAATTTCTTCTCCTTTACTCTCTTTCCAAAATTATCATATTTCCATACACTATTCTTGTTTAAGTTACGGAAAGTAAATTTTTCATATGATTTTGGTATTATTTACTAGGTCGTGCATAACTTTGTAAACAAATCTCTTCATTACATTCTCGTAGGTAATCTGTCTCATAGACTTGCTCAACATCTATGTGATAAATATTCATACCCTTGTTTGGACCAAATTTAATGTTTTACTTTGCCTTGACTTACTTAACATTGCAGGTACGCAGCTAAATGTATTTTTTTCATAAAAATATTCTAGAATTATGTCGCGAAATGAAACTATCTGTTCATCGGCCCTGAATTTGAGCTAACTAAAACTTCAGAGTCTTTATCTGGAGCATGAAGAGTCGATAACTCAAGTGAATAATTGTGCCTTGATCCGCAATAGGCATTGGCATTGACAGGCAGCTGTTAAAATTTCAGTATCGGTCAATTCCCACTTAAACTATTTTAGATCGCACATAATTCATCGTCTATAAATGTGTGCAAATTTTTTCATCAGTTCGTAAGAGAATGGAATAAAAAGATGCACTGAAAACGTGTTGTATTTCACTACATTTTGTGTAAAGTATAGAGGGTTTTCAAGCTTGTTTGTTTCATTGGTACCTATGCATGAAAACAACTGAGGTCTAGATGCAGGTACTTACCTATCTTTGAATCGTTATGATTTTTCTTAATAATACAAATTGATTCAATGATGTATTTTATTTTGATGCAGACAATGCGTTCCCATAGTGATGAAAACGTGAGAGAAAGCTTGGGTGCTCAGTCTGGATCTGGAAATCGTCGGAACAGAATGGGAGATGATGTACGCAGAAAGGCAGGGGAATTCCGAAATGCCTGCGAAGTTTCTGTCGAACAGCTTGTAATCCCCAAAGTAATGAGAACTGTGACAAGTTGGTGACGGAGATGCCGGCGTCCTTACCTCATCCTTTGGGTAGCTTCGATTTTGACATTACCTTGGTTTCCCGGGCAGGAGAAAGGCAAAATGAGTTTCTGGATTAAAGGAGATACGCCTCCAGGAAGATTTAAGGAATCATAGAGGTAATCTAAAACCGAATATAACGCTTGTGCTCTATTGCTCTGTGCAATTAATTTATGAATAATGGTTACACGAAGAAAAATCAATTTTTTCCTGGGGTTGGTTTCACTTAAAAAGAGGAATGTAGTACAGTACAATCTCTGTAACCTGGCCTCGCGGTAATCTGAAACGTCCAGTAAACACGCGTGCAGGGCTGGAGACCTTCATTTGGCTAATATAATTTCGACAGTTTTAAATAAGAGATTTTTCAATGCATAGTGAGTATTTGTTTTATCGTTATGCATGTAGGCGTTCGTCACATCATGATTAGCGTGATGTTTTGGTTACGCGACCATTATCGACCATAATCGTTATTATAAATTAGGTCATCTGCATTGGCACGAACCGTAGGCAGCAGGGAGAAATGGCGTCACAATACACATTTGATTGAAAATTATACCTCAAAAAGTTTTTTGTGCATTTTGTTTGTTTCCCGTACGTTTCCAATTACCCGTCGTTTTCGATAATCTGGCTATGCCATAGCTGCAAATTGTCGCATTACCAATATCGCACTGCATGTTGCAATTAAGAATCGATGAATCTCTTGATAAATATTTAACAATTTTTTTCGCACAATATTAGCAGTTTTCCACAGTTTATATAAGTATATAAGTAGGCGTAGTTAAATATACTTTTCTTCGTCGAAATGGAAATTTGTCTTCTCACGTTTACCTTTCGCTTTTCCGGTATTTTAATTATTTAAATAAAATTAAAAGCCATTAAAATTAAAATTTAAGTAAATTGGGTTGGGAATTTATGAAGGTATGAATATTATTCTGTTACTTTTTTATCAAGCCGTGAGGGATTACCAAAATAAGGAGAAGTGATCTGTTGTTCTTGGTATTTCATCGATGTAATTTGTGGTGTAGTGAAGACTGAAAACAAGAATTAAGTAGATCCCAATGAAGAATCTGTGTACCACACAATGAATATGTATCCAGTCATATGTCTTTTAATCTTATAGTATTCCACGATTGCTGCTGGTCATTCAAGAGACGCAATCAATTGCATTTTTAGAATTTCAATTAGAAACGAAAATATGAATACTTTAGCAAAACTTTCGTATGCCCGTAAACTTCATTAAATGTATATCTGTGGTGATAAAAGTAAAAAAAAAAAAAAAAATAATGATTAGGGTTATTTATATTTATATTCCCAATTGTACAGGTATTATTCCTAGTTCTCCATATTCGGGTTGCTACTTAGCAACCGCTGGAGATGGTGAAATTTTAATTTCAACACCGTAGAAAACTTTGTCGTAACATATAGATGCTATATTTGCTATAATATATTTACTCTATCCATTAAAAAAACTGAGACCCTCTAGCACGCAGGGCTTGTTGGAAGGTTAAATACAGCATGAATAGCACTACGCAGCATGAAGATGTGTATCAAGAAGTCACTGGAAACAAGTTGCAGAAATGTATACTATTAAAACATTATATGAAGAAGGAAAGACAAATTTTCTCGAATGCAGATCGCAAAATACAGAATTTTCTTGAATTTTATATGTGTAGTTGACTTATTAATATGGCACTTGCAAGAAATGATGAAGTCTTGCTTGTGAGGTGGCGGCTGTTTTTTTCCCTCGCGATTCAACTAATTTATTCTACAAATTTTATCTATTATTTTGTGATTTAACTATGGCCATTGCCAACACTAAAATCTGGAGTATAGGCAGCCAAATATAGGTTTATCGAATAATGGAATGGCATCGTGGCCGTCATGCTAATACGGATTACCGTTGTCTTCCTCGAGTGTGGGTGCGATTGGTGGGGCTCAGCTGCCTCTCAGCCCGGCGGTGTATCTTGAGGTGGTAAGGGTGGATCGACCCAATTTGCGGTAGCCACCTCAAGCCCTTCTCCACCCGGGTGCATTCTTATTGCCAGTAGAGATCCAGACACATCACTCAACACGAGCAGGTGAGACCTCGAATTGGAGTTGTCTTCTGTAAATCGATGCATGCGTGGGATCTCACAATCTGGGAGATATCAGTGCGCCTAAGTGCAGTTCAGATATTTCTCTCCTCGAGCATGAGCTCAACTCGGAATTCCTTAAAATCTACCAGTATATTGTATAGTGACATCTAAAATCATGCCATAGAATTGCAGAAAAAAAGTCTATCATTATTTTAGTTCACGCTTACTGTTTTTATATCGAAGTGAGTGTGAATTTTCTCTTTTGCATAGGTGAAAATATACAAAAAAATTGTAGATAGATCAGTTTGTTCATTTTTACATAAGTTTCACATAAGTTTGATCAAATTATTTGGGGTTTTGAAGCCATATAAATTTCATATAGCCACAAGTGTTCAAATTTTTGGAAGTCTTTACATATTCCCAGTGAAAAATCATCGTATTGAGTTTTCATTCACATTAAGGTGTTGTGGTAAACCAACGATTGGTCTGAGAAAGCAGCGGATGCCATACGCTAAATTTGTATCATTCTTTTCACTTATCATAGTTTATCCTGAATACAAGAGAGAGAAATCGATAAGCACCATTCGTAACGATTCATTGAATTCTTTTTTCGCTAATTATTCTTTGAGATTTCTTCCGTCTGAAGCCAAATTCCATCATAGAGTGGAAAAAATGGATTTAATCAAGATTTAAACTTTAGACGCCTGCTATTGAGCCTGAATTGAAGCGGAAAATGTTGAATTCTTTTTTCATATTATTACCATATCCAGTTCAGATAAATTTTAATCAATAAATTATAATAGCTAAAAATTATTTGTCGCGAAATATTTTTATCATTTATTAGCGTTTCAGCCCTTTAATTAATTTGATAGTGATCAGTTTTACA
Source organism: Ischnura elegans (assembly GCF_921293095.1). Classification (NCBI taxonomy): domain Eukaryota; kingdom Metazoa; phylum Arthropoda; class Insecta; order Odonata; family Coenagrionidae; genus Ischnura; species Ischnura elegans. The sequence continues at coordinate 70,988,294 of NC_060250.1, forward strand.
GCTGACAGTAAAATTGTTTTTGGCAGATATGTTCGAGGTACATAGGGCAGGGAATTCATTGATGAAGCACTTGAAAGAAGTGCTGAAGGCTTGCTTGTGCGACAGCAGCTGTTTTTCTTCCTATCACTTCTACTAATCTATTTGGCTATCATTTTTCTCAAATTTTCCGATATAACAATTGCCTCCGCCAACACTAACACACCTTACACTTCCCCATTATCAATAGAATTGAGTCCTAACCCAATTTTCAACGTTCACTTATCCCTCGCAGACATGCCGTCGTTAACTTTCCTCCTTTTTTCTTTCCTGTTCTCGATGTGATCTCATATGTTCTCTCTCTATAAAATAGGGTTGTTTTGGTAGTAAATATGATTTAACTAGGAGAAAATCAATGGGTGTCGTTTTCTGGAAACGAATTAGTAAGGTTCAGGATTGTTTTTTTTTATCTTAGTGATTTCTCATAACTTTTTTTGTTCTTTCTTTCCCAATCATGGTTTTCGGATACCCTTTTATTTTCCGTTTTAGTGGACTTTTTGAGTAATTTATATAGCATTGAGTTGCGTGTAATCGAAGTAACTGTGGGAACATGATCATAGGCGGATCTAAGGGGCGGGGGAACAGGGCAAGTGACCCCCCTAGACCCTTAAAAAATATGCAGGATTTTTAATACTATTTTCATTCCCATTATCCCATTATCATTGAATCCGTTTTGTAATACGAGGTATCCTTGCCCCCCCCCCCAGATCAAAATCCTGGATACGACCTCGCTTGTGCCCCCTCCCCCAGGAATAAATCCTGGATCCACCACTGATCATGATCTAATAAAGATATTTTAGGTAAACTTTTTCTCTCAATAACGGGTAATTGTTTTTTTTTAATATTGTAAATATTTATTGTTACAGGATAAAATTGTTACAAGATAAAAAAAATGTTTACAATAATACATTTGATAGTTAAAAATATTTTCATACAATAGTTCCATACCTATAAAATATTAACCATTCGTTAATAGCCATTCAAATAAGTAGTCATATTGCTTAACATATTACAAAATTTTAAAAAAGTTACAATATATAAAATATTATCTAAAAAAAAGATATTGTCATTATATAATTCAATTCAATTAAGTATATATTCCAATAAAACATTCAGGTTCTTTAAATATTTACATTTGAATGAAAGCTACATTATTTGCATTTTAATGGTCCCGCTAAGCATTAAGCTTATCAGCAGGTTCCATTATTATCTTTACTTTTACAAAACATTTATTAAGTGTTAACACATAGACAATATACATATACCCCCTAGCCACATAGAGTATTACATTATGACACTCAAAAACATATCTAAGAAATAATAAGACAACCGTTTTACGATCTCTCCAGTAGGTGCTTTTTTAGTTTACTTTTTAATTCCCTAATAGTTTTTATTCTCTTCAAGTTATCTGGTAACTCGTTTATTGCCATTGGGATTTTAATATTCATTACACCTTTACCATAGTTGTTATTATATTTCGGTACATAGTAATGAGTAAGATTTCTCATTTCCATGGAGTGTTTGTAATCTTTGTGAATCTTTAATGTATTGTTGAAATAATTATTAATTACTAACACATAAATGTACAAGTCAGTAACCTTTAGTATACCGAGTTCTTCATACAAAGATTTATTATGATCAGGAGAACCCTTGAGGGAAATACCTGCATTTTTATGGTTTGTTGTTGATTCAATCCCTGCGTGAATTAATTTGAGTATTTTTTTTTTAGTTTTTAACAGAGTGTCCTGATAGTATTGGGCAGTACTTCCCCAAATGGTAATTCCGTAGCGTAGTATTGATTCAACCAGTGCGTGATATATCATAATCTTTGTTTTCTTTGGAACTAGGGTATTAATTTGATACATCTGATAATTAATTTTCCTTAGTTTACTGTTCATTTTAACTATGTGTCTATCAAATTTCAAATACTGATCAATGGTTATACCTAAGTATTTGTAATGTGTAACCTGTTCCAGAGGAGTGTAGTTACAAGTGCTAGAAAGGCCCTTTTTATGTAGACATTTGTTGTCATGCATATAGAGTATAATGGGAGTAATCTTAAATCCTACATTAGTAATTTGCATAACTTTTGTTTTGTTAGGATTTATTGTTAGGTCGTGATCGTGAGACCATGCAGCTATGTTTTGCAGATCTTCTTGCATGTAATTTACTGTATGTACATGTATGACATAATCCTTTAAAAGCATGTACTACAGCCATAATTTCACCATTTTATGGATAAAAATCGTGTATATCTTTCCTCTAAAATTTGATATAGTGAAATAGGGTATCTGTATTGTGCAAATATATTTTTTTAATAAGATCACAGCAATGGCATTTCATTCGGATGATTTTATTGGAACATTTTTACCTTATGATGTATCTTTAATGCAATAATGTCAACACGATATTAAATGATATTTTTCTCTTCTACCAAAATGCGTTCCACCCAACAATAACGAAAATATTTTAACTTTTTCCCGGCTTTCTTTTCAAACGAGTTATTGCTATGAAAGATAGGTTTTATTTTATTTTTTTTCAGGTGAATTGGGAGGCGTGGATAAGAATAGGGCTATTTTCCAATTTCGAAATTAAGTTCCATATTTCAACTCAGGATTTCCATCGCATAATATCTACTCGGAAAATGCCACATTTGTGGGAAGTTGATTCACATTATACGTGGAATTAGCAAAAGCTATTCCATTTTCCAGTCATTCCAGGCTTGCATGCAGCAACAATATCAGTGTCGTCGGAAACGAGCACACATTTGTCGACGTACTACGGATGGAAAAACGAAAAGAAAACATATACAATCGGGCATATAGAGTTGTCGTTGGCGTGATTGTAGTATCAAATTTACCACTACGTGGGTGATGAGTCAGAAGGTTTGTAATAAACTCCATTTTCAGCACGATTTAAACTTACTGCAATACATAGCAAGCTAATTGAGTAAGCATATACAATGACGGACATTCATATTCACAAGCCACTAATTGTCTCTCGTTGAACACCGAGAATTCATCAATAATTATGAGAAACATTATTGGTAGAGTACCTAATGGATAGGTAATGCATGAGTAATCTTTACTGGGAACATTTTCGGCAATCATTGAGTTTGAAAGCTGTGGTGTCTATTTTTATAATTTCAAATAAGACCTCTTTGTTTTACATAAATGAAGTTTTTCTCCAACAAATCAAAGTTAAAAGAGATTTTAAGAATTTTTAATGGAAAAATGCAGTTGAAAACGTATCAGCTCTTCCGCTTCTTACCTCCGACAATTCTATGATATATTTTGGTCCACTACACACCGGACTACTGTGTAGACTACTACGCTTTCCAAGTTCCTGATTTACGGAAAGCCATAGCTCCGTGGTTCGATTCCCGGTTCAGAAAAATTTTATTCATGATAATTCATGCGAATATCACCGCCGTCCACGCAGTAGGATTGAAATATTTCACATTATCGCCACACGCGGCTTTAGCGCAGGCTCGAGGCTCTCAACCGGTTGTGACTTGTTGAAATAAATTTTTGAACTTATTCGGTTGTGACTTCATTGAAGTCCTTTCTACCTCACGATTCCATCTTGAATGGATCGCTAGGGCTTAAAATATAGTTCCATGAGCCTCGGTACAATTGCAATGGGAAATCAGAAGCCTGGTTGGCGCAGTGGCCCCGAAAGCCAGAGGTTCGATATCCCCTCCAGGGGAATTTTTCTTAAGGTGATTCATGTAGACCTCATAATGTTATTGAGTAGGTACATATCAGTGGTATTTCGACGTGCTGCGAGACCACTTAATAAAAAACAATGGCATCTTAATTTATAAAAACATAAAATATAACACTGTTTATCTTCTTTCCCTTAAATTCAGCCAATAATAATTGCCGCTATTGCCTTATATTCGAATTTGGACATTGACATTACCTCCACATGTTAGCTTTATTTTTATCACCAACAGGTGGGAGCTATGATTGTTAGCTCCATTCTGCGGATAGTTATCTCGTTTCATTGACCTCGTTACGTATTTACGTCTGTTAATTATGTCATTTGTATTAAATTTTTGTTAAAATAATATTGTAACGATGAAAAATTCTTTTAATAGTACTCGATTTTATCGGATACAGTCCTTGTTTTCATTCTGTTTGGTAAATTTCATTCGGAGATCTCGTCTTTTGAGGTCTTCAATGCAGTGAAGAGAGTAAATAATTCCATAATAATCGTGGAGAATAATTCGTACCGAAACAAGTTCAAACTCCATTCAGTCAATATGAAAATGAAAAATTCGTTCGGCAGCGAGGTCGTAGATGCTCCGAAGGGCTAATCAGGACTTGAAGGATGGGAGATGAGTCCGGCAACCAGTACTCGAGTCAGTTGCAGCAAAATCAGTTGATTCACAGAGCTTCACTCTGTTCGTTGAAGGTCGCAGGGTATATCTGGAGTATTGTGAAGGATCCTTAGATACTAGATACGAGATACGAATGAATCATCATGATCATTGGAATAGTCGAATTTTCTCAGTGCAGGTCGCGAACAATAATAACAACTCGTAGTACTCGTAGTGAGTCGTACATTCGTCTGGAATATATTTTTGTGAGTTTCACCGTGTTGGTAAATAGTTTAAAATTTGTTCATTGAATAGTAAAGACCATAAAAATGGCCTGAAACCATCAAGGGATGAATCTCAAACCAAACATGGAGAAGGCAGTCATCATGGTCATTTGTCGGTGATCTTGCCTAAAAAATGATTATAATTTGAACTGAAGTGATTTTGGAGTCGGTTGGAATATTTTTTTTAACCAACTAACTTTATTAATTTTGCATGTGAAAAAGACGAAAGCATGAGTTTAAATTATCGAACTTTCATACACGATTGCAATTGTTCCTTTGGTTTTATGATGTTAGCATGCCATATATTTACATTGGTAAATTGATTTTGATGCTCGCTATTACTTAACCTCAGAAATATTTGTAGTTGCTGTTCTTGTGGAAATAAAGAACTAGCTAACTCGCTATAATACACGTTAGAACATCAAATTATATCCCACCGTTATTTTAAGAACAGGGATTTGTATTTTGATTACTAAAGCAATGCTCGAGAAAGGAATTTTATGGTTTTTTAAAGAGTAAAAATTCTTCCATTTTTAATGTGGGTGATGACAAAACCATATTTCAACGTTAAATCAAGGGTCCGATAACTTAATTTGACCGCGGCGTACTCATGACAGACATTGCGATCGGTGATCTCGCACACTTTGGATTGCTAGAGGGATAAGACAAGGAGCTAGCATTGATCCTCCTAACGAGTCGCTGCACAGAAGTTCAGATTTCACTTCAGAGTGAACGACCTCATGGGAAAAGGCAGGTGGAGCAGGGCTATGACGGAATGTAAAGGGGATGGAGAGCAAGCTGAACAGCATGGATGCTTCCGTTGCTCGATTGTAGATGCCGCGACGAGAGACGCAGGTACGTCCTTTTGCTCAGGAATGACGAGCCCTATGAGTTTGGGTATGCGAAGTGGTGTGCTGAGGAGCCCGGCGCTAAGGAGGTCCTTTTCGGGCAAACTTTGGGCCGCGGGATATATTCGTGATCACTCAGCGGAGCTCCCAAGTGCTTTGTAGATTGACGCGCGGATGAAAAATTAGTAAGCGCGTGGAGTGTATGCCATCGTTATCCCCTTTGCTCTCTCTAAGGCTAATTAATGCAGTCGGGGCACAACGTGGTCTCTTCACCGTGAATAATAATTGAAGGAGATTCCGCCGTCACTGAACAATTCGAAACATAGGTCTCGCATTTTTTGTTCGAATTTGCGTTCATGCATGACGTGCTTCGATGTTAATTACATATTCAGGTGTTCCTAATCCGAGAATTCAGGGCATATATTTTCAAACTAATAATTTTTTAAGCTTTATGAGCAGGTCGTTACGGCTTTTTGCTTCAGTAATGGGTTTTGACTCTAGTACAGTAATCATTTGGTATAAAATAAAAAAAATAGCAGCCTAGTTGTAATTCCTACGTTTTTTTTATTAATCATGACTGGAATTTTACGAAAGAGCACTCTTCAGTTCTTTCTGAAAACGAACGTATGCCTCCGTTTGTGATAAATATTTTTTTCGTGTAATTCGATGTGCATCGCTGAGAGAGCCTGTGGAAACTTATAACGCATTTTCTAGTAAAATAGAGAGGAATGCCCATGTTATCGACAAAGGTAATCTTTAAAGAGCAGAATATTTTTTAAATAATCCATGTAAATGATGTTGATCTTCCCTAAATCAGGGAACACTACTACTTATACTACATGCGCGTATTCAGATCGCAAAATGATTTCTCTTCTAAGTAGGTATAGATTGATGTCAAAGTGGTTCTTTCGAAAGATTTGACTATTTTTTTAAACAAAGAGGTATCTGTGAAAAATTACGAGCCTATGATGCAACAACGTTTGACGTGGATGTGTAGGTGGTGACCTCATTTGTGTAATTATTCAGTATTTCACCAAATTTTCCGTTCCTAAGGCCAAAAATATTACGTATTTCCTTCGCGAACTATATTTTTGATGCGCATAGACAAATCAACACAAGTTATTCTCCAAATTTGCGTATTTTTAGCGCAATTCAATAATAATCCTGCATTATAAAACCTATCAATTAACGGTGGTCAATGCTGTTCATTCAGACTAGCATAGCATAATTTTCATTAAAACAGGTAGTTTAATTTTCCTTTCAAATTACTTTTATCCCTCAGTAGAAGCACCTTGAATTTTTTTAATTTTCGCTAGGAAAAAATGGAATTAAATTAATCCTACCTCACTCAACAAAAATGCTCGATCTTTTGCATTTTTGGTTTCACCAATTTCCTCACACCTGAGGCATAACAAACAATATTTCACTTTTTTTAATTATTAGGTCAAGGTTAAACGTGGATACGCTTACCTATCCCTTTATTGCTGATCTGTTGGGTATGGGAGGACGGTTTATGATCGTGCTTGATTGAGTAGCTATTCCCTTGAATAAAATATTATAGACAAGTTGCACCAACTGAGTAAAAGTTGCTGGAGTCAAATTGACTTCATTAACGTGAAAAGTCGACTTGTACTTCGATTACACTTCGGGAGAGTTCGTTTACGGAGACTTTTTAGAGTTATAGCGCAATATTCATTGTACAATTCTCGTGAAAGCTCACTGCGGTACGTTACTCAGTCGACGATTTTGGGACAATAAGTTTATATCTAAAAATAAAGGCTGTTGGGTAGTACCGACGGGCTTATACCTCCAATTTCTGTGATTAACTTTGCAATTTTTCAATACCCTCGAGAATTCACCGCATTGGGTTACTGAGGGTAAGGGTTCCTTTACGTAAAGGTGTTTGAGCAGGTCGAGGTGGGTTTGGTCGGCTTTGTCTGCTCTGAGGATCGAAATGAAGGGGTCATCAGGTGCCTTGCCCATGCGTTAAGTCATACATTGCCAAGACTCACCGCTCATTGAAAGTACGCATGCAGGAACTCCTGAGAGCCATAAAGGAAAGACAATTTCAACTGTCTAGCATTTAAGAGCACGCCTGGACCCGGGAGCACGATGTGAAATTTAAAGAAGCCGAGAAAATTGTGAAAGAGAGAAGATATTACCCAAGAATAATACGAGAATCCATTGAAATTGCCCGGAAAGACGATTTTAATCGCGACGATGATACCATCTAAATGACCATTACAGGAGATTACTCAAGCGGAGCGATGGGAGAGTAGATTCACGAATTGGCGGTATTTGGACCCTGCATAATGAGGGCGAAGATTTTGGATCGACATTTACGACCTGGAGACGCTGGCAGTAGTTCCAGGGAAACTATTGCTTTTGCCATAGCAACCAACGCGGTTATTACCGGCCACGCCGAAATTTCCAAATTTTTGCTTTTCACTGCTCCCAGACTTACAGGCTGTCTACAGTACATTTCTATATTCTTCATTTCTGGTAATGGTTATTACCGGAATTGAAGAACGTTATCGTACAAAGCGGAAATCTCCGTTCTTCCATTATTTTACCTAGTCATCATGTAGGTAAAACTGTTTACCACCTTCACATTTTTATCTCCTTTCGCCTCCCATAGAGCAATTGGATTATGGGAACGACTTTACAGTACAAAACACCAACATTGTACATGCTTGAGGCCCTCACCTAAAATTCCTCTCCACGTTCCATTCTCTTCTTTAGTAAATCACTCACCGCGGTTTTCCCGCGTTCGCAGCCATCAAGCAATTTTCGGGTCCTCACGAGCGTGAAGCATCATTCTTCTCCTCTTTGTGCTTGGGCTCAATGCTCCATCTGCGTGAATCGCCTCTCCTTGTATACAAATATCTTTTCTCTACGGGATCCTGCACCCTTCGCCAGCGAAATGTTCACGGTACTGATTTTTTCAGATATTAACAGAATTATGAATTTTTCCGTCAACGAATGTAGTATAAGATTCCATTGGGGAATACTTATCACAAAAAGTTTGCGGTCAGGCATGTTGAAAATGCTCTGGCCTTAAATCAGCTCCAATGACCGCTTTGATATTTTCATTGACTGAATCGAAAACCGCGATACCAAAGCTCGTCCAAAATTTTCCATTCTTGAACAAATTAGATGTATGGTGGTATGAGTCGTGCAAGTTTCCTTGTATGAACTGGGTGGTAAGACTTAGTGGTGCATTATTCTTTGATGGGAGGATATTTCCGAATAAGTTGCATTTTTTTATTCATTAATTACTATCGAATAAATATCATAATTTTAATGTGCCGGCATAGTTGCAGTTGCTGGCATTAAAGTTGCATATGTTTCAAGCCTGTCGCGCAAATAACGATGAAATCAACATTAATCGTCATGGAAAACCCTGGACCGGGAATCGAACCACGAACCTAAAGCTTTCTGGGTCTCTACGCTAACCAAGTTACATAGCTTCAAAGGCAATTTCCTTGGGGTTAATGGCCTAGATGTTAGCATGAAAGTTCTTTTCTTCGGTAAATGATTACATTCAATTTCTTACATAAAAATCACCAAACTCTTTCGTCAATAATGGTGTGAGAAAGCATTTAATATTCAGATGGCAAGGGCAAGGGACCTCAGTGTTTGGCAGAGGGGTAACCAAGATGATAATGAGTATCAAAAATTTTAAGAAAAGTGCGAAACCTAGTCAGGTACTTGGGGGAAGGGATTATGAATCACAGTTGACAGACGCTGTGTAATATCTCTATATGTCATATCATATCTCTCTAGAGCATTTGACTTTTCCTTATTGTATCATGTGATGGACTACCTTTTGATCATCGAGGTCTTTCACCGCTAGAGTCAAAGGTCAGCTAACCACAACTAATAATGCATAAGAGAAGTAGCCCATAGTTCGTGGGTACAAATTCCTTCTTCGCTACGGTATTTTTCCTCGGATTAAGGTCAGGAGTGAAACTATGTGATATCATTGAATCCGCTCATCCTAATGTTATAAAAGGTTAAAATGTAGGTCTTTAGGTTGGTATCGCTCGTGTGAAGTTCTAAAAGCATTGATATTTCCTCTTTGAGGGAAAATCGTGGTACTTTCATGTGGCTCTCCACACAAAATGCAGGATATTTGATCCTTTCATTTCTTGGAAGCAATCTTTGCTCTAAACCCACGACTGGAAGAGGAAAAGCAATGCCAAAGGCACTCTTCGAAAACGGTAGTTGGAACGCCAAGACGAGCGTGATATTAAACTATACTGCTCACTGATCCGACCTCAAGCTCAGCCTAGTGGGAAAAAACTTGGGAATTGGATGCCTTGGTCTTCAAGAAGATCATTGGCGCCAAAGCAAAAAATCGTAATAAAACCGTAGCGTAAATTCCAATAAGCCAGTGAATTGGTCTTCCGATCTTTCTATGCCGTATTTATCGGGCATCCGGGCGTTGAGAGAATTTACCTTTCTCATTCCGTAACAAGTTATGCCAAAATTACGTTTCAAGTTTTCATGATGTCGCGCAAATGTTGTGCGGTTGTGTCTTCATGCAGAAATAGCCACCCTTAAAATTGTGTTCTTTACAACTTTACCTACCAATGATTTGCTATGAACTAGAACACTTGGTATGCTTCAGTGCTATAATTGGGAGGTTCGGAAGTGGAAAATCGCTGCATTTGAATATGGCCTTGTTGCCTGTTAACACATATTAGTCCTCATTGAATTTTCTTCCATCAATTTCATATGAAATCAACCGATTTTAGTTCCTAAATTTATTGCTTTCATAAAGCCGCAATATTGAAAGTGCCATCTTGAATCTTTCACCATTTGGGGTCCAAGTCATGATTATTAGTATAATCCATGTCGCATCTCCCCTTTTTCCTTCTGTCCTGAAAGTCTTGAAAACCATCTTCGTAGTGATTATCATATGTTGTTTATTTTGTTAATCTTTCCCTAAATCGGCAACAGTGCATTTTTTGAGGGTAATCTTTTCTCGGGATTTCCACCGGGTTAATGTTTTTATACCGGCCAGCGTTTCAAGTACCGTCTCGGCACTCATCTTCAGGGCTGAAAAAGAAATTTCTTCAGCGTTGTGACATGAAAGTGCATTTTTTGTTCAAAAAAGACTATGTAAAGGCCGAATAGTGCTGTTTTCGGAGGTGTGGAAAAAATAAATAAATAACTCAAAATGCGTGCGAAAAGACAAAGGCATAATGGAAAAACGTGAATGAATGTTCGTAGATTAGTAAACGTAGTGAGGAAACGGATCTTACTTTGTACCTAATGCATGAATTTAAATGCGTGTGGTGTGGAAATGAGGGTCAACTGAGGACAGAAACGAAATGAGTGAGTGTAATTTTTTTACTTTACGTATGACTTGAAAACTCGCTGAGATTTTCATGTGGAAATAAGGAATTCTGGGAAGGAAATGGTGGATACGTGTTTGCCCCATGTAATTATGCTTTAAACGATGTAATGAGACTTAATGAATAGGGAGGAAGTGAAGAAATATATTTTCTGCCTCATCATGTTGCGATAATTCATTGTTTATGCGAACATACTGTACAAATCATGGTAAATTCATATTTTTGTGAACAACAATAATTAAATATTAACTTATTTGGTAATTTTGATTGATTTTCAAAGAATATTTTGGAGTTCATGAATCGCATGCGAGTGTTTGATGAGGTTGTAGTGATCATCGACACCTACAAACAGTAAGGAATCCTTCAACAATTTCTTTTTTCATTCCCCTAAATGAAAATAATTGCACCTCTTTTTTGGCGGCCGCGACATCTAGTGTCCATTACTATTTCCATAGTCATTAAAATAAAAATAATGGATCCAACGAGATCTCTTGCACACAATGGATATCAAATAGAATGGTCTGCAATTAGATACGCAGCGCGATTTCGAGCGTAGTATTGAATGAAATAACGTTGTGCCTGGCGGACAGTAAGTTGATAAATATTGAATAATTAGCCTAATATCCTCAGGCGTTATGTCCTTGCCTACCGCTCATGACACTTTGTAGTTTTTCCTTTTGCATTTTCTTAAATTTATATGAAGGTGAATGAAAATAATTTATTATTTTTTTATCTTATGAAAACCATAATGATGTATGCAAAATTTTTACGTGGGTACTCGGATGTCCTTTTTATAATGGCTTCATTACCATTAAACGCTCTACTTGGATTTTGTAAGGGTGAGCACCACGAAAAAATGAACAAAATTCAATGAATATTAGTAAGTTATATTTCGTGCGGAATTGCTGTAACCTCACGATGATATTTTTGGAATTTTGGAACTGAGGAAAAAAAATGCTTCCATTGGACCTTGCAGAAAACTCGTTAGGGAGGAATAAAAACCATTTCTTGGATTATATTTTATGTGCGCTATTTAACCCTCTTGGTACCGCGGGGCGGCATACCAGCTTTTACTTCTCACCAAAAAACTGCCACTGTCCGAAATATCGGCTTTGAGGTGGTTAATTGCTAAATTTAATTATTATGCAGCAACTAAAATGTTGAATAAATAATCAGGATTGATTTTGTTGTTAAAAATTAATATTATAAGAGTAAATTCAAGAAAATCACATTGATATACCAAAAAATGGTAAAACAGAATTTTTTTCGATGATATTTACATTTTATTTAATCATCTTTAGAATTTATTGCCTGCGCCACCAAGTTGATAGCACCAAAACAGTGAAATTATTTATTTGAAGCAAGACTGCACGGAGAATATTGATATATTTTCTGCTCTCTGCAACTGCAAATGGCATACCATCTCACTCCTCTGATTCTGAGTGGAAACATAGCAAAATTGAAGATATGCATGTCAAACTCTGAGTTAGTTTAGGGAAAAAATTGTAATTGTCCATCACTCTTATTTCGTTATTTCGTTAGACCTGGTATCAGACACAGAATTTGTTATTGCGATCAGTTGTCAAAATCAGCACCTCAATTAGGATGAATAAATGGCAAAACTAACGCGTGCCTTGGCCATAATTGGCCATCCAAAACCGTACCCATCGCTGTTTTTAATTTGGTGGTGCCAATTACATGGTATCATAAACCAAGTTAGTCGTTTCGCTGTAACATTACGCTGCACCGTAGTAGTAATTACTTGAACTGATTGACGTGTGTTCGGCTAATTAATAATGAGGTTGAGAGAGGAATAAATATGTTTTCAACACTTAACAAGGAATGCCATTAGTTCTTGTTGTTGGGGAAGTAATTAAATCATCCAACACATTCGGTATCGTCACATTTTTCTCCGCCTTCTTGTCCAAATTAAGTTGGACTCGTTGCAAGTCAGCCATACAGTAAAAATCGCCGTCAGAATTGGAGGTTTTATTAGAAAAAAATTAACTTACTCCAACTATAAATGATGCTAATGGTTGCTCAGAATTTTAATTTATAATTATTTTATCATTCATTCGTATCAGCTCAATGAGAAACATCCTGTAAGGAAAAATTTGGATGCGGCACTTAGAGCTTGTTTCAACCAATTTGTATTTCATTAACTATTTGTTGCGTTTATAATGCAAGTGAAACGATATTTCAGGATTATTTAATACCCTTTTAAAAGTTTCTGTCGAAAAATTTTGTTTGCAAAATGAATTTAAATTATTATTCCTTTTTATTAGTTATATTAGATAAGCTACAGTATTTTCATTTTAGCAAATCTATTGGACGAAAACCTCATTTTTTTAACCCGCGTTCATGTTCAGATAACAAAGGGAGTTTGATCCGCAAACGAGCCCTTTAACTACTTTCAACCAATTCTAATTTTTCCAAGCATTCCTTGCATTTACAATGCAAATGTAACAATATTTCAGGATTATTCAATACCCAAGTAAAAAGTTCTTAAAAAAATAATGTTGGAGAACGCAAAATGTGCCGAAATTTTCATTCCTAATGATTAGCTGAATTAAATAAATTGTGATACTTTTATTTTAGCAAAGTTATTTGATGCAAGCCTCCATTTTTTAAACCCATATTCATTTCCAGATGACAAATGGGGTTTGATCCACAAAGCATCCCTTTGACCACACCACTGCGTATTCCAAGTGGAGAATTTTTTTCTTTACTCTGCCTATTAAGGTGGCTCGGATATGATCTATGGAGTCTCGTGACTTTCGCGTCTCTGACTGCGGAAGCTACCATTTTCATCTTCGTGCGAACTCCTCAGCATAGCGGCATAACTTCTGCCCATTTGGTGAGGTGCCAGGCGGATCCGCCAACGGAGATAGAATGTATTTCACCTCTCTGTGTGTGCCCTGCTCCTTTGGACGGGAGTTCCTCCCGGGAAGCTGATTCCATTGCGTGCGCCGAAAGACCACGCTTGTGACTACAGGACTGCACTTCCTCAAAGACTCGAAATCGAGCGATTTTTCTTCCCGACTGTCTAGGGCACGAATATCACAGTAGGGGATGGTTCATGTCCTGAGTTGAGTACAACTTCCCGACTGTTGAGGGCACGAATATCACAGTAGGGGATGGTTCATGTCCTGAGTTGAGCAAAGCTCCAAAAAATGTAACTTGTCGTAAAAAAATACGTCTTTGAAAGTTAAACTGTCTACGGTTATTCGTAGTCCATTGTATAACATAAGCTACTATTCTCTTTTTTGATAGCGTAAAATTTAAAACAAAACTTATCTCAAGCACAGTCAGCACAAGTTTTAGATCACTGCACATTACGTGATTCAGCGTGTAAATGGTAACTGAAAAGTACACCCAACAAAATGTTTGCGTTGACTAAACTCAGTAACTAAGTTGCAGAAAAGTTTCTTGGGTTTTCCACCGGTTGATGTCGTCCACGTCGACCGACGTTTCGATCCGCGACTTGCTGACCATCCTCAGGGGATATTCGGAAGATCCCCTGAGGATGATCAGCAAGTCGCGGATCGAAACGTCGGGAGACATGGACGACATCAACCGGTGGAAAACCCGAGAAACTTTTCGGCAACTGATACGCCTGGAAAACCTAAGTTCATACATCAGTAACTAAGTAGTTGCGACCCCATGTTTATGGACAAAAAAATGCTTTAAATTGTCTCTCCTACCACCTCCCGAAGTATTGAAGAGTACTCTTGATTGAACCCTGACTAACAATTGATTTTCACCCAAATTTATAAAGGATGTGATATAATCTAATTATTCCATAACTCTCCAATGTTATTCCTCGTGTGCAAAAATATTCTATTGGAAACATTGGAAATACATCAATCATTCTCTGGTTATCATTGCGCTGCAGACATTTTTGTGAACCGATTATTTGCAGTTTGATGTGGCTGCATAAATTAAGCGTCTGCGGGACGGACTGTACAATGCATTCCCCTTGCTTTGTCAGTGTGTGAAGTCTCTTTGATCCTATGTCTTTCTCCTGAAAGCGTTTGTACTTTCGACGGGCAAGTTGCACATGAGATGCGCTCCACTATCTCGGGCTGTAACCATAACTCATCCATTAGTTGTCTGCTGTTGTGCAAGCGTAAAGTCAAGTGAAAGAATCATGAAGGAGTGTGCGCATATGAAATAAGACTTAAAAAATTGGTTCAACTCGAAAAAAGGGTTCGTGGTGAATTCTGCGAATTCCAAGAGAATTTGTATTCGTAAAAGGAAGGAAGGAGAGCATTTCTGTGTGAGTTATTGTCATGCAGTGTCATTGGATGATTTTTTCACCTTATTTTCCTTTGAGGCTATTGTATAGGACGGATAGATATGCAAAACGGGTGGAGGAGTTTTAATATAGGCTATAGTATTTCTTCTATTTCATAAAAATATTTCCTCACCATTCTCTTCTTATCGAAATATTTTATTTACACCTGTGATCATTTTGTCCCTAACTTTGTATTTCAAAATATTAAATTCATAGATCTGTATCCTGTCATTCTCTTAGAATATATGATATCGAAAGGTACCCGCAGAAATTCTATGGGGAGTGACATAAAAACTACTAACACTGATATCATAACCCTATGTCCAAGTATCCATTCATCCAAACACAAAATTCCCGTCAACACATACCATACGACTTCGAATAATATATATGAGTATATATTTACATAAATTAATAATTAGGATTGGGTAGTGTTTGTTTCTAAACATTTATCTGGATATTGATTTAATGGGAACGCATGTAGTGGTTATTTTTCATTTTCAAGGAGTCTAATCCTTCTCTTTGTTTTACAATCTTATTTTGTTGGGAACCCTCGAAGAATAAAGCTGATAACCATCCAATAGGAAAATAAATAAACTTGCGGAAAAATAGTGATATGGTTTTCGGAAAAAACATTAGTGAATCTTGATATGAAAGCATACCATTATATCAAAAATGAACTGTTCAGCCATTTATCATCTCTTATTCGAAGCAATCTATTCCGCGTTTTGACTTTTTTGAGGCTCATATCTCTCGGTGCGATTGCGATCTTAGGTCTCTTACCGTATTAGTCAGTTCTTCGCTATATTCCTTTTTTAAATTCTGTTATTATGCAACCTTGACCCTAAAATACTGTTTTTCAAGTATTCAATCTTTCTCCTGTAAAAGGGTCCCAACATAAAAATAGGTATATAGATTTAAATAAAGATAGATAAATATGTGATAGAGCGAAGATAGGTAAATAGATTATGGATTTTTGCGTCGGTGCTATTATGTAATTCTATCTCTGTGCTATTATGTAATTCTATCTCTGTTTCAAGAAATTCCATGTATGTATTCCGCGGGTATGTATAGAGTGGCAATTTTTCTGAGAGTTTTGCAGTTCTTCGGCAGGTTCCACCACTGCTGGAATCTCTTCTTGTCGTTCGAAATCACATATAAATATTTGTTCGTGTTTTAAAAGATAGCGAGTCACCCTTCAAATTCTATTTACGAGTGGCTTGAGACAACTGAAACGCATTACTATCGCGTTCGGGGCGTCGAAGCCTTAGAGGAACGCTCTCCTTCTAAATGCCTGACGCTTTTGATATTCGTCGTCGCTCTGACGTTGAAATTCCATTGATATTGGCGCCTTACGATGCAGGGTTCTTCCCCAACATATACATATCTCTAGAATGCCAAAACAAGTCGGCTGTGCGAAAAGAATAGCACATAATTTGCGTTGGAAGGGTGGGAGGGTGGTGCAAAATCTCGCATCCTAAAACAGAAGCGTGGGATTTTGTGATTTCGTCATATGTCCTCGTTGCTTTAGGAAGTGAGGGAATTTTCTATGAAAAATATCGTCGTTTCTCTCGCAGTGTATGCCATCCACGTCGTTCCACGGTAGGAAACACACCGAAAGACCAATTTTCGGGTGAACCGTATACCGGAATGCCTGTCGCGGAAAGGCGTTCGCTTGTCTCATCAAAGCTGTCATTTTCCCCTCAGGACGGGATAAGTGGCACTCCTAACCGAGGCACGTGTGCACAAATACAACCGGCGTGGTATTCGAACGGGTTATTTCGCGTTGGCTTCGCTTTATTCATGCCCTGACTCAGTGATTCGATTCGTCAGGTTTAAAATTAATTTCATCTACAGCCACTCAATACCCTTGAGGGCTGGAGTAAAGTTTATGAGGGTAGCATGTATAATAGTGTTGATGTGTTCATGGTAGCCCACAAACAGCGATTGATTTGTAAAGAGATGACTTAATGGATGAGAAAAGGTTGTCAGAACGAGGAAGCTTTGAAGCCCTTGCATTTCTCCATCAGATTATGCCGTGGTGGTGTAAACGTAACCTATCAGGAATAATATTCATAATTTTTTCTGGCTCCATCTAGTGTTTCCTCAAGTGAATTTGATACTCCAGCGTAAAATAGCATTTATTTAAAAGTAATTTATCAATCACCTTAGTTTTCCTCGAAAATTATCTCAATCCTTGTTCAAAGCCTATGAAATTGGCTCAATTTTACATTAAACCATCCAAGTATATTGGTGAAATATTCTACCAATGTAGCATAGACTGTTTACCGATTGGGAATTCTATTTAAAAGAATTTTTTTCATAATTGTAGATAGAAATTACTTTTTTCCTTGCCACTGGCTATTGAAAGATGTTACTTATTTTCTCAGCTTATAAATATTCCAATTGGAGTTATGCCCCTTTACAATGTTGTTAGACAGTAGAAGCTCTACTCAACTTATTAACTCCTCTGAGGCACGAAGTTAAGTCAACTTACGTTGCTATAAATGGAACCTGACTCTCCGACTTGGACTTTTCCTGTTATTTTAAAGAGCCGGAACGTTAGTTACTTCCTAGTGATATAAAAAATATCCCTCCCATCTCCAGATTTTATTCAAGTTATTTTATGACGCCCATATCTTTCTTTTCCTTGTTATAAAAAAAAAACATTTCCTTTAACGTTCGGATTCTTTCGCCACTCATTATTTTTGTGCTTTCCATATCTTAATTATAAACGTGGAAATGATGCACGATTGGCGATTTAAACTGAATAAACTCTGCTGGAGACTGTTTCCTCGTGTAACATTTTTGGTTAGCAGTGAGCCGTGCAGCGGGTGCTACCAGGAAAACAAATATGATCCACAGTATTTATATTCTCCATAATCAATTTTGTCCGAGATATGAATGAATTTCATTTGAAATTCGTTTGTAAGTGGCATCTACCTTATTTATGGTGTCTATCTGGAATATTTTACTGCCGACACAGATTTGTTATTCCTCTATTTTCTGGGTTTAGCAAAATATCTTGTTCTGTCATTCTTTGGTTTCAAATATTAGTTTCCGTTTAGTGGTTCAGTTGGAGAATTTTCTTCGAAATTTCCTTCCCCGTCGATCACCAATATAAAAACTACGAATCACTCATACCAAAGCCATCGTTGGAATATTTTTCAAGGAAGATTATTTGCAATGGAGGCATACTTCGGAGAGGGTAAAATAAGGAAGAACATGCTTATCCTTTATCTCCTAAAGTTGAAAGTTTGATATTATATAAATGGTCAGTGCATTGTATGTCCGAGTCAGATCAAATTTTCGGGCGGAAGGTTGTTCATGTTGTATATTTTAATAGTTACTATCCGTATGATTCTTAGCTATCAAAAATCGTATAAAATCTGTATTAATTTTCATGATTTAAATATTTAATGCCCTCTGCTCCCGAAGTAGCGGGAAAATACGTTTATTTGCTGAAGACGCTGTCATCTATCGTAAAGTTAGTGATCACTCTGACTTTGAAATTCTATCATTGGATTTAAACAACGTTCATTTGTGGAGCCAAGAGTGGGGACTCGAGCTTAATAAGAGCAAATTCACGGCAGTATATTTTTTGCGGAGTTGAAGTCCAACTTGAATCATTTTTATGCTGTGGATGGTATCAACATAAAGGTAACAATTAAAGTGAAGTACCTGGAAGTTAGATTAACTTTGAACCTCTCATGGGAAACAGACATCAGGAATATTTGCGGAATAGACCGTAAGAAGTTAGGATTCGTCAAGCGTATTGTGGGAATATTTTCGGATGAGAAATTAAAAGAAAAGTGCTATTTCGCACTCATATTATCACACCTTAAATATGCAGTGAGCGTATAAGATCCGGTGCAGAAAGACTTAATCCGTGAACTGAATAAAAATCAAAGGAAAGCTGCACGTTTCATCGAAAACTGCTACGGGCGTACAGACAGCGTTACCCAGCTGTTCGGCAAATTAGGCTGGGAGCCGCTAGAGACTCGCACGCTGCGCGCTAGGCGTACATTGCTGGAAAAATTAAAAATAGTTATATTTAGAAGCGATACGGAGAACATCATCTTAGAGCCACACTATATTTCCAGGTCCGGCAGAAGCAACAAATTAAGAGAGAATTTTTTTCCGAATTGAAAGATATAGGAAAGATGTAGAAATCGGTTTTTCCCCTGACCCATAAAGGATTTAAATAAATGCTAGTCGTAGTATGTTTGAGCATTTGCTCTTTATAAGTAGACGGTTAGTGTCCTACCTTTTAGGCATCTTACGGGGTAGTATGTAGATGTAGGTAAAAATTTGAAAATATCATGTTCAAATTTTTACTTTATCGACTGACGACCACTAAAACGGCATTTTGATATTTACTATATTTCTGGAAATTGCAAATTTAAATCCGCATTTCCAAGCAGATTCTCGTGGCGATGCTTGTATTAGCTTACGAACAATGTTGATAATTTCGTTTTATATATTTTCAGTTTGCATATTCGTTTAAACAAAAACCGCTCAGGTTCGTTTTAATTTAATCTTAATATACATAAAACGAGTTCTACCCCGGAATGATTGTGTGACCAGAATATAGCAATGCTGTGCTTGAAGTAAATGGCGCATCTATTGGATCAAGTTGCTGGAAAAAAGTAAGTAATTAAAAAAATATATTGATTGAATTATCAACTTTCCGTACACTCAAATTTCGCTCAATAACCTCGATGGGTACCATATGCGATACCAAAACGTTTTTAAATATTGCTTACCCGAAAGTATTTATTTTGAATCGTGCTGTCACCGTTTCAAATCCTATATACTGTTGGCAAGGGCGTGCGTAGAGGATTTCTCGCCTCCTCCTTCCAAAAGTGTCGTGTTTGCTCCTCCAGTATGCAGAATGTGTGACTTCGAGCGAAGGGGTCTGACAATGCTCTCAAGGAAAAGAAGGTCCCTCCTCGAGTTTCCCGCCTGCTCTTCATTCCCACGCATCGGGAGAAATAGTTCATTCTGAGAGTGTTTAGTCGTCACATTATGGATTCTGCGGGGAGCGCAAACGCGCGTTGCTCGTGCGGATTTGACGAACGGGTGACGGCAGAGATGGGTTCGGAATTGTTGTGTCGGTGGCGGGCGGTGGCGCTGTTCGAAGCGGCACGGCGGGAAACTCCCGAGAGAGGCGGGATGTTTTGGCGCGAAGAGAGATCCCCGGGGTGGGGTCGGGCGTGGTGAATCGAATGGGGCCTTTGGGGACTCTCGTCGCGTCGAAAGCGAAGGTGTTGTCGGAGCAGCTTAAGGAGAGGAGCAGGGATAAGCTGATGCGGAGAGGGCATTGTCCCTCGCTTGAGCTGCTGAGGGGCTCATTGCCGTCGATAGGAATTTGCGGCCACGCCCGCTGTAGACCGGAAGGTTTTCAATGTATTCTTATCGTCACGACGCAGGCCTTACGCCGCTGAATACATAGTTAATCATGAATGGGGATTATTGCTGGGAGGCAATCAATATGATATCATTTCGTTAAGTATGTTCGATTCAATTCAGTGCGTTTATTATCTTGGTCCTACCAGACATATTAGATATTTTACAATACTATTACAGCACAAGAAAATAAATGAATAAAGGTATTAAAAAGTGTAACAAGAAGGTTCATAAGTTTTAAAGCAAAATAACGAAAAAATCATTGCACTGTATTCGATACCATTTTTACGAAATTTCCAAGATATGTCCTCCTCTTCCTCACTAGGTATAATAATAGAGTACGTTGTTTCCTCACTTGTATAAGTTAGGGCCATTTACTGTTACAAATTGAACTTTATCGTTAAGTGCGGCGAAAAGTGAATCAAGTCATTTATATTCGGCTGTTGTCGCATGTGAGAAGTGAAATAGTAGTCTTTGTAATTTTATTTTGAGTTAGGTAATTGATTTTGCCCACATATCCTCCCTATTAATAATAAAAATAATTATTTTTTCATTTAAATTTCTCTGAGACACATCTATTATAGATTATTAATCTATTTTTACTGCTTAGAATGGTGATGAAATATCTACCTAAAACATTTTTCGCCGAAGACTTGTTGTTGTATTGAATAAAAATAATTCCAAGGTGCATTATAAGATAATGATTGTGGTGAAAAAGTAGGAGGCAAGAACGCAACCTGCTAGTTTTTGAGTGCCCTTAATTTAATTTCTGATTTGATAAAGAATTGCGGAACAGTGGTTGTCTCGTGTGACAAAACTGAAAATGTTAGCAAAGATTTCTTTTCCGCATTGCTGCTTTTTACCCATCGATTGCGCAAAGGAATCAGCACGGTTCCTGGAGACTAAAACGTGCAAAACGTCGCGCACAGCGGCGCTGAAATTAATTTCGTTGAAATATTTGCGGTTAATCTTACTTTCATATTTTTAACTACTTATAATTGAAAGTTTTTAAATGCGGAATTGAAAAACAATATTCTTACTAACGAAAGAAAAATCCTGAAATGACTATTTTGCGTCGAAATACATTTAAAACTGTAGCGACTGTAAAATGTATTACAACATAGTGTGTATAACATAGGTGACGTTACGCAATATTCAGACCCTTTACAATAACGTTTCAATACCATCAAAAGTTATTATCCATTTTTTTTATCTATATTATGTATTTACCAAAACAATGACTTTCTTTATATGTATTAGATAAGGTATTATCCAATTTTGATCTCATGCGCAAGAATATCCTCTTGTGCATAGTTAAATTAGGTTTGGTCGTAGGCAGAGGCGGATCCAGGATAGGGATAAGGGGGCTTTGTAAGTAGGGGTTAACCTCCGAGCAGTATTGCGGTTCCGAACAAAATTACCATTTTATCTAGTGTAAATTGGATATTCAAGGAGGGGCCATTCAAGGAGGTCCCCCTTAGCCCACCCCACATAGATCCGCCACTGATCCTAGGTATACAGAAACCCCTACGAAAATTAATCAACTTCTTGATTCCATATAATCTTGGTCTGTATTTACGACAAAAAAGAAGTTTTTATTAAAAACATTCTTGACAGTTCTTATCATGAAGGAAGAAACCGAGTTAATAACCTACTCCTGTGGCTATTAATGGCCAGGAAACGGCTTTTTCTGATTGTTGAGATGGCAGCTTTGATATTTAGGTAGGATATTATACAATTTCCGTCCATTTTACAGGAAACTCCATTTGCACATAGTCAAATTAGCTTTGGGCATAGGGATAAAGAAGAACTTAATTAAAATTAGCCAACGTGTTGATCTCACATAATTTTGGGCAATATTTACGACAAAGAGGCAGTTTTCATTGAAAATATTCTTGACAGTAGTTGTCGTGAACGAAGACACCTTTTTCATTACCACCTCGTGTATCTATTTATGGCCGAGAAACTATTTTTTCTGATTATTCTTATGGCAAACTTGGTATGTCCTAAAATGTCCTCTTTTACGGTTCATTGGTCAAGCCGGAGGAGACAGGGTCACCTCGAAGTGGGGGAACCGAAAATAAGAAGGGCATTGCCTCGCAGTTTTTTCTTCCTTTTCCTCGGATGCTTCGCTAGGATGGGGGAGCGGGCGGTTTCTGTGGCGTCATATTTTGGGGTAAGGGAATTTGTCAAATGCTGTGACAAGGGAGAGTTGGGGCGCGGATAGAGAGTCTAAAATTAAAAATAATATAGCTTGGCGTTATTTATGGACGGCCTCATAGCCCTCATCCATTTTTAGACTCGTGTTCTCCTAGCGCAATTTTTATTTTCCTTCACGCTTATTTTATTCTTGCTGAGTCACCTTAATTTTTCCGAAATTTTCCGCCCCTCAATGTTCCAACCCTCTCCTCAAGCTATAAAAGCAATATTTAATCGGCGTTATTTCTGCCGTTAATAAGGAAAAGAGGGTTGTTTGGACGGCTTTGGATACAGCTTGCTGTCAAACCAGTTTCATAATGACCATTTATAATTAAGGAGTCCGCTGTTTATCATACGAAGTCTCACTTGTAAGTTGAATGTCTAGTGCTAAGTCCACACCATGGTTCTCATCATTTAATTTGGCTTCACGAAAATTCGGATTGGTTATTAATAATGCTGGCTTTTTTTAAATCCGAAATATTTTCATCAATTAGGTGAGCTTGCTCTTCAGTTTTTCACCGGTTTTATACTCTTCTCTTCATCTCTAATCAAATATATTACGCGTCTCTTTCATTTAATATTACAAACTGCTTTGAATAAATATGAGGGAAACATTCCATGTATTGTAGATTACCTCCATCGTAGACATCCAAAAGTAGTTAATATGTAAGGCCTCTTAAACAATTTCTATTTTTGATGAAATGAATTATTAAGAACTGCAAGAATAGTTTTTGGAGCAAACAGTCTCTTCCGGAAGGACTTCAGAAAAATCGAGATGCGGTCGTTGTTTGGAACTTTATATTCAGAATTACTCAAGGTTCTGAAATTTGATTCTAAAATTTTATTCCACCAAAAAGTTTGACGAAAAAAATGCTTTAGAAACTAATATTAAATGGTGCATGAAATAAAAAAAACTTCAATTTATTTTTTAATCTGATTAGGAAGTTGGCTAAAGTAAAAATATAGGCATCGATTTGCACTGATACTACGTACCAAAAAACACCTTGTATGCATCAAATGATTGTTGATAGAGAAATTGTAATCAAAGTATTGGAACTGGTTTTGGTATGGTATGAAATGGCATTTGGAGGAGGTGACCGACAGCTTAGGTTATTTGCGCCATGAGGGAAGGTAGGTAAGGAAGGGTGGAGAGAAACCCGGCGTCGGCATTAGCCTACTCTTAACGAAAGGCGCCAAAGGGACCACGGCTTTACGTCCCATCCGACAGACGAGTTGAAAAGTTCTCCACACAACACTCAAGCAGGAATCGGGCAGTCTCCGAAAATTCTCTGCCTCCGCCGGGATTTGAACCCGAGCCCACAGGGTAGGAAGCCATCACTCTAGCCACCACACCAACCCCATCCCCTGGTTTTGGCTGAGTGGTAATGGTGTCTTGACGGCCGAGGTATAATGCAAACTTAAAATCTTTGATTTTGATTGATAGCATTGGTTTGATACTCAAGATAAGGAAATGACAAAAATAGAAGTCATTGATTTACGCTGATATTACGCGTATATAAGGAGTGTTTTCTTTTCTCAGCAAATATTACTATAGGACCGGTAAGAAAAGTATCTTAATTGGATTTTTCCGGGAAAGAATGACATATAAATACGGCCTAAATTTTTGCCAAAAGTGATATATTTGTTTTTCTCTGATTTCGATGTTTCCCTGCCTGAGTGTAGACTTTGGTAAAGTAGACATTGATTGGTTTTGGTGCTGGGCGATGTCAAGAAACGGTTGTTTCTATGAGGTAAATTTTATAGGTGATTTGGTGAGCAAAACACAATGAAGTAATTCGCAACACCCTTTATGGGGCATCCAGATTTATCAAAAAAACCTGACTAATATCATAGCTGTCAACGAAAATCATAAACATTGCCCCGCCGGTACAGCTCATTCACCTATGAGTACGGATTTTCAGAAAATAGATTCTTCTAGTCCTTAACTTATCCTCGTAGTGCCACCAGCGTTCGCTAAGACTGTATCAGTGTCGGATATTGGTGGAAGGGATAGCTATATGAAGCCGGATCTATTTTTAGATATTCTTGCTGCTCACTGCGGTGTAATACAAGCTTGCTGAGGTTGTTATAAGAGCCTTGTCGATAAGGTAGCCTCCAACTTTGCATACCGATGAGGTGCCGAGGCGTTGAAAGCGAATAGGTGCGAAAATTTCTGCGCGGAATGTATATGTATGTATACACAAACACACTATTAGGTGGGAAAATGATGCATGTAGAGCATAATATTAATGGTTCAAAAGCGAATAACCATCACTAAAACAGAAACGCGAACACATGAAAAGAAAAACTAACACGGGTCGTGTGAGTTTTTCTTTTTTTTTTTTTTTATGTTTCTGTTTTAGTAATAATGACTCGCTTTTGAACCATTTATACGTAGGAAATTCAGCTGCCTAAACGCACATGAGAATCAAGTTTTAGGAAATAGTCTCTTATCGTTCCAAAATCCTCCAGTATGTAACGCTGTAAACTTTTGTGAGGACTTTACCAGTATCGGATATTGCTGGGAGGGAAAGGCACATGGAGGCGGCCCTAGTCAAGATATTCACGCTTCGCGGTTTGGGGTTAGTACGCTGGGGTTGCTACCAGTGAATGTGTCGATAAGGTAGCCTATCCGTTTGCTCACCGATAAAGTGACGGGGCGTCAATATTGGATAAGCATAGAAATTTCGGATTGGAATAATATCATAGTTGGCAACGAAAACTGTTGATATAACCCCTCCCACCACTACTTATACAAACATGAGAACTGAGTTTTGTGAAATAAACTATTAAAGTTTATGAATCCTTCACTGTGCAAAGCCGTTAACTTTTTTGAGGACTGTATTGCAATTGGATATTAAAATTATGCGCGCTAGGCCTTGATTTCTTGAGCAATTGAGAATAGATATCTTTAAGAGCAACACGGAGAGCATCATCTTTGATCACCACTATATTTTCAGGTCCGGCAGAAGCAACTACTTAAGAGAGATATTTTTTTCAAAACTGGTAGATATGGGAATTCGTATTTCCCCCGGACCTTGAAGGACTTCAATAAATTTTTTCCGTAATTTTGTTTGATCACATCCTTTTTATATTTGAACGCCTGGTGTCCGAACATAGTTAGACTAACAAACCCCGACGTATGCCTTTCTAGCGGCTAGCGAGTTAGTATGTAGATGTAGATATTGCTTAGATGGAATGGTACACGGACCCGGTCCCAGTCAATATATACAGGCTCCGCGGTGTGAGGTAGTCGGCTGGGGTTGCTACCAGTGAATGTGTCGATAAGGCGGCCTCCCCCTTTTCCTTGCCGATGAGGTGACGAAGCGTCGATAGTGGATGGGCGGGTCGAGTGTGAAATTTCGGTGCGGACAAAAGCCTGCGATGGAAAGCGTATTCGTCGACTATCAGGCGGGTGTGTGCGCAGGTATGATGGAATTGAGGGCCAAAACGGAGGTGGTGCGTTTTGGGGTTAAATGCGTGAGGGAGAGGAGGTGATAGGGGCAGGGTGAACGATTGTGCGGAACAGGGCGAGCGGCAAAAGGAGACAAAAGGGAGGTTGGAGGGCGAGAATGGAGTTAACCCTTTCCTGTATAGGTGTCAGTGGATTTGAAAACCTTTTGTATTGTCCTTGGTGGGCACAAGAGTGGTGATATCCTACCCGGGAACGGACCTCAAGGTGTCGATTCTCTGAGAGAAGGTTGCGTAATACTTTAAGTTCAACAACGAGAAAAAGAGGAATTATTCAAGTGCAAAATCTTGCATACTACATTTTTCTAGTGCAGTCGCAAATCGTCCCTGGTGGGCACAAGAGTGGTGATACCCTACCTGGGCACGGATTTAGTGTTAGCAGACCTCAAGGTGTCGATTCTCTGAGAGATGGATGCGTAACACTAATAGTTCAATTGAGTCTTGGCATTTTTGAAGCACTTACTCTGGAGAAAAAAGAGGAATGAAGCAAGTGCAAAATCTTGCATATTACATTTTTCTATTGCAGTCGCAAATCACGGACATTAATATTACCTTATTTATTTGTATTTTCAATTCATCTCGTCACATCTTCTAAAATAGTTAAATATTCAAATGGAAAATAAAATAATGAAATATCTAAATATTCGATAAAATTTATCAAGAACGTTTGATAAAATAAATCAAGTGCTACTTTTTTTGCATCTAAGCTCAAGCATATTTAACAAAACTACTCTCCATCATAACAGTTTCATTGTTTTTAACAAATCTTTTTTCCCGTGTGTATTAGCTATAACTCCACCTTTCTTTTTTCTTAAGATCTAGTTTAGTTATCACCATCAAAATAATTTACTTGGACTTACGGCCTCATATTCCACTACACCTTTTAGATTACACGGGGGAATCTTGCAGTGCTAGATGTGAAAATGAACAATAAAGCACTGAAACACTGGTGTATGCAGCGTGGTATATCGGATTTTGTCCCGACGCTTCGTGATCTAGTGGTAGTAACTTCAAGAAATCCCTTTAAGAAGGAAATTGCCTTGAAGAAGTGACCAACAGTTAGTCTCGAAACTTCGGGGCAAAATCCGTTTTACCTCGCGGCATGCACTAGTGTGTCACTTTTTAATCATCACAAGCCGCGAAAGCTTTAATCAAGAAGGAAACAATGTTTTGATGGTCTTCGTAGGTGACTTTTAGGCGGAAGTGGAGCAGCAAAAGGTTTGATTCTTTTGGAACACGTGCCGAACGAAGAACTCGAAAAGGAGACGCTTTCTCATGGGGAGGCTCATAAAAAAGTGGGGCTTAGCCCTATTGAGAGGGTGACACGAGAGCTCCGACGAAAAAGAAAAACTGGAAAAATCTCGAGGGTATTTGACCCGATGAAAAGGAAGTAGGAAAGCTAATGAAGGAAGGTGAAGCGAAGCTTGCGTTTGAAGAGGCGCTCCGGGTTCAAGGAAAAATATGTGAAAATAAAGTGGCAATCAGTTTCCCTTAAAAAGGAGTGACAGATATAATTGGTCAACGACTCTAAGATAGTATGGATGTGGAGAATTTGGTGAAGCGAGAAGTTTTATTGATTGAACTGGATGTTTTTTTTTTTTTAATTTAATAATTGTCTGTTTGGCTATGATCTGATTCCAATATAAATAACTTATTCTTTATTTACTATCGAAAATGCATCGCGGCATTAAATATACCGATATAACAGTGCATCAGTCTTTCTTGAACTTAAAAATGGCTGAAAATCTATGAATATTAGCAAATATTTAGAACGATAGGTTATAACTGTACTGTTAACTAATAATTTGTCTATGCGTTTTTATTCCAATTCCCAATTGTAATGTTCATTAAAAATTAAATATACTCTGGAACAATATAGTGTATTGGGAATGTAATTCATTTATATTAAAAAAAGATCAGTTACGTTGTCTCGAAAGGATAAGTTCTCTCAAGGGGATTGATTTGGTGCTAATAAAAGCAGTGTCAAGAAATTAATCTATAAAACATTTATACGTCGGACTTCACTTTTTTCTGGCGAATGGTGGTAGTAAATTCTTCTCGGGATTTCATCCGGGTAATCTCCTCAGTCTCCATCGCTGCCGACGTTTCAATGAAATCCTTTTCCATCGTCAACAGGGCCGACGTCGACGAGACGTCGGCAGCGATGGAGATTAAGGGGATTATCCGGTTGAACTCCCAAAAAAAATTACTGCCATTAAAAGATGGAGTTTCTTATTTTTAACTCTTTACAAAACTTTAAGACTATACGAGAACGATAAAAGTTGGCTACGATCCATGATATTTTTTTTGGGCCCATAAAACAAATTGCAAACCTATTCCCTCCGCCAGGAATTTCATTTAAACAATGCCTCTAACCTCTCGTTTCATTGGCGAAGGCATCAAAGGGATTTTCAAGTCTCCTCCGTCAGCGCGGGAGCCCGCTCGATTATTATTTGTTTTCAAGTCCGTTTGCCGCGGAACAAGACACGGAAAGATCCCTCTCCTTGCAACCGAAACCGCCACTAAAATAGATTACGCGGCTAATTTCCCACCGGGCCAGGTTAGAGTTAATGTTACGGTCTCGAAATTCTTGACGCCACTGTTTTTCAACCTGGCGTGGCGATGCGCGACCACAAAGAATGGCGGAGGAACGGCACCGCCTCTTTCGCCTCATGGCTCCGCTACTTTGGCATAACTGCCCTATTATTACAGGATCTAAATCACGCAGACAAAAACGGGGGGGGGGGGAGGGAAGGCTTCACTACTACTGGTGGTTGGGCAACAGGATCCTTGAGCGTTCTGGAAGCTTTGTCACCCATCTGGCAGGCGAAGCAATTAGCGCGGCTGAATTGCAAAGTGTTCTTTTGAGCGTCTATTCCTTGAGCGCACCGAGTAGAATTTTTTATTTCACTTCACCCTCGTCCGGAGAGCGAGGAAAACCCGTTGCACGGTGAGAAAAGGGATTAAATGAGTGCAGCGCGTCGACCTTTCTGAGCTCGTTCACGCCTTAAACTTCAGACCGTAGAATGTAGACGTACCCACTACTTCTTTCCCACCGAGGTCCACCCAGCTCATATTTTTTTCAGCTCTCACCGTGAATCCTTCCGGGTCCTTGCGTCTTAAATATTCAACTCTTGCGGGTAAGTGAAAAAACAATGCGAGAGGGAGCTCACTGATTGCAATTCTTTTCGAGTGAGAGTTCCCACTGGTTTTCCTTGCTTTACCTTCGTCTTTGCGTAGCACATGGGGGCTGAAATTTGAAAAAAAAGCTGGCGAAAACTAAAATAATTATTTTCTGAGTCAGAAAGCTAAAATAAAATACCGCAAGGCAGGAATTAAGACCACCCAGGTTGGTCGAAAATGATTGTCAAAAAAGTGTATAGTATTAAAGGAACGAATGGTCTTGAATGTGCTTGAAGAAAAAAAACGAAATTATTACTAGTACAGCAAGTTTTTGTCACGGTGGCTGTATGATGTCCAACGGGAAATCCTTACGTAACCAGCTCCGGACATTTATTCCCACCTTATACATCATTTATCGTTTGGGAATCAGTATCTTTTCTTCTAGAACTCTTGAAATTTTCTACATCCTAGGAAACTGCTCCCGACTTTTGAAGACCTCAGATAAAGACATTCTTATTGCCCGTCTATGGTCTGCCACCAGTGTTGCATCATTATTACACTCACCAATGTTTTTTTGGCATCTAGCATGAACTTAAAATTTTAACTCTAGCCAGGTAAATATGGTTATTTTAGTTAGAAAATGAATTAATGGCTCGTTTTTTCATGCTCACTCCACACAAATAGGTGTGCACCAGTTACACCATAAAAAAGTAGTTATATCCAGCGCAGCATTCAACGTACTGACTGTAGTCATACCTCAGTGTCTATAAACTGTGATTTATACAGATGCAGATGATGGCGGACCTTGGTCACCATTGAAGGGCCTCTCCTTTGCAGTCTATGTATTGCCTTAACGTTGTCATTTTTTATGCAAAATATCGTACTGACGGTGGACATAGTAGTTAGACCTAGAGAAACGCGTTGAAAAATGCACAGTTTACTGACTATGGACATGCCTCAGTGCCTATAGACTATGGATTGACATATATGTAGATAATGGTGGATCTCGGTCACTCTAGAAGATCCTCTTCGTATCAGTCCACGTATTGCCTTAAGGTTTTCATGTTGAGTGCACAAATCGTTCTGACTGTGGACATACTTCCATGTCTATAAACTGCTATGTTGTAGGTATAGATGATGGTGGGACTTGGTCACTGTGGAAGGTCCTATACGTTTCAGTGCACATATTGCCTTAACGTTGTCATGTCACTGCAAAATAAAACTATACCTGGGATGAGGTCAGGAAATGTATATGATTCCTGTCTTACCAGCAGTCTCTTCCGAGAGTTGCTGAAGCGGTACACTCTGCGCGCGCCTTGTGTTGGTATTCCCGTCCATCTCAAGATTCCCATCTGTGCAGCCGTTCGATAGCTTCCTTAATTCATGCCAAACGTGGATTAAGTGCAAATCGTTCCCGAGGATTGTTCCTAGCGAGCGTGCATCGCTTACTTAAGCATTTATTTCACTCAGAGTTACTTTGTTTTCTTAGCCACTCGCAGCTCACTTCAACCCACGTGGAATTTTCACGACGTGGGAGCTTCTGTGTACTCGTTTGCGATGTTATTCAGATGAAGTCGCAATGCAATCCGCTCATTTGTCCCTCAACACGGAGAGAATTCAATTTATGAGTGATGTGGCTTCTCGCGGAAAAACATGAGCTTCATATTCAATTAGTCGCTTTTGATGCGTAAAGTGCGGTCGGCTGATCCCGCCACAATAACTTATTCCTCGAATGTTGCGACACGAAGGATTATAGTCTTTGTAGTCTAAGCGGTATTCGTCAAAGGATTGCATCTCCATGTCCTACTGTATGCTAATCTTGTCAGAAAGGGTTGATTTAATTCTGCTACCCCAGGGGATAAATGATTATTCCCTGGTTGATATCTCCGACTTTTTTTTCGTCCTCACGTTCTATTTCCACTCCTATTTAGTCAGCGTATTTTTCCTCGCTCTTCACAATGATATTTTATATGTATACCTTCGGTTCCTTTCTAATCCGAGTTCCCTCAAGGACGATCCGATCCCTCTGGTTTTCATCTGCTTTTTCATTTCCTTTCCCTTCGCCCTTTATCTGTTTTCAGGATTTGATTTCTCATACCCTTGGTTGCTGTCTATAACGCCCTCAATGGAAACTGGACCGTAAATTGCGAAAACAAACTTCTATATTTAACGTAGAGTTCTCTATATTCGATATCTTAATGATAAGTTAATAAGAAATTTTGTTCGCAAATTTTCATTTGTAATATAGGATTAGTTTTCGTTGATTTTGAAGAGAACGCTAGGGATCTAGGGTTTAAATTTGATACGATGAGGGAAGACGAAATATAAAAGTGTTGATCTTGGGCAAAAAAGGGCTTACAATGACGGTATGAGTAGAAACAGGTAGTGTAATGCATGGGCACAGTTTTTGCGACAATGGCTTTAAATGTGCCATTGCCTTCTGGATTACGAAATTTGGCGAGAACTGCAATTTCAGTTAGAAGGCACGCCTTTTGAGCGCGACAAGTTGTCTCCATTCTTTTGCTTGGTATTGAGTATAGGAAACCCACGTAGAATTTTCTCAACGTTAAAGCGTCTGTGTACTCTTTTGCGGTGTTGTACAGATGAGGCCGCAATGCAATCCGCTCATTATTCCCTCTACACGGAAAAAATTCAGTTTGGTGATTCCTCGATTGAGAGAGTGATGTGGCTTCTCGCGGAAAAACATGCGCTTCATATTCAATTAGTCGCTTTTCATGCATGAAGTGCAGTCGGCTGATGCCGCCGCATCAACTTATTCCTCGAGTTTCGCGACACGAAGGATTATAGTCTTTGCAACCTACGCGGTACTCGTCATAGGATCGCTTCTCCATGTCCGACTGTACGCTAATATCGTCGTAGTGAGCATAGGAAACTTGGCGCATCATGAATATTATTTTCTATTATGTTGATACAGAGAGTATGCTCACCATGGATGAACATAAACACTAGAGCTCTATTACTATTAGAGGATTACCATACATTGCATTTACTTTCACAGCAGGTAATGTTGCGGAAGTTACGTTGGTTGAATGGTGCTAAAAACATATCTCGTTTTATCAAATGTTTTTTTCAAAATTAACGTCTCTGTTCGATGAATTTATTTCCTTCTTGTTTTTTAACTTAAAATCAGTTTCCAATACTTAAGTTAATATTTATAGCCATTAAAGATATGAAAATAGTGATCGTTTTTTTATAGGCCTGTATTCAATTTCTATTGAGAATTTCAGAAATTATGTTCAATGCCTTGCTGATTTATTTCATGTTCCGTCAACTGCCGAGTAATCATATGGCTGGCAATTATGCTCGTGATTTTTTAACATACGGCACTTAAGCTCTATCGGAGGACATCTCATTAATTCAAAGCTCAATTTTCCTAGGCCTTGCAGATCCGTGACAAATGAAGATAAAAGTCTGTTTCCCTCACGTTGGATCTGGAGTCGATCCAAGACCTGTTCTTTACGAGAGGCTTCCTTCGAATTATGAGGGAGACAAAAAATTGTAGAAATGATGAAAACGCCGTTTCAAGTTTGAATACAGGCCGCTGAATAATATATTTACCACCTTGTAACTAGGTAACTTGCATTAAATATTGGAGTTTGATGTTTTTATATATTAAATTAGGTTTGTTTTTATAAAAATGTTTTTTGATATTTTATTCGACTTAAGTAAAAAAGAATCTCGAGGTTTACCTTTATGAATGTTGTTTTAATGTTGAGCCACTGTATTAAATTAAGTCTAGCTGGTTTGAGTTAAAAAAATCTATGTTGTCTTTCAGAATGCTGCTGACCTGTTTTTCAAATATTAAATGCTACCTACTTAAATGTTCTGAAGTAAATTCAAGTGAGTCAAAGAAACTCATATCTCGCAGAGGTGCAATCAAGTGGAGGTTCTATAGAAAAATTATATGATAAAAGAATCCTGCTGAACCCCATGTCATCGTTTGGAAAGTTACTATTGAGTGTTGATTAGGTCAAAGGGGTTATTTAAGTTGAATCACCCCAAGCCTATGTCGATCCTGGCAACCAGAGGATTTTGATTTTCAAAAACACAATTGTAAAATTATCGTATTTTCTTTAGTGTTATATTTGCTTCTTCTTTGTATATGCTTTAACCCTTTAAAGACCGAGCTAACTTGCTAACTGATTTTTATTATTATTCTGCATATTCTACTTATTTTACAACTAACTAAGAGATATTACAAAAGAAAAACCGAACAAAAATTTTAAATGCGTTTTCAACTATGTTCCCCACTGGGAACACGCCAAAAAATTTGCTATTGCTTGAGAAACAAATATAAACTTGACCAAAAAACTAATTTTAGCAATGTGATTCGTATTGATATTTTGAATAAATGAGCATTTTTTAATGGAGAGCGAGTGTAGGGGAAAATATCGAATAAACCGCCTACTTACTACAGAGGCGATGGAAATGACCAATTTCGAAAAGGCATAATAAACGACCAATGTATACACAAGTCATGCGATTCACTTAAAAAAATACTTCTATACTTTATTTACAGAATCAAAGCTATATGAGTAATCACATATACGAAATATAATTTTCATAAGTCCGTTCTCGAATGGGAACATTGAAGTGTAAACAGGTAAGTGAGTATAGCAGAAAATGCATTCTATCAATCTTTATCAAATCATGCCCTTCCATGCCGTCATTTCCTGGCTGCACCATTGATATCACTTGCTATTGCGATCTTTGTTTGTCGCCATAATACACGCTTAAAAGGTTCATTTTTTTCACGCGAAGGCACGAAGGTTGATTTTCATCGAGGCTTAAGCTCCATTATGTAGTCCCGGTAATCCATTTCCAGAACCTCTCAGCTCAGCGCGGCGTTTTGTGCGTCCGTAAGGTTTTAATGTCCTTAGCGCTCATGGTCTGCGAGAACACGTTTCGGCGCGCACACTACTCCGAGGTACCCTTCTAAAATGTCGAAACTGTTCTTCGAGTGCCGGACATATTGACGTAAACTCGCCGAGACTACGGAAGTTTTTAAAGAGGCACTCAAAAAGCGTTCTGCGCGTCCGGCAAGCGACTTCACATGTGAACGATTTCACTCGGTCGGGTTATATAGGCGCGAAGCCATTACGAGCGTCAAATCTTGAAGTATCCCGGAAAAAAATGGTAATGGTCGGAGTGCAGCAAGGGCGTGGGACTAATGGAGAATGCTTGAGTGAATTGGTAGTGTTTAGGGCGGTCTTTTTGCTTGCAGAGTGAAGGCATGAGAAGCGGGAGAGACGTAAATGGAAGATTCACCGATGAATAAAATATAGGACGGTTTTGGTGCTTGAGTCAACTCGGCAGAAATGGTGGATCGAATGCTGATTGTGAGAACGTAGAGTATGTATGGTTAATTCATTCGACAAGTTCCATTATTACTGTCTCTGGAAAGATAGCGAGCCTTTTATTTTGCGTTTCCCCCGGTACCTTTCAACAAATACCTACCCCCGTGCGAAGAGCCTCATGGTTACGCAAAGATTTAGACTGATATGTTAGAGTAGGTTTTTAAGACGAAATGCTTCGTTCTGATTATTCCTTTCCCTTTGTGACCGTCGTACGATGACATAATAATTGTGTATATTCACTCCGTCACTGTTAACATTGTTTAAGAACAACTAACTCGGATCCTTAGGCAGCCTAGGTACAAACACTATTATCGAGAGTGCCCTCCGTAAATAATTATATGCCATTGCTGGTTTTATTGTAAAATGATTGAAACATACATATATGTACACAAGAACTGAGCCATTTCATTTATCCCATTTTTCATCAAAAAAATTATACATACGTCTTTTTTTACAATACATCAAGCTAAATCACTTAAACACTTACGATGATTAGTTAAAATTCGTAATATAATTTGACTTACAATTTAATACTAAACATCAATTATCAGTATGTCTCAATTTCCCTCCACTATCTGCGAAATAAAACTATCCTAGAAACAAGACTATTGACGTTTTACCATGCAAATAATACCCAATTATTATGGTAATTTGATTGTGAAATTTGAATAATTTGAGTGGCCATTTGGTGACTTGTCAAGTTAATTACTTGTGAATTTTCCTGAGTAATTTTTAGGGTGGTGTTTTTCCACATGCATTGCATACTTTTTCCGAAAATATTTAATTATACAGTTAGAATAAAAATTTAATTTGAACTGGAAAATTATAGCCGTTGGTAAATATCCGAAATTCTGCAAGAATAAATATATAAATATTCATCATGAAATGAAATACAATTCCTTTGGTATCAGATTATCTATTAATATCCGCAAGGTTTTGCAAGCCCATAATCACTTTTGTCGGGGAAAATGCATTCAAATTAGCAAAAATTGGTATCAATTATGTTAATGGAATAAATGGTCGTTGACCATCGGTTAGAGCCTATTAGGTTGAACACATTTTCCACCGTCTTCATTCACATAAAGTTCCTCTAGGCAATTGGAAGGTTGCCGACTACAAAGAATAGATCCTCACGAAGTTCACCAGGAAGTCTCCGTCTTCTTTCTCTTTGCGGTCAAACTTTTTAATGTTATGCCTTGGAACAGTGAATGCTTTTCTTAGTTGCAACTTATGAATTGAACTCGATCATGTACTTTTGAAATAATCTTTCTATAAATTGATATGATATGAATATTTCTATGATACCAATACACAATATTTCTATGAATAACTTGGAAAATGTAAACGGTGTATTATAATTAAAAGTTGAGGACGCGTTTTCATCTAATTATTTCTTAATTATTTATCCTTCGTATTATTTTCATCTGATTATATGATCTTAGAAAGGTTTTAGGGATGAATAAATATTAGCTCATTATAACACAAAGTTGCTTCTTAGTAACATCAAAATGGCATGCATTTGCAGCCCTATTCAAAAGAAATTTTAGCTATTGTGCTGTAAAGTTTAATGGCAAAATATATGGCTGCAACAATAATTATGATTGAGAAGAAAATGTTCTCTTTTTAAAAATGAAAAGCCTTGAAATTTAATTTATTCCAGAAGCAGCTATTGGTTAAACAGAGTTAATGATCGTTAAAATTATTTGGATACAATAGAATTAGAAATATTGAGGATAGAAATAGAATTCATGGAGCATCGAACAAATTTTAAAGATTAAAGTATATGCGCTTTCTTTGAATGATACCCGTTGTCATCTATCGTGCGAAGTACTCTGAGATTTGTGAATTGGACTTTTTCCTGATTCTTTAATTGGGACGCAATTATCCGGCTGATGAATGAGACAGTATGAGGGATATTCAGCGTGAGGCGTGTAAAATAAATGAAAAGGGTTTTTTTTAAATTATTTTCCCTTTCTTTCCGCCACCCTTTATGAATGGTCCAGAATTCTCCCTCGCTATCTTCTCTTCAATATTACACCCCGAGATGCTTTGAATGCCTCTAGAGCTTCCAAGGAAGCGAACCATCAGCATTCAACTTTGATTGGTTCATTAGAATTCATTTGGAACCTAAACCGCGTTTCAATTGAAGACTTAAACAGACAGAATGAAAAGATACTGTTTAAAAATCGTCTCCATTCTGCCATTTTCTCATGAGTTAAAAAAAAAGAAAAAGTTAAGGTTGCCGCCAGCTTTTTTTAAGCTCGTGGGCAACATTAGAGTTCCTGATGTTTATTATTATTACCATTATGAGGATAATTAAGGAAGAAACGTCGTTTGTGCTTAGCGCAAGAAGTAGCGAGGGTATCGGCGTCATATTGACATCGACGCGTGCAGTTGATCAGTACGATTTCAGCTGTACTAGACAGAGCATCGAGCGTTCTTGCGGTGTCCATTTGTAGCTCACAAACATGTGTGTCACAATAGAAAATTCCGCCAAGTGTGAACTATGTGGTGTTATACGATTTCTTTGGGGGAAAAAATCAATCGGCAGCCGAGGTCCGTCAGTGGGCACGATTTTTTTAAAATGAAAGAATAAAAATCCACGGTTTCAGCGGGTCAACAATGACGGAGAACTTCAAAACTCAGTGACAGGTTGGCTTCATTCACAGGCGGCTGATTATTACGAAAAGAGGATTGCGAACAATATTAAAATATATGACAAGTGCTTGAATCGGTTTGGTGACTATGTGGAAAAATAAAGTTTAAAGACTATCTCACCTCACAGTTCTATCTACTGTGTTGCACATTTGAACTGACTCTATCACACAGTACCCATCACTAATCCATTTTCCGAACCACTCAGCTCAGCGCTGAGTTTCGCGCGTCGTTTAAAATGAAGTTACAAGTCAACCATTTGCAGACTATCATGTCTCAAGATATGGCCGATTAGGTTATTTCTTTTTCTCATCAAGGTTTCATGAGGATTCTCATCTCTCCGGCTCTTCTTAGGACAAACAGTGTCCTAATCATGTATAAAAAGAAATTAAAAATTTTAGCCATTTTAAAGGAGACATCAAGATGCCTGTCGATGACAAATGGAAGGACTAGCATCACTCCAACTTTGGAATAATAGAATGCTGCTGGATTCGTCGCGGAGTAAGATGAAGAGGAAAAATCAATCCTTTCCTTCCACTGTTATAATGGAATCAATCCTTTCCTTCCACTGTTATAATGGAATCAATCCTTTCCTTCCGAGTCATGTCGGGATAATGGAATAAGTGCGACGGAAAATACTATTCCATGGCGACGTTTAATGGATTTCGATTCGGAGTAATCCCACAGCCTTTCAAACAGATTCATCTCTCGCGCCTCGGAAGCTTCGCAAATCGATCACCATCGGGCAATATTCGCCATTGATTTCGCCTTTACAAGTCTTTTCCGAATCTGAATAAACAGAGGGAATCTAACCTAAAATAAGGAACTGTTTCATAGAGATCTTTTTAAACGCAAGCACATTCACCCATTCTCATCGTGAGAACACGCCGGAGAAGAGATTAATCCTCTTTCAACCTCCTCATTATTTTCTTTCGCAAAAGAGTCACAACGAGCGAGTTTCGGCTTCTGCGCATGCGCCGACGACTAAAGATCTCCGAACTCACGTGATCTCTCATACCACCACTGCTCCCTTCGTCCTTTCTGTGACAGGTTTAATCGTTGATTGGGGGATGCGTCGACAGTATTGTTTGAATTGTGGCGGGGTGTTTGCTAATGCTGAGTGACAGTGTTATCCCCATAAATTAGGGATAGCGAAGGAGAGAAGGTAGTAGTCTTAACCAGAATATATTTTTATTAAGGTAGGACCGAGCTTCTAAGTATTAGTCATTTCGGAGAAAATTTTAGAATAAGCTCTAGTATATGTATCTCATTGACTGAATTCTACAAAATTTGGTTCCTTTCTGTACTATAATTTGTGGAAAACATACTGAAAATCCACATTTTTATACAAATTTCAATAGCGATAGGTCAAAGCACTCGAATTTTATAATCGTAACCAATATATATATATATATATATATATATATATAATACTGTGTTACTCCTAAAATATCATAATATTGCCCATTATATTTGTTAGAAATTACCTCGTCAAAAATTGAAGGTAACTTCATATTCAATAAGTGTGGAAAGTGTAATTTTTAATTATCGAAAATTTATGAACATGTATTTTCATTTTCAACCTTGATTGATATCGCCTGTGCTGGCAAAACTTTTTCGACAGTATATGCGATAAGTATTCGTTTCGAATTGCAAATTTCCAAGTCTACCTTTTATAAGGCTATTGGCTGTATTTTGCCGTTTTCTTGCAAATATTGGTATTTTTCAGTATTTGCTTTCTACCGGTTTAATTAAATCCGCAGTTAAATTTAGGACTCTCATTAAGAAGACTTTTATTCTCAACATTTCAAATGCAGTATCTTCTCTCAGGTGGATTATACAAAGCCATAAATGCCAAATAGTAAACCATCACGAAGTGTTGCCGAAGTACTGAGAAAAAAATAACTTGCCATAACTTCAGTTACTTTATTCAAAAAGTAATAAATTGCTAGCACAAATTACTGATTTAAAAAAATAATCAGTTACAGTTACAATTTCTTCTTGCAAGATTGTCCACTATAGAGACCACGTGATATATATCGAATATTGCAGTAAAAATATGGGATAACTGAGTTATAGAAATTGCATATTGTAATTTCACTTGTAATGCATATAACTATTACTGGTTGTAACAAGATAATTGTTGTCATATTTTGCACCCATCATCAGTGGGCTACATCATGAGAGTGGCAGAATATAAAAATCAAATCATGGTATTCAGGGACTCGAATTTATCTGCTTGCCTACGTAAATCAGTGAGTTTATCATCAATTAATTGCAAGTAAGATTTAAAGCAAAAGTAATGATTTCACTCTTTACCTTCGAATTACAAATAAAAATTACATTTCGCGAAAAGCAATCGTTACAAGTAAGAATTACTGAAACAGTAACCTTAAGAAATAATCCGTTTAATTTTATTCGATTACCAACCAACACAGATTAAGAACATAAATTTAAAATAATAGCCTTAATCATTTATTAATTCCTCGAGATATTAGGATCGTTTCACGCAATTGGCGACTTTTTTCAGCTCATTCTCATGCACGCGGGAGGCAGCACTTCTATTTTCCGACTGGGGAGTCCTACGTAACATTCGCCTTTTTGTACATGTAGATAATTGCAATGAATCTAATGAATAGCGTGCATGGAGAGGGTTGAGGAAGTAGTGTAATCGTATAGAGTAGAAAACGATGGAAATGAAGAAACCATCCTTTTTAAATATTAATAATTGTCAACGCCTACTGTAAGCTCGCTTCCTCTTCATTTAACTTTAACGCCACCACAGTAGCCAACTCCAACCACATAACCGAGGCCTTATCTAACACCGAACGTAAACAAATAAAAGTATAATATTCATAATTATTTGAGTATATGTAGGTAATTGCAACAAATCTAATGAATCGCAGGTGTAGAGAGGGTTGCTATGGGAAAGAGTAGAAAACGATCGGAAAGAAAGAAAACCATCGATTCGCAATATCAATAATTTTCATCGCTTCCCGTAAGCTCGCCACCTCTTTATTTGACGCTTTCGCAGAAAGCAGACCCACCATCATACCCCCGAGGCCTCATCTAACATCGAACGTACAGTAAATAAAAGCATAATATTCTATTGAAAAGCTATTTCTAGTAAAAAGCTATTTGAGTACTTATATGTTGATAATTGCACCAAATCTAATGAATCGCGTGTGTGGATATGGTTGAGGAGGTACTGTTTTCGGAAAGAGTAGAAAACGATCGGAAACGAAGAAACCAGCCTTTGGGAATATCAATAATTGTCAACGCTTGCTGTAAGCTCACCGCCTCTTCATTTTACGCCTCCACAGTAGGCAGCTCCACCCCCATGCCCCCGAGGTCTCATCTAACACCGAACGTAAACAAAGGCACGTTGCCTCCCCTCAGTCCATTTAAAGTGCTCCTTTATCCACCCAAGCAGTGCTCTTTAAAAGCGAAGTGTGGGTTTGGTTGGGACCGTGGAAGCTCCATTGCAGACGGAGGGTGAGAAAATGGTCGGAAAGAGTTGAGTCGACCCCTCGTAATGCGATCTTCTAATTAAGAGGGAGTGAGCGTGGCCGTTCAGAAGGTCCTTTTTGCTTTGGGAAAGGCGGAGAAAAAGGGAGATGTGTTTGTGGACTGCAAAATGGTAGGAAGATAGTTGATTGGGACAAGAGACAGATTGAATGGGAGTAACGGATCAATACGCCGATTCAGTCACTTAAGAGGTCGATTCCCTCCCACTCGAAAGGTCTTTATTTAACACTAGAACCGCTGAACTTTCCTACCCCACCAAAACCGCGGCATGGAACTTTTTTGTCCCATTGACAAAATACGTTGATCCTGTCATGTTCAAGTATAACTGACGGTTTTTTTATGGTTTGTGTGAACAAAACACGGGTTTAGGTAATGTTTAAAACGTTTTATTAGGTATAACTAGGAATACAGTAAACTTATTTTGACGTGTTGGTTGCAAGCTCAGACCTGCAGACGCGCCGGGCAGTGGTGACGGGGCCGGCGCTGTGCACAGATTATTCCCTTCTGCGCTTCTAACTGGCAGAATAACGGTATCTATGCATCGATCCCCTTCGTAATAAACTGCTATTATGCTAAATACAAAATAAGTGCACAAAAAAACTGAAATTGTATGTTTTCCCCATATGAGAGAAAAAAGTCCCATCCCGTCGTTTTTCTCGCGAACCAAACATTGTACAATATTTTCAATATGACCATTCGAAAGAGCATAAAAAATGAGTAAAAGTCAGTAAATTTCAAAGGGATCAAACAACTAGTACATGAATGGCAAATATTTACAAAGGGCGATGGGACAATAAAGTCCCGTCCGCGGTTCTAGTGTTAAGGACGAATTGTTCATTTATAAACTTTAGCTTT
The DNA here is from genome assembly GCF_921293095.1 of Ischnura elegans. Classification (NCBI taxonomy): domain Eukaryota; kingdom Metazoa; phylum Arthropoda; class Insecta; order Odonata; family Coenagrionidae; genus Ischnura; species Ischnura elegans. The sequence goes on from NC_060250.1 coordinate 71,030,064, forward strand.
CGTCTTGAAATTGTCAGGCTTTACTGATAATGAGTGGACCAATTTCAAATTCTCACGCCTGTATCTCAACTTTTAGATTTTTTCATGATGCTAAACAGCTCACCCACGTGAATAGACGGTAGCTATTTTGAAGTAACACGAGGCATGTTCAAAGAATTGCATGAGAAATAATTATTTGCAGCCAAACTAAGGCACATTCAATGAAACCATTACCAGTTCCGAGATTCGTTCGGTATTCTGAATGTTATGAAAAATATGGCATCGAAAAAGGTGTTGCAAGATACGTGGTCTCCCCTAGTGAGTGGACCAAATTCAAATTCTAATGCTTTTATCTCAAATTTTAGATCTTCACTTTAATATTTTCTCAAGTGTAAAATTTATCGAACTGAAATTCAAGAAAATGCTGTTACCCAATGCACCGTAAAAATTTTAAGATTTCAACGGTATATTTAATCGTGTAGCTCGCCGTGACAAAATACCAGCTATGACTGTTTCATGCGGAGCGTTAAGTCCCATTATAATTTCATATTGAAAGTTTGAATACCCTATGAATATTTACCTAAATTTCAAATATAAAAATCAAACATCCGAGTAGTTGATAAACAAATTTGTAACAATTTACTTTCATACTAACCAATTCCCAATCAACGATGTAAATATATGTCTATAAATACTATTTACTGAGCAGGGAGACAAACGACGTATATATCCGTCGATGATTTTCCCACGAATGAAAACGGACGAAGGTTACATGCGTTGCTTTGCTGTCCCCTCCATGTACAGAGCCTCCAAGTTTCGGAGTCCAAAACAGCAGGGGTCCGGTCTTTCCTCGGAAGCAGTGCTCAGGGGTCTAAGCTCTTTTTTGAATTATCATCCTCTTCGAGACAAGAGGACCGGGGTCATAGTATTTTTCATATAGTACTTTTGCTAAATATTTATTTCTAGCTGCAACAAAAATCATGAAAGAGGAATTGAACTGTTTGTCTTTCGGTGAGCGTTTGCAAATTTTGAACATGTTTCTAGCATCAATATTCACTGATATTCTAATGTAAAGAAGATAATTTTACTTAAAGCTTATATTTCACAACCGGAATGCATAATTTCAATGTGTAGACTGGTCCGTTTCAAAATTCCCTTTCATACTATTTTAATTGCTTTAATTTCTTTCAATTTTTTGTGCCCAGGAAATAATATTTCCCTACATTCTGTCACACCCGGTCTTTAGACCGGCATTGGCAAAGGTAAAAATATTTGTGTATGTATTTTTTATTTATTGTGGTTAGTTTACCATAATTTTGCACTCAAATTGGGAAACAACTCAGTGTGTATTTGATATTTCTTAGTTACACATATTAAGGATGATTTAGTGGCACGCATTTTTTTCAATTAGGAAAGCAGCATATATATTCCTGGTAGACAAAAGTTTCTGCATTTTTCGTTCACGCACAAGTGATACATAATTTACATACAAGACCTTTAAAATTGTTAAAATCGCTTATCTAATCTTCTCTTTCTTCTGTTTTCAGGTAAGTTGGAGGAAAACGATATTGAAACTGGATTTCCTTGTAAGTCCCTCATATATAGTAATTGAAATTAATACCGAGAATCTGCCTGGGCTGAATGATGGATTTCCCAGTTATCCATCCGGGAAAAACCTCGTCTGCTACTTCAATCTCAGAAATGACGCCATTATTCATGAAAATATAATTCATTGAAGCCACTTTGATGTGACTAAAATGCCTTTCACTCTTTGTGTCTGGCCAGCTAAAGGAGAATTAATATGGAAACGTCGGAGGATGTTGAATTCTTGGCACTCCCCATTCGTCATAATTTATTTAATCCTCTCATTTAAATTAAGCACAGTTCTTCCATTTCTTCTGATGCCATTTAATAACGTAGCGAGATGAACTAGAGATATTTTCTTTCGATAGGAAAACTTTATTCTAAACCTTCGGTAATTTTTCAGCGTAAAAAAAATCGAATGGCTTAGTGGAAAAATATGGGTTGCCCATGAATCGGAATCACCTACTTAGTGTTGTTTTCTCATGCCAATAGGAGTATTTCATCTTAATGTAACAATAGCAGATCTCTACCCTACCCCAAGGGTGTGAAAATCACATAGCCGTTGCTTATTCCGCGACGTGCTATACCATCACCTAACTATTTAAAACTTCTGGCTCTATGACTAATTGAGTAAGTGGGGTAACGCTCAATCAGTGACCAAACCAGAGGGGTTTGTCGAAATGACACAGGCCAATATCACTTTGTACCGACATTTCTGTCCTATATACCGACCCCCGATTACGTACCTACTAGAAATTCAATTAATCCTGAAGAAATTCACATACCTTATGAAAATAATTATGGTGGTCACTTTGAATCCCTGACTCATTAATGATTTTGTGTAATGCTTCTATGCTGCCGCGTGAACGGTGGTGAAATTTACGTGCATTGCTGTGAGAAAAAAAATCCCAGGACCAGGAATCGAACTACAGATATTTGGCTTTCCGGGCCAATCCACAGATCCCTGCGCTATTTCCGATTGCAGGGGTACCAAGGCTCATTGCACTAGATATTAAAGCCTTGCGGTCCATCAAGGATAGCAACGCAGGGAGATGTTCCATTCCCGCTCCATGGGATTTTTTTCTCGCGGAGATTCGCATAAATGACTTACCCTATTAGCCTAGCTCAAATGATCCCCGGACTAATGCGTGTATAATGAAATATATATCGATGGCTAAGTTCTAACAACACTCAGGTATCGATAAAATAGGAACTTTTCAGGAGATCAAAAAAACGATGTATTTTTTAATTATATACAGTTTTAATTGATATTAAAAGTGAAAAATACACGAAACTGAAAGAGAAGCATACATTTGCAAACAAATTGTTGTTTTTTGCTTGAATTTTATTTTTTTATAAACAGTATTAGCAGCATGAACTCAGACCGGGCAAATTTTGATGTGCGTGTTGTTAGAACTAACCCATCGATATAGTAGTGGGCCCAGTGGAGGTGCGGCTTCCCTTTCCGGCGATGTCTCACCGTAGTGTCTCTTTACGTAGGTGTAGTCGCGCATCCGTCTATCTCAATGTGCACCCACGCTCATTATTCAACGGGTGAAGGGATTCGAGATTGTGATGTACGACTATGGCAGGGGAATCTGGAGGGTGGGAAGATGGTGGGTGGTGACGTTGGCTGATGGTTGGCGTGTGCAGAGGGAGCGATGGAAAATTCACGACGGAGGAACGGATATTGTGAAGGTAGCCCAGGTGCCAGTGAATGGGGGAAGGCTTGGAATTGTGTTTGCTCGTGAGTCTGAATCGAAAGGAGGAAAGGCATTGTATAGCATGGAGAACGGGAAGAATTAACACGATGCATAAAATACGGGGAGAAAAAGTTACTGAGGAAGGGCCTCAGTTTTTCAGCGTTTTCAACGCTTTTTTCTCATGCATGGGTAAAAGTATGTATTCGGTTTGTCTGTGTACATATCTGTCCTCGCTTGCACGTCAATTTACATAATTCCATGCAATGTAACATGATTTCGATGGTGGTTCTATATTCGGTATGGAGTATGCCATTTCCAAAAACATGTGATGATGCCCAGGGCTCGAATCCATGACATAAGTCTGAGGCTTTGTTTGATTAGACATGTTGAATTTGTTTTGCGATTTTCAGGAATTTTGCGAAACAGCTTCAATAATTTTAATTGTGGTGTTAGGTACGAGTTTTTCGGTATATTTTAGTATTATAGCTGTGGTAGCGTAAAGAAGTAATCGCAGTTTCACATACTAACCGCAGTAAAATACTTAAATATATACAATAGAAAATTCTCAGTATGTCATCCACTGTAGTGAGTACTGATCTATTTATTATCTGTATACAGGGTGTATCAGGAGGAATGCGCAATAATTCAGGAGGTATATTCCAAGTATACCGGGACTAGCCACGGTGATAACTTTTACGGAGTCACCCGCAATGCACAAATTGTGCGAAAAATCCACAGAGGAAAAATCATTGGCCGCCAATCCCGGTCAAGGCGAATGATTTTTCCTCTGTGGATTTTCCGCACAATTCAGGAGGTGGTAATGGAGAGTAAGTAGTTGAGCCCTAACTGGACGAGAACTTTGAGCAAGTATCATCGATAAGATTGCGTAATCTCACCTATTTTGCCATTAGTCGTTTCGATGAATTATAATCACACATTTTCGTCCTACCGTAATTATTTTATACCTTTAAAAATCCAGAGCATTAAATAAAATGTCGACAAGGATGGATACCCAAGATAAATCTTTTACATGGTAGCTGCAAAGTGCATCCAAAAAATGCTTGCGTTGCCACAGCTCAGTAGCTAAGGAGCTGCGACTCCATATTTATGGACTAAAATGCTTTTAATTTTTTCCTCTACAACCTTCTGAAATATGGCAGATTCCTCATGAAACACCCCGTTAACATAGGGGCTGGATATATTAGTTTCACAGATTCTATAAGAGAGGATCCTTAAGTCGGCCTCTAAATGTGTTGTCATCCGACGCGCATTTAAATGGGCTTACAAAAGTCGTCACTCGTGTCACCTACCGACAAATTGATACGAGTTTCACGAGGAAATAAGGTATAATTAGGGGTATAAATTGATATTTGTACATATGATGATGTGATCTATCAAATTCATAACTTTACAATGCTATTCCTTGCAATGACAAACTTTATACTGCAAAATATTGGAAAAAAGTGGATCGCATTGCACTCATCGGCGCCGCGAACACTTTTTAAAACAGATAAGACAAACGTGACGAAAACAAAAAATGCGACCGAAGTGGCAACAGAAACCTGCTTTTTGTGGGATGGAATTGGGCCTATCTATGCAATCCCCTTAATTAGTTTCTTGGAACACGGAACATTCATGGAACATTTCTTCTTCACGGAATATCTTATCATTGGTAGGCATGCAGATTAATTTTGGTAATCCTTACCCGTAGGTACTAAAGTGATTAAGGAATTAGGTTACAGATTTGTTACTTATGTTAGCAAATAGCGTGGAATGTGCAACATTATTTTTATTTTCCTTTGGATTTACACATTTTCAGGACTTCGTTTTTAAATATTTTAATGAAATCTTTTGGAGTTAATAGTAGGGTAGTTTCCTCCATCAAATAAAACGAAAGGCATTGATTGCGATTCGTTACCCACCATTAGTGTATTCATAATATTAGTCCAGGAAATGAAGCTCATAAAAGTGAAAAACCTTGCAATTTTTTCAAACTGAATCGATTTGCACCAAAATTTGGGATTAGACTAATTATACCCCCTACTTCAAAATCTATATCATGCCGAAGGGCGCTTTTTATTTTTTAGGGGTGATAACTACCCCTAAAAACTGGAACTTAAAAAATTATTTTTTAAAGCTAAATACGAGTAAAATTTAGTTTAAATTATTTGTATAATTATTTTTTTTGTTTGGAAAATAATTTTAAGGCGTTTCAACCCATAATAATCAATCCTTATTGGGGGTTAATGTAAAAAAGAATTTTCAAACTGAATCGATTTGCATAAAAATTTGTGATTATACTAATCATACCTCCTTTAAAAAGTTTTTTCAAACCGAATCGTTTTGCATAAATATTTGGGATTAGACTAATCATACCCCTTTCTTCAAAGTCTATATTATGCCGAAGGGCGCCTTTTATTTTTTAGGGGTGAAAACTACCCCTAAAAGCTAAAACTTAAAAAATTATATTTTAAAGCTAAATACGGGTAAAATTTTGTTTAAATTATTTGTATAATAATTTTTTTTGTTTGGAAAATAATTTTAAGGCGTTTCAACCCATAATAATCAACCCTTATTGGGGGTTAATGTAAAAAAAAAATATTTATCACATTGTATCTTCTTATTCACTTTCTTACTCCTTTTATTATGTATTCACTTTTTTCTCTCATGATTTTAATCACTGCACAGAAAAGATATAACAATAGGATAAACAGAACAAACTTCGTCATGGTAACATAAACAAATAAATGTACATTTATGTAGACATTACATGAAACACAATCAAACGGAGACTGTATGGCTTCCAGTCTTCCCACCACATGCATGCTCACAGGTAAACGAGAGCTCACATACTCACACATGTGTATGTATATATACATCTTATGGGTATGTGTGTTTATTTTGTAGCAAATTTGAGTGTATCGTTAGCTTCTAACGTAAAGTACAAAAAGTATATGCTGATTATGAGGAATATTATGCTCTGAATTGTGGATTTCGAATTTTTCGAAAATAAATTTGATTGGTATTTCAAACATAGCTCCTTTATTTTTTATTATAGAAAGTTAATTTAAATTGTATTTTGTAGGGTTTTTATTGACTAGAAAGTCATGTGAATTAAATTTTTTTCGAGTTATTAATTTTGAAAGGGGAGGGATTTAAGGGTTTAAATAAGGTGGAGCTCCCTTGGAAATAGAGGTTTTAATTATCAATATCTCACCAAATATTTATTGTATAGAAAATTAAAACACACTAAAATATTTGAAAATAAAGAAGCTACAATTTATTACTCTTGCATTTTTTTCATATCTCCAGTTTTTTTGGAGTTATTTTGAAAAAAAGAGCATTTTTAACGAAATTGTAGAAAATGACTTTTCACTTTTTCCTCCAATTTTTTCAAAATTTAGAGTTGTAAATTAAAAAAACTTCTAGGATCAATTAACAATACTTAAATAAAGAGAAATACAGAAGGGCATTGATCAATTTTGCCTAGTGTGGTAATAAGGAGTTGTTTTCACTGATTTTTTCGTACAAAAAAGTAGGGACTGATCTTATTTTTAATCATAACTCGCTCAAATTTCATGATAAAATATATTTGTTCTCATTATAAGAAAGTTTTTTAAAAACACTTTTAAACAGATTACATAATTTTTCCTGTAAAATTATATTTTTCCCGCTATTTGGTATTGAATCTTTCAAATTTAGCGTATGACAAACAATAGATAACCATCAACAAGTTGTAGCTCGGTCCGAATTGGTCATAAAGGTAATATAAAATAAGATTTTTATTTAATTTTTTACAAGCTACAATTTTGTAATTCACAATTTTCTAATAAAATTAATACTTTTCAAGTTATTTGCCTATAATCGATTAAAATCGTTGATTTTTTCGTCAAAAAACTGTTACTTTCAATCGCAAATAACTCGAAAAATATTAACTTTACGCAAAAAATGGAAAGAACATTTTATTCTTAGAATTTATTTTTCTATCGATTCCTGTAGTCAAAATATAATTAATATTTTCCACCCCCGAGATGGGGTGGAAACCACCCCCAGGGTAAAAGCGCCCGTCGGCATGATATAGATTTTGATTCTTGGTATATTCCCTACTTATTGTGAAAATTTCAAGAAAATCGATTCAGTTTGAAAAAATTGCAAGCCAAAATGCTTCATTTCCTGGACTATATATAAATTATTTGGTTTTAGAAATACCGGTTTAGACGAATGGCAAGGGTCAATTTTATCCTCATTTGAAAAAGGACAGATTGGCGCCCATGCGATGACACTCGACGTGACGTCACAGGGACCTAGTTTCTATACGAGTAGATAGGAATTTTACATCGTCAGAGATTACCAGTGCATGCATGAGGCACAGAGCTCAGGGAAACATCTCTTAATAATCACCTATTAAATCTGGCTAAGGTCGGAATGTTTTTTTTTTGTTTGATAAGGTATTAGTAATCCTTATTTAAGCCAAGCGCTACCAGCTAGCATGGTACTAAGCTACCTGCTAGCATCCTGCGTCGTATCAGCGCTCAAAGCCTCGCCCCAAAGACACCTCACATGCGGCAGCGGGAACCAGAACGACGTCACACGGAGTTTTCCCGGCATTCATACTTAGCCGTCGCGTTTTCGCGCTCTTGAAAGTTTTCACTTTTCATTTAATCGCGAAAAATAAATATCGTCATTTAAAAATCAAAAACCATGAAATATGTACTCCAGGAGTAATAATCTTTCGATTTAGGCAATAAAAATATAATAGGAAACCACCCTCTTGAAAGACTTTCCGACAGTTTTTCAAAGTTAATTTATGTAAATACTCTTAACTACATTTTAGCCAAGGTTTCGGAAAAATCATTTTCCCTCGTTACGGCAATACTTTAATGAGGGACTCAGCAGATTATTGGAACGACTATTACCATAAACTGTATTTTCAGAATTTATTTGAAAAGGAAGTTGAATTTAAAAATGAGGGATGAGCGGCGCGAACCTCCATATGCAACGTGTAAACCTTCTATAGTATAGAAATATGGTGCTACTGAAGAATGAAGAAGATAAATTGCATCGACAATGTACGTAACGAGGAAGTGCTAAGTAAAGTGCGAGAAAACAGACGCCTTCTAAAAATCTTAAGCAGAAGACGGGATAGCTTACTGGGTGACATTATGAGACATGCCTGATGGAAACAATCGAGCAAGGAGAAGTGAAAGGGAAGAATAACAAGGGACGGCCCCAAATGAGTTACATATGACAGGTTGTAAAGGATATAAAAGAAAAGAAATACATCGCTATGAAAAGGCTAGCGGATAGGAGAGAAGAATGGAGAGCTGCGTCAAACCAATCTTAGGATTTTTACAACAATGATTATGATGATGATGTTCGTTAATTATTATTTTTACCATCTGTTTTCTCTCGCTCAGTTCGTGTTTCAAGTGCATAAAACTTATCATTAATAGAAATAGATGATATAATTTTCCATGCATTTGTCGTGCAAACTCTTAAATAGATTTTACAAGGAGTGGGATGAGTGTACAATGTTAATATTCCAAATTTCCATCTCCTTAGTCAGAACGATCTAAATCGAAATATTTTACTATAATTCACATTTTAACAAAGGCCACTCACAAAATTGTATTAAACGGTTAATTTGCTGTTAACGTGAAAACTATGGGTACTTTTTTGTTCTCAATGAGAAAATTCAGAGGAATGTACTTGGACCATTCTATGCCAAGTATTCTTGAGGCAATAAAGTGTCTTATTCATCACAAAGTTTCTGGTATTCGTTCGTTGCGTTTTGTGAAGCGTACACTTTAATCTCTTTGCGAAATGGATTCTTAACGTGGCTGTAATTCCTGTTCTTCTAACCATGTATACGATGTTTTACTTTGGTGCATACGTTTACTCAAACTTGTAAGAGGCTAATGTGAATAACGAATCTTTCGTTTGCTTTCCAACTTGTAAAATTTCCCTCCGATCCGTCAATTTCCTTATTGCGAAAAATACTTCATCTTCCTGTTTCTTCGTCAAATAGCCGGTCATCCATACTCTGCGCGAACTGAGTTGGAGAGCGATCTTGGAAACTGAGAGGATGCGAATATGTCCGATAGCGGAATAATGCAAAGGCAAGAGTTCACTGAGGATCTCTCCCTCCCAAGTTGTTGGTCCAAAGTTTGAGCTCTGCTGCTTGATATTCTTTTCAGAGTTTTTTTTTGAAAATGGAAGGAGACGTATGATTGAGTGACAATCACTTTAACGTAAAAATACATTTTCCGAATCTTTTCTGAGAATACTTCGGAAACCTCGAAACTTTTGCATTGTTTTTTATATACATGCAAGTGATGTGGCACATGCGCTACCCATTTTTCACATTAATTTCGTATTAGAGCAATGGAAAACTCTTAGATTAAACATGTATTATAAATTGATGAGATACTTGATAAATACTTCATCCCCTCACTGTTGCGAAAGTAGATTAAACTGTCATCATTCGTATGTAAAAGTTTATATTTTTTTCTTCTCAGCCCGTAAAATATCACTTCAATGAAAGACGTAAGAGCTGATGGTTGCGAATAGGAATTCCCTGATCTGGTAACAAAAGAATTCTGAAAATAATTACATTTTCAAATCTTGATTTCTTTTAAGCATGAGCACCAAAACACCGTTCTTTTGACTCAGAGCTGGTCAGTGACTTCCACGAAAAATGATTGACTTCCATACTTGCAACTTGTGTATTTCATAGGCATACTTTATTGTTCTTATATCCAAATTTAATGTATTTTATCCTTATTAGATAATGATTTTTATGCTCGAAATTTAAGTAGACAGTATATTTTGCTATGCTTTGTATTACGCATCGGAATTTGAGGTCGCGGGTTCGAGTCTCCCCTAGATAGGTTGCCCCTACCTAGGGTTCGTGCGCCTATAAATGTTATCTTGTTGAAAACCCCGATGTAAAAGTGCAGTGTGAGCCGTTTTCGGAGGTATAGGAATAAAAAAATCATTGAACGTCTATGAAATCAGTGGTAAATCTCACATATGTATTTATGCATCGTAATTTTTCACCTTTACTGCGGTGTTTCAAAGAATTAAACACGTGCGCGAATTTTCACCAAATCCATGAACTTTCACAGCAAAAAAAGCACAAGGTACTTTAAGAGCGAATCCTTACTCTGTGAAATGTGAAAATAGGAGGTAGTGTAATTATACAGTCATTTATGCCATGCTCTTAACGACTACGCATCGGAATTTCATTGAATTTCTACATAATCGGCGGTTAATCCCATAATCTCAAAATCCCAATGTATTTTTTCTTCGTAATTTGTCATATTTTATATCCTGTATCAAAGAATTAAAAACACGTGTGCGGCTTTTCACCAAATCTGTACGCCTTCACTACAAAAAAGTAATTTAATTTAATTTAATTTATTCAGTCACCATAAGCATATGAATTATGCATGCCTTTATCAATATATTACATGTTGTACACTCCATATAAATGATAAAAAACATTATGTACAATATCAAAACAATATGAAAAATACAATGCATACAATTTACAATTTTTTTGGATTAACACATTTGAATTATACATTTAAATTAGTTTGCATAAGAAAATCATATAGACTCTAGAATAATTTACATAAAAGTAGTTATTTCACGGCACACTTGAATTTAAAGAAACTTTTGATATTCTTTAAGAGCAAACCCTAATCCCGGAGAACTGAAAGTAGTTTCTCTGGATGTCATCCCTTCCTTTGATACCGACACCCACGCTCCATTTCAGCGTGTATTGAAATATAAGCGAAGCGGGGTGGTGACTCCTCGAGGTATCCTCGCAACCGTTCTGGGGAAAAGGCACGGCCAGTCTGGGAGGAAGTTTGACTGAATCATTCGGACCGCTCGCTCCGCCACCTGCCCTGCTCTTTTGTTTTCTGGAGGAGGAGAAGGAGGAGGGGTTGCGTGGAGTATCGAGGCGTAACTATCAGTAACTCAAGGGAGCAAAGGGTTAAAGGAAGTAGGGGAAAAGCACTTGAGTCGCCTCGAAAGTTTTAATAGGCCGAAAGAGCGTTCTTGTGTCTTATCTTAGTGACGTAGATGGAAGTGGAGAGCGATCCACAAGGGTAGAGTCATTGGCGCAGATGTGCGTAGTGAAGGAGGACCAGAGCCTCATCATGGGTGAAGTTTTCTGGCAATATTGAGATTTAAAATAAGTTTTTTTTTCCTTTTTCCGAACCATGAATTGTATGCATCGTATTGCCTTAGTTACCATCAGACGGAAAGGTATGTCAAAAATCTGCTTCAATATTTCCTCTGGTTTATAAATAATATTTCTTAACTATGCATAAAAATCTAACATCCGAGTAGTTGCTGAACAAGTTTTGTAACAATCTGCTTTATAATAAGAATAAATACAATTTCCCTTCGAACTTTCTTTTTTATGAAGCATGAAAATAATGAAATGTGTGCTGTTATAATTATATTCTTGGGGTTTGCATAAAAAACCCTCTCCGCATTAGCATTTATCTCTGTGTTTAAAATTTTTGTTATATATATTTTCTCTATTTTCAAAATTTTATTTCTTCATTTTATAAATGTTGGCTGGGTAACATCGCAATGCCCTGGAAATTTTATAATGATAGCAGGAGTCAAACAAGTATCACATCGAACAATACAAAGAAAATGCGACTGGTTCAGCACGATTGATGTGTCCTATTTAACTGAGTTGTAGCCTAATTTCCCAGGATTTTTATGGACTAGGGTACCATTTAGCGGTTTCCAATTCTAGCCGCTGTTAATATAAAACTAAATGTTGTTGTTGTATTATTGTTAAAAGAATTTTTGTAACCATGTATCAAAATTATATAAGGACTCATTTTTATTCCATTTTATTTAAATAAATGCATGATTTGGTAAAAATGCCATTAGTTGTAGAAGTAAATACTTCTTATTTTTCCGTAATACTCCATGACTTCATCAATGTAGTTGATTTCAGCGGTTATCATGTTTAGCATTACTTACGCTTAATTCATGTATTTTTAATATCATGTTCCGAGGTGTAGGTACTGAGTTATTCCGGTCCCTTTTTCGTATTAGGTTTATTTAACAGTGTTTATTTATTTAAATTATTTATGTTTCGAGATGAACTGAAGCATTTAATAGTTCTTGAAATGGACTTTTGATACGAAATGGTATTTTTATTGTTATTAGATCCGTTTTAATTGCAGCCGCTTAGAGTATGTATTAGAGTAAAAGTGTTTCTCTCACACATTCTTTGTATAAAAATGTAAACCGGGGTTGATGTTAAGAGCGTAAAACCTTATTAAGAAGTTTAAAAAAAATCGTGAATTTTTTAAACCGTTAAACCTTTGACCGTGAAGTTATTTTCAGTTGGCTAAAATCATTTTACCAGAGACTTTATGGCTTTTACTATACACGTAAGTGCGTTACTGAACTTTTATATCCCTCTTAGAACTAATGGATCGTGTCGTCTTTTTTCAGAAATTGAAAGAGCTTTGCGAAAAAACGTGACTCAGTCTTGGGAAATAATCATTAAAAAGGCATGTACCTCAATTTTCAGCTATAAAAATTTCACGTGAGAATGGCGGCTATGCTTTTATCTATAGGAAAAGGTTCTCGTCTATTCATTGCCTCATTAAAGCTTGAGAGTTCTGTGAAAGGGAGTAGAAAGCTTGTGTGACACGTTGTATACTTCTCGATGGGCAGATTGCAAGTTTTAGTGCCGAGGCGCTTCTTCGCAATATATCACGATGCATGCCTACCGTACGAAGGTATTTGTACTAATTTTGAACGTTTGGTGAGTGTCAAGTGTGCATGGATGATTACATTTACATAATGCATGTTCCTTAAGCTGCCAAAGGTATTTTATTCGTATCACTTTAAATCAGCTGCAAGAACACTAGCCACGGGTCAAATAAGTCTCTGGAACTAATATCGCGCACCGATATAGATTTGACTGTCATGAAAACTACAGGAACATGAGAAAAATCGACAGTCATATGTTATGAAATATATTTTTTACCTTCGAGGGCTAGATAATTTGAGACAGTCCTATTGCTCCAAAAAGTTCATTTTTTCGATATATATTTTTATTTTATTTATTTTATTTTATTCTAAAACCACTGGATACAGCTCTTGCTGGCCTTTTTATACCAGGGTATTCAACAAAGGTATAAAGTAGACGAACGCAAAACACCAAGTTCTGGACCGGGGAAACCTACCCAGGCGGGACTTGAACCCGCGACCCCTTGTTTGGCTGGCGAGGACGTTACTCCACCGCCACCGAGGCCGGTTATATTTAAATTTGGTAGGAGATACATCACCATATATTTCCCTGCTTTTTGTAGCTTATTTTTTGTTTTTTACGAGGTTGGCTGGCTGATTACTCACATCTCATCACTACTCCTGACGATGTCAGTATAGCGTTTACTTCAGCTCGCCACATTACCTACGAGGAGGAATATAAGTGATAAATCAAAACATGGCGAATATATGAATGGAGAATAAATTTGAAGAGTTTTGTACGGGAGATAATCTTATGCTATTAGTCGAGGATGAGTGTGGAGAGACGTAGATTACATCGGATTCATTAACTGAAAATATGCGTTTTACGTTTATTTTTTCCACATGTTCATTTCAAAACTTGGGAGTTGATGTACTGATCAATTAAATCAGCATGACACAGTGAAACTCATAGTTATTGGAACGAGGGAGTAAGGTGCGCAATTACATACAAATCATTGTAGAATACGCTCAAATTCGTGGTGAACCCTTATTGAAAAGAAAGAAGAGGAACAGGTGTGAGCGGAATACTATTTCACAAAGGGTCGTCAGATGGTTGACGTAGTGCAAGAAATGGAAATATTATCTTCCATTCCATAGCTGGTAAACTTTTTCGTAAAATAATTTACTTTTCCTAAAACTCAAAGCATTCTAAGGATTTTGCGTCACTTGAAAAAATTAAAATTTTTTGGATATTAGTATTTTTTTTTAAGAATAAAATATATTTTTTTAATATTATGCTTCCTTTTACTATAACAATCGTCCATCAATTTAAGCATAAAAAAGCAAAGTAGGGTGATTTTTATTCAGAATATTAAATGTTATGCTTTTATTATGCCTTATGTAATTAATATTATACGAATGGAATCTTCTGACAAACCTTTTGGATTTGAAGGATTATGTATTGATGCAAATAAAAGCATTCTCTCATTCTCAAAAAACATTATAAATATTAATACTCTATAACTTTCTGATCAGTTGCGCGTTTAGCGCTCTATTTTCCATGTGTTCAAAAATAGTATCTTTTAGTATGCTTCATAAATTTACCATCAGGTTAGTTTCAATGTCCAGAGAAATTGAGATGATGTATAATTTTGAATGGAAACTGTGCGTAGTCCAACGCTGTAGCTATATGGGTCACGAAGTCCCCTGCGTCATAGTTGGTGTGTGTCTTGGCACTCTTTTCTTGCCAAGAAGCCATCTCAAAGTTTTGATGAACTCAAGTAAGCGGCTTGGATGGGCGCCATGCGATCCGTTACTTTTTACGGGACATTACCTTGTAAAGCGTGGGCTTTACAAATTGATTCAATCCATCATCTCAAAATGCCTCATGACCATAAATGCAACCTTATAATTTGATCCTGGGACATTTTATTGTGTCAGGTTTGTTGCTTGAAAATTAGAATAATGACATTGGGATTTGGTTTTATGTACATGAAATGCTTAGTTTTACAGATTAGTGGTTAATTTAGTAATTATGAGACCTTTGTTTAATTTTACCTCATTCAATGAGGTGCTTACTTAAAATTAAAGTGTACAAAAAGATTTTTAAAAACTCAGACAGTGACTTCTTCAGACTTTTGCCGGTGAAACAACCCAATCATCTATTTTACGAAAAAAATGAAGCAATAAAGCAAAAGCTAGAATCGCTTCCAGTCACGCAAATGATGATAAAGAATGATGAACGAAATATGCGGGTGAGATGTATCGGTCAGGAAATTTCGGAAAGGTTTTTGGACTGCAACCACGGTGATGCCAGAATATTTTTCGGATTGAGTTTTATTTGGAGAGGTAATATAAAGTTTGTTTATCTCGGACAACTTCCCTCTAACATTTGGTGAAGGGTGTTAACTACCAAACACCCCTCCATTTGCTAGGGCCTTCATTGTAACCGATTAGGGAGAATAAGCATTGAGAGTCAAAAGCTAGATAGGTGAATGCGTGCAATAATGCCTAGTTAAAAAAAGAAGAAGAGCGTGAAGAGTATTTTATCCGCCACTCCTCTTCTTCCAGCAAAATATTTTATACATAACGCACCTCAGTAGGTGTAGTGTTATCAGCGAACAAGATTTTGCTAAATCTTCCTTTAACGAATGTTTATACTAAGCCTTATTTCCTCCTTGCATCCTATTCATATTTATTTATTCCCATACCACCGAAATAGGTTCACATCGGGTTTTTACATCTGAATTTTCAACAAGAACACATTTACACTTGAACGAACAACCATCCTCGGGGTAGGAGCAACCTACTCAGGCGTGACTCGAACCCGCGACCTCTAGTTTGGCAGGCAAGGACTTTGCCTCGCCTTCATCGAGGCCGGCAAAGAGGAAAAAAATAGAAGAAGCGCAAAGAGTTTTTTTTCTCGTGATGAATCCGATTGAGACATTTAATTTCCAACTTAAGTGATGGCTCATAAGATATTAGGAAAAAAAGCTTCTCCTCTCATCGAATGAAGGTCTGAGAGAGAAGAAAAAGAGGAGGTTAACGGAGGTAATTACGTGGCTGAAGTGAGTGGGTAGACGTGATTATGAGGGGAGAGGAAACAATACTTAAGGATGTGATGGATGCACATGATGTCATTCTAATGAAAAGAGAAAAAAAGAAACTGGGCTTGAAGATGAGATGAACGGTAGCTGGAAACATTTCAGCTGTAGCAACAGGTAGTTCAAAGATTTGCCCCATTTTTTTTTAAAGCGCCTCTTAATGTGAGTTTCCGTATAGTAAGTTACTGAATACCTGCTGGGGAATTGTGGTGCCTCATAGTGTGTTGAGCGTTGGGGTCATAGCCTTTTAATAAGCCGAATATTTATCGTTGCAGTGCAAGGTGTCCCAGGAGATGGAAGCCTTCTAAATGGGTGACGTTCGCCAGCGTGTAGTTTCATTCATCTCTCTATATCTACATTCCCTAATCCAAATCAGCAACCGTGTTCAAACACTATTTAACTATGTCCGATGGTAGATTAACGCGACCTCTGAGATATCCACGTAAAAGCTATCGTTTGCTCATAAAATGAGATTGACTAAGTTTCAGCTAATTAAGATGGCGTTAACCCGAGGTAATAGGAGCAAAAGTTAGGAATAATTAAGGGATGAGTCGATTCTACCTTTTTTCTATTTCGATTCTTTCAAATCGATTCCCGATTCAGTTTTCATCGATTCTAATTCATACTAACTGGCGCAATCTGACGTATTCACGATGGTGCAGTGAAAATTGCGTAGTATAATGCGGTGAATTGCTAGAACTCATGAAAGAATGCGTGGATGGGATTGGCAAAATAGCCTCTGCTCTAATTCCGAGCTCGAAATTTCAAAAATGTTTCCAGTGCTAACCTGCTCAGTGACAAATCTTGGGGGGTGTCATTGTGCAGGTTAGCACTGAAAATATTTTTGAAATTGCGAGAATATGAGGTCAGCATTAGAGCAGGGGTTATTTTGCCATCTCTTAAATGTAATTAATTTGTAAGTAGCATTGCTGTCATTAGAATCTTAGAATTGAATTTAATAAAATAACAAAAACAATTAAGTCGTACGTATAGTATATTTATTAAAAAAGCGAATCAGTATTAAGTAATATATCCTCAGCGTTAATAATAAACGCTTAAAATATTTTAGGTATAAATTGTTAGCTCAATAACGTGCAGTGCACAATGGCTCAGGTGTGTGGTAGCAAGGTCAAGTAGTAGAAATTAGCAAGGTCTGTGATAGTAAAAGCTTAAATGAACGCACTTTATACGTTTAGACAAAATTCCCTTTTTATAGCCTTAATTTATTTATGTAAGCCACGTTCATTAGAAGAAGCTCATATACGTAAATTGCCCAGATACGAACTTGGAAAATGCACTGCCTTGGTAGTTGAAGTATTAAAGTAACTGACGCATATTCAGGATGTCCTGATTCGAATTCTGCTCAAGAAAAGTTATTTTTATCTGCATAGTTTTTGCCTTTGAAATAGATTGATTTAATTTCTTGATCCTGCACTGCCTTGGTAGTTGAACTATTAAAGCACCTGACGCATATTCAGGATACCCTGATTCGAATTCCGTTCTAGAAAAAAAAACATTTTTTCTGTATAGGTTTCTCCTTTGGAATAGATTTATTTAGTTTCTTGATCCTGAACCTAATCAGTTGTTTTCATGAGACCATCCATAGTGCATTTATCTTAGCTGTAATCGATTAACACTTTCGCTCCAGTGATTCCCTTCAATGGATAGCTCTTGTTGGCTGTGGATACCCGTGAATATCATAATCCTGCCTTCTCTTCTCGACCGGTGATCTGTGTAACCGGCAACCTCATTCTCGGATATCTCTGTTTGAACGCCAAAGGTAGGAATGTGAACTTAGAGGGCCTTTCCCTTTCGCTCGATCTGAGGTAAATTCTGGCGTTGTGGGTTAACGCTTCGGATTTGCTCGCTGAAAATACCTTTCTCTCCAATTCCATCGAATAACTTTGAAATGGTAAATCAACGACCATTTTTATCCTAAATTCACATAGGCATTTTTAATGATTCCAGGCACGTCAATAGAAGTATTTGACTCCTCAAATAAGACCTTCCCTCGACTATAAGTAGTTTTTTTGTGTTTCATGAGCAGGATTCCACTGTAAAGAGTGAATTCTAACCATGGTTCCTCGCAATTTGCACTGCCATATTTTGCATCTACTTCTTTACATGCACTTTTTCATATAATTAGTTACATAGCTAGGAATTTTTGTCATTTTTGTGGCCTCAGGAGTTTATAGAGTGTCTATTGCATTGAAATTTACTTTAATTACTTTTATTACAACGCATTGTAGAACTTTTAAAGACTTAAAATCCCATGAATTAGATCAAAAATATCAAGGGAAACAGGAAAAATATTCAGCTTAGTGATACTAATGCACAGCAGGAAGTTTTATTTCTCATCCGAATCTTCCAAATTTGTTCGTAGAAGTTAGAATTATAAAAGCGTCGAGGCACGACTTATTAGAGACCAGTTCCTAGAAGTAGCGTAGAACATTCCAATGATTTTGCCGTATTTTCAATACTTCTCATATAATGGGAACCAATATGTCTATATCTGGATAAACCTTTTCCATTTCTAATATTATAACTGCGAAAGTGATATTTTAGATGCAATATTCTTTGGATATGATGTGAAGATGTTTAGCAGTGTTCTAAATATTTATTTATCAAAGTTAACCATGCCAGAGTGTCAGTCCTGAGAATGCTATAGTGAATTGAAATATATTTACTCATTTTTCATTAAATATTGATGTGAAAATGTGCAAGTATCTTTACTTCATTCCCTACAATGTGTTTCCACGAAATAACAGCCTTCACCATTAATTTTCAATAGTCTTTCATTTACTTCCTTGTTAGGCTCATTCTAGGAATGCTAAGATAATTGTGGCAAGCAGCCGTAGAATTATTGAATGGCATTAAAATAGCTTAATTTCTTGTGGTGCGACGATGACTTTTCTACTGTATTTAAAAATTCAGCCCACGTTGGATTTCCAATGAATGCCTTAGATCTTCAGGTCTTGCTCAATGAATTCTATTTAGGGAATTTTCGAAATGCTACGCTCAAAGTTCCTTGTTTTACTTTTCTGGTGATAATTTCTAATTAAGTTGAAATATTTGCGCATTACAGCTTCAAATTTAAAAAGAAATTGAAAAGAGCGAATGGGAACGAACCCTTGGTGCATTTGGCAATAACTTTGTCGATCTACCTGTGGACTTCTCAGCGAGTGGGTACGGTATATATTTGGATTAAATGTCAGCTTCGCGGTAATTTTATAGCTTTAACTGGTGTCGTACATTGAGCGACCTAAAATTAGATTTAAGGAAGCATTTTAATGTACTCTGTGAGCCTATAAATACAGTGCGCTGCTGTATGCAACGGGTAAACTTAGGCGTCGCCTAGCGCCAAGCTTAGAGATGCATGAAATTAGTGTTTCCAGAAAAGCAGGGTTATTCTGCTCTCTCGAGGCACCTGCGATTCACACTATGGTGGTTCAAGACCCTAAAGGTCGTATATTTTGGCATTATTTGGTGCATGTACATTAAAGGCTTTAAACCTGGTCAAATAATACTCGCAGACCTAACCACTCGCTAAAATTAGGGTCTCTATGGCGAATATATTACACCTGCTCTTTGCCTTGATGAGAATGCCGAACGTAATGCACGGAAATTTCTCCAGAGACCCTGAATTCAGCGTATACCCATGCTAAATATGAAGTCAGAATGAGCCGCAGCCAAAATTACAGGTACGTTTGTGCATCGATAAGATTTTCGTACGCTTTAAAGCTAGAGGTGTCAAAAGAGAAGTTGTGTCCTTTACCGCGCAAATATTAGTATTAATGGACTAATATCTGTGGGAACTCATTTATGACGACGTACTCATAGTAAAAACCAAGCGAAAATTCTAAAATGCTTTCCTGAAGTAATTGTGAAGTACGAGAAACTGTGATATTGAGTTAATGCATCTGCGTGAGATACTTAATCTCATTTCAATTTCTGCTCACCGTCATTTACGGATGCGATAATGTCATAAACCCTCTAAGAGAAGGATTCATTCATAGAATCAACGGATAGAGTTCTAATCTCCTGAAAAAAAACTACTACAAACTACTATAAATAAATACATAATGCAAAGAGTAAGCGGTTCCAGAATGGGCGGGTCAATTTGCTTGTTTGAATTTTCCCAATCAGACCTTTATTTATGCCTGTAATTTCGAGGTAGTCAGCAAAATTACCAAGGTATCTCTTTCATATTACGAACATATTTTTTTTCGATAATGATGGTGATGCTGTAAGTCATCAGCATATGCTATGAATATTAAATAATGAAATCCATGGAAAGGTAATCCTGATATTATGATATTATCGCGTAACCATCAGCCTCTTCCCTTATGAAGACGGATTTTCCAAATTATGAGTGTATGATGAAATTGAGAAAATAAAAGGAATCGTGGAAAGGGGAGCCATTTTAGAGCCAATTTAATACAGATTAAAAGACGATCACCAAACACTTTTTAACACCGATACTTGAACATCCAGTATCGGCAAATGGTTGAAAATGTAAAACGATGAAGGGGAGACTCGTTGTGTCCAAATGTTTAAAAGTTGAAAAGAAACCGCTGGGTGGTATTTTTAGTACCAAGTAATTGAAATAAGCTTATGGTGACCTATTATTTTGCTAATCACCTTTGATCTCTTTGATGAACAATCTCGCTCGTCAACTTCGATCAAGCCCTGAACAATCAACTTCGTCAGAAAGAACACCCTCGGGATAATCTTCTGCTAATGGATTCAGCTTTCACGGACCATACTTTCCCATTAAAATGCTGCTCCCGACAACATTTTAACTTACTTTTATTTCAAAGATTGGTACAAAAGCTCATTTCCTTACTTTATGGGCCCGTCCTTTTTTCTACATGTTGGATACAAACTCAACGTTTTTTATTCTGCCTGCGAAAGGCGACCGTAATAGCACAGGCGATGAAAGTCTTTCGCGAATCTCTGTTCCAGTTATTAATTGATGGTGTTGTTTTGCCAGCAATAGTCCCACAGTGCTCCACTAATCAAAGTTATACACTTACGGCTGAACACGCACAAATTAATTTATATTTAAGACAAAAATGTTTTTAAAAATTATTTTCATAGTTGAGCGTCATAAAAACGCCACTGTCGTAATGAAATTCATCCTTTTGGAAATACAGCGAAATGTATTGGTCATTCAATGGGGTAATCAATGCATATCCAAGAATACGTAGCCTTACCTTCCCCTTATAAAGATCTCCATCTCTATTTTCACATATTAGGATATAGGGGGCACGAGAGCATATGCCCTTCCCCCTTGACGCTTAAAAAAATATACAACATTTTTATTACGGTTATAATTACCTTCGATATGCTATGTTTATTACGGATTCTTAATCATTGAACTTCATGTGAAAATAAATAGAATATTTCGAACATTAATTTTCGCGTGTTTTTTAATCTCAAATTTAAGAAGACCTGTTGGGCCCTTCTTCCCCTACTCCAAAAATAATTCTGGATCCGGCCTTGTATTTTCAAGTTTATTCTCAGTCCTTCAAATTTTCATTTCATTTGATCCTGTTCCCAGAGGAAAATACGCGTCAATGTTTACATGCGTCAATCTCTCTCGTTATAATGTCAGCAGTGTGCAGGGTGCGTATCATTGGCCAAATATGGATACACGCATCCAGCAAATGTTTGTATTTTGCTTCTCCTGCTCATGTCCGGAAGGATAGAACCAGTGGCGCCGACTCCATGGGGCCTGAGGGGGCCCGAGCCCCCCCAAAAATTCGTTACAGAAGTGAGGAAAAAATGTGTCAGGCTTGTCGATTTTCCCCGGAGTGTCCAGATATCGAGATTCGTGTGATCAGGGTTCTAATGTTGATCATATGACTCTTCTAAAATGCTTAAAAACTTAAAATTCACTACTTATTAAATTGACCGGGGCAAGGTCCCCGGTTTGGGCCCCTCCAATGTTTTTTGTAAGTCGGCACCCCTGGATAGAACCCGAGACACCGTTTGAATTTCACTCTCATTTTTCATCGGTCAGTAAGGTTTTAGCTCTGATTTCTCTCTGTCCTTTATTTTTCTGCTTTTCTGCCTGTGAATCAAACGTAAGAGCATCTTTCCCATTTGCAAAATTTTATTTTTAATTAATTTTGGTCTTCTTCTAAATAGGTAATTATATCACTATTCATTACCAAAGTAGGTAACACTTTTAATCAAAATTCTCAACTGCATTGTGCTTGAAATGCAAAATTGTTCTCTTAAATAGAAATTCCAGATCTCTTCTTTTTCTCTTTGTCAGTCATGAATGCACTGAAATTCTTTAACTTTTTGTCAATTTACTTCGTTCAAGAATTTACGTAATTTCTTTTGAGAACATCCTCAGACTTTTAGCTATTTGGCTGCATTGAAGTACCTAGTTTCTTTTAGTGGTGCCAGGACTGGTATTCATTGCAGATATATTTGAATTTGGAATGCTAAATAGAGAAAATAGAAATACGTAGAAATGGATTTTTTGTACACCATGTCGTGGCGAATGTGTTTGGATATCATTTTTACTGCCGTATCAGATTAATGAAACAATGACTTGCAATTTTCCACAATAATAAATTTACTTCGACTCGAGTTTCGATGTTACTACATCATTTTCAAGGTACAACTGAGAGAGGAGAAATGGGATGGAAAGTCCTCAAGGAGGTGGCTGGAATGGGTAGAAGTGGAAAGCGTGAGGACTTTCCATCCCATTTCTCCTCTCTCAGTTGTACCTTGAAAATGATGTAGTAACATCGAAACCCGAGTCGAAGTAAATTTATTATTGTGGAAAATTGCAAGTCATTGTTTCATTATGAATCAATTCTACTCCATCTCGCTTGATTCCTCGAATTTTATCCGTATCAGATTGTTTTGCGTTCACAGCCCCTGATTTATTTGTTAGGATTTCTTAATCCAATGCCCTCATATTTTCGATGGTAAATTATTCATATTTTTCTCTTATACTCTCTGCACTAATCTGCTGCGCCAGATTTAGGTTCACCTCTCCCCCAATATCATTATAAAATAAGTGAAAGGAACTCTTTTTAGCTTAGCCTTAGCTCGTCAAAACATAATGCAAATTCTTTCCTGAGTTCTTACATCAAATCTCTCGAATCATTTGAGTACAGTTCTTGACGCATATTTAAAGTCCAAGTCAATAATTCAAGTACTTTAGAATTTATTAACAGAATAAGTCGATGACCAGGTAGCGATAAGAATGACATGATGATTTTTCGTCAAGTCACTTTTATTAATGCACCACCTTGGAGAGACAGTAAGTGAAAAAATATGTTTCATCGATGCGGGCTAAATTCATTCCACGATAAATGCTACTTTCTTTTAATTCAGTCCATTGCTCTCAATTTAAGTCGACTAACTTCTTAAATTTACTTGTATTTCACCACAAAATTTGATGAAGCGCGGCAATTACTTTGCTCAGAAATGTATTAACGCTCACATGTAAACAAAAAATTCCGCCGTCTTCTACGTTCAAAACGGTTGTATCTAGGTCTGAGATATTGACTATCGATATTCGTAACACTGCTCGTCGCGTGTTGCTTTTAACATCCAACTAATTCATTCGCCCCTTACCCTGAAGTTTTCCCGGTCATCAAATTATTATGCGATTGAACTTCATTCAGATAACAATTTCGCTAGATCATTTATCGTGTAAAATGGCCTTCTCAGTATTTCAGGGAGAAAAGGTTCTAGAAATGGTCACCAGATTTTCATTAGTAGTTATATTTAAGAGAATTTCAATTTATTTTATCTCGCACTACATTATGTTACTGATGGTAGCGCTTTAGGTAAACTGTAACCGTTCCGGTTATTTTGTAATAAACTGGTAGGCACATAAGGGAATTATTCTAGTCTCTAAAGATTCGTAACTTACGACAGTAAAATGTATGTTAGTGAAGATATTTTTTCCCTTCCAATTTACTGTAAACGAGAGCAAATTTTTGTTTATCAACATGCAGCCAAGTTAAAAATGGGAACATCAGAGGTCACGTTGTGTCTGATATTCTGTATACGATAATTTTCGACTATAAACTATATTTCCATTTTTTTACCACGCCCAAAAAGTAAAAGTATCTTCATTTTATTGAAATAATAATAATCATAATTCATGAGAAATTCGTTTGCTACATTTTTCCATGTTCCTTAATAATGCTTAAGTTTGGATTTGGCGTTGCCCTCATCTTTTGAACACTACGTAATCTCCTTGAGTGCTCCTGATTTATTTAGCTTTAAGTTTGGCCACTGTAAACAGTGTGACTCTGTGGCTAATTGCCGTGATACTTGAACAATGCTGAAAATGCATGATCTTGAGCGCCTTCATAGGAAGATCCCTTTGGAATTCTTCGGCAGACGTCCATTTGAATTCGCCTTCTTGCAAGCGATCGTTTACTTGAAGGGGAAAAAACCTTAATGGCAAGAGGGAAAAGAAGATTGCCACGTGATGATGTGAGCTTGCATAATGGAGACTCGAATTGGGTCTTTATTCCGCGTTTAACAATTGCCCACGCACGAGTGGCTTCGTACTATTAAGAAAGAAAAGGGAAGTGCCTGGTCTTCCAGAAGTTAGGGGAGTAGAGTGTGGGGCAGCTTACGTGGAGTTCCTAAGAGACGTGATCTCATGCTCCATAATCTTCCTCCATCTCTATTCATGAGTGCCTCCCTCCTTTTTGTTTAAAGCAAACTCAAGTTTTCATTGGATATTCTTTCGCATTAAACGCTGCAGCCGATGTTGAGATAGCTCGAAAATTTAAGGATTTACGGATTATGGTAAAGTCAGGGAATCAGTTCACCCAATAAGTATTACGAATAGTATGTAAATGGCGAACGGTCACAAGCATGTGGCAGTTGAATTTCATTGAAAAAATATTTGTGGCTTCACATTTTGAAATAATTTTTTAAGCTTCATCTCTAAACTCCTAAATAAATTAATTAAAACCTCCATATAAAAAATATAAACTTTTTTACCACCCACGAATATTTTCTATAGCCCATTCATGGGGCTATAGACCACATTCTTCTATAGCCCCTTGCCACATTATTTTTTTTTTTTGACCCTTCTATTTCAGTGACTGCTAGTCTTGCTTGAGGTTGACATATTCTGTTGCGCTGTGTTTAATTTTCTGATTAAATTAATAATTGCTAATTCACTGCTAAAAATATATTTCAGTCCACAATTTAATTAATTTTATTCATCATAATACATAATCATGCAAGCATACCTATAAATTGTCGGTTTCATGGTCAATTTCATAAAATTGCTTAGCCCAGCATGATGAAATTCCTTGTGCTTATTTCACGAGGGTAAACAAATATTCAATTGGGAAGGTGGAAATCTTTAATTTTACTTCTTTTGCTTACATCGATATTCTTTAATCCCAACAGCATTTACATATTTTCTACAAAATTTGATATTCAAATAAGGATCAACTTAATGCCTCATTACTCGCCGTAGTGATACCCGTATTCGTTTTGCAACGTCGCGTTAGATATTTGTTCACCTCCATTCTTCACCCTCTGTTTTCAGTGCACGAAATCTGCGCAATGAGTGGAAACATTTGTCATCGCTCTTCCTGTTACAGTATATTTTTTCGCGTGGAAATACTTTATCGTCAAATTATTTACTTGATTTTGTTCACATCCATTTTTATATTTTTTTTAAACATCAGTCAAAAAATTGTTTTGAAGACTGCACCTGGATTTCGGTGATCATAAAACATTTGGATCCCGCGATAGGAATCGTAAAAATTAGCCAGAAAATATACAAAATGTGTAGGTTTAATTCAGAAAATGAAACTCAAAATCAATTTTTCAATGGATTATGTTCTTCGCGGTAGGTTTAATCGAAAAAATACTGATTCTCTCCAAGACTCTCTCCAAAACCATTCAACGTAATAATCATGCAGTGATGACTTCCATGAGGTCAAAGTCTCTTTAACTGCAAATGGCAAACTTCCGAAATACACTATCACGAAATCACTATCTTTTTTTCTGTAAATTGCCTACCTGTGTACGAAAGTAGGTCGACAAGTAAATATTTTTGATGTTTATTTACTAAGAATTCAACCACCATGCTGAAATTTAATATTAATTCTTCAAATTTGGCACATTTTTTTTATTTCAACCCACTATGCGTTGTCGCGTGTATAAGTGCAGAGTGGATATTAAAAGCTGGATTAGGCGGAAGAATATTAGGTAAGCGGGGAAGAGGAAGGAAGATAATAGGATTTATTATTGGAATGGAAAAGATTAGGTGAGTGAAAAAGGGAAGTCCATTAGAGGATAGGAGACTTGAAGGGATGCTTCACAATTTCTCCATGTAAACCACCCTTAACTAATAGAAAACTGTTTTAAGACATAGCTTTATCAGCACGTAAAATATGCGGGTTTTGAAACGCGAGAATATCAGGCAGGGCAGAAGGGGTATACATAGACAAGAATATTTCAATAAATGGAAAGCGGCTGAGAGTAATTCGAGGCGATTGATAAAATCTGCCAAGCACCTTCACACCGCTGTACAACCCTGTAACATTTAAATTCTCAAATGGCCCATAGCCATCGTGCAGCTGCAGGACATTTCAGTTCCCATAAAACCACTTCGTCGATAAAATCGTACCCGCACGAAGAACAATTCTAGCCTAGAACTCCTTTTTATTCGCCGATCCGTGAGTTTCAACCTGTTGACCTCTCCGATGATTGGTTGCCTGTTGTCTCTGTTATCCGCTAGAGCACGCAGGCTCTTTATTTTTCATGCTTTAGGGCGCAAAAAGGATCATAGAGAATTCCAGCGATGTGCGTGTTTAGGTGGAGACGGGGAATGAGTAGAGCCCGAGGTGTATTATTCGCAGCTGAAAATGGGATGAAAACAGTTAGTATTTTTGCTCTTTCACTTCACTGTAGATTATTTTCCTGAGCGGATAGTTGATTTTATGATGGCTCTCACGGAAAGGTTGCTTGGGAATAAGTGCTCTGCACCTGTCAGTTCTGGATTTGATATTTGACCTTCCGATTCTGTGATGAAAGTATTATTTTATCGAGTAGTTGTTATTACGAGGTTGTTATTTTATCCTAGGCGGTCATGGAAACAGGTTTATTGAATAGTTGCTTGATATATTGTGAAAAATGAGTTTATTTTCTTAATTCGTACCCAAATAAAATATATTTTCTGATGGAAAAGATGCATGTTATGAAGAGGATTTGATATACCTATGCGTGGAGAGGATTAGAAAATCTTCAATCTATAAGTGTTTTTTGTTTCAAATGGATAGAATTAATTCCATGTTAAATCGAAACTTGAAGCTTGTACGTGGTGGAAGAGTTCCATATTATCAATAACAGACACTTTGTTATTACCACAATACACATTTTTTTATTCCGACCGGTTTCGGCTCTTGCACCATTATCGATTAGGTGCAGGAAATATATTTCTGTACTTAATAATAGTGTAACAGACTAGGAATTTAAGAAAATGTTGTAGAACTAACAAAGTGTCTGTTATTGGTAATATTTTCATGTTCTTTTGAAATATTTGGGCATTATTACTCATTGATTGGATGAAGGGAGGGAGAAATGATACGAAAAGGCTGTAGCAGTTTGAATAAGTTGCTGAAGGCATTACTAATTTACTGTTATGTATTTTTATTCTCAACATTGAAACAGCTATCTGATTTCTATTGATACATGCATCATTCTAGTGATCACTAATTTACATCTCGTGCAAATAATTGGCGTACTGTTATTTCTTCATTAAAGTTACTTCCCTGCAAAAACGATCACAAAAGCAAATGGATTCTTCCATTCCTTCAGGCTGAATGGATGGCTTGGCTGCTATAGTATTAAATTCACCATTAAGACGCTATAAATAGGTATCTCTCACGCTTTAGATAATCTGTGCATCCCTCTTCTTACCTTAATGTGTCACTTGGGAGCTTTTGTTGTAATTTTTGGTTCAGGATTCTCTAAAAATGGGTTTGCTACGCCGAAATTTAGGACTTGTTTACAGTGCTAGTTTCCCACCATGGTGTGCGCCAACGGCTCACCAGTCATTACATCACAGGGCTGGCGTAAAATACACGACTTCCGTATTTAGCTGCAGTGCTCCAGGGAGTAACGAATTTGCACTCAACCGGAAACGTTTTAGGCATTGAAAAGGGCTGTGGAGGTAATGAATGGAGTCGTAAGCGTGCAATCTGTCAGTTTTCCTCGCGACGGAATGATTTATCCAAACGAAGACTTCTACGAGGCAGTAATAGCGCATTCTGTCTCCTGCCTCAAAGTTTGTCGTCTTGGGTCTGGTCGTCTACAAAGTCATTCCGACTTCGCTCAAACTTTAATTAAGCTGTTAATGAGGATAAGTTGAGTGATTACTAAATAGAACCCGGAAGCCATATAGCTGCCCTGCGTGGTGTAGATGATGAAGTATTTATCCTGCTTTTACTTAATGTAATATCTCGATAGGTTTTCCTTATTGAATTTTCTATTAACGTTTTCAAATTGAATTTGTTTCTAGTTTTTTAGTCTTACCTTGTTGGTAATGAGAATACTTTAAAAGTTTATCTGAACTGAAATAAGTAATTATATTTTATTGAACTTTTACTCAGCCTAGAGGCCATTTTCCATTGTTGCACTTTTTTATGTTTTTCATCAAGCCATCGCACTAACTTTCCCTGTCTAATTTAAATACGTTACCATATAATTAATTAATTTTCTATTTTTATTTGGGATTAGGCAGGATGTTGCCTTAATGGGAAAAAATGCATCGATTTATAATCAAAGAGCCCTTGTTTCCTGTTTCCCGGGTGAGCGACTAAGCAAAAATCCTCATTGTGCTAAGTGGTGCAGATAAAGGAACCACCCTTACCACATATGTAATTCCCAAACCATAGCTAGTTCAAAGCGAGCTCTACCGTCAAGTATACAAACTAACCTTTGGGTTGAATCACTGATAATGTGTATTAGAATTAATTTCACTTCTAAAGCCAGTTTTTGTGCAACCCATTAGTAAATATCGGTTACGAAGCATAAATTGATGTTGAGGAATCATAAACACTCAATATAGCCCAGTAAATTCAGGAGTACTTCCCGTGGAAATGCATTAGGAATTGAGGAATATTTGAGGAATTTCTGGTTTTATATCAGCATGAATGTTTTGTTATAACAAAAATTATTGTAAGCAATACACCTTAGATTTTTTCTCTGCATTATCTTTTGCGAAAATTTCCTCTAAAATCCAAAGAAAATTATTTTATTGACGTTTTAGCTTGTAAAAAATATAAATTTGGCTTTTAAAATGGAGGCAAGGTTTTTAATGTACAAGTAAAGTTTTCTGTTTTAGTTTTTAAAGCTGAACAAGCTCTGTTCTCTGTTGAATTTTGACCCTATTTTGTATCTCCATTATACCTTGTTAGAGTAATTTCTAAGGAATTGGTAGCAATATACATAAAAAATAGTGTTAAAGATTTTAGCTTCTAGAAAAAACGAGATCTAGAGAATTTAATTTACACAAGTAAAATGTTAAAAAGGACAGTTTCCCGAGGATTCAAGAGAATATATACTAACAAAAGAATTCTTCCTCGGAAATTAAGTATCTTTCTGCTGTGGCAAGATATTTTAAAGTAATATCAGTCAGAGAAATTACCCGGCATTTTACTTCAGAATCCACGACGTCACCAACTGTTCTGTGTGGTAAGGTGGGTTGTATTACATGTTAATTTATGCATCAATTTGTCTCGTTTCTGATTCTTTCAATTGTTTAAATATGCTCGCACCACTTGCGTGTAAGGCTGAACGCCGGGCAATTGATATCCTTCCTCCGATATTTAGTAACAAGGGCGGTATGAGATGATTGGGGACCCATGTCCGAGGCTCATGATGAGGCCCTCCTCCTCCGGATAATTTTAGGAAATCGCATGCTCGGAAATGGATGGCTGGCTATTCTGGCTGTTAATACACATTGATAAAAGGTAGTATAATATAGCAATTTCGTAAGACAGAAAATACTATGAAAAATGAGAATTTCACAGCTGAGAAAATTCAATATTTTACTATGATTACATCACCTATTTAGTGAATTTGGCCCTTGAAACGGCACTGAAATCTAAAAAAAACCTCTAAAATAACCTTTTCGAATGACCCTTTCAAAAAATCATCAGGTTCTGTTTTATCTTCCGACAGTGGCGTAGCCAGTAATTTCGTCGTTTCGGGGGTTGGGGTCCAAAACCAGGGGGGAAAATTTTTGAAAGGAGGGTACTAAATAGAGGGTTTTAAACTAATTTGGGCACTTTTCATAATCGAAAAAACTTCACTTCTTAAAGAAAATTTTTGTAAATTCACAATTTTTCAATATTTTGTTTTCCTTTATGAAGGAAAATAATTGTGTTTTTATATTTCAGGGGGATCCAGACCCCTCGTACCCCGTATACCTCCCTGGCTACGCCACTGTTCTGACACTTTAACTCACTTATTTAAATATAATATTTTTTCACTGAGCATGTTGACAATAAAACAACTAATGAAAATGTATAGTTTTATAATTGAAAAAAACTTTGGTTCAAGTAATCTGAGTCTTTCATTACTACAACATTCACATACGCTTCACGATAGACTAGAGAAATGTGGGGGGTCCCTAAGCTCGGGGCCCTCGGCAATTGCCGACCATCCAACCCGGACAGACCGCCTCTGTTTAGCAATGAAAATTATCCCCTCGAAAATCAATTATCATTTATCTATTTACTGTAAGGCACTTTCAACGACCGGCTTTATTTTCCACCAAAAATGCTATGAAGCTGATGGTGTTTACGTGGTCATTCTTATTTGGAAAATAGTCGTGCACAAGACCACCTCCATTAGGTAATTATGTTATTCTTTCAAGCGGAAAGTGTGCGATGATAAGGTCCGACGGCATTTTGCTGTACAACCAACGCCAAGACTTTCGAGGCGTCCCGAGACAATCGTTCTGACTACCATTTTCCATCGAAGATCGTGTGAAAATGGTGGACCCGTAATAACTTTAAAGGTCGTCGAAAATAACGATAGGGAGGGTGTTTTTAATGGGCGTACGTGTACGTTTTATGACGGGGAAAGGGAACGTGAGTTGCAGTCAGATTGTTATTGGGGAATATCCCCGGTGAATATCTAGGGATACTGGGGGGAGAGAAAGGTATGTTGGCCAGCGATCAATAGAGGCATCTTATGATGCTTGCTCATAGTATCCGTTTTGCGAAAAGGAGGAAATTTGTCAGCAGAACCGAGGTTGATTGTAAGCGACCAGTTAAAAATTTGTATGATAGCTTATCAGGCAAAATAAGAATAAACGCACCGTATCAATGCTGAGACAGCAAAAGCATTTGAAATTTTCCACACAATCACGAGGGTTATCCGTGAAATAATACAAGAATTTTTTTCGCATTAAATAATTTATTTTCTGAAAGATTCCACTTTTTTCTTATATTTAGAAAACATTTTCGTTGAGAACAATTCATTTCTTCACACTGTGTGCCACCGTCATGGTGCCTCTCTCATTAACTTTCCCACCGCGGCATAGAGATAGCTCACACCCTTTGTTTCAGCTTCTCGTCTGATGAATATTCCAATGGTTCCAACTCCTGAGAAGTTGTATAAAATATACTTTTTAGGTGCATGAATCTTGTGAGTTTGCGATAAGTTAGGCAAGTCATACGTATAAATGTTGGTTTGATAGCCATTAAACACTTATCGAGATGCATTTTTCTGTATCTTATAACTCGTGTTTATAAAGAAACACGAGTTATAAGAAAACTTTTTCTATTTAGTAAGCTGAGCGTTCTCCATTGAAATTTGTAATCGGATAATTATTTATTCAGAGGAACTCATTGCTTTTGCTCCCATCCCTGTTTTTTTCAGAATCCGCATACCTATTCACAACATATCTGCGGCATTGAAATATTTAATGAGTATTACGCTTATTGTTCCGTAACTGTCCGAATCCCAATCGAGTCCTAAACCGTCCTATGCGCTAAGATGAAGTTGTTGTACTTGATATTTTTCATCATACCTCATCATCATCATAAGCCAACAATCCTAAGATTGGTTTGACGCAGCTTTTCATTCCGTTCTCTTGTATATTGGCCCTGCCATTGTGACGTATTTCTTCTCTTTGACAACATAATACCGATATGGAGAAAAATATGAGGTTGATTCATCTTTAGAGAATTATCTTCCTTTTCTCTAAATTCTGCAAATTGAGTTTTGCTAGTGATTGCTAACGTCGCCAGTATGACGGTGTTGAGATTTTCCCACCCAATACCCTTCCATCCTACCCTAGAGGAAGGGCAGAATGGAAGGTGGGAAGACTGCTGACAGTTTTGATACTGTTTTTCGTGATGAGCGGCTTTTGGGGCCGGTGTCATGATTAAAATGGTTCTCGACAAAAGAGGAAGAATTTCGGGGGAAGGAGTTTATTTGGAGTGGGAAGTTCCCAAATCCAATCGGCTACGTGCCTGCATTCCTTGATTCACCTACAATATCGGGCTCCTGTACAATTGTGAAGAAACTTCCTTATAATGATCCTCTTCATCATTTTAATTGATGATTGTGATTAAAATGTGCTATATTCCACTGCATTTTATAGTTTCAATATCCCTCGCTTACTTCTCGGGGTTAACGGACGTAAAATTGTCGGGCTCTCATCGCAGCGGCGCGCCGTCAACGCCGCGGCGTCACCTTTCCCTTTTTTCTACATCTGTTCTCCCCCCACTCCGGGTGCCGTGTACTTCACGTAAAAGTCTCTGACTTGGCCCCCGGGCCGTAGAGGTGTATCGCCACAGGCCCACCCTGGGTCCCCGTTTCCGATGCTTAACTATACCGTGTGAGCGTTGTAACGCTGGGCGAGAATAATTTTCCTCTTGCTGCTCTTCCGAATCAATTTAAATCCGGCAAGGTATCGATTGGGAGTGGCACTTATTTTTTTTTTAATTTGATAGCCCGGATGCGGGGCGATTTCTGTGGGAGACCCTTTGTTTCGGGCGCTTTTGAAGATACCATAAAACGAGGGTGGGAGTGATGTGAGACGTAGGCTCGGAGAAATCACCAATGGGAGGGGATCAAATTAGCGACTAAGAAGCGAGAGTGAATATTTAGCGGAGTTTTTTCAGCAGCAGTTTGGCCAGAGCGCTGAAGCTGTCATTAATACTAACATTTGCGGGATCTGACCCAAAACTGTAGTGCAAGCAAAATGATATTAGATATGAATCCGGGAATCCGATTATCCCTTGTGGAATTGAAGCCATCAGAATCCTAATTTGAGTTCTGATGGTGTTATAGCCCAGCTTAACAACTACATAATATTTTTCATTGTATTCGTGGTCGTTTTAGCAATCTTGAAATACCGGCAACTTTAAATTACGGTTATGTTATCGATTATAGCACACTCTCACCAACATCTCAAAAACAACAGATAGCATTAGCTTTTCGTTATAACATTTATCCGTATCTCTGTGATTACTATGCAGTAGAAGTATATAGTCGCAATGCTAAGGCTCATCATTTTCAGTGTGTTCTCAAGAAAAATCTGGAAAATCAATACTATTTGCTTTTGGGGTAACCAGAGTTAATATTTTAAATTCGCCAACGTTTCCTCTCCTATGCCGTAGACCTCATCAGGGCTAATCATTCAATCACATCTTAATCAATGCAAAATAGATTTGAGAATCGAGTCCATTTGGTTTCTTTCACGGCTTTGTGCATGCAAAATTGGTTTTTGGTTCCCTCGCTGTTTTATATTTTTTAACTTCACCTTTTATACCATTTATAAAGCTTACGACATGAGCAATATAATCATTTGGGAAACTATTTAGGAACATTAAAATCTTTGATTTATAGCGTTATATTTTCACTTCCATCATCACTTACACCTCTGCAGCTTATGGCAAAATAATGCACGTAAAAAGCTGCTGGCACACCCACGACAAACCCGTCCGTTCCCATTTGTTCGAAATAGTGTTTGACATACCTTTTGGGATTCAAGCTGCTCCGCTTCTCTTGCCATGCAAAAGAGTTTGGCCGTCCCGGTATGCGTTCACAGATGAGTAAATTTCACTCGACTCGAGTTGTGATATTAAAACCGTGGGAGTATTTGCATCTCCTTTTGGTGGGACCACTGGCACATTTCCACTGACTGTCTTGAAATTTTCCCGCAACGCCCTCTCTCTCTACCTCACGCGCGCAATGTACGTATGTTTGTACTTTTCTTTCGCGCACAATGATGGCAAGGCGCTTCCTCAAAATGGTCCGGTTGGCTACGCCGTAATTAGCGTCCGCACCGGGAGCAGCAGCCAAAGACTCTCTCTCCCAGTATCTCCGCTAGGGGCGTGCGGCGTCGGGCGAGTAGAATGTATATGCGCCGGTGGTGCGTTGAATGGGGCCGCCCACGCGCGATCTCATCAGACTGCACACACACACACACAGGACGACCACGCTCTTCGCGACGTGATGTTAGAGGGGGAGGGAGGAAAGAAGGGTCTGTATAACGTAGAAGCGCGCTTGCTGCCTAAGTGTATAGTGTGCGCTCGGGGTTGGACCTCTTTTGGGGGAGAGCTTAAGGCGCGATCAACCGTTTAACGGGGCTATCCCTTAAAGTGCTCAATGCCCACGCCGAGCTCCATGTTATGGAGATCGGTCGGTCTTTCACGGGTCTTTCCTGTGGGGACGACGAGGCAGGGATATAGACAGGGATGAAATCAATGCCCTTCGTCGCTCCACTTCCCAATGGAGAATGGAAAGAATTTATCTGTTAGAACTACATGCATTTTTGCGTGATAATTTTCAAAAGAGTTTCCTTTGATAATATGCGTACTTAAAAATGAAATTGATTGGAAATGATAGTTTTTACGTGAATCATGAGGAATTTCGAAGCGATCTTTAAATCTTGATGTAGTTTGGGAATAAAAATCTTTGTAGTGCTTCTCATAATTTTTATTTACGAGCCAGGTTTCAACTGCTAGACTATCAATGCAAACATATAGTATTCGAGTAGTATCTATTCTATACATATAAGGATATCTTGATCGCTAAACAATAATGCTCAATCCAATGGAACGTTACAGAGTTAATTAATTTCCAAGTTATCTAAAATTAAGGTTACAAAAAGTAAAAACGGAGACTTTTAGTTCCGGCACTGGTTAACGAAAGACATAATAGCCAATTAACACTATCAATTATGTTGCCTCAAAATTTCTAATTTATGCATAAGTAACAAAAACAAAAACTTTTCTGATAAATTGTAAATAATAATTAGTAATAAAAAGCACAGAGCAATATTTCAATTATAAAAAAGTTGAGGAAAGTTCGTTCTGGTACTGCTAAATTTTTCATGACGTAACTGACTGGGATATATCTATGCCTACGTACAGGAGCCAATGGAAAATTAGATTGGATATCTTATCAGTCTTATATGACTGATATTTATCTCATGAAGTATAATACGTGAAGAGTAAAAGAGATCCTACTGCACTCGTTAATTACAATTATCTCTGTGTAGCTGTTAATTCCAGAAATTTTTACGAAAGAAATTGAGTAGCTGGGGGGCCAAAATACCTAACTGATCTCGTGCAAAAGACAGTGATACTTCGGTCTAATAATTAGTGAAGCAGAAGCCAGAGATATAAACAAAAATGGATGCTAGTGTGGCTGATATGATAGTATTCCTTTCATCAAATCCGGAGTGTAAAAAAACAAGCAAGTTTAGTTTCATCGTCAAGAAGGAAAAAATAATAAAACATTTATTGCACCACCAGGAAATCAGAAAACCAACAAACAACAGCATGATCAAAAATCGCCGATGTACACAAAAGTAATTTTTGTGCCACTGAAGTTAAGCATACCTTCCACTCGGTCCGTATCAACCCTGCGCCCCGCCTCTCATCCACCCGGCATGCACGATGGCTTGGAACTAGTTGTAATCCCACAACTCGGTGGACGCAGGTGTCAAAAGAAATTCGCTCGTTCGAGAGAAAGGGGAAATGGTGTCCGTCTCAATGGTTTTCGGATGAGTTTGGGATCCGTGGCGTGTAGAGTGGAGCTCTCACATTTCCATTCGCTATTTGCAGCGCGATTGAACTCTATTCCGGATACGAAATCCCTGTATACCCGGAAATTGGAAGCTGTGTAGTAAGTCGGCGTGAAAAACACCCATTTCCAATCTGTTATTTTTTTACGCATGGCGTAAAACTCGAAACACGTATAAGAGTTGAAGAAAGCTTTTGAGGTTTTGATTGCTTTGATGCTAGGAGGAGAAATTGTAGCGCCTCGTTATTAGTTTTACTTCTCTCTCTCGTTCGGCGTCTGCCATCAGGCGTCCTCAGAAGTGCATATTATCCCCACAAATGTAATTTTAAATTCTTTGCGCTTGCAACTTCCATATTTTTCCACATTTTTCGAGTAAATTTACATTTCATACCTGAAAACTTCTCTACAGAGACCAAATTTCTTCTTCCTCCAACATATTGTTATCCATTTTTCATTTTTACTGCCGTCATATTTAAGATCTTCATGCCATACCAATTCTGATTTACAAATTTATTATTAATTTTTACGTTTAGTATCTATCTGAAATTGGTTTGTCAGCATTATTTAAGTTTGGCTCCAAGCTTCTATTCTCAGGTTCTACTTCCAGCGCCAGCTTTT
The DNA here is from genome assembly GCF_921293095.1 of Ischnura elegans. Taxonomy (NCBI): domain Eukaryota; kingdom Metazoa; phylum Arthropoda; class Insecta; order Odonata; family Coenagrionidae; genus Ischnura; species Ischnura elegans. The sequence goes on from NC_060250.1 coordinate 71,066,860, forward strand.
TAAGAATATACCTTTATGTTGGCGTTGCGTGCAAGTTTTCTGGAAGGATAGGTTTTTCATAAGTATATTACCGTCAAATGAGACGCTAAATCCGGAATTCCTGAGGAAAATTTCATTTGCAGTTATTTAGATCATGGGTTTCTCAAATATTCCTTTCATTCCACAAGTCACTTCATCATACTATTCTCCATTCTCGAAATATAGAATCCGCACAATTAATTTCCCCCAATAAAGCTTCTCCCAAATAACCAATGAAGCCTCGCTTAAGCTATTTTACTATTGCACGTGTGGCCCAAATAAATTTAAGTGTTGAGTTTTTAATTTTTTTACAGCAACTCCTACGTGATGACTTGTGTAAACATGCAATCAAACATGTCGTACTCGGCCACAGAACATTGAAAGAAAACTTGACACTGAAAGAGTTAACTGCTGAATGGAAGTTACGAGTATAAAGTTTTCAGGATTGAGTAGGTAACTATACAATTATCAATAAATTTATTTCCAGCATTTCCTTCCCTAAAACTGGTATGATAATTTGAAAAATGGGTTACAAAGATTGCTTTTATCATAAATTGGTGGCATGTGGTCTATCAGACCGGCGATTGCATTGCTCTAACAATGCTAGCGCGTAATGACATGCTGCAGGCCACTGTCTTAATTTGATTCCTATTTTACTCTCTGCTTTCGCTGAGTGAGCTAAAATTTTGATTTGCACTGATACGCATGTCATAGTACAACTGTGTGTGACTCTAATTCAGCTAGTGAATTTCAGCTCATAGGATGCTACTTCAAATCGCCAAGAAAAATAAGCATTGTGGCTAACGTTTTGGCTCCCACATTGCCTCTAAAACTCCGACTTCCGGAAATGTTTTCCGGTTCAGATAATTTTTTTATGGCCCGCAGAATTTATACGACATCAGGATTTGATTTCTTTGTAATTATACGGAAATTTATGTGAAGTATAGCGATAAATAAATGCTCAGAAGTAAATCGCCATTTACACAGCCCTTGTATTTTCCATGTCCTCGCAGGTGTAGATGAATGAATTATGCAGATGTAGATGGATGGACAATATCGCCACAGTGCAAGTGGGTGAAGTCGTATGATGATACCCTATCGTCCAAGTAAGTTGGATGCCCGGATATCCTGTGACAGGAGTGACAGCGGAATTATTGACATCGCAGGCCGCCTGCGACGGCTTGTTCTTTTGTACCCAGCGGGCAGCGAACATTGTTGGAGGACGTCGTCGTGCGTTACGCATACTATTTGCGAATGGCTGAGTTTCTGTTTATCTTCCATTCGATTTCGCAACCGGGGAAGCGCGGTAATGCCTGCAGGTCCCAGTACCTTCTCCCTTGTTCCCACCATCTGCAATATCCAATGTTATAGTATTACGTCCTCTTGGCAGTCGAGTTTGAAGCAGGGATGGCAATCGCAACTAAAAGAAAGTCAAAACCAGTAAAATTTCAATAGTTTCGTTCCCGGGAGGGAAATGTCGAAACGAAGCGAAAAACTCAGGGTCGAAACGAAATCGAAGTCAAAACTACTTCGGGTCGAAACTAAACGGAAACTCTGGGACGGAACGAAACACAGATAATGTTTTGCATCGGAGTGACCACGTTCTTCAGCTACAAATTGTTTAGTTTCGACCCACACACCGAGTTCGAAGTATGGTTGAATGAAGTAGAGGTTCGGCCTACCGCCATTAGATGCGTGGGGGTCTCATATTTGGACCACAAACAGGAGAGCGGTCAACGCAATCTCACCATTCGATTTTTAAGCTCAATGTTTTAACCTCTCCACACGTATGTCAAACTTATAAATGGGTCGAAACTATTCCCTCTTTTCTCCCTCCACTCAACTTCTGGGATCGAAACCTAAGCATGAGCAACGGAGTCTCGATTAATTTAGTTTCGTTCCTGGGAGTAAAGTCTTGCCCCAAGTCGAACCTAAACGCCTTGGTGATTTTAATGTCGTGAGGGAATTAAACTGAACCCATACCTCGTATTTCCGTTTCGCCTCGGGTCGAAATGAAACATTTTCGTGTCCTTTCACTTGCCATCCCTGGTTTTAAATGGTAATGCTGGATAAGTTTTTAACTATTTCAGTATGTCCATTCAAATAATATGAAACATAAATATTCCTCCTATTTAAGTATTGGAATGTAATTAATGGCTATTAAGACTGTGAACATTTTTTTTTCGTCTTTACTCAAGCCGACTTTTATAGAAAGTTAATTGAATCCCAAAAAAAGTTGTTAAAAGAATTTAATATCTCTTTTAATTCAAGACCTTCGAGGAAATACCAAAGTGTTGTCAGTCACCATTTCCCTGCATTATTGCGTAACGTAACGAATGTCATTTTTATCTTTTGCATTGATTTTTATTTCTCCATCAGTTTAAATTCTAATAGTTGGTGTAGTGAAGTATGAATTTTACGATCTAATACCAGAAGTTTCTGATCTAATGCCAGCTGTAAGTGTGAGTTGCAGAGAAATATCGAGTATAAATGTGCATCCTCTGGCGAAGGAATACGTATAATGGGTAGCCGGACTCCGACGATATCACAGGGTATTTCTCAGAAGTAGCTGCATGCATTCATTCAGCAATGGAGACGTTTTGATGGCGCACCTCGTGCTAGTATTCCCCCGATGGAAGGTCCCCGAATAGAAGTTCCCGTTCTTCGTTTCTGTGATACTTCCAGGTCAGTGATTCCGAATATGATGAATGTGGCGTTTCGAAATGAAGAATGCAGATTGCGCCGCTTGCAGAACGAAGAGAATAGATGGAAGGCGACGTGAGGAAAAAAATGAAAGGCGAAAGTAAATGGAGTGAAGCGATGGGCAAATTTGATACGACACGGGCATTGCGAACGAATCGGAAATTTAAGGCAGGCATTGTCATTTGCGTGGCCTTGCGGACTTTTTGAGAGGAGTTGAAGGTTTAATGCTGTCGTGGTGCGAAAATGCGATGGCTGTGAGGGTGACTGATAGCTCCGAAGGAATGCCAAGTTGCCCGACAAGGGTGACTAGGACTATATATTTTTTTTACATTATCCCTGAGACTACAATTTTGGCTTTCAAACCACAGTGTTGTGGGATTTAGTTTCTTATTGTAAATGCTTTTCCAGTGGAATTTTAATGTGTTCCTAAGCACCAAATGGAGGTTTGGTGATAGAGTGGTGTGAAAATGCGAAGGTTGGCAGGGTGACTGATAGCTGCAAGAGATTGCCAAGTTACCCGGCTAGGGCAAGTTGGACTAGATATATTAAAATTATTTCTGTGACCAAAACGCTGGATTTCACATCAAGTAATAGCGGGATTAAGTCTATATAAATATAAATAGAGTTTACGTGAAATGTTATTCTAATCCTCAGCACCAAATAGAGGTGCAGCTCTCTGGTTAACGTGAAATATAAAGTCTTGATTGATAAAATTCGGTGTTTCTTTTCAAGTTCTGAGGAACTTTAATCAGATTCTGTTTTTTTTTCTCTGAATTAAATGAAGATCTTCCATAGTATTTTCTTTACTGTCATAAACTACATACTTGCAAAATATTTCGGGAAAATCGGTGGTGATGGATTAATCGGTATTCAACAAATTTCCATTGCAGGTGATTTCTACTAACTTCCCCCAAAGAGAATGTTTAAAAAAAGAAGTTCGTAAGAACGTGTACAAAAATGCGGATTTTCAAATACAATGCCATTGATTTTTGCCTCTTAACATTCTTCTATGGTAACATTCTGCCATACATAATTCTTTAAAACAATTTGTGTGCCCTCCTCTTGGGAATGAAACTTAAAAACTGGATTGATGTGCATGTGCTGGTGCATCATTTGCTACAATGGTATGTTTACCCTAGCATTAAAGTATAGGTTTGTAGAATTATGTTGTTCACAATTTTTCTTCAAATGAAACTACATACTTCTGGAAACTCACCATCATGTTTATAGTATTGTCATTTCAATTTTATTGGGTTGATCTAATTTACTTGGATGCCGACTTAAATGAGATGGCTTCTAAATATTGTTCTCAATCGTAAATGAAAATAAGGCTGTGTTATATCCCACCAATTTCTTTCCACCGCGCCGCGCCCGCACCGTGGCGTCATCTTCAGATAAAAACGACGTCTAAACCAGTTTTACCTGTAAATAATTTGGTGGAATATAACAAAGCTTTTCTGATCAATTACGACGCAATGAACTTCCATAAGGTTGAGTCTAAGACGATAGAGACATTTCTCTCAATATTTACTTGTTTTTCGTGCGAAAGATCCACAGAGAAAAAATCATTCGCCTTGACCGGGATTCGAACCCGGATTTCCGGTCGAGTGCTTTAGCCAGTGAAGCTACCGAGGCGTCATTCTTCCCTGTGGATATTTGGATTTTGAATATTTGATTTTGTGGAAAAGAATGACGCCTCGGTAGCTTAACTAGCTAAAGCACTCGAACGGAAATCGGGGAATCCGGGTTCGAATCCCGGTCAAGGCGAATGATTTTTTCTCTGTGGATCTTTCGCACGATTGTGCATTGCGGGTGACTCACGTATAAGTTATCACCGTAGCTAGTCCCGGTATACTTTAAAAACTTTACTTGTTTTGCAATATTTTGCTGAAAACAAATTTCGGGTCGCAGCAAGCTGTTCCAGCCGATCTTGCGACGGAGTGCTCAGCCGGCTGGAGGAGGAGAAAGTAAAGTGGTTGACAAGAGCGAGGTGAAGAGCGGTTTTTTGGGAAGAAAAGGGTTTTCGAGGCGCGCGGAATTAAGATTGGGGTAGGAGCGGACGGATGAATGAGAGTGAAAGGGGAAATAATCAGAGGGATGAAAGGCGACCGTCGGAGAAAGTTGAAGCGCCCGGGAACGCGACGACGCGACGTGGTTGTGCGATAGAAATGAGGAATGGGTCGATTGCATTGAGCGAGAATGCAATGCAAGATCCCAGAAATATTGATAGTCGTAGAAAATTGCACCTTTATTTTACTTTGAAAACTAACGAATAAATTGCACACGCAATTGTACTAGATAAGTACTCACGAAGAAAAATTGGGAACGGCGACGCGTTAGGCCGAGCATTACTGCCCACTATTGCGCGACTCCTGCTTCTTTTTTTCACGTTGTCAAGGAGAGATGTTGTCCTCCTATATGAGGTACTTTCAAGTTCTAAACCTCCGATTTTTTTTGTAATTGGCCACTCATCCGAACGCTATGAAACAGGTGTTAATGCTCGATTTAATCTCCTTGCAGACGTACACATTTTTCACAATGTCGACGCCATGATTCCATGGCCGCGGCGAAGGATTCTTTAAGATTCTATTTTTTTTACCGCCTTGATAGTTTTAGTTTGTTGTCACTCGATGCTCTGCCTTCAATAAACTATTGCACCCATGGACGCATTTTGGACACATCCATAACTCCATCACCACATGTCTCATTCACCACCTTCAACTTTCGATGTATTTCAAAAGGTCTCACACCATGAAAATTCAGAAAACGAAAGAGTTCTACCTATCCTACAGTTCTGCCATCTCCGTCACGTATTGACAAAGAGTGCGCGCTCATTTAAAGACAATACACTTGTTTCTATTTGTTTCCGGTCAGGAGGAAAAAATAATCGGAGGCTTGAGAGCTTTAATGCACCTCGAATGTGACCATTGGCGGATTTAGAAGGGGGCACGTGCCTCCCACACACTTAAAAAAAATAGACATAATTTTTATGCTGTTATCATTACGTCCGATTTGCTTTATGTATTACGGAGCCTCAATCATTTAATTTCATATTAATGACTTTCATGTTGAAATAAAGAGAATATTCCGTTCCTTAATTATTGTACCTTGTTTTTAATTTCAAGTATGAGAAGATAATTTGCCTGTCAGACTCTTGTGCCCCCCATGAAAAAATCCTGGATACGCCGCTGTATGTGCACAAAAATTGTTTTATCACATTGTGTGGGAGAATTATTGCATCATAAGTCGATACGTACGACGTGGGGATCGAGTGGGTGTGGTGACTGAAGCTAAAGCTTCCCACTATTTCATGCCAAGTTACGTCAAGGTAAGTTTTTGGGGACGGGTCAGGATTAGTCACGAAAACAGACTGGTTGAATGGGAGTGATACGCCCTCTTAATGCGAGAGGGGAGGAGAGTCTTAAGAGTACACATGCCTCCTCCTTCTTTTTTGCTCATGCTATCATCCTGAAAGATTCGGGGTATTTGTTAATCAGACCGATTTCAATGTTTGCCTGAATAAGTTCAACCGATTCAAGCGTGATGTAATTGAAGTTCGATATATTGAAATAAAAGGCAGTTGCAATTTTCTACAGTTAATTAACGCATACAATGAGTTTCGGATCACACTGTACCAGATGATGGTTCTGTGAGCCGAAATGAGTCTCGAGGTTGGTAATTTTTCCTTTCAATAACTTTTTCATATGTATTTTTCTTAATAGCAGACATGCAGCTAAATTTTGAACAAGGTTTTACTCTAGGAGAGGGAGATAAGCATCCTCTTTAGGAGAATAGAAATTATCGTAGGCGAGGGAATTGCGATGAATCGCCACTGAAGCTAACGTTTCTCGGCTCTTGCGGTGGACCGCCCAACACACCACCATTATCATCTCCGTTTTCTCACTTTAAGCGTGAGATCCCTTTCGTCCCATGTATAATACGAGGTCTTCTTCTCTCTGCTTCCTTTCCCCTTTTCATTTGGTTCCACACTAACATTGCATTATAGGGATCTCACTTCCATTTGTGTATTTTTCATCATTCATTGTTACTGCATGCCGCGAATGGAACAACATTGACCTACCACTACGTAAATCATCATCACTCGCCTCCTTCAAAAAGGCACTACACGTAAAACTTCTTCGAGAACAACAACGAGACATGTAACATCACGGGAACAGTACGAAAGATTCATCAATTTTCCTTTTCTTTACAGGTACTGGGTGACATTTTCCATGTAATTCATTGTATTAGTATACTCAGGTTTACATTAGCTCTCTCAGTAGGTTTTCGCAGGTTTTTCACGCCCCCCTTCTTGTGTGGGGGTTTTCCTGCAGTGGGTTTTTTCCAATAAGGACGACAGTCAATATCCTTAGGTTTTTCCCACGTTCACTAACATCTTTTTACACTTGGTCAATAGTAACTTTGTTAACTTATAATGCTAATTTTTGATTGAAAATGGAACTTCTACTTATTTTTATGTAATTTCTCTGCATGTAATTTCACGAGCAACTTGACAATGTATTTAACTGCATATACTTAATGTTTGACGAGGGGTTAGATGGAAGATGGGACTTTCTAGTCCCAATCTCGCCCAATAAAGACGTATTATTATTATTATTTTTTTTTCCTGCTCTCTCTCCTTCTATTCCCGATATTTTTATTTGTATTTTAATAACTCATTTGTATTTTGTGTCCAGTGAACGTTCCGTTGAGGGCGTTAAAGCGACTGCTATAAATAATTCTGCTCAACTCTTTTAAAACCCAACTCCGTATTTTTCGAGGTATTTTTTTATTCGCGCCATCATTCATGGAGGAATGAGAGTGAAAGGGGAAATAATCAAAGGTATGTAAGGCGCTGTAATTTTAATCATGCCTTTGAGATGCTGTGAGGATACGATCTGCTAGATGAATTAATGTATCATTTGGATTACCTCAAATATAATGTGATGAAAAATTGTGATAATTGATGATAAGCCAAAAAAGTTTAATAAAATATGCTTATTGTATGTAAATCAGGCTTCAATATATTTAAATCAAGAAAATACTCTTTATACAACGTTGGTTATTATAATGGCCCGACGTTTAACTCTATGACCTTTGACCCCCAGTATGACCTTTGGGGGTAAGAAAATCAGCAATACTGATCCATGAACTGCAAAACTGACTTGTGCAGCCTTTAAAACCTATTGTTCTACACGTTGGTTGTCATGATGGCCCGACGTTTACCTATATGACCTTTGACCTCCTTATTAGCCTTGGAGGTCAGTTACTGGATAATATGGTATTTGGACAATACCAATGGCGTAGGCACCCTTTAAAACCTATGGATCGACACCTTTGCTGGTATGCTATTCTTTTTGCCACCCCTATGACCCTGACTGTGATCTTACTGGGTCAACGGTTGAATTTTCGTAAATAAAAGTGTTATTTTTGATTTTCTCACGTGCGCTAACCTTAGAATTGACATCTTGGTCAATGAAATCCTGGCATTTTTCTATCTCGATTTTTTAATATTGAAACTCCATAAGGCAAATTCAAAATGTTGGTTTGGACCCACATTGTGAGGTCAAAACATCAACATTGTAACACTTTGCTTACACTCAAGAAAACTTGGGACTTTTTGCCATAAGTATGCCAACTTTGATGAATATTGCTCGAGGCAAAGGTACGTAAATTAGGGGTCCAAAATGACACGACCTGTGGGGCAGTCTGTATAACGCCTGAATCGGTTGAACTTATTCAAAATACTCTTTGCCCGCTGGTCATAATTTAAATTGATAGAAGCTCTACTATTCACGACTAAATGAATTTTTCGTACCCATTAGTTATAATTCTCATCAAGTAAGAGGTATTTATAATTTAAAGAGATTCCTTGGTTAGTAAAGTATACATTTTAATTGGAATTCATTATGAATGCCTAAGGTTTCAGGTATGCAAATAAAAGGCAAGTCATTTTTAACTGAGAATAATTGGGGCTTGAAATTCAACGTTCAAATCTTCATTACGCTGTATTTTGCCTTTCTGGAAGTATTTTTTCATAATGCTCGGTAGTGTGAATTCATCGTATTTTGCGTTTTTTTTAATACCTGGAGGCATACGGAGCGGAGCTTGTGTTGTTATGCTATTTTCCAGACCTTTTATATTTTTAAGCAGCAAAATTTATCGCTGTAAATTTTTTCTAAAACGAAATCCTAGGAAGATTATACTGATGACTGTAAAATCCAGCATTTTAATGATCTACGGATTTTTTTCTTACATTCCGTGGTGTTTATGAATCTCTCATTTCCTCTTGTAGGAGCTTTTTATACATATTTATTGTCCCTCGGAATTAACCTGGTGGTCATTTATTTTCTTGAACATTGGAGTTTTCTTAAGTTTTTTATCCTTTTTTCTTACTTTCATTTACAGCCTCAAGCTCTGTAACTGCGTAAATAATTGCCGAGGATGCTTTAATCCCGTAAGGTCAGCGATATAGTTAACGGTGCGAGGACGTTTTTTTTTTGTTTCCACACAAAAATGAATCATCCACTCGGTTATGTTCATTACCAGCTGTATTTTAAAAATAAAAAAAAACTCCTCAGACATGAAAACATTTGAATTTACCAGAGAACTTAAAAATTTTATGGTTGAGCTGGCACAACTATTCAATGTTATGTTGCTTATTTTGTAGTGTTTTGCAATTTTTATCTTCTACTTCGCCCATTTTAGCGTCCGAATTAGTGGAAAATAAACTGAGTTTATGTATTTTTCTGTAACGTGAAATTTTAAGCTTTAAGTCTTCTGATTACATGCAGCTTAGTTAAAAGTATTTCTTCTAAATAAAGCAAATAAATAGCATCAAGACCTAATAATTTAAATAATGATATTTTGAATGCCTGTAAAATTATTTCTTGCTCAATAACTCAGTTTAAAAATACCTTTTTATCATTTTAAAAAGTACCAGCACTCAGTTTAAAAAATACCAATTATTTTCAAAAGCGATGAGAGTTAGAGCCTGTATTTTTTTAGCTCTGATCACTGTTTATACTTAGACGATACTGAGTGAAGTTGTTTTTCAGATTTTTACATCATAGCCGTAGCTCGAATTGCTTACATTACCAGAGATAAATCATCACATACAAATCCGAACATGCTCTGTTAATTATTATAATTTTAGACTTCCTTATCTCCAAATCTTGTGCACAGTCTTTGCATCATATCCCGTGAGGACTTTCCCAGCGCATACGTTGATATAGAGTTGAGGGCTTCATTCATCGATTTTGTTCATCGCCTAATGGACTGTGAGAACTTTTCACTCATTTTGTATTGACGAGGAAAGATAAAACACTGGACATTCATTTTGGATCTTGCCGTTGACACAGTGAGCATTGGCAAGAGCAACACGGGGAACGGTCCCGCGTTTGCCAAAATATATCCATTTATTTGTTTTGGCTAGCATTCGCTGCTCTTAAGCTGTGTCAACACCACGCCAAAAAAATTTTATAAGAACAAATTTATTTATTATTTTCGAAGTTACGCCTGCTTCTGTGACATGTATTCTTCTATGAACGGTGTTGTGGAGAAAAGAATAATAACTTGCTGTTACCAGAGAGTCTCATGATTATTAATACAATATACATTAACAACAAAAAGACCAAGATTATGCGGTTTTGTAAAGCATCGCGAGCTAGCAATGCGAGACTAAATATAAAAGTGGGTGGGCATAACTTAGACCAACTAGAGAAATTCCTCTATTTAGGCAGCACATTAGAGGAAAACTGTTAAAGCAGTAAGGACATCAGGAAGATAGTTGCGTTAGAAATTGGGGCATGTGTATGAAGGAGCTTAAGAGAGGATCGTTGTGGAAGAGTTTAAAGAAAAGTCTAATCTGTAATGTAGTGTAGAGAGGGATGGAAAGGTAAAGTGGACGGTAAGGAGGAGGAACGACGAAGTGATAGATATGGAGGGTGCGGAGAGGCAGTTTGTAGATGAGATACGGAGGAGACTGATGGTATGGATGGAGCGAGTACTTAGCGGGGAGGTGATGTTGGAAACAGTGTAACTCGAGAGAAGACGGGTGAAGAAGTTGAGCGTTTCCATACTTATCCTGATATGCCATTTATCTCTTTGTCATTATCATGTGATATATCTATTACTGTATAGTTTCATCTAAGATGCTATTATTTTTGATTCGGCTTTAAACTAACTTGGCCAAATTCCACAATGAAGGTTTGGATGGCGATTAATCAATATCGGATACTAATTTTTAGATGTGACTTGCTTGTGAGGTGTAATTCTATTATGTTTCGACCCATATGTTATGCATTAAACGTGATGCTATTTTCTCCGGTTCATTCACTTTTAAGTTATGGCTATCTTCATCATTTCCTTGAGTGTTTTTTTTACTATAAGAGTTCTTTTTCTAATGCAAGTAATTTTTTTTAATTCATGACGCACTTTCCATGGTATTTTTCACCATGGCCATATAATTATAATTGGTATTATTTTTTGGCGATTCATTTACCCAGAAAACCGAAAAAATTAAGCTTTTGCGGTTCATTTATGGTGCATCGAGGCTTTGTTGTTATCATTACTGGATTTAAAAAATTCCAAGAAAATCTGAATAAAAAGTTAATTTTCCTGTTCAAGCATTGCCATTAGTACCGATCATTTTTTGATACATAAAACTTCTCTGCTGACTTTTATTTCCTAATCATTAAGTTCATTCGATGCGTTTCTATTCAATATTCTATGCGGTACATTTACAACTGAGATGACGATGAGAATGAAAAAATGAATCAAGTGTTTTTCTTTAATATTTACTTTTAAACAATGCACGAATTGTTCCTTCGGGTACTAGATGGAGCGTTTTGTGGTAGCATTCCAAAAATAAATGTTTTCGTGGAACATTTTGAATTCTTTACTTCTCCTTTGGTGACCCGACGAGCCGTGCCGACTGACAAAGTGGGTGCTAGAAAACAAGATTTAAGGGCTGTGAAACGGTTCGGAAGACTTCTAGACTGGGGCGATATGGTATAAGATATTAAAATAGTGAAAACTACTTTGATATTAGAGACAAGTCTGTTGAGTCTCCTTTTTAAATTCTAAATTTAATACTCTAAAAATAAGTCATGTTTGGATTAACACCAATGGTCAAAATTCTTATCATTTTTCTCCTGTTGATATATCTGCACTTCACATTAGCCTTTTATCACAGCTTGTGTAGTATATCGTAGAAATTTAAGTTATTTTGTGCTTTTAATGGTGCTTCCAAAATGGGTGAGAGGTAACACACTTTTGTTTAGGTGCTATTATGCCATAAGGAAGCTGTTGTCATGAATAAATTACCAACGATGTGCATGGAATCTGCATCTACATACTACCCCGCAAGCCGGCTAAAAGGAAATGTGGTAGGAGTTGTTAGGACACCAGCCGTCTACTTATAAAAAGAAATTGCTCAAAAAAGATTACGACTAGCATTTATTAAAGGCCTTTATGGTTCGGGGGAAAAACGAATTCCCATATCTATCCGTTCGGCAAAATATCTCTCTTTATTTATCGCTTCTGTCGGACTTGGACATATGGTGGGACTCTAAGATGATGTTCTCCGTGTCCCCCTAAATATATCTATTCTCAATTGTTCAAGCAATCTACGCCTTACGCGCAGCCTCTGAGTCTCTAGCGGCTCCCAGCCTAATGCGCTTAACAATGTGCGCTTTGTACTCTTTACATTACCATTATGAAACCTAATTTGAAAAATGCAGGATTGTAGTTTTTGGCCACTTGGGTAACGTTTAAATCTTCTTAAAATCGTTACCAGCTAATAAAGAGGGAAATATTATCAATCATTGCTGGATTAAAAAAATGAAATCAAATCGAACGTATGCGTAGTAATGGAATGGTAGTGGTGAAATGGAATGGAGGACAAGTATAAACTTTGGTAGGACTTGATCCATGTCTCCAATTATCTAAAATAATATCGATTTCTGCGGTCATTGATGACATAACGGAGATAGTGAACTTAATACTGATACCCTCTCCCCGAGCAAAGCCAATATGGCGCTTTCGGCCATTTAAACACATGGGACATAATGCAAAATCGAAATACTGCCATTACCGTCGCTCTTAAAATTATCATGTAAATGTTATTAACATACCTAACTAACCTTCATCACCCAGCTGATTTTATCCATTACTGGCTTCATTACCAACCTCTCCCTACGAAATAGGTCCGAAATTAAAGGAAAGGATTTGGTGAGAGCAGAGAGTAAAGGGGATATAGCCCGTTGAAGAAGTGAAGAGCCGTAGTTGTTCCCTTACCGAACGTTAGAAGCGAGCACTCACCGCCAGCATGGTGAAAATAAACGGTCAGCTGCAGCGTATTTAGCGAGGAAAACGAAATTCAAATGAATAGAGGCGAGAGGCCTTCCAGTGAAATGCGTTTTTTGACGGCTGGACTTCTGGGTGTCGCAGGAAAACCAAGTAATTATCCTCAAAAAGGATTATTATAATATGGAATAAAGCATTCAGAAATATTGTAAACAAACTCTGAGAAGATATGTCTAGCACATCTGGCGATTTTAATACGGAGGCAGCATATCGAGTTTCTGTGATGGAATGTTAGAACAATTGTAAGGGTTGGTAGAACTTGATCAATGTCTCCATCGCTCTAAAAGGTTTTCAATTGCTTTGACCATCGATGGCATGACGGTGACATTGAACTCAATACAATAGATTGATGATTCTCTCTCTATTGGGTAGAGCCAAGAAATCGCGCCTATGTGAATTTAAATGCACGGGAAATAGCACAAAATTGAAATAACTTTCCAAGTTCATATAATTTGAATTGAAGAAGTATTTATATTGTTAAAGGACTGTGTTCTTCGCAATAGTTTCATTCTCAAAGAGCTATATCATGTCATTAAAATTTCCGCATGGTTCCATTTGAAGTACATGATGGTCATGTCGAGAGATTCTTCAGCGCAGCAAAAACTGATCGGGTGCGCAGCGTATAACGATCAGCATTCCATTTTTTTAGTTCAGTGATTAGTTGCTACCTCGAAGGCACACATCTACTTTTATATTTTATTTTGGCAATGGTTGTCCTTTGTTGATGGTCATTAGAGATCGATCATAAATGCAGAAAATTGACGGCAAACAATAATATGCTGCTATCGATGGTGGGAGTTAGTGGGAGGCGACTATAATCCGCAACAAACTGACAGACATTCGCGATCAACGCTCTACACTCTATTTTTTCAATTTTCTATATTTCCTTATAAATAAATCTTTCGTCAACATTGGGGCGATAAATTAAATTAGTCTTGCAACCTTGATTGTTAAAATTGCTTGATAAAAAAATGTGCTTAGCTGGACTACTGGGCATGGTAAATAGCGTCAAATTGAAATAATTTTCAAAGGTCAAATGATTTGGATTGAGGAATTATTTGTAGCAACCATTTAACCGCCATTCCAGCGGTTACTCTTATCAATGTGAGTAGAAATACGGAGTGAAATATGTTCACATGGGGCAATAGTATTGTTTCGTCCGGTAGGAGATCTGAAAGATGTAATTGTTTCTGCGTGGTATAGTGGTACAATTTGAGCGCTCCTGCCGAGGGTTGCCGGAGCTCCGAAAGAAAGCGAAAAAGAGGAAGGAAAAGGCACGGGAAGCCGTGGTTTGAAGCGAGAAGGAAACGCAAAGGACTTGCAAGAGAAAGGCGGAGAGTTGGAAAGGCTGAATCTTGGGGAAAGGTTTCACCCCGTGGGACTTCCAAGGTACATATATAAAAAATCCGAGATATCGCCATTATACATGCTGAAGGCTGCGGGTTCCATGCCGAGACAGACGGGTGAAAGGGTGACACGGTATGGAAGTTTGAGTTCGTAAATTATATATTGTTCTGGGAATAAGTTCTTCGAGATCAAAAAGTGAGTAAAACCTCAATGAAATCGAATTATTTTAGTTTAACGGTATTTGGATTTAATATGGTTGTCACGAAAGGTATCGAAATAATGCAATCAGGGCAAAAATTGTAATAGTAGGACAAATAGTATTTCGATACCTCCACTGAAAAAACGCTCAGCAATTGCCCACCGAATCAAATCCGCTCATCTAGTACTACTAGGGCTACTGTATGAGCGGATTTGATTTGGTGGGCGAACGTTGAGCGTTTGTGCAGCGGAGGTATCGATTTATCAACATTTTCCATCAACATTTCAAATAAAAATGGTTCATTCAATTTTTTATTATGCAGGCATACAATAGATAATATCCATGTATAAGTTATGAAGAGAAAACGAGAAGACAATTCAAAATCACATGCAGTTCTCTTGACACACGGGGTTAAAGAATTTCAATGCTAAGCGGATCGGATTGATTTACTTGATTTTATTTATTTATATGATACAGTTACTTATAACCTAAAAAATATGTTTTTTGTATCACTAATATTGATTACTTTGTTCAAATGATATTTGTTCCTGAGCAGAATACGACGTTTTATTTCTTTTCTTTGCTCTTACAGGCTTTCTTAGAGCATTTATAAATAGTCATTATTCATTATAAGTTATAAAATAAAAGTGTCCCTACTTGTCCCCCGACGATTGTCTTCATCAGGCCATAATTTTCTTGAATTGGCGCATAAAGTGTTTCCGTCTAATCAAGATTTTCGCGAGGCTCCTCTTCTCTCCTAGTCTTCATCATTGCTTGCTCGGTCGATCCATCTGATTCTCATCATTCTTCTGTAGCACCAAAATTCGAATTCCCAAACCCTTGATTTATCCACTGCTGCCATTGTCCATGCCTCACTTCGGTAGAGAAACATACTCCAAATATTTTCATCTGATAAAGGTTTCCTTATTTCTTAACTTACTAAAGTGTGTGTAAATCTAAGAATGGTGCTGAGGAATGAAAAAAACATTTTCGTCAGCACTCATGATGCTGACATTCATGCGCAGAGGCGAAACCATTTCGGCCCTATTACTGCTCCGTGGCGGGAACCAAGTACGTAGAGCGGCCAGAGCATGCCTCTTGCTCCGCTGCTTTTTCTTCCTCCCTTCCCTCTCCCGCTTCCTTTCCGTCACCCGTCGCGGCCGGGCAGGATGTCGGCGTGAGCAGAGACGTAGAAAAGGTTCTCGCCCGACCCCGACGAAAACGGTGGCGGATTCCATTAATGAGGGAAGAGGTCGCGTGGAATGGGAAGCTGCGTGGATAGGGGTAGGGATTTGGACGGAGATTAGGAGAGCGTTTACCTCCCGTTCCGCAATCCACTCCTAAGCAAATTCGAATGGACTCAAACTCATGGTCTTCAAACTGTTGATTTTTAGCAAAATAAATATTGGAAAAATGTTGGAGTTCCGCGAGAACTGGGGTTCGTGATGGGTATGTTGGATTTATTCCCTCGGAGAAAATATTTGAAAGCTCTCCAGAGTACTTCACGGCGTTAACCTCAAACCAGGTTAAGTCTATTAACTTTTATATAATTTTTCGCGATTGTGCTTATTAGAACTATAGAATTTCGAGCAAAAATTATCACAACTTTAGCCTCGTTCCCAAAAACCACTATAATGTTCGCGAGTTTAAAATCTCAGATTTATCCTTTGAAGGTATGCACCTACATATACATACTATCCCGCCAGCCGTCGCAATACTATTGTGGCGGAAGGAATTGGGAAACAAGCTTTTTTCAATATTTATGCAGAATTAGAATTAGTACGTGCGCTTTTAGGGTGGTTTGATAACTGCTTAAAATTTATATGAGTCCTTGATTGTCAGGGGGGAAAACGAATTCCTGTAACTGCCGTTCCGCAAATCATCTCTTTTGTTTTATCGTTTCTGTCGGTCCTGAAAATAGACCGCGATTCCAGAATATTTACCGAGTCAGTCGAGTTTCCAATAGATATGTATTCCTAACAACTCCACTAGTTCAACATTAGTTCGTAGGCTCCGATTTATTGACTAATCGCGCCACTTTCCTTTCATTTACAGTTTTATAATTTACATACGATTTTACAACTGTATATAGAATTTTACCGCTAAATCGTATGTTTTTGTAAAATCTTATGAAACTTTTTTCACGTACCTACCAGATTCTTTTGATGAGTACTGATTTGTTTTCTAGCATCAGCTAATTTCATTAACCTTTACGTAAACTTAGTGTCACGCACCAATTAAAACACGGAAGACATGCCAAAGATTATAAAATTTAATGAAACAACCCGTTCAGCTGCATCTTTCAGCATATTTTGTTCTGAATACTGAATGAGTTTTTCGCCAAATATTTTATTCTGAAAATCATTCTGTCCCACCCTCGGGAAATAAATCCGGGACCACTCCCGTCTCTTGGCCGAGACAACATTATTATTCTCGCCCGTCGCTGGCGCGTGTGTGGCCTTCTCCGAGTGACATGTCGGGATAAAAAGCCCAGAGGACAGAAATGGGAAAAGGGAGGACAAAAAATTCTCTGGGGACGAAGCCCGTGTAGCCGATTCTGGGCAAAACCTTTCTGTATGCTCATCTCCCATATCCCGGCCACACCCATCTTACCTCTTCACCAACATCTCTTCGCTCTTCATGCAATGAAATATGTGATGGATAGTCTTCACGGCCGCCTACGAATCTTACCCACGCCTACTGATAGAAAAATATCGTTCGAAATCGATCTTTCTGGATATCGAGTTTTAATAGAAATGAAAAATCCCGACTTTTCGACAAAAATCGAAATGTAAACCAAAATATCGATTGCTCGAAAAAATCTACTGCTCTTAAAAAAAACCTTTTGCACAAAAACATGATTAATATTCATCGGAAAAGTACTCACAATACGTATTTTAGTAACAGAAAAAAATCTACGAACGATGCATCCATGAATTACAAAAGTAAAAATTTACAAATACATGTTCATGCGAAAAATTTCAATTTCCTCGATCTTAGACCATTAAAACTCGATTTTCGATTTTAATCGAAATCAATTTTCCCATCAATACCGACGTCCCATTTATACGGATGGAGGAGTGGAGAAAGAATTAGTTCCAAATTTGTTTCCATGCAGCGCGGACAGGCATAAACAGGGGAGTTTATAATTCATTCCGAATATAATACCATAGGATGTGAGAAAATGTAATAAAAATATCTCAAGTTGAGTATTCTTTATAGAGAATGCACGGAAAAAAACTATCCCCATACTGCTCTTCACATCATATCCGCAACAGCCTATTCCTGTCCAGTCTTTGAAATTGCATGTTCGTGATTTTAAGGTGCTTATTTAAGTGTATATATACTTCAAAATCTATTTTCTAGGAATCATACCATCATCGAGGCTGGCAAATTTATGATCACTTATTTAAGAATGTATAAAAATTTGTTGTTCAATATCTTTTTCTGTCTGTAGAAACTTCTTAATTCATCTCAGAATATTTTAGGATAAGTTGACCTCATTCCGTCTCGAGAAGACTTTTTATACGAGCAACTTAAAGGCTTAACAACTAAATCCATTTCTGATGCTTTAACAGACGTCTTCTTTGTAACTGTCAGAACATTCCGGTTATATTCTCTCAAATGATAGATGGATGTGGCCCTCACTTACTTCCTCCACCATGATATTTATTTTCTCATTAATGATAAATCGCTTTGACATTCTAATTTTCAATAGAAACTTTTTTACGATAGACTTACCACCTTACTTAATTATTTTTATTTCAAAGAATATACTTTCTGTAAAAACATTTTCCATACTTTGTGAAGGGCTTAGTAAATATTTTTTATGGCTTTAATGATCATTGCGTTTATGGTGTATGATAATATTAAAAGGGTTTAAATGTATTCATAATGTAATGGCTGTTTTCCCTAATCACGAACTCCTGTGTGGGTTTTGACATTTAAAAAGCTTGGTCAGCGCTGATTTTCGGGTTCCTCAGCCGCGTTGGTTGTTTTTGGATGACAACAGTTTCGGGAGCCATCCTGCTCCCGTCTTCAGGTCGAAGGTGAGAAGTTCTCGTTTTTGGCCGCCTTATGTCTCGTTCCTTTGTCATGGCCAATGATGTCGGCCAGATGGTGGCCAAGGAGAATCGCTACTATCCAAGGCTGATCAGGAAAGCCTTGGAAATACACAAAAACAATAATTTCAACCGAGACCAAGGCTACCCAATCAGCAACTTATGGAAGAGGGTATTGACCAATCAGCGTCCAGCAGGCAGCGGGACAGAGCCATATAAGGTGGCCAAAAACTAGAACTTCTCACCTTCGACCTGAAGACGGGAGCAGGATTGCTCCCGAAACTGTTGTCATCCAAAAACAACCAACGCGGCTGAGGAACCCGAAAATCAGAGCTGACCATGAGCAACACGGCGGAAACCTACGCCATAATTTAAAAAGCTTGTTAATCCCACACATTAGGAGGGTTAGTTCGGTTTCTGTGCCACCTCGTGCATTTTAACGTGATCACTTTAATTTGGGGATGTTCATCAATCGATACGTAGCCTTGCGTTTCACCGATCAAGCCGTCGCCCTTCAAAATTGTACTTAAAATACAATATGTACGATAATTCAAATTATAAAAGCTATGTTTTCGAGGAGGGTAGATATTTGAATGAGAAGTGAGAAGGCATGGGTACACTACACCGTAGGGTAGGGAAGGAAGAGTGGACATAGCGTAAAACGCCACGGAGACAACAACTTAGCGTCCCATATGACGGAAGGAGTGCTGAACTTGAAGCTCACCCCAAAAGGAACCGAATGGAATTCGGGCGGTCTCTGAATAATCTCAACCACTGCTGAGATTCCACCCAGGTTCACAGGGTCGGAAGCTAACCTGGTTACTAAACCAATTTAATCTCCTGTAATGTTTATTTCCCAGTCTATTTTAGATGCTGGTCATCAGTATTATTATGTTAATCTAGGAACGCCCACCATTATATCGTTGCGCTGTTCACATTCACAGATACAAGAATGGTGAGGGAAAAAGGTAGTTGCACTTTCCCATGATTATTTAATGCGTACGTAGGAAATGTAGGGAGTAGATTGAAAGGTATTATTTCGTAGTTTTTAGATATTAAAACGATTATTTTAGGTCAGGTGAGGAAAGTAAAAGTCTTAGTTTAGGGTGTAGAAGGAAAAGGGTTAGGTTAGCGCAGGAAAGTACTTTAAATAAAATTGACATAAGGAAATCAAATTAGGCCTTGATTTTATTTCTACAGCACAAAGGTCCTCAATTCGGCCATAAATTTTATTCGTGCGTTTCTTTTGTTATTGAAGTAAAAGGTAGTTGAACTTTTCTACAGTTATTTAATGATTACGACGCGTTTCAACTCACAGAGCCATCATCTGGTACAAGACTTTCTTGTATTTGCTCCCTTTGATGCATTATCATATTATTGGGTCTAGATATAAGGGAGAATACCTCTCGATTATTAAATTTCATTTGATCGAGGTCAATCTAATACGTAACCACAATGATTTAGTCTCTCAAAATTGAGATATATGGCGATAGATGTGTTTGATTTCAAAATACTATGTTACACTAAATCCGCTTGATAAATCAGACTACTCCGGTTCTCTTTAAGCTTTTCCGAACACTGCTTGTAATTTTCTCGTGGAAATTAATTTAACAGAGAATTTAATGAAACTACGACCCCGATTGGCTTCAAAGCTGTTAGTGAAATTTTAGTGGATAACAATGAATAACTATGTTGCGTATACAACTACATTTTAATTCACTCTGTATTCCAACGCCACGCACTGCATCCCCTTCAGCAACCACGTGTTTTCACACGTTTTTAGCTCCTTAACTAGCTCTTTTTAATTACGTGATTTCACGCGATTGATAATGCGTAGCGCGGATATTTTGAATTATAGACTAATTTTCCGGTTAACAAGAGGTTAGGAAAGTAGTTGAAATAAAATTGATACCAGTAAATTTTCCATTCCAGCCCTTGTTTTTCTTCTTATAGCATAGAGGTGACGCAGCGCATTGATTTACCCAGCTAATCGTAATTGAATGGTCCCTGTAAAACACTGCATCGCACAGCACGTTGGCTTATGGATCAGTTGAGAAAAGGTCGTTGCTTGTTTTCACTCGGCACATGTCTTTCGTGCACGTGCGTTGGTTATTTATGATTTTCCCGTTACAGGAAATTCTATTCATTGCATTCGAACGTAGAGATTAGAAAATCGTTTCTATACCTGCAGGAAACGTCAGCATTTGAATTAAGGAAATTACGAAAAAAATCGCTAGGTGATTAGGATAAGTTTGAATAAATAAAGGCATGGGTAATGGCATAATTTTCTCAGACAATATATGCGCAGTTCCAAAAACAATCTATACACCTTATCGGGTTATGACTGATTCATAGACTTTAGTCGATAGTATAGATAAAAATTCTTTATCATATGAATCCTATACACCCTCTTGACCAATACTAAGCGGAATTACATCGCGTTCAACAAGAGTCATCAACATTTCACACAGTCACAACTTTTACTTTAAATCCTGAATAAAGGGTTGAATAAATACGTATGTAAAACCAATTTCTTTGGAGGTTAAAATCAATAATTTCTAATTGTTACTAAATATTAAATTAACTGACACTTATGCGCATAGAATGGCATGCAAAATTTAGTTCGGTGTCTGAAGTCATTAAAGCAGGTTCTAAGGTTGATTTTTCTCAATGAAATGAGTGAATTTCAACAAGTAGCCCCTAAGAATTTAGTCGGGACTGAAGAACAGCCTTTGGAGAACTAATTTAGGACTTTGGAAGGTCGAAATAATGATTATGAAGGGTAAATGAATATTAAATTACCTCTCGTCTACGATAACTGAATGGCAGACGAAATTTATTTCGGTGTCTTAAGTCTTTAAGGTAGGTGCAAAGTTTGTATTTTCTCAATGAAATGAGTGAATTTCAAGAAGTTTTCGCTGAGATCCCAGTCTTTATTGAAGAACACCCTTTCATGAATTAATTTAGGATATTGGGAGGTTAATGAAACATCTGAAGTGTCGGTGGTGAGACGTTGATTTTCAGATTCCACGTGGCAGAAAGACTTAGCAGGAAGTGGAATACACTAGTTTGCATGCGGATGATTCTTTTCTTGCTCAGAAACAAATACCGATTTTCCGGGTGCATAGTCGCGGATAGCCAAAATGCAGTTTGCCACGTAGTAACTTCGACGCGAGGGTGATGCGTCGCAGCGGTGCACGAGCACCGTGAAGTTATAAATCAATTAAGGGTGCAGCACGTGGGATTAAACGGAAAAGCGGAATGACGACATTCTGCTCTTCCTTCTCGTGGAAGTGAAAACAGAGCGACGGTTTGAATTGGGATAGCACTCGTTCACGATCAACTCATTTTGTTTCCTTAATCCCGAATCCTGTAAAGGTTAAATGTAGGAAGTTTGTGCAGATGTGAGAGCGGTAGTGTAACATCTACATGGAGAGAGAAAGAGAGAGTGAGAGAGAGGGAAATTCACCGGAATGACTTAAGGTGACGAACCATTCGTCCCTACAACGAGCATTCTCGTAGTTAAATGGCCTTGATGTCATCACAGTCCTTTTACAATTCAACTGTTTGAATCACTTTACAAATTAGGCAATTCAATTTAGATTTTCACTCTGAATTTTTCCAGACAATTGAAGCTGTTGGCATTAGAGTGGCGGATAGGACTACGATGAAGATTTCCCTTTTGGCTATTGCTTAAGTTTCACTGACGAATGGGTTGAGACTGTGTTCTTATGGTTGATTAAAATTCTCCTATAGCTTTCTTGGAATTGTAAAATAATATAATACACTAACATCTGATCCATGAGAAAATGGTGAATCCATATTTAATTTGGTATCTTGTGTTTTGCGGAGAAATATAGTGTAGTTTCATTATTACAGCTAAGAATATTTAATCATAATGAACTCTTTTATTTTTAGAGATAATTATTTCAGAGTGAAAACTTTTTCGAATTTTACTCATTTATGCTGTAAGTCCTAGCCAAAAAATTTCCAATGAAAATTAGCTAAGACTTGATTCTCCAATCTTATTTTTGTGTAAGTACATAAATATAACTTTATTTTACTTGATATTTTTTCATGACTTGGGTTTGGGTTATTAACTGAGTACTTTATTGCTCACTACTGAGTATAATTTGGTTTGTGGCGCAAAAATATTCTGTATTTAATCCGTATTTTTTACTTATGACCGAACAAAATTCTTTGACGAACTTTTTTATTTATTTTTATTTTTATTTATTGGTTTTTCTGCCTCATAAATGGCCAAATTAAGTTTAAGTAAAATCCGATTAAGCTTTAGAAATTTGACAGTGTTTCTATTGATTAATGCCTCATTTTTTTTAACCAAAATATCTAATTTACTTTCATCGTATTTTGTAGTAGCTCTGATTCGTTTTTGGCTAATTTTCCCACTGGGTGTGATGACTAAGCTGCTGTATTTTATGCAATTATAATAAATTAATAACCGCGGAACTGACATGTTTAATATCAATCACAGTTTTTTTCGCTGCATGGAGAGAAATTTAAAATGCGCTCATTCCGGGGTTTAATTATGGGCTTGTTTTCTATCGCGGAAGTAGCTTATTATTTAGCTTCCCATAGCGAAGAATTTGTATTCATTAGTTGGAGTGACGGTTACATTATTTTGAATGCGTAGGAAGCTGGGAGAAATACAGGAAGCATAGTTGTTAATGAGAGAAAAGCACGCATCAATGCGCCAATAATTAATGAAATGACATGGACTATTTAATTTCGATTCATCCTTGTTTCCTCTGATTCCTCCGTAATTGCTCCAAAAAAGGCTGCTTTAAACTCTTTTTTTTATTCATAAAATTATATACGCATACAAATAAATTCAGAGGTAAGGAAAGAAAGGAAAAGGAACATATAATAGAAAAAGGACGAGGCAACGGTGCTGTGGATGATGCAAAAAAGCCAAAAATCAGAGGGTAAATATGTGGCCTGACTGGGAGGCCCCATTTTTACCCTCTGATTTCTGGCTTTTTCCATCATATATGCCTATCTCTTCGTAGCTTGCAGATCAGTAAAAAAAAATTAGAAAGAAGAATTATTGAATATTCCATTCCATTGCGAGAGGAAAAGGAATTACCTTTTCTTCTACTCGTGAACGTGACAGTATATCTGCGTTAATTTAACATTGGTACATTCGCGGTTCATAGTTATGACAATGAAAGACATTTTTTTCTGATTTTACCTCCTGATCATGAGTCTGATCTGGAATGCAGCGCTATACGGTGAAGAAACAAAGACAATTAGGAAGGAGGACGAGAAACTACTGCTTACGTTCGCGATGTGGGCATGAAGCAGAACGGAGAAAGTTAAGTGGACGGAAATAAGGAGGAACGACAAAGTGCTGAACATGGTGGATGAGGCGAGACAGCTTCTAGATGAGATATGGAGAAGTAAGAAGAGAAAGTACTTTGCAACGAGGGAATGTTGAAAACGGTGATAGAGGGGAGAATGTAAACAAGGGAGAGGAAAGAATAGAATATGAATTTTACAC
Organism: Ischnura elegans; assembly: GCF_921293095.1. Lineage (NCBI taxonomy): Eukaryota > Metazoa > Arthropoda > Insecta > Odonata > Coenagrionidae > Ischnura > Ischnura elegans. The sequence goes on from NC_060250.1 coordinate 71,091,077, forward strand.
AGTATGAAAGGGAGTAGGCCTTATTGTGATTTGAAGAGGGATGTTCGTGAAGGGAGGGGAAACTGCCAGAATACTTCTTAAATACTCCATGCAACCATAATTCCATACCTACCTTATTCAGTAGAATACTTTAAATATCCTTCTGATCAAGTTGTCCAGACATTTCCAATCCCCTGCTGGTCGCTTCTTCGGAGGCAGTGGTGCTGTATGCCCGTGTAGGCTGCTGCCTCCTGGTCGGCGAGTTGAGAGCGGCAGGGGAAAGAGGAGAGGGTGCAGTTTATTTGGTGGCCGCCGTCTCTTTTGAAATTGCCATTCTACTTTTTTATCCCTAGAGGTTGGAGAAAAATTGTGCTACGATGTTTTATCCCTGGATTCGAATCGAAATAAATTATACTCACAAGTAAGTAATAAAATACTCTGTCAATAACTCAAACCTAAGTTATGAAAAAATATGATGTAAAATAAAGTTGTTTAAAGGTACACAAAAATCGGAGTGGAGAACCAAGTCTTAGCTATTTTTCATTAGAAAGTTTTTGGTACAGACTTACGGCATGAATAAAACTTGAAAAAGTGTTCACCCAGAAATAATTATCTTGAAAAATAAAAGAGTTCAATATCATTCAATACTCTTAACTATAGTAATGAAACTATACTATATTTCTCCGCAAAACACAAGATACCAAATTAAATATGGGTTTACAATTCGAAAACGCACAACTTTAAATGCACAGGAACTTTGGGCCAAGCTCTACGATTGGCCGCAAGTTTGCCCTGTTGCCGGATACCTTGGATACTCCGCATTCTCCGGCCGGCAAATCATTTGAAGTCATGAATTATCCGAAGCATCCGTTAACGGGGCAAACTCACGGCCAAACGGAGCGGTAGGCTCAAAGTTTCTGTTAAAAACCTTACGTTGACTACCTAAATATAATTGGTAATTTTGGTTCATACTGGTATCACCTATCCTGAATTACAATTTCGTGACATTGTTTTTCTCCACCCTGAATAAAGCCACGGTTTAGATTTTTCTAATCCTCATCATCATTTGTCAACAATCCTATGATTGATGCGTAGTTTTTCGCGGCGTTGTCTAAATGATGTCTCCATGCTTATGGGTTCCACCGGGTTCGACCTGAAGACGCCGGTTGAAATACCGGAGAAACTCGTCGCAAAGAAATCCACGCGGTGAAACCCAGAAGCATGGAAAGACAATCCTATGATTGGTTTGATGCAACTTCTCATTTCTCTCTCCCATCCGCTCACCTTTTTTCTCTTTTACCTCCTTTATGACCTCTCCTATGCAACTTATTCGGGGCCGTCCTTTGCCCTTTTTCCCTTCCCCTTCTACGATACTCTTCATCAGGCCATCGTGCCTCAAAATGCGGCCAACTAAGTTTTTCCGTCTTCTGCTTAAGGTTCTTAGGAGGCTTCACTTTTCTCCCACTCTTCTTTGCATTTCCTCGTTACTAAAACGGTTGATCCATTTTATATTCATCATTCTTCGGTAGCACCACATTTCGAATGCTTGACTTATCTGCTGCTGTTAACGTCCAATCCTCGATTCCATTGATAAACATACTCCATATTTAGCATCTGATGAATTTTTGGCCCTGGAAAGTTTTTTCGAAGTCGATTTGATGTCAAATTGCCGCGTGCTCTGCCACTGCTAACATTGAAAGTTTTTAGAGCCGAATAGCCCACTGATGATTTCCTTTATGTGCTTTTTCCCACCAGTTTCTCATGGAATATCGTAGAAACTTATTTGCGGTTAGGGGGTGAGGTCCTGTCTTAACACTCGAACCGCGGACGGGACTTTTTTGTCCCATCACCCTTTGCAAATGTTTGCCATTCATGTACTAGTGGTTTTATCCCTTTGAAATTTAATGACATTTACTCATTTTTTATGCTATTTCGAATGGTTATATCGAACACATTGTACGATGTTTGGTTCGCGAGAAAAACGACGATTTACCTAGAACCGCGGGATGGGACTTTTTTGTCCCATATGGGGAAAACATACAATTTCAGTTTTTTGTACACTTATTTTGTATTTAGCATAATAACAGTTTATTACGAAGGGGATCGATACACAGATACCGTTATTCTGCCAGTTACAAGCGCAGAAGGGAATAATCTGTGCACTGCGCCGGCCGCCTACTCACGCAGCGCCGGCCAACGTCACCTCTGCCCTGCAGGTCTGAGCTTGCTGTCAACAACACGTTTGCTGTCAAAATAAGTTTACTGTATTCCTAGTTATACTTAATAAAACGTTTTAAACATTACCTAAACACATGTTTTGTTCACACAAACCACAAAAAAACCATCAATTATACTTAAACATGACAGGATCAACGTATTTTGTCAATGGGACAAAAAAGTCCCATGCCGCGGTTTTGGTGGGGTTGGAAAGTTCAGCGGTTCTAGTATTAAACGTTTCTCATCAAAGATTCATCTTGTAAGCGCGGTTTGAATAGTGGTCAATATGGTGACTTATTTTTGAATACTCCCTATCATGCCACTTGCGTCTTTTGTGCATGGGAGAGTGGCTGTATTCGTGATAGTAACGTTGTCTGGTTACGAGTCCAGTGTTTCCTACGAGTGCCGATTGACCACTCTTAATTTCCGTTTTATGGTAATTGTGAGTCTGTTCTCTAAATGTGATTTAACTTTGCCTGACTCCCACATGTATCCCCCTTGGAGAAATCATTTCCGGTGTAGAGAGTGCCATCAGTCATCTTTCCCGAGACAAGGCAGAGGTAATACAAGATAGTTCCCGAATTCTGGAACGCTTTACCGGCTAATCTAATCATGAGTAACCTGTGTACTTATTTAATGAATGTGTTTACAATATGTTGATGAGCCAATCAGTTCCCTTTTGTAATCTATTTTATTGTAGCGTTGCAGTGCTATGATACAAGTGTAGAGCTAATAATATTGCTCATTACTAATATTTATTATAATTTTATGTCGCTATTGGCTGCACATATTTTATTTTGTTGCCATGCTCCTTAGAACCTCGATATATTGTAAAGATTTATATTATTTATTATCCTAATAGGAAAATGTCCCCAAAAAGTAAATAATTTATCTATATAAAATTTGAAGAAGTGATACATCGCAATAGAAAATACCGAAGTGGAACCAGAGTGTAATACGTCCTCTTAAAGCGAATGTAGGGAAGGTAATCAGGACGGAAAGTGGAGCGCTTTAAAGGTCGCGGGAGGCTGGGGGCATTCTCAGAGAAAATGGGGAATTATTATTCTCCAAGGGTCAATCCTCATGGTGGGGGAAGGGACTGTGAGGGAGGGTAGGGCCGACAAAGGTGTGTCTTCCGTGAGGAGAGGGTAGCCAAGGAGATGTCACGTGTTAGCGAGCGTTTGGGGAAAGGCGTTCGGGAAGAAGGCCCCGCGGGCGACGACTCGACGTTTTCTTCTATTATCTCTTCATCACCGCTTCTTTTTTCACGCAGCGCTGTGTATTGCTCCTTCAATTCACCATAGCCCTACATTAGAGGCTTAAACGACTGAGGTGTAAGTGTCAACTTTGATCTCCTGGACCAATATGGAGTACGAATTCAGTTTCGCTGTAAAATATAAAATGTTTTCCTTAAAGCATTGTATAAAACACAATGGTCTCTAATAGTTTTCATTGACAGTTTAAAAATATCTGTAGATCTCTTTCATCGTGAAAGTAAAATGTATTTGATATTTTACTTATTTAAGGTCAAAATACGAAAATCTCGCGGTAACCGCATTGATTTTGCCATTCTTTATGCGGAATCGTAAAAAAAACAAATGGAGGTTCTGATTATTTCCAAATTTGAAAATATTTCGAATATTCATTAATTTCGGATATTATTCGTCTGTAATTTCAATATATCATGATGCATTAGGTTAATTAAAGATGAGAGTGATGATGCTTTGTCTGTGAGACCAAGAGTGGCTCTTTGACACGATTGCTTTCGTGAAGTAAAATTTAAGCTTATGCAGCGGGGAGAAAGTTACGAATAGAATGCTGCAATAGAGCATAGACTGCAGCAGTGCATGATGCTATTTTTCGCCTCCATTATCAAATATATATCGAATTGCCGGTCTGAGAGATCAGGAGTCACCATAATAGAGTCGATTAGATTATATTTTAGAACAGTTGCCACTGATTGCGAGGACTGGGCGTCCCTAATTTTTAGTTCATAATTTTGATAAAAATCCCCCCTTATGAAGATAACATCTCTCGGCGATAGTGTAAAATTGATTTTCCGAGATCATATTCCCTGTGAGCCATCTTATAAGAATTTCTCCGGTAGTATAATTTGCTAATTCCGCGCATTAGTTAAATAGTGATATTGTGCAATAAGGAGCTCTTTGGAATGCCTATGAATAACCGAATTTCGTCAACAAAATAGGAAGATAACCAAATTAATTCACCGTCACATCAGCATATCAGCATATTGGCATCCACAACCAGGGGTGATTCCAGGATTTTTTCTGGGGGGGTACAAGGATCTGACAGCTCTTCTCACATTTGAGATTAAAAACAAAATACAACAATCACTGTGGAAAAAATTCTCTTAAGTTTGATATGAAAGTTATTTTATTCAATGATTGAGGATCCGTAATATACAAAATTAAAAAAAGGAATGATAACCGCATTTAAAGGTTTGTTCATTTTTTAAGCGTCTGGGGGGGACTTGCCCCCGTACCCCCCTAAATCCGCCTATGGCCACAATACACGATTACCTTTTGCTACATAAGCATTTACATTTGCATTTAATTTTATCGTGAAGTTTCATCACCCACTTCAAATCGCTATGAATCAATTCGTTATTTTAAAAACCATCATCCATATCTCGCATATTCTTCTCTTTGATAATAGGTTGTTGACCTCTTCTCAATGAAGAGGCTTGCGTCATTTTAAACGTTTATTATGCACACCTTTGGCTGTGGAAACCCAGGCAGCATCAAAATGCGCAGCGAAAACCCGCATTAAACGGGCTCCATGCATCTTCTGCAGAATATTATCCTTGAACGCCACATTCTTGGCTCCGAATGTCTTTTGGTGTCTGGGAACCACGTACCTAGCTCTATTCTACCAGTGCGGAATTCCCCACAAATCCATTGTGGTGCAAGAACTGATTGCCTCCCCGTCCATCCTAAGCATTTGCATTGGTCTTCCTATCCCGCGGGATAAATTGTTTTCGAAAGCATACGCCGTTCTCGCGAACAACTTAATGGTCGCGGCTGGACGTGGGGAATAAGGAGAAGGATTTACCGTGACTCGGGGCGCCGCCGCAAGAGAAACGGCGTTTGCGTGCTGGAATCCGTGTCCTTGGATCGCGCTCTCCCGTCCGCAAGCCATCCTCTTACTCGGTTTGACTGGAATTGCCATTCTATCCCATACAAGCTTAGGCAACGGCTCAATTCACGAATATAGTATTGTAGTTTCAACTTACGAATTAGTATTCATGAATATAGTAGTAGTAGCATGGCCTTGGATTCTTGACGTTGCTGTAAACTTTTTCCCGAAACCCACCAATATTATAATAGGTATAGGATTTTTCAGTCGGCCACAATATTGGATGTCGCCCTCCGCGAATTTAAATGGGTGCATAAAAAGTTGTCACTCGTGTTGCTGGGGCCAGAAAAATCGGAATTGCCCGCGGAAATAAGCTGTTGTTAGTGTTGTGATCCGTGTATTTTTTTATGCTGTGATCTGCCAAATTCATGTCTAATTATTGTTTTGACTCAATCGTCTTTCAGTAATATCCGCGCCGCCACACGATGATGATTGATTATGATAATCGGCAATCCATAAAGAGTCAACAATATGCGCTGAAGACGATGGACAACTCGCCCAATGAAACATCGGCCGAGATGGAGTTGGAGAACCTGACCCGGTGGAAATCCCGTGTAACCTTCCACAAGTCAACAATAGATTGACGTAGTAATTTTATTTCTTGGGTAATCGATTTAGAAATTTAGATTTTGAGAAGTTCAATTGATCAATGGAAATCGTGTGTCCATGGAACATTTAGTCACTATCGATTTAAGAGTAGTTGTTGATTTCCCATCGATTATCGGTTTGCAATAGGAATCCATTTGCAGGAAAAATTGAAGTGAAGTAGCCAGTTTCCACCATCAGCAGTAGTGTTTCGATATACAGGGTTATTATGAAAGAATGGTGTGGTTTCAGTAATCCATGGGAAGAAAGTAGGGATATGGTAGCAGAGATTTTTCAGAGGTTGCCCGATCTTGTCAACTACCGTGTTGCGCTCAAAGTGTAGCACTCAATGCGTCGGAGGGGCGTTAAGCCGTCGTCTCCTTGGCACCTTTCTTTAGGGATGGGCTAATGCCGACGCCATGTTTCTCTTCTATCAATTGACTAAGGGCGCACATCTTGAAATGTACTAATTATGTGAAAGAAGCTGTTTGATGCGAAAAATTCGAAAAATGAAAGCGCATAAACTGTAAGCAAATCTGTTTTCATTTAAACCATGTTCAAAACAGCACCATGTTGCTTCGACAACCAAGTATTTTCGACATTGAAATTCGATTTTCAAATTCTTCCATCCAGCGATGCGCTACGGTGACCTCCACCCACTTTCCTTTTGAATGCTTTCATCCCGATGACGTCTTTTTCTCGCATTCAATTGGGAATCCCATTGTCGGTGATGAACCTACCATTTTATCTCCGAGCGATGGGACGCCGAAAATCGCGTCATTCCGCTATCGCAGGGGGACATATCTTTCATACGGCTTTTCCCTCTCAATCGACTCAGTCATTCATCTTTTCCTGTGAAGTGTTGACTCTATTGAGATGTTGACTCCTAGTCTTCTTTCTTGTATATTCAGTCTTTTTCGCACTGAGTTTGAACGCTCTCGATTCAATTTTTAGTTTTCCCAGCCTAATTTTTTCGTCTCATAATATTCTTGCGCAGATTAATTTCTTTGGGCTCTTTATCACCGTCACTTCAAATGCAGCACAATGAAAAATTTTTGTAGCTCAATAACGTTGCCGAATGATTTTATTTGGCCGTCGTGAAAGCTATTCCAGTTCAGTTAGCAATCTTTACAACAAATTATTACAATATTTTCGGCCCACCATGGCGCAAATTTAGTCTAAGGTTTTTTGGATGAGTATTTATTACTTTGTTTAGCAAAGAAGTAAAGACATTAACGTAAGTAACCTTATAATGCAATATAATACCGCAAATTTAAACATGGGCTGGCGATTTTTGCAAATTTTGTCAACTCTCCCAGCAACTCGGAAAGTTTTTTACTCGTTTTTCTCGCAGCCCAACTTTACCTGTTTATCCTTCCCCAAGCGCACATCACAGATTCTTTCGGTCTTTGCTTATGCTCTTCACATATTTTTAATACCTCTGAGGTAAAAAGTGACGTGGTCAGAACTTAAGATCTCTTTCTCGTAAAACTGCCGTCCTTGTAGAACCTTCTCATCAAGGCACCTTTTTAATGAAGGTGATCCAATAGATACATTACTTACTCTGTCTCCGTGAACAATCTCTGGCAACATGCATGCACGAATTCTTTTTCTCGGTGAATTCAGGCCCTTGTCCCTCCTCTATATTAGTCATGCCGTTGACTTCTTAACCATATCGTTCTTTCCGTTTGTTTTGACTCACGTTAATAATTCGTATTTCATACCCTAGCCCAGAGGCTTAAATGTAGTAGGTACAATGAAAAATTTTGGTTGTGTGATAACGTTGCCGAATTATTTTATTTTGCCGTCTTGAAAGTTATTCCAGTTCAATTTACAATTATTACAACAAAGTTTACTAATGCCGTAAAGATGGGTTGCTTTCCGAAAACTGGTGGGGTTACTTTTAAGACACCCATTATCTTCGTATTAATAATTTGCGACTCCATCTATCTAGGAAAATTAAGATAAAATTATTTACAGAACATTATTTTATGTACATGCGCTTCGACAAAAATGAAATAGGATTCAAAACTATAAATCTTTGAAATTTTGTCGCAAGTTAACCCATACAGCTACTAAGCTAGTTTCATATTAATTGAAATTAAGCACGCAGAAATGTATTAACAAGAAAGAATCGTATGAAATGACATTTTGTAGAATAGAAATGCAACATTGGAAATAGGCCGTAGTTTTGAGGTGGCAGCAGTTCTTCTGGAGTTCTTAACTTCGGGAAAGGAAAAGGAAATTAATAAGATCGTTCAAACGGGAAGGACTCGTCCCCTTTAAAGTACGCTATATTTCAGCCCGATCTGCCCTTTCCTTGGCATATTGCTAGTTTTAAACATATTCTATCATCTTAAGATTTTCATGGTTTACAGCAGACATTTGTCGACATTGGCTCGTATCTTGAATAGGATTATTTTTCCTCAGTATTTTCTTGCAAGAATTTAAAAAATATTTTTGCAACTTCAAAATTTGACAAGAGTTTACTCCATATAACCTGAAAAAGTTGATAGCTAAATTTTTAAACAGGTAATCATAATAATGCACAAAAGGATGAAGTTCGCCATGAAAAATTATTCGACTAAGTCGGGATTCGAACCCGGATCTCCCGATTGCCGGTCAGGCATGCTAACTAGTTACACCACCAAGCCATTTTCTCAGGGTGAACTCCGGGATGGGTTTTACCGAACAAGACGTCGACGTCACAAGTCCACACTATGGCACATGTGGCGAGGGTCGTGCTTACTAAACCACTGTCGGGGTGAAAAACCCTTATTTTGCCGCTCGTCTGCGATGACGGCGAAATAATTTTGCACCCGTGCACGTGACTGCGTACAAAGTCACTTGTTCCTGCAGTGCTTTAATCATAATAAGTCTACAAATTGAAGTTTGTTTTGTCGGACCTCTCCATTCCGCTCCCCAAACCCGCTAGCCTTTTAACGGCTAAGCTTAGAGCCTCCGAGTGCGTGCACGGGGTTGCGGATGCTGAGTGGATCTCTAGATACATAGGTTAGCTGCAATATAAGCGAGTTTACTCGTCAAATAAGCAGTCGTAAACTAAAAGCGGCGGTGTTCTGAGAGTGAGGTAGGCTATTTAAATATACCGAAACCTGTGAAGATGCCGTGACCTGGAGACAGGAGGCCGCTAATTAGAATTCATCTTATTACCAGGATAGAAGGCAGCACCTCTCCTTCGTACGTCTTATTTTATATTCATAACGAATCTTGCATCATAATCTTTCAGAGAATAAAAGACATTATAGGGGGGATTCCCCGTAATCACCCTTGAAATTCAATTCCTAAATCCCTACGGGTGCTTATACGTCTAAATATATAGGTTAGCTGTAGTATACGAGAATTTACTCGTCATGTAAGACGTCGCGGACGAAAAGCGATGTCATTTTGAGGCGGTATAGGTCCATCCCAGGGTAAGATAGGCCATCTAAATGATAGTTAAAGCCAGAGGGGATGCTGTGACTTGATGACGGATGGTTGTTAACAATAATGCTTCTAATCACTCGGAGGAGAGGCTAGTAGCTCTTCTTCATATGAGTAAAGACGAAGACCACGGCGGTTTTTACCCAAACTTAAATTTCGCTTCCGGCGTGGTAACATTTACTTAAACAGCTGTAGTACTGCAATGTGGAAGGAAATACCGCATTAGTATCCCACCGAGTCGCAGCTACTCCACCCCTTGTAATATGAGATGTGATGGTGTAAAATATTCCAGAAGGAAGCTACTCCCCCATTCGGATATCCGGGCAGGGCAGAGTTAACCCAAGAAGGTATATCAATCAAATGTGAAAAAATACAGGCAATACGCTTCGATAAAATGAAAGATATAACCGGTCGAGTGGGATATGACCTCTTGCGTTCAATGATCTACATCTACATCCTCCCTCGCAAGCCGCCTGGCTTGTAGTGTGGCGGGGGGTGTTAGGACATCAGCCGTTTACACTCAAAAAGGAAATGCCCTAACGAAATAACGCCTAGCATTCATTTAAGTCATTTATCGTGCGGAAGGAAAACGAATTCCCACACCTATCCATTCGGCAAAATATCTATCTTAATTTATCGTTTCTGCCAGACTTGGAAATGTAGTGGACTTCTAAAGGCCTGTTTACACGGAACATTAACACGAACGCGTTAATGTCTAAATGCATGAACGCGAGAATGAACGCCAAAATGCACCGTGTAACCACCGAACTTGTGCGAATGCATGCACAGAAAATAGAACCTGCACTAATTTAGTTCATCCATTCGAAAATGTTCCGTTCCAGTCCACCAAAATCATTCACGCAAACGTACATTAACTTGTACGTGTTAATGTACCGTGTAACCAGGCCTTAATATGATGCCCTCCGTGTCGCTCTTAAATATATCTATTCTCATTCGCCCTGGTAATGTCACCCTAGCGCGTAGCTCTGAGTCTCTAGTGGTTCCAAACCGAATTTTTTAAACATATGTGCTACGTTTTCTGTGCGCCCGTAGCAGTTTTTGACGAATCGCGCAGCTTTCCAGTTCACGGAAGTCTTTCTACAACAGATGCTATACTTATTTTCATTTAACCATGCCAGCCTCCATGGCTGAGGGGTAAAGACGTCGCCTGCTAAACAAGAGGTCGCGGGTTCGAGTTCCGCCTGGGTAAGTAGTCCCCATCCAGGGCATGGTTAATCGTATGCGTGTTATTGTTTAATTTGTTGAACATCGCAAGGGAAATTGGCCAATATGCTGTGTATTCGCTGGTATGGGAATAAATGGATATGCTCGCTGCATATTCAAGGGGTGGCCGGCCGAGTGCGAAATAGAACCTCTCCTTTACTTTCTCGTCCGAAAATCTTCCCTCCATCAGCACCAGATATGACACACCATCAGCCGCTCCTCTGACCGGTAATCTTTTTTCGCATTCTCGTTCTACTCCCAACGTGGACGACGACGCGCATTCATTATCTTCATTTAACGCGTAAGTTTCTCGATCTGCCCGTCACTCCAATTTGCGTTCCTTTTCGTCGGAGGTGCGGCGGGGAGGTGGCGTAGTTAGGAAATGAGAAATTGTGAGGGATGGGAGGGGAAGGGACTTTCATCTTTTTTTCCTCGCCACAGCTGCCGCGTTCCCATCCCACAGTTGTGCGCCCTTCTCCCGATACCGAACCACTCTCCGACAGCAATTCGCAGTCCAGCCCTCTTCTGTCGTTCGAACTCCCTCCATATTTCTCTGGTACTACTGTGCAGCCCAATTACGTCAGCCTTCCTCCTTTTCCCCGTCTTTTCAAGCTGTGTTAACTCTCGTCTACCTCAAAAATCATCTCTAGGTTTACTTTTTTTTTAATCTCTAGAGGAGTGAATAGGATCAAATAGGGCGGGATTCCATCTCCCTAATCCTATTATGGGGATGGGACACGAGCCTTCTAGACCACTTCACCGATATTTGCGTTTCTCTGTCCCTTCTAATACCCTCCCGGGATTGCTTTTCTTTCTCTGTGAATCATGCGCAGTGCTCACACAACTGGATAACGGTGTTCACCGAAGCCAGGGGAGCTTATCTTCAAACCACGACGTAGATGCGTAGTTAACCATCTTGAGTAGCCATCAACACAAATGCCTTCAATATATTTGCGACATTTAATCAAAACATTTTAACCTAAATATTTTCTTGGAGTATCGTTTTCATATTTGAGGTACATATGGTAGTAGACAAGGCTGTATTCCATACTCGTTATGAAAAATTCAAGATGATAGCGTCATTTTGAAACCTATTACACCACCCCATATCCAGCCATAGTAATCTCTACATCTAATTTCTCCGAGACCTTGCTCACTTTCATCTCTGCAAATGTGTGAAACAGCAAAGGTGACACCTAACACCCATAAGGAGATCCCTCATGGGCATCGATATAGGTTTTATCTCTTCAGGATACTGCTGGTTGTACTACTTTCCTCTTTCTACTTGCACTACTGAACCGCCACTGCGCCGGCGATTGCGTAAGAGGGCGCATCGATCCCACTCAACCTGTCTCTTTTTGCGGAAAATTATTCAGCTTGCAATTATAGTAAGATCTTGACATTTTCTGAATATATATGGTAGATCTTTTGAAATATTTGCCTCTATCTCTAATTTAAAAATTTCATTTTATTATATTCTCGTATTAGCACTTCTTACATCAGATAAACGGGTAAATATTGACAAAGTTCTATTCTATTTATCTTGGAATTTTCAAGTTAGTGAAACGTAAGTTATAAATGAGAAATTAAACGCAAAAAATAATTTAATATTAACGGTAGAAGAGAGGTTGCGATACTTCCTCTTTACTATCATTACCACTATTTATTCTATTGTAATATTAGGGATTAACAAAGTAATTATATTTCCTTGATTTCGGCATCACCTTTTTTACATAATGTAAGTCATTGACTATTTCCATATTTTTTTCAACCGACCGAGGTTTCGGCACATAATGCCAAATATAGTAAGTATCTTTGGACACTTCCCTCCATCTCACATTTGAAACTTCCATATTGTTATTTTCTAATATTAGTGCTTCGTACATTCGAAAAATATTAAAACATTGGCATAGAACTGTGATACTTGCATTTGCCCTGAGAATTTAAGCCTTTTTTCCCACGCTTACTTATGATCTAATACAATGTTCACAGTCTCATTCGCACGAACCGAGTTAAGCAGGTAATCCACAGTTTAAAGAATGAAATTTGATTTTCCCGAAGGCTTTTAATCGGCATTCAGTGGTTCTGCTCCTCGAAAGTCTTCTCTTCCATCTCTTTCCATTTCGACCATCTTCCATCTCTTTCCATTTCCACTTTGCCAGTTCGTCCGGCGCGGCGTGGTCAGATATACATACATTTCCTCGCGTCTTTCACGGAGGGTTCCCTTCACACTTTCCAGTAGCGATCCAATTCTTTTTCCCGCCTTCCCAATCTCTCTCCATCCATTCCCGTGACTTTCCCTCTTCTTCTCCGTCTTTCTCATTAGTCTGCGGACTGTTTTCGGAGAGGTAGAGCGACCGGGATGGCCTTCTGGTAACTTCCATTTTCATCCTAATTCAATCTTGTCCCTTTCGTTCACTCGGGCCCTTCAATCGAAGCCGTACGGTGATGGAGAAAAAAAGGAATTTGCCAAAAAAAATAATGTCACTTTCACGCCACTCCCACGAGTGTTATTGGTAATGAAAGGGGTGCGGAGCTGGTGTGCGTGGCGTCTCCCTTTCACTTCATTCGATTCGTGTCGAATGACTTTTGCCGTCTTAATTGTCCATTCGTTATCGCTGATTTTTTCGACTCTGTTGATCTGTGTTATTTGATATTTGGTTTGGTAAAGTGAGCGATAATAGTCTCATGTTGGTTTAGAATCACCGTATTTTTTTCATTACCGTGATATACATTTCTTATAGATGGTGCAAGTTAATTAATAAAAAAAAACTATAAGCTTAATAAGCCAAGTTTTCTGAAGTTTTTTGGTTTGATTTTTCCCGCTCATTTCTACATGTTCTCTTTGTTTACTTGCGGTCATTTTTGCTTCGGCTTATTTTGTTTCAAATAGAATTGTGCCAGGTGTATTTATTATTTTTGTTGTCTGAGCAGAAATTGTTGTATTTTGTTTTTGCTGTTAGCGGGACACGTTGAGCATAAATTAACTTCCATTAAACCATTCATTCTTCCCACTTTCCGGACTTTTCAACTCCATTGATATGTTTTAATCTTATATTTGGTTTGGTAAGATGAGTGATAATAGCTTCATCTTGTTTTTAGAGTCTCCTTATATTTGTTTCATTTATTGACGCGATATACAGTTCTTATTGATGGTTGAAGCTAATTAATGAGAAACTATAACCAATTTAAATATTTTTAATGGACCTATTTCTATTTTAATGAACCTAATATTTTTAAATAAAGTCTAAAAAACTCGTTAATGCCATGAAATGTTTCTGTGATCATATTTATCAGATCATTTGCAGCTCCATTAGTTTGAAGCTTTTGGTATTTGTTTCCCATCTAATTACTATACCTAATTGCAAATATCCTTTGCTTAGGGCATCTTTTTATCCAGGTTGGAAACTGGTGGGCCTGCCGTATAAATGAAACGAGCGGTCGCGTCATTAATAATTCGTCTTTCACGCCTTGGCGCAGAGGCTTGATTTTATTTGACCGTCGTGAAAATTATTTCAGTTAACATAGGATTCAACAGTAGAAATCATCGACTATTTTTCCCTAATTAACACCTACAGTTATGAAACAAGTGATAAAATTGGATTAATAACACAGAAATATGTTAATAAGAAAAACTACATGCAATGATTGTTTTCGTAGAAAAGCAATGCTACTGTGGAAAAAGGCGGTAGTGTTTTGAACACGGCAGCAGTTTTTTAGAGTACAACTTCGGGAAAGCAAGAGAAAATACTGCCGCTCAAACGGGGAGGATACTTCCTCTTAAGAGTACGCAACACTTCATTCCAACCTGCCTTTTCGGTGGAATTTTAATAGTTTTAAACTTATTCCATCATCTTGAGATTTTCAGGGAATTATCAGTTTACTATTGTCCACATTTACTTTTTATTCAGCTTTGTCAAATATTTGAGCACCATTTCAAAGCCTAATGTAATATTTTAGTGATAAATTCCGCCCATGGTGCTATTTTAACATATTATCCAGTAAATAGTCTTAATTTAAGGCATCTTATCAAGGTTGGAAACGGGTACAAACGCCACGAGCGGCCGTTATTTATTTTTCAAGGTCTTGTTAATTCATTTTCCGCACACATAACACGTGCTGGTACTCTTTTCCTTATTCGGGTTAGGGACGGCGCTATTCAAAATTGCTCGGCTCTGGCTGGAAGAGATTCATTCTACCATTGCTTGAAACAACATGTCGACTCTTACTCGTCGTTTCGGGAATTCGTCGCCCCACTGGGTCAACATCTGGCTGTTTCCTGCAAGCCCGACAATGATACGTAATTATCTCCGCTCCGTGAGATGAATATTTTATCATAAGGCTGTCCTCGGTACATCGCACCACTTCGTATCCCTTGCGCGCGTGAACTTCCTTACTCGTCTCACATATATACTTTATCCATTTATTCCTCGTCGTTTTATTTTATTTCCCTAATATTTCCTTCCCGGAGACATACCGTACCCACAAAACTTGCAAAAATAACTGTGAAATCCTGTAGTAATTATTTTTGAGGTAGTATTCATATTTTTTTCGATTTTAAAAGCTCTTAAAATCACGTTCTAATAATAAAAACCATCGAAGGTCGTCTAAAATAGATTTCACGATTTATGCTGTAATTGAAAAGAAATGAGATATGAAGTGAAACACTTTGCACTTTCCACATAAAAAAATTTATTATTACACTCGAGTCGACATGTTTCGCTGCACTGCAGCATTATCAAGACTAAACCAAGAAAATTAACCTTACCAATATATATACACAAATTGCACACTCGCAACATTTGAGAAATGGGGGTGGAAGGTGGGGTGGAAAGGAGGGTCGGGAATTTTTCTACCTCACCCCAGACCAACGGTCAGTTTAAAATTCCCGACCCTCCTTTCCACCCCACCTTCCACCCCCATTTCTCAAATGTTGCGAGTGTGCAATTTGTGTATATATATTGGTATGGTTAATTTCTTGGTTTAGTCTTGATAATGCTGCAGTGCAGCGAAACATGTCGACTCGAGTGTAATAAATTTTTTTATGTGGAAAGTGCAAAGTGTTTCACTTCATATCTCATAATGGATCTCCACAAAGTATCTGCCTCATCCATTCAATTCAGAAAAGAAATAACGTAAATTGATCTTATTCATAATCAACCAAGTAGCTCCAAGTTAACTTGTTGTGACATCGATTTTTGGTCTTGCTAAAAAATTATTTACGCCCGATATTATTGAAATGAAAATTTATTGTTTTAGATTTTGAAGCATGGTGATTTGAAGGGCAGGGCGTTTTTAATCTGTTTGTGGGGCTGTGGGTTCAAATAAGGGTGAGGACATCGGATTAAAATTTGGTCATATAATTGTAAAATTCCGAAGCAAATAAATATGAAAATTTTAACGTCCTGCAAACGACGGAAGAGCTAAGACGCGTTAGCCTGGTGATTTTTTTTCGGGTAGCGTGAAATACATATTGAAGTCTCATCATTTGTAGGCTTGTGTGATGCAATTTCTAATACTAAAAGCTTTCAAAAGGGGTTTCACAAGGAGTTTCAATTTCTTGGAGAGGTTTTTCGTGCTTTTGAATGTTCTATCCGTTGACATCTCATGATTATTTGAATCCTTGTTAACTTATTACGTCCACTGAGTTAAAAGTTGTCAAATCTGTTAGCTCGCAATATTATAAAATGACGTAACGAGGCTTAGGACAGTCATTTTCTGAGGAATGCTCAAACTTATCTTAAATAACAAATAGGATGAAAGATATTTAAGTTTATCGAGAATAATAAAAACCTTCGTTGGTCCTCCAAAATAGATTCTACCATTTATGCGTGGTTTTTGCTGTAATTGAAAAGAAATACCATTAGTGGATCTAACTCATAATCAACCAAGATACGCAAAGTTAAACTTTTGTGAATGAGAGTAAAAATTCCGTTTCAGGTCCCATGTTAAAATCAGTACTATAGATTTACCTTTAACGTTAAAAACAAAATTTTAGTATGAAATCAATGGTTTGCAAGTTCACTCTGTGAAACGGTGACATGATAGATTAAAAAGTAAACTTTGTTGTATTCCACGCAGTATTTATTTAAAAAAACTCAACCGGTTTCGACATTTCCAGGTCATTATTGAAAGGTGAACCTAATGATAGTGAACTAAAAAGGTCAAAATTGATTTACTTTTTTTTTAAATTAGCACTCTTTGGAATACAAAAAGTTAACTTTTTAATCTACCAAAATGTTTATACATCTGCACCTTGTTGTATCTCGAGGAGGACAAAATTCATGCCAAGCACCTTAAAAAGGTGGCCTACAGTGCAGGTACACCATTTAGATGCAGATGAAAGCTGTCCATTCGCCATTCCGCCTTCACCTCACCTAGTTCACGGAAACCAATCCAAATGATGACACACATACGCGCGTAACGCTCCGAGACATCCCACCGTGCATCCCTTGCGAGCGAGGATATTTGTGAAGCGTTAGGTGTTCCTTTGAGTCATCCCGGTTTGTCGCTCCCGCGAATGAATGCATTTGCAGGAAGAGAGAGATCTCGGACCCAAAACTCCGCCCATCTTGCGAGTCTGTCTCTCTCGGAAGTAGGTCTCCCGGGGGTTGTGGAAAGGGAAGCGTCCCATCGCGTCCCATTTCGCGTATCTCCCGCGACCTTTTTCGAGAGAGTTGTGGAGGAGTGAGGTTACTTCCGCCTATATTTCCACAGTAGCCTATCGCACTCCCATACTCCCACACCCGTCTCAGCAGTTCAATGTTTCCGTCACGGCTGAGGCGATCCTTGAGAATCTCTGGGTGCGTTCAAGTGCAACGTAATGCACACTTTAAGGCCTTTCTTTACCCCTTCCTTCCTGCCTTGTAAGCAAAATCAAACACTTTTTGAAGAACCTTTCCGCCCCCTCCCCCAAATTATTACTTATTACCGAAGACTTTTTGACTCCTCATAGGTATTTGACCAATATATCGAAATGAAATATTGTTTTTAGACTGTTTATTTAATATTTCTCATATTTACTATAAAAATCGTACTATTTTAGTTGTATTTATAAATAAGTTATCACGAGTCACCTGTGTATTATATATACTAGATTACTCCTCAATTTTTCGCTAAAGATTTAGTCCACAACGTTCTTACTTCTTCTTACGCAGGGGCGGATTCAGGGGGGTCACGACTCACGATCCTCCAAAAATTTTATTCAAACTTTGAATTTTTAATACAAGTTTAATAGTATTTGTATACTTGTAAAGAAGTAAAGGAAATACATATGCATGCATAGCTACCAGTTCCCACTGTAAGAGAAGTTAGAATTGTAATTATTGAAGATCGTACCCCTCCCCACAAAAGCATTACACGGGAGAAAGCCCCTCTCTCCCGTGGGGTAGTCCGTAATCCCCGGACCCAGGTCATAACCCCCCCCCCCCCCACCCCCAAATTTGATGCTTGCGTAATCAATGCTACGAACTCCACCTCTCCCAATTGTCAACTAAAGTCACCAACTCGCATCCATAGACATGCTTGCGTAATGCTTGAGCTCTATTACTGGTAGTGATACTCTGTCAATACACCCCTCTTACCCATAGCTTCTTTAACCTCTCCGCAGGAAATGAAAATGGCCTCTACACTCGATACTAATAGATTCGCTATCGAGGTTCGATCAACTTGGTTTGCCTATTTCAAAATGCCATTGCGTCCTGAAGCCGCTCCGACCCAATTTTCTGAAAAATCGGTTCGCACCCACGCATTCCGCCGTCTTCGTATTCCTATAGTTTCCTCCGAACATGTGCTTACTGTCGCTTCACGATGGCTGATTTGAAAAGGGTACTAAAGAAATGAATAACAAAATGCATCTTAACTCGAATATAATACTTTCTAGAGGGTTGATCAAAGTGGTTTTCCAATTTTAAATTCCCTGCGTCTCCGATTTCAACTCATTATGCGGAAAAATCTATCCGCATCCCCGTGTATGCCGCCTTCGTATAATCGGATATCCTCCAAATATCAAAATAGATGAATGCACAGCCTAAAATGTGACTTTGTAAGTAATCAAGCGCACGGGTGCAAAGTCACATACATTGGCTAGTATGTCTCATCGGCAATCGGGAGATTCGGGTTCGAATGCCGGCTAAACCAAATACATTTCCATGCCGAACTTCATTCTTGATGCAAATTCACATTTTTTCACGCAGTGCTTTGAAATTCGTCGTCGCCAAATAGCAAAAAAGTAGGGTTTCTTTCTCCGGCAGAGACTGAGTAAGCACGATCTCTATCTCATGTGCCATAATATGGACTTCTGACGTCAACATCTTAAGTTCGGTATGAGAATATGGCTTGGTGGTGTTATTGGTTTGACCAGCAATCTGGAGATTCAGGTTCGAATCCTGGCTAAGCCAAATATTGGACAGTGCTGATTTTCGGGCTCCTCAGCCGCGTTGGTTGTTTTTGGATGACAACAGTTTCGGGAGCCATCCTGCTCCCGTCTTCAGGTCGACTCGTTTTTGCCGCCTTATATGGCTCTGTCCCGCTGCCTGCCGGACGCTGATTGGTCAATACCCTCTTCCAAACGTTGCTGATTGGGTAGCCTTGGTCTCGGTTGAAATTATTGTTTTTGTGTATTTCCAAGGCTTCCCTGATCAGCCTTGGATAGTAGCGATTCTCCTTGGCCACCATCTTCGTTCCTTCGAAGTCTATACTGTGACCTGCCTCACTCCACGCGTGTTCTGCAATGGCCGACAGGTGGAGCTGCTTCTGTTTTGTGGCTCTTGCATGTTCTTTTATCCTGGTCCGGCAGGCAGCGGGACAGAGCCATATAAGGCGGCCAAAAACGAGAACTTCTCACCTTCGACCTGAAGACGGGAGCAGGATGGCTCCCGAAACTGCTGTCATCCAAAAACAACCAACGCGGCTGAGGAACCCGAAAATCAGCACTGACCATGAGCAACGCCGCGGAAACCTACGCCAGAATAAACCAAATATTTTTTCATGTCGAACTAAATCCTTGGTTAATATATCTGCATATTATCTTCCCGCGGTGGTTCAATTAAAGGTGCATGGTGATATCTTTATAGGGTTTGACGCACCTTGATGCACCAGTTACCCAAGATCACCGAAGTTAAGTCATGTAGGTCCTGGACTCAGGTAGAAGGGTGGGTGGCCATCGATGTCTTACATGTAGTGCTATTGTCTGCTGCCTGTGAGTGACAGGTAGGATTAACAAGGGGTTGGCACAATGAACCAAGAAAGGTGGAGCTGCTAGGGCACTTAAAGAAGCACACCCACCTCCCAAGAAGATAATCACTAGTTATATAAAGTAGGCAGACAGTCGGGAGATTGAAATTCAATTATTCTAACTTTATTAATTGAAAGTAATTTTGTTATGCAGATGAATTTAGTATCATTAATGAATTGCATTAATGAGTCATTAAATTGATTAATTAATGATTAGCTTCTATTTTAGGCGATGTTTCGAGGAAGTTCATAATCACAGATGACTAAATCGTAATACCAGGTAATTTTCCATGGTAATAATCACCTAAATTTTCCTCCTATTTGAGCTGTTGGCATTTAGTCTTGTGTCACTGCCGTCGTTTTTCCTTATTTAGAAATAAAATTATGTTAAGTGTTCAGGCTTGCCCATGTAATTTCAGTAATTTAATGATGGATAGTCGTGGGTAAGTATTTAATTCAGGTTATATAAATAATTATTTTCTTTTTTAATGAAAAGTCATTAGACCAAAAATGTTGCGTAAGGAGTTTTCACCTTCTTTCCCCAATTTTTTTGCGAATAGGTGTATTTCTGTCACATTATTTTTTAGTATTTGCGGGAATAACGCATGGAGTTTGAAACATAACTCCTCGCTTTGAGGTTTTACTTTTTACGTGGTAACGTAAGAGCTCTCGCTTCCATACCTCCTGAAATTATTGCTCTTCCCAAGCCTATTCCTCTTTTTTTAAACAATCGTTATTTCAAACACTTAATCCGAAAGAAAAACGCTGCTCTGACATTAAGCTGCTAGGGCACATGACGAAGCCCACACACCCCTAAAGCCGTACAATCTACCATGGGTTATGCCTTGAGGTATTTAGCTATTGATTTGAAACTAGAATGAGCATTTTGAACGTAAATATATTTATGAGTGTAATTGCCCTCACCAAAGATTTGAATTTCCACGAATAGCGTAATTTCCATTACATATTTTGACACTGTTATAGGATTAGCCTTGACTAAATACATATTTAAAGAAGATAATGACTAGTTAGGGAAAGTGGGCTAACATTGGGGAGATTGACCTATTCTATTCTTGGTTTCATGTCATTCCGTTGTACTAATATTATTTACCTTTAATTCTGCATTTAAAATCTGTCCAATCGAGCTATAAGTTCGCAACACAATGCGTAAAATATATTGCAATTCTTACGAAGACGCCTGCGTAGTTTATCTGGTACCTATTGATGCATTCAAGCCCCGGAAATGGCACCGGTAGCATTCCCATTCCTGCTCGAAATGAGGAAATGCACCTTCTTCGCCGCTCTACCGAAAGTAATGTTTGTGTTTGCGTATCTTCCTCCTCTGTATCCAATAGTAAATTTACGTCCATGATTTCCGTGTTCTTATCGCCGCGCACCTGCGTAGGAAGGAATTCTTCAATAATTGAGTGTCCTTGTCCTAGAAACTTTATATTCTGATTTTGATACTTTTCAGAACCCTAGTTGTGGATGACATATTCTGATAATTTTATTATGCTATATTACGATCACAAAAGACAAACTCATATCCAGGCAATTTTCCCTAGTAAATATTACCTAAATTTTCCTCGCGTTTCAGCTGCTAACATTTAAGCATTGCATTTCTGCCCTTGGTTTTCCTTAGTTTGATAGAACTAAAATTATACTAAATGTTTAGGCTTGTCCTTGTGATTCCAGTAATTTAATAATTGATAGTCGTGGCTGACTATTTCATAAAGGTTTTATTCATAATTATTTCCTTTATTTAATAATATAGATTTGATAAGCACAGATATATGGACAACCTTCCCCCGTAAAGGTTTCCCTATTTGATGAAGATATTCAACCTTTGTTCATTTTTTTGATTTTTTTTCATTTGGTATGACATGCCTTGATGCTATGGCGATATGTTCGAGCTCGACACCTAAGCATCGAAACACGTCGTACCATATAAAAATGTCTTCGTGTCTTCCTATGCCTTCTTTCAGTATGAATTTTCACCAGTGTTGGCATGTAATCGAGTTCTTGTAATTGGATTACTTGAAACGATTACTTTTTACGAAATGTTCTTTTTACTAGTAATTTACTCCTTAAGTTGAAAGATTGATCATTACTTTAATTGTTAGCAATAGTAATTGTTACTTGCTCGTAATCAGCGATTACTTAATTGATATCACTGATTTGCCCAGACCTGCAGATAACTTCGAACCATAATTTCCTTGTTTAGGTTCAACTACTCTCATGTTGTAGCCTACTTGTGTTGGATAAAAAATATGAAACCCCTTGTGTTGTTAAACCAGTTATTTTTGCATGTGAAGCAAGTGAAATTGCAATAAGCAATCTCTTTGGCTCAATTATTCCACATTTTTCCTGCAGTATTCGTCAGTTTCCTGGTGGTCTTTAAAGTGGACAATCTTAAAAGGAGTAACTTGTAATTTTACTGATTACTATTAAAATCAGAATTTTTTACTCGCTATTGATTACTTTTTCTGCGAAGTAACTGCAATCAAGCCCAGTTACTTTTTCTCGATACTTTTACGTGCACTGATTTTACCAAGTGAAAACCGAATCGATCGATTTCTTTCCCTGCTCATTAAATTGGTCCTTGAGTTGATGACTCTGCTCGCGAAAATTTTTACTTTTTTAGTTTTCGTTTAAAAGCTGAATTCTCGCCCGCTCCCATCGCTTCAAGTACGGCTTTCCAATCTCCTGTTCCATTCCCACCCCTACCTGAGGGAAATTACTTCGTGAACAACGCGAATGCAGCTAGGCGAGTGACATTTCTCGCTTCCAAGTTGACAGCAATGCTGCTCATTCACAACTTCCTTGCAGCTCGCATTCCTCCCGTCTGAAGCTGCGCCCATACTCTGTGAAATTAGAAACGATTCTGATGAATCTTAGGTGAGTGAATCTCTTGCAGAGATCACTGGTATTGAAATTGATTTATTTGTATTTATTCAAAACTTTTGTTTGACGCATTTACCCATTTGAAATTCCCCGGAAAACGCGTTTTTAAGATCAACCAAAGCTATGATTTTTTATACTTGAATGCCGCAAATGACGTCTACAAGATAAATAACTTTCTACGCATAATTACGTCAAAATTAAGTTGATGTGTGGAACATTTTGATGATTGCACTATAATTCATAAGCGCTTACTAGATTTGATTGTAGTGCATTTAAATTATGGCTTGTTTGCTATATATTAACGTAATCCTTTGATCTGGAGAATTTAGTCACGATGTTATTACATTTTTGGGAAAGGTTTCTAGTTAGTTTAATGAATTTCGATTAATATACCATGCAGTATCATGAAAAAATAATCACTAGGAATCGATCGGCAGGAGTTCCTTATGCATTTCTATATCGTGTTTACGTAATACAATCGCCAATCGCCAGGGCTACGTAGGTTATACCGGCAAGTGAATAATGATAGTTTCGAAAGTAACTAAAAGTAGATCGTTTGAGGCGTAACTTTGTGAAAGCGATTCATTATTAAAATTAAAAAGAAGAACTTTGTGCTTTCACATGAATATTGATTCACAAATTTACGACCATGGTTTCAACGTAGGCATCATCATCAGGTGAACTCTACAGAGGTCCATCACATCCTTTTATACCAGGCTAGGAGGGGGAGGGAGGAAGGTAACTAGGTTGAACGGATTGGTCAACAGCGATGAGGGAGAGGGAAAGAACTTGGTCATACCCCCCTCTGGCCATACCCTTGCTTTTCCCCCTCCCTCTTCTCTGTTGACCAATCCGCTCAACCTAGTTGCCTTCCTCCCTCCCCCTCCTAGCCTGGTATAAAAGGATGTGATGGACCTCTGTAGAGTTCACCTGATGATGACGTCTAACGTTGAAAACATGGTCGTAAATTTGTGAATAAATATTCATGTGAAAGCACAAAGTTCGTCTTTATAATTTTAACCAAAATACATAAATAAAATTGTGATAATAAATATCCCATCACTTTAAATACTTTTCAGTGCTCCCTAACATTTTTGAAACTTTGTTAGTGGCTGGGAGAGTGGTAGCCTGGTAGGTAGAGCACTTGGCCGTTGATCAA
This sequence comes from Ischnura elegans, assembly GCF_921293095.1. Classification (NCBI taxonomy): domain Eukaryota; kingdom Metazoa; phylum Arthropoda; class Insecta; order Odonata; family Coenagrionidae; genus Ischnura; species Ischnura elegans. The sequence goes on from NC_060250.1 coordinate 71,114,976, forward strand.
ATGGTCTCAGGTTCAAATTCCGGGGGATGCCTTCGAACGCCCTCAAACAAACATACCTCGCAATGCGATGTTGCTGAGGGAAACAAACTTGCCTACTCTTAATGTGTGACGCTCACACGTCTGTAGCCTAGTCCAGGGTGAGCTGTAGCATCGCCTACCCAAACAACCTATGCCGGCCTCGGTGGCGGTAGGGGTCAAGTCCTCACCTGCTTTACCGCAGGTCTAGGGTTCGAATCCCGCTTGGGTAGGTGGTCCCTATCCAGGGCATGGGTTTTTGTGTCGTGCATTGTTAATTCCTCCGTTGTAAAGGCCTCTATACGCTGTTTACGGGGAAATTGGAAATAAAAAAATAAACCTTTAGGTTGAACCACTGATAGTGTGGTCAGTAGCTCTTACAGAACAAAAATGTTTTGCTATACTCGTATCTTCTGGACTTTGGCGTTCCAATAACACAGGCCAACAATGAAAAAACGTTTTTACTGAAAATACCTTATTCTTATGTTTTTAAAGTTGCTGAATACAAATATGATGGTTTTAAAGTTGTATCACCCACCATTTATTGACATTTTACAGTTAAATTTATGAAATCAAGCACTATTTTTAGAATTTAACGGCTTTTTTATAGTTATAATAAAACTGAAAAAGTAGGTCTAATGAACGAAGATAATGGTGATTACTGTTGGTACTTCACCGAGAAGTTCAGCAAGCGATTCATCGCAGAAAAAGATACACTAGAAGCTTCAAGGAAAAAAAGTAGACCAATTCCAGTTGACAAGTGAACCCTGTATTATCACGCTGTAGTAAACACAAACAATTTTATCACGATGTGGTGAACAGTAAATACAAACATTTTTATGATGTAACACAGTGTTTCATTGATTTCCTTGTATACCGTATCGGGGTATTAGACTAAATATTAAATACATATTGCTTGGAAACTATAGGTGATACAAAAAACTAAGACCAGGTTTGGATTCGGCACATCAAAATCTATAAAGATCAGCTATAAAAATAAAAAAGGTTTCAAAAAAAATTTTTTTTGGCCTGCGTAATCCTTCGGTATTATCCGGGATTCGGTTTCGCGTCCCATTGTTTGTAGATACCGCCTGAAAATCTCGCTGTGAAATCACCAGCATCGGACTATGCTCTGCTCACCCCGGGAGGGCGTCGGTTGAGGAGTTCCGCCGTCGGAGGCAGGACGGAATCCGTAAAAGGCAGCGGGCACTCCGACCATCAATAGGAACGGGTTTTCCAATGCGGGGGAATGCCGATTCGAAATAGACAGAGGGCCTCGCTCCGTCCGGTGGCATTTTTCGTCCCACCCAACCAATCCTTCTTCATCGGATCGTAGCTTATCCAATCGCGGGAGACGGACACAGAGGCATCTCGTGACGGCGAAAAAATCTCCCCTGCCACCGAGCTGTCTCCGGCCTGTATCTTCCGGTTTTCCAACTCCCTTGATCTACGCCCGATGTCTCCCTACTCGTCTCAATCCTCAACGGCTCCTATAACCCACCCTCCAATGCTGTCCGAGGTGCCAGTTTTCCCGAAATAACGTAATCAAGCGTGAATCATAGCTGTCTGGTCTCATGTTAGAACTATATAATTCACTCTATTCAGTCTCAGGCTCAAGTTTGTAGAATTTCATTTTATCGTTAATGAAATGGCAAACTTTGTTTGATTCCACCAATTTATTATTATCTAGTATGACATGAGGCACAATCTAGTGGAAATTCTCAATGTTAATTAAAGGAGGCATTGCCATATTTCCACTGGATTTATTTTAACACCACACTTGATAATGCTGTTTGTAACAACGAAACGCATCGTTTTAAAATAAATCCAGTGGAAATATTGCAATATCTCATTTAGCAAATAAATATTTTTTTGGTACGACTAGATTTGACGCAACGGCTTCGTCCTCAGATTAAAACAATAGTAGGTGGAATACATCAAAGATTTTCATTTTATAAACGATACGCGAATCACTTTATTTCATCATATTATTTTACTCAACATTGAGTACCAATTACAACGCGAAAATTTTGGTGAGCCATAAGGAAATGTCCATGTGGGTCAATTTGAGGATTTATTAGAATCACGCAGCTCATATAAAAAAATTTCAGTTGAAAAGAGAAAGAAAACTTATCAAGAAGTATTTATTTAATTGAGGTAAAGACACAATCTATTGATTACAAACAGACATTTAAATAGCTCGCTGATCGTATTTTCATTACTAAATTGCGACATATAGCTAATGGAAGTTTTTTGCTCATCTTGATTTGAACTCATGTAGGCAAGCGATTGAAAAATATTTACTCTAAGTTAAGATAGCGTGTATCAATAAGAGTTATATTTCGTTTGGGAAAAATATAAGACACATTTATGAAATTCAGCAAAAAAAAAGAGCAAACTCGATTTAAATCTAAACAATACCTTAAGACGGCGTTTCCCAACCAGTGGGTCGCGGCGTGGCTCTTGAAAATGTACCAAATTTAACTGATTCACCACATAATTTTAATTCTATGTATGTGTCATTTTTATTATTTTCTTAACAGAAAAAATCTTGGTGTAATGCTTGCCTATTACATTGAAACGAAAACAATAGCGTAACAGTGCTTGTGCACGAACTGGCAACGCATACATACGTATTTGTATGTGTTTGTGTAATCATGGGTGGGGTAGGGGTGGGTCGCAAAAATGGAAAAAATTAAAATGTGGGTTGCTAGACATAAAGGGTTGGGAACCACTGCCTTACACTGCCTGACTTAAGACATAAAACCCAACATTCAAAATTTTAAACTTTTTAATTGCAAAATTGAATAAAATATCAGGCCGGTAAACTATAAATGACTAAGTAAATAAGTAATAATATAATCTTAGTACTTGATTATCTCATATAATGGATAGATAGATCAAGGAGATCAAGCAGACAAATTTGAGAAAGGTTTGAGAAAGACATTATAAACAGTATCGAAACTTGGGTCAGACCGTAAAAAAATTCTGGGACATACAATATTAGTATTAGTGTATTTGCGATTTTATTCCCTGCTACACAGTTCCACCAAATATTGTCATCCGACCTTAAGTTGGAAGGAGACAAAAATCCGGTATTATCCTATTGGATTTTGATACGTTCCTAAAAAATATTAAGCAATTCGGCAAAGAGTTCGGTAGCTTTAAAGATGAGATGTGGAAAAAAAATTTAGAAGGTAAATTGTTAAAAAAGGAAAAAGTTTGAGGGAGGGAAAAGGTTCCAGGAACGGGCGTCAGTGGCGGGCGGCGTCTCCATTTCAAAAATTACTCCATCGGATTGAGATGTCTTGTTGTCTCCCTTGTTAACGAGCTATATATACGGAGCCGTCTCGGTGGCGTTGTCGTCGTTGTCTGTCCGACACGACGTGTATTAATTGCCGATGGGATGACGAAGTGACTTGTCCCGGCCCTCGATTTGCAAAATAAGGATCTCGCGTGAGTGAAATCTTAAGGGTGAGTTTTGGTCGCGTCAGACCTCTTTCCTTCGTCCGTCGACCGTCAACAAAAATGCTTGGGGCTTCAAGTGATTGTCATATGAGTGAGATGATTCTTTTGCATCGTTTACAACAGCCCAACTTGGCGTAACGTGGAATTTGAGTTCAACAGCTTGGAGCGGCATCACTCGACTTGCGATAGCCATTGATCAAGGCTATTGCCAGAAAAATATTTGAGAGGAGTTCATTTGATAGCAATGAATAGACTTTGTGACTCCCTAGGTTTATTTAATACAGAACGACCTGTTTCGGCTGCCAAGCCATTTTCAAGTACATGAATGAAGAAAAAATGAAGGATGTACTTGAAGAAGAATGTTTTTTTGGGAAGAATGTGCATACTTGAAAATGGTTTGGGAGCCGAAACCGGTATTTCTGTATTGAATAAACTGTGAAACTCTCAAAGTCTCTTCATTGCTATTGCGCAACTTTTCCAGTTTTGATTTAATGAAGTTTATTTGCATGAACCCCGCTTCGGTGCGGCCTTGCTGTTTGTTAAGCGAGTTTCCATATTGTCCTTCATTTAGTCAGTAGAGAAGAAGATTTCGATTCCGATAAGTAGTTGTGAAAACTGCAAAAATTCCTCTGAACTCGTTATCGAAATTTATTCCCCGTCTCAGTTGTGATTGGTGGAATGATTCATGCATTGATGGACCAAGTCGCGCCAGGTTGCTACGTCCGAGTTCTGAAACGAGTGAAACTATGCGTTAATAGCATTGAGTAGCGTTGATAAAAAATTCTCGTAAATTTTTGTGGCTGGTCTTCATGCTGGCTGTCATTTCGATGAAAAGCTTTCCATTGTCTCTGAGCATGTGGGATTAGCTTCGAACTAAAATTTGGCCCACTGGGTAACAATAATCAGGTGGTCAAAAGTTGGCAAATAGTGCTCCACGAGATATCTTAAACGTCTCATTATATAGGAAAGAGGAATCGAGTTATAATGGCAAAGGTCTTGGTACCATTACTATCAGAATGGTCGGTAGAATAAATGGATTCAAAAACAAACCAAAAGTTTGCCATAATTGAGCATGAATTCATATGGAATAAGACAACAAAAATGGATGCGGTGGTACGTGGTTGAAGAATGCGGGAGGAGTACAAATTTTGGTAAAGAAACAGGCTTTAGGGCCTCAATGGTGACCTGAAAATTTTTGGGAACAGAGAATAAAAAATAACGAAAATAAGTTGGCAATAAGATGTCATTAATGCTACGAAGTTCTAACGTATTGCTTCTTTCACAGTTGATTCTCTTGAAAAGTTTTTTCAGTTCTTTTTTAGGATTACACAACGTTGTATTCAACAGTCAAGAATTGCATTTTTTTGATTGGATCAACGACCTTTGAGGAAAATGTGCAGCAATATGAAAGCAGTGCCCTCATTTTGTGATTTTGCGATACCCACCGTTTCCCCACTATTTGGGTGATTTTTTTGATTAGGTTTTGTCAGACGAAACGTAAAACAGCTTTTATGATTTTTCCTTTGGTTAGTAATTAAATTCCGCATCAAAAGCACGAAAAGGTAGTGAATGCAGTCGACGACGCGGGATTTTAATTAATACTTTCAAGGAAAATACGTGCCAATTTATTATTTAAATATAACGTGAATCTGTTTTAATGGATTTAATCTAATAATTAAATTGCCATTAAGTATACATTTAAAAAGAGCATTAGTTGCTATTTACTAATTGCATCTCTATTTTGTTAATTTTAATCGTCTGTTATGTTGCGGATTTGCATATTTTGCGTCAAAAATATAACTATTTTCAGTGAATGAGGATGGGCGTAAATGAAGTTCGATAACCAAATAATATAAAAATAGCCAAGAGTTTGATATTTTGTATTTTCTGCGAATATAAAATAGCTAACCAAATACAGAAACCAATGAAAGAGGAGGATAAACATATGCACTAGATTTTTCTATCCAAGGAAAGGTCGAGCCATTACTTTCAGTGAAGGAAATGACTCTTTAACGGAAATATGTCACTTAGGCTTTTAATACTACATCCATTCCTTGGGAACCCTTTTCAGCGGAAGTTTTAGGTGAGGGCGAGCTTTTACTTGCATTTAAAAAAAGCGATGATGCATATCCCATCCATCTGCAAAATTTAAAAATCATTTTGAATTTATGTCGAAATAATTAATACCTGATTGCTTTGTTGGCAATGTGGTGAAATCTGTCACTCAAGTCCAAAATTCCTTTGCCTGGCTAATCTTTCAGAAATTCACCATTTTTGCTGCATTTTTCAGTGAATTAATACTCTGATATTACTTCCTTAAAAGTCTCTTCGTCTTTTCTCTGTGAATTGAAGGTGAGAGAAAGTATTTCGAACTAAAAAAACATTGTATTACATTCCAATTGTGTGATTGAACTATGAGATAAATTGTCGCTTGCTCTAAAAGGGGAGCAATGTTTCTATATCGATAGCTTAAAAAACGCCCTTATGTATGGACCAAAAATGTGTAGATCAAAAATGTTTCTTTTGCTTAAATAAGCATCGGATATAATTTTGGGATTGGAAATAAATGAGAGAAATCACTGGTTTTCATTGAAGGAAACATTAATGAGGTAAATTATACTATGAATCCGTGAAAAGGGTGAAAGAATTAATAGGTTAAGTACATTCATTATGGCTAGTAGTCTCACGAAATTTTAAAACGTTATTCATAACTGTATTTTTCAGGATAAAAATTATTACCTGAGAATTTATGATATAGCCATGATATGACCGACTTACTTTTATTGACATTTTCTTGGGTTAACTGCGGACTAATAAGTTCAGTAACCATTATGTGGCCTTTAGAATAATTGATTAATACATCTCATAAGTGAGCCACATCATTCGTCTTATCAATTATATTGATAGTGTGCGTGCGATAGCATGGCGTCGTTAACCTTTAAAACAATTGAGGCTTTTTTGAGATATAATACTGGATGATAACATTTTACTTCTTTTTAACATAACAATTAACTTCTTTTTTAGTTACATTTTCACTCGATCTAATCACACTTGGAGATTGCATATACTTTTAAAATATCTGTATTAAAATCAATGTAAATAAAGTGGAGTAGTTGTTTAAGTACAATGATAAATGAAGAGCAAACTTAGTGCATGTCCACAGTAATTTTATTTGGTACGACGCGTTTCAGCGACCTTACTTCGCTATCATCAGGTACAAAATGCCATATTTTCATCAAGAAGTCATAGATATATACAATCATGCAAATTGGAGGGGTATATTTATGAGTCGGCGGAAGTGGGAGAGGGGTTGGGGGGTAAAGGATGGGGGAAGGGGGTGGGGAGGTGGTTGGGATACGTAAGGATTTGGGGTTCGGTTGAAGGTTTGAGAGGGGGGAGGGCTAACAGTGGTGAATACATCTAGTTGTTTAAGATCAATTTTCGACTTTCTTCAAGTTAATGTATGAACCATTCCAAATTACACCTTAGAATGGTGGGTATTTTGATTACTATGCGGTTTTACTGTGGATATTCAAGTTAACTATGCAGCCTCCTGAGACAAAGCACTTCTAGGAGCAGCTAAATAAAACTCATACGTTGAAATATTCTAAAATTTATTTCGGATTCGCTGTAGAAATTCTTATAATTCTAAGATTCCGAAAATAACGTTGACAATTCACCTCTTTCTGTGAATTGTTGTTCTTATGGTTTCACATTCTATCTCTGCTGTCAGAATATTATCGTAAACACACTCTCTCCCTACATTGTGCGGCGCGTTGGGCGTGAAATTCCTCATCTTTATGCATGGTTGTTGTTGATGAAGTTGCAAATTTATATCTTTGCGTTACACCGATGTTTCACGTGAACTGAAGCTGCTGTTTTAATCATTGATCTAACGCTAACTTACGTCTGCCATTAAGTATTAGGCGTGTCCTGAAGTTGAGTGAAATTAGCTACCCTCAGTCTAGTGCTAAAAGCCCATTATCATCTCCGAAAGCATTCGCGCTAAACTTGGATGGCTTTCCTGTCCCGGATTCCCTGTGGTGCGGGTTAAGGCATGGTGCTCCCGAACAACAAACACGATTGCCTCTTTAACGTCGACTAATTACACAGAAGGCGAGGCTCAGCACATCCCCAACCCTTCTACCCCTTGCACACCCACACCCCACCAGACCTGTACAGACTATACCACAGGTCGTGTGTCATTTTTGACCTGTAACTTTACTAACTTCACATCAAGCAATATTCATGAAAATTGGAACACTTATGGGGAAAGGTTCTAAGTTTTGTTGAGTCTAAGAAAAACTTTACGATGTTGACCTTTTGACCTTACAATGTGGGTCCAAACCGAAAATTTGAATTTGCCTTATGGGGTTTCAGTGTTAAAAAAATCGAGATAGAAAAAATTCAGAATTTCATTGACCAAGATATCAATTATTAGGTTTTTGGACACGAGAAACCCGAAAATAACACTTTTATTTACGAAAAATTTAACTTTTGACCCATTAAGGTCACCGTAAAGGTCATAAGGGTGGCAAAAAGAATAAAATACCAAAAAAGGTATCTATCCATGGGTTTTATAGGGTGCCCAAGTCATTGGTATTCTTTAAATACCCGTATTATTCACTAATTGACCTCCAAGGTTTATACATAGGTCAAAAGTCATAGAGATAAACGTCCGGCCATTGTGACAACCAACGTGTCGAACCATATGTCTAAAAGGGTGCCAAAGTCGGTGAGGCAGTTCATAGATCCGTATTGTGGATTTTTTGACCTCCGAGAGTCATAATGGGGATCAAAGGTCATAGAGTTAAACGTCGGGCCATCATGACAACCAACGTGTATCACCCCCGTGGCCCTTGGAAACTGCGCTGGAAAACACACATTGCAGTAATCTAGACAACAGAGCCGTGTAGTGCAAAGTATCGACTAGCGAATGAAAATAGTTTCCATATAACTAAAAATAGAAAACAGAAATGTGGCGGATTTTATAATCATATTATATGTCTGTTTGTGTTTCACAAATGGTTTTTGAGGTTTGATAGAATTTACGAATATTAATTACATTTTGGAACTGGCAACATTTGTGCTGTCTATTTTTTCAAGAAAAGGAGATCCAGTCAAAGGCAATGTGAAAATAAGAAAAACCTGCACACCACCGGTCACAGCTTTTTTGCCCTTATGATGAGAATTGGTTATGGTAACGGTATTAGGCCTAAACTTGTAATTATCTTTAATAATTGGTAATTTTAGTACGTTTCAACTAGTTTACCTTCATTTATGCTTATTTCATCCAGCACTCCCAATTTTCCGGGTAACATACCAACGCTACGTGGCTAACAAGTCAACAGAGCTGTATGCTAGTTCAAGGCAATTTCCGTTCGGAATATCACTGCTCGCTAAACAAGCCAAATGATTTTTTCAGCATCTATATGTTTTTACCGAATTATTAATGTTAGAATTTATGTATAGATAGATGTTATTGAAGGTGTTCAAAATGTTTTTCGGAAAACAACCGAGAAAACACATTTTTAATGTACTTTATGTCACATTATTTCACTATTTTTCAAAAATAACTCTAAGCATTTATAAGCTAGTTCACCTATTACAAAAATGTGTTACAAATCTTAAGCTCAATGGTGAAATAATTTTTTAAAACATTAATTGTTAGCTCAACAATATGATTCATTCATTTAAGTATAATTTTGAAGCATGAAAAATATGATTTGACACCACAATTATTAAGAGAAAATTAGTCTCCGAGTCACACGGAGGTATCTCTCAATGGAAATAAATGGTTTATCCTCATGACTTTCCTCTAAAAGAGAAGTAGAAATCTGATTTTCGTCGAATGCTATTCTACCGTTTTTTATGGAGTTACCCTTTCAGGTTCCTTATAGCTTAAGGGAAAAAGCGGTTCTTCCACTTCAAAACCTCTCGGCTTGCATCCTCAAAATTTGCCCCTTGTCATCATAAATATCTCTATTTACACTTCAAGAGAGCTTATCTTATTTGCTGTTTCAGCAACCAACCAAATATTACTCAACCAAAAGCTACAATTTAATACATTCATATATAATATTATTCGCTTCGAAAACGATCGCTTATACTCAACAAGCATGCGATAGTCTTTTAAAACAAAGACAATTTTGATAAAGCCCATGTGTTTCATTTCTTTCTTCATGAAAAACTTCCCATATTTCTAATTTAATGTGTTTTCTATCACATTGCGTCGGTTAAAGTCCACTATTAAGCCCAAATTATTATCAAATAAAACTCTGGTTAAAAACCTTGATTTTCTTTTCAATGAGATATGCATGTGAAAACGCTTTATCTAAATTAAAGCCTCTAAGAATGCTTTATAGCCAGAGAAACCTGAAGACGTGTGGTGCACAAAACATTTGAATTCAAAAGAATTCTCGTTCTCATCATGCTGATTCCCCTCATTCAAAAAACACAGGATTAATTGAAGGGATACGATAAATTGGATGGGGTGAATGGAAAATATTGAACTAGTTTGCAATTAAATGGAAAACATTAGCGGAGAATACTATTTCTATGTCGTCGTGAAAGTAAATATTTAAATATTCTAGAAATAGAATTATTTCTGTTTCTAACGAATAAATGCCTTAATATAAACTGAATACTTTTTTAATCTTAATGATGTGCACATGAAGAGAATAATAAATTCGAAAAATCCGTGGGGACACATTCGCTTTTGAATGAAGCTTCAAATGTTTGCTATATTACTTGAGTGTCTCCTTCAAAGGGTGGAGTGTGTGGGTATAAGCTTGGATTAACATAATCTCAATCTCATTTCTGGCTCGTTTACCTTGCCAATCAATTTGCCCTCTTAACACTTTCACCATGCATCTACTCGTTTTCATGCATTATGTGTCCATCCAGTGCGTTGGAAATTCACTAGCCGCGAGAAAAGCTATTGCGGTCGGGGTGATAATTTGGAAGTTTTGGATGAGCCGAGTACCCTCCGGCAGGCGTATAATTTATCTTGTCGAAATAGAAATTTTTAACTTTCCGACTAGGTTTATGCCGTGGGAAAGAGAAATATACGACATTTTATAATTTTCTTTTTCCTAAAAATATTTATCCATCTCATATCAGCCTCGATTTTCAACTGCCTCGGTTTTTGCAGCCATGGTCTTCTTTTCATTGGATGCGGTTCGTGTCATATCTCATTTCCAAAAGTGAACATATTACATTTTATCGACCACTTTTCACCTATTGATACAATTTAATAAAGTATTCTTAAGGACACTTAAAAAGAAATTACTGTTATAGCATTCTCATAAGAGATAAACTAATTAAAATTTAGCCTGTAATAAATGATTGAATCGGCTCCATAGGAATATGAAAACATTTTATATCTATAGGTATCAAATTACGTATAAAAATATTTTTTGTGGACGCCCCAGACCAGTTTTAACTTTGCAAATCTGATCTTTGTAAATTGCATCTATTTTACGGCCAGCATATCAAATTCATTTCAAGGCAGGACATTTGCATGGAGCACGTAGAAGGCACTGCGCCGTGGCCCCTCCTTCACACCCGTCAAGGAAGAGACTAGAACCCGCTGCATAACGCATCACAAATGAATATTCAGGGTGGAAACAAATCCTGGATAGCTGATGTCAGTATGAACCAAAATTACAGAAGATGTTCCTGTCGAAAGTGAATTATTTTTAAACTACAGAAACTTCAAGCCAAGCGCTCCTATTGGCCGCCAGAGTGCCCTGTTGCTGGGTGCCTTGGTTACATCGCGATCTCCGGTAGGCAAAGCATTCGTAGTCATGAGTTGAGATTCAAGCTTGGCTGAAAGTTTCTGCAGCTGAAAGTTCTGAAGTTGGCGCTGGGAGCAATAGTAGACAGGGTATGGATATTTGTGAGGCATTTGTCCCATATAACTTCGCGGAAACTCGTGGGTAAGAAATTAACTCTGATAATAAGCCCCAAAGTTAATATTCTGTAAGTTTGACTTCAAGTTAGGTTTCCACATGAATTCTCCTCATTCACTCATGGGATGAATAGAATTCCCGTCTGAGTTAATGGCAGATGTAAGACGTTCACTGCAGCGACTGCATGCTCGACAGGGAACGGAGACAGCCTAATATGTTGAGCTTGACGGGTTTCACAATTAAATACAATACATATGCATTCGTATCTTCAAATCGAGTAATTATTTGTTCCTAGTAAAGTGAATCTCACATCTTTTAAGACTTCAGTGGTAATCTTAGGGTGTTAATTTTATTTTTAAGCTTTTATGTATCTTTTCCTACTCCGTTTTTTTCACACATATAGTGCAAACTTGTAAATGAAACCTTATTAAGTTAGGATCCTAACTACAACTGAAGGGTATACAGTATTTTTCATCTACATCTATATAATACCCCGCAAGCCGCCTAAAAGGCGTGTGGCAGGGGGTGTTAGGACACCAGCCGTTTACAGCTAATAAAAAAAAAAAATTAGTGCTCAAACGAAGTTGGGACTAGCGTTTATTAAAGTCCTTTATGGTTCGGGGGAAAAACGAATTCGCATATCTATCCGTTCGGCAAAACATCTCTCTCAATTTATCACTTCTATCGGACCTGGAAATATAGTGTGGCTCTAATATTATGTTCTCTGTGTCGCTCTTAAAGATATCCATTCTCAATTGTTCAAGCAATCTAAGCCGAGCGCGCAGCCTCCGAGTCTCCAATGGCTCCCAGCCTAATTCGCTTAACATCTGGGTAACGCTGTCTGTACGCCCGTAGCAGTTTTTGACGAGGTATACGTTATTTAAGGGTAAGGGCATACAGTATTTTTGCCAATCTAATACGTTGAAGTACATTAGTGTCATTCATTCAGACACAAAATCTAATTTATGTAAGAAATCGGCAAATGAAAGGGAAATACATGTTATGACAAAAAGCTGTCTACTTCATTTCTCCATATTCTCATTAATATAATGGAAAAAAGGGCGCAAGAAAGCCCAAAATTTTTATGAGTTGTTTACGTAAAGGGAGTCATGCAGAAGGGTTAAGGCCGTCGATTTTGCTCCCCTAATAAGCACTTGTATCTTTATAAGTATACGGCGCGAGGGATAGAATATCGAAAGAAATGAGTGAATAATTATTTTTAATCACATCACATTTGGCAGCTAAAAATCGGTAAACCAGGCCATTATTAACTGTTGTGATATTTCAAGTGCAAATTTAATCAAATTCTTTGCGGCTGGCAATAATAAGAACCTTTTAATCACTATTAAATCATAACTAAATAATTATTATTCTCAGCAGCATTAAAAAATTCCGAAATTTCGGCGAAATTTATAAGCAAAAAGTATCAAAAATATTACTCCAGAAATAGCCGCGCACTAGCCGGCGAAGTACATCTGCGGAGTCATTTGTAAGTGTACCTGACATAAAAAAAAATTCCAGAGAAGAAAAATCGTTTGCCTGCACTGGGATTCTATACCCGGATCTCCTTATCTCACAAAATTGAGAGATCTTGGCTCAAATTCCGGACACGGCCAATGACTTTTCCTCTGTTGAATTTTCAAATCTAAATGGTATAAGCGAGGTGTTTCAGGAGGAGTTTGCAAGTCAGTATGGGTGAAAATTTCAAGCATTTTTTGTCCAATAGTATGAGATGGCAATTGATTAGTTACTGAGCTGTGGCTACGCAAACATTTTTTCGGATGCTCTTCGCAGTTACCATGAAAACGTTTTTCTTGGCCTTTTAGACATTTCACTCAATACTCTGGATTTTTATAAACGTTTAATACTAAAGTAGGATGAAAATATGTGAAATAATCTTAAAATGGGCGATGTTTCGCAGTAATATTGTTGAAACTCGCTCAAAGCTCCCGTTTAATGAATCGCAAGGATTGAATTTTACGTGGCTTCCATTATTACTTGGCCTCATCTGTCTGTTGTCTCCTATTGCTTGGCGGGGCATGCTTCCCACTGTCCCTTCTTGTGCCATTTTAATCAATTATAATTGTTAAGGAGAATTATAACCGCATATTTTCGTCCAAACTTATATTTTTTAATGTCCTTAAAAATCTAAAGTATGAAATAAATTGTCGAAAAGACTTGATACCCAAGAAAAACCGTTTTAATGCTAACTGAAAAGTGTATTCAAAAAATGTTTGCGTTTCCACAGCTCAGTAATTAAGTAATTGAGGAGTTGCGACCCTGTGTTCATGGACAAAAATATTCAAAATTGTCTTCCCACGCCATCTCTTAAAGTATTGCAAACTGCCCCTGAAAAAATCCGTAAAACTATTTTCTGTGTACTCCAATTACAAATTGTAGTCATTTCATATTTCGAAGAATACAAATATGTACCGTGAATTATATGTGGCTTCCATTATTACGAGGCCTCCTCTGTCTGCTACTTTCTTTTGTTTGGCCATTTTAGTCACGACCACGAAAACGTTTCCTTTCGTCCAGCCCTATTATCAGAACCCTTTAGGATGCTCTTGTTGGGATCGACAAATTTAGGTCACCCAGGGGGTGAGGACGTAGAAATCCCTGCATCCCCTGTTCCATCCCCGTCCATTGTTCCTCGTATGCCGTTACAAGGCTTCTGATCTCGCCTCGTCTCACGTACACAGCCCCAGGTGCACTAGCTAACTGACTGAAAAATGTCGGTCAAAATCAATGCTTCGAGCAATCGATCTATCATCGAAATGTAAAACTTTACTTAAAAAATCGAAATTTGATAAAGTAAGATAGATAAAACGAAAAAAAAATCGACGGTTTGTTTATAAAATGAATACGTTTGTACAAAAATGTTTATTTTATATTCGAAAGAAACTCTTGCGCATTTGAATGTTAGGAAAAAAATCCCAAAAAATCTACTTAAAATGCATGTGTGAATTATTTGTAAAAAAATTTACAAATGCACGCAAATAAAAGTTTTGGGGTCATTGCTTTGAACTATTTGACGTCATTAGAATTTTTATGAAAGATAAACTGATTTCGATGCTTTCTAGATGATCGAGGGGGTGGTTTCCGAATTTGCCGCTTTTTTCTTTTCTTTCACGTGAGACGGATGACATAAGCCGTAAGGAACGCTGCTGAGATCAAACGAAATTGTCACGATCGAAGTTGAAAAATCAAGTTTGAATCGAAACCCATGCCTAGTTCAGATTACGATTGTTCCAGCGATCGTGGGAACTATCGTGCATGCACACAATGATGGTTAAAACCTGTGCTGCCCTCCAGTGCTGAAATGTGAAGTGTACAAGAAATTGACGGTTAGCAAAGCTGTTGAGGTATGGAGGGTAATTGATGTGTTTAAGGTGTATTTAACATATAATTTTCTTCCGCCCATATACTTCCTTGCTTGTACAAATCCATGAATAAAAATAGAGCGATGTGAGCTTTACAAACTTTTCGTCCTCTCGTCGCATCCTCTTCCGGTTTCGCAGCGCCTAAACATCGTAAAGTGGCAATGTTAGGAACTACGTAAACTATTCTCCGGACATGCATTCACACTACAAGTTCTGCCAACTATTGTTGGAACGAGCGATCGATCGAACGAGAGATCAATGTTCGATATCGTTTTCAACGATATTGAGCATTTAAACTCGAATTTCGATTTTAATCGAAAAAGATGTCGATTTTATTTGAGTGGATGGAAATGGATTTCCATCACTACACCGGCTTCCCTCCCAGACTCTCCCCTATTTCACCCGCGCCCTCCGAAAGCTCCCGCCGAACATCGCCGAACCCTGGCTCCACCTGTGTGCAATCGGCGCCAGATGCCTGCGAAATAAATTGAGGCGATGACGGTTTTGGATAATGGTTCAAAGGGCGCGGGTCCGTATGCGAGATAACACGCCTACGTGCTTTTATTTTCTTAAAGGTGACATTCTGGAAGACGATAAATCGTTTACTCTCTTCCCTTAGCTTTAGGCATGCAACGTTTTTCTCTCTGCATGGTGGAGCAAAATTACGTCACAAAATTTAAACCTTGGATAGCTTATGCCAGGAGGAACCAAAATTACTGGTGATTTTTATGTCGACAACGCACCATTTTTAAATTTCAGCAACTTTGAGCCGAGCGCTTCGATTGGCCACGAGTTTGCCCTGTTGCCGGATACTCTGGACAAATCATGTCTTCGAATGCTTTGCCTACATTTGCCTTTGTATGTTTAGTTTTTCTTTGTAAGTTAAACGTGATTCTGGATCGAGAGCTTTGTAGTCTTTCACAAAAATATTATATATTATTATCCATCAAAGCATGGATTAAATAAATATTTCTTTCTTTTTGTACATTTCTTCATCCTGTTCAATTTTTAAGGCACACGCAACAGAATAATTATTGAAGTTATTACGATGGGGTGTAATTATTGGAGATAATGCAATTTTTCCATAATTAGTGCAAATAAAAAACTTTACTATCGTTGAATTACGAAAATATTTCCAATGACTCTTTTAAATATGCGCTATTCTGCGCAAGGTAATGGAAACTAATTGATACATGTTTAATTTCTAGGAGTTACTTATAAATTTTGCAAATAAGCATGTATTTAAAAACTTACATTCAATCCCTACGCTTTATTCTCATACATATTTTTCTTTTTTCAGGTGAGTTCGGCTCTACAGTAACCCATGAAACCTTCCATGAAGTGAGTAATTACATTTTTATCTCGTTATAGACATGAAGTGAATATTTCCTTATGATCATATTTTTATTTTACATCTTGAGTTAATTGACGTTACATTAGTCATTATATACGAGTAATTGGATTAACTATCACACGCTAATGAAAAGAACTCGTCCAATGAGTGAACATACTGGGATAGATTTGTATTGGAGGACAGAGGAATAATTGCTTTGCACGCTAGATTATCGTGATATTACATACATGAAATCGGGAATCAGAGATATTATATCGATGGAGTTCGAAATGACAATATAATTGAAATTGGAAGATGGCGAATTGAAACATTACCTTTTCGGGATTAAATGATGATACGTTGGAAGTACCAGAGATTATATGGATCAGATTGTTCCAAAATGCTTACTCCTACGCAATCCAGAGTTCTCGTTTAATTAAGCTCAAATCAATTGTTTCATACAAGTATACGAGCGTATACGTATAGTATACGTGGTGAATATGAAAGATTTTATTCGCTTTCGCTTAGAGACAACTCTGATATGCATTGACCATCAAGTGGCACACCTCGTTTTTTTATTTTTGATATCTGAAATGCTCTTCTAACACTTATTTTATCTCATCTATCATATTCGAAATTTTCAAGAAATTTAAAGGGCCTTTGCCCGTTATTTTCTTCTTTTTCATAAAACGTGCTTTGAAACCTGAAGCCTGAAGATGAAACCTGAAGATTTAACCACGTTACGAAACCCATGTCGTTCCCAATTAAAATAATAACGAACCTTACAAAGTTTTATTTCTTTATTTCCAGTAATAACTTTATATCCGAGAGATGCATAGGTCAAAATTTGAAGCATGATTTAGAGGGTTGATGTTGACAAAGCCCCACTCTCTACTCTTCATTTGTCGCAATGATAGCATTAGTTTAAAAAAATTAAAAGACCGTTCTTTGGGGAGTGATGCGTCCCCTTAAGGCATCGCTCTGTCCGACGCTTGTGGGGAAAAAACCCGTTCCTTTTCTGAAAGACTCTCCCAACCCGCCCAAGGGCCCATATCAGTTTCTTCCTTTCGTTGGCCTCGGCTCCTTTTTTGCGAGCCGCCCATATAGTTCCGCTCCAATGGCTTTCTTTTGATGTTTCCCGAATGATCCCTTTCCTCCCCCCCGTTACTTTCACCCCTTGGTTCACCCTTTGGCTCGTCGGGAACTTTGAAGCCATCGCTCTCGCTTTGTGAGCTCGGAGATGTAATTGGTATCGGGTGAGGATTTCTCTCTTTTCTCTTTTTTTTTTAATGGCAGCAACGCCGCCGGTGATCAGGGTTTGTAATCCGAATCTCGGCGAATAAAGGCAATGATAGCAGGGTCGGTCGTGTTTCTTTATCAATTAATGTGGATAAATGTGTGTGTAACAGGCAGTCCACCGTTTATCCTATCGGTCGAATTAGTGTGAAAGTAAGTTTCAGGTCCATTGCACTCAAGTGATTATGAAATCAAGGAGTTTTCGTGCCATTTCTTCTCAAGTTTCCCTTTGATTTCTCTCGTGTTTGCTCTCGCGGATAATTCCGAATGTCGAGAGATGTTGAAATTGAATTTATTGTTCCGCTATTGTGGATTCGTTAATATCAGAGCGGATAAGCGTAATCAAGATTGCCAATTGTAATGCTCTATCACCAAACTGTTCATATTGAGTGCTTCTTAACGTAATGAAAGTACTTGCAATTTCCACAATTTTTTATTCCTACCGACCCAGTTTTCCGCACATATTGCCATTTTTAAGGCACATATGCATTTGGGTGGCAGCCTATATCTATGTATACATTACAATGGGAGAGGTATGGGATAGAGTTTTCAGGTAAAGGGGGGTTACTGGATCTGGGAAACGAGTATTCACATTGACATCATCATAAATCATTTTCCTCACCCCCATTGCCTTGCTTAAACCTTCAACAGCGAAACCCTCTTATCCTCCTACCTCATTTCCCAAATCCGGCGAACCCCATACGTGTGGGACAGAGCGATGCCTTAAGAGGACGCATCACTCCCCCATAGAACGGCCTTTTTTCGTGTAATTAATTGTTTAAGGCGAGGAAAAGTCCTTGTTTACTACACAAGAGGTCGCGAGTGCGAGTCCCGCCTGGGCAACCGCGCCATGGATATTCGTGTACATTTAATGGTTTCGATAAAAACCCATATATAAAACGCCATTGGTGCTGTTTTCGGTGGAACAGGAAAAAATAAATAGATGAATATACTATCATTGGGAAAAATTCACCGTGTCTACAGGTATATTGAAGAAAACACTGACAATTCTCCACATTCATTCAATAAAAACCAACCTTAGTGTCGGCTATTCAGTTACATTGTCTTGGTCTTAGAAAATGGCCTTTTACTCCATTGACATCGAAAACCTAGAAAACCACAAACTGAGTTGTTTACAGCCGCGTCGCTTTTTGTAATTATTGAGAATTATTACCAGTGTTTGTTTCAGCTTTTACATCATTTATTACTACAACATATTATTTATTACTTACCCAGCCTAAGAACATTTATTGCGCAGTCATTTTCGTTAACTGTGGTATCTTTTATCCAAACCTACAACTATGCCTGGATTAAATGAGAAAAACATGTGTGTATTTAAAGACCTACGGGGAATTTCAATATTTTTCCGAGATGACGTGCGCTCTGAGATAACTCATAACTCCCTTCGACACGCCGGTTTTCTCCTTTTTCGCGACGATTTGCTCGCTTAACAATTTCGCCATGATCTCAGTATGTTATTCGGAGGAGGCGGCCGGCAGCTGAGGTCATTTGCGCCATGAGGGAAGGGTATCGAAGGAAGGATGGAGAGAAAGCTGGCGTCAGCATTATCCTGCTCTTAACGAAAGGCACCAAGGGGACCACGGCTTAACGTCCCATCCGACGGACGAAGTGTTGAGCTTGAAAAGTCCTCCACATAGTATTCAAGTAGGGATTTGGCAATTTTAGAAAATTTTCTGCCACCACCGGGATTTGAACCCGAGCCCACGAGTTAGAAGCCAACACTCTAACAGCCACGCCAACCCGATTCTCGCCATGATCCTGATCATTTCTGAGCACATTCGTCCCTATCAATTTTTGACTTTTGTATTTTGGTATTTACTATGTAGCCCGCCCTCACTCAGAATTATGTCTTTCCCTTTCTTTGTGATGCCCCTTCGTTATCGCAGCTGAAATAACGAGCGTTTTAGTCTATATTCTGTCTTTCCTCACGGCCTTGGGCGAGATCCCCCACGCCTCTCCCATAAATTATTCCTTTGAGCATCTTTTTTTCCCTCTAACATGTACTCTCATTTATCTGCGTTGCCCAACACTTTCTTTCCTGTCTTTTATATTCTCATCTTCAATTTTTTTTATGAAACCTTCAGTTTGACAACCACTGGCGTCATCTAATATTGCACTTTCAAATGAACAAGCTGTCTCTCATAAAATGTTTTTGAGTGGCAGTTACTCTATGCAGTGAAAATGCATTAATTTAAAATTTTCGACAAATTGTTATTTCCTTGATATTCCAGTGAAACCTCCAAATGATATACCATTACTCCTTCTCGAATGGTTTTCTTTCTTTATGCATCATTCGTAAGATAAGTTTGAAATTTTTAGGGTATATGGCGTGAAATTGTATCAACTTATTATTAGGATTCACATTCGTAAACCTTACCTCGTCATTGCCTCATATATACTTTTTCATGCTTTTAATGTAGTAATTCAATTGTTCACAGAAGTCTACCCCACACTGCACAAAGATTATATATTGGACATACAGTGAATATCCATAGTAAATATCCGTCGCATCCATTGGATATCCATAAATATCTTAGGTTCATCCAGAGGATATGCTTATGTCCTCTTTTTAGACACACCATGGATATAACTGAGACATCCAATGGAAAGCCAAGGAAAATACATCAATACTCCTATGGACATCAGGTAGTTTTTGGATGTCCAGTGAATATGTGGTGGATTTCCACAATATTTGTTCACTGGATATCCAGCCATGGATAATTTATATGTATTCACATCGGAAATCTCACATAGATAGGTGATATGTGGTGGACATTATAGGTACAAATTAGATATCCAATGGATATTTTGTGCTGTGTGGGTACTTTGCAACATACGCATATACTTTTGCGATGATATGTTGAGTTTTAAAATAGTAATTCTTCATGAAAAAAATAAAACAAGTAAGACCGGTTGAGTGAGAGTGATAGGTCTCCTAGAGTACCTATTCAGCTACTTTTCGTCACATCACTTATTGATGTTAGAAATTTGAAGATAATAATTGAAATTTACTCTGATATATACTGCACTATATACTCAGAAAGGTTGGCATACATCATGAAAAAAAAGATTGTTTGAGTAGTAGTGATAGGTACCCTTGAGTGCCTGTTCAGTTACTATTTTTCACACCACTTAGTACCTGAATCAATTATAATAATTTATTTATAAATTTAAGATAAAGATTCATATTTACAGTGAAGTTTACTGTACTATATAAGATTTGAGATTTCATTTTCAGTTTTAAAATAGAAATACCTCATGAAAAAAGTAAAAATGATATTATTGTAGAGTGGAAA
The DNA here is from genome assembly GCF_921293095.1 of Ischnura elegans. NCBI lineage: Eukaryota > Metazoa > Arthropoda > Insecta > Odonata > Coenagrionidae > Ischnura > Ischnura elegans. The sequence continues at coordinate 71,135,701 of NC_060250.1, forward strand.
TAATAGATCTCCTTGAGGGCCTGTTCAGTTATTTCTTGTCACATCACTTAGTGCTAACCCGTTTTATCCCTCATTGCATGGCCACTCTAACCTCCCTGACATGACCCTGGCAATCGCATCTTCGCTCCAACCCTATCCCACCGTACCTTCTTCCCAGCCGCAGGGGAACGTAACTCTCTTTCCAGTCTTCCCATTGATCCGCTCAGGGTCACATCTTTCCCAATTCCGATCATTTTGTTCCCGAGACTAATAGCTCCCTATTCCCTTTCCATCTCTTTTCCCTCCACTCCTTAAAAGGGTCTTCGACGAAAGAAAAAACAAAGCTCCAGCCGAACAACCTTTTATCCTTTTTATCCTGTGCTGCCCTCTACGATGTTCATCTTCCGCTCCCTCTGTCCCTCATCTTCATTAAACACCATCCCCACCAATTTCTCCACCAGATAAAACCCAAGTTTATTAAGGGAGAAGAGGAGGAAAAGAGTCGGGCGACATCCTGCGGGAAATGCGTGTAAATAAAAATGGGATATCTCGATGGGGCTTTCTCTCCTCTTCCTTATTTCCCAGGATGGTGGATCCATTCGTCTCAAGAGACCTCATAAAATCATCCTCGTCGATGCCTTCCTGACCTTCCGAAACTCCTTAGTATCCCTATCCTCGCAAGGACTTCCTTCTTCTCTCTGTGGAAAGAAGCCACTCAAGCTTAGTTTGGCTGGCTTTAATCCCCAGGGTATTTTTAATTCTTCTCATGTTCTTCTACTCAGTGTGGCTCTTCCGATTTCAAGGAAGGCATTTGTATTTTCAGTTTTCTTTTCCGAGACTGTAGAAATGTGTGGCGTTTGTGGTATTTCACGCTATATGATAAGTGCACTCATTTTGGTCGTGCATGTACATGAAGTTATGCACGAATGACACATATTACGGGAAGATAATTCCTTACTTTTGCTCATTTTGTGTCAATCGATTTCAAGGTAGGTGTATATGCAATGCATGTACATCAGATATTTATTAGATATCTCTAAAACTTTGGAAATATGTAGTTGTTGTAGCATTTTTTATTTATATAAATCGTATGCGCTCGTTTCATTAGTGCTAATACATGTAGTCATTAGCAGTTATATTAATATACTTTGGGAGATATCGGCTTCAAGCAGATACAAATTCATTATTAATCTCTATAAAGCTAGGTTTCTATTTCTTTTCATTCTTGAGAAATGGCTCTGCAAATTTGTAATCCGTGTGTGACCTTTCTTGAAATATTTTTATCATTTGATATATATTTTGATAAATTTACGACATTAACTCGCAGGAATCATCCAATCAAATAAGATATTGTTATAATTGACTTTTAAGGTACTGTTAAGTCCTTGCTCATTTTGTAGGACATAAAAGTCCTTGCTCATTTTGCTCATATTGTGTCAATCGATTTCAAGGTAGAGGTATATGCAATGCATGTACAACAGATATTTATTAGATATCTCTAAAACTTTGGAAATATGTAGTTGTTGTAGCATTTTTTATTTCGATAAATCGTGCTTTATCGGACACACAGACTAAAGCACATAAAAGGACAGTCCTCTTTCCTATAGTAAAACTTCAGCTACGAGTGAAGTGCATGTACAGGCAGAATAATAAATGGCTTTCCTTGTTGTCTGCCAGTGAATTCCATCTACCAGTGATTTCCCTTCATACAGATCTCACGTTATAACCTCTGAAACAACCGTCGGTGCACCAGAATCACGAGCAGAATCCTTAAAAGGCTGCATGCGTTTTTCCTAGTTTATTTCTCGTTTGCAAATCCGATATTGGCCTCTGGAACAACCGTGAGTACGCCAGCATTACGAGCAAAATCCGTGATAGATTACAAGCGTTTTTTTCTAGTATATTCTTCGTTTGAAAATCCGATATTGGCCTCTTTTTTTAGTTCCTCAGGTTTATGGCACCCATTTTGTGAAGTCAATCGAATTTCGCACCGGAAAATAGAAAAAGGAAAATGTTCGGATCAGACACGATATTCCTATCGTCGTCATGGACAAGTCGTCAAAAACTCACTTTTTGCGAGTCATCTTCTGTCCTAGTCCACTCTGAAACAGTGTGATTGCATTATTCAACGGGAACCATTTTTCGTCGCTTATCTCTCTTCGCAGCACTGGGAGAACACAGTCAATTTTTTCCCCCGTTTCAATCAAGCCGAAAGCGAAATAAACCCGCGAGTGAGGGGAGACCATCATGCCCTCAGACGCCATCCCCCGCCGTTGTTTTCGAAGTTAATTGAAAACTGTTGTTGTTGTTTGGAAAAACTGATGCAAATGGTGAGTGCTGGAAGATCATCGAGTTTTATTCCTTACTCCTATTTATCCTGCAAAGAGGTGAAGAAATGTGTTTCAAAGAGCTCGAGACACCTTTTTGCCGGCTCTTTCCATCACACTCTCTTATTTTCCGCCATTTTCCCGTGTGACAATCAAATAGACCGATTCAACCCAATACGAGTGGCTCTTCGTCCCTTCCAAAAGGCACGTCTGACTTTGGCACCACTAAATTTACCTACAATCTCTCTTTCTCCACCCCTCTCAATACGTTACAAAACTCTTTGCACTACTCTGTCGCTTGATGTGAATCTCCTGTTTCCATCTTCTATAATGGGATTGCGAGCAGGATTGGCATAGAAAGGGCACAAAATATCGTATTTTTCACCACTCTGCTATATCGCATCGCAGTGCACCTTGCATGATCTCGTTTTGTCACATTGTCACATCTACGCAGTCTCTTGATTTAATGTTACCGTTTTCTATTTGCCTACTTCGCCAACGAATGGCCAATATAAGGGAAGTTTTAGGAAAGTAGACCTGCAGTATTTTATGTGAATCTAACTCCTAAGTTCTTAAGCTAGAATTTATAAAATTATAATTGAGTTTTTTTTCTTTCTCTTGACCTCTAATTTTAATGTCGATTCAGTGTTTTGGGATATAGGCCAATTTGAATTCAAATTTTTGCTAACGTTTCGGTATATTTACACACCTAAATCACGGTTCCTTTTGTAACGCATCGAATTTTTTCAAATTGTACGTTGATGAAAATTATTAGGTACTTGTTTATATATGATTGATTTCAATGAAGTTGGTGTTTTCAAATTTTGTTCCCAATTCTACTAAAACTATTAATAATTCAAAGGATGGCTCACTTGTTTGTGAATATTAACAATCTAGCCTTTCTTTTTAACGCCAAAGTATTTAAATCTCCATTCGAACACGTGAATTTGTAGTTGTATTTCTTCACCATTTCAAAAATATGAGTTTAACATTAGTAAAGTAATTTTGAATTGAATGATCAGATACTAATCGCCTTTGTGTTAAGTTGACTGCTCACATTTTTTTTAAATAATGCAGAAATATTTCGGGAGCCCGAGTCTTTGTAGATTTCTCCCTGCGGGCCTGGCCCACAGGGGTCTACCTCAGCAACGGGACTTAGCGTTTCCGCAATCCTTCCACTTCCGTCCCGATGGGTTTTGGATCGAATCAAGGGATCTCTCATTCTCCCGAGTGTCGGGAATCGAAGATCCTCCGCACAGCTGAAAAGAGAGACCACCGATGTAAGGGGAAGTGGAAGAGAGGATGAATTGAAATTCATTGGTTTTAGGGTTGAGTTTTTACGACCGAGGACCCCAGAGGATTCGCCTCCGGGAGTTGGGCAGCGAGGAAAGTTAGTGCTACTTCCGATGAATGATCCATTCTCTTTCGTCACTCGAGCCCAGTCCTAGTGTGTGGGAGCGCCCTAAAGGCCCATCCATCGCTCCATATCAATCTTCGTACTGTGACGCCGTGACTATGGCGTTCATTTTTATATGATCTTGGACCGAGCTCTTTATTTCCCCTTCTCTTATCATCACAAGCAGACACGTAACCAGGGGAGATCTTATTTGTATGCAGATTTTCTAAAAAATATTTTTTTGTCAATTCACACGTATCGGAAAACCATAAATTTCATCATATCAGCTAAATATTTTAATGGAACAAGGCTGACTGTTAAATTTACCGTTGGTTATCGGCAGACAATAGGAAATGTTACCAAATCTAAAAATGGAGTTTATGAGTACCCGTAGACCGATGGTCTCATCAGCTGATGGATGTCACTACAAGGGAAAAGATTTCAGGTACTTGGCGTTGAAAACGTCTAGCCATGTGCCTGCCCGCAAAATAAATCATACGTGATTTCATTCGTTTTTTGTCCTTCATAGACATTTTTTAGTCTTGTTGCATTAACCACACATTTTATATTTTCTCCAGTTTTTTCTCATGGCGGTAAAAGGCTGTAAAACATTGCGTAGAATGATGTGCGATTAATTATTTGAAGGGAAAAATTGTTGCCGTCAATTCATAAAGTTTTTCGAACTCACCCCTAGTGCTTTTGACCACATACACTACGTTTCCAAAGATTGTAACTCGCGTGAATTAAGTGAAGAAATGAAAGAGTTGCAATACGAGGATAATTGGTTCTAACGGAACTATTTCGAAGGTCAACCCTTCTTCTATAGTCAATGGTTGCATACATTGGTCCTTTATCCTCGTCATAGTTCATCGCTACCCAGCAGTAATATACCCTTACCTAAGATAATAATAATTATTCATTCATACGACTGTTTTATAACGGATAATTCTGTAAGATATGCATGCGTTGTTGTAAAATATTAATTAATGTGAACATATTCTCTGTTGCTCTTCAGGTGTCACCACATTTTCCTAATTTTGCGCCATTATTAACTGATTATTGTCATCAAAAAGGCTGATTACAAGTAGGTGTGTCGTTTAGAAGCATTTTGTTCTATTTTTTTCTCATCACAATTTGAGTTGTGAATACCATCTAGTGAAAAATGAATGAAAGTGATGAAAATTTTAACTCAATTTTTCAGCTCATGTTTTATAATGTTTAGCATGAGTAAGTATGAGAATATTTAAATATTTCCTTCATCACTACTCAAGTTTACACCCTTTTCATCCGGCGAAACGACCAATTGTCATGTGTAGAGGATTAAGAATGCAGAGAGTAATGGCATTGTATGAAGGTTAGGAATCTCTACAGTCGTGCAACCATTGCCTGCAGATGAAGGCTTTAGGAAGATATTTCTTTAACTACTTCCAACTATCGTCAAAGTCTTTTGGATAACCGTGAAGTCCTTAGCTGTACTTTCGGACGCAATGTGTCACTATAACTATAGGGAGGAATAAACGATGAAGGCAAGGGTTGGAGAGGTGCCTGACCTAACCGTTTAAGTACCTATTCAGGACTCCACCGTCCGTCCAAATTTTATCGTGAATTACTTATTAATGCACACAATATTATTTGAATGATTTTCTCCGTTGAGTGGTATGATACTTTGATTGTGAAGATTAGGAGAGGAAGAATGCTGGAGGTGGTTGGAATCCTCCTCCAAGGCTTCCATGCCCCATTCGTCAGACGTATTTTGGGAGTATTTTCGGATGAGAAAGTGAAATAACGGTGCTATTTTACTCGTCCGACCACACCTTGAATATGCAGCGAGCATGTGGAATCCGGTGCAGAAAGACATAATCCGTGAACAGAATAGAGTACAAAGGAAAGCTGCGCGATTCGCAAAATCTGCGACGGGTGTACAGAAAGCATTGCGCAGAATTTTACGCAGATAGCGATTTAGGCTTGGAGCCGCTGGAGACTCGGAGGCCGCGCGCTAGACTTAGATTGCTTAGGCAACTGAAAAAAACATCATATTAGAGCCCCACTATATCTCCAGGTCCGGCAGAAGGGATAAGTATTAATAAAATTGAGAGAGATAGTTTGCTTAGTGGATAGATATGATAATGAGTTTTTCCCCCAAACTATAAAGGACTTCGATAAATACCAGTCGTTGAATTTGAGTCGAAAAAAAGTCGCTATTTGCTTTTATGAGTAAACTGCTGGTGCCCTAACACCCCCTGCCACAAGTCTTTGAAGGTGGCCTGCGAGGTGGTATGTTGATGTATATTTCACACCCGGGGAATTTCAAACACATGCAGAAGGTCTTATGTGTATATCTTCTTTTCTATGATGAGAGGAGGATAGGTAGTCATAATACCGGCTATTAACCTCTTCATTAATATACCGTCCCGTCAAATTACCCTGCCTCCATTATTATACCCCTCGATTCTCCATTTTCTTTATTTCTAGGTCTCGCTCTAAATTTTCTCGACACCATATCTTGGCAAGCTTCTGCTTCGCCGTTGGCATTGATTATTCTACACTTGTAAGCCACGGAGAGGCATCTATCATTTTGTATTATTAATATCCCATGAAAAGTATTTTGAATTCCGTGTAGGGCATTTCAGCTTGAGTAGTTTATTGACCTGTGCACTTTGAAAGCCACTTCAGAATCATCGGGATAGTAATTTGATCGTTAATGAAAATTCTCAGACGGTATATTATACATTCTCAATATTTTTAGCATATTAAGTCTTGTGTAATCACTGGATACCAGTGAAAGGGTCAAGCTCCGAATAATAATTGAGTATCTCCGTTGGATCAGCTTTATTGGGTGTATTGGCTCCTTATCTTTGCCCATCCGGGAAATTCATGTGAATGAATTCCAACCAAGAGTATCTAATAACAATGTCAGCCAATAATTTGCTAAAACCTTCTTTCGAAACGATATTATGATTAAGTGATCATTGAAGAAAAAGAAATATATCCCATTAATGGGATTAACAATGAGTTCGATTTTTTTATTATTGCCAATATCAGATAGTACTTTTCCTATAGATTCAACCCATTCCACTTATTTACAGTGAAAATAAAATAAAATATACATCTTTAGTGAGACTGAAGGATATTTTTTCACTCTCTTAAATTCAATGCAAACTAAGTTTTTCCATCGATCGACATCAGAGACGCTTATAGGTAAGTTCCAAATTAACTGCAGCGAAGCGTGACTCAGAGGAAAATGGTTGCTTTTTTATTTTATTTTTAATCCCTTATGTAATCCCTTTTACCTTATCCAATAATTTTGTAAACCATTTTTAGTAATATCGTACGGAGAAATTTGGTGAATCATTATCTTAATTATCCAGACATAGCTGGATATAAGCCACAAAGCATACGCCCAATTTTTTTTATTGCTAGTGTTTTTTTTGTAATTTAATCCACAAATATAAAGCGTGTTCTCATTTATGGATCCCATGCATCATTTTATTATTTTAACATCACGTCTTAAAAACAAAATGTTTTTGTCCCTCATGAAATGTTTTAGTAATTACTATTTCGAAACTATTTTTTGTTTTTCTTATTATATCTTCGTGATTGACGCCTTTTTATATGATATATTGTACGCATTCTCGGTTCGTAGTTTTTCGTGGCGTTCTGGATTCGAGGATCTATCCATCTTCCGGGTTTTTGCCGCGTTGGCTTTCAGAGGTTGAAGACATTTTCGCCGGAATTCCACCAGGCGTCTTCTGTTCGAAGTGCCGATAATGCAATTTTGGCACCGTCTATTCTCATAGCCTTCGTTCTTGAAACTGTCGTCCTCTGACAACCAACGCAGCGAAACCCGGATGACGGAGGTATCCACGGATGTACACATTCTTGTTTACTGTTATTGCCTTGTGTGTACTGCATAGTATTTCTCCACATATGTAAATACATATTAATTCATCCATACATAATATCGTAAACATTTTCTCTCGTTTCAATTGGATGTCATTAAACGGGAAAGAAGAGGTGAGGCTATTATAAGATGTGTTTAAATGTGTTTTAGGATCCGCTATTAGTACTAGGTTGGCGCACGGGAAAAAGACGAGAAAATTTAAGAGACCAAAGCGCATATTTCAATGGCGCATATTCAATGCTTTAGTTTCATAAACCAAAGCATATTCCGTAATGATTGCATGCGCGTGCATATTTCTCTCATCTATCAAGAACAGAAAAAGGAACTCTTTTCTTTTCATGGAGATGGAGAGATTCACGAATTTACCCATTCTTTTTTACTGTGATCGCGTAGTTTGTACCCCACAGTATTTCTTTGCGTGGGTAGGTATGTCCTATCCGCTCTTTGTGCATGCCTAGTTATCGCAATATGATGAACAAAAGGCTGCCCTGCATTACGATGAAATACTTACTGGAATCCTATATTCTACGCAGTTATTGAAAATACATTATGTTAATTCATCGATGATAATATCGTGAATATTTTTTTCATTTCAATCGAATGTCATTTGATGGGAAAAATAGGGTGGGGGCGATCAATATGTGTTTAAAGATCCATTATTTGGAAAGAGCACGGCAAAAAAAAAACGAGAAAATTTTAGGAGGCCAAAGCGCATATTCAGTGGCGTTTATTTGATTCTATAGTTTTATAAGCCAAAATATATTCCTGAATGATTGCATGCGCGTGCATATTTCTCTCATCTCGAGATTAAAAAAACAGGAAAAGGAACACCTGCTTCCGACGATCCCATTTATTTTCATCACACTTCGTCGCTCCCAACTGCGAAACATATTTTCCACCTCGGAGCGTTCCTCTTGAGTAAACAATGGGCTTTGGCTGCCTCTTGTCTCTTTTGTCATCTTTTAAAACCACCCTTCCCCGCTCGCTTACAGAATCCCGCCACTTGATTATCCCGTTCCTTTCGAGTCATCCTGGCCATTTGTCATGCTTTAACCTCCATTAAAATCTTCTCCTTTTTCCCCCTGCTCTTACTTACGCGCCGGCTAATAGTGGATCTTAATACACATGTACACACTTCTTAATATCGCTCCCCCCACTCTCCTTTCACGTTAAATTCATCCCTCCAAACACTACTTCCCTTCTTCTACCCCTCCTCATAGCTCTCGCATCTGTTTATTCTGGCTCCGTGTGCAAGCAGTCCTTCCTTATCTACTGCCGCCACTGTCACCTTGTAATTCAGTTCTCCCCTCCCCCCTCGGCCGCACTCTCCCCATATATCCTCGCAGCTTCTGATTACTTTCTTTTTCTCCGATTATTTACTGCAGCAGTTGTCCAGGATGAATATTTTTCGAGCAATTTAAGTTCACCATTTCTGTATCTAAAAATATGATATGAAGTGAAACTATCTTGCACTTTTCCACATAAAACTTTATTTCACCCGAGTCAACATGTTTCACTGCATTATCCATAGACTCTAATAGAAATAGTATTGAAAATGCTGCAGTGCAGAGAAACATGTTGACTTAGGTGAAATGAAGTTTTATGTGGAAAAGTGCAAGATAGTATCACTTCATACCTTATAGTGGACCTCCACAAAGTATCTGCTTCTTCCATTCCATTTATAAAAGAGGATATCTGTTTGTTTGTCCGCTATGAGTTTCCATATGGCTGCACGGATTTCAACCAAATTTAGCCGGTAAGTACATTTCATTCTCCCAAGCCCCATAAAGCTACTTTAGGTTACGACAAACGCGTCCTTCGCGTCGTTTTTCCATTACTATTTGCTACGTCACGTCATACAACTCCTGTGGTTGGACATCCTTCCGGGTAGACACACCTCTTCACTCCCTGAAAGGGAGAACATAAATCAGTAAATATTACACTTAACAATAATCTTCTCGGTGCAAACTTTTTTGCTAGGTTATGAGTTCACAAGTTTGGGTCTAGGTACACATGCAAGGACACAGCGATCAATGTTGTGGAGCAGAGTATAATCTGATCTAAGTTCCAAGTTACCCACTTCTCTGGATACTATCTTCCCCGAGCAACGCGCCGGTTGGCCTGCTAGTAAATAATATTTTTTACCATAGTGGTGGCTTATTTTACAGATGAAGTTTATTGTTAACAATATCTTTAAATTCTGTTCATAATTAAGATGGATTTTTTAATGCCTGACAGTTATTTCATTCCCAAGGTGTCGAAATGTGGTAGCTCAAAGTTAAGCCAGAGAATTTGATGTACAGGGTAGAGAGATATAGTACCACGAAATTTTAACCCTGGATAGCTAATGACAGTAGGAACCAAAATTACTTATTAGTTGTAGGTCGAAAACGCGCCATTTTTAAACTACATAAACATTACGCCAAACGCTGAATTGAATGCGAATTTGCCCTGTTGTTTTACATGCAATATAGGAAGCGGATGTTTTGGAAGAGAAGACACGACCGTTAAATGATAAAACATAAGTAGTTTACAGCTCCATTAATGGGGTCCTGCTGTCATAAAATGTGAATTTTTTACATTATTCTTTTGACAATTATAGTAACATATGGTCTCCAACTAGCCAATTTTGTACAGAAATGTCTTCATTTCCAGGCGTGTTACATTTTAATTTAATTATTAATGACGGATATTCAGTATGGAGTGGGCTATACATGGAGAAATGAGCATTTCTGCAGCTGTTAAAATATAAACTTTTTCTCCGATATCTGTTTTCAAAGACTGTTTTACTTGCTCCTTTTTATTTTTATTTACGGAATAATTGATTCAAAACTTGATACCTCTAAAATTGGAATGTTAGAATGTTCTTTTCCATGCTCCAATAAATAAATGAATCCACCGCAAAAGCTTTCATATAAATTTCGTTTTTGAAACGGTATGGTTTACAACATTTAAGCTATTACGCAAGCATTTATATTTATGTAAATATGGGTACGATGTACAAAATGCTCTATGGATTCATTATATGTTGGAATGTCTCTGTTAATATTTAGATATTTACTCTTAAGCATTGGCGATTTGCTGCATTTTGTGCCCTCAACAAAATGCAGTAGTTCTACGACGTCCCTTTTCTCCTTTTTCATTGACAAAAATAATCCTCATGGTTTTTATGAGGAGTAATGCATACCTCATGCGAATTCATTATAAAGCGTAAAACCCGAAGATTCAAACGTGATGAAGTACAATTTCTCCATGCTGAGATCAATGGTTGCAATTTTCCACAGTTAAAAAATAAATTACGACCTAAGTAGGTTTCAATGTTACAGCATCATCTTCACCTTGGAGTAACATTGAAACCTAGGTTTTAAGAAATTTTAAAATCCTCGAAAGTTGCAAGTATTTATGTCAACATAATACAGCAAATACAATTCATAAAATCTGTTGGGTAATTCATTTAAAACTTCAAAAACGTTTGTGTCAGTGTTATGAACATCACCACGTTTCTATGCTGCTTTAGCCGCTATATATTTTAATTAGGCTTGGTTGAGATGTTGTCATACAAAAATCGTTGACAAATCTGAATGTTTTGAATCTTCATTCTCAAAATTTTTATCTCAGGATCATCATTAGTAAAACATTATAGAGCATATATAATGGGTAAATTACACCTATATAAGCACACATAAAATAAATAAAATATAAAAGATCATCATCGCGAGCGATGATCAGTTTGTCGGCGCAAATTTGTATTTAAATTTGATATTCGAGCTAATCGTTCGCACTTCTTGAACAAACTATATCACTAATCTCTATCTCTTTTGGAAATCTTCTCAAAAGTAGAACCTCCCTCCTTAACATACACTCGTTTTTACCGCCCATAATTCCCCGTGGAGCATTAAGCTTGTTTGGTCTACCGAGGATATCGCCTGATTGATTTTTCTCGTTTTTTTATTTTGCTCTTCTTCCGATGTTTTCTTTTCACACGCGAAGTTTCTGGGTTGTTAAATTTGTCTGTAGCTTTTTTTCTCGGTCTATTTGACGTGAGCAATGGTCGGGGCACCAATGAGAAATAAAAAGAGTTCTCAGAAAGCTGTTACGCGATAGATTGAGGACGTACCTATCAAACGAATCTTTTCAGAGAGAAAAACTCTAAGCTTCAGATGCATCACTTTTAGGGGACTGCACCCAATCAGTTAGTGGCTGGTTTAAGTGATACGTTTAGAGTAAAGATACCATTTTCTGGGTTTAGAGGATTAAATAAATCCCAGTAGCGTCTGCTTTTGAATTCATTATATTTATTTTGTGATTGTCGATTTTTATTTGTAATCCTAAACTCGAGTTTCATAGCTTTTTTTTCTGCCTTTCAAAGGATAACTCCAATGATAGCTATACTAACCGTTTGTAAATAACCTTTTGTGGTGTACGTTTTAGGGAATGCACCAGTGTTTGGTATCCTCATCGCTTATTTTATGGTCTATAACGTCCCTTTTTCTGATCCTGTAGGCATTATTCAGTCAATTAGAGCCGAGAGACCGATAAGAGGAAATTTAACGACATAAGAAGTTTGGAAAGAGGGTTGCATTCATTAAGGAAACAGAGAAAATTATGGTAAAAGGAATAGCAGAGATGTACCTATGTCCTAGTTAATAACGGATAAAGCTATAATTTTTACAGTCTCTGTTCAGGTATTACTGGAGCTGTTCCTGAGAGGTTCTTCCATATTTAAGTTTCCCGCTGTAAGCAGGTCTCTCTTTTGGTGGAATGCTCTCTTCGCGTGGGCTATTCTGCTGTTAATTTCTTTCTTACTTCTCCCGTCACTAGTTATCTTGCTTCCCAAATAACCGAATCCATCCACCTCTATCTCTTGTAATAATTATGTCCTTCCTCTGTTTTCGCAGCCTTGTATTTTCTTCATTCTTCAATGAGATCGAATTCTTCCTGCATGATCCATGGTTTTTTCATAACGACTCTTCTTTTACCAGGAACTTCCTCAGCTGCTGCCTACAGACCACTTCTAATAGTTTTCCGTCTCTCTTCCACTGGTTTAATGGTCGTGTCCTTTCATATTCTCTTTTCTACAGCTTCTGTAAAAGCCAGTTGATGCTGAACCTGCTTCAATTTTTCAACCTGCCATATGTTTTCCACGGCTTTCTTCAATTTTTGAAATTTAAGGTGGCATTTCATCATAACTAAGTTATGGTCACTATCAATATCTGCACCTGGATAACTTTTGCAGTCCTTCACCTCGTTCCTGAATCTTTCTTTCACTAGAATGTAGTCGATTTGGAACTTCTAAGGTCTCCTGGCATCTTCCCGTGTATCTTCTTCGCAGGGGATTTTTGAATAAAGTATTATCAACCAGTAGCCTGTGCTTAGTGCGGAATTCAAGCAGCCTTTCTCCTCTTTCATTTCGGTTACCTAACCCATATTCCCCAGTTTTTATTCCGTCTTGACCTTCACCGACGACGGCGTTCCAGTCACTTAAAATAATAAGATTTTCTTCCCCTCTTACCTGCTTGATAACTTCTGCTATATCTTGGAAGACACCTTCTACTACTTCATCTTCATAATCTGACGTAGGCATGTACACCTGAACCACAACAGTAGCTACGGGTTTAGTATCTATCTTCAAATTACTATCCTTTCATTAAACTGTAGGTAGCTTTTAACACGCATCCCGGCGCTCTTTCTAATCATTATTCCTACTCCAGCATTACCATTTTGTGATCCTGTGTGTGTCATTCTGTAGCTTCCACTCCAGAAGTCCCCTTCTTAGGGCCACTTCATTTCGCTGATGCCTTAGTTGCCTAACCTTCAAGTTGTCTAGCGTACAGCAGGTACGAAGTGATCTAACGTTCCATGTTCCTAACATTCTATCACCTTTGACCGATGTACCCTCTCGAGTAGTCCCTGCCCGGAGATCCGAATGGGGGACTAGTTTACCTCCGGAATAGTTTACTCGAGAGAATTCCATCATGTCATAATATAAATTAAGTGGAGTAGCTGCGACTCCTCGGGATGATAATGTGGTGGTTTCCCCTTGTCTTCCGCATCGCAGTACTACAGCCGTTACAGTAAAGGTCACCACGCCCGTAGTGAAATGTGTGTCGCTGTACCGACCAGTATGGTCTCCACCTTCGTACTTATGAAGAAGAGCTGCTGCCCTCTCCCCCGGGTGATGAGAGGCATAATTGTTGGCGGCCCCCAGTCGCCAAGTCACGGAATCTTCACAGGTTTCGGTATCATTTAAATGGTCTATCTTCCCCAAAGGTAGCTCAATACCCCCCAGAACACCGCCGCTTTTTGTCCACGACTGCTTATTCGACGAGAGAACTCGCTTATCTCGCAGCTAACCTCTATATCTAAAGGTCGACCCACCATCCGCAACCCGATGGACGCACTCGGCGGCTTTAAGCTCAGCCGCGAGAATAATTGAGGCATGTCTTTCATTTTAAATTAATTTATCAATCAGCCAATTGATTATTTGATTGAGTATGATTTAAATGTAATTTCATTCAGGTAAAATTATTAGCTTAAAGAGGGATGTGATATATAAAACTACCCGAGTAGTGGAAGGTTAGAGCCGTGTACTGACGGTTATTTTTAGTTTTCTTTGATTTTTAAGGATTAACTCACTTTTTAATATGGAAGTTATGGAAGCATCAGAATTTTGTCAACGCAATAAATTAAAAAGGAGATCAAAACATTATTATGAGGGCCAATATTTCTCTATGACAGAGGCTTATATTTCAAAGCTGGAGAGATTTTTTCTCTCCCATTGATAAAAGAAGGGAAAGAGCATGCACCTTCGCAAATCCAGAGGAACAGGCAAAAAAAAGAGCATTTGGACTTTGCCTCCTGCATAACTAGGTGGATAATTTTCATGAAAGATAGCTAATGTTTTTTGCGCTGAGATCCAATTTTATGGTGGTATTTTTTCAATTAAATTAGATATTGCTTTGTATAAAGGGCATATTTTTGTAATGAGGCAGATAGGTATTTAATATTTCTCTTTACTTTGGCTGTATTCGCAATACGTCCTCAATTGAATGTACGGCATTGGTTTCATCTGTCTCATTGGAAGTAATTTCATAAGTAAAAGAGCCACATTCATAACTTAATTGCCAAAAATGTCCCCAGACTCCTTGTATTCGTAAAAAAAAACTCAAAATCCGTAATTTTGTTTTTACACTCTAAAAAAATGCATAAATTACATTTGAATGTTTAAAATATGAACCGAGTGAAAATATTTGACGCTAGTCATTTTTTTCATTATCGTAATTTAGAACTATTTTAAGCAGATATTTTCTCAAAAACATCATGACACTCACTTGTGATTTATTGATTAACGGGTATGCACTGGGCCTCCCTAGTAATGTCTAAAAACAAAACTCCGTCAGACTCATTCCAGGAGTCAAATACTTTTTTATTAGAGTTAACTGGATGGTTCTCAGCATTGAGGGTTGTCTTAGAATTTCCAATATTTAATACACCAGTGGACGACATCAGCTAACCTAATTAGCTGAAACTGACAGTTTACAGACAGAAACAGACAGCTATCACTTCAAGCCTAGTCCTTTATGATATACCTCTTTCCCCAATCTAAATTATTAAAATGAGTCCGAAATTAACAATACAATTTTAAGCACTTTAATGTATTTTCATCTGATATGCCATTTGATGAATAGAATGAAAATCCTACCCAATAGTTGAGCATTTGTTTATAATACTATTTTGAAATAATTTTTTCTCACTTTTATATCCATAGATAAGAAAGAATAGAGTTTAAAACCGCTACTATCACATAAAAATTCACTATTTCATCATATGTCACACACCTTTATTTTTGCTCCTCATAATTACGGATATAAAATTATATTATTTAAATCTGCTGAAGCAACCAATACGTTTCTCGTAAGAACGTGCGTAGCCTTTGTGAAAACCCATACCACTAACTGTCCAAATGACAAATTGAGGGTGCATATTGCTGAAATTATTTTGAACGCTTCGCGCAAATGTAGCGTGTCTCACATTCTCCCCTCTCCGTAGTCTAACCTTTCATCTCTAAGGAGAAGAATCGGCGAAAGAAAAAAAAGAAGCAGGTTTAAGCGCACACACCTATCGTCATAATTCTACGTATTCCCATCCCACCCTTCTCTTGTCTTTTTGGGTTCCGGCGTGTTCCGTTCATGTCCTCTCCGCTGCCGTCTGGCCCCACGCCAAACATACACGACCCTCTTCCCTCTCCACCGGATCGGCTTTCGAAAATTTCGGCGATCATTTTAGGCAGGCCCAGAATTAGGGCGGGGGAGGGGGGGCACGTGCCCCCGTCAGCAGATTTCAGAGGGCGGCAAAATTCGAAAACTTCATTTAAAAAAGTTATTTTATTTATGATTTCTTTCTTTCCCGGCGGAAGTTAATGGTGAAATCTTATCGGATTTTATACCGGGTGATTTGCATGTAGGACAGCGCGCCATTCATGCCCTGATGACGATGGACAACTCGTTCATCGAAACGTCGGCCGAGATGGAGTTGGAGAACCTGACCCGGTGGAAATCCCGAGTAACCTTCCACAATTCTATACGCCGGGAAATCCTGCGATCATTCTTCACGATATGTTTATTCTGAAAAAAATTTTAATTTTATGATCATTTTTTTTCAAGTTTTACATTCAAAGACAAGAAAGAATAATGTTCATATAAATATTTACGATCTTACCACATGTTACACACTGTTTTGCCATTCTAATTCTGCTGATAAATGTTTTATATGCTGGTGGGGGGAGGGAGATGTAGGGAGAGAGTAAGGGTCATGGAATGGGGCGGCAAACTGATTTTTGCCCTCTCAAAAACTTTCTAGTTTTTGCCCTGATTTTAGGGTTAGATTGACGCGTATGGAATCATTTCAGGCTTGACGTGGTGGAAATTCAATATATCTCCTAATGGTAATTTTCACGCTTTATTATGTAAATCCACTTCCAAACATGGTTTCGACATACTATATCATTTTCAAGATGATTTTTCCCCCTAGAAAAGGGCATAGAGTCGAAACTATATTCGATAGTAAAGGTATATTAATATGTTATATAATAATATATTAAAGCGTGGAAGTTAACATTTGTTATTTATAGTTTAACGTGATATGGATACTATTAGAATCGCAGGAATATGCGATTCAAAACTAATTCTTTATCACGATTTCACGCATGCATTGTTCAACCATTTTAGTCATAATTTCAACTTAAATTGAATAGAAAACAAGTACAATAGCTTTGACCTAACTATTTGGTTGCTACATTAAACTTAATCAATATAATTTTACAGCGGTAATTGTATCTGACAAAACACATTAGGTGCTTGGAATTGTAATAGTTTCGGGCTCGTTTTAATTATTTGGAACCTTAAAGGCCTTGCGTTGAAATGATGGATGTTACTGAGATTTTTAAACTAATTGGGTTAGCTGGTATTTCGGTGGTCTTTTTAGGGTGAGATGGATACTGTTAGAATAGCAGGATTCAAAGCAAATGCTGTATTACAGATTCTCGCAGGTATTGTTCAACCATTTAAGTCAAAATGTCATATTAAATGCCATAGAGAACACTGACAAGATCGTGAATCTAATATTCCTATGCGGGAAAGATGCCGGCTTATATCAGGGGCTCAGATCCAAAATTTCTCAAAATCGGTTATTATTATTCACCGACCCCAAAGTTAAAGATTTTTCAGACATTCAGGCTGACTTTAGATAAAAGCACCCGTGGAGAATTACTCACTGCTACTAATTGTAAGCCCGTTTTGGCCATATACAGCGATAAATATAGCATTCAAGGTTATATCGACGAAGTTTAAAGTTTGATATGATTTTACGATGAGTGAGTATGATCAACAAAATTAGAGCGTATCCAAACCACGTGCCACCTGAATGTCTTCCTGGATTGGCGCGCGCTCACTCTTGGTGCGATATTTCGGGAACATAAGGGCAGAAATGAAAGATATTTGAGGCAATGCAATAAAAATGTCGAACAAGTCGTTCTATGAACAGAAAAGTGATAAAATAATCCGAGAGTGGTATCATCTTTAGTTATGTCCGAAAAACGCCCAAAAAATACCAAAATTTTCAAAACTTTAAGTGCCTTGCGGTACGTTTTCCCGGTATCCGGCAGCAAACAAATAATATGCACGATTTATTTACTAACCAAATGGAGCAACTCTGGGGAGCGTCCCAAAAGAAATACTAAAACTTTAAAAATAAGGACCACCCTGGTGCAACATAGTGAAAATTGTGATAGTAAAACTTCAGCAGCATGTAAACAAAAATTTTATCTTTTCGCACCATCCCAATTTTTTTCCTACACCGCAACTATTAGGGTGGGGAACTTTTTTTGAGGAAATGTTAGCGAATCTTTTCCTATACTTTCTTAGACTCCCGGAAACCGGGGCGACCAGTTGAAAATTGAAACACCAAAGGACTCGTCCCGAGTCAAATTATGAACACAAAGCTTTCCGAGTAAAAGCACAGCCACTCCCGTCTAATGAAAGTCTGCTGGTGCCATAAGATACCCTCTTCTTCCTTTCCCTGTACATATAATGAACAACACCAGATGGCATCCTAAACACTAGCTACGGGGTTTTTGGGTGGCGCGTAAGTAATAATCTCCAAGTGGGAGCGCTGTCAGACATTCCTACCGTTTCATTTTGCGTCTCCAAATATGTAAATATAAAACGGCTGGTTGATTATTTGCTGTAGCGACCGACCACGGGTGGCTATAGGAGGTTTCATCACATTGGTTGGCTGTGTTTTGTGTCAAGAACCGGCCTTTTACGGAATCTTAATCATAATATTTATTGTTTCAGGGGTTGTCCCGTGTGAAACATAACTTTGTGACTACATATGATTCATCAAATTTTTCATATTCGGCATATTACGACCTTTGCATGGATTCTTAATCATAAAATTTAATGTTCCAGGGGTTGCCCCGTGGGAGACGTAACTTCGTGGCTACACGTTACCACTCGAATTTTACAGCTATGGTACAACAATTTGTGTGAATCAAAAATTTTCTCTGTCACAATAGATTACTTAATAATGCAGGAAATTTTTCAAGATGGTGAATTTTCCATCTGGTGAAGTTACTTTTTTCTATGATTTGATATTGATAATACAATATGCATAATAAAAATAAATGGATTAAAAGTGGAATGCGAATTAGTGAAGTGAGGAGTGAAACCTTTTTCTATGGAGGAGATGGACCTTGTCATATTATAAATAATTATTATCCATAATTTGGGCCTTTTGTTCTTGGGTCCTTTAGTTAAAGATATCAGGTTGGTGTGGTGGCTAGAGTGCTGGCTCCCCACCCAGTGGGCTCGGGTTCGAATCCCGTTCAAATTTCGTAAAGAGCAGGCTAATGTCGACGCCGCGCCGGGTCTCTCTCCTCCCTTCTTCACCTACACTCCCTCAGGGCGTACATGGCCTCAGCTGTCGGTCGCCTCTTCCAAATTCAATACAATAATGCAAGACATTTTTAAGATGGCGGCTTGTCCGTTTGGAGAAATCACTTTTTTCTGTGATTTGGCATTGATAATACAAAATGTATAATGTTAAAAATGGATTAAAAGTTGAATACCAATTGGTCAATTGAGGAATGAAACCTTTTGTTATTGAGAAGATTGACCTTGTCATATTATAAATAATTTTTATCCACTATAATCTTTAGAAACCTCTTGGATCCTTTCCTTGATTCAAACACCTACTTAACGAGCTGCTAATTCAAAACTTAGATTGAATGCAGTAGTTATTTTAACAAGAAAGCACCACAGCTTCTGACTACGCACCGCAGAAGGAACCGAATGACTATCCAAGCAACTACAAGAGTCATGTAAGTACCTTCAATACAAGGCTTACCTCGCCTCGAGGGAGCTCCTTTAGCATCTCCTATCCTCTCTTCTATTATCTCCGCTCCCTTTTGATTCGAAAGAGTCGATCAATCGTGATCCTTTTCGAGTGCGCTTTTTCCTGCGGGAAGATTAAACGTCTTGGAAGACGGTGGCCGCCTTTTCGTGTGATCAAACTGGGTCATTGTGGGCTTCAAGGGGTTTCCTGGGATTGTTGCCGGATGAAAAAGCATTGAAATTCAGTCGTCAGAGTGAAGTCAAGTGAGGAGAGGGATGAGCTTTCGGTGATGATTTCCCGGTCGCTAGAAACTATTAGTGGTGTGAGGCGAGGAAAATTTATAGGGAGCGCCGCCGCATCTAAGTAGGGCGATGCAAAGCCAGGGCCGAAACTATGATTTTTTCAGAAGGGGGCAAAAATCAGTTTGCCGCCCACCCTTCCCGAATCCCCCTCGCTCCATCCCTCCCCGACCCCATCTATACATATAACACACCCGTAAGCTATTTTTTAAGATGCGGTACCTAGTGGGAATTACATAGCGCGTGTTTGAGAAGTTTTACTCACATTTACTCACAGTTAATTAATGTATAAATAAAAAACTATTGTCAAAGAATGTAATTAGAAAAAATATATAAGTTTTTTAATAAAATTTTCAATTTTTTTCGCCCCCTGAAATCTGCCACCCGGGGCACTTACCCCCCAAGCCCCGCCCTAGTTACGGGCCTGTGCAAGGTAGTACCAAAAATTCGGGGGACAGGGAAGGGTCTACATCAGCGGCTCCCAAAATTCTTTTCCTCCCTTGCCCCCTCCATATGTATCTAACTAATATTCAACCTTCAAAAATCTAACGTGCACACTTTACTATCACTACGGGTAGGTGACACTTTTAGTCATAAATAATTTTATTTATAGAAACTTTGTTTTAAATACCCCATATAATATGTATACATATTTCCCCTGTTAAGACTTACAGTGGGCCACTGCTGCCAGTTTAAAATTACGGAACGTACCGTCCGCCATTACCTATTATTTTCGGCGCCCCTCCGACTGGTTCTTCGTGTATCTCCAAGGGGTACGCGTCCCACCGGTTGGGAACCGCTGGTCTATATGGAGAAAATGATTGACAAAATTTCGGGGGGGGGGAATGAGTATCGTTTAGGGATATACTTGAAACCGACGAAAGCGGATATTCCAAAAATGTCCTTTTCTCACATTTAGCCCATTTTTTTTGCTTATTCATCTGCCCCCTCTCGGTGCGGACTTCGGGGTGATTTAGGAATCGTATTATATTGGGCGGATATAGCGTCAAATTTGGGTGTTGATTTCGCGTACGCTTGAAACTCATAGTGTTATATGGTGGGGAAAAATTATATGGAACGCCTCCGCATGACCTGAGCCTGGGGAGTATGGAATACAACCCGGGAGAGAGGGGCTTTTTTACACTAGGTAGTGCTACTCTTCGGGATAATTACAACTCAAACTCCTCCCACGTTTTGGACTTGTAGCCATGGATTTGCATGTACACACTCCCTTTACTCCATTACAAGGATACGAAATCTATTAAACTTATAACGATTAAAATGTTTGATTAAATTTGGATCATGACCCCTGTAACCCACCCAAAATCCGCCCGTGTGTATGACGAGCCATAGGACAGGGCTTCTGCATTTATTGTTTGATTAAATGGGTGTTAGGGTACAGAAATTTGCTAAAGAAAGCAAATTAGATCAACCATATATTTAATAATGCATTGGATTTTCCACCAGATGTCAGCACAAAACAGAGACTCTCTCGTATCTGTTGGCCACCAACTTTTTTAAATCTCTTCTGTCAATCTCTATACCTAATTCTGTATATAAATTGATCATTTGTACACCTAGGCTTCCTATCCATCTCATATGAGATCGCTGCCCTTCGTGATCACGTAGACTCTAAGAACATCAAGTAAATTTAATTATTATTTGCGATTTCAAGAACGCCCTTGGTCACGCGCTCATCTCAACGATTCGGAAAACTACTCGACGAATCGCAGCTGCTAACTCTTAGCAGAGACGCACGAGCTGGAGAGAGAGAGGGCAGCTTAATTTTGAGAGGTCGGAAAAGTTTTCGGAACTGAAGGACAAGAAGGGAGTTGGGACCTTCCCTTGGAGACGCGGGAGCGACGGGGTGACGCGAATAGGAAGTAGGGAAAGGGATGAGCGGTGAGCAGACGCCAGCGCAATTTTTCGGAAGGAAGAGGAGTGTGAAAATTGACGGAACGGATCGTGAAAGATTGGAAAGGAAAAGGGTCGGAGGATGAGTTGGTGGTGGACTTAAATCCATTAAATTTACTCATCGAAAGGTTGACGGAAAAGTTTGTTTTTCTATTTTCTTCGCACGATTAAATTTCTGAAGAGGAAGGAAGGAGAATATTAAAGACGAAATTTATGGTGAGAGTGAGAAAAGAAGGGGTACGGTTTTATCCAGTGTTAACATGGCAAAATTAGCAGTGCCCGGACGCACTTTAATTATCTTTTATACAAACGAAATATTTCTTTGTTAGTTTTTATTACTAGTTAATATTGACATTTTGTTGCAAAAAAATGTATTTTGGTTGTGAATGTTTACACTAGAAATTTTAAGCACCAAAATTGATAACAGTGTAATTTGATTATCATACATGCCTTTTCTTAACCAGAGCCGGAACGGCGTTGACAACATTGGTTTTGCCTAAACATCGCTCCATTGCGCAGTGGACGATTTCGAGGCTATTCTTTCAAAAACCAGGGGTTGTGGTTTGAATCACAAATATTACAATCCTTCAGTTGGCCTCTAGGTATTTTTTCTTCTACCTCGCATTTGAATGGGTTTTCAAAAGTCACCGCTCGTGTCGCTGACGAGGGGAGCGATAATAATAGTGTGGTTCCCTGAATTTTTTTATTCCCTAAACCGAAAGATTATTACTCCTGGAGTAGGTACGTATTTAACGCTTTTAGATTTTTAAATTGCGATATCTATTTTTCTCGATTAAATGAAAAGTGGAAATTTTCAAGCGCGCGAAAACGCGACGGCTAAGTATGAATGCTGGGAAAAGCCCGTATGACGTCATTCTACTTCCGGCTGCCACTGTGTGAGGCCACCTTGATGCGAGGCTTTGTGCGCCGATACGATGCAGGCTGCTAGCAAGGATTAGTAATACCCTATAAAACGAAGGAAACTTGCCAACCATCATCATCATCATCACTGGTCAACAATCCTAGGATTGGTTTGACGCAGCTCTCCACTCAGTTCTCCTATCAGCTCCCCTAATACCCTCACACCTACGTATTTCTTCTCTTTCACATCTTTCTTTAGCTGTTCCATATATTTTTTTCGAGGTCTTTTTTTCGTTCTTGCCATCCACTTGTCCCTCGACGATTGTCTTAATCAGGGCATCATGTCTCAATATGAGGCCTATAAGGTTGTTCCGTCTTCCTGTTAAGGTTTTCATGAGGCTTCTCTTCTCTCCTACCCTTCTTAGGATTTCATCGTTACTAACTCGGTCGATTTATTTGATCTCCATCATTCTTCTGTAGCGCCACATTTCGAAGGCCTCTATCCTAGCTTTCTCCGCTGCGGTCATTGTCCATGCGTCACTTCCGTATAGGAGCACACTTCAAATGTAGGTTCTTATAAATTATTTCTTTACTTCCATATTTCTTTTGGTGGAATGCTCTCTTCGCGTGGGCTATTCTGCTGATAATTTCTTTCTTGCTTCTCCCGTCACTACTTATCTTGCTTCCCAAATAACCGAATTCATCCACCTCTATCAGTTTTTGCTCCCTATTTTAATGTTAGTCTTGACTTCTTCTCTTCTGCTGCATACTAATACTTTGGTTTTCTTCGTGCTTATTTTCAGTTGATATTTACCTATTACCCTACCCATATTAACCATAGGCAATTTTAATAAGTAATTATTAAGATATGTTTCTATGAGCTCTGTGCCACATGCATGCATTGGTCATCTCATACGATATAAAACTCCTGACTACTCTTATAGCATGTAGGTCCCTGTGACGCCACGTGGAGTGGCATCGCAAGGGCGCCAATTTGACCTTTTTCAAATGAGGTTAAAATTGACATTCGTCGGAACTGGGATTTCTAAAACCAAATAATTTGTATATTATGAACGCACTAATGGTGGGTAACGAATCGCAATTAATGCCTAGCGTTTTCTTTGATGAAGGAAACTACCTTATTTCACAGGTAAATAAGCTTTCATGAGGGCGGTAAACCGAATTTTATATTCTTGATGATGTGGTCTACCACAGGGCCGCAGCTAGGAGTTAAGGCTAGGGGAGGTTTTAGGCGCAACTAAAATTGGGTGGTTGGGGGTATATGGAGTACCCACCCGAGTAAGTAGGAGGTGCGGGGGCCCTCCCCCAGAAAAGTTTTTAGATAAATGTAGTTTTACGGCTTTCCGAGGGATATTTTATTAATCCTCATTATATCCTATAATTAATATTAATCCCATTACATTGAATGGATTAAACTTAAAAATTTCTCTGGGGGGGTTTATCCCCCAAAACTCCCCTCATTGCGCCACTAGTCTACCAAATGTATATTGTTTCAGTGATCTTCCAGGGTAGTGCAAATATTGAGGATAAAACGAGGGCTCCGCTTTCATGAATTAATTACTGGAGATAATTACGTTTTTCACAGTTGAAAGGCAAATAATACTGCCTACACGGTTTAAACAACATCCTTAGTCCAAAACTCCAATGTATGTGGCCCTCGAAACCTTCACCTTCTTTAAGACCGACTTAAAGTCGTAAATTCTTCCTTGGAAATGCCAAGAACATTATCAAGTGTGACGGGTCCTTCTTGACGTTAATTTTTGAAATTTCCACAGTAATGATAACTTTTTTTTGTCATCTGCAGCTCAGATTCAGTCCGTGCAATCCATTCAAGTTTCCTGAGCCTAACATTGTAGAATTTCCGTGTTATTATCCTGTCATTCTTATGTATTCAGTCAAAATGAATTACTACTTAAAAACTATGACTATTTATTTCTTTTATAAGTGATTGAGAGTAAAAACATCATGGTCCGTTAATAGCAACCAATTCGAAAAATAATAATTTGTGAAATCATTATTCCATTTTTTCACTAAACGCTTGCAATTTTGCAAATGCCCTAATTTAATTGAAAGTTTTCTAGAGCATACGATATTGCGGAAATTGGGGAAGAAGGCGTATTTGTGACTAATATTTTGCTACGGAATTTCTTCATTTTTTACTGTTTGTTTTTCTTCGGGTCCCAAACTGGGTATGTCTCAAGGCATAAAAGAATCGGCTACGTCAACAGTGATTGGCTTTATGGAACATAAACTACAAGTAAATGTACCTACGTGTATATAAATTATCAACGAAATAAGTTATGTAGTGCAAAGTATAACCTGGAAATGAAAGGCTAGATTCCCAAATTCTTTTTGGCGCTTTGGGTCACGTCAAATACCATAAAAATGGAAAACCAGTAGATGGCTTCACACTTAAGAAGTAGTAGTAGAGTAGTAAGAAGAACTTTAGTAAGCTGACGTAGGAATATGATGCTAATTAGGCAGACCTATTGTATGGTGATGTCAATCTACCGATTCGATCGATGGATTTTTCTTCCTCATAGGAAAATCCACTAGGATCGGTAGGACATTAATAGCTCACGCTTGGTTTCGCCAATTAGTATTAGTAGGGCCCCCTTCGCTTCTATAGCGTAGGGGTGTTTTTCCCTCGTCCCGTCCCTTCCGTTCCTATCCTTTCCCAGAGGCGTCGGCGGGCTCCCATCGCGGCGGCGCCTCTATCCTTTTTCCTTCCTCTCCAGCCCCTCCCCGGGTGATCGGGCGTATAAGCCACTGGCTTGGTTCCCGGCCCCGGTGCGTTGTATCCTTCGAAGGGTTCACCTAGAACCCTCAAAGCCTCTGTATGGTGACGTCAATCCAATTTTCCCCTTTTCCCTAGGCTCTGGATTTTAAAATATCAATCCCGTACATCAAGCTCATTTCGTGGACTCACGTCAATCAGGATTTTTTAAATGTGATCGCGTTGATATCTGATGTTATACTCTATTTTTCGAAATTTGCATACCCTTTATTTTGAATATCGAATTGTTATGACCCAAATTTCACCGGCGTAATTGTCGCAGTTTTTGCATATCAAATTTATGCACGTGCATGTAAGTTATTCCAACATTCACTGGAAGTGGAAATACGATGCTAATAAGTGGAGACCTACCGCTCGATCACGTCAACACATCGGTGCTTTTACTCGCATAGCCTCGATTAAGAAAAATAATTGTACATACCTTTTCCGAGGGAAATCAATTACGCCTACTCTTGACACACAAACAAACAAAATCCTGCATTTTTAGTTCATTAGAATTTTCCACTTTAATGCATCGTGCTCACGTGCGAGGAATGAATTTTATGCCCGTTAAAATTTTCGAGCCGTGGTCCAGGACCTGCGTGCAGTTTGAAACGGGATACCGCTGAAATGTAGGTCCATATGAACGCCCACGATGATTTTTTTGTGCATTGCCATTTCATCGGCAGCTAATGAGGTAGCGTTTGCCCAAAAAAATCTCTCCCCATCCTTTTGACCGGCGGGCATCTATTTTTTTCCTTTCACCGTTTCTGGGCAAAATGGAGAGTTATTTATATCTTTACCTCCATTCCATGATGAATTTCATCGCTTTGTTGCCCCAGATCTCCATTATGAAGCTCTTTGTGCATCGAAGCCTTTGATAAAGCATGTCTTTGAAGATAAAAAAACAAATTTTTTTCTTCGATATTTATGTTCAAAACCTAGCCGACTTCACTGTAACAAGTCTTCCATAGGCATATAACATTTGAGTCCCTCTATATATATGAATTGTAATTGTGAAACGAGATCGAAAAGAAGTCCTAGAAAATGGCGCAGAATAGTTATAACTAAGGTAGCATGGTAGCCCAGACGTTAGAGGGGTCCCTTCACCATTGGGTCCCGGGGTACCTCAAACATGCCTTCCCAGGAACCCTACCCAAAGGCACCATCCCACCCAGAATGTATGATATTCACACGCCCGTGGCCTAGCCTGAAGTACGTTCTACCCTCACCAGCCAAAGTCTGCCCTAAGGTTAAAGCACTGATTGAGAAAGTAAGCTATGACTGAGAATAAGCAATGGCGTCATAATAGGATGGTTGGGAATTAATTGTGGAGAAAAACCGGCGTCACCGCTTACCTCTAGAACTTCCGGGAACCGAAAGGATACAGTTCTACAGAACACGTTTTAGGAATTCATTCTCAATCCATAATTTGAGTGCTTGAGAGATGAGAAATTTTTCGCGCCGTGCAGAACTTGTCATTACTTCTGCACTACCTAGCTAGGGATGAGTGGCTTTCTCATTTTAAAATTTTGTGCAGCATTTTGCTTATACACGCTCGGTTTTCTCTCTCTCTATTCTCTTCTTTTTTTGATGGTGTATAATTAATATCTAAAAAACGAGAAAACACACTAAATAGTTGACACAAAAGGTGATGTACTTGGCAATGCCTCTCTGGCATTTAGATGATTTTAATACGAGATGAAGTTTATTTTGCGAATTTCGAGTTGATGAGTTGGGGAAAAATAGAAAATTTTATAATAAGTGACCGTGTTTCAACGTGTTTAAATGGAAAAAACGTATAATTTTCTCTGCAGGCAGTATTCTATTGTTCATTAGAATTACAAAAAACGAGCTGCGATCTCCCTACTTGTAATATAACAAGGACGAGTTATGTTACTTATTTTACCAGTCATTTCTTTTCTCATGATCGCCATTCCACAAATTATCCTATGAAATGGTGAAATAAAACTATATTTTCTATGTTACCTTAATGGCTCTATTCAACACCATTATTTTCAAAAGCGGGTAAGTGTACTCAGTAGGTGCGCTAATTAAATTTAGAATATACCTCCAAAATTTTGACCCGCTTTTTAAACAGTACGAAACGTCACGTGGCCACAGCACTCTCTGCACTTATTCTAACTCGCTTAATGAATTTAATCCATTACCTCACGGTGATCTCATGTGACATCACTTAAAAATTAAAAGATTTCGTAATTATCTGCCTGTATTTTTACACATATAACATCCATGTTAATACATAAGGTATTTTCTCTGATATCCACATGGGGTCTAAAAATTATTTTCCTTAAAATTAATTGATATGCAAGCTTTCACCTAAAATCTGTTAATTTTTGAGTTATCTCATGCTATGAGATCACTGAGAGGTAATAGGTTAAACGTTAATCGACTCGTGTACAACATAGAGCGGCTGTCTCGTTTTTATTTGAACGTTATTTACATTTGCCCCACACATATTTTACTCCGCATTTTAGTGTCTTGACCCAGTGTGTGTCCTGTCAGGGCCTATTTACTCGCGTCATTCCCCCGACCTCTTTTGTGTTGGTACCCCTATTTTGGTGTTCCTCCGGAGTTGATGAGAAAGGGTGGAATTCCGTTCTTCATGGGGGGGGAATGAGATGGGACGTCAGGGAGAGGCTTAGGTGGGCGAGGGAGAATTTAGAGGGGACGAGGAAGAATAATGGAGGGAGGAATGGGGAGGAAGAGATTGGCGTGACCATGAGTGTGCAGTATTTGGGATGGAAGGAATCTGAGGGCGAAACAGGAAGAGAACTGACTTAGCAAAGGGAAAGTGGAGGATGGGTTATACATGAATGGAGCATACATTACATTACATGGAGCATCCATGGAGAAAGGAGCATGCATTATACAGGAAGGAGAAAAATCTCGTCACGAAATTTTAGCCCTTGATAGCTCATACCAGGAGAAACCGAAGTTACTATTGATGTTTAGGGTGAAAACGCACAATTTTTAAACAGCAGAAATTGAGCCAAGCGCTTCGATAAACCGCGGGTTTGCCCTGTTGATGGATACTCCTGATAACTCATTACTTCGAATGCTTTGCCTGCCCGAGATCGCGATGTACCCAAAGCAATCGGCAACAGGACAACCTCGCGGCCAATCGGAGAGCTTGGTGCCAAGTTTCTGTAGTTTAAAAATAGTACGTTTTCGACATGAACATAATTGGTAATTTTGGTTCCTACTTGCATCAACTATGTTGAGATTGCAATTTAATGCTTAGACTGTTTACATAAATATAATAATTTTTGTAATTTTAAATAAAAAATTTACATACTA
This sequence comes from Ischnura elegans, assembly GCF_921293095.1. Classification (NCBI taxonomy): domain Eukaryota; kingdom Metazoa; phylum Arthropoda; class Insecta; order Odonata; family Coenagrionidae; genus Ischnura; species Ischnura elegans. The sequence goes on from NC_060250.1 coordinate 71,164,388, forward strand.
ACATGCTTGTTATTGTTTTGCTTCTGAGTGACTTGACTAAATAAAATAAAAAGCTCAAATATTGAATTGGTAGGAAAATCTTTGAGATCATGAAGTCCATGAAATTTACAAACTAACCAGGGTTAAAATTTTGTTTCGCAGTTTTTCTCCACCCTTTGTAGAAGATTATTATGGCGTGCAATTACGAGAATACACGAACGAAATTAGAACAGGGTCTTTTTTTGCCATCTCACGCCCATGCATTCTCGCTTTTAGTAATTCCACTTTACACGACGCAATTTTGACTGCAACTTCGTACACAGGTCTGATTGTGCAACTACGTACCCCGCGTAAAACAGCTTCAATTGACATGGCAGCTAAATTATTCTAGGGATCAAGGAACCTGATAGTATATTGGTCTGCGGAATAGCCGGGAAAGCTTATGGTCCATAGTTTGGGTTCCCTGTCTCCTCTACTTTATTTAAAGTATCACAATCTCCTTCAGTGAATCCCGATTGTTATATCAGTTCGATAACCTTGCGGACGTGTGATATTATCTCGTAAGTCACTGTCTTGATCTATCTACTACCAGTTCTTGTTTTGCTGACGTCGTGGGAGTTCTTTGCAAGGCTGTGTCCGGATAAATTATGATGGAAACTTACCTCCAATTTATTTTTCTACCTATTTTCGGCAACACATAACATTATAAATTTATGGGGGCGTATAGTTTTCGAGATCTTTATTGTATGCAATGTGGAAATTACTGCCCCGTATAAGAAATTTTCTAAGGCTTAAGCTGTCGGTCGCCTCTTCCAAATATATGAGCTAAGTAATTGTGGACGCGGGCACTTCTATATACCGTCCTTCGTCAGTTGCTGACCCGAGCCATTCCCTCAGACTCAATATCTAGCGAGACCTCCCCCGGCTTTATGCAAACCCCCGAATCGTTAGCCCAAATGGGTGTCATCTTAAATTCGCGGGAGGCGAATCCACTTTCAGGGAGGCAAACGTCGACCTGCGGGCATTATTGTTATGGTGGGGACCAAGGCAACCCATCTCCGCATTACATCATCACCCCGGCACGAATAATGCGCCGCCATTCCGGTAGACGGCAGTGAAAAGAATAATGTCGTAATTATGGTTGCTATGAAAACGTCCAGTATGGTAATGCGCGTCGTCACATCAACAATTTGAAGAGGGTAAGGCCTTTTTCCATATCCCAGCGTGAAGGGGACCGTGGAGAAATGGCGGTAGTGGCTCAAGGAGGCTTGGGAGAGAAAAGGAATATTTGTCATTTCCAAGAAAATTTCGAAAGGGTACCTTCTAATCGTACTTCAGAGCGTGGCTGCCAAGCAGTTAAGAGCACTGGGCTGCTGATCGTAGGATACTGGGTTCAAATACTCAGTGAAAGTTTCAGACACTCTCTAATCTGGGAAAAACTGTCTCCCCTACCACGAATGTGTGAAATTCAAACGCCTCTAACTCAGTCTGGAATAAGCTCTTTCCTCACCTACCGAAACCAACCTTCGAGTTGTATTACTGAGTGAGTGGAGTGTACTCTACCGACTGACGGTCGCAAAGAAATAGTCTTTCCGTGCTTCAATTTTCAAGCAGATTCCTTTTTGTATTGCGGTAGTTTCGCATTACATGCTTTTACACCATTATATAATCAAGTGCATGATTGCTTTCATAAATATTACCTCATGGAATGACTTTCGGTCTCACCTGCAGCTTTTTTCTCTCTCTTTTTCAAATCTTATAATAATCCGATAAGCTCGTGCTAAAAAATCGATTGAGTTACATCTGAAAAAATAAGGTGACAAATTTCTTTCTTTCTTGAACCATTTGGATCGGTCTTCCTGAGTAAAAAAATTAAGAGTAATTAATTTGCTAGTCAAAGTATTTTACTTAAAAATATCAAAAATTAAAAATATAAACATTTACATGGACATTTATGTATTAATCATATGGGATAGACGATAAATATATCAATTCCATCTACTGAGCCTCTCCCTTACTGCTCAGCGGCCTTCAATGTAATAAATCCACCACTTCATTGTGACTGTATCCCTTAGCTCAGGCAGATAACTTGCTGGTTAGTTAGCGAACGAGTTGAGGCCGTTTCACATTTCAGGCAGTGGATATTGGTTCTCTCTGGGATTAGGATTTGAAGGTTGGATTTTGCGTCAGTAATCATGGTAAACCCGATGTCCCTCTATCTGATAGCAAGCGTAGCAATCTGGTAAACCAGGCTAAAAAGTATTCATAGAGAGGTATCCTGGCTCACGACGACGAAGCGTAGTTCCAAGGCTGGCCGCCTCCCACTGATAAGCGTGCCCGTGGTCCGTCGTTGTCGTCACCAATCGCTTGGGAAGACGCACCGCTGTGTGCGGTGTGCGGGAAAGCGAGCGTTGGTATCCAGATAATTACTATCTTCAACCAAGCACTCCCGATGATCACCAGTACCTAGTGAACCCAAGTCTTTAATACGGACGAATGATAGGACGAGAAAATTTAAAATATTTTTAAAATAGTAACAAACATGAGATTATTATTATTAAAGTATTCTACCAATTAACGTATGTTTCCTTTGAGTTATTAAGAAGTATTCTGGCAGTCTCCCCTCACTTAATGAACTTCCCTCTTCAATTCAAAATAAGGCCCACTCTCTTTCATTCTATCCATAAATCCCATTCTCTTCCTTCCTCACCCTCGTTTACCCAACATTGCACCCTCTAACACTGTTTTCAACATCCCCTCCCCGCTAAGTACTCTCTCCATCCATACCTTCTCTCTCCTCCCTATCGCATCTAAAATCTGCCTCTCCTAACCCACCAATTCCAGCTATTCTTCGCTCTTCTTCCTCTCTGTTCACTTCACCTTCTCCATTCATCTCCACACCCACATCTCGAAAGCCTCCACTCCTCTCGTCCTCCGTAAGTGTCCATATTTCCGCACCATAAAGTGCTACACTCCAGATCAAAGTCTTCATTAGCCTTTTCTTTAAACTCTTGCATAACGATCTTCTCATGAGATTAGCAACATTTTTTGCTGATAATTTACACAATTTTAATGTTTTTTCCATGGTTTTTGGATTAGCTGCGTCGAAGTTGTTTTCGGCTTGGATGACAAGCAACTTCGTCGCAGCTAACCCGAAACCCATGGAAAGAACTAAAATCCAGCGCTGCAAAAGCCTGAAGCAGAAGTTTTAATCACGTGTTTGATTTTTCAGCGGTAATTCTACATGCGGTTGACGAAGATGCTAAGCTGGATTTTATCGAAACTATGAAATAATGACGCATAGCAAGTTTTTTATAAGTACTGTGGAAATTACTTGGTGTAATAACAACATTATACAATCTACCAAGTTCCCCTATCCCCCTTCAGAAGTTATAGTTATCCCACGTTCGCCCGCAGTCAGATGGCTCACCCTTCTTCATTCTTATCCTCATCACCCCTATTCATGTTACCTCTACCGAGTTCCTTAGTCATAAATAAGTATTAAATATATATTTGTGCTCTAGCCCCAAGAAAAAATCGTAATTCCGTTGATATTGTCTCGATTGTTGAAAGCAGCCGGTGTGTACCATTAAAAATCGTGCATATTTTTCAAATTTTTAAATTTATTTAGCTATGAACCCCAGAGTTGGACTATTCATTTAGAGATTTATTGCGCGAGCGGGAAGTGGTTGATTCCAATACACTAGTAATTTTCTTCATTACTTACAAGTTAGAGATTTTGATTAAGCTTAAGTTTTTGATCCCATGGATTTAAATGAGCTGGGTTCAAGCAAATTTAGATAAGACTGTCTGAATGTATATTAATTTTGCAAAAAATATATATTGCTTCCAAACTTTCCTTGCATTAGGATTCTCATTTATAATTTTATTTCATCCCACTAGCTAATTATTTTCAGTCGACCTCTTCACTAGCTTTATATCATCTACTTTTCTCTGATTGCCGAAAAATATCTATTAGTTAAAAAATGTTGCCATATATGGCTGCTTCTGGTCACTACACGCGTTTTCCGATACTATATCATAAGATTAGCTAGAATTCTTTGTGATGCAAATGAGCCCTTTTTCTAATATTCGAATCGTCAATAAGTTAGATAGCTCCTGGTTCAGAGATGTTAGCGTGAGCATTACCTTATTGATTCCGATTAACTAATTGTTTTCCAATGGCCCAGAGATTTTCGATTTAGCTTTGAGTAATTGATTGCATTTCGCTAATTGCTTTCCCATAGTCAATGCCATTTCAACTCTGTTTTATATATATTAACTACCTGGACGTAACTGATGGCCATGTGTGGGGTTTACCGTGGAGTAGTCGCGGAGAGATTCAAGGGGCGAAACGTAACGCAAATAGTTTTTGGAACGGGTGAAAATATGTAATTCACTGCTGGTTATAGTGATGGAAGTGTTATATAATTCAAACCTGTTGACATATGAAATCGTTTCAGCTTTGACGTGGTGGAAGTGCGATGTATCCATGATAAAATATAAACAGCCAACTGTGATTTCCTCACTTAAATATGTATATATAGCTCCACTACCGACCATAGTTTCAACACAATGTCATTTTCAAGGCCTTAACTATTAAAGTGTGGACATTACCATTTGTTTCTTAAATTTTATCATTACTATATTTTATCATGGATTTGTTGAATTATATCACACTTTGAACCGTGTTTGGCTTGGAAATTCACATAATTTTCACGGGAATATTCACTGGAACAGGAATCTTACCCTACACCTTCCCTGGCTACAGCGCAGACCCCGATGCAATTCAAGTGTGGTTGGTGATTAACTTGTCCCGCCTTCTTCCTACGGTTTTTAAATACTTTTTTCCCACTTTCCATAGCACTTCGTCGTCATCACTTCTAACTAGGTCGATAACTTTTATCATAATCATTTTTCGGTAACACCACGTAGAAAATACTTCCCTCATAACTTCTATGCTGAATTGCTTTCTCTAAAACACATGCTCCAAGTGTATCATCTGGTGAATTGTTCCCTTGCTTCATTGCTCATATTCTCAGCTGTAATTAGATTCTTCTTGTTATGGAATATTTTATTCACCTGACCTATTCTACAGACTATTTCTTTCTTGCTGAGTCCGTCACAAGTAACTTGGCTTCGTGCTAAGTATCAAAACTCGTCCACAACTTCAAGCTATTTTTTCCATTTTAAATGTGTGTCCTAATCACTTATATTGTATTGCAGGTAAATGTATTAACTATTGTATCGTAGAGCAGTATTAAAAAATTTAATTTATTTATTTTTTGGCATAATAAAAGTCATACTGATTTGAGTTGAATATTTCCTATTACTACATTTATTCATTCTACGTAAATTTGTAAACTAAACTACTTAACCTCTACCTCTACGTGACCTAAGTATACATATAACTTGAGGTGGCTCCTACTTCTGAACTACTCCATTAAGATAATTGTTCTTCATGTTTCAAATGGCATTAAATGGTTCAAAGAGACAAAAGAGGAAACAGAGTGTCAAACGAATGGTTAAGCCTAAATCTGATCTCTTTCCGAATTTTGTGTGGGATTATGGAGAAATCGCCAAAATCTTGCGTTGTCTGAATATAGGGCTATTGTTTCCTTACTGAAAAGGTTAGGCCGAGTGAAAACCTTAAATTTATTATTTTACTGATATCATAACAGCCAAACTGATTCCATTTGAATATAGCATATTATTATAAATATTCATTTTCGTCAATATGTTAGACAATAGCAAATTAAGATCAATCCAACGAAACTAAGATTAACTTTAAAGTTATTCTATATGATACGCTTAGCGTTCCTTTTTTTTCGTTTATCGCATCTTGTATTTTAATGACTTATGAAAGCGGATATTTGAAGAAACAAATTCATTAAAAGCCTTAAAAATATAAATACATTTTGTGATCTGAAACCTGGCGCATAAGCCGACTGTGATACAAGAATTTTATATTCTTCGGAATATGAAGAAAAAAATCATTCTGCTACCTCATTTTTAACTCAAAGTAGTACTAAAAAGTTAAAAATCTACTTATCACTGATTTTATCATGTTTCATAATACAAATCATGTTTTCAAAATAGTTAATAGCATTTAAGTGTGCATCCAGATTAGCGGTTCCCAACCTTTTTTTCCCGTATCTGTATATTACTAATATTGTACCCCCAAAAATGTAACGTGCACATTTCATTGCATAATTTCACTACGAGCCGTGCTCTAGATCAGTCACAAACACTTACTTAAGCCGAAATCGCTAAAACTGACAGACAAACCGCGAAAATCTGCCTCCAAAGCCTTTTAAATCCTCACAGTAATGTTTCTCCCCAACGACACAGACTTCCTCCCCGGCTACGCAGTCACCGGAACTCAAATTTACTCTTCCTCCGATTTGCTCCCATTTCCCTCAAAGACACCTTTTCTAGACTACTCTGAATCTATTTTCCCGAAAGTTTCCCGTCGAAGCCTTCCATTGTTATTACCCTCATTTCTGCCCAGTGCATTTCCCGGAACTAGTTCGGCTCGTAAGACGTCTTTGAGGCTCAATTCTCGGAGTTTCCGCTAGTAAGGGGACGTCTTAAAATTATGCGTCACAAGAGTTTAGGCTTTTTCGTCGGGTAGAATTAACTTAAATTCTAGTGCGCATGGGGGAGGATTGGAGTGGGAAATTGATCGGCGAGAATGTGTAAATTCTAGTTGCAGGCATGGCTTCAAGGATATAAAAATTTTCCGATGTGAGAACGGAGATTCTCGCGAGGCACTTCAAAATGAAGAACTTGAAAATTTCCCGATGTAAGTATTTCAGGAATTCTACCAACCTGTTCATATTCCATTGCATATTTAAAGCCTACTATCAATCACGATGATTTTGCAAGTTTTTCCATGGAATTTTACAACCATTTTGAGAGTGAAGGTAAATTTCTTTCGGGATTCCAAATGTCTTAGAAACTCCATATCTGTCGACGTTTTGAGCTCCTACTCGGGGGTTATCCTCAGGGCTGCTGCATGAAACGGGTACGAAAATAAAATAAAATCCTCCTTCATTTTGAGGGTATTTTCGTCCATTTGAAGCACCGTAAAAATTCCTTCAAGATAGAAATTCCGTTTACACTCAATTTGACTCACCTTGTCTTCTGCGAGATTTATATAAGCATATTTGAGTATTATTTAACCTATGTAAATTCCCGCAACCATGAATTGAGTCATTCGTGCATCCATTCAGTGATAGTGAAAGACTTGATGTGATGTTTGTTCTTGAGCGTGTTCTTTTAATAATTTATCGTGTGCCTTCAGTTTTTGAGCGATTACTAATGTTTGTATTCTATATGTATTATGCGTACGTGTGTTGCGTCGCCGATAAGAACCTAAAAACATTGTCAGAGGACTGTGTTTCTTGTAGGTTTGTTTGTGTGAAGTGACATCATTGTTTTCATGTGTAAGCGTTAATGGTGTGTTTCTCTTTTGAATCATGCGTATTATATTGGCTTAGTGCAGAACCCGAATTGTATTCATTTAAGGAAGCCTTTCTTTGATGAAGGCACGTGAAATATTAGTTGGTGTAGTGGTTGTTCTGTTAATCATGACAAAGCTTGCTTTTCGATAACTATTTAATATCTTTATAACTGGTGGAAAGTATGTGGAAAAGCATAATAATAGTATTTCTAACTATCCTCAAAATTAATTTTCAACTTTTAATTCTATTTAACGTAAATAATCACCCTTCTTTTACCAAAATAACAACAGCGATAGGCACTTTTACCCCTGAAATTTGATTTTGAAACGAAAGGTAGTTGCAATTTTCAAAAATAATTTAATTTGCACGACGCGTATCGGCTAACAAAACATCGTTTGGTACAAGAAGAAGGTCCTGTTAGCCGAAACGCGTTATACACATTAAATTTCCGAGGAAAAGTGCAACTACCTTTCATTTCTATACGTCGTACATCCACTATTTCACACCTGAATCGGTTGAATATTCATTTTTTCTGGTCACAGTGGCAAATCAGAGACGGCAGATAGGATTTGAATCCTGAAAGGAATGGAATACCCGCAAAGGAAGACATCAAACGACACGAGGTAAGAGGATGTAAAGGAACAGATAACAACGGAAGAGTGAATCCATAGTTATGAGAAGTAGAATGGAAGAAGGTAGCATATTAGCATCAAAGGAACAAAGGTTTCACAAAGAATACGCCAAACCCTGAGACATAAATAGAACGGCGTAGAGGAATGAGGAGGCCGAAAACCCTGTGAAAGAAAGCACGAATACTTCTTTCTCTCAGACTGGCCAGGATTTACCTTGTCACCGGAAAACTCTTTAATCGTAAAAATGGAACCAGCGTGATCATGAATCACATATGCAATATTATATTGTGCTAATACAAATTAGTCGCAAAATTTTTTTCTTAACGGCTATTAGGTATCTTAGAAACCTATGCTAGAGTAAAACTTTATCTCAGTGGGATGATGGAAATTTGTTAATTCTTCAGCCGGACGAAAAGGTCTCTTATTTAGATTGTGTGCCTGGCTATATGACTGATTTAGTGTAAAATATTTTGAAATTATAAATAAATGGGCATTTGAAATTATACACTTTGTGATTCTGGTAATTTTAAGCAGAGAAATGAAGCTTCAAGTTATGGGGTAGTACGTTACCAAATGACGTATTTTTTTATTTAAGTCATATAGTTTTAATCTTTCATTTTCAATTTTAACTTATTCCATCTATTTGTGCCGGGCAGGATTAATTTTACTAATGAGAAATATAAGTCAAATTCAACATTTATCGTTCATTCAGGCATGGCGACAAAAAATATTTCGGTGGTAAGGAGGTAGTTTGCTTTTACGGCGAAATATTTTGTCAAGAATAATGATTCATTGGGCTAACTATGGAAAATAAGATTACCACGGACTCACTCATAGGTTTGGCTCAGTGATTCCTTTCGTAGGTGAAGCAGTACACCGAACAATTTCAGGCTTTGTGCCCCTGAAAACTCGAATTTTGAGTCAGAGTGATTGTAATTCTGCTAGCCAGCCGGGATTCACAACGAACTTCTGACAATCGATGTCCCGTCATGATGATTTTATTTGGCGTTGGGAGTCAATAAAAGGGTATGAATCCGAAGAGCCGTAGGTAGGCGGAGGAATCACGACATAACTAACGCTCTCCATGAAATAGGTTCCAATAGTTATAATTCACCCCTTCATTTGTTGGATAATTTATATCTTAGATTCAGAGAATTGGGTAGTTCGCCGAAAAATACCAGGATAAGTGCGTTTCTCGGTTTCGATAACAGTCGTCATGATTATTTCATAGAATTATTAGAAAGAGGTATCAGTTGTCTCGAATGGAACATGACAATAAAGCGAAATAACAGAGAGAGTTATATCAGGTATTATTAGGTAAAATTTCAATTGTAAAATGTAGCCATTTTTCTCGAATCCTAACTTTGTTTTCCATCAAATGCTTTACCAACAGAAATACTAAATTTTCAAGCCAACCAGGTAGATTTTCCAATGGTGTGATACATGTAAGATTTATTTTTGACTTTTTTACTCGAATTGTTAAACCTGATTCGTGATAAGAATAAGTCACGACCAATGGCGGATCTGGGATAGGGACAAGGGGGTGGGGGGCTTTGTAGGGGTTTACTTCCAGCAGTAGTGGGGTTCCTAACAAAATTACAATTCTATCTAGTGTAAATTGGATATCGAAGGGGGGGCGGCCTTCACCACTGCCCTCCCCCCCCCCCCCCCAATAGATCCGCCAATGGTCACGACATGGTGGATAATGGCGGGTCCTGAAAAATAATGGATTCGCCTTTAGTGTGTACAAGTAGATTTAGTCCAGTCGAGTCAAAGAAGTCAATCGAATTGTTGGAAGATTTTCGGATGAGAAAGTAAAAGACAGGTGCTATTTTGCACTCGTCCATCCACACCTTGCATATGCAGCGAGCATATGAGATCCTGTGTAGAAAGACAATCCGTGAACTGAAAGAAATGCAAATGAAAACTATGCGATTCGTCAAAAACTGCCACGTTCGTACAGGCATCGTCATCCAGATGTTGAGGAAATTCGGCTGGGAGCTGCGCGCTAGGCTTACACTCCTTGAACAATTGAGAATTGATATCTTTTAGAGATACACGGAGAACATAATATTAGAGCCCCACTATATTTCCAGGTCCGGCAGAAGCGGCAAATTCAGAGAGATATTTTTCCGAATGGATAGATATGGGAATTCGTTTTTCTCCCGATAAACGATGGATTTTAATAAATGCTAGTCGTAATATTGTTTGAACGTTTAGTTTTTATATGTAAATGGCAGATGTACTAACACCCCCTGCCAGACGTAGAGAAGGTAGCACGTATACGTAGACGTTTACCGACATTGAACCAATTAGTATCGATATTACATTGGCTAGATTATCGAGGTGGGGTGCCAACGTACTCTATAATTTCGGCGCCGGGATGATTTCATTGGTGGGGTGGGGAGTGGGTATTGCGCCCGCCGCCATGGTGGCGATGTGCCCTTTGACGTCATCTTCGGGGCAAAATGAATGTGCGGGGATCTCTCGGGTCGGCGGCGACGCAAGGGTGAACGCGTCGGCGGTGCGGTGGCGGGCCATTTTTTCCCCCGGACGTCCACCCACCAACTCCACGAGGAAAATAAAAGCAGGCGTCATTAGCGACGGAGGAGGAGGAAGCCTTTCGGCCGATATCATGACGTACACTCCGAACCCACGCGAGTACTACAGCTCATATTAACGTTTTGTTCATCTCCGTTGTGGTCTCCGAACCAGGGTTGGCAAGTGAAACGCAACGAAAATCATAACCAGTAAAATTTCCATAGTTTCGTTCATAGAGTTTACATTACTATATGGTTTCGTTCCAGGGAGCGGAATGTAGGAACGAAACGAAATGGATTTAAACCCTGGGAGCTAAACTCAGGGTCGAAACGAAATCGGAGTCAAAACTACTTCGGTTCGAAACTAAACTAAAACTCTGGGACGAAACGGAACGTACCGCAGGGACCATGCGCTTCACCTTCTAACAGTTTAGTTTCGACCCACACACCGAGTACGAAGTATGGTTGAATGAAGTAGAGGTTCGGCCTATCGCCATTAAATGTATGGGGCACTCATATTTTTAACACTGACGGGGGAACAGTGAACGCAAACTGGCCATTCTATTTTTAATCTCAATGTTTTAACCTCTCTACACGTATGTCAAACGTAACGAGTCGAAACCATTCCCTCTTATCCCCCTCCACTCAACTTCTGGGATCGAAACTTAACTATGAGCAGTGGAGTTTCGATTAATTTAGTTTCGTTCCCGGGAGTAAAGTTTCGTCCCGGGTCGAAACTAAACTCTTTGGTGATTTTAATTTCGTGCGGGAGCGAAACTAAATCCAGGCGTCGTATTTTCGTTTCCCTCCGAGTTGAAACGAAACATTTTCGTTTCGTTTCACTTGCCTACCCTACTCCGAACTAACTACAAGTCACATATCCCTTTTCGTTATACTACGTGCCACATGTTCTTGTTCATCGGTAGGATCTAGGGATGAGTCGAATCCACTGTTTTTCGATCCCGATTCTAAATCCGATCTTTTCAAATCGATTCATCCTAAAAGGTGGATATTGATTTGTCAGCAGCATTGCTGTCGTTAAAATTTATGGATTGAACTATGGAGACAATTAAGCGGCCCGATAACTAAATATATATTCTCAGGTGATTGCATTTATCTTCTCATCATTCCGCCTTTTCAGGCACTATGATGTTGCGGCTTATTTATTTGTCCTGCCATCCGGGACCGGGAATTATGAATTCCATTTACGTGGCTGGTGATCCGGATATCCTGTAGAGGATACCGGTCGGCAGTATCGATCCCATGAATTAAAATGCGCTACTCCGAGGGTAGCTATAAATATATAGTAGAAATACCGAATTAGTATCATACTGATATATCCTCAACTTTAATCGGATAATATACACTTAAACTTTTTCAAATATGAATTGTTAACTTAATAATATGCATTGCACAATGGCTCAGGTGTGTGGCGGCCTTTATATCCCAACTTTATAGCCTGTTTTCAAAATATTTATCATCCTGGAATCAATGGAATCGAAAATTGACTCATCCCTAGTAAGAAGCCTTTGAGCAGCGGCACCTATTCTCGTGGGATTTTATCCGCTGGGCTCTCATGAGGGGTAGGGGAAAGGGAAGGAAGCTGAATGGGGAGGGTACACGCTTACTCCAAGGCCATGGAGGCCAAGATGGACGTGATTGAAATTGAAGATTATTCTAACCAGAATTGATTGATGGACGTAAATAAATCGAAGCTTATTCTGTGAATAAGAAAAATTCACAAATATTACCGTAGATTTTAATGGAACTTAGAGAGCTAGGCCTCCAACTCCCCTTTTTAATCCACGCTCAAGAGGTCTAGCGGTTAGTTTCATGGCGGCCCGTGGCGTGATACGCATCATCTGCAACGATTACATTCATGTACCCTCTCGTAACCTTCTCCCCCACTTTAAGGTGTATTGTATACAGGGTGTCCCATTTACCTTGAGCACCCGAAATAACTTTTTGTCCAGATGGAAATTCAAAAATATGTCATGCAAATGTTCATTAGCCGTCAGGAGGGCATTAATCAGCATGATTGCCTCCCTTGTAACTTTGTTATTTACAAAGATATGAATAGCGGTTTGTCTTTTTTAAAGGGTACCCTATATTTTTTATTCTGTAATTCATTTCCTCTCCTTAAGACATTCAAAAATGTAGCTCAGTGGACCATGAACATTAACACAACGTTTTGAAAACATAAGAAACTCGTCCACAGTGAGTGGACGAGTTTCTTATAACTGGTGTGCATTTTACTATGTTTTCATTTGTTCACTGTCAACGTCAGCAAGTGGAGTAGTTCCAATACCCGCGTACCTGCACTAAGCGTTAGAGATTCAGTCATTTTTCATAACACTGAGTTTATGTTAATGGTCTACTGTTCTAAATTGTTGAATAAGTCTTTAGGAGCTGAAATGAATTGCCGAATAAAAGATATAGAGTGCCATTTAAAAAACACATACCGCTGTTCATATCTTTGTAAATAACAAAGCTACAAGGAAGGAAATCATGCTGATTAATGTCACCCTGACGGCTAATGAACATTTGCTTGACACATTTTTGAATTTCCATCTGGACAAAAAGCTATTTCGGTTGGTCAAGATAAATAGGACACCCTGTATATTGAAATGGGTTCTTTCCCTTGACGCGAAGCGAATAATCACACGCAAGTATTCAAATTCTTCATCCAAATTTCATTTCCATTTAAAATTACGATTGCAAATCAATTCAATTAACAAATACCAAGCAATGAATGTGTGCGTCTGATATAGCCAAATTTAAGATTTCACCAATGTCTCCTAAATGAGAGGAGCCCTTGGCGATGGCACGGATTAGTTGCGAGACGCTTCGGTAGCACAGACCGCGTACGGCCCGCGCTTCGACTCCCACTGACGGCTATATTGTGACTGGCCACTTACGAGAGATGAGTGACCAAACACTAGGCCGACGATGACTGAAGATATAGCGTCTCCACTGTGCAGTTATATAAGAAAAGTGAAACTGGGATGTTCTCGACAACGAGGGAGAGGAAAATGCCACCCGTTGTCGAAATTACAGTTCCCTAGGCGTAATTTGGCTTAACTACCTATTCTGAGACGTCACGAAAGAACGAATTTATGCATATTTTAAAAATGGAAATCTTCCATTACAGGATAAATATATGTGTTTTAAGACAACTGCGTGAAGAGAAGTGAAATCCAGATTAATAGCAATCAAAAAAATTCCTCCTTACCGGGAATCTATCCGCGGACATTTGCCTCTACAGGCCTCTGCGTACACCTTTCAAGGTACCTTAATTCCAATGGAAAATTTTAAGGCCGTTTTACACGGGGGACGTAATCACGCAAGTTTTAACCGCATTGAGTTCTCATTGTGGCATCCAATTACGGAAATTCACTAACGAAATTAAAATAGGAGCTATTTTGCCGTCCATGCATTCACCACTTTATGTTGATTCTTGAACCCTTCGTAAATACTTCAGATTGTATAATTACGCGCCTCGTGTAAAACAGTTTAAATTGACATGGCAGCTAAATTGCTCTAGGAATTAAGAAACCTTATAGCATAGTGGTCTGCGCATTAGCCGGGAAAGCTGAAGGTCCGTGGTCCCATTTCCTGTCCATTCCAATTGATTAAAAGTATCATTATCTCCTTCAATGATATCCGGTAGTCTTATCAATTTGTTTACCTAGTGGATGTGTTGTATTGTCTCGTAAGTGGCTTTCATGATCTGCTTTTTATCAGTGTTGCTTTGCAGACGCCGGAGGAGTTCCTTGAAAGGCCGTGTCCGGAAAAAAGGTGATGGAAACTGATCTCCTATTTATTTTTCTGCCTACTTCCTTTTTTACTTATATTGAAGCATAGAGTTCAACAGCACTTAAAACTTTAAGGGGGCGTCATTCTCGACATTTTTATTGCACACCATGTTGCAACATTGCACTCATAACTGCAATTCAAATTTTTTATTAAGTTAATACATTAAATCTCTCGAGATATTAATCAACCTTTTAATGTTCTCAGACAAATTGAAGATTTTTGGATTTGATCTCTAAAACATTCGGTGGAGGGGGAATCTGGACACATGTTTTTCTTTTTTATGGTGAGAATTTTTTTACTAAAAATGGATAAAACTGCGCTTAAGTTACCTTTTTTTAAAAGTAATTGCGAAAATTAAATGGAAAGGTTTACAATTGTTGTCCTTCCATCTACATGATGGAAGAAGCTATCCGTAACTTAAAAAAATGTAAATGGAATTTGGAAGAGGCGTCTCAATCGCTTTTCGTGAAAAATATAGAAGCCGCATGACGAGGGATTCAGTGCCGTTTCATTTCAGCGAAGCGACCGGATTTCCTACGACAGACTCGTGTGTGTGATATGAGCCCCGCTCTCCATTCACGGAAACCCCCACCTCTCGTGTATATACATTTATTTTTTTTCCGGACGCAAAATATTTATCCCGCTTTTCAGAGGCCCGACGTGAATGACGTGAATCCTCTTACTTTCCGCCTCGAGTGACGCGCTTACGTCTCCTTCTGTGTCCGAAAATTCTGAGAAGTCCGCCCACTTCTTCTTTGGTGCTAGAAAAACGAAATGCAGGAGATGGCTTCATTATTTATTTATTTATACTCGCGGTCCGTCGGCGTCGTGGAAAACGACGAACTTACTGCGTCGCAAATGTAGGTACACTATCCTGTTGACTGTTTCGCGAGAACGTGCCCGTCCCGACAGCTCATGACGGATGAGAAATGTCATCCCATTTGTAGGAGCAAATTCCCGAAATTTTTTAACCCGAGGAAAATGACATGGAGAGGGAAGCGGGTGTCTACTCCAGTACCAGTGGCTAAAGAATTTGGCTCCTAATTAACTTAATTAAGTACTCTAACGATTAAGGTAGCTTTCAATGGAGTACTTAAGGATTCAGTCGGCCTCCCTTTCTTCATGTACCTTCCTTGGCAACACGAAACTACACCCCTTTCACATGTTTTTATCGTACATTTATATCGTACCTGTATTACCTTTTCAACCTTTTGCGCTTATTAAATTATTGAGTTTTAGTTATTTTAGTTAGGCCGGAGTGGTACGCAGTTGCCTGACTAGAAGACCATCCGGCTTCAGATGGAAGAGTCCCAGCTCGAAGGATGAGGCCTTTGGTCACTTGCAAAGCAAAACCAAATCTTCGATGTGCCTATGGAGAAGGAACCGGTCCTCCAACCCAGAATGACCCTTCGCCCTGCTGTTTTGTAGGGCGGGTGAATACTGTGTCTCATTACGGAATTATTTTTATGTTTATCTACTATTAACCATTGTACGGATGGAAGCTAATGGTGAAAAAGAGAAGGAAATCACTCGTTCATATTGAATTTTCACTGCCAACTCTGATTGAATTTGAAGAATGAAAGCAGATGTATTTATTTTCTGTTTTTTGATCTGTATCATATGCCAAGAAAAATTGGTGGCTTAAAACCAAATCTCTTCAGCATTGACAAACCGGTTAAGAAATGAAGAAATGCTCAATCACGCGTTCCGGGATTAAGCGATATCATAGGTATTTTTAATTTTAGTTTCACGGGGTGGATAATATCGTCAAATGCCTTAATATCGTTTGGGCAAGGTCTCTTTAGTTTCTTTCCTGAATTTGTATCTATAGATGGAATGTATGCCTCGCAGTCCGGTAAACTTATAAGGTAATTGCTGCAAATACTCTATTTGTAGTATTTACAGAGTATCGATGAACGCTTCCATCAGAGGAATAAAGTTAAATATATGCACTGTAAAGTGCGTAGAAAAAATCACCTATTCATGAACAATATGCGGTAAAAATGAAGGTGCAATCAAACTGAATCGTTTTATCCGAAATTATGGCATCAGCGGAGGGAGAGTGCGCAATGTGAAACATTGCTTGTTACCGTTTGATCATATCTAATTTACTTAATTTAATGTTTCTCTTTATTGAAACGTTTATTGCTTTGTACAAAAAATACCGCTGTTAATTGCGTCCAAATTAGTTCATCAAGATCTTTTTACTGTGCGCGAATCAGTGGCGTGAAAATCCTCATTATCCTGATGCTTGTCGTTGAGATTTTTTATAAAAGATGGCGTTTACTGGCGCCTCCATTTTTTTCGACGAGAGTTGAGTTGGGTCCATAGGTTCATCTTTACGTGGCGGCATATGAGATGCAAGGCGAGGATGAATGATGTTTGCGTGAGATGGGTCTGTTGTGAATTTTTTCCTCGCCGACAAAGAGCTGACATATTCACATTAAACTGTCTCGTTTTGAAGGCTTGGATTTAACATATGGTGGAGGAAGTTCCATGTAGGAATGATGGATGCAAAAGAAGTTGAGGAAAAGATTCACTAATACCTTTAACAATTTTTGTATTTTTATTATGTGTATAATTCAATCTACCCCATTGCGAGTTTTCGTATGTCTACGAATATCTCAACAACTGGAAAAGTGAACTTTTTTATGCCTAAATAAAGATGCAAATATTACAAGTATGTTAATTACAATACACCTGCTCGATCGGTATTCGAAGAATTCCCTTTATCAATAATGAAGTCCTAATCATTTATAGATCATTAATTTCCTGACATTAATTTCTCTTCCGTGAATTCCGTGTTTTTTAAGGTGCGTTTTCTCAAATTTAGGCATAAGTTTCCAAGTAGCAGCTGACTGAACCTTTCATGAACTTTGCAGCATTTGATAATTCACACTCACTTGTTCCATTGACCTCCTGCGTTGTAATAAGGCGTGCAAGTAAAAAAGGCATTTACTGCGGCCATTCATCACGATCAAGGAAGAATTAACCTACCCTCTCAGCGGGTGCTCGGTTAATCGCTGAGGATTAATTTCCCTGCGCAGTTCTCACTCTGCCATTTGGCGCGGCTTGTCTTTTGATGAAAAAATTTAGCTCTCCAATAAAGTCAGAACGTCAGAGAGAGGATATTCCTCTCGCCAAAGGTTTTGGCTCGCGTTCAAATCATCAGCCTCCGCTATATGCGTGTTATTATTTGGCTGTAATTCTTGCTAAATAACTGTTTCCATATAATTGACAAGTTTTAGTGGTAACCGGAGTTTGTGGAGCATAACTTAGCCGTGTTGGCAGCTAAGTTGTCTTTATTTACCATTAAAAAAATAGTTCTGTGCGCGAGGAAATGATTTATTAGCATTGTCACCTTTAAAATTCACGTATTTGTTGCGTTTTTGGCCGATACGCTACAAAATGGCGAATCCTGTTCTTAATCGAAGTGTTGTGTTTATGTAGCATTAAAAAAAAGGATCACCGAGTCACCCAGAGATATTTACACCACATACACAACAAGGCCTGTCGAGTGTGATCCGGTGAGATGAGTGCGACCGCCTGCGACGCCGAAGTTAAGATCGACTTTTCGAACGTGCGGCACAATACGGAGCTTGCTGATAATCACTGGGAATGCCGTGCTCAACGAATATGGGAAAGTGAATGTTTTGAAAGCAAATGAAGTGCATAAAAGCTGTAATTTATTATTTCAACAATAATATTCCATTTCTCATGCACCGTTGCGGTTTTCAGACACAGACTATTCAATCTCAGAACAAGGACGTTCCCAGGATCAAAACTAGTGGGAGGCAATCCGTGGTTGTTCAAGTTGTAACACATAAAAAGTTAAGAAAACTAAAGTTTCAAGAAAATTAAGTTTTCAAGTCTTTAAATTTCAAGTTTTGAAATATATTAGCTTAAAAAAAATTATTTTAATTACGTGTTTTATACTAATGAGGCTTTTATTGTATTTAAAGAAAATTTATTCAAAACTTTATTTTTGAACTCAATTTACTTTTGCTTCTAGGGGGGACAGCTGCTCCCCCCTTCTCCCCGCTGGGTACGCCCATGTCTCAGAACTCCCGAACCGCACTATTTGAAGTGAGCGATGAACCTTTGGGCTGCTTTGACCTCTTTGCCCCACGTCTCTCGGTTGGTTTCTGTCTCTTTCCCTTTCAATCGGTTTATTCGTGCGCGAAATCACTGGAATGAAATTCCAGTCTCGCTCCGAAGGACGAGCGAAGTACCGCGATTCCACCACACGTGTACTCTCTCGTCCTTCTCGCACTCGGGCTAAGAGTAAAAGCGTGGTCCCATTCAGTTTGCCAGGATCACAAACACAAAGGCTTCGTCGGGTGGACGAAATGTAAGGGAGCAAGGCGTGAAATGAACATGGAGGATCTGAGTAAATATGGAAGTGGTCTAATGCTATAGACTTTGGGCCCGTTGAGTTCCTCGGGCATTGGGTTCAAGGAGTACTAACTCGTTTCCACCCAAAAAACTTCCTGCTTTCGATTGTGAAGATATTTAGATCGCTCATTTGGTCGTCATTAGTAATATACTAAAATATATCGGTGATACATCAACTTATTTCTTCAGAATGACCCTTAGCCGCATTGCTGCACTGGGTAGCAACGAGGCCACAATCTAATGCTATTCAATTTCTAAGGGTGGCCTTGATAGAAAGGACGAATCTTCTGGAGATGATTATTTTTAAATGAAGGAAAGTTAAAATAAAGTATGCCATTTCCTGTTTAATTGTAAGATACATGTAACTTACACACGGTAGGCGATCATATGGAATTTCCATTTGGCGTCAGTATCTTTCCGCCTGTAGGCATATATCGACTGGATTCAAAAACTAGCAAGTGGATTCAATTATTACAAGCTTCAACAGCATACTTATGACTGTTTGGCAGTAAAAAGGAGTGCAGGTTTTCTCCAAGATCATCATATGCTCAGAATGGTAAGACTACTCACATGGCTACGGTGGGCGGAAATGGGTTAATACAAATTGGGTATCCGAACTACCTCAGACGTCCTGTGGAGGTTGAAAATTCTATTAAGGGGATCACTTCGGGTAATTATCCGCTGAATATAATTTGTAGGTGAGGAAAGTGGTCTACGGTGAAAGCTTTTCGTGGGGATTCACATGTTATCATGCTCTCGTATCCCTTATTCTGTAAGTTCCAAAGGGGAAACATAACCTTCCAAGTATTTGTTCTAGTAGTAAGTATAATAAGTGGTAATTAGGCTTAACAACCACTTTTTTGCGGGTGAAGATATTCAAACTCCCTTTTTATGAAATGCCATGAAATATGTTAATCATGAATTAAAATTTCCGATTGAAAATCTAGTGTCTCATTGGCTCCAGTACTCGTTATTATTGTTCTGCTAATTAAGTAAAGGATATCAAATTTATTCAATAGGTTTTGGGAATAGTAATTTTATTTTTATGACAACACTTTTAAAACCATAGAATTCCTTTCTCCAAAGCTCCCAGATAATTTTTTTAATATCTATAGTGATGTTAGTTTACAATAAGCCTGTGGCAGAGATCGACGGTATGAATACGGATTTATGTGCTCAAAACATTGTATTATGTCATTCAGGGGTCGGATATAGACCCAGAAATAAATTATTTATTCTTGTATGCTATCGTTAATTGATAAAACTTTTGTGTTAACACGTGGCCTTGTGGCTAAAACGTCAGCGACTCTTCCTCTTTGTAGGGACCTCTTCATTACTACTTTGATTCATGTCATGCATGCACCTGACGTCTGCTTGAGGCTCTGCGAGCTATCTATAACGTGAATTTCGGGAGAGAGTATCCGTCTTCTGCATTAATTAAGCCTTTTATGGGTGCTATCAAAATAACAGCTGCACATACCCGGAAAAGGTTAACTCTCATAAGCGCTAAACATTCTCCAATCATTTCACTTCATTACTATTAAACACAGATAACATCCATTACTATTGCATACATCCAGCGCTAACTGACGGGAGGATAGAGAGGTTGTTTGTTCATCTAATAGTTAGTGCAGTTGGGCTTATTATTGTCTAACATTGGTACATCCTCAATTTTGGGGAATATTACAACTTCGTCAACAAATTAACGGATTTTTCCATTGATTTAAGACTTTATTCAAATTACATTGGGAGCATAAATTTATTATAATAATAATTAAAAAATTAAAAGTTAAATATGATGCATATCTGGTCAGAAAAATATATATTGACCAATTTTAATGCAAGGAAAAAAACGGATCAAAATTAATTCACGACATGACCGATGACCCGCATCCACATAATATACTTCCACCGTATACCCTGAGATCCACCTCTAGGGCGTTTGGTCGGGATTGCCTAATCACCAGGACACCGCATACAGTAGTATTTCTTAATGTTCACCATAAGTAGTAGAACCACAAAATAGCGAAAACAGTGTGTGCAGAGGTGTGTATTCCCACCTAACGTGCACCACTCCATACAACCCGAAAGTGCAACACAAATACAACCTACATAGAAATCCAAAACGTTTTTGGGTTTTATTTGTCTCTTCTTTGATTTTTATAATTTAGGAGTGTATTTTATTTATCCTCATTAGGTAGACCCGCAGGTGCCTTGTTCATTTGTGCTTAAATTTCTCTTTGTTTCTTTATAGTTATATGGACTTAGCATTGCACCACCTAGGGTCAACAGTCAGACATTTAAATATACTGACTATCGACGAATTCATGACCTTTTGCATTATTTTAGAAACATATTCCATGTATAGTTAGCCGCAAGGTTAAGATTTTAAATAAAGAAAATTTTTAAGGAAATAAAAGCAGAATAAATAAGATTTCTGGGAAATAAAATTAGTTAATTGATATTACTTCTAGTTGTTTTATTCTTCATTTCACTAAGGTAGCGATTCGTTTATGTTCTTTAAAAAGGAAGCTTTTACTCCAAATCAGTTGATATATTTTTTTAGACAAGCAAGTAGTGTATATTCTGATTCGTACTCAATTATGTGCGATGTCTGTCTGGCGGTTAACCTTTCTTATTTTAACAAACTTTAAATTTCCGGTAGGAATTTTGACTGGTTCAAAACGAGAGTTTATCGTATCATCATAATCAAAAATCAGTTATCGGAAAATTCGTTTCAAGCAGCCCTTCACTTGTTCTCCCATCGGCTAACCTTTTCATACTGACGCATTTCTTCTCTTTTGCATCCCAAATAACTCATTCGGTGCCTTCTTTTGCCTTTTTTCCCGTCCAATTGTCCTTTGACGATTGTCTTTCTCAAATGGGAAGAAAAATAGGATCAAAGATACCCGTAATCAATGTATGCGACACATTTGAGCTTACAAAGCATTTGAATATTTTAAAAGTAGATAGAAATTCGAGGGGGAAGTTTCTTCATTATTTTGGTAATGTAGGTCCCTGACGGAAACAATTAACCAATTGAATATTTTCCCCACTATTATTAAAGAGAAGTGACTTTGTTGTTAGAAAGCACTCATATTCAGTTATACTTATTTATTTCCAATTCCCCTTAATCAACACACAATTACTTTTACAACGGGGATTCCAACATTAACAATGTTCCGTACAAGCATACAAGCCCAGGCCGTGACCACCGACCCAGGCGGGACCTGAACCCACCACCTTCGGTGTGGGAGACGAAAACTTAACCCACCGCAACCGAAGCCGGCAGCAATAATTGATAATGACATTATAATAAAATTTATCATCCTAATATGAACTGTATCGTTTCCTTTGTTACGCTTGAAGCGAATGATGATGATTTCCATTCGCATGAAACAAAATTTTGCTTACAATTTTGTGGAAAAAAATGGAAACTTTTCCTAAATCATAGTCATGAACGAGTTAGTAGCGAGAGCAATCATAAAATTGGCTGCCACAGGCTGCGGTTTTTCGTGAGGTCGATAGTTTATGAGTTGCGATTAAAGTTTTCAGAATACATACGTGCCGAGAAGGGAAAACTTAGGAGGAAATCTTCGTGGCAGATAATAAATACGATGACTTTGACAATGGTTTTAAATTTTGCTTTCAGCAGATTTTCAAGAAAATCCGTCATTAATGCAACAAATGAGTTGCACTCCTGCCACGGACGTGAGAAATGGGGAAACCAGAAAAGTGGTGGTATAATTGGAATTTCTGGAAAAGTGGTACTCTCGTAAAGAGCGATGGAAAAGGAATGAAGACCGAGATGGAGAGGAAAGACCCCTTGCTGAGAGGTACTAATTGGACCCATTCCCAGACTCATTTGTTCTCTTAAGGCCGCCCGAGAATGGAGCCTTAGAAGTGAGCAGCAGCAACTTGAGGGGAAGCGGCTGAGTTAACTTGACGGGAGATGTCAGCGGAAGAGACTGTGAGAAAGACGATGTTCCGCGGAAAAGTTCTCAACAGTTTTGCCCCTAACGATTCGCGTCTACGGAGATATGACCACGACAATGGTGAATTATTTTTGTGTAAGTAATATTAAACTTGAGCAGTAAGGTTTTATTGCTTTGCGGTTTTCTTTAAACTGTGGAAGAGTGAACCCTATTTATGACCTTAGGGTAGGATAGTTTTAGTCATTAGCAATTAACCTAATGGTACTGATTTTAATGTAGTAACATACCGGTACAATAATTACACTATTATGATCTGAGTTCAATACTTTCATATAATTTATCGCGCGTAATAATTTTCCGCGAAAAAGATCACAACAGTTTTGCCCCAAACGATCCGTGAGGTATGACCACGAAAATTGTGAATTATTTGTATTTGATATTAAGCTTGAGCAGAAAAGTTTTATTGTTTTTTAGTTGTCTTTAAATTACAGAGGAGTTTACTTTTGACGTTAGAGAGGAATGGTTAAGTTACTAGTAATTTAAGTATTAATAATTATTTTAGTGATTACCGGAACAATTATTGCCCTCAAAAGATCAGAGTGCAATAAATTCAAAAAATATACCACAGGAAATTATCTGTTAATGTTTAGCTGCGGTGAGATAATACTATAAAAATGGTGAAAAAAAATCAGTATACGAAGAATGAAGCACTCAGTACATATTGACAGAACATGATTTTTAGTATTGTAAAAACACTATACTGTGTGAAGTGGAGCAACTTGTTATGAAAAAAGAATTAGCTATAAGTTGTCAAAAAAACCTCTTTATTCGGCTGCTGTAATAATCTACTGCTGAAATTGTTCTCACTGAGACAAATATTCATTAGGCTATTGAAACAGTTGTCATTTTAAAATCTATCAAGGATAAGTTTTTTTACATGATAGATGTCTTTTTTGTTAAAACCGCTTATGATCGTAAAAATCGAGTATCCTCGTGTATTTAAAATCAGACGCGATGCTTAGAAAATCTTTTGAAAATACCAAGTCTCATATTAATATTTTTATAAAAGACTAGGTTTTTGGCTGTCTATTCAATGATGTGCTTGAATTTCGTTCGTGCCGTTTTAGATCAAATGCGGCTACCGCCTTCAAGCCATTTTAGGTTAATTTTTCCGTATTGTAACCTACTTTTATGTTTATCACAATATTCTTTACGCGTAAGACACTTCAACCGATCCCTTTGTACCAGGCATTAGATCGTACAGGAAGTTTGGAAGGAAATTTTCCCATGCAAGCGATGATATTTTATTTAAATATCTTAATGCAACTTCAGATTCCATTTACGAAGGCACTTCTCAACGTCTTTTTTTTTTACCTCTTACTGTTAGCGTATTAAATGCAATTTATAATACAATTTGACGCTCTGAAGCAATTATTGGATTAGAATTTATGCTATGTTTTTTGTATTAATTATTTATTTATTTTAAACAGAGTGGGAAAGAATTCCCTGGTTTCATTTTAAATTTAATAAAATTATAAAATTTGGCCTTAAATGCGAGCATATTCTTCGCGTAACTGCTATGCCATTAAACTAGTTCTCGTGAAACTTATTAAGGAAAGAAAGACACGGGGAAGTAAATTCAAAGGAAAAATGTCCGAAGCAAATAAATTCTACGTTAAGTCAGGGTAAAAATAGGGGACACAAGCTTTAGTCGGATGGGGAGACATGAATTTTGGGCGGAGACCATATATGTAATCGGGGGAAGTTGCTCGTCTAGTTGACTTTTAAGTCAGGGATGCCTCGGCAGGGGTTGAGAAAAAAGATCCTCTCCTGAGGAATGCGTAATATCCCCGCTTACTCTGGCATTGATTCGAAGATTCGTGCCTACGTAGCTGAAAAAAATGAATAAATTCCGGAAAGAAGCAAATCCCCAGCCAAAGCCATGGGAAATTGACGAAATTTTCCAAAGTGAAGGTATTGTTCCTCGAAAAATATCGCTGCATTACACTTTAATCATGTAGATTACTAGGAAAATCGTATATGTACTTACATTGATGTTTCAGACAAAATTCAGTAAATAACCAATAGTTATCTCATATATTCAGTGTCATAAATCCAATAATTTGCTCTCCATTAGCTTCAGTGGATCAATTTTTGTTCTGTACGACTGCTATCCACTAGAAGGCAGCGGTTTCCCGGAAAATCTTCGGAAAAGGAAATTCTTGTCGTAAAAGCTGTCAATCATCCGATGTTGAATCGATGCGTCTCTCTTTCAGATAATCGGAGATCACATAGATCGTATGTTATTTCGTTGGTATTTGTGCTTGGTAAAAATTCCATCAACCTTTCACTGCAACCTAACCGGGAGTAACTTGAACTTTTATAATCCCGCAATTTAATGACACATTTCACCAATCACAGCTCAATATATGTGTTATTGGATTCATTGCAAGTAGTTATAGGATAGTTCACAGACAATAAACGGACATTAACAGAGTCAACCTTTCTAACTTATATCGTACAGCGTGAGAAGTCTTAACTTTTCTCTGCTAATCAGTACTCCAACTCCAGTTCCGCCCCTTTATGCTGTTTTGTATCAGGGGACGCTCTTCGCAAGTTTTCAACTCCGTTGTTACGACGACTAAGGTCAAGTTATGCTGTTGTGAACCAAGCTTTCAAGTCTTCGCGTTTCAATAAATCTGAAAAACAAAACAGTCTAGGTCATGTATTGATAAGATCACAGAACTCAGCGCATTAAATTGCCTTGAAAAGGAGATTATAAAAATTTGTTATGTTTTTTTCGGTTTTCTGACAAAATTAATTGAGGGGGAAAGAAGCCAAGGGGTACACGTTATTTTATTCTAAACAGAGTTAGGTATATAAATTAGGTAAACAAAAAAAAAGAGTTCTACTAGATATTTGGCAGTGCATTTGATTTTCCACTCGATGTCAGAACAGAACAGAGACTCACTCGTATCCCAAGGCCACCAAGTTTTTGTATATTTCATCCATCAATTTCTGCAAATAACTCTGTTAACAAATAAAATCACCCTTATCCTTCGGCTTCTCAATCCTTCAATTCATTTCATCATTAATGGCCTTGTCTTCTTTGAAAATTTTCATTTTCATTGAAATTCTGAGAATACGCAGAGTCAGTACGAGTCCCGATATCCGATCCAGTGATTGAGTAACAATTTATTGGTTGCTATTTCATACCAATGAATTTGACATCATGCCGGCCTCGGTGGCGCCGGGTTAAAGTCCCCGACAGCTAACCTAGAGGTCGCGGGTTCGAATCCCGCCTGGGTGGCTTGACCACCATCCAGGGCATGGATATTTGTGAATGTCAATCAAGTTAATTGTAAGAGAGGACAGTGTTGTCCTAAATTCGCTTGAATAATAAAGAAGACATTATTATTATTATTATTATATCATTGTTGCAATTGCTATTGCAACAATCACTATTGCTGTCGTTAATGTCATTTTCAGTTATGGATTCGTTGAAAATGGAATTATTCTTTAGTTACAGTGTTAAAGTCCCATTTGTTTTCGTTGTTCTTGAAAATTAATATTTTTGACAAGTGGAAGGCAAGAACGGAAAAGGAAGACCTCGAACAAAATGTATGGAACAAGTGAAAAAGGATGTGAAAGAGAAGAAATGCGTAGGTGTGAAAAGATTAGCTGATAGGAGAACTGAGTGGAGAGCTGCGTCAAACCAATCCTAGGATTGTTGACCAGTGGTGATGATGATTTTATGCAAACATTGTTGATTTAACATGTAACTGATCATTATTATTTTTTTAAATTATTATTATTATTATCATCATCATCCTCTGGACCATGATGACCGACCCTTTGACCCTACCTTACTCCTGAAGCATCTCGATATGGGACTGCGTGCAGCGAGCGGGCGCGTGCTTTAGCATACGGAGGGAATATTGCTGCGCACGAAACTTGCTCTTCTGCAGGAGACTTCCACGTGTACGTCCGTCACCGCAGCATCGCGATTGACCTTTGCCGCTGGGGTCGAGCTGTCTCTCACGAATCGTCAGCGGGCGTGGGCATCTTTCTCTGGACTCACCCAGAGGATGTACGTACATTCACCGTGCACATGCGGAGGAGGAAACGAGGGTGGGCAGTGCGAGAGTTTGTAAAGGGTGGTCAAAGGTGAGCGACGTCCTTGAATGGATGGCTAACGAGATGCTAGCCGCCACTACGTTTCCCCACGAAAAATACGAATATGAGTCCTTTTGAGGCGATAGAAAGGCCTGAATCAACATCTACGGGGTGGTTACATTTACCTTCCGCTGACGGGAGAAAGACTACGCCGGGAGGAGTGGGTGCTTTATGCTGATCGGAATCATTCTGATCGGTTATCTCAGGGGCGCAGCTAGGAATTAAGGCTAGGGCGGGTTAGGCGCAACTAATACTTACGGGTGTGGGGGTATTGCATACCCACCAGGGCAAGCAGGAGTTGCGGGGGTTCTCCTCCAGAAAAAAAATTTAAGAATAATGGTTAAAAATGGCGATTTTTACGGCTTTCTGAGGGATATTTGACTAATCCAAACACTATTCTATAAGTAATACTAATCCATTGAGTAAAATGGATTAAACTTAAAAATTTCTCTGAGCTCTGGGAGGGGTTTTATCCCCCGCCACTGGGTTATCATCCCCTAAGGTTGATTCTGATTGGTTGCTACGCATCGGAATTTGTTTTGTTTGAAAATCGCCATAAGACTGTTCTCAAGGTTCTCAGGGCTCAATCGCTTTTTAGGTCTTGCGATGCGTTTTATCTAAATGGGGAATCATAGTAGATCTAATTAAACTATCAGCACGTGTACAAATAGGACCTTGTATTGGATAGGTTGGTAGATTTTTTAAATAATTTGGCAGCTTACTTTGTGAATTCACTCCCAGCTATAATTTCTCTTATTGCACTTATTAACGGTTCACAAAAAAACCTAGTCTTTAATTCAAAGTCCAGGCTCAAGGGCTCAACTAATACACCGATTACAGATATCTAGAATTACGATACAAGTATTCCGAAAACATATACACTGCCACAACAAGTCATTCTTCAATGAGATGGCCCCTTGCCTTTCAGGACTAATTATCTCCTTCTAGTCTCAGGATGTTTGATTTTGTACTTAATAATGGCAAGAAAGAGAAAAAATGCCAAACTGAGTATGAAATATACATTTTTCAATGATAAAAGAGAGAAATTTGTTGTTTAACTAAGGGAATGAAAGAATGACTCGATTATTGGAAGCGGGAGAAAAAAATCATATAATTGATTTTAATCAATGAAAGAAAGCCGTTTTTCAGCGAAATTACTGGCCATTTTAAATAGTAATATGTATTTCAACGGTCCAAATGTTAGACATGTTTCCTTTTTCACACAAGACCTACACTTGACGATGCAAACATATGAGCACAAAAATTAATTTTAAAGTTAAACTTGTAGGGTGGGATTAGTTACTGGGCTCACCGGAAAGGATGAGAATTCGCGTCTTTGGTGCGACTATCATCGGCGCGTGGTCCACAAAATACTCCATTATTAGCCCGATCCCAGAATTCAATGCATGTGACAATGTGACGAAATACAGGTGGTAAATGTAAATGATGTATGAGTAACACATAAATAATGTTAAGGGAGACACAGGAATGTGTAATTATAATTTGCATTGTTATTTGGGGTAATCTGTCGGATAAAAGTGGGATAAGTGGAGCAAAGAGCGGCCATAACTGTCGTACGGTCAAAAACTAAAGCCTTTGTGAGTGATTTAATTCCACCGCTTGAATGATAAGCAACCTCACTGTATTTCATTCATCAACGTACACATCTCCTCCATTCTCATGACAACTATCGACTAGATTGAAAGATTGGAACTTGTGTATTGAAAAATATGGATGAGCGCTGATAAAAATTTTAAGAAAATTAAAAAAACTAACGTTGACATTACAGCATGATTAGATTATACTTTAGCTCTTCGGTTGGAAAGATATTATTGTTCTTCCATGTCGAGAGCCATAAATTCTTTATAGACAACTCTTATGACTTTTATCGAAATTCCTCCAAATTTTACGCATTTATTGTTTGAAATATTTCGGTATGTGCTGTCTTCAAAATTGAGATAGTCAACTGGCATATGCCGAATTAATATTAAATAACTCTAACATTTGGACTAGAAATTGATTGTCATTGAATAAATATTCAGCGGGATCTTGGATCCTAACATGTGGAGAGCCAACATTTCGAAGAGCGCGTTCCTCATCATCTTCAGGGCAGTCTGTGGCACGACGGTATGCGCATGCGCGTCCCCGAGAAACGGGACGATATCCGGAGTCAATCGGATGCACTCACACGCGGCGAGAGCAGACGACGCTCTGTCGCTGTTCCCTTGTTATTTCCGTTCGCGTCGTGGGTGTCGCGGCTGTACCCGTCTTGTCGGTTGTGCGTGGGCGGGCCGGAGAGAATTCCTTTAGGGATGTTATTAAAAGGAGGAGAAGAACCGAAGGAACAAGGCCGGAGACGGTGGCGGAAGGAATTCTCCGTCGCGGAGTGAGCGGGTGGAGAGACTCGCATTCTTCTCTCTTCGTGTAATTATTTCGATCGTGAGGGCGTTTGGCATGTGACGCACCGGGGGAGGAGTTAGCAGAGATTCCCATCTCGAGAATCTCAATCGGGATTCGGGTTGGTGTGGTGGCTAGAATCAAGGGTGGATCCAGGATTTTTTTCTGGTGGGGGCACCAGGGCCTGACAGGCAAACGGTTTTTCCGTATTTGGAATAGAACACAACATGCAATAAATACTCTACGAAATATGCTTTTAATTTTTAATATAAAATTTATTTATATGTATATCTTAATAACTTTTATATTAAAATATAAGATTTATTGATATCTGTTTAAAAATCTCGTCTCCCTTTTGAGCGTCTGAGGGAGGGGGGCGTGCCCCCGTGCCCCCCCCCTAAATCCGCCATTGGCTAAAATGTTGACTTCCCACCCCATGAGCCTTGGTTCAGATGCCAGCTGTGTGTGGCGGAGATTTTTCAGAGACTCCGCGATCCCTAATAGTGTGCTTTGTGGAGGGAACTTACAGATAGTATAAATAGATCCGTCCGTCGGATATTAAGACGTTTTTCACGTACGTGTTTTAACTTGTAAATTTTCTCGGAGGAAAATTTTATATATTTCAGATACATGTAAATGTAAATAAGAATGCACTCTGTGTGCCTATATTAAAAATAAGCGCAGTATAAAGTAAGCTAGCGTACGCTTAAAACGAGAAATACGCCACTTATGAAACAACAGAATGACCCGGTAGAGCGCAATTGATGCGCTTCGTGAGCCAATTTTAAGAAAGTTTAAGTCGACGTCACTTTGGCTGACTTAAAATTGTTAACTTTATAAAAATGTCTGCTGTCTCACAACCATAGTTCGACTTCGTGGTATTTTTAGCAGAGCTAATTTCAACTTTTTCTGAACCTTACTTATTACCCTGGATTATAATAAGCTAAATGGCGCCAACTGTGGATGTCGTGAATGAGATATTACTGAATGCTAGACAATTTAAATTTTTTAATATGTAGACACTTCGATTTTACTCTTATTTGCCTATCCTTAAAGTGTTATCCGATTAAGGTAGCCTTCGCTTTTGATAGCTTAGTTTATGAACTCCCATTATCTAAGCCTTTGAGATAATTGGGGTGATATTTTGGTAATGACATTGATTAAAGAACCAGATAGCAGTGCTCCTAGAAGAATGGACAACTTTAGAGCTAGAAGCCAGTCTATTCTGTGTTTGTCTATTCTGTGTTTCTCTCGGAAGAAATGCGGCCGATTCTGCATCCCTGGCGGTTCGATGGCAATTTCATAAGGGTTGGGGCTAAGGAGGATGGCCTGCAAGTTTCTTTCATCCGGGCATTTAACATTACCGTTTGTCGTCTTTGAATTAAATCTTTTACAGCGTTCCGATGCTTCTAGTTCGTTGAAAAGGGGACAACGCACAGTTTCAACGACTAGCCCTCCATAGTTGGAAACTGCTTGATATTCACTGCGCTGGAGTCTCATAGAGTCGTAATTTCCGTCTATCATTGTGGAGAGTAGACCGGAACATGTCTTTTCCTAGGCACGCTTCCTTACTTTTACTATTTTGTCTAGCCCCCACCGAAATCATTGGCGATGACTCCCTTGACCTCTCCCTTTACAAAAATTTGGATTTCTAGAAGGCCATTTTTTAATTATTGATTTGAAACTTTGCCACGTTCATGACCTGCCATAATTAGAACAAAGATTCAGTCAAAAAATATTTCATTCTCATACAAAAATTTAATCTATGAGTGATTAGCCTATTTCACAATCAATATTACGCTATAATTAGGGAGGATTATAATTAGGCAGAAAAATAAACCTTCTCTATCGAAACCTACGTTTTCCACGGCATAATTACAACTTATGACAATGCAATGCGACTACAATGCTTAGAAGATGCGCTGTTTGTTTAACTTAAGGAAGAAGAATAACTCCATAAATGGATTTAATAGCATATGAGCACACAAATTATGTGCGTCATATTTTAGGATGCGGGCGCCGTAATAGCTAAAGTAGAGGCAACCTAATTAGATGAATGAAATGCCAATAACTGAACAACAGCCTCAATGGTTTCAGTACATCTACGATCAACAGAGGAATTAGATATTTTTTGCCAAAGGAAAATATAGCAGAAGTCAAATGTCAAAATTGTCGCCAAGAATTGTCAAAATCGTCGTGGGACGACTTACGCCTTTTTCCACCGTGGTCCAATAAACGCCATAAAATTTCATTACATGGTATCGACTGTGCCCAATCATACCTACAAAACTCCTGATTGAATTTCGTATTTCATTGCTTAGCGTTATTCCCAATTGAATTGAAATGAAACTTCGCCATATTTTTCTGGTATCATTAAAACCTATTTGTATCTTTCAGTTATTGCCAGAAAAGAAGTACATATTTCTCTTAACTTATATTCCGAATTTTTTATTGCTTCAATGTCGGGGAAAAATATATTATAGACGGAAAAAATATAGAGTACATGATATAATCATCAACAAGGGGCGAGGCTTTGCTTTAACTGAGAGTTTGAATTACTTTTCCTCTTTGAGCGTGCGACAAGTATCTAGTTCGCTGACCCCGCCAAGTACATTAATCGTTGCTTAGTCGGTTCAGGGTTGTTCGGCGCGTTAAAAAAAAAATTCTCCCCCCATTGATGTGATGGAAATTGAATAATCGTTGGTTGGGTGTGGAACCGATCAAGTTGTCATGTGAAGGAAATTTTCGGCAGATTAACGAGATTGGTTTGGCAGTGGATCGGAGTATTGGAAATCCGATGTTTGATTATTGGCTCAGAGAATCCATTAATTGATTTCGTCCACAGAAGGCTCCCGTTCTCATATGGTGATTGAATGAAGCGTTTTCACTGCATAGCCCTCGTTAATTAATTGATGTCATGTTGCTATTAAATTATTAATCACAATTAATTTAGTACGCACAATGGCATATTGCAGCATTATGATTTGTTTTAAATGGCTACCATCCCAAGTTTCATACAATATTTCATTGTAGCACATACTCCTTGTTATCGCTAGCTGCTAATTATGACCTATCACACCTCGGTTTCCCTATCTGTTTTCTATTATTTAAACCCAGACTCTTAAGTATTTTAATAGGAGGAATGACCATAAATGAAATTGCATTTTATTTTGATGAGATATTTTTAAACTGTATCTTTATTGTTTTTGACAAAGGAACCACATGCGAAATGATTACTTAGAAGAGTTCTCATCAGTGTCAGTATAATTTAGAAACTACCGTGGTTTCAATTAAACAAACGTAGGAATTTGTCGCAATATGTATGGGAAATGTATATTCTTTGTGGCTATACTTAATTATGCTTGAATAATTGAAGTATGCTTCCGTAATTTATTTGTGAAAAATATCGCATTGGTTGAAGCATCTTTACGCAGCTCTTGATGTTTCTAAGTTTTCCAAGTCAAAAATATCAGTTTTATATGAACGTCAACTCATCGCTCACATGACTCTCGGGCATTTACAATCGAGATACTATATTAGTAAATCGTTTCATTTTTTTTCTTTTTTAGTTTCCAACTTCACATGGCTGAGGTCAGTTACTAGTTTCTGAAGAATTAGTCACACTGAGTTTAACTTCTCCTTAAAATATTATTTGTAATATTTTGGTCGTTGCATAATTGATGAGATATCGCTATAAAGCAGTTAAATGCAATTAATGTTGCACATTCAATGGTTTATTGCGTAATAATGGTGTTTTTTTAACGATTAACATTCCAAGGTTTAAAAATATTTCATTTGGATGCAATAAAATTCATCGTAGGCAATATCCCATGGGCTTTGTCTCAAACTTTGAGTTAATTTTCATTTAAGACTCGTATGCGAAATAAAAAATTTCCTCCGTAGTCATTAGGTATTTGTTTTTCACAATGCTCTGTATTGATTACGGAGACTCATGGTTCTGAAATCACCTCCATACACTCGAGTTCAGCAACTTCTTGCCGTTTCGAAATAAGGTAAGTAGCGTGACGTCTTGTCATGCTGCAAATGAGTCTCTCTTGAAGCACTTGCCAGGTTTTTCCCCTTCCCATTTCATAATCTTTTCTTTCTCCTTCCCTGCCTGCTTCTTCAAATAGTACAAACCTAAAAATGTCACCTTTCTCCGAAGGGTTGGTGACACTACGAATATTGTCTCCAAGAGCAGCGCAGTTGTACGTTTTTCTGGTTCACTGCATCTGAAGAGAGTTCGTAAATGTCACCGAGGGTGATATAAGAGGTTATTAAATGGCTCGGAAGCGTATGATTGAAATCATGGAATGATATTCCGAATTTTCTTCCGCTCTGATTGCATTTTCATCTGTTTTATTCGTATTGCGTATTTGAATTTTCCGTGTTTCTGCAGCCGAATAATTAAACCACGCTTCAAAATTAGGTTCCGAATCGACTGCCTTTTTTCATTCGGATATTCATTATGACATCTAAAGAACTTTCTGAGATGAAATTGAAGGGCAGGTTTGGTATGAATAATGGCGACGCAATTAGAAAATATACCTGTTATTCTCAAGTTAATGATAATAATTGGTGGCATTATGTGTTGCGGATCAGAATTTGCTCACATTTTATTGACCTCGACGGCCAGCAAGAAAGCCAAAGTAGGATTAATTATTATTTAGCTATTCCAATTACACCTAATTATTTAGCTATTCTTTTATAAAGAAATCAAATATTTTTCTAGCTTTTAACGGTAACATTGTATTTATTGCATGGGCTTACAAAAAATCAGTCAAATAAACGTAAAAAATTCACTTAAGTTAAAGTTAGCTACTACTTAGCCTTTTTATTTTAATATTCAAGTTTTTAAATAAAGGAAAATGAGACTTTGTTGAGCTCCACTGGTTTATTTCGTCGAAATAACGAAGTCTCCTTTTCATTTTCGAGTATTAACTTCCACATAGTTGAGCCTAATACAATGGAACGAGTTTTGAAATAAAGCCTTATATATTCAAGTTTTAACTCGCCTGAGTTTTTTGAGTTATGTTTTCACAAAATTTCAGTCAAAATTAATGTTTATACGGCTTCGGTATACAATAAACCATAAAAATATTAAACTAAATTAAGAAACCAAGACTTTGATTACTATGTTTGTGCGTAGTGGTTTTTCGTTCATTTTCAATTTATCATGTATACCATCTAATTCCTAAACTTGCAGCTTCATGAATCTAGAGGTAGGTAGTAGCTCTTTTCTCTTCTTTTATGTTGGAGCTGCTTCACTTTATGCACGTCGGAAGATCCAACCTCGACGTTGCCACCACAGTACAATTGCTCTGCGCAGAGCGAAAGATCCAATTCCCACCTTGCTGAGCCATTCAATATTCTCGAGAAAACGCATCCTAGCGCGTACCATCCCCTAAAGGACGTAGCCGTTACTCAACTTGACCTTGTGACCTTGCTCCTTTCCTGCCCTTGCACCATCCTCTTTGCCTTGCACTCTCCTCACGATCTTTTCTTTACCTCATTCAAAAGATCCTCCTGTGGTTCTGTACCTCACTCTTCGCCTCGATTTTTTACCTTCCTGATAAGATTAGTGGCTTTACGTGTGCAGAAAGCAGCTATGATTTGGAGTTCACGGGCAACGGTATGTGAGAGACCTCAAAAACCCGTGCTGAGTAATAGTACTCTTCATCTGTTCGAGGACTCTTTGTCACGCTGTTTGATGAGAGAATATGGGCAAATCCGTGCTCGCAGTGTTCGTATGGATGTGTCATGTTAAGAATAAGTTCAATCGGAAAAGGTGTGTAGTCGGAGTTAAAAGTATAGCAATAATGAGGATTTCCTTCCGCAGAGTTTTTCTTACTTCATTGCAGAGGTTCCAACAGAAAACCAATTTATTATTGCGAAATGCCGATGCTTTACCCTCTTAATTCTGACTGTATTTCATTTTTGCGATGTCGATTCTGACAACTTCATCATACGGGAGAGGTTACGGGTAAAAATTGTTCACTTTGGAATAATTATAGCTTGATTCGGGTTTGTGTAGTCATAAAGACACACCAAATTATATGTTGAAATACCAAGAAGCGTAACCATATTGGCAGACTTTTGGTTGCAAATTTTAGGGAAAATCGCAGAGAAAAGTCTGGGATAAGAATATGGGAATTTAAATGAGAGAATTATTCGATGAATCTTTATGCTTGAGGAGACCTAAACTATTGAAGCAGTACTACTAAGAGAAAAAAAATTCTAAGTGTAAATTACAAATTCTGTTGTGAATTGAAAGTGAGTATACGATACTGTAACAATTACTTGGAGGCCTTTCAAATTAAAAGATGCCCAAGTATCCTGATGGGCAAGGGAATATACGAAAAATAAGACGATAATTACCAAGAATGAGCATGCTGATTCATAAATTAAGAGGAAAAAGTGATATAAGAGCAATAGCAGCTTGCAAAAAGCAGGTACATCATACGTGAACGATACGAAGAAGAGATGTAAATATGAAAGCTAATGCATTTAAACGAGTGAGATTGCGAGCGAGGAAAAAGAAGTTCACAAAAAAATAAATAAGATGTTTCCTTTTCAGCTTTCGTAACTTGACATTCCCCACATTACTCCCGCACTCAAACGTCTTGAATGGCGGAATAAACCGCGGCTTCCGCTCCGTCTGGCTCTCAATGAAATCGCTTGAGTGACAGAAGAGAGGCGAAACCCCGAAAAAACATTCGCGACTCGGGATGCGGTGACCTCAGGCAAGCAAAACTCTTTAAAACTCTCCTCCTCGTCCTCCGCATCACCATACTCCTGCCGCCCACCGGGAACATTACCCCTCAAAAGCAGGAGGCTCCAAAAATATAACCGTTTTGCCACCCGCGTCAAGCGCAGTAAATAAACTTTTGCAAGGCAGCCTGCGGCAATGCTGTCAAAATTAAAAAAAAACCGCCAAGACGATTGCCGAGGCCCCTTCACTTCCTAAAGCAATTAAAAATATTATGCTTCCACATAAAAACATCAACGAGTAGGCGATTTTTAAAATTTATTTTATATATTTTTATTTATTTAGTGCCGCACCACCGAAAACAGCACTATTTGGCCTTTACATCGTTTTTTCTACATAACAATGTAACAATTATACGTGCACGAGTACCCATGCCCAGGGTAGGGGCAACGCATCCAGGCGGGACTCGAAACCGCGGCCTTCGGTCTGGCAGGCAAGGACTTTACTCCGCCCCAACGAGGCCGGTAATAATAAATAAAAATATTCAATGACAAAATATAAAACAACATTTGTATAGACATAAAAACACATCAAAATAAAAATTGAAATATATTCAACAAAAACATCAAGTTTTAGTGGGTTACCAGATTATATCGCTCGCATGGCTAGCCAATAGTGGTCTCCCATTCCGTGAAATTTGTCGTAGTATTTTAACGTGTATTTATTTTGGATATTTTTTGCTCGAAAGGCGTTTGAGAAACGAAGAACGTCTCCAGAAGGCTCTTTTGTTCCTCATTACGACCATCCTGTCACTGTCGGGTGGTCTCGAAAGGATTTCGGGATTTTTATTTTAACGAGTTCCGGGGAAAAGTTTACGCGTGAGTGAGATATGAGATTTCACAGCTTGCCTCACTTCTTTCATTGGTCTCGTCTTCTCAAGCCCAAAGATCAATTATTTATGTATCATATCCCTCGTATGTTATCGCTCCGTGGGTATACCACGAGGAATTTTAGGAAAGTAAAGCGATCACTTTCTGACGGAGTTCTTTGAAACCGCTAATTCCCCACCAAATGTTTCCTTTCGCAAATCTTCGACTGACAGATATTCTCAACAAAATATCAAACGCTAAGGGAAAGAGTGGACTAATCCTCTCCTTCATCTCACGTACATGACTTACCACCTTTAATGTTCCGATGGTTTTAAAAGAAATATCGATGTCAAGCATTCAGTTTTAAAAGTAAGTTTTATTTTTTATACCTTGTGACTTTACCCCAAGAACTCCAGAGAATAGCTCTCCCTAGTACCGAGAAACAACATGGTCATAATGATATTTTGATTTTGACTACAAGTCAATTTACATAGTTAAAGTAGTGAAATCCTCGCGGCAAAAGCAAACAGGCGTATAAAATTATATCAGTGAGTGAAATTACTTCATATGAGCTACTGCAGAAGATATAAGATGAAAATGTCAAGCGTGATTTTGTTGAATTAATTATTACTTGCAGAGGGAAATTAACAGGGCTATTGTTTTTATTTAACTGCTACGGCAGGTTTTTCAAGTGCCAATTGACCTAAGGGCCTCAGAAATAAATGAGCCTCGTATCTATCCACAAGCTGATTTATTAGTAGAATCCTGCATTTGTATTTTCCGTATCCGAATTTACCTTCATTACTTCTAAAATACAAATGTTAAATACGAAAATACCTCATGTGATGCCTACATATGCAGCTCCTATTTAAAACGAAAGGGGTCGCGAAAGGACGATTTT
This sequence comes from Ischnura elegans, assembly GCF_921293095.1. Lineage (NCBI taxonomy): Eukaryota > Metazoa > Arthropoda > Insecta > Odonata > Coenagrionidae > Ischnura > Ischnura elegans. The sequence goes on from NC_060250.1 coordinate 71,202,203, forward strand.
CTTGCAAAACAAATGTTTAAAATAACAGATGTGAAACCCGAGAAATCTTCACTACCCCTCTACGCCGGGAAAAAAAAAACTAAACAACATATTATAACTTCATAGATATCAATTAGGTTTTTTTAGACGATTTGTGATCCAATTTTTTGTTAGTTTTTATATTGTTATTGTATTGTGTCTAATTCATCTCATTGTTAAAAAAATTCACAAAAAAATTGGCGACACGGCTGTATGTGAAAAATTACTTAAATAAATTAATGATGCTCATGACTCACACCAAAGCGTGGGACTTAACACAAGGTCACTTGTTCAATGAAGTGCTTAAAATAGCTATTGCTCCCACCCTGCCGGCACCAATTAACAGGTCAATGAATTCTTGGGAAGGGTAGGTAAACACCTGAAAAATTTATGTGTTTGTGTCTTTGCACGTTTTTTGGCCAGCCAATAGCTTTATACTTGGTAACCGTATTGTGGAGACTTTCCCGTAAATGAATAAATAAATGTACGATCGCAATCTCAGAATGACTGAAACTGAAGAAAGATCTGAGGTTGAAAATTGAGGTTGAACTGAAATTGGATTGCTATTTTATGTCATGTTAATATCTTCAAGCTGATTCTTCACTGTTAATGTTTTGTATGAAATATCTTTCGCAAGAGAATTGTGACCTAAAATGCAAAACATTTCGATTCTTGTGCAATACGCTTGACGAAGCAAACAATTGCTAGTAAAGGGCAAAAAATGTGTACCAAAATCCGAAGTATTCTTCGCCTGCCAATTTGCGACTCCCAGTTGACGTCAGGGCCTTTGAAACAAATGCATCTATGCATACCTATCCACAAGATGATTAGCAGAATCCTGCATGTGTATATCAGTATCTGAATCATTGAAGAATTTCCTGCTAAGGTAGCTTTCACAATTATTATTGCTTATCTAAATCCAGATTGATACAGCATTAAAGAGTAATAACACGCTCAAAAATATCTTCAAGTAATATCGTACGTAAAAAGCGATCGTGGGAGGTGTACAAAAAATAAAGAAAACACGTTCAGTATTGCACGTACTGCAATTATATTCATTTACGACGCACGGCTGACCTACATACTAGGTTTTTCGAGCACCGACTTCAGGTGGTAAAGCGAGTGCGAAATTTGAACTTGGGAGTGGATTGGGGTGACTGGGATTCCAGGTGATCCGTGGATGGAAATAGAACTCGGAAGGATAACTGGTGGCTTGCATCAGTAAACCCCCTCCCGATGCTCTTTTTTTTATAATCCGCCTCCCTCCGGTGCAAACGGATCAAGGGATAAACTCAGGGAGGAATCTCACCTTTCGCCCACGCGCGAAGCCGACCGGCGATTGCAGGCTGCTTTTCCCGGGAGCGTCTCCTCGCTTCGTTGGGCGGCTTTTGTGAGACGTCGACTCGCGGGGATTCGCCACGCGTTCGGTTACCCACGGCAGCGGCGGATGATAAAATGTGGGTTCCCACTGATTCGAATCAAAGGGGTTTTGATGCATAGGGAGTCCAACGACGGATCTCGCCGAGTTTCTTCGCTCGTCCTCTGCGATTCAAAGTGAGATAATTCGAGATAACTTCAAGGTAGCGGTTTTTTCGCCAAAACGTGCGGGAAGGTTCTTTCGGAACGAGCGAATTTCTCATAAAAAGTAATTAGGGCATGTATAATTATAAGGATTTATCCAAGTTTCCGGCTGCACATGCAACTTACTAGCATTTAATTTTTTTCGAACGAAGCGTAGTCGCAATGGTCGCAGATATATTCCGTAAGAGTATCGAATCCAGGGTTTAGCTGTCGCCTATGCATGAGGAAAGACTTCAGGAATCAGAAAATCTTCGAGATGAAGGTAATTAAAGAAAGAGTGATTAGGAGGAGCACGATAATTTCCCTGTTAAATTTGAATCTTTATTCTTTTTAATTAATTCCAAAGAAGCGTGGTTGCATAGATGGATATTGGAGATACATGTAGGTACTTGGAGGTATTGAAGGTACCTGTCGGGATCACACTAATAGCGCAAACATAAGGGAAAGTTTTTTTATGAGTGAGTTCTTGGTCGCAATTTATATACACGGACTTAAATGAGGCGGCGTATTCCAAAAACCCTGCTTCACAAAAACCTTCCTATCATTTACTTTTGCCGAAGAGGCGTGGTGGTCCTTAGTGAAGATAATTCAGGATAGAATCAAAGATGCCTCCTAAACATATGGAAGACTTTTTTCGCGAAGTAAAGCTCTGAGATGAACGATAGTAAAAAGCTCGTATGTAATTGGTAGAAGTAAACGAAAGTCCATGCTCTATATTCACCTTTTATCCTTTATAATATTATATCTGTACTGGATACCAAAGAAAAACCGTTTTCATGGTAACTGCAAAAACATTCAAAACATTTTGGCGTTGTCATAGCTCAGTAACTATGGAGCTGCAACCTCATTTTTATGGACCAAAAAATGCTAAAAATCGTCTCCCCTACCACTTCCAGAAGTATTGCAGATTCCTCCTGAAACACGTTGTATAATGCGATGGGTCTGTGGGTCATTGTTCCTTTGTGAAGCCTCAATAATGTATAATATTCTGTCAGAACTCCAAGACACGAAGCTGACCCTACTCTCACCGAAAGCATTAAGTTTAATTCTCAGTGAATCTTCTTTGATTTTTTTTAAGAATTCTTCCCTTGAAAATGGTCGAAGATGACAGGAATTATAATAAACTAAGCTTAGAATTCATAATATAATTTTTCAAGGTATTATTCGAATTTTATGCCACTTGGTAAGGTTTGGTAATAATTTACTCATCTACAACTCATTTTTAAGAAATGTTTTTATGAGATATATTTCAAATATCCTACTTATCTTTTATTTATTTTTTTGTTTTTAACACGGTATTTGAGGTTGTAAAGCTGACTTCAAGTATTATTATATTATTCTCTCTCGGCCATAAAATTAGAAAATATGAAGCAATGACATTAATATAATTGGATTGATAACCAAAATTCAATTACAGGTGCAATTACAATGTATATGTTGTGGCAGAGGATGTTTGGAAATTTCAGCATTTTCATATCAAGGGGAAGGGGGAAGAATGTTAACCTCTCCCCTCCAAACAAGGAAAATTCGGTTCGGCACGAAGCACATTTGCAGTTCAAATGCTAATAACTCGTTCAATGAGTCCTCCTCTTTCCTGCCCTTGATTTCAAGCATAAATGCAGGCTCTTGGATACGGAAAGTTTCAAATGATGAACTTTGAATGGGAAATGCGTCATTACGGTCAGGTTTAATGATGAATGTAAGTTTAGAGTCATGAAAAATTTCGGTCTGACCATCTCAACCCACCAATCCCGTTCAGCAGTCTTTTTTCATTTAGTCATTCATGAGTTCGTAAGTCATTTTCCAGAGTATTTTTACCCTGTCGGTACCGTCAAGAAGTGAGGAAAGACTCAAAGTTTATGATATCCTTCGAAATGGCTCCCCAATTAGTCACTGAAAATATTTCTTGCTGGCCCCTATCTGCGAAAATCATTGGGTAGTATGTACCAGTATTTAGAAAAATTATTATTACATATTTCAGCGCCTGAGTAGTGAATTAAAATGAATTCTTTCGGAACAACCCCGTCAGTATTTTGGAGATATTTTGAATGCTGCTTTTTAAAAAGTTTCAAATGTTTTAATGGCAGAATTTCCATTGTTCATTATATTTAACAAATAATATTTTACTAGCTTTAATGAAGAATCAATGTTTCTCCTCTCTGAGAAAATGGTGATTTTATGATGGAAGTTAGCTGCTTACGAAATCGTATTAATTTTTAGTGAATGCTCTGAAATAAAATTCTTATAGGATTTATGTATACCATTGTATTCTTTCTGCAAGTTAGCTGTCTTTTTATCGCAGAGCAGTCTCTATCTTCAAAATTCGCATGATTTTCTTAAGTTAAGCAGCCGGTCGAAACAAAGTTACACGGCTAATAAAGTAATGAATCAGAGCGCAACTGATTAGGATGGGCACATTAGTGAACTTCACCATCAACTTCTCACGGTTGCTGAAGAATATAATACGATGCCAAGTCCTGCTTTTACGGCATTAGCTTATTTATAGCTTTAATAATGCTTCGGCGAAGTGATGTTTTAATATTCTGTGGCGTTAGATCCTGAGGAAGATGCGTCCAGGAACACGTGCTTCAGAGTGTAAATAAATATTAATGGCAATAAATCCTTCTTCCCTTTAAGAAACTAGATTAATATATTTACCCACTATTTATTCTCTGGTCTATAATTATGTAAATGGCAGTCGCATGATGGGTGAGTTAATTGCTGCCAGTATAATTTGACACCAATTAAGAGATCTTTCTGAGGCAAATGAAATTAAAGGAACTGATAAATGAAGAGCAAACTTAGTGCATGTCCACAGAACTTATTTGGTACGACGCGTTTCAGCGACCTTACTTCGCTATCATCAGGTACAAAATGCCATATTTTCGTCAAGAAGTCATATATATATATACAATCATGCGAATGGGAGGGGTATAGTTATGAGTCGGCGGAAGTGGGAGAGGGGTTGGGGGAGGGCTAACAGCGGGGAATGACTCAGGAACTCAATGTCATTCAAAAGATTTTCCTTGCGTTTTCTCCTCCTGGTGATCTCCCACTGCTCGAGTGCGTCGAGCCGACGTCCTTTTCCTTCGAAGGCCAGTATTTTAGGTTGGAAACTGCATGAATGGCTTTCGTTGAATAAAGGAACTGAGTAACACTTATTATGGCGGTATAAAGATTTTTCTAGCCAGAACGAACCCATTCTTATGTTATTATCATTTCTATTACTTTTAGCTTCTTTGATATCACGCTTTCCTTTTCATTTTCCCTAACTTCTGTCTCCCATTTTTTTATTTCCTTCTTCGTTTTCCATTAGAATTTATTTCTCTGCTACTATCAAATTACCATTAAATTCATGCAGTTAAGGGTTAAAGATTTTCATCACTACTTTATAAATTGCTCCTTCTACCTAAAGCTTCCGTCAACCCAAAGCCACCCGACCGCAGTGTAATCCAATGCCTTTCCTTCATTGATAGGTAGTAGAGTAACACCTTGGTGTGATTTTACTTACCAATTTAGTCCTACTATTTGTGTTCCATCAGTCCATTCTATTCCCCGGTTGAAGATGGTCCGTAGGAGGTGCCTAGTCGCGCGTAGACCGATCTAGTCCATGAGTTAATGGTCCAAGTGGGCGGCCGTAATTGGAAGGGATCTCATTTTATCCCCTGGCCATATTGGTGGATGATATCTCAGGATTGTCAGCATGAGAGGCAGTTAGTTTTTGCGAATTACTTTCCGCTAGCTGAAATGATCAAGGTATTTCATACCCACGGCGTTAATGAGAAGTCTCATCATACTAAAAAGTAATCGAAAGGAAAGTTTAACTTTGAAATCACGTAACTTTGTAACAACACATTTACATGTATACATAATGAAAGATAGTCGAAATTTGCCGCCAAGTTATAGAGTATCGAAGGCATTTTTGAATAATTTTGAGTACCTAATTATTATTTCAATTTTTTATCAATGGGGAGGTATAATCAGATTTGTAATAATATTTGATAAAAGGAATTTATAAAAAATATTGTTGGTTCAGACTGACTAATGAAGGAATAAGTATTTTGTTTTTATCCATAGTTAGATTTAGCTTAACCAATTTCCCATTTATTTAACCCTCTTCTAATTAAAGCATTACGATGCACTATTAAAAGTACTTAAGATAAGAATTTTTAATAGTATTTTCTTACCGTTTACTTAAAAATTGACTCTAAGCCTAAGAATAATTTGGAGGATAAAGTTTTTGTATTTATGCGTTTTGTACTTTCAGCTTCAATAATTTTTCTTGTGTATTTTCTATTATGATCTAGGAAAATTGAGAATGGATGTGAGCGTAGAACTCCTGACCGATAGGTAAGCTCGTCTTCACTTGAAATAAGACTCGTCACTCCCGTCGTAACGATATTTGTTCTCTGTATTATTACTTTTATGTTATCACCCTAAAACTTCGAGTTAATTTTGAGTCGATCCTTATCAAAATTTTACTCAACGTCAAATTTGAAAATTTTATATCAATATTTTATTAGATCTAACATTGTTATATTTAAGATACAGGCAAATGTTGAAAAAAAATTCTAATGCTTTAACCCTGAAAATGCCAAGATGAAGTCTAAAATTTTTTAATGAGCATAACCTGAATAGACAATGTAAAATACTACCGTTTTAGTATCAGTGATTTTCCTTCTCAGAGGGTTAAATTTCTTGTATAATTACTGGCGCACAGTGTGCATTTCGCCGAATTCTATTTTCCCATCAATCTTTCAACTTTGTGACGTTAATTAGCGTTCCCCGGTTAGTGTGAACGGCCCATTTTTGTTAATTTATATCTACCTAATACCATGTGAGCCACCTCAAGGGTATTTGATTGCAAGGGCGGGTTAATATCGTCGTTTTGAGGGGGCTTTTCACTGCTCTTATCGACGTGGCGCATTGTTGGTATTCAATTCCCTCAGCGTTAATGTAACTGCTGTAAAAATAAAAAATAAAAGCTTCCATTGCAGACCAACTTAATGATCACTGTCTTCCCTATTTTTCTAGATTTAAGGGGGAATATGTTATCCCCCTCCGATCCATCTTTATCCGCCAATGTTTGGCAGGGGTACCCCTTAGGCGCACAATACAGTAGTAATATTGAAATAAAAGGTAGTTGCACTTTTCCACAATTATTTTAATGCAAACGACGCGTTTCGGCTCACAGATCGTCATCTGTTACAAGACCTTCTTGTACCAGGTGATGGCTCTGTGAGCCGAAATGCGCCTCACGCTAGTTGTGAAAAACTGGAACCACTTTCTATTTCTTGATACATGAGGGCCTGATGAAAACAATCGTTGAGGGACAAGATGATGGCAAGAACGAAAAAGGCGGACCTCGAACAAAATATATGTAACAGGTAAAAAAGGATGGAAAAGAGAATAAATAGGTGTGAAAAGATTAACTGATAGGGTAATTGAGTGTACAGCTGCGTCACACCAATCTTAGGATTGTTAACCAGTAATGATGATGATGTTGGACTTCCAATATATCACTCCTGAATCGGTTGAATTCGTGGTAATTAAAAATAAAACTTAAAAATCTATTTCCCCATCCATATCCTGACTTCGTGAAGCGCAAACTACGAATTCGGATTTGAGTGATTTATCCAATTATTCATCTCGTCTCCGTATTGTCCCAGTTCCAGTCGAGTTTTTTTTTTTATTTTAAGGCGTGGGAGTGAAATTTCTATACTTCACGGATCGTGTTGAGCGTCTTTGGTGGTCGCATCGGATTCGTCTCGGGACGCGAAGATTTTTCCGCGAAGCAGCCAAGGAGCCGTGGAGACGGGGAGAGAGGGGCAAGGGAGGGAATGAATGATACGATGCCGGCGTCAGAGTGTGGGGGGATTCCGGAAAGTCACCTGTCGCCCTTCTGCCTTCGCGGAAGATCTCCCGTGGGACTCCCCAACCTACTTGAAATCTTCCTTTGGAGACGAAGGTTGAGGGAACCGTCCTCCGACAGGCAGAGCGAATGAAAATTTGAGCGAGGATGCATCTCAGGGGTCGATCCCAAGGGAATTGCTTGGGAAGAACGCCTCAGCATCGCGCCAGGATTCCAATAATGCACATTCAAGTCCCAGTAATAGCGCTAGGTGCTAAACATGAGTTCGATCAACGTACATTCGAAAGCATACCTCTTGCAAATGATCAAGCGTCAGTTTTCAGCGGAGAAATAGGCTATTTGTAAACTCCATGGAGTCCGGGAATCATTGCAGCTATGCTTTTCAATGGCAAATAAAATAATGAAGTCACTTTATCGCAATGATGTTCAGTGTTCATTGAATTCCAAGAGCTTCCAACTTCAATAAGTAATCGGCTACATAATGTATCAGAAATTCAATATTTACCGGCGATATATACTCAAAAACCTTATTGAATACTGAAGGCGTATCGAAGTTTTCATACAGCTTTCAATTTGAATGTGTCACAGCTAAGAATAATTTAAGAGGCAATTCGTTTGTATAATGAAATTTTGTAACATGAATCAGCAAAAGATCTTCATCCATGATTGAATGTTTTCACTATATCGCAGCTGAAAAATAAAACAAATTCTGCCGGTGTCATCTTCTGTTCACTGATTGGCGGCAGAGTTTTCAAGAACGTTTTCAGTGATAGAAAACTCAACGGTCCCAAATAATGGAATAGGATAGTTATGTTTAGCATTATAGTTATTCCTGAAACATTACTATCCGATAGCCATTAGGTATTTAAGCTGTCATTCCGTAAATACGGTTTTGCGATCTCTCCAAATTATAGATAGGTACGGTACAGTAAATACATTGGACAGCAAAGAGTGGTACTTGATACTATCCTGCAGAAAAGTTTTTTTTTATGTGGACCTTACTGAATAATTGCTGGCACCCGATCCTTACTGGTACGGGAAAGTTATACCATTTATATAAGAAAAGCAACAGCTCAATTCTCTGCATCAGGGCTAGTAACTCGGAATTTAAAGACGGGGATGTTAATTTGTACTACGTCTTTGCAGGTTACTGTCGAGGTTAGATTTAACAGCAATAACATATCGAAGGTTAATTTCGCATTCGCCTTTAGATTCAAGTGTCTGAGTATCCTGTGGGCTACTCGTGTGTAAATCTGTCTTAATATAGGATACTAGATTAAGATTATACTAATTAATTTAGAAAAGGCTAATACATCGGAGAATGTTTAAATATGAGTCCACTCCATTCATTGACACATTATGGCTGCCAAGTTACCGGTTCTCCAGCCGTCTCTGTCGTTTATAGTTGACTACAGTTTCGAAGGCCACCCTGCTTCAGAGAGTACTGACCAATCAGCGCACAGGGGGAGGACGGCCAGTGCTATATAAGTCGGCGAAAAATCAACACTACTCACCTTCGACCTTAAGACAAAAGCAGGATGGCCTCCGGAACTGTAGTCAACTATAAACGAAAGGCGCGGCTGGAGAACCCGGAACTTGGCAGTCATTATGTACAACGCCGCGGAAACCTACGCACGAACTTCACTGACACATTGTTATCAGTTGGTGGTGAAATTAGCCACGGAAACTTTTTAAATTAGAAAGCAACAAAATTGTCTACGGATTTAAGTGTCTGTGTGCGTATCGGTCCGGTATTTATGCGTCGGTCTTATGCTAGACGACCATTCAAGTAAAGGCTCATTTAAAAGCAGAAGGCTAAGCTATAGATTTCATAATTCTGCCTCCGCTATCAAGAGAAGGTTGAGCTATATTCCCCACCACTTGAAGGGGTGCATAAGTTAAAAATCAAAACGTTCTCTGCACTCAAACCTGAAGTGGTGAACAGCGAGTGTGAAGCGTACTTGCAATCAGTTCTCTAGGAAATCTTCAGATGCTCCCTCACATATTCAATTCAAGAAGGCAGATCTGTTCATCTTTCGCGCCAATTCCCGTCAAGGCTGGCGAGCGTCCCAAGCGCTCCTTTGAGTAATGGCGAGGGTTCCTTTGGCGCGCAGTTAAACCTGCGGTCGAAGAGTAATGAGGATGGAAGTTAGGGCACGCATGGTGATCGTTGGTAGGGTAGGCGCAGCATCACACAAGGCTCTAAATGATGAGACACCGCCGACACCAAGTGCCCATGAAAGCTTCACAAATGCGCGAGTTTATATGATGTGGCGTCTCCCCGCGCCCGGAGTGGGCAGGAACGAAAGAGGTATATGCATTTGACGAAGCAGAGTCGTAAAACGGGGCGTTTCAACGAGTTGGGGAGGTATCGGGTGGAGAACGGCGGGAGACGAAGATGGAGGAAGCGTAATAATGCATGTCCAAAGATAGACCTCAGCGCGGAACCTTAAGGAGAAGTACTGGAGCAGCTCGGGAGAAATATCGGCGACGTTAAAGCACCGCGAAATGGACCGCGAAAACTCTCGGGCAGTAAATCATAAGGTCGTGAATGTATTCGCGAGGTCGAGAGTGAGGTGCTCCTTCCTGCTTCATTGGAATTTTGACCGTGCTTGACTGTCGCACCTAACCGGTTCTACGTGGGACAGCGGGATATGCATCTTCATGTATTCTCGGTGCACCTCATCATTAAATTCATTTTTTCGTTGCAAGCATAGCGGGGGTAGTATTGCAGTACAGGAAAAGCATTGATTATGCGAACGTGTTAGGCTAAGGCGTGTTTAGGCTAACATCTAGCACCATTAGCCTCGGTACAATTGCCAAGGGAAATAATAATAGGAGGGAGAGGTTAATAATAACCTGGATGGCATAGTGTTCTTTGGAGTGACTCGGAAAGCTAAAAGTCCATGGTTCGATTTCCGGTTCAGGGAAGTTTTTTCTCACGGCAATTGATGTACTCTAATTATCCTTTTCAATGCGTGGGAACTAAGTTTTTCGTTCCTGAGAAGAAAAATTAACCCTGATTTGAGAATTCCGTGCGCTGCTATATCAATCTAGTATTTATTATCAGCTTTTTCTATTTTCGAGCGAACTCATAGCTAAAGCTACACCGGTTGATTTAAATCATTTGACAATTTATTTTATATTGTAAAGATGGGAACCTACTTCAGTAAGGTAGGCTGTTGCCTAGTGATAAAATATAATGCCTCGGGAAAAAAGGCAGAAGATGATTTTGATATTGATGTCTATATAGAAAAGCAGAAGTGCCACCTTTTATAAAAATTTCTGAACAATTTTAGAAGCAAAAACCTCGCGGTACGTTGAAAGTTGAAAAAGGGAACGAGACGTTAGTAGTCGTTGAGTGTGTTTTCATTCTTAATCTAGAGGGTGTCTCACATATCACATATGCACACTGATAGCTCTCCAGAAAACACAAGGTATATTGACCACCGTTTTTGTTACAGCTTGTTTCATCGTCAATTAGGCCCTGCCGATGATACGAACTATTTTTTTTATTAAAAAATAATGATACGTTTGGAGTACAATATTAAACCATTAGGGCCATGGAGAAAGCGTTACCTATGACTGCAGGTTTATTTACCATCGGTTTAAATACTCCTTGTATCTTCGTCAATTAGGCCCTGACAATAATACGAACTAGCCTTTTTTACTTTACTTTTCTTTACTTTACTTTTTTTACTTAATTTAAAAAAAATGAAGATGTACTTGGAGTAAATTATTCAACCGCTTGGGTCGTGAAGAAAGAGTTCCGTATGAATACAGGTTTATTGAGCACCGTTTTCTATACGGTTAGTTTCATCGTCAAGTAGCTTCTGACAAATATACGAACCAGTCTTCATTTAATAAAAAAATGAATATGCAATTAGAAATGTTTAACCGTTTGGTCCACGGAGAAAGAGTTAACCTATTAAAGCAGGTTTATTGACCACCGGTTTAAATACTGCTTATTTCCTCGCCAATTAGGCCTTGGCTATTAAACGAACCAGTCTTTGGATATTAAAAAAATGAAGATGCATTTGGAGCACAATTTTTAACTGCTAGGTCTTTGAAGAAGGAGTTTTTCTATGAATAGAACTCTCCAGAGATTTTATAGAACCACCACGGAGAGGTATTCTCTTGCGAGACGACGAACACATTACATCTTAGGGATCGCATACGGAGGCATTGTTTTTCTTCCATCTCCACGACGATTTCAAAAGGGTAGGATTGTTTTCTTCCCCTAGGTCGTCTCGAAGAGGCTGTTGTGGATGCCTGGAACGAAGTACGAAAGTGGGCCGTTGGGCAAAAAAGAGGAGGAGAGGACGACGATGGAGACACGGTTAATTTAGGGACGGAGCAGTGACTAGGACGTGGGCGGGCAGGTAAATTGAAGAAAAATAAAAGGCATCATCTTGCGAGGACCAGAAGCAGACCGCACGCTCGGCTATTTCCGTCGTGATCCGCGTGGACGGAGCGGGGGGCAGACTCTTCAGTCAGCGTGGTAAGGATGAAAGGAGAAGAATTGGCGCGGAAGGAGAAGAGATGAGAAAGGAGAAGGATGAATGGGGTGAAGAGAAAAGGGAAGAGTATAAGCATATGTGTAAGGGTCGGCAGTGAGAAAATCAAGGAGATATCTGAAAGAGGTGGAAGGGTAGGAGTCAGTCGCTTGCATACGGCACCATCTTTCCGTCATTAGCTCACTCGATTTCTGGGTTGTAACCTTACTATTACATCAGTATATAAGAATATCAGGCTGATATCGAAAAATCCCGGTTAAAGTAGATTAACCCCTTGCGCTGTAATGACGAGTCTATCTCGCCATGAACTTTCGACGCCAAACCGCGCAATGACGAGTGCATCTCGTCGTTGGATTTTCATAATTTTAGCACTGAATGCTTAAAAATGTTTAAACATGCATATTATACATGAAAAATTCATATTTCATTAAACATGATGCTTTGGAAGGATTAAAATGATTTTATTCGAATAGCGATAGCTGTGTTCTCCATGTTTAATAATCCCATTTTATGTCATAGTTCTACGTTTATTACAAATTACAAAATATCATTTCATGTAAAAGCCCACATGGAGCCACAGAAAAAAATAAATAGGGAATTGGAGCACGATATTCGGAAAATTAATCGAATTGGAAGGGGTAAAGTTATTAGTTTGGGATCGCAAGCTGATACTTGACGTAGATATTCTCTATTTGTTTCCGCTTTAAATATCAGAAACCATCCTTCGTAGTTCTTAGGGAGGGTACAAATGAAGTCAAATATGTCCTAATTATTTAGAAACAAATCTGCGTTATATTTTTACACTGATTATTAGCATTATTTTTGTCTATTTATTTGATGTTTAAGAATTTTTAAGGCATTTGTCACTCAAATGAAACAATAAAGCAAAATAGTTGCAGCACAAAAATTATTTATTTAGCAGTATTATATATTTCTTTAGAGGTGAATATTACAAGGGACTGTTGTGTTATGTTAATTAACAATTCTTGAGTTCCTTGCCGAGTAAGATATTTTTTCTTACTCGCCTAGAAACCAGAGAATTGTTTATCGATTTAATTCGCCTAGAAAAAACGAATTCTTATGTTTTTTGTGGTTGATTTTATACTCATTTGGCTCTAGTGGTTAGCATTTTTTATCTATTTCTTCAACATTAAGATTAAAATAAACCTTTACTGATTATATTGTCACATATCACTCTAAAAAGAGTAATTAAGTAAAATCATCTTTCGAAACTTGGCTAAATGCACGAACGTGGCAATTACAAACCGCATTTATGCCCCATCTTGCCAGAATGATAGACTTAGAAATTCATTTTTTCCACTTGCGATAAAAACTCTAATATATGTTTGACCTTAATTAAATCACTCAACGCAGGCCCTAATAAATTCGTGTATACGCAGGTATATAACTCACCTATTAAGGTAGGGTAGATGTATATTTTATTGATAAATTCCTTTCCTTAGGAGCTGCCATTGTTAATCACACGATTGGCAAAAATCTTACTTAAGATGTCTCCATACTCCCACCCGCTTAAGAAACGTCCAGCGTAGCGATGGAATGCCCCCAAATCTCCGTGACATCCGAGGAGGTGCAAGAAAAGCTCATTGAAAAAGGTAGAAGAGAAAGCGTGCGTCGGATTGAATAGGGAGATCTGGTGTCGGGCCAGGTCTGGCAAAAACGTTTTCGAGGTGAGGGAGAGAGTGAGGTGGTGTTGGTGGGGATGGCCATGCCAAGGGCCATTAACTGCGAGTCAGAGTGACAGGTTGAGCGTGGTCCGAGAGGAGAGGCGTTAAACGCATTGAGACTTGAAAGAGAAGAAGGAGTTAGGAGAAGAAGAGATGAAGGTTGGAGAAAAAAGTTGGTTGGAAAAATAATAAATCGCGGAGGAATGGCCGAGGTGACTAAAACTGCGTGGCATCAAACCAAGTGAGTTTGTGTGTATGTATATATATGAGTATTTCCTCCACGGTATAATCCCCACGATTAAATTCATCGCATTCCTAAGTGAATGAATGAGTTAATCGGCCCTTAAGTTATTATTATTTTAGTCTCCAGAATAGAGACATCGAAAGTAAACTTTAGGTTTCCGTGGACGTAACGTAAGCCCTGAACGTAAACCTTGGCTTGTTCTTAAAAATTTCCATTTAAAATTTACGGTAAGTTAAATATTTAATTCCCATCTTAAGGGTCATTCATGTTTCTGAGAACCCATCACTCCCCATTGACCGGGGTAGTATTTTGACTTTTTTCTCAACGAATTGCTTGTTTAAAAGTTATATTAACTTACTGGAAAAAAAAGTTAAAAAACAATTAAAATGTAATTAGCATCTAGGAATTACAGTGTGTAGCGTATAATTCTGTAAGCATTTTCCTTAAGTCCCTACGGTTGTCTAAAAAGTAAAAATTTTTAATTTGAGAAATACCGAGGAAAAAATTTCAACATTGAGATACAGACAAAGGCTGACCAAAGTTTACTGGGAAAATTGGTTGGAAAAATAATACATTGCAGAGGAATTGCCTAGGTGACTATAACTCCGTGGCATCAAACCTAGAGGGTCTGTGTGTATATATGAGTATTTCATCTCCGAAATAATCCCCAACTAAATTCTTCGCATTCCTCAGGGAATGAATGGCCATCTGCACTTTAGTTATTACTTCAGTCTCCAGAATCGAGACCGCGAATGTAAATATTTAGGTCTTCGACACCTCGCGCCGCCCTAAGCGTGCTCCTAAAAATTCCCTTTCAAATTACGAGAAGTTAAATCCTTACGTCCCATCTCAAGGGATCATTTATGTTTAAGAAAACGCATCACTTCCTACCGGTATTGTTATGTATTTTTCCTTGCGAACTATTCGTTTGAAAATTTCCTCAACTTGGTGAAAGATAGGTAATACTCATAAAAAATAATTGGAATTCCAGAGTGTGTAAGGTAGAAATCTGTACATATTTTCCTATATCTCAAGTTTAAAAAATTGTATTTGAAAAATACCGCGGAAAAAAATTCAAATTAGAGATGCAAGTTGAGTTCACCCTAGTCTGCTTAATCAAACAGGAAAATTTCATGAGCCCATAACTTTTCTTACTGATATTTTTTTTCCTAAATACCTGCTAGGCAAATTTTGTTCTGACACCATGATCTTCGAGGTTCGCTCCAAACTCGATTTGTCAACTCCGATCTTGACCATTTCGTTGAACTCAGAAGCGTAAGGGCATATGATGACGTCATCAGTCTCGTGTGAAAGACTTTCATCTAAGGTCGGTAAAATTGGAAAGGCACGCCCTCTATCATCAAAAAAGCACCTCATGCAGTTGACCTTTCTTAACCCTTCCGTGACTATGGCTAGAAAACTTAAGCGAACGACAGTGTGGGGTATCTCAGGTACCCCATTAATAACGCATGTGTTGTATTTTAGTCTTTCCTTTAATACAACACCAAGGCCCTTTTTTAATGATATAATATCTTGTTTTGCATAATTTATAAATACTGTGAAGACTAAATTTAGGTTTTTAGATTTATTTTGTGCGAAATGGCAGGAATATTTCGTAATTTGCTATTTTAACTGTGCAGTGTGCATTGACTAACATGCGATGAAAAAAAACAAGGACAACGGGAGCCACCACGTAGAATATTGGCGTTATTGAAGTTATAAAATAATGAAATTTATTGCATTCAACTTTTATCCCTGCATTCATATAACAAGAAGTTACTTTTTCTTCCGCTAACAGCTGTGCGTAGTAACTCAGTTATCCCACCAATAAAAGTTGAAGTTTTCAAATGCAGTTTAAGTCTTAAAAAAAATCATTCTTCACGTAAATAACGACATATTCATTGAGCTCAAATACACAAAATATGAAAGGGTCAAAATAAAAAATTAAAATATTATTTCTCATTAACATAATTTGGGCTAACTCAGTTACACCGTACAGTCACGGTAGGGTTTAAAAAAAATAGTGGTGCCGAATGGTTCCAAGCGGTGAACCCAAAATTTTAATATTCGTGCATTTATAAATTTTAAGCGTTAATAATTCAATCGGAGCATATTTTCTGACTTTTTTCCGACGGCTGAAACAAGTGTATTTTGAGTGTTTTATGGATGAATAATGAACATGTTTTTGGACGAACTGTATGTATAAAAAAAAATAACAGTCGATTCTTTTCGATAACTTAATCGATCTTTTTGTTCAAATTCGATTTCTGTTGAAAAGTTAGTATCGTAAGAAAAGTTAGCATAGAAAAGTAGGATATCGGTTTTAAATCTTAGTTGAAGGTTCCGGAGGTCTTATTAAATCCTCAAAGAACGAATTGGCCCTAATGATACGGCTGTGTACAGCACTCCCATGACTAATTTCGGGTGAGAGTTGCGCCTCAACGTATGTAAACTTGCCTTCATTTGAATAACTGTTTAAGGCGTAATAGGATTTTAAATTTAAATAGAAGATATCTTGTAATTATTTGTAAATTCTGCTCATCCCTTGAAATTATAATATTAACGTTTTGGAAAGACTGCCTTGAATGGCAGTGATGTATGAGACTGCTGGACAACGGCTTAGTAACATTAAGCATAGGCTATAAAAAATACTTAAAAAAAAAAGGATTCTTTTGAAAATTTTGATTAATAACTGGAATCTTGTTCTGAAATTTCTCCTTGGCTATCGTTGCTTTCTCTTGTAATATGAACTTCTTTTAACTATATTTCTGGATTATTTATATAAAACAGCGAGTAATTAATCGCAGTTGAATATATGTCACACTGAAAAATTAGATCAATTTTTTATGTAGTTAGCTTGAGAGCCAACTCCCATTTTTTTAACTAAGTGTTTTATTTTAAGTGCTTTTCTTAGAATTATAAAACATTTTATGCTTTCAGCTGGTCTTGCTTAGATTTCCCGTTCTTTTGAAAAGCTAATCTTCCATGATAAATCATTTCGACTGATGTGCACATGTTACTACTGAAATAAATCATAATTACGCTTAGAATGAACTCCAGTTCTCATAATTTAAAGGGGCGTTTATTTTTCATCTGATTGTGAAAAATGTTTTTGTTTTTAATATAAGACTATTTTTAGGTTTTGTGTTCACGTTCTTTCATCCCCTTAATGACTCTTGCCATTTTCCTGGGTAAATATTTCTCGTAAACTAAGTCCTTTTGGCCGTGATGAATTCAACATCCCTGGTAGGACGTAGCGGACTTGTATTATTGCATAGAGCTTGATCTCATAAGGCAATTACATATATCGAAACGTTTAATAATTTCGCGAAACTACTAAATTGCTTTCCATAGTATGTGGGTATGTAATACCTTCTCATTACCAGAAAACAATCGTATTTGTACCAGTCCAAAGATTTATTGAGACCTGTCGCATATACAAGGAACAAAATAATATATAATATTGTGAAAACTTCTAATATTTAGGAGAGCTGTTAAGTCATAAAATAATCAACTCGATCAACACGTCCCGAAGAAGGTAACAATAATGAGCTGCGACAATAATGTCAAACAACAATTCTTTCTAAATATTCTATGTCCATTTTACGTTATGAACAATCGACCAAGTTACAGACTGAAATCGAATAAAATGCATTCCCAGTAAGAGAACCATGACTGGTAGAACAAGTATTTAGTTTACTATTCTAGACATAGATTACATATAATTTTACTGAGAAGGGTAGTAAATATAGAATCAGATTCCGTCAATTAATCAAGTAAAACAATTGCACGTATTCGGGAAGAGTATATACGATATTACGATGATAATTATGCTTAGAATAAACTCCAGTTCTCATAATTTAACGGAGCATTTATTTAGCAATCACTCGTATTTCTACACAAAAATTCCTCGATTCGTCGATAATTATATAATCCAACAGCAGCTAAAGCGATAAAGTTTTTTTTACTATTGAAATTATTT
The DNA here is from genome assembly GCF_921293095.1 of Ischnura elegans. Classification (NCBI taxonomy): domain Eukaryota; kingdom Metazoa; phylum Arthropoda; class Insecta; order Odonata; family Coenagrionidae; genus Ischnura; species Ischnura elegans. The sequence goes on from NC_060250.1 coordinate 71,220,102, forward strand.
ACGCGAATAAAAGCCTGCTATTAAAATTAAATAAACCAACAAAATCAAAGTATTTTATTCGTTTGAAATCAAAGCCATTCATTTCGTTCATACCCTCCCGAATCCAATAACCTTTACACAAAAGGGTCGACCCATCTGTGGGGTGAGTTTGAAGTAGCAAACTAACCATATACCTTTCATAATCAGATAAAACGTACGTAAAGCATTCGGTTAAATGGCTTTTTTATCTCCATTGAATTTCCATAATGCTTGTGAGTAAAAAAAAACAGATTTTTTCCAATCTGGTCAAAGAGACATACAGAAAGTAAGATGTTAATCAATCATTTGAGTAACAATTGCACCTACTTGGATAGAGTATATACTCCAACATAAAAATTCCTTGGTTTCTTTGCAGGTAATTAGTTGATCCAGCAGCAGTAATAATGTGGAAGCTTTAAAGTCAGTAGCAGTAAATGCCAACAATTAATTACTCGTATAAAAATTAAATAACCAAGAAAATTAAAGTATTGTCTTCGCGTAAAATCAAAGTCATTCATTTCATTCAAACCCTCTCGAATCCAATATCCCGACCCATTCGTGGTGTGAGTAAGTAGCGGCAAATTAATCGAATTCCTTTCGAGATAAAGCATTCAGATAAATGGCTTTTTATCTCAAAGTAATTTCCAGAATGTTTTGTGATTCAAAAAAATTAATTTCCAATGTAGTCCCTGCTATCTCAGCAGAAAGAAAATAAGATGTTAATGAATCATTTCAGGAACAATTGCACCTACTTGGGAAGAGTATATATTCCTATAAAAATACCTTGATAGATAATTACGTCATACAGCAGCAGTTACATTGACAATTTTTACTGTTAGCGTATTATTGCATGCATAAAAATAAATAAATGAAATTAAATAAACCGACAAAATGAAAGTTTAGGGAAAGCAAAGTCATTCATTTAGTTCAAAACCTATCGAATCCAATATTCCTCCCAGGAAGGGTCGACAAATATGTGATGCATGTAGCTCCAAATTAATCAGATACCTTTCGTGATAAAATGTATGTTAAGCATTCAGTTAAATGGCTTTTTATCTCAAAGTAATTTCCAGAATGTTTTGTGAGTCAAAAAAAAAAGATTTTTTTCCAATCTAGTCCCTGCTGTCGCGGCGGCAAAAAGAAAATAAATTTCCCTCGTCACACGCGCGACATTCCTGGGTGCCGGGGAATGGGAGGGGAGGGGGGGTGACGGAAGCGCTCTCCCATCCCACCGCATTCCTCTGCTCCAATCGTCCTTCTCACCTCCCGCGACGCCGTCCATCCAAATCTATTTCCTCCCACGCCACTGCGCGACACCTCTTCTCCTCCACACATTTTCCCTCGCCTCAACCCCATAGCAGCAGCAGCCAGCCCTCTTCGTTCTAACACTACATACTTCCTCTCCTCTTGAGGAGACCACCTGTTTCCAGACTAGAAGCTCCGCTATTTATATACCTACTCACTCACTCAACTCCTCTCGCCTGCCGTGGCTGCGAGCCCGCGTGCTACGAGCTGCGTTCACAGCACTAAGGCGTGACTTGCCTTATCGTGACTAATAAGTGATACACCTCAATCACATACGTCATGGGGACTTCTAGAAGGAGACTGTGTAACGTTTCCAAATTAAATTTTCACTTCACTTTGCATCTACATTTCACACTGAAAATTTATTGCATGGTATTGACACTTACGTGATTCTCATAATGCGCATAAACTCTAATGGCCGTAAAAGTTATTGCTCTCGACGGTTTTTTTCTACGGCCATTATTATTATTAAATTATTTTACGGAATAGGGTGCGTTTGTATTGAGTTTTTAAGAAATATTCTGGAATTATCCTCTCCCTTCATGGATTTCTCTCTTAAATTCACATTAAGGGCTACTCCCTTTCACTCTATTTAAATACCCTATTATTTTTCTTCCTCTCCCTCGTTTACCCAACATACTACCCTCCATCACTGTTTTCAACATCCCATCCACTCGCTCCAAATTAAATTTCCGTATGTATTAGTTTTTTCCGATTAACTATGTACGATTTCCGATTCCATATCTCATCTCACCTCACCCACCATGTCTAGCACTTCGTCTTTCATCCTCTTTTCCGTCCACTTCACCTCTCCATTCTTCTCCACACCCACTCCTCTAACGCCTTCCTTTCTTCCCCTCCCTTGTTTACCTAATATTCTACTCTCTAACACCGTTTTCAACATCCCCTCCCCGCTAAGTACTCGCTCCATCCATACCTTCTGCCTCCTTCGTTTCTCATCTAAAAGTTGCTCCTCCTCACCCACCATGTCCAGCACTTCTTCGTTTCTCCTCCTCTCTTTCCATTTCACCTTCTCTATTCTTCTGCACACCCACATCTCGTATGTCTCCACTATTTGTTCGTCCTCCTTCCTAAATGTCCACGTTTCCGCACCGTAGAGAGCTACACTCCAGAACAAACTCTTCAGTAACCTTTTCTTTTAACTCTTATATAACTCTTGCACATCGAGCTTATCACTAATCCAATTTTTGATCTTCAAAATTGTATTAATTTGAAGAATTGTACTTCATTATCTCAGGGGCTAAGAGCAGCCTACAATAATAAACGTTCCCTTTTAGCAGGACTTATCACATCTATTGTCATCAATTTTATTAATCTTTTCCAGAATAAATAAACAATATTGTAATTAAAAATGTTTAGTGAATCTTTTTTATTGTTTCAATAACTCCGTTCATTATTTGCGCATTCCGCTGACTGATTCCATTCATCAGAACGTACTTTCCTCAAAAAGTGCTCTTCGATCTAGAAAATTAAGCAAAATCCTTCACATGTCCTCTTCCCATTTTTTTTATGCACACCCTCATTTCATTATGATATTCAATTATTCGCTCTCTTGCTCGAGGAACCGGTGTTAAGGTACTCGCTGAAAGGCAAAGGCAGGTGAAAATGCTCATTAATTCAGTTGATTGTGGGTACTTGGCCCACAAGACGCCTGCAAGACACTATTATAGGACTTTTTATCCATCAAAAGCCTTTAAAAAATTATCACATAACCCTTATGCTCCTTGCAAATCGTATCTGAACAAATTCATTTCTTCCTCGCTTCCTAAACTTAAAAAAATACCCAAACGAACTTTGCTAATCCAACATACATAACTTCCCTGTCTTCAAACATCACTAACTCACTCAGTGATTAAACACAATGGTTGTTTTGGAAAACGGAGAGTAGAGCTCAACCCGTACCAAGCAACGGGCGCGTGAATTCGCACATTCAATGTAGGTAGGCCAGTTTCAAAAACAATTTGACTAATATTTTTTCCAGGAAATAAATAATATTGTAGTCAATAATTTATAGTGAATCTTATGTATCGTCTTAATAGAATCATTCAATATTTATACACAGTGGCGTAATTATGCGGGGAAGAGGGGATAGATCCCTGCCCAAAGCCTCAGAGAAATGAAAAAACTATTTAAAACGCTTTTAGTTTTGATGTGTAATAACAGCATCCGCTTAAAGTTAAAGATCATAGATGAAAATTATGTAAAATTTATCTCCAGGCAAGTCATTTTTCAAACATTTCCCCGGAGTTTCCTGGGGGCGTGTTTATTCGCACATTTAATGTAGGTAGGCCAGTTCCAGAATAAATTTTTGGAAACCGATTGAAATGTGACCTAGTAAGTGGTGGCATGAATCAAGCGTCTACGAGACGAACAGGACCTTCCTTTGTGGAGTCCTTGGTGCTCAACCTATGCATGATGATCCGGCCCTGTGCTGCGATCGTACTTCCTCACCGTGTTCCAGGGATGCGCATATATCTCCAAGGAAGTCGTCGCTACGGTTCGTCCTCTCCTCCGTCGAAGGGGGCAAACTTAATTTACGGTCCTCGGCCAGCACCCCGGGTCCTCCCGCCCACGTCGCGTTCTCCCCTTTCCCCACGGTTCCACTCGGCCGCGGCGGCGGCGGTTTGGGGCGTGACGGTTGCCGCGTCGCCGGTGAGCGAGTGGGCAAGGTGCCGCGCGCGAAGACGAGTTCGTTTCGGGAGATGTATGGCAGAGGGAGGGGGTTATGGGGATTCAGGGTTTTTTTGGACTGGGTGTCTGTGAGGCTTTGGATTAGGCCAGATGGATGCCCCGCCACCAAAGTGTTCTCAAGAAGATTCCTTTTCAAGGAATTGGAACCAAAATTTGTAGGAGTTCCAAAAGATATAACTTATCAGATTTTCAAGTACAGTTGTTATACCGGGGATCTCAATCACAAGGTGAGACCACGTACCTTGCTACGCCTTTTTCAATGACTTTTTTTATGGGATTTGGACCGCCAATCGCATCTCGGAACTGATAGTGAATGGGCCTTAGTTTGGCTGTAAATAATTATTTTTAATGCTGTTCTTTTAACATGTGTTATATATTCAAAATTGATTTCCTACGTTAGCGTCCACAACTCCCATCACTGCGACCAGGGTTCGCGGCGCGGTACGAAGGTATGGTTTATTGTCCTCATTTTGATAAATTGGCGCCAAGCTACCATTCAATTTTAATTGCTGCAGGAGAAGAATTTTTATAGTCATGAAGGCTTGTAGGTATTTAAGCAGTGTTATTTCGAACGCGGAGATAGGAAGACTACCCTAGAAAGGGAAATTTAGGCTTCCTGTAGAACTCCACTCCTCATCACATCAAACCAATCTATTCCAATAGATACTCAAGTTAACTGTGTATTTTTCTCCCATGTACCTATTTGTATATTTTATATTGAGCTGGTATTTTAATTTATATTTTTATGCAGAAAACATAAAAATAAATTATTACATAATTTTCAGGTCTCTAGCCGAGTAAGAAAACTTTCAGCTGACATTGCAATGGAACACTCTTCTATCGTTTCCCTACTTGGCTAGAAACCCGAGAGTTATTCATTAATATGATTCGCCAAGAAAATACGTAATCATATATAACAATCGTTTTGAATTTATTGAAAAAATATCCTGCTAAGAAATCCAGGAAAAAATGTTAAATTTAATGTTTTTACGGAGAGAGCAACCTCATTAAGAAGATAACTAATAACTTCAGGCTTTACTTTGTGAAACCTCTCCATATTGGAATTAAGGAAATAAAACTTTGTAAGGTTCACTGATTGTTTAATTAAGGGCACGACCCGGGTTTCGTAACTTAGTTACATCGTCAGGTGACTAAACCGGCATGCATCATACATTTATACCCAAAGTACACAAGTCAAGTCACTTGTGTACTTTGGGTATAAATGTATGATGCATGCAGGTTTAGTCACCTGACGATGTAACTACGTTACGAAACCCGGGTCTTGCCCTTAATTAAACAATCAGTGAACCTTACAAAGTTTTATTTCCTTAATTTCATTAAGAAGATATGAATATTCAGATTTCCACCATATTGAATTTTGTTCATGTATAGTACCAGAAGGAGATTTAGAAAAGGGTATATTCCGATTATTAGACGTTGATAATCGAGTAGTTAAAGAGGTTGTACATTATTTTCCCGATTAAGAAAGGAACATTAACATGTTCCGACTTAATTGCATCGTGATTCAACACTCAACGTATGGCAATACCTTCGTGGGCATTGTTTGAAATGAAGGAGATCTTGATGAATGTATACCCGGCAGTGCAGTCAAAGGCTGAAGGTCTTTTGATGAAGAGCCTTCGGAGGAGGATCGCAGTACACCTGCCTACGTGCGTTAGAAAGCGAGCAACGTACCCCGCCCCCAAAGGAGTCACTGGCTGAAGTGATATACCTCGAAGTGGCACAAAGGGTACTTCGGTCCATATCTCGCTCCCTCCTCTCACCCATCATCTCGAATCCGGGATGAAGACCTATTTTTTATCCTCCCCCTAGCGCGGGGAAATTTTCTCCTGAGACTCTCCTACCTGAGTACACGGGATCTAATTAAAGCCGTGGGAGTATACAAGTTATTTTTTCTTCATCTACCCCATTTTATTTTCAACAAAGAAGAGAGGACCAGACCAAGAAAACGATGGATCCCGTCAAAGGAATCGCATATATATATACACATATATATTTATCAGACGGAGACTGTGAGAACAAATTGGCGTACTTTTGTGGGAATTTTTTTAATGAGAAAGTTTCCTGCGTCGAAGGAGTTAGCCCTTTCTATTTTTTTCGAGATAAAATTAATTTTCCACGTTCTATATTTCCCTTTTCCTTATTGCTCGGAAGGGTCCCGTGCCTCTGGATCGGGCCCGAGGCTGCTCGTTGCTAGGAGTGAGCTCGTTATTTTGGTTTTTGTATCTAAATTATAATCATCTTCACTCCGCCTAGTTCATTAGTTTTCCTACTCGAGTTCAGTGAGCAGAGAGCATTCTTATGTCAATTTACTCATTCAGGTAAATTTCAACGTACTATCTAAACTTTGAATTCATGCTGCTCTTGCGTTAGAAGTTAGATCCTTTGGTCATGAAGGGATAATTTTGTATAGGAGAAAAACGGATCGACCATAGTAGTGTCTTGATATTTGTAAAACATTCCTCTTTATTCAATCAGATTTTAACCGTTTACATCTGTTGAGACATGGGAACATTGTGGCATATTTTCCGTACACTGCATACATTATGACATACCCTAACAATTTCAAGACATTAGCATTACTTGTTTATCAGTATCGTCACGAAAAAGGAAAAAATGCCACCAGTCTTACGCTATTAATGCGTTCTACTAATAACTGTAAATCAAGAGAGTAAACCAATTGTGAAAATATTTAATTACAGGACATGTCTCGTCGGCTGTTTTACCACCCGTATTTCACGTGAAAATAAATCGGGCAAAATATCAATCGCTCCGCGAAGTTTTCAAATCATTTTTGATACCTAACGAATATCCGAGGATATCTATCGTTTCTTCTCCATTGACTCGATCCATATTTAATGCAAGAGTCTATGAATGCGATCCGAGTCCGAGTAGGCGAGGGAAGACGAGAGAAGCCCAATGCACAGATTCGATCCGATTTCTCCAATAGTTATTGATCGGAGGCGGTACCGCTCTCGTAAAAGGATTGAAAGGAAGATATCCGTGTTAAGTCCCAACGACCATCTCTTCAGAGTAACGCCCTCTCCCTAGTTTCCTCTCCTGCTCATCCCACACCTTCTAAGTATTCCTAAACGTGTCGAATCGAACACGAACTAGTGAGAAAAAAAATCTCAGATTTTTCGTGCTAAATTAAGTAAGGGCTTGCTGGGTTAATTACGCAGCGCTTAATCGATTCGTAGCTCTTAATTGTTTAATAGGCTTTTTCAGGTTGTTCTTCCAGTATGTAACTCACACATACAAACGTTTTATAATTTTTTGGACTTACCTTTTTAAAATTTTTACTGAATCAAAAGTATTTAAAAACCATAATTTTCAAAACACCAACTTGTAGTACGAATAGGAGAAAGCAGATTTTTAAAAATATTTTTGGGAAATCTTCAGCTTCTTTTTCGACTTTATTTTAAGAAGGAATGGAATGGGACGTGGTAGCCTATGTTGGATTTTAATCGAAATGTCCTGGGTACCCACAAAAAAAAACCTCGAAGTGCGTGGTGGCGCAGGGAAAGGTATTTCCCTATTTTTCAAACTGATCGCGCCACACAAAGTCAAGTTTTATTGGGTGGGGCTCGTGACCTCCACGCTAGCCATTCATAATAATAGTTTTACTGGTTTTACATTTGATCAAATTAGCATGGAAAATATATTTACAAATATTGAAAAGGTTTAACATAATCTCAAAATCGTATCATCACAAATTTATTTTTCAAGGTAACAAAAAATAATAAATATTGATCCTTTCAGCCAATATGGCCAAAATCGTACCACATCTTGACAAAGTTATTGATCAAATTATTTGACCTATTATTATATTATATTGACCTATTATATCTTTGCATCATTTTGAATTAGCTTTTGGCTTTCTATATTGCACCTTAAAATTTATGTAGTTACTCGAGCAAAATACATAAAAATGAGTGAGGTCTACTCTAATGGGCGTAACCACGTTACGGCCATTGGCATTGTTTTCTCTCCCAGTTGCCATGAGTGAAAACTTTTCGATAGAATAGAAAATTTTTCGATCTGCAGATAGTTTTAATAGGTATTCATACAAATCACTGACATATTCGAGTAAAACTTTGTCATTTTCATCGTTTTTATATTAGAGATAAATCACCCCAATAATTTCGTACCTTTGAGCTAGTCAATAAAGATAAAGGGAATTATTACATTTTACATAATAGGAATTTCTAATGGCACAACCAATTTAATCATCATCACCTAGCACAAACTTGAGTTTTCCTGAGAAAAAAATAACGCCGGTTATTGGCAGTCAAGGAACTGACTGTCGATTGAGTTTCGTTCATTAAGAGAACTCATCAAAGGATCTCGTAACGTGACCTTTTGCTTATTAAAAATTTACACCTTATATTAATATTTTCTGCGTATTTGCGATTACCCTTGTCAAAATATACCTATCATATTTTCTCAGCGTTAAAATTTTTAAACTTGAGATATATTTTGAGAATGATTCCATATTGGTACTCACTTGGGGCACTTAAGCGTTCTAGACAAGACGAGTTCTTCAAAAGCTTTCGCAACTAAACTTATTCACTCCTTCAATCCATCATGGACTCCTACAAGACTTGGGAAAAAATTATTGGATTTATATCCAACCTATTTTTCCCCACTCGCTCACCCCTTAACGGCACCCTTCCCTGCTCATAATATCCAATGAAACATCCAAAACGAACTTCCCAACCCATTCCACAGCCCATTACATTCGCTTCCCTTCCAAGATCGTCATAAATCTCTTGTCCCATCCTCTACCCCTTCCATAAGACTCGACTTCCCTTCCTTCCTTCCTTCTGTCTCCATCCTTTAGGAATGGGGAAAACGAGTGTGGACCATCCTTTTCCTCACTCTTCCACGGGACAATGAGGTGCCCCCTCCGCCTCCCACATATCAAGCACTTGAAATGGGAGCAGGGCGGTCGGGTGCATGTGGATTTCATGAAAAGAGGCTAGGGGAACTGTTTTCTGTTGGTGGATTGGTGGGTAATGCCCATTAAAAATGGCTTGAAGTGGAAGTGGTGAAGAACATGAAGGATGAGGGAACCTTGTCAATAGTAATTGACACTCAAGAGTCTGGCGTATCATTGCCATTACCTTTAAGTAATAGAGAGGTATTTTTCTTAAGGAATTACTTGTTAAAAAGTTATGCTTTCAATTTTAATTTGTCCGGATGTTTACAGGGGATGTCATTTTCGTGAGAAATAAAAACGTTGACCTTTAACATGCATAGTTTAGACGAGACGGAATCTCGAAATTCAATACTTACCGACTATTGGCAAACATATTTGCTCTAGGTTAAAGCAACATTGATCGGCGAAACGTCCTTAAGTACTTCAAGAGAGATATTTTTCTAGTGGGAGTAACTGCCAAAATAATTATATTTCATGAACAGTTAGCGGTGTAAAAGATGGAAATTTAATACAACTTCTTGAAGTCAAGCCTATTATAACTGTCGGAAACAATTAATCTTTGAGCTTAACTGAACGAGAGTTTTAAGCGAGTATTGACAATACGACTGCGCAATCTCATACATTTTCAGATCGTTTCAGACAATTTCAGTCGTAAATTTTCGTCCAACCTTAATTGCTTAGTGCCCTTAAAAATCCTGGATGTTAAAAAATGCCGGAAAGGCAAAAAAGAAAGAAAGAATCGCAAGAAAAACCGTTTTCCAAGTGCGCCCAAAAATCTTTACGCTGCAATAGAGGATAGACGAAGGAGTTGCGACCCCATGTTTGAACAAAATATTCTTAAAATTCTCTCCCCTACCACCTCCTGAAGTATCGCAGATTTCTCCTGAAACACCATGTAGAAGAAACCACTTAAGGCTTGACGTTTTTAATTCCCATGAAAATGACATTTTCTCAAATCTTTCCCTAATTTTACCTGCTATAGGTAATAGTAATGTACCGGTTTGGGTGGGCTTACTGTGGGCACAAATTTTCAATTACGGTTAAAAATCACCGCCGCCTGTCCAAATGGGGACGTTCACCATGAGCCGCAATCGCAATAAAATGAAGTAATCAGGTAGATGGATGGAAAAGATACTTTAAAATGATCAAAATATCTTTGCCAGTCATGCATTCTCCCTAGGTAAAAAATAAAAAAGGGAAAGCTTATGCCCACTTGAAGAAAGATCTGAGGTTTTCCCGGTATATGATGATGCTGAAGTTGATGCGGGTTTCCCACCGGATGAGGTCCTTCATCTCTGCCGACGTTTCGATGGCCGTGTCATACATCGTCATCAGGGCTGATGACGATGGACGACACGACCATCGGAACGTCGGCAGAGATGGAGAACCTCATCCGGTGGGAAACTCGCAACAACTTCAGCTATATACCCACTTTTCATGCGTTAGTGACGGCCTTATATATAACTAAATGAACGTTCAACAACCGTTAAAAAGTTGAAAGAAATTGATTCCCTAAGTCTGTACTCTATACCGAACGAAAAAGGGGTATAGGAAGGGAAAACATAAGGGGTTCAGGAAGTTAAAATAGCGTGTCTATTGGGTAAAATACAACAATTTAATCTTAAAACACAACAATAACCACAAAAGTGCACGCTCTTTCACTCTCCCATCAGATCCGTTGACAAATCTGGCAGGTCAGTGAGTGAGCTTGCTCGTTTGTGTTATTTCTTGTATTTTTTTTTTTTTTTTATATTTTGTATTTCACCCAATTGACACGGTTACTAATTTCCCAAACTCCTTATTATTACGTTCCCCTTCCTGTCCCCCTTTTTTCACCCAGTAAAGGGTACGGCCTTTGGGAATCCATTTATTTAAAACGTCATCAATTAAAGTTCTGGTTCAGCCGCTCATTCTGAGAAAACCATTCACTAAAGGAAGAAATCGGTTAAAAGAGAGTGAACAACAATGAGAGGCCCATGAAAAAGGCCGAGAAGTAGCGGAGAAGACGCTTGGCGTGAGTTCATGACTTCATCAGCTAAAGGGTCAAGATGGTCGATTTTACGTAGAGAATGTCTAATGAAGACAGATTGAAAAATAGAAAAATGCGGGTATCTCTATTTTTATAATTTTATCGATAGAAAAATAAAATGTTTTAATGAGCCTATTCTCAAATTGATCATCTTGCCTCTTCCCGGCATAAAGCCAAGCCTTCTCTCTATCAATGAGTCATGACATCATCCACCCCACTCCATATTTACCTAGTATCCTACCCTCTTCCATGTCCTCTGCATCCATTATTCCCATAGTATACTCTCGCGGAAAATGTCTTATTTTTTCCTTAGCGTTCAAATAGCATTCTTAGCTGTTTCATTTCAAAATCTACGTACCATCACTCAATTGTTGGAAGACACTCACATCGTAAATCATGCGTAAAAACTGGAATCCAATTCCTTCCTGAATTCGTGAACTCCTGCTTGACTTGCTCATTCATTTGAGACTGAAATACAACCGGTATTAAACGAGCAGTTTGGCTCTTAGAAGATATTTTTCCGATTTTATCGGCATCCAAAAGCAGGCTAACGAGCATATATGTATTCTACGGTTCGTATATTATTCAGCAAGGCGTTCATAAGCAGTATCTGTAAGCTCTCTGAAGATTCTCGCCTGAATAGTGCATGAAGCCATTACGCTCTTAATATACTTTTAAATGATCTTGCGTGGTTGAGACCATTCTTGTACAGCTTGTAGAGAGAAGAATAGAATGGAGATATTGTGTGAAACTATTATTCTTGCCATATTCTGTGGCGTTATTTTGCGTTCTACTTTCTTTGGAACTACAGCATGTTTTTCATCTCTATTTCATTCCATTAGGCATCTAATGCAGTCGGTTAACTTCACAGGAGTTTATTTTTCGGTCCATAAGGGAAGGCACTTGAATCCCCTTTGTAAGGCACGATCATTGGCAGTGATAAATGGCTTTCTGCTTCAAAAGCAGGTTTTGGCATTTTAAAAGGCCCTGAGAAAATGGCTTCATCGAAACACCATGGGGTTGGATTCAATGCTGAATGATTACTCTCAATTCTTTTGCCTCCTTTTTTTTGGCTTTTTATTCGTCCACTGTATGAATCCTTAAGGCAGAAAAGTTGTGTTCTTTTCCAAATATCTCCTTTCCAGATCGTTTGTGGTCTCAAGATTGATGAAATTGAAATTAGATATTTTTGAGCATGCCTCTAAAATTCTGGATAACTGTGTGAAGAATGGTCTTCACCTTTCAATTGGGAAACGATATTCACATGAAAAAGAGCTATGTCGAATTTAAAGAGGAATTGGTAAAAGTTCCCCGATTTTTTTACGAAGATTTCTTTTCATTCTTCACGATATTGGCGAATTACGGCATTCTTTAACGAAATATTCTTCAATTAGCCGCAGGAACTTGAATTTTATTTAATTCAATGAATCTATTAACATAATATTTTATGTATTTAATCCTAGTATAATTTTTTTAGTTTAGGACAGTTGAGTAGATAAAATACCTGGTTAGTTGGCTGAAATGAATGTATCTTCTCATGAGAATTTGGAAAATGGAATATTGAAATTGGCACTCATTAAAACTTTACTTTTGTATCAAGATTCTTTGTCATGGTTACGCGTGATAATCCCCGTCATCAATCGGGTGAACCACGGTAGCTGATTTTCCATCGAGAATGATTAGTGTTATACGAGCTTTTTCCTAAACTAGAAATTCCATAGACCTTTATTCATCTCTTCGACGGTTTCGTTCTCTCAAATGGCCTTTGAATCCATTGAGCACTGCGTGGGATTAAGGAAATCACGTCATATTTTCTCCGTGTCCTCGATCCGACCCGCAGCCATGTAATCTCATTTTGGAAGCGGTCCATGCAATCGATATTCTCACCCCCAAAGAGTCGTTGCTCTCGGCGAGTTGATTACAATTAGATGATCCTAGGGGAGGGCACGCCATTTGGGAAGTCTAGCGAAACGCATCATATGATCCAATTTTTAGGTAATTATCTTTTTTTTAATTACCACCGTGCGTTAAATTCCTGTTCGCGAGGAAAGAGAAATTCACGTAAAATGACTGTGAGATAATTAACTTGGATATTTTTCACCAACAATTTTAAGCGAAATTATAATACTAAATACAATGAATGACGGGAATTTAACTCATTTATTAATATTGAGCGTGATAATTATCCTTGGTAAGGTCATGAATTAGTATAGTGAAATCTTAAAATATAGAATATGATTTACCTTCGCTTCATAACGTAGTTTAACACATTTCTTAGGAAAATGTTGTTTTCAAGTTTCGGTTCTTTTTAGAAATATACCTAATAATTTTGTAATTAAAACTATGGTGAGGCCAAAAAACAAATATTTTTCCCTTATATATTTTCTTTTTCTCACGATATTAGTGGGTAAATACTTCTTTATGAATTTTCATAGTTTCTGAATCGTCTTATATTAAGGCCTCTTATACGTTGTAAGTGTTGGAACAATTCAAAGATTTTTCAAATTAATTCCTTATAGGTCACTTAAAATGTCCTAAGAATGTCTCGAGTTATAACTTTTCAATTATTAATTTGAGCTATGCCTACAGTAAATCGAATATTTTTCTTAACTATAATATTTTTAGCCTCTTTTTTAATTATTCTCCTTAAAAATGAATTGTTTCAAGTGACAGGTCTTATTTAACATTTTAATGCATTTATAGTGATATCATTGCAGTTACCAATTTATTTGAGAATTTTTAATTTCGAACTCGTGAAGTTATGAGTAACATTTGATAGATAGCTAAGTGGACTGAAAGTTATTGTTTAAATTTGAGTCTCGTGTAAAAAAATAATCTCTTGTGTCACCCCTTAATATTTATTTTTTGAGGATATTTATATTTAGTAGTGAGGATATTTATACCCCGTAATATTTAGTTTTTTGAGGATATATACATTTGCGAAAACTTATCATAGTACAGCTTTCTGTTGCGATTGGGTAAAATTAAAGTTAGGATTAGTTGTCTTTATATTAACAATCAGTCCTATAATACTTTGACCATGATCGACTTAATTTTTTGCTAAGTTGTAAGCCTCGATGGTGGAAGGGTATAGTCCTTACCTGCCAGACTGATGGCAGCGAGTTCGATTCCCGCCTTTGCTATATTAATTATTTATGGTGTTCGTAATTTTTCAATTGTATCATCATTTTCCACGATGTATATGGGCCACAGAGGCTGTTTTCGGGTGCATGGAGATAATTGAAAATAAAACATCTGTAAAGTTTAATCAAACTATGTAGGAAATATCAACCGGTCATAATTTTTGATAAAATAGAGAAATTTAACTACACTAACGTATTGTTATGAAACATTTCCGAGCGTTTTAATTTCTTATCAAATTTTGCTCCCTTTTTTCAGCAAAATCCTCATTAAGGTAAGGGACGACAAGGGTCGTGCAGTGAAGCGATATTCCGCGTTGCTCCCGCGGAAAACGAAGTGAACGGTCGATAGAAGCCATTGTTGTTTCCCTGTTTTAATTTGAATACCTTCTCATAACAACGTATTTTCCTCCTTCAGGAAAGCTGTGATGAGAACGGATATGTGTCTGCTCGTTAGTTCTCCATTCATCGGTCTTACCTTTGACTTTGACTGTCCCTGAACCTACGTCACTTAAAAAAAGTTTCAAAAAATAGGTCATGAAATTTTCAAAATGATACAAGTTTTCCAATTACTCCTGCTAACGGTAGTTTTCATCGCGGTTAATTAATGACCGTGTCTCCAGTCATCCTAGCGTAACTCTTGTGTTGGTTGTTCAACTTCTGCCACCGTACCCTCTGAGTGATAAGCTTTTATTTTAGCTGGGACCGGTCGGCAATTTTGGGAGGATATTAAATTCCTCCTGCCTGCTCCAAGCGCGCATAATACGATTCAAAGAAGGAGGTTTCGGAACGAAAACCATTCATGGATGTGGAATTTTTATCGATTCGCGTTCGTTTTTTGTATTGCGCTAAGCATATTGTCTATCGTCTTGAATGTTATTCTATCATGAAAATGTCACGAGGACATAGTGCCGCGTCGGCGCCAGCCTACTCACCGTCCGACTGCCGACCTGGGCTCTCGTCTGTGTCCCCTCACTCAGGATCGGCTCGCCCGTGTCACCGCTACCCACCGCAGACCGACGGCCGACCAGAGAAGCTCAGCCCGCAGGTAGTATTGCAAGTGTGCCGGAATCCAGGTGCGCAGATATGAACTAAGGCTAGGGGGGGTTTTGGGAGCAACTAATACTGGGGGGTATGGAATACGCGAGGTGCGGGTTCCCTCCCTCAGATATATTTTTAAGATAAATAGTTCAAAATGGTGAGTTTTACGGCTTTCTGATGAATATTTTATCAATCCTTACACTATTCTTTAAGTAATGTTTATCCAATTAAGAAAAATTGATCAAATTTTAAAATATCTCTGAGTTCTGAGTGGGGGTTTATCCCCCAAAATTTCCTCGCAGCGCCACTGCCGAAATCATCTGTAATATTTATCTTTACTGATGATTATTGTAATATTAAATAAATCAAAAATAACACCCACATCTTCCTGTTCATTGAATCTTACTACATATATCCCGTTCGGTAAAAATTTGATGATTAATTTTATTTTTTATGAGAATTTTTTCCGATATTATTTCATTTGATTTTCCTCATCACATTGTGGAATGGGAAAAAAATTAAACTCGCGCCTCGTTGTTACCCGATAGCTCCAATTGAAATGATTATTTTTCAGATCTTAATCAAATGCATCTTGGGTATTAATCTATCATGGAAACGTGATAGTTAATTTTCTTCTCAATTATTTGGCTTTTAATTCATAGTCACCAACTGAAATTGAACATTAATAAACTTAAATTTGCATGACGTAAGAGATTTCCACTGATATCGCCAATACGGTTATCAATTTTATCTTTGGTTTTTGTGGCATTTGAAGTACAGAAAGGTTCCTCAGGTTTTTCACCGGTTAATATTCTTCATGTCTCCTGACTTTTCGAGCAGCGAATTGCTGTTCATCCTTGGGTCGAACTTCGGTGCTCGAAACGTCGAGAGACATGACGAACATTAGCCGGTGAAAAACCCGAGAAACTTTTCTGCATTTCTATCAATTGCTAAAAATTTTATTTCTTCCTCAATGCAATAAACCCTAATCATCACCATAATTTTTATTTGTACAATATCACAAGACTTTGCAGAAAAGTGATCGTGACAGCGGTCACAATCACGGAGACAAATGCAACTCTACAATAGAGGGAGCAGTCAATTAAAGACTGCAATTACTTCTTTTTGAGTGATTTATAATGAAGCCACCCATAAAAACGTTTATGAAGCGTTCAGTAACTGTAGAAGAACTTGCCACTTTTGACATTTTTCGTCATTAAAACTATGTGATTACAAGTAAATGTTTCGCAAATAATATAATATAACAAAATACATTTTAAAAGTGTTATGTAGTTTCGAAATACATTAAAATCCAAAATACATTGTTATAAATCAAATTCGGCTTCACATACATGGCAGCCCCTAAGGCTCCCCTGCTTAGTTGAGGGAGCCTAATGGACTTGAGGCATAAGTTCCCCTAAGAAAATTGGTTTCGCAATATCCACACATGTTGTATTTTTCAGTCTAATTAAATTTAGTCACCCCATTCTAACATTAATGTAATAAATAATGAAGTAACTTAGAGCCGATACCCCGGGCAGAAATTTAATCTCGCCCTTAATTCTCTGCTTACGGTAGTTGCGCATCATTTGACAGGCATTGGCGTCAACGGTAATTTTACCGTCGCGGTATGGGTTGACATCGGACAAAGGTTTGCAAATTGAGAATGGGGAAGATTTTTTTCGTCACGCCATATCTTTCCTTTCCATCTACCGAATACTTTAATGAAATGCGATTCCGGGTCTGTTTGAACGACCTCATTCGCTTAATATTCCAGTATCATTGCTCAGCACGGGATTGGAAAACGTTATTAAGGCTCCCTGAAGATGCTCCGAGTTGATCTCGAGGGTGAAAACGATATGGCTTCATCCTTGAACGAAAGTGAAAAACCGTTCCTCCACGGTCCTTCAGCTCCAACGACTTCCCAAAATATCCTGTTTCTCCTTTTTACAGAGATACGTTCGCGGAAATAGTATTAGTACCACCAGAAGCTTCACGTTTAATCTGAGTGAAACCACTCGAAATGAACCTGTGTCCATAACCGTCCTCCGTCGAGACGTTGATTGCGTCGGGTAAAAGACCTAATCCTCCTTTGGGAGTACGTTGGGGTATCTTTGGGCAGAGGAAAAGTGTCTCTCATGGTCCGCTTGGATTCCCATCCAACCGAAACCGAAAACAGTTGAAGATTGCGCGAGCTTCGTTTCCGATCCCCCAGTACTTACTAACGCCCACCAGGGGTTTCCGATATGTGTATATATAAATGCACCGATACCGACATCCGATATCATTCAAATGCATCGATTGGACCCAGCATCGAAGCGTGTTTGGGAACTCATATTTATTTTTTTGATAAGAATTATTTTTCGATATTATTTTCATTTTTCTCCTCATCGAATTGAGAAATGGAAGCAAGGTGAATCCCGTATCTCGCGATATGATTATTTACCAAATCTCCATCAAATGCAAGCGAAGTATTAATAACTCTGCGTACACAGATTGATAAAATATTTAACAACCGGATAGGTTGTTACCTCATAGTGGGGGCAATTTTCCCATATCATTGTCACTGTTAAATTTGTATAAATATTTTTCCAATAAATATAATAAATAAATAAGGGATATTTATAGGTAGAGGTGGGCAGTAATGAAAATGCAGCTATTTGAATTACATATTTTCGACACTTTTGCAATTTGTATTTTGAGTCTGGAATTGATTTCTAAAAGTTATTTTGTACTTTGTGACTAAAATACATCTTAAAAGTTTTTATGATTTCAAAATCAAAATATATAATTAAAAACCAGTCTCGGTTACATAGTCATAGCCGCCCGTAGGGCTCCCTGGATTTCGGCAATATACGCACGCATTGATTAAATTTACAGTCGCCCCCATTCCAAAAGTAATGTAATGACTAATGAAGTAACTTATATCTTTCGGCTCGAACAGAAATTAAATTTCACCCTTAATTCTTTTTCTACGGTAGTTGTGCGCCCGCGACTGCCACTAGCACCTAAGGTAATGTTACCGTGGCGCTATGGGTTGACATTGAAAAAAGTATTGTCAAATTAATTAATGACTGTTTTAAACCAAATTTGTTTCACACTCAAATGATGGGATGGCAATTGTCAAGTTTATTCGCCGTTCAAACGAGATTTTCTTGAGAAACTATGTTTTTAGTTTCAATTGGAAATACTAACGATTATGCAGCTGCTGACGCGGTTGGAATATTTTTTGAGAAAACAATTTTCATTTGCTATTATGAGATTTATTCTTTATTTCCACTTATTTTCAGAGATTTTAAGTTAAGTTTGGGTGCTCTTATATTGCAAAACTTTACGATAATTTTCGCTTGAATTGTTATAAAAATTTCATCTCCCATATTTCCGAATTTAGTTACGTCGACGGTTTCTCGGAATCACACAGTTGCTGCGTTATCTTCCAATTCAGGCGTTTCTCGGAAATAGTTTTTTATAGTTTTCTAATATTCGGAGTTTGGCTACTCAACGAAGGGTTACAGATTTAAATCCTGATTGAGGCCTTCGGACAACGAACATGATAAATCTGGGTTGTTCAGAGAAATGAACTGGCCCTTCTGCCTTTAATTTGTGAAATTCACGCGCTGTGGCTTAGTCTGGTTTGACCTCTACCTTTATTTCTCTAGACCAAAGGAAAGGTTATAACCCTTCTCCCTTAAGCCTTTAAAAGAGACACCAAAATAGAGGAAGATAGCCTCAATATATAAAATGATGATATAAATTCTGTTTTTTAGTCCTAAAAATCACGTTTTCAACAGCAAAAATCCCCACATTTTTCGGGAGGGACCTTCAGGTCCCGTTTGCCCTGGGATATTTTCCATACACCCCGGAAGGACCCCGGAATCTCCGGTAAAACCCCCCTTTTCAAAATCCTGGCTACACCACTGCCCCTGTAGTCCTCAGCCGGAATTAATCGAATTCGGTTTCATTAACCTGTCTCAAATTCCCCCCTCATACTTATTTAATTGCTTTAAAAAGTCGTTATTTCGTGATGAAGCCTGAGTGAAATATAATATTAAGCATTATTAAATCCAATATCTAAAGATACAGTCACAAAGCGAGAAGTAACCTGCGATTTCATGCTGAATAAATTACCCCATTGACAAGGCCGTAGATGAAAAAATATTCCAGTGGGTTCACCGGTGGAGGTGGTACATTGCCGGTGGAGTAGGTATGCTAAACCCTCTTACAGTTAGTGCCACTGATATGGTGGTGCTAGCGAAAAGTGCCGTCGTAAATTTAAGAATTTTGTAGCACTTTATGAAAATCACATTACGAAGTTACTATTTTAAATTTAAACATATTTTTTTTATTTTAATAGAAAGAAATTATTTATTAGTTATAATATTCTCATACATTGGTTAAAGGATAAAACAAACATTAACTTACAGTGAAAAATGACTAACTTTGTAATGTTCACGAAACTTTGATTTATGGAAGTTGATGTATACTCTCAATTTGCAAAACACCTAATGGAAGAAGACCACGAGAGTGATTTTATGCCAAAAGTCCTTCAATCCCAATGCAAAGGACGCAAGCTGGACTTTCTTGAGAATCTAGAAATAACTTCGCATTCCAAAAACAACAATGCGCGTGTGTTAAATGCTCCCTCCCCAATCTTCCCTCCTGACCTTATCTTTCTCCCCTGCCCCTTCGTGATGCCCTTAACAATGCTCCTCCTCATCCCTCTCATTTCGGACCAGTCACGCACTCCTTGTCTGTTAACTCCTTCCTCTGCCATCTAACACCCTCACTGTGTACATAGGGGGCTCACGGTGAACCATTTTTTCACTTTGGTAATGACTACATAGTGATTGAAACCCAGAATCAGAGTAATCAAAAAGTCTCATAAAGCATTAAAAAGTGAGTTATTTCGCACTATAGATACGTGATTCCAACTAGTGAAGCCTGATCACATGGTAAAAATGAACTTATTTTGATTTTAAATCAGATTTACGCTCAAGCCTATATATCGCATATTTTCTCCCGTGAAGCAAAGGCCGATATATCGGTTCGTAACATTGAAATTCCATGTTTTTAACCCTCTTTAATCTGTTTTTATGATCTGCGTGCCAAATGTATATGTCGTTTTCATGTTGAGGTATTCAAACTTCCCACCGCAATAACGAAATTATGGATATAAAAAAATTCTCTCTTTGGTAAGAGGTTTAAAAATGCATCTCTCAAGCGTTTTAGGGGGTTGTTAGAACCTCTATACCCATCCCCCGCTCGCAACGGCCTTGCAGTCTTTAAGATTGAATCCCTGCGATACACATACGGCAGAGATTCTTCCTCTGTTGGTCGGGCTCTGTGACTTAGGAGGAAAAAAAATGCCCGGGTGACGGGATTGGAACGGAATGGTCTCCTTTATCGTCCGCCACTCTCCGCCATAATTCTCCGTAAACTCTCTCTCCCTCTGCGTCGCCGAGCGACGGCGGTTTTTTCCACCCCAATCCACCCCGGTCGTATCATCATCCCCCTCCCCTCCCTTCTCTCCCCTTCAACTCCCTCCCACTCCAGAAAGGATCAAAAACCGTCAAAGTGAACTGGTTACGTGTGGGGACAGCGGTGAGCGAAATTCTTCAGATTTTTTTTTCGGCGTGCCACCGAAAGCGAGCGGAGATTATCTTTTCTTCCGCCGTCCCAGCTGACAATAACCGTTAGTAAAAGCTTTCATCGGATGAATAATCCGTCCACAGGCCTTACGCGCACGAGCATGGACCCTAGCGCTGTACGGAGCATAGATTGATAAGGCTCTATCGAGAAACGGAGTATAAGAACCGGCGCGGAGTCACAATCGTGAAAATCTTAACTTTCTCGTATGCACATGAATTGCCGTGACAAATAATTACCCTGTACCGGGAATTGAACCACGAACCTTTGGATTTCTGAGCCACTGTACAGACCATTATGTTATCTAGCTTTTATAATTCAAAAGGCAATTTTATGTCTTCACAGTGGCCCGGAAAGCCAAAGATCCGTGGTTCGATTCCCGTTCCAGGATATTTTTTCTCATGGAAATTCGTGTGAATTTCACAGCCGTTCACGCGAGGGTATGCAATAAACCACATTCTCGGATGCTTTTCTGATGATAGCAAACGACTTAATTTCCCCTATGCGGCAATGCGTTATGTTCATGCTGAAGCGTGAATGTTCTTAGGAAGTGATAAAGAGCGTGAGGTGGACTTCTTAGAACTGATTGAAACTGTAAATAGTCCGTGCTATGACGAAGTATCTTGCTATGATGAAGTGTCACATACCCTTTCCTTTTCTCTAAATATCAGTATATCTCTCATGCCCTTAAGGGTCGATCGCTCTCTTAATTGGTTCAAGCTAATGAGATGTTGAACGTAATTACGTCAAGCCTGAAACGGTTCCATACGTCCAGTCTCGAGTGGCAATAAAGCACCAGCACCGTGTCAGTATAGTCTGTGTGGAGGAAGGGATACTACGTTGGAAAGGGATTTATCCGACCTTGCCAACATTTATTTACCGTTACCTCAAATATAAAAAATCCAGCGAGGGGCTCCTTCCCCCCCAGGAGCAAAAGTAAATTTATTACAAAACCAAAGTATTTTTTATAACTAAGAAAATTGATATTAATATAAAACATGTAATTAAAATAAAAATACTTTTTAGAGCAAATAATTTTAAAACTAATAAAGCGCTGTTATAATTTTCATTATAGTATGGTTTCCTCTGAACTTTTCTGTGTTACAACTTAAGCGACCACGGCTTGCCCCCTCCCCTCTAGTTTGATCCTTGGAACGTACTTGCATTTGTAGATTATATTCTGTCATGGATATACAGCATTTACACTACACCAAGCCTGAAACTTTTTCATCCATTCTCAAGTGACAATAAAGTACAAGCACCGTGATTGTATAGTATGTGTGGAGGTAGGGATACTACGTTGGAGAGGGTTTATCCGATTCCCCTTTGATTGCTCTCCACCCACACCCCCTTCTCTCCACATCGGTTATACGCGGTGTTTCAGGATAAATCTACAATAAGTTATAAGGTGGTATGGGAGAAAATTTTAAGCATTTTTGTCCATAAACATTATGTCGTAACTCCTAAGTTATGGCAATCCATACATTTTTTGGATGCGCTTTGTAGTTCCTACGAAAACTGTGTTTCTTGGATATCCAGCCTTTTCGATGTATAATTTATAATGATATATGGATTTTATTGGCATTAAATTGTCTAAATAAATTAATCTATGAGCTTAATATAACGAGAGCTATGAGTGAATATCAACAATACTATTGCGGTATCTCACCCAGTTTGAGATTTATTATTTCATGCAATTATTTTCGCACAAATTTCGTCCAACCCTGAATTATTTTTGAAACTGATGAAAGGTGCGCTAAAGTTTAAGAGGCATTATTGAATTTTCTTAAGGACACGTCACAAAAATATTTTCGAGTTATTGACGAGTAAATATGATTGCTGAAGTCAAAGTATTAGCAAGTTTAAAAAAAGGTTGAAAAAGTGCTAATCTATTGATGCATGAATAATAACTTTCAATATTAAGTGAGCTCTATTTAAGATCGTAAGTTGTAATTTATGAAAGTAAAACTTTTCTTGAACAGTTTTAAAGGAAATAAGAACTTTTTGAATATTGCAATCCCGGAGACACTTTTCTTATGACAGTTGACTCGTGAGGAATTTTTGTACTTCCTTTCCTGAGGAAATTTTGCACGGTTAATTGTTAACGTACCTACCAACAACTTCATTTTCAATTTTTTGTGTGAATACCATAAAATTCCTCGAAATACTAAAGCACTTTTTCCGAGAATTCATTTAAGTGTACAGCGGTTCAACGGAAGTCTCTCTTTTTCCTAAACAATTTTCCTGTAACAATATGTAATATTCAACTCTATGTATTTAAGTTCCTACTAATTTCGTGTGCAATAGTGAATACTATATAAAAAATTAATTTCATTAAGCATGCTCTTCCAAAAGAAATTCTGACCTGAGTTCAGAAGCAGAATCCCGTTCAAGTAATATTTAACCATGGTGGACATCGATCATTTTTACGTAGCACATTTTTGCGCTGTTGTGCCTGCGTCCGAAGTACGCTGAATTGATATGACGATATTTTTATCATTTTTATAAGGTATGTGCATCACGGATTTTGTTTATGTTATCATAATCACTCAATGATTATGCCAACCGTTTTTTCCTTAAAGCGAGCAAAATTTCGTTCAAAACGCTGGGAAAAGCTTGGCCTGGGGCTTTTTTGTAATTCACAATGATTTTTTCTCTCCCAAAGGGGATTTTTCCCTTCAAAAGCAGCTCTTGCCAAAAAGCCTCAGGGTCTGATCGCACACAATAGGTTTGCTGTCATTTTCCAAGATGTTTCGCCAGTGACAGCGAAGGATTATCTACTAGATAAAACAAGTCGGTGCGCTAGAAAAAATCCATTACGGCAGACCCGTATCTTGTAGGGTTCTGTAGGAGAGATAGAACTTACTTCGGCCACAAGGTTTTTTGGCACAGCAAATTCACGAAGTCATTAATCACAAAAAAAAAATGAGTTCGATTCGAGAAAAGGATACCTACGATAAAATTAGAACATTCGAGCGTGATGGAGTTGAATACATCCATATCCAAATTAATACTTGCAATTTTCCACGTATAAATTTTGTAACGGCCAAATGTTTAACATCACCACATCATATTCAATGTACAAAGGGTACCATGAGATATGCAAAAATTCTACTGAGGAAAAAAACCATTCGCCTTAGGCAGTTGTAAAAAAGGCGAGATTCAATTATGGAACGATATGTAACTACACTTGCAAGGATCACAATCTTTCATGCACGGCTTCACGGTGCACGATAGGAAGATTCATGGAATTTACTTCACTCTCAAACTACATCTACAAGTGTAAACATGAAATATAAAAATAGCTTCATTTCCTCCACACATTCACCTCATTTCACATGCAACATATTCCTCTACTTCTTTATAAAGCGGCTACATCAAAGGAATGATTTTCCAATTCTATTATCTTATTTTGATTGAGATTTCTATATAAAAATATGCGTAATGTTTTGCTTCTTACCGTTAATATACTTTTTAATCCAAGGAAGGTGGTGAATCAAATTTATATGTTTATGAACGTCATGAAAATGTAGTTACTGACATAACCGTCTCGCTGCTCCCATCCGTTCAATGAGGGTTGAACGCCGAATTTACATTCTCTCGATTTCTAGCGATAGGTTCAAGCGGTATTCAATTCTCTGACTGTGCCTCGGGCAACATTTTGACGCATATCGAACTTTGAATTTCGAAAAAGTTTGTTTGATGACCGCCCCCGAAGTCCACCATGGATAAATTTTACTTGAACGTGGTTCTGCCTCTAAAATCAGGTCAGAATTTCTTTCGGAAGATCATGCTTGATGAAATTCATTTTGCATATAGTATTCATCAGTGGAAGGTTACTCGGGATTTCCACCGAGTCAGGTTCTCCAACTCCGTCTCGCCCGACGTTTCGATGAACGAGTTGTTGAGTTGGGCATGATGCTCTGATAACTCGTTCATCGAAACGTCGGGTGAGATAGAGTTGGAGAACCTGACTGGGTGGAAATCCCGAGTAACCTTCCACAATTCTATACGCCGGGAAAGCCTGCGATCATTCTTCAGTATTCGTTAGTGTACACGAAATTAGTGGGAACTTTAATACATAGACTTGAATCTTACATAAACGCAAGAGGGTCAGGAACCAAGTACCAAAACTTACATGTCATCTTCGGGATGGGTGTGGATAGGAAGGAACAAAAGGAAGGAAGCGCTGTCGCGATAGGGAGCCCGCCGACGCCTCCAGAGTGATAATAGGGATGGAAGGAGTAGGATAGGGAAATCCCAACGCCGTCATTAGGGCGACGTGGTCCACTACGAGCAAAACCGTGATTCGATGTGTCTAAGGAAGGGGCGGCTTTTTCTATGGAGAAGGAAAATCTTTCTATTCGTCCGTGGAAATTGCAATGGCGACAGTCACTGTGCAGTGGAGATATACCCAGTGCCGCCTCTTGTTCAATTTACGCTGTAGACACGACCACAGAGGGAGTTAGGGGGGGCGAAGGTGATAAGGAAGGAGGGGAGGGGTCATGTGACTTGTGACGCGTCGAGAGGTCTGAATGAGAATCAATCGCGGTCCACTGAATGGAGAGCCTATCTCATTCCAATACGCTTGGCCCTTTTTACGACTTCCACGCGCTCGCTGGCCCAGATCCAACAATCGCCTCCACTCCCCTCACGAGCAGTTGACAATGGGAAGGGTTGATTCCCTTCCCTCACGGGATATCTCCTCGAACATCTCCGCATCCCAGGAGATGAAAAATTCGGTAAAGGGACAAGCCCTGAGAAAATTCCACCGATGTACGAAGTGAATATCGTTTTTGTGGTACTTAAATTCCCACTTTTTGTTGTTCTCTACTAATTTTCGTTGCAAGGACGTTGACTTTCCACATTATATTTTTGCAGATTGTATTAAAAAGGTCGAAATCAACGACATTTCTATCTTTTGAACGACAATTCAAATGTACGAGTAATTTGGAAAGCGTGTCAATTCTCAAAAAACTGCTTAGAGCAGAGAACGTTACAAGGCTTTTATGCGAATGAGGCTAGGAGCCGCTGGAGACTCTAGCCTAAAACACAGACATGGCGCTCGAAGTCTCGATTGCTAGTTAATAATTAGCAGTTAATAAAAGATATATAAGAGCATCAAGGAGAGCATCATCTTAGACCCCCAAATATATTTTCTGGCCCGAGAGAATTGATAAAATATGTGATATTATGGCGATTGGATAGGTATAGGAATTCTATCGAGCGAAAAATAAAGGACTTATGTTGGAAATAGATCAAGCTCAGGCAGTCAATTCAATAATATTTCGAAACTTAATTATTTGGTTTCACTGCCACCAAATTTTCTTTTACAGGGTAGCGGTTGGTGTCCTAGCACTGCCTGCATGTAAAGACGTGTGGGGTAGTATATAGATGCAGATGATGCTACTCAAATGATTCTTACGACAGTAACAACGTATATTTACATAAAGGATACGCCATTTTGGAAAAAATCTTAGATCTCCGCTTTTCATTTTTCATTGCATTCAATATGGTGCATTCTAGGTTTTGAACGCTCGGGCGCGCCCCCACTTACTTTACAACCATAACGTCATTGACGTTGTCTTCTCCGATAACCGCCGACTGAGCTAAACAATGAATGTCACTGGTTCCACCACAATGGAAAGGATTCAAATGTGTATTCAATGGGATAAAACTGGCTCATTTGATGAACCACTCGATAAAATCACTTCTTTAGGATATTATATCGTACGTATTGCTTTCTGTATTCTTGATTGAAGAGGAGCAAATCAACTATTTGGGCAGTACATAAGAAAAGAATGGACTCGGAGAGATGAGAACATCAGGAAGACAAATACGTTAGCTTAGAAGGCATTCTTGAAAAGGGAAGAACTAATGAAAAGATCAATATGTCCGTGATTAAAGTAGATACCGGTGAAGATTCTGATCTGGAGTGTAGCGCTTTACAGTGCGGAAACAAAGGACGTCGAGGAAAGTGGGGGAGAAGAGACTGGAGGCAGCCAGGTATATTGCTGGTAGCCAGGAATATTGTTCGGAGGAGATCCAAAACCTCGGGGAAAATGTTTGAAAATAGGGTATTAAGTAGATGGTTTTAAACTAATTTTAGTACTTGTCATAATCGAAAAAATCATTTTTCAAAGAATTCTTTTGCAAATTCATGATTTTTTAATGATTTTTTTTCTTTTTTGAGGCAAAATAATTGTGTTTTTATGTTTTGACGAGGACCAGACTCTCTGGACCGTCCCCCAAGCTACGCCTGGTCTGACAATAGGCGTTCGAGATATGTTCGCGTAAGGGAATGAAGTGGTAGAGGTGGACGGAAAGGAAGTAGTGTAACAATATGTGCAATTGCATTATTAGGAAGAGAGGAATATCCTAAGGAGATATGGAGACGGCAGAAGGTTTGGATGGAATAACAACTGAGCGGAGAGATTATGCTAAAAATGCTGTAGAGGGGAAACTTAAGGTAAGCAGGGAAGGAAAAGAAAGAGGAAAGAATTTATAGATAAAATAATGTGGAGTAGATCTTGCTGGACATTGATGAAGAAAGTCCGATTTTGGAGGGGGAAAGAGGCCGGGTAAATTCAAAAATTCTCCATCCATACCCACCTCAACTAGTAGATAAATTACGTAATTCTCAGACTAAGAGGTAATTAATCCTAAACAAGTAGATAAGCTGCTTAAATAAATAAATCTTTACATGAAATGTTTGAGGTGGCCAGGTGATCCCACGCAATTGTTCGGACATATCGTGGGAGACACACATAAAAAAATATTTGTGGCAGATCCCTGAAGAAGTTAAGATTCGTCAAGCGTAATGTGGGAGAATTGTCCGACGAGAAATAAAATAGAGGTGATATTTCGCACTCGACCGGCCACACCTTGAATGTGTTGCGAGCACATTAGATCCGGTGCAGACGGATCTTAAAATGATACAAAGGAAGGCTTTCGAATTGTCAAAAAATGTTACTGGCGTATAGAAAGAGTGACACAGATGTTAAACGTATTAGGTAGTACGCCGTTAGAGGCTACGCGCTAGGTTTACATTCTTTGACCAACTGAGAACAGATATTTTTTAGAGCGTGACGCAGAATAGCATATTATAACCGCACTATATTTCTAGGCCCGAAAAAGGTGATTAATTAAGAGTGATATTTTTTCCGAAATGATAGGAGAGGGAATTCGTTTTTCCCCTGCACTATAAAGGACTTTGCTACGCGTAATTTCGTTATAGCATTTCTTTTTTATGAGTAAATGGCTGGTGTCTTAACAACCCCCGCCACACGCCTATTGAGGCGGTTTGCGAATTAGTATGTTGATTTAGATTAAATATATAAGTGAAGGTTGTTAATTCGTGGAGCGGATTCCAAAAAACCAAAGGCTATAATTATTTCACTTACTTTCAATTTTCGGTAAAATATAGAAATACATAAATAATACAGTAAAAATTAACCCGGGAAAGGTCGTGCGGGGTGTATATTACCCCATGATTCTTCTTTTTTTAATAAGAATAATTATTGGTATCAATTTAATTCCGTGGACCTATTTAAAAAAACAACACAGCATAACTATAACATTCCAAGGAAAGAGAAAAAAAAAATTCGTTGGGGTGTCGATGACACCCCACGCGCCTTCTAATATTACATTTCGCCGCGCGCCCCCTCCTGGGTTAAATATAATAAAAAATCCTATGAATAAGTTTAAATAATCAATTAACTGCCAATCAATCAATTTTTAATATGGCTAAAACAACACAAGATACAAACTCCTGATGATCTTGTTATAATATTAATTATTACTTATGCATGTTTTGCCTTCAAAAATTATTAATTATTGTAGCGTTAGTCATTTAGATTTAATAAGCCCCGTGTATTATAATTTCGGCAGGGTTACAAGTGATCTGAAATGCCAGGTGGGAAGAGCCGGAGGGGAGAATTATAATCTTGGTACTCTCGTGATTCAATTTGAAAGCCGGAAATAAAAAGGACGGAACCGAGCGAGCGAAGCGCCCGCGGTGGAGAGAAGACTTCCAACTTCATCCCGATTCGCATCCCATCCAAGTGCAGCGCGCGATCCCTAAAAATAATAACCAACCCATCCAATGGAGAGTCCGAGGCCAGCCCATCTCATTCCCTTATCAATCTCTTTTCCTTCCCCCACAGTCGCCTCTCTTCACGTGTGCCCCACCAGCGCAGCCAAATTAGCGGCGCCGAGTCTTCTTATCGGCGTGGCTGCTGTCGCGGCTGACTGAAAAAATGAATGCTTTCAATCATTATTTAACACATTAAACAAGGTGAAGATCGCTGATCCAAATTTCATCTATGGTTTGAAGGCATTGATCATATTGTGTTATATTTTTGAATTATTAAGCAAATTAATTGAAAAATGGAAAGCTTTTTTAAAATTGTTTACGCATAAAAACTTTGATTTTAAGCTCAAAATACACACGAACACATATTACCGTTGCTTTAGTAACGGTAAAATTAAATTGTTTAAATAATAATTAATCAAGTTAAAAAAAAGAATCGCAGGTTGAGTAATATTACCTCGACCTTATTTCTTGGGAATCAATCACGTATGAACGGAATAAAAACAAAAGTATAAAATCTATTTTTTACATTGAATTGTTTAAATAATTGGTCATATAAAAACAATAATATCGAAAATAGAGCAAAAATAACTTCAAATTCGGATTTAATGGACTGAAAGAATACCAAATGTCTCTTCATTATACAACAGTGTGTAAATATAAGAGCGGCATTACTTTCGAAACAGCGCTTCCTTCAGAAGTTTTTATTTGCAAAATTGTTGATAAGTTTTCACTCCTAAATTTAAAACGGGGTTCTGATTAAAATGAAAGCAAAAATAATTCGACGCCTCAGGAGTTACTAAACGGCCTTAAATGCAAAATGTGACCAGTGTACTCTCCCTTAGAATGAACGGCTGAAAGCGGCCTGGAAACAAGGGGCCGATTAAGAATAACATATTCATTGATATTAATGCTTTTTCTAAAGTTGTGCCTCTTTTTTTAAAAACAGGTTGAGTCCACACATGTTTGAAACATGCGCGAATAAGTGATTTATCACTTTATTCTGTTTAATTTACTCAGTTTTCTGGATTTTCAGTTAATTTGACATTCATTTAGTGTTTTAGTATCTTCATAAATTGCACTCCTCTTACGGTCACAACTCGGACTGGCCATGCCCTGCTGACAAAGACTTTGAGGGTTCAAGGCGAACCCTTCGAAGGTTACAACACACCGGGGCAGGGAACCAAGCCAGTGGCTTATACGCCCGATCACCCGGGGAGTGGGAGGAGAGGAAGGAAAAAGGATAGAGGCGCCGCCGCGATGGGAGCCCGCCGACGCCTCTGGGAAAGGATAGGAACGGAAGGGACGGGACGAGGGAAACGCACCCCAACGCTATAGAAGCGAAGGGGGCCCTACTAACAGCGAAACCAAGCGAAACGCAATTAATATTCTACCAATCCTAGTGGATTTTCCTATGAGGAAGAAAAATCCATCGATCCCTGACAGCCCTGCTGATAAGAAATATGAGGGTTCTACGTGAACCCTCTTAAGGATACAACACACCGGGGCCGGGACCCAAGCCCGTGGCTTGATTCACCCGATCACCCGGGGAGGGGCTGGAGAGGAAGGAAAAAGGATAGAGGCGCCGCCGCGATGGGAGCCCGTCGACGCCTCTGGGGAAGGATAGGAGCGGAAGGGAGGGGACGGTGAAAAACACTTTAACGCTATAGAAGCGAAAAGGGCCCACTAAATAGCGAAACCAAGCATATGCAATTAATTTTCTACCAATCCTAGTGGATTTCCCTATGAGGAAGAATCGGTATATTTTTTTTCCTTGTCCCGTACTTGTTCCACCCTGTCACACTACAAAATAAAGCAATGGAGGAGGATATAAGCACGAGCGAATCAATCTACCAGCAAACTTAAGAAAATATAGCTATGGAAGTAGGCGTACATTCCGTGCGTTGCTAGCAAAGCCCTGCTGACAGTTAAAGAGTTCATTATAATGAGCAAAGCTGGTGTACTTACTCGGTAAATGGGGAGTAAAAACACGGAAAAATCATCAACTCGCGCCCTTCTCCTCGTGGATAGCTTCATTACTCGTTTCGAATGGACAAGAAGTTGTTTTGAATGCTCTCGCATCATCAATCTTACGTCAAGCAGATTTTTACCCTCAACCAAGCGTGGACCTTACGGAGAGATTATCCGCCTCTTTGAACACGGCACCGTCTTACGATCCCCAGCTGTCAAACTCGCGCTTCGGGATAAATGCACTGCGTCTTCTCGATCCATCGATTGAAGGAAAAAGGACTGCACCGATTGTCGTTCTCATTTCGAGAGCAGCCGTGGTTATTACTACGAATATTACAATGGAGTACTCTCCCGTCTGTCATTACATATGCTGTTCCAAAGCACCGCATAGAACTAGTAACTTCGTACGCAGTGACGTGCTCCGGGAAAGTTGTATAAATCAAGGATGAAATTCGCGAAATGAATTTTTTCTCCCACAGTGGTTTAAGCCTGAATCACACGATCATTTTTTTTCGTCGCGAAAGTGATCACTATCGCGATCGCTTTTCGCGACGGGAAAAGTGATCGCTCAATTGATCATTTTTCTGAATCACACGGTCACTCCCGCCGTCGCTTATCGCATCATTTCCGATATCACAGCTCGTTGTCATAAGACCCGCATCACGAAAATATATAGCGTGTTTGTTTATCTATGTCGTTCCAACAATTGTCAAACGCTGCGCTGCAATTACACCATACGGTCATGCGTTCTGATTGGCTAATATACTTAGGGTTTTAGGGACGATTTTAGCGACGGAAAAAGCGACCGGACGAGTGATGAAAAATAGCGATGGGAATCCTCATCGCGATCGTGAAAAACAATTGCCGGCGACGATCATTTTGCGACTGATCACTCTAGTGATCGCAATAGTGATCTATTTCGCGGCGAAAATAAATGATCGTGTGATTCAGGCTTTAGATAGCACGACCTCCGTGCCCTGTACCACACAGTGGACTTGAGACGTCAAGACATCGTTTGGTTAACCCAGTCTGAGATTCACCTAGGATAAAGATTGCCTGGTGATGTAACTAGCAGCATAACTGACCGGCAATTGGGAAATCCAGACTTTATAGTATTCACGGCTAATAAAATGAGTTTTCAATGGCGAATTTCTCTTTGGTGTACATAAAATGCTATCTTGCCACACACCATTTGCATTACTAACCGTATCAATCCAAGTTTCTCGAGGAAATACATATATTTATTGCTGTTAACTTAAATTAAATATACCTGATTAATTAGGTATTTTATTGGATTGCTTTCTGACCTTGTAACCTAAGGATTCAACCCGATTGGCTCCGAAATTCTATTTTCAGATAGCATAAATGAATGTCCCCGCTGAAGTAACTGATAATAATATAACGAAATTTAGCAGTTGAAAATTAAATGCAAGGATTATTTGTAATCTATCGAATTCATAACTTTTCCAGTCTTTTCCTCTCGAGGGCAAATTTTCTATTGGCATTATTTTTGAATATATGGATCGCTTTGCGTCCATCACCAAGAACACTGTTGTGAACATTTTTGAAAACCGATCAAAAAGCGAGCGAAGTGGAAACATAAATCAAACTTCAACGGGACGGGCTCATCTACGTCGTCTCCTTGGTAATGACTTTCTTCGGAGGCGCCTCGCTGTCAAATCAGTGGCTTGGCGGCAGCGGGGTGAGTTGGGTCTTAAACTCCGCCGCGGCTGCAACTAACCCACGCGGCTCGCTCTTCGCGGACGGCGAGGATTTAATTGATTCAAGAGCGGTATTTTCGCAGCGATACGCATCGGCGAGCGTTTGACGTGGAAGGATCGAGAGGTGTTGGAGGAGAGGCACGTGTAATCTTCCCGTGACAGCGGCTTCCCACCCTTCGTCCGGGATAAAACATGCTTGGGCTCCCGCTACTCCCTTCCTCCTCAAACTTTTCACGCAGTAAGCTCCCCAATTAGTGACGGAAAAATGTCGGTCGAAATCGATTTTTTGAGCATTCGATTTTTAATCGAAATGAAAACTCGAATTTTCATCAAAAATCGAAATTTGAGTCAAAAGTTCGATTAATCGAAAGAATCGACGGTTCTTTTAAAAAAAGTTGGCACTAAAATTTGTCTATTAGTCGCAGTTAAAACACTGAAAATAAACGAAGGTAGTGAAGGCTGGCCGAGTGCTCCACCGGGCAACTTCTCCGTGAATGCCTACGTTTTGACTGGCGACAGTTTCGACTTCTTCATCATTCAGCCATGATGATATAGTACGACTCATACCCCGAAACGTCGGCAGCCATGGAGGAGATTACCCGGTGGAGATAAACTCAAAGACGAATGCTCAATCTCGATTTCCTCGATCTTTTACTTTTAAACCCAGATCTCCGATTTTAATCGAAATCGATTTTTCCATCACCATGTCCATTTACCATTTCTCCTCAGTCTGTAACCTTCCTCTCCCTCGATCAGACTTATTTCGAGAGAACGGATTCATATAGCATAGAATCCGGTCAGAGACCGAGAAAATTACTTACCTCCCTCTTATGACCGTGAATCTTAACCTATATGTTTGTTTGTTGTCTGCGATTTATTTACAAATACGGTAGTGACGTGTAACCTCGAGCTAGGCTTGGATCGAATTTATTTGAGCTGAATCCTAAATCTAAAATTTTTTAAATATTGCTGAGAAGTTAGGTCATCAAATCTGTAAAAAAAAACAATTAATTTTAGTTATTATTTAGTTTACAATTACTAGCTAACTACCAATTAAAGTTAGTATTTTTAATCGACTTGACATTTTTGCAGTTTAGAAACTCCTTTAAAATATCCCTAAGATCAAAATTTAGTTTTTTCGTGGACTTTAACGATATTTTACTTTCTTAGCTTTCGTCTTCCCTTTAGAAGTAGCAAAGCAATTTGAAATGCTGTTCTCCAATCTCCGAGGAGTAATATCAAAACCAGGGGAAGCTTGGCTAAATAAACAACA
Source organism: Ischnura elegans (assembly GCF_921293095.1). Lineage (NCBI taxonomy): Eukaryota > Metazoa > Arthropoda > Insecta > Odonata > Coenagrionidae > Ischnura > Ischnura elegans. The sequence goes on from NC_060250.1 coordinate 71,254,013, forward strand.
AATTTCAACGCTTTTTTTGTTTTTATTCCACGCGGCCTTTCAGAATTGAATGTTTTTAATACCTTCCCTCGTCGGTACCTAAAACACTGTTTTTTTCAATGAAGTAGTAAATTACATTAAGATCTGGAAAACTCAGAAAAAATTAAGTTTTAATCCAGTATGAATTATTTTTCTCAAAAGGAACGCATATTCCTCGCAACTTCTATGAAAAATATCCGCTGATAGTGACTAACTTATGAATTTAAGTTTGCGAACTTATATTTTGTAAAATACTACTGCCTGTCGAAAACAAGTAGAATCTCATGGGTAGATAAAGGAATAGGGAAATGTGGGAAGGAGGAGAGTAATAATATTATGGTATAATTTACATTCATCATAATAAATGAAATACTTGAACAACATGTAATTAACATTATGTTCGTGAATAACAGCTGCTGATGGTTTCGGTAAAAATATAATTATAAACTCAAGAGCGTGTTTTGCAACTGTATTCGTAAACTCATATTGAAATATCCATTTTTGTGGAATATTTTATAAATATAACAAATTTCATGGAAATGGAATATTTATTGCTTTTTTACATCAGTTGTAGGTTTTTATGGTTTATTTACAAATTTTATTGTAAATAAATTAAATATTTTCGATCATACATTCGACAATTCAAGTAAATATCTTGCTAGTGGCACAAGTTTTTTACTGAAGATAATAGGAAATTTGAAATGCATTCGATAATCCATCCTTTCGCTTCAGTTGTTTTAAATAGCTTCCAAGAGAGTAAACAGATAAATTTTTCTTTGAAGGCGTATTTCAGGCGACACACGTCGGAAAAGCTGTCCGGAACTGCAATTTCAAATTGATTCTTGGACTCGCTTCTCCAAGCAATTATTCAGCTTATTGAACACGACCGTTCCCAGTTGGTTTTCTCAAATCCGATTAGCTCGGCGCTCCTTCATAATGGATACGTCATTCGCGGACTTCCTGAGCTGACACATACGATCTTGCCTCGCTTGCCTCGGTAAGCGAGAAATAGGACGCCTAGGAGACGGAAGGCGATTAAGTCGATACCATGGCTGAACGGTTCATTAAATTGTAATCGTGAACCGGTGCTAAGTTCTCAATTGGCGTTTTCACTAAGACCGGAAATCGAAATTTAGAAAAAACGATTCAGTTGAGAAATTTAAGTGACGGCGAAATGTAAAATTCATTCATCCATTCTCTCCATCTCGAGTGTGAAAAAAGCGCCACCTACTTTTCATAAGTTAGAGGCGTCATTGGAGTTTTGTCTCAATAACACGATCAGAGAGACCCGATCTTGAACTGGAAGAGTCGGTCAGAATAGTGTTGATAGAAAAGAAACGCTTGAGATGGATACTGAGGCCTTGTAGTAGCCGAGAAGTGGTCGGAAGCCGCTCACTTTTCATGAGTTACTGACGTCATTGGTGTTTTATTTACTTAACTCGCTCAGAGAGTCCTGAACGAAAAGGATCGGTTTTAGAGTTTCGATATAAATTAGCCACATGAGACGGATATGCGAAGCCTTAGGATTGGTTAAGAAGCGGTGAGCCGCTGGAACAGTGTCAGTGACGTCATAAACTTATCCGCGAAAGGGGTCAGCCCGTTAATTTTTTGCCGCAAATAGCTTGAGAAATAGGTGACTGATGGAAGAGCAGAAAATTACAGGTCTCTTTATTCTTCAAAATATCACAATCGGCAGTAATAAAAATACTGTTGAAGGACAAGGAAACGATTTTCCATTGGTTAAATACGTTGTATTTGTTTTTTCTAAATAAGATGTGTTTTCTGCAGTCACACAGAGATTCAAACCGAAAAATAGCTCGGATTGGTAAAGTTAGAGCTCTCCCCAGACCAAGCCACAGAAATTGACTTTTTCACCCGTACACACAGGGTAGGTGGTCCGATTCCTCTCCCAACGCCATTTCGAAGCTCTATTCCAGGATAAGTATTGCTAGGGGATGTTGCTTACTGATTTACTCATCTAGGATCCCGGGATTTGAGCCCGGGTTCCTAGATCAGTCACCCAACGTTCTACTCACTGGATCAGCACGCTCGGCGGTGTTTTCTACAACAATGATTTCTTTGTTGCACTTATATTTTCGATAGAAATTTTTCCCCATAATGAACCGTGGTTTTTGCTATCTAAAATGGTTTCTCCTATATTATAAACATGAAAAAATTTATCTCAAGAAAATGTAGAGGCAAAATTTTCAAATTTTAAATGCAGACAACTACTGACTGCTAAATTTCAAGATGGCAGAGTAAGTTTAAAATGATTAATTCGCAACGAAAAAGAGCAGCTGGAAAAGGAGCAACGGCTCCTCGTAGCATATGGAAAAGTGTCCGGAATGTGAATCTAAATTCACCCAAGGGAATAATAATTTAAAATCCTCTAGGACCAGGTACACTGCGACAGAACATTGCCGATGAATTGGCTGGCGCGAGTCCTCCGAGAAGATGGGATTATTGGGTTGGAATGTTACCTCAGGAGCTTCGGCGGTCGAACCACAAAGAGGAGGAGCTCGCAGAGGACGACTTATTGAGACAGCAACGGCTCGTGGCTTACAGAGTAGAACTTGAGGAAGGAAGTGAAGCTGTTGAGTCATAGGATTTCATCCGTTTCCATCTTCAAGGTCTCAGCATACCCTTGTCCTCCGCTCCCAAGGAAAAGACATGGAAAGAACCAAGCATAAATTCTTTCGTAATATCTGGGGAAGATTCTACGGTTCCGAGCGCGAGAAATCCTAAGGGCGCCGGTTTTTTTGTAAGCTTTACCGAACTGTATAAATTAGCATTCCTTTAATATATGGATCGCAATTATAATTCGCAGATGGAATGTACCGACTTTTAGCATTAATTCAAATAAACACTTGCAACTTTCCACGGATATGAAATTAATGACGACCTAAGTTTCCATGCAACTGCATCATCTTCAAGGTGACGCATTAAAATGGTTTAAATTGTAGTAAAATAGTTTAACATCACTGCATCATCTTGAAGATGATATAGTAACATTGAAACCTAGGTCGTATTAAATTTTATAATCGTGGAAAATTGAAATTATTTATTTCAATATGGAGAAATTGTACTCCATCACGCTTGAATCTTCGGATTTTATTTTTAACATTAAATTTGCAACAAGGCAAATACAGGATGCAACTTATATCTAACACAAAATAACATGTATTGCAATATACCAAAAAAATATCTCATATAATGAATGTGATATATTGTGAGCTTGAAAACCAACTAATTATAAAAATTCAGAGTAAAAAATGTAAATAAATCAAAAGATACAATAAAATTCATCTTTCAAGAAATTCGACCATTTATTTACTCGACAGATGAAAATAAACTTAATAAATCTGTAGTTAAAGCATTAAAAAGATTTTTTTGGTAGCTTTCATTTTGGCAAATTCGTTTAAAAGGTAATCAGTTTCCATTTGGTAAATCAATCTCAATGACCATTGCTGCTATTATACTCAAATGTTCTTAAAAAATGGTTGATCTAAGATGATTCTTTATGAGTTTCTACTGAGAGAAACTAATTTCATCACTTGCCACTTAATCAGGGAGCGTCAGAAGGATTCAGAATTAGTGTGGGTATGGGTATCCACTTTACGATATTTCCTTACTTCTACCATAATTTTGTGGAGTAAATCAACCATCAACCTTTTATGCCCTTGTGTAATTATTACTGAATATTGGACTGAGCGTTTAGGCGCCCCCTTTTGCCTTGGTACCCTACGCGGCCGCGTACTTTGCCTCTGCCTTAAACCGGCCCTGGTTACCGCTCTCGATTGACGTATGAAGGAACATCCTACGTGCGAAGCGAATCTTTCGGGCACGTCATTGCTCGATGAATGCGGGGGTAAAGCTAGACTCCGAGGAGGTCGACATGGATCTCTAAGGAGCGTCAGTAGAAGGAGGCGATGAATCTATATTCCCACTGCTGCGGGTCCGTTGCGAAAGTCATCCTCGCTTAAGTCCCGTCTTAACGTCACTTCTTCCCTTCGCACCCGATGGGGTTTCAAAACGTGGTTGTTTATGGAGGTGCTTCATGACATCAAGAATCTGCCTCATAGATCTGTTTAGGGCCATGAATTTCTTGGTGGCGCCCATTTTCTCTCGAGGAAATGGTCAATGAAGATCGCCTTAAACGTGCCCTTAAAACCTTAAAAGCCTTTATGCGCATTTTCCGCCTGGAAGACTTGTGACGAAGGAGGGAAATTGAAATTGCTCATGGAATTAATAGAACAATTCGTATTTTCAGTTGATTTTTTTACTGCTTCATCCTCCCGCCTACATTTTCCTGGAAATTGCTGTTTTATTATTATTTCCGGATTTGACTTGCGAGGAAAAAAGTTATCTTTACAAATAAAAGCCTGATTAAACCAGTTTTTTGTGGAAATATTAAGCTTTAGCTTGCATCAGCCTCCAATTAGAGGATTTGAATTGGCGAAGAAGATTGGCGAATTTGCTCTATAATAATTGGTGAATTCAAAGAATTCGCCAATAAAAAGGGTTTGTGTAACATATAACAAGTGTTTCAACTAACTGACTTTATACATAAGGCAATACTTCTTTTTAAAAGAAACTTAGAATCCGTTTGTGAAGTGATTTAGATTGAGTTTTGTGTTTTTCGGGACTGTGACCTACTTATTTAGTATTTCCAGTATTTTTATTCTTGATTGTTATTACTTTGTGGCTGTCAGGGGTGGATCCAGGATTTCTTTCCTTGAGGGGGGGGGCACAAGCGAGACCGTATCCAGGACTTTGTTCTGGGGGGCACAGGGATATAAAACGAGCGCAATGATAATGGGACCGTTTTAAAAATGTCGTATATTTTTAAGGGTCTGGGGGGGCACGTGCCCCCGTGCCCCCTAGATCCGCCCATGGTAGCTGTGGCCAATTTATTTTTAATTTTTGTTCTTATACTTTTGGATTGTAAACATTATAATTATGTATATGTTGGATGAACATTAAAAACAATGAACAAATATATTTCAAAGGAATTAGTATGTTTTAAGTAATATATAGTTACTAGCTGACCCGGCGAACTTCGTATCGCCTAACAATCAATGAACTTAAAGTTTACTTACACCATTTATAAATCAAGAGCGGCTGTATCGTTTTTAATAATGTTTAATTTATTATAATGAAATAAGGATACAAATTCAATAAAACTACGTAAATCAGTACCAAAATTGCTTGTCAGAAGGAAATTTTCTTTATTGAATCTATATAGGGTGGATCGGAGCACGTCTACGCGGATATTTTTCAGCAAATTTTCTTACGTTTTAGCTTAAGAAATTTTGGGCATTGTGGTTTAATAAAGCAGTTCATGAAATAAAAATTATACACATTCAGTTGTTGGCTATTTGCGTTATTAGCTGTAAAAAAATGTTTTTAGGTCCAAGTCTGTTGCATACACTTGGCCCATTCAGGGGGGAGGTTGACACAACCCCAGACCGACGCTTGACTGATGCTCAAAATCGTGCAAGAAGAGCCCCTATGAAGCAGCATTCGCATTAAATGACTTAAGGCGCGCCAGTTTTAGTATCTCTGTTTGGAAAAAATGCACTGCGTAAACGTACTGCATTCGTAAACGCACCACGGTGAGCTCTACACACTCGGGTTTAATTTCTTGCGTCAAGCACCTTCTGATAAACAACAGTTTTTGTTTTGTTATCAGGCGCAAGATGAAGCGGATGAAGCTAAATAAATATAGCGAAGCAAAGCAGTGACGCAGCGAGGGGAGGTTTTGGGGGATAAACCTTAAAGAGCTTAGAGAATTTTTTTATGAAAGATTTTGTTATTAATATTTGGGGGACGGATGACTAACAAACAAAACATATTTAACTATTCACACAGACGCAAAACCCTTTATTTTGAACCATTTATCTTAAAAAATATCTGGGGGAAGTGCCCCCACACTTCCCGCTTACCTTAGCGAGTTTTCTATACCCTACAGACCCGTGGTATTAGCTGCGCCCAAAACCCCCTATCCTAGCTACGCACTTGAAGCGAAGGAAGAAATACAGAGGATGGTTTATGGACTCGTGAGCATAGCACGTTAAATTGACCATGAGAAAATCATGGGTTTTCATTAGCACAAGAGCACAAACAACACAAAAACTGAAAGACTGACCATGCGATTTTTTAATCGTTATCACGAATGCAACACGAATTGGAAATTGAATACGTTTAATCTCAAAAGGGCATATGAGTTGAGATAATGGAATCTACGGAATAAGGACTTCCTCACCTTTGAATATTCCTTTGAGTGAAGTTGCGTGAATCACATTAATTACCAATTATTTTAATCACCAAACACGTTCCGTTGGATAGTTATGGTTGGTTTAGGCTTCGAAAGATCATGAACACAGGAACTACATTTTTCTGTAAATCGTGCCTTGGTAAGCTAGGTATGTCCAAGGACTTAAAATATTCAGATAGGTAGTTGGTGATTTCGTCTTCGTTTGTTACACATGTAAAAGATTCGAATTCATGCAGAGTACGAACTATTTGAATTTACCTCGTTTTAGTCATCCGCATCTTCGTTCTTGCTCGCTAAATCAACCATCTTTGATTCTTTTGGTGATCAATCATATTTTGGAACTCTTTGTTGATGAGCTCACGGAAACTAATTTGCAATCATTCCAAGGAAATGAGTTAAAACTACTCGATTCCTCGACAGGAACACGGACATTACCGTTTGTCAACAATTGCTTGGAGATTTGTTTACAAACACGGTAGTGAAGTGTCAACTCGAGCTTGGCCACGGCTGGGCTTACAATTAGCTCGAATTAAATTTTTTTAATGTAATTTCAATTTAATTAATATTTTGAATATATTTAGTAATTAAAATGTTATATTGTTACTAAATTCAGTTATTAAAGTGGTAAAAGCAAAACAAATTATTTAATTTGTAGTTTTGACCGACTTATCAATTGTTGTGTTACTATAACTCCTAAAAGCATGTCCATAGGAAAGAGATGAATTTTTTTTTGTGAAATTATCCTTTTTTAATAGCCTATATGTTAACCCCGCCTGAGACGAATCCAAAGAACCAAATCTCATTGAAATCGGTGCAGCCGTTCTCGAGTTATAAGTGTTCTAACTAACACGATTTTCGACTTTCTTTTATATATATAGAATAATCAAGATTTATAAACATAAATGGTCATAAAAAATTTCATAGTTGAAAACTCTGATTCACACAATACATTTCCACCACTGATTACCTTTGCCTCCAGCCGATAAAAATTAAAATAAAGCAGAACATTTTTCTCCCTTTTCTTTTCAAGCTTTACCATGGGTTTTCCATCCCCTATGAAAAAATTGTATAAACCTGTTTCAAAATTTTATACAATCTTATACTCTTTATTTCAGAAAACACGTAATAATTATGCGACAAAAAAAATTATTCCCGAAAATCAATAAATTAATTCATTTACCCTTCTCTCCAATTCTAGTAATGAATAAAAGCTTTCTTCGGTCGATATTTACGAAAATTCTTGGCGAAAACAATAACTTGGGCACAGGCGACTCTTCGTTTTGAACGGCCTATATTAATTTAAACGTAATTACTTTTATGCATGCATCATTTTTGGACAATATTCGAGAAAAAATGGTAATGAAAATTATGCCTTCACTTAATAATGTAAAAGACTCGATTACAAGATTACACCTTTTTTTTAAAGACGCACGTATGTTACCTTACCTTAATTCGAAGATCGTGCGAGGAAAGTGAATGTATTTTAGTTCTCAAATTTGTATGATTTATCAGTTAGTAAAGGGGCTAGACAAGTTCGTTACTGTGCATCATACTTTGGGATAGGTACCTCATTTTATGTTCTGATATACTTTACCTTCAGTGAAATTCTCGCGTACACGTATATCTGGATATCGCAAATAAAAAGGCTTTAATTTTACCAATATTTATCAATAGCCAATGAAATTCATTCTTTTCTTGGTGAAACCTGATATTATCCTAGTCCTAAAGATTTCTAGAATATGAGCTTCGGAATTACATTTCCTGGAACACTTAGACGGTTTCCGTAATTTTATTTGCCACAACCGTATTCGAAACGGATTCACATTGTGAAATTCATAATGGAATCCGATAAATTGTATCCTTATCACGCTTCATTGAATTTTGATGCTACTTATCGATGATATATCCTATAATAACCTTACTTGCCTTTTCCCGTCGATTTATAAATAGCTCAAGGACTTCCTCTTAAACTGCTATAGTTCTTTATTCTAATCCCATTGCCAGTCATCCTTTGAGGATTTTGAATTGTGTCTTCCATGATTGTAAAATGACAAAGTCAATCAATCATTGCATCACATGAATATTTGTCTCGAAGTTGTGTTGTCGTTACACTTTCTATGCTACTCTAACGTTACTAATGATCATGCATTAATATCTAGCTACTGTTTAAGCAGTTTTTTTAATGGATATTATATGGATTTATACTTTCAATTCCCTACTCAATATAATAAGCCAATTTAAATTTGATGGCCAATATTTAAAATGTTTCTGGATAGGCTACAAAATTGCTGATATGCTAATCGCTATTAGTGATTTTAATTATAAAAGGCCATTGATGTGGGGAAAGTGAGCATAAAATGCATCGAATTCAGATTTATTTTTCTTCAACGGCATCCGACTTACGTTTTTCTTTCAGTTGATGTATTTTTTTATGGTTATACCAAAAAAACTGCATGAAATCAATTTTGCTGCTCGTTGCAGATATAAAATATATCCTCATTACTTTTAATAATTCTCTTCTGGTTGAAATGTCAAATTTATCCGCTAAAGAGAAGCAGCCACGAGAGACTGTACGTATATTGATCGACTGAGTATGCATATCCAAGCTGGCAGACGCAACCATTTGCCAGATCAGTTGACTCAAGAGGAATTTTTTAGGAAATTGTGGGATAAGAGAAAAACCGTGCCCCTACTAAGCTACCATGCCAAGCTGCCAAAGCCAACTTAGTGGCGTTTTTTTTTCGAAAATGAATTATTTTTTTAATAAAAAATTGCTGTCGAACTTTCTTATTTTAAAATCGTTTACTTTTGGCAGTGACTTATTTAAACCCTACTAATAGTTATAAAATTCGTAAAAATGAACGTCAAATTCTATTGTATTCGATGTGATGCATTCGAGGGTTTCATTAATTTTAACAGGTTTATGTAGCCCTCCAATGGTGATCATTTAAGCCTTTGTGAATATTTTGTGCGACCAATATCTGCATTTTGGCGTACGCTACAACTGGAAATTGTTTATGGCTGCTGCTTTTGGATTAACGAGAATTTTTCATGGTAGAGAGAGTTTTTGAAATTATACATGCCTTTAATTTTGTGTATGATTTTTCTCATATTTTATTTAAAATTGGACCTGCTCATGTATTCAATAAAAAGTAAACTTACGTTTCTTCCACAAAATTTGCCGCGTTCCTATTACTGCCGAGCTTTTGCATAGCTTCAGGATTTTTTTTTAATTTCACGCCTCGGTTTGGATCGCGAAAAAAATACTTTTCAACGTTAAAGGAGAAACTCTATTTTTTATTTACTGTCTCTCACGTGCTTTCCGTGCCATTTTAGCATTTTCGCATAAGTGATTCCGTTCTAAAAATATGAGTGATCTTTCCTCTTTGCCAAAGTGTAAAATTCTGAGATAGTAGGTACATTTTATTTTTCTATCTCTTCCTCGTATTACCCGTCGGTCCGAAATGGGCGGTTTTCCCTTGGGCGAAGAGACCCAGTTTTCTTCTTGCTCAATCGGCTGAGAGCGATAGCATTATTTACGGTTGGTTTCCGGTTTAGCCGAGCTCGCTACGATTTATCGCGCTAGCGGGGGTGTATCCTATCGCCCAGAAAACTGTAACGACGCCTTTTTTCGTGTTTGTGGCGCCTAATTGAGATGAGCAGTAATGAGTCATCGTTAGCTGTAAATATACTCTTTTCCCTCAAAACGTGTAACTTTCAAAGAGACCAATTTGATTCGTCTTTCTCCAGAAATAATCTTTTCCCTCTCCATAAAGAAGAATAGTTTTCTCTCAAATTGTATATTTCTTGTCATTGGCCGCAACATGAATTCATCGAATTAGAAAAATATCCTGAAATTTTTCATGCTAGAGTTTGGAGAGTTAGAAAGACGCTATACCTTTTAAGATGTTGAGGTTTTTATTACTATCATCGGTCTTCTTTCGGTTTTTGATTCATGAATTTTGTTTTCATGACTTGTTGCAGCTTAATTTTGACTATAATACTGCGTATGGTGTACTTTAAATGAGGCAAACACCATTGCAGTCAAAATTTTGGGCTAACATCCTAAGCAAGATATCAACTGAATAGAGAGCATTACAACTGGATTTTCCTTTAACTTATTTAAACTGTTGGGGGAGAAATCTATTAAAGCTAAATTTAAAATTTTCCTTAATCTGTGGAATTAGTATGATGGCCAACAACCTTAACATACATAACTCCTTAAGTTAATGCGGATTTTTAACTTGCATTACCTCGATATTGGTTGAAGAGTGGCACAGACCTAACTGATTTATTTTTCTTCCCTGTTGGCAAGCTGTATACGTCATAATTCAAGCCCATTGCCCGTAGATCTGGTCGGCAAATGGGTTTCGAAATTTCCGTCTCTCAATAGTGATTGTTACCAAAGCATGTCTAGTTAAGTGTAACTTGGCGTCAAACACCGTGGGACCGAAGAATTTCCCCCAACTTCTTTGTATCTTGTGAGTGAATACCATCCCTTAATGAACTTGGATTTTTTTCGTGACCCGTTATTTGCTTGTAACTTACTCTATCATCTCATAAACATACAGCATATATAATATTCCATTGTTAAAATTTTCCTATATCTCATACTTTACCTCTGTATTTTCTCAGACGTAAAGTTAAGCCTTATTTTTGCGTAAGGAAAATTTTTACAGGAGTCTAATCGAAGAAACTTGATACTTCCGAAATGAAGCATAAGTTTTAAACATGAAATGCGTCGAGGTAAATGACATAAATTATCGGTCTATCGGGTGTGGAGCGTTCTTTTAAGTTGTATCTACCCAGATAATTATTGAAATTCCTTATGCTGTGCAGTTTACGGCATTGAGAAATGCATATAAACTTAGATTTTACCGCAGGCTTTCAGACTACAACTTTCCTTTATTCAAAAATTTATCCTTTTGCTGCACACTTTAGAGCTTTGCGTCCTACATTTCGTTCAGAGAAGCTGGTATACTCATCTCTTGATAATTCTACTCCTTCTCTGGAGTCTTTACTTCTGTGCTTGTTTTCCTTCATGTAATTATCCTACCCTAACATGCAATTAATTCGTAAGGGGTGCTTTAAGGTAATCGTAAGGTAAGCATTTCAAGGGGTGCTTTCTATCTTTGTAGGAAGTATGACTTTATTTGAACTGAAAGCCCTGTAATACCCATTGGCTTGATTTGATCACGTTTTACTTTAATCCAGATTCCTCAAGTTGCCTTATTCAATAGTACGTCTGCCGGTACGGTCTACGGTATCCTTTAAATGTATAAACCTTTTGAAGGTGACAATTATTAGTCAACTCCTATTCGTACCGCATTGTACAGGCTTTATAATTTGCATTTCTTCTTTAATTCCGATATCTGAGTATCCCAAGCCATAAGGAGAGACCTATAAACGTGAAATAAATCTTTATTAGTTCTGTAAAAACGCTTTGTAGAGCCCAAATATGTATCTCTTCTGCTACTCCTTAATCCTGTGCTTCCATGTGTAATATAAATGTCACGTAATAAGAATCGCTCATCTGTTCGAAAGCTAAATTAATATTTTAAAAATGTATCATCCAATTGTAGTACTTAAATCCTATGAACCTTTCTCCCGTTCCCAAACTAATTCCTTCAGTTCCCTAATATTCTTCTTCCTTGTTTCCTTCTTTATCTGCTCCTTGGTCTTCCCCTATGGACTTATCATTCGAGTTTTTCCTCCAATATGCTTTTCATTTACTTAATTATTGTGGCTATTGACATGAGCTAGCCTCCGGGTCCTTCTCATAGCACATCATAGTCCTCGTTAAATAGATCTCCCTTTCAAAATATTTGTATAAATAAATACAGCGAGCCATAGGAGGTAAAATTTCAACTCCACATTCATAATATTTAGCCCAGTGTTTACGATAAAAACACCCAGCCGGGATTGGTAAACATGGAAAACTCAAACAGTGGAAAATTGAGACTAAAATATGAATAAGGAGTCCGACAGAAAAAATGATTTCCCTCGAGGGAAGGTTTATTTTTTAAGCTTACCGCTGTGTCCAAGAAACTCCAACGAGCAGAAAATAATTTCTTATCTCTTAAATTATTTGATGTACTGCAAAAAGCGCTATTCGCGAAAATTATTCGTATTGTGGCTTTAGTAAATCGTTATTTTTATATAAAGGAAATAAGTATGAAGATAATTCCTGGACCATGAGTAAAAAAATGCCACTGATCCTAAATCTATTAAAGTTATAATATAGTTATTTGGGAAGCAGGATAACTAGCGGCGGGAGAAGCAAAAAAGATATTATCAGCGGAATAGCCCAAGCAAAGAGAGCATTCCACCAAAAGAGAGGCCTGCCAACAGCGTGAAACTTAAACATGGAAGTAAAGAAACAATTTATAAGAACCTACATCTGGAGTATGCTTCTACATGGAGGTGAGGCATGGACAATCAACGAAGAAATCAAGGATATAGGCCTTCGAAATGTGGTGCTACAGAAGAATGATGAGGATCAAATCGATAGTGAGGAAGGAAGTGTGAGGAAGTCCTAAGAAGATTAGGAGAGAAGATAAGCCTTATGAAAACCTTAATAAGAAGACAAAACAAAGGCCACATCTTGAGACATGATTATGGTCCCTTATGAAGACAATCATCGAGGTACTAGTGGATGGCAAAAACGGAAAAGGAAGACCTCGAACAAAATATATGGAATAGGTGAAAGGGAAGAAATAAGTAGGTGTGAAAAGATTTTTTTCCGGATATTGAGTGGGAGGGCGGTATCCCCCTCCGTTTCCCTCTTAATCCGCCAATTGGTAGAGTGTACCCCTTAGGCGCGCACTATAGGTATTAGTAAAGTTGAAATAAAAGGTAGTAGCACTTTTCCACAATTATTTAAATACAAACGACGCGTTTCGGTTCACAGAGCCATCGTCTGGTACAAGAAGGTCTTTTAACAGATGATGTTCTGTGACCCGAAATTCGTCGTACGCATTAGGAAATTAAGGAAAAATGCAACCTCCTTTTATTTTAATATGTCTTCAAACATGATGGTCTGATAAAGACAATCCTTAAGGGATGAGTAGAAGGCAATATTAGATAAGGAAGACCTCGAAAAAAGTGGATGGAACACGTTAAGAAGGATGTGAAAGAGGAGAAATTCGTAGGCGTGAAAAAATTAGCTGATAGAATAATTGAGTAGAGAGCTGCGTCAAACCAATCTCAGGATTGTTGACCAATGATGATGATTACTCTAATTAATATAAAACACGGTCTCAGGCGTCACTTTGTGGAATTGCTTCATCATAGAATAAAATTAAATTAAATTACTTTGTTTTATTCCACACTTTATTTTAAATTGCACGACCCGGGTTTCAGCATCTAATGCTATCATCATCATTACCCTAATTACTTCATGCTGAGGCGTTACAACATCTGTCGCGGAAAAAGGTTTATTTAAGTAATATGGTTATCAAAATTGTCTGAAACAATTAATCTTAGATATTAATCAAACAAGAGCTTTGAACGATTAGTAGCAATACGATTGCGAAATATCACCTATTTTAAGATTAATTTTTTCACACAATTATAATTTCGTCCAACCTTGATCATTTAATTTCCTCAAAAATCCAGAGTATTAATTAAAATGTCGAAAAGGCTGGATACCCACGAAAAACTGCAAAGTGCGTCCAAAATAATGTTTCCGTTGCCATGGCTCAGTAACTAAGGAGTTGCGAGCCCATGTTTATGGACAAAAAATGCTTAAAATTATCTCCCCTACCACCTCCTGAAGTGTTATGCAGATTCCTCCTGAAATACCTTGTATTCATTCTTCTCGTCGTAAAAATGATTATCTCCACTGAGACACTCGTATTTTGCGAGGTTGAATACATTAACCCCAGAAGTTAACTTCGTGGAATAGAAAATTTTTAATATTAAATTTATTTACCTATGCCAATAAATTTTGCAATAAGATAATTTCCGTTATAGTTAATTGAAGCATCATGACTTCGGAAATCGTGCAGGTCCACTTCATAAGAATTTGGGATGAGAAATTTTCACGTGTATATTTGGGGCTATTAAAGCTGCTGCTACCATTTTTTTAATGAATGGATGTTTTTTAAGGTGGCATATCTTGTAATAGAGAAAAGTCGATTTGATTTCTATGTCAGCGTTTATAATGAATCGTCACAGAGATCTGTCTATGATGTTTTCAAGATTTTCTGAATGGGCTTGTGCTTTTGGGAATTCACGGCTAACATTAAGAAATTTTCATTGTCTCTAACAACAGAGATAATTTTGTTTAACGTTTGGTGATATCAGTGTCATCATTATAATATTCCTCCCAAGATGTATTTCGATTTCATAACATAATAAAATCATTGAATGGTGAAAACCTTAAATGACTCTTTTCCATTCATTTATTAACCCTTCCAAGGCTTGATTGTCGCACTGCAGGCCGTTCGAGGTATTTGAAATTTGGGTGCAGGTTTACTGCATTGCAGGTGCTTGTACCGAAACTCTATCACCATTTCGTGATACCATTTTGCCCTGTAGACCAAGAGTTCACTGACCAAAATTTTCTATCGTCCACAACTACCCTCCAGATTTATTACCCGTAATATAGGAACGCCTTACTATTCTGGAGGAAATGGCTCGTCCGAATAGTCTGAGGTTTTAAGTTTTTTGTTCCTCCCATTGGCACGACTGGTGTGCTTTCCGTATAGTAACACAGGAGACGCGGGTGATTTCTAAACATTGGCACTTTTGCGCGGTAAAAGAGCATGTCGGTTGATACGAAGCAATGAAGTCGTTTGCTCAGACCCGAATTCTCAATCCATTAAAAGGATTTGGTAAATTTTAGGGAAAGATAAGACGATAGAAGACCTTCCTCAGCTGGCCACTCTCTAATAGTCAATAGTAAGAAAACGCAAAAGTTGTTATCAACTTATGATGGTTTGGAGACGTCATTAGTTTCGGCTCATTAGCTCCTTCAGAGAGAACCTGCCACTGATGGAGGGAAGATGGAACCAAGTCAGGAACTGAATATACCGCCACGCAGAGAAACCTTGACCATGGTTTATACTTAATTATTTACTTAATCTTCTAGAACTACATGATGGAGGGAGTCCACCAAGAGACATCTAAAGTATCATTTTTCTAAATTCTATTTTCCTGATGCCAGATTCCACGGAGGAGCCAATTAAACGTTGTTTTCATGGCAAAAGTTTCGTCGTAGGATATTATTTTAATGAATTCATGGTGTTTTTTTCCAACATGCCTCTTTCACATCGGAGGATTTATCCAGAAACACGCAGATGTCTCCAATTGCGTTGAGTAGCTGCTCTTCACTATTCACTTTCTATTTTCACACTTTATTTGTCCTTTTAAATGTGCGGTACACGCGAAATTGTTTTTTTTTCCTACGATTGCTCAGTAATAATCCGAGTCAAATTGCATTGAACCACTTTTCAGAGGATTTGATTTCGCATCAATTTTTTTTTATCATTCACATAGCACTAACTAACGCGTGGAATACTAAGTGGGTGACCAAGTTGCCTGAAATTCATCACGTGATTTTCTTACGTCAACCGATGTACCTCCTCCTTCGACTAAAGAGAGTGGCAGACCTCCTTCTTTGCGTAGCATTCCTCTCTCGGGATGAAATTCGTGGGCTCCCTCATGTAGGCTTTAGTGTCTGCCTCCCAACGTCTCGGACCAAAGTATGGGATTGAATGCCGGAGACAAGGGTTTGACGACAGAGCCTTTGTCCGGCCTTGAACCCTCTCGGATACGAGACGATAAGAAACCTTGAAATAAGGAAGCTTTAGGGGAGCAACTGGAAGTAACCGGGCAACGAAACTTGCTTTAAAGAACGCTTAACCCTTTACGTAGGGCTAATCGGCGCTTAGGCTCCTGTTGATCCCTCCATGACCCGTTTCCTGAATTGAAGCCATTCATTTTCATTCCTATGCGAGGGCAACGTGACGAGGCCTGCAGATGGCTGAATCAGCGGTGAAGATTTTTTTGTTGCCATTTCTGCATTTTCCAGCTTTTACGCACTCATTGCTAAATATATATGTATGGAAGCAATCCACTAGACAAGGTAGTATTTTTGTGATGATAGGTGCAGTAAATAAATGAGATCAGTAAAAAGGTGAGGTTGAAAGATTGAGAAAAGAAAATAGGTGAGATTTCAGTAAAAATTTGCCATATGGAAATTACAATTTCCACTCTTCCTGCTGAAGACATTTAGACAGTAAAGGCAGAAAATCTTCTGATGAGCAACATATGGATTAGAAAAACTCATATTGTTAAGAAAATTGTGGCCTGCTTCTAAAAATGTGTTTTCGTACTCAATGTAAAAAATCGCCAAATCTGGTAGCAAATACCGAGAGAGTTGGTTTGCCGAGATACATTTGGAAATGTTGCCCTAAATTCAAACCACAATTGAACTTCTTAATACCAGCTTTGGGCAACACAATTTAGATAATTAAGTAACGTAACGGAAAGTTTGGTAATCGAATAATGGAAAAAAAGAACAGATTAAATTTGACATTTTTCGGAGAAAGGTCAGAAAAAAATCAATTATTTAAATACCTGGGATCATCAGCGATTTGAATGGCTATTGATCATATAATTTAATTAAAGAGCTTGGGGAAACAAATCTTCCATTTTGCCTTTCTAAAATTCTGCTCATTTTTAAAATTATTAGCATAATTTTTGCAACGATTAAAATATATGTCACAGGTGAAAGAGCAATAAATGGTGGGAGTGGATTTTTATACGGATTCTTTTCAATAATATTTTCTATCATACACTTTCGTAAACATAACGAAACAAAAGTGACAATTTAATCGACTTTCTTTCAAAGACTGGGACCAGAACTTATGATCCTTCGCATTTTTCCACCCTACCTCATTTTACAGGACGACAAAACTTCTAAGCTCACATTTTAAATGAAAAATTCTATTTTATTTTTAATGTTTATTTTATTATTTTAAAACGTTGTCACTGGAATTACTCTGGTATTTAACGAATTCGTTTCTCATTATCAGGATCTCTTTTTAGATTGGCTTCGCAATGGAAAACTATAACACATTCTAAATAGGTTTACAAAATGATCATTAGAAATGTGACGATCAAGGAAGCGGGAAGATGGCCATAGTTGAGAAAAGAGTAGATTTAACTCAAGCGATTTAAGATATGACAGTGAAAAACAAAGGAAAGGATAAGATGGAGCAATGGAGAACTGATTGAATATTGGTAAGATCGATTGATGTAATAGGATTAATGAGAAAAAAAGACAGGGGAATACGAACTGAATGGGATATACACGGTGAGGAAAATCCTTTCTCGAATTAATAATGGAATAAATGATAAAAGGGAAGATAAAGAATGATAGGAGAACGTATAGCATTATGACAGGTTTCAAGATAGGCTGCAGCATTGTAGGGGTAGCAAGCAACATGAAGTATATTGTAAAATGAAGCCAGCCTGACGAAAAGTTAGCCAAATTAGTCCATGGGGTCTCTATAGGTGGCTAATTTCTCCAGAGTCGTATTTCAGGATGCAGCAGAAGAGTCATATCTAGCATGTACCATATCCAAGATAAATCATACTTGATTGAGATATTTGGAAGCCTCTTACGGTGCTTTAAGTCTAGAGATATATTTTCTGATTAAAAAAAAGTACTTAGACCATAATTGCCTTTACATGTCTGATTTGATGTAACTGCGTGCATGAAGAAATGTAGTTAGTTGATAACTACTATGGGAGAGAATTAAATAACTATCCTGCTTTTGACAAAAATCGCTGAGATAATCCTTTGTCTTCCTTTTTATAAGCCAAGTATTTCTTTTTACTTTAATCTCTCCATCCAATTTCAAAGTACTCGTAATTTTCTCTATATTAATACAGTTACGAGATTAGAACTCATCACTTGATCCACCTTCTTTTCGTATTGAATTTGCTCATTAACTTTCGTTTCATTATTTCTTTCAGTTTCATCTACATATTCTATCCGTGTCACGGTTTGTGCTTGTTTTCTCAATCCACTATGCAAGATCAACGTGATTGTTCTTCTTTATCATCTCAACTTCTCAACGTCAATCAGGATATTTGCTCATAATTTAATATATTATGCTAAAATATTACATATAATATATTATGCTAATATATTTTGGCTAAAATAGACATACTTATTTTCTGAGGTATGTAATATTTCCCATTTGTATTATTTATGAGGTTTATACATTCGAAAACTTTCTCTCGCCAAATTGGTTGATTTGTCATCCCCATATTTATCGTTTACGAAACGATCTGAGTTAAAGTTCCATATATGATGGAAATATTGATCCATATTGAGCTACAGTACCGCACTTCTACCTTTGCAAATCATTGTTGGTTGATGGGAGGATGAATTATAGAAAGAGGTGGTAAATATCTCAATTTAAACTAGTGGCATGAATAAATTTATGTCGTTTTGACTGTAAAGAGATAATAATAGCCCCCATCTGTAGGTAATACGCTGGGAAACATGTCCGTTATCGATTTTATTCTGTTTATTAGGATTGCTAAGAAGTAAATATTTCCAATTCCCTCTAATCTCAAGTCATTATTTTAACTACACACATGATCCATTTCTCATATTCCCTTAATTAAGGTTTCCTAGTAAACGGATTTAAACAATATATGAATGAGATAAATTAGGCGTGAATGCTTAGTATACATTTTAATGAGAAGACAGCTAATTTTGCAATGCAAATATGTAGTTTTATTTTAGCAAGGAACTGGAAATGTCCATAAAATTAAATTATTGAATTGGTATCACCTGACAATGATGTTAACTGTAGAATATTGTAGAAAATTTCTCATCTCCAGGATCAATATGCTAGACTTCCTCCATTTTAAGCCTGAAAACACAATTTGTGCATTTATATGCATCTGACGTCAGCGATTATTCTTGTCACCATAGATTGGTTGGCGCCCTTGATAAAATTAATTCCACCACTCCACGTAATTTTGACTGCTACCACAATCAGGATAAAGTTTTCGCAATGATAAATATGTTTATTCTACGTTTAATCTGTCGTAAGTGATTTCTCGCCATCACATTTCCTAGCATGTGGCTGGGATACTTTTCAGGGTAATTAAGTAACGTGAACAGAGTATGCTCAAGATAAATCCTATTCCATTCAAAACATTCGGCTAAGTACCTGTTAGTAATATCGTCAACCTTGTTTGTTCGAGATAGGCAAGATTTAATATTACGCATTCAATGTTTGCTCTACGCGAAATTACATTTCGTTAATCTATATATTATCATCGGCCTCTCGAAATCTCCACGCTGATGACGGGATAGAGGTCTCAGCCAATCCGAAGCGTTGGATAGCTGCTCTATCGGGGGAAAATTACTCAAGGAAAAAAGATAGCTGCGGATAGATTAGTGTTTGAGAGTGAAAAAAATAGATCAGTACTCACTGCAGTGACTGACAAACAGCGCATTTTCTCTGGTATAGATCAGTTTTTACTGCAATTAGTACCTACATTAAACTGCGATAAGTATATAAAACTGCGGTTATTTTATACTAATATTAGCTTATACGTGACACCACAATCAAAATTATTGAGCTTATATCGCAAAATTCGTGAAAATGGCAAAAAAATCATCGTGTCTGATCAAACACCACAGACTAAGGTCGAGGATTCGAGACCTGGACATCATCATCTGTTTTTGGAAAAGGCATTCTATACCACATATACACATGCAGATAAACCGAATAAAATAGCGCCTTTTCCCCATGTATGAGAAAATGCACTAAAAAGAGGCGGAGAGATTAGTGTTTGAGACTGAAAAAAAGACGCCGGAATAGCTTGCGGCTAGAAAGTAGCATTTTTGGGTCGGGGAGTGTGAGGAGGGCCGAGGGGAAGTTGAAGCGGTGCATGATGGGATGAGCGCGGAGAGAAAAGGAGAGAATGGCTCCGGGATGAGAAAAAGACTTTTCAGTTCGAGAGGCTTTAAAAAGTTATGGTTATGGTCTCCGAGGGGCCAAGGGGTTGGGATGGAAGTGGTTGTTAAAGCGCCGGAAAGGATGGCGGGACGGAGGAGGAAGAAAGATGAAGACTCGCCCCGAAATGTCCGCGGAGGGATGTTATGAATTGGTCCATCCCCATTTTTTTTCGGGGGGGGTAAGAGGGATACGGTGTACGGTGGCGGTGGAAATGAAAGGAAGGTCGCCGGCCCGCCGCATCGCCGATATGACTTAAATATTAAAGTGTACCCCCTCCCGCTCTAGTGCTTCCCATGAGAAAGCGAAATGACACTTAGGGTAAATATGAACCCGTTGATGCTCAGACCATCTCCGCTTGACCCGCCCCGCTTTGGCCTGCTGAAATAAACCCAGATTTCATTTTTTCTTCGTCCCTCCATTCTTCCGTTTATTAACCTACATTAACGTGTTTACGGTTAGCCTCTTTACAATCAGATTTGATGCAACATTAGTTCTCCGATACCGAAATTACATTTTTTTATAATTATTTCATTAACCCAAAAAAAATGTTTAAAAAGTAGCCGTGTAAGTTATTCCTTATTAATCAAGGCTCAGAGAATATATTTTGAAAGCCTCACTGTCAGATAAATGAACAATATATTACGTCTGGCAATTTTGATTGTTTAGTCAGCATATTTATGCATTTCTCAAATTTTATTACGCTATGAATGGAAATAAGCAGCATATCGGCGTGGTAGGCCAGGGCAGGGGAAGCAGCGACGTGGCCGCTGTTAATTTAAAACATTTTATTGTAAAATGATTGGAAAAAACTACTCGTTGGTTTTGATAAATAAATGGAAAGGGTAGTCAATCTCAATATTCCGTGTACCTTTGAAACATTAAACAATTTTTAGGCACATAAAGTTTAGCTTTACTCAGAGTTTAACTTGAATCATACATATTTGCGTATTTTTTTATTCTTTATATTTATGTCTAGAGACTTTATTGCATAACTTATGTATTGAAAATATATTTTTTACAATGAGGAACTATTCATAGTGCTGAAAATGAATCATATAACGCGTCGCAATTTTTCGTGAGATCTTTATTGGTATTTCAAATTTGTATAATTAATATTTAGCTAGTTGCAGATCATTTTATTTCTTACGTTCGTAACGACTTCTCAGTATTTAGGTGCCTCATAACCATTTATTGCAATTCGTAATGACTATTTGAATTCTAGAATGAAAAAATTATTATTAAAAGAAGTTAATTGATTACATGTGGTAAACAACCCATTCATAACATATTATCAAATATTTGACTGTTTTCAATGAATCTTTAATAACAGACAAAAAGGGTCTTCTAACTTTTCAGACTCCTGCATTAGTCGCTGCCTCTGAAACCTTATGCTCAGGAACTTGCATCTGTGTTATATCACGAAACATTTGATTATTTGGTAGCACTCTCAATTGCTTTGCAAGGTGTGGTAAATTAGTTGGTTCGGAAGAAAGTGTAGAGATATTTTTGAGAATGTAGTGCAATTATAAAATTTTCAAATGAGTAAAAATATTTTGTTCCGTCATTTTTTGCCGAAAACATAATGGAATACCAATGCGTGCTTCATCATGATAAATAGTAAGGTCTTCAAAATTTTTAAATACAGAGAGCTCTTCAGGGACTTTTTTTGCTAATCTGTTTCAGTGATGAATTCTCCAACAATCTTGCGATAACATTAAATTCATGCCCAGTAATAATCTATTTTTCTTATTATACATTTATTTAAACTTTTGAATGCTTGCTTATACAGTGCATTCACACGTACGAGTTAGTGTCTAAATGTATGAACGCGTGAGTGAACACGAACATATACCGTGTAACCACCCAGCTAGTGCATACAGTGAAATACATAACTCTAGGAAAATATAAATAAAAATTTTTGAGTCGGGTGGTGTGTGGAAACATTACTACATACAAATTAGAAAATATACACCGGTTAATTTGTTGTGGTTTCCGATAATATTTAAAATGCGCTTTTACTACCACGCTACTATGGCTTTTGTGAAATTTATTAGATTCATATTGCGGTATCATCCGCATTTGCCGCCAATTATGGCATCTTTAAATTACGATTTTCCCTGTTTTAAACCAACTTATGGCCCTAATATGAAAATTTAGCCTTTATTGTGAATGAAAACGATCCCGTCTGCGCATGGTGTCAAATAGAATACTAGCTATTATTCTAATTCTAACCACAAAAGGAATCTTGAAATTGAGCGGAAGTTACTACGCATATAATCTCACCCGGATTAATTTAGCAAAATCATTGAAACAATAATTACAATCTTTGATGGATCTGTAAATTGCTCTTTCAAAGAAATAAACTTATTTAAGCAGTTTATAAGCAATATATTAAACTGTCACATAACTGTATTAAATCAATTAATGATGATTAGTATAAAGAAGATCATGATAAAATGCTTCTAATCTCCTCTTATGACTGAAGGCTTGCTTACGCGTTGCATGATGGTCCAAATGCGTCAGACCCCGTAATAATGTCGCGCCGTTAATATACCCTTCACCGCTAGCATTAATGTGCTTGGGGTTGCATAAGTGAATTTTCCCTTGATCTGTTCGGCTACCTACAATGAGTGATTTCTAATCTCACGGTTTTCGTCCGCGGTGGAGTCTTTCACTCAGGTACAGAGTGGCAAATTAGTCAGTTTATAAAAGTATGTTTATCATACAAACGTGTTTCAGTCATTTTGTTATCCGTTAAATTGTTCCACATAAGATCACCATCTACTCTTAAGTTCGCGAATAATTCGGAATTTACAAAAGATAGCTTGGTTTCAACGAAGAAAAAAATCGTCCTCATCCAGCCTATCTTTTATAAATTTAAAATCAGTGATGTCTTTTGTTAACTAGTGCCAGAACGCTAAAGACATAAAAGTCAAATAAAACTATTATCAATTTTGTTTCATCAAAATGTCTAATATATATATTCGTAACAAAAAAATTTAGTAATAAAATTCAAGCAATTACTTGTAATTAAAAAAACACACAGAGTAATATTTCACTTCTAAAAAAACTAAAGAAAAGTGCGTTCTAGCACTGCTAATTTTGTCATGACGTCACTGTTTAAAATATGAAAAAGCGAAAGTTACTGTCCACTTTTCATGAGCTGGGGGCGTCATTAGAGTTCTGCTTCATATTATAGTTAAGGGTGAACTTTTCACTGAAGGAAGTAGGTAATCGCTGACAGGAGTGTAAGTAGCAGTAAACCATGTAAAATCGATGCTTGACGTCATCAACTTATCTACATAAGGGTCGAAGCCGTCGATATTTTTTTTTGCAATGAAATACTCCTTTGAAGCCTACTGACCGATAAACAGAAAATTACGGGAATCCTTCATTCGTGTACGTAAACTTCACTATAGAGTAAGCATGCTTACTCTATGGTGAAGTTTACATGATTTATTTTAACAAATTGTCTAAATTTTATTTTGATATTGCTACCTGCCTTTAATTTTCAGAGAATATGTAATTTATCAAATAACCTACGTACATGTTTTACAGCTCGATGCAAACTTAGATCTACTGAGGAATTGACTAATTAAAAAAAATATATTTCGGGATTGAATTCAGCTCCAAATCCTTAGTTATCCCACTGTTGATATATTCTAAATGTTAAGGGGGAAACTGTTTTCCATTGATTTTATAATACTATTGCAAACATTGGGCAAATGTCAAATTTTCAGTTTATTGCAAATGTTTTTTTTTATTCTTTATTATCAAATTCTGCAGTATCAAAACTTTCATCAATCTTACTCAGGACAGTGCTTGATATTTATTCATATTGTCATCAATTTCTGGCACCTCTTTTATTGAAGGAAACATATCATTTATGCCCTACCCATAATTATTTGTGTTGAATACTTAGCTTAAGATATGGGCTTGAGATTATCTAAAAGAGGTTCTAACTTTGCTAATTGAATTTTTTGTTGTTCCAGGCGGAGCAATTTGCCCTCCTTTGGATCCTGTTTGCCTTCATAGTGGCAGGCAACTGTGCTGTGCTCACCGCTCTGCTCCTTGCAAAAGCCAGTCGCAAGTCCAGAATGAACTTTTTTATAATGCATCTAGCAATAGCAGGTGAGTATGCAACACATGCATGCCTCATATTTGGTGGGTTTATACACATCAATCACATAAAACATTAATATCTAGCACATCATTCCAATACTGTTTCAATGGGTTACACTGTGTTCAAATCTGAAATTCGTTACGGACTTGAATCCACAATATCCAAATTAAAGCAAGGAAGATTGGTTTATGAATGAAAATTTCAATAAAATGTATATTTATTTAAGATGAAAGCTTGTAAAGAGAGAATTCATTTTCATCTTCCAGATCTTTCCGTTGGACTCATAAGCGTTCTAACGGACATTGTGTGGAGGATGACAGTATCTTGGAATGCAGGAAATGTGGCATGCAAGCTAATTAGATTCTTACAGGTAACCTTTTAAATCCTCAGGTATAGTGAATAATAAATATTTTAATGACAGCAGAACTTCATGTCTTAGTGTTTTCTGGCAATATTCTTAAGACCTATTTCATTTTAACCACTGTTTGAGATATGATATCATTGTTTTAAAATAAGGACTTAAATTATTTTGTTCCTGAAGAACAGTACATACTTAAAATTACTCAGTTTGATGCATCTCCTACTGGGGAGTATGACTGGGGAGTATGCAGATGTTCAGGTGGTAAAATCCACATATTTTTCATTTATTTCAGGCTATGGTCACATATTCTTCAACATATGTGCTAGTAGCTCTCAGTATTGACAGATATGATGCTATTGCACATCCAATGAATTTCTCTGGCAGCTGTAAGTATTAATTTAGTGCATCAGCCATTAATTGCTTAAAAAGTGCAGTACTCTTTACTAAGAGTGGATTGAATGAAATAATTGACTTGAAGTGGAAAAAAATCTACAAGTTACTTTTCATACATGTATGAAACACCTATTTGAAATGTGAATTATTATTATAGTATTCTACCGATTAAGGTAGGTTTGCATGGAGTATTCAAGAAATGATCTGGGAGCCTCCATTTCCTTCCGGCACTGCCTTCTTTAATTCACTGTAAGGCCTACTCTCTTTCAATCTATCTAGAAATCCTATTCTTTTCCTTCCCCTCCCTCGTTTCCCTAACATTCTACCCTCTAACACCATTTTCAACATCCCCTCACCGCTAAGCACTAACTCCATCCATACCTTCTGTCTCCTGCGTATCTCATCTAAAAGCTGCCTCTCCTCGCCAACCATGTCCAGCACTTCGTCGTTCCTTTTCCTCTCCGTCCATTTCACCCTTTCCATTCTTCTCCATACCCACATCTCGAAAGCCTCCAATCTTCTCTCGTCTTCTTTCCTCAGTGTCCACGTTTCCGCACCGTAGAGAGCTACACTCCAGATCAAACTCTTCACTAACCTTTTCTTTAAACTCTTACATAACGATCCTCTCAGAAGCTCCTTCCTGTTCATGAACGCCTCCTTCGCTAATGCTATTCTCTTCCTGATGTCCTTATTAATGTATCCGTTTTCCTCTAACGTACTGCCTAAATATTTGAATTGCTCAACCTGCTCAAGTTTTTCACCACCACCCACCTTTATCTTGAGTCTCACATTCCTCGCTCGTGATGCTTTACAAAACCACATAACCTTAGTTTTCTTGTGATTAATCCTCATCCCATACTCCTCGTAACGCTCGTATAACGCATCCACTAGAGCCTGAAGCCCCCTCGCTGACTGGCTAATCAACGCTTGATCATCCGCGAATCTCACTGATTTGAACATCATTCCTCCCACTTTTATTCCAGCTTCTAACTCATCCCACGCTTCCCTTACCATCTCTTCAGCGTACACGTTAAAGAGCAGCGGCGATAGAGGACAGCCTTGCCTCACACCTCGGCCAATGCTTGCCCACCCAGATTCTCCGTCCGCTACCCTCACTTGCGCAGTCTGGGCCATATACAGATTACGAATCAGTCGTCTATCCCTCCAATCTACACCTATTCTCTTGAGAATATCCATTAACTTTACCCAGTTCACCCTATCAAACGCTTTTTCAAAATCCACGAAGCACGCATATACGTCCTGGTCATATTCTAGCCTCCTCTCCACGAGGGACCTCATTATTGCTATTGCATCACGAGTTGACTTCCCTCTTCTGAAACCAAACTGATCTTTGCCCAAATACTCGTTTGCCCTTGCCTCCATTCGTCTGTTGAATATCCTCAGCACCACTTTCGCCGCATGCGATATCAGGCCGATAATCCTATAATCTCCGCATTCCATAGCTTTCTTCTTTTTCGGAAGCGGAATTAAAACCGTCTTCACGAAATCCTCCGGCCAGCATCCCTC
Organism: Ischnura elegans; assembly: GCF_921293095.1. Taxonomy (NCBI): domain Eukaryota; kingdom Metazoa; phylum Arthropoda; class Insecta; order Odonata; family Coenagrionidae; genus Ischnura; species Ischnura elegans. The sequence goes on from NC_060250.1 coordinate 71,280,709, forward strand.
CTCATAGATCCTGCGCACTAGTTCGAAAAATCTTGTCTTACCTTCCTTCCATAGAGTCTTCAGAAGCTCACACGGGATATTGTCCACGCCTACTGCTTTCCTAGCCTTCACATCACGAAGTGCTCTCTCTATTTCCGAATCTAATATCCCAGGCCCAAGATTATCCTCCTCCACTGCACTTTCCCCCTCTAGAGTCAATCTCTCTGGTCTGTTCATTCGGTCATACAGGTCCTCCACGTATTCCTTCCACCTACCCTGTACCTCTTCTCTCTCGGTTAGCATCCTCCCATCTTTAGCCTTAATTTTAGACATGGCTTGTCCTCTTTTGCCGCCCGATAGCGACTTAACTTTGGCGTACAACGCGCCTACTTCTCCATCCTTCTGGAACTTTTCCATTTCCTCACACTGTCTTTTCCACCAAGCCTCCCTTGCCCTCTTAGTTTCACGTTGTAATCGATTACTCAGTTCCCTATACATTCTTTTGCCATTTTCTGTGTCCGAAATGTGAATACATAATAAAATTTGTATTTAATTGCAACAAAAATTGGAGAGAACTAGTAATTTTGTACAAATTTTTTGCTATCAACTCTTGGAAAATTTATCAATCTCAACATGCATGTTTACTATCCATGATATGAAGTAACATCGTGGATACTTTTAAAGTTGAATAGAACAATTACATACATGCATATATGACTTAAGTGTTAAACTGATCCAAACTCTTTTTCAGGGAGACGTGCAAGGATATTAGTAGCAGCAGCATGGCTATTAAGTGCTATTTTTTCATTACCTATCCTCATCTTTTACCGTGAGAAGTCAGTCCAAGGTAGGAGGTAGTTTTTCTCTGTTTTGGATCATTTTTATATCCAATGGGTATAAAAGCTGAATTTTTATAAGAGAGCCAAGCCTCGGCCAACTTTCCTGGGCACAGATTGGTCCCACTCGTTCTCATTCCAAATTTGCTCATTCTTGACCCAGTTCATGCCGTAACCCATCAAATATGGAAAGCTAATTTCAACAACTCAAAATTATGGCCTGATATGCTTGCATTCACTGAATAACAGCTTTAAGAGGAGAAATTAATGTCATTGCATGCAAATGTCATTTTAATTATTCAGAACCTTATTATGGACTTCATTGGTTAATCACAGTTGTTGCAATCATAACTATAAATTTTTGAATATATACCAAAGACCTGAAATATTTTTTTCTCTCCTATGTATGGTCATTTAAACAAGCCTCAACTCACAACGTCCTCCATATTATGCTAAAACATTCTGAACACAAAGCTTGCTCGTATCATGTGACCTACTAGTACTCACAATTTATTTTTCCATTATTATCCTTAGAGTATAAAATATTCAGCACTTATTCCTATGAATGAACTCATGGTTTTCAGTTTTTCTCATGTTTTAAGCACATGGCCCAAAGCTTTTCTTGTTTAAATCTTTGATGGCCAATATTTCTTGGGAAATAAGGGCATTCATATGAGAGCTAATTTTTAAAGAGAGGGCATTCAAAGAGAGATTTCTCAGTAATCACTTTCTGCTGGCTGATCACTTATCATAATATTGTGTTTAGAGTCCAAAAAAGTACTGGATAGCAGATTTAATTGTTACTTGCTTAGAAGAGTGTGTGTTACTGTTCAGTCTTTAAGATTCCCAATATAGGTAAATAGTGTGATACCTTCATGACTGAGTGATTTGTGTAGTGTGGTGCAATCGACACAAATTCTCACAGCTCTTGATCATTCTGACTTTTCCATAGCCCTATAACCCCATAGGGTAACTATTTCTAAATTTGAGCTTTGTTGGCAAATGTTGGCAAAGACCTTCTCCATAAGCCATAAAAACTGCAATATGACAACCTATGTGTGTTATAGGTGAGCGATATATACCGTATAAGCGTGTGTAAGAGGCGTACACGTGTAAGAGGCGCACCCCTATTTTGAGCATTTCTATGAAGAAAAAAATTTGGCGGCATTTCTTTTATACTATCGCGCGGTGTTGCAGACGTACGCCTGGAATTTCGACAGTTATCGAACTTTCCTCTTTCAATATTAATTGAAAGAGGAAATTTTGATAACTGCGGCGGTAATAGCGGCATAAGAGGGAGTAGAAAGAGTTCCGATCCTCTCTTCGCATACGCCGTTGCTCTACGATGCTTGTCCTATTCACGAAGAATTTTGTTTAAATGCTCTCGCAGGAGTATTGAAATAGAATTGCAGCCGTGAAAAATTTTAAGGTAAAACACGACAGGCACATAGCATGAACCTTCCCAAGAGCTTGGACAACAATCGGGGCAATCTCAGCGCCGTAGGATAATAACCACGTCGTAGATTTAACCCGGCGGTAGTCGCGCCCATTTTCCGAACATGAACGGTCGCGTGGGGTGTCTCTGACACCCCATGAGATTTTCTTCAATTTCTTTCAAATAGTATATATTATTTAAAAATTTCACATACCGACGTATCCTTTGTTTATTTAGGAATGGCTATACTATATATTTCAAACCATAAATTCAACTTATATTTTTTTAAGAAAATATTTTTGAATACCCTATTTACCAGTAGGCAGTCCCAGTTCCTCCGGAAAAATTGCTAATTTTTTTTGTTTCAGCCAAAGAACACAGTTGAAATGTTGAGATATAAATACATGGCATATACTTTTACAAACATCAATCACTGTATATCATCATATTTTCAGCGTCGACCTCTATTTGCCTTACGTAAATACTAATAAATGTACTAAATAATTTACTTATCGATTTCCCAAAATGTATTCTTGAGGAAAAATTTACGATGATATTACGGTCACTTATAGCTATTGAAATACTCCTGTTAAAAATTATATACAGCATTGGAAAGGTAAACTAACCAATATGTAGTCCTCAACAGAAGTTCAATTTCGCGCTACTGAAAAACTTTATTGAATCTAAAGAATGTAGAAAATAAATCATGTAAACTATTTATTTGCTTCTAATCACTTCTCAAAAATTTCAGCAAACGTATTAGTTTCTAACACAGTTCACAGTATATATTTGTTATTATATCTGTTGGAAAAAACAAATCTTCCAACTTTTTTCTTTTTTTCTCCTCATCCTTTTCGCAGGCTCATTTTACGCATATTCCTCTATTTTTCAAGTCTCTAGAGATCGTGTTCAATATCGATCTAATTTTACTGTATAGAAAAGTTAACGATCGAGTTATCTCACGAGAAAAAACTTCTTTGCAATGTGATAGTGAATTGGAATACCTAGGTATAACAAATGCACTGATGTCAGCAGTGTTTGGCAAATGAAAGAAAATGGCCATGGACCATCTCCTGATGTTTCTGTTTGTATGATAGGGAGAGCCTATTTTGTCTAATGTGGCTAGACCTCCTTCTGTGCAGTTATAAAAGGTTAATAATTCCAGTTTTCTCTTATTATCTATTCGTCTTGGATTCATAGACAGAAATAGCTATGTGAATTGTTGGCCAAACAATTACATTCTTTAACCATTTTACGACGCAGGAAATCAGAGCTTTTTTCTTCCTAAACCAAAATAAGCAGCTATTTTCTTCTTTCTTTTACATATACGACATTCAGTGCTAAATCTCTTTTATTTTTTGCGCACTGTTCCCACAACGGTCAAATTACTGCTTAGAATTTCATCTGCTTGCGGAATATTATTGAACCAGTAGTTCAAATTATGTTCCTCCCGTTTCTGTTTACAAAAGAAAACATTCGCTTTAACTCCTCTTTTGGACAGTTATCTACAAAAGATGGACCCTCTGGTTGCCACCCTGAGTAGGTACATCTTCAAATACAATCGAATTTGCCAATGCAAAAATTTTGATTCTATATTTTGCGGGGTTGGAAGGTAAATATTGCCTATATGAACATCTTTGAAAAGGAATCAATTGTTCATCAGCTTTTTCTCATTGCCCAATTCTATTATGTTGCCGTGTATTGCGAGCAAACATCTCAAATACATCTCTCCTTTGTGCTAATTTGCCACTTTTCATTTCCTCTACTCTAGCAGTCACGTTGTCGAAACGAAGAGATAAAGGGGGGAAAAAAATATGTCATGGCTCATGGAGGAATATCATATTTCCACTCCTAATCCATTGTGTCCACTCAGTTTTATTTGCCCTTGCTAAAAGAAAAATACTATTCAGGAATTCGAAGTCTTTCCTGTCTGTTTCACTATTTATTTTACGAGAATAATTTCAGTGACTTTCTCTACCTGAATATCAGTACAATTTTCAATTTTCTCTACCATTCTTTCAATCAACATAATACGAAAACAAACCATTCGTGTTTTGAATCCAATTTATTTTGCTAATAAGTCCACTTCTCTCAGTAACACTGCTGCAAGGTTATGCTCTTATGTTTGGTCTTGATACCTGCGTATTACACGTTGCAACTCCAAACTTCCCAACGTACATAACTTCCCTTCCCTTTTACAAAAGTTCCTCATCTCTGCACTGTTGTTCAGTGTAAGTGTCATACGCAGCTATACGACACCCATCTTCTTTTTCATCAGAATCAATCTTCTTCCCTCAGTGATTCATTCAAAAGACAAAGACTCTTTCTTATACTCTAGAGATAGCTGACATCTAGTATGGATTGAAAACGATGAATGTAAGTATTATAAGGCCAACCTTCACTGGTAAATTCACAGAAACATGAAAATGATGACTTTTTTGAATAACTACTGCACTGACGTAATTGAACGAAGTCTTCAAAAAATCACTTCTAAAAAATCGCATTTCCTACAAAAGTTGGCGTCAGAAACAAATAATTCCTCATCCAAATGTTCAATCAAAAGTCAAAGTATATTAGCTTTTTACTTTTTTTATAAAGACTGCAGGAATCCATAGTGTACTGAATGAACGTGCTGTTAGTATTACATGATCGATTTTTCGTGGCTCACTTCGAGAAAAATCACTATAAGAAATTACTAACTTTCTATTTGTTTACATAAATTTAGTAAAAAAATATACCAATAAATAAATATTTATTGATGTAAACGTAAAAAGACAACTTTCATGGTCAGTTTCAGAAAAGTAGCTATCAAATGTGATGAAAATGGATGAAAAACATTGAAGGTACTTGGCGGAAAACCGTTACGAGAACGGTCGCGTGGGGTGTCTGGCGCACCCCACTCTGCAGAGCTTTGACAAAAGTAATTTTTCTTAAAAACTTGCATTGATTTTATAATAATCTTTTACAAGTATCTTCAGAAAGCTTAAAAAATCAGCTAGAGGAGGTTACAGGTCATTGCAGTCACAATTGCAAGAAAAAATAGCGCTTATATGAGGCTGGGGTGTCTGGGACACCCCACGCGACCACTGCCGGGTTAACGGAACCACACTCGGTCCTCCATCAGCCAATGCCTCTGCCGTTTTTTTTTCCTTTCCGAGACCCCACAGGAAAATAGGAAAACATCAAGTTACAGGGGAACAATGGAAACGTGTTTCATCCCTACCCCGTCTCACCAACTGACCTTGATCAATCTCCCAGTTTATGGAGACCAAATGCTAGGTGAGTCATCTACTGAGCCCGAAGATATCTCGATAGCTTTCAATAATTGCATGACACGCACGAGGTTCAAAAAAAGAAAGAGATCTAACGCGACGCATATCTGACAGAATTTAAGTTTTTTAAGCTCTAATTGTTTGACACAAAGATATATAGTTACAACAAGGCTACTAATAATCAAAATAGTCCAAACGGGAAAATTTCGGAAGAAACAAGCGTAGCATAAGCGCATTCAAACAAGACGAGACGGACTGGAAACTTTAGACAACGCAAACTGCGTATATCACATTGCTGCGCCTTCGCCCCTTCGCTTTGAAGGCAGCGACGCGACGTCACATTCAAGATCGGACGTGTTCTTCCCGTGCTCCTTCGCTCATAGCCTCGTAGCTTGAAATACGTAGGGGAGGGAGCGCGCTCCTTCCCCTCCGTATTTCGTTGCTTGCTTCAAAGACGGAGGGATCGCGCTCCTTCCCCTGGACCTCTCCTTCCGCGCTCTTCACTCATAAGCATATCTGATTTCTTCCATCCACAATTTAGTCCAACAGTGAACACACTCGTTCGAATTTTTTAAAGCGCAGGTTTTGACACCAATATAATTTTCAGTTGCAATAATCCTCATATTAGCGTCTGAAGATGATTTTTGGAAAATCAGGTCCTTAGCGAAATGGAAATTACTCGGCAAGACAGATATTGACTATTGACCAGGTATGTCATTCAAAAATACGCGTTTCTCTACGTTTGATAACCGATTACTATATGCAGTATAAATGCCGCGGGATGCCCACTCGCGGCAGTAAATTTAGCGCGCCCTCCGGAGCGAAAAACCCCCGCGCGATCTTTTCCATTTTCACCTCTGGGGTACCGACGTGACGGCGCGATGCTTACAAGAAAAGCAAACAGGAGCATTTTAAAAATACGTCACTAAGGGAGAAACTCCCCTGCCTGCCACTTTTTTTTGACCTAGGATTACAGATGACTGACTCACACTGAAAACCAAGGCCACTCAGTTCCCCTTAGACTTGCGACCGGTGAAGGGGAGGGGGGAAGATAAGAAGTTTGTGTAAGAGGCGCACCCTCATTTTCGGCTGCAATTTCTGGGAAAAAAGGTGCGCCTCTTACACGCGCTTATACGGTATATATATGACACTGAAAAATCAAAATACGACCAGTTGTGAGGGTTGGATGCATCCTCTAAGGTTAATGACTCAGTACATACCCTAGATGGGATATAAATTTGTCTTATTAATAGGGGAATCATCTGCAAACATTTAAATTTTTTATGGTGCATTTAGTGCAAGAATATTCCCGTTTTCAATTTTAGAGAACAATAGATCTTTTTGATGCCAATATAATATGTATGCATTGGAAATTTCCAGAGTGATTTTTTCAGATGATCATGGTACCCATATGATGTATATTGGTGTTGTAAACAACATAATATGAAGCAAAATTGGCCAGATAAAAAGGAATTATCAAATGGCAATAACCAAGTATCAAAACAGTCATGCATCTACTCAAGACTTGACAGTGTAGGGATTGTGTCCCAAAAATGGGAGTTGACATTGCTACTCTTATCAGAATATGTATTTTTAATTTTAAATATTCAATGAATGTATTATTTGACTGTGTGAACAACTAGTCTTATGAATGAATGTCTTCTGCCCAGGACAATTACAGTGTTGGATAGAATTCCAAGAGCAATGGGAATGGCAGCTGTACATGACATTGGTAGCAGCTGCACTCTTTGTAGCCCCTGCTCTTCTCATAGCTGCATGTTATGCTCTAATATTGCTGACAATATGGAGCAAAGGTCAGCGTCTTCATGTCGCCTCTGCCATACCAAATTCAGGGTCCAGGAGTAAGCCTGCTAATTCTGTGAAGGAGTCGGCCAATGCAGCTCTCAGAAGAAAATTCATGCCTATAGCAATGAATAATCATAGTCATAAAAGAAATAGTAAGTCCTTGCAAGATTTTCTAATCACAAATTTTAAGACTGAAACTAAGCTATTATTTAACTCTTATGTAGTACTCAATGTTGATTTGTTCATTTATAGCACATATTATGTAATCCATTTTAGTTCCATAACAGTTATTAAAGTGTCCAGCATGGATTCCTTTTTGTAAACTGTAATTCAGAGAGCCTTAAAACTTTTACTTTTATCTCAAATTTATCACTCAATAGTTCTTCCTTTATTCTGTACAAACCTACACTTTTCATTATAATAATTCATGTTTTGTGTTATTGCACGAGTATGTAGCACACTGCCCTTTGTTCTTGGAATACAGTAGCTGCACCTAATTGTTAACTTTGACTCTCATCCACTTCTGATCCAGGTGGTAGCTGCTGCTCATGGCATACGCATGTTTGGTGTTTAAATGTATAATGGGCTTATTTAAGGTGCAGTTGACAACGATCAAATAATGGCTGTACTACCTGTAGGGGACCCATCACAGCCTCCTCGCCGAGGAATCAGGGGTGTCAAAAGTGGCGTGGTGAGGACGGAAGAGGAAGCGGACTGCAGAAGAGCAAGCTCAAGAGGTCTCATACCTCGCGCCAAGATTAAAACCATCAAAATGACGTTTGTCATTGTATTCGGTGAGAATCCTATGATATTATCTTTTAAAACTTAAATCGTTTGTCAACATGATTTTGATATTTTAATTGATATAAAAAGTGGTGCAGGGTTTAGGTGTTTTATGTTGGGGGGCCAGCAATCCTGGTTTTAGGGGCTATGGAATATCCCCCACTGAAACAGGGGATATTCCATAGCCGCTAATACCCTTAGGGGCCCCCAGAACTCTACCCTGAAAAATCTGTTAAAATTACCCTCTGAAAACAGCATTTCAAGTTAATTTTTTGGCATTTCCACAAGTTTCATGTTTTTTCCAAAAATTACCATTTAAAATGGGGGGCTGGCTCCCTTCTGTCCCCCCCAAAACCCTGCCCATGGTAATAGCCTCATAGATGATCGCACAGCCATATAAACAGTTGGTATGTCCCACAAAATGCAATTTAGTATGGGCACATGAAAGTGTATTGTTTGGAAAGTACCAAGTATTTTTATTCCATCTTACCCAAGAATTCAGTTTTACAAAGTTGTGACTGAATCCATTCATCAATAGAAGAGGCTATACAAGCTGTGCAGATGATTACGTGGGTGGTTTAGTGAGGAACTGTTGTAATTTGTATTTCATGGTGGTAAAATGACCACTGTATGAAATACAAATTGCAAAATCTCTCCCTCAAAATGGTCACTGTATTTATTAAATTACATAGTCCTTCTACCAGGCAGGTTTTACAATTCTACTCAAACACCTACTTGCTATAGGAGATACTGGTGGTGCTTTATCCTTTACATTTTCATTAGGTTCAGCAATATTTATATTATATGAGCCTACATAGTGAGTGTACAATGTCATTTACCAATTTTACTGAATTGCAACAGGAACACTGCTATTGAGGTGGCTATACATTATAGGAAGGAAGAAGGAGATTTTCCAAATCTCCCCACTCCCATCTATCTGAACCCACTTTTGGTTTAAATACAGATGAATGCATGATCAGTCACCTGAAGGCTGTACAATCACTTTCAAAAGTCGGTCCCCACGGCCAGCACGAGCAACTACGTTCTCCGCCGCGCTCGAACTTCGGGTATTGCTTATGCCTTCAGTGTCTTGAATGGGCCAGTTTGAGTATAAGTTACGGTATTTAAAATGTAGGCACCACTTGTACTCCGAATAAACTTAAACTTGGGGAATAACTGATATTTCACTTGTAAACATTGAAAAATGTCTGACAATCCTTCGCCTTCGACACGGGTGAACGCGAGCATGATAGTAGCCGTGACGCAAACGACAATATTAAATTGGCGTAACATATTTTCGTATTTTATCAAGACCATGTTGAGAAAAATATATTGGACTATTATACTCGAATGTTCTGAAAATTTTATTTGTACTCTATGTGCTGTATAAATTCACCAAACGATACGGATGTCCCTCTCACTTCCTCTCATGATGTGCTACTCACCAGAAAAATCCTTAAATTATTCTCCACTTTCTTCGATGGTGGAATTGTTAGGCTGTGGGGGGGAGGGTCCACCGGGACCTTCCTACCTTTGAAATCGTGCTTGGGGCTCTTGGCGAGGGTTAAAGTAGTCAACTTGCACCATTTGCACAACCCGATCAAATCAAATCGGTCCCCAGCGGACAAGGAACGCGTAAGCAATACGCGAAGGTCGACTTCGGAGAATAACAAAGACGGCTGCGCCAGGTATGTGGACCGACTTTTGAAAGTGACTGTACCTATACTCTGGAACCTGGCATGTACCTATTCGTTATCAGAAAAGAACCTTACAGAGAGTTTGTAATTTTTTTATATTATTTCCATAATATGGTAATTTTCGTTAAAATATTAGCCAGTTTTCAAGTTTTTCATTAGCCCTCAGGGTATTTGTAATACATATACTATAATGAATAATATATGGATATTGGCTTTTTTACTCCATCATTTACAAAAACTAATAATCTTCATCTGTCCTCTGGGGCACAGTGAGTGGGTGAAAACTTCCTGCGGAGCAAGTGTTAATTCTGGCAAAGAAGTACCTACGTTCACAATAATACAAGCATAGTTATTTTACAGATTAATGACAACCTAATGCATGGTGCAATATAGATGGGGGAAAGTCAAGACAAAAAATATCAGCCTTCCCATGTGGAGTAATATTTCATTCATCCCACTCCCTACAGATAATATGGCATAGCAGTAGTAGTCAAAGGTGAACCTACTACAGGAAAATTGGTTCTTTCCCCAATTTCATTTTACTATCAACTTTGATAAAGTTTTAAAAATAAAGAGTAATAGATGTATTTTTTTTCTCTTAACAACCTGTTGCCTTCTTTTCAAGCTATCCATAATGAAAAATTGATGGCTTTAACCTTTTGGTAGACAGGGGAAAATTAAGGTCGTTGTTTTTTATTTGGAGGTTCATCATTTTTAACTGTAACTTGCTAGTATACCATACCTCCCACCAATAATGCATCTTAGGTATGATAAGCACAAACAAGTGGCTATTAAGTAGTCATCATTTTCTTTAAAAGTCATTGTTTGTCAAGCTGGTGGAATAAAAAATTTTTGGAGAGCCAACTTAAAGATTACCTTCCATTCAATTTTTTCAGAAATTATGGGGTGGGTGGCCCTCCCTTACTCTGCCACTATTCGTAAATAAGTTGAGCTCATGCCAAGCTGGTCACCACATCTCAGCTACTCGCTAGCCTACTGTATAGTCCCATAAGAAATATTTATAACTTATACATATATCATTTTCAACTATTTATTTATCTTTTTAAGGTCTTTGTTATAGTTTACACTCTCATGACATTCCCTCAATGTTCTCCCTGAATAAGTAAAAGAAGCGAAACTCTAATGATGCCATCAATAATATAAAGTGAGCAACAACAGTCATGTTTTCCTATTTTAAACTTATATTTGTATATTTTTATAATTCATTGAATCAGATTCTGATGCGCAGCCTTTTTAATTTTTAAATTATACATTTCCTATTGGTTAGTAGTAAATGAAATTTTTCTTTTCTTTTATTACATCTAAAACTCCATGGAACTTCTGGTTAAATGTGATGTGTAGTCTTCGTATTGTGTTGGAGTCCATATATAATATTTGACTTGCTGCAAGTGTATGGTCATGTACCACGGACTCAAACCAATCTGGCTGTAGCAACATTCATACAAAGCCTTGCACCTCTAAATTCAGCAGCCAACCCTATTATATATTGCCTCTTCTCCACAAGGCTGTGTCGCGGTCTCAGGTAAATTATTTCATTTCTTCATAGTTTTTTAAAATTAATATCCATGTGCATGCATTAACATATTTTTCAAATTTGGTCATTAATAATTATTTAAAATGTAAACATTTGATCATATGAGGTCATCATGCCAGGGCAAAAAACAGATTTCTGTTTGAATGTATGGGCCGATTATTACCACATAATTTGCAGTGGATGGGATGTTGATGTGCATGAGGATACTTTATGTCTAATTTCATTTCAACGATTTGCAGACTTTGCAGACAGAGGGCTGAAGTACATACACACCTTTGCTGCTCACTCAGAAACTGCCGATTTTCAAAACATCAGCCTGAATCTAATGCATGTTAATGAAAATTATTAAATTAGTATCTATTGCTCTCCAAAAGCTACCTCAGTAGATCATTACATTATGTCAAAAGATACTAGCAGTCTCTAAAGCGATTTCAATTTTGGAAAAAGGTTTTTCTTATGTATGTATTTACTGAATTTAAACGTCTTCATTTAAAGGATGATGGAGATTAAAAGTTGTAAGACGTTTGGAGGAAAACATGGAAATTTTTTGGTCCAATTTGTGAAAAATCTGTCAATTGCTACATAGCGATACATACCACTACCGATTACCTGCTAATGATCATAATGCTGGTTTGCCAGAGTTTTCCACTCAGTGCCAATCAGCTGATCTTTTAGGGCTAACATAATTGTTTTCCTTTACTTCCTAAGCCATTCAATTAATTGAAGTATATGAAGCCTTCCTTTACCGTTCTTACCACCCACTTAATCTTCAATAGTTTTCTTTATTAGACCATCATGTCTCTTGAAGTGGCTGATTAGGCTAGCCTATCTTCTTCTAAGGATTTTCTTAAGTTTTTTTTTCTTTTCCCCTATTCCCCATAGGATTTCCAAATTACCCACTCTGTCAATCCATTTGATCCTCTCCATTCTTCAAAAGTACCACATCTCAAACATGTCCACCTTTAATGGTTATTACGTGCACTTGAATTGTTGCCAGGAGAGTATGACAGTTACCTCTATAACTGTCAATTGTGTTCCTCATTGATCATATTACAAGAGGAAGTACATACTGCTAATTCTGTCACCTTCCAATGGGAATTTAATTTTTTATTAAATATTCTCTTTACTGTTTCAATATTTTTAAGTCCTCAGAATATCTATAAGGGCCTGTTAAAGAACACTGGTAGGTATTAACGCAGGTCACAAATTGTAGTAGCCAAACTTGTATCAATATGGCTTCAGCCCTGACTACTATTCCAATAGACACACATAGTAACCTTTCTGAAACTCTCTACTTAAAAAAATCAACACTCCACAAATTTGAAAGATAGATGTGCATAGGCAGGATGCCGTGATACAGACTAGGTACTATTCTGGCCTATTATGTATTAACGGCAAAATAAAACTATGGCATCGAGGGATAAAGTTGTCCAAATTAAATGGGTTGTACCCTGAAAGGTTGGCTTTCCATTTATTTTTATTTATTGCTACATCTAAAAGAGAGCTAATATTCTGGCCTCATATAAGACATATGTATTATGTATCAGGGATTAGTGAACTCTGAGACAAGTTCAATTTGCACTTCCCAAGGATTAGAAAGTAACCAAACTATTGATCATTTGTTCAGTATGATTTTCTTCATACAGCAGGGTACATATAATAATTTATCTATTCCATTACTTATTTTTAATATCATAATCCTTGTACATAATATTTTTTCCTGATTTTAGAGAAAGGTATAATAAGAGGCCAAGATTCATAGAAAAAATATCTTGTGGTCCTCTCATCTAATGTTTTTCCTTAGGTTATTCCGATCTCAACTATCCCAGGCTCCAACTCTCTTCCAATGCCTTTGGGAGTCATCTTAGTCCTATAGTAGGTACCTTAATTGTCAAAATTTATGAATCAAACATGCAGGTAATGACCAATGACAGTGAATCTTTGGTCTGAAGATTGGCAATTCATCTCATTTCATCATTCCTATTATGGACAATTTATGAAATGGACTATTCCCTTCAAAAATAATGGAATTCGATGTTACAATGAAGCCTGTGCTATTGGAGTATTAAATAATTTACAGAGTATGTAGTGTATTTAAAATTAATTCCTTGCATTATCTTAATAGCCATGTGATTAATCAGAGTTGGGGAGCAATGAGTAAAACTAACTGAGTTACCTACTGGTAACAATTACATTTTAATTTTAATCACATTATTTTTTATGTAACTATAATTTGTAATCTACCTCACTGCTTTCCAAAAGTATTCACTACTTTTCTGCACATATCCTTCTGGAACCAAGGGTGGATTAAGGGGGATCACAGAGGTCATGAAATGGACCAATCCCCCAAAATGTTATCAAACATTTTTAATTTATACATATTAGTTTCATAGTTTTATACCTTTGTAAAGGAGTAAATAAAGTGTATATGCAAATTCTTGGCTACAAATCCCAAATGTGGGAGAAATATGATTTGTATCTATCGTAGAGCATAACACTCCTTACTGTAGATATGCCCCTCATAATGCATTCACATAATGTTCGGCAAAGCACAGGTGCCGGCACTAGCAAGTACAGCCGCGGCTTAATGGCATTGGACTTGCCGATTTCATCACCGCGGTGATGCCATTGTCAGCACCAGAAATCAGTTTTAACATTTTTAAATGTGATGCCATTGATTGCGGTGATGCCATTGTCAGCACCAGAAATCAGTTTTAACATTTTTAAATGTGAAATTTTCAATGCTTCTATCATCCCAGAGCAAAGAATGATAGAGGCATTCTATTTTCTATTATTGTTGTTATGTTATTCCTATGGACGGAGTTTTGGGATGTCCAGGAGGAGCCTGGCCCCCCGACATAAATGGGAACGTGTCTGAAAAAAGTATGAAACCTGTACATTCAATTACTATGAAAACATAAATATCAAAAGATTAAATAACTTTAAAACATCTTTGCGTTGCTTCTGGGATAATTATTTAGGAGCACTAGGTGTAGATTTTGGGTTATTGAAATGATACAATAAAAATATGGGGGCATTCCATACCTCCTGATCTTCCGCAAGGATTGCTGGTCCCGACAAAGTAAAACTCCACCCATGGGTATTCGAAACAGTGATTTTCTTTTATTTGATTTGCTTTCAATCTAGCAAATCAGCTGAATATCAAAAACTAATAGCTCAAATTACCACTGTATAGAATTATCATGAATATTTATGCCTACATCAAATGCTTTTCATGTACTAGTTTGGGATGAAGTATTAACATTTTGTGCTGATCAATTATGAACTCCCACCATACTGTTAACTCATTTACAGTTTTTAATTCCTTGTAAATGTCTGTACTTGTCCACAGAGCAATCCTTCATATTCTTCAAACCTGGTCAATGGCTGAAGCTTAAAAATGGAGCTACATTCTTCTTTCGTCCATTAGTTGACTCTAAGTTAATAAAACTCATTTATTACTCAGGAGCTCATTAAGTAATCATCTCTTGGCTTTGCATTTATATGAGTTAAGTTAGTTGCATAAGTGGGATTGTGTTGCAAAATAGAACTGTTCTAAGTGTCAGAGAAAGTATATCAAGATAGAATTTTTAGTTAATGTGTAGTTCTTTTATTTTGGCTTCCTTTGATCTAGTAACTGTGACATATATATATAGGTGTTTGCTTTGTGTTTTATTGAGCTTATAGGTTTTTCTTTGTGCATTTCATAGTCATTATATTTTCATTGTAAATGCCATCAGATGTTTTAAATGTTTTAGATAAATTTGTGTGCACTTGCAATTAGTTCACACTGTGGAAGCTACTTCCCACTTGTAATACGAGAAATAACTGATATATGTATCACAGTGAATATGCGTGGAGCTGGTATAAAAGCTGCGATCATAGCTTTATGTGTACATATATAACTTTGGAAGGACACAACCACTTCCCACCAATCATACTGTTGAAATATTCACCAATCTTCTTCTTTCAGAAGTATCAGTCCTGGTATCTATCCTTCAACAAACCTCTCCATCGCAGAAAAGAGAGAACTTAGCAATCTGAGACAAAATTCCAACATTGGCATTACATCCTCTGACAAAGGATCCACGATTATTGTTTGTGACTCAACTGAATATCTTAATAAAGTCCAAAGACAACTTGCTGAAACTGCTTCCTATGCACTTACCTCACATGATCTCAATTCTGATGTTCACAAAAACATCCAATGTTTTTTAAATAAGAAAGCACCAAAAGAGGGTCTTTCCAGTTGCGACATTTCTTTATAATCTCCACACCATCCATGAACTCCGCATATTTATATTCTAACCAAGATACACAAGACGAACAATCCTGGCCACTCAATTGTCTCTTCTTTCAATTGCACCACAAAACAAATCTTATCATTCATCAATCATTACCTTCGGCCTTTTGTACACTCTCTTCCATTGTACATTAATGATTATTATTATTTTCTCAATCGCCTTCTTTCTACCTTTCTCCTCATTGACAAAGATGTCATAATGGCCTCCCATCATGACATCATTCCATACCTCATGATGAAGACCTCGCCTCCCTGAAAACTTTCTAGACAACCAATCTCCCCTTCAGATACCTCGAAGTGACTTTTTTGTCGACCTCTCCTCTCTCACCTCAAGGCTCTTGAGAGTGAATAGATAAAGGTCTCTACTAAATTTTCCATTCAGCTTATCTTTTCCTTTACGTTATTTCTTCTCTTTTCAATGTGTATGTACATCCATATTTATACATAAATTGGATGTGTTTGTCTGTCAGCTATGCATTTCCTCACGGCTGCATGCATTGCAACCAAAGTTACTACGTAGGTGCATCTCATGCTCCCAAAGCCCATACAGCTACTTCTGGTTGTTTAATACACATCCTTTACATCATTTCTCATTACCATTTGTTATGTAACGTCATCCAAATTCTGTGATTGGACATCCTGCCCTATAGGTACACCTCTTCACTTGGTCAAAGGGAAAACATAACTCTAAGGATACTACACTTACCCATTAATTAACACTATAAGTCATTATTACTATTAATTATTGGCGCAAACCTTTCTGCAGGGGTAGGAGTTCACAAGACTTTCTTTGTGTACACATATATAGACAGACACATTGATCAATATAGTGGAGCGGGGTATAAGCTGATCTCGCGCACGTTATATGGATACAGTTTTCCATTGTTTGCTGCGCAGTGGAAACGAGACTCCAGGGCGGGCTTGCAAGGTTACACTCATGGGGCAGGGTCTATAAGCGCGAGCTTTTCACCTCTGCACCAAGAAGGGGGAGGACGGGAAGGAGAAAGGAAGGAGGCGCCACTGCGATAGGAGCCCGACGACGCCTCCTGGGAGTAGATAGGGAAGGAAGGGAAGGGACGAGGAATCCCGCACTGTCACAGAGGTGGGCAGGTCCTACCATCAGCAAAATCAGGCAAAGCCATCAATATTCTAACGACCTTGGAGGATTATTCTATGAGGAAGAATAATCCAACGATCAGATTGTTAGATTGTTTGCTGTGCAGCGTGCCTAAAAATCCTGCCATGTGATCATGAATTCCATATCACACTTCCCTAGGTACTATCTTTCCCGAGCAATACCGAGTGACCTGCTAGTATCTTATGAGTCTTCCTTTGTCATCCTATTGTTCTGACTGAGGCAATATATATATGAATCATGAACATGTCGCATTGTGGTCCCCAGCTTCACCCCTAAAAATGATAAAAATCCCTCTTAAGCTTTTTATCCAATCCCCTAACTAATTTTCTCCTTTTACCATATCACCCCCTCCTTTTCAACCCTTCAGCTGCATAATTTTTTCAAATTAGCAGATCAAATAAGATTAATTATGATGACTTGAACACAGGGCACTAACCAGAAAAATTTTGTGGAGGAAAGGTTCGTGAGGATGGGGAAATTTTACATACCTAGGGAGCTCTCCTGGAAGAATTACTCCTGAGGTTGTATCCTACAGCCTTGTGTTCAGCCTTATGCACATAACCATGGTGATAACCTTGCTAGTGTGTGAATGAGAAGAACACATGCACAATAGGGTAGTCTCCTTCATCAAAGAAAACGAAAGGCATTGATTGCGATTCGTTACCCACCATTGGTGTATTCATAATATACAAATTATTTGGTTTTAGAAATGCCAGTTTAGACGAATGGTAAAGGTCAATTTTTATCCTCATTTGAAAAAGGTCAGATTGGCACCCATGCGATGCCACTCCGCGTGACATAACAGGGACCTAGTTTCTATATGAGTAGATAGGAGTTTTACATCGTCTGAGATTACCAATGCATGCATGAGGCACAGAGCTCAGGGAAACATGTCTTAATAATCACTTATTAAAACTGGCTAAGGTCGGAAAGTTTTCTTCGTTTGATAATGCATTAATAATCCTTATTTAAGCCAAGCACTACCAGCTATCAGGGTACTCGGCTACCTGCTAGCATCCTGCGTCGTATCAGCGCTCAAAGCCTCGCCCCAAGGTCACCTCACTTGCAGCAGCGGGTACCAGAACGACTTCACACGGAGTTTTCCCGGCATTCATACTTAGCCGTCGCGTTTTCGCGCTCTTGAAAATTTTCCCTTTGCATTTAATCGCAAAAAATAGATATCATCATTTAAAAATCTAAATACGTACTCCAGGAGCAATAATCTTTCGATTCAGCCAATAAAAGGAAACCACCCTATTGTAGTGTCCCTTGGAAAAGTAAATATAGATTCCATCCACTGTCAGCCACAGAGGTGTTGCAGTGAAGTCCTTGCCTGCCAATCCCACGACCCCTTGTTTGCGTCTCACCTAAGTGTGTTTTCCCCTCCAGAGGTTACTTTTGGCCAGAAGGCACCATAAATGCATCCCAGCACCTCTCAGGGAAAACTGGGTTACCTAATTCAAAAAATCCATTGTTTATTTATACTTGGTAAAACATGATTCCTCATTGTAACGTTTACTACATGTTTAGAAAATTCAAAGTTTTAGGGGGGGCATCAGCTTATATCTGAAAATCATGAGTGGATTAAATGCATGCATCAGCATTCCGGTACTTAAAAGTTTAGAAATTTAGCACTGTTCACCACTCCCGTCATAACAAGGGTGTGTGTAACCTTCTGCTAGTCCAGTCCCTGGAAAACCTAAACACAGGCTATGCTTTCAATGATTCCAATGGCAAAGTGGACCAAAGACAGAATTGTCAGATTTATAATAATAAATGCAGTTGAAAATGATGCTTTCTGTAACTATTGGAGAAGTTTTTAAGAAAAATAGCCAATTCTCAGAAGTCACTGGAAATGGAAAGTAAAATAAAAGCAAAACCTTAATACTACTGGAATCACTGCATCTGGAGGGTTGATAGAAGGAATGAATGGTCTCAGTTGTGTCTCATTCTCCAGAATGACCACCCATGAGGGAGTTCTTTTTCTTATGCTAGTACTATGACTTCAATTGATAAAAAAGCATCCTCATCCACTGGTTTACTTCATTTAATTTTCATCAGTGCTTTTGTTTCATTGCATCCCCGACAAATTTTTCAAAATTTATGTATTCTATCCCACAAACTGAGTGCAAGTTTGACCTTAGATGATGTATTACAAATGGTTTATGTAAGCTTAAATCAGTTTTAAATAGGTTAAAAAAAAAGGAGGTTTTAACCGGTGAAAATGTTTTTTTTCCACTCTTGATATTATAGTAATTGAAAAATATGTAAAAAAATCAGCAAAGAATATAGGTAATATTGTATGTAAAAAACTAAGCTTGCCATAACTATTTTTCACATGTACATAATTAAGGTAAGTGTGTACCTGCAAAGTAAAATAATGGTAATGTGTACTTGCATGAATAAGAAAAATGGCATGGATAATTATAAGTATGGTTGTAAGCTTGTGCATTTCTAGTCGTTAGTGATTGTATAAGTGTTCATTGCAATAGAGGATTTTCTTTGCAATGGAGAAATTATTTGTGCAATGGAAATACTTTCCAACTCATAAGTCAGCACTGTTTAACATATATGTTGTTCATCAGTAATTATTTGTGCAAATAGAAATTAAAATTTAAAAACCTGAAATTCATAATTTTTTTAGAATTCCTCTCCAAAAATAGGTGAAATATTTAGTTATTTAGACTGTAATTTTTACTCATATTTGAGCATTGTTTAGTGGCTATGACAATTGGATGCTTGTGAATTTTTATACACATAGAGAAAACAAACAAGAAGTAGAAAACTTAAAATTGCTTTTAAAGTGCTGGTAAAAGAAAAGTTAAGAATGAATTCATCTTTTGAGAATTATTTCGCAGTATACTACACTACGCTATTCATATTCAGAGATATGCAATTAATTCCAATGCAAGTTGACTAGGTTATCATAGTTGAAACAAATAGTCGCATATTCAACAGTGATTTCAGAATATATTGAATCTCCCTTTCACACATTTTGTACCATCTACCTCCATTTTTATACTAATCTATATATTTGCACAAATAATTTACATTGTCATAAATATATATTTGGCAGAGCTCTAATTTAGTATGCTGCAGTGAAAGCTCATGAAACTGTTATTACGTCAACTTGGAATACCACATTTTGATATAAATGTGTACGTAGAAAGACTTGAAGTCACTTTGCCTTTATCTTTCTTCAAATTATATAAATAAATCGATTCATGGCAAAGCATAAAAATGACACATGGATGATTTGTATTCCATATTTACCAGGCATGAATCATGGTGGGCTTTTACTAAACATTTGTAAAGCTTGATCTAGAGGTCCTCTTTTGCGATGGTGTAGTTTTTAGCCATTAAATAATAGTGTGGATGTGGATTTCTACCATTGAATGTAAGATGGGAAATTAATTTAAAATTCAATTAAAATCATAAAATAATAGCATAATACCTTTTTGTCCTATAAATTCTGGTCAATGTTAATTCCGATAAAATTAGGATTGAAGATTGCATTGTTCACATTCTGAGGTAATAACAATATCATATACAACTAAACATGGTGGTAATGAAGAGTTATCCTACTTTAATGGTCATTATTATTTATCAGAATCTTGCTCAACAGCCACCGCATGATTAATCTTGTTACCCCCAGAGAAAATAAGCATCTTGTACAGGATGCGTACAAGGCCATAATCAGAAAACATTTTTAAGACTTTCATTTGGAGAGGGTTCGTTTCCCTCTTTATCTCCAAAAACTTTGAAGAGATTTTTGCATCCCTAAACCTTACCCCTCACTGGCTGCAGATTTCTGTGATTACTCTTGACTTGATCTTCCCCATTCCTTTATATAAATCTTGACTACCTGCCATAGAGTCATAAAGGGCATAGCCGAATAAGATGGTGAAAAGTCCCCCTCCGGGATTTTTACCGGACTTGGGGCATGCAATTTGGGATCAAATAGGACTAACCTCGCCACACATCCAGCCCACTAGAGGCCCACCAGGGCCACCACCACCACCACCACCTAGCTCGAAAATTCGATTTCCACTGTTTTTTAAATATCTCAGGGTAAAAAGTTTGCAGTTTGTGGCATTTGAGGGTTTTCTTAATGGAGCAGATGCCCAATTTTCTTCACAACTTTTCAGTGGCATAAGGAGAAATGGCGTCGATTTGAAAATTTCAAACGCTAGTTTTCATAAAATATTTTTGAGAGGGCCACAAAGAAAAAATGTGTTTTGAAGGAGTATTTACATACGTACCTTTTGGCTGATATAATGAAAAAACAATATTTATGAGGTGGAACACCACGAAATAAAAAGTAAAATATGCAATTTTGGCCATTTTTTGCTGTTTTTTCCCTGATCTGTGCCCCCATAACACCCGTTTCATACCATATTTATATAATTGCCATAAAAATATATGGCATATGGGATCCACAAAAAATCCCAAAGGGGGGACTTTTCACCCTCTTATTCACCTATGCCCTTTGAATTGGTTAAGAATTGCTTGTAGAAACTTTAAACTCACCTCAATCATATATAGACAAGGAAAATTCTCATACAACTGAGTCACAAATAGTCCCTATGGTCCTTCACATTCATAATTATGTTGCGTGTTTTAGACTGAAATCTCTCAAAGAAAGAAGAAAAGAGATGCAAATTTAAAAAAAATTGGAACACATATGGTCATTAAATCGCCTTAAGGTATCAGCCCAATCAAACAGCCATTATCAACCCAGTCACACATATAACTGCAGGCAGTGATCATTCAATTATCCCGTGACTTAACCTAGTGAGTTCCTTAAATTTTTTTGCAAATACTTTCTACTTTAGTTCCCTCATCATGTCACCAGCTACCTTCCAAATTGAAGAATAAATAATGATACTTATCTCTAATAATGCCCATTATTAAATTCATGCATTTACAAAAAAATTGATGTCTATATCAGTGGAAAGAATTTTCCTACATCCATGCTTAGTGCTGTGTCATGCAGTGACTGAACTTTTCGTTCCTTATATACTCAGTGTAAGTTTATTTTTCAGGAGATGTCCATTGTTCGCATGGTTTGGGAGAGGTACAGAGGAGGGGGATGGAGGGTGCTGGTGGTGCAACAAAAGGTGGGATGGCTCATCTGCACTCACGGTATCTACCAGACAAAGGCGCAACACTGGAGGGGTGCATAGTTTCACAACAGACACCCTAACGGTGTCAACTGCCTCATCTGGATCTACATTCCGAGGACGTGGGAGCACGATTGGAGGAGATAATTCCCTCTCCTCAAGATATCGCCCGACGTCCATGCATAAAACTATTGCTGACACAAACAATGCATCAAGCACTATTACTTCTGCCGTGTGAAGTTTTTTTTGTATTGCTGCTAGTCTCGTCCTGACATGACATCAACCCAGGTGGTTCTTTCATTATTTAATATTCTTGTACATATATACAGTAAAACTTTGATTTTACGCATTTGGAGGGACCGAAATATGGGCACTGTGTAAAATCAAAGTGTGTAAAATCAAGAGTTGGTATTGAGGTGGAGTATAGTTTTCAGGATAACACTTGCTCATTATTTTTAGAATGCTTTATAGTCTTACACTTTTGTATAGTTCTGATTTAAGCCAGAACCGGAACAAGAAAAAGTCTCCTATGTGAGGTTTTACGGTAAAAGACCATGAAATCCTTTTCGATCGCATCAGATATATGTTTCCCAGATTCAATTACTCATATGGAGGTTAGAAATTGAAGCCTAATAATATCATTTACTCACAAGCAACACCACAGATGACGTGTTACCTTAAGAGAAACAACGTTGCATTCCTGAACAATGTTTCCCTTGGTTGAATAACATGGTAGAATTGCTAGCATTTCTGGCACTAAAATTACTTCTGTTACCCAGGAGAAATGTCGGAATGGTGATACTAAATGCTCGCAGAGAAGCTAATTTTCGAAAATATTCTCATAAAAAGCAGTTTTCAGGAAAACCACCAGCAGACAAAAAAAGATTGGAGATTGAAGAAATGAGATATATGAGGATAGTCACCCAAATTAACCCCATTGACAGGGAGCAAAATTTCGCTAATACATCACAAAGGCTTTACACCCTGTGGGCCTGGGTTCAAGTCCTGGCAGAGGCAGACACTTACCAGAGATGGCCCTATCCCTACTTGAGTGTAATGTGGAGGGCACTTCCAGTGCACCACTCTGTCCATTAGATGGGACATTAAGTCCTGGTCCCTTTTGAGTCTATCATTACAACCTGGCTAATGCCAACATAGGGTTCCTATCCCCCCAGCCCTTACTTCATGGCGCTAATGACCCCAGCTGTCCGTTACCTCCTTCCAAATAGCATACCATAGGTAATACGGAGCACGCAGGACCCGGGATATTCGGAAATTCAGATTTTTCCGGTGTTTAGATCACTTTTTTGAATAACGGCGAAACTACCGTCATGCCGCCAGTGATGAATAACAAATGATTAGTAGTCCGGAAAAATTTTCCCTCTTTATAATTTTTACGCATTTTAAAATCAATTTCCCATTAAATTTTAGCATTAGTAGATTGAATCTACCGGGTATAGCTTCTCTGTCGGCATTCTTCCGCGAATTCAGCGCCGGAACCTTCGACTCACAAGCCGATGTGTGACTCATCTTCGCGTAATATTTTGCTCCCCATATCTGATAACAACACCGGACACTTTTTGTATTTCGATTTAATGGTGCTAAGCCATTCCTAAATTTAAAGGGACTGCCTTATCACTCACGTCTTGAATTTGACTTCAATGATTACGTGACGATTGACGACGCGAGTTATTCTCCGAGGGCATTAACTCCCGATCCGTTAAAAATAAACGCTTGTCTCCTAGCGGAGTTTAGCTTATAGCTATTCAAGATCCAACCATGTTTCATTTAAACCCACTGACAATGAGATACAAGTTGAGTCAGTTCTGATAAGCGCGCCGCGCAATCAACTTTCCCTCGCCTCCATTCGTCCCGCAGATGTGGGGTTAGCCCGCGGAATAAGACAACGCATGCTGCTTTTACCATCGTGTTGAATCACCATCGACTTACGTCCATACTAAGAGTACGACTATCTTTATTGGATCATCTTGGAAGCCAAAATTTGGCACGGGAGGATTTTTAACGACTCATTTCGCTGGGGCGACGGAAAGCAT
Source organism: Ischnura elegans (assembly GCF_921293095.1). Lineage (NCBI taxonomy): Eukaryota > Metazoa > Arthropoda > Insecta > Odonata > Coenagrionidae > Ischnura > Ischnura elegans. The sequence goes on from NC_060250.1 coordinate 71,304,690, forward strand.
AGCGTTGGCAAAATTCTAGAAAACCTTCCGTTGGGGATAGATATTCCGTAGTTCATAATTCCTGATTAACGACCATCTACTGTAATTACAATAAATATGTTATAAACAGCGTCGACCAATAAGTCGAATAATAAACGAAAGGTGATAATGTTAATATCTCCGGCGATCATCTGTCAATCAATAATAGTTACGCATACACGGCGATTGCGGTATGTTTTAGGTTTCGATATCCTTCAACGGCAAATTTTAACTAAGAGCGATATTCGCGTTCGTAAAGGAGACTGAAATATTACTGAGAGGGCGCAGGGGGGAGCAATAATTAGATTCGCGATGTTTTTAGTTTCTCGCTCAACAGCGCGACGTCATTTCAACCGTTCCTGTATTCATTTTTGCAACCCATTGAGACGAATAAATAACCTAACTTCATATTGCTTCAGTCGGGATTTTCAAAACAAGTCGAAATACAACTGCGTAAAATCAAGATTAGCGGCCTCTTTGGGGCTGGGGTTATGCTGTGCAAAATCGAAAAACTGCGTAAAATCAAGAAAAGATGTAAAATCGAAGTTTCACCATTGCAATTCCCTATGCTTTCCGGCCGGACTTGAGTGTCGCTGCGTAAAAACGAGACTTGATGTAAAATCAAAGTGCGTAAAATCGAAGTTTTACTGTATATATATAATACCTATGGAGCATCATCATTTGACTCATTAATTCATCATAATTTTCCTCAAGAGTTCATCCAAATAAATTAGATTGTGGGTCTTTCTTAGAATATAGACCAATGACTGATGATGATGTTCACGAATGATTGGCCGCCCATATCAATTTAATTGAAATCAAAAACCCCATATTGAAAAAATAATGGCTGCTACAATCCCTCTTATAGGAAATAATTTGTTGGCTGCAGTTAGTTAGAAAGGGTGAACAATCAGACGAATAATGAAGGGTTTATTCCTTTGATAATTAAAAACTTATCTCGATATATTTTTGTATCTGTGGTAGACGTTTTCACTCGAGTGACAAAGACATATGTATATGGCATGTCATTATTGTGTAGGATATATGCTGAATTTTGTCCTGTAACAATAATGTTCAGGCAAATTGAAGGAACGTGAATGTTCTGAAAAAAGAAATAATCCCTCATTATAATAATTAACTATAAATATTAATTTAATATCTATGAATCAGGACAATTTTCCTTTTAACTGCTCCCTCTCCAATCCTTGTTTTGTTTACCTTTACTGTGATACTACTGATTCTGTGTTTACACTCCCAATTTATGTAACCAAAGATGGATAAGGACTAACCATGTTTCATCTCAATATTTTACTATAGTTAAGCATTGTTCACTTTTGATGATGATGTACTCAAGTCTGAGCCTCCATTAGTGTTTTCCTCTGGAATGGGAAAAATGTAGCCACTCCAAGTGATTAGGCGGCATTCTTTTCTCATAGGTTGATGAAAACCAGACTTTGACACCATAGGATTGGTTTATACATTCGGTGCGGCATGTGATTCTTAAACTTCTCCCAAATATGGCTTCAACTTTTTTGCCTGTCCAAAATAGGCCAAAATTTGGGTCAACACAGCATGCAACAGAAAAAGGGAACAGATTAAAATTCGAAGCCCTGGTTGGGACACAGCTATGAGAATTCTAGAAGAGAGTTCTCCATTAATTGACATGGCCCTTATGCCCCCTATGCCAAAAGACCGAGTGTGCACTGAATATGATGGAGCATGATTTGAAATGTTTAGCCCTAAGTTTTTGTTCAAAGAATCATAATTATTTGATACATTTATAAAATTTTGTCTACTTCATTAGAAAACTATGTTGATACATCAAAGGCTATAAAGTACCTGTGCCAAGTATACGTGTATTGTATTTGATGAGAAAAATGGGATTCATAAATGTGACATCATATTAAACCATTTCTTTATACAGCCCAAATTACTGTCATCTCTAAAAATTTGAACTTTTCAATGGTATCCTTCTCCCTACTGCTTCTGAAAATTCAATATCTCTGTTACTTGATTATTATTACAAAAATTTGTCTATTAAAGCAAGTTCACATTGGAGTCACAGTGGGCAGTTTTTACATTATGTATCCTTCTTTTCAATGACTGCCATTGAATAACTAATGATTATTTAGCCAACAAAAACCATCTTGATCATTCGGTCACCAATCTTCAACTCCTAATTTTTTTAATTCTTTCAATGTCACCTTTCCTATTTCTTTATTCTTGCGGTGTGAGCCAGAAGTCAGGAGCTATAGGGGAGGCCAAAATTTCCATGGTATGGGTCCTGGGGCCTGGTATTCATGGATTCTAAGGGAGTGCGGGGTGTATAGATTTCCCAAATACCAGTCCTTTGCCCTGGGTTGGATTTTGGCAGCCCTTGTTGAAGGCATATTCAGCTTACAGGTCAGCAATCTATTTTCCCAACTTACAGCTATTTCAGGTGTTACTTTTTGGGAGAATTTAAGTATTAAGCAAACACATTTTTGATCCTTCACCTCTCAGGTAAACAAATATGTGTGTGTAAGGATTTTCCAAACCACAACTTCACTTGCATACACTATATTCATTTTTTCTATATGTTTTGCATAAAGGCAACCAAAATATTTACTATTTTTTAAGTTTTCTATGGCAATGTTGCACGATAACCATAAAAAGGCATACTATTAAAGTAAACTAGTAGTATGTACTCATTAGAAAATTAAATTTATTAAAGCCTTTATTACTATATTACCATTAGAATTCATAATGATGTAAATGTACCAATTACCTGGGCAACCTGAACAGTGTAGGAGAAATTTTCTTTGAGTGTAAAATCAATCAAATGCTTTATTCAACCACTCATTTCCGCAGGTAATAGCACCTTCCTGTCTTCCATGCGCAATGCTATAACACTCCCCTCCCACTAATCACCAAAAGTAAGGAACTCTTAACCCCCCACACCTTCGCTAAGGGGTGCTTATGTGATACATGAACGTCCCCTTTAAGGAGACCCAGGACCTTGGCAAAAAATGTTAATGCACACCATCATGATTTCCCCATTTGTTCCTAAACCTTGGCCATGGTACAATTGAATTTTCAAAGCATTATAAAGCCAGGATGAATTATAACAGCCACAGGAGAAAATATTCATTTTAGAGTAACATTTGAGGAAGAAAATACTATAAAATTTGGTTTTCCCCTTCTTTTCCATCACATATTCATGCAGTTATGTCCCTAAATATTAATATTATGTAAACCTACTATACCAATGTTGGTCTCATTTTGTCAAATGTAAGCAGTATATATTACATTATTAATGAATAAATTAGCTCTATTAAAGGGGAGGATTTTGGGGGGTCATGACCAAATTATTATTAGTCAATTAGTTTTTTATTAGTTTAACATTTTTTGTATAATTGTGAAAGAGTAAAGGGAGAGTATACGTAAATTCATGGCCACAAGTCCCAGACATGAGAGTTTTGAGCTGTATTTTGAGTTTTATTTGTTTTAGGGGGGCATGCATTAATTAAATAAGGTGATTTTGGCGATTTTTCGGACCCCTGTTAGTGAGATATTAACACATTTGGCTTGACTCCTACCCCCTTCCCACTAATCTCATGTGAGATTGTACAAAATGCATATTTTCAGTGAAAATACGTTATTTATGCTTGATGCACTGAATTGTTGAGGCCTTTACTTTGTAGAATTCCATTATATGGTTGGAAGGAAATTACTTTGCTTTTCTACAAAACACACTTTATTGCCCACTAGTTTCGGTTACACTGTACTGAAACTAGTCGCCAATAAAGTGTGTGTTTTGTAGAAAAGCAAAGTAATTTCCTTCCAACCATTATTTATGCTTAATGGCACTTTAATTATTAAATAAGAACAATTGGTTTGATTGTTTTGCATTCAAGGTTATTTAAGATTACTAAAATCATAGTCTAGAATCACAGTGAAAAAAATTAAACACACGTTTTGCTCAATTCATCCCAGTTCTCTCGCAATTTTACACTGTTTCTTGCAGAAAAAAATATGCGATACCTGCCAGGACCCCTCCTGTCCCCCTGAGATTGGGTAAGAATTGGCTTGACCCCTCCCCCCCAAAATGCCACACATAAATAATGGAAGCCCACTAGAGTATAGCATCCCTAAAAAAAGTTTCACACAGGAGATTGCCCCTCTCTCCCGGAGAGATATTCTATACTCCTTGCTAATGACCATCCCCCCCCCCCCTAAATTTGAGGCTGAATCTGCTCCTGCTGTGATAGCCCCTGTCACGCTGTTGACTATACAGAATTTTTCGATCTTTTTTCCTATCTCTAACCCTCAGTTGTCATTAGGATCTTAAATTAACCCTTTTACTGCCAGCCCATTTTAGGTGGGATGCACGAAGACTGCCAAGGCTATTTTCCGGAATAAGCTACATTTCAGATTGAAAAATGTTTCAGCTACTTCATTTTATTTAATACGTGTAGATTTTTATCCCAATTCTTAAGATATATATACATCTTATAACCATAGATAAATTATGGGAATTTACATAAATTACAGCCGTCGAAAAGGCCACAATTACGAAAAAAAGTTAAATAATATTTTTCAGTTTTCAAGGAGTTTTCGAGCAACCAGCGAGGGCAGATATATCGGCCCCGAGGCAGTATAAGGGTTGAAGCAGCTTTTTTCCCTTCCTTTCATAACCCCTTCAGAGTTACAGGAGAAAAAGTCTTGAAGTCATTGTCTTCTTCCAACTCTCATATACCATGGAACAGAATCCAAAATAAGAGTCAGAAATCCATTTAAAACAAAAGAAGGTGAGCAGATCTGATCCTTAATAATTTCTCTATTTGGTTAATATACTTTAGGTACCCAGGATTCTGTACTTTTTCCTCATCTCGGGTTTCTGTGAAATGAGAGTGATCATGACCTAGTCAAGATTTCCTCCATGAAAAATTTCCTTGATGTAATTTTTAATATTTCAATTTTTAGATGTTTTTGGAAGTCCTGATTCATAACAGCAAAATACCTTTTTCGCGAAATCCATGTCAGATACTTGGCAGGCAGTCCTAAGTCCAAATCATGTGAAATATAAGAAGTGTAAATAATTACCTTTATGTAAGTATTTTAAATAACTCCATGTGTGGTAAGTAAATGACTTGTAATAATTGTCTTCAAATGCATGCATCATGTGAGCATTGAACTACCATTTTCTCATTCTGTGGAATTTGTGACTCGCAAGTTGGCCAACATTAAATACAGAGCTTATGTATTACAACTTGCAAAACAAACTCCAGATCACAGCAAAAATGAACCAACTACATATAGTGTTCAATGGATTACTATTTTTTTAAATGTATCAATTATTTTCCAGTGTTCTCCCATTGCAGAGATTAATAGTGTAGCTTCTGGCTTATCAGATAAAACTTGCTTTCCTCTATTGGGTCCTGACAGCTTAACCTGGCTAATAAAATATACAATTAAGTAACAAATTTGACCAAGAATAATTTTTAAATTAAAGTCAGGCTGAACAGTGCCAGGTGCCAGAATTTAAATTTATTGACTTTGGAATTCGTAACATTTTTTAAAGGATTGATCTGATTAGGTAGTATTTTAAAATTTACTTAAGATAGAAATTCACATATAAAGCCAGAGGACTTTACTTTTCTTGGAAACACAGTGTTGTTATTATGTGAATCTCATCCATAAATGTTAGCAAAAAGGGACAACGTAGCTCTCCAAACTATGCTGTTTTCATATTGATCTAAATTTGCAATTTATTAGGATGGAATGAATTAAAAGTTTCTGGCAACCAGCAGTAAAGTTATCTCTTTATTTCAAAATAATTAGCAATGACATGGTCGCCTAGATATGCCTGGATTCCCTTACTGCCAGAAATACAGTTACTGTAATACGTGAAAGTGAAAAAAAATCACTCAAGGTACATACATATATGCAATATGATTAGGCACCATAGGGGAGGCAAATATGTACATATTAAAATGAAGAGGATAGTGAAAAGAATCAATATGTAAAGGAAATGTATCAACCTCAATAGGCCAGGATTTTGCATCTCATATTTGTATCTTAATACTTACTTCATTTGAGTATCAGTGGGAACGAAACCCTTAGGACGGGCTCGCGGGATACACTCCTGGGGCAAGGACTATAAGCGATCAGCTTTTCTCCTCTGCCACCAGAAGGGGAAGGACGGAAAGGAACAAGGAAAGGAGGCGCCGCCGCGATGAGAGCCCGACGGCGCCTCCAGGGGAAGGACGGGGAAGAAAGGGAGGGGACGAGGAATCCTGCACCGTCACAAGGCGGGCAGGTCCTACTATTAGCGAAACCAAGCAATATGCAATTAATATGCTACCAATTCTAGTAGATTTTCCTATGAGGAAGGAAAATCTATCGATCGAATCGGTAGATATTTGAGTATCAGATTAACTTTTCTGAATTCATTGACTAGACCACACTATAAATTTGGATGTGGATTTTAAAATTATGCCATTCATATGATCCCCCCCCAGAGCTCAGACAAATTTCTAAGTTTAACCCATTTTACTTAATTGGATTGATTTTACTAATAGAATAGAATAAGGATGAATAAAATATCCCTCAGAAAGCCGTAAAACTCACCTCTTTGAACCATTTACCTTTAAAATTCCGCAATTTATTAATCTCGCACCTACCGCTTATCCTGGTGGGTATACATCCCATCCCATACCCCACACATCCCGGTGTTAGTTGCACCAGAACCCCCCCCCAGCCTTAATTCCTAGCCGCGTCCCTGTTTGGAACAACTCTCCCACAGTCTCATACAGGAAAAAGAAGTAAAGTAGAGCTTCTATCACCTCTTAACACGTTGCGTACCGGGGTATTTAAATTCCTAGGAACGCCGATTTGGAAATATGTGCCTATTAGGGCGTAATGCCTTTGGTTAAAACATGGTTAAAAAGCTAATGTTTAGAATATAACTTTACCCAATCAAACGTTATGATGCATCAATTCATTCTGAATAACGAACAACAACTGACAACGTACTAAGGAATACGCATTGTATGCTTTAAAATTGTTTAGGTTGACGCACCTAAATGACGAGAATCTTCGTCATCCGTCCGGAACGTCCGGGAAAAAAATGACGAGCATTCTCCCCATCCGTACGCAACATGTTAATGAAGGGGAAAGTCCCAAGCAAACAATAAAATTAGATAGATAATCCTTCTATGATAATTGTCGAAGAAATATGTACTTCCTTCAGTCTCTGTGTTACTCTTTTTGCACATCTGGGCAGTGGCGGTTTGCCCATAAGGACTCTCGGACGCCGCCCCTCCCAAATATTTGAAAAAGTAAAAAAAATAAATATCCATTAATTTATAATTATACATCTGATTAATCAAAGCGTTTTTTCAGTCCCATACATCGAAAGTGTTGGAAAAACACGAAAAGAAATAGCGCGAGAAGTTCGTATTTGTAGCCGTGGGGCGCTGGCCAGAACGTCCCAATCCATCCCCATGCAGTTATATGGAGAGTGGTAGTGGTGGGGGCCGCTGGTGCTATGACGCGTCTAACGTTGTGTCTTATGGAACTCTTGGGACGTCGTCCGAAAATGCGCAGAGCGACGTCCCACACAGCACACGGACACCTTTCGGACATCCGGTGATTGTCCGCCAAGTGGCCTATGGACATCCTACGGACAGCCGAATTCATACAAAATGATGTCCGCTGCAAGTCCGCATGTCAGTAAAAAAGGTGGCCTATGGACGACCTGAAATTGTCCGCTCTGGACACCTTCAGGACACGTTTAGGTTAGGATTGCATTTTGTTCGATACTAATAAATAATAGGTCCAGACAAGAATTTAAATAAATAAGGCATCAATTTCATGCACAATATTTATTTGGCTTCTTAAAACAGTACAATGCCAGAAACTACATACGATTTATTTAACTTTCTTCTTCCCCTGTAACCTCTCCTTGGCGTGCCTTAGCCAGCTTTGGATGGCAACCTCCACATCCTTTTCAGGGGCTGTCTTGCTCTCCTGCACTGCTCCTGTAATAATGAAGTATATAAACATTTCATTGTAGCAAGAAATTGTATCTTGTACGTAACAAGCAGATTACATAAGACAGGACGCTACAGTCTTATTAGTCACATGTTTAACATTCTTAAGGTTTCAAAATTAGGAAACCTGTCCATTACAGGCTGAATACATTTTACAAACTTTTCTTTGACTTTTTCTTGTTCTTAAATAAGAAAAGAATTTGAGTAAAATTATTAATGTGTTAGTAATGTATATATTATGATTAAGAACATTTTTCATAGAACAATTGTTGAACTAGATTTTAATCCCAAATATGAGAAGACTGTTGCCTGTTAGACCCTGGTGCACCATCTAGAAAAAAATTCTTTGATCCATCCTTGCCAGACAGCTTAGTAGAGGTCTCGAAAAAGATATTGGAAAAAGCATTCAAATGGAGGATAATATTTCTGAACAATTGGTCTCCCCTTGAAGATTATGACTACACTAGAGTGAATTGTGGAGGTGAAGAAAAGTGTTACATAAGCTGGAGCTAAGGAAGACTAATGCAGAAGAGCTGAATATGATATAGGAGTAAAGGAAACTAGAAAATTTAAAGGAGGAAGTTTAAGTGAACTAGATCTCTTGGGATTAGTGTGAAAACAGCCACACTGATTTGGCACACAAACCACTTAGCTGCATTGGCCGAGATGCAACTTAAAAAAATAGAAACTTTGAAAAACTAGCAAAAACTTGCTGTAGTTAAGGCCATTCCATGATTTAGATCTCCGAATTCTTCCAATCTTAATAATTAAAATAGATCTTCTAATGTAGTCTGGTATCAAGGCAAAAGTGACAACCTAGCTCACTGGCAATATTCACATTTCGACAGAGACATAACAGGGGAATAGCAGCTAAGGCCTGCTGTGAGCTACTGAAATTTCTATAGCTCCTACAAAAACACCTACTTCAAAACATCTTAGTTAGCTAGAGCTACTAGAAAATAGTAGCTTCTGTAGTACTGTGCAACTACCATCCCTGTTGAATAAGTTATCCCATTCTTAAGTTCTACAGGTGCTATACATCGAACTTTTAAAGAGCATGAGATCCTTTTCAACCACGTTTTTGGTAATTATACCTCCCATATGCAGAACAAAAATTGTTTTCAAATGTTTGAATTACTTGGTAGTGGAATCTGCATCTGAAAATAATACATAACAATACTATTTTCTCTACCTTTAGCATGGAAGGGTGAACCTTGTATTACAAGATGTTTAATAATTATTTAAATTTACTTTATATGAGCTCCCTTTAGAGGAGCAACTTGTCAAAAAAGTATCCAGACCAAAATTATTCCTCCTTGCTCAAACCTATATAATAATCAAACGAATACTTACACCTCTCTCACATGCCTCGCTTTAGCATGTTCCAGCCAACTCTTCACTGTAACTTCCACACTAGAATTGGTGGCTGTATCGTCCTGGTTAAATGCAACATCTGTAAAGAATGAAGACAAATAAGTATACAGACAATTATAAGAAGAGAGACATACAAACTTATAAATAGAGATAGGAAATAAATAAAAATACAGATGAACTATTTTTATTCAACTCCACTACATGAAAGCTATAGTCAGTAAATGCCTCCAGGTAAATATATCAGGTTCACGATACTCTACACCAAAATGTGTACCGATGGCTGTACGAAAAGATGCACAAGTTCTATTTTCTGGGTATAAGATTTCATGCAGCAGTTTGAGCAAATAAATGAACCATGAAACATAGCCTTAAGGTTTGTTTACACAATATATCACTTACAATTAGACCTTGTTTAGATTCATCCCGAGTTTCTTACAGTCGTCCTATAGTTTCCACTAAATTAAATGCATGGATGACTAATAGCACAGTTACTTAGTTTGTAGTTAAATTAGTTTATATTTTATTAGGTTAGCAAAGTTTGGCAGAAAAAATATAATAAACGCTATAAAAGTTACGTCGGCATTGTAATTTTTCAATCCCTAAGCCTTATCTTTACTGACATAATAGATCATTTATTTATTTAGGACCTAAAATTTTTAATTATTAACCTAGTTCCATCAAACAGATAAAGAGTATAAAAACTTTTTGTAAAAAGGCTAAACATTGGTGGTTATCCTATCATAACATTATTGTTCTTTTTCGATGCGTGCGTAACTATACATATCGAAAGAAATCACACGGTGTAGTCCGATTTCAAAGAATTAATAATTTACGTGAAACCTATTAATCATACATGCGTGTTGCAAAATCCCCCGGTTACACGTAAGTACAATTCCTAGTTATATTTATTGCCAAGAACCCTACTTGATTTGATTTAGGAACGGAACCAAACGGACCGTTGGGACTTCCAACAAATTCAGCCGTAACCTACGCTATCAAAACAACAGGTTCTATTTTATGCGCTAGCACTTACATTATTTCCTATACGTTCTCGCGTACAGAGACTATAGTACAAGAACTTCCACTTTAAATTATATCATGTAAACAAGGAACAAAAGCGAAAATTTCACCATGAACAACGGAAAAAGACGCTACCTTTAGTTGCCAAGTAACGGTTTTACCAAGACGGTAATGTTGTTCCAAGCAGAGCCATATTTTTCCTCGAGATGTTACAGGCTGAGTTATAAGAAATATAAGGAGCATGCGGAAACACTATACTGCCGCCAGTGAACGCCAAGAAAAAATTATTTAGAAGTCACATCAAACTTACTTGCAGCAGCATCTTTGTAACCGCCAAACCACCATGCTGTCTCCGGTGTTCCGTTCCGGTTCCTCTGTTGGAAAGGAGGAACGGAGGAATGTGGAGACACAGATATATACAATAGATTGGCAGTGCCTATGTTTTCCTCACGGTGGCGCTGAAGCCGGCCGGCAGAAGAATTTTGCGCAACTAGCCATCTTGCTTTCACCGACCGTTGGTCATGTGCCATTAACATACGTGTATTTGAGAGGCTACTTTTCCTGCTTTTGGAGCTTTTTAAAAGAAGAATGGTGAACCACTGCGTTATGTGGGGGTGCACATTTAAGTATACTACGAGGGGAAATTTTCCTGGGGGCGAAAATGTGTCTCTACACGCGTAAATAATAGATATAAGGAAAGCATGGTTTGCGTTCAGTAATGTCTCCGCTTCCATCTCACAGAGCATGAAAATATTTTCCAAAGCCTTTTTTTTGTACGTATCGCCACGAAATTTATATCACGTGAAGTGCAGGTTATGCTCTACCTTTTTAAATTTATTGTTGACAAAATTCACATAGTTGTAGAAATAGCATCATGAAACTGTGACACGGTATTTTTGCTGAAATGCAAATTGCTCTCGAAAACAAATTCTAAAGGTGTGTGACGGAAGCGGATATTTACCGGAGTTTCTGAAAGCGATATCATTTCAAATGCAGTAGCTTCATATCTCTAGGATCGGTAATTAACCCCTCAAGCGCGGCGGGCATTTATTTAAATACCATCCCAGCGGCCGGATGAGATTAAGAAGACTTCACCTTATTGGCATACTATCATTCAATAATTTATATCGTTCATAATATACGATCATTATCATTAAAAATTTTTGTAAACTTACATAATGTAGTGCGCTACTATATAATAATTTTTCAAGCGATTTGAATAAATATAGGCGTTGAGTTTTTCGACCGAAGTCGTCAATGTGCTGGTTTAAAACGGAATTTCATCGAATCATTTTAAAAATTTCTGAAGGCCTAAAGTCGTTATGAATATTTTATTGGAGAGGGAAAGCATTTCTTCAAAAGATAGAGCAATTTGTTTTAATCTAAAATACAATATCTGGCGGAGAAAACAAAATTATATACAGTAGGTCAGGAAGCGTACTGGGTACGCATGACGGCGTTGAGGGGTTAATAACATGTGCATTCTCTGTCTCGGTGTCTGTGTTTTGATGACGGAATCATCATGATGTTTTAAGTTGTGTTTTCTGTGTTTACCAAGAAAAGACTTTCTCCAGTTTCCATTATGTCATATACTTTCCGCTGTTGCATTATTACATTGTATCGGAATTTTATTTCCGTTGTAGTATTATTATTTATTTAGATATGTAGAGCGTGTATTATGCACCTTTAACTCTATCTGGAAACTTAACGAATTTCTTTCAAAAGCATAAGTTTTGACTTTGTTAATATCTATTGAGTGAAATTCCGAGAAACTGATCGCTTAAATAATGGTTTGCATGTGCTCGCGGTGAAATGACGCGGTCACATTCATTATAATTCAACCTTTCCATGTAGCACTTATCAGGTATTTGATCATTTTGTGGCTTCTATATAGAACATGGTGTCTGTTATAATCACTTATCCCGGTAAGATAGAAATTCTAATTAAAAACGTACCCCCTCATGATGTAAGATTTATATTATAGTCTGCTTCCCCTTCGAATATTATAACAACATGAAACTGATTATTGATGATCATGGATCAAATCGCTGAGTTTTTTAAGCCAATAACTTCTTTTCAAGTTCGCAATTGGGTGATCGTGAGGGGAAATCCAAAACACTGCCTATATAAAATAATGTAAATTATATTTCTGATGCTTAAGGATAGGAATTCAATCGCATTGACTCTTTACGACCTCAGAAAAGCATTTTACAGCACCAAGCAGCATGCCTTGCTCAGAAAGTTAGATCATAATGGGTTTAAATAGGTTGAATCAAATTTAATTACGTAATATTTTTGGCCCGATTACTTATGGCAGTGAAAGGTTAGGTAGCATTGCTTCTACGTTTTTCGTCTAATTGACAACTCTAACTGAGCAACAACTCTTTGACAACAAAAATACAGTAAGTGGAAGCATCAAACCTTTGGAATTTTCGAATTATTTTGTTTGAATAGTGTGACAATGTCGCTGGTAAATCTAAGGGTGAACAATACCATGTATTCTCGATTGTAGGCTACCTTCCTACACTAGCAGACGACGTAGTTAACCATTTTCCCCATCTGCTACGCCCCTTCTACATTTGGGACACAATATTTTTTTTTCGAGATAACTCATGCATATGGATTCCAATTCCATAATATTGAGCAGGAACCGAATTAGTATTAATCTTAGCTCAGCTTATATTACCAATTTCATAACTTCGTCACGGTTATGTTACGCTCAAAGATGGGTTAATTTACCACGTAAGTGTCAAGATCGGTCCCTTTCTTTTTAATTGGATACATCTTAAACGAAAATGACAACGTTTTCTATAGTTCATAGCCTTAATCAATGCGCCATTATCTTTCACAATGTAATTTTCCTCCAGTTCCCTAATTACGCAAACGCATAGGTCGGTGAAAGCAACATGGCCGCCAGCAGAAAGGCATGGCTTCACCCCCCCCACTTCCATTGCCAATCTATTGTATATATCTGTGTGTGGAGAACCATGGTAGAACACCTGAATCGCGGAGTAGCGGTAGATTCAAAATTCGTTCGCCACCAAAAAAACTAGAATTTCGATATAAAGTAAAGGTACGGCAGTACTTACCTTCTATCTTCTACTACTTCTTCTACTTGCCTATCCTTAAATTGGACAATTACAATTTCTAATCTGGGAATGAGGCCATCGATGCCGTGATAATTTTAGGAGAATTCTTACCATTAAAATTAAAATGAATTTAAAGCGTTATGTTTCATTAAAATACTTTCCAATCAATCGCCTCTGAGATTTTTTAATCCCTAGAGAGTAAATATTAATTAATCAATAAGTTGAAAGAGTTCATTTAACCTGTAGGAATGGAATGTCCCCGAGACGCGAACGTCCGCAGGACATTGGTACATAATATAAAATTTCAGTAAAAATCGATAAATTCCATTATTCCTGTTGTTAATTTTTGTAAAAGTTGCTAAATTTGTTTAAATTTAAGTAATTTTTATAATCATGAAAAGTACGGGTTTATTGTTCATCCAACGCTTCTCAACCGTACAACATGCGGAAATTTTTAATTTTTTGAAAGTTTCTAAAATTGTTGCTAAATTTATTTAAACTTTAAAAATTGTTATAAATAATGTAGAGAGTCATAAGTTCGTTCAATTGTTGTTGTTTAACCCGTGAGGCATGTAGAAATTTTTAACGCTCGTAAATGTTACTTAAATTGTTGCTAACTTTGTTTAAACTTGATTAATTGTTATAAACAATATAAAACTTGAAAATAGCGTACATTTGTTGTTCTTAAACTATAGAAGCGGTAAAAATGTCAATTTTTTTTTCGTTAAATAGTTTATAATTTCCTCCGAGTCCACACTCCAACAAGAGGATTACATTTGGTTACCTAAAATAATCCTCAAAATATCTCTTCCTCCACGAAAAATTTCCTCTTCCTCGATCGGGAGGAAGTATTCTGGCTTCAGAAACGAGAGAGAGTTTTTTTTCTTTCTCCCTTCTCCTATACTCCCTACTCGGAGGAGGATCACGAGACTTTCTCTCGGAGTTCCTCCTTGAGGAGGTGAGTGTTTTAAGAGGAAACCAAAACTCCCAAACCCTGCGTAATGGGACACTAGCTGGACGTCCGCTGGACATCCGAGATAGGACAGTGTGCGGACGGATGGCCAGGACAGCCAGCGGATGTCCTCTGGCTGTCCTGAAAATCCGCGGACACTGAGAGGACGCGACGGACGCGCAGCGGACGTCCTCTGGCAACGATGTGCTGTGTGGGGTGTGAGTTGACATCGCTGCGCAGGCCGGCGGGCGTACAATCTGGCGTCTACTTGGTGCTGCCACAGAAAAGGGACGTACGGAATCAGAATGGTCACTGTACTGGGTGTAGTTATACGATTTTAATTTTTAATTACTGGTAGGTATTGCTACAGTAAATAAATTATCCCATTATGCTTGCGTTTTTTGGTGTTTGAATTCCGGAACACATAAAATCCAACCAGTTAAAGGCCGTATTGACGAAGGAAAACTATTCTCGAGTATTTGACACAGTTCTGTTATGATTACGAATTTCAAGAACCTTGGGGAAACTAATATTATAATATTTAGGCCTTAACAATGTATTCATATCTTCCCGATGATTAGAAATACGGTACCTATTTTTCAGATAAATTTATCAAAAGACCTGCAGTATTAGGAAAAATCAGTTAACATTCCCCACTGATTTATAATTTAAGAAATAGTTGCGTGCGTGAAAGGGTGAAGGATTAAATATGATTTAAATCGTTAAGCGTGACTTTAAATAGAGTCATTCAATTAATGTCATGAAGTGCCGCGTACAATGCACCTTTTGTGTGTAGGTTCATCATTTTTCTAGCCGTCCTTGTTGTATTAGTTCATGTTCACCTAATTCCTCAGTGGCAGAGCGGTAGCTATCTGACGGAAAATGCCCACTTGGGTCTGATTTAAGTGGCCTCGAAGAGTTCATATCAGTGAGGAAATCCTTACAGCTCCCATCAGTGGCTCAGTCGAGTCGTCTTCTTTTACGATCTAGAACTTATTTTCTGTTATATCATGGCAATGATTTCGAAGACACGGTTATTCCAAATGCGACCCGTTGGCGTCTCGTGTGTTTACCACATATGAATCTTAGACTCAAGGAGATGGTCCGTGACGTCCTTTGTTTGCGTGAATGCCTTAGCTGACCTTAAATTCGTCCCTCAGCTGAATCAGCATTAGTGGACCACGACTTTTATCTCCCTTGAGTCGTCCTTATAGTAACGGCAAGACTCTCGGAAAGAACGGAGTGAAATGAGTTCAGACATCATTTTCGAGGAGTTAATTGTGCGTAATTGGCGATTAAGAAGTTTCTTAGTGCTGTGTGTACATTCAAGAAGACAATTTTGAATTAATCAACAGTGCTCGTTTTTTTAAGGGAAATATAGGGAAAAATTGTCCCAATTCTGTGTCCAGGCACCTTGTTCTTTTTGGTCGTATTTTTCGTCGGCCTATTTTGTGTCGTCCCTTGTTTATTTATAGACTAGGGCCCTTGCCATGTGTTCAATCAGAAAGAAATTGTTGTCCAGCGCTGATTTCAACGAACGTGTAATTGATCACTTTGCTGGACAAAATGAAAGAAGGATGGACTTTTGCAATACAACTAAAGGCCTGTGAGTATTTCCTATTTTGTTAAAAATGTGTGAGAAATGTTTAATTGTTGATTTTAAATCATACTGTATTCAAGAAGTATCGCGAACACCGCCATCAAAGTTTACATCTGCAAAGCAAAGCGCGGGCATTCTAGCAGTGTTTGTTGCCTAGTGGAAGTCAGTGACACTCTCCTCCCTCCTCAGGTGTTACAAGTGTCATTGCTACCTAAATCATTGCAAATGTTGTATAGATTTGACAAATAACGCATTATTATTGCAAAACGAACAACAGAAGTGTATTGCGGGCATATCCGCACGAAGAATGTAGATGCTAAAACCTAAAGTTACGTATTTTCGTTTGTATTTGCAAAATATCGCAGCAAATATATTTTTATTCTTCAAGATCATTGATCAGTATCATCGAGAGTCCG
Source organism: Ischnura elegans (assembly GCF_921293095.1). Taxonomy (NCBI): domain Eukaryota; kingdom Metazoa; phylum Arthropoda; class Insecta; order Odonata; family Coenagrionidae; genus Ischnura; species Ischnura elegans. The sequence goes on from NC_060250.1 coordinate 71,321,195, forward strand.
GACTAAGCCGATCCGTATGACCGAGAGTCTACTGCATTTAGTATTTATTAATCAAGCTTTATTAGGAAAACTAGGTATTTTTGTTGAAAAAAAACGGAACGTATGGCATCACAGAATTTAATTCCTATATTGCCGTAAAAACTTAATAAAATACACGAAATATTAAAAAATTATGACCCCCCGGTGGAGTGCGCCCCCCCTAGCATTTGACTCACGAGCCGCCACTGCATCTGGGATTCTCATTCCATTGAAATAAATGTTGTTAAGGGAGTTAGGGGAGCATTCAAGATTACTGGCTAGAGAAGTGATTAGTGGTTAATCCAACATAAACATAAATGATCAAATGTTAGGTGATCAAGGCTCTACTTTATGCAGACCATTCACGGTTGCCTGACTCATGCATAAAAATCTTGATCATCATCAGTCTTCTTCAACCATTATTTCCGCCTCAAAGGTGGGTCCAACCTTGAAGAAGTATCTGACAAAGTATGCAAACTCATGAGGGTTCCTTCCAATTCATTTTGATCTTCATTTGCCTCCCCTGGGGTTCATTTATGTACACACAATTTTAAGCTAATCGTACGTATTTTGGCCTAGCAAAGGAAAACTGGCATATATACATAGGTACTGTTATAACTTGGTGACCTTTCCAAATTTTCAAAACATTAATGACGTTATCGCGATGGACATTCAGGGTTTCGAACTTATTCCCTTTTTTCTGTATTATATGTCCAAGGAGAAATATAAATGCTCAATCATTGCATCATGCAAAGTTATACATTAATTTTGAATAAAGTATAACGGAGAAATTGTATTTCTATATTTTTGAAAAACTGGCTGTAAAAATTCATCAACATTTTGAAAAAAATATAAGAAAAAAGTAAGTGTCAACATTTGTAGCAGTAGAGTATGACAATGTGACCTCATTGAGATATGGCTTTGCTATTCAAATATGTGTAATACCTATGAAATGATGTACCTATCTATATTAATTATGAGTTCTAATTATTCTGGTATTTTGATGGATACTAGCTCAGTCATTCAAATGTGTCATCTTTTGCAGAGATGCAGAAGCTTAATTAATTGAACAAACACACATGGTAAACAACAAATCATTTTGCAGCAACTAAATTCTCTGGGACCATTGAATGTCTGTTTGAATTAAAATATTCTGTCAAAAGAATTTTTTTCAGGTATTAAACACTTAACTGCAGAATTGGATAGATAATTTCTCGAGTCCAGTGAAAGGAAAATCTGGAAAATTTTATCTTAAACACCAATTATGCATCAGCTTTCCATCCAGACTGAACTGATGTTACTCTGGTACAAAACTGAATCAGATGTGCCAATCTGTGAACAATTTCCTACCAACAATTTTTATGCATCAATTTGCAGGATCAAAATGAAATGCATGTCTGAAAAATATTTAGGTAATAAGGTACATTATTACTGAGGTTACTTATGATTAAGTTACTATTGAGGACCATTACAATATATCTGTACTGTACATACACATACATCTTCAGGTCCCATGGTAAATGCCCCTTTTCCGTTCATATGATTTTGTGCTGTACCTACTCAATGTTGACTGTTTCCACCTAGGGAGGTATTTTTTTAAAGGTAGTACCAAATAGCTCTCATGTGAACACAGAAGTGATAATGAATGCATAATAAGTTGTTATTTTAACAAACAGTATTATGTGAGCAATAGATTGTATGCATGTTTATTTATGTAAAAACTAATGTTGTGTAATCTATGTTAAAATTGTTGAAAGCTATACGAATAAAAATTAACACTCATTTCAGACATACAAGCATATGTAATCATTTTTATTATGTGTCTAGCGAAAAAATTAGGACCGAGTTTCAATGGTTACCTACATGAAGTTACATAAGTAAATAGGCGCCTATCCCTGGTAATAATTACAAAGAAAATCCATATGCATTTCTTTTCAATGTAAAATTTTATTTTCTGATAACGCAATTCATGCCATGCATGTGGATTTTAAAATTATGAGTTTTCAGTTCTACCAAGGATATATAATAAGAATGTTGATGAATATCCTAACCAGTGCTTAATTTCTAAAATTTTAGGTACCCAAATACATACCAACAAGTTTAATCCAAACCATTTTCAGACATACCCAGATAACACGGCATTTGTATTACATCAATAATACACAAAAAATACGTGCCCAAATACATATGTATAAGATGGAATACGATCGTATTACATCGGTATATTTCACGTAGAAATGGTTCAAAAGTCCCTATAGATGTATGTATTCGTGCGTATTACAAATTGGAAATCTGAATACCCATACATGAATTATACATATGTATACAAAGGAATACAATCGTATTACGTCTGTATATTTCACGTAAAAGTGGCTCAAAAGTCCCTCAGGATGTATGTATACATGCGTATTACAAATTGGAAATCTGAATATCCTTACATGTAATATACATATGTATCTGCAGGCCCTCGTACACGAATTATACATATTGATTTTCTGACCCACATCCACTTAATATCAATATGGATCAAACGGATGAATAAATATAAGGAAACCAGAACATACAGATAATAAAACATTTATTCAAAGAGAAAAATAAAATAATACACACAAATAACAAGTGTGGCCATGAATATTGCTAACAAGCATTAAGGGCCAGCAAACAGTAGGTGAAACTTAGTTTAAAAAAATGGCACAAAGATAAATCAAGTACAAACAATGGTTTGAGTTGGAAAATAGAAAAAAATGTTAGCATGGAACAAGCGTTGTAACCCATTGCACAAGAAGAAACCTGAATTCAGGAAACCAACTCTGCACAATTAACCACTTTCTGAAAGGAGAAAAGAAGAAGTCAAGTTTAAAAGTCATGCAAAAATATATCTTTTTGTAAGATCTGAATAGGAGCTCAAGGCCTTTCAATTTGAATTCTGTGAAGTCTGTAATTTTAGTACTAATTCTGTATTCTGAATGCAAATGAAAGTTTGGCTTCTCTGCTAGGTTCCAGACATAAGTTTTAAATCTTTTCATTTACCAATTATGTCGAGGTCCCAGCTAGCACAGATTTGACATTGTCCTTTGAGAAATCATATATTTTGGGGATATGCTTTCATTTTACAAAATTAATAGCCTTTCTCTTAAGAAGAATGAGAAATATGAGAAAAGATCATATGACTACTTTTAAATATAAATTAACTAGGGAAAACGTGAATCCATTGGTATGCTTATTTAGTACATTATACTAATTTATTAGTACCATGATTTAGTATCGGATGATTCACACTGAAAAAATATAAACTTGTGATATCAAATTTTCAAACAAATAAATTTCATACATAACCGATAATTTCAGGCTTAACTTTAAGAAACCTCTCCATCATGGATAAAAAAAAAATTTTCCCTCAAACCTTACCTCGGTATTAACAATTCCACCTGGTCTTCTGGCTTTGCTTCGTCGTCTTTTCCGTAATCCATTATCCTCTTGTCCAGGCCAAGCTATTTACATCGTCGCCTCCTGGGTATGCGCGAAAGAGCATGAAAATAAAATTATAATTAATTAATTTGGCCCATACGCACCTCTTTCTTACATATAATGACAAACTTTAGCATGAAAATTACGTATTTATCTTGTGTTAATAATAATGACGAAATGCACCTTGATTGACTGCATTTCAAGATGAAAGAAATATTACATTTTGCTTTAAGGGAACCGATATTACACGACCAATACTTCTTGCTCGTTAAATAATTAGAAGTAGAGGGCAAAACCGCTCGGAACCTCGAGGAATCTATTAGTGACAAGGCTACGCTGATAAGTCTAAGGTCAAAGATGTTATGACTAAAGCATAGGATAACTAGGAATGCAAGAACTACAATACAGTAGGTTGTGGTAATAAACAGCGATAAAACAACTTACACGTGAAAGAAAACATTCCTTTAAACAATTTTTTCTGCTCTTAATTAAGAGAAGAAAAAATGTAACTTCAGCCGCGAAGCACGGAATTACTATACGACGCATAATCTATTAATTTATACGTACAAGATTGACATTACTATGTTTTACCATGGGTGCGTTCCGAATCACGCATCATGCGCATCAACGCATGACCTTGATGCAGCCGTTCCGAAATTGCATCAAGGCATTGATGCGCTTATGCTGATGCGTGATTCGGAACGGCTTGATGCGATATGAGCGGGAAGTATTCCCCCGTTCAAAATACCCGCAGGCACCCGTGCTGGAAGATAGTTCGGGTTAAGCGATAACACAATGATTGATATGCCGAAATTTAATGTGCATAGTACTTATGATGACGAAAAACATTTATTGATGCGTATGTTAAAACTTAATTATATTCATTACGGTCGTTCGAAAGTTCCAAGCCGTAACTTGCAACTCATATTTACTTAAAATAGTGATAGACTGAGCGAATTGACGGGAATTTTTGCTGCTAACTCGAAAAACGGTCAATAAGGAAGCGTAGTGTGTAGTATATCTCAGCCATCAGTGAGTTTTACGGGTCAAATTGTTTTGAAGAGACGATTTTTACGATCAATAGTACGTAGATTTAGCTGCTAGACATCAATTTATGGCTTTCCGACAAGATATACGACTTGAAAACAAATTTTTTTTCATAAAAATCGGGAAGGAATACTTAATACCTCGATAAAATTTTCACAAACACTTTGTCATACTGCATATATAATGCTTAAAAATTAACTCCAAGACATTTTTATTTAAGTATTCTACCGCTTGGTATTAAGGTAGGTTTGCATGGAGCATTCCAAAAGTCCCCCTTGCCCTCATTGACTTCCCTCCTGAATTCACAACTTCACCCTTTTCATGCTATCTAAAAATCCTATTCTCTCCTTTGTTTCCCCAACATTCTATCCCCTAATAGTGTTTTCAACATCCACTCCCAGCTCAGTACTTGCCTAATCCATACTTCCTCTCTCCTTTGAATGCTATCCAGAAGCTGTCTCTCCTCACTCAACATGTCTCGCACTTTGACCTTCTTTCTTCTCTCAGTCCACTTCACTTTCTCCTTACCCACATCTCGAACACCTTCAGCCTCTCCCATTCTCCTCCCTAAGTGCCCATGTTCCCACACTGTAAAGTGCTATACTCCAGATCAAAATGTTACAAATTTATCAACCAATGTACAGTCTGTAAGCAAGCTAGTTAAAAAGACACAGCTAGGCTGTCTTGTTTAATGAATCTGGGTACAGCTTATTTGATGCCAGATCTTTGGAAGTAAAAGGAGTGATCTAGCCACTAGTTTTGAAGAAAATGGCATATGTTGTCAAGATTTGAAACAATATAATTCATAAAGTAAAAGTAATGCAACTTGTTACGTAGGATTGACTGTCAAAGCAGTAGAGGACTGTTTACTAAGTCTGTGGCACAAGAGTAACAGACTTGTGACAGAGTAACATGCAGGTTATCATGTGGTTGTCAGTGGTGTGGATTGTCCCCCTAATATGTAATAAATTTCAGCCTTGTATAGCATATGTTGATGGCATGTTAGCAAAGAAATGATTCGAGATAAGTGCTAGAATGGAAGCTGTATGTAATAAATTAAGTCTGATCCTCTCAGAATTGTGTGGTCTGATGGTATTATAGGTGAAAATATATTCATATTATTTATGCAAAATATACATATAAATTCAGGGGTAAGGAAAGAAAGGGATAGGAACATGGAATAGAAAAAGGACGAGGACAATGTATGCTCACCTTAACTGATGACTGCACAAGAAAGGTTTTTGTTTTCTTTATTAAAAGTAAGGAGTCTCATTTAGTCCTACTATGCTATACAATTTTTAAGGCAAGCATGGAGAATGAGACAGGGGACAATATGAAATGCCTGCATACAGATTATGGGGGTGAATATATGGGACAGGCATAAGAGGGGAGGTTAAGGGCGTGTGATAAAAGATTAATCTACAAAATCTTATAATCTTCAAGCAGAAATGATTCGCTGAGCAAATAGAAAGCTAGGTACAAACTCTCTGGCATCAATTTACTAAAATATTATTGGGTTGAAGCTTGTTGAGAAGCTGTATATCTCGAAACAGTGCCATCCAAAGCAGGAGGGAATGCATTACCTGAGGAGAGATGGTCTGAACGAAAATTTAATCGAAGACATCTAAAAGTATTTGGATGTATTTTCTATGTTTATGTGGCTACAGAGCAATGAAAAATGCTGGATGCCAAATGCAAAAAGTATTGGCAATTGTGAGGAGTCAAAAATGGTATTTTTTGACTGACCCTGATATTGCGGGAAGATTCATCAAAGCATGTGATGTAGTATTCTTTGTAAATATGTTTAGGGAGCTCAAACCAGTCCAAATATCTCTTGGTAACTCTTTCATTCTACCTAGGCTCTTAGGGGGATAAGGGATAATTAGTTACTAGCCTCAACCTGACAGTGGAGAGAATGGCAGAGCTGAACTCACAAAGGTACCCAAGTAGTGAGGGGAATATCAGAATATCAAGTAAAGAAGACTCCATCCCTGAATCAAGTTGTGAGGGTAATGACAAAGTTCCAACTAATGTAGACAGTAGTTTTGAGAGTAATCAAGAAAATGAGTCAAGTGTTTGGAAGCGAGGAAGCAGAAGAGACGTTTTCTTTAAAAAATGGAGTGGCTCGAAAATTACCAGATCACATAATCTCCTTGTCATCTACTAACTTGACCTGCAATGATTTGTCTCATAGAAGCAGGTTTGAATGTAGCTCCTGCAGTGACCCAAAAACTTTTCCTGATGCTCCATTTCTAATTTTGATTGGTTTTCTTATGTATGCAATGATTTGTACAAGGCCAGATCGCGTCTTTGCAGTGTCAAACTTAAGGTTTATTGATGATTTTACAATGCAATACTGGGCATATGCAAAGAGTATATTAAGATATTTTAATGGGAACTATAAATTATCTTATTCTTAGTCAGGAAAGTTTCTGGAGGGATACAAAAATGCTGACTTTGCCATTGACAAAATAGATTGAGTGTCCTGTACTGCATACATGACAAGTTAGTTAATGGAGCAGTAGCTTGGGAAAACAAAAAGCAGTGCTGTGCAGTGGCTATGTATACAATAGAAGGCGAGTTGTAAGTTAGGCAGCTGGAGCAAAAAAAACTTGGCACTGATGTGGTTCATGGAAGGTCAAAGAACAGAGGTTAGACATCATTTTGTTAAAAACTCTGTTGCCATAGGAAAAAATAATTGCTGATTACATGTTTACAAAATATGGTAGCAAATGTGCTTCCAAATGGGCTTAACAATGGTAATGAACTGCATTAATGAATAGAATTTTTTAGCTGATGGAAGCAACTAGTTGAAGGGAGGTTTTTGTGCTTGTAACCTAGTTGCAAAGTTAAGAAATAAATCGCTACAATATGTTAAAATAGTTCTTGGAGTGTAGGTCAATGTGTCATTTTTCAACATAGGTACATATTTTACTGTTCCGAGTGCATAAAAAAGCCTAAATCACAATAAAATTAAGTACATTTTGGGGATTCCCATTTTCAACTTTATATGGACTAATTATTTCAAAAACTAATATCTATAACTCCTTACACTCTATCCTACGATAATAGAAGCACAATATAGTCGTGTAAACACCCTATGCAAACACAAAACACCAGTCAAAATTTTAAAGGTTGCGCCCATTTTCGCCTTCGCATCAACTGCATCAAGAATTTCTGATGCGAGCCGATGCGAGTTGATGCTTCCGAAACCTCGAAATATGCTCGTTGCAGGGCCGCATCAATGCGCATCAATGCTTGATTCGGAACGGCCTGATGCGCATCGATGCACATGATGCGTGATTCGGAACGCACCCCATATAACTTCAATGGACACCAGTCTCCTCGATACATAACTCAACTAGAGATGGGCAAAAATAATCGATTATACGTAATAATCGATTATTTGCTTTCGATTATTGCGATTATTGAATCGATTATGGACATCCGATTATTTTGCATAATCGATTATTTGAATATAATCGGCGGGAATATGAAGCGTGCTACGGCCGTCATTTAAAGACGGCCGTGAGCGTGCTCACTTGCGAGAAACGAGAGCGAGCATACTTTTCATGAGAATCTATACTTATATCGTAATTGGTAATTGGAAAATTTGAAAACAATCATTAGCAATAAAACGAATTCTAAATTTTTGATGGGAGAAAATATCTATTGTTGAAAGAAGAAATCATGAAAAATTAGCGAAAACAATGGCCGCGTTGAGAAACTACATAACAATATGAAATATAGGGCCTAATTGGTCACCGACGAACAATTTTTTTTTCACCGCTAATAGGTAATGAAGCTAATTGGGCAATTCATACCTAATAATCAGTCGTAAATAAATGTATAAGACCTTGTAAGTGGAAGAGCCCAGACACCTCATCTGAAGCCGATTCACCCATAAGTCACTATAATCCTTTGTTCGGTGCAAGCTCAGAAACGGAGGTGATATGGCACCAGTAAAGAGTCACTTGTGGAAGTATTTCCATAAAAATTTGAGCGACAAAACAGCATCCTGCCGCATTTGTTTTAAAACTATAAAAACATGTGGAAACACCACAAATTTAAAAAACCACATCTCTCACGTTCACTCGGAGTTCCTGACAGCTGAGGTATGTACTGAAAATATGAGCTTTAAAATAATACAAGTGAAATAAAATTGACCGAGGGATGTAACTACTCGTTGAGAATTTCTTAAAGTGTGTTTATTAATAAGCTAAGTGTTACCAGGGAGAAGCAGTGGCGCAGCGAGGGGGGAGTTTTGGGGGATAAACTCCCTCCCTCCCCCAGAGCTCACAGAAATTTTTAAGTTAAATCTATTTTACTTAATTGGATTAATATTACTAATAGAATAGTGTGAGGATTAATAAAATATCCCTCAGAAGGCCGTAAAAATCACCATTTTGAACCATTTATCTTAATTTTTTTTGCGGAAGGCCTCAGCACCTCCCGCTAACCCTGATGGGTATGCAATACCCCAGTATTAGTTGCACCTGAAACCCCCCCTAGCCTTAATTCCTAGCTGCGCCCCTGGGGGAAGAGGTGGGTTTACTGGTAAGGGACCAAGGGAAGGGGTGTCATGTTTTTCCCCTTTGGTTTTGTGTAGCACTTAAAATCAGAGATGAGTTGCAAGTGATGAAAGCAAATACTTTTGCAAATCAGACAGTTTTCATAAAAATTTACTTCACTTAAGTGATCCACATCCTTTAATTTTTGGGGTAGTTGTGTACAATGTGGCAAGGCCTCCCCTCCTCCACAGTTGGTGCATCCCTGGTACAACTTCATTAGCTATTGTAGATATGTAGGACTATATACATACTTTATTATTAGGTATTGATGACGACTATGATTGAGTGCTAACCATCTTATTTAGATCCCTTCATAGTCAGATTTAGGGGGTATGCCCCCCAGATTCTTAAAAAATAGACAAAATTTTTAACATGGTCATCCTCGCGTTCATTTTGTTTTTTATATTACAGAGCCTCAATAATTTAATTTCATACTTGAATAATGACAATATTTCACTAAATAATTGCTGTATGTTGTTTTAAATCTCTAACATGAGAGGACCGTTTGCCTGCCAGACCTTTGTGCCCTTCCCAGAAAAAATCTCAGATTCACCCTTGGATCTCTTCAATCCCTTATCCTCAGATAAATTTCCATTTCGATTGCCTAGATATATTATCTCCCTGAAACACTTACTTCATGTAGCTATAGCACCATTTTCTTACTACTTTCAAAAAAAGTTTTTTTCTCCAGTTTTCCAAGAGCTTTCTCTTTAATATTCCTTTATCCTGAAGTCATGTGAATCACCCTATTCTCCGGTATTTCCAAAACGTAAGGTGTTCATCTTCCTCATCTACTTGTAACTCCATCAAGCTCCATACTTATTTTAAAGGGCTTTGAGAAGCTTCGAGTGGATAAAGGCAAGCCTACCACGCCAGCAGTTGGAAGAATGGTCACCGACCCCACACTAGATGACATAAATGAGCCTTCTCCATCAACTAGTTCAGCAAGTCATCAGGTAATGGTCATCATAACTTGTAATCAGCAGTTAAGGCAATTACTTTGTCAATTCAGTAGTGCTAACATAAAAAACATTTCATTTTTATGGTTTATTATAATACCCAACTCACTTATTTGCAGATAGAAACCCCCATAGTAGTCAGTTTATGTGATTCAGTTGATGTGATTATTCAGGATGAACCAGGGAACTCCATTCAGAGTAGCAGCAGCACATCTACTGTGTCTACTGCTAGAACCGCACAGCAATTACAAATTAAAGATGCATTCCGCAAGATTTCCTCATATTCTGGTATGCACATTAAAAGTTAAATGAGAATTAACTTCATCAGTAAATAAATCCATACCTTGGATTTCTAAATATTTTTTATGCTATGATATTGTAACCACAATTGCTTGAATATTTTCAGAGGGTGGCAGTAGAAGTGCAAAAATCACCAATGCCATCATGTACATGATTTGCAGGGACCTGTTACCGCTATCTCATGTTGAGGATCAAGGGTTTAGGTTCCTAATGAAAGTGACTGCGCCTCTGTACACAGTTCCCAGCAGGAGAAAAATAACATTAATGATTGACGAAAAATATGAGTTACTGGTTAATGTGTACAAAATCAAACTATTTAATACTGACAATGTCACTTTGACTGCAGATATATGGACCGAGTCTCTCAATACCAAGAGCTTCATGGGTGTGACCATGCACTATCTACAAGAAACACATCTGGTTTCTGCCACCATTGGGGTAATAGAATTAAAGGAAAGCCACTCGTCAGAGAATATTTCAAAGGTACTTTTAAGCACTTGCAATGAGTGGAATATTGAAGCACACAAAGTGACTGCAGTGGTGACAGATAATGCTGCCAATATGGTGAAGGGTATCCATTATGCATTTTCAAGGAAAAAGCACTTGCCTTGTTTTGCACATACTCTAAACTTGGTGCCAATCAAAGCCATTGAATTGACCAAAGGCTTACCGGAAATGATAAGTCAAATTAAATCTATTGTAACCTGGTTCAAACATAGTGTTCAGGGGGCAGACATGCTAAGGAAGGTTCAAATGGAAAGTGGGAGGAGTGAAGGGAATGTTTTGAAACTGAAACAAGATATCCCAACACGTTGGAATTCTTGTTTTTACATGCTAGACCAGTTTTTAAAATTAAAAGATTGTTTGACAGTGGTGCTCATTAAGTTTCCTCAAGCACCACCAATGCTCACAGCATTTCAGCTCGAGGAAGTGAAGGAAGTGATTGAGCTCCTAAAGCCCATTGAATCTATTAGCAAGGAGTTATCTGGGTCTTCGTATGTGACATGCAGCAAAATAATTCCACTGGTCAACTGCCTAGAAGCTCATATAGAGGCTACAAATCCAACACTACAAATGTCGTGCAACCTAAAAAAAAATTTACAGGATGAGGTCCAAAAGAGGTTTGGAAAAACTGAGGGTGTATCTTTGTTGGCCCAAGCAACTCTGCTTGATCCCAGATTTAAAAAAATTCACTTTCGAGACCCCCTGTGCTGCTCCCAAGCCATTAAAAGTGTGGCCTCAACAATGCGGGAATATCAAAGTGAAGATGAGACTGCCATAGGTACTTCATTGGAAGCTATGGAGTCTCAGCAACAGGGAGACAAATTTGATTTGTGGCACCACCATAAACAGCTGGTAGCCAAAAAAATGGGAACATCACAAACTGAAGGAGGTATTCCTATTGAGCTCTCACATTATCTTGCCTCAAATATTATTCCCTTAGAGAGTGATCCTATTGTGGAGTGGCACAAATATAAATCCAATTATCCGGTGCTATTCAAAATAGCGATGAAATACCTCCCGGTTGTGGCTACATCAGTACCATCGGAATGCCTATTCTCTAAGGCAGGTAACATTATGACCCAAAAAAGGAATAGGATTACTGGAAAACGTTTATCAAAATTAATTTTCCTGAATTCACTAGATGAGTCACACTGGGGGCTGTGAGATACAACTGTGTTTAGTTACATTTAACTACTTGAATTATTGTATAATTTTGTTTCTGTGCTTCCATATTCACATTATTTAAATTCAGTTATCATTATTTAATAAGCATATCACCAAAAAGAACCTGAATAATATTTAATAACATTCTTTAGCATGCAATTTCACTTTACAGAGACAATTTATTCATTGGGATACTTCGTATTGTTCCTAATTTAAGCGTGATATTTATTTTTGAAATATTTTGAATGTAATTAGAGTTATTATGCACTAATAATCTTGTATGAGATCACTTTTATTTTATTCCATCGCTATTTCCTTAAAAATTTTTAATCCTGTACACAATTGAATGTTTTAATTTGATTACTTCAAGACCTATTGACAATTGATTTAACTACTTCTTTGTATTTCTGATGTGTTTCACCTTTTGAGTTTTGTTTACACTAATTATGTTCAATATGATGTAAACTTTGATATGGGTAAACATTAATCGTGAATAAAATGAAATCAATTGTACTTCCAACTATTCTCACAGATTTCTAAGTACGATAAGCTCAAATGAATTCATTTCACCATCTCTCTATCCTCATATGTAATTCCGCTATATTTCCCCTGCTTCTGTTACTTAAATTCATTTAGATGGGCTGAGAAAATTCAGAAAACATTTGAATAAAATAAACGATGAAAGAGTAAAGAAAAACGATTTATCTCCTTGTCATGTACTAATAGCATGAAAAACCTATTGACGACATCACTGTCATGAACAAGACAAAAACTTAGCTACTTTATTACTACCACTCATCATTCAGACCTAAGGTTATCAGGGATAAAACAACTTAATATTACAAGTTCAAAAACGAACTAAATTATTTGACAAGCATCACTTCTATTACCAAGCAGCAATTATTCTACCGCGCAAGACCAAGCAGCAATTATTCTACCACGCCACAAAAAGAATCGCTTCACTCAAATAATCGGTAGCACACGGTAGCGATTCAGGACAGAATCATAATATCCTTAGCTTCACCCACAGAATCGCATTGTTATTGTTGACGATTATGGACAAAATAATCGGGAGCGCCTGACCTTCAGCACACGATTATTTTGCCACGCCACAAAAACAATCGCTTCACTCAAATAATCGGTAGCACACGGTAGCGATTCAGACAGAATCATAATATCCTTAGATTCACCCACAGAATCGCATTGTTATTGTTGACGATTATGGACAAAATAATCGGGAGCGCCTGACCTTCAGCACACGATTATTTTGCCCAAATAATCGCCCCATAATCGTATGATGATAATCGGTACATAATCGTCTCAAGAATCGTGCGCTGTCTAGTTTGATAATGCCCCGTTTACACCACGATCGTACCGACGTTGATCGCGACTACTGCACGTTTACACGTCTAAAAGTTACCATCGTAACTCAGTGCTGCCCTCGTTGGCGAATGGTGTCAGATAACAACTGACGACGACACTGCGTGAGAAAATTGAAATCCTGGAAATTAAGAAGCAAAAGAATATTAATGTTTTCATGTGCTAAAACTGAAGCTAGACCGAACTGTCGGTAAAACGTTAAAGAATGTAGGTTACTTTAAGGGAATCTGTCCAAAGTTTAGCAATATTCATGCGGTTAAGACAGTAGATATGTCTCCTTGATACGTTCCAAAATGTAATATTTTGCTAACTGGTCACTTTATTATCATATCGACTCAATCCGGATTTAACGTGTCCAAAATATTTTTTTCAAATTAAATAATTACGCTTTATTAATCTCTTTGTCTGATTACAACACTTCATATATTCTTTCCCTAGTTAATTTGAAAACTCTTGCACGACCAAGGATCCTCCAACAAAGGCATATTCCTCTACAAAATTATCAATTAATATTTAGATTGTTCCTATCTCCTTTATTAGTAACTTTTAATGGATCCCGTCATAGCTATATAAATACTCACCTGCTTGTTTTTAATTACCATAGAGCAAATTATGTCTTCAACTCCCAGCTATGATGAGATAAAACTAAAACTAGTCATAACAGTCCGTGAAGTCTTTAAGAAACTAGATTCTTCGAGAGAATATGTCAAAACATTCAAGAATATTCACGCATTAAAGACAGTACATATTGCTGTTATAATTTAACTAGAAAAGGCTTAGATTTCGGCTTGATTCGGCACAAGTATTGATATCTCCACGTCCTCATCTAAATGTTATGGTTATTTCTGGCGAATTTTGTTGTGAAATCCTTTATACAATGATTTAATTGGTTAACATTTTGTGCATGTTTGTTATTTTCCATCATCTGTGAAGTATAATGTAAGGATACATGGGTATGGGTTAACTTGTAAATAAAGAAATGCATAAAACTGGTATAGTATAGAATATCCGATATCATTTGGTAAATAGAACATCAAAAAAAACTTTCCCATCACGTCCTTCCATTACCTGCTCAATAATGTCTTCATTCGTTGCCATATATCTTTGATAAATTAGAGTTATTTATGAAATATCAATTACTGTATCAAGATTGCAACGGCGCGAAAGAATCGTATATGCATCGATCTTCATTTCGATGTCTTTTTTTCTTGGCACACTAGCGCTAACCATCGTAAGTTCGGCAGTGTTAGGTACTAAGGCCTACGATGGTAACTCTGCGCGTCTACACGACGTTTTGAGGTTACGATCGTACGGATCAACGTCGCGACGATCGTGGTGTAAACGGGGCATAAAATATTCACCGATTATTCACCGATTATTCACCGATTCTCTGCGTAATCGATTATTTCGGCCCGATTTTTTTCCTGAATCGATTATGCTTGAATTTTATCATATGATACGATTAATCGATTACGGAAAGTTTTTACCCATCACTAAACTCAACAAAAAAGGAAAACAATAGCCAAACATAAACAAAATAATTACCTCTATTGGCGCAATGTGGTAGTTGTATCCAAATATACTCAAATAACATAATTAATGTAGTCTATTTATGCGTACAATATAATAAAAGATAAATCATACCTTACCTTAATTATCCAGTGACAGGAAACTGTTGGAGCTGGCTTGCACGAATCGCAATAACGTGCGGGATTGAAGCACATTTCCAGCAAAACATAGCTTCGGTTTGAGCGCACCATCCACACGCACCGGTTATCGAGGATTAAAACACTATGTCAATTCTTCCAATACGTATAATAATACAAACAAATATAAAATTAACTATACATCAGTAGCCGGAGTTCCTCCTACAGCACGTTCTTGACGTTCTCGTAGTCTCGAACGAAATGCCGAGCTAACTGTTAACGAGATTATCACTCCCACTCACTTCCCTAGCTTGTTGCGACAGAATTGAGAATTTAATTTTTTTGTTTAAACAGTTAATTTAAAATATTGTTTAAAAAATTAAACTTCGCTTTTACTTTTGCGCTGTGCAAGAACTATTTTTTGTATTTTTCATGCATTGTGAACCATTTTCCATGTGTATATTTCGCGGATGGAAACTGAATTTTACATATGTAATACGTCTGTATTTCGCGTGCATTTACAAATTAACATAAATATGGTCGCCATACTACCCTTGCTCACATCGATCAGTATATGATTTATTTTTAAGCCTCCTGGGTATAAATTCGAATGGGAGAATGATCATTGAAATGAGGAAATCTGGCGTTTGCAGTGAACATATTATTTCTGCAGAAATGTTTCTGAACATTTCACTAGACGCCACGAAAATCCACCTCTCAAAAATTACAGGAAATATACATAATGTATATTTTGTGTATTTTTGACCACATTTACATATGTATTTCCTCTGTATTCATACATATGTAAAAGTAGCAAGTGTTACACGATATTTACATTTGTATTTTTGACCACATTTACATAAGTATTCAAATTTCAAAAATACAAATGTATTTATCGTGTAACACGTACCACTTTTACATATGTATGAATACAAAGGAAATACATCCAATAATACATATGTATTACACATGTTATACATAACAAAAATAAATATGTATGTGACCCATGAAAATACAATATAAATACATTATGTATATCCAAATGTGTGCTGTTGGGGTAAGTCCTCCTAAAAATTTCGATTTTTAAAACTTCTAATAAAACTTAGAATGAGGAATCATGCTATTTAAAAAAATCGATGAAATTTTTTGACACGACCCTATTTTTCCTGAGAAGTGCCGGAATGCCTTTCCGGCCAAAATTAAGCACTGATCCTAACAAAGAAAATGTTATCTGAGTCATAACATATAGGGGTACCACTTCCATAGTTAAGTTGGAGTAATACATAAGGAGTTCTGATTATAGGGGCATTTTGATGTATGCCAGCTCAGCTGTGCAAATGTGGTATCTTTTGAAGAGATGCAAAAGCTACATTAATTGAACAAAGACATATGCCACACAACACATGATTTCTCAGCAACAAAATTCTCTTGGACCGGTGTTTTTTCTCTCTCATACTCAGGCAACTTATTCCCAGGAAATTCCCCAACACAATCAGGAGCAGATTCAGCCATGACCACTGAGAGTGCTAAGTGCAAAACCTCACCAGACAGCACAATTGCTTATATATAAATTGTAAATCTCTTGTACAGTTACAAATAGAATTATTGTTTGTTGCCATGAGTTAGATCTGTTAGATCAGCAAGTTGTTGGGCTTGCTTGCTTTAGTTCAAAGATTTTTAGTTCTTTTGAGATCAAACTAGAGATGAATAGGAAGTGCGACTGGCAGCTTTCTGAACTCTCTGCACCAAAAGGAAATTGGGAAGTGTAACCTCATGAAAGTTTCATTGATACCTACATGTGCACGTGTTTTATACCAGGCCAAGATATGAATCAAGAGGCAATTTCCCTGCAATTTAGCTCGCGAGAGCTCAATGATAAAATTAATAGGAACGATGTTAATTCCAGGTCCATTGTTAACAGTTGCCCAGTAATGGGTGACTGTTAACTATAGTTCTGGAGGTAACACCTTATTAGTCTTGTATTTGTAACTCGTAGTTATATTACAAAAGAAATACAATTTAAACCTATCTAGAAATAAATTTGTGATTCAGCTTTGTTTTACAATCTTAATACAATTGTTTTAGAGGACATTTGACAATATATTGCAACTGTAATACAACGTACTCCACTTTGAAAAAAACTTCGTAATACAATTGTATTACAAATGTATTACCACAACTGTGCTAACTGGGTCTCCCCCTCAAGTCTAATTTCCCTTGCTCTTCTTCAAACTGTGAGATAAGATAAATGCCCAGTCCTTCTTCATAGGAATTACATGTATATGAATGTCAAATCTATCAATTCTGAATAATGAGACTTACTCTGAGAAAAATAATATATGAAAGAGGCCTTCACCCATTCTGTGAATGTCCATGGAAAGGAACATCTAGTATGATGAGCAGGGGAAGAGTAAAATATGTGCAAAAAAAGACTAGAACTTTGGTTTTTCCCTTGTTTTGTACTACATATTGATACAGTCATTTCCCAAAAATTTAATAATAGATGCCAATATTGGTCCTGCATTGTCAAATGTATGCAGCATACATTACATCATTAATTAATACACTAGCTGTGGTACGGAGTGAATTTAGGGGGTGACAAGGGTCATGACACCCCAAAATTTAATAAAAAATTTTAAATTTTTATTAGTTTAATAATTTTTGTGTCCTGACAATAGGATTAAAGGGGGTGTAAACACAAATGCATGGGTACAAGTCCCAAACGAGAGAGAAGTTTGAGTGGTATTTATCATAAAGTGTAGCACTCCCTAAAAAAATTAACAAAAGGGGAAATGCCCCTCTCTCCCGGGAGGGGGGAGGGGAGGTAGTCCAGTCCATAATCCCCGGACCCAAGACATGGTTCTCACCCAAATTTGCTGTATCCGCCCTTGATGATAAGGCTGTGGCAACGGAGGTACCTGATTCGAGGTACAGAGAGGGCTATAAGGTCCCCCCTCTCAATTAGATATCATCTTACACTCAGTAAAATGATTGCCAGAAAGCTTGCATTTGACCAAATTGCAGGTCCTATCCTGTGAACTGATTTGCCACACCCCCCTTTACAATAGAACCACCACTGCCACTTTGATGGGGTAAGGGAGAGGTCGACTAATGGGAATGAATTATCCCTGAATTCTTCTCCAAGAAAATAAAACGATTTCTTAATGTCGCAGTATAATACATTAGTACATCATTCACGATTATTTATAACCGAGAAACCAAATTAGACTTTTGCAAACACCCAGTCATTCCGAATGGGCTCGGTTGAATTTGAAAATAAATCTAAGTAAAAAGACGAATCCCACGACTATTTTGTCCCACGACTATGTCACAATTAACTTAAGACGTGAGATGTGAAATAAATCAATCCACTCTCACCTTTGAGTACTTCCAAATCCAGTGGAGAAACCACAAATACACCACGAGAACTTTTTTCAGAGCTTCTTATAAATTGATAACGCCTACATTCGTGAGAAATTCATCATAGTTACTGGAACACAAAATTTACCATTTGTGAAATCATTTGAGATAATCTCCAAATTCCCTTACCAAAATATATTTCAAAACATCGAATAGGCCGGCCAACATGAGCATATGATATAATTCTTAACTCAGAATGCCCAACTGGCATATAAAAACTGAAACATTTTTAGTTTTGAACTGCATCTCACCTTGTCAAAAAGTCACTAAAAGCTCTTTGAAAATTCCTATGACCGAGCTTTAGATTAGTAAACACTCCAAATTCGCGATTTAATACTTTCCAAACTTTTCATTCAAGAAAATCGAATAGAGGTTAACGATTTAAATTTGTTTTTGTCGAGGTTTCGTAACACGAAGATTATGAAATCTCTTAAAAAAGTGTTGCCACTCACCGCGCATTTAAATGGCTTTACATATGTCGCCACTCGTGTCGCTGACAGACGTATTGATCCGAGTTTCACGAGGGAATAAGGCATAATTTTGTTGTATTCATTTAAATTTTTACACATGATGATGTGATCTATCAAATTCATTACTTATTCCAAGTATTCCTTACAAAAAAGAACTACACTGCAAAATATTGGAAAAAGCGGGATCGCATTGTACTCATCACCGCGCCGCGGACATTTTTAAAAACCAACTAAAATGAGACTGAAGTGGCAACAGGAATCAACCTTGGAATTGAGCCTCCTGTGAGCAGTGCCTATGACCGCAGTGTAGCGCTCTTAGTGGTTCTATGAATAGGAGAGATAGTAGTTAGGGAGGTTGACGTTGAAGTGTGTGCGGAGGCAACATTAACATTAGAAGATAGTTTCGTGGTAATTTCTAAAAGCCGTTGTACACGAGTCTCGTCATTGCGTAGATTAGTACTGAAAACTTGTTTATATTGCGAGAATGCGAGCTCGGAATTAGAGCAGGGGCAATTTTGCCGGCTCGCATGAGTTGTAGCTCGCATGTGACCTCTGTACACATCTCGATTTTGATTGCGACTTCGTGCATTCGTCATATTGCGTAATTACGTTCCCCGTGTGAAACGGCCTTCAGATTGTGTGATATTTTATTTCAGTCCATCTGCTCTGCTCTATTCTCCTCGACAATGGATGAAGGTATTATTTTACTTTCTTCATTAACTTAGTTCGTTTCATATGCTGGTTGTTGGAGAAACACATTCACTGTAGTCTTTAAGAATTTGTAGAGCTGTGCGGTACATTTCGGTGTACCATGAAGGGAAGATCTTCATTCTGGTCCTCCTTTAAAAATGGTTATTTCGTGTGCGTGATTTACCGTGTAAATGCCCGTTACTAATTAAATAGTATTTTTGTATTTATGAAATAGTGTACTACTTGTTCGTATACGTTATACATAAAATATGTTTGTTGTATTTCATACCCTTTGTAGTAGGTAGTTGTCAGTTGTCAGTACGTAGTGTACTGTCGTTTTCAATAATATGTGGACACCCACGAGTCCCATTTTATTGATAGGCCGGTTCGGTGAAAACTTGGAGGGTTGGCACTTAATTCAAACTGCATCCTTTGCCTTCACGTCGCTGAGAGCCGATGAGATCGGTCGTGGATGCGGCCGGGCTAGCGAAATGGGAGTCTAACTCCAATGGCAACAGCCCTAGCGGATGGAATGCGCTGATGAAACCCACGTTCACGCTCAGGTTGGGCCGTCGAAGTTTTTTCTTTAGAACTACTTGGCGAGGTTTTTGGACTCATCGTTTCTGTCTTTCAAACGTCACACACATCCTTGGCTTAGCAGGTTTTCTCCACGAGCGGTTGCTGTTGTGAAGTTCTAAGAGGGTGTGAATTTGAAATATATTTTTTTTTCTTCAAGGAATCATTCTAAACATTGACACAGAATATACCTATAGTTGACTCGAGAAACAGTTGATACCTACTGATTTTTTAAGCGTCTAATTGATAATTCAATTTTGCATTGTTTAATAGATTTCAGTACATTCCAAATATAATTATATAAAATAACATGATATGATAAAGTTTAATTATATAATTTCAATATTTTAATGATCAATGTTAGTAATAGTTGAAATAACTCGGTTCTCAACCATTTACTTTGTGAATTTCCTGTGTCATATCTCATTGTTAGTCAACCCTTTCCGCTAAAAGAAGCGCGGAAGCTCGGGTAACACATTCCATTTGTGAAGGACATCTCAGTCACGACCCTGATGTCATTTGTGAATTGAAGAGGGAAGTGCACGATGGAAAGGGAGGATCACGGAATTTTTCTTAAGCACTCCATGGAAACCTACTTTAATCGTTAGAATATTTTAATAATAGGATGAAGAATGTTGGCTAGGATCAGGAGAGGTGGGAACAGAACCAGATTCATGGCTGAATTGAAAGTGGAAATAGGCTTTTTGCCTGCATGAAGGGAGAAATCCAATATTGGAAGGGTGATAGACCGGAGTGATCAGCATAAATAGTCTATGTAAGTTCACAGAAATCATGCATGTAGCAAATAGAGCTGTAATTACATTACGAGATTAAGGCTACTGCTGTTTTTTGCTCGAGAAACTTCTACCTCAATGTGTAAAAGGAAATCAAATACCAAATTAAGGTACAGATGTTATCCACCGCTATTTACATTAGTTATTTTACTCTTTGTTGATGCGGTATTGTTGGCGCCAGCGTGGTAGCGTACCTTCTGAACTTTTCGCACATATTTTCACTATTTTTTCTATGTAGTGTTCTTAAATATTTTTATTATTGCGCATATAAGCTGTTGATATATATTTCCATCTGTCTAATATATATGGGGGAGGGGAAGATTGAATGGGAGCTGAAATATGAAGAAAATAAGCGAAGAAATTGCGATAAAAGGATAAAAGGAATTTTTTTTAACCATTTACGGAAACTATTCCCCTCAAAGCTACCTCTTTACCATAAATGTTCATGTTTCAGAACGTTTAACCTCTCAAACACATAATTAGAATATAACTGATAAATTCAGGCTTGACTCTGTGAAACCTCTCCGGGAATAATTGGAAATTAAAGAATTAAACTTAGTAAGGTTAACTTGTATACATATTCTTTTATTTCCAACTTAATTAGAAATGTAAATGCTAAAATAATCCTTTTTATCCCTCAAAATTATTTCCAACTGGTAAAAATAAGGGGTGGGCGACACCCCGAAAGTGGTCGGTGATGGAGGAAAAGGGATGTCACTTATCAGGAGGTCATTTAACTTAAGAATCAGCAGGAATGGTATTAGGGCTTGAAAAAAAAAATATTTTTTTCCGCCCAGTGTAATTCAATGCCGAAGGGAGCTAAGGTCACCAGCGATAAAGCTCTGAAATTTTTGGGAAATACGGTGTTGAGGGCACCCTTTCCACATTAATCCCTCACCCCGCTCCCTTCCCCCAATAATGAACCCACGCCCGAAAAAAGTTTTGCTACGACCTTGCTTCGGTAAGATTACCAAAATACGCAAATATTTGGGATTCCTAGCGTATCTCATACCGTATGCTATCAATTTTAAGTAAGTAAGTGAAAAATCAATCATACTTGTGTTTTATTGCTCTATTGCTACGTAAAATTTGGTCGTGAAAAAAATTTTCATTTTTTTACTTTAAAATAAAAGCTTGCAATTTTACTCGATAATATTTAAATCGCGGAAAATTGCAATTATTTATTTCAATATGGAAAGATTCCACTCCAACATACGCCAAGACCTCGACACAAACACTAGCCACCTGATTCAGCAGTAATGAATTTGAAAATTCACATTGACTTATCTTATTCCCTTAAACTACTCCAAAATATTTAACATTATTGGAACATATAAAAGTCTTTAGCAAAACAATGCCCGAGTATTATCAGGGATTGTTCTGGATATTTCTCATCCCAAAAATTTGCATTTTCCGATTTCTTTTTTTTTATTTAAAATCGGTTTTAAATTTTATTTTAAGTTGACCGTGATGCCGGTTCCAAGCAAATATGAGCCATTGCCGAGCTGCTGAACCCTTGCATCGGAATTCTATCAAGCGTCAGTTCTAACTTAGAGGGGGCTAATTGTGGTGTCGCGTGGTTTCTATCGGTGCGCAGGGATTCGGGCGCAGCTAGCCGGCGTCTGCGCCCTTCGTAGCCGTCAAGACGGTGAGTGCTCTCCGCGTCACCAGGTGTTAGCGACGGAGGGGTAGACCACCGCCGTAGAGCGAGGTAAACGTCCCGCGGCCTGATCG
Source organism: Ischnura elegans (assembly GCF_921293095.1). Taxonomy (NCBI): domain Eukaryota; kingdom Metazoa; phylum Arthropoda; class Insecta; order Odonata; family Coenagrionidae; genus Ischnura; species Ischnura elegans. The sequence continues at coordinate 71,343,936 of NC_060250.1, forward strand.
TCTGCAAGTGCTCCACACCTTTTCTCCTTGCCGTGCGCGGTGGAGTGTTCGAATTGCCACTTACCGGAATGATACATTGTTCCTTCGCTCAATCTTCGTCTCCGGAGCTCACCGATGGACCGAGGGGATTTTCTGTCCACTGTCAGTCGACTTCCTGAGACCACTTCGTTCCCGCCTTAAGGTATTTTGTATTCCTACCATGGCCGGATCAAAGGGGAGGCCTAAGGCTCCCGGACCCTGGGCCAACCACCAACCTTGGGCCACCCATCTAGCATGAACCTTCCGCCAATATGGATGTCAATCTCATAAAATCTGAAAAACGGAAACAAACTATCATGTATAGGGGGATTCGAAGTCTAAATCTGGCCCTGATTCCTACCCTGTATCTTTTTAGCCACGAATGTTACAACGGGCTCGCTGTCCCGTTTTGTGTAACTGTCGATTCTAATGAATTTTAAAATATAAAGAGATCAATGCTTTTCCGTTTTCAATCCATCACTTACTTCTCGAGCTAATCGCGGTGAAAAAACGACGGAACTCTTTCACAGATTAGTCGATGACGTCACAAACTCTTTCCGAGAGGTTCACCGCTTTTCCGCAATTCCTCTACCTCGCTCTTAGGCCGCGTATGGTTCTTTTATTTACACTGTTTATGCGAAATATTGCTTCAATGATTTGCTCTCTCTCAACCAGTTAATGAAACGTAACTCAAATGACGTTACTAACTCATATTGAAGGGGAGTGAGGCATACTTAGTGGGCTGCAACTCTCGCGTTTTTTTATTAAATTACGAGAGAATGACTGAATGATGAAGATGATTTCGCTGTGACATATTCTTTACCATCTTCTGAATTGCGATTTCGGGTCTGAGTGAATGACTACATTATGATTCTCCAGTCGGTCATTAAATGTGGTGTCATCCACACCCGTGTATTTGCAGACACTCGTAGAAGTACACCAATTACCTCGACGTTAAAGCATATAAAGGGGCGTATTTATTTATGTACATGCATGTATTATACATGAACGAAACTCTATAAATTTAACCGGTTCTCCACCGGGTAATTGGCTGCATGACTCCCGGCGTTTCGAAGAACGGCTTGTTCTTCATTTACCTTTTTTCCAATTATTTTTAAATTGTTGCCTTAGCTTGCCAGTAAACCTTCTGCAATGTAACATCTTCCTATTCCCAATGGTGCCGACCTTGGTGTTTCTTCAAGAACGAGTAGTTTTTCGAAACGTCGGAAGATTTGCAGCTACTTACTCAGTGGAGAACCCGAGATTCCTTTATGCAAACCCTGCTGTTGAATAGTAATTTCCACGAGAGGGCCGTAAAGATAAGTTCTTAGGACAGATAAAAAGGTAAATACGAAAGAGGCGAATCAGGGAAGTGATGAAACTAGTTTGGGAAAGGGAGTAAAGGGGAGCTGCATTATACCATTATTGTGATTTTAATTCTTTAATAATAATTGGCTGAACTGGATAAACGTTATTTCAATCATTCCCCTTGTTTCCAATTCGTTTGAATTTGTTGCCTTAACCCGGGAAAGGGCGCGCGGGATGTTAATGACACCCCATGGTTCTTCTTTGACCCACTTTACGTACATCGTGGTATATACAGTGCTGTTAGTTCTTTTACATTCAAGTCTCATACATTTTGACAAAATACAGCCATTATCCCGTAAAATTTTCTTTCCGCTTCGAGATCGGAAAGAGTTGAAGTGTCCTGGGGTGTCACGTACACCCCACGCGCCCTTCCACATTTCTCTTCCGAGCCATAGGACTTCCCCTGAGCTTTTTCCTTTCATGTGAGCTAATTATTTTTTCTCTTATAGTACGTAGAACATTAAATTCCGCATATTTAATAAGTTATTTCACACCTTGAAACCCAAAGTTGCACAGTTAACATCAAATATGTTGCCGAAAACCAAATGACGTACTTACATAGAAAACTTCAGTTGAATACATTTCTCCCATCATTATCAATTTTACGGTAATAGTGTAAAAGTAAATATTTAGTATCAATCTAATTCGGTAAACCTGTTTCATAAAGAACACAAAATAACTGTATCACTGCAAGTAAAGGGAAAAGGAAATATTTTCTTAAGGGTGTCGGTGACACTCCTCGCGCCTTTTAATTTTACATTTCTCCGCGCGCCCTCTCTCGGGTTAACTTGCCGTTGAAACGTCTGCAACTTCACTTCTCCTATTCCCAATAGCACCTCGGTGTTTTTATCATAACGGAAGGCACTTTAAAAAAATTCAGTCTCCTGTCCATAGACAAGTGCTTGTTGGTGCATAACGATGATTTATTTTTCTAACACTGTCCGGAATTTTGTGGGCTTATAGTCGTTTATTTTTCATATTGAGATTCTACTTCTGGAAGTATGTGTTTTTGCGTCAAAAGAAACCGTGTATGCATTTGGGATAGCATTTTTTATGAAGGTGGTTGATGTGTGATTCATAAAATCCTTCCAATAGGGGAACACGAGGCGGAATGGGGAAAGCAATTTTTTTAAGAGTGAAAAAAGGTGCTGCGCAAGCGGCAATAACAATATCTAGTCCAGATTGGTGTTCCTTATAAGTTAAGCTATACCTAAATAAAATCTCTTTCGGGAAATTGTGGCAGTGTGCTCCTAAGTTAAGCAACACCGATCTCGACTAGTTATAGTTATTGCCGCTTTTTTAGCGCTTAAAAAGCGCTTACCTACCCTGTTCCGCCCCACCATCCCGTTTCGCCCCGGGTTCCCCTATCGGTGACTTAGTTGTAGCGTTGAAATGGAGGAAAACAGCCTTGTCGCATCGTGAGGACCATAGGACTTCCCCTGAGCATTTTCCTTTCATGAAAGCTTATTATTTTTTTCTCCTTTAGCACGTAAAGCATTAAATTCCGCATGTTTAATATGATATTTCACAACTTGAAACCCAAAGTTGCAAAGTTAACATCAAATACGTTTCCGAATGTCAAATAACGTGCATAGAAAACTTTTTTTGCCGTGTCGCAACGTGAGCTCATATTTATCCGATTTTGATTGCATTATTATCATGGTCTTTCCGAGTGTTTCCGTGTCGAATTAATGCCACTATCGAGGTGTGCATATGCAGGTCAGGAGACAGACACGAAAGCTTCGCGTTGTCCTTTCGGCACGAACTATCGACCAACCTAAATAAAATCTCTTCCGGGAAATTGTGGCAGTGTGCTGGTCGATTTAAATTTGAATTATTGATTTATACAAAGAAACTTCCTGCAATTTTCGGTATTTCTGGGGCAATTGTTGTCAAATACATGATTTTTGGTTGATTTAAGCCTTTTTTAAATATTTCGTGAAATCGATTGTGCATTAATATCGCCAATAATGATGCACTTACAGATTTTTAAAGCAATAGTGCCCATGCATATGCTTTTAGTTAGTTTATGCATTTTATATAATATACCGTAGATGCATTTGTTTGCTGAATTCGAGAATTCCATGAGGAACATCTTAGATGCGAATCGAATCGTTGTATTTTTGGCTTTAACCTTCACTCTTTTCATAATGTATTGCAGTATTTAATTGATGCGAGAGTTTATTTTTTAATATAGCCGTGATTTTTCAACAAAAAAATTGGTGAGTCAGACTGTAAGAAGATTGTCGTCAAATTGAAATTCTTGGACATTCTCAGGAATAATAGGGTAGTTTCCTTCATCAAAGAAAACGAAAGGCATTGATTGCGATTCGTTACCCACCATTAGTGTATTCATAATATACAAATTATTTGGTCCTAGAAATACCGGTTTAGACGAATGGCAATGGTCAATTTTATCCTCATTTGAAAAAGGCCAGAATGGCGCCCATGCGATGCCACTCCACGTGACGTCACAGGGGACCAGATGCTATACGAGTAGTCAGGAGTTTTACATAGACTGAGATTACCAATGCACGCATGAGGCACAGAGCTCAGGGAAACGTCTCTTAATAATTACCTATTAAAACTACCTATGGTCGGAAAGTTTCCTTAGTTTGATAAGGTATTAATAATCCTTATTTAAGCCAAGCGCTACCTGCTGGCAGGGTACTCTGCTACCTGCTAGCAGCCTGCGTCGTATCAGCGTTCAAAATCCTCGCCCCAAGGTCACCTCACCTGGTAGCAGTGGGACCCAGAACGACGTCACACGGACTTTTCCCAGCATTCATACTTAGCCGTCGCGTTTACGCGCGCTTGAAATTTTTCACTTTTTATTTAATCGCTAAAAATAGATATCGTCATTTAAAAATCTAAAAGCGTGAAATACGAACTCCAGGAGTAATAATCTTTCGATTTAGGCAATGAAAAAATAAAAGGAAACCACTCTATTGCTTCTTCGGAGTAATAATGGTTTATTCAGTTATTTTCTCAAAGAAACCACTATTCATATTTCAAATCGATGAATTCAAATAGTTGTGTGTTTGACTAAGGTTTAAACTTGGACCATCCTTTGCGGTCCGAAAACTCTTTTCAACAAGTCTCTTGGCGCTGCGGCTACTTATTTACGGCCTCGTTTAAGACCCTTTCTCTTTTCATACATACTCGTAAACTTGTCTGCTCAACCATTTTGGATGTTTATTTCTAACCTGTATCATCGGTATGTATAAATCATTTGTATTCTATTGTCCCTGAAAGCCACCGACTACGAAGGGAGACACACACGAAGTCCAATTATATAGCAAGGCCACAATTGAATACTCAAGCCTTTTCAGCTGAACTTCCAATCGATGGGGTGATTTTGTACTCTTTTTTTCATCGTGGGTCTATTGTATGTAAATAAGAAAAAGTATTTTTTTTAACGCGCAAAATTGAGAAACTGATTTTGGTCCGCACTTTTTCATGAGGTTGTTCGTGTAATCGTTTAGAAAGCAACGTCATGCTCACGGCTTTGTTCTCTTTCATACTGGACCATAGTGAGAGGCTGTTTGATCCTTCTGGGGACATTTTCAAGGGTAAAATATCGATTTACTCCACTTATCTGGTTCCACTTATTAGTGTTACCAGAAACATTTAGCTTTGGAGATAGCCCAGAATGACGTGCTTTTTCAATAGAAAATTATAACGGTGACAATTTTACTTCATTGGCTAGAGGTTTGTGCGTTAATATCCCATAAATTCCTATTGTATTACTTTTTATTTCATAAACTTCCACTTTAACTCAATTAAGTTATCTTTTTCATGCCGTCCATTTCCGATTTTTGATAGGTTATTTAACCTTATATTCCGTCTTATTATGCTATTTAGGCTGGCTGCTAGCCTGGCTAAATAATATTAGTTTATCACAATCATTCCATGTCTTCTGAAGCCCTTTGAAATACTACTCACTTTTGCATTGGTATTCGAAAAACATATCGCAATTTTGCACCAGTTTTAATTAACTTATAATTATTCCTCTGAATGGATTATGTTATCAACCGTTAATTTTACTTGTCATATTTTGATGAATAATTTTATTTACTTGTTGTACTCCGAAAAAATCATCTGTAATTATGCCGAAAGTAGGTTTAAGTCTGAATTGAATGCGACGTTTTTGTAATTTTGTGGTCCTTAAATGTTACATAGCGTGTGGAAACGAGAATATCGTTTAAAAAACAGAATTTGGTGAAAATTTAATGATTATGATGGATTCGGTGAGTTCTCTGGTTTTCATTTAATGGAGGTGGAGTTTTATTTCACGTGGCTATATTATAAAGCTTGCCTACTGTTGTCGGCTTCCTTTATCATTATTTTTTATGGGATCTAGCCAGAAGCTATTTGAATTTATCGTTTTATTTTTTCAAGGAATTCATGTAGTTTTGAGAAAATATCCATAAAATATTCATCCACCAGGTCAATAATATTTTTTCATTGATGGCCTTTTGAGCCTCTTTTAGCTTCATTTCTCTAATTTATGAAGTTGATAATAAAAAAATAGCAAAATATTTTCAGTCTATATTTGAACGAAAAAAGCTATTCCCGGGGAGAATTATGCTGCAGAAAGCACTCAGACAAAATTTCATCTCGATTGTTACTGATCGCGGTACCATGCCCAATATGACTAATCGATTTCCCGTTCCTCTTGGTTTCATTAATTTTTTATGAATTCTACACTTCGTTATCATTATGAAAGTATTCTACCGATTAAGGTAGGTTTGCATGGTTTTTTGTAGAATTATTCTGGGAACTTCCTCTTCCATTCATAATAAGACCTACTCTCTTTAATTCTATCTAAAAATCCTACTCTCTTCCTTGAGGAGAATTAATGTTCGTGGTCGACATTGAGAGGGACGAACTTCAAATTTGCTGCTTCTGATGCAAAGTGTTTCGTCTTTCCCTTGCCAAACTTTGAATTCAGACATCGAATGCCCGTTCCACTCGCGGTCGTAAAGACATTATTTGGCACCCATATAAGTTTTCGTTGATGCCTTTTCAATCTTTGGCGCATGCGATGGTGAGTGAAGTCACTTCGCTTCCTCTCATCATCCTTTCACAGTCACTCGCGTAATAAAGTAAAGAGGAGAATTACTGCCTTGAAAATTTTTCTGCAATAAAATGAACAGAAAACCTAAGCATACTCCATCACCATTCGAGCCTGTCAGAATTAATCAAGTGAAAAGTGTAATGTAAAAAAATATATTTCACAGATTTTTCTGAAAAACATCCACCATTTCATTGACAATGTGATACGTATGCTAGTGTGATTAGAGGCGTTATAGATATACATTTTCGTTTGCTTTTAATAAAAATGATTTCAACCAAGCATTTTTTCTCCTCCGATAAATCTTAGATTTCTCTCGAGAGATCACGATTCTGAGACGCAGTCTCTCAGCTCAGCACCTCAGACTCAGTTGAAATTTTGTATAACTGTTTCATAACTGGCGTTTTTCATTTTCACATGGCTTTCAATGCGAAAATGTTACCCTGGGGCGTGAATCGTAACCGTGTTAATGTTAATGGGAATTAAGTAAATTAGATAGCGTAGCGGTCAGTGCTGCTGTACTGAAAGCCGAAAGTAATTGGTTCGATTCCTGGCTGTCCTGGAGAATATTTTTTTCGTGGAAATAAATATGAATTTTACCGCCGTTAACGGGGCAGGTTAGACATATTTTGCAATTTCATTTTGTTTTCTTTAATGACCTAAATCTGCTCTCGTGTTGGCATAACATTATTATTTTGTTAAGATCCTAAAATTATTATGTATTTTAAATTTGTTGTGTATCACCTTACATTTAATTCATGAATGTCGCAATAGTTATTAAATACCATTAATTTAAATTTGCCCCGCTCCTATCTCTTGAAATTAGAATTATTAAACTATGCGAAAAACACCCAGAGGAAAAATCATTCGTCTTGACCGGGATTCGAACCCGGACCCTCCGATTTCCGGTCGAGCTATCGAGGTGTCATTAGAAATTTGTAGACTATACCGACGGTCAAGGCGATTTCGCATAATTTGTGCATTGCGGGTGACTCCGTAAAGTTATCACCATGGCTAGTCCCGGAATGCTTAAATTAGAATTATCAAATTGGAGAAATGATTTACTTGTCATATTTATTTTTAAGCTGATTTACCACAAACGCATCTTAGTGACCACATATCAACTCTTCATTTAGCTTACGTACTGGAAAATGACCTTACGCTCGCAAAATGATTGTATTAATTGAGAGGTATTTGTTCCTGTTACCTTACTACACAATTCAAAACTAATATTTGATTTCGGCATTTCGATTATGTTATTGACTAAGTTGTCTCTCCAAAATTATTTCCTTTAGTGCTGGCTTCGGTCCCACTTAATGTGGACGAAGCGGCACTTACATTTTTAACGAAAATTTTTTGGCATTGTAGTCAATGGTAGAATGGCATTGCAGCCACGAAAAAGCGAATTTTGGCTTCATTAAATTCATTAATGTTCCATTTATTCGGAAAATAGTAGGTTTATAGCCTGTATTTTATGTCTGTCGTAATATTTATGCCCCATGTCAGTTTTTTTCATCTCAATAATTTGTATGTTCTAATTATAATCAATTTTATTACCTCGCATAGTCAAGCATTTCCCCAGACATAAGCATTGCACTAAAAAAATGACTTTGTACGCAGTCACGCGCACGGGTGCAAAGTTATATACACGAAGGATGTAGTTCGCCATAGAAAATTATTTGGTTAACCGGGATTCAATCCCGGGTCTCTCGATTGCTGGTTAGGCGTGTTAGCCAATTACATGATGTTCGCTGTGAGGAGATGGCTTCGTGGTGTTATAGGCTGACACTCCTGACTGATTATCGGAGCATCCGGGTTCGAATTTCGGTTACTTAAAATATTTTTTTCATAGCGAACTTCATCCTTGGTGTAAATAACTTAGCACCCTTGCGCGTGACTGCGTACAAAGTCACTTGTTTAGTGCAGTGCTTATGTCTTGGCGAATTTCATCCCTGGTGTAGATAATGTCCCTACATGCCTAAGTGTAATTACGTTACTTAAAAGCAATGAAATTGCAGTGTGTCTCAAAAAGAATGACCCGAATTTAGCTTTTAATAATATTGAAACAAATGTCACTAGGCAAGCGAAACAGCGCCAGATGTGATCGGCATTGTTTAGTTTTAGAAAAATCCGCTGAATTTCACTATGAGCACTGATGTGGAGCGAGCAACCCTTAGACCATTGGTCTAACAATTAGGTCTAACAATAAGGTGCAGCCAGTCTTGCTGAAGATGACGTACAGGACCGCGAGAACAGGCCTTAAACTCTTGGCCTCCTAGGTCCCCTGACATAACACCATACGATTTTTTCCTTTTGAGAAAAATTTAACAGCGTGTTTACGTTCTTCCCTTACCTAGCTACATTGATGAACAAAAAACATTAATATCAGCTGCTGTAGCTTCAGTGACAGGAGACACCTTACACTCAGTTTGGGATGAATTCAGCTATCGGCTAGATGTCGTCCGCGCAGCCAATGGAGGACATATTGAACATTTATGATGGTTTTTTATAAACTTTTGTCTTATGTGAGTAATTTAGTATACAAAATGTTGATGTCAAGCCCTTTTTCCTAATAAATAATCTTATTTAAAATCGGGTCATTCTTTTTGGGGCACACTGTATAATTGATAATGCAAATAGCAGGCCACCTAGCGTTGCTCGGGAAACATAAGTAGTAACCAGAGAAGTGGGAAACTTGGTGTTCATGGTCACATATTAGGATTTTTAGGAATGCTGAACTGCAAACAATTGAAAAAACTATTTCCATATAACGCCCACGGGATCAGCTTATACCTACCCCGCTCCACAGCATTGATTACTACGTGCGTCCGTACGTGTGCTGATCAGAAACGTCTTGTTAACTCATACCATAGCAAAAAGGTTTGCCCGGAGAGGATTAATTGGTAATTGTAGTATTTACTGAGCTATTTTTTCCCTTTTCGCGAGTGAAGAGGCGTGCCTACCCGGCAGGATGTCCAGCCACAGAAGTTGTATGACATGACGTAACAAATGGTAATGAGAAATCGAGGCGAAGGACACGTCGGGCAACCGAAATAAGCACTATGGGGTTTGGAAGCATGCTATGCATCAACTTACTAATTTTGGTCGAAATCCGTGCGGCCTTATGAAAATGCATGGCAGACAGACAAACAGATCTCCTATTTGAAGAAAGATTTCGTGCTTTCCCGGCGAATAGACTTGGTAAAGAGTTCTCGGGATCGCCACCGGGTCAGGAACTCCATATCTGCCAACGTTTCGATGTCCGACTCGGTCATCGTCCTCAGGGCTGTGAATGCAGCCCTGAGGACGATGACCGAGTCGGACATCGAAACGTTGGCAGATATGGAGTTCCTGACCCGGTGGCGATCCCGAGAACTCTTTACCAGATCTCCTATTTCATTTATATAGATGAAGCATATCTTCACCCGTCTTTCCTTCGGTGTGGAAGCGGGGAAGTTTCTGGGGAATATCCCAGCTAGAGTCATCACTTTCTCTCTCGCATCTTCACCTTGACCGCGGCCTTTTCTTTTCCCTGAAACATAAGTTGAAGTGCAAAAAAGCGGATCTTAACCCGATCTCCCTTCGGCGGGGAAGCCTTTGTGCAGTATCCCAGCTTGCGTCCTCACTTCCTTTCACTCACATCTTTTCCTTGACCATGGCCTTTTGTTTGCTATGCGGTCTTTTCCTCTGGACTTCCTTCACCAGCCGCGCTTGAATGGGTGGCATCAGAGTGTTTGCTTTTTACGGTGACGCTTGAACCTCTCTTTTCACGACCGCTCATCTTTGAGAGATTCCAAGTTGAGGAGCTCCGAATTTAAAAAAATAATTTTAACTAATCTATCGTGGCAGATGTAGGAGGTAAAAAATGTTGAAATTAACTAAATGGGTGACAGAGGCGAGAAAGATAATAAGGCAAGTTCCGTGTTAAAACATGAGATCCGATGTAAGAGTTAATTTGTACAAGTAAAATCAAAGATTTCATCGATGAAGAAGTTTCGGATCGATATAAGATATATCTCGTGCTTTAAATTTAAATGGAGACGTAAAAATTCTTCGGAGCAAATCCCAATATCTATAACACTACCCAAAATGATGGTAGTCATTCTTTAATGCTAATGAGTATCTTTTACGGCTCCGGTGAATCGTTGTATGGAAAAGGCTTAAAATTAACCATAATTGTCTTCAAAAGGTGTTTTTCCTACTTTTTAAAGTAAATTTGAAGCCATTGAACTCTTCTGCAATTATAAAATTAGCCGCTTTGAATCTAACGTCTTCACTTCTGCAACCTTCCTCTCGCCGGTACATGTAAATTATTAGCACATTTCGGATTACAGCTGTCCTCCATCATCAATACCCAGTATTTACCCCCTGGTATATCCTGGGTATTGCGGACACTAAGCGCAACCTAGAATTAGCGAAATTCGAAGTAAAACGAAGTAATGCACCTCATGCATCATATATTTACATTATTTACCATTCCAGTGTGTATTTTCATTTCGTCCTTATTTAGTATCACGTCATTTTCGCCTAGCCGCGAGACTACTTAGTATAATACATTTATAGAATAAATACTTAGTTACTCGCCTCGTGTTTTAATAATTACTATACTATCACCGAAAATTTTTGGTTACCTAAATGCCAAGTAGCCTAAGGAGAAATTTTTATATGATCGTGATTGATCATGTGTATGATATTTTCCTTCAGATAGTTTGGGAGTCAAAGCCTCTGGTATCTTTGTAGAATTCCAGCTGCTAATGTTTAGTCCCATGGCATGCTTACAACACCGTCCTAATATTCTTTCAAGCTTTCACTTTCAACTGCTATGCCAGCTGTCAAATCGGGTAGAATGAAAAAGCATTTGGTATGTTAACATGTTGTCGGGAGCATTATCGATGCAGAATTGTGCTTCATAGTCCTACCTCTCTCTAGATAGTCGTGAACGAGAACAATAGCGAGCGTCTCTTTGCCTAATATTCGGTAAGATCTCGATTGAGGTCTATAGTGCCGCGACGTACAGGACTTACATTTTCACAGCCTCCGCAAATTGCCGACCAACAAATTGAGGGGACTGAATTTGAGAGAAAGTTTAAGACATATCAGGTATTGAATTTGTACCGCTGTTGTACGTTCCTGAAATTGAATACGATCTATTGTTGTTGAATATGAGCCACAATGAGTCGTGTGGACTGAAAGGCAAAAAAATTGTTTCTCATACCGATAGTTTTTCTACATTAGACTGGCTATTGATCGAAGTAAACCATTTTAAATATTGTTCCATAGGAATAGAAATAGTCAGGGAGGTAAATAAATTGAAATCGCCATTTATTTCGCTTATTTTTTGCATTTTCCCAAACGTTGGTTTTGCAAGAATAATCAAACTTTCGATAACTTTCACCTTTAATTATATCTCTTCCCGGCGATAGAAAAACTTCGCCAATGAGTTTTTTTAGTTTGTCTAGGTCAAGTTATCATTGTTATGTATCATCAATATGGCAGTTCAGTCACTATAAAGCCGTGTGTCGTAATCTCGACCCATTGCCGTTCTCTCAGAAAGTTCCCTCGGTTAGCATTTACGCTGAGAAAGGACAACTAGTAGTCTTCTCATGGAAAAAAATAGGAGGCCCGTCTTCGAATCGCATTCCAGGTGGAATATCTCTTTACCATAAAATCCATAGAGTTACTGAAGCGCTTTCCTTTTCTAAAATTATTTTTATATTTAAAGTTATTGCAGCCATAGGCAGCTCAGGCGGCCATCTAACAAGATAGAAAGACGAAAGGAATTTTTGCCAATTATTACACGCATTGCTGTTAACTCTAGATACTACATTTTGCTTAAAAGGAATCGTTAGATTTTTTTAACTTAATAACTTTAAGTTAACCAAGGGAGCAGATGATACCTTCCTGTATACGAGTAATACCCTCTCACGTTCTCTTCAGGAAAACAGGAGTTCCACAGGCTCTCAATATAGCGGAAAGTTTTTCACCGCGAATGTTACAGAAGAGGATCCACAAACGCCCTCTTAATGTGTTGTCACCCGCCGCGCATTTAAATGGGTTTACAATAGTCGCCACTTGCGTCGCTGACTGACAAATTGATCCGAGTTTCACGGGGAAATGAGGTATAATTTAGGGTATTAAGCAAAATGTATACATATGATGACGTGATCTATCAAAATCATTACTTTTAAATGCCATTTCTCACAATTACAAACATTATACCGCAAGATATTCGAAATATGGAACGCATTGCACTCGTCACCGCGCCGCGGACATTTTTGAAAACTAATTAAAATACGACCGAAGAGACAACAGGAGTTTGCCCTCTATGGCATGGAATTGGGCCTCCTCTATGCAGCCCCGTTGTTTTTCACCCCGGCTTTACCAAGAATACGTCACGTTAAAGTATATACTCTTGGGTAAAATCCACGTTCGTACTTTATCCCCTCTTCTTTCTAGTTTCTTTTCCTCGTTCCTACTCTTTGGTGGTGCACTGGGAAGTACCCACCTCATGTGCGCGTATCAAAGTTTTCAGAGAATAGGTTACGGGTGGGGGGTTCCTAATTACCTTGCTGGCGCTTGTTCCGTGTGCTTTCAGTCCTCTTAACTCAGTCACGGAAAAGAAATGTGTTTATTTACTTCGCTTTTCCTCGGCCACAGGAAACGTGACGGTGGATTTTCGGTTTTCCTCGCCGTGGCTGAGAATCGGTGCGCAAAATTTGGAGAGTCACTTGCCTATATTTGGGACAGAGATCTAACTTGGGACTAAAGGGGGCTATTTACTTTTCCGGTTGGCTACCATCATAAAAACAATGTAAGTGCTCTTAACAGTATTTATAGTATTGTTGCATAATCATACTTTCTTCAAATAGTAATGTTGATATATTAGTTTTTTCTCAGGTTCATATATTTTTTGCAGGTAAGTTTTGTTACTGTAAGTAAAAAAAAACGTACTACAGCGTCCCAAGTTAGAGGTTTATAGTTTTAAAATGTACAGGCATTAGAAAAAAGTGATAGGGATAATAATAGGGGGAGATATCCATTACTTGGGAAAACACCAGGAACAAAAAAATAGAAATTAATAAAAAATAATGGTGGGTTAGCAATTATTTTCGAAAGGCTCTTAAGAATTTTGGTTAACTTTTACATTTTGTGATCATTTCCCGCAGTAATTTATTTTTTTTAAACATAAAATCTGTCCCAAATGTGTGATTCTGACTCCACTTTCTTTTTTTTCACCTGAGCTCCAACCTGCCCCTCATCCGTTTCCCACTTCCGAGATAGTGGTCGCAAAAACGTTATCTCACGGGGGAAAATCTGATTTATTTTCCTTACATATTTAATGGCTCCCGTTATTTTTACAGCATATTGATTTTTCGATCCAGGGGCAATAATATCTTCTATCTTGAATTTCCCGCCTCCCTGACCTCGATGTGGCATGCTCCAGGTTTGTAAGTCAGTATGTGACATTAAATCGTTCTTTAAATCAATAATCACTGTTCGAAATTATGAATCAGAGTGTATCTAGCGCGTTCCATCCGCATAGCGATGGCATCTACGAAAGGGAAAAGTTCCTTTTTTTGTAGAAAGTTTAATCTTTTTTATTTCGTTTTCCTGTTTTATTGGGCTCTAGCCCCGCTGACTCTACGCCTCTCCCCCCCTCCGAGGGATCTAGAGTTTTAATGGGTTCTTTATAAGACTCGGCTCTGCCACTGTGTAAAGAATTTCGACTACACAACTTTTTCCACATAAAAAAATTTCGTTGGCTATAAGTAGGTGGAGAACTTAGGCTCTGAAAGAAGGTTCCTGGGTTCAAATCCAGGGTGAAGCATTTATACATTCCCTATCGAAGTGCGCATTGACCCAGAGAAAGAAACTGGTCCCCTATCCAAAACTTGTGAAACTCGTATGCTTCTGGATAAGTATGGTGCGATCTATACCTTTACCTTTCCAGGGTTTGATCTTGCGTGGAAAATGATTTTTGGTAGATAAAAAGGTGAGCTCTACGACCTCAGGGCTTTAATGCTCAATATTTCAGCGGTGTCTATTGTTTTTTCATCACTCAACCTTGTTGAAGTGAAGCTCATAACCTCAGTTGCGTTGAGAAGGGAATCTTGGATTCCGAAACCGGTACGCTTCTCCCGTCCAGGTGGCAGTTCCATCGCTATTTTTCGAGCAAATTCTCCCAGAGTATAACCCACGGAGCAAGTGTTGTGTGTGTGATTGAATGTTTGTGTGTGTGTGTTTCCTTAACCGAAGCAGCCTTAGCGAGGCCCCCCAAAACCCTCGCGAAGGTTCCTTCGGAGTTAAGCGAGTGATTGGGTGTGAGTTTATTCAACGGAAGCAGCCTTAGCGAGGTCCCCCAAAACCCTCGCGAAGGTTTCTTCACTGTTGAACGAGTGTTTGCGAAGGGTTTCCGGTTGAGAGGCTGGGGTTGGTCAGTGCTGCGAATCTTCCCGTTCCAGCATACCAACACAGTGTTTTGTTTATACCTGTGACGAGGTCCCCTGTTACGGCCATTGGAGTTTCTCATTTCTCAGATGATATTTGGTGTTAATTTTTGTAACAATTTCTTGCTCTCTAAAGAGCAGGAAATTACTAAGGTAATGTCGTGCATTTCAAGTCAGCAGAACTGTGACGAATTCCTTGAGAGGGCATCCATAACTTACGAGAGGCGTTTAGAGGCGAGGGGGTGAAGCCCATGCTCACCCGATATCACGTATGGGAGAGAGGGAGTCCCGGCAAGCATCACGTAATTTTTTTTGTCCGCCAGAAAAAGTGTAAAATTGCGATCTTAGTAATCTTAAATACTATTCTTAGACCAATCTTAATTAAAAATAATTAAGCATTGTTTCTTTTAAATATATTCAACGCAATGAAGCATAAAATAACGTATTTACACTGGAAATAAGCATTTTGAACACTCTCACGTGAGATTAGAGGGAGGAGATCGAGACAAATTTCCCGATATCTCACAAAGGCGGCAAGGGGGGGAGTCCAAAAATCGCCAAAATCACCTTTCATAATTAATGGACAAAAGTATTACTTTCGTATGGCTTTGAAAAGAGAGGAATTTCCGGTTTCTCAGTTATCCGAGTCATCACAATACGATATCACGATATTATCTAAGCCGCAAGTCCGTGTAGCAATTCATGTTTCCATCAAATCGCCCCATGATTTTACGTCATAATTGCCTCAAAAGAATCCGTGCCTGAGGCAGAGATGGAGCCCGTGGCCTTTTGTAAAGTCGACGGCAAAGGATTCACATTTGAGATCAAAGCAGATAATGAGAGTAGAGATGATTAGCGCCTTTACTCGTGGTCCGAGTGAAAAAGTTCTCGGATATTTTAGCCAATAACTATGGTTATGTTATCGTAATCATCAGCAGCCATGTATATTGCTAGGGATGCTATAATAATGCCGAAGATGAGTACCAATATTTATGGGTAGGCAAGGTTAGTTGCTGCGTCACTGTCCACAAAAGGAGTGCTGATGCTGTTAGTGCCTTGGCATTCATTTGTTATCCAAAATGGTAGCGTAAAGTCTGCACAGCACATCTCCGTTTAAGTAAATGTATTTCTGCGAATGTTCGGCGGTGTTCTATAGAATATTGATCACGATTTTTATCAAGTTCTGATAAAAATTAGAACTTTTGACACTTCGTATTATCAATGGCAATGTGCTTATTCCTACTCACATTTGTAACGCATGGTGATTGATTGGACAAAGAACACCCCAGATGGTAAATTTTAATGCATTAATGACCAAAAAATAAATCCAAACCAATCTCAAGATTATTGACCAGTGATGTTACTAGTTGATATAGGATTAGAATCCGATATCAGCTTAATGAAATGTTGGTTACAAACTTAGGTCATTGTAATGAGATCCGTCGTAATACTTTTTTTCACTCAAAATTCAGACATTTTTTGACAAAACAGATTTGAAATCATGACATTTATTCCCCCTCCAGAGGTGTATTTTGAAAATGGCCCGAATTAACTGTGTTTGTTTTTTTCTTATCTTTCTAGACTAAATAACTGCCATTTGTGGATAAATACACTAATGCTATGGGGGGTTTGTAAACTTAATGATTTCAAAGTCAGCCATATCGAAATAAAAAAATTGGCAGGTCAATTATGATAACTATGCCATTATAAAAGATATCAATATACTTTAATTACTGAAATATCAATGCATTATATTCGATGATTTGTAATTCAGAAAACGTGAATAACATAGCAGATGCAGGTGCTTCTATTTTGTTATGTTACGTGCGTCCGGGTGTAGATTTTTCATGAAAATATGTTTGAACATTTTGACAAAGTTTGAAATGTCACTGGCCTGTCTACGGATTTTTATTCAGATTGGCGTTTCATTATTTTCTTCAAATATCCAAAGAAAATAATAAAAAATACCGTAATGTCTCAGATTCCTAGTGGAGGAGAATAAGTGACCAAAACTCCAGTGAAGTTTTTGATTAGGAGTGCGTTTAAAGTTATTTTTTGTCATTAATTGTTTGGATTCAAACCCCGGACGGTGTGACGTTATAGCGGTATTCTTGTTTCATATACATGAAATCGATCTGATGATCGAATAGGTGCGATGGTTTTGCTCGTTGTTTAATGCATCACCTTTCTTCTTGTGGTTTATGTATTTGGTTTCTCGGACTGAAGATTCTACGAAACGAGTGTGTGTTCATTGTCACCTTTGATGGATCACAAGCTGCGATAGTCCTTTCTTTAAAATCCATCGGTATCCTTCGCAGAATTGTGGAATAATGGGTAGCGTGAATTTGTGGGCATAAACCGCTGAATCCAAAGTAGGGTTAATACGGGTTCTCTGGACTCTGTCCAAAATTTCCGTTAGTGTAGTTCTGTTAAAACTAGGCTTGGGCCGAAAGCGAAAGCGGCCTTGAAGAAGCGGAGTGTCAGCTGAAGAAGTATTTGCTTAAATTGTTATCACACTTATGACCAAAAGCCAATTAAGGCTGTTTTTTAAGTGTAGCGTAGATGTGAAGATAATTTTGAAATTAATAGTGTTTGATGTTCCAGCTGATATTTATGGTGATCAACCGAAAAAATCAATAATGATGATTTTAGGCGTTATCGAGAAACTTAGGCATACTTACACATACATACAAAAAACTGGTAGGACCATGATATCTAGATATTATCATAGGCTCACACAACCCAAAAGATTCAAAATGAAATATGTTTATATAGATATGTGTATGGACCGAAATTATTCTTGCCTGGATGGAATGTCAGAGAAACTACTTCCGCAGCTACAACTTTGATTATGACGAAATAATTAATTTTATTTCCTTTACTCCACCCTTTTCACAATACCGTTTTAACCACTAAAATAAAAGCATTTATTAGGGACAAAATTTAACGCAAGGTATCGGAAAACAGTGATTTTGGTATTGGCCGTGTGTACTAGGTTTAGTTTTGGGGACTTCAAAATCAAACCAATAGGTGCTGTGAAAACAATTTACACCCCGCTATCGCTTGTCATGCAACGTTTCATCTTTTCTCATGGGTACTTATTTGTGCATGACAGATGGAAATGTTATGATCATCATAATCATGTAAATAAGGTGATATGACTAAAACTGCAGTATTAAATTGGTCACAATTCAACATGTAGTTCGTTGTCGTTCTGACATTACATATTTATCACGATTCTTACGCGTAACGAATAGTTTGTCAGTTTTTTATCAAAATGGCATAAATAGTGCATCAGCTATCAATGGAGAGCGCAAAAATAGTCCTCGATTTGAATAAAAAAGTTTTTCAAAAAGTCCCAAGCATTTTCCTGTAACAGAAGATGAAATACTACTTTTTCCGCTTTCTAGAAGTCACCATTCTTTCTTGCGTAGACGAGCATTTCTTAAACGTGTAAAATTTTTCTGACGCTCCGAGCTCCGACACGGGGGTCATCCTCAAGGCTACTGAATGGAGATTTTAACCCGGTGGGAATCCCGAGAAAAGTTTACTGACATTATTCGCTGGGTAAGCATCAAATATTGTTTCTAAATGGCTTACAAAAATGTGTATGGTCAAATGCAATCCCTATGATATAAGACGTGCTTCACTTGAAATATTTAAAAGGAAGACCATCACTTACCTACTTTCCAGTGTCCCATGAATTCTGAGTTGATTGTTACCGAAGTTGATTGATTCATTTGTTTATTGATACGTTTTATGCTCATTTAGTGTCACAATAAGAAATTTAATTTTTTAATTTGGTTTTATGATTATTTTTTTACCCCTAAGTCTATTGTAAACTAAGTTTATTGATTTATTCATGGATAAGTGTAATGCTCATTTGGTGTTGGAAGAAGAAATTCAGTTTTTTCACATTGATGCCTTTGTTACCCCTGTGCCCATTATCAACGCACACCTTTTAATTTAATACTATATTCTAAGGGAGTTCAGATTCCTAGGACAATAAATGAATTTATTCATTTGATTATCTATAAATTATAGCACCGAAAGCCTCTTTCTTTGTGGCCAATAGTCGATGAAGTACAGAAGATGACAATTTTAGGTGTGCTTGAAAATGACATGCACTTCGTTTCTCGCACCAACTTTATTTAGGGGACATCCAAATTGCTGTATGCAATATTTTGCCGTTTATGCTTTTGGCACTTCTTATAAATGGCTGTTGTAACGGCTCCGATTCCGTTGTTCCTTGTCTTTCCACAAATAGGCCGACCCCTTTTCTAACCTACCCACTGGTCTTCTGTGTCGTATGCGACCTTAGTTGTCAGTCACAGTCGGAAATAATAAGCCGATCTGTGGCGCAATTCAGGACAGTTATGATTTCCAGCGAAAGGTTCCATTATTTGGTGACAGGTCCTATGGAGGAGTTCAATAGGAGTCGGTGTCCCAAAAGGTGCCGATAAGGCTTTAAGTAATGCCTCGTCTGTTTGACGGAAAATTTCCCTTGAAATTCCATGCATGAAACTGTCATTGGCTATATCCTTCAATTGTAGGTGTTAAAGTCAACGCTCTTTAATTTAGAGCTCAGCCATCAGAGACCAAACAGTCACCCACGTGTCTTATCCAGTCAAAGGGCGTAGGCTTACCGCTCGGCTATATCATATTTTCATGATATTCAGCTTACATGGATTCACGTATCTCAAGCAAACTACTGTAAATATATTGATCCGTTCAACAGACGGTTTGATAAATTTATAGCATTGGATCTCAAGTTATTTTTCTTTGACTCAAATGGCGATGCTCAACTTTTTTTGACTTACGTTTCTATGCATTAAAGTCATCAGTAAGTATTTGGTGCAAAGATTTCATAGGTGTAACCATAGAGTAAGTATATTATATACTTACTCTATGGTGTAACCCTTGATCACGTGATGGATAAGGCGTGTCTGATTGACTGACTACGACGACAGCGTTTGGTTCAATGGTGTTTACTTTGATTGGAAGTTTTATTTGCAACAAATATATTCCTCATGAAGAAGTAGAGATGTCATTCAAATCTATTTGAAAAGATCTAGTTAGCTAACCGTTTCCATTTTTTTGTCCTCGTTTTTTGGTTACTGCGCAGCCAAGATGCGCAATTTTGTGTACATTTCCTCTTGAGTTTCTCTCGCGTCGGTTGCTATAGTAATGACAACATTTTCACTTCCTCTTCTCTGATCAGATATGATCTCCCAACTGAGATCGCTGGCAACAATGTCAGCGAAGCTGTTGTCATCACCATAGAGACTGACGCGGTAAAACCCGAAAAATTAAGAAATTAGACGTGTGGTACCGCGGTAATCGTCGTTTTAAAAAAATGGGTAATGGGTTCGAACTCATTTTATTTTTGGAACGCTTGAAATTGTACGTGCTAAATTTTTGGTAACGTGAAATGGCCCAACGCTAAACAGGCATTTGAAAGGATGAAGATTAAACCAACATTTATGCAACGGCTTGGGAGAGAAGGGACAGCAGCGGTATATTGTGATTTTCTTAATAATGTTGCGAAATAGTCTCTTGGTCCCTTTGAAGGCTCAGATAGGAAGAAACCGGAAACAACTGCAAAAATTCCCTCAAGGTAAACAGGATGTGATAATTACACGGGCACGTGCCGGATTCTGCCACAATATGCTCAAATGATATGGGACATCGCTCCCGGATCTTCAGCTGGAATCGAATTCCGGCCGGCCAGTTGGGGCTATTTTTTTCCCCCGGTGAATTTCCACACATTCGTGTCACAACTGGCACTTGGGTGCGGAAGGGTTAAAATGCTCTTTGCACCGTTATTGCTCGTAAATGCACCAAAAATCCGAATATCATTGCGAAGGAAAAACGAATCGTCATTTTGAGAACACAGCACACCCGCTTGTCCGTCCTGTTAGGTATTTTTTGGTGATTCAATACTAATTTAAAACTCGTGATTTCATGTACTAATTCTCAGGTTACATATAGAAAAATGACTTAAAAATAGGTGCCTCTATCTCAAATATAAAAAATAGCTATGAGATAATACCCCCTACTTAATGTTTTAACTTATTTAAAAATACTCATGTATCCCTTGTGATTTCACATATCCATTCCCAGGGTATAAATAGAGTAACCCTTGAAAAAAAGTGCCTCTATCTCAAATAATAAAATGGCCATCTAATAAATCCCAAAAATAAAATTTAAACTCATTAAATAATAGTCATTTAACACTTTTGATTCCATGTATCAATTCCCAGGGTGTATGCAGAATAATCCCTTGCAAATAGTTGCTTGACAAAAACAAGGCAGCAGAGAAATAGAGGTGGCTTAGATGGGTGGTTGACAAGACGCATGGTCACGGGACTAGTTGTATTTTGTCTCGTTTCCTGACTTATTGTTTGCTACTTACGTTGACATCTTACTCTTCTCTGGATAAGTGGAGAGGCTCCTTTCAGAGATTCAGAGAACATACAGAGATCACTAAATTCAGTGCTCACGAAGGAAAAGTAACCTGATTTTAATTAGTATTATCTTCTATATTATTTCTACTGTATAGATACCTTTTTCTCAACTTATACGCAACCAAACTCTACAAATGAGGTACAGAAATGCACAGAATTTATCAGAGAACATGTGACGGCATATCTTACTTCCTAAATATTGCTATTGTTCCCTAAAATTGGTTTTTAAATAATAATAAAAAAACAAAAACCGGTAAATATTCCTGACGCTAACGGCGCACAAATTGATACATTTGTTCATTTGCAACAATATCTCGCATTCTTTAAATAACTTTTATCAAAATGCGGCTGATTCCACATTCAAGTCTCCTATTGATACGTAAGTATGAGTCATCATGTGTGTTTAACAGAGGATTGTGTAATTACTTCCAATGTTGTGTTTAAAGAGATCCTCTGACCTCAATTTGTACGTGAGCATTCCAATTAAATTTGTACATAAGACCCTGCCTTTTTTTCTACATTTTAAAATTAGAAACGCGCCTATCCCTCTATGGACCTGCATTGAAAAGAGCGGGGGAAGCCCGCTGGGAGCGGGCGCAGCACGCTCGTATTGTCATTAATTCTGATCCATTCTTCAGTATTTTAAATAGGAAGCTGGTGGCCTAGCGGGTAGAGCTTTGGGGTAATGAGCTAGGGGTCCCAGATTCAACTCCTGGGTGAAACCTTCAGACATCCTCCAACAAAAATTCTTGAAGTGCGAGGTGGGTCAGGGAAAGGAACTGTACCTTAAATATTTGAAATCCACACCCTTAGTTTGGGTTGACCTCTACCCACACGTATCGGTAAAACCTTGGTGCCGATTCATCGAGTAAAGTACTAAATTTTCTTTCTATTTCCATTTTACGTATTAGTACTGAAGGTTTGCTCACAATCGGTGTTGATTTTAGGTTTTGGTTACCACACGGCCACGTTGAGCGTTCTTGTTTTACGTTTTTATAAATTCGCTGCGTTTTTTATCGATTTGTCTGGGTCAAATCTTGCAACTCAATTTTAACCAATTTTCCGATTAACTAATATTTTCAGGTTAACTCCGAACCAGATGACATTTTAATATAAAAACACTTTTATGATAATTGGAACTGTATCTCGATTTTTATTCAGAATTTAAAAGTAAATGTGTAGATTTGTTCGAAGAATGGCCAACAAAATCCGATGACGGTGCTGCATTCATTAAAAGGAAGGAGAATGATAGAAGAATATAGCAACAATTTACTTTCATTAAAGTTTTTGCAAAATTGTCGAGAGAAAAATGGTATTTTTTATAAAAATTACTTTTTTATGGCAATATTTATTCATTTTCTCTGACCAGAAAGGCAAGTTAAGCGTAAGTTACGGGAACATTGGGTAGTATGGTGGCTAGATTGCAGACTTCCCACCCTCTAGGTGTTCCCTCGATTCCCGGCTCTGGTTAAAATTTTTCATAGGCTGTCCGATACCTTTTTGTTGCGGAGGGTATTTCTAGTGCAACACTCCGTCCAGCGGATGGGACGTTAAGCCATTATCACCTTAGCGCATTTCATTAGGAGCAGGCTAATTCAAACAACGGGTTTCTCTCCGACCTTACTTCCCTACCCATTCCTCTTGACCTTAGCTGCTTGTCACCTCCTCCAAGATCAGGTGGGTTCGGGTAGGTGTGGCGGCTAGAGTGTTGACCTCCCGCTCAGGCGGCCCGGGTTCAACTCCCGGCGGTGGCAGAAAATTTTCAGAGGCTGCCTGATCCCTGCTTGGTGCCTTGAGGAGGACACTTCTAATGCAGCACTCCGTCCGTCGGATGGGACGTTAAGCCGAAGTCCCCTTGGGGTCTTTCGTTAAGAGCAGGCTAATACCGACGCCGGGTTTCTCTCCACCCTTCCTTCCATACCCTTCCCTCATGGCGCAAATGACCTCAGCTGTCAGTCGCTGCCTCCAAATACCACCATCACGAAGGCATTTGCAACTGAGATAATAGTTTTGAGCTATTAGTTTCATTTTTTGTGACAACGTTGGTTATTGAAGTAGAGGAAATAGATGAGGAAAAATTCTACGGCCTCCAACGAAGGGGCTTTTAATTATAAAGGATATTCGATTCGTTAATCCATTATAACCCAATGCTGCTTCTAAGTACCATCAAAAATGTATTAATTTTCAACTCTAATGAGGTAAGATTTAAACTACGTGATCTTTTGTGCTGTATAGTTTACTAGAGAAATATGTAGTTGCTGCAGTAATTATGATTGAGTAGAAAATTTTCACATTTTAAAAATGAGAAGTCTTGAAATTTAATTTCTCCCAAAATCAATTCTGTATTAGAAAGGGTTAAGGACTTAAAGAGAAAGCTAATGCCTACGCCGGGTTTCTCTCCACCCTTCCATCCTTACCCTCCACAATGGCGCAAATGACCTTAACAGTCGAACGCCTCCTCCTAGTAACATACCCACGAATTTTACAAAAGAGGATCCTCAAACGCCCTCTAAATGTGCTGTCACCCGCCGTGCATTTAAATAAGTTTATAATAGTCGCCACTCGCGTAGCTGATGGACAAATTAATCCTAGTTTCACGGGGAAAAAAGGTAGAGCTGGGGTGTTAACCGATATTTATATGCATATTGATGAGATCTACCAAATTTATACCTTTTCAATGATATTCCTCGCAATTAGAAACATTATACTGCAAACTATTGGAATATAAGTGGATCGCATTGCACTCGTCACCGCGCCGCGGACATTTTTGAAAAGCGATTAAAATGCGAACGAAGTGACAACAGAAAGCAACCTTATAAAGGATGGAATTGGGCGTCCTCTATGCAGTCCCCTTGACCAAAGCATACCTTCCAAATACCTGACAGTTATGGGCGATGGGGTAGGAAAGGGAATGAGGAAATACAGACGGGAGAAGGTGCACACTAAGGGTGGAGGAGGAGGCATGATGTAAAGAGATAAGGGCGGGTGGTTGTTGCGGGTGAGAGGAATATCGGGAGACGATGGTGGGAGGAAAATTCGGGTGAAACCAGCCTCGCATATGCATCGCACGCACTGAATTCCCCAGTACGATGAACCAGAGATTCCAAGATGTCATCCGACGCGTGAAGGAATATGGTATGAGCCGTAAGTGGATGCATTTGTTAAGTGTCATTTTTCTTGACAAACGTTTTATTTGTCTGCCCATGACGGGATACAATTGGTTCCCATACCTCAAACGTTATTTTTCAAGCTACGGCGGAACACAGTCTGTTCCCATATGCGTTCTTGGTCTACACTAGGTAGAATTTTTTTATTTTT
Source organism: Ischnura elegans (assembly GCF_921293095.1). Taxonomy (NCBI): domain Eukaryota; kingdom Metazoa; phylum Arthropoda; class Insecta; order Odonata; family Coenagrionidae; genus Ischnura; species Ischnura elegans. The sequence goes on from NC_060250.1 coordinate 71,368,631, forward strand.
ATTTTAAATAAAATGCAACCAGACTGCGCATTTAAAGTGCATTTATAACAAATAAAAGTTTTTAAAAATATGCCAGTTATAATTTCAAATCAAACAGTAACAAAACAACAAACCGATTACCAATTTAATTCTTAAATTAATGTTAAAAATTAATTTTAAAAATAATAAAGAAATGTAGTCGGAAGCAAACGAAAAACATTAGCCATATTAGAGTATCTCCCCGCCACACCCGTTTGACCTCCCTACTTCTCATGCTTACTCCCAGGCTATCAGTGATTAAGCGGTTACAGTGGCTACAACCCAAGTATTTAGCAAGTTATACAGCCGGAAATGTTTTTTACTACTACCGGTATGTAGATGACATCATTTGTCTCTGGACGGGAAGTGTTGGACAACTAAATCAATTTGTGGTAAAGCTCAACTCATTACATCCTTCAATAATGTTTACAATAGAAGTGGGAATGAAACCTCTGGACTTCCTAGATCTTACAATAGATATTAGAAATCACTCACATTGGTTTTCGATTTTTCGAAAAAGTACATTTACTGATGTTGTTATTCCAAAATATTCTAATCACCACCACTCCCACAAACTGGCCGCTTTTCATGCATTATTACATCTTCTTCTTTCCATACCTCTTAGTAAAACAGATTTCGAAAAGGAGGTGAACACGATTAAACTCATAGCGTCCCGGAATGGTTATGACGAGAGTATGGTAGACTCACTGTTGGAGCATAAACGAAGGAAGAGGACTCTGTTGTCACTGACAAACCTCTCCCCTATACCACGGTCAAAGGAACAATGAACAAATTACCACTTATAGGTCATATTTCATAAAACATTGGAACATTATTTCCTAAGGATAATTTTAAGTTATGTTTTTATAACCCTATCACCTCCAGTAGACTGTTTTTTAATGACAAAGACCCTATTAATGATAAAGAAAAGTGGTATGTACTTTATGAAATGTAAAAAAATTATTTTAATTGTTGTTATGTTGGCCAGACTGGGAGAAAAGTTTACGTAAGAATTGATGAGCATAAAAAGTCTTTTTTAAATTATGACGAAAAATCTATGTTTGCAAAACATTTGTATACCTGTGACCATTCATCCGATTTTAACTTAAAAATTTTACATGTATTTGACAAAGGTAAAAAACTGGATTTTGTGGAAAATTTTGAAACAGGTGTACATATATTCGAAGTTGCTTGGTGAATGTCTTGTCAATGAGGTGGTACCAACGATGACCTCACCTTTCCTTAACGTGAGAGTCCCTCCTGCCTTGAAAACTTTTTCCGATGACCCTGAATAGACATCCCGCAAATTGAGTACCCACCCTCAACCCCTTCCCCATTCCTGCTTCTCTTTTTTTCTCCACCTACACCTACCCTCGATATAAATACTAGGCTTGCTGCTCCTTAGATGAGACAGCTCTTGATAATGATGCGTAAGCATTGAAACCGGTCGAGGAAGAATAAAAAAGTGTGGAAAAATTCTATTGATATTTCAATTATCACTAGCCATTATGTGTTAAATGAGATGATGCCAAGTGCGAATAATTTTTAGTTGATAGCGAAATTGGGTCAATATCAGTCAGGAGAGAATTTATCAGGAGGGAAAATCTGTTGAATGGAGAACGCTCGCTGATAGTCTGGGTATTGACATGAGGAAGGTCGAACGGCTGTGGCGGGAAGGTACTCTAATAAAGATTGTTTTTCGTTTGCGTCCGACTGCATTTCTTTATTCATTTTTTGATTAATTTTGAACATAAAGTTAAGAATTAAATTGATGGGACCATGAATTTTTTGAAGTAGAATGTATCATAGAAACCTAAGATCATAGAATGTATCTATTCTGGTATTTATGCAAATTAGAAATTTTTAATTCTATCCTTACTTATGGTTTACACACAATTATAATTTCTTCAAATAATTTTTGCCTATCAATTATTTTAAATTCAATGTTTTTTTATGGCCGATATTGAGGTCTTATCTTCATGCTCGTGGATTGAGAATGCCTATTAGGGAGCCTACTACTGAGGATTTTATCTTTCATCGCAAAATATTTATTCCGACATAATTCCCTTCTCTATAAACAGTGATATAGTTTAGAATGCATTCCACATGTACCAGCATTGAATGTGAGAACTCAGACGCAGTCGCCGTGAGATATGATTTTAAAGGAACAACGACGAGAAGGTAATGAAAATATAATTCAATAGATCTTAGATTGATATTTTTCTTTTTCTTGTGATCGTTATTTTGTAATTACACTGAAGTTAACATGAAAATAAATATAGGAGCGTTGATGAGCAAATGGATTCATAGTTACCATAGTATCATTCATCCGACGCATTGTGATATTCTAACTTTAATCACACTACAGCGGAATAAATATGAGTTTTCGATCCATGCGAAAGTAGTAGTATACGGATAGGCTGGGTCGATCTGCCTGAAAATCTCTCAGCAACCTTGTCTTAGAAATACGAGACCACCCAGTATAATCATTTTATTCTTTCTCCCTGAAGTCCCACTGTTCGCTCTGGGTGATGCGGGGTAATGACGTGTAGGCATAAAAATTGTCGTAAATCCTCTGAAATAGGTTCCACGAATAGTGCTCGGGTCCATTTTATTTTGTCTTTTAACCAATTCTAAAAAATATGAACACACGAGGATCGTTTTGTTGAAGTGGCTATAGTGATGGCTTCCCACCCAGTCGTTTCGGATTCAAATCCCGGCGGTGGCAGACATTTTTCAGTGACAGCCCGATCCCTGTTCGAGTGCCTTGTTGAGAGCACTTCAAGTGCAGCTCTCGGATCATCGGATGGAACCAGTGGCGTAGCCAGGATTTTCGTTTGGGGGGGGGGTTCAAAACCAGGGGGGAAAATTTATGAAAAACAGGGTAGGTACCAAGTAACGGGTTTTAAACCAATTTGAACACTTTTCATAGTCGAAAAAACTTAATTTGCTAAAAAAAATATTTTTTAAATTCATGATATTTTAATATTTTGTTTTCTTTAATGAAGGAAAATAATTGTGTTTTTATATTTCGGGGGGGGGTCCGGACCTCCCGGACCGCCCCCCTGGCCACGCCACTCGATGGGACGTTAAACCGTGGTCCCCTTGGCGCCTTTCATTACGAGCAGGGTAATGCCGAGGTCGGGTTTCTCTCCAACCTTCCCTCCCTGTCCTTTCCTCATGACGAAAATAACTTTAGCTGTCGGTCACCTCCTCCAAATACCACCATCCTGAACGCATTTGTAACCGAGGGAACAGTTTTGAGGTATTATTTCGTATGTCGTGATAGCATTGCTCATTGAAGGAGACGGAATTGGTTGGGTAAAATTCTACGGCCGCCAACGTAGGGATTTTAATGTTAAAGGGTATTATTTCGACTGAGGTAGGTTTTCATGGAACATTTTACGAATCACCCTGACTTGGCCCGCCCTACCCAAACTTTAATCCCCTCTTCAAATCCTAGAAATGCGTGCTTTCCTTCGTGGTACCCATGAATCCCCCTTCCTCGCTTCATCATCGTCACTGGTCAGCAATCCTAAGATTGGTTACACGCAGCTCTCCACTCAATTCTCCTATCAGCTAATCTTTTCACACCTACGTATTTCTTCTCTTTCACATCTTTCTTTAGCTGTTTCATATATTTTGTTCGAGGCCTTTTTTCCGTTCTTGCCATCCACTTGTCCCTCGACGACTGTCTTCATCAGGCCATCAAGTCTCAAGATATGGCCTATAAGGTTGTTCCGTGTTCCTATGAAAGTTTTCATGAGGCTTCTCTTATCTCTTACTCTTCTTAGGAATTCCTCATTCCTCACTCGGTCGATCCATTTGATCCTCATCATTCTTCTGTAGCACCACATTTCGAAGGACTCTATCCTTGCTTTCTCCGCTGCTGTCATTGTCCATGTCTCACTTCCATATACTTAGGAGCATACTCCAAATGTAGGTTCTTATTAATTAAATAACCATCATGTCTCAAAATATGCCCTGTTAGATTGTTCCGTCTTTTCGTCAGGATTTTCATGAGGTTCCTCTTCTCTTCTACTCTTCTTAATGCCTGTTTACATGGTATATTAACACGTATGGGTTAGTGTCTAAATGTATGAACGCGATAATGAACGCCAAAATGCACCGTGTAACCATCCAACTTTTGCGAATGCATGCACAGAAAATAGAACCTGTTCTAATTTGGTTCATGCATTCGTACATGTTCCTTTCTGGTCCACAAAAATCATTCATACAAACAGACATTAATTCGTACGTGTTTATGTATCGTGTAAGCAGGCCTTTAGAACTTACTCATTACTTATTCGGTCGATCCCTTTGATTCTCATTATTCTTCAGTCGCACCACATTTCAAATGCCCCAACCCTTGATTTCTCCTCTGCTATAATTGTCCACGTCTCACTTCAGTACAGAAGGATACTCCGAATGTTAGTTCTGATAAATTGTTTCCTTCATTCTATATTTAAATCTCCCGCTGAAAGTAGATCATTCTTTCGGTGGAATCTTCTCTTCGCTTGGGCAATTCAGCTGATGATTCCTTTCTTTCTTCTCACATCGCTAGTTACCCTGCTTCCCAAATAACAGAAGTCATCCGCCTCTACCAGTTTTTTCCATTTAATGTCAGAGTTGACTTCTTTTCTTCTTCTGCATACTAATATCTTGGTTTTCTTTTTTCTTATTTTCAGTATATACCTACCCATTACCCTACCCATGAATAGGCATCAGCTGTAGGAGAGGCTTTCCTCGCTTACCTGATGTTATTTTTCTAGAGTGGGTTTAAAAACATGGAAAACTTGGTTCCTTTGCTGTGCACGTAAAGGAGGAATTATTGATAAGGTATTGTTAGGTGTGAATCGGTTGAAATCTCAGCAGTACAAATTTCTGGAAAACTGGTAACGATATGAGAAAAAAAACAGAATAATGTATTTACATAACTAACAAATAAATAAAAAATAATGAACTATGCAGCTCAAAGATCCTGAATAAGTGTCTACATAATATTACTGAGAGTGGAAAGGAGAAGAATTAAAAGAAGTTGAAAGGGATTAAAAAATCACAGAAAACTTTGTTCCAATCACGTACTATATACACATTAAGGAGGCATTATCGGTGGATGGGTATCGGAAGGTGTGTGGAGGAGGTCGTTGGGCACCGAAAGAGTTAACCTACCTAACCAACACTTTTAACCTTGGGCAGTGTCTCTCCTACCTTCCTGCTCCCCCACCTCGGGCCGGTCAGCAGAGGGAGGCCGGGAGGCAATGAAGGAGGGGAAGTTGGATAAGGTGGTGGGACGATGTACGAGGGGAAAATCAGTCGAGGGAGGAGTTTCTTATAGGGAGTGGGGGGAAACGGACGATCTTAACGGGGTTGTGGAGTGGGGAGGAGAGGACCCTCTCCAGGGAGTCGTGGAAGGAGTGACTCCGCTCTGTTGCGGATAAGGCGGTCGGTTTAAAACGGGCTGTATACCGCCTCTGCACCGTCACAATCCACACTCACTCTCCCCAGGTGTGACGGCCACGACGACTCTCCCAAGTCCTCCTGTTTGATTCCCTCCGTTTCCTCCTCACGCGAAATCCCGGTACAGTAAGAACGCATAAACTTTCGGAAAATCCGGGGATTTTCCTTGGTAGGGATCGTGCAAAAAAACTACGCTGTCTATTTTAGCAGGAGGGCAAGAGTCGCCTGAAAACCTAAGGTTAGTCACTCATAATAACGTAACTGCTACTATGTTTACTTTTAGAAAAACTTTTAACATTTCTTATTCGTCAACTCTTGCGAAGGCTTCCTTATTAGATTATTGGTGGGATAATACTTTCTGAACTGTCAGCGTGGCGTTTGCTATATGATGGCGACAGTCTCGCCGGCAATCCCATTAGGATCTTCAGGTCAGAAGATGCTGTGAGATTGCTCGCAAAATAGTCGTCATTAGGCAAAAAACGCAGAGGAAGGCCATAAATCATGATCGAACTTACTTTTCAACGTTGAGTCCGCTTAAGTTTTCTTAATTAAGGCAAAACTAAAGAGTCAAGTGTGCTAATCCTCTACTCAAATGTTATTGAGCAAATGGTTGTAAAAAAAACCGCTTCGCTTCCTTCCAGGTGAACCCTCTCGACACTTTTCCTTTTTCCGGAGAACTCTCCCGAGGGAGAGACAATGCCGCGAGATGCTGGGGGGGTCGCCGGCTTGGGGAGAAGGTCGTCCATCGGGAGTCGCCGCTCGGCTGACGCCGCCGCAGCGCTGCTCCTAGTCGCGGCCTCGGCGGTGATCGTGTCCGCGGCCATCGTGGGTGCAGGCGTGAGCAACCCCCCGCCGGCGACCCCACGGAGGATCGGCAGGCCTCCCCCGCCGACAGTGGTCAGGGCTCCGGGACCGCCCTCCGCGCCGAGGGGTCGGCCCCAAGCGGTGCCCAACCGCGGGGTTCAGCAACAGCAGTGGCCCAGGAACCGGAGGAAGCTCATCTGGTCGGAGGAGTTCGACCGTCTGGACGAGAACCTTTGGGAGCACTTGGTGACGGCCTCGAGGGGATTCAACGATGAGTTCCAGTATTACCGCAACGACCGGCGGAACAGGTGGGCAAATGATTGATTACCATTGTGTTTATGCTTATTTCCACCCGGCTCTCGTAGTTAATCCTCTCAGCGATGAGGCACAGAAGTTCTTTTTGGGTGCTCTACGAGAACTTCTCAGGGAACACGTAGATATATCTAGTAGCAAAGTTTTCCTGAAACCAATTTTTTCTGGAGAGATATCGTGGAACAGCATATGAAATGATAAACAAAGATATCGTACTTCCCGCATATATGTATTTCACAGCTCAGCAACACGTGTTTCAATTGGCTTGCAATCATTATCAGGTACTGAGGTCAGAGGTCAGTATCTGATTATGAATGCAAGCCAATTGAAGCACGTGTTGTTGAGCTGTGAAATAAATTTAAGTAGGTGGGCAGTACGATATATTTGTTTATCATTTACTAAAATCGCAAAAAAAAAACGATTCGAGAGCTGTCAGTCATCCCTAATTGGAGATGGTGCTTGGAAATTGTGACTTGCGTGAAATATCTATTTGATTTTGTGATTTTAATTTTAATCGTACCTCTATCAAAAGTTTTATGCTAACATATTTAATTTATTATCAAAATTGATTACCAAACAGTGGCCATAGGTAATTTTTTATCGATTTAATTTGATTTAAACGTGACTCGGGGAAAGTATCTGACGTATGTGATAAAAAAATTAGTATAAAAGTGCGAAATAAAATAAATTATAGGGCTTTTAAATGTGTATCAACTCCCCTTTATATAAATAGGATGCGTTAAATATCTAGGCAGATAATGGTGAAACAAATCGATTCAAAAAAATTTTTAGTTTCAAGCTTAGTAATTGGCTTGGTGTTACGGCTTGTTTACTGCGACAAGCGTCACGGTTATATTATGCGCGATCGACGATGAAATTTTAAATTGTAATGGTGTTACGAGAGCGGATTATGGGAGTATTCCATGCGATCTCCGCGCCAAGTATTCTATGATGCGTTACGATATCACGCCTCGAGTCTTCGGTCGTCATTCAATACGGTGACGCAAGGCTTTGCGGTTAGTTGGACTACTTCTGGTAAAATCTCAGTTGTTGCGGGGCTAATGAACCAATTCATCATCGGGAGATATCAAATAAGAATTGCCTTTATGTTTACGGCCGATTTTATAGCATGTACTTATATCTTTTTTCAAATATTATTCTTCTTTTCAAGTCCATAAAAAATAATGTAAGCTTACGAATTCTTTGGAATTGTAATAAAAACGGATTTTATTGAAATAAGTGGTACCCATAATTGAATTGACTGAAGACTAGCTAACAATTTTATCTTTGAGATAACTTGCGGGATTGTTATTGACAATAGAGCCTTTTTACTTTTTTATTTCTGGAATTGAACTTCTGTTTATAATAGTTTTATTTGAATTTCAATCTTATCATTATTGATTTCCAATCATTCGTTGATTGAAATGGACTATAAAATAACTGAATCGATGCCACGTGATAATGTTGAGTTTTCCATGAATTAAAATATCAGATGTGGGGAAGATTTTAATGGAAAGTAAGTATGCATCGCTGATAACGGTCATAGTTTCAATTTTTAGGGTTTTATCGAGTATTTTTAGGGTATATGCGAGTTTTCTCGGGCTATTTCTGTCATAACTTGAGTAAAATGTGATCGCTCTGGTAGACAAACTGATGTATTTTGAATGTCGTCTGGTCGCGTCGTATTTTTGGCCTCAGAATCGTGAACCTTCCATCACACTACTTTCGAGATAGTATCGATCGTACTCGAGAGAATGGGGAATATCCATTTTTGAGAGTTTCATCGCCTTGCGCTTTCTGACCGTATTTTATTTACACCCGTAAAATCTTCTGTATTGCACGATTGCTTTATTTGCCGTACGTTTCACTGGTTCTCAATCGTGTTCGTAAAATTTATTTACCAAGATAACTTCTTGATGACTTCTTCTTCGCTGCAATTTTAATGGCCGAGAAATTTGATGAAAAGGCATATTTATGTGTGTAAGAGTGGGTTGCAGTAATGAATATTTTTCCTTGGGATGGTTCACTTGTAAATTGCAAGAGCGAGGCTAAAGGGTGAGTTTCCAAGGGTAGATTGAGGAATATTTATACTTACCCGGAAGCGCGGCACCTTAAGGTCATGCAAAATGACTGACGACCGTTCCAGCCATAGGAAAGAAGGGGAAAGAGTAAAGAATTATGAGGGATGGAAAAACTGTATCATAGAATAGTTGAATGAACCCGAGTTAAAGTTGGAATGAAATTATTCTACTCCCTGGCGGCATCCAAGAGTTCCCAATAATATGGATAACCTACAGAGAATTGTGATGAGGAACCCTTATTTCTAGAAGCCATTACTCCTTCTACACATGAATCTTTCCCGCTGAGTATATGGCTGAGGCACAAATCTTACCGTAAAATTCTCTTACCCTCCTCATGTATATCCTCCGCTGGCACATCCCATGCATTGGTTTGCATTGTAATCTGCAGATAGTAAGTTCCTTGCAGTTTATGTCTGTGATATGCAATAGGGTAGTTTCCTTCATCAAAGAAAACGAAAGGCATTGATTGCGATTCGTTACCCACCATTAGTGTATTCATAATAAACAAATTATTTGGTTTTTGAAATACCGGTCTAGACGAATTGCAAGGGTCAAATTTTATCCTCATTTGAAAAAGGCCAGATTGGCGCCCATGCGATTCCACTCCGCATGACGTCACAGGGACCTAGTTTCTACACGAGAGGATAGGAGTTATACATCGTCTGAGGTTGCCAATGCATGCATGAGGCACGGAGCTCAGGGAAACATGTCTTAATAATCACCTATTAAAACTGGCTAAGTTCGGAAAGTTTTCTTCGTTTGATAAGGTATTAATAAACCTTTTTTAAGCCAAGCGCTACCATCCAGCAAGGTACTCAGCTATCCGCTAGCATACTGCGACGTATCAGCGCTAAGCCTCGCCTCAAGGTCACCTCACCGGGCGGGAGGGGGAACCAGAAATACGACGTACGGAGATATTTCCCGGCATTCATACTTAAGCGTCGCGTTTTCGCGCGCTTGAAAATTTTCACTTTTCATTTAATCGCGAAAAATAGATGTTGTCATTTAAAAATCTAAAAGCGTGAAATACGTACTCCAGGAGTAATAATCTTTCGATTAAAGCAATATAAAAATAATAGGAAAACCACTCTATTGGGCTTTGCGTTCCCCCAGCGCCTCTAGACAGCTGATAACCATAGCTAGACAGCTCATAACCATATACTGCATGCTTATTTTTGTACTGAAAGAAATTTGTGTCCCGAAGTTCAATGCAACCGCGGGGCGTACCGTATTTCTCGCGGCTTTGATAGGTTTAGTTTCTCGTGAGGGTGAGGCCCACGAAGGGTGATCTATAAGTCGACCGCGAAAGAAAATGCAGTGAAGTCGAGAGAAATGTGAACCCGCTTGATGACAGAATTTTTACCGGATTCAAGTCTCGCGTGACCAAATGGACGCCTCTCTACCCGACTTGTGTGCATGTCTTTCTCGAGAGAATTTGCTTTTTCGTGACATAAGTCTCGTAAAATTATGAATTGTTATGTATCGCACTAGTTGGCGTTCATTTTTTGTCGTTTTTACATCCTTTATGTTGATATAATCCGCAGATGTAGTACGCGTTCCGAGTCGATAAACTCCCGAGGTTAAATGGTGATTGTTATGCGTTTGGGTTTCACGAGAATACGAGCAATGTTGACTCACAAGGTGTAGTCCAGCGCGCATTAATCGCTTTTAACATCGCTATACTCGGATGCCTCGGAAGAACCAATTTTCTGGTTGAGTTGAAAATATACCTACAAATATTAGGTCCAACTGGGAGTTAAAAAATATCTAGCGAATAATAATTCTATTATTTATAAAAGATGGTAGCACTTTTCCACAATATTTTAATGCGTACGACGCGTTTCGGCTCACAGAGCCATCATCTGGTACAAGACACTGTCTTACACATAAGCATCACCTTTATACCTTTGAGAAGGTGGTAGGGGAGGATTTAACATGTTTGAAGAAGGGGTGGGAAACAGGCGTACTGAGTGAGGCAATTATAATCCTCGAGAAAAACTGGCAGCGGAAATATTTTAGTATATGTACTTTTTCTACTCTTTCCCACAGGAATATGAGCGGCCACAGTACGATTTTATATAAAGCTCGTCAATATAAAATAGGAAAATTTTTATAGTGGAGAACATTTATTTATCATATACAAAGAAAGTTTGTATGCTAAAATTTCGTACTGCGGACTGCAGTAGGAGTCTAAAGTGGGAAAGAGTAGTGCAACTCGATTGAGAGCTCGCGTGACCGAATGGCTGATCCGACATCCGTGCAGTCTTCGTTTTTCATGACGAAAGTTTCTGTACGCCTTGAGTGGTAATTTATTGAACTCCTCAGCGTTCAATCACTCTCAGACACCGTCCTTCACTTCGATCGAAGCCTACGGAGCGGTAAATTTTCCCAATCATTGAGACATTTGTCTCATCATCACCGTTGTAGAGTACGTTATTGTCCATGATGAGGCGGATTTAAGAGAGTACGAATGCATATTTTGAATTTGTGCCTTTAAAATAATGAAATTAACATCATGGTAGCAGAAGTGGATCACGGAAAGCACTCGAGGGAACTCTCTTGGGGCATACAGTTCATATATTAGGTGTTAAATGTGGAGATAGTAGAGCCATAGCAGATAGATAATAGAACCATAATTAATTTTTAAATTCAATTAGCTGCGAAATTCATAGCACTTTATATTATGAAATTGCTATTTTTATCAGCTTTTATAGAGTTTTAAAAAGCCAGAATAACGTCAAAGTCCATTTCTTGGCATGTAATTTCGTAAAATATTTTCCGGGGAAGGACCCCCAAATCCCCCCGGAGAAGGAGGACCGCATCATGAGCCCCAGCCGAGGGACCCCAATCACCTGAGACCGCCCCTGCTCTTTGGCACACCGGTATCCTCCGGCCCGAATCGCGCATATCGACATATTCACACGGGGTTCGCGAGCCAATAATGGAAGGAGGGAGGCGATGTCGAAGGTGGGGAGGCATCAGTCAACAACAAACGATCGTATCACCTGTGCGAAGAGGACGACGACTCCTATGGGTCGTCAATCTCTCCTCATTCCACCAACGCCCCATCGAAGGCCTTTCGACCCGAAAAAAATCTCTTTCCTCGTCAGCCGGCGCCGCAGGCGGAAAATAAAAATCAAGCGGAGTTCTCCTCCGTGCCCTTGAACTTGGCACGGGAGATCGCGCTCCCTACGGGCAATATATATCTCCCTATCTCATCTCTCCCACTCTTTCTCTTCAATGAAATTGCTCGCGCATTATTGTAAAAATATGAACGAATGAACGGCTTAGCTTTTCTATGGAGGGAGACACGAATGTTACGATAGATGATTCCCCAGTCGGCCACTAAATGTGTTGTCTCCCTCCGCGCATTTGGATAGGTTTACGAAAGTCCCCACTCGCGTCGCTGACAGCAGAGCGATCCTAATTTTAGGATGAAATAAGCCGTAATTAGGGATGTTAAATCCAATCAAAAATTAATGCCATTGTAAAACTAAGGGTCCCAGGAATTATTTCGCGAAATTTCCCATTATTCCGTAATTCAATTGGTATCGTTCTGAACATATTGTTTCATATGACTGCTTAGTGGGAGGGACAATTTTTTCTTGGGCCGCGAATAATATTCATTTTCATTGGGTAATAGGTTTTTTCGCAAATTCACTATAGCTCAGATTCGTCCCCTCTAAGATACCCATAATTTTATCACATGAAAGCATCATATTACCAGCATTTTCACCATAACGGAGGCCAAGAATCCGTTGGATTCATGACCGCGATATGATAATCTATCTGCATGAATTGTGATAGGATTTTCACGACCTGTACTCTTCATTTTGAAAATATCCCTCTCTTGTATAGAATTTGCTTGCGCGAAAAAGAAGAGATGAAAATTAGATTCAGCTCGCAAATCATCGAATCTCATTAAAATTTTGGTCTATCATTACTGGTTATAATGAGACGTGGTGCGACTTTGTATTCTTTTCGCGGAGTCATGGAAATGAGAGAGAAATCCAAGGGTCTATTCCATCTCCCATTTCGGGAATATAGTCATTAGGAGGGAACTCCCCTTCCTCCGGCGTAAGGGCACAAATTATCGCTTTCCACAGGTGCTGTTATACGGCCGCACCGTATAGACCGTAAATGCCCTTAAGGAATCCGCGAGGAATGAATGGATTTTTACCACCATCATTACCGCCCGTTTCCGCGATTGACATTGCGTCATAAATCGTGTCCTGCATCAATTGAAATGAAGTTCGAAGCTTGCAGTAAATCATAGGATACCTTTATTGCAGAAAAAATAAATGATTCCTCTTCTCCATTGACTTCTTTCGATTATTGCCTCGAGTGAAACTGAGATGGCTCATAAGTGGTTTGACTGGGCCGTTGTACCACCAGCTGTTCGACCCGAGTTTGGGTATCCGTGATTCTTACGGTGTTTGAAAGCACTCGGGAAGGTGTGAAGTTGAGTGTACATACTCGAAATTTTATGTGGGCGAGCCGTGTTTTCTTTTAAAATTCGGCGTGTTTGTTTCTCCTTCCCGTTCAATGAATGTGTGCCGCGCTGTTGAGAGCATTTCATTTTTCTTCCTCATGACAACCAACTTATTTTCCCAATACAATTTTCATTCAGCGAAATTCGCGAGCATTTCCAGCCTGTAGTTATTATATTACTCGCTATTACTATTAATTAAAGAAACTAATTATGTTAAATCAATTAAATGCCGTTGGCGGCAGGGTAAAGTCCTCGCCAGCCAAAAAATAGGTCAGGGGTTCGAGTCCCGCTTGGATAGGTAGCTCGCGCCCCTTTAATGATGAGACTGAATTCACCCTGGCCGTACCTTGCGTGTCTATCCATACCCAAGGGATTCTCTTGGCTTAGCATAGCAAGATCCCAATTCTCTTTATCCTTCCAATATTCTTATCCTTCCCTTTCTCCGAGACCGTTGATAACACCAACCAAAACGTTTACGGATTCGGCCGAACAGTTTCCCGCGCCGAGTACCCCCGATAGAGATTGGGAAATGAAGAATACAGTATTTTTCCGCAGTTTACCTTGAAAATGACTTAAGAGTTTTGAAGCCATGGTCGGTAGTGAAGTTGTATATTAAAGTGTGGAAATTATCATTTGTTGTTTATATATTTTATGATGGCCTTATCGCATTTCCACCACGCCAAGCTTGATAGGATTACACCTTAATCATTCATTTTTAATAAAAGTAGTAATAATAATATATAATTTCTTCCATATATATGTAGTACATAAAGGTAATTATTTCCATTTAGGGAAGATAGCCTGTAGTAATGGTAACTTCAAAATTCTTAAATTCGGAAATGAAAAACACAAAAAGAAAATACTAGTTACCCAAGGAAAAATATTGAAGGAATTTTGTGGGGAAAAATTCTTTCTTGACCCGTGATTCTTTCATGATATACGCAAAAAATTATTTCTTTGCCTGTGATCACAAAGTTAATAGGAAATTGATCAGGGGCGGATCCAGGATTTCTTTCTGGGAGGGGCACAAGCAAGGCCGTATCCAGGATTTTGTTCAGGGGGGGGCACAAGGATACCTTGTTATACAAAACGAACGAAATTATAATGGGACCGTATTAAAAATCTATCATATTTTTAAGGGTCTGGGGGGGGCACGTGCCCCCGTGCCCCCCCCCCCTGGATCCGCCTATGAAATTGATGGTCGGCTTTGATATTGCGACATCGCAAGTCTGCGGAGTCTTTCTTCACGAGTGTGTAGATCACTCTAGAATATTATCGTTTACTAATTTGGAAATAGATAAACAATGGAAAATATACTACAGAAGTGTACGCTTATACATCTATCTTATATATACATACCAAACACCCTAGAGGTAGCCCGCAGGGTATTATGTAGATGTATGTAGATTATGATGATTATTATGTAGATTATGGTGATGCATTATGTGAGATTCGTGTCATGTATGGTTGCCATTTGAAGTGTTTGTTGCGAGGAAAAGAAGGACGCCTGAAAGGGGGTGCGATAAATGCGGTGGAGTCCCCTCAGTTGTCGGTGGAAAAGCGGTTTCGAGAATTGTTTTGTGTGGCGAAGGGTGGGCATTGAATGGAGTTGGCGTGTTTGCGGGAGGCGCCGGTGGGAAAACCCCGCACGGTATCAGGCACGTGCTTCACAATCCCAAGTTGATGGCCTCGGCTTGTTTCTGTGCATGGACGGCGTGATTTCGGGGCTCTCTCTATATTGGATTCGCGGGCAACTTGGATACGTGGCTCGTCCACATGAGGATGAAACGCGGGAGTAACAAATGCCTCGGTGGCGGCGAGGTACAGTCTTTGCCTGCCAAATAGGAGCAGGGATGGCAAGTGAAAGGAAACGAAAATGTTTCGTTTTGACCCTGAGCGAAACGAAAATGCGAGGCCTGGGTTTAGTTTCGTTCCCGCACGAAATTACAATCAACAAGGAGTTTAGTTTCGACCGGGGACGAAACTTTACTCCCGGGAACGAAACTAAATTAATCGAAACTCCACTGCTCATAGTTAAGTGTCGACCCCAGAAGTTGAGTGGAGGGGAAAAAGAGGGAATAGTTTCGACGACATTACGTATGACATACGTGTGGAGAGGTTAAAACAGTGAGCTTAAAAATCGAATGGCCAGCTTGAGTTCACTATTCAGCTGTTTGTAGTCAAAATATAAGTACCCCATGCCATGCATCTATTTGCAGTAATCCGAACCATTTAACCATACTTCGTAATCGGTCCGTGGGTCGAAACTTAACTATTCGAAGGTGAAGCACGAGTTCCCTCCCGTGCGAAACATTATCTGTGTTTCGTTTCGTGCCAGAGGTTTAGTTTAGTTTCTACCCGAAGTAGTTTTGACTCTGATTTCGTTTCGACCCCAAGTTTAGCTCCCCGGTTTTAAATCCATTTCGTTTCGTTTCTTATTTCGCTCCCAGGAAAAAAAACTATTGATATTTCAATGGTTTTGACTTTCGTTTCGTTTCACTTGCCATCCCTGCATAGAAGGTCGTAGGTTCGAGTCCCGGCTCGGTGGGTTGCCCTTGTCATGGATGTTCGTATGGGTTTGATTGTTAAGTAAAAATCAGCGATGTAAAAGGCTAATGGTGCTGTTTTCAGTGGTACAAGAGTAATCAAGAGGGCTGGACCGAAACGAGAAACTGAGGCCAACATTTTGAAACCCCTAAAAGCAGTATTAATGTGGGAAATTAAAAAAAATTGCGAATAGCATATTCATATTTTATTAACATGATATGATGCTTCTCCTTCTTCGTGAGTAATAAATATTAATTTAAATAAATTTACACCCTACATACAAACAATATGAAAAGAAGAACAACCGCTGTGGTTGGCCAATAATTTCAGTAGCGTTATATCGTGTTTTGCCCTTTTTATCTTTTTTGCAAGTGCAGAAGCCGACTAATTCTCATGCTTGTATTAAATCTGACGTAGGTTTGCATAATGCAAGCAAAAAAAGTTGCGAGTAAACTTTATTGAAATACTGATGATTATTTAATGAATTATATAACATTTTAATAGAACTTCTGAACTACGTAAAACGCTATCAATGTCATCAGCCAATCAAACTCATCATTTGCAAAGAAAGCCTTCATACATTTAACAAAATACAAAGGAAACCTGCGCGATAGCTTTCAGTTACAAAAAAACTTTAAACAGATTAGTCTGGAAGCCGCAAGAGATTCCGAGGATACTTGATAAGCTTAGATTGATTAATCAATTTAGTATGGATATCTTTCAGAGCGAAACGGAGAATATCATGTCAGGGTCTCGCTACATTTCTAGGTCCGATAGAATCGATGAACTAATTGTTAGAGGTTTTTCCGAAAGGATTGGTATAGTCAAGGAGACTGCATGGAGGAGTCCCAATTTCATCCCATAGAAGACTGATTTCTGTTGCCACTTCGGTTGCATTTTAACCGGCTTTCAAAAATGTCCGTGGCGCGGTGATGAGTGCAATGCGATCCACTTTTTCCAATATTTTGCATAATAATCTTTGTAATTGCGATGAATACAGTTGAGGAGTTATGAATTTGATAAATCACATTATCATATGAATGTAAATTTCGGTAGACACCCCTAATTTTAGTAATTTGATTAATCATATTATCATTAATGTAAATCTCTGTTGACACCCCTAATTATACCTTATTTTCCCGTGAAACTCAGTTCATTTTTTCCACCAGGGAGAAAAAAGTGAATGTCGACTTTTATAAACCCATTTAAATGCATCCAACACATTTAGAGGTTGGAATAGGAATTCATTTTTACCTATAGCTACAGGGACTTCAATCAATGTTTGAGGGAACTTCGTGCTCGTATTTCCGTTTTTTGTTAACGGCTGTAGACCTAACACCCCATGCCACACGCCTTTTGAGGCTGCTTTCTGGGTAGTAAGTAGATGTCGACCATATCATCTCAATTTTTTCCATCTCAATCGTATATAGTGATGGAAAAATTGATTTTGATTGAAATCGAGAATCGAATTTTAATGATCGATATCGAGCGATGATTTTAGTTTAACTCCAAACTCGTTGAACTCAAAACTTGAATGTGCGAGCATTCATAAATTTTAACAACTTTTTATTCAATCATGTATTCTGGGTATATTTTTGGGGTTTATTTATTCTTCTCATATATGTATTTTGTGTGTTTTTCGAATACATAATTAACATTTATGTACAAACTGTATTTTTTTTCCAAAAAAGAAGGAACTCGCGTTTTTCCATTCATCGATATGTTGGTTCAAATTTCGGTTTTTGTTGAAAAATCGACCTTTTTATTTCGATTTTTAATCGATTGCTCCAAAAATCGATTTTGACCGGCAATTTTCCATTACTAATCGTATGCGCAGAAGCCGAAAATCACCCCTGTTTATCTGTGGGAGGAAACCCACCCAAACTTCATACGCCGTTTCCCTCCCTGCTTGGTTATGTCCATCACGTTTACGCCCCATCCTCCTCCCACTTTACGCCTAGCGCTAACTATATGGTACCTGGGGCACCATATAGTTAGCGCCGTCGTGTCGACTCTGATATCGCATCGGGTGTGCTGTGCCAAAAATTGAGGTCGTTGGGTACTTATTCACTTTGAATTCGCCTTATCATGCAATTTCTGTTTGTTACGAAATTCTTTTCTTGTCTATCGAAGCTTAGATTGATTGAGCGACTTAGAAAAGATGTATTTCAGAGAAATGCCCATGAGTTATCATAGAAACGCACTATATACCTACATATGTTTCAAGGTGCAGTAGAATCCATAAGATTATTTTCAATTATTTTTCTTATTGATTTATCCTCATAGCATCTGAAAACAGCACAGAATAGACTTTAAAATCGGGATTTTTACCAACAACAACTTGCTTAGATGAGACCATTTTTTTTCAAATAAAATATCGCGTAGTTAAGGGCCCTTGGTAAGGGGCACATACCGAGGCGGGACTCTAGCTCGCGACCATCGGTTTAATAGGCAAGGATTTAAAATCACAACCACCGAGGCAGGAAATAAAACTTTTTGAACTTATTGTGCCGAACGTAATGGTAATAGAGTTTTTACTTCTGAACAACAAACGGCATTATACGTAAACTCAATTCCACCTCATGGAAGGACTTCGGTTTCTAAGTAATCGGTTTCCATAAATGTCCACAGCTCGGTGATGAATAAAGAGCGATCCACTTACTCCCTATAATTTACAGTATAGCATTTAAAATTTATTTATTTATTGCCACACCACCAAAAACAGCGCTGTTTGGCCTGTACATCGGGTTTTAATCCGTGGTGACACGGTGCCGGAACGCGCCGGCACGCCGTTCCGGCACGAGTTAACAAAAGACACAATAGTCAAATAACACTGATTGTGAGTCTTATAAGTATCGATTTCGTTGATGGTTTGAGGCGTTACTGAGTGGAACTTACTCATGATGAATAAAAAATTAAACTTTGTTTTTCCACAGAATACATTTATAATTACACGACCATGGTTTCGACGCTCCGCGTCATTCTCAAGCGACAAGTACAGTCTTGTCGCTTGAGAATGACGCGGAGCGTCGAAACCATGGTCGTGTAATTATAAATATATTCTGTGGAAAAATTAAGTTTAATTTTTTATTCTTCAGTATCAATTTCGTTGCCTCAAAATTTCTAATGCATACATCCAAAACAATTTTTTAAATAAAATCTAAATAATAACTTGTAATAAAAAAACCACTAATTCACTTGTGAAAAAAGTTAAGGAAAATGCGTTCCGGCACTGCCATGACGTCACTGGTTTTTATGGTATTTAACAATTAAACGCAAATAAAGTTAATGCCCTGGATAGGGGCAACCCAACCTAGGCGAGGACTCTACCAGCGCCTTATTATTTTTTTAAAATTATTTGCTGGAAAAAATTATTTTAGTTACATGTCTTATACTAATATCATTTTGCGTGGATTTAATTAAAATTTGTTGAAAACATTCGTTTCGATCCAGTCCTGATTTTAAAGACTTATGCGATTTTTGACTCTAGGGGGGCAGCTGCCCCCTCCAGCCCCTCGCTGGGTACGCTCATTTGATAAAGAAGGGCTTTAAAAAACAGTAGATGCAGAGATACAGCGGAATATACAATATGTTGGTACTAGCTGATGGGATGAACCGCAATTGTTTTTCGGGTTAAATCGTGTGATGGAGCAAGGTGTAACTACCACACAATCGCAGTCATGTATTAGCATTTGATTAGCATAGGGTTTTTATTACTTAGAAGATATCGAGCCAAATAAATCTCGAAAACCACTGAGGATCCTTTTTTTTACATTTTTTTATAAACACGCTTTAATGCCTGTCAGTCCGGGTCAAATCTAGAAACATAATTTAAACCACTTTCCGATTAGCTATGAAGCTGAAAATTTTAGGAAAGCTCACAACCAGATGACAATGTCTAAATTAGCTAAATTCTAACTTTTACATAATGATTGGAACAACAACTAAAATTTTGATTTAGAATTAAAAATTAAATACTCATGGAGATTATTTCAAAACATGGCCACCAAAATCCGATGGCAGCGCTGCGATCATCGAAACGAAGGAGAATTTTAGAAAAACATAGCAACAAGCTTGTTTATATCAAAGTTTATTGAAAAATTGTCGAGAGGAAGACTTTTTTATAAAAACTGTTCCTACATTGCAATATTTAATGCTCGTGGCTGATACTTCGGACCATATCTCCCAAACATTTGCGCGAATTTCTTTGTCTTTTGTGTCTTCTTCTTTGTCCGAACCCTCTTTGCCTGTTCGTCACGGCCTTGTCTCACCCCATTCCCCTTTCTGTATCCTTCGCTGTTTCATAGGTCAGTCCTCTCTCTGCAACTCACTCCCGCCTCTTCGCTTCTTTCAATCGTTTCTCGTTTTTTTATTTATTTACTGAAGGGAAGGGGCGAGGTGGAATAAGTTAGGCAATTCTTATTCCCGACGGCGACCCTTCGTCCCCATCGGCGGAATGGCTATTGCCCCCGCGCCTGCCGAGTAATGTGGGAACATCGGAATGACGCTTTTTGGCAAGTGTGGCCCGGGGCCCCCTCATGCCGTGGGTGAGGTGGGCCGCTCGTATTGTATGTGCTTGCCTCGTGGCACGTACCTTATCGGATTGCGGCAGCGTTCACTTCTCAAAAGCGACATTCGTCGGAATCGTTTGATAGAATTTTCTGGAACGGTCATTCTTCTTAAGAGTGTCTCCTGTCCAAACCATGCACGTGAAAAATTCCCATTTCTGAAACTCATCTAGAGCTGGGCATAATTAATCATGATTTGGTAGAGCTGCTTACTTTGATACATAAACTTTGAATGACCGACATCGCATTAATATATGTTTTTGTATATTCGTTTCTATTATTTTTATTTGCTTCATTTTCTGAAGCTCAATTGTTGTTTGTTGTATTTCATTATTTGGTTTTTTTAGTGTTTTGTGTTGATTTGGCGCCTTCGTTACAAGGAGAAAAACAAGGGATTGTTGTGGAAGACACCAATTTGATATGTAATGGAAAAACACAGATAAAATAGTATCAAATGATATTGATGTTTTTCTTTTATATAAACGCTTTGATACTTAGCTGGGAGAAAATAAATTTATAAGTGTATCTCCTAAACCAATTAAAATTGAAAGTTTTAATTGGTTGTAGATGTACACTTTTTATCGTTTTTTTCGGTTGGCTAGGCAACAAAACCTCTAATCTCTATTGTCTCAGGCTTTATATAAAGTTGACGTCGCTACGTCGTAACTAGTAGTACCGTGAAAATAAATTGGTGGATAAGTACAAAGTTTTTCTTTTCATTTGCTCGTGTCTTAGACTGCCTGTGGACATGGGAAAACGTTTCTCGGGATAAACATCGCGTTTAATATTCCATTTTAGCCTACGTTTCGAGCTCCGACTCCACCTAACAATGTGATTTAACAACCAAAAAACATATCAACGACATTCGGCAGCCCTCTCCTTCTCCTGGTCTCCTGTCTCTTTTCATCTGCGGCACAGTATTGTGGTATACAGTGTTGCTGTCATATATTAGTGTGGACCATATCACGACTGTATCCTTATCTGTAATCTCCAAGTCTTGCTTCTACCGATAGCATGTCTTTTCAAGGTGAAGTGAAGTGCTCGAGTCTTGCTCCATTTTCATCCCTGATGACGTAAATACCTGTGCATATGGACGATAATCTAAACTCTTGGTAATGTATCTTATTAGGTTCTTCCCGTAGCTCCATTACTTGAGGGACCGTTAAGATTTAAAAAATTCGCCGTTTCTGATGGAGGCATTGTCGAGGCTGCGTCAAACCTACGTCTCGTCACTTTGTGCTTTTTACCGAGTTGATATAGTTAAGTAGATTTTTGGAAGAAATGAATTCCCCAGGTGCTCTTTAGTTAACCCTTAATAAGATAAATAAGTTTAGTAACTACTCGCGTCGGGTCACATTGACCCAGAATTTAAACCTTTAAACTAATAATGCTCACATGATTATAAATAAATATGGGTTTTAGTAATAAAAAACGGAAAGTATTTAAAGGATTATATATTGTTTTTTCCATATGATTCAGGGTCATAACACATATTTTTACAAATAATTTGCAAGTACTTTCCTCTCATATCAAATTTTAAGAGCACAATGCTCAAATAAGTCGTCGAGCAGTATTTTTCAAGACGCAAACCCCCGCGTCGGGTCGAAATGCTGAATTATGATACGTAATCCATATATCCTGACGCAACAATGGCATGAAAAGAAAGAGAAAAATACGTCATGAGATTACATAGGAAACAAATTGCTAAAATATTTAAATGAATGTAAATTTTATTTATTTAAAAAGCCTCTCGAGCCACATAGACCCGACGCGATTACGATTACACAAGGGTTAAGGGATTGGGGATCCCATTCCTTGGGGATCCTTCGAAGGAGGAATTGCCTGTAAGGGACGCCAATACGTGTGTCATAGCGCAAAACACAAGGAAATCTTGAGTCTAAAGTCTATCTAATCTAAAAGTCTAGAAAATAAGCAAATGCAAGCACACGTTTCATTAGTCACTTTCTTGCTCACTCACTCATTAAAATGATTTGCCTAAGGAACAAACTACCGCGTAGGTCTTACGCATGGTCGCACACAGGTTTGCGAAGTTTTCTCTTACAGCAGTGACTTCAGTCGTACCAATAAAAATTTTGAAATCACGTACTGCAAAATCACATTTACGTGCTCCTTCACATACACATGCTATCGTGAAGTTATACGCAACGTTTACCTTGTTTTTCTATCTAATCTGATTTTGTTTTTTTTTTACTCTAAGTACTTCTAGAAACAAATTTATTTGTTCTCAAAGGAACTAATTTCCGCGGAGGTCTCGAGCACGCCCTTGCTCGAAGTCGCGAAGTTTTTGTGTACGCCCGTGGTCATACTCATGCCAACAAGAATGCTGAAAAGTCAAAATATACGTAAAAGCACCAACACCCACTCACACATATCGAGGATTTTCTTTAAGGTACAAATTTCAACGAGGAGAATATTTATTTGGTGAGGTAGGCCCTCTCTGACCAAGACTACTCATTCACTTCGGGAGACAATATTAACGAATGAGAACTTTGCCCTCTTCAGGATGCTTGTTTTTCCCACTTTTCATCGAGACCTATCGCCCTGATGTTCCGTCTTGTGTTTTAGACCAACTGAATGTGAATTAGGAACTGTGAATTCCTGAACTAGTGGGACGGTTGAATGTATTGTTGATAAAATAACGAATAGTTTAAATGATTTATTAATATCACCTTTAATATTTATAGAAAATTCAAAGTTTTTAAAATTTAATTTTGTTTCAGCTTTTTCTGTACTAAATTTATCACTAGCTCACTCATTCGGTGATTTATTCCGAAGGTTAGTTTAAAAATTTGAGGGGTGATCTTACCCCAGATTAAATCACAAGCGAGTGAGCTTCACTCAGTAAGGAAAGGGTTCGCAGAAGGATTCATTCACCCAGTTGCTTTCCCTTTATCTCCTTGCATTTCTAGGATGATAATTTGGGGGTTCTCGAAGACATAATGTGGATATTGAACCGGGTACTCTTTGATCAGCAGCCTAACGCTTTACTCAGTATAAGTTGCCACGCATCCTCGAACATTATAGAACCTTCAAATCTGACGAGATATATCAATATTAAAAAACTTTTTTCGGTGTAGCACTAAATTATTGCCTCACTCTCTGGACTTGTCTTTTTTTCTTTCTAAGGTTAGAAGTACATTTTGCTTATCATTTTTGAGCTCCATAATTACCGACCTCATCTTATGAGTGCTTTTTTATGGATATTTACTCAGAAGCCGCTGCGTTTACATTATTCTCGCTCCCGTGAAGTGATTGATAATATTTTAACTGATTTTTTTAGCTGTACCACTATCTCGTCTGATATAGAATTTTTTCCGTGTTTGGTCTTCGGAATTGATTGATTGAACTGATTGAGCGACGACGTAAATATCGGAATCTTTCCATCATTACAGCTCGAGAAATTAACGTCACGATAATATCTTATACATCTTTAATACCGAATTGCTATTACGAATGATGTAATTGAAGCGTCTTTACAAGAATTAATGCGCTCCGTCGCTTAGGCATTATGCTTTTTCTTCTCTAATTATCGGGCCTTGCGTATTTATATCCATTTTTATATACATATTTAATGCATCAATGAATTTTTAAACGAATGGCTAACATAAATATGAATATTAGATTCTTGCCTTTACTGGTACTTAAGCCGGGTTAACCTGACCAAGTAATCATTCCTAGGAATCACACCATGAATGGTGGAGGCCCTTGATGCTGACCTTGGCATTTGATTAACCAGATTTACACTTGATGAAAAGCTCCTTGCTAGTCCGAGCAAATAACAAAATAGTTTAGTTGACTTAATCAATGTTGAAACTTTCTGCACGCATTGATAAAATCTCACCATTGACAGGGTCCATCTTAATCTGACGAGGTGGACACAACATAATGTCAGCATTTGTAATACCATAGAGTAAGTATATTCAAGTTACTAGTCAAGTATATTCAAGTCAAGTTACTAGACGGAATTCGAGGAAATATTTTTTATAACAATTGTTATAAGCAAAATCGACTAACCATTGTCTCCACTAAACTTAGCTACCCTTTCCACTTCAGAATATATTTTTAGACTTGCGGAACGAGCAAATTCAAAAAATCGCAAAAAAAATTGTTCCTCGCCATCTGATTAATTGTTCCAGAACTACATCAAAACGTATACGATTTTTGTACGTGCCGTGAGCCCTCTATATATACTTACTCTATGGTAACACGGATATCACATTAGAGGATTATCAAGCACGCCGCTAGAGTTGTTGTTGCTCCACGCGCATTAAAGTCAGAGTCCTCTAGATTGCTCTGTCAACACTACTCTTCTATTTTGTAAAACTGATTTTAATCAGAATCCTCTATATTACCATATACAAAATCATTAGATATTACAAAATCGTTTTACAAATTGTAAAACTGATTTTAATCAGAATCCTATATACAAATTAGTTTTACAAAATCGCCACTCGTGGCGCTACCAATTATTGATTTCCACTTTTCACGAGGAAATAAACGCCATTAATGCATAACTGAGCCAATAAATCATATAAACCATACATTTAAGGCATGCAAGACGACTGTCAACTAAAAAGAACCAATTCCACAACGGTTAACTGCGAAAGTCACACTGAACGAGGTACAACTGCCTAGTGGCCGAATAAAATGCGCGCGTCAAAAATCTTTAAATGGAGTCCCCTTGAGGAGTAATATAAGCACTAATGGTAATAATCTAGTAAAAGTAATCGGATTACTTGTAATGATTGCTTTTGCAGTAATTTTTACCAGCAATGATAACTTTTTACGAAATGTGCATAATTCTTATTTGTAATTTACTACTTACGTTGTGATAGGAATCGTAACTTCGTTGTAATCATTACTTGTTGGTGATCGATGATTACTTTACTGATTTCATTATTTACCTAGGCCTACAGATAACTTCGAGTCCCTGAGTACCATAATTTGCTTCTTTAGGTTCAGCCACTCTTATGTTGTAGTCTACTGATAATGTGTACAATATGTGATGCCCCTTGTGTTGTTACACCAGTTAAAATTGTATGTATCGCAAGTGAAATTGCACTCAGCAATATAGATGACTCAACCATTACACATTTTTATTGCAATATTTGACTGTTGTCCGGTGGTACCTAGCTCTTATTGTGCCAACGGGCTGATCCATCGGCCCGGAGGGTATGTGCGAAGAGTGCCAAGGGCCAATCTATCGGCCGGGCTTTTTTCCACTCATCATCATCATCACTGGTCAACAATCCTAGGATTGGTTTGACGCAGCTCTCCACTCAGTTCTCCTATCAGCTAATCTTTTCACACCTACGTATTTCTTCTCTTTCACATCTCTCTTTACTTGTTCCATATATTTTGTCCGAGGTCTTCCTTTTCCATTCTTGCCTTCCACTTGTCCTTCGACGATTGTCTTCATCAGGCCATCATGTCTCAAGATGTGGCCTATAAGGTTGTTCCGTCTTCTTATTAAGGTTTTCATGAGGCTTTTCTTCTCTCCTACCCTTCTTAGGACTTCCTCGTTATTAACTCGGTCGATCCATTTGATTTTCATCATTCTTCTGTAGCACCACATTTCAAAGGCCTCTATCCTTGCTTTCTCCGCTGCGGTCATTGTCCATGCCTCACTTCCGTATAGGAGCATACTCCAAGCCTTTTATTTATTGTGTTTCATGTAGCTTTGGTAACTATTTCTAGAATCTAACATGCTTTAACGCACCGGTAAGTTTTAGGAGGAAATTTAAAAAAAATAGTTTCTGAAAATGCATATTAGTCTTCATGTGAATTTTTAAGCGCAAGGCTACGAATTGGTAAAAAAAAAAGCCCTGGCATTCTTCATCATACCGGGAAAAATAGGCTGGCACTAAAAGGGCTAGCGTGGGCAATTGCAATTACAATTACAAGAAGTAATTTTTATTGTAACTCTAACTTTTCTGATTACTTTTTGAAACCAGTAATTTATAATCGTAATTGATTACTTTTTGTATGATGTAACTGAAATTGGGTCCAGTTACTTTCTCTCAGTACTTTTACCAACACTGAATATTACGCATTTAAAGATCTGACGGAATGTAACAACAGCTCCAGAAGCGTTCGTGAGTACGGCGGGAAAGATTCTCTCTTCACTTCCCACCTGAATCCTCCAACCGCCCAAACGTTTTCCTTTATCCCTCGTGCCGTATTATCCCTGAGCGAGTGTGGGTAATACTCGCCCATCCTTGCAAACCTTGAAAATAACCGCCCACTCATCGTCCTATTCTAGTGGTGCATGTTGCATTCTCAGCATGAAGGTTGGCACCAACAATGGGCGATGATAGTCTCAATTAAAAGGGGTGGGAAGTACCTCGGTATCTCACCTTTAAATATTTTTCTCATTAGATGGCAAGTCTTTATGTACCTTCAATATGCTATTTTGTTTTAATTTTAATCAATTTAAGGGCTCCTATCTTTTCAAATGACTTATTTATCGACGTAGCGATTTTTAATTCATATTTGTTGATTGGCGAGAAGAAAAGACTTCCTTGTTTAAATTCCGCGCAATGAATAGTGAAGCAATTAATATTTACGACTTCGAGTTGGATGTTTGGCATATTATTCGCTATTCCAACGCTTCAAATTCCAAGTCAGTTTAGTAATTTTGTGTCAAAATTGACCATGGTCATTAAAGTACTTATTTTCAATATTAATTTTCCATCAATATAGCCGCTACTGTGATATTCCTTTCAATGTTATGGCCAATGTGCCCCACTCATATTCAGAAGCTCCTCGAGTCGTAATTATCCACATAAAAAATTACGAATTATGGCCAAAAAGGATATGATGATTTAAAAATGCGACTCCTCGAGAAAATAATGTGGTGACTTTCTCTTGCCTTCCAAATCGCAGAACTACAGCGTTTAACGCAAATGTTAACGCGCTCGCAGTGAAATATCTGTCGCTTTACCGACCGAGAGGGTTTCCACCTTCATTCATATGAAGGAATGGTGCTACCCTGTCCCCGGGGCAAGGATATATATAATTGAGGGTTAACTGTTCTCGGCATTCCCACCGGGTTAATTCTTTCATAACGGCCAACGTTTCAAGCTCCGTCTCGGCGCTCATCATCAGGGCATAATATATGTATATATAATAATTTGATATGTATGATTGTTGGCGGTATCCATCCGCCAAGTCTCGGCATCATCACATATTTCGGTATCATTTGAATGGCCCGCCTTACCCGAGGATAGAGCAATGCCCACTCAGAAAGCCGTCGCTTGCTGTCCGCGACTGCTTTTCCGATGAGTGACCTCTCTTATATCGCAGCTAATATCTTTTACCTAGAAGTTGATCCACCATCCGCAACCCGGTGGACGCACTCGGTAGCTTTTAGCTCTGCCGCAAGGCAAAGTATACGTATACTATAAATGAAACAGCACAGTGGAATTAAAGTGACCTGTAGGTTAACCTTGATTGGGGTTACTATCATAT
Source organism: Ischnura elegans (assembly GCF_921293095.1). Classification (NCBI taxonomy): domain Eukaryota; kingdom Metazoa; phylum Arthropoda; class Insecta; order Odonata; family Coenagrionidae; genus Ischnura; species Ischnura elegans. The sequence goes on from NC_060250.1 coordinate 71,396,404, forward strand.
GTTAATTAAAAGCAGCGGCTGGTGAACATTTATGAAGATTTTTAAAAATGTAATAAACACAAAAGCGATTTGGATATTCAAATATATAATGTGTGCTTTACAATGGTGGAATAAAGAAGAGAACATTTTAGAATTATAAATTACAACAATCAATTAAAAGAAGAAAAGAAATGAGAAAAACTAACCTCTATATCTAGAGGATGACCTATCATCCGTACCCGGTGAACGCACTCGATGTCTGAACGCTGAGCCGCAAGTTGTTTGACTTATGTACAACATATTTGCCAATGTCCTAGATAGCTATAAACTCTCAACCTAGTCATAAATGACCACCAACGGAATCTCAAGTTGAGTTATCTCGCCTTTCCGAAGAGGGTTGACGACGAAGGCGAGGAGTCGCTAACGGCAATCTCCCGAATACCAAGCTTCCGTTGAACGCCCCTTCGAGGGACACTCGAGCACTTATTATCGAGCAGTTTCTCAAGATTGCTGCGTGATGTTTGTTTTCCACCCGAAAGAGGATTTATGCACGCGATCGTCTTGCCAGAAGATTCTCTCCCCTTTTCTGTGTTCTCTGTAATGAAAAAAGTATCGCCACTATTATAACGGGCCCTCCTTGGAAATGAATTTTGTCTCCTTAGGTATTCATTACCATGACGAGGTTTTCAGGCATGTGTGTGTGTGTGTGTTTGCAATTTTGGTTGAAATTCGTTCTTTTCTCGCAGAGATTTTTTTCTCTTGGGAAGGGAAGCTGTGAATTTGAAACACGGGTGATTTTATTAGAAATTTCAATTGATCACTATGTTTAATGTCGAATATTTTACTCATGCGGAATGTTAACGTGATATGATGTATACATGCAGAATTGCTGGTAAAGATTACTTAAGTAGTGAACTTGCATTAGTATGTGCCTTTTACGCTTTATTTTTGCAATCAGTTGCACTAAAAAAACATTGTAATCACCATATTTTTTTATTTTTCAAGCCTATAGCACATCATGAATTCCTAAAAGGCGAAATTTAAGGTTTTCCTATTCTTCTCATTTTGCAGCCATTTAGAATTTTTCTATTGACTCTTTATACCTAATGCTTTCTTTTAATTTGGTTTTGGTAACAATACAAATAATTTCAAGTTGACTGGAAACATTATACCTAAATTAGTAATTGACGACTTGAATTCATGATTTTGGAAGCTTCTGCAGTCTACGTGACTAAAAACGAAGCATTCAGGCACCTAAAATAAATCGATGGCTTCCGGCATAAAATACTCTATTCAATCTCTATTGCACGAAAGTCTATCAAAATCTTAGAATCCATTCCCTAAACAGCTCTCTTGTAATAATTGAAATTAATACATGGGATATCGATGAAAAAATTTAATACTTGAAGGCGTGAAAAGAGATTTCTACATTTACCACATGGTGAGCCTTCATCCTGATCATGAAACAACAAAAGAATTCTAACTTTTCTTTTTTTAGCATTTTTATTGAGTTAGTCTATTGCAAGATTTCATTTTTGCGCTTTCACGGTTGAAACAATATTTACTTTGCATAAGCCGTGATAACGACTGGGATGCACTCAAAGAAATAAATCAAGTTCGAAATATGAACCTGGAATATCTCTGCATCAGACCTTCACAAAACCCAAATTTATGGGCTTATATGAGTTATTCTCGCGGTTTACTTTATCCCCGTTGCCTATTATGTTCGGAGAAGTAATGTGTAAAACCAAAATAGCCTTTCAATTTAATGTGGAGGTAGTTTAAAAATGAAGTTAGATACGTCAGAAGTAAAAAAAAACATTATCTTACTAAATATATGTTTTTATTTATATTTTCTATTCAGTTTTTATTTTCCCTTTCATGATTCGAATTTAAATTTTCCATTGGCCATCGGGCTTTATAATTTGTGTTACGAAATTCTTTAGGCATAATTGACACTTTGAACGCCTTACGTGCCAGTAAATGGAGTACAACCGTTGTTTCTGCTCTGAACATGCAAATAAATCCTTCCCTTGGGTAGGCTGGCACTTACTGCATCTTCTACTTCATGCATCTCAGGATCATTTGAGATGCAAGCAGATCCGTTATTTGTCTTGGAGTTGGGTGGTCAACCTAATGGTTGTGATTATTCCCATCGAAACCCTAAGCCAAAAAATGAGCAGGTTAAGCCTATTTGCTAGATTTTTCTTGAAAACCGTGAGCGTTACGAGTAAAGGAATCCTACCATACCTGGTTACTGCCGCGGCTGAAAATGACAAGTAGTAAGTTTACTATATCCTTGGCGCAAAAAATTCATGTTTCATTTTAATCTCCCTATCCTTAGCGCAAAACATTCATGTTTCATTTTAATTTCCTATCCTTAGCGCTAAAATTACAAGCATGGATTGTGAGGGTAATTTTTTATTTCGTGTGGTTTTATAAGCATTGCAACTTAAAGCACAAGTTAGCATATCAGACAAGGATTTGGAAATATTTATCCATTTATTTCAATTTATTACATAAGTATATACTTTCCCCAGTTTTTCTCATAGAGCACTTTTCGAAAACTTTTCGAGCACTTTCGAGCACATTCGAAAATTTTACGAGGTGCGTGGTTTCGGTGATGCGCTCATTTTTTTTAATACTACGCACCCAAGTTGTGAGTGCTCTGTTTTACTTTGCTCTTATTTTACTGCTGATAATTTTATCATACGCGAGTTACTGCGGGCGTTGACCCTTGTGTGGTGAATTTTTCATTACTTTCTTCCGCTATAACGTGAGGTTGTTTCCATATTAGTCATCGAGTGATACGTACCTGATTATCTCGTTGATCACCCAGACGCCGAGCTTTTTCGCGGAAGCGGGTGCTAGAAAGATAATATTGACGACGAATGCGAGGGTCCTGCGGACTAGATATGAGGAGGGGGTTGGACTTTATCGGTGAGTTAGTTAGTTTGCGACATCACGTATAGCCCGCGTGTATCTGGAGTATACGAGTAAGGTGAGTAAGAGTCTTAACCGTGGTATTTCCATTCGTGAAAGGACGTTCATTTTGCGGAAATTAAGATCATGATGCTACTCATGCTCTAGAAAGTAAAGCAAATCCCAATTTATAATATTTTTACCATCAGTAGTAACAATATCGTTAATGTGGAAGTAATATTACAATTATTGAATATTAGTACATACTATTTTTCCTTGCTCTTAACTCCTTTTTGCAAAATTTTGATTGGAAGCCTATATGTCTTTGGAGGGTGGATTTAACACTCAAAAATTAATACTACCAGACCATAAAATAAAGTTTTTTTTTACCACACGTCCGTTTCGCACTACGAATACCTATGTTCGCATTTTCGTTTCAGACCAAAGAAAAATATGCGTTGTGAAGCATCGAAGAAAACTGAAATGAATTGATGGTGTAGTTAGCTTTTTAATCCAATTTCTCACATGCAATTCCGATTTGTACCCATTTTCTTAGATTGTTAGCGTATTTGATAAAATAATGTATGTTCGAGAAGGCTGTAATGAGCGATGGGTTTAGGGATCCTTCCTTCTCCCCCCTCCTATTAACTCCAACCAAATTTTTTGGGAGGTACAGTATAAGAGGTACTCCCTCCGAAATTACCGCTCCTATTGAAATCTCCCGAATTTATGTCTGGCTACGGCCGTCATATTTGTGTAAGATCTACATCTAAATTTACATAATGCCCCGCAAGTCGCCTCAACAGGCGTGTGGCGGTGGGTGTTAAGACACCAGTCTTTTACACTTAAAAAGGAACTACTCTAACGAAATAATGCTTAGTATTTATTAAAGTCCTTTATTGTTCGGGAGAAAAACGAATTCCCTAATATAACCTATGATAGCCTAGCCTTTCGCAAAATATCACTCATTATTCATCGTTTCTGTCGGACTTGGAAATGTAGTGGGGTTCTAATATGATGCTCTCCGTGTCGCTCTTAAAGATATCCATCCTCAATTGCTTAATCAATCTAAGCCTAGAGCGCAGCCTCAGAGTCTCTTGCGGCTCGTGCAACTTCTGCGTAACATTTTCTGTACGCCCGTAGAAGTTTTTCACGAATCGCAAAGCTTTCTTTTATATTTGATTGAGTTCAGGTATTAAGTCTTCCTGCGCCGGATCCCATATGCTCGCTGCATATTCAAGGTATGGCCGTACGAGTGCGAAGTAGCACCTTTCATATGCTTTCTTGTCCAAAAATCTTCCCATAATATGCTTTAAGAACCCTAGTGTATTCAGGGCTCTGCCACAAATATTTATTTTGCGTGTTACCTACGATAGGTCCGAAGTTATCGTAATTCCTAGGTACCTCACTTTACAGGACATAAAATGAAGATATCCTAGCAATCCAGTTCCATAACTTACACCGAATATAAATTTCTTTGCATGCAGCAGGAGTTTGGCTACATTTGCAAGCCGGTTTGCGATATCTTGTACATTCCAGATGGATCTGGATCAGAGAGTCGGGGGGGAATGGGAGCTTTGGTAATTCCAACCGCGAGGGAACGTTAAGGATTCCGGAAACGAAGATCACGTTCTCACTTTTGCGCGTGGAAGAGATGCAAATCGCGTTGTCATTGCGGTTCAACGAGAGGGCAGCGAGTTTGAGCAAACAGCGAATTCCGATTTTACTCAAGCTGAGAATTCCTGCATCGAAGAAATGCGAACGGGAAAAAAAATTTTTGGCGTCTTCCTCGGCTAGGTTCAAGACCCTCCTAGAGAGTTTGTACCGTAATAATTTCTTTAACTGGCTTCGTAAATTAACCATTCAATTAGTGTGAAATTGTAAATGATTATAAAATTGACATGTTAGTGACTAATTTATAGAGAAGGCCATTAATGTGTACAGTGCTTCAAATGTATTGAATTTAATCACCCGAAGGATATTCTTCCCCTCTGAGAATAAATGTTGTGAAGTATTGCTGAATATTTCAGTTGTATGATTTGGAGAGACGTTGATTATTTAAGGTTGGTCTACAAATTTGCTGGTTTATTGCACAAAATTTTATCAGCGCGTGAATATAATACACGTTTAATTTATTTGTAAGCTTATAAACGTAATATATGAGACCACTTAAGGCTATGAAAGAATGTGATTTTCATGATGAGGTCATTCACACATATCCAAAATCGCAACCCATATCATAATCACATCTCTAAAACTCATCAATCTCAACTCAGGAATACCGTAGATGGAAGGGAAAGATATATTACGGCGAAATGTCAATATTCTAATCTCTTCTTTTTAATTAATTTACAAATGAATTATTTTTCTTTTTTATTTTATCATTATAAAAACATTTTAATGACCTTTTATGTCACAAAATTATGCACTTATTCATATTCACTCATAGCCCTGATGAAGGTGTATAAATATACAAAAAATGGAAAAAAAATTGCATTTTAAATTCTTAAAGACCTATTCTCCAAGACACTGAATCGATATAATTAATATTATAAGTACGGATGCTATCCATAGATCGTTTTTCAAGCTACGTTCCTAAGCATACCATAAGCGTACGTGGACCCGGTAGGCGAAGGTACTTGAATGGAAGCTTTTCCCTGTCGAGGAGAAAACAATTGATCGGCGATTTTTCTTTCTCCGATAGGGTTCGTTGACTTGATCTTTCGTAAACTTAAGAGGAGGGGGGGAATAACTGGGAAAAGGCGTGCTGCTGCTTAATGTATGTACTCGCGACGACATGAGCGGAGGGCATCACCGCGGTAACTCGAGATCCATAGAGAGAGGGGCTGAGCCTAAGTTGTGCGTGGCGGAGAAAGTGAGAGTAAACTGGAAAAAAGGATTCAGCGAGGCGAATGGAGCCGATGAGTGGTGGAGAGATTCATTAGCCACTTACCATACTCAATGATGAAAATATGCATATATGCAGTTTCCTAGACAAGGAAAAATTTTTGTGATAATGGGAACAGCAAAGAGATGAGATCAGTAATAATTTGCAAAAAAGGAAACTGGTTAAATCATTAAAAACTTATCACATGAAATTACTTATGACAACAACAAATTAATGGGGGAAGCTTTTCCTTGTATGTAAACATTATTCTTCTTTCTTGGCAACTTTTCTTTATCGCAATAGAATCAACCCAACTCTATAAGAACTCATCAACAACAGTTACTCAATAGTAGCCGTAGTCAATATTAATAACGTTAGGTTTGCCAATATAAACAATTATAACTTTCCACTATTCCAGCAAAAGATATACGAGGGGGTGAGAAGGCAAGGGGTGCAAGTGATTTTTTTATCTAAACATAGTTAGGTACAGGTATTAAAGAAAACAAACTAGATCAACTAGATATTTAGCAAGGCATTTGATTTCCACTATATGTCAGCACATAATAGAAACTCACTCGTATCCCTTGGCCACCGAGTTTATGTATATTTCTTCGATCAACATCTGTACCTAACTCTGCATAGAAAAACGAATCACTTGCATCCCTTGGCTTCTAAGCCCCTCATATTACTTAAATAATAAAGGCAGAGAACCTGGTGACGGGGGACATATGGCTCATAAGAACTCAATATACAAAAGAAATTGCTTCCATAAATTTTTAATTATACTCAATGTAAAAAAATCACCAGATCTAGCTTTAAATACTGAGGAAGATGTTTTGCCAAAAAACATCTGGAAATATTGCCTTGAATTTAAGACACCATCATTGAACGTGTAAAGCGCGCACACGTCGTTGGTGGGTAGAGTCTAAGGAGAACCTTCCTTGCCTTCACTCAAGGACGCTCGATGGTGAAATGAGATGCGGTAGCCGTGACTGATTGCACTTGTCAGTGAGTGCATTTGTCGCACTGATCAACGCTAGCCCGTCCAGCTAATTATATGCAATGGGCCTCCATCTCCGCAGCGTGTCCATCTCTACTAGTAGAGGTATTACGAAACTCTTGATGAGGATCTCTTCCTATTGCATCCAACAAGAGACTTAAACGCGTCCCGATAGCGAAAGCTATTCTCAAGTGACTTAAGTGGCATAAACGAAAGGGAAAACTCACGCGCACTATATAATTTTTTCAATTCTCTTCAATTTGCTGTGACTGCCGTAATTATTTTTGTCATCGTGTTGAAATTTGACTATCATAAAAATTGAGACTAATAATGGTGAACAATATCGATAATTCCGGGTTAGTGAGTCCATTAACTGTTTCTGAAATATCTAAAGAAAAAAATACTGTTTTTATACCGCATAAAATACCAGGGAATAGTGTAGCAGTTTAGGAAGCTCTTGAGTTGTAAGTAAATGGTGCGGTTTCCTCAAAATCGTTTGCTCCAAAAGTCTTAACTATTTTGTGAAAATGCAAAAATTGATTATATTCTTGAAAATGCTAAAATGCTTTTGAGTGTTTTACTAACATTGAGCACATTAAGGTAAGCTTACCGTGACACTGCAGTTACGTTACTCAGAAGAATTTATTTTTCTTTTGTCTTAGCCTGTTAACAACCATACTTGTCTCTTAAATCGCATTAAAATTTACTTTTTTTGCCAGCTCGTAACCTCATGATGCACATGGCTGATTAGCTTTCATATGGTCCCTAACCATCGTTCATTGACTTATTAACCCGGAAGTTTCGACATCATCTATCAGTACGTGTCTTAAATTTTCACCGCCAATTCCGTGGCTACCTGTTAGTAATAGATATTCATCATGAAGCAGGTGCGAAGTGAAAAGCATGGAAAATATTGTCGACATACGTGCTTTACTTACCTAGCTACCACTGTTAATTATCGATGTAATGAATAACTAAGGTACTTTCTATGTGAATATGAAATTCAGTCCGAATACTTATTCTTAGATTTTCTAAAACACCTATGAAATATAAATTTCATGTGTTAAATCACTCAACCTGAAGAAAAAAATTAAGCTTAACGAGTGTGTAGGTTATTCAATGAATATACAGAAATATCTTTTCACCCTCACTTTTGCTAGCTGTTTAAGGCCACTGTGGGGCCACTTCTTCAAATAACGCCTTTCATCTTAATTTGCAGTACTTATATATTAATTTGATAATGAATCAGAAATTTGCATGGTGAGGTGTTTGCGTTGTATTTATTATGATTTTAATGCCAATCCGGGCTCTTAAAGACTCTAGAATGCTTGAATTCCTGCCCTGTATGTGTCATGGAAACTTAATTATTCCGATTTTGCAAGGCACTACTCAGTAGGAACAGTCATTGTTTACCTTTGTTTTTAAAAGAAAAAGATTAAAGTCTAGCGCTTTCTTTCCATAGTTTTTCCTAAGTTATTATTACGAAGCTTAAGATATTATTACGAAGTAGTTCAGGTAGCTACGTAGTTATTATGTCCGCCTCCAGAATTAACGACAGTCCAACAATCGGGAGCTTGTCGTAAAAAAGTTCACGGCAAGGCTTTGTCACTTCAGATGATCTTCTACGTTCCGATGGCCTTGGAATTGCGCAGCGGAGTGGGCGGCTCCTCGCTTCGAATTATTAATGAATAGGCTATCTCCGTTATGGGTACGGTCACGTAATTTCATTAATTTTAAATATAATTACATTTTTTGTCGTGTTTTAACTCCATTCCTGCTGCATTAAATTTTTCAAGTAATTTTCTTACGTCCCTTTGCTTTTTCTTTTGCTTTTTTGGCTCTATAACATATGTTTTAATAATGAAGTGGAGCTCTTTTTAATACCTTCCCTAAAATAAGGGTAGAAGTATGACAACTTTCCTAAAGTTCCTTTAATTTTATCCAATGCATGAGACATACCGAAATACGGTTGCTCAATTTGATGTGAATCAGCAGGATAGCCCAAGAAAAGAGAGCATTCCACCGAAAAAGAGACCTGTTTACAGTAGGAAACTTAAATACGGAAGTAAGGAAACAATTTATAAGAAATTAAATTTGGACTATGCTCCTATATGGAAGTGAGGCATGGGCAATGACAGCAGCGGAGAAAGCAAGGATAAGAGTCCTTTAAGATGTGGTGCTACAGAAGAGTGATGATGATCAAATGGATCAATATAGGACCGAGTTAGTAATGAGGAAGTCCTAAGAAGAGTAGGAGAGAATAGAAGCCTCATGAAAACCGTAATAAGGATACGGAACAACCTTATAGGCCACATCTTGAGCAATGATGGCCTGATAAAGTCAATCATCGAGGGACAATTGGATGGCAAGAACGGAAAGGGAAGACGTCGAACAAAATATATGGAACAGATAAAGAAAGATGTGAGAGAGAAGAAATACGTAGGTGTGAAAAGATTAGCTGATAGGAGAATTGAGTGGAGAGCTGCGTCAAACTAATCTTAGGATTGTTGACCAGTGATGATGATGAAAAGCTATTTATATCGTAGCTTAAACTATTTTTAAAAGACTTTTTCTTTTTTATGCTTATGGGCTTATTATCTCTCCTTCTCCTCCTTCTCCTCCTTCTTCTTCTTCTTCTTCTTCTTCTTTTGTCCTCTATCAGTTTCCTCTCCTTTTCTACCGTTGCAAGAATTCCTCGTTCTTGAAATGATAGGCAAGGAACTTCGTATTTCTTTTTCTCTCCATCCCTATCACCTTCCTCATTTTCCTCCATATCAAGAATTTTAATACCTTAGCAATCTCTCATGCAATTTCCATCATCTTCCACGTTTCTATGTTATAAATTTCCACAGAACATAATAAGCGATGGGTATGTCTTTACACACTAAACCATAGGTATTCTCGTCCACCCTTTACTCTTCGGTGAATACCCGATTACTGTACATGTTCTATTGCTTTCAACGTATTGCTTAGGAATGAATTTATTCGTTACTTGGCTTTTATTGTTAAATAAAAAACTTTGCAAGTTTCACATACGATTTTCTTAACAACCAATGGGGAACATGCATGAATTTGGCTCATCATGCTAGTGAGTCTCATTGAATAGACAATTTTCTCATGAGTCCAAATATGTAAGTCAAAACTCTCCTAGCCCTCCACAAACGTCATTAAATGCTTATTAAAAGTGCTCGAATATCGCTTGATGTCACGTGACCTGAAACGCCTTCTGACGTCATCGCACGGTACACCATTTAATTCGCTAAGAGAGTAGAAGGGCAGAGTCTTGATTGCAAGATATCGAATTAAAAATCATCAACGAGCTTTGTAGAAGTTCCTCAAAGGACAAATTGACTTAAGAGGGATATAAAAAAGCACAATACTACAGTTTAATTTTGGTCGACTACCTTATGGCGGCTGATTTTCTGAAAAATAGTGATTGCTTTCAAATCTCATCTAACACTCCCCTTCATTTATTTCAATAGCACCTTGGCAAACAATCTGCTATTTGACGTTGAAACAGCAATTATTTTCGCCAAATTTGCGTTTGAGCACCTGCATCGACTTAATTTCCACTTCCTCAGTCTGTCATCAGTGGATACCGTGCCGTGACGTCACGCTCCGATGACGTCGTGTTTTCAAGCAGCCGATGAAGATTAATTTTCAAAGACTCATAGCTCAGCTAAAAAACATTATTCATCCGCGAAAATTTCGGCGAGTATATTTGAGGCAGGGACCTTCTTATTCTAGTAATTTAAAAAAATTGTGCATGTTCCCCATTTCGTCGCTGTGCGATATCGATAGGTTCAAATGCAGGATATAGGGAGAGTATGACCTTATATTCATTGAGTCAGTAGGGGTGGAAGGCTGGCCGAGGTGTGGAAACTTGGAAGGAGGGTACAGTGGTCCTTAAGTCACACAAAGTTACCGAATGGTAAGTGCACAAGTTACAAAATTACAAATTGGCACTTACACAATTTAAAAAAAATGTAATAATGAGTTTTATTACTTTGTTACTTTAATACTCTTTATTCTTGTCTGTTATATCTACCTGTATTTCATAACTAAATTTGCTCTCGAAACTCTGCCAAGCTTCATTGCCTTACTCCGATCCTCTGTTTACGCTTTGATGCACGGATGGCCACGGTAAGAAGTTTATTTAAGTATTTTTTTTCATGAAGAATTGCAATTCGATTTCTAGTTGTGAGATGCCTGAATTAATCTAGTTAAAAATAAGCTTTGCGTAGTTCTGCAAAAAGTTTTAGAGCATTTCAGCGAAGTGCAGTCTGCCAGTTTTACCTGCTGGGTAGCAATTATGAAGGGAATATTTGTATTGCTTACTGAAATTAAAAACCCAAAATTGTAGAGTAATTAACCGTTTACGTCTGAATTCCACAAAGTACCGACATAGCGACTAGACGGGACAAGGGGAACGATAAAAGATAGCCAGCCAGCTCTCTTAGTGCTGATTTCTCTCGGATTCGTGGATTATGACGTTATGAGACTATCCGGGGAATAAATTCATTTTTTCACTTTTCAGTGAACCAGTAACACTAGCATTTCGCTGAGCATATTTTGGTCGAACACAATGGAGATTTCTTATGCTTGTGAAGGGAGCACTTAAGGACTTCGGTAATATCTATCCCCCTGGACGTGCTTCACCCACTACGTTGTATTCTTTATCATAGTCAACTCTACAAGAGCGATCAAAGTGGTTGCGAAGTAACTTAAAGCTGAGACAAACGTTGCAATCCTTATTTCATTATTACCACAGGAAATTTAAATAGTAATCAAATGGTACACTTAAGCACAGGGGGGGGTCCAGGATCTGGGGGAGGCACAAGCAAGGCCGTATCCAGGATTTTGTTCTGGGGGCACCAGGATACCTCGTTATACAAAACAAACGCAATGATAATGGAACCGTAATAAAAATCTAGCATATTTTTAAGGGTGTGGAGGGAAGAACGTGCTCCCCCCACCCCCTTGATCCGCCTATGCTTAAGCAAAGCAAATGCTACAGTATTCAGACGTAAACAGTTAATTACTCTACAATTTTTGGTGAATATTTTCATTTCAGTAAGCAATACAAATTTCCCCTTCATAATGGCTACCTAGCCGGTAAAAACCGGTGTACTGCACTGCGTTGAGCTGCACTAGAACTTTTCGCAGATACTAAGTAAGCAAATGATACAGGATGTTTCAGGAGGTAGTATGGGAGACAATATTAAGCATTTTTAGTCCATAAATATGGGGTCAAATCTCCTTAGTTACTGAGCTATGGCAACGCAAACATTTTTAGATGCACTTCGTAGTTACCAAGAGAATGTTTTTTTCTTGGGTAACCAGACTTTTCCACCTTTTATTTAACTCTGTGATTTGCTATGTACATAAAATAATAAGTCTGGTCGAATAAGTGCGATTTTAATTGTCTGAAACAATTTATCTAAAAAATGGGCGAGAATACTCAATCCTATTGCTGATACTCGCTCACAGCTCTCGTTTAAGTAAATTAAAGATTATTTGTTTCGAACTATCATGTAAGCCGAAACGCATCCAACGCATTAAATAATAGTGGAATAGTGCATTTAACTTTCAATATGTAGAAAGTCCTCGATATCACGCATGAATCGATTGAAATGTCAGCCAAATGTCTTTAGTCAGCCAATCGGAGCTATCACGTGATCAAGGATTTAGCTATTGCAATCTTAGTTGCATGCTGTGCAGGAACGGAAAAATTGTTCCAATTAACATTAACTTCAAAGTTTTATGCCTGTGCAGCGGTTCATAAAATGGGTGGAGGCGGGGGAGGTGTTTGCCAATTGCTATGCGAAGGGGCGGGCCACGTTTGATTGCGATCTCCAGATCGGGTGGGGTTCAGTTTGAGAGTTGGTGACCGCAGAAGAATCCGCAAGCCGGAGGAGAAATGTTTTTTTTTCTTTCTTACCCTCCCACCACCTCCAACGGAGCCACCGGCTATTTTTCTCCCATCCCACCTTTCCTCTCGTGCCCTTTGGTTAGTTGGCATGCCGACAGAATTGCCACTTGCTATCCGTTAGGGGCTTCATATCTTCTCTTCCTTTTTTTTGTAATTTTATCAGCTTAACTGGGCGCGTGTGTGGTCTGCAATTCGATGTGAGAAGAGGAAATGCTCTCGCATATTTATGGCTTTCTTTTTTTTTTATTCTCCTTTTCCTTTCCATATTTCCTGACCACTCAACTCTCATACTCTGGGACAGTCACGGATCTGTGGGGGAGGGGCTAAGGGGGCTATAGTGCCCCCCTTCAGTATCCAATTTACACTACATAGAATGGTTAATTTTCCGACCCCCACTTAGCTTCCTTTGTCTCTACCCTAGATCCGCCACTGCCGTAGGAAGAATGCATCTAGACTGCTTTCATTCCCGGACTGGAATATTTGATGCATTGCTCCATTGAATTGGGATCCGATATATCCCTTGGTTCTGCGCCGAAAGCGTGTGATCGTGACGAAGGCACATGAGAAACCTTTTATCCCTCCCTTCATTCCCCTACCATACCTCTGGTTACCTGTTTCCGTGAGTTGACCTGTGCCGAATCTAAGAATATCCTTTCCCTCTACTCCGTCATGTCACTATCCCTTTGCCAATGAGCCTTTCTGTTTCCGCCGAGTGTCTATTTCTCATTTCTCTCGTATCGTAATCACAGCACACAGTAGCGTTAGGTATTATTTAAATGCTGTTAATGTTTAATGAATACTGATATTGAATGCTGTTAGGGAGTTTTTGAATGGAGAAGATCAGAAAATTGGTCATATTTTTCTCAGGTACTAAACATATATCGCATAAGTGAATTGGGTTTTTCCTAATCATCGAAAAGTCATTTCTTTAAAAGGTAAATATTTGATTGTAGAACGAGGTTCTATGATTGAGTTTGCAATGCGCGATGCCACATTGTTGAGGAGGGAATGAAAGGGAAAGTCGATCGAAATGGGTAGGCAAAAAAGAAAACTATATCTCGAAGAAAATATTTTTATTTGAAAAAAAAAAAAAAAACGTCTGCTGTTGGAACATATTTTAATCGTTTTTTTTTTTTTTTTGCTTTTTCGTTCCGTATTTTTTGTGCTATCAGAGCCTTTTTTTGTGAGACGCATCCAGACTTATATATAGGGGTGGGGGTAAGAAAGTAGAACATCGGAGATGGACTGGCAAACCTTTACTAGGTGCTTCACGATAAGTTTTTTATCTTCTCGGTGGCATACTTTGTATTATTTTTTCATCTTGCATGTTTTTCTCATACAAGGCCTTTAGTAGAGGTTCATCTTTGCGTGTGCAATTCTGATTATCTTAAAAAAAAACTTTTTAAATTACATTTTGGAATTGGATATCCCCTTCTGCCCACCACCGCGAATCCAGTTAAAATCGAAATAAAGGGCAGCCAATAAATGAGTCGGACCTCCGTCATCCCGCTCTGTTGGTTCGTTCCATAGGTACCCATGATTTAAAACTCCTTGGATCAGCAATCAAACCAAACCATCGCTTTGAGGGAGTTGTTCGTTCAATTAGTCAATGCCAAGGAAATAGCTCATTACCCCTTCATAACTGTCTGTAGTCAATCGTGAGCGAATGATTCGTCACAGTCAATGACCATTTCAGGCGATGACTAATCCTACTCACTAGCCTATCAAGTATGCCTATGATAGACTTAATTTTATTTTAATGGTTTCCAACTGTCTCTGGGTTTATTCTTGTTTGCACTTATCCTCTACAGCATTGATAATGAAATATTGGTATAGCATATTAAGCTGCTTTATTTCATTTTCTCGGGACAGTGAAAAAGAAAATTCGTCATATTTTTCTCAGGTACTAATTTATATCACACAAGTAAATGAGGTTCTTTCTCATCATCGAGAAGTCATTTCTTTTAAAGTAAATTTTTTTGTAGAACGAGCCCCAGACAATCATAGATGTGGCCCAAATTGTTTCGCATCAGATAAATATCACTTGAAAATACGAAAAAACGGTCCTAGCCACAGGATGAAGACATTAGGAGAAAAATTATGGCAAGGAGGCCGTTGACACTCAAATAAATCATTTCCTGTGGCGGTGGCTTTTGTTATTTTCATTCCTGCCTTTTCAAGGGGTCTAAATAGTGCGTTTGGCCGCACCGCGTCCATAAAGAGGTCGCTGATATCCGTAATTCAGTCGATACACGTCAATCGTGGAAGAATCCACCTGGCGGCGAGTGTAGTCATGCCTCCGAGTTGACGCGATGCTGACGCGGCTCAGAAGTCGTGCATTAATTCGTGGCGTCATTCAATTGGAATTTAGAGGCTTAATAATTGTAGAGCGCAAGAGTTTCTCTTTCTCTCAATCTCGAATGTTGAGTCTTAGGTTGATCATTGGTCAGTAAAGTGAAATTTCTTAGGTGGCGGAAATTTCTTTTTGTTCCTAACCATCATTTCCTCGTGGCTCTTCACCCACTGTCCAGTACTGTACCATAGAGCCTTCCGCCGTGGTGCTGATGCAGACTGAGCTGAAATCTAGGCATCAATAGAGGGTGTTGTAGGAGGAATCTGCAATACTTCAGGAGGTGGTATTACATGGTATAATTTTAAGCATTTTTCTCTATAAACATGGAGTCAAAAAATACTTAGTTACTTAGCTTTGCTAACGAAAATATTTTTGGTATCTGTTAGCAGTTACCATGAATATAGTTTCTCTTGGGCATCCAGCCTTTTCGTCAGTTTATTTAATATTTTGGATTTTAGGGACTTTTAAATAATTAAAGTTGACAAAAATATTCGATTATAATTGCCTGAAACAATATTTCAGCTTAAATAAAAGAGAGCTTTGAGCAAGTACCAATGATATGGCTGCGCAATCTCACCCATTTTGAGATTCATTAAGAACCCAACTCTTAATAAATAAGTCAATAAGGCAACCTCCTCTTCTGTTGATAATCTCTACAACCCGGCCCAATTTTTGTTCCACGGTATAATCCCGGTGTATTATACGAGATGCAAAATTCACCTATCACCTTAAGTGAGTAGCCTTTTAGAAGTCTATAAGTATTGCAACAGCCTAAATGTGATAATGCCTCCTAGTGCCGTTCACAGAGAAAGCTGGCTGCATTTCGCAATATTTACCTTTCCTAAAACCAATGTACTTATTTATTACAAGTTATGTCCATCATGATATAATCACCGAAAGTATGTAACAATATGTGCTAAGGTCTTTCCGATATTGTGAAGTGATGCAGGGTATGCAAGGTATATTCACTTAAATATTGGTGTGACTCCCTTGGTTTTCCAGCCACCTTACGAGGTAGGGGACTCGTAGTACAAAATTCATTTCGTTCAGTGAAATGAGCTCATGATCGGTCATCTGCTAAAGGACGAGACCTCCATTTACTTTTTCATTCATAATAGGTCTGCGGCAAAGACGGGTTTCATTCTATTCTCTCCTTAGTTCCAAAATTACTTTGCTCTCGTTATAGTGTCTTACTTACGATTCTGATAATTCACACTATTCAAATGGTTTTGGAAGGAAGTTCCCTTGAATTCCTGTTTTCATTCTCGCATCAAAAGAAAATTCGAAGCATGTTTTATCTCAAATAGAACTTACTTTATTTGGCAGTAGTAAGTCGAAATCCATGTCTTTTCTTTCTGTCAATCCAAAAAATATATAAAAACTTCACATCTAAGCGGTTGTGAAACACTGCATGTAAACGAGACCGGCTGAAACGGCGCATATGTACAATTAGCGCGTTAAAATATTAACCGCATTTTTAGCCAAGGCCTTGGACTAAATAAATATCGGTTTACCCAATATCTCTGAAAAATACCCTTATTTAATTAATATAATTAGGAACGGTTCCAGTATTAGTTTATGCCGTCCATTGTAATTTTTCCGTAATTTCTCATGAATAGGTACCACATAGGAGTAGAATTGTTATGTATGTTCGAATAGAGGATTATTTCCTAAACTTGGTCCATTCATTCGCAGTTTATGGAGTGCGTATCAGTAAATGTTTCAATTAAGCCATCACAATCGCTGCATTTTTTGTACGAAAAATAAATGAATATTCCTTAACTGAATGAGTGAAGTGATCAAATGAAATCGCTCAATACTGATCGGTTTGATGATTGCTTGGCTGTAATCAGAGAATTATCTATAATTCATTGTCTCCGGCGTTATTTTATGGAATCGACTGAACTTAACGAAATGTAAAAAAACTCTGTAATTCCACATAAATTTAATACTGATCGATATCGGCTTTGACGTGGCACGTTATCATCTGATACAATTGTACACACGAAGTCATTTTAGATTTTTTTTTAATTTTACTCACTTTTTATTTTTTTGAATTTTTATAATTGAATTTGTGTGTGACTATTTTTTACTTTTCTTTGATGCATGTGTACCAAGTGATGACGTGCCACGTCGAAATCTAGGTCGAACAGTAATGAATTTATGTTGAATTACAAAGTTTTTACACTTAATTATATAAAGGAATTTTTGCAGCAAGGGACTACGTAAAACTTAACGGGCAATAAAGACACAGGTTGCATTTTGTAAAGAACAAAGATGCTCTTCCTTTGACTTCAAATAAGAAAAACGATAATCAACAATTTAATAGTATATTGATGCAGAGAATTGCATAAACGAGCAGCTAGCAACATAGTAACCAGAGATGAAAGTGACGCGGGATTATAAAAACCAACACTTTTCTGATTATGGCAATTTTAATTTGATTTCTTCTAAGATATAGGTGAAACTTCATAAAAATGCAACTCCATAAAAATATTTACTGTAGTTACATACATAGAGTTGAGCTATTAATTTTATACGCTTGAAGTTGCAGCAGAAATTCTCGAATAGAAATTTGGAAAACCAACCAAAAACTATGATGATCCGACGGAAGGTATACCATGGGTTGGTTTCGGCGTAGGAAAGGCGTTGTGGAAATGAAAATTTGATGGGAAGATGAGGTTCTTTACCTAGTAACCACGGAGGCGTTGGAGAGATCACGTAGTGAGAGCAGCTCGCAGGTGGAGGGTTCGCTGGACGCCAACGACCCATTGAGTGGACAGCCTTGACCTTTCAACCAATCCATCACAAACCGCGAAGCAGCAAACGTGCAAAAATGCGTCGGGGTCGTGACTCTGGCTAAGCGATCGGCTATTAAATGATTACCGCGCGTCCGTGGACATAATTCATGAGGCCCACCCGGTAGGGTTATTGGCTTGGGAAAGAAGGCCCTTTCCTCCTCCATCTTTTTCTCTAATCATGCTAAATACGAAACAGTTTTGCACCGAGTAATTCTACTTCTACGAGGCACCGTGTAAACCACC
Source organism: Ischnura elegans (assembly GCF_921293095.1). Taxonomy (NCBI): domain Eukaryota; kingdom Metazoa; phylum Arthropoda; class Insecta; order Odonata; family Coenagrionidae; genus Ischnura; species Ischnura elegans. Next base: position 71,414,521 of record NC_060250.1, read on the forward strand.
ACCGTGGCGTGTGGCACGGGGTGATTCCACACCAGGAGTGCAGAGCTCATCCTATCCTCAGACACGCGCTCGCTTGCCGGGCACAGGCCAAGCACACAGGGCAGTGAGACGCGGTCAGTTTAATTACACGAACATGCTAACATGTAAAATAAAACTATAAGTTAGTAATTGAAAACGAAAATTTAGCGTAGTAATTGGCGAGTGATCTGTAATCGATAGGTAAGCCTGGCGTAGAACGGCTAAACCAGACGTCAAAGTACACTGATAAAGTAGTTGCTTCAAAACTCGCATCTATTATCAACACAAACGTGTCACAAAGAAGAGTACCAATTACCTTCGCTATGGCTGAGGTATAAAAAAACAAAATTAGTAACATTTACGAAAGGGAAATAATTTCAGCTCCTCTCCCTTATCAGAAATGATAAGAAAATCTAATTAAATTTTGGATTACCTACAATTGATCACTCATAAGAAATAAATTGAGTCACCTCTAAGGTAGAGATGTTAAATAATTAGTCTTTTCTGCTTATTTTTCCCTTTCTCCTTTATTTCATATCTAAATCGTTGTTTTAAAGTCTATCTTTCGTGAGTGCAACCCTCTTGCACTATGTGTAGACCATACGCACCTTATGGCTAAACTTTCACCGAATAATCGATTCTAATGCATGAATAATTAATACGTAACCATTGGTGACCGTCGATAAGGGGTAAGACTCTTTGAGCCGACCGACCACCCATTCAGTGGCAATCGTTGATATCTTCTTTGCGACGCACGCCCGACTGAAATATCTGATCAAGTGTTTGGAGTCGAAAAAAATAACTGTCGCGTGAATGGAATATATCTCGCTTGGAATTTCTGATGCCTTCAAGGCGCTGATTTATCCAAGCATTCATCAAAACTGTAAACTAATCTCATCTCTTGGACACCGTTTAAAAAGAATTTAACGGCCACAGTACTTAAAACACGTTATAATTTAGAGCTCTTTTCGGTTATTTTTTAATTTTCTAGTATTCTATGCGTAATGTAACTTTCCATATTTCCCACTTTGTCTCTCTATCATTTTTTGGATTACTGGCATGATGCCTTGCTTCTTTCAGACAAGAGACTTATTAGGTAAGATTAGCAAATATTTTTCCAATCCTATCCGCTATTTCGATACCTCCACTGAAAAAAACGCTCAACAATCGCCCACGGGATCAAATCCGCTCATCTAGTAGACCAACAATACGAATCCGCTCAGCTGTCAGTGTCCGGAGCATAAACGCTCACCTCCAAGCTTGGAGAATAGGAGATGAGCGTTTATGCTCCGGACACTGCCAACTGAGTGGATTCGTATTTTTGGGCTACTAGATGAGCGGATTTGATTCCATGGGCAATTGTTGAGCGTTTTTGCAGTGGAATTATCGATTTGTCTAATTTTGACCTATATGACCTTTACTGTTCGTTATCTGAACTTCGGAGTGCAGGGATTCATTTTGTTAAATCTTCCTATCAGTTATTTTTTCGGGAGATATTTATTTTTTGACAGTGAAATAGTTTTCTATTGTGAGTCACTGTTACAGGCACGAGAAATAATGCTTCGGCTATCTGCTTATATTCCAATGCGAAGAAAACGAAGTTTGGTAGTATCTCAATGGCTATAGGTGCAGTATTATCTCAGTGGACGAGGAAGTAGTGTAGTTACTGAGATGAGGATAATCCAGGCATAAACTCTGAGGGGGTGAAATCTGACAGTATGCATTAGTAGATATTTGATAAACGACGACTCATTAGGATATTCATGTTAGTTTGGTGGCTAAACTTTCCATCTCGTGGGCCCGAGTTCTAATACCGGCGGTGGGAGAGAATTTCCTGTAATACCCTGATTTCTCCTTGCGCGTAGTGTAGAGAGCTGTCCGCTGTCCGTCGGATTACTTTTGAGTTTTATCATTTATTTTCCCACAAGCATTCACTGCAAACCAAATTTCTCTTTTCTCAGTAGATGGATCCCTCTTATTTTCCAAGGGTTTCAATATGATCGTCCACACGGAACCGAAATCGTAAATACTTACTTGGTAGAATTCGATATATGAAATAGAATGATGAGCTACCGCGAAAAGATGTCCTCACTTACCCATTATATTTGTAAAATCTATTTTTATCTAACAAAAAAAAGTTGTATCCCATATTTCATGAATAGGTGACATCACTAGAGTTGTGGTTCATGTACTAATTCAAAGAAACCGCTCATTGAGGACTATAATAGCTCACGAGCATCTATAATACGGGTCCCTCTCATTAATCACTCTCCACCGCAGTCGGCAATAAGAAAATTTGGAGTATGAACAAATTGTGTTGAAAAGACGTGGTATTGGAGAACACATAGGGGAAGTGCACTTTTTACCCTGGAACCTGAAGATTGTCGTGTGCGATCTCTCTATTCCTTCGTTCTTTCCACCCAGCGCATCATCCGTTGGTTAGATCTCATTTTTATAGCCCTTGACAATTCACTTCACACATTCCACCATTTCCATTCTGTTCTTCCCATTCATCTCAACGTCAAGATCAGAATCCATGAAACTTCTTCGGCTCAAAACGTGACTGCTGAGAGCATGTCTTTGAAAATTTTCATTATAAAATCGTTTCTCCTCATTGCCAGCAGTCGTATCCTGACTTCAACAGTCTTTTATTTATCCATCGATTTGATTTTATTCTGTGGGAATGAAAGTGCCTCAAACATCTAGCTTTGATGATGCGTTCTCGGTGTGCATAAAACAACCCTCAACCGAGTTGACCGAGTGCAAATTATGCGCATTGCAATCAAACGATTACGAGTGCACGCCTTGCAATAAAAAGGATCACGAGAAATAGATAAAATTAATGAAATACAGAATGGAAAAACGTAGGAATATACCATTCTGTTCCGTTATGTGTTTTATTGATTTGATTTTGTGTTCTCGCTTTTCACCCAAGGATGATACTAATTTTTTATGGTTACACTCAATAGTAACGCAGTCGTTTCGTAGGAATTTAGCTTTTTATAGCGTAAAGTTCATCTGTTCTTTAGCCTAATGTGGTACTTAATTGTATTTTCGTTGGGAACACTCAGGTAAACTATATACAGTAAGTGTTCACTTGTTTTAGTTATGCTTTGCTTTGTTATGAAATTTGTAGCGCAGTGTTAAGAATGGTGGATGTAGAATTTTTCACTCGCGCAGTCTGAGGTGACTGTAAAGATGCCACAAAAGTAAATGTGATGATGAACCATTTCCCTCTGTTCGTTTAGGAAAATAAGGATATTCGAATTGCATATTCGAGGAATTTGGTTATATTCTTCATAAAGGCCGAAAATTCTGGTGGGAAATAGTCCCCTTTTGAAGAGTAATCATTTTGTGAACTTGCACATTTGTGGAATCCAGTTTCAAGGGCATTTCCATAATGATGTTAATCTCTCTGAAATTGAAGTCTTTTAAGTGTTCTTGCGGGTGACTGATAAGGCTATTACTCGGTTTCATTGATGTAATGGAACAAATTATAACCATTCTTATCGCAGAGTTAAAGAATTAGCTGAACTCTCTGGTTAATTAAAAATATTTTGAAAAAGCGATAGAGAAATAAGCAATGCAGTTTGGAAACTGATCCACCCATATGTACCCATAAAATGCACCCGAAGAGGCATCATAAACCCAGCGGACTGGGTTTCCGTAGTTTCCTAGACTGAAACTGTCAAATTTAAAGAAGCCCCCCGTGAGTTTGCCCTCCCCGTGGCCACCCAGCAACTCTATTCTGACCCACGAGAGTCTCACCTTGGGCCAGGCGGTGGTCTCTTCATGAGGATTCCGTGCACACGCCCGCCTCGCATCACATTCGCCTCGTCAGTCAAGATCCTGAGCGGGAGATGCAGACGAGAAAGAGGCGCGAGGTGTGTAGAAGGCCGGGTGGTGATGTGCAAAACAATTCCACCCTCCGCGGAGGTAATTTATTTCTCTCGTCTCGGGAAGGTGGAAAGAAAAAAACTTCACAGCCTAAAGAAAACGTTTTATATTTTGATAGTATGCATTCGCGGGTTGCGTGGTAGCAGGTGAAGCATTAGCTGCTGATCGAATAGTGCTAGGTTATCATCCCGGATGAAACCAATGGAAACCCTAAGACAAACTCCTCGAATAGGGTGGTTTTCTATTTTTTTTAATTGCCTAAATCGAAAGATTATTACTCCTGGAGTACGTATTTCACGCTTTTAGATTTTTAAATGATGATATCTTTTTTTTCGCAAGTAAATGAAAAGTGAAAATTTTCAAGCGCGCGAAAGCGCGACGGATAAGTATGAATGCTGGGAAAAGCCCGTGTGACATCTATCTGGTTCCGGCTGCCGCCGTGTGAGGCCACCTTGATGCGAGGCTATGAGCGCCGATACGATGCAGGCTGATAGTAGGTAGCAGAGTACTCTGCTAGCAGGTAGCGCTTGGCTTAAATGAGGATTATTAATACCCTATCAAGCGAAGGAAACTTTCCGACCATAGGCAATTTTGATAAGTGTATATTAACAGATATTTCCCTGAGCTCTGTGCCACATGCATGCATTGGTAATCTCATACGATGTAAAACTCCTAACCACTCGAGTATCATCTAGGTCCCTGTGACGTCACGCGGAGTGGCATCGAATGGGCGCCAATCTGGCCTTTTTCAAATGAGGTTAAAATTGACCATTAACATTCGTCTAAACTGGGATTTGTAAAACCAAATAATTTGTATATTATGAATACACCAATGATGGGTAATGAATTGCAATCGATGCCTTTCGTTTTCTTTATAGAAGGAAACTACCCTATTATTATGCGGCGTCCTGACTTCATTATTGGATGAATAATATTTGTTAATTCCCCCCTCACATCTCCATAGTCAATATCTGCGGCATTTATCCTTAGATACCTATGTTATGAAAATATTCGCTCGTCACCACCCACTTCCTTGTTGGACTACATTTCATGAATTATCTTTTTATCTCTCTTGTGGATTACATTTTGCAGATGGTTTTGTAAAGTTGGGTCAATGCCGTATTTAAGTTGATCTGCTTTACTTTTATACTGCTAACTTTTATACTACTATACTATACATATATGCTACTATTTTGTATATATAATGCTGAATCAAAAATCAGCGTAATTATTTAACTTGCTATATATAACTGTCGCTGATTAATTAGAAATTGTTTCAATAGTCACTAATAAACTCAATTTCATGATTGAGGCGTTACTTTTTTATTCATGGACACTTTTTAGTGGTCATAATATTTTTAAATCCATATACGTTTCTGGCTTACGGTATTCCACTGTGTCTGGCAGTCATGGCGTGTCTATCTCAGACGTTTTTACTTCATTTACGTGTTGTGTGTGAGAGGATTTTGAAAACGTAAAATCAGTAGTCCCCTCTCGACTCGTGTATCTCATTATTTCCATTGCTCCAATGTGACTGAAGGAATATATTTTTATATTAATCGCGAACTGTGAGTAAATGCTCCTTCCTTTACATTTTAGTTTTTGGAATGTGTTGACAGACTGATGGTGTTCTCTAATGGAAAATATCTTTTCCAATTATTGTCCTTCTTAAAAAATATTCTAATTGTAAGTAGATAGAACATACCCGTAGTCATAAAAGTTTTACCGTTATTTTTCGAGGATTCGCAATATTCTTAAATTCAGCTATTGGTTCAAATTAAAGTCTTGTTTACCTATTTTAAAATCTTCTTGCTCTTCAGTGTTAGTGATATTAATTAGTTTGTTGAATGGCATATTTTTATATAAGCGCTCCACAGTGACACCGTATACAGTCCCATGCAAAGAAATTCGTCGTGGTAAACTTGTTTTGCATTTCCGGGAGTCAAACCAGATTCTTTTAAATGCAGGGTAATTTTGCTACCAGTTTTTCCAATTAGTCATTCCGTTGAGGTGTACCGCTGGACCTCTACGGAATGATTACTTGGAGCCTCGCATGACAGTATAATTACTCCCTGTGTGGTCGCATGAATAGGAGGAAAGTTGCTCGGGAGTAACTTCCTCACGTGATTTTATGCAACTGTCGTGATTCAGGTACCGGTTGGCCCACACCGAAATTCGCTTCAAAGAACGATGACTCTGAGGTATTACTGGGAGTTAACCTGGTCGGATTTCTACAGTTGATTGGAAAAAATACTTTGTGTACAATTTTCGCTACTTACCGGTTTCGTCCAACAGCTGACAATTTAAATATTTTCACCCAATGACCTGAAGGCTTAACGATATATCAAAAACGAATCGTAGTTATAATCGTGTACTAAGTTTAGTTTTTGTCTCTGCCATTAATTTTCACAAAGCTGAGGCGGAAAGTATTCAATTTATTATCATTGATGCGGGTTCGAATACATGTCAATGCGACTCACTTTTCATGAGGAATTATTTTCTTGAGTTAATGCAATGTTTTCAATATCAGTCCTTTCTACGTATCGCTTTCTCAAGGTCAAGTTTATGGGAATGGCTGTAGCGTAAAATATTCGCCCTAAGGCAGGAAGAACTTGAGAAATCCTTCGCAGGCCGCCCATCATCGCCTAGAGGTGTGATTATGCATTACTTCATTCCAGATGAGTATTCCTCTCTTTTTCTATCGGGTAGAAAAACGTTGCATGAAAGGCTAATTGCTCACGGTGTGATTGCATGAACGGGAGGAAAGTTTCTTGAAGATAACTTCCTCATGTGATTTGATGCAAGTGTCGTAATTCCGATGCTGCAGAATTGAATTTAAGATTAATCAGTAGGCATGGCATGTGCGTTGGTAGTTATCTCGTTGGAGATAACCTAGACGACGACAGCTTGCCAAGAATAGAGGAGGCATCTCATTGTTAGTCAAAAATGAAATAAACAAAGCGAGTATATAACGTGCGAATCATGTGGAAACTAGCTCCGGATCGTAAGAACCTTGATATACCTATTTCTTCGTAATCATTACTAAATATTATCAGAGCGATCAACCAATAGTAGTAGCTTGTTATTATTTTTGTGATAAGATGTATTTTGCTTTTTCTTGGTTATGAGACTTTTATTATCATCAGAGGCATATAATGTAATTAAATTGCCAAACAAATTAAGTCGATTCATTTCAGCAGCTATGCAATTTATGAATACGTGTTGAATGTATATTTACCATGGTATTATGTGGTTCGTATTAGTGATATTGTGTGGTATGCTTTGATACCTAAAATTATAAATAATGCATATCCCTACTTATCAACATCTGAAAACCACACGTACAAATCAATTACCTTAGAAATATAAAATGGATACGCAGAAAATTTAATTTTAAACACGAAAGTTTCCGGCATACTCCAACCATTTAAACAAATAACCTAGCGACCAAATCGCTGTTTTTTTATCTTATCTGTACATTTGGTATCTTATTCATTGCAGTGAAACATCAATTCCTTCGCTGGGAACCTTTTAGTTACATAGATGTTGGTGTTTAATCATCCCCTTCTGAACTCTGTTGGCTCTCATGGTATTATTTGAAAGTCAATAGAGTGGTTGAGCTCAACCTGTCCAAAGGAAACTCTTTCCCAATATTCTGACAAAAATAGCATTCTATTTAATTTCATACCGATATTGTAACCACGTTATTGGTACCTACTTATGTATTTTATATCATTAACGTCTTATTTTGAATCTTCCTGCTGGGTGATAGAAGTATTTTCTAATGGAGTGTATTGTTATTAGACACACTATTCTTTAGATCCCCTTCGATGATGAACAAGTCGTTCTTCGAAACGTCGGGAGACATGCGGCCAATTACCTGGTGGAGAACCCGAGAAGCATTTATGCTATATTTATAAAAGAGGATGTCTGTTTGTCTTTCCGGTATGGTATGGTATTTGGAAGAGGCGACCGACATCTGAGGTCATTTGCGCCATAAGGGAAGGGTATGGAATGAAGGCTGGAGAGAAACCCGGCATCGGCATTATCCTGCTCTTAACGAAAGGAGCCAAAGGGACGACGGCTTAACGTCCCATTCGACGGACGTAGCGTTGCGCTTGCAATGTTCTCCACATAACATTCAAGTTAGGATGAGGCATTCGCTGAAAATTCTCTACCACCTCTGAGATTTGAACCCGAGGCCAAGGGGTGGGAAGCCAACACTCTAGCCACCTCACCAATCTCCCGATCCCCCCATGTTTGTCTGTCCGCTATGCATAATCATGCGGCTGCACGGATTGTAACCAAAGTTCGTACGAAGGTGTATCTCATTCTCTCGCAGCTCATAGTTCTAATTTTGGTAATGTCCGACGCGTCCTTTGCGTCGTTTAGTCGTTAGCGTTTGCTACGTCACGTCATACGTATTCTGTGGCTGGACATCCTGCCGAGTACGCAAACCTCTAGACACTCTCAAAGGGAAGGCATAACTCAGAGGATTCTACTAATCATCTCGGAGCAAACCTTTTTGCTGGTGTATGTGTTCACATGACGTTTTTGGCCTACGTACGTACGGGCACACATAACGATCAATGTTGTGGAGCGGGGTATAAGCAGATCCCGTTCCACAGAAATCTTTTTTTATTGTTGCCGTTATATGAGGGCCGTTTTTTTCAACCTCCAATGGGTCATGATCGGAAGACGAAGTGTTGATCGAAAATTATTTCATTGCTAAACGTTGTGGTCTCCTTACGACATAATCGCCTCGGCGATTGAGGAATTGGTCGTGCCTGTAGACAAGATTTACTATACCTTCTTCGTGGAATATTGCCGCCAATAACTTCCAATGAATTATACCTTTGCGCTGAAGCTCATCGACCGTTTGAAAACGCTTGCCATCTAGCCACATCTTCATTTCAGCGTAAAGATGGAAGTCCCCCGGCCCTTAGTCGGCATTGCACGGCGGGTGATCGAAAATGTCCCATTGAAATTACTCAAGGAGCAGTTGGGTTACATCAGCACTGAGCTGACGGGCATCGTCATGGATCAGAACACTTCCAGAAGTCGGCATGTCTCTTCTTTTGTTTTGAATTTGAATGGACGTAATTTTTCACACTCCAGCTACATTGCATTAAAGAAAAACTCTTTTATCGGCATAAAGGTCAAGACATGTCAATTCTGAGACCATTCGGCGAGTTTTCTGGCTGTCTCTCCGCAGTGCACAAATGTCGGGAGAATCAATTGAGGCAGTGTAGTTAATGAGTTAATGAGCTACTAACCTTAAATTAACAATTTACGGTAAGAAATGACTTGAGCGTGTGATGCGGAGGATGCGCAATTGCCCTACCTGCGAAGTACCCGCCTGTGGCTTGTATGGTGTTTTTGCTGAGATATCAGAGGTTAAAAAAAACCTCCATCGTATATTAAATCAAATATATACCATAATCTATGTTCCTTTACGTAAAAATCCTGGCATGTGACCACGAATATTACAAAAGAGGATCCTCAAGTCGACCTCTAAATGTGTTGTCAACCACCGCGCATTTTAAAGTGTTTGGAAAAGTCATTATTATTTTTTTTTCTTTTCTTGACCTTATTTTTTGGAAAAGTCGTCACTCGTGTTGCTGACGGAAAAAGTGACCTGAGTTTCAAGAGGGGAAAGGTATAATTAGGGGTGTTAACCAAAATTCATATGCATGATGATATGATCAATTCATAAAAGTTAAATGCTATTCCTCGCAATGTCAAACATTATGACGCAAAATGTTGGGAAAAGGTGAACCTCATTGCATTCGTCACTGCGACGCGGACGTTATTGAAAACCGATTAAAATGCGATCGAAGTGGCAACAGAAATCAGCCTTGTATGAGATGGAATTGGGCCTCCTCTATGCAGTCCCCTTGCATGTGACCATGATTTCTAAGTTCCAAGTTTTCCACTTCTCTGGGTAATATCCTTTGCGAGCAAAGCTGGGTATTTCGATGAGTATTTTTTACCACAATCAACGCTCGTGTCTCATCCGACGTCGCGCACCGTCTTACAAAGAGATGGTGACGTATGTTTGTGAAGTGAACTTTCTCCGTTCCGATCGGGTCGTACATCTCGGGGAGGGCGGCTGGCGTTCCCCTTCATGGCCAAGGACGCTAACCTTGACTGGAAGCGATCGCTTGTGTCGTTGCCAACTCCCTATACTGAATTCATTCTCCCACCGACTTGCTCCATTTTTCCGCCGGATCGTGTCACAATCGGAGCGTCGCGTCGCTGTGGCGTAGCCAAAGCCATCAATTACCATCCTGCCTTTGCGCGATATGCAGAACAGGTGCGAACGAATGCTAAAATGACTTCATTTCGTCGTCGGAAATACACACTAAAGATATCTTAAGGCCGGTTTACACTTGGTATGTAATTTAGCAGGTTAGAACTGCATTAATTTCTCGTTATGGCATGCAACTGCGTGTGAAATTATAATTTGTTTGTATGCGTAACAATTTTACGACCGTGTGGGTTGCAAGTGGGAATCCTCGTTCATGCTGCATGCTGGTAATTGATCACCCCCTGCCATACACTAGAGATGACTCGCAGGGCATTATGTCGATGCAAATGAATGAACGATCAAAATTAGAACGGGCTATTTTGCCATCTCACGTCCGTGCATTCTCGCATGCGTTCTTGCAATCCACCGCTTTACACATGGACGTACCAAGCGAGAGGCAGAGGGGGAGGTGCAGCTGTCCCCCGAGAAACAAAAATCGCAAAGGTATTTAAGCAAAATCAGTACTGAATTGAAACGAAAGTAATCAACAAATTTTCTTTAAACCCATGAAAAATGAAATATATTATATATATATATGACATGTAACTAAAATAAAACTATTTTTTCAAGGAAATAATATCATAAATCCCATAGCTTGCCCCCCCTAAACCATGGCTTGCCCCATCCTAGACCATAGCTTGCCCCACCCGTAGTCATGATCTGGGTACGCCCTTGGCTTTACACAATTTCTAGGCCGTACTCTTTAAGTTTATAGTTTTAGTAAGGGGAGTTAGTAAGAAGTTTAGGAAGTTAAATTCCAAGTCCCGTCATCTTTCCCCTTCCTCTTCCCCCTTTTTCACCCAGTAAAGAGTTCGGCCTTGGGGAAATCTTTTCTTTCGATTAATTAACAGCCGTATAGCGATCATTCATTTATATCGGATGAACCAGAGCGAATAAAGTTCTGCATGTAATGAGTGACTTCTAACGCAGTCACGCGCGCCGGTTTAAAGTTATTCATCACACCAATGATGAAACTGGCCGTATAATAACCATTTAGCTTGCCTTGATTTTGTGTAAACAGATATAATCAATACTGATTAAATACTATTTTATTTAATTTCGGCGTGTTATTTTCGTCATTTTTATGACACAATCACAATCTAAGCTTATATATCAAGAGAAGGAGGGAATAGACATTAGGGAATGCACTCGTAGAATTTGGTGGTTATTGAAAAATTATTTTAATAAGCACCGATTTTGCAAGAGGTCCTTTAGGGCTTACCATTTTCATTTTTTTATCATGTTTTTTTGGCAAAGGGTCCCTACCAGGATTTAAATTCCGCGCGTCATTCATAGAAGACGCTGGCTTGAACTTTTTTTATTAACTTCAGCAGAAAACATTTTGTCTTGAATTTTAGGGGTTAAAATATCCTCTTTGCTAAAATTTCTCTTCTTCCATCATGGATTCACCTTTAAACTAGATAAAAATTTACCTAATGATGAGTAACCGAATTTTTGTTAAATTATTGAGAGGGATATGCAGAAGTCGTTAAAAGGAGGGATGCGCCTTGAGCTATTAATTACGTAATTTGTTGGAATCGGTTCGAAGGAGAGATTGTTTATATGCGAGATAGAATTGAAGGTTTCACGTGAATCAATCCTCATATAGGTGTTTCCTGATTATGTTATTTGACGTGAAATTAATTGATAAAGTTCTAGTGGTGAGGTGACTTGCATTTTTTATTTCGAAAACGCCGTGAATTATACTTACAAAATGGGGAATTGTGGGGACCTGGTAGTTAAAAAAGATTTAACTGTAGAAAAAAAATTCTATTTCTTTCTTCTGACGTCATGCAAAAAGCAACCTTATGGCGTTAATGGATTGCACACTATATTGAGGACTAATTGATGATTCTTTCTTATATGCGATGATACCTCCACCCGCAAAGCCTTGGGATGCAATCAATAAAGGTTATGTTTCTGTGGGAAAGAGTTGGAGGAAAGGGAGCCGTCTTTGGCATTGGCATTTACAGTGAATCAAGGCCGTAGCCGATCGAGCGGGCAAAATACCCCCCTCCCCCGTAAATATTAAGCCATGTTTCTGTCTAAAATGAACTTTCCCGTGAACCTCCAAAGAAATCTAGAATCGGACGGAATTTGAATAAGTGAGGTCATGGTTTGAATATTGCCGTAATTGATGTAATTAGTTAGTGAAATGGTACTAAGAAGCCCATTTAAATGGTATGGTATGATAATTGTGAAACTACATTTCTATACAAAACTATAATATATTGTGAACTTAAATTATACATATATCGCATGGTATATATGACGTCCCGCCCCACACCGAAGCTGCGCGTTGGTGCCCTCCTTGACGGGAAGCGAATAATCACATACAAATAAGTCTTAACCTAAAGTTTATTTCCATGGAAAATCCCAACAAATCAATTCAATGAACAAATATTAAGTAATGAATTTGTGCGTCTAGAGTAGCCAAAATTTATGATAATACTTTTTATTATTTAGCAATTATTATTTACCTGTCACTTCTGAGAGGTCACAAAGGAATACATTTATGCACTTTTTTGGCAAATGGAATTTATCCATATCCGGATCGTTACACATATGTTCCTTACGGCAAGTTTAAATTCAAATTAATGATTTTTTGGTGGATAGACATTTGGCCAGAGACTGTGCTAAAAACCCTCTTAACATTCGGGATATCAACCCGGAGGACTAAGAATGAGGGGTATACACTAGTGACCTGATTTAAAATCTTTGAAGTGGAGCACAACTTTGACATTTTGGGTGAATTGCGAAATTGAATGCTGAATTGCGAAATTTGAAATCTGGAGAATCTCCTCGCTGATTGATAATAAAAACCGTTAACACCGCAACCTAGATCCAATGTGCTTCAGTTTGTTACAGGAAATTTTATATACTTTCAATCTTGTCTATTTCTTTTTATTCCATACCTATTAAATGTTCACATATCTATAAATTTCATCCATATCTGATCCGTTCAAACTATTTCGCCGAAACATCGAAAAGAAATTAGTGAAAGCAAGACTGTTACGAATCCTTTAATTGCTATTATCCGACATTTGAGAACCGTATTACTTTTTATGAATTTTAATGTTTTAATGAATTTTAATAATTTTCATTAACGATATTTGGAAAACATTAAATGCATCGCAATCATTTCTAATTTATTGATTCGCAAATGATAATAATAATAATTATTATTATTATAATTTATTTATTTGCCAGACGACAAGTATTGTACATACATACATTGTATATGGCATGTCATGAATACAAAATCAAGTTATATACAAAATGGCAGTTTAAATTCAAAGGCAGTTATAAAGATAAATATTCATCAACGGAGTAGAAACATTTGGATAATAAAAAGTTTTTACTCTTAGTTTTGAAAGTCGAAAAACTCATAGGAGCTTTTAGGTTCTTCGGAAGCTTGTTATAAAGCCTTAAAGTCATTGCTCTAAAGCCACAGATAGCTTTCTTAGTACGTACAAATGGGACATGCAAGTCTCCCTGCTGCCTTGTACCCTGGTTATGAATATCCGAGTGTAGTGCAAAGTCCTTAAAGTTTGAGTTGGCATATAATAAAACAGAAAGTATGTAGACACAGGGAATAGGTAGCACGCGAAGACATTTAAACAGAGGGCGACATGGGGTTCTACATAGTTTGTTTGCAATCAAACGCATAGCTCTTTTTTGGATTTTAAAAATGGTCACTAGCCTTACGATGAAGTACTTACGTGAATTCAGTACTCTAAACTCAAGTATCTCGAAGTTTTATTTGGACAATAATCTAGTCACTATCAGAGACAATACTCTGTTCACCCATTGAAATAATACTGAAGCCTGTTATTGGCCTGAGGAGCAAAATTAACTCGTTGGTTTCCATGGATATGTTGAATATCCTATCTTTTGAGATTCAGTCCGTGATTATTTTCTAATTTAAAACAGATTATATAGCTATCTTGGCAGCTTCATCAAGCAATCTGATGTTATCTCAATTTCCGTCTTGGTGTTTAATTTAGAACGAGTGTAAGATAAAAGTGACATTTGAGATACCTGGTAGCTGGTGAAATATTTTTTTTAACTTGAAAATATGGAATGAGTCCCTAAAGAAGAGATATCGTCGTAATAACATAATATAGTAATTTTATATAATTATTATTAACTTTTTAATTCATATAAAATGAATAAATCAAAATGGAATAAATAAAAAATAGAAGTTTTTATAAAATTAATATGATGTAGTAACTGTACACATGTAGGTATTCATTCCTGTTAGAGCGTTGTCTAATTAGTTTTTTTGGTTATGCAACTGTTTGGCCATCGAAATGCTGGTGGCTTTCGGCTGCCGATCCATGCAAAATCTTGTTGTTTGGTCTCGTGAGGGGACTGTCGACGAGTCGGCCAGGGAAGTTCCACGTGGAGTGCGAGGCAGTACTACCTGTCGCGCAAGGCCAACTGCTGTCTGAACTTATATTCATCTTTGAGACCCAGCAGAAGGCTGAGGAGGTGGTGGGGAGTGTAGCGAGCGTCGTAAGAATGTGAAGCAAAGAGAAGTAATCAACTGTAAAGTGTTGAAAAGACCTTCAACTGTTCAAAACTCCATTGTCCTGAGTTTTTATATTGTTTCGAGTGAAGAAAAGGACGTAAAATTATATGAATTGACGTGTCGGTACAACGCGTTGGCTGAGCATAATTGATGTTTTTTGCTAAGCTACTTCTTTCTCACATTTTTTTTAATGTTGATCATATTTTATGGGAGTAGTATTTTTTTCAGGGTTATTTTTTCCAAGTTTTTTTTGCCGTGTCATAATGCTCCAACGTAATTAGGGCTCTCAAGTCTTTTGCTGCGACGCGCCCGGTGCACCACGATTAGATTATAAGTACTTATTATTTTTATTTAAAGCAATTTTTATTATAATTAGCGTATTTTTGACTAATTTTAATCTTCATTATATCGATTTTCATTGTAGAATAGTGAACGTGGCAATATCGATCCACACGCTTGCCGCTTCGCAGCGGGCGGGCCGGCAATTGAGCACCCCTGTTCCAGACTACCATTGATTTAACTTTACGCAAGTTTCTAGGTTATTGGATCCCTTGGTCTCCCGCCGCTGATTACGGCCTTGATCCGGCCTTGATTGAAGCGATTGGCACGAAAACAAGCGATCTACCCTCGTGCAATGTGGATGCCTTGTAAACATAACAGCGGAAGTGAGTCCGTTTGTGATCGGGATGTATTTACGTTGCTTTCTTTGCGAAACCTGTTCTTTGGGTAGCTCATCATTTAAGCAACTTGTACTCGATAACCCTTCATCTTACTTGTGAGTTTAAACCAGTCAAACTAACATCGCCTTAGCGTATGAAAATATTTCATCCTGTCACATGTAATTTATTCTCTTTTACTGTTTTCAAGGAAAACTCCAATAGTGGTTGCTTCCCATAATGTCATATGTTTTTCAAGTGCATTTTACTGATCGTACAAGTGAAATAAGCAGTAAACTCTGGGGCAAATGTAATGGGGGGCCAGAGGGTCCTCCCGTCCTTCCGATATAACGAATTTTTTTAACGGCCGCCAGAAGATATGCTATTCGCCAACTAGTAGTGTTGAATTTCCTCTATTATTTTTAATCACACATTTATTTTATGTGTAAAATATTGCGGGTGTCGTTATATAAAATTACTTAATCCCCATCCTCCCCATTGATATCTCTGGTAATTTTTCCTTCCTACTCCTAATTTTCAAGGTTAGTGAGGAATCATTGTACTATGCCTTCCACTTCTTTATCCTTGAGTTTCATGATATGACTAGTAGCGCAAGATTTTCATGTCATCCGTTTTGGTTAAGGACATGAAAATCATCGTTATGTTTCCATGGAATGAATATAATTAATATTATTATTTGACATAGGTTTGGGACGGTGCACCGCGATGTAGGCAGCCCCTAGTTCGCGCATTGAAACGGAACGTACTTAATCAATAGTTTAAATTAACATGAAGAGAAAACTGAAGCATCTACAGTCAGTAATACGTTAAGCTAACATAAGACTAAGCTATCATAGTGCACCCAGGTCTAAGTAATTATAACTTTCATGTGTTCAAACGCCGTTTGTTACCCTTCATTGCATCATTTGATCTTAAATGGTATCATTCTTGATTTACGCATCTAGATGGATAAAAACAAATTATTTTAATATTAGCGAGAGAGCTGACCTCTGCCATAGAGGTAATTGAGACCTAGAGGCTGGCCTTAGAGCGTTGCAATTACGTTTGTGGAACGAATTTTGTTTTTAACTCGTCAGTTCTACCGATTTAGCCCGCGGCATTGAAATCAGAGGTAAGATTCATGTCCTTGAGGAGATTCGAAGTTCATCGAATTTTAAGTAAAGAAATGACTTTTATGCTGGAAGGAATGGGTTAGTGATTCGATTGAATTATATTAGCGAGGATGCCAAGATTTGGTGGTCAGCTTGTAACCATGTGAACCCCTCGATGTCGCATTTCGACCAATAAGTACGAGAAATTATGAGATAAAATATGAATAGCCTCTCGTAGCCTAATCCATTATGTGTTTCCCGATACCGGTAAGCTAAAACGGTAATTTAGGGTCAGAACCCACTGCTGACATCAGTGTGATGCTAATGAGTAACTTTGGATGAAAGCGCCAGTTGGCGGGAGACACCTATGGGCGTCCTTGAGAACTTTTGCTGCGGTTGAGCGGGAAAACGAAGTTGATTTGAAGCTTTCAAAATAGCGTCAGCTATAAGGAAAAAGCGTAATACAGTCACTACTTACCCAATAAAATTCTTATCTTTCCAGTTATGTTAACAATGGTGTCCTCTACATTCAGCCCACTCTTACTGCTGCAGAATATGGAGATGATTTCCTGTACAAAGGGCAGCTGCAGTATAACAACTGTAACCTGAAACCATGTGCCTCGTGAGTTTTTCATGGATTTCCTTAATTTATTTCCAAGTAATAATTAAGATACTAAGACTGATGAGTATTTTTAACTCTATTGGCTCAGTTTTTATGTCCTCAGTATTTTTTAACAACGCATACGTTGGGAGGGAGTCATATAGCTTTTTTTCATTTCATTTACACGAAAACAACTGTTTGTTGTGCCAAGCCATTGTGGTGGTCAAGTGATGACTGCGTCAAACTATTGACGTATTTACCACAGGATCTCAGTTCACTACATCCACTGCATACGGATATAAAGCATTTTAGCATTTTTATTTTGCTCATAACCTACCTCATAACATGGTGATATCCACATAGCCTCAATGTGTAGGTATTCTACCCTGTATAGAATAGAAAAGTTTCATGTTTAGTAGAGTTATTTTACTCCTCACTAATCATCTAAAACAATCTTCCTAACTACAGTATCACTCTTACCTAGCTAGATATTTTTTTATACGATACTTTTTATACACTTACTGGATACTTTAAAATATTTTATTTGCTGAAATTTGGGCTAGCCCTGTAGTATCATTTGTTTACAATCCCAGCCATCGGTATAATATATGCATAATTTAATTGTTTATTTTTCTTTGTTTATTGCTTATTCTTACATTTACGCACATTCTCTACTGTAAAAAATTGACCCTTGGCAGTCTTCGCCCAGCCAGCATGAGTGTTCTACGTAACTATTCAAATAAACTATTTTTAAAGTATACAAATTTGTTTCTGAGCTGATAAATTATCGTAGGAATTATTTCTGTCTAAATTAATGATAAATAACATTTTTAAGAACAAATATTCCAATGCGATTTTAAAATTTAAAATCTTAAAAAAACAGGTTTTAAAATTAATGCATTTGTCCTAAATTTCTAGAAGATAAAACAAAACAAATGAAATGTTTTAATTACAATTATGTTTAAAGATCACGCGAAAAAAAGCATCAGAAAATGCGTAATAGGCTGTATATAAATTTTCACATCCTCTACGACTGACGCCATTCGGCGTCACGCCAGTGTCAATCATTGAGCTGGCTGACGCCAATTGGCGTAAAACAAATAAACAAAATTAGAACTTCGCTCCTCTCCAAACTAAAATAAATTGGTGCCGCAGTAATTTGGTGCAAACCTACAAATTTGCCATAAAAAAGCCGTGTCATTCTTCAGCATACCAGGCAAAATAGGCTGCCACTAATTGAGTTTTTAAATTAATATCCCCAGTAGCCGCCAAATGTTGACCAATGTTGGCTATTCATAGGCACCCAATATTGGCTATATGTTTGCAATGAGATGAGAACCAATGAATTGGCAACATAGCCACAATCATCTTTTGGAGGGGGGTAGAGGAGAATGCGACTCTGGATTTTATTTTAGTACATAGAAAAATGAAAAAATTGATGTCTGGACACAAATAAGTGGGCCTTTAACATGAAAGTGGGAAAGATATCATGAAAAAGTGTGCACTGAGACATAAAATATTAGTGAACTGTTTGGCTAACCATTAGAAATATAATGGGGTAGCCGATATTGAGTTTCATGAGGTAACCAATCAATGTAACCAGATTGGGTAGGCTAAGAGGTTAAGTGGGGTAACCAATTTTGGGCAATTATCATCTTGGTCCAACATTGGCCCAATTTGGGCCCAATATGGTCGGCTACAGGTGCATGGTGTCATACTGACAATGGTCTAAAAATATTCTCTTTACACTGCTCCTCGATACATAGGTATTTGTTTTCATTTACAGTGCTTCTGGAAAAGACATAGTCACTCCAATTCAGTCAGCTCGTATTAGGACTCTGGGCTCTTTTGGTTTCCGCTACGGGAGAGTTGAAGTCAGGGCTCGCATGCCACGAGGGGACTGGATATGGCCAGGTATGCATATACTGATACCATTTTTTCAGCATCACCTTCATTAACAATTGATCATCTATATGCTACACGAAAATTGTAGATAATATTTTAATATTATGTCAATAAAGGTTGCTGAATTGCCATAATATCATTTTCATAGTTAATTTGTCTCCGAAATGGTATGTTGATGATATGCCTGCCAAATATTTCCATCTACCTTTATGTCATTGAACTTGTTGCTTGGGTGGCTTGGTGAACTTATTGCTATAACGTTTATATTTTGAGATCACAATTCATTCCCAATTGAAGTAATGTAAAAATTAACCTCATCTAATATTTCCCTATTCTAGGAGGTAAAACTTTTTTTCGCATAAGATTTTTTTTTACTCGGTTTAATATTTATTCATAACGCTTCATGCAAATTATTATCGAAATCTTTGAACTTTTGTTCATCAAAAAAAATACTCACGCGAAATTTTAGCAAGAGTTGCAAATTTTAGCAAGATTCAATCTACCGGGTAGCGCTTCTTCATCAGCATTCTTCCGCGAATGCAGCGTTGGGACCATTCAATCGCAACTTGGTGATTTATCTTTATGTAATGCTTCGCTCCCTCCTTATTATCCCACCACCGGACACTTATTTAAATTAAATTCGATCTAATGGTGCTTAGTCATTCCCAAAGGACGTTTTACACGGGGCACGTTATTGCACAATCAGGCCTGTGTACGAAAGCGCAGTCAAAAGGTATGTCGTGTTCGTGTAAAGAGGTGAATTGCCAGAATCCATGCGAAAATGCCACAGAATGCCATGAGATGGTAAAAAAGCCCCTGCTCTAATTTCGTTCGTGCATTCGCACTATTTCACGACGTAATGATAAATTAATGCTGTTCTAACCTGTGCCATGATGTGCCCCGTGTAAAACGGCCCTTAAAATTACCAGTGACCCTTATCTTTCACGTCTTGAATTTGACTGTAATGATTACGAGACGACACGAGTTATGCTCCGAGGGCAGCTACCACGATGTTTTTCCGAGAATGTTTTTCATTTATGGCTTCGCCCCATTCAACTCCACTCTCGATGGGCAGTCCATTGTTAGCCCAATATTATTTGCGCAGTTCACCCGAAAATATCTCGTCTTTGATCCAGTTCAAGGTCATTGTCCACGGGGGAGTCGCGAAAGAACCGTGGAATTGTTTCCTCTGACATGTCTTCAAATATGAGCTAGAGTACTCTTTTTCTGCGAAACAATAGCATTTGAAATCGCAAGGTACTGTATATATCGCGGATTCCATAATACGATATGCAGATGGCTATTTGAAACGGTGTTCGATTAAACTATTAGAAATAGTGTTCATCCAAGGATGTACATCTGCTGTCATTTTATGTCCAAATAGAATGAACATTGAAGTTTTGACGACTGAATTACCGTCCATGACTCTAAATAAATCCCTCTTTATGTAGAAAAAAATCACCGTATATTCACAGTAAACAGATAACCAGGGAAAAATTCGAAAATCTGGCCGGAATACTTTGTGGCTCACTCCGTCAGCATAACAACGATGATATTGCCAACCCCTGGACAAATTCTCATACTAACTCCAGTTCTGTTGAAGATAAAAGCTTTTCACTATGCATAGTGAAACTAGCAGTTATTGAAGGGCGAACTATGTTTTTCGTATAAACCCGCCGAGGAACAAGGCGAGTAAGTTTTGATCAGCGTGCCGCGTAAGCAGCTTTCCACCGGTGGTGGGGGAAGCCCGCGGAGTAAGTACCTGAAACAAGGCATACAGTGGTTGAATCTCCATCAAGACATGCAGTGATGTGCACAGGAGGCTTTTCAATAAATTTTTTGTTTTAATTTCGTCGGAGCGAGAGAAAGCATTAAGGTGACTATACATTCTAAAAAGTCTTCCATAGAAATCCTTCCTTCAGAATTCCGGATCAATGATCTTCTACTGTAACTTCATTTCGTTCCTTTTTAACGACGCAATTGTGATGATATTTTAGTACGTAGCCACCTACTAGGGCCGGATTTAGGGGGGTGAGGATCATAGGGGCAGTGAACATCCAACCAAATTTAATCAAAATATATTATTTCTATTGGTAGGAGTAAAGTGAGTGTATATGCAAATTCATGGCTACAAGTAACAAACGCGAGAGAAGTTTGAGTTGTATTTATCGTAGAGCTAAGAACTCCCTATAAAAAATTTACACAGGAGAACGCCCATCTTTCCCGGGGGTATTCCATACTCCCTGGACCCAGGTGATTACCCCTTCCCCCAAAGTCAATGCTCAATCCACTCCTATCACCTAACACCTCACTTTCACTAATTATCAGGACCACTGAGAAATGCAGAAAATGGAATCATCGATGTTGATAACCATCTACAATAACATTCTGACAAGGGAATATTTTGAAAAGATTATAGATATCAAAATTCTCTTAAACCGTCATCTACAAGTTACTTAAATCATATTTAATTTAACTTCCCATTGTTTAGGTGTTTTCTGAAATGTATCTTCCGACCTTTTTTGGGAAGAGCACATTAAATTGATATTTTTTTTGTTGCATGTGACACCTTTTAGTGACTTAAGACAATTAATTAAGTACATATAGATATTTTTTATTTATATAAATCTGTTCCAATTATTTCAGGCTGTGAAACCTTAAAAAAATGTCCTCATTTACTGTTTTTCCAGCTTTTGATAGACTGAACTGGGTAAAGTTATTGGATATTCTTAAGAAAATAGGTCTAGATTGGAGGGATAGGTGACTGATTCGTAATCTGTATATGGCCCAGACTACGCAAGTGAGGGTAGCGGATGGAGAATCTGGGTGGGCAAGAATGGAACGAGGAGTGAGGCAAGGCTGTCCTCTATCGCCGCTGCTCTTTAACGTGTACCCTGAAGAGATGGTAAGGGAAGCGTGGGATGAGTTAGAAGCTGGAATAAAAGTGGGAGGAATGATGTTCAAATCAGTGAGATTCGCGGATGATCAGGCGTTGATTAGCCAGTCAGCGAGGGGGCTGCAGGCTCTAGTGGATGCGTTATGCGAGCGTTGCGAGGAGTATGGGATGAGGATTAATAACAAGAAAACTTAGGTTATGCTGTTTTGTAAAGTATCATGAGCGAGGAATGTGAGACTTAAGATAAAAGTGGGTGGTGAAAAACTTGAGCAGGTTGAGCAGTTAAACTATTTAGGCAGTACATTAGAGGAAAACGGATACAGTAGTAAGGACATAAGGAAGAGAATTGCATTAGCAAAGGAGGCGTTCATGAAGAGGAAGGAGCTTCTGAGAGGATCGTTATGTAAGAGTTTAAAGAAAAGGTTAGTGAAGAGTTTGATCTGGAGTGTAGCGCTCTACGGTGCGGAAACGTGGGCATTGAGGAAAGAAAACGAGAGAAGATTGGAGGCATTCGAGATGTGGGTATGGAGAAGAATGGAGAGGGTGAAATGGATGGAGAGGAAAAGGAACGATGAAGTGCTGGATATGGTTGGCGAGGAGAGGCAGCTTTTAGATGAGGTACGGAGGAGACAGAATGTATGGATGGAGCGAATACTTAGCGGGGAGGGGATGTTGAAAATGGTGTTAGAGAGTAGAATGTTAGGGAAACAAGGGAGGGGAAGGAAAAGAATAGGAAAACAGTGAATTGATGAAGGTAGCGCTGGAAGGAAAAGGAAGCCCCCAGATCACTTCTTTAGTGCTCCATGGAAACCTACCTTAATCGGTAGAATACAGTAACATATAAAACTGTTTTTCCTCATTCTGTGTCTAACTAACCTTTAATCAAGATTCTTCAGTATATATTTGAATTAAAATGGTTTGAGTATACTACATAATTTCAAGTATCCTGTGTTGTTTTTGTTGAAGTAAATTTAATTTCAGCTAATTTTAAACTAATGGGTGCTGTACATATGCTGAGCAATCTCTTTTTTGTAATGCAGCTATTTGGATGAAACCAGTGGAAAACTTTTATGGTGGCTGGCCGGCATCTGGGGAGATTGACATAGTGGAAGTGAGGTCAAATCGTAAACTGACCACAGCAAGTGGAGTTTCTCAGGGAATTGACCGAATGGGTACAACACTGCACTTTGGGCCCAACTCATCGTACAATGTTTGGAGGTTAACTCACTGGGAAAGGTCAGTATGTTTTTCATTCACCTGTGTACTAAATGTTGCATACTATACGCTTCAGATTTCTTAATTTTCTCATTATTTCTGATTAATTTGCTAGATTGAACCTATCTATTCCAATCTCTATGAATGCTGATATGGAATGGTTATTAATGTCCAGAAAGAGAAATATTAATTCATTTCACTGCAGAAATTGCATTGGAATGTGTTGGTCTAGTTGGTGTAATGCTTGGCTACTGACTGCAGATTCCCTGTTTCATATCCTAGGTGAAGCTTTTGGAAAATTCCAAACAAAGTCCTTTCATTGCAAGGTAGTCCAGAAATAGCTATGGCTAGCCCCCAACTCTGAATGTGTGACATGCACATTCCTGTGGCTTATTGCCAGTCTGGGGTGAGGTCTAAACTCACCTATCAAAACCGAATTTTGGGTGGAATCAATGAGCGAGAATTAGAGATTAAATTTATTCATTTTGAAACTGCGATAATTTTTAGGGAGATATTTTCATTCCTATGTTTAATTCTTCATTATTGATTATATCACTACTATTATCATCTGCTGGGACGATCTTGAGTTTGGAACCTGTTTCACATCGTACTTTTTACCCCTCGAATGGTCTAGTTGAGTGCTGCTGCAATAGTCTGCCTACTATTTCAGCGTCAGATTTATAGGCATACACATTTTATTAGTGCCCCCAAGGCTTGTTATTAAATTCCTGGTCTGATGATTTTTCCTGGTGACAATTTGTCTTAAAGTCACATGTTGCTATTGCACCAGAGTTGAAATTATCATTAGCCCTCAGTCAGCGGGAACATTTTTATACCTTTTGCACACTAGCTGTGGGAAAATTTTTTCAAACATTTGACCATTGCAAGATTACCTGCAGCATTCTCCCAAAATTTTTATTGCTACCAGATATCTTGCACTAAAGCACTTGCCCTCACCACAGGGATCACTTAAGGGCTTAACTCTCAGGGGCCTTACGGCAGGGTGCCTTTTGGGATTTCCAATCATACTGCCCATTTCCTATTGTTTCCTTCTTGATCTATGCTGTTCATGTGCCTACAACAAGTGCCCAAATGAAGGCCCATCCCTTGGTAAAGAAGAAGAAAGAGTCGCCCCATTATAAGGGTTCACTCCCAGCAAGACACTTGGCCAGGCTAGAGGGGAAAAATATTTCTTGCTTCTCTCCCACTCTGACTGGTAACTAAAATCATGAAATCCTCTAGCCCAAGGGTTAGCATATTTTTCTTGAGTTGAGTCTTTAGGTGTAAATTTTGCAGTTAACTCTAAACAAAATTTCCTACACTCAATGTTTGAGTTCCATTGTAATTTTCTTGGCATAAACTTTTGAGAGATCTGTAACCATCATCATTAGGTCTGTAGTATGTGCTTCTCTGAAAAATTAGGTAGTAGATTGTCGATACCTATTTATGTCTTGATTTTTGGTAAGTTAGCTTTTCAATTCTTGAAGAACCTATGACATTGTTGACATTATAATAATGAATAAATTATATATTGTACTTTATTTTTTGAGGGTCTCATATCAATAGGTTGGGAACAATATAATGGTGTTAAAAATTTCTTATATACTATCTTAAATGGTTGCAGAGTAAGAAAATAGAGCCATGGATAATACCTACCTTTCCTTGATTTATATCCCCTGCTCACCCACCAAAATTCTCACTTCATATTCTCCACAGGAGCCTGGAGGATGTTGGTGGAGACTACAGTGATGGATTTCACATATATGAGATGTCATGGACTGAAAAGAAAATAGAATTCTTTGTTGACAAGACATACCTGGGAGGTATTGATGCTCCACAGGGAGGTTTCTGGAAGTTAGGAGGCTTTGATGAAAATCCTGGTGGCAAAAACATTTGGGAAAATGGAGGTCCAATGGCACCATTTGATAGACAGGTAAGAGAATGATTTAATTCAGACAATTCTGTTAACTGCACATATATTCCCCAGGTTTTACATGGAATTATTCAGAAATTATGTGTATGGAGAGGAAAATATTATATAAATTTCTGAAAAAAATTTTGATAGTGTAAATTATTCTATTTCGGCTGATATTCTGGCCCCAATATCAATGAATTGGTTCTTTCTATAAAGTTTAAATGAATTTCAGGTTGGTTAAGGTTTTCACCAATGTAGTCACTTGCCTGAGACAGTAATATATATCACATGTTGTTATTTTTCCCATATGCATAATGTGGTTTGATGAAAAGAGGATTCATGAAGCAGAAAGGCTCTTCTTCTTGTTGATTTTTGGAATATGATCAGTTGCCCCAATCAGCCAATTAAGTCTACTAGATTAAATATGAAAGCAATTATAATCAGATCTTGGCATTGTACTATTTCATGTGCTGTGTGGTGGGATATAAATGCCTTCATAGTACATATTCCCTTTATTTCCATTTCAGTTCTTTTTTGTCCTCAATGTTGCTGTTGGGGGTCGATTTTTCCCTGATGGATGGAAAAATTATCCCTATCCTAAACCATGGAACTGGACATCACCGCATCCAATGCAGGACTTCTGGGAAAAGAGAAATTGGTGGTTGCCCACTTGGGATCCAGTGGGATCTTCAATGTGGGTGGATTATATTAGAGTGTACGATTCTTGATCTCAACAAAAGGTGCCTTTGGCTCACAGTCATGGTCTCAATGAAGAAGTGCCAAGCAACAACCTTGGTGGACAGTTACAAGTGATTACGCTTAGGGCCAATACGACTAAGTGACCCACATTTGTTGGAAATAATTGACTATTGTGATGTTGGAGAGTTTTTTTCTGTAGTTGTTAGCTATTGTACAAATTTTGACAGTGATGTAGG
The DNA here is from genome assembly GCF_921293095.1 of Ischnura elegans. Classification (NCBI taxonomy): domain Eukaryota; kingdom Metazoa; phylum Arthropoda; class Insecta; order Odonata; family Coenagrionidae; genus Ischnura; species Ischnura elegans. The sequence goes on from NC_060250.1 coordinate 71,440,515, forward strand.
TGTAAGGTGTTTATCCCTGGTGTTCACTTATAAAATTGGGATAAAAAAGAAGAAACTTTGTTTTACATTTTTACATTATGTGAGTTGCATGCATATGGGAAATATGTTGGCAACTGAGGTTCTAAACCTCAATTTAAATGTGATATGTACCTTGTAAAAATAAAAAAGTTTTACAACTATACTACCTACCTCGTGTTGTTATGCAATGAAGCATCACTACCTTAAGAGCTTCAAACATTAGTCAGTTTTATCTTGCATGATATTGGCTAATTCAACAACTTATTTTGAGGCGGTTGTTAATTTAAATTATGAAAATAGGACTATGAAATTTTTTTTTTCTGAGGTTGAGGCTGTAGTGATGGCTTCCCACTAAGACAGTTCAGGTTCAAAAATTGTTGTTGGAAGATCTTTTTCAGAGACTGCCATTCCCTTCTTGAGTGCTCTGTGGAGGCCTCGGCATTTGGATGGGATTTGAAGCCTTGAACTCTTTTGCACCTTTCACTAATAGTGAGCAAATGCCAATATGTACCAAGTTTCCCCCCTCCATTCCATATTCTCTCCTCCATATACCATACCGACCACGCCTTTTTTTCTTTAAAATCCTTGTATGTAAATCTTAGTAAGGAGCCCATATAAATTAAATCTAATGCCCATCAACAGCTTTAAATATGAAAATTGCTATCTTATTTCATTTCTGATAGAATAGCTCCTATCATGCTCTATTTGCAGGGCCATAGCCAGGATTATTGGCTAAGGGGGACAGACAGGTCATTAGGTCAGGCAACAAGTATACATTACCGAGCATAATGAATTCAATTTTAAAATGCTTTCAGTTCAAGTTGTCCAGGTCAGGTAATAATTCTTCCAAGTCAGGCAGCACCTGGCCTGGTCCTCCCTGGCAGCAACCCTGTCTATTTGTGTTGATTTTTTATTTCCCATAGTGTGTTGAATTCACCATTAATTGTGATATTCCTGATTACCTTGAACACTAGATTACTTGACGAGCATTGAGAGGCTGATTTGCAGGTAATGCATGGGGAATGATTGCCCTGACCCCTCTCTTTAGCTCTCATGAGTTTTTTTCCAACCTTTCAGATGCATCAAACAATGTTGTCTATAGCTTCCCTAGTAACACATTCTGTTGGCCCAAAATGTCCCCAATGCTTTTCCATCGATGCCTACCAAAGAATAACTTTGGGCCAACAGACTCTGTTATTACTAAAAAAGTACGGTTTTTACTATGGTTGATTACCATGGTCGTCATTGCATTCATTTTAATCCAGTACAGTGTGATACTGTCTACAATATGAAATGTTTTTCAGTACAAACATGCCAGCAATGGTGTGTAATATGCTGTGTACTCTCTCCTCTGTAATATAGACAATGCATCATCATTATTAGTCAACATCCTAAGATTGGTTTGATGCAGCTCACCATTCCTCTCCTACCTTCTAGTCTTCTCATAATAAGGTATTTCTTCACTTTTACATCCTTTATAACCTGTTCTATATAACTCATTCAGGGCCATCCCTTGCCCTCCTTCCCTTCCACTTGTCCTACAATTTTTATCATTATTAATAATTATAATTATTATCATCAGGCCATCATATCTCTTAATATGACCAACTGTACGACCAATGAGAATTGATACAGAGGGGGTTAGTTTTACGTCTGAGCCCCTCTAATCCTCCTACCAAGAAACATTAATAGAAAAAAATTTAAAAAATTATATCAACTAATTTAACTTTACTCCTCTTTTGGTGATGGACAATGCCTTTGAAAGAGAATGAAAAAAGATACCTGATGATTTGGGCGTTGTGAGCATGAATAATCAGCAGAGCATCTTAGGTAAAAAAGTATTGGACAGAATTATTCCAAAAATAAGGGCATTCTATAGAGATAAAATTGGAACCTAAATATTTTGGAAAGCTAATACAGCATGATTCTCAAGAAAAATTTTCAGTCCCCTCCACTAAGCATGCTTTCCTCTAAAGTATGTGCTGACAAATCAGCTGGAGCATCCATAGTAAAGATATTACCTTCACGGCTTCCAAAGTGTGAATGGATTCTTGGAGCCATGATAGATAAATCCATACATGAGCACAACCATTGTTTCTGAGGGACATATCTCACACAGCATTAATGTTCATTCTAATGTGTGACAATGATTGCTCCGGAAGGTTGTATTGAAATGAAGTGGATATAAAGTCTATTGTGACTTAACGAATCACATTTCTTGAGGTGAAGGAGAGTGAAATCCTTACATGAGATCTGCTTGGTCATATTATTTTCCTGAAGTTGCCACACTTAAGTATGAGGCTAGTAATCTTTTAGAATCATGCTGTGCAAAATTTTATCACTTAATATATGTTTACGTATAAGCAATCAACTGCGCCTATATAACGGGATAATGGTTGACAAAATCGACAGGACACAACGAGCACATTAGGGCTGCTATTCTGGATAAGCGTTGCAAAAAATAGCATATGCTATTCTGCGGGTCATTATTGCAACGACCCCGTATTCTGAATGACGTGTAGTAATAATTTTGTTCGGAATAGCATCATGCTATTCCTTGCGCGAGCTATTTGGAAGCTCCGCCCCTTCCCGTATGAAAAACTTTCTGAACAGTTTGCGCAACCAATGGGGGAGAAGATATTTTATATATTTTTCTGTATTTTATGGAATATTGACTTACAATTTCAAATAATTGCTTCATTTGCATTTAAAAATTATATTAAACCGTGGATTTATATAATACGCTTTGAAAATCTCGTTTAGGAAATCAGCTGATTGTTGTTGTTTTGATAATATCACAATGGCTTCAGACAGGTGGGTTAGGTCATAATTTTACTGTTATAATGATGATTTATCGGGCATAAATATTGAATCATTTACCTATATCCGATCGGTCCTTTATCGTGAGATATATGTTATGCGAAATAATCATTGAAAGCTAAATATGTTTGATTTTCTTCGTAATTGTCTTAGGCTTCGAAGTCTGTCTGTTCGTTGCATGTCAAAATAAATATGTACCAACTTTTATTGCTTTGATCGTGACGATATAGCTTTACTGTATGGACTAGGAGCTTTCGTTTTTAATACTAACTTTATATTATATGACTCCCTAATTTCAGTATTCAATCTCTGTTTAGGAACTGAAGTAGGTGGAAACGTCACAGCTGTGCTTTCATGTATTACGATGGAATAGTATGGATATTTCAGCTGCAGATTTGGAAAAAGCAGAGGGAGGGGATGGTGAATTTGAGGATGTTGGAACAGCTGTGAAAAAGTGAATCGTGTGGAAAGTGCTGTTGTGTCAGTTATCATTGTTTTCGTATCAGCTGCGCCCTGATTATGTAACTGTGAGAAGGGTGAGAGCGATGTCGTTGCCAGGGGCAACGCGATTCCCACGACGGAAGGTGATAGCAGCGATTATGAAACCGTGATCGCTCTCTTTATCACGCTGCGAGCGTCATCGGCCTATCACGTTCGAAACCCATGGTGACAAGCATATGCTGACATAAAAACGAGCACGAAATGCATATGTTAGCAAACAATTATTGTTTATTTAATTTAAAAATGCCCTATAACCGATTAAAAACCAATATAATTCTTAATTATTTCAACTGGAGTGCTCTGTTGACTTTATAGTTGCCCACGTTGTTCAATTGTTATATGCGCACGGTAGTGAATTCGATAGAGCTGCTTTATTTCCACACAGCAAATTGGAAAGTACTGCTAATTGAAGTACATCCGTGATTTAAACGTCAATTACTTTATATCGAAGTTTAATTATCAACATTTGCCAAGTACGTTCTCCAACATATCAACATCGTTAAACTCAACTGATTTGGGCGTTACCTGTTGGGACAATGAAATGTTCATGATGAAGCAAAACTCAGAACTATTCCACAAACTTTTATTTTAACAGACAGGTTAGTCTTGATAATGACGGTATAAACGTCGAAACTAGTAGACTGTTACAATAAAAATTTGTGGAATAGTACTGAGGTTTGTTTCACCATGAACATCGTGAAACTCCTTTTCGATTTTTTAATCATCATAAATCAACTATATAACGAACAAAATATATGGAACAAGTAAAGAGAGATGTGAAAGAGAAGAAATACGTAGGAGTGAAAAGATTAGCTGCTAGGAGAACTGAGTGGAGAGCTGCGTCAAACCAATCCTAGGATTGTTGACCATTGATGATGATGAAATCAACTATTAACTACGTACATTCAAATCGCTAGCGCGATTACACTTCCATTATCATTTCAACATTAATTAGTTTCAATCCAAGATCACGACTTTTTGGCCATTCTCTACGATATAGTAAATATAATGACTGCAGCATCTCCCGGCGAGCATTAGCATAATGGATTACGTTATCACACATCGGAAAGTAATACAACACTTTCCCCATAACTTTACCATAATACGAGTACTTAATTATAATATTATCTATTGGCGAAGCGAAGTACTTAGCTTTGAACTGCATCCATTTTATGTTTTCGTTGTTTGTTATTGTTATTTCAAATTCTCCGCAGACGACGCATTCTTGGACAGAGATGTGTCGAAGGATTTCATTGGCTCTTCAGATTTCTCAATGATACCAACCTCACGCGCTCGTACCTGTATGATACGCGCGATGACGGTGGCTTACATGATCGCGTGATACAGCGGAACGTGATAGGAGAACGTGATGGTCATCTCTCGCCGTCGTCGCTGTCACATTTACATAATCAGGGCGCTGATTTTAATGTGTAACTGAAATTTTTTATAGACCCTGAACTGTGCCGATATACTGAAAATTAATTGTGTGAATAACTTGCTTGGCTATAGAGGAAACAATTTGTATTGAATTCCACATGATATATATTGCGTTGATGATGTACATGAATATTCCATTAAACGTTTGTGGTGAATCATATTTGTTCGGAAACTTTATTGGTGTTCGGAGAAATCCTTTGTTTTCAAGCAAGTAATTCAAGTCGACTGCACCTGTTATAATTTAGTAAATTTTAAGTTTTAATTGTAGAAGGTAGCGAATAGTGGGGAAAATAATTTCGACTCGTTGCATGTATTTGTATATACTGTCCAATTGAGGAAATGAACGGCTGATCAAAGTATATGGTAATATATGGTTTTCATTGAAAGCTACAACTATTATGATATTTGGCGAGTTAGTGTGTTAACACAAGCTTAAAATTTTTCAAGAATCGACCTCATAGCCTACATTGAGGATATTTTTAGTAGCAAGTCAAGTGATGAAATAAAATTATGAGTTGTAAATATGAATAAAACACGGAAAATTTGGGCTAATCGTAGTAATTCTTTGCATTAATTGTTATTGTTTTCGTACTGTCGATGAAGCAAACTTGTGCTTCATATATTAAGCTCGAATGTTAATTTCTAACCAATTCACTTAATTAGTTAAATATTCATCACTTATGCTACTATTATTTGATTAAAATAAAGCCGATATCATTTTATTTTTGGCTATTATTCCATTTTTCAATACTTGATTATGTTACTTTAGCCTCAGAAAAACAATTCGACATCGCAATGCGCACGATTTCTGGGTTGCAATACCGAATAGCTCGGCATCGAAGACCGCGTAATATTATAGCAAGCCTACCGGTTGCAATTCGCCGTTCAGAATAGTGAATTGCTACAGGCCTATGCTATTCTGAGAATTACGTCTTCCGGTGTAGTAAAAACACGAATTGCAACCGTTCTGAATACCAAATAGCATAGGCGTTGCAATACGCTATATTATAGCAACATCGGTTGCAATATCGGAGAATAGCATAATGCTATTCCATCCAGAATAGCAGCCCAGAAACCCAAGATCTCGAGATTGGGGGTTTGGGGAATGTCCGGTAGTGATGGGTCGGTCATGAACGATCGAATCATGTGACCAGGGTCATCTCCGAGATTGATCGGTGAACGGGATCATTCAGATGACCGATAGGGTCATTTCCTCCCGTCGGTCGTTCGTGACCGCGGACCGCCGTGGACATTCTCCATCAGTCGCGATCGTCGGTCATTCATGATTGTTCTAGACGCAGGTCATTCGTGATCGTGGTCGTTCTCCGTCAATCGCCAGCCATTTGGTCATTCGTGATTGTTCATTGCATAGGTCATTCTCAAACACAGTCCAATCGCTATCATTCTTCGAAGATGTCGCGGTTGATGATCGTTACTCGCGACCTGAATTGACCGTTTTTGACTGCTCTTTCACTCGTAATGATGAATGGCATGGTATTGCAATCACTTTTAGGGACAATGTTCGTAATAATTGTAAAGTTTTCTATAATCGACATTTCAGGGTACCTACCTACGGCCTTCGTATCTCAGGTGATATGCCGAAAATCTTGAGAGAGCCCAGTCTTCTCTCATGCCTCTCAATCAGTTCCATTATTTATATTGACTTTCCACAATAAAATATTGATCACTAACCCTATGCCCCACGAATGATTATAAATTATTGTTGATTTTGAATCTTGAAAAACGATAAAAGGAGTGTAATAAACAACATTTAAGGAACATTCTGTATTTGTAAATGTTTTGGAAGTAATTAAGATAAGAATTAACTAGTTTCTGATTTTATCAAATGAAAAACTTTATGGATTAATAATAATAACAACTCATCTCTCGTTTGACAAGCCACATAGATATTGCCCTTAAGAAGAAAGCGATAAGCGGGTCATGATTGACAACAGAGTAGTGATTGCTCCCTCGGTCGTGATTGTCTATACGGTCGTGATTGTCTATGCGGTCGTGATTGTCTACGCGGTCGTGATTGCCTACTCGGTCGTGATTGCCGTCAACTTTCCACAATCATGACCTCCCGTTCATGACAGAGTCACTCAAATGAAAGGTCACCGTGATTGGGATCACGAGAATGACCGACTAAGTCCATCACTAATGTCCGGTGTTTGAAGGGTTCATACCAGCCCCATGACACTTCCTATCCCACTCCATTGGGAACCCACGGTCTTTTATTGAAGTCGTTTCCTCAACCTGCCGCACGTTTGCCGGGGCGGCGCCACGTATTCTGGAGGGCAAGAATTAGCGGGTAAGTTAATTTCCGTATTGTTGAGCGCATACTACAGGTGAGTGGAAATAGTCATTTTTGTAATTAATTAAGATTTAGTTTTCATTAATTTTCGAATGTTAGCCTTCTGCATTATTTCCTTATTGTTCTACATTAATATTTCGTGGATATATATCGCGGATTTACTGTAAAAAGGAAAATGCCGTGGACGTGTGTGGTACCGCGTTGCACCACTGGTTATGGCCACAAGACTTCGGGGATTTCGCTTTTTAGAGTCCCCAAGGACCCTGAGAAGCGATGAAATAGCTGTACGATTCCTTTTTTTGGTGTGCTAAAGCTCCAAAATTTATACATATTTTAAATTACAGGTTCTGCTGTTCCAGTGGTCAATGTCATTCACAATGGAGGAATGAAGTAACACTGAGAAAATGCAAGATGTGCGACGGCTATCATCAACTATTCATCATTCTCTCCTACTAAATTGAATCTCTTAGAATGATTAGTAATTAGAAATAGAAATTAGTAATAGAAAGAATTAATAGAAATGTTAAATTGTGAGTACTTAAAATTTATTTTTCATGACATTACCTTGCATTGATTGTATAAATAATCTCAGTTTCAATAGCGTTGTGTAATCATTCTGGAAATGTAGATTTGATGTGTGTGTACATTATATACGTTGGAAAAATGTGAATCGTTTTCATTCTTAATACCTCTTTCGATGATTTCTTTTAATGCAGCTGTTATCGATGGTGCGTGCAACTCTCATGAAAAGTACATTTACCGCGTATTAGCAGTATTAGCCTGTGGTTTCTGTCGTACTACTCATCTTATTTTTGGGCGAGGGATAATATTTCAGATTTGCCAGCACCTGAAAGTGATCAGACATCCGCAAATCCCTCGGACTATATCCATTGTACTGTTTTCGTGGAAGTTTATTCGGAAATTATTTGCAAAATCTCTTTCGTTCTTATCTCTCATAAGGTATTTTACTTCCTTAAATCTCAAATTATTCCTTTGGTGAGTAGGCAAGCATCGTTATAAAATAGCCTTTAACGGTAATAATGGTACTTCCGGAAATTATTCACCCTGTTCAACGATTAAATATGCCTATTCTATACCCGCAAAACGTCCCTAGGATAGAATCATTTTTTTAGGTTTGCTGTGCCCTGCCATTATTATTATCACTTGATCGAGACTCAGGAGATTAAAAACATTAACATACGTCACTTCATAAGAAGTATTTCACTTCGGCCTTGGTAAGAAGCCGTTTGCGTTTCTGATATTATATTTGTTAATAGTGTTTGAAAGCAAGGAATAACATCTATATTCTTATAAGGCCGTGGAAACATGCCGATGGGCTCAGAGGCAATGGTGCGTACGTAGCTTCTATGACAACTTTTATTAACGTTTACCACAAGATAGCTATAAATAATTATTTCCTTAAAAATATCTTTCCTCACTACATAAGGTTTTAACTGCTGACAATCTTTCGTTATGGCTGTAACTGATTTTACAAAGGTACGGAAGCAGACGAAGCTGAAATCCAACGCCTTCCATTTGATTAATACTCACGTATGAGAACGATTTATAGGTATTTTTCGCTATAAGATGTTAAGTGCATATGAAATTGTTAACTTATAACCACTGTCGATGTGTTTATATTCGTTTTTGCCATAAATTAGTTCATAATTACTGAAGTATCGTATACAGATACGTAGGAAACTTGCCCTTCAGGATAGGTGGCGCCCCTACCGGCCTCAACGGGAAACGGCTTCATTAAATGACCATGCCTGAACGGAGAGTGTCCAGACCTTCTCATATTCTAAGACCGTGGTTCATACACAACTTTCAGCAGTTCATTTTCCTAAGACTTGGCTCGGCTTTTGGTGTCCTCTTTCATTTATGGTTCTAATAATTAATCAACTATGTAGATGCATGGGTGATCTGATTTAACGTCATAATGATCAAAATAAAAAAAAATTATCTTGAAGTTCTTGAATGGTCTTCTTTTGAACATATTAGTACTTGTGGTAATTTGGTTATCCGTAACAAATGGCATCGAACAAAAATCAAATTCATTAAAATTGTGCTTACCCAAATGACTGCCTCACAACTCATTATACGTATTGTTATTTGAATGTGATACTTTTCAATGATATAAAATAATTTTTCATTAAGTTAAAGAAATATTTATCGGAGATTCTTCGGGAAAATTGAAGTTCTCTTCAAAACATCTCACGAACATAATATGCTTCATCGATTTTAGCATTTCAAAACCCCGCATTTTTTCATTGGTTATGCGGCTGTTCCATTATCCAATAGAATCCTTTGAAATTTCGATCGTCATTTGTGTTGGCAATGTTGCATCGCCATTGCAGGATAAAATTTATCAGTGTTTATCAGCCTCGGTTAATTTATTATGGGTTTTACACGTTTTTCAGCTTCATCGTAGCAGCATAAGGTATCGTATATGAAATTGGCGTTTTTGTTTTCTTCGTACTCCTTGTGTACCTGTGAATTTGGACCTAATCCAATTCTTTGTGCATATTGTTGATGCGAGGTCTTCCTTATTTAATGCTAAATTGTGACAATTAATTTGACTTTATCTCTATTTTAGTTCATTGTCATCCGCATATTATTTTAGTTTAATAAGGCTTTCATTTGACAGAGACAATTAACGAGGACCATGTATCCAACCAAATTTCCCAAGCCCCGAATCGATCAGTCTGATCTCAAGTGCAAAAGTGGGTGTGGATATTTTGGAAATCCTCAATGGGGTGGATATTGCTCGCAGTGTTATGGGGAAAAGCAACGAGGAGAGAGATCTGGGAAATCTGTTCATTCCGCTCGTCGGTGAGTGTTACGCCTTGTTGATACAGTGTAATCTTCTATAGTTGAAGTTTGTTCGTTTTTTAATTCTTCTGCAATCATTTCTTGACAGGAGTGCCCAAAGCTCAGAAAGAAAGCAGCTACAAGCCATTTCGGGGTTTGCCAGATTTGAGGAGAAGAAAAGGTCTCAGTCTGACAAAACACAGAAAATTCTAAAATCTTTGTCTTTCATCAAATCTCCCAGTGCTAAAGGTATTTAGGACATATTTTCTGAATTTGGAGAGTATAAGCTTCGAATTAATGATGCGAATTTTGCATGAGTTATTTGTTTTAAGACGTGTTTTATATGAAAACTAAGAAACTGTGTTTCTATACAAGATTCTAGTCGCTCAAGGACTAGGGAGGAGGAACTAGTTCGCGCTGTGAAACCAGAGCTGCAGAGGTTGAGAAGCGAATCATCCAAACTTTTAGAATCTGTTAGTCGTTCTGTGGAGTATGATCTACTCCGCTATGCAGATTCATTTGTGGCCAAGGCAGCCCATCAAGCTGATTCTGAAGGTCGTCCAATTGATGAAGTGGCAGAAGAAGCTCAAAACAATTATATAGCTTTCATGAAAAGGATGGATGCTCTTTCTATTTACTCAGGTAATTATACTATTACTTGGTCTTTGTGGCTTACGTATTTGCATCTTTGAAGGTTATAGAAAATATTTATGATATCCCTTTCCCATTTGACAAAGCTAGTTTCTATTGTGCTATGTGCACAGTTTTATTCCTGTCGATTATCTTATGAATGTGCATTCGTATTATGTCGTGCAATCATGATTTTGTTCTATGAGATTTTTTTGATGCTTCCAATCCGTGCTAATGCAAAATATAATTGTTTTGAAGCATGACTTTTTTAGCATCAAATCAGTTTTTATCAATTTTAAAGGGGTGCAAAATCAACTGTCAGCTTTAAATTTGTGAAATTGCACCGTAATATTGATGGAGTAGATTTGATTTTCATGTCAAAGGAATGGAAAAGAATACAATTAATGCCCTAATGAACTTTGAAATAGAAATGATTTCATATTTGGTCCTTGATGGAACCTTGTCATCCATCGTAGTTCAAGATAACAGAATTATGAATTTTTTTCCTGTATTGCCACTTCAGGAGTACTTCATGAACATTAGTAGATGCATTATCCACAAAAATCATTCACGCAAGCAGACATTAACCCGTACCCGGTTAATGTTTCGTGTAAACAGGCCTTTACTTATCATGCACACTCGGCCTTCATTCAGTCCATTGTACCATCCTTTTATGCTAGCTCTTCTCCTCCTAATATTCCTTAACAATCCTATGCCACTGTCATACTCTTTCTATCTTTATGTTCTGATGTTTCCTTCTTCTATTGATTTTTGTTAAGGATATTTTTATGTAGTAAACCGTTATGAATGTTCTTAGTTTGACCATGAGAAAGTATGAATGGAATGAATTGAAATGCATGGATGAAAGGGGTGTGCACTTTATGTATAAAATTGTCTACTGCAAATGGGATTGCAGTAAAAGAAGCCATTGAATTATGTGTGTTTTATGTTATATGTTTGTATCAGTTGATTTGAGTATCTTTTGCAAACATTTGTATGGAAGAATCTCACAAACAATCTTCTTCAGGAAAAATATGAAAAATTGTCTTTTCTTTTGCACATGTGTCAAAGGAATGTTCTAAATGAGACATATTTTTCTGTCCAATTTTTATGCATCTTGTCCTTTTTGCAGGTGTTTCTCAAGAAGACAAGGAAGCTTTATTGGATTACTTTGAAAAGTATGTCATGACATGTTTGTATCAAATACTCTTTTGTCCACCATCTACTTCTGATGAGGAGAAAGATCTAGGATTGCAAAATAGGTATGAATGATGTCATTTTTATGGTGTATGTTACATGATCATCCATGATTCTTTCTTTGGATTTTGAAAACATTAATTTTTCTTGTTATTTCAGGATACGCAAACTGAACTGGATTACTGCCAAGCATCTAGATTGCAGAATAAATGAAACCCAGTCAGAGATATGTGACCTCTACACTGCTATTACAGGTATTAAAAATACAGTTTAGTCAGTGAAGAAAAGCAGTTATGACATTCAAAAGATTTTCCATCCATGTTATTAAGTATGGTTATTGTGGGTGTATTCATTTTTTATGTGTAAAATTCATAGTATATATATTTTTATTTCCAATGGCCCCTAGGCACTGTACCCACTTTTAATTTGTCTATAATATTCTTAAGTATGGGTGACCATTGCATTGGCTAATAATAGAATGCCTTTAGCTTGCACATCCCACATTCATCCCTTATTGTGCATGGGCATTAGGCCGGCCCTTATTTTTCAGAATTGAGAAAAGTTATGTTTTCCTAGTCTCAAAATGATCCAAATGAGGTATATATTCGCGTGTTAAAATTTGGTTACTTTAAAATAACGGGAACCCGTGCCCCAAGGGCCCTAAGTACTAAGGACCCTCAATTGAGTTTTTTGGGGCCGAAAAAGTGCTACTCCTATGTAAAACGTAAAAGTAAAGCTCTTCAGGGCCGATTTTCTGTTCGTTTTGACCTATCTCTAATCGTTTACGAGATATTGTGCGTCGTAATGTAATCCACCCTCTAGGGCGCTACCCCGCACCGCGGCGCCGCTGAGGTACGGCCCGCACCACTTACTAGAGACTTCCCCTCCACCCCCTCCCCTCCCTCGGCAAAGACTGCTCCTGATGGCAAGATTTACATGCTAGTGGTTCGGGGTTGATCAGACTCTTCCTCTTCTGCCATGATTAATGTTGTTAAATCCTGTTAATCAATTTTTACCCTTCAACGCCGCCTTGTGTACTAGGTACCGACCCCTTAAATCTTAATTTTTTGCCACTATACGACCGTGCACCATTCCAGCATGCTTTGTTCCAAAGTGCTCTTTATGCACAAAATATTATAAGTATGTGATACAATTGTGTTCGTGAATTATCAAGGAATTAAGGAAATGAGCAGGGCTTCAACTGTAGATAGAAATATTTAAGGAAGAAGAAACAACGCAGTCAGTTCACGGATGTAGATCAATGTGGAGAGATAGTTAATTCTTGTGTATAGTGTGCAAAAGATAGGAAGTGCTAAGTTTTTTTAGGATATAAGGAGAAAAGTGGTGAAATAACTAGTTTGTCATGAATACACGTGACGTTCATTTTAAGAATAGGCCAACAAGGAAAGGCATTTAATCAAGACTTAATCCAGGCATTTGAACTGGTTGGAGAAAGAAAGAAAGTTAGGAAATACTTGGCTCAAAGTTACCTACAATGAGAGAGTACTTGTAATGTGTTTTGTAATGTGTAATGTGTGTTTTTTCTATCAACTAATGGGTTCGAAATTTATGAGACTTAGTGCGAGAAAAATCGTAAGAATTGCGTTTTACCCACGGAACAAAACGAGAATTCCTGATATTACAGAGAATAAGGCGATTGAAAAGTTGGAAAAAGTACACAACGAATGGATGAAAGTGCGACGGCATTAGAAGAGAGCGGGAATTACCGTAGAGATGAAGAGAATCCTTCGTGACAAAACTTGATGATTTGTTTGACATTACAAGGAGCGGTGCCATTGAATTTTTGACGCACGAGGAGGAATGTGCAGTTGATCTCTCGGAAAAATGAGCTTGGGCTGAAGAAATAATATTCTTACGCAATCAAAGAGGAGCACGGAATGCAGTTATTGGAGGGATATATTTCAATATGTTCAAGAAGAAAGAAATAGATTATGTTCTCCGCTCCTTGTGCTACATCTGCTCGCAACAGCGACCTGCAGTTCCTAAAAAGACTTTTTAATTACAAAAAGATTAATCTGGACTTAGGAAAGGAGTACAAAAGAGGTTTTCAAACCACTAGTGGTACCTGAGTGAATAGTTGGTAGGCCTGTCTTTCATTGACGGATCCTTTTCTAGTATTAAAAAGGAAAACGTGTTACGCCGTACGAGGACATGTGAGGGAAAATATGATCCACCGAAGAAGGCATTCTAGAAACATTAAGGCATGACTAAGGTCTATATCTGTATCAAATTTTGTCACTACTAATTCGAGAAAGCTATTTAATACATTGGAAATATGGACGGCATTCTTTGATGTGCCCATGTGAGAATGGGATGAACTTACTGATTACAAGAACGATTTGCAAATTATTCGGGGTCTTCAAGTGGTAAATGATCGTGCAGGGAAATGGGTGAAACTAATTCAAGATTTAAAGTCAGTCACGTAGGAGAAAGAGTGAATTACTAAGTGTGAATTTTCATCGTAACACGACCCCAACGTGCGCAAGGACACTTAAATTGTCAAATATGGGGTGTCAGTGAAAGATTAGAAATACGCAGAAAATGTATTTTATTTTGGTTAATATGTACCGAAAATCATGGACAGAGTGTAAATAAATTGATCACTTGGATTGGAAATACTTAAATCCGTTAAACGGAAGCACATTTCTTCAAAGACTACATCTTGCCAATAGGAGCAAAGACTTTCCTGAGGGAGGGGAGGGGGTGGAGGGGAAGTCTCTAGTAAGTGGTGCGGGCCGTACCTCAGCGGCGCCGCGGTACGGGGTAGCGCCCTAGAGGGTGGATTACATTACGACGCACAATATCTCGTAAACGATTAGAGATAGGTCAAAACAAACAGAAAATCGGTCCTGAAGGACTTTACTTTTACGTTTTACATAGGAGTAGCACTTTTTCGGCCCCAAAAAACTCAATTGAGGGTCCTTAGTACTTAGGGCCCTTGGGGCACGGGTTCCCGTTATTTTAAAGAAACCAAATTTTAACACGCGAATATATACCTCATTTGGATCATTTTGAGACTAGGAAAACATAACTTTTCTCAATTCTGAAAAATAAGGGCCGGCCTAATGGGCATGGAGTATTTCATGCTGAAGTTGTCAAATATGGCCTAGCGTGATACATATTTGCTTCAAATATTTTATGGCTCTCCTCATGTTCACAATTACACTAAATATTGACATTGGAATGGAATTGAGAAAGCAGTAGAAGCCAAGGAGTGCATGAAGTAACCACCCGTTTTCTCTCTTATATTTGAGCATTATTATTGAGGTCTGATATTTGAATGCTTATTGTTAATTTTGATCAGTGAGCTTTTATAAAGTGCAGGTTTTCAAAAGAGGTGTAAATGATGGACGAATTATGATACATATTTATATTATTTGTGTGGAGTTACAATATAGTATTCGTACCACTCTATCAGGGGCAGTCTTGCGAGGCTGGCTGGTTGGTGATCTCCAAGGGCCCCGAGCTCTGGGGGTCCCGAGAATACTCTAAATTGTCGATAATACACTACATAGTTCATAACCCTTATAACCCAACAAGAGAGTAGCCCCCGAGCTTCGGGGGCCCCCCACAACTCTCGCGTATATCATGAAGCTGTTGGCATGTGCTGGGTTGGGTCTCATCTCTCTCTCTCTCCTGCTTAGGCCAAATATGACTAGTTAGTTAAATCTCCCTTGTGATATGAGTTTACAGTAGCAACCGCAAGTGCTTTTTCCCTTATCCACTCTTCCCTTAGTCTCCAGTTCCGTAGCGAAATCGAATATCCCGAAAGATGTTTCTGGGTAGTCGATAACCCAATTTATTTATCAAGAAAAAACATCAGATTATAATGTTTGGGTAGAGTTACACACCTCACTTGTTTGAGTTTTTGACTAAGGAGTATCCGTTACCGTGGGACTCAGTGTCACGGATGGGAAGGAAGTGTTATTGGAGAGGGTCAGTTGCACGTGCACAGCACAAACATTCTCTATTTTTCCTCACACAGATCGCAAAATCCTAAGTAGTTCAGTGAATGCTGGTTTGGTTAGCAAGAGAGTTTCATCCTCTTTGAAGTATTGACATGAAACGTGTTTACAAAAGCGATGCACAGAAAAGAAATAAAAAGAAAAAACTCTTTTATGTTAATAATATATATTTAAAGAAACTTAAGTGGCTGATCTAGAGCAGTGGTTTCGGTATCGATTTACCACACAATGAGAGTTTAGATAAAAAGCATGTAGAATAGCCATGCAAAAATTAATCAGCCATTGTTAATTCTTAACAACTAAAAGTCTTTATCTAGCCCCAAAATGTGCTTCATAATATTTTACATCTTTGCTTTTGCTTTTGGAAAGGATTATTGAAAAAGGTATCTTTGGGGTTTATTAAATTTCAGGGAATTTTCACGGAACAAATTCACTAAATAGGTACATAATAGAACCATAATATGTAATTAAATTTTAAAAGCTGTGAAGTCCTCAGTTTTCATAGTATTTTTTCTTATGAAATTTTATTATATTTAAATAATACATATTTTAATATATTAGTGTCAAAATCCATTTCCAGGCATGCAGATTCCTAAAATTTTCCGAGGGGCTGTGTTACTATTAGTGATGAATAAATGTTGGTGAAAATCTAAATTTGAACCAAAAGATTGATTAATCAAAAAATTAGACGGATCTTGAAAAAATAAATACAGGTTGTACAAAAACATGTTTATTATTAACAATAAACTTAAAAATTTCCAATTTGAGGTGTAGGAAATCCTCTGCTGGGGGATCTCATAATGAGCTCCAGCTGAGGGCCCCCAATCACTCCAGACCGCCCCTGCACTTTATTGAATGTCAATAAATAATTTTATTCCAAATATTATAGTGAGTATGGTTGATTTAATATGTAATTTTAATTTTTCCCTAGACATACTGGGCATGGACTCTGCCAAGGCTCCCCAAGATAAACTAGCATGTGTGGTGGGTTGTTGTCAAACTATTTTGGAACTACTTGCAAGATCACAGGGTGGTCCTGCCTCAGCTGATGATTTCTTGCCAGCTCTAATATTTGTGGTGTTGAAAGCCAATCCTCCCCGCCTGAAGAGCAACATTCATTATGTCACCAGGTTTTGTAACTCATCCCGTCTTCTGTCTGGAGAAGGAGGCTACTACTTCACTAATCTTGTATGTATTTCCAGTATATTCCTTAAGAAAGTCTTAACTGCCTATTGGTAGTTGTTATTATGACCAGTTGAAGTCATTTTTAAATTACTTGGTAGATTGGTATCAAAGGACTCTGGGAGAAGGAATGTAATCCTGACTTTGGCCTTGAAGTGAACACTTGTGGAGTATGGGTGGGGAAATTCCTTCTCCGATTGGCTTAGTGTTGCCCCGATATCTGTGAATATCTTCTCTCTCTTTGCTGTGTTACTATTAGTGATGAATAAATGTCGGTGAAAATCAAAATTTGAACCAAAAGATTGATTAACACATTCAGCGCAGAGCACGTCAATTGATGTGGTCCCATCCAAGCCAAGATACGGAGCAAGTCAATGGACGTGCTCAGCCGGTCGGGCCGGGAGCCCTTTCTCCGCCTCCGTACGTGACTAATATCCATTTCCGACTCTTCTGATCATGTGCGTGGCCTTCAGCAAGCTTCCCTCTTTCGACCTGTGTGCGCCCTTTGTAAATAGCAGTATTTGAACGGAAGTTATGGTGCAAAAACCTCTCTCTATCTCATTTTATCGGCCTATTCTGACGACTGTCATGAAAATCGGGCCCGCATTGAATGTGTTAATGAAAAAAATCGATGATTCTTGAAAAGATAAATACAGTTTGTAAAAAACATGTGTACTATTCACAAAAAAAAATACACATTTGAGGTGTAGAAAAAAATCCCAAAATATCTTTTTAGAATACTTGGGTGAAATATTAGTGGTATAAATTTACAAATGCATTTTTTAAAGTTTTGGGATGACCGCTTGGAACTATTAGGCTTCCCTGAAATTTTTTAGGAAGATCAATTGATTGAGATGCTTTCTTGATAATGGAGGGTGTGCTTTCCTATTTTGCTGGCCTAAGAGAAAAGTCTGTCACATGGGACGGATGATAATATGTATCATAGGCCAGTATTGACGCTGCTCAGATCAATTTAAATGGTAAAGATCGAAGTTGAAAAATCGAGTTTGGATCTAAAATCAAAGATCATGACGGGGTCTTGATTTACTTGATCTTTGGCTGGTAAAAATTGATTTT
The DNA here is from genome assembly GCF_921293095.1 of Ischnura elegans. NCBI lineage: Eukaryota > Metazoa > Arthropoda > Insecta > Odonata > Coenagrionidae > Ischnura > Ischnura elegans. The sequence continues at coordinate 71,458,488 of NC_060250.1, forward strand.
TGATCTTCATCAAAATAGATTTTTCCATCAATTGTGACTGTGTTTTGTGCTCATTGAAGGCTCATATCCTCTGTTCTTGTGAGAGATGGACATGCATCTGAAATTACCTATTCTACTAACATTTTGCTTCCACCCATAATGGATTAAAGTCTTTCTGTATGAAACTCATATGTATTCCACCGCAAAATCTTTTTGGCCTAGCTCCATGAATCAAACAGCCAGATTTCCAAAATCAGCAATTTTATTCTGGCTAAACACTAAATTCTCAAAAATAGGTACATATGTAGTAGTATTATTCTGAAAACAAAACAAGTACAAAGCATGGCCAAAGAATTTTGTGAGAATATCTAGATAAGTTTCATTATCTTATGTTGAAGATATTTTTTAGTACTGTGTCTTTAGAAGTTTACACCTCATTCAATTGGCCAAATTGGTGGCAAAAAGATGAAAATCGAGTGTGATGGTATTTGATTTGTTATTTATCAAATTGTAAAATACTTATTCAACCAAAACCATGAATATTGGCTGGTACTTCCTATCACAGTATGGTTCCCTCTCTAGTTCTGGCTTACTTTTTCAAATATGTGTCAATGCTTTACCGGTTTTTGTCCCTCCTTTGCATCACTTATCCTCCTGAGGAAATATAAGCGAGATTTGCCAAAAATATAAAAGCTCATTTTAGTGGTGACCAATATTGTAGAACATGAACGATCTCTATCAGTAAGGATTGGGCTTCAGTTAGACAGTTTTTATTTAGTCCCTATGTGAAATGAGTTTGGCAGTGATGAGGGAGAGCCCTTTGACATTATTGGTGGCCGTGTTACCTTCTCCGGTGGCTTTCGCCCTTACAATCTGCTTCACTTTGTGGCATCATATATTTAATGGATAATGTTTTCAACATTCTACAGCATTGCTCATTACCCCGGAAAATATTTGCCTAAGTTATCAGTGAATTTCCTTGTTTTATGTTGAAATTTTGGTCAGATGAATGGGATAATGCAGATTAAAGTTGGAGTACAATTATGCTTGAAATTATCCCCACTATTTATTGCCAATATTTGGGTAATATGGGTATTTATCTAAAGGTAAAGTTTAACATATCTGAAGATTTAAGTTTTCACAAGGACTGTACTTTTATTTATTTCATACTTTTATTCATTTATTCACTTTTTATGAACATTGATAACTTTCTTATGGAAATAAATTGGCCAGTCTTCAACTTTTGTTTTTTCTTCTGTTTGTCAGCCCCGTGATACCATATTTGATTCTATTCTATCCTTTTGTCGTCTAAAATTTCAGTGTTGTGCTGTGTCATTCATTGAGAACTTAACTGCTGAGTCCCTGAGCATGTCTCAAGAAGAATTTGATCAGTACACCTCAGGAGAAGTTGTTCCTCCAAGTACGTGGGAATCAACGCTTATGATGTGTGAGGTCAGTACATTTTTGAATTTTGCTTTCTAAGAATAAGTGACAATAGAATTTATTACCTTTGCCTTTATTCCACTCATAGTCCCCCTTTATGCACAAAATCTGCAGGAGAAAAGTAGTATATTGGACGATGTACATATTTGGGTTCAAGTAACTTAGGAAATCTTAACTATCAAATTCTGGTCGTAATTTATGATCTTGCAGAAGATATTTCCTTTGTGTCTTTTTTAAAGCCTACTTAAGATATTTGATATCACCTAGGAAACCTGAGAGAAATATTTTATGTTTGACCTCAATCCACCAATTTTAATGAGGCAATTTCACAAATTGGAAGTGCATGGTTTCATTTGATGGTCATGCTTTTTTTTCTGTTAAAAAATGTACCCATATACCTTACCCATTCGCATCCATTACCTGGGATTTAAATCGACCCATTTTCAGGTGAATAAAATCTACAAGTAAGAAAATTATTTCTTAAGTGATTGACAATGGAAAAAAATTCTAAATAGCCTCTAGATGGCAGCTGCTATCAGGTACACTATCTGGCCAAGAACTTATGAGTAAAACTGTAAGATAGCGGCAGGATCAACTGATAGATATCACTATGCATTGTGCATGTTGCATTCTGTATAGTGATATCTATTGTACGCTTGTGGTGTTTGTGGCCAGCTTGAGGCCACGTACCAGTACGCTTCTGGATGCAAATGGGTCAAAAGAGAGATCAGCCTCTTTTGTGGGTACACCTCTTGCATGATTCCATATGAGGTGTGTTTTAATGAATGCTGAAATCAGCATGGTTTTCATGTCAATTATTTTTATCAATTTATGAAGAAATAATAAACCATGTCGAAGAAATAAAATGTTAATATTGCAAGCCTTTGGTAGGTGTCTTTTAATAGACTATGGTTGTCTCAATTCATCTTGTAATCTCCATTCAGGCTGTTCATTTACTCAACGAGCATTTGGCTGCTTTGGAAGACTTGAGTGCTCGCCGAGAAAAATTGGACAAAACCACAGCACAGCTTCGTGATGAGATTTTGAAATTCAGTGAAGAAATTGCTGAAGAAGTCTCTGCTGTGATTGCTCGAACTCCACTTACGATCAAACCACGGAAAGCTCCAACGCAGCTTGACTCAGAAGATCCTCCAGCCCTTGAGTTACCATCCCCCATCATACCTCAGGTTTGTGCACAGTTTTCATAAATTTGTTGTAACATTATTGCTAAAATTGAATAAAATTTTTTTTTACGGAGTATTTTTATGCATTCAAAAATTTATTTGAAAATATTTTTGCAATCATGTTGCTGGCTTACTAATTTAGCATGTCAATGTTACTTACAGTTTGTATATGTTTGCATGGAGATTATAATAACCTTTTCTACGGTTCTTTGTGGTATTAAATTGTGTGTTTGCTTGCAATATAGTCACACTGCATGTATAACCAAAAGTCTAACTGCTTTATTGCCATAAAATAAAGCCTGCACTTAAAGTCAGCATGAAATGATTGGTACCTATGGTTTCTTGTTCCATCAAGTTCATCAGGGCTTTTACTGATCACCACTATCAGGTAAAAGCCAGGGAATCTCGTCCTTGGCATCAGGGAATATTATGCCATGGTACAAGAATCAAAAGTATGCTCCACCAAGACTGGTTGAGATTTTGAATCTTTGACGTGGAAAGACATAGTAAATTTGCCTTTGGAAATTGATTAATTTGACAAAAAAAACTTAAATTTGATGCCATTTCTTGGCTTCTATTTCACTGAAGCATGCAAGTTACTATTATATTTTTGTCTTCGTTATTAAGAAATATGTTTCAAAAATAAAAATATGTATTAATTTTAAAAAGAATTGAAATGTATTTTTGAAACGTCATAATGTATGTTCTATTAAATCTTGCATGTGAAAAGTTTTTTTATGATGATGATATGCAGATTATGAAAATGTCTAGGGAAATAAGATTTTTATATTGGGATTACTTTTTAACTTAATAATTTAGTACTTATAACTTATGTAATTTATTACTTTGAATTCAGGAAAATCCTGTTCCTCTGTTAGTCCTTCCCCTCTATTCAACATAACTCTTCTTATTGACAGACCTGTCCTTCTATCCATTAGTTGTAGACATTCTGATCATCTGGGACTTAAAATTGTCATTTTGCCATGGTTCATCAAGTGTCATAATTTGAAATAAATTTGAACCTTTTATCTTTATTGTCATTGAATTCTGACTGTAAGTGTGAAGACTTTTGACGTACCCAGACTTTGTAATCATGTAATTCCACCCTGCTTATTGGGAACAACACATATGTTTCATTTTCTAGAGTATGCCAAGGATCAAATCTTGGGTTAGGCTTCTAATATGTACAGTATAATAATACATAGCATATTATTTCAATACAGTGAAACCTCGATATAACGACACCCCACGGTGCACTAATAAACACTCGCTATAGCGAATTGTCGCTTTACCGGAGGTGGAGCAAATGATAGCCAATATACCTGTTGCGAACATATATACAGGAACAGGAGTGGTGCGGCGACAGATAAACATCTATCCGATAAACGTAAGCATAAATCCAGACGAAAGGCGATGTTTTTTTGCATCACTAAATTTCCTTACTCAAATAACGACTAACTATTCAAACAATTTATGAGCGCCGCACTGAATAAAAATCATGCAAACATTGTTTCGTCATCATTATATTTATCGAACGACAGTTTACCACATAAATTTGAGACTGAGCACTCCATTAACTTCATTTCTAACAGATCGCCAGCAATTACAGAGGTTAAGGAGTCTTCATGAAAGTCTTCCGGCGGTGAAACCCTCGCTATGGCGAGAGCCAACACCGAAAGGGTCTCGTAAAAACGAATTTTTTAACACGCTTATTATAGGGTCAATTGACGGTGCATCGGCTATCTCTCGTAATAGCGGGGGTGTCGCTATAGCCCGTACTCGCTTTAACGAGGTTCCACTGTATTACATTTTTATTCCTCTATGTGTTCCCAGCATCAAGTAAAGTTATGAATATATATAGTGGACCATGTTTGTAGAATGTTATTTTTAAATATTTTCAGGATTGTATTTAAAATGTAAAGTGATCTTAACACTCCTAAAAGGTCTAAAATACAGTGAGTCCTCATTCTACGTCACCCCGTTTAACGTCATTTCGCGATTACGTCACGAAAATTTTGAGACCGTCATTCGTTTATCGCATCTTCGCTTCGCGATAACGTCAAGGCTTTTAAATTTTGCGCAAGAAAAAAATGCGAAGCGGCGGGCATTGCAGGTTATTCTTTTTGTCGGCAGTAATACTGTCAGTCTAAACGAAGTGTCAAACGTTGTGTTTATTGTTAATTGCTATTACGGTTTTAGCAAATTTTCTGCAAAATGAATTCTTAGGTAGGTGCGCAAGGTTTTACTTGATATAATGGTGACCTAAAAAGTGATTTCAAGGCATTTTTCCGAGTAGAACTCGGAGTTTTTGACGTCACTTTTTTCGCCGTGTTCACAATAATTTTGGCTCCTGCCGCGCACTGGCAACTTTTACAAACCAACTATTTAGTTGCTTAGAGGAAGTCCCATGAAACACACGGCAGTTGCGGCAACTAAAAAGTCGCCTGTGCGCGGGGCCACAGTCAATTCCGTGTGTTTCATTTGAACATCCACAAAGCAACTAAATAGTTGCTTTGTAAAAGTTGCCAGTGCGCGGGGGCCCTAACTGCGACGATGTTTCAGCGATGATGGTGCCCAGGCGACGCTCGCCCGGGCGACCACCATAGCGAAGCCGAAAAGCAAAAGCGGGAAGATACAAAAATGGAGAAGGATTTACGTCAGTGCTGCTATTGATGAAGACAGGAACTCGTATTAATGCCCTAGCTTGGCATTCCCATCGTAAAAAATGCCCCAGTTATGATACGCTAAAATTTTTTCACGTAGGAATTGTGAGGTTTAGGAGCCGATATTCACTTTTTACATTGTTTCTTATGGGACATTATGTTTCGATTAACGTCATTTCGTTTATCGTCACATTTTTCAGGAATGGTAATTGACATTAAACAAGGACTCACTGTACCTATTGAAAAATTGTACATATGCCCCAAAATATGCCTCTTAATGGTAAAAAATTTAATCAGAAACCCTGTGAACAAACTTTCATTCATTTTGTCTAATCTCTATCTGTAATCATGCTATTAACCCCTTTTAGTGCCAGCCTTTTTTCCCTGGTATACGCGAAGAATGCCAGGGCTTTTTTGATGAATTTGCATGCTTTTACTTAAAATTTTATAAAAATTCTAATATGAATGTGTTGAAGCTAATTTTTATTATTTAAACTTCTAATACTTACGTCATTGATTAAAAAGTTCACCTATGTTGTTATCTCTTCTGTACAACTTGGGAAAAATATGTAATTTTTAAATTAATTTAAATACACCCTGCCGATAGATCGGCCCGTGGCATTCTTCGCGCATACCCCTCGGGCCGATAGATCAGCCGGCTGGCACTAAAAGGGTTAAACAATGAAGTTAGTGTGCAAAAATGAATGAAATCATCATTTTATAAAAATTAATGGCATCAAAGTAAAGCTGAAAAACTAAATGAAATTGAAAAATGAGTCGATTATTTGCTATCTCCTAGAGTGGAAAACTAATTCTTAAAAATTTTATGAACCTCCCCTGGTTTACCCTACTTTTTGCATGACCCCATCTAAAAGTTACTTGCAAGTGTAGCCATGCATGTTCAGGCTGAGAATTAAAAGCTATATAAATGTACTCTCCATCAGAGTGGCGTTTTGTTTAATGATAATAAAAAATTGGGGTCTTACTAATAGTCATCAGAACCTTTGTCATTATTTTTATTTATAAAATCTTTGAAATTATCTTCCTTGTCAATAAATTTGAAAGAATATGAGTGGAAGCATTCAGGATTGTGAAGCTGGTACAGTGATTTTGGTCAATTTCTAAGTTTTCTATACCAATTGCTCCCAATATCATTTTCTGTTCAATCACTGCATTCTGTACCCATAGCTGATCAATGAAAATAAGACATATTTATATGTAGTATTTCTTTATAAAGTAACTCATGGGAACTAAAGTTCAACTAGTCATAAATTTTGTGTGGAACTATAGAGTTATGGCAATGGTGCTGTTATTGGAAAGTGAAGTTGATTATGGAGCAATGGATGAAGTAAATTGCATTAATGAAATTAAAATTCTTCACTCTTGAGGTACTATCAGACTTGGAGCACACGATGGGAACTATTTTTTACTGTCATATTACTTTGAAAAGGAATGGGACCCTGAGATATTTATTTTCGATACCTAAGATTTTTTTTTATCTTCACCTGTTGTATTTCATTCTTATATTTCCAGGCATTGTGGAAGTGAAGCCCTCATTGACATCTGTAGTCCAATATTGATGTATTACTACTCGACATAATTTATAATTGGTGTTGAAATTGTAACTTATTTTTACGAAAATTCTAGTTTATGTTTAGAAAGTTAAAATGATAATGTACAAGAATCTAGCATGGATCTTCCATTTGCTTGTTTTGTTTTTAGTAGTGTTAGGGAAAATTTTTTTTATTCCTTTTTTCAATAACAAAATTAAATTTACCAATGGCTTGAAATTTTAATTGATCTTGCTGAGTAACATGTATGTAATTTTATTTCTTCTTTATAATTTTGAATTACCAAATTTGTATTGACTAATACATACTTGAAAATACTTCATGAATTTATTATTTAGTGTGTATTTTTATGTTGTGTTGAAATGCATGCTCCTGATTAATCCGTGTTTGTGTGTTTTAATTTTTATGTACATATTTGGGATACAAATTATGAATCCTGCAATGCATGTGAGTGTGGATTAATATTAGTATAAAATCTTTCTTCAAATTGGAACTGACAAAAATTGCCTAATTTTACTTGTACCATTGTTTTACAACGTCCTCATATAAACTGTTTTCAATACTATAATCATCGTTTATTTATGAAAGCTTGAGTTATCATGCATAGCTTTCACATTGTCACTTCTTTGGGGAAGCTAGAATATGATGGAAAGTGACGAATAAATCTGGAGACTTAATCCTTGGCATAAAATTCTACTACTAATTACACTGTTCTGCAAAAAAAATAGTTCAAAAAATGTCCCGCTACAATTTAGGGTGTTTCTGGCTAATTTTGGGTGGTCGCTGAATCCGAAAATGACCTCCGTTTTTTTCTATCACCCTCCATTTTTACGCAACCCCTAAATTGGGGAAAACAACCCCTTATATAAACTTATCACTTTTCAAGTGGCTTTTACTAATGTTATCTGCTTCTGATTGAAAAAAACTGACGTTCTAATGCAATTAGGGTCAAGAGAGAGACAAACTTCACTGGGGTTGAAAAGATTTAGGGGGTGAAAATTGAAAAAAAAAACTTTAAAAAACATTAAAATAACAATTTTTTTTCTTTTTTTATGACATATGATATGGTAGCTAATGGTAAGGTTTTTAGGGGATGAGTACACTGTTCACCCCCCTATTTTGTAAGGGATTTTTATAACATAAAATATAAGAGGGGAAGGGGGGTGTAGTAGTGGTATAGGAGGTGGTATATATCCTTTTAGGAGGTGGTATAAAGAGCTGCCACAAAAATCTGGAATATGGGTTTCCTTTAAAACACTGGCATATCGAACAGGAACCGAAGGTAAATCGTGCCCGTTGTTCTGTAAAACAACCATTAAACTTGTCTTCGATTAGTCCATGAATAGCCTCCATTGGTCTGAATCATTCTTAATCGCTAATTCCCTCATCAGTCCTTCAATATCAGTGCAGAAAATCAGTTTCATCATCCGTTGAAAAAAATTGAGTGAGGGTTGACTGTCTGCCTCTGTAGTACGAAACATTCACACTATCGGCCAAAAGATTCCACTGCTGCAAATGCAAGCCAAGAAGTTGTGCTTTACCCTTTGGTAAGTCTAAATCTTTTATTAGATTTAGGTCCTCGTGTTATGGGATGCCTTTTTTTGACTAGTCTTTTACATCAGGGCTGTAATATTCATCTCGATGGCTAGGACCTGCTTCCATTTCCAGTGTGGCTTCGTTCACTAAGACATCAGAATCATCGAGGGTGCTAGTAGCTTGAGCTTTAGGGATAGGAATAGCATCAGTATGCTTCACCGGGCGAATTGCTGACGGTAAATTCAGATAAATCATTTCAGGATTATTTTATTAAAATCCATAGTGTCGGTTTCGCAAAAATAAAAAAATTCGTTAAATGGCAAGTGAGTTCAACGCAAACCATTGGCACTCCGAAATTTAGGGAACGATTTCCCCAGTTTAGCCATTCACAAAGACTTCTATGACAACCACTGCAACAGAATTTAGGGGCCCACGATTTGTCTTGGTCACCAATTTTACACCCGAAATAAAGTTCATAAGATTTTCGCACAATTGCAGTCATCGCTTTCCTTTGGTCTTTAAACACTAAATCTCCACAGGTGTTACAAAATGAATTGGGATGATTTTTGCAGGATCGCTGAATGTTCGCAAGAAAAAACTTAATCGCTCGCAAAATAACACAGTAAATCGAACACGTGCTAGAGAAATAAAGAAAGAACTTGGAGGATTATAACCCGACACGCAGGAAAGAGTGTGATGTACTGAATACACCATTGGTTTATTTCATAGATGCACATCAGCAAGTGCGACTACCAGACACATGAAGACACGTTAAAACGTGACCAAGCCTGTCAAAACATGTGGTGAATGACTTTTAAAGTTTATTTCCCAATTTCCCCCAATGTATTTACAATGTATTTCCCAACTTTTTCCTATGTATTTAATGGAAAGGTCTCAGCTCTTACATTAAAAGTAAGGAGGACAACGAAGTCAAATAATGAGGCCCCAAACGCTGTTACTATAATATTTTGATAAATCGGATTTGTGTTCAGATTTTTTTGGCAGATCCTAATACCACTTCCTAGATAGGAAGGAGGGCATAGTAGTGGTATCACTCGTATATCCCCCTTCCCCTCTTATATTTTGTTATATTAATCCTTACAAAATAGTGAACAGTGTATTCATCCCTTAAAAACTTTACCATTAGCTACCATATTATATGTCATAAAAACGAAGAAAAATGGTTATTTTAATGTTTTTAAAGTTTTTTTTTTTCAATTTTCACCCCTAAATCTTTTCAACCCCAGTGAAGTTTGTCTCTCTCTTGACCCTAATTGCATTAGAACGTCAGTTTTTTTTCAATCAGAAGCAGATAACATTAGTAAAAGTCTCTTGAAAAGCGATAAGTTTATATAAGGGGTTGTTTTCCCCAATTTAGGGGTTGCGTAAAAATGGAGGGTGATAGAAAAAAACGGAGGTCATTTTCGGATTCAGCGACCACCCAAAATTAGCCAGAAACACCCTAAATTGTAGCGAGGCAATTTTTGAACTATTATTTTGCAGAACAGTGTTATTCCTAATCCTATTACACATAAGTACAAAAACAATATGTAATTGAATTACATATCATCAACAGTTGTGGCTTTTTAACTGATTAAGTTCATTTCATAAGTTTATCTATTTTGTATTGAAGACTAGCATTTAAATGTTTTAATTGTATTTTTAACACGTGTATGAATGAATACACCATAAAATATTAAAACATATGCAGTAGAGCTTTGACTGTCTATCTGTAGGAAGGTGAAAGCCCAAACGGGTATTTTTAAAGAACTGATAACCATTCAAGATCATTTTCATTAAAAAAAATATTTTGATTCATTTCCACTCTAAAAGGTATTATGTATAAATCCTGAATCCATTATTAGTTCAGAATTAGTAGAATCCATTATCTAATAAAAATTAAGTGGTTGATTGTGATCACATTAGTTTTCAGTTATCAATCAACTCTAGCAAGGCTATTACCCATGTCTTAGGAGAGTGGCCAGTTTTATAAATTCTGTTAATGATTTGTAGAATAAATCTTGAATTTAATGAATTAGCAGTTTTGTGCTAATCGTTATGTCTAAATAATTAGATTGATACCAATTGTTGTTTGAATCAGGATTTTATGGAGTAGTATTGTCTCATTTAATACAAGTATTATGAATCCCTGTGATTCTACTGCTATTTAATGGTTGACTTTACCATTTGCTTATGAGGCAACACAACTTCCCTCCTCTGCATACATAGATCTAACCTTATTTTTTCATTGCCAAAAGTTTTGTTCTTCCTCTTTCCTTCCTGTCAGTTCAACATCATTCCTGATATCACCAGTTTCATCATTACCTCACCCATCAGAATAACCTACTTCCGTACACTTCAATACTCCATAAAGAGCCCCATGTCATGAGAATGTGCATGAACAAACGTAAATGTATTTATAATTTTTTCATCAATGGATTTAATCACTTGGTTTCTTCACTTGGTATCCAATTTGCTTGTAAATGATTTAATTAATTGTATCTAACAAGAATGAAAAATTGTAGCTTATGGGATCCTAACCTGCCTTTTTCTTCTGATGGAATTATTTACATATATGTATTTATTTGCTTTACAAATGTAGCATTTGTAGAAATAGGAAATTCTACACAATTACTCCTTGCGTTATCAATCTTATTAAGACATTAAATTCCTTACTTTGTATTATACTTTTAAGGGAAGATTGAAATATACTTAGTAATAACTACCATTTATGTTTGTTGAATATTTAAAAACATTTCTGTAAGATTCTAGTTGTGCATGATAACTGACATCTCAAAGAGTGTACCTTAATATGTTGCATGTGTGAAATGTTTTCTAGAATATTTTCTAGGTATTACAGTTTGGTGTTTGATTTTGTGCTATTAGTTGCTAGTTGATTTGTGACATTAACTGTTGCAAATTATTCAGGTATAAAATAGTAATAAAGGCAATTTGTTGTCCGATTTTGGAATCTCCTGGAATTTGCTGCTAGGAGATCATAAATTCACTGGGTATGATATGTAGCAAATTTCCCCTCTTATATCCCCTCCCCCATCCCATAACTAATTCCACAGCACTAGAAAATGTTATTTCTTAGTGGCATTAGCATGTCAGTGACCCAAACTGTCTGGATTGTAAAGAACATGAAACTGGTGAAAAAATATATTTTAAAATAAAATAGGTGCATGTTATTTTTCTGAGCTGCTCTTCTGATCTGTTCAGTATCTGCTCTGATCTTAGTGGATGGGTGAAATAGGTTTATATTTATTGCTATTGTTACATGATCTGTTGATTTTACTGAGCCTTCACAATAGTGTGCACTTTAAATCATCGGTTGGATCAATATTTGCTGTCACAAGTTACTTGAATTGTCATGGCAGTGATATTAATGGTAGTTGTGGTCAAGATAGAAAAAATATTTTATGCTGTATAGCATTTTGGATTCCCTTCATAATTTTGATCAACTAGGATCTTGAATTGGCATAAAATCATGTAAATTTTTAAAGAATTTCAAGCTCTCATCAAAATGTCAAGAAAAAATGCATGGTTACATTATTCACTAATGTCATTGGTTGCTGTTCAATCTATGTATAGCATTTAAAAAGTTAAAATGGTCAACGGGAAGAAAATTGTTGAAATTGATGGAAATACTTTATCTACATGGGCATCAAAGCTGTGATACATAGATTTTAAATTGTAATTGTGATGCATAACATTTTTTTCTGCAGGTTATATCCCATCCAAATTCTATGGAACAAATCAATCAAGATGGGAAATCTTCCAGTCCCTCACCATGGTCCCACTCAGCTCCTCACTGCTTTGAATTCCCAAATCCAGACGACAGCCTAAAGTTGGTGAACTATGACATTGAACTTCCTGGGGACAGCAGTCCAAGTACTCAGGAATCAGCACCTTACATTCCGGAGACTACCCCAGATGACGAAAATCCACTGCTGCTGGGGGACATGTCAGGCTCGATACTGGATGAAAGTGAATCTCCCACAACTGGAGAACTGCTCCCCTCCCCTCTCAAACCGACTGCTCCAGCATCGGTTTCATCGACTGGAGGTATAACTCCACTTGGCTGGAACATTCCGAGTATTCCATGCGAAACCGGGGAGGCTGGGATGTCCTTCCCCCAGGTGCCGCTGATGTCATCTGCCCCGACGTCTGTTGCCTCCGCCTGGTCTGCCGGTAGCTCAAATCTATCCACGGTTCCCCTTATTCCAGCCCCCATCAACATTGGGATGGCTGCAGGGTCCACCCATGTGCCGCCAGCCATGGGCTCCCACCCTAGCATGTTACCTGGTTCATCCGGGTGGAGTAGGCCACCTAACCTCCCTTTGGTGGAAACGCACAGACCTGATATGAGCGGTGAATATTCCAACCGGTCTCAGAGGCCTGAGGAAGTTAGGCGAGGGGAGCCTACTGACCTTCTGTCGGACACCCCTCCCCCTTCCCTGCCGCCGCCAGCCACAGCTCGCTCACAAGTGGAAGAGACTCTAGTCCGAGCCCTTGGAGGCGTTCTCACGACGTTTGACAGTCTCATATGAGTGATCTGATCACCCTGATGATTTTTGCTCCTGGCAAAACATATTGAGATTTTTTTCTGGATCTGCTAAAGTAGGCTGTAAGGTAGTGGATGAAAATTGTAAGGAGAATGTGTCCGGCATAAAGTAAGGTGTTTTTTTATGCATCCACAATAAAAGAACACCAATATATTTTAACCCAATTGGATGCTTGGGAAAATAGTACATGTATTGGAGATAAATGCGAAGGAAGTGGTTTGTCTGGCAAAGGAAGTTTCTTATATTAGGGGCTGGTAATGTCCATGTGTTGCTGGCACATGTGAAAATAGAAAGGCTTTTGTGATATCATGTTTTCTGATTGTTCTTTTTTCTAATCAGTTGCTTTGATTATTTATGGCTGCTGATTAATCAATATTGGAGAAGAAATCTTTTGCTTTATGTGCTGTAGTTTTATTAATGAAAATTCAGGGTAGCTCAACTGATTGTGAGATTTAGCCATTGAGCATCTTGATTCAACTCAGGTTTGAAAATTTTTAACATTAATTTTGACTTTCATTTCATATAGACTCGTTTCTTGAGATTAGTAGATGCACAAAAATTATCACCTTGGTATATATTGATTTTTTCCTGTATTATACCACGACACATAATTACTTGAATTTTATCTATATTTCTGCATAAAATTCAACTAATTAGACACATCCATTCCCATTCAGAATAATTATTCATAGTGAAGAGAAATGATCTAGTTAGCCTTTTTATATTCTTGTTGCCTTTTTATGACTCAGTGTTATGTTAAATTATTTTGGTCGTGAATGTGAAAATGTGTAATTTTCTATGGTTCAAAGTTTACCTGGTTACTGATGTTTGGGTGCGTGGTAGATGTATGTAATTTGTGAATAATATTCATTTTATACCATATGTATCAAGTTCATATGTTTTTTTTTGCTTATTTACTGTGTGGTAGGAAGCATTGAGTGAGGGAATGCTTAAGGGAAAATTGATAAGCCATTATGCACCCTTATCACTGTGCAGTTAATTTGTTTGTTTGTGTAGATTTTCTCTGTGGAATTTATTTGTTGCTTGCTGTATGTTAATTTTTCTCTACATGAAAAGTATTAGTGAATGCCAAAGATGGACTGAGTAATATCACAGTTTTGACTATATATTCACAAGTTGTGTCCATGATTTCATAAATTATTGCGTTGTAATTTTTAGGTACCTGTTATGCAAAATTATCTTTTTATATTTTATAAAGCCATGAAAATTTTCAGCACGCTTGATTTTGGTCTGAGAAGTGGCAATTAGTTGATTCCACTCTGGTTGTATTCAATTAGAATTTCCTTTTTTATTTATGTCAAAGTTAATCATAATGCAAGTTTTTTGTGCTCATTATCACTCCTGATCATCATGTAAAGTTCATAGTTACTATTTTTGAATATTGTTATTTATTTTTTTTACATCCATGTTTCAATCTCTTTCAGTCTAGTCTTACTAGCAATTTCACCTGGCCTATTGGAATTTTAGCCTTTGTTGTGCAGGCTTTCATTTTGTGTGCGGAAATACCTAATCAGTGGTGATGTGCATAGTATAATTTTTATTTTTTAAAAGATCGAGATCTGTAAGTAAGGCTTTATTTCATCTGAGTGCGGATGTTTCTTATGATTTTTGAGTACATGTTTTGAAACCTGCTGTATTTGCTTCGTGGTTATTAGATGTATATTTTAACCTACATCTAATTTTTAAAGGTAGAAATAACATTATATAGACCACTTCAAATTGTAAATATGTTCTTGTTGTTGAAAGCAATTGTTAATGAGCCAAATTTTTACTGTTTACCATTTGTCAAATCTTGGTTAGCTTGTTTTGCAATAAAGACATTATTGCTAGCAACTCCCTGAGAGTAAAATGTTTCATATGTGCACCGTGATGGCAGTCCCTGCTTGAGTGAAATTTAACTCCATTAACTAATAATTTAAGGTGGTGATATTTTCATAATGCAATAAATAAAATCTCTTAAGCTGAGGTGCTCAAGCATGGATTGTACTTCCTGGGAGTGGGGAGGGTTTCTCTGCATTTTCTCATTCTCTCTGCCATTGTTTTCATGGGTATCATGTAATATGAAGTAGGAACTGCCAATAAGCATGTAATGTGTTACTTAAATTCATGGTCTTTTACAGTTTTTAACATGTAAAGCATCTAATCAACCCTTAATGTCAGATTTTTTGCATTTGTGTGGGTAAGTTTTCTTTATATTGTGGTATTCCTATCTTCAATGGAATTAAATGATGATTGGGCATGTGACGGCCTACGTGTTGGCAGAGCGATGATTTTTGAATGAGATGGAATGATAGGAAAGGGATTTGACAGCATCACGGGATTGAAAGAAAAGTTTTGGCTCAGGATAGGCTTGAGGGGGGTATGGATGATCCCACCATGAAAAATAAATATAGTAGTGGTTATCTTGACAACCTTGACTGGTTATATGAAAATATGTTCTAATTCTAAGCTATCATTCGTGCTCTCCTAGTCTCACAATTAACCTCTTTTTACTAGGTGAATATCAAATCGCCAATCAAAGTTAAAGGGGGAGCCACTGTACCCAGGAGTGCTTCTGTTGATGGACAGGCTTCCTTGTGATATTTATGGCTCTCCTGCCTTAGTTTCTGGGCTTGATTTGTAATATTAGTTTATCCTTGCTTTCTACACTTTATAAAACTGGGTTAATTTTAACTTAGCATTCAGCTTCATACAGAATTCCCTGAACTGTTTACCTAGTGCATGACACTTGATCACTCTATACTATGATTTAAACATCAATCCATTCCCTTTCACTCGGTTAGGTTACACTTTTTGGCCATCCTAACCACCTGCATGGTAAAGAAATTAATCAGCAAGGGTGATATGTAGAGGACAGGTTTATCTTACACACATAAAAGCCTACCCTGATACTACATTGGTTACTCTCATTCTTGGCTACTCACTTCTGCACAGCAGTCATTTTTATTCCCAAAGATATTCTTGAGGGTTTCCTCCTCTTAAATGTACTCTTTTAATGAATTGAGGGGTATGCCTTTTTGATGGTTTTTCCTGGGGTCATCTCGAATCGTTAAGAATTTTTCCTTGATGAATCCAACAGGTATGTCATATTGGTTGATAAATAGGCCAACTTTCGATGAACCTTTGAAAGGAACTGAATTGTATGTTATAGAGTGAGTTTTATATTCTTTCTGGAATTTCAGAAGAAGAAAACATCAAAGTGAAAAAATTAGGTTCTCAGGAAATGGTGAAATACAGGCCCTGCATCAAAACGATGTGTGTTAAATATCTTCATTGGGACGGTGATTTCGTCTTTGTTGATTGTACTATATTATTATCCTTAGTTTGGCATATCATGCAACTTGTGGCCCTAGGGCACAGGTCAGTTTGTCGCACTCTTTTCACTGATTCCCCCTTGCTCCCTCCATCACTAAAATGTGACAAATCTGTAAGCTATTTTTTTCAGATGCAGTAGTTGAATTTACCCACCGTATGTTTGCTATTAAGAAGTTTCATTAATATTATCGTTTAATAGTTTATTAATTAATAATTATTCTAGAATAATTTAATTAGAAAAAATTAAATAAATTGCTAAAATAAACTTTTCGAATTTTGCCCCCTCTGAAAGCCTGACACCTGGGGTACATGCCCCCTTTGTCCGCCCTAGTTCCAGGCCTGATCATACCTGCCTTATATGTATAGGAGGCTGTATTTTCTTCACAGAATATATGGAAGTAACTTAAATGTGCCGCATATCTCACACTCTTCGTATACTTAAAGGCATGGGCTGAGTTATGCGTTTTATGTTGGGGGGGTTGCAGCAATCCTGTTAGGGGCTATGGAATACCTCCCAGTGAAATTGGAGGGGGTCCAAGGGGCCCTTCCATGGAAAATTTGTTTGAATTAGTCTCTGAAAACAGCATTTTACGTGAGCACTGTGTAAGACTAAAATATTTTGGAATTTCTACTGGATTTTGTCTTTTTCAGACAAATTGCCTAAAGTTGGGGCCAGGCTCGCCTTGGTTCCCCTATTTCCACCCATACCTACAGGAAGATGATGCTGTCAATCTTTCATGATTGTTTTCTTGAATCCTTTAGAGTACCAAAAATGTCATGTGTGCAAAACATTCTCTAGTAAGTAAGTACTTTACCTCCTAAACAACGATTGCAGTAAAACTGTGCGGGGTACGGGATTCTGGAGGGTATGGAATACCTCCCAGTGGAAGGGAGTTCGGGGACTCTCACCTGGAAATAAAAAAATTATGGAAATTGTGATTCTGAAAAATTTGCCGCATTTAATGCCCCATCGGGAGAAAAAAAACTCTTATTACGTTAAAAAGTACGTTATAACATCATAATATTCCCTGGAAGACATATCAAATATTGGAAGGGGGAGGGGAACTCGTCCCCCTCAGTATCCCCGCCAGTAGGTAGGTACTTTACTCCGAGACCGGCTAGCTGTGTGATCATAATTTACCCTACCAATTAAATGCATGCTTATCGCTTACTTAAAATTTCATGGCAAGTCTTCATACCAATTACCAAATAATTTAGCGCTTGTAACGTATTGTAGGTATGCATTTAGCTCGTAATATTTCATGTGACGAAACCAGCCAATCAGAATTCGTATACCTAATAGTCACTCAAAAAGTGTCATTACAATTTTGTGAAACGATTTTTATATAATTATCAAATTACTTATTCATTTTGTATATTAGTAATCATTCCCAATGAATAGTCAAACAAATATTAAATTCATATCCCATATTATTAACTCCTCAGAACAGTAGTGAAGCGGCCGTCCCTTCGCGCAGAAGATATTTTCGTTTCGAAAGTTGTTATCATGTCGGATAAGTGAATTTCTCCATTTTCTGATTGTTCAAGAGAGAGAGCCATCTTGATGGATAATATCAAGAGTGAAGAACTTTTAAATTTAGAGGTGAGTATAATTTATACCATACGTATACGCACTGCACTACGCTTTGTTTTGTATTATGTTTTGTTTTTCGAATAACGAAAAGTGTTCCATTTAAGTTCCACTACACTTGGATACAAATTTTGGATCTTTCGGATCGAAATTTATTGAATTATCTTAATGCATGGTAATATCAGGGAAATAAGTTGAGCATTTGCAGACTGGTCCTGTGCTTTGGTTGTGTTATCCCCTGTAACTTTCTCCCTGTTCCTCCTTTGGTACCTACCTTTCTGACGAGCTGTCGATCGTAATTATATGAATTTTGATCTGCATTTGCTTCTATTTCTGGTACATTCTAATGGTTCCAGTTGCGCCGACTCCATGGGGCCTGAGGGGGCCCGAGTCCCCTCAAAAATTCGTTATGGGTGTGAAGAAAAAATGTGTCAGGCTTGTCGATTTTCCGCGGAGTGTCCAGATATCGAGATTCGAGTTATCAGGGTTCTGATGTTGATTTTTTGGCTTCTAAAATGCTTAAAAAACTTAAAACTCACTACTTATAAGATTTCTCGGGACACGATCCCCCCCCCAATGTTGTTTGTAGGTCGGCATCCCTGACTATCTACATCATTTGAGCGATAGCTATACGGCATTTGTGAAAATTTTCATACTACATAAGTTTTTCAGGTCATAATATATTAAGAATCCACCTTCAGAACTTCAATTTACTTTCGCTCGTAAATTTGCTGATCCGTAGAAGTACAGGCATTTTCTTACCATTATCGCGGATACAGGATTTTTTTACTTGGGGGGGGGGGGGGGGGGGGAGGGGGTCCGGGACGCAAGGGTCAGACAGGCAAATGGACTTCTCATTTTTGCGATTAATAACAACACAACAATTCACGTGCGAAATATTCTCTTAAATTTGCTATAAAAGCTGCCTATTATTAATATGAAATTAAAATTATGAGGCTGCGTAATACACAAAATTAAACGAACGTAATAATAGCTGTGTTAAAAATCTTGTGCATTTTTTTTACCATCTGGGTGGGCACTTGGCACCATGCCCCCCCTAAATCCGCAGATACTTTGTAAATAAAAGGCTGCGGCCATAATGGTAATAAAATATACTTCGACGGATCTCGGCTTGAACGATTTTTTAAAAATAAAATAAACCTTTCAGCCAAGAAGTGTTTCACAGGTGATCCCCTCCGTGAATCCACCACTGTTGCGACAAAAAGGTCGCTTCTTGGAAGATATGTGAGTCTTAATTTCGTTGATATTTGCTAGCATTCTCGACTGTTTCTATTTGTTTTTCTTATTTTTTTCTGAAACTTAAACCGGCTGTTTTGCGCGTAAAATATCGTTGCTCATATTCGAGATGCTGGTATTCCCATAACTTTCGTCATCGAGAATTGCAATTTTGATAAAAGGAAGATTAGTATATTCCTTTCTAAGGTTAATGTAGTGTGCGTGGTAATGTTTAAACATCATTTTTCGTAGTCCTCCACTTCCTTCAGTCTTGCCTGCGTGTTTTTTTTCTTCATTTCGCCACTGGCCTCACCCTTTCCGAGACTCGCTCCTGGGATTTATTCTCTGCATGCGCTTCGCGTAGCGCGCGTCACTTACTTAAAGGGGGGATTGCTCTGTCTTCGTGATGCTCACTCGACCGAGTCACGGAGCCCATTAAAAAACCCGTCTCCCGAGTCTTCTTTCCTTTCTTCCTCAATGGCCCATTTACTCCGAATTATTATCGCCTAATGACAGGGATTATGCGTAAAAATGAAGCTACTCTGCAGAAGAGGTGATTATCCAACCTTGGGTATCCGATCCTTTCTATACGTTGAAGACTACATTTTTCCTAATTTCTCCTTTAAGCCTTAAAGTTGTTCATATTCATCTCATTGGCGATATATTTCTTGTGGATACTCATCGAATTGGAGAATTCATGGCGAAAAAGTCAGTATGCTATGAATTGCCGATGACATAGCGGTCATAGCTGAGTCAGAGAATAATTTGAAGAATATTCTGGTAAATATGAGTAGGATAATGGGTAAATATAAACTGGAAATAATTACCAAGAAAACTATAGTATTAGTAATCAGCGGAAGAGAAAAAGTCAAGACTAGCGATAAAATGGGAAACAAAAAGTGGACGAGGTGGATGAACTCTCTTATTTGGGAAGAAGGATAATTAGCGATGGGAAAAGTAAGAAAGAAACTACCAGCGAAGAGAGCGTTCCACCAAAAGAAAAATCTTCTTACGGAGGAAATTTAAGCGCATAGAAGTAAGGCATTATCAGAATTTAAATTTTGGGTACATTCTCTACGAAAGTAAGGCATGGACAATGCCAGCAGTAGATAAATGAAGGGTGGAGGCTTTTGAAATTTGGTGCCACAGAAGAATGATGAGGGTCAAATTGATCGATCGAATTAGTAATGAGGAACTTCTGACAAGAGGAGACTAGAGAAGCCTTGTGAAAATCTTGATAATAAGACGGAACAATATATTTGGCCATATCTTGAGACATGATGGCCTGATGAAGACAATCTTCGAGGGACAAGTAGGTTGCCAGAATGGAAAAGGGAGACCGCGAATAAGATATGTGTTAACGTTAAAGAAGGACGCGAAAGAGAAGAATTACGTAGGTATCAAAATTTAGTATTGTGAAAGTACTTGCCTATTTCCACACTACTTTAATTCAACCGACCTAGGTTTCGGCACTAAATACTATTTTCAAGGTACATTGAAAACCTTGTTATAAGTTCCAAAAGCAATCACCGCTGCTCTCCGCTGCTCATATTGTTCATGCCTTACTTCCTTAAAGAATTGCACTTCAATAGCAAATTCTGGTAACATCTAACGTCAGGCTTCATCAAGTCACCATGGGACTGAAACTTAGTTTTTCTTCAATGGATGGACGAAATCAAATAATTTTAATTAAAAATGAATTTAATAAATAAATTCAAACCATTTTATTTAACAATGAGGAGTATGATGTAATAATATAAGGAAATAAGTATTTCCTAAGTTTCTAGCAGCTACGTGGAGGTGAATTCCAACTCTTCTAGGTCAAGCCATTGAAAATCTCTGTTCCTTAAGTAAGACGTGAGACCTGGAGGCCTATTTTCGTTTCCAACGCAGCCTCAGGTATATCCCCGGCAGCGTAACTGTGTTGCGTTGCGACGCCATTTTCATTAGAATTTTTACAAAAAGTAAGCATAAATCACGAGAAAATGGTGACTTTCTTAAGGTAACGCACGAAATGTTGAGCGAGAATAAATTCTCTGTTCTTGCGGTCGGAAGTCATAGTCGAACCCATGGTCCTTACATACGGACTATGGTCGAACCTCTCGCAAGGCCTAGTCACGTGATGGCATTCTCGTCCCACGCCCATACCGCATCTCTCGGGAAAGACAGCCTAGTTTCCGGCCCCAGTTCCTCTGCTCATGCTCTCGAAGAAACGATCGTGTTTTTAAACTTAGACCCGATCGTTTGTCGTTCGCGCTGACATCGTCCTAATTCTTTAAAAAGGGTGAGCTTTTGCATTTAAAGGGGTATGATGTTGACCCAATCACATGGCTATGAAGGGAAACAGTCCCTTTAGTGTTTCTAGGTAGAAGAAGTGTGTGTAGATGGTAGCGCCGCCGACACCGAAAACTAGTCTTGCCACGCTGTGGCGTCAACCCAGAATCCGCTGAAAATTAGATCGTGAATATTGTGTACTTTGTGTATGATATTGCTGTGTATATCTGAAAGAAAATGAGTTACCATGTGTGTGCTATCTATATCTATGCACGTAAAATAACTGGATTCTTAAAATTGAATGCGCAAACGATAAGAAAATAAATACAATAACCGCATTGAATTAAGGAAAAGTAGTCTCATGTATTCCACCAATACTATTAGAATAATGTATGATGATAGCCGCGACTTCACATTCACACACGTCACGTCAGGCACGAATATTCGAGCATAAATACGGATATAAATTGAAACATAGAGACAGGAACATCCTCTCTTGAGAAAGAATAATATAATTTGCGGTGTATTCACATAAATTAATTAAAAACTATTGAAAGTGAAGTATCCATCAGAAGTGTATGCCCCGCAAATTTGTTTTCAATCCGCTCTTTTATGTTTGAGACCAACTATGACCAAACTCTTTCATTTTAATCCGATAAAAGTGTTTTATCATCCTACTTTGGTTGCGTCTTTCATTTCTTAGTCTCACTTAGATTGTCTGTGAGACTACCAAGTGATTGAAGATCGTATTAAAAGTCTGGAAAAAATATCATATTTCCTGTAAGTGAGATGTGTGATATACGATTAAAGAAAAGTCGTTCACGGGCGGCGCGGCGCGCGGCGTGTTGGTCTTTATGGTACAGAATTGTGCACCTCAATGTTAAAAGTGTTCAAATGATGGATGTAAAATTTGCAGGATTGACGCTGGGTTTATTGTCAGTAAGTCAGTTTTCGGGTGGAGGCTAATTCACTACTCAACTGGCATCAAATTTGTGCACTTAATTTGATATTAATGTCAGCGGAGAATATCTGAAATCTTATCACATAAATTTTGTCTTTAGATACTAAATGACTGAGTAATTCTTCAAAGGTTTTCTGAAAATTAAAAAGAGATAAATTCCACTATTGATCTTCAATTCGTCTCATTAAAAGAATATAAAACTCTTAATCAATTTTTGCTGGGTTAAGTAGGAGGAATTCATTGAAATCTTGTATTGCAGTATGATCATTAATCACTCTCATGGGGGTAATGGATTTATTCCGTATTTTCCTGCTTGAAAAATTGGTGCAATGTGTTTAGCTGGCATCATTATTCCTTGTTTACTAATGAATGCTTTTAATAGTATTAAAGGAATTTTCGCATGAATTACCATCATTTTTCGCACAAGATTTGTTGCTTTTACATTGCCGCAGAGATATCCGATGAAGTTTCAGATTCATCTTTCTCGTTGTCTCCAGAGATGTGTGACGGGCTGTTTAGTAAGAACTTGAGACGTGAGAATAAAAACGACAAGAGGGAGGAAGATGGAATCAGAATGATATTCACTGGGGGAAAGTGATCATATTAATCATTCTCCATTTTCCTGATTAGTGATCCTCCCGAAGATTGAATGATTTATCACCAAAAATGATTAATGGAGTATTTTAAATCATGATTGATATTCCTTCTTTAGTGGATGCACCCTGAACCATTATTCCTATCGCTTTATCCCATAATCGCACCTTTAATAAAACGATTACGCAAAGGTTCAATGGCTTATGGTTGGTCTTCGCGCCACATAACACGAGCACATTCCTTGAGACTACTTTTTATAAAATTTTCGTCAGTGACATTCGTGCCAGCGATAAACAGGATAAAAAATAAAAATATATACATACTATGTTGACAAGATATCTTAGTATATTTAAGGAATTTTTAAACGGTGTTAGATGTACACTAGGGCGGATCGCAAAAATCGATTTTTTTCAAATCCATCTGGCCCAATGAAAAAAAGTTGTGGGACCGATCAAAAATAAGGCCTGAAAATTTTGAGACCTGTACGTGAACCCCTGACCCTCGCTCAAATGCAATTTAGGGGGGGAGGGTCAAAATTCGAAAAATATAATATTTTATGGTCATTTCCTATAGATTTTGCCGAGTTACTGCCCTTTTAGGGCAAAAATTTCGTGCATTTTGACGTATCTGCCACCGTTTAGCCACAAAATGCCTAATTTGAGTCCGCGTCCGCGGAGAAAATATTCCAACGCCCACGCAGCGTCGCGGATACCAGAGCCGCAGGCCGATCCCTTCCCCTCCACGCTCGCTTCTCCCCCTCCCACGCCTCTAATACAGCTAAATTCATCCCGCGCATGCCGCTAGGAGGTCGTTTATCTTTGATAATATAAATCAGAAGATGGTAGAAGGTAAAAAACGATGCGTAGTGAGACGACTTGTCCCTTATTTGGCGCCTCGTCGGCGTAAAAACAAATCGATGTCACCAACTTTTAGAGAAGTGATGAAATATTTTTAGATCTGCGCACGCAGGAAAGGAGACTACGGTCTATGAAGACGCCTCTCGAGTGGCTATGAAGGTGTGCGAACTATGGCGACGCGCTTCTCTTCCATTATGAATGTTACTAAATGGATTTAGCGGTACCACAGGAAGTACTAAAGCTTACGGAAAATCGTAATAGGCCAAAAGTAGGATTTTATTGAAGTATAAGACTCAAAAAATTTTGAAGGAACATTTTAAATTATGCGATATTTTTGCGTGTAAGTGCATGGAGGAGCATAAGGTTCCCCCAATGAAGAAGTATTTTGAGAGACAAGCTGACGAAAAGAAATATGATGGCTGCTGGATTGAACCCTGAAGAAACTCGACAACTGAGGAAAAAAGGGAATCGTAGGAGAGCGTTGAGTCATCATCGTCAATTCTTGTACGGGAAAATAGTCTCAAAAATTTTCTTCATTAATTCATCCGAAGAAAATTAAACTGGCGAGAAATTAGCCGATTTGTATCTCTACTTTCCTCATAAAATAAACATTAAGGACTATAAACTCAAATTGGAACTTCTTCGGGGAAAATGCGTCTGCCAACTGTGAAAGAGGTATATGCAAGAACCAAGCAACAGCAATGATCGTTCCCGCAACTTTATCTGACGCAAAAGTCATAACTTCGTAAGATACATTCAAGCTAGTGTACCAGAATTACTTTCGTAGACAGAAAAAGATGCTACTTACTGTGAATAAGAAAAGAGAGGTGTCATCAAAGGGCCTTATTTTATTTGAATGAAAGACTATACTCTTGCCTGATGAAAAAAGGGAAGAGGACTTAACAATACAAGTTTAGAGGGGAATGTGTGGTGTTAGTTGAAGAAACAGGTTCCCACTTTTGGAGGTTTGCCTCCCCCGTCGGAGGATTAGCAAAAGTTACAAAATCTGCGATTATCGATTCCTTTCCGAGTGAAAATTAGATGCACAGAATTAAAAATGATTTGATTATGGTGGTACCAAGCGAATACCGCCCAAAAAGGAGGCATCATCCCTTTGCTATAAGCATAATTCCAACATCCCTTGCAGTGTGGGTAGACTCTTCTCGGGATTCCCACCGGGTTAATTTTTCCATAATGGCCAACATTTCAAGCTCCGACTTGGGGCTCATCCTAAGGGATAAATTGTGTTGAACCCCGAAAAGAGTTCACCCACATCATTCGCCAGGAAAGCATCAAATCGTATTTCATCCCTTACAGTGGTCTATTTGCTAATTGCACTATGTTGACTTGGATTTGCGACATAAACGTTGGGAGGGTAATCTAGGGACCCAATTTCCGTTTCTGCAAGGATGCGTTTGGCGATCAATCCGAGATTTTTTTAATTGCTGGATTTTAATATCGACGTAAAGTACTACCCGCTGATGATATATTGGAGAGAGACTCCGGTTCCTTCGGCTATATGAGCTTAGCGCTGTGGAATTTAAAAATATATTGATGAAAGTTCAAATTTGAATTTAAATATTCCTTTTATTATAAATACGGACGAGAGATTCTCGAAAAAATTTACCAAAACTTTGTTGACAGCAGCAAAAGACGAGGAATGACACTAACATAAGAAATACAGACTGGAAAGCAGGTAATTGAGTAATTCTTTCGTGATTGTTCCTCACCGGACGATGCTGATACATCAAATATTAGTAAGACTAACGAAGAAAGACGCACTTGGTGTGAATTTTGGTGCATCTGGGGCGTTCGAGGGGGAGCGGGGAGGGGACGCTGGCGGCCTTCACCCAAAATCCATCTAGTCACAGCTGTCGGACAACACCGGAATAGAAGTGCATAACCTAAGTTCCCAAACCTTCATAGCCACTCGAGAGGCGTCTTCATAGACCGTAGTCTCCTTTCCTGCGTGCGCAGATCTAAAAATATTTCATCACTTCTCTAAAAGTTGGTGACATCGATTTGTTTTTACGCCGACGAGGCGCCAAATAAGGGACAAGTCGTCTCACTACGCATCGTTTTTTACCTTCTACCATCTTCTGATTTATATTATCAAAGATAAACGACCTCCTAGCGGCATGCGCGGGATGAATTTAGCTGTATTAGAGGCGTGGGAGGGGGAGAAGCGAGCGTGGAGGGGAAGGGATCGGCCTGCGGCTCTGGTATCCGCGACGCTGCGTGGGCGTTGGAATATTTTCTCCGCGGACGCGGACTCAAATTAGGCATTTTGTGGCTAAACGGTGGCAGATACGTCAAAATGCACGAAATTTTTGCCCTAAAAGGGCAGTAACTCGGCAAAATCTATAGGAAATGACCATAAAATATTATATTTTTCGAATTTTGACCCTCCCCCCCTAAATTGCATTTGAGCGAGGGTCAGGGGTTCACGTACAGGTCTCAAAATTTTCAGGCCTTATTTTTGATCGGTCCCACAACTTTTTTTCATTGGGCCAGATGGATTTGAAAAAAATCGATTTTTGCGATCCGCCCTAATGTACACTTTAGGAGTTGGGTATATGGAATTTCATGCATATTGTTTTATTTTTTTGAAATTTTACGTCGCTTTTGTATACTTTCAGCAGTATTAAGTGAGTGATAGTATAAAAGTCAATGTATCAGTATGAGGAGAGACTCCTTGTGTCTTCGTTATGTGTCGTGTCAGAATATTAATCAGGAAAAAATATTCCAAAACCCTTTCAAGAAGACCGGTATTTTTTGTACTAAATATTTTGAAAATTTTGTTATAATATCGAATTCATTCAAGGAATGAATAATAAAAACGCGAATTATTATGTTTTATAAATAGCAGAGCTTGTGTCGTCGTTATGCAGTAGAGCAGGCAAGCGAAGAATTCAGATAAATGCAAGCAAAAAATTTATTATCCCGGTGGAAATTTCATTTCGACCGGTAACACTTCGTTGTCATTTTATATGCATCATCATGCACAACCGTTCGAAAAATTATTCCAAGTAGAATGACGAAGTTTCCCCGTATGGTTTTAGATAAGCAAATTTCACCAATTTTCGCCCGCCACCGCCAATTTGAACTTGAGCTTGTATTAAGGCTTTTATAAGAGATGACGTTTCGTAGCCTATGCTGGCCACATCTTCAGATCAGTTCTGAGTGCCAGGCATATAATGAGTCCGTGACTTTTAGAATTTCTCGCGTAGCTACTATAAGTACAGCAATACTCATGTTTTCAAGTATTGTGGAATAAGGAAATGTTCCCGTATGTATTTTTTAAAGTTAATCAAATTTCACCAATTTTCGCCTGACACCACCTATTCAAACTTGCGCAGATATTCAAGCTTTTAAATGAGCCTATATTTTCCGGTCTATCACTTATGCTTTTAATAATTGGTATTATTGAGTGCCTTTAAAAACTTATTTCTCATTCCCCTGAGGCAAAACCGATCGAAAGATAATTTCATGTGGAATAACGAAGTTTTACCGTATTTTTTTTTAAGTGAAGCAAATTTCACCAATTTTCGACTGACAACGTCAATTCGAACTAAGGCAGGTATTCAAGCTTTTGAAAGAGGCTATATTTTCCGGTAGATCACTTATTTTTTCAATAGTTTGCTTTTTTGAGTGCCTTAAAAACCCATTTCGTTTTCACCCGACCAATATTAACCCTAATACGGGCAACATATTTTTCTGACGTAATCAGGCAAGGCGAATCCAATGGACTCTTTTAACTTATACTTTTAATTTAAACTATTAAACAGTGAAAATATTACTTTTCACATTAATTTGTAAATATTGTGCACTATAGAATCATTTAACATAAAATTGATTATTTTTTGTTTAACAAAAGTTTTACAATACTTATTAATTTCATACATGGTCAAACAGCGAGTACAGTGGATCCTTTTGACTAATTCTTTCTGTTTTCACAGCATAAAACACCAAATATTTATCGTTACATGTACATAGTGGTAATTTTACGTTACTTTGACAATTAAAACCAAATATTTGTAAAATGCATATTACTTTTTACATTTCGTGCAAACAGACTCACCTTGCCCGGATATGTGGGAATTCAGGGAAAAAAATTATTTCTAAGTTACTTTAATTCCGAAAGAAGTTTGAAAAACTCTAATTTATAGGAAATATACAATCAGAAGAAGTAAAAAATTTACAACATGCTGGCATTTCAATAACATAATAAAATTCTCAAAAATGTGATGCGATGCGTCCAAGAGGCTCACCTTGCCCGTATTAGGGTTAAGGACTTCGTGGTCGCTTAATGTTTGCAGACGGGAGTCTGTTCAACGCTCTTCCTTCTGCTCTCTCCATTGTACCTTTCTCGAGGCCGTCCATAAACTGTCTTGACCATATATGGGAGGCAGTAGGCTCTCACTATCTGTCTCTCGCAGACCTTCCGGCTCCAATTTAAATAAGCGCCGGCGCCTCCTCCACCACCGGACTATCACTTGCCGAGATTGTCCATTTTTCATGCCGCTTCCCACCCTTCTGGGGGCGTAGTCATTCATTCCACGTCTTCCGACTACCCCTTTCCCTGGAAAATCCTCGACCCTTAACCCTTTTAATTGTTTTCTACCCCTCTACCTTTTTTTTTATAAATCCATACCCTCCCTTCAACACCCCCTGCCACACCCGCCCTAGTCATCTCTCTCCGCTGCCTTGTTGAAAGGTGAGAATTCATCATGAACGGGGTACTGTGAGCGGCAGGAGTGAATTGCGAGGGAAGTTAATTAGGAACATGGAGGTATTTCGCGATGTCGTATTTGCCTATCCACATAAGTTTTCGGAATGCGCAAGTAAATTTCTGAATCATCTTCATTGGTCAGCAATCCTAAAATTGGTTTCTACATCTACATACTAACCAGCCAGCTGCCTAAAAAAGGTGTGTGGCAGGGAGTGTTAGGACACCAGCCGTTTACATGTAAAAAGTAAATGCTCGAACGATATTACACATAGCATTTATTGAAGTCCTTCATAGTTCGGGGTAAAACGAATTCCCATATCTATCCGTTCGGCAAAATATCTCTCGTAATTTATCGCTTCTGTCGGACCTAGAAATATAATGTGGCTCTAATATTATGCCCTCCGTGTTGCTCTTAAAGATATCTATTCTCAATGGTTCAAGCAATCTAATCCTAGCGCGCAGCCTCCAAATCTCAAGCGGCTCCCAGCCTAATTCGCTTAACATCTGGGTAACGCTATCCGTACGCCCACAGCAGTTTTTGACGGATAGCGCTGCTTTGCTTTGTATTTCATTCAGTTCGAGGATTAAGTCTTTCTGCACCGGATACTTTGCGCACGCTGCATATTCAAGGTGTGGTCGGATAAAGGTCGGTCGGTCGGTTTGACGAAGCTATCCACTCAATTCTCATCTCAGCTAATCTATTCACACGCACGCACTACTTCTATTTCCAATCCTTATTTACCCGTTCCATGTGTTTTGTTCTATGTTTTCCTTTTCCGTTATTGCCATCTAAGGGCCCCTGGACGATTGACTTCATAAATTTCAGAAAACTTGGAGGACTTAAAGACTTCACAACAGTTTGAATGAGCAGAACTTGACTTATTTTGACCCATGTTGATAGTTGGCACAGTCTGTCGATCACTACTCAGGCCGCGAATCAACCGTGTACTCGATTTTTGAGGAATTCGGTTGTTTATATTACTCGCAATTGACAAAAAAACACACCGTTACCGCTAGTGTAGCCACGGGCCATTCTGAGGAAACGGTTTGATGAATGCATCACCAATATATTTTAAATGGATAACTAAATACTACCGTAGGAACGACACACCCAACTATCACGATAAAAATTGCAAGCGGATAATTTTCTGGGTGGAAATGGGCTAAGGTTTGAATTAGGAGATTCGGCAGTCGTCGGAGTCCTCAGACTTGCGCAAGGTCAAGTTTTATTTCATTGAGTATTGGACACTGAGTGGAAAGAAGTCGGACGTAGCTTTAGTTTCTCCCTTCAGGGACTCCGAGAGCGTAAGCGAGGTCTTACTTGAAGTCAATAATAAAATCGCGCGCAGCTTCACCGCAATGCCCGCCCCTCCCTCATTATGGCTGACGACAATCATCTCCTTGACGAAACAGGATCGATAGCCTTTTGGGGGTTTTTCGGCCCAAGGGGGTCCATCCTTTTTTTCCTACGCCTTTCCTCCTCCATGGTCCGCCGATTCTCGAAGAGAAAAAAAACAACCCTATCTCCATCCCTATCGCGCTCCATCGAGGGTGGGTAAAAAATAATTCCTCCCTCCGTCCTCTGCCGGAAGTGGATCGAACAGCTCATCAAGAACGGAGGTGGAGCGGAGTGGAGAACGTGCGATTGACGGACGACAATACAGCGTGCAATTAAGGGGACGACCGCTCCTTTTCCATAGCGACACGCCTTAGCATATTTATATATTTTTATAACCTACTACAATCCTAAACCTTGAATCACACAATCATTTTATCCGTCATTTCCGAGTGATCACTATTGCGATCACTCGCAAATTATCAACGCCGGCAATTGTTTTTCGCGATTACTATCACGATGAGGATTCCCATCACTTTTTTCATCACTCGTCCGGTCGCTTTTTCCGTCAATAAACCGTCACTAAAACCCCATACAGGCCGATCAGAACGCATGCCCGTATGGAGCAATTGCAGCGCAACGTTCGACAGTCGTGGGAACGATATAGATAAACAAACACGCTATATATTTTCGTGATGCGGTTCCTATTACAACGAGCTGAGATAGCGGAAGTGATGCGGAAGGCGACGGCGGGAGGGACCGTGTGATTCAGAAATATGATCACTAGAGCGATCACTTTTCCCGTCGCGAAAAGCGATCGCTCTAGTGATCACTTTTCGCGACGAAATAAAATGATCGTGTTATTCAAGATCGGGTTGTTCCATTAAAACAAAACTGGATGTTTATGTCGAGACATTTATTGTGGAACCGTTTCACCATAAATGAAAAATTTGGTTGCAGAAAACAAGATAGACTCTTTTCCACAAGTTTTACTTTTGGTTCTACGCGTTTCAACCGCTAGGTCATCATTAGGTACATACATTTATGAAATTTCTGTGAACCGTATATATACCACTCAGTGGAAGGAGTGGGGGAGAAGGAATTATTAGGTGGATGGATGAAGTAGCTATTGGAAGGACGAACTAACGACTTCACTACTCCCCCATCGTAATTTTTCCTTCCCCTCTACTTCTCCCACTGACAATGAGTGATATATATACGGTTCACACACTTTCATAGATGTGTGTACCGGTTGATTACCTAGCGGTTGAAACGCGTAGTACCAAAGTAAAACTTTTGGAAAAAAGTGCTATCTTCTTTTCTTCAACCAATATGTCTTCTTTCCACTGCATCTCGCATGCCTCAATCAATTTCATAAATGAAAGAGGTTTTTCAGGTTCCACAGAAACCTTATTTACCGCACTAAACGACCCGTTTTGATGAATTCACCCCATTTTCAAGCGTGATAGCAGTTTCCTGATGTTCTTTTTCCTTGAGATCATCCTTTTATACCCCGAGTACTTTCCTCTGGGAAATTTTTCATCAGGTTTCCCTTCATTATATTCCTCACTTATACGACGCACGGATATTAATGAAATCATCTATTTCCGTAATATTCAGTTCTACACATTGCGGTTCACTGTGATTAATTGGAAAATAAGGGTCAATTTTTATTCACAGAAGTTCCGTTGAGTTCTGTAATAGAAAGTGTTAGATATCTATTACACGAAAAGACGCACTTGACTTGAGCAGATTCATTGATTAAATTGGCAGTAACATAAAGCACACGTTAATGCTCTCTTAGCCCTTCACTGATGATAAATATGTTATTGTTGACCGTAATTCTAAAGAAATATTC
This sequence comes from Ischnura elegans, assembly GCF_921293095.1. Classification (NCBI taxonomy): domain Eukaryota; kingdom Metazoa; phylum Arthropoda; class Insecta; order Odonata; family Coenagrionidae; genus Ischnura; species Ischnura elegans. The sequence continues at coordinate 71,490,207 of NC_060250.1, forward strand.
AATACAAAGAGGTAAAAGGTGTCTAGTACTAGTGAATTTGTGGCTAGTAACCGATCATTGATGTAGATTTTATAAACGAAAACTCAGAAAAAATTAAACATGCCATCATGTTCGACGATTTCCTTCTTCTAAAACGAAATGTTTTTCAGATTAAGGTTACAACATTCACTTTTAATCTTCAAAATTGCATAATTGGCGTTTATAGTTTCCAAAATATTCTTAAATAATACTACAGTGGTTTTTCGTTAGTGAAGCGTACTGCTTCAAGTAAAAACGCATATATTAAGAGCGAGAGCCAGCGTGTACGTATCCTTATTTAAGACTTGAAAAGGGAAATCTGTAATCAAAATTCTATTTCAAATCAATTACGCCACAAGAAAGCTAATATAATTAGAACTTGTTCTTTAATAAACCTGCTGATGGCAAAATCATGTTTTGAAAAAGGGCCTTTCAGAAAATTTTAAGCTTTTAATAGGTTAGGTCGTTACCATGTTTATAGAACTAAGTTTGCGCGGAGGTTAAAACCCATCCGAGTGCTCAAAGGCTATCGTCGGTGATTCATTGAGGGTAAACTTCTTAACAACGAATTAAAACTAAAATTAACTTTCCTGAACTTTTAAAGTTTTTAATCTTCTCTGGGCCCTTTTTAATTTCTTGCTCGCTCCGCAACGCAATCAAAGTCTTTGGGCGTCGCTGCACGGCAACTTTTGAACTAATGAATGTATGGAAACTGTCTTTCAAATCGTATGGAAAAGAGTCTGACGCTCGCGAGTATTAGTGAGGGAAGTATTTACCCAAGCAATCAATCATTCGTTGCTGGTAAGCGCGACTGAGGTCTCCAAGGAACCGTTCCAATCCGCGTTTTAGGACTTAGAAAGTTTGAGGAAACTTTTATGATTCCTTGCGACTTGTCACTCTGCCGTCTTGAAGTGTCATTGGTGTCGAATGAAAGCGGGAAACTGTTGACATTTGTAATTTTCAGTTGTGTTTTGTCTCTGTTGGTTGGTTACCAAGATTGTTTATTGATCTGTATTTGTTAACAATCCTTATGTGTGTGAAGTTAAAATACGGTACTACTAAAACTTTTAAAATATGAAGAGTTATTGCATTTAATTCATTTACAACTACCAGTGCTTTCCAATAAAATACCAACAGAGGTTATGGGCCCAGCACTGGTAAATTATAAGAAGTAAGTGAAGTCTTCATAATGTCGTCTGACGCATCCGGTATATCGTCTCACATTAAGCCGTTGTGTGGGCGTGAAGGATATCCAACTTGGAAATTTAAGCTGAAGGCGTATTTAATAGATCAAAACTTGTGGCATGCTGTTGATGGATACCCAAATGATGATCATACTGATGCTGCTTCAAAGTCCAGGAAGGATGAGCGTGCCCTAGCTAAGATTTGTTTGTGCGTGGACGATTCCGCTATCATACATGTAAGAAGATGCAAAACAGCTGCTGAAGCATGGAAAGTTCTTGCCGATGCATATGAAGATAAGGGTTTTGCCCGGAGACTTAACCTTCAAAAGACTTTGTACCGGTTATCCCTCGGAGATTATACGTCCATTGAAGAGTACCTAACTGCCGTAATGGATACCGCTCAGAAGCTTGCTGATATTGGGAAGGAGATTCCTGATGAGGATTTAGTTGCTATTTTGCTTGGAGGTCTTCCTTCACATTACGACCCCCTAGTAATGGCACTCGAGAATTCAGGAGTTGAAGTAACGGTGAACATGGTGAAAACTAAACTCTTAAATGAAATGTCCAAAAATGATGGTGCAACTGAGACTGCATTTGCATCCAATGCGTCTCGAACTATTCCGAAGAAAAAGAAGTTCCCGAAACGCGACAACTCTCAAGATGGTATCGTCTGCTATGGATGCAACCAACCCGGCCATAAAAAACCAGACTGTCCAAACAAGACCAAGAAAACGGCACAGACATCGAGTTCAACCCACAAGCAGCTACACAAGAAACAATACACTTTATTCTCGGATTTAGGTGTTGGTGGTTGTGCTCAAAGCAATAAAAATGATTGGTTTGTGGATTCCGGGGCAACTGCCCATATGACTCCTCATAAAGATATTCTGTTCAATGTTAAAAGTAACTCTGGTTTGGAGATTGTGTGTGCTGATAAACGTAAGTTGCAGAGTGACAGTATAGGTGATGTCATGATTCACAAAAGTAATAACAACAACAGTATTAGTAGTATTTCTGAAGTTGTTCATGTGCCTAATCTTGCTACAAATCTTATATCTGTGTCAAAATGTGTTTCAAAAGGTTTTGTTGTAGTATTTACGAAAGAAGGTGCTAAATTTTTTCATGATAATGATTGTAGTATTTCAGGGAATGTTTTAATGACTGCTCTTCCCAGTAACGGGTTATATAAGATAGAGTCACAGGTATCAGAAAAGTCCCTGGCTGCTACAACTAACCCTTCTCAGCAAACTCTTTGGCATTGGAGGTTGGGACATCTCTGCCGCTATGGTATGAATCTACTGAGAAATGGATTAGCTGATGGAGTTGATTACGTCCCTGAGGAAAATAGAACTGTATGTACTGCATGTCTAGAAGGGAAACAGAGTCGAGAATCTTTTCTTAAAATCAAAAGTAAAAGGGCGACTAAATGCCTAGAGTTGATTCATTCTGACCTCTGTGGACCATTCAGTGTAAAATCATTAGAAGGAAATAAGTATTTACTTGTATTTATAGACGATTACTCTAGAATGATATTTACCTATTTCATTAAAACAAAAGATCAAGTTAGAGTAAAGTTTCAAGAGTTTAAAAACCTCATGGAAAAGCAAACTGGCCAGAAAATTAAAATTTTACGATCAGATAATGGTTCTGAGTATGTTAATAGGGAATTCTCAGATTATCTTAAGTCAGAAGGAATTATTCACCAGACTTCCATACCCCGTACTCCTCAGCAAAATGGTGTTGCTGAAAGGGGAAACAGAAGCATTGTGGAGAAGGCTCGTTCCATGTTGCATAGTGCCAGACTACCTAAGTCATTTTGGGAAGAAGCTGTGAGAACTGCTACGTATCTCAAGAATAAATCACCTCATAGATCCGTTACAGGAATGACTCCAGAAGAAAAATGGACAGGTGAGCGTCCCAACTTGACACACTTAAGAGTATTTGGCTGCCGAGCTTTTGTACATATTCCAAAGGAGGAACGCAAGAAGTGGGATAGCAAAAGCAAGGAACATATATTTGTAGGATATAGTGAGAATAAGAAAGCTTACAAATTTAGGGATCTTTCTAATTATATGAAGGTAGTCCATGCTAGAGATGTTGTGTTTTTAGAAAATAATTTTTCCGGTGAGAGCAGTACTGATGCTCAAATTCCTTTGGATTCTTACAATGAAAATGCAGATTCAACAAAAGATGAAGCTGCGGCTGCTGTTAAAATTCTTTTGGATTCTCCTTGTGAAAATGCAGACTCAACAGAAGATAAAGCTGGGACTAATGTTCAAGAAACTGCTAAGAGTCCTAGATATCCTCAAAGGGTACGTAACAAGAAACAATTTCCTGATCATGTTGTTTTACAAGCAAAAAATTTCTTTGACAAAGAACCTACCACATTTGAAGAGGCTATGCAAAGTGAAGACAAAGAGCATTGGATGAAAGCAATGATGGAGGAATTAGAGTGTCTTAGAAAAAATGAAACTTGGAAGCTAGTGCGAGTTGCAAATAAAAGTGTAATACCATGTAAATGGGTTTACAAATTGAAAAGAGACAATGGTGGTAAGATCATCAAGTACAAAGCTCGTTTAGTTGCTAAAGGTTTTGCTCAAACTCATGGTATAGACTTTGAAGAAACTTTTTCTCCGGTAGTCAGAGGTTCAACTATCCGTTTGCTGTTGGCTATGGCAGCAGAACTGAATCTTGATGTTGAACATCTGGATGTCGAAACTGCTTTTTTAAATGCCACTTTAGATGAAACCATCTATATGACACAACCAGAAGGTTTCATAGCTGTAGGTGAAGAGAAGAAGGTTTGTCTATTACAGAAGTCTATTTATGGACTCAAGCAGGCTAGTCGTGCTTGGAACAAAACAGTTCACAAGTTATTGTATGAGATAGGGTATATTAAATCAAAACATGAACCCTGTGTCTACTTTAAACATATTGGAACTAAAATAGTTATTATTACATTATATGTTGATGATTTCTTTATATTCTCCAATAATGAGAAAGAAAAGAAGAAATTGAAGGAAGAATTGAAGAAGAGATTTGTCATTAAGGATCTTGGCAAGATCAAACATGCCCTGGGAATGAATTTTACAAGAGATGAGAAGAGGGGAGTATTCAAGATAGACCAGAAACAATACATTAAAGATGCTTTAAAGAGTTTTGGCATGGAAGATTGTAAGATTGTTTCGACCCCAGTTGACGTTAGTCAAATGAAAGAGAAGGGTAAGGATATCATAGATGTCCCGTACCAGTCATTAATTGGAACTCTCATGTATCTCTCCGTCAACACGCGGCCAGATATTTCCTTCATTACTAGCTATCTCTCCCAGTTTAATAAGAAGCATACAGATATACACTGGAAGATGGCCAAGCGGGTACTTCGTTATCTAAAAGGTACTATGGAAATGGGACTCACATACAAATGCACTGGGAAGCCTATTTTTGGTTTTTCTGATGCAGATTTTGCAAATGATCTAAATGATAGGCATTCATACTCTGGATATGTTTTCACTTGTGCAGGTGGACCAGTCTCCTGGAGTAGTAGAAAACAAAAATGTGTTGCCCAATCGTCTTGTGAGGCAGAATATATTGCTCTTTCCGAGGCTACTAGAGAGGCTATTCATCTAAAACATCTTATTTCCGAATTATTTCAGGAACAAGAAATTATTACTATTTTTGAGGACAATCAGAGCGCTCTCAAGTTAGCAGAAAATCCTGTTTTCCATGATAGAATGAAGCATGTAGATGTGAAATACCATTTTGTTAGAGAACAAGTAGAAAACGGTAATATAAACGTAGATTTTCTCTCCACTGAGGAAATGACAGCTGACATACTTACCAAGGGCTTAAATCGTATAAAACATGAAAAATGTATGAGAGGTTTAGGCATGGTTTAAAAATAATTTAAAAAAATTTGTAATTCATTTGATGGAAATGCTAAAGAGCTGTTTCAGCACATCTTCAATTACGGGGGGGTGTTGACATTTGTAATTTTCAGTTGTGTTTTGTCTCTGTTGGTTGGTTACCAAGATTGTTTATTGATCTGTATTTGTTAACAATCCTTATGTGTGTGAAGTTAAAATACGGTACTACTAAAACTTTTAAAATATGAAGAGTTATTGCATTTAATTCATTTACAACTACCAGTGCTTTCCAATAAAATACCAACAACAAGTATTAAGTTCTCGATTTGAAATTATTTTGAGAAGATTTCCTCTCGCCCAGGAAGCATGCAGGGATGTGGAAAGGTGTGTCATTGATAAATAAGTGAAAACTCTTACGGTTGGTACACAGTTTAGTCATAAGTTTGCCAACCTCGGTGCCTGCGGAGTAAATTCCTCGCCTGCCAAACAAGAGATCGTGGATTCGAGTCCCATCTGGTTAGGTTGCCTCTATCCATGGCATGGTTTTTTGTGCATTTGTAATCGTTGAAGTATTGAGTAAACCCCGATGGAAAGGGCCATTATATGCTGTTTTCGGTAGTATTGGAATGAAAAATTAAAATGAGTTTGTTAGCTGCTATTATGAGCAGCTAAGATCTCCTAGCTTGTTGCCATTATTCTCTGATTAAATTTTTCTTCTAATTGAAATTCTTCTTTCATGGGAATGATTTGGCTCAGACAGGATTTTCCGAAAGCTAGTCAAATATTCTACTGGTGTGCTTGGTGCACAACAGGTACAATACGTCATAATGATGCGTGATTTTCGTTCTTTCCCTATGATAATGGTGAAAACTTCCCGGGTTTTCCACCGCGTATGTAAACGTCGACCAACATGCAACTCACCCGGTGGGAATCCCGAGAAGATTACTCCTGTCAAAAATGATGCTTTACATAAAAAAATTGTATCGCAACCGCGGGAGTGATGCCTCCTCTTAACATTTTTTACCTACTTTGAAAAAAGGAAGCGATACACAATGCGATCAATTTTTTACGATTAAAATACCATTCGGTGAACACCCGTAAGTTTTCCCTGCAACCGAGGACAATAGAAAAAAGAAAAGTGAAATAAATATGAGGAAATGGAGCTATGAAATGTTGATCCTGAAGAGAATGACATCACGGCCAATTAGAACTCGTTCGACGCCACGGGAGAGATGAAAAAGCGAACGAGAAGGAGCTGAATTTCTCTCTCAGCGGCGCGCGATGAACGGACGCTGACATTTCTGGAGTCGCGGGCGGGAGCTTGGGCGCTCCCTCGCGTGTATATGGATAGAGATTAATGTTGGGTCGATCGCGTCGAATGGGAAGGGAAGGAGCGATTGCTTATTTCCTCGCCGTTCCGGGTTGAAGGATACGGATTGAATTCCCAAGGAGTCAGTTGATAAATTTAAGTCATCCGCTTTTAATTTAATTTATTTTTTATCCCCTCTCACCCCCCCCCCCCCTAAAACTCCGGCCCTCCACTCCACTGCTGAAGGGGATGAGAAATGTATGCTATCGCCCTCTATACTAGCACCCAGCGTGGAAGAGATGGGAACGAGACCTCCATCTCTTTCTCCTAAAGTCAAAGTGAGGGATAAGTGCCCGTGTTGGGGTTGTAGGTATATGGAGAGTTTCCCCTGCGGGGGAAGGAATTGGGAATGGATTTTTTTTCGCGAGATTCGACGTCAAATTTGGTCCTCGTCGGAAACGGGAGTCAAAGTGCCTCGTCGAGTTTATGGATGGGAACATTTTCCGTTTCCTGAGATTTCAGACTTCCTCTTGAATTTATTGCTGTAATTTTTCTTTTTTTAAATTTAGTCGCTGTTCCTGTCTTGATGCGTTAATCGTTACAATGGGCTCATAAACCAAGTATATCTTATTGTCGGTTTCGATAGAGTTCGGAAAATTAAGACACCCGTACTTTAGGGCCCAGACTTAAGAGGCTCTTATGGAGTTATCAACAATTAGATTGCAATTCTGGTTTTTCTAAGTTTTTCTTTTCATGGTTAGATTAGATTAGATGCAACTCGTTTAATCTATTACATATACATGTAATTCTACCTCCACATACTATCCTTCAAGCCACCTACAGAGGTGTTTGGCAGGAAGTGAACCACCGTCAACTTGCCCCAGAGGATTAAAATTTACTTCCACGAACACGCAATACGCAACATGTACGCTACATATGACAGCAGGCTATTATGAAGGCAATCCGTAATAGCATAATAGGTACAACACGTACTATTTTTTCCGGAGTCATAATTTTTTTACCTATTCCTCCGACCACATATTCTTTTCTTAAGACCTAGGAAATAAGGAAAGATCTTTGCCTGCTCTTTTTGCATAATTTAATCATGAAACCTTGGCCACGTGTTTCCTAGAGCTAACTTGGATACATTGTTTTGGAATTTAAACGCCAAGTAGAAGGAAATAAATGATGCAAGAAAATTATGCTCCGATGCAATTCACGAATCTTAATTGAAAAAGTGGAAAGCCTTTTCCCATTCTCTAAAGAAATAGATTTCTATTGTTTGTTCACCAATATTTGACCCCTGTAACTAACTTCTGTAAATAAATTGTTTCTACAATTTTACCATCCACAAGGACCATGCTTACTCTATGTTAATAATAGGTACCTGATCCTTAAATTTTCCTGAATCTTCTTTTTGGAGTGTGACTTTTTTCAATACCGTAAAAAGACGCTGCGAATATTAGGTCAGGTTCCTCATTCGTAACTGTGGGAGTGTATAATAGCCTTGAAATGTTGTCTCGTGGAGGTATTTGAATTTTAATTGGACATACGGATCGTATCCGGTGTAGCGGTACGGCGTTTAAAGCCTTGGTTGCATTTTACATTAACACGTACGAGTTAATGTCCGATTGAATAATAATTTTGGTGGACCGGAACGGAACATGTAACAATGCATGAATCGTATTAGAACAGTTTCTATTTTCAGTCCATTCCTATTTTCTGTTCTGTTGAAATCCTTCGCAGACGATCGTCGAAGAAGGTTTTAAAATATTAACTCAAGGGTTACTAAGCCCATACTTTCCTCAATCTGTGAATTTCCGTGCCGAAGTTTTGAATGCTCGATACGAATGCTTTTTTTCCGATATTCGCTTAATTATGGTGTTCAATAAATAGTTGTTCTTGAGTTAGCCTTATAACACCCCTCTGAGTTTCGGAGGTCCTCTAGAAAGCTTTCAGGAAGTTTCGTGAATTATAAAACCTTGACATTTATGGTCAAGATATTTCATGGTCGTCTTGCCGTATGATCGCGGTGTAGTTAGAGTGAGTACAATTTAATTTCATTTTCCCAGGCTGGATGTAACCTACGGTCTGATTTTCAAGGACAAGTCGGGATCCCGACAGCTCAAGGGCAAGTGAGGGCATTTTAACAGATTAAAAATTACCCTCTCATGCTTGTGTTCGTAAGTTCACCAGCGTTGGACAGTGATCAAAAGAGATACCGCGAGGAATTTCTGTTAATATTGGTAGAAATGTTACTACATCTAGTAATAATAACGTTAGGTAAATGACTTAGCATGAGGGGAGGGCGAACTTGGAATAAGATTTTGCAAAAATACTGCATACGGGGAGTGCATATATCGCACAAAAAACTCAGACATCTACATCTACATATTACTCCGTAAGCCGTCTAAAAGGGGTGTGGCAGGGGGTGTTAGGACACCAGCCATTTGCACATTAAAGGAAATGCTCTAACGAAATTACGACTGTCATTTATTAAAGTCCTTTATGGTTCGGGGGAAAAGGAATTCGTAAATCTATCCGTGTGGCAAAATATCTCTCTTAATATATCGCTTCTATCGGACCTGGAAATAAAGTGTGGCTCTAATTTTATGTTCTCCGTGTCGCTCTTAAAGTTATCCATTCTCAATTCTTCAAACAATCTAAGCCTAGCGCGCAGCCTCCGAGTCTCCAGCGGCTGCCAGTCTAATTCGCCTAACATCCGGGTAACGCTGTCTGTTCGCCCGTTGCAGTTTTTGACGAACCGCGCAGCCTTCAAACATGCCTTCAGCCTTCAGAAGTGTTTTAGCTCGTGCCAAATTCCCTGCCGAACTGAAATCACCCTGCGTCTACAGTGTACCATACGAGTGCGGCGAAGAGTATTTCGGCGGAATGGGAAGAACGATCGAGACTCGAATCAAAGAGCCTAAGCAACGTCTCCATCTTAGCCAACCATCAAAATCGGCATTCGCGGAGCATGCCATCGACTTCAACAACGCCATACAATGAGAAGATACCAGGGGTGCCATGGTGCCGGAAAGCGCCGGAACGCCGTTCCGCCTCTGGTTAACAAAAGACATTGTTTGGTTGTGAATTTCCCACACAAAGTCGATCCTCGCCACCTGTTGGCGATACCACGCGTAGTCGGGTTTTCGTTTTGTTTTTGTTTTTTTTCTTGTCACTCCGAGAACGTGAGTGAATTGATTTCAGTCGTCCTTTGAACTCCGTAAGCGCATGGTCGGAGAGCAACCCAAGGAGACGGAGCCATGTCGCGCCCCCGACGAGAACAGTAGCGGTTGAGTGGTATGCGCCGGCAAGGCTCGACTCATATTTTAACAATATAAGTCGTAATATTCAGTCCACATTTATAATCACGTTCGAGAGTGATCAGACATAATAGTCAAATATAATTTTTATCAAATTTTGTTGCCTCAAAATGTCTAATTTATACATTCGTTACAAAAACAAAAAATTTAATTAAATGTAAATAATAACTTGTAAAAAACAGTAATATTTCACTTCTAAAATAAGTTATGGAAAGTGCGTTCCGGCAATGCTAATTTTACCATAACGTCACTGGATGATACCCAAATGTTCGGCCACTCCATGGGTAACTGGGAAGCAATCGAAATACGGCTATAAAAGAATCCGAAAAAATATAAGACGAGGGGTCCAGATTCAGTAGAACTCGATCTTGAAACAGGTGGTAAAACGAACTTGGTTTCCTTCAATCAGAATTGACCCAACGTGACCATCTGGGATATAGAAAGCTGTCACCCAAGACTAGCATCATCGGCCCTGATGACGATGGAAAAGGCTTTCATCGAAACGTCGGCAGCGATGGAGATTAAGGAGTTAGCCGGATGAAATCCCCAGAAAAAAATTTATTGCCACCACTCGCCGGAAAAAAGTGTAGGCCTACAAACTTAAGTTTGCCGTGTCAGTGGATACATACTGAGTTACCAATTAACTAATAAACAGTTATCTTATTTTCAAGGGCAAGAAATATCATTTTATGCCACACACATATTGTGTCAGATATGTATTGAAATATTTGATTTATGCAATTCTCCAATTACTTTTCTTTTTCTTCAATTGAATTACATTTGCTCTACAACCAGGGCATAGCCAGGGTTATTGGCAAGAGGGGACAGACAGGCTTTCAGATCAGACGATAATACACCTCACTGCGGGGGGAAAGTATAATGAATGCAATTTTAAAATGCTTGCAGTTCAAGTTGTTTATTTTGAAACACGTAACACTCCCTGGCTGGTTGTCATTGCGCTTAGAAACGGAAGGCACCGTATAAGCATTATAAACATCGTATTTGAATACTTACATCTGGGCCCGGCGCGCTGTATAAAATTAAACTTCGAAGGCGACTCTCTAGAAAAATAATTCCATTCGAAGGCGCCTAGGCGTCAGGCCACAATTTTCCCAGGCTCGTCGAGACGTCCAGGTCGGGCGACTATTCTCCCACGTCGTGTGGCGCAGACTACGGCCCTGTCTATAATCTTTCGATATTGAACCTCTTCCATTGAACCATATTTTGACCATGATGCAAAGCAAAGATCGCCAAAATGACTCTGAGTAAATTTAGTCTTAAAGAAATGGCGTTGAAATGCATTGAGTGGTAAGGATCAAGTTTCACAATTTTCCGCAAAATGCTTGACTCAAAGTGAAAAATGGTTTATGCTGGCTAAGGTTTATCAACTTAATTTTTCCTGCTTCAATCGTATCAGATAGGGCTAATAATTAATTCTTCATTTATTCAATTATTTTTGCTGATTTTTTCTGATAAATTTTTTTATTCTCGACTTAATTTATCTTAAAAATCTAACTTTATCTTCTCATCGAGCATCGAGCAAATATCCATATTAATTTCAGTCCTCTGTCTTTCATACCGTCCTAGTGGTATGCCTTTAAACGATAATGCACCGTTGTGCCACTAGACGCTTGAAGTGTTGGACAGGGGTCATTGTGTATTCGCGTTATATACAATAAAGCACCGTTATGCCACTGGAGGCTTGAAATTTAACCGAAATTTATTTGTACTTTTGAACCGTGAATTGAAATAAATCCAAGAACCGTCCTAAAAATCTGAAGGTTTTCTCAATTCAGTTATTGGCAATGAAGGTGGTAGAAATGTAGATTATAAATGAAGTCCCTCCTACGTATTTTATATTTGCGAATGAATGCGAGGGGGCAGAGGTATAATGTGATACCTATCGTTGATAGAAGCAGATCCGCTTTCTTCTGCGGTTCATCGCCCCTATGAGCTCATAGGGTTAGCTTTCCAATCCATCCCTAGCGATGGGAAATCTTAACACTTGGTTAGTTTTTACCGATGTCGGAACATAGTATACTCAAATCTACCGTTTAAAAAAATTGGTATCCTATTCAATTTATTCAAAGCTCTGAGGCCATTTCCATTTCATCCATTCCAGGTCATATTTAAAGCAGTTAGCTTTTCATTCCATCTTATTGAGGAATTTGTGAGTGAAGTAATGATTAAATAGCAGCTATCTAGCTTTTTGAAGCCCCTCGCTTGATCGGCAAAAGCAACCACGAGGATCAAATTTATCTGCATTCTAATCGTATGCAATCTATAAACATGTGCTCTGGGGCGCATCAAGTATTGAATATCTAGAGACCGTTTACCTCCATCCACCAAAAGTCTTCTCTGCCTCTTTTCGCGTTCTTTTTTTTCGGAAGTAAAAGGGAGAGAACTAATACAGTTAGCGTTAGTAGGAGGTGCAGCTTTAGGAAATTTTGTTCCCTATCGGAAAAGGTACCGTCAGAAATCGTGGTATCCTAGTACCTATCTCTTTATGGATTTCAAAGAGAGTGAAACCTGATGGATACCTTCTTCGGGGATATTGATGATTAGGTTGAAAGTGATCCTCACTGATCATTAAGTTATTTTGATGCACGATAGCGTACTTACCTATATTCCTTGACTTACCGGTTACCCTTAGCTAACCGATTGTCAGTGGCCTCTCGATTCAATACTGATAATTGGCGTCCCTGTGTAATTTAAGTCAAAACTATGGAAAGTCGGTCACTATGCACCGCGCTCGTTAAGGTTTATACATCGGATGTAGGGATACAATTTTTTTGCATACCTGACACCAGTGCCACGGTGAAGGACCCGGCCTATTTCGAACAACTATATTAACTCGTTCTTCAACTGTTTTTAGTCACTCGTTGGTGGGACATCGTGGATGCTGGTATGCAGCGGTAAAAGGCGATATGAATATAAGAAAACCTTGAAATATATATATTTTGACATTTTATAAATAATTATACGCAAATGGTGAATACGATTTAATTTTTTTACTAAATAAAAACCAGTAAATAGCAAAAACACTTATGAAAAGCGTATTTTGCGGCTTGTGAACAAATCCAGATTAATCACTACTAACAAAAATCGGCAATTAAAATACATTAATTTACCATCAATTTATGATTAGGAAAATATCAGCATCGGCTATTAGTACAAAATATGAAAACCTACTTGGCATACCTAACCTTACAATGCAGAATTTAGTCAAACTTAAATATACTGAAGGCAGGGATAACCTTTCACGTATACTTCAGTGCTTCATGTTTACATGATAACCTATTTGGCATACCTAACCTCACAACGCAAAATTTAATACAAATAAATCATGGATTAACCTTTCAGGCGCACCTCGTTTGTTCATTCGCGAGATGAGCGTACGAGATACTCGTTTGTTCATTCACATGAAGTACTGAGTACATGCTCACTTGGTAAATCGAAAAATTTTATTGGAAATATTGCATTTTCAGGTACGAAAACTTTCGTCTGAGATGTGAGTAATTAATATACCTTAGTAACAACCGAATCCGAATTATGAAAAAAATGTATCAAGTTGCGTGATTTCCCATTTTTTAAATGTAGCGAAATTCAAGAAGTCCTTTTTAAGATGCCCAGGTAAGTAATATCTTGGCTTTATTTCAGAGGCATCATGATTTCATTGTTTATAATTTAGTCCCTTACCAGGCCATGGAAAATCGATGGCTATCGCTTGGCTCAACTTTGATAATTAGCAATCATTGTAGCCATCGATGTTCGACGTACCTATATCGTCGACTATCGTTCAGTGTAAAACATTTTGAAATGACTTCTATAGCAGTGGAATATTCATCTCTACTCCTAAATGTGGACAGCGACGGAGAAGAAAAGCGAAGAGATTGCGAATTGATTGAGGAAATGGTCGATCTTGACTCGATCTATTTGCAAAGTTGAAGCAGTTCGTTTTCAAAACAGTTCGAATATATGGCTTTGGGTATAACGCAAGCGACAAGCATTGATGTTGCGCAAGCGATGAAAATAAGTAAAGATTACTCTTTAAAAAGGTATTACTTATGAAGGATACATGGTTAGTCCAAAATTGATTTAATTTTCTCGCAAAGAACAGGATGTGAAAACATTCTTTCGCGACCGTCATTTCTTTTGTTTTCTATTCCTACCATCAGGAAGCATAATGGCACTCTTACGGCGCTTCATTGATAATAATTGTGAGGTACCTTTTTTGAGCTGAGAAGTTAGTGTACTTCCATGAAGTCCATGATCCCTGTGACCCCGCTAAATCTACCCTTGGCAACATGGTTGTTCGTGGATGGAGGTGGAAGAATTGGACGGGAGGAAATAATTAGAAATGGGGGAGGAGGATGGATGGTTTCCCTAAATCGAGGGAAAGTATTCCGGGAAAAGGGGTACGAGAGGACTTGTGTCGGCGCCGAATTTCCATTTCTCCCCTTCAGAAATTCAGTGGGATGAGGAATCACTCAAGGGCGTGGAGTTTTGATTTTGCGCGAGAATCGTTGAGCGTGTGATTCCCATCGGCTCAATCCGAGCTGTTAATGACCTGAAACGGTTCGATCTGTCTCTTCCCCGATGGCCAAGGTTTAGTTCGCAAAAACTGCCCTGACTTTTGAGAGTTTGGAATGTTTTCAGTGTTATATCGTATCAGGGACGCCGACTTAGAAAAAATATTGGGGGGGCCCAAAACGGGGATCTTTCCCGGGGAAATTTATAAGTAGTGAGTTTTAAGTTTTTTAAGCATTTTTGAAGAGTCATATGATCAACACTAGAACACTGAGAACTCTAATCTCGATATCTGGACACTCCGGGGAAAATCGAGAAGCCTGACACTTTTTTCCTCACACCCATAACGAAATATTGAGGGGGCTCGGGCCCCCTCAAGCCCCATGGAGTCGGCGCCACTGTAATCGTATATTCATCGCTAAACTGTTGACATTTTACAAGTGGCTATGAGTAAAAAGTATAGCTTCCGCCTTCTCTAGGTGTAAGTTATTGTTCTCGCTATACGTGAAAGTACATAATTGGTTCGTATCCACACTTTTTATTCTTAATATAAAGCATGACCATGATCCAACGTTATATCGTATATTCATCACCAAAACTGTTGACATTTTACAAGTGGCTATGAGTAAAAAGTATAGCTTCCGCCTTCTCTAGGCTTAAGTTATTGTTATCGCTATACGTGAAAGCACATAATTGGTCCTTATCCACACTTTTTATTCTTAATAGAAAGCACGACCCTAAGGATGACACACTTTGTGAAAAAAACATGGTTATGTTACATTAAAAAAAAAGTGTGGAATAATCATTATCAGGTCTTGCAATGTGGGAATCGAAATTTTCAAAAATGCCACTTTTTAGGATTAAATGACTAATTTTGAAAATGAACCAATATTTAGGTAATTGATCATCAGTAAAGTCTCCAATCTAGGGATTGTTTGTTTATTGCACCTCGCCGCTAAATTCAACTTACAGATGTTTTATTCTTTCTGTAAGTTATATCAGTTTTCTCCTTACTGATATTTTTGCCTCAATTAAACTATCTATTTATTTCTAGCCAATTCTTGAAACTTCGTTTTTCGTCTATTTCAGCATCATCATCATCATAAGCCAAACCTGGCAAGACTGGTTTGACGAAGGTCTCCATTCCGCTTTCCTTTTCACTAGCCTCTTCAAAGCGGCGTTATCCTTCTCTATTACGCGTAAAACGTTAAAATTTGTTAGGAATATTAGTTCTAAGCTTTCTATTTTAGTTTTACCGTTAATTTTGCTCATCTCGGGTTGCAAAAAACTCCGTTTCAGCAGCTATTATGGCATAAGGCTGAAGGCCATTTCATTCGAAGCACTCGGAAGTCATTATCGTAATTCGATACACCAGATGTAATAGATGCAAGGAGTAGTTTTTCTGAACATTATCTTGCAATGTTGTTGTAGTTAATCTCGATATACGATGCTATTTTCAACTATCTTAAACACTACGTAATCTGTATGTACCTATTATGTGGTACAATGCTCTTGTTCACCGTACCTACGATCAAAAGTTACTCAGAACACGTGCGTACGATTACGCACAGTGTACGGCTAAGTGCCATCAGTAAAACGGTATCCACATCACTAATGATTATCCGAAATACTTTCAACAAATAGTTCTTAAACCCTTTGAATAAAGTTTATGGAAAAAAAATTCGTTGCTCTCCGGAAGGGGTGAATAAACTCATTGCACCGGAGACGCCTTGCAGAGGTGAAAGTTTGGAAACAGAAATTAACGTTTAATCTGATTTATTTTACGGGATAATCTCCTCCCGCGAATAAACGATTTTCGTGGGCGTTACACCTTCCCTTTGATTCATCAACAGCGTCTGATCGTGGGCGGAGGAGATATGAATAATTATTTTCGCCCGTATTAAGGCTTTTCCAGCTTTTATTCGGCGAGGAGAAGAGGAGAAGGGAGCTTGGAAATGAGATAATTTTTGCTTGAGGCTGGAGGGGACTTACAATGGTTTTGATTCACTGCGTGCCCCTAGCATAATGATACCGTCCCGTGATTCATGGTCCTTAATTTTTCGCCGCTGTTGGCTCAAGTGCTGAACGCGGGGACCGTGTCGTGTCCAATATCCTTTGTCATTTTTTATAAGAGGGGGTGCGTTGCCAACAATGTGTTCTACCTTTGTTGGTAAGTTACCCTCAAAAAACCTACCCTACCTTTATTCTCATTCTAATCCATGCTTCTGAATTTTCACACATTTTAGAATATATTTTCTCAAAAAAATTATATCAGTTTTCCTTGCAAGATTCAATTTCTTGTAGTATCTGGAACGTAAAGGTGGTAAAGCTTCTCTAGGATTTATTTTATCGGCTTTTTGAACTGCCTGGTCTATCCGACGAGGAAATATTTTGAGATAGGATCTTTTGAATGTATACTTGTCAGCTTCTGCGTCCGTTTTTACCGCTTGTGTGCTTACAATCATCCAATTAGTCCCAAGAAATGAAATTATCAACGGTCCTTATATTATTTAATTCCTTGAAGTGAGAGTTATTCCTTCTAGTTTATAATCTGGAATATCGTTAAAGCATCGGAAATTTCATCTTTTTGAAGTATTTTGTGACGATAATATCGATTCTGATCAATTCAGAATTAGGTTTCATTGTTGCGTTGCGAGTATTCTTATCAGTGTATACAACTTAGGAACTCTTCTTTTTTGGGGCAATTTTTTTCCTGTGAAAAAACTAGGGAAATTTATTCATACATGCATATAGCGATGTCAGTAGATTGGACGTCTTTGAAAGCAAGAGTCATCCTCATGTCACTTTTCTGCAATGGATCGATTCTCGTAGATAACAGGTATAGAAAATGCAGGATTCCAGAAATACGAGGATTCTGTCTATATTGAAATAAAAAGTAGAAGCACTTTTCCACAATTATGAATAAATAATACAATTATAAATAAATAATAAAATTAGATAACTGTGGTAAGTTGCAGTTACCTCTTATTTCAATGTATCGACCCTCCACTATATCACGCCCGAATCAGTTGAATTTATTCTGTCCCTAGGTTTAAGGCGTTGGCACTCCTTGGTTGGAATTTCTCATTTATATGACGAGAATGTTTTTTTTTATTTAATAACAGTTGATTATCATCATCACTGGTAAACAATCCTAGGATAGTCTCCCTTAAATACTTTTAGATCGTGATAAAAGAATTACTCGATTCCAATTATCGGATAGTTTGAATTGTTAGTTTGATTCCTCAAGATGCGAATAATAAAAGATTCCTATTCCAAGGCAGTGGCGGATACAGATGGGGGGCGCAGGGGGCGCGCGCCCCCCCCTTGCGGGTCCGCCTGTATTGCCGAACATTGCAAAACCACAATTGTAGCTTTTTTATATCATAAGATGGCATTGTCATTTACATGTTTATAACCTTTTTAAATAAAAGTTTCATATACTTTGCCTGTTACTTGATCACATTTTATTACGATAAAAGTAAGGACAACTCAAAGATATGTTGCGCCCCCCCCTTGAGTTTTTTCTGTATCCGCCACTGTTCCAAGGTGTTTAGTAGTGCGAAGTATTAGTTCTATTTAAAGGGGATTCTTTTACTTATTCACCTTGAAGACCAATTTATAACGGTATGCAACTGCTCCCCTCTCTGATTTACTGACAATTTTAATTATTGCTCCATGCAGCGTGGCTGCTCCAACGTCGATGCATGATTAAACTCAGATTCAGGCTGATTGATATGAATTGAACCCTTTTCCAAAATTTATAACTGTGGAAAAGTTGAGTCTTGACATGATTTCATGCTATATTCATCTCGCTAATTGCAGGTGTATACTCTTGGGAAATTAATATTATCTCTGTACCCAAATGCAGAGAATAAACGAGTCCTGGGAACGTCAAAAATAGTTTTTAGATTAAAATAAAAAATCGAGTTTGAATGCCAAATATCGAGGAAATCAAGATCGATTCTTAATCATCGAGTTTCGATAAAAGCTCGATTTTGTGACTTCGGAATTGACCATTTCGTTTGATCCCAACAGCATCATTATTGGCCAATGATAACGCAATCCATCGCGAGTGAAATTCTTTATCAAAGGCTGGTAAAATTGGAAAGCACGCTCTCGATCGTCAAGAAAGCATCGCAATCAGTTGAACTTTCTAAAATATTTAGTGAAGCCATATGGTTCCAAGCGGCAATCCCAAAAGTTTAATGTGGATACATATTTAAACTTTTACTACTAATAAATCACGCATACACTCTAACTAAATTTTTTGGTAATTTTTCTGCATCTAAATTGTGTATTTTGAGTGTTTTTTTGAATGCATACTAAGCATGTTTTGGTGCAAACTGTATTAAAAAAAGAAATGCAGATTTATCGATTAATCGGTCTTTCGGTTCAAATTTCGATTTTTGTTGAAAAGTCGATCTTTTCATTTGGATTAAAAATTGTCGAAAAATCGATTTGCCGACATTTTTCCATCAGTGATAACAAAACTTCTCCGAAATTGGTCAATTTTCGGCTGTCGTTTTACTTACGCTTCAGCTCCGTTCATAGCCTTTTGAGGCATTCGCGAGAAGAGAATAGGAGCGGTCTAACCCTAGAACAATCCACCGTAAACATGCCCACATGTGTTCAAAAATGTTAGTTTTGACTTTTTTTGTGAAAAGTAATGATGTAAATACAAAATTGGTACCTTTTCACCCTACAACTCGGTTTACTAAACCAATTCGTGAAAACCGGAGAATATGAGTTTCTCGTGTAAAATACGTATTTAAAACATTATATTTCGCACACAATGACAATGCTGAGTCCTGCATTGAGGTTGCACAAAGTATTTCGATCGATTAAGGCAAGTGAATTAATGATTAAAATTTACCAACTGGAAATTTTCTTACTCACGAAAAAAGTCCTCTCTTCGTGAAGCCATTTCATATATTGTTGCTAAACCTCACGACGACTTTTACCGGCTAAAGTGATGCTAGAAATTATTGGGTAGGTTTTTGGGCCTTCTCTACGTTTGGATGGTTTTGATGGATGCCGAAAAACATGCCAATGGTTTTCTGTCCTCTCAATAAAAGTCTCATCATGAAATGACGTCACTAAAATCACTACAAGGCCGTGTTCGAAGTTCGGCCTTCCAAACAACTTTAGGGTTCATAGTGGCAGGGGCTTAAATGCCAATGATGGGCTATGAAGATGAATAGATATAAGACATGTATGGGGATTTTGCATAAGTTTTCAAACAGGCAAGAGAGTAAAAGAATGTTATCATATTATGAGATTGGAATGCTGTAATTCGAGAAGGCTAGCATGTACGAATAACCGGAGAATACGGGCTTGGTAAACAAAATGAGAGTAGAAAGATACTTTAATCTGCACGGAATACTATCAAGTGATTGCTGGTACTTTATTTTTAAATCTTAACCGAAGAAGATACAAGTAAAAAAATACAGCAAGAATAAGAAAATTTTTAACTGGCTGTTGTCTTAGTGAAGCAGAGATTTTTGTAACCAGGTGAAAGACTGCAAAAACTATTTATGGCAGTTATGGAAATCGATTAATTATTTCGGAAATTAGAATATTTAAGCCGCCTGAATGACGACATGAATGACAAAAATCGCGAAGATAATGATGATGACGTTGATACTTGATTCCGTCAAGTTGGAAGTAATGAAATCGCAAAGTGTTTTCGAAGGGAGGAAGTCCGTCGACGGCTGATCCGCTTCCCATCTGTATTCGTGTTACGTTCAAGTTCTGAAGGCTTTGGAAGCGTTGTGGGAGGACTCATGGTGTCGGGAGATCAGTGTGGGGAATAGCTCCAGGCGAAAGGGCAAAGGGAACTTTCTTGGGGAGAGAGAAGAAAGCCCCTGAAGGGTTGCGAAATGTTCACGGACCCTGTGAGACAAGACTAGAAAGGAAGGAAAGCAAGAATGGGAGGCGATCTTTAGATTTGAGTGAGCGTCGGGATGGAAAAATTAAGACGTGGGTGGACAGGGGAGTGATTTTGTCTCGTTAATGCAAGATTGACAAAAACTTGATGGAATTGCCGAGTCAAGTTTTGATTTTTTTCATTAATTTCTTCCATTTCCAATGGATGTCAATAGTCTGGTTTATGATAGTGTGACAGATATGCCAGCGTAAAAAAGTATTTACTTCAGGTGTTGTTTTGCTAATTTTTCCTTTCATATGCCTTTTATTGATCGTACGTAATTGCGATCGCACGAAAGTGCGACCTTTGGTTCATACAGTTTATGCTATACTTAACCATCTTTCCCATAACCCTGGAAGTGGTAGCAGCAAAACCGGTTATTTTATTATCCCTAACATCCCTGCCACCTTAATTTTTCCTGTATTCCGGTTAGTAATGCTCATTTGTAAATAATGCTGTGTAAAACTTAGTGAAATAAATAATATAATATATTTCTTGCATAGATTGGAGTTTTGAAGAGGCCTGGGGAGCCTGTCCCCCCAACTTAAATGGTAATTTGTCCGAAAAAGTACTTAACCTCTACATTCAAGTGATGTGAAAAAAAGCATCAAAATTTGAAATAAATTGTGGTCTTAGATGATATTATAACTGATATTTTCAGAGGCTAATTTAAACAAATTTTCCAGGATCACTTACGGTATAAGGGGGTATTCCATAGCCTCTAATCCAATTGCAGGATTGCTGCTCCCCCCCCCTTAACATAAAACTCTAAACTTCCGCAATGTTCTTCACCAAATAGTATCTATTTTATGGTAGAATAGTTCCAGGTGTATGAGTATTTTTAAGAATTTCATCGATAGAGATTAATGGCGTTTAATTCGTCATTGTTAGGATCGCCGTCAACAGGTCTATTAGAAATAAGGGCAAATAGAAAGGTCATGCCCAAAATTGCGCGAAGCTCACCTGCTTCAATTGCATTTTGTTCTTCAAGTAGCCAGTAGAGGATTTCTTTTTTCTGTGAAAAATTTTGGATGATTATTGACGGCTGTGAGGCATGAATTCCACTTGCACCGGGTGAATAGTCTTTTTAATGAACTTTTCTTTTTTCAATGAGAACCATTACAGAAAGGGATAAATTGAGATTGTAATTATCTTATGAAGTCATTTCAGGCTTGATGTGGTGGAAATGATATATGTTATCCATGATAAAGTATGAGCACCATGAGTAATTTTCACACTTTAACGTAGATATAACTCCACTACCGACCATTGTTCCGACACTATGTCATTTTCATGGTGATCAATTTTAAAGGTAATATTTTGGCTTCCCTGTTTTCATAGCACCGAATGGAAGACCCGAGAAATGTTCCTCAATTAGAAGTGGAAGGTCAGGACGCTCTGTCTATCAGACGCTTGCTCCCAGTGCCCTGCTATAGGGTGGTTTCCTAATATTTTTTTATCGTCTAAATCGAAAGATTATTACTCCTGGAGTATGTATTTCACGCTTTTAGATTTTTAAATGACGATATCTATTTTTCGCGATTAAATGAAAAGTGAAAATTTTCAAGCGCGCGAAAACGCGACGGCTAAGTATGAATGCCGGGAGAACTCACGTGTGACGTCGTTCTGGTTCCCGCTGCCGCAAGTGAGGTGACCTTGGGGCGAGGCTTTGAGCGCTGATACGACGCAGGATGCTAGCAGGTAGCAGAGTACCCTACTAGCAGGTAGCGCTTGGCTTATATAAGGATTATTAATACCTTATCAAACGAAGAAAACTTTCCGACCTTAGCCAGTTTTAATAAGTGATTATTAAGACATGTTTACCTGAGATCTGTGCCTCATGCATGCATTGGTAATCTCAGACGATGTAAAACTCCTATCTACTCGTATGGAAACTAGGTCCCTGTGACGTCACGTGGAGTGGCATCGCATGGGCGCCAATCTGGCCTTTTTCAAATGAGGATAAAAATTGACCATTGCCATTCGTCTAAAACGGTATTTCTAAAAACAAATAATTTCTATATTATGAATACGCTAATGGTGGGTAACGAATCGCAATCAATGCCTTTCGTTTTCTTTGGTGAAGGAAACTACCCTATTCCGACGAAGATGAAATGTTTATGCTCGTAAGGCATATCACATCCGGAATCGGTGTCGATCGGGGAGAAAGATTATTTAGCGGCGCTAATTTGTCGGAGCACAAGGGCAACGCGAGAAGGGGGAATATATGGAGAGAGAGGGTGTTTGGGGGCAACTCCTTGGGCGAACGCCTGATTCCCCATTCATTCTGCCTCCCCACCTCCGTCACTCGACATTCGCCTCCTCACCATTCCTCGCGGATAGACTTGAAAACGCGACTCGGGAGAAGTGAACCGTGCTTGTGGGGTTCTGGAATGGAGGAAGAGAGGTAGAGGGGTGGATTTCATTGCGATCCGCTGAAGGGAAAGGGAAGAAAACATTCCTTCGCACGCGATTGGAGAAGACGCCGGTGAAGAGAGAATTTCGTCGGATCCATTAAAGCCAAGAGGGTTTTTAGTGGAAAAAAAGGGTGTCATGGTTCTCCACGCGTTTACGTATGCCACGGACCGAGTATCTCTTAAAGCGTTGTTGTCCCACGAATCGATTAAGGTTTGTGTGCGCGTGGGTCGGAAGGAAACGAATCAAATTATTTACATTTTGTAATGACGAGCCGAGCGTGGTTGGCTCTCAGCGAAAGAGATTTTTACGACCAACTTGCTGCTTTCGTTTTTTTGATTTCATAGTCGGAGTGTGAGATGATGGCTTTTTTTTAGCATGCTGTTTAATTTAAATGATTTCTCCATCGCTCGTAAATGCGTAGGTTTTGATATTTTCCGATCACGTTCTGTGTAATTTCAAAATTGGGTGATAAACGTCTTTATATCAGCGTTAGTCATGTTTGCGGTTTTCATCAAACTCTTCTGCAAAACAAATCATTGATTCCTGAAATTACGGGCATTCGAGGTACTTTCTAAAAGCGTATAGGGTGGTTGAAGTCTTCAAGTGAAAGATTTTACGATTAGATTGGTGTTTCCGTAACTATTTTTGTAGTCTGAGCTGGAATATTAACGCGCTATTTCATTTGAATGGATTCTTCATCCCTTGAAAACGCATTAGAATACGTTTACGATTACGTCCACTAAAATTTCGGAATGTGATGACATAGCTCTCAAGCTCCTCATTAATCGTGATTGCAGTTTACTCTTTGACTATTTCATGGAACCAGCATTTGTTGTTAGATATTTCGGGGTTTTCAAGTACTTTCTGAAATTGAATACAAATGGAAAATGTAATTTATTTTTCCGGGGCAAGTGTGTCCTTTGAGAACATACAAGATTCAACAAATCTTAGAGTCAACAAGTAGTACATACAATAAGAAAACTTACGTGATACATCAATGTCACAGAATCCGACGCATTATCTAACAAATGTATTTAACAGGAAGACAAACATATAAAACATCTAATATTTTACAGTGTGACATAATATTTATTTCACTTACAAGGTTAAGTTCACTTGTAATAATATGTCTTGGTATTTCCTTTTGAATTGACTTGCATTTTCGGATTTTTTACGTCGTCTGAAAATTGATTCCGTACTTAGTAGTTACATGAAAAGACCTAGCGTAGACAGGTGCATGGGCGTGCCCAGCGGGGGGCAGAAGGGGAAACTGCCCCCCCCCCCCTTGAAGCTAAAATCGCAGAAGTCTCTAATGAAAATCAGGACTGGTTTGAAACGAAAGTTTTCAACAAATTTTATTTTAACCTATGAAAAATCATATTAGAATAAGGCATGTATCTAAAATATTTTTTTCGAGCAAATAATGTTTTAAATTAAGCGAAATCATAATTTTCTCAAAATTTTGGTTTAATTCACCTTTTCCATGCAAAAATGCTAAGCCTTGTACAACTATGGGTTGCCCCCCTATTTTTGATCCTGGGTACGCCCTTGGACAGATGTCTGATTTTGTGGTATATAAAGTTCTTCCACGCGGTGTTTTGGACGTATATATGCTCTAGCGCTGTATTGTACATTTTTGTGTAAATATGTGGGGATTTCTGTCGTTGTTAACTTGTACATGAATGTTGCCTTATAAATGTAGCGCTTATTTTGTATTTTTAGACATCCTCTTGACATATTGGTTTGTCGAGGTTAGTCTTGGAGAATGCAAAATTATGATTTCGGGAAAAATTTCGATTCTGATTCAGCTGCGATTCGACCGATGCATTTTATGTTTTAATGCCTTTGGGTTTTTTTCACCTCTCTTAATGTTCAGATTTGGGTGAAACATGTGTAAAATTTTTATATTTTCTTCTCGTCGCCTTTTTTTAGTTTCTTATCCTGACTCGTGATGACCTTCGATATATGCCTCTTATTTAAGTGTACTTGGCTTTAATCTAATCACATTGTCGTTAGACGTAGAATATTAAGTTACAATTTTGGTGGTAATATAT
The DNA here is from genome assembly GCF_921293095.1 of Ischnura elegans. Classification (NCBI taxonomy): domain Eukaryota; kingdom Metazoa; phylum Arthropoda; class Insecta; order Odonata; family Coenagrionidae; genus Ischnura; species Ischnura elegans. The sequence continues at coordinate 71,514,838 of NC_060250.1, forward strand.
GCTCATTTTCCAGGACTGATAAGATGGAGGAGGGTCTTTGGTTTGGTCACACTAATTTTATTTCAGCTCTATCGTCATGAAGTCTGAGGGGCATAGAAAATTCCCTTCGTCAATTATAACCAGCTCATTATCGTTCTGTATTAATTTTAAGTGTTTACGAACATTGAAGATATCTATAGGTAATATTTTTATGAAGAAATATGGCACTAGTGGAAATAATTTCTTTGAAAAATACGGGCAATTGTTGGCAACTTCCTCTCTCCCTATCCCTGAGTTATGACGGCGTTTAACAAGCATATGTTGTTGTTATTACAAGTTATCTTATTAGTTCTCATTTAAATAAATTATTCTTCAAATTAAGGTCACCTTAAATGGAGAATTTAGCAAATCACCCCATCCGATGCCGCCCCAAAATTGGACTTCCCTTTCCAATTCATAATTAGGCCTTCTTATTTGTATTTCTTCTATAAATTCCAAGCATACGAAATTTGTTTCTCTTGTCGAGTGTTGCCTGATCCATGTATGTGCGTAATGTCAATTTAATGAAAAAAGTTGTCATTAAAAAAAATTATTCCTCTGAATGGCTACAAGATATTTCTGTTGTTTTACGTCGCAAAAATTACAGTGGTGTGTCAAAAAAACTATTCTCTGAGTGAATAAGTGCACTCAAAACATTTAATCACGGTCAAACATTTGTAGCAAGGTATGGTTTTCACAGGGTTACGTAAATGGACGAGATAAATAAATATGAATTGACACAGTTAATCTAAAATTTCTTTAGCACCTTGTACTTTCATTTTGATCCTCTCAGATTTTCTTGCTGTCTCATTACGTCTTCATTTAGCGTTTTTATCTTGTCATTTCTCAACTACCGACTGTGCTATGTTCGTGTTGCATTTAATTATTCACAGACTTTCACGGAGGACCATAAAAGGTTTGAATGGACATAATAATCGTGCAGCCGCAAATTTTTGTACATTCATAGTTTTGGGCCATAAAAACCACGTTAAAACTCATTAATTATGGGGTGGTGAGCGAGAAGGTGGCTGGGGTTGTTTTATAATCGCTTTTCATGTTTTTCTCTAATTACTTGAAAACAGTGGATTCTAATGAGTACTTACAGTAATAAACTTAAGGTGCTGAATTTTCTAAAAATCTTTTGTTCGTATATTTCTCAGGGATGTACTGTTTACGGCATGCCATCCTGCAGTGTGAATGTATTCCGGGTTAGTGTGTGGAGACACCTCCACGCTTGTGACTATATCTTCCTATTTCGTTCGGCCTTGAACTGGAACGCAGGAAAATGATTTCCGTCTTATCTGTCGATACTCCTGGAGAATGAATCATCTTCTTCTGCGACCGGTAAGCTTCATTGAATTACCTAACCTCTTGTCTTAATTAGGTATATATCTCAGTGCGGATTCAAGGCAGGGTCATGTCCAAGTTAACGCGACTGTTTGTGTTATTGTGTGATACGTATTACGTGTTATTTGTGATTACGATATTATTGTGTGATATGATTGTGATCTTATTGTGTGATGTGATTGTGTTATAATGTGATATGTATGAACTTCTGGTAGCTTTTGGGTTATTTCATTAAGATTCACCGCAGTCTATTCTACGTTAAAATAAGCCTTTGTATGTTTTGACTTTGTATCGCTCGTGCATTACGCTTCGTCATGCGTAACTCCTCTGGAAGCCGAAACGTTGAAGCTGTTTGGATAATATAATCTATACGAGATGAAGTGCCTAGAACTCTGATTAATCAGCCAGCAGTTTATCAGCCAGTATTTGAAACTCTATAAGTGCTGGTGTCAAATTGCTTCCGTAATGATCAGAAAATCGTAAGATTTCTATGATAAGTAAAGACGCTAATCTAATTAGCTTGCTCCTCAAAAAATCCTCTGACTCCGTAGAGTACAGTTTAAATTTGTATTACACTGGTGAAATTGAAATCCCATTTGGCTCTGCGAAAGGGATTTCCAGTGTTCTTTTTTTTTTGGTGTGAGAATAACGGAAATGGAACTATTAATATAAAAATAAATTTAATAGAAGCAATTGAGGCTCTTTGGGCTATACATTTATTTCCTAAAATAAGCCTTGAAACTCTAAAGAATTTAAGGATAAACGGACACTTTTGGATTAAATAGAAAATGTAAATATATTTAAATAAATGCGGATTGTGACATTCGGATGGAAAGGTGAATTTCAGTACCATGGCTCAATCTTTTAATAATTCCTATCATCGAGTGTACCTACCCAGCCAGTAGTAAAGAGAGGGCATATCTGTTTTCTTGAAGCCAGACATATAGCTGAAGTAAATTTATTTGCTATTTTAATGTAGACGAGTGGTACTGCTTAGCTCTTATGCAATTAGTTACCTGCTGAAGCCGCTGGTTATTCCGTGGTAACATCTAAATGAAGTCGGAAACCACTTATATTTTCCCTCTGAACCGGAAGTAAATTTCGCAATTATATTTTTACGCTACACTACAGACGCTTCTAAATGCGTAAAATCATCTGGAAGAGTTAAATGCTCGGAGTGTTAGAAATCTGAATACGAACAGAGACACCTTGAAACTCTGATTTCGTATGACAACCGTATATCCGAAACTCTGAAAGTGAACGTTGAAGTGAGGAATGTTTTTGAGCCAGGCAGGATTATTTAATGTATCGAAAAGGTTGATTTTGGTGTGTTGACATTAATATACTTCTCTGAAATATAAATTACTTAATACTGTAAGCAGATATAGAATGAATAATTTCTACTACTGATTCTAGGACTAATGATGCAACTTGAGTAAGTAGAAGACTTAATGTTTCTACTCTACAGACGCGTCTTAATGCGTAAAATCCTCTAGAAAAGCTAAATCTCGAAGTGTGACAAATCTGAATCCGAACAGAGACACTTTGAAACTCCTATTTCGTATGACAACCGTCTATCCGAGGGACTGAACGTGAAAACTTAAAATTATTAGAAATGTGAAGATAAGGGATTAAAAATATCCCTCATCGTCTCGTTTTTAATGAGTTTAGGCGATCAAGTTCCCTCGGGCCTGATCTGAAGATGTGGCCAGCATTGGCTACGAACCGTCATACTGGAAAACAACTTCGACGAAGCTAACCCGAAAACCTTGAAAAGAACTGAAATTAATTAAATTTCCTTAAATAAGTCGGAAAAAAAACTAAAAAAAGGTTCACCGCTGGCTTTTCCGTGGTTATTTCCTAAAATAAAACTAAAATCCACTCATAAAATTCCAGGAATCAAGCGAGATGGAGTGGAATTGATTCATAATGAAAGATGATTTGCAATTCTCCACAAAAATAAATTTAATCCGACCCGAGTTTCGATGTTACTACATCATTTTCAAGGTACAAATGGTGGTAAGTGCAGTTAATTTATACATATTTAGGAGGCGGGAGTGGGAGAACTGAGGGGAGAGAGAGGAGAAATGGGATGGAAAATCCTCAAGGAGGTGGCTTCCATCCCATGAGGTTTCCATCCCATTTCTCCTCTCTCCCCCCTCGGTTCTCCCACTCCCGCCTCCTAAATATGTATAAATTAACTGCACTTACCACCATTTGTACCTTGAAAATGATGTAGTAACATCGAAACTCGGGTCGAATTAAATTTATTTTTGTGGAAAATTGCAAATCATCATTATTAAAAATCCACTCATATTTTGACTCTGTATTGGAAGAGAATCTCACCGTAACATTTGTACGCAGCACGTTCCGTAATGCGTAAAATCCTCATGTGGAAGAGCTAAATGCTTTGAGTGTGAGAAATCTGAATCCGAACAGAGACGCCTTGAAACTCTGATTTCGTATGACAACCGTCTATCCGAAACTCTGAAAGTGAACGTTGAGATGAGGGATGTTTTTAAGCCAAGCGGGGAGAGATAGTGAGTTGTGGGGGTTGAAAAGGGGGAGGATTCGAACCAGTGTTAACTCCGCACAGTTGCTCCTTACAACCCCCCGCCCGCGTCCTCATCCTTCCAGCTTATCTCTCGCAAAACGTCTCGAGGCAAAACTTTTGCCCCGAAAACATTTCCGAACGGATTTTGGTAGAGGAAGTGGGGGAACCCTTGCAATTTGCATCTTCCGCCACGGTGTCATTCCTGTGTAAGGGCGGAAATTCCCCCAAAAAGCCATCAAGTTTTACTCTCCGGGTGGAAATCTAAAATATGCGGACTCGTGGAAACTAATGGCGAGGGGAAGGAGGGGTTCCCCTTCCTTCTCAACCCTTCTTCTACCCGTCATTCTTCTCTGCGACGCGGCGGATGCACCAGCCCGTATTACGACGTCACAACAGCGGGCTTGGTTTAAGTGGCGGAGAGGGTTCGAATTTTGTCGGGAGGTTTTATTCGTTTTGCTTTTGGCTCAAAAGTTGCTAACTCCATTGCCATCAAAGCTGTGAAATGAGATCATAGTGGCGTATTTAATTGAGCTTTGGACTCAACGGTCCCTCGCAAATGCAATCGTAGAAGCCGCTCACCGCACAACGCCGTTAAACTTCGTGAATACCTCGTCCTGTATCACTTCAGTGCTACAAATTGCTCCCATAACGATGCGCAAATCCTGAGGAAAAGGATGTAATAAGGATTACGCTAATTTAAAAGCTCCTATAAAGCTCCTATGTATGATAGCGTCTCGATGAACCCTGTGACCGCGTTGGATGCGGTTTAAATTCGTATTGCTGTTGTGAGGTTGAAGTCTAACCATAGGGATTTCCGATGTTCAGTTTTTGCAGTGAGAAGGGAAGTGTTCAACGTAACTAAAATTTAACTTTAAATGAACATTAAAATAGTATATTCAATATCATTAATTCATTTTTATGAAAAAAATTAGTTTTGGTGAAAGAGCATAGGTTTCCTGAAGTCAGATTCATAGAGGAAGTGAATTTGTGAGCCATTTTAATGTAAACGAGTCACTGTGTGTAACTATTGTGCAAGTAGTTACCTATCTAATTAGTATAACAGTTGCCATGTATTTCAAAGCCAAGGTAGTTAAGTGCGCTGGAAATTCTTCTTCTTCAGGAAAATGTCCTTATGCGTGGAAATAAGGAAGCATTCATTTAACGGTGCTCAAGTGAGCTCGCCAATCTCTTTAGCAATGGATACCATGTGTAAATACTGTACCCAGAGCTTAGCCGCTAGTCTTCATTCTTCATACGCTTTCAGTTGTTGATTAAAGTGAAGTACTTTCGTGGTGTAGAATTATTACTCATATTACGCGTTCAATAATGTTCAGAGACAGTAGGGTTATGCGTGTTATGGAGAATATAGCTCCAGCTAACTTTCTAGTGGCTTCTTTTCAGAAATGGTAAATCTTAGAGAAGAAAATGTAGGAATAATTTTTGCAGATATTTTTCAGATCTGATGTACAATTTTTGTTTGAGCTATTTTCATCGTAAAACGAACCATTTAGCCAAAAAAATAAAAAAAAGCTTTTTTGTGATTTTTGACCTCGAATAATTTTTTTTTCACGCAAGGGATCGAGAGGGAATGTATGTAAGGGTACCCCTTACATATATTCCCAAAGGTTTTTTGGGCAAATTTGACTGGGCTATAGGTACATCAACGTACATCATAATGAAATATTTCTAGGGGCCCATGGCCTATTCTTGCGTCATGCTTTAGGATTTAACTACTTTGTCAGTGATTAATATGTCAAGAATTATTTTAGAATTCAGACCGTGTAAAGGTGTTTTAAAAAGGGTATTTTTTGTACTGTGAAGTGTTGTTGACAACGGCAGAGTCAGTAGGAGGATTAGCTGGTTGTGGGATTTAGCGTAGAAGCTTACACGCTATATGTACATATACTTATTTCAGATAGAACTAAAAAAATATTGTTTGATCAGGGAATTTTGTGACATTAATTTCTAATTAATGAATAAGGATGGTGACGGTATGATAATTGTGAAATATGCAAAGGAAAAATACTTAGGCCTCTATTTTCATAGGTGAATTAACGTGATTAATGACGGCTTCAAATAGATATTTTATATTGGTGTGCTAGAAATGGAATATGACTCTGATAAATATGAAAAGGACGATAGCTAGATATTATCTGAAAATCAACGGAAAGAAGACTAAGATATAATTTAACACCCGAAAAGGAGGCTAGGGCAAGAATTAAACTACGAAAACAAAAGTTTGAAGATGTGAAGGAGTTTTGTTACCAAAGAGTTGAATAACAGTCGGTGAACGAAGCAGCAAAAAATAGTCATTAGAATAGCACAGGCGAAGAGGACGTTCTGAGAATACAGGCACAGGCGAAGAGGCAATAGACTTATAGTAATGATTTACAAATTACCACTTTTAATTTTTTAGCAATATTTCACAAAGCTATAGTCGTATAAATAAACAAAAATAGCCATTTCAGGGAAAAAACTCCATTTGTAAAATAAATATAATTTGGATTACGGCTATTATTTTGAACAACTTCCTTTTTAAAAGTGATTATTTCGTGTTATTTTCAGTACTATGTAAGACCTAATTTTTAATTTCAATAGAAAGCGTGATAAAAAATATAAAACTTGTTAAAAAACACAAATTAGTATTGACTCCTTCATTTTTTTAGTCATGAAAAGTACTCTACGATAACAACATAAAACAGCTTGGTATAAAGTACTTACCTATTTTAGCGGCAAGGCATTTTTAATGCCTCCTGTATAAAATATGGTGTTGAAGTAGAAATATGAAGTTTTAGTTCTGAAAAGAGAGATAATGTCTCAAAAAATTCATTTTTAAAATGCTCAAAAATTGGCCTAATTACAACAGAAACATTCCAGATTAAGCCCATATGAACAGTATTTTATGATTTATTTTAAGATGGTGACCAAGCGCTTGTCATCGGGGCCTTTATGAAAATAGAATGCCCTTGTGTAATTACTACCAAACAGAAACCTTCGTTGAGTTGTACCCTCTACATTATCGAGGATTCCGTGAGAATTACTGAAATAATTCCAGTTGCAGCAAGTAATACTGCGGAACTTCTCGAAAAGATTCTGTCGGGTGGATCAGACCTACTTCCGAATTTCATCCTAACTTCTCTTTAGGTGTTTCAACATAATTTTTGTCAAATATTATTTCCACTAAAATACTTTTTGCTCTCGCTGCACGCGCAAAACATAATTCATCTTAAAAATACATGTTTTTTTTTTAATTTGGAGATTTATTTTGAGATGGTGACCCAGCACTTGTCATCGGTACTGTATAAACTTCAATAAATTCTTCAAATAACTACAGTTGCAATAAGTGATACAGCGGAACTTATCTGAAAGATTATGCCGGGTGGATCAGGAACTCCACCTGAATGAGATCATAGGTTTTTCTACGTTATTTTTGTCAAATATTATTTCTACTAAAATACTTTTTACTCTCACTGCACGCGTAAAACGTAATTCATCTTATGCAATTATATTTTGTGATTTATTTTGTTATTTGTTTGGAATGTTAAATAATTAGTTACTTGTCATCGGGATCTGTATGAATTTTAAATGAAAGGGCCTTGTATAATTACCACAAAACTATTTTCGGAGATCCTGGTTTAGTTGCACCCGCTTCGTTATGGAGAAATCTGTAAGAATTCCTGTTAAACAACTCTGGTTGCATCAAGTGATACTGCGGAACTTATCCAAAAGATTCTGTCGGGTGGATCAGAACTCCATCCGAATAAGATCGGCTCCTCCCTTGGTGATCATTTACGGCGGAATGATAATTTCTTTGCGATTGTTACGCGAGATCCACCCACCGAATATTCACCCGCTCTTTTCTCTCTCTGTCTCTTGTGAATTCCCAATGATCCTTCGGAGTTTCCCTTCTCATTATCTGCTCTCACAATTCTTCCCACGTCTCCCCATCACCTCACCCTTATCATCCACTCCACTCCCGAGGCGGGCGTTGTGGGAAAAGGGATGGAAGTAAACGTCTCTTAGAAGAAGAGGAGAACGAACCCATGGCGAGCGAGAAAGTCCTTGTGGGGTTTGGCAGTGGTGAGAATTCGGGTGGTGAGAGTGCTCGGGAAGGAAGTTGGGTTGTTGTGGTGTAGCGGTAGGGTGAGAGGAAGGTTTGAGGTTGTTGTGGAATAGGGTTGCATAGATCCTCTTAAGTCGTTCACTTTGGTGATCTAGTATGGGGTTTTTAATGAATCTTTCTTAAGGCCGTTTTACACGGGGCACTTCATTGCGCAATCTGACGTATGTACGATGGGGAAATCAAAAATTCCTTCGTGTAAAGCGGTGAATTGCTAGAACAGCGGTGAATTGCTGGATGCGAGATGTTAAAATAACCCCTGCTCCAACTCCAAAATCGCATTATCGCAATTTCAACATGTTTTCAGTACTTACCTGCGCAATGACGAGCTCTGTGTAAAACAACCTTTAGTGAGTGGCCCTTGAATTCAAAGAAAATCAAAACATGGGCGTTCGGCGTGACTACATGGTGACCAAATCCAGATTTTAACTTTCCAATCTTTAATTTTTTGGAATATTTGCTCGGAAGCGAATTATTTAGATACTATACCCATCGTATACGTTGAAATTAAGCACAAACCTGAATATCGAGTGTAAACTGACTAGTAAATAATTCTGCATTCTTTCGTCGATATTTGAATGCAGGCACACAGAAAATGTTACAAAGAAGACAGATTCGTGAAAAAAAGTTATATATGCCAGCCACTTTACGTAGTAATGAATAATTTCACAAAGTTGGCTTTTAGAAGCATAAAAGTTTAATTTAAAGCATAATTTATAGAATTCCATACCCAAAAATGAAAGCCTGTTCTTATTTTTTCGGTTCCAGAAAGCTCATCGGTGGTAGGCCACGTAGCCTCTGACTTTTTTTTTCAATGTTGACCGCGTGCACAGAGGCCAGTCATCAGTCTCCACGGATTTGAAAGATTAAAAAAAAAGCTATGCAATTTTGACTTTATACCGCGAAAGTGCAAAGAAAAATATGCATTGAAAATTCCCTCTAAAATTGCGGAGTGATTGGGAATACAAATCCTTTTTAGGATTCGAATTCTGGCTCCAAGAATAGGCGTTATAAATCCAACCTTCTTGCAGCCATCCTAATTAATGTGTCAGTATTTTGTTTTTTTTCGGGACTAATTCGGAGTAATTAAAAATTTTAAAATCAATCAAAAAGTTTATCTATCTATCTGTCAAAAAACCATCGATGAAATAGCTTCGGTCCATTGTGGTAGAGTAATCACTTGAATAAATTATTATTTTGTGATATTTTATCCCGGAGTTCATGAAATTCCATCTGATTGCTACTTATTTGTGCAACTAACTTGTTTCACTACTTTTCTTTAAATTTTTAACTTTTGTCTTTCGGAAAAATCGGCTCCGTAAAGCAGTGAACTTTTTCATTTTTAAAATAATGGCTGTAGGATAGTAATTATGTGGAGACTCAACCACCCACACATGGCGAATTAACAGAAACAGTAAGTTGAGATAGGAGTACGAGGACCGATAACTAAAGTAATCGTACTGGAGATCTTGATCACTGGTGTCCATCATTGAGGCCTATGGAAAAATATAGAAAAAGCAATCACTAATGGGGCAGGAGAAAGTAAAAATCTGAGTGGTTGATTAAGCTTGTATTGGCGCGTAAGGGTGACCACTAGGGTTTCGAAACTTGGCACTCAAGAGCACCAGCCGATATCGCACGATCGGAACTCCTTCCCTTCTAGCGAGGAGAAACTACCAGGGAACAAATAGGAGATAAGGAGTGGTCGCCGAATGTTCTGTGGGATGCTAGCACCAACACAAGGAAGGAAGGCACCTTACACTGAAGTGCCTTCCTTGTGCTGGTGCTTCGTTCAGGAATCATCTCTTACCACCTTGATCACATACATAATGTTTTAAATATTTTTATCATCTATTGTATGCGTTGGATAACGACAACCAAGATACACGCTCATTATCATCTCCTTGGCATATTTTTGAAAGACACATTATCAACTTCTTTAGAAATAGCCAATAAACTTGATTCAGGAGTACCGCCACAATCAATTGACTGAAATGACAATAACCTTGGTATTATAATCCTTCTAGTATTAGGATATCCGGCATTAAAACCACGAGCAATGACTGTGTTGTATTAATACAATTAGCATTGAATAATTCTTGATATTTTGTGGATATCATTACATCTTGGCCATAAATGTAGGCTCAACCTTTACCTAGATATCAAATTTAAGATAGCTACAGAGTTGTATTTTTTCTATTCGGTAATTTCAATTCTAGATATATTTCAGAGGTCATATATTTATGTCATGCATGGTTCATTGTCAAAAATTACCAGTTACATAATTATATCGGTTGGAATTAGCTCTACGAAAGCATAAAGGTGTAGATATTTCTTGGGACTGGCTCGAATGCTGGGAACTTAGTGTCTTCGTGTAATATTCGTTGCCAATTTCTTCTCTATATTTTCTTGCCAACCATTCATTTGCGTATTTCTCGGTGAAGAGCATAGGCTATCGATATTGAAATAGCTGAAAATCGTGATAACGTTGTTAATTCAGAAGTTTATGGAATGTAGAAAGGTATAGAAATTCAGGAGTTTATTCTCAAATCTTGGGTTAATTTAGTGGTCCCTTTTACCCTCTCAACTGGGCCCTATCAAACTCCGGTTGTGCGGACGAATAAGATCCTGTCTTCACTGCAAGTTATCGCTCCATCATCGTATTCTTTGCAGCAATCAGGCTGCATATTTCGTTTAGAATCATAAAGTATTTTGTCTTAATGCCTTCTTAACCTCTTCAGACCCATGAGTCTTTGGGCTGTTTTATTTATACTTCAGACTCATTTCATAATCAGGAAATGCATGGAAAAAATAACAATAATTATTTATTAACAAATATTTTACCTTATGGTACACATAAGAACACCTTGGGATTTTACGATAATATTTTCATGCACTACGATAGTACAAAGAATTTATTCTCATCAAGAACAGTTGATTGTCATTTATTGTTTTCAAGTAATATAATCTTTATAAACATTATAATTAATTTTAAACAACTGAATGCATAGCTTAATGAATACACGTGACGATGGACGATCATCTTGCTTGCCGTTATGTCATCCATCTTGTTTTACGAATGCAAAACAAACACATGTGGCGTGTAGTGGCAGAATCGTGTACCACGAGACTCGTACAAGGTACAAAGAAGTGTAGCGGCGTTGGATCTGAAGAGGATAATCTTCTCAGTCACATGAATAGATGGACAATTTTCATTTTAATGGTCCGATTTACTTTCCTTTATCCTACACTAGATAGATCTTTACCCTAAACAGTTAATAAATGTTATTTCTATGCTTACAATTTTATTTTTCTACCTGTTTTATTTTATATCGGGAAAAAGCGTATTTGAGTATCGTAAACCGCTACGGTCAATTCAAATCTCGCCCTATATTAATAGTTTTAGAAACATCGACGTTTACGTAAAAAGAACGCTTTGGTGCATGACGAAGAGTCAAGCGAGCGTGAGATGAAAGGCTGGCACGGATTGATCGTGGGAATGTGTGGACCTGGTGGTGTCGGAGGGTTGGGATTCCGGAGAATGACGTCCAGGGGGTGAAGGGGCGAGTGAAATTTAATCAAAGGGGAATGGCCTCTCTTTTGATTTTGGTGCAACCCATGGTCTCATCCACCCCTGCGGCCGTTTCCACATCACAGTTTGGGGATGGCAAAAATAGCTGTTTTTCTAAGGAAAAAGGTTACCGGTTATAATTATAAGGAGGAAACGTGGTACTTTTATCCTCTAAACTTTCTAACTTTTAGTCGATTTACTCAGGCTATTGCCGTGCCTCCAAAATATAGAGTTATTAATTAAATAGAACGAGCGATCCTCTTAGCTGCGCAAAAGATGTAACAATATTGAAACTTCTTGGCTTCAAATGAATGCCAAAATTTCATAAGAAATTGGAGAAAATTTCATATTTATAAAACTCTTAAATCAATTCAATGAGGATTTATTTTTTGAATAAAATTTTCAAACAATAAAGATATTAAAATCCTTAACTTTCCATATCGTTAAATAAAGTGTTAAAGTTATCGAGGAAATAAAAATTTTACCCGAATCCAACTCACCACAACAAATGAATCTTTGGTAACGATGAAGTAAATCAGAAAACTAATAAAAATTATTCGTTTTCCATCTTTGCGGCATTCGCAGAAGCCACTCTTTCCTATCCTTACTCGAAGGATTCAATTAGAAGGATAGAATTACACCACAAAATCAGGGCATCAAGCGATGGCACAACGTTGTCGCAGTATGAAAAATGATGGAACTGGAAAGTATCTCACTGATTTAACTAACTGAAGCGCCCGCGTTCGGAGAAATTTTTCCTCTTTGCTAAAACTGCTACGGAGATATAATATTTTCTTATTTGTCGTAATTTTGTTTCCTTAATTTTCCCTCTATACACACACATGCCCAGTGGCGTAACAACCGCGGGGCTTTTCCGGGTTACAACCGGCCCCCCTTGGGCCTTTAAAAGAGGCGCCAAAACGAGTAAATGGCCTGGATGAATTAAAAATGCTTTATTTTAATAAATACTCGTATACAATTACTGTTTTTGAGTCCTATAAATCATGTTTTCAATATCAAAAATCCTAAATATCCACCGACCCCCTTTGCCCTGGGGTGTTTTGCATATATTCCGGTAGGGCCCCGAAATCTCCAGTAAAAACTTCCCCCCATTTCATAATCCTAGTTACGCCACTGCCAATGCCGTCCCTATCCACTGACCTTTCCTATGCTCATTTCCTAAGGCTCCCCCATGTCTCTGAAAACCCTTCCTTATCTCAAGCGAATCTTTCAGCGAAATAAATTTGATCAGCTATTCGTATCACCTATCCGACGGAGGTCGAATCCTCATAACACCCCTTGAAAACTGAAGTTTCGCTTCAATCATGCGCTCCTCTTGAGAGTTTTGGAGTGATTTTTCTTTACACGAAGAAAGGAGTAGAGTTCAATTTATTTTTACATAGGGTTTACCCTTTCGTGGACGTAGATTAACCTTCAAATCCTTTGAATGATCCGAGTACGAGTTAAAATGCATGTCTGGGAAACTTTTTTGTACTTAAATAGAATTCGATGAACAGGAAATGATATGTCGATCAATCTTGATGAATACCATTTTCATCTTTGCAATTAAATTTCCTCGTGTTCAGAGGAAAAAAATGATGTACAGTAAAAAGAATTCTTAAATCAACTCGCTGTGAGCCATAAGCCAAAGAAACGAGACACCGAAATGAAAGTTCCATTTAAAAAAATAAAATATAAAATATGAAAACATGATACACAATATTAAAAAAAGTATGATGAGTTCCGTCATCGTAACTTGCAAGTAAAATTGCAGCCCAACAGTTCCCTAGTGATAAATTAAAGAGAGCTAAACCAATGAAGAAGAAGTTATTGGAACAGCTTGAAGATGTTGAAATAGGCACTTGCAATTTTCCAAGTTTATAAACTTTTATTCCGACCTAGGTCTTAATGTTACTATATCATCTTCAAGGTATAAAAATCTGAAGACGATGTAGTAACATCGAAATCTACATTAAATCTAGTTGGAATAAAAGTTTATAATCGTACAAAATTGCAATTTTGTAGTTCAATATAGAAAAATTCCACACCATCACGTTTGATTCTTCTGATTTTGTAAGCTTGAAGATGAACAGGATGGCAGTTTCGCTAAGATATTCTTCGGAATCAAACATGTAGGAAAACACCGTTATGCGTGCGGGGGCGCACGTGGGCTTTGATTGGAAATTGATCCCAAGACTTGAGCGCTCTTTGGTCGATCCCCGCCTTGCTATTCTCCTTGATGGACCTTGATTCGGCGCTAAGGAAAAAATCCCCGACGGACGAGGGTCCCAAACAATGAGAATGTCGTCATTGCCGCTGGCTGTATGCCTCTCCTTTCTCTTTCCCTTCGATCGCTGTCGAACGCGCGCCTAATGGCATTGACTCTTAGACATAGGTCTCTCTTTTCCCTTCTTGTCATTCCTTCACTCACTTCGTTTTCTTCTTCTCAAGGCGACGGATCCTCATTTTCCACCTTTACCTCGCCTTCCACTCTCCTGGCCTTGTCTTTTGAGTCGCGAACATCTTGTTTTTTTTGTTCTTCCTGTGCCTTATGATCTCTCGCTTTTCCAGTGAAGAGGTTGAATAAATTCATCTCGTGATTTTCACCTGGTTAGGTGAGGTATGTCGAAACCGTGGTCGGTTGTGGATTTTTATATTAAAGTTACTTTATTTAAAATTACTATTACTTATTTGAAATTACTACTTGTAGTTTTTACCTTGAAAAATAGTTCGATTCGACAGAATGCATAAAAAGAAAAACATATCATACACAGTATTCCAAAAAAAATATAATAAGTTCCATCTATACATCATTAATTAACTATAATTAGCATTAGAGCTCATCAGTTACCTAGCGACAAGTCACAGAGAGCAGAACCAATGAAGGTGTTATTGGAACAGCTTAAAGGTGAAGGTAGTTAGATTTTAACAGAGTTAAAAAAAGTTACCCACACATTTTTTTCCGTTTTTGAATCCGTCGCCTTCTTCTCGAGCTATTTGCAATAAAATTCGGCAGCGCTTTTTCAGATAAGTTGTTGACGTTGAGATCACGTTCCGAGCACATTACCGCTTCTCATCCGCGACTCGGGCATTGGCACGAACCTTGGGCAGATCGTTATTGTTTACGCTCCTGTGATCCATTCTTTCATGCAATCTGAGGTTCTCCATGAACGAGCATATGAACAAGAACTTTCGTGACATTGACATTATGCTATTTTTAATTTGCGAGAGAATGGCGAATGGGAAAGAAATTTTTCGCCGAACCATACCATTCCTTTTCATCAACTGAATTTTATTAGTGAAATGGCTTTCGGATCTTAGTGAAGGACCCCATTCTATGAAGAAGAAAACTGATCAGTTGCATTTTTAAGCCTGAAAAATTTCTGTAGATTTATCTGATTCATCAAGTAATACTGTTCGTCCAAATTGTAGAGAAATAAAGGTAATGGAAATGCGAATTGCCAACTAGGAGGACGTTGGTTCAACTTTAGTTGAAAATGATAAATGAGTGGTCACTGTGCTTGCGCGGTGATAGGAGAGTTGAGGCTTGTATATTGAAATCATATGACTCGGGAAGAATTCGATTCTTCTAATAATTTTTTAGTAACCTTCATAATTTTTTTATTCTAAGCTTTTGAAAAAATGGCGGAATTGGGAAGACTTTTTTTGTCGTTTTTTATCTTGCAGTCCTAAATTTCAATGAATTGCGACTTATGTTTTGAATGAAATACCCTCTTGCCGAAAAAAATTACGGCAGAGTGCCAATTTTTATGATGGTTGAAAGGATGACAATCAGGTGAAAATATTTTGTAGCTATCATGAAAATGGAATTTTCTTCGTTTAGAGGTCTCTTGAAAAACATGCGTAGGTCTCATGAAAAACAAGCATGAAGTACATGCCTCAAGTGCAAAAGTTCGGTCTCCAAAGATGGCTTTAGTATCACAATCCATCTGAACCTTTCGTGAAGAATAGGCCAATTCCGAAGACCGCGCCGTGTTTCCTTGACCTTTCTTCCAACGCCAAAATTAACATTCTTTTAACCTTCCACCCTTCGCGGTTCAAACGTTGGTTGCATCTCCAATCAACCACCCATTTCTCCCCGTTTTCGTCTGTTATTTTTTTTCTTGCCTGTTCTACTTACGCACAATCCTTTTAAACGTCGTGAGCAGTATCTTATTAACTGAGTCTATTTTATTTTTTCTCTCGGTCTCCAATCCCTTCCCAGGCTCACTTCTCTCATCCGCGTCTTACAATTAGTTGGTTGGGTTTTCACTTCCTTGGTGCCGTTGATGAAAGGGTCTCGTCTCGGCGAGAGGTCTCTCAATTTTTTGTAATTTCTGAAATTTATCATTGCATGTATTGCAGGTATAATATAAAAATATAAATAATATGATGCAAACAAGAAAAACGAAGCCTTTTTTCAACGTCAATTAATCAAAAATAGTCTTCAGTTAAATACAATATTTGTAATCATAAGGTGGTTTATCGTGATAAAACAGTATTTACTCAACTTTCAAAAGGCTACAGATGACAGTGATTAGCCTTGGTGATGATATGTGGAGGGAAATGGCCCTGAAGAACCTACATTAGATAGGCGTGCAAAGGATTCCATGTAAACCTTTGTATTCCGTGGAATTGGTTCTAAAAAGTGGTTCATATTTTCTTACAACTTATCGCAACAGTTTCATTGTGTGCTTTTAGCTGCACTAAACGCTCACTTTTGCTCAGTGAGCAAGTGAACGCTCTGACGTCATGGAGCTGAGTAAAGTGGTGGCACGGCACTGAGCAGTCGCCATTTTAATGAGCGTAGAAAAACTTCCGATCAGCACAGACAAGAAGAGAGGAAAACCAGTGAGAGTCATGATGCGCACTGTTGTATTCGGTGTCTTCCCACAGAGTAATCATGACATTGTGATCAGCTGATCACTATGAAGGCAGTGCGGATGAAGGCGCTGATTATCAGCTACTGGTTCCTTTTACTAGGTTCCGTATGATACTCCTCGAGTATGGGATAAAAATTTATCATTATCAGCCGTTACCTTTCGAAAGCTGTGTGCATACATTCAAGCGATGGAAAACCACCTGTAAAAATGGATAGGAAGAGTTGCACTTGCCCGCCTTTTAACTTCTAATGCAAACATTTTGCTGATAGATGGACCTTTCTGTAACATGGACACTATAAAGTGTGAATTAATAATGAATCTAATCTCAATACGCTCTAAGGAAAACGGTCATGCTAATAAATGTTGAATTCAACCGAAGACTATTATTGACTAATTGTCGATAAAGTGCGGCTTTGTTTACCATTATTGCATCATGTCAACACAATTTTTTATCATATTTACCAGAAATGCATGGATAAATTTCAGAAATGACTGAAAAAATGGGTTTGTGAAACGTATGTATAGGTGAAAGATAATCTATTATTGACCTTTCCATCGTCTTAATTCTTTTATGCAGTTCCTTTGTATCATGGTTGGTAAATAATGTTATTTCAGTACTAATTTCGAACGGCCAGAATAAATTTTAGCGATGAAATTGATACGTCTGGAAAGAGCAAAGCAACTTTTTCGAAGAACAAGAACCAAAGCAATCCGATCAAAAATCGGTAAGATGAAATTGAAATCTTTATTTATCTGATCAATATTTGGCCCCGACCAGTGGCTTATCGAGGAGGGGATCCGGGGGACCCGCCCCTCCCCCCCCCCCCCCCCCCCGAAATATAAAAGCACACTTTGCATCACGAAAGAAAATCAAATATTGAAAAATGATGAATTTACAAAAGTTTTCTTTGAAAAATGAACTCTTTTCGATTATGAAAAGTTCATAAATGTGTTTAAAACCCTCTACTTAGTACACTGTTTTTCCAAAAATTTCCGCCCCACCTAGTTTTGGACTCCCCCTCGAACGAAATTCCTGGCTAGGCCACTGGCCCCGGCTGAAAAGGTTTGGAACATGAATGGTTTACTTATTGAGAGGGATTTGATCACATATATCTCACTGATGAAGTTGCTCTTGCACAAAAATTGCAGCTTTAATGGTCTCTAATTTTCGTAAAAATGTTGAAGTTTTGTCATTAACGTACTTAATAAAATACTGGTGTGGATTACAAGTGAAATGTGCAATAGCTTCATTAGCGCGTTAATAATTAGTCACATGGCGTTTTCTCTGATATTTTCTCCTTCGCATAGGAGGGCTGAAACTCCAGCTAAATGCGGCGAGGAGTTACCATTCTCCTTGATAAGACCTCTTCTCTTGTCCTTACTAAACTAGTCGCAATGAACCTACCATGCTGGTAAAGCCCTTCACGCCCTCATGAACAGGGGTAGGGCATCTGGTGGCCGCCTACGCAACTTTCTTAATTCAAACTCGCTCGCAAACTCGCAAGTGTGTTTCGTGTCGTCTCCGTAGCCAAGGTCCTGGCGTTTTATCAAGTTCAGACATGGCTGGATGGGCGTCGAGATCGGGGTTGGAAACTGTTTCCTCAGTTGTGAGGTCTGATATCCTCTAAGGTATCACGGTTGGACCGAGAATTTTATTGGTAAACAATCAAGAGTCCTGCAGATTGCATTCACAACACTACTTTCTTACTGTGTAGTAATGATAAGGCAATGCACAGGACTGAGTTAAACGATGGACTTCCTTGCTGGTTGGACCAACCTATTTTGTTGGGAAGCAGGACTACTTTGTGTACAATTATCTCATAAATATATTTTAAGAACAGCGGTCAAAAAGACAGTAGAGGTGAAATGTGTATCTTTTCCTGAAGGATTTCTAAGTAAGACTTTATTAGATTCGGGAGATACATCAGGAAGTAGACGGTATCATGAAAATAATGGAATGGTGTATAAATTTAAATGTGTTTCATATGTGTAACTTTTTCCGATCAGTATACCATTAATTCGAATTAGGCGTTGTTTATTGACCTTTTTTATTTTTTAAATGAAATAATTCATTGATTTTTATCTTCTAATCACCTTGATGTCCTTAAAAATTTATTGCTGTTTGCATAGAGAACTGAGGAGAAGAAAATTCGTGGCAGCATTTTTCAGGAATCTTTTCAGTTTTTTTTTTTACGCTCGATTTTTACGTCCTTGATTGCATTTTTTCTGAGATTAGTGTTTAATTTCCTGAAAAGTTCACTAATTATCATTAAAGGTAAGAAAAAAGTTGTTGAAATATGTGATTAACGAAAACCTGATTCATTGTCTCTTTTCAATTTGCTTTTTAATTTTTTCTCCTTTGTAACGCTATACCCAAATACTGTGAGTTTTTATTTGGAGCAGTGGATTAACCCGCGGATATGATTTTTAAAGGGTTGTGATTTTTTTTAAATTAAGGACATAAATGAAGCTGTTGAAACTTTTTTGAACCCAATCTCTTAATTTTATCGATTGTTGGTAGGTAGCTTTTAAATAATACCGACCCATTCAAAATAATGAAAAGACATACATTAACGAAAGATGATTCCGATGGCACTCTTCAAGTGATTATTTGGTCAGCTCAAAATTGTTTTTAAGTATTCATGCGGAGTAACATCTTTCTTTTTAATACTTAAATTACCTATGATATGTTTGAAAATAAAGTGTGTAATGCAATGATAATTGAGAGATAATAGGAATGAGTTTGCCATTATAAAACCAAATTTTTTCCCAGAATTTCTGAAGTTATATCAAAATGTTTTTAAATTTTCATGGGGAATGATGGCATTTCTCTCTCGTTTAAAACATTCTTGAATGATTCATGTACATAATGCATGCAATAAATCATAAAAATAAAATGCAAAAAAATGCAGGAAATAATACCTGCCGTTTTTCTCCCTTAAATTATATATTTGAATGAAAACAGATAAAAAAATTAAAAGCTATTGATTACCCGAAACTTCTGCGTGAGATGGCGTAAGGTCCTAATCTAAAAAAAAGATGCCTGTCCTAAGGCTCTTAACCCTTTCTAACCCAGAGCTGCTTCTGGTAGAAATTAAATTTTAAGACATCATTTTTTAAATGTGATTATTTTCTACCCGATCATAATTATTGAGGTAGCTACATATTTCGCCATTAATTTTTACAGCACAAAAGAAAATGTAGTTTAAATCTTTCCTGCATAAAGCTGAAAATATGTACGTTTTTAATGTTATTCAGAAGCAACATTGGGTTTTAATGGGTTAAGTGAAGCCTTTGGAAACCCCAACAGAGAAAGAAACTGTGTGCTTAAACAAACGAAAATTAGAATATCCTGTGAAACTCATTCGTCTGTGGTGTTGAAGAAAGTGAGCTCTACCGTTACCAATCTATAACCGCCTAGGAGTTGGTGCGCTGAGTAATTGATGTATCATTTTAAAGATGGAAGAGAGTGCCTGTTCCTAAAATCCTAATGTGGCCTACTTTTGCTCCGTTACGAGATGATTAGGAAATAATCACTGCCGTTTTCCTCCCTTAACGTATTATTTTTGAATGCAATAAGATACAACTAAAAGGCTCTTGATTTTCTGATTCTGCTGCATAAGTCAGCGTAAGGTCCTAGTCTCAAATATTTTTCCAATGTGAACGATTTGTGAATCCTTTGAAAACATCAAGAGCTATACAGACTGACTGGTGCTCAAACAAAAATTATCGAATTGAGAATGTCGTGTGAAGTTTCTCTCACTCACCAGGGCTGGTGAAGTTTTCTCGGGTTTTCCTCCGGGTGAGTTCATTTTAGGCTGACGTTTCAATGGCTCCATCGTCATCAGGGGATGACGATTCGAGAATGATGCCTTCCTATATAGCGGTCAGTTTCGCGCCAAAATCGTCAGGTTACTTCTGATTGATCTGCTAGTTTTTTACCTTTCCTCCTTGATTTTTCGTAGGGATAGGTTCCAGGCGGCGCTTATAGCGTGGCCTACGTCACGGTTGAAGTTTTTCCTCTCCATTCGGATCTCGATCGCCTCCTTCGTTATCCGGTCCCAGTAGCAGTTGGGATTGGCAAAGTAATTTGGCGTCGTCAAAAAGTATTCCGTGGTTGTTATCCCTATGTATATGCTCTGCCACGGTGGATTTTTCAGGTTGGCCTAGTCGGATGGTCCTCTTATGCTCCTTTATCCGGTTTTCAATGGTGCTATCAAATCACCCGATGGAAAACCCAAAAATAATCCACCAGCATCATTCGCCGGGAAAGAACAAGATCACTCACCTGTGGTTTAGTTGGAAGTGAGCCTTACCTTACCAATCCAAAACCGCCAATGAGTTGATGCCCTGAGTGAATGTCATTTTAAAGAAGAAAGCATGTCCCTGCCCCCAAAATCAGTTGCCTAATGTGGTCTACTTTTGCTCCGTTACGAGATGATTAGGGAATAATTCCTGACGTTTTTCTTCCCGCATAGGCCTTACCTCACTGAGCTCCATTAGTCCTTACATCTCACTAATGAGGGAGCGAGGATAAGCTTTCTTCCTCCACCACCACGAGGAAGTCACCCTCTCCTTCAGTGGTCGCGATGTCTATTCTTCCTCCCCGTCCGACCTATCCACAAAGGTCGCCTCTTTTAGGAATCGAAGAGCAGCGGGACTGATGGCTCGGTTGAATCAAAAGCCTCCTTTGTATTCCCGTGACAGGTCATTGATTTTTTCCCTCGCATTCACGTTCGGAGACTTGGTCTTCGGCTGCTGCATATGTATCAGGGAGTTTTCCACCTTTCTCTTTGCTGGAATGGGGAAGTTATGCCCCCGTGAGGCCTGACCCGAGTTATATACGCTTCGTCCCTTAAATTTTTCCACCAGGAATCTCAGAGATACCGTAGTTTCACGTCTTATCTCGATCTGATTGTTATTTCTAGATGAAGTCAGTTAAGAATTTTTAGAATTGGCATCCTTGTTTCATGGTTAAAATTTTATTTCACCTATAATATGGTCCCTTGCGAACAGGGATGGGAAAAACATAGGCTGAGGAGATTATCATTATCATCATTTGTCAGCAATCCTAAGATTGGTGGGGATCGGGTTGGTGTGGTGGCTAGAGTGTTGGCTTCCCACCCGGCGGGCTCGGGTTCAAATCCCGGCGGTGGCAGAGAATTTTCAGAGACTGCCCGATCCCTGCTTGAATGTTGTGTGGAGGACATTAAAAGCGCAACACTCCGTCCGTCGGATGGGACGTTAAGCCGTGGTCCCCTTGGCGTCTTTTGTTAAGAGCAGACTAATGCCGACGCCGGGTTTCTCTCCACCCTTCCTTCCATACCCTTCCCTCATGGTGTAAATGACCTCAGCTGCCGGTCGCCTCCTCCAAATACCATGCCATGGTTTGACGTAGTTTGACCATGCCATACCTAACATTGGTTTGACGCAGTTCTTTATTCCTCTCTTCTATCCGCTAGGCTTTTCATAGCGTCGTAATTCTTCTCTTTAACATCCTTCTTACCTTCCATCTATCCTTCTACGATTCGATTGTTTTCATCAGGTCACCATGTCTCATAATGTGACCAACTAAGTTTTCCCGTCTTCTGCTTAAGGTTTTTAAAAGACTTCTCTTTTCTCTCACTCTACTTAGCACTTTCTCACTACTTACTCGGTCAATCCATTTTATCTTCATCATTCTTCGGTAGCACCACATTTCGAATGCTTCCACTCTTGACTTCTCTGTTGCTGTCAACGTCCAAGCCTCACTTCCATAGAGAAGCGTGCTCCATGTAAAGCATCTGATATTTTTTTTCCTTACTTCTATGCTTGTAGTCTCATTTCTAAGAAGATTCATCTTTTGGTAAAAAGCCCTCTTCGCGTGCGCTATTCTACAGACTGTTTCTTTTTTGTTTCGTCCATCATTGGTAATTCACCTTCCATCATTCTTTCATCTAAATTTACGATTTGATAATGTTGATAGAATTTGATGAAGCGATGTTCATACATCTGTACTTATTTTTTTAGTCATATTTTTTAAAATCATCATCTGGTAAACAGTCCCATGGAAGACAACTCTTTCACCTCTTCAAACTTATGCTTCCATAGCATAATTTTTGTCTTAGCCTCTCTTTTTCTGCATAATAATATCTTTTTTACTGCCGAGGAGATTTAAAATACAAAATACCGCTCCAAACGTATTTGAAATGCAAAATACAAAATACCTTTGACTAAGGTATTTGAAAACATACTAAAAATGTATTATAAATACTTTTTAAGATAAAAAATTCATTTGTATGGGAATTAAGTTACCTTAAAAAATAAAACCTGCCTTGGAACATTTTGGATAGTTGTGAGCATGAAGAAAACGATTCTAATGAAAACGAAGTAATCTCTGAGGCATAATGTTGCTGAAGTGTCAGAGCTACCTACTTCAAAAGTATTCTACAAATTTATTTTTTTATTTTAGAATGGGTAAATACCAAAAATCTGTATTTGAAGTACAAAATAATGTCCTGTGATGCACTTGTTTGATCCTCTTAGAAAATATTGTTTTTCTCACTTTTAGTCTAATACATCTCAATTTACAATTTGATAATGTTGATAAAATTTGATGAAACCATGTTAATACATCTGTGCTTATTTTGTAATCATCATTTTTTTATCATAATCTGGTAAACAGTCATAGGATTGATTTGATGCAGTCTTCCCCTCAATTCTCCGAGCAGCTAATCTTTTCACACCTACGTATTTCTTCTCTTTCACATCCTTCTTTACCTGCCATCTACTTGTCCCTCGACAATTGTCTTATTGAGGTCATGTCTCAAGATATGGCCCATAAGATCGTTCCGTCTTCTTGTCAAGGTTTTCATGACGATTCTCCTCTGTTCTACGCTTCTTGGGACTTCCTCATTACTTACTTGGTCGATCCATTTGATCCTCATCATTCTTCTGTAGCGCCACATTTCGAAAGCCTCTATCTAGGATTAAAGATAGAGGTTGATAGATTGTAATGAAATAGATGTCCTTTCTCCTCTGTTGTCAATTTACATGCCTCATCTCCGCGGAGAAGTAGGTATGCTCTAAACGTAAGTTCTGATAAATTATTTTTTTACTTCTATGTTTAAATTCACCACTGTAAGGGTTGCCAAATATCCAATAGTTAATTTAAGCATGAAATGATTAAAATGGAATGAATACAAAATAGCTTGCAATCAAAGTTGTCGATATTTTCTGCAATTCGGGATAGGAGTAATATTAACGTGCCCTTTCTAAATGAAATAGAATTTTTCAGTTTCAAGTGATTTCTCAATTCTTTTTTGACTTTTCAAACTTATAAATTATCACTGTTTTTCTTCTATTTTAATGTTGGTGGCGTTATTTAACTTAAGTCACGATTTAGATAAGTTTTAAAAATTACAATTGATGATCAAATCGCGAAAATTTTTACTTACGAAAATCTAGGAAATCATTTCATGAAATCATTTTCCTTAGGTATTTATCCATCCATTTAACCTTGGTAGACTTGGTAACCTTTTAACCTTGGTATTTAGGTATTTAACCTTGTTAGAACCTATATCTAGGATATGTGATATTGCGTGTCTCGCTAAAGCTTACCGGCATTTTATCCCATGGCGCCAGGTCTTTAAGATCTGGCGCCTTTACCATCGATTCCCCAGGAGAGGCCAGCGATTTTCAATGACGACAGTGTTTCCCCCTGTTCAGGCTTGCGAAGAGACCTTTGGGTTGAACAGAAGGGAAGAGTCTGTTTTTCTCGTCGTCCTCCGTCTTCGAAAACTCTGTCTCTACTTGCGCTCAACCGATTTCAGTTCCGAGAGTAAATTCTTCCCAAAGTCTGGGATATATAAAACTTTATGTATGCCTCCAGGGAGCGCTTTCATCTACTGGGATATTCGTTTCGTCGCCAAACCCCTGCGATGATGTTCTAGTGCTCTATTGAGTCCTTCCATTCTTCTTACGTGAGCATATATATATAAGGTACTGCAAAATCTTCGAAGGAGGACTCAGAAAGTTTCAAGCGTATTTAAAGAATATTTGGTCAGTATTTTAATGCGGAAGTTTTTAATGACGGAGAGATATCCAAATGACTTTCATTTACAATTAAGGAGCGTCTTAAACGATTCATCGTTTAAGATTTTTATTTAGGTACTTATTTTTCTGCTATGCTTACAATCAGCACACAATTTAAATTAGATAATTAAAATCATTACCTTTGGATTGACTGATGAATATTTGACAGTGGTATTTTTATTGATTCTGAGAGTCCATACGCTATTTTAATTTAAAAAGTGGGCATTGAGTTAGGGAAAATCTTTATGTCTTTTTCCCATATTCATTTAGGTGAGATATAAGCATATGGTGGCACGTGCTGCTGTATTCTGAAGCCTTCATCGAACGAGGCCACTAAGTTGACCCATGCCGAGTGGAAGTCTCCCCTTTTATAGAGAGAAGCATCTCAGGTGACCGGTTTAGAGAGGCTTTTATCGACATTCTTACGGCAGAACGTGAGATGCTTCCGAATATCATTCTCGCCCTAACCTATTCGCTGCTATTGTAGCGTTGTACTCGCTACACTCTGGCTGGTTCTGCCTTACCTCTTTTCTTGAGCGTGCAAGTAGCTTCAAATGGCTTCGTTTCAAGGGCTCTCAAGACTTTTACGAATGGTGCAATACCTTGTCGAAATTTTTGTTGGTGTTTCTAATAGCCATTCTTTGAAGTGGTACCTTGTTACATGATTCCGTAAGGCATTTTTGTTTCCAGGTATTTCATCTCTTACATATTCTGTTGTTTTACTTTATCATTTCTGGTTATAATATAATACGTTCATTCTCCTTTGGAGATAGTAGATTTATCTTCATGAAGTTAAAATAGGAGGAACTCTTTCTTGGCAGAAAACCTGGGTATTACAGCGAAATTTTATTATAATCAATTGTCACCGTTTTCTCCAGGTTTTTTTGAGAGGAAATGAGTAAACTCAATAGCTATTTCTCTTGGAATTATAAAAAATATCGAAATTATCCATATTGTGTATGCTGTCATGGGAATATGGGATGAATTTGAGGCGGTAGAAGTGGGGGGGGGGGCTTATGTTTGAATCATAGAGGTTCGCTGTCCGTACGGATAGAGAATTTAAAATATTTGGGCTCTATATTCATATCTAATTCATTTGTATGTTATTTACCAGAATTCAGTTTTCATTTCTGTTTCTATTCCGCAAATGTATTGATTTCATCCTTCACTTACTAAACTTGCATTCCTGCATTAACTGCATATTTTAAATGGATCATTGAGTTTTAGTCAAATTACATCCTGCCTGCATCCTTAATGAGGTGTTTATTTTTGTAGGAATTGAAAACTCACTTCGTGCATTCCTGCATTCCACTCAAATACTTTTTCCTGACCAAAGTTTCAATAATGCTTTGTCATCGGCAAGGTGCTATATTTTTGGACAATATTATGGCTGATGACATGGTGTTGTCGAAACTATGTTCGAGGATAAAGTATAAGTGTGTAATAAATACCAAACTTTATTTTTCATTTCTGTTTTTATTCGATAAAAACATTGATTCCATTCTTCACTCACTAAACTTATTTTTTCATCAAATGCATATTTTGCATAGTACATGTGCGTATTAGTCCTAGGGCATCGAGTCTGCATCCCTTGTAAAGTGTATTTGCGTAGGAATTGAAAATTCACTTCGTACATTCCACTCTAATATGTTTGTTTTACCAAAGTTTCAATAATGTTTTGTCATCCGCAAGGTGCCATATCTTTCAACAATACTTTGTCTCATTATGTGGTGATGTTGAAACCATGGAAGAAAGTGTTAGTGTGGAATGTACTAATTGTAAGTGAATTTTCACTAGCTATTCCGGGTTTCCACAAAGTAAATCCGTAAACCTCAATTATTCTCCATTTGTTTATGCATAGATGCAGTGGTGCAGCGAGGGGGGGTTTTGAGGGGTAAAACCCCCCCCCCCCAGAGCTCAAAATGTTTTTTAAGTTTAATCCATTTTACTTAATTGGATTAACATTACTTACAGAATAGTGTAAATATTAATAAAATTATCCCCCCGAAAGCCGTAAAACTCACCATATTGAACCATTTATCTTGAAAATTTTCTGAAGGAGTGGCCCCGCACCTCCCCCTTACCCTGGCGGGTATTCCACACCCCAGACACCCCAGTATTAGTTGTGCCTAAAACCCTCCCTAGCCTTAATTCCTAGCTGCGCTCCTGCACAGATGTAACCATATGTAGCTAAATCCACGCCCTCTGCAGCCGTGAGGATAACCTCTCCTTACAGTCATCACTCACTGGTCCCATCTGTTCCTTTGATCAGCAAGGGTTGGATGCGCACCTGATTCCGATCCCTCTGGTGATCCAGGGATACGGTTATGTCGATCCGTAGTCTCCTCATTGACAAGAGGGGCCCTTTTAAGGACCTCTTGGTGGTTTGGAAAAGACCCTAGAAACAGGGTAAGCTGTGTGAGGGTTTGTGATTAGCCCTTGGTCGGCGGCCAAAAATCTCCCACTTGGCGCATCCCGCCCTGTCGTGTGGGCGAAGGAGGCTCTTGAACACGTTTTCACTGTCGGAAGTATGCCCACAAAGATCGATTGCACTTGTTGGCGATTCTCGTGGCCTTAACAATGTCCTTTCACTACTTAGGGCTCCAATTACTTCGTGCTTAGGTATAGGATGTTGACTTTTCGTTCATAAGACTCTTTTATATAAGCTGATTAGTAAGACACAGGCTATATTAAACTGGAAGGACGTTTTTTCTGTAGCTGAACGAACCCATTACTCTCCCTCCTGATTAAAATCTTTGCGCCAAAAGAAAAATAAGACAACCTTAATCCCTGCGTGACGGAAAATAAATTGTAAACTAATGTAACTATTCGTCGCTATTGATGTTTTAATGCAAATTATTTGGAAAACGCATAAGAAGTTATTATGTCCATATTTATAGAGTGTAGCAATTGTATCAAAATTATAAAAAATCATTTAACGCACGTTGTGTCGTTCAGCAATTATTTACGTGAAGCGCATGATAAAGATTGTTAATGGTCTCTGATAAATATCCAAGAGAAAGTACGCCTATTGCAATAATGAATTATTGCTCATACTTACTTAATTGACATGTGACTTAAAATTGTTTCTTGACTTATTTAGAAGAGATTAAAGTGACATCAACAGTGAAAGTGCTGTAGATCGACTTGGATAAACATTGATTGGAAAGTAGATCAGTTTTCCTTTAATTTAATATTTAACAAAGATATTAGCAGTGCCTTTGGTCAGTCCTGTATCATAAAAAGTGTCTTTCACAAACCTCGTGGTCGATATTGACACTGAGTGAATATTAATGGGAAATGTACCCAATCCGAGAGAAAAAAGATAGGCCAAGCTATTTGAAGTTGTTACAGAAGAAGCGTTGATGCGTGACAAGTTATTTTCAAATATTAATTCATTGTATTCTGATGAAAATATATGATCCCGTGCTAAATATCTATTATTTATGCTCTCCTTTAGGGTGTAAAGCTGGCCCTGAATGACAACACGACAAGCAAGAGTTTACAGCCCTCCTCAGATAGAAAAAAATCATGACCTCAGATGACCTATGCTTGTAGTGCTCTATTGTAGCAACGCAGAGTCATGACTTGGGACATGAAGTGTGGTATTTATTATGAGGCCTAATTCTGATCTGATAATCGATATCGAATTCAATATGGAAACAGGAACAACTAGAATTAGGGGTTGAAGGAATAAAAACTTAGCTTTTTCCTTATGGTATGGTGATTTATTTTGTCCGACCATAGTTTTTTTCACTGCGTAACATTGAAACACCTTAAACATTAGACATTGAACCTTGGACTTTGAACTTCTTGAAAATGTTACGCGGTGGTGACACCATGGTCTTACTTCCATGAATTAATGAAATCACATAAATTCTGAAATTTAGGGGGTTGGGTGTGGTAAGCTAGTGGGTAGAGCCTGACTTTTTTGGTGAGCTACTAAACTGGTTTGAAGGGCACCAGATTGAATTCTCGGCTGCAGCCTCCGTTCAAGACCTGAGTTCAAAAATCATTCATCTTCGAAGTGGCAAAGGGTAAGGAACTGGTTCTCCTACTTCGAGCAAGAGAAATTTGCACCCTTCTGCCTCAGTTAGGGATGATTTTCAAGTCTCACGTACTCATCCGTTCCGTTCCAAGGGTAACAAATGAATCAAGGACGAATTGAAAAAATTACTGTAAATTGACCAATTTCGGAGTTATTGTGAGTGAAATAAAATTTCATATTTATTTGCGCTACAAGCGTAGCAATAGAGGCTTAATGAAGTTTTAGATATTGGTCTGTAATTGCGGTGAAATTGATGGACATAGGAGATGATCCATTAGCGGCAGAGTTAAAGTGATGTACCTTAACCTGTTTAGACTCATTGACCTATTCCGCGGGTGATAAAAAAAGGATTTCCACGTGGTTTATGATCAGGGATTGAAGTTACTGACCAAATTTCGATTTCTTTTCGTAGAAATTCGCTTGTTTGACTGGTTTTTGGGCGTGACCCGTGACGTTGACGTTGGGAGAAGCATTCTGTCTGCCCAATTTGAGGTTAAAATATATGAAAGCCATCGAAGCAACTTTGGTCGTTACGAAGATGACGACTAAGTAAGTTTTTTCACTGTCTTCGCGAATGGTGATGAAATTAATTACCCCTGGCCGTGGTTATAGAGACCGGTTGGTTTGGTCTCTACAAGCTCTTCGGGATCGTTCAAAGAGGCTTGCTACCTCAGTGCGAGAAGATGAGTTGGCTAACTCCGACGGCCTACAAGGTCAGGTGTTCGTCTCTATGCATTTGCTTAGTAATCCGTTCAATGAAATCAGTAGAGTGGAATAACAAATGCTCTATTCCCGATTTGAGAGGGATCGGCTTACTGTGGTGGCTAGAAATTTGGCTTCCCACCCAGTGGGCTCGTGTTCAAATCCCGGCGATGAAAGATAATTTTCACCATACATTCAAAACGAGAATATACATAGGACGATCGCTTGGACAATCGTAATATGAACGAGGCAAAACTCAATCAGAGCCCTTTGTTTGGAACGCGCCTTCGTTACAGAATCCATTTCAACAGCTACATAGCGGGGTTACTGATTGTAATGCCTCGTTCAGAGTACGATTGTCCAATCGATCGTTCAAACGATAGTTGGCCGAACTAGCAGTGTGAATGCATGTCCTGACAATAGTTCACGTAGTTCCGAACGTTGCCACTTAACGATGGTTAGGCGCTGGGATACCGGGAAAGGAAGCGACAAGAGAAAGACGAAAAGTTCGTGAAGGTCCCTTCGCTTTTTTTACATGGATTTGTCCTACCAAGGAGGAATATGGGCGGAAGAAAAATTATTCGTTAAATACGCGTTGAACATAGTAATTTCTTGACCCTGCATACCTCAACAGCTTTGCTAACCGTCAATTTCTCGTTCACTTTAGAAGTCAGCACTAGAGGGCAGCACAGGTTTTAACCATCGTAGTGTGAATGCGTGGTAGTTCCATAGATTGGTGGAACAATCCTAATCTGAACGAGACATAAGTCAATGCAACCACGCGAAGCGGAAATGTTTGAAAATGTTCCAGAAGAAATGCCAAGTTTTTTCAATCAAAATTTGCCGAGAAATAAAATGTATCATTACTTCTTGAACTTATCCTTTTTTCTCCTCTTTAATGTTATTGTTTAACTTTATTGCCTCCATTTCATTATTCCATTTGTTTCCCATTAATGTCAAATTTTCGCTCTCTTCTATCGTTGTACCTTTTGTAAGTCGCATTAAAAACTGTCATCAACTTATCTGAACCAGAGTTTCGAATTTTTTATGTAACAATCCATCGATAGAACTTCATCTTAGTTCAAAATGCCGCTGAAATTAATATGCAATTAAAATTTTTAAATGCTTAATTGCCACTTTTTCAATGAGAGGCGATGAATTTTGGCCATGGAATACCAAAATTAATTTATAATCGCACCGTCCTCTTATGGCATGGCACGATAGTGGTAAGCTGATGATCCAATCATAGCCGTAATGTAAAGGAGGAGCTATGGGGCAGTTGGCTTCGTAAACCTTTTTTCTCCCGTAATGGCGAGAGGGTTGTCGTAATGACACTCATAAATTTGGAGATTATTCCGAATTCCTCAACCCAGCGTTATTGCGCTTTCGTAGAGAGAAAGATTTGATGTTACTTAAGAAAAAAATCTTGTTGATTTGGTATTCCTTATTTGGATCAAATATTTAAGCTCTTGACCTTGACAATAAGAAACTGGTGAATCATATCTTGGCCTAAGATTCTTAACTCTTCCTTTAAGTCTTACATATAAGACTTATATTAAAGAGTTGTCAGCATTCTTTAGCATTTGTACCTGTGATTTCTTTGATGAAATTTTCATTCAGTTTAAAATTTTTTATTACATTTTCCACGATTCTTTGTTACTTTAGCATTTTATTTGTAACTCTTTGATCATTGGTTTTACACCGTTTTGAATGTTTCAGTCCGTAGTTTAATGCACAATTATCTCTTGATTCGCACATTCCATGGGCTATTATCTCAACCACTATAGTTATGTGTTTTCCTTTAAGACAGAAATTATATGGGGTAAATGCAACGGTAGTAAGACTAGGAAATTAATTTCAAACATTTTAATGTGTTAGTTAGTTAAGTTATCCGTGTTTTTAATGTGTTTTATACGTCCCTTTTATTAATTTACATGTTTCTGACGGTGTAATTGTTAAAATATGGGTAACTTGCCTCTATTTGCTAACGAATTAAATGAAATGGCCGGGGTTGGAGTAAATTCTTTTAGATTCAGTACTAATGGACGAGACAAAAAAAATGAAATGGAAAATTTTAATGAAATGATTGGTGTGACTTGATTGAAAATACAAATTGCTCTGTTATATTTAAATGCCTATGGTAGTGACACAATGTTGAAATCTATGTTGAAAAATACTTATATGGGACACAAAAAAGTGATATTATAGAACATACCATCGAATTCGGATTGTCGCGGGAGGGATTTATCTCTGCACGGAAAGGGGATAAGGACTGTAGGATTTATAGTAGTTGTGTTTAAACCATGGATGAACAGTCATTTGTACCTCCAAAGCACGAAGAAGAGTCTCGATTTGATGCCGCGATCTCTAGATTATCTTCTCCACCGGCTTTTAAAGTACTTGGCTCACTGAGCATAACCTATAAGAGCATATCTTCGCGAAATTACAGAAGCTTGAATATCACGTTTTCTCATATCATTATTCTTTTGAATTTACATCGCTATCTCATAAATCATCATCTCTATTCATATTTTGCCTTTAATGTCCCTTTTCGCAGTTGAAACTTTTCATTCCTCTCTTTATGGCGGCGCTCAATTATTCTCGCCGTTAAGTAAGTTTTTATTTCATATTAGAAGGCGGTTTTTCTTAATGCTTCTCCTGCCCCTTACTTCTCCCTTAAGACTTCTTATCTTTTAAGCGCATCTTCATATTTTCCTCAACTTCCTCATAATTTCGTCATAGCTCCATTTATTTTGTATCGTTAAGTACCTTGGTTAACGGCCTTTCACGTATTTTATGCCGTCGTATTTATCTCGGAGGATACGCCCATTATTACACAGATTGCTCTCGTTACAGGGGTGTTTTTTATATTTGCTAGTCACCAGTGATTGTTTTAAACAAGGAGCTTGAAAAAATATATCGTACCTGCACCTTATGCCAACATCGTTACTTCCATGAATTAATGAAATCACTAAAATTGTATAATAGTTATCAGTAATAACCGGATGGAGTGACAGAAAAGAGGTAAGGATTTTTTAAGCTCTAATCTTTGATTTGGCTGCATTTAGCACATTTTATATTGTCGAGGTAGATTTTACTGGCTAGGAAATATTTTAAGTGGCAGAAAGTTATTCGTGTGTAGACTACAGCATTTAACCCTTTTTTTGCTATTCTTATTAATTTTATGGATTCATGCATGGTAAGATGCTGTAGTGCAGATTAGCAAGTGCGTATGTCAAATGAGGACTTTACTTGTTCGTCACTTTCTTTTACCTTGCATGCATCAGTGGTATTGTATGGGAAAAAGGGCAATTCTTCATTTTTTTACATTATTTTCATTGGTGACAGGTAACATATAAGAACTTGCAGCGCTCGTGTACAGTATGCTTATTTCTGTAATGGCTATTTATCATCATGTAATCATTACATTCATAAAGTTATATTTATTTTATTTCACTTAAATTCCAGGGGTTTTTGCCATAGAATTTATAATGTTGCATATCTACCCGTATTGTTAGACACCAGCGTTAGAGCTTCCATTGTCTTAGCCCTCAGGGCTTTCAGGATGGTAACCCTTCCCTATGCTGTTTCAAGTTCCTAGGAACTGCCAATTTTGTCTAATCCCAAAAGAGAGTCTTTTCAATAGCTCTATTTTTCTCGTCTCTCAACTCCATCACCTCGTGATTATCTTTATTTGTTTTACGCAGGAAGGATAAATGATTTTACCATAATTTTCAGCTTGAAGGAGAGTAATGTGGAAGTATAGGTGAAGAATATGTTTTGATAATTATTTATGCATATGAGAAGGATTACATAAACAGTTGGAGATGTAAATTTGATCTTCAAGAAATTCATAGTCTTGGTTGATGGTGGAATTCTTGAATATAGTTGCGGTGAACGTAAAATCTGCCGAAGACCCCTGCTGACATTCCATTTTTTAAAATTCTCATTGTTTTTAGTGATGATACCTATAAGAAAGTTTATTGACAGTTATGGGTTGATGGCATTCGTTCTGGATGTCATCTTGCCATGTTTTGGACTTTAGACATCCTCCCAGAGTCCCAGTGTGCCAACTTCCGAGAAAATTTGTTATTTTATGAATCTTTTATAAGTATATCGACATTGTTTTTTCGTAATATATATATTTATATACTACTCACCAGTTCAATTAGTATGTAAATCATCGTTCTAGAGAAAAATAATAAATCTCCTCATTAATATGTTTTATGAAATAAACATTCGTTATTACTTTAATTTACGAAAATAAATACTCATTGCAAACTCTTGTCTCTCCGTCAGCGTTCCTTAAAGCCGCTCAAAAAACTACAGTTGCGTTTTATTTTTTATATGTGCCCCTTTTTTGCGGTCCGTCTGCATGTAAACGTAGCTGTTTAGTATTTTCTCAATCCTCATTCATGTCTAGACTACTGTATTTAAGCCCTTAATTGTTATATTAATTTTATGCATCGACTCGCTATGCTCAGACCCCCCTCGAAAAAGGCCTGCGGCCCGTTATGGTTACTGTAGGAGATCTTACACTTTTTGTTTGCCGCTTGATACTTAAGGATCATTTACTTTTAAGTTGGCTAGATTAGGTATAAGCAATATACCCACTTTCACCTAAAACGAGGGCATGGTACGTAGGTTACAATATGAAAATAAATATTTATAGAAGAGAAACGTTTTTCTGAGGGGCTAAAAAAGTAAAATAAATTTCTACGAGTCTGATAGAGCCACTTAATTATTCAATTCTAATACAAAAAACGTTGAGACCATGCTCCACTGTAACACCGAATTCCTACTTAATATCATAACATAACGACTTTACGTATTATAATAAAAAAACACGTTAATTATTTTTCACATAACCCAACCAAATTCTTGATATATGAATAGGATATGACAGATGTTTCCCTTCGTTAGATTTAGAGAGAGATGGTACACACAATAAAATTACGTAGGAACTGAATGTCAATAACTAGTGCAAATGCGCCAGATGGAGTTCCTTAGCATGAATTGGGGCTAGTATGACGACTTTTATCGAAATATTATGTATCATGATCGCGAATGATTTCACTTCAGAAATACCTCTATTTAAAGTTTTAATGAATGGGGATACAAAAATATCTCAGCTCAAAAATATACAGCTTTAATATCAAACGCAATGCGCAATAAATCTGGTGAGTAGCAGATGACAGCCTTTGGTGAACAAGACATTGTTAATGTCAAGATTTCGATGATGCTTACAGTTGAATAACTTAGTCACTCAAGTAAACGTGATTTTCGTAAGACAAATAATTGATTAAGAAATACCTTTAATTGCATTTATCCTCCATATTGTATTATTTACTGCCTTTGATGCACTAGCTCACGGATAAGATGGCACATTAAAAAATGGACATTAACGGAAAAAGAATGTAAACAAAAATAAAAAGTTATCACCATCACAAAAAATGAAAGTAAAATCATTTTTACCTACCTATATTTTATGGAAGTCCTGTTTAAAATTTTAATTTTAATATTTAAAGTTTTAATGAATCGGGATACACAAAATATCTCCTAACAGCTTTAATATCCAACGCAATGCGCAATAAAATCATCTGGTGAGTAGCAGATGACAGCCTTTGGTGAACAAGAAATTATCTATGTGAATTTTTCGATGTTTACAGCTAAATAACTTAGTCACTCAACGAAACGTGATTTTCGTAAGACAAATACTTGAATAAGAAATACCTTTAATTGCACTTATCATTCATAACGTATTATTCACTGCCTTTGATGCACCAGGTCACGCATAAAATTGCACATTAAGAAGAGCATTAACGGAAATAAGAACGTAAACAAAAATAAAATGTTATCGACATCACAAGCAATGAAAATAAAATCATTTTTACCTACCCATATTTTATGGAAGTCTTGTTTAAAAGTCTATCTACTACAATCGTGTATCGGCAACAAGACACGAACTACAGTCAACAGCACGAATCGTCTTTTAGAAACGACATTATGTGCACTTGTTAACTATGAAATTAATAACAACCACACTTTCGATGTAATATACCAAAAAAAGTAACTTCCTACATTACATTTCTCCGCTTTTCATTTGAATACGCTTTGATGCAAACACATTTTTGATCATGTGGAAAGAAAACGTAAAGAAATGGACTTTTCAGAAATTACTTTCTAAATTTTCTACCACTATCTTTATCAGTTTTTCGTTTTAATTCCTTTATCTTCTTTTCCAATTTAGCTTCTCTTGCTTGCATGAACAAAGGTGTTGCTATGACTATTTCTTTCTATGATCGTCGCGTCGCCATTGGATTTTAGTGGCCATTTTTGAACTAATCCCCATGCTCAATTTTATATGAATAGACAGATATATTATTGGAAATTTAGCGTTTTCATAATTTTCCCTGGTTTCAGAGAATTTTAGAGGGGTCTTCATAAGACTTTTAGTCGTATCTCGTTCGTTCACCCCAAACATTTGTATAAGTGAGTGAGTGAGTGAATAGTCGTTAAGGGGCTTTTTGATATTTTATAAGAGGGCGCCCGGTAAATTTGAAATATAACAACGAGGCATTTTAAGATTACATAATTTAAAACATTTACTTGAAACAGCTAATTTTCAAAGTCAAATTTATATAATAATTCAAACTCTCATCATTGAACATTTCTTTCAGAATCTACAACAATCGAATTTGTCACCTCCTTCATTTAAAACGAGTCGATTGGGCGCTTGAATTCATCAAGCGGGTAATTAGGGGGGGTGGAAACATAGTTGTGTCACATATTTTCGAGTCATGTGCCCATAAGTGGTTTAATATTAAAAAATTTCCCCGCCGTTTTTTGAAAGGGTAAGGAACTAAATTTTTCACTGTTAGAAATATTTGTTATTTTCAATATGATTTTATTTGACGGATAATTGATTCTTTGATCCATTAAGTTAACCATTGACACATAATCGGAATAAGGTTTTAAAAATTTCAAGAGAGTGTTGATTATGTGGTTATTTTTCAACTGTTAAAGTCCATAAGCATTGTGTTAAGCCACTCTTGAAAATACAACGCAGATTCTTTAGATAAATATATAAAGATATTCCACTTGCAAAACGAATGTCTATAATGCAGTTTGTAAAATACTGAATTGTAACGATTCCTCTAATTTCTTTGGTCTTAAAAAATAGTTATTCTCAAGATATTCCAATTTGCAAAAAAGATTTGGCATATTTGCTATCAAAATCGTATCGAATTATCAAGTATACTGACACGTGCATTGAAAATACGCAATCCGATTGATTTACCTTCCAATCTTTGATCATCAACACTAAAATTTCTGGTCGACTATGTACGTGCATGCAAAATCCTATGTTATAACGATTCGATATATTTTAAGAAAAAGTATATTCGATATGCATCAATCGTGAGACTACATGCAAAACATATTGCCTTTGGGAATTGTGAGGAATACCAAGATGTACCAAGCACCAAATTTAATTGGCCCAACGGATACACTATTCAACTTGTGCCAATGTTATGTATTTGTTATAATAATCGAATCCATTCTTCGATTATACTGGCATTTGTATAGTTGAATCCGCAATGCTATTGATTTAACTTACAGTCTATGGCTATCTTCCACATAATTATATTGGTCAACTATGTCCTTGGATGTAAAATCCTATATGTTATAGTAATACAATATATTTTAAGAAAATGTAGATTCGATTAATACCGAACGTGAGACTATACACAAAATATGTTTCATTTGGGCATTGTGAGGAATACCAAGATGTACCCATTTGCCAAATTTCATTGGTCCAACGTATGAACTAATCAAGTTTTGCAAATTTGCGTATTTGATAGAATAATCGAATCGATCTTGCGATTACACTGCCATCTGTACTGTAAAATCCGCAATGCTATTGGTTTAATTTTCAGTCTGTGTGTCTACTATACAATACCTGGCCAACTATGCCCTTGGATGTAAGATCCTATATGTTATAGCGGTTCGATATATTTGAAGAAAAAGCATATTCGATATATATCGCACGTTAGACAACATACAAAGCATATTTCTGTTGGGCAGTGTGAGGATTACCAAGATGTGCACATTCGCCAAATTTCATTGGTCCAACGGGTATACTTTTCAAGTTATACCAATTTGTGTATATGCTATAATAATCGAATCGATTTTTCGATCGTACTGACATCTGTACGGTAAAGTCCGCAATCCCATTGGTTTAAGTATCAGTCTATGGGTATCTACTATTTAATACCTGGTCAACTATACCTGTGGATGTAAAATCCTACATGTTATAGCAATTCGATATACTTTAAGAAAAAGTAGATTCGATATATATCGAATGTGAGACTACGTACAGAACAAATTTTCATTGGGCATCGTGAGGAATACTAATATGTACCCATTCACCAAATTTCATTGATCCAACGGTAAATCTATTGAAGTTATGCATATTTACGTATTTGCTATAATAATCGAATCGATTTTTCGATCATACTTACATCTGTACGGTAAAGTCCGCAATCCTATAGGTTTAAAATCCAGTCTATTGGTATCTACTATTTAATCCTTAGTTAACTATGTCCTTGGATGTAAAATCCTACATGTTATAGCAATTCGATATATATTAAGAAAAAGTAGATTCGATATATATCGAATGTGAGACTACTTACAAAATAAATTTTCATTGGGCGTCGTGAGGAATACCAATATGTACCCAATCACCAAATTTCATTGATCTGACGGTAAATCTATTGAAGTTATGCCCATTTACGTATTTGCTATAATAATCGAATCGATTTTTCGATCATACTGACATCTGTACTGTAAAATCCGCAAGGCTATTGGTTTAAAATCCAGTCAATGAGTATCTACTATTTAATCCTTAGTTAACTATGTCCTTGGATGTAAAATCCTACATGTTATAGCAATTCGATATATTTAAAGAAAAAGTAGATTCGATATATATCGAATGTGAGACTACTTACAAAATAAATTTTCATTGGGCGTCGTGAGGAATACCATTATGTACCCAATCACCAAATTTCATTGATCCGACGGTAAATCTATTGAAGTTATGCCCATTTACGTATTTGCTATAATAATCGAATCGATTTTTCGATCATACTGACATCTGTACTGTAAAATCCGCAAGGCTATTGGATTAAAATCCAGTCAATGGGTATCTACTATTTAATCCCTAGTAAACTATGTCCTTGGATGTAAAATCCTACATGTTACAGCAATTCGATACATTTTAAGAAAAAGTAGATT
Source organism: Ischnura elegans (assembly GCF_921293095.1). Taxonomy (NCBI): domain Eukaryota; kingdom Metazoa; phylum Arthropoda; class Insecta; order Odonata; family Coenagrionidae; genus Ischnura; species Ischnura elegans. The sequence goes on from NC_060250.1 coordinate 71,553,448, forward strand.
CGATATATATCGAATGTGAGACTACGTACAAAACAAATTTTCATTGGGCATCGTGAGGAATACCAATATGTACCCAATCACCAATTTTCATTGATCCAACGGTAAATCTATGGAAGTTATGCCCATTTACGTATTTGCTATAATAATCGAATCGATTTTTCGATCATACTGACATCTGTACTGTAAAATCCGCAAGGCTATTGGTTTTAAATCCAGTCTATGGGTATCTACTATTTAATCCCTAGTAAACTATGTCCTTGGATGTAAAATCCTACATGTTATAGCAATTCGATACATTTTAAGAAAAAGTAGATTCGATATATATCGAATGTGAGACTACGTACAAAACAAATTTTCATTGGGCATCGTGAGGAATACCAATATGTACCCAATCACCAATTTTCATTGATCCAACGGTAAATCTATGGAAGTTATGCCCATTTACGTATTTGCTATAATAATCGAATCGATTTTTCGATCATACTGACATCTGTACTCTAAAATCCGCAATGCTATTGGTTTTAAATCCAGTCTATGGGTATCTACTATTTAATCCCTAGTAAACTATGTCCTTGAATGTTAAATCCTACATGTTATAGCAATTCGATATATTTTAAGAAAAAGTAGATTCGATATATATCGAACGTGAGACTGAATACAAAACATACTACCATAGATTATCGTGAGGAATACCAAGATGTACCTGTTTACCAAGTTTCATTGGTCCAACTTACACACTTATCAAGTTATGCCAATTTGCGTATTTGCTATACTAATCTAATCGTACTTTAGACACTGCTGACATCTGTACTGTAAAATCCGCAATCCTATTGATATCCCTTCTATGGTCACTCCCTTATCCCTGCCTTCTCTAATATCCCCGCTTTCAAAATTTAGCCTATGTTCTTATATTGGTGACGTAGACAGACGGGATGCGTGTATTTCTTACGGGGGCCTAATACAAAAAGATATGAATTCAAATCGATGTATCTTCATCAGCAAACATAATTCATCTAATTAATTTATGTGTGCGCATAATTCATTTTTTTCCCTACATATTGTTAAAATTTTTATTTCCGTAACTATGTAAATAAGCCCAAAAAATGGCTCAATCGAATACAACCTTGTATCGATCATAACTTCGAGTCTAATCAATCGATTCGCTTGATTTAACTTTTGTCGGATGAATGACATTTTCAGTCGTATTTTTTATGACATTCATGTTCAAAACTTGATTAATAAAAAAGTTATTAGCGATTAAAGCGTATCCAAGGAGATTCGTATCGATATAACTCGCACATGAATCGATCGAGCGGAATGGTCATCATTGCAAAAGTTGACCATTTTAATAATATTATTTATCTGAAAATTTCATTCCTCTAGCTTAAACGGTTGCTAAGATATTCAAGATTGAATGCTCCACAAAAAAATGGCGACAATGATTTTTCGCTTGCAGGACATTTTTCGGAATTTAATTATTAATTAACCAAGAGGGATACGGCGAAAGTAAGCTCAAACGTGAGGGTTCGGAGAACCCTCTAACGGTTTTTCTTGGAGATTCCAAATTTTCATATGGCACATGTCTCAACGCTGAAATCCAAGATTGAAAATTCGACCACCTCTACAATGGAAAATCGAAATCGTTTATTCCTCGGAATTGTTTCGACATATGAAAATTCCGAGATAGCCAAAAAATCAACCAAAAAATCTAGTATCTTTCGTTTCAAGGAATTTGTCCTGCGATGATTGCAAGTTGGTCAAAAAAATTCTTTACGTAGTGCCATAAGAAAAGCATGGGGCACTTTCAAAAAATCATAAAAAATACTAAATATTAATTCATCGCAATGACAGCCACACCAAAAAATCAACCAAAAAATCTTGTTTACTTCAAGGGAATCTCATGTTCCTCACATATTTAGAAATACATAAAAAAAGTGAAAAAGTTTTAGTCCCATAAGGCTCCCATGTTAATTCAAGTCGATATATCTCGAAAACTAATCGACTTTTTTAAGATTTCAGATTTTTCCTCCCGATGAATTTTTTTTTACTTTTACGTCCAATATTCCATATACCCACACCTATCACAGTTTGGGCTACTAATTTGTATCAATCACCCAATCAGTGAATTAGTTTGCAGCTATTATAGGGACGTTAACGTTAACGAGTTGATTGGGTGCTTGAATTCTTCAAGCGGGTAATTAGGAGGGTGGGAACATTGTTGTGTCACGTGTTGTCGAGCATTGTGTCCATAAGTGTTAAAAATATTCAAAAAATTTCCCTGCCGGTTTTTGAAAGGGTAAGGAACTTAATTGTTTACTTTTAAAATTATTTGTTATTTACAATATGATTTCATTTGACGGATAGTTCATTATTTGAATAGGCTAAGTTTAGAACTGAGACATAATTGGAATAAGGTTTTTAAAATTTCAAGACAGTGATGATTTTGTGGTTATTTTTCAACTCTTAAAGTCCAAAAGCGTTTTGATAAGCGAAACTTGAAAATGAAACGCAGATTCCTTAGATAAATATATAAAGATATACCACTCGCAAAACATATGTCCATAATGCAGTGTGTAAAATACTAAATTGTAACGATTCCCCAAATTTCTTTGGTACTAAAAAATAGTTATTCTCAAGATATTCCAATTTGAAAAAAATAGCTTTGGCATATTTGCTATCATTATCGTATCGAATTATCAAGTATACTGACACGTGTGTTGAAAATTCGCAATCCTGTTCCAGTCTTCGATCATCAACCCTAAAATTCCTGGTCAACTATGTACGTGGATAGAAAATCCTGTATGTAATAACGATTCGATATATTTTAAGAAAAAGCATATTCAATATATATAGATCGTGAGACTACACGCAAAGCATATTTCCATTGGGCATTGTGAGGAAGACCAAGATGTACCCATTCACCAAATTTCATTGGTCCAACGTAAATACTAATCATGTTATGCCAATTCGCGTATTTGCTACAATTATCGAATCGATCTTTCGATAAAACTGCTATCTGCACTGTAATATCCGCAATGCCGTAGATTTTAATTCCAGTTAATAGAAATCTTCTCTATATTTCCTGGTCAACTATGTCCTTGGATGTAAAATCCTATATGTTATAGCAATTCGACATATTTTAAGAAAAAGTAGATTCGATATATATCAAACGTGAGACTAAACGCAAACAATATTTCAATTGGGCATTGTGAGGAATCCCAAGATGTACCCATTCACAAAATTTCATTGGTGCAACGTATATACTAATCAAAATATGCTAATTTCAGCATTTGCTATAACTATCGAATCGATCTTTCAATTATACTGACATCTGCACTGTAAAATCCGCAACGATATTGATTTTATTTCCACGCTATGGTCATCTTCTATATAATTGCTGGTCAACAATGCCCGTGGGTGTAAAATCCTAAATGTTATAGCTATTCGATATAATTTGTGAAAAAGCAGATTCGATATGTATCGAATGTGAGACTACATGCAAAACATATTTCCATTGGGCAATGTGAGGAATTCCAAGATATACCCATTCACCAATTTTCATTGGTCCAACGTATATACTAATCCAGTTATGCCAATTTGCGTATTTGCTACAATAATCGATTCGATCTTTCGATTATACTGACATCTGTAATGTAAAATCCGCAATGACATTTTTTTATATCCAGTCTATGGTCATGTACTATATAATTCCTGGTCAAGAATGCCCATGGGTGCAAATTCCTAAATGTCATAGCTATTCGATATAATTTGTGAAAAAGCAGATTCGATATGTATCGAATGTGAGACTACATGCAAAATATATTTCCATTGGGCAATGTGAGGAATACCAAGATGTACCCATTCACCAATTTTCATTGGTCCAACTTATATACTAATCCAGTTATGCCAATTTGCGTATTTGCTACAATAATCGATTCGATCTTTCGATTATACTGACATCTGTAATGTAAAATCCGCAATGACATTTTTTTTATATCCAGTCTATGGTCATCTACTATATAATTCCTGGTCAAGAATGCCCATGGGTGTAAAATCCTATATGTTATAGCTATTCGATATAAATTGTGAAAAAGCAGATTCGATATATATCGAATGTGAGACTACATGCAAAACATATTTTCATTGAAAATTGTGAGGAATAAAAAGATGTACCCATTTAACATATTTCATTGGTCAAACGGAAACACTATTGAAGTTATGCCAATTAACGTATTTGCTAGAATAATCGAATCGATTCTTCGATCATACTGACATCTGTACTTTAAAATCCGCATTGCTTTAGGTTTAACTTACAGTCTATGGGTATCTACTATATAATTCCTGGTCAAATATGTCCTTGGATGTAAAATCCTATGTGTTATAGCAATTCGATATATTTTAATAAAAATTATATTCGATATATATCGAGCGGGAGACTACATACAAAACAAATTTCCATTGGGCATTGTGAGGAATACAAAGATGTACCCATTCACCAAATTTCATTGGTCCAACGGAAACACAATTGAAGTTATGCCAATTAACGTATTTGCTATAAAAATCGAATCGTACATTCGACTATACTGCCACCTGTATTGAAAAATTCGCATCCTATTGATAACCCCTCCATGCGATGGCCATACCCTTATCCCTCTCTTCTCTACTATCCCCGCTTTCAAAATTTCGCCTATGTTCTTATATTGGTGACGTATATAGGGCGATGCGTGTATTTCTTACGGGGACCTAATACAAAAAGATATAAATTCATATTGATATATCTTCGTTAGGAAACAATACTCATCTAAATAATTTATGTGTACGCATAATTCATTTCTTCCCTTACATATTTTTATAATTTTTATCCCCGTAACTATGTAAATAGGTCTGAAAAATGGCTCAATCGAATGCAACATTTTATCGATCATAACTTCGACTGTAATCGCTCGATTCGCTTGATTTAACTTTTGTCGAAGAAAAGACATTAACAGTAGTATTATATAAGACTTTCACATTCATGCCGGGATTTAGAAAAAAGTTATTAGCGATTTAAGCGTAACCAAGGAGATTGGTATCGATATAACTCGCACATGAATCGATCGAGCGAAATGGTCATCATTGCAAAAGTTGACCATTGTGATAAAAGTATTTCTCTGAAAATTTCATTTCTCTAGCTTAAACGGTTGCTAAGATATTCAAGATTGCATGCTCCACAAAAAAATGGCGACAATGATTTTTCGCGTGCAGGACATTTTTCGGAATTTAATTATGAATTAACCAAGAGGGTTACGGCGAAAGTGAGCTCAAACGTGAGGGTTCGGAGAACCCTCTAACGGTTTTTCTTGGAGATTCCAAATTTTCATATGGCACATGTCTCAAGCCTGAAATCCGAGTTTGAAAATTCGCCCATCACGACAATGTTAAATCGAAATCGTTTATTCCTCGGAATTGTTTCGACGTACGAAAATTTTAAGATAGCCAAAAAATTAACCAAAGAATTATCTAACTTTTTGGCAAAGGAATTTGTCGTGCGATTATTGGAAGTTGGTCAAAAAAATTCCCAAAGTTTTCCCATAAGAAAAGCATTGAGAGCATTCAAACAGTAATAAAAAATACTAAATATCAATTCGTCGCCCTGACAACCACACCAAAAAATCGACCAAAAAATCTAGTCCATGTCCATTGAATATCAGGTTCCTCGGAAGTTTAAAAGTACAAAATAAAAGCGAAAAAGTTGTAGTCCCATAAGGCTCCCATGTTAATTCAAGTCGATATATCTCGAAAACTAATCGACTTTTTCAACTTTTCAGATTTTTCCTCCCGATGAATTTTTTTTTACTTTCACGTCCAATATTCCATATACCCACACCTATCACAGTTTGGGCTACTAATTTGTATCAATCACCCAATCAATGAGTCAGTTTCTAGCTATATAGGGGGGCGTCAATACGAAAATCTGGTAACATTTAGGCAAGGCTTCTATATGGTTCGAATTAAAACCCAGCATTTTTTTCCTAAATTCCAAAATTCTAATTGCCACATTCAAATGTAGCATTGATGGAGTTTTTCATTTTCGGTTACTATCGCGTCGTTGCTGTGGCGATGACAACAGTTTCGCTGACACTACTGCCAGCGTCTTCACGTCGAAGATGCTGAAACTCTTGTCCTCACCACCGGAACCGAACCTGAAGAATGCGCTACATTGTTGAGGTCTTAACCTAGTGGAATCCCATTTTAATCTAGGAAAAATAATAAATTAGTGCTCTTGACAATAGTCAAGAATTTTAAGTCGTAGAAAGCAAAGTTTGTTATTTTTTCTGACTGAAAATAAATGACTTCATGGTACACCGTGGAAATCTCCGTGTTCACATTGTAGCATTGATCATTACGCCGCTTTAATATAAAGTTCCTCTCCCCTTCCATGCTAATTGATATTTTGTTGCATTGTTTATTTAATTGCTTTTATTTTTCCCCCTTCTGGCATACATTCTTTAGTCCCTCACCCCCTCCAAAATTTCTTTAATCTCTTAAAACACTGCATTAATTTTGTTTAAATCAGTTGATGTCTCTCAGTCGCGCATAAGGCCTAAAATTTGCCAAAATGTTGAAAATTTCACATTTTTACGAGTTCGTTTTCTATATTCAATATAATAATTTTAGAGCGGTAAACATTTGTGAAAAAAATAATCGTAAAAATGAAGTGTTTTTTTCAATATTTTGTCAAACTTTAGGTTGGGCTAGTGCGCGATCGGAAGACATTTTCACAATTTTTTCTTTTATATTGTCTATAAAATTCGCAACTTTTCTGCCCCATTACAACTTAGAAATAAAAAATTGTTTTTTTTCCGGTCCACTCTAGTGTACACCCACCGCTGCGAAACCGCCTTGTGGGCACCCCTTGCCTTCCTCCACTCATTCCCCCGGCAGCCCTCTCACGTGTCTGCCCACGTTGTTACCACGGGATACGACTCGTCAGCATTTCTTTGCTCCCTCCCTTCTTTTTCTCCTGGAAATATGGGAGGGAGACCAATATTAGTCTTCGTCGGCGTTCTCCATTCGCCATCCCCCCCCACAACCCTCTAGTCCCTTCGCCACGTCACCACTTTCCTCCAGATGAGGCTGTATTATCCCAATGCTTGCGACGCGAATGCTACTCGCGCCGTGACAAAGCTCCTTCATCCCTTCTCTTTGATCATCGAGTGAAAAATGAAATGGAAAACTTGGTGGAATTAGTTGGGGGGAAGGAATTATTCGGAGAGTCCGCGAATTAGGTCGGGCACATGAGAGGACGAATCCCTTCCTTCTTGATTGGTCGTCTTTTTTGACGGTGATTTGCTCGTTAAAAACGGACGTTATCATATTGAAATTTTCAGAGTATATAGGGTTTTTTCAGGAAAAATCTGCATTAGTATTATATAAAAACAGAAAGCCGCTGACTTATTCTATACACTAAATATGTTCTTACAATATACACAACATATCTACTGGTATGAATTTACCAGTATCTCAAAGTATTTGAAAATTTTAACTCTGTATTTTCTCACGTGCATAGTTTTATATTCGAGAAACCGTCTACACTATACAGCGTGTTTCAGGAGTCTGCAAGCCTTAAGGAGGTGGTTGGTGAGACAATTTTAAGATTTGTTTGTCTATAAAAATGGGGTCGCAACTCTTTACTTTCTGACCAACGCGTTGCAACAGCAGCGCTAACTTTTTTGGAGTTTTGCAGTTACAATGGAAACGGTTTTTCTTGGGTATCCACCCTTTTCGACATTTTATTTTGTTCTCTGGATTTTTAAAAGCATTTCATGATTTTATTTGGACTAAAATGTGCAATTATAATTGTCTGAAACTATTCATCTCAAAATGGGTGATATTGTGCAATCGTATTGTTGATACTTGCTCAAAGCTTCCAAAACAATTCGATATCTAATTTGACTGGTTATTACACTGACTTAATTGGTAGCATTAAAATGCGTTATATAATGCCAGTCTTCGTAGCTTACAGTATGAAATTTGGCCAATTAGTCATTCTAAATGCTTTATCAACACGCAGTCCGTGATTTTTTCCCAAAAGGTTTCGTGTCTACTTCGTAACCTATGTAGCTGTATTTTTCCGTTGCTTGGTACCTATAATTCGACTTTTGTTTACTGATTGAAGGAAACATTTCGAGATTCCTCAGGTGTTTGAGGACCCTGTTTCGAGTGGGTATTTAAGAATTCTTCCGCGTACGACGAGATTATAATTAAGCGTGGAAATGGTCTGGGAGAATAAGACAGAACAATTTGCTGTAATTAGGTCGTTAGCTAAATTAGGCATCAGTGAGCCGCTATTTAGAAAAGCTCCAATTAAATGAAACAAATTCAGCTAGAGTAAACAAAGTAGGTACTCCAGTGAAAGAAAATGACACTACTATTGTGACTTCTGCCGAAGATTTTTAAAGAATTTCTTCTCCTCACTTTATTAATCTACTTCGATGTTGGTGGGGATGAGAAGGAATAGAAGAGGTACAAATCTGATGATAAAAGCGTGCCTATACAGAAAAGTTAGGTTAAAAATATTCTTGCCGAAGACTTTTGCAGAGCAATTGGCGTAAAAAGTTTAAGGGTTTTTGTTTTGGCATTAACTTCCAATTATTTGAAGATAATACCATAATCTACAGCGGTATGTGAGGCTCAAGGTAAAGGTATGCGGTCACAAACTTGAGCAAATCTTCTACGCGCTAACAAGACCCCAAGTCAAATATACGGCAAGCTTTAAGACTCAAGGACTGGGTGGAAGATTGCATCCTTCAACCAAATTATACAAGGGCGTACCCAGGATCATAACTAGGGGTGGGCAAGCCATTGTCTAGGGGGGAGGCAAGCCAAGTTATGATATTTGAAAAAATAGTTTTATTTTAGCTACATATCTCATACTAATACATATCATTTTTCGTGGGTTTGTAGAAAATTTGTTGAATACTTTTATTTCAATTCAGTACTGATTTTGCTTAAAGACTTTTGCGATTTTTGCTTTTAGGAGGGGGCAGCCGCCCCCCTCCCCCTCGCTGGATACGCAAGTAAGTTGCGTGATAAATTATGTATATGTACAACCAAAAGTAGGATACTAATTAGCTTTTACTCGGATAAGTTTAGGAGTCACAACAAACAAGACTATGAAACTACCCCTTGCATTTATATAGTTATTAAAGATGTGTTCAAATCGGATAAGAACGCTTAAGTAAGGTGGATAACACAGTCGCATGCTTTAACAAGTTTGAACACGAACTTTTGGTGACAGTTTGGTACCTTCCCTAGATATTCAGGTCATAGAACTTTTTGACCGTGATGTAGCGGATCGAAGATGCATTGACCGCCACTTGCCATTCAATACACAGCTTTACGGCTAGGGAGACGGGGAATCACTAGGGACATTCGCGACGCAGACACGGCTGTGTCGACAAGAACGAATTGCTAAGTTGGCGTTGGACGGAAGTGGGTGGAAGGAATCCATGGGAATAATAGGATATGTTTTGGGGGACAGGAGAGCAAAGCAGAATTTTGAAGGGAAAGGAAAACGCAAGAGATTTCGAGTGATCCTATAAGGCGTTAAAATATTAAGTATTTACAGCAAGGGTGAAATTTGACATGAAAATCATTTGCCGTGTTTCGAAGCCGGATCTCCCTATTATGGGCCATTGTTCAACCAGCTCTACCGCCAAACCATCTTCTTCCAGGCAAATTTCAGACACGTGGTTGCTCTTTTATAGTTCACTGGATAGTGGAATTAATGGCGCAGAAAGTTGTTTATTGTGTTTTGGGGTTTGTTTTGAGTTACCTTAAACCACGTTTCTTAGCCTGAATGTTAGTGGACCATGTGATTTTATTCTTTCGGCTTTCCATTCCTTTTGCTTGATGGCTTTACCCTCTGTGTAGCATGAATATGTAAAATAGTTTTCTCGTACAGTATTATCAATGTCTCAGTTTACTGGGTTAACGTGACAAACTACGAAATAAAATGTTGGAGTTAAATAATTTATTTTCCTCAAACCTGTTATTCTATTTACCCACCTATTTTTGTTGCCTCACATTAAAATTTACTCTGGACTAAATAATGTCAGGGAGGTGTAGAGGGCGACGGGTCGTGCGCTGGTATGACCGTAGGTTGCATTTAAAGGAACCCTTGGGAAAATTTAATATTATATCCTTTTTGACAGCAGGCATAATCTGGCATTCTCGACCTCGAAAGAATCTCTTTTTTTACGAAGGGAACTGATACCTTACCCCTGAATGTGTGACATATACTCACTAATGGTTTTATATGAATTGATTTCTAATTTAAACCATATCGCCTACTTCTTAGAAAGTAATTGAGGTAATGCACTATTATAATCCATTTTCGGGTGTACGTCTGCGTGCTTAATATTTGTCTCAACGTTTCATTCCACTTACTGGGAACGTCGTCAGGAGTCGTCGTGGATGGATTATAATAGTGCATCTAATCGCTCCGAAAACCTTAAAACTAAAATAATCGAGGTAATGGTTAAGCAAGTAATACATTATTTTCTAATTTTAATAATGAGTAAATCGATCAATCAAATTTTTCATGTGGTTTGACTTGCATTGCTGGGTTAACGACGTAAACCTTTAAGGCTCGCTCGAGTACCGAACCCTGTGAATGAAGTCTTTCGCATGCGACTGATCGATAGATGTAAGGGTTCCTTGATAATTTCGGCCGGAGAAAGTTAAGGGGTATCCTGATTATTATTTTTTTTACCGGCTCACGTATCTCATTGAAATGGGGACGAGGCTTCGTCAAAACTCTTCGTCGCGTACGCTTGATTGAGTGAAACCTTGGAAGGAAATAATTATTGGGCGGGTAATGGGTTACGATTGTAGGTAGGGCTGCAGGCTTCATATAACAGATGAGATAGATTTTGTGAATTTTTCCATTTTCCGGATTATCGCCGCGTTTCGTGGTCAGAGGTGACGACAGTTTCGTCAGGATTCCACCAGGCGTCTTCAGGTCGAAGTGGTACTTTCGGTGTATTTGCCGCGTATATATAGCTCTCCTTCCTCGCGGCCGCGGTGTTGTTGGCCGGTTACCCTTGCTGCTGCGTCGTGATTGTTGGATTTCTAAACACTCTCTCCCAGGCGTTGGTTATATTGTATCCGTCTGCTCTAATGAAAATGGAGAACTGAGTGAACATGAAGATATCCACAAATTCTGTACGCTACGGAAGACTCCGAGACAACATGATGTGATAGATTTGCACTTGGCATCCAAGTGACGCGATGTGAATATCAGGAAAACTTTGTTTTGGTTCAGGTAGAATGAAAAACTAGGAAAGTAATTTTTGGCATACTGATTGATATTAATTTGAATCTTGGGTTGTTGGTCTTACACTCCAATTCCATATAGTATCCATATTATAGTATATTTCTATATAGTTATGTTTTCTGGGGTAGCAGCCTAGAAGTCAAGAGTGGAAGTGTTCGAAATGTGGAGCCACCGAAGAATGATGAATATATAATGGATCGGCCGTGTAGGTAATGAGGAAGTGCTAAGAAGGGAGGGAGAAGATAGAATTCTTCTAAAAACCACAAGGAGAAGGCGGACAACTTAGTTGGTCACATTACGAGGCATGATGGCCCATGAAAACAATCGTATAAGGGCTGGTGGAAGAGAAGAAAGGCAAGGTACGTCCCCGAATGAGTTACATGGGTCAGGTAATAAATGATGTAAAAGAGAAGAAATATGTATCCTTGAACAGGATAGAGGATGGAAGTGAGGAATGGAAAGATGCGTCAAACTAAGGATCTAATCTTAGGATTGCTGACTAATTATGATGATTCTGGAGTATATTATTAAGGCCTACACTCCAAGATTCGAGTTTAATATTGATCATAGAGGCCAGGAAAAGTAAAAAAACTCATTCCAGTGATAGACTGCTTTTATTCTTGAATAAGTCAGTTATTTTTGACATTGTCTTAAAAATTTGTTGTTGATTTTCCCATGATGATGAAGAAGTGTGCGTAAAAGATAAATCGTGATTATTCAAAATCTTATTGAAATATTCATTCATAGTACTGCAATGTTCATTGCAGCTGAAAGTCAAAAGTGGAGCCATTCGAAATGCAGTGTTACCGTAGAGCGATGAAAATAAAATGGATCGAACAAGTAATGAGGTAGTGCTAAGAAGAGTGGGTGAAAAGAGAAGTCTTCTCAAATCCCTAACCAAGGTGAAGACGCACAATTTAGTCGGCTAAATCATGAGACGTGATGGACTTATGAAGACAAACGTTGAGTAACGGTAAGAAGGGAAGAAGATGTCCCCGAATGAGTTGCATAGGACAGATTATTTAGGATGTAAAAAAAGAAATACGTCTCTATGAAAAGGCTAGCGGATAGGATGGCGGAATGGAGAGCTGCATCAAATCATTCTCATGATAATAATTATGAGTAATGCAATCCTAAAATCCCCACCTAAGAACTTAGAACCCCACTACAAGTCCGATAGAAATGATAAATTAATAGAGATATATTCCGAACGGATAGGTATGGGAATTCGTTTTTCCCCCGCAAAAAAAAAGACTTTGATAAATGCTAGGCGTTATTTCGTTGTAACATTTCCTTTTTATGTGTAAACGGCTGGTGTCCTAACATCCCCAGCTACACGCCTATTGAGGCGGCTTGCGGGGTAGTGAGTAGATGTAGAAGAAGATTTTACATGAGACAACAATCATATTCTGCAGACCTTCCATTTTCCTTTTCCCATTTTCCTTACATTTCATTTTTCACGTAACTGCTGCGTCTCATGGCCTGGCCTATCTATCGGGTCCTTCACTGGCGTATAGTACATGATACGCCAGTTCGATAGTTCAGATCAATAGTTCACTTAGTGGAAATTCATATTAATAAGAAATAAACAGCCGTATGAATTTTTCCAGACTAATTTGTTCGCTGGATCGGTCAAAACGTTTACACGCCATGTAATCATGCCCAAAGAGCCTATCAGTCCTTAAGTGTTTTTTTTTTCATATTGGAAGAATGTGTTGAATCAATCAGTATCGATTTATTAGATCTCTTAGTATTAAAAAAATCATTTTATCGCAAGAAATGGAAGGTTTTCTTTAAGGAAGTTTGTATATAAGGGGAAGGCGTGCGGTAGGGGGTAGTATATCCGAGAGAGGTGGTGCAAGGAATGTCCCGCCTCTTGAGAAATTCGGATCCCTCGGAAGACGACGGGCTCCCTGCGTAGTCACCTCGTCTCCTTTTGTTCTCTCTCCCGTTGAGGGAGGGAAGGGGAATATAGGTGGCGGTAGGGTGACTTCAGGGTGGATTGGATACGTTGGGGAATGGGGAAACATATATAGGGCTCAGGGATAGTGGGTTGGCCTCGGTATCAAAGGGAGTGGGGTGAGGGTTGACGGAGGTAACAAGGGTGTCGGGAGAAGGATTTTTTTCTATTTTTAATCCTTAAAGGGGAATGGAACGGGAGAGACCCTGCCAAGTCCTCTCCGATTGGACATTAACCAACCTTCCCTAATATATTTCTCAGGAATTCCTTTCCTTATTCTGCATATAATTTAGGACTAGAATTTAATCATGGCCAGGGAGTATTATAATTCCGTTCTATTTTTTTAGGATTGCAATGAAATTTTAAATAAATGATCAGAAAATTGCGGCCAGCGTTATTCAGTTTTGTCTTAAATATGAAAACACCAAGACTTTATTTGTAATTTCTATCTTTGATTGTCTGTTTTCAATCCGGCGTTATTAATATTAGTGACCTGCATCCTAAGTTTGTTGGATTAGTCTGATCAATTTAAGGAGCAATTTGAACCAGTGAACCAGTGAACCAGAAAAGTGAACCAGTCATTATTCATATTATTGTCATGGTTAAAAGCTGTTATGTTACTAAATGTTAAACTCTACATAGGTGTGGAATAAACTCCGATTAACTTAAGTTCGTATCGTAATAATTATGTTAACGTTGTATTCAGGTATTTCTGATTTTATAAGGAAAATTTATGCCAGAGTCATTATTTAAAAAATCACTGTGTAAAAATGGAGCAAGTGTTTCCTTATGAACGACGAGCGTATACATGGTTTTACTTGAGGCCTGTTTTTTTATCCTCATCTAATTTTGATTCAGTGTCTTGGAGTATAGGTCTTAAAGACACTGGATTAACATGAAGCATTGAGGTCAAGAGAAAGAAAATATATCCTCATCTAATTTTGAATATGATATTTGATATGTCTTTAGATATTCACTGTCATGCATAAAAATGATAACCTTTCACTGTAATAACTTAATCTCCGTAGCTGGCCTACGACTAGTCTTTAGTAATCATTTAGAGGTATATTGCTGCAACGACTACCCACCAGGCTTGGTAATACGTGAGTCACGAAAATGTTTTTATAGGATCAAGAATCTTTTCAATCTTCTTGAAAAATGAGCGTTTCTTTTGTTATGAACCACATTTAAATTAACTTTGCTCAAGCTTTGCTGAAGTTTCTTCGCAAAAAATGTTGTTCATGAGGCCTTTTTTGAATATCAGTTTCATATGGCGCATTATGTTTGCCTATACATGTAATGCGACCATTTTGCGGTACCAATTCTTTCATAAAAGCATGTGCAAACGTATGTTTTTGTGAAATCTCTTCTAAGGAAGGAATAAAAATTCTAAAATGAAGCATGAATCTACCTTAGAGATGCTGTAGATGAAAGTCTACTTGTTTGGAGCATAAATTGATCTCAGTTTCATACGTTTGGAAGCATAACAAAACGAAAAAACTTCCGAATTGACACTTGTGTCTTTTATATAATCAAATTTTCTTTTTATAAGCCGAGTACTTTCGTCTCACAAATGTTTTTACCCTATCCCACGATTTTCTCATAACTTTTTTATGTTTTGAAAATTATTTTATGAAGAGCTATTATAAAATGTTGACCGATTTACGGATGAAATACACTTTTTCACCCACGTTATATCATAGAATTATTGATAAATCTGCGAAAATGTCGCAAGTATACTACTGCACCACCAGAAAACTATAATATTCGTGTAAGGCATTTTTTATTACAAATTTACTTAATGTTTCTTTTCTTTACGGTAGAAAACCTTTTTTATTTTTTTGGTGAAAGTAATATTCCGGGTTTTCAGCCGCGTTTGTTATTTGTGAGTGACTATGGTTTAGAAAACCATCCTACTATCGTCTTCAGGTCTTTGGAGAGAAGCCTTGATTTTTCGTCGCGTTTTATAGCCCTGGCCGTCATTCCACTGAGCGCCGATAGGTTATTACTCTCTTCCACATGTTGCTGATTGGGTAGCCATGTGTATGTAATGTAATGGTTCTTAAGGATTGCTAAGGCTTCCCTAATTTGCCTTGGACAGTGGTTGCTCAACTTTGCTGCTATCTATGCTCTTTCAAAATCTATATTGTGGCCTGCCTCAATCCAAGCGTGTCCTTAATTTGTCAAATGTAGTTGCATACAATTAGATGTGGGAAAACCATGGCTACACTTATGAATGTATGACTTCTTAGTTTTCCATAATTTCTGACCTGTTCTTATATGAGGAGTTTCATTAATGAATGCCAAATTTTATTTGGCGGTTTCGGTCGTAAATATTCATGCATTCATTTGGTTTGCTCTTTTTTTTAGCTCTTTCAAGCCTCAAGAGAGAATATAAGTGGTATAATTCTCACCAACCGCTGTGCTCGTGGAGACTAAATAAAGGCTCCCCTTTAGGAAGAGAGGTCCCAGAGGTCTAATCGCTCCACTTCACGTTGGCACGCTTAGGAAACTCGTCTCAGTGCCGCAGCTGGATTTTTACTGAATGGGAGTGCTGTGCGCCTAACTCGGAGATTGAGGAATTCGTTTTTTTGGCATTGCGATGAGCATCCATCATCGTGAATCAACGAGAGCGCCCTCCCCTTTTCCTGCCTCTCTATGTCCTCCATGGATGTTTCAACCCTGTGGGAAATCTATGACTTTGAATTTACAGGCCACTATTTTGTACATCGTGAGCTGCAGTAGCATGAACTTATACCGCCTATGTTCTTGGTTATCTAAGGTTTTTATCTCCAGTGAAGCATTTATTTGATATTTTAAATAACGGTTTAAAAATGCTTAAGGTTGATTCAGTGTTTTGGAGTATAGGCCTTGAAGATTTTTACATAGCAATTTTACCAACTTTTCGGTATATTTGCACCTTTTTTTTACGGTTATACCTCAATCAGGGCTTTTTTTGCAATGATTTTGATTTTTTATTTAATATATTATTTATTTTTTTTGTACTGCAAGGCACTGAATCAGCGTCTAACATGGAGGTAAATAGAAGGAGAAAAATCAACTATGGTTATTTTTAGTGAAATTAAATATTCAAGGAAAGTGATATTATGTATTTTCTAGTAAACATTATTTTTTATAATTAAGGAGCTTTTTTAGTATTAGGAAATAAATTCTGTTCATTTTTTCGATATCTTTTGTTAAAAAATAAATTATATTCCTCATCCCCGACGTGAATCGCAAGTTGTAAGCTATCACAAAAGATAAAAAAGTCGAAAAGAAACCAAAGAAATTGATTGCGCAGAAAAAAGATTCAATGTAATGAATTCGTTAACATTACCGCTCACTGCCAGGAGAGTAACAGTTTATGGAATGATCCTTTTTAAGAAGAATTAATTGAATTGTCTTTGAGAAAAATAATGAAATATTTATGCTAAAACTTAAAATTCTTGCCATAAATTTCGTGGCTGTAATGAAGCTTATTATTTTACACAATTTTTTTCAAATAGTAACAATAATCATGAAGCAATTAATAACGTTGCCCCTCTTCCATCGTTCACTCAAAGATTTTAAAACTTCTGGTGTTTTACATGATGCGAAATAATATTTTCGTTTCTATGAGCAGGTTATTTCCTTTATATTTATCGCTATTTAAAGGTGATAAAAAGTCAAAGTAGCCTCAGACCGCAATATTTTCATGTCAAAGATCAAAAGAAGTAATTTACCGATTAATTAAGTTTAGGTACCTAAATGGATCTCAGCCCGTTTTTCCTGATTTCCTCGAAAGTTTTTCGTCCAGGAAGCGTAAACTAGTTTTCTGAAATTGGAATACTAATTTTTTCTACAATCACACTTAAAAGGGCTAACCTCAGGCAGCGTCTGTCTTAGCGATCAATGATTCCATTTTTTTTCGAAAGAGAGTTAAAGTTTTTGCAGATGCTCGGAAATTGACGGAGGGCGAATTTAAGCAAAATTTAGTTGGTGTGGAGGAAGACTCTGAAAGTTGTTTAAATTATTTTACTAAAAATTTAGATTTAAATGTGGGATTTCCATCAAATTTAACCACTGTGATTGTATCCCTAGAAGGGCACACTGGGGTCCGGTGGACCCCAGGAGTTTTTTTCATTGCTGTAACTTTTGTAATGCACAAAATATTGAAGTCTCATACCAATGTAAATTTCCTTTTATATCTTAGTAAAAGTTTCTAGTGTGTGTTGATTTTTTCAACGCGCTTATTGCTTTATAATTTAATATTGAAAATGGTCTGGGGTCCATTGGACCCCAGTGTGCACTTCATGAAATTTTTTTGAAATTGCGAAAAAAAATTAACACATTTTTTATTGCCTTTTTTGCTGCAAATACATTTGTTATAATCGTATTTATACGTTTAAAGTAATTAAAATGCCATTTATCATTTTTTATCAATTTGGGATATTTGAGGGCATCAACTTTTTTTGTGAAATTTCTTGGTTTCCTCTTTTGCAAATAATTTAGGAGTTTCGGAGTGAAAGACGTACGAACAAACTTCAATGGAATGGATTGTAGAGTAATAGTTTTGAACATATTTTACTCATAATAGTAAACTATTCATCAATCATTGACGTTTGAAATCATTTGGAGATCGAAAGAGAGAGCGAAATTTGGTTTCGGATCTGCCTGGACCAAAAGGAGCAGCGCGCGACGTCAAAACTTCCCGGCAAGCTTGGAAATTACTGTTGGATAGCGCTTTACGAAATAAAATAATGACGCACACAAATGAGGAAACACAACGGCAGCGTCAAAATGTCACAATTCCTCAATCGTACCAGGGTGATGTAGATGTTGAGGAGATTGAGGCTTTTTTTGGACTTCTATGTTTTTCTGGGGTGCAGAAGACGTGCAACACAAATTTGTATGAACTGTGGTCAACTGAGTTTGGATCTACGTTGTATCAATGCACCATGTATCTTCACCGATTCCTGTTTTTGCTGTCAACCTTGCGTTTTTATGATAAAAACACGAGAATGCAGCGCAGATCGATCGATAAATTTGCACAAATTCGTGAAATTTGGGAAGGGTTTGTAGATAATTGTAAGGAATATTACACTCCTCATTGCCCCTTTCGTATATATATGAAAGGAAAGCCAGATAAGTATGGCATAAAAATTGTAATGATGTATGATGCAAAAACGTTTTACATAGTAAATGCCTGTCCTTACATAGGAAAAGTAGTTACCAATCCAGATGAAACTGTTCCGACATATTATGTACCGACATTGTCAACACCAATTCATGGCACGAATACAAATATTACGTGCGACAATTGGTTCACTTCTGTTGAGCTTGTAAAGAAGATGCTAAAAGATTATTCAATAACGATGGTGGGCACCATTTGTAAAAACAAGCGTCAAATTCCAGTGGATTTTACAAGAAGTGCTGTTGTTCAATCTTCACGATTTGCCTTTGACCCTGACATGACCCTGGTATCTTTCACACCGAAAAGAAATAAAATAGTGCTTTTGTTGTCATCTTTTCATTTGGATGAAGCTATAAATGAAGACAATGGAAAGCCCGAGATTATTTGCATGTATAATGCTACTAAAGGAGGAACAGACACATTTGATCAACTGAGTCATGAATATACAACAGCCAGAAAAACCCTTCCATGGCCAATGCAGATTTTCTATGGCATGCTAGACCAAGCTGGTATAAATGCAATGGTTCTTGACTCTCATGTTGATAGTAATGAAAAAATAAACCAGAGAACATTTTTGAAAAACTGGCTTTGTCACTCATCAAACCTCATTTGCATCAACGGATTTTGAAAAAAAACCTGCGTTCTTCAATCAGGAATACCATTGCGGAAATTTTGAAAATTGAAATATCAGCAATTGATAAACCTGAAATACTTCAAAGCAAAATACGATGCAGCTTATGCCCAAGGAATAGAGACAGAAAAACAAGAATTATATGCTCATCGTGCCTCGCTCTGATGTGTGACGAGCACCGAAGTTATCTGTGTACTACCTGTACTGGAGTGAGAAATTAACAACAAAGCACTTTTTTCTAAAAATTTATATTTTACCTGTAAATAAATAATAGTAATGTACATTTTGGAGCAATAGGAAGTCCTGATGAAATTTGTGAAAAAAATTTTAAAAAAAATTCACAGAAAATTTTTGTTGTTTTCAATTATTAAAATTAATACGTTTTATGGAAAGAAAAAATATGAAACATTTTTTTAAATGAACTACACAATGTAATACTTAAGCTGTTAAAACTATTTGTCTGTACATCTAAAACATTCGTAAGAGTAAATAAAAGTAGGATTGGTGACTTTCTTAAAGAATTTTTATGTCTTTAGAATGAAAAATATTGTTTTAATTTCATTTTAATTTGTTTAAATAACTTATATTTTCATATTAGTGTAAAAAACACTTCTATTATTGATATTTACTATATTAATAGTAAAAAAATATCAGGGGGTTGAAATTAAAAAATTTAAAAGTTATGGGGTCCACTGGACCCCAGTGTGCACTTTATGATTGAAAAAAGAAGTGTGCACTTCTAGGGTTAAGCCCTTCCCATGGTTATGAGCAGCTGAAGCATATTTAACTTTTAAATAAAAAACCGCCAATTTTCTCTGCATCACCAAAATATTTTATAGCTCACAGCGGTGCAAAACAATTAAAATCAGGTTTTAAGGAAATTAATGCATAGCATGCTCATTTCTTGTATTGTTGTGGCAACCTGGTAGAATCTGTTCGAGCTGTGTGTATACCAACACCTCCTTAAGTATGAAAAGAAAAGTTATCGGAAGTAGTATGGTGATTCGCATAAACATTCAACACTCAGCACTTTATACAAGGAAATGGAGTGAGTGCCGGACTTGAATTGGTAATATTACAGGCTAATTCACCAAATAGTAACAAAAATGGTCAAATTTTTTTGACATATTTCTATTGCATTAGAAAAGTGTGAGATTTTTCCGTTAAAATATGATTTTGAAACGAAAGAGGAATAGAAAGGATTAAAACTTCAATTCTTCAGCCATTCGACAAAATAGTTCCAGATTTTTGTTTTTGTTGGGAGTGTTTACAGAAACCAAAAACGGAAACGCTGCACCGAACCTATTGCATGTATTTACCAACAGAACGGGGGTTCAGAGACCCTGATGGCTTGTTACAACAAAGATGATGTCATAATAACCCTCTCCTTGAGAATCTTAATAAATTTGTAAACATTCAGGTGACCGGTGAAGTAATGTGGTAGCCTAATCATCTCGAATGCGCGAACATTGACGTGTATATATTTTTATTTTCATCGTATGAGTTAATATTTTGTGGCGCATCATTTCATGCTTTGGCCGTCTTTCTCCATCCTTTCACCTATCAATTCAAGTAAAGTGAGTTCTACTTCTTAAAAGTCCTTTGTTAAATAAGTCAAGAACACAATATTTTCGTGACGCACTGGAATGAATGTACTCTCAATAATCCATTATCATAATGCTCAACCACTATAAGAATATTGCTTAAATAATTGAATATGTTTCCAAGTTTCAAATAAGTAATGACGCTTCAGAGGACGTACCACACTGTCGCGATCAATCGTATTTTTTCTTTTTCCTTGACGAATAACTCGTTTCAAACGCACCTTGTCGTTTGGCTATTTTCAAACATTATATAGTTGAACTCAGTTAATATTTGCTTGTATGTAAGGAGTACCTAACATTGGCCTGGAGGAGGCGACCTATAGCCAGGGTGATGCGCCATGAGGGAAAGGGAGGGAAGGGTGGAGAGAAACCCGGTGTTGGCATTAGCCCACTCTTAATGAAAGACACCAAGAGGACCGCGCCTTAACGTCCCATCTGACGGACGGAGTGGTGCACTTGAAGTGCCCTCTAGAAATACTCGAGCAGGATTCGGGCAGCCTCTGATTAAATCTCTGTTAGCGCGGGGGTTCGAACCAGAGCCATATGGATGGGAAGCCACTATACCAACCCAATCCTCCCTGTATGTCAAATACGAAAAAATGCCCAAACCTGAGAAAATGAATAGGTAAAAATTTCAAATATTTGTATGCGTGCCAATTGTAACGACGGTCTACACTGTATGCCCTGAAATTTTCCTAATGATAACATGAGTTTTTTAAACGAGTAATTTGTAGGGGATAAAGGAACGCTCGCATAGAAATTGATCGTCCTCTTCAATATCTACTGCCGACAGAACTGAAGAATTCTGCGGTAACTCCCTCAGTGAGATGGGATGTTGAAGTGGGCAGCTTATGGAAACGGTTATTCTCCTGGGAAGGCGAGAAAAGTGCAGAGGGGGCGACTTTTCTCCTTTTGATTTTCTTTTTTGAAATAATGAAAGTGCCCTCCGAGAACATTTTCTTCCTACTACCGCTGATGCCGATGTGTAGGACCTGGTGATGGACGAAATCTGCCGACAAGGGGCTCCCGCCGATCCGGACGTAGAGTGGGGTGGAAATTTGTGTTACGAGTGGCATGGGGGAAACGAGAGTTGGAGGTCATAGACATTTGTGTGTGTAGGCCAGGCCATGTGTTTGAGGTAACGTGGTGTCAGCCCAAAGTTTAGCTGGGACTCAGCGTGAAGGTGCCGGTAAAGTTCAACGTCAAAGCCGACGAATACAGAGTGCGTTTTTGGGTTTATAAGAGTTTTAATTGTTTAGAAATCTAGCATATTAAAGAAAGAGACTGGCAATTTATAAAAAAAGTTTAACAGTACAAAATATGAAGTTCATATCATCCGATAATACCAACTCTATCATATCCTTAATCGTAGTCACGTCTTTAACATTTTTGTGAAAATTTTCAATTATTTGTTACATCCAATCATCATGCATGTTCCACTTGCCCCGGAATAATAAATTTCATGATCTATTTCAATGCATGGACAGCAGCGGAGAATGCAAGGGCAGAGGAATTCGAAAAGTGGTGCTACAGATGAATGATGAGGATCAAATGGAACGACCGAGTAAGCAATGAGGAAGTCATAAGAAGAGAAGGAGAGATAAGAAGTCTCACAAAAAAACTTAGATGAAAAGGCGGAACAAACTTATAGGCCACATCTAGAAGCCTGATGACCTGATGAAGACAATTGTCGAGAGACAGGTAGATGGCAAGAATGGAAAAGGAAGACCCCGAACAAAATATATGGAACAGGTAAAGAAGGATGTGAAAAGGAGAAATACAGTACGTAGGTTGGAGTTTATGTGCGTTGGTGTGAAAATATTAGCGGACTGGAGAATTGAGTTAAGATCTTCGACAAACCAATCTTAGGTTTTTTGAATAATGATTATGATAATGATGCTTTGGATGCCTACATTGTCTATTTTATTTACTTAAATTGGTATAATAGTTCCTATACTGTCGTGTTACCATCAGGTATTCGTTCCATAAATTAACTAAGGATGGCGCAAAAGGGATGAAGGTAGTAATTTTGAAAAAGTTAATAAAAGGATCTATTATATATTATATCACGATATCGTTATATTATATCATGTAAATTACTGCTATTATTTCCCGCATCATCTCGCCACGTTAGCCCGAATTCATTCTAAAAACTTGATGATGAGAAGTCGAAGAAGAAGAGAAGAAGAAGAAGGTAGTGAAATAAAAATGTATTATATGGAAACTACAAAAAATCCATAATTCGACATAAGGCCGCTTTACACGGTGAATGATTTCGGTGAATTTTCTGCGCAGAAATGATGCGCACTGGTGCGACTATCGATGATGTATTTCGATTCTTTTTCTGTTTGACCATTCCAAAATGGCGTCCGTGAGACGCCGCGCGACAAATTGCGTTCCAAAATGTGACACGAATGACGGAGGGTTAATCGGATCCCTGTAGACACAATATTATCTGCCGCTGCGCCATAATTTCAAAATTTTTGCGTCGTTGTTTGTAATAACGTCATAATAACGTTTACGCGCAGTGAAATTCACAAAGTTGATCGATATTGACGTCACCTGTGGTTCATGAAAAAAGAAAATGGAGAAAATCATGTCGTCAGCTTAAAAAATGCTAGCCACATCAGATTAGTACGTACGATGGGTGACGCATACATTTTGCAAACATTAAGGCACGCGATTTTAAAATTCAGAGTACGCTCTGTGGTAATCTTAAATTGATGGTCCAGTTTCCTATGTGTCACATTTGGATATAATCTATCAACTTTTTAGTAATTTTTTGACAACATTTAGGTACTCTGTCCACGTATCTCAATTTTTTCTTCTTTTCTTTACAGCTCATACTACAGATATTGTGAGGCACGTTTTATGGCCACCCTTTAAAGGGCCAGGAACGTCTATTGCTACCGCCCTCTTATATTATTTAATACTATGAGAGGGCCATTAAAATTACAGGCGAAAAGGAGAGATAGTGGGAAACATAAATGACGCCTCGAGTGTCTCTCACGGTATCGTTCCCACACCCTGGTAACTTTGCCATCTTCTTTTCCACATCTTATTTTGTCGTCCTCAACGCCTAACCCCGATCTGGAGAATCTCGAAAAATGAACCATGAACGAAAACGACACAGGCCGCTTGGCAGGCATTTGGGATGAACAGTTTATTGGTTTATGTTTTCGGAGGTAACCATAACCGCGATATGACGTCGCAAAAACCGCCTACTAACGAAAACCATTATTGTGTGGCCACACAAAAAAAAATTAGCTAAAAAAAAGCTGAATCACACGATCATTTTCTTTCGTCGCGAAAGTGATCACTAGAGCGATCGCTTTTCGCTTTTACCGGAAAAGTGATCGCTGGAGTGATCATTTTTCTGAATCACACGGTCCCTCCCGCCGTCGCCTTCAGCATCAATGCCGATATCACAGCTCTATGTCATAGGACCCGCATAACGAAAATATATAGCGTGTTTGTTTATCTATATCGTTCCCACGAATGTCAAACGTTGCGCTGCAATCGCTCCATACGGGCATGTGTTCCGATTGGCTGATATGGGGTTTTAGTGATGGTTTCAGCGACAGAAAAGGCGACCGGACGAGTGATTAAAAAAGTTATGGGAATCCTCATCATTAAAGTGGTCGCGAAAAGCAATTGTCGGCGATGATAATTTGCGAGTGATCGTTCTAGTGATGGCTATACTGATCACTCGCAAATTACGGATAAAATGATAGTGTGATTCAGGCTTAAGAATCTATATTATATACAACCCGATGTGTGACAGATAGCTCATTGACCACTCACTCATTCACGTATACAAATTCCCGACCACTTCCGGACGTGCTGGGAAGACGAAAATTTTACAGGTCGTGGAGAAAAAATATTCATCGAGGGGAAAAGTCCGAAAACTGGAAAAAGTCGATCGGTTTTCGAGATATATCGATCCGAATTAACATTGGAGCCTTATGGGACTAAAACTTTATCCTTTCTTCGCATACTTGCAAACGTCACGGGAACGTGAAATTTCACTGACGGAAACTAGATTTTTTGGCCGATTTTTTGATGTGAAGCATTTAGCCGTATTTAGATTGAAAGTATTTTTTATAATTTTTTTAAATTTCTAATGCTTTTCTTATGGGCCTATCTTTGGATTTTTTTTAAACCAACTTTAAATCGTTGTAGGAATAAGTCCTTCACGTATGAGATACAAGATTTTTCGGTTGATTTTGTAGTGTCGTTTTCTTTGCAATATTTTGATTTAAAGTATTTTTTTTAACTTTTTCAAATTTTCAATGCTTTTCTTATGGGCCGAATTTCGGAATTTTTTTCACCAATTTGCAATAATCGTAGGACAAATTCACTTTTATGCAAGATACTAGATTTTTTATTCAATTTTTCGGCTATCTTCATGTATCCAAAGGACGAAAGAATTTCGAGTTATTAACGAATATGTATTTCCATTGAAATTGCGACTCCTACAACGTTTGGTAAATTACAACACATCCGCCGTGAAGTTTGCATTCCCTCAACACACGATTTTAAATTTTTCCGAATTTTTTTTTACCACTTCCCGACGTGGTACGGACACCAAATTCAGGTGATTGACGTCTTTTTCGTGCCCCTACGCGCCGCTACCAGGAGAACGCAGAATATTTAATTTTAACGGGTGACACTGTCGAAAAAGCATGCTTACACTACAGCTACAGAGCCGCAAAGTTTATCCAAGGTAAACGATGCCGCGTTATACAGAACAAGTACTTTAGATCCCCTGAAAACCCCCTGTGAACCCCCCAAAAAAATAAAAT
This sequence comes from Ischnura elegans, assembly GCF_921293095.1. Classification (NCBI taxonomy): domain Eukaryota; kingdom Metazoa; phylum Arthropoda; class Insecta; order Odonata; family Coenagrionidae; genus Ischnura; species Ischnura elegans. The sequence continues at coordinate 71,578,941 of NC_060250.1, forward strand.
TTACTTAATAAGTCGTATATTTCGTGTACCATTCATCCCAGTTGTATCGTTTTTATTGATTCCGAATGGGAATTGTGTCGGCTTTATTTACGCGTCATGTTCAATTATCCTGCCGCAATTACACACCCGCAATAAAACTTCAAATTTTTAAATGTACATTTCTTAACAAAATAGTAGAGTAATAAAAGGGCTTCCAGGACAAGGACACCTAAAACCGATTTTTTTTAACCACTTTCCCATAAGGTACGGCTACGAAATTCACATTAGTTATGCCTTATTACAGCGCCTATGCACCGCTATGTGGAGATCACAGAATTGGTAATCTAAATGTGAGTAATACGGGAAAATTCATTGTTCCCCTACAGTTAGATCGCTGGAATTTTTACTGTAGGTAGACAAAGACCTTTTATGCAAGGAAACCCCTCGAAATTTCACGTGGCTTCCTATAAGACCGGGGAAAAAATTTTTATTTTTCTGTTAATAGCATGTTCTTCGGTGTTTTCGCATATTTTAGCAGTATTTCCCTTCTCCTATGACTCATCGCTAAGGAATTCATTTGGATGATTGTGACCGTTGTCAGTACACTCATAAAAAACCCTGGCAACCCCCCGGACCGCCTTCGAAACATCGTCATTAGCTAAAATGCCACAATCACGGCTAGCATGCGTCTACATTCTGCCTCATTATCCCCCGGTAGCCTTTGTAAACGATGGGGGTTAGCTGGTAGTACGCATTGCTCTGTGAGGAGTGAAAACCCTGGCGGCGAAGCTGCCCCCGCCCCAGGAACGACGGAGACATTCCAAGGAGTCAGGGGCGCGGAAAACCTCCGAGAACCCTCGGGCGGCAAATCCGCACCAACACGTGGAGCAGCCGAATGGGTGTCTTACGAGGGGGGAGGGCGCCGATAACCCTTGGGCGGCGAAGCCGCCCACAGACGAGGAACGGCGAAGCCGTTCCGAGGAGTCGACGGCTCGGGGGGACACAGTAAACCTTGGGCGGCGAAGCCGCCCTATCACGTGGAAGGGCGACGCCGTTCCCAGGATTCGACGCCTCGGGGGAACACGGGTAAACCCTGGGCGGCGAACCCGCCCCATTACGAGGAAGCTTACGAGGGAGGGCGCCGATAACCCTTGGGCGGCGAAGCCGCCCCCACGCGAGGAACGGCGCAGCCGTTCCGAGGAGGCGACGGCTCGGGGAAATAGGTAAACCTTGGGAGGCGAAGCCGCCCCATTACGACGAGATAACCCTTGGGCGGTGAAGCCGCGCACAGGCGAGGAACGGCGAAGCCGTTCCGAGTTGTCGAAGGCGCGGGGGAACACCGGTAAACCTTGGGCGGCTAAGCCGCCCCGCCACGAGGAAGGGCGATGCCGTTCCCAGGAGTCCACGCCTCTGGGGGACTCGGGTAACCCTTGGGCGGCGAAGCCGCCCTAACACGATGAACGGCGAAGCCGTTCCGAGGTGCTAGCTGGTGTCTGTTGGAGGGCTGCCTCAATATATGGGCGGCGAAGCCGACCCACAACGAGAAACGGCGAAGCCGTTCCGAGGAGTGCCGGGTGGGACGGCGAAGCCGTCCGTTGGGGGCGGCGAGGAACGGCGCAGCCGTTCCGAGTTGTCGCAGTCTCGGGGGAACACCGGTAAACCTTGGGTGGCGAAGCCGCCCCGGCACGAGGAAGGGCGATGCCGTTCCCAGGAGTCCACGCCTAGGTGGGACTCGGGTAACATTTGTGCGGCGAAGCCGCCCTCACACGATGAACGGCGAAGCCGTTCCGAGTAGTCGCGGGGTGGACGGCGAAGCCGTCCGGCGGGGGCAGCCGGCGAAGCCGGATGCGAGGGGTTTTAGGGGGCGTAGCCCCCTAACGAGCGCGCGCAGCGCGGCGAGTCTATATTATATACAACCCGATGTGTGACAGATAGCTCATTGACCACTCACTCATTCACGTATACAAATTCCCGACCACTTCCGGACGTGCTGGGAAGACGAAAATTTTACAGGTCGTGGAGAAAAAATATTCATCGAGGGGAAAAGTCCGAAAACTGGAAAAAGTCGATCGGTTTTCGAGATATATCGATCCGAATTAACATTGGAGCCTTATGGGACTAAAACTTTATCCTTTCTTCGCATACTTGCAAACGTCACGGGAACGTGAAATTTCACTGACGGAAACTAGATTTTTTGGCCGATTTTTTGATGTGAAGCATTTAGCCGTATTTAGATTGAAAGTATTTTTTATAATTTTTTTAAATTTCTAATGCTTTTCTTATGGGCCTATCTTTGGATTTTTTTTAAACCAACTTTAAATCGTTGTAGGAATAAGTCCTTCACGTATGAGATACAAGATTTTTCGGTTGATTTTGTAGTGTCGTTTTCTTTGCAATATTTTGATTTAAAGTATTTTTTTTAACTTTTTCAAATTTTCAATGCTTTTCTTATGGGCCGAATTTCGGAATTTTTTTCACCAATTTGCAATAATCGTAGGACAAATTCACTTTTATGCAAGATACTAGATTTTTTATTCAATTTTTCGGCTATCTTCATGTATCCAAAGGACGAAAGAATTTCGAGTTATTAACGATTATGTATTTCCATTGAAATTGCGACTCCTACAACGTTTGGTAACTTACAACACATCCGCCGTGAAGTTTGCATTCCCTCAACACACGATTTTAAATTTTTCCGAATTTTTTTTTACCACTTCCCGACGTGGTACGGACACCAAATTCAGGTGATTGACGTCTTTTTCGTGCCCCTACGCGCCGCTACCAGGAGAACGCAGAATATTTAATTTTAACGGGTGACACTGTCGAAAAAGCATGCTTACACTACAGCTACAGAGCCGCAAAGTTTATCCAAGGTAAACGATGCCGCGTTATACAGAACAAGTACTTTAGATCCCCTGAAAACCCCCTGTGAACCCCCCAAAAAAATAAAATTTACTTAATAAGTCGTATATTTCGTGTACCATTCATCCCAGTTGTATCGTTTTTATTGATTCCGAATGGGAATTGTGTCGGCTTTATTTACGCGTCATGTTCAATTATCCTGCCGCAATTACACACCCGCAATAAAACTTCAAATTTTTAAATGTACATTTCTTAACAAAATAGTAGAGTAATAAAAGGGCTTCCAGGACAAGGACACCTAAAACCGATTTTTTTTAACCACTTTCCCATAAGGTACGGCTACGAAATTCACATTAGTTATGCCTTATTACAGCGCCTATGCACCGCTATGTGGAGATCACAGAATTGGTAATCTAAATGTGAGTAATACGGGAAAATTCATTGTTCCCCTACAGTTAGATCGCTGGAATTTTTACTGTAGGTAGACAAAGACCTTTTATGCAAGGAAACCCCTCGAAATTTCACGTGGCTTCCTATAAGACCGGGGAAAAAATTTTTATTTTTCTGTTAATAGCATGTTCTTCGGTGTTTTCGCATATTTTAGCAGTATTTCCCTTCTCCTATGACTCATCGCTAAGGAATTCATTTGGATGATTGTGACCGTTGTCAGTACACTCATAAAAAACCCTGGCAACCCCCCGGACCGCCTTCGAAACATCGTCATTAGCTAAAATGCCACAATCACGGCTAGCATGCGTCTACATTCTGCCTCATTATCCCCCGGTAGCCTTTGTAAACGATGGGGGTTAGCTGGTAGTACGCATTGCTCTGTGAGGAGTGAAAACCCTGGCGGCGAAGCTGCCCCCGCCCCAGGAACGACGGAGACATTCCAAGGAGTCAGGGGCGCGGAAAACCTCCGAGAACCCTCGGGCGGCAAATCCGCACCAACACGTGGAGCAGCCGAATGGGTGTCTTACGAGGGGGGAGGGCGCCGATAACCCTTGGGCGGCGAAGCCGCCCACAGACGAGGAACGGCGAAGCCGTTCCGAGGAGTCGACGGCTCGGGGGGACACAGTAAACCTTGGGCGGCGAAGCCGCCCTATCACGTGGAAGGGCGACGCCGTTCCCAGGATTCGACGCCTCGGGGGAACACGGGTAAACCCTGGGCGGCGAACCCGCCCCATTACGAGGAAGCTTACGAGGGAGGGCGCCGATAACCCTTGGGCGGCGAAGCCGCCCCCACGCGAGGAACGGCGCAGCCGTTCCGAGGAGGCGACGGCTCGGGGAAATAGGTAAACCTTGGGAGGCGAAGCCGCCCCATTACGACGAGATAACCCTTGGGCGGTGAAGCCGCGCACAGGCGAGGAACGGCGAAGCCGTTCCGAGTTGTCGAAGGCGCGGGGGAACACCGGTAAACCTTGGGCGGCGAAGCCGCCCCGCCACGAGGAAGGGCGATGCCGTTCCCAGGAGTCCACGCCTCTGGGGGACTCGGGTAACCCTTGGGCGGCGAAGCCGCCCTAACACGATGAACGGCGAAGCCGTTCCGAGGTGCTAGCTGGTGTCTGTTGGAGGGCTGCCTCAATATATGGGCGGCGAAGCCGACCCACAACGAGAAACGGCGAAGCCGTTCCGAGGAGTGCCGGGTGGGACGGCGAAGCCGTCCGTTGGGGGCGGCGAGGAACGGCGCAGCCGTTCCGAGTTGTCGCAGTCTCGGGGGAACACCGGTAAACCTTGGGTGGCGAAGCCGCCCCGGCACGAGGAAGGGCGATGCCGTTCCCAGGAGTCCACGCCTAGGTGGGACTCGGGTAACATTTGTGCGGCGAAGCCGCCCTCACACGATGAACGGCGAAGCCGTTCTGAAGAACCAGCTGCTGTCTGTCGGAGGGCTGCCTAAATATATGGGCGGCGAAGACGACCCCTTGGCGAGGAACGGCGAAGCCGTTCCGAGTAGTCGCGGGGTGGACGGCGAAGCCGTCCGGCGGGGGCAGCCGGCGAAGCCGGATGCGAGGGGTTTTAGGGGGCGTAGCCCCCTAACGAGCGCGCGCAGCGCGGCGAGTCCCGTATATATACAGCGGGATGTGTGACATACTCACTCACTCATGGATACAAATTCACAGCCAAAACTGTGATAGATGTGGACATTTGACTTATTGGACGTAAAAGTAAAAAAAAATTCATCGGGAGGAAAAATCTGAAAACTCGAAAAAGTCGATTAGTTTTCGAGATATATCGACTTGAATTAACATGGGAGCCTTATGGGACTAAAACTTTTTCGGTTTTATTTCGTATTTTTAAACGTCGTAGGAACATGATATTCAATTGGCATAAACTAGATTTTTTGATTGATTTTTTGGTACGGTTGTCATAACGGTGTATTTATATTTACTATTTTTTATCATTTTTTTAAAAATTTCCAATGCTTTTCTTACGGGACTAACTTTGGAATTTTTTTTGACCAACTTGCAATAATCGTAGGACAAATTCCTTGAAACGCAAGATACTAGATTTTTTGCTTGATTTTTTGGCTATCTTGGAATATTCACAAGTCGAAAGAATTCCGAGGAATAAACGATTTTCGATTTTCCATTGTCGAGGAGAAGAATGTTAAATTTCGGATTTCGGCTTTGAGACTTCGGCATATGAAAATTTGGAATCTCCGTGAAAACCCTTAGAGGGTACTCCGTACCCTCACGCCCTACCCTGTTTTTCCGATAACCCTCTTGGTTAATTCATAATAAAATTCCGAAAAATATCCTGCACGTGAGAAAATCATTGTCGCCATTTTTTTGTGAAGCACACGATCTTGAATAACTTGGCAACCGTTCAAGTTAGAGGAATGAAATTTTCAGGGTAATACTATTATCAAAAAGGACAACTTTTGAAATGATAACCATTCCACTCGATCGATTCATGTGAGAGTTATATCGATACCAATCTCCTTGGATACGCTTTATTCGCTAATAACTTTCTCGTTATTCGAAGTATGAATACGAAATTCAAATGTAATACTAAAGTTGACGTGCTTAATCTGCCAAAAGTTAATTCAGGCGGATCGAATTATTAGAAGCGAAGTTATAATCGATCATAGGGTGCATTCGATATATGTCTTTTTCAGACTTGTTTACATAGTTACGGGGATAAAAATTATAATTATATTCTAAGACAGCCACGTACTAAACGTACATGTAAAATATTTTGTTGAGTAATGATTCCTTTGGAAGATATATCGAAATGAAATAATTTCGATAGGTCAAATTTTCTTCTTTGTTATTGACCGTAGATGTCCGACATTTTTAGGATAGTACGTGATTGGTGATATAAGATTTCTGTTATATTTTGGTCTCCATGGCAACCATAGTTTCAACTTTATGCCGAAATATATTTTCAATGTAAAGTAAATGGGGATATATCTAAATCGTTTTATACAAGTTTCCTCACAAGCACACGATCTTGAATAACTTGGCAACCGTTCAAGTTAGACAAACGAAATTTTCAGGGTAATACTAATATCAAAAAGGACAACTTTTGCAATGATAACCAATTCTCTCGATAGATTAATGTGTGAGTTATATCGATACCAATCTCCTTGGATACGCTTTCTTCGCTAATAACTATTTTGTTATTCAAGATATGAAATCGTAATTCAAATGCAATACCAAAGTTGACGTGCTCAATCTGGCAAAAGTTAAATCTGGCGGATCGAATAATTAGAAGCGAAGTTATAATCGATCCAAGGGTGCATTCGATATATGTCTTTTTCAGACTTGTTTACATAGTTACGGGGATAAAATTTTTAATTATTTTCTTAGACAGCAACGTACTATACGTACATGTAACATATTTTGATGAGTAATGATTCATAATGAAGATATATCGAAATGAAATAATATCGATATGCCTCATTTTCTCCTTTGTTATTGAATGTAGATTTCTGAAATTTTTAGGATAGTACGTGATTGGTGATATAAGATTTCTGTTATCTTTTGGTCTCCGTGGAAAACCATAGTTTTAACTTTATGGCGAAATATATTTTCAATGTTAAGTAAATGGGGATATATCGATATCGTTTTATACGAGTTTCCTCTTTTGCGAGATTAATAAAAATATAAGGACATGATCCTTACCATAGAGGTCACATTAAGCAATGATGAACATTCCGCTCTACCCGTTTTCCAACAAGAAAAATCGAATCTAAAATGCTGGAATTCGATTTGTCGCTTACATATTTTTTTATTTAATTATTAAAGGGACTTAAACTCTTACCGGTAGATAAAGAAAGGTACAAAACAAGATAAAAGTTTCAATAAACTAATGCAGTCGTTATAGTTGACGTTATGTTCGATAAAATTGTGTACTGTAGAGATTCCTTTTGCAGACCTTTTACTATAGTTGCTGGGATAAGACTTTTAGCGGTATGCTAGAAGGTAACTTACGATTCATACATATAAAATATTTTGCAGAAGTACATCCCCTTTTCAAGATATGTCGATATGAAATTATATCGATAAGTGTCATTTTCTCCTAGCATATTAACCGTACCTACCCCATATTTTTGTCTTTTAGTACGGTATTTATATTAAGGCCATCTTCAGCCAACAGAAACCAAACTGGATTGTTTACTCACGCGATAAAAGATGTCACGTAACATTGTTTCGTTGTAAAAAACACGGTTTTCCCATATTTAAGCCACGAACAGAGATACTTTGGTCTTATTTATTGTCATTGCGATTGCCAATCTAATTAGAAATTGAACCCGTATGTATTCATTTGGCACATCCGTCGGAATAATAGGGATTCGTGGCAGTAATACATCTCCTTGGAACATGCTATTTATATCTTAGTGTGATGGGAAAATATTTCAAACGGCATAAACAATATTGACGGTCGTCAAGGGAAAGGTAAGCGAAACACGCTAAACTTGAACCTTTTTTGGATATTTATTTCTAAATTCAGTGTAAATCAGGTATAAAACGAAATGGATCTGCAGCATTAAGAAGGTGCAATTCTTTTCCTTTCCAATGATATATGGCTTAACTTAATGTGACCATTTCCACTAATTTTAATGTGCAAATACAAATACGTCTGCAGGCATTAAAAATTTGATTTACATGTATTTCTTATGGAAATGACTCATGGCACATTCCAGGGACTCATGAGCCCAAGAAGCTCAATAAGAAACCAATCAACTCTTCTTAATCATAATTTCCGATCCCCGTTACGTAATATCAGGTGAAGGATAACGAAAATGATATTTCCTCATAATATGTTCTACGAAATGAAGTTAACAGTTTCTTACAGCGTCGTTGATTACTCAGAAAAAATTAAAATATTCCGATACTCAGAAAATTACGATTTACAAAGGATTAACACAACATTTCGTGAAACTATTCCTGACCAAGCGTTCGATTTTTACCATCGAGCGGGAGTGAAAGTGACTTTGTATCAACGATATAACATTTCGCGGGGAGTTTAATTAACTTAATTCAAATAAAGTAGTTAAATAACACACTCATTTAAATGAAATGTGCACTCTATTGTCGTTCCGACCAGAATAACAGCCTATTTATGTCACCAAGTTATAGCCAACGTTTCGAATTATTTTAAATAATAATCAGGGCTATGAATAAGATTAATAGATACACAGCAGGTATTTCTCCCTTATATCTGTTTTATTTATTTAGGTTAGGGACTGAAACTCTAGTTGGTAGATAAAAATAAGGTACAAAACGAGATAAAAGTTAAAGAAAAGTAATGCAGCAGTTACAGTTGAAGTTATAATCGAAAAAATTGTGCGTTTTATGCATCGCTTTTGCAGACCTGTTACTGTATTTGCTGCGATAAGGCTTTTAATGGTATGATTGAAGGCAAGGTAGTATTCATACTAATTAAGTATTTAGCAGAACTACATCCTGTTATCAAGATGTATCGATATGAAGTTATATCAGTCGGTGACATTTTCTCCTACCATATAAACCGTACCTGACCGAAATTTTTGTCTATTAGTGCGATGAAATGTACGATATTTATAGTAATTCAATCTCTAGCCAACATAAATAAACTGGATGTTATACCGCACGCGATAAAACAAGCCACGTAAAATTGTGTCTGCGTGAAAAACAAAGTTTTCCAATATCTAAGCCACAAACAGACATACTTTGGTCTTATTTATTGTCATTGCGATTGCCAATCTAATTAGAAATTGAACCCGTATGTATTCAATTGGCACATCTGTCGGAATAATAGGGATTCGTGGTAGTAATATATTTCCTTGGGACATGCCATTTATAATTTTGTGTGATAGAAAGATATTTCAAACGGCATAAACAATATTGACGGTCGTCAAGGGGACAGTAAGCGAAACACGCTAAACTTGAACCTTTTTTGGATGTTTACTTCTAAATTCAGTGTAAATCAGGTATTAAATGAAGTGGATCTGCAGCATTAAGAAAGTGCAATTCTTTTCCTTTCGAATGATATGTGGCTTAATCTAATGTGACCATTTCCACTAATTTTAATGTGCAAACACAAAAACGTCTGCAGGCATTAAAAATTTAATTTACATGTATTTCTTATGGAAATGACTCATGGCACATTCCAGGGACTCATGAGCCCAAGAAGCTCAATAAGAAACCAATCAACTCTTCTTAATCATAACTCCCGATCCCCGTTACGTAATATCAGGTGAAGGATAACGAAAATGATATTTCCTCATAACATGTTCTACGAAATGAAGTTAACAGTTTCTTTCAACGTCGTTGATTACTCAGAAAAAATTAAAATATTCCGAAAATCACAGAAAATTACGATTTACAAAGGATTAACATAAGATTTCCTGAACTTATTCCTGGCTATATAGTTAAAACTCTTCAATAATATACAACTATGCATATGATTTTAGGAAAGGCAATCGTTTCAGAAATATTTCAATCGATATATCCGCGAAAAAATAAAAATGGTGGACACTACTCATTTGTTTCCCGGGAATGTCTTACTTTTTACTGTATTACTCTCAAAATATGAATGCCATATGGGCATCCTCTCTTACATATGATAGTAAATAAATGTGACCGTATATCTTCGAACCCCGGAAACACCCACAAAAATTAAATCATGCATATATGTCTCCTTTTCGGGTACTTTTCGTTACAATTACCCCAATTTTCCAACCCCTACCATGTCACGGAAATTATGTGGACGATTGGTGATCCCGTTTCCCCAATACACCCCGAAAAAAGTTGAATTTTTTATTTTGAAGTCTACTTTTTGGGTACTTTTCGTCACAATTTCACCGCTGATCCCTACCCCCACGAATCATCCCTACGGAGGTCACGTGAAATACTGGTGACCGCAAGCAGTACACCCATATAAACCCCAGGTATCCCCCTGAAACTCTCAAAAATGTAAAATGTGACATTAACTCTCCTTTTTGGGACTTTCTGGCCGACATTACGCCGCACTGCCTGTCCCGTCACAGCTCTAGATATGGAATATTTGCCAATAAAGGGCCACCGTAAACCATACGGGAAAAAAACCTGAAAACCCTCGATGACCTCCTGGAACCCCCCAGGAAATTTTAATTTTTTAAGGTCGCCTTTACGGGTAGTTTTCCTCACCATTCATCAGTGTTCCCTAAACCAACGAGTTATTAAAACCCCCGACAACCCCGTTAAACTTCCCAAAAAATAATTTTAGTAAAGGTCGCCTATTTGGGTATTTATCTCCAGAATTCCGCCACTGTTCCGGATCCCTACGACTATTGGCACGGAATTTATGAGATCGATTTATTACCACTGGTTGACCACAAATATGAAACCCCCGGTATTTTGTTGAAACCTCCCCTTAAAAATTAAAATTTCCAAATAGGTTTTTCTTTGATGGGTACTTGTCGCCGCCACTACGCCACATTGCCCTACCCTTTCCAATCATCGCAACAGAATTAATGTGGATTTTTGTTATCCGCACGTATAACACACATTAAAACCCCTACATTCCTCTGGAGCCCCTGTCGGAGGAGGAGACCCGTCTAACCACCGAGGAGGCGAAGCCGCCCCTCAACCATTACTAATAGATTTGACTTGACGAGGTCGGTCGTAGGGGAGAGTCGCTACCCGCGGTTGCGCCGCGGCTTCGCCGAATCTCGTTTCGAAATATGCAAAAGTAAAAACGTCTGCAGGTATTAAAAAGTAGCTTTATCTGCATTTCTTATGGAAACGACTCCGGACCCTTTCCAGGGCCTCATAGGCCCAAGAAGGTCAATGAGAAACCAGTGAACTCTTCTTTACTGGGTTCCATTTTGGCGAATCTAGGCAAAAGAAAGATAAGATCAAAAGCTATACTGTACAGGGAAAGATATGAATGCAAATATGTACTGCTATGAATGCCAGTGGCGCAGCGAGGGGGAGAGGTTATGTGGGATAGGTTCAAGGCTCTAAATAAGTTAAATATATTTTACTTACTTGGGTTAATATCACTTTCGGAATAGTGCTAGAATTAATAAAAATATCCCTCACAAAGCCGTAAAAATCACCATTTTGAGCCTTTTACCTTAATTTTTTTCCGGCGGAAGGCCTCCGCACCTCCCGCTTACCCTGGTGGTAATGCAATATACCTCCAAACCCCCCAGTATTAGTTGTGCCTGAAACCCCTCCTAGCCTTATTTCGTAGCTGCGCCCCTGCCAGCAATCATGCGGTTAATGTATATGGCGAATCTCGGCAGATGAAAGATCAGATCGACAGCTATAGTAAACAAGGAAAGATACGAATGCAAGCATGTACTGTTTTCAATACATTCTCAAAATATATACTTAAGGGATCTTAGGGGAGTTTTAATAACTCAATTAAAATAAAAGAGTTGAATAACACACTGAATTCAATGCAATTTGCACTCTATTGTTGTTCCGTCCCGAATAACTGTTTATTTATTTTTATTTATTTATTTATTTATGCAACGCCTTACTTCATAGCAACAATGCAAAATGACCAATCTGGAAAGCGTAAGCGGTGGTGAAAGGTACTCTCCGTGCACTCATGCGTAGGAGTTAGGGAAGAGTGTTTGGGGTACAGGAATCCCGGAGACTGAACCGATTATCAATGGAGCCACAGGAAACGTATGGTGTTCTTTGTTGACGGTACCTCTACGCTCAGGCAAGCGATCGATTTCAACCATGGAGTGGAAGTGAAAGCGACTTTGATGTAGCGATGTAACTTTTCGAGGTGAGTTTAAATAACTTAATTCAACTAAAGTAGGTAAATAACGCACTGATTTCAATGCAATATGCACTCTTTTGTTTCAACCAGAATAACTGCCTATTTATTTCACGCATTATTACATAACAGAAAGCCTAAGCGACCAATTTCGACCACAATATTTCGCGCTGCGGCGATGAAAATGGTTTGAATTAAAATTATTATTGTTAATATTGTAGAAAAATAACCCTCCTGGTTGTCGCACCCATGTACTTTGCTTTACCTTCCTGGCACAATCTCTCGCGTAGCAGTGATGAATGTTGTTTTGAATGTAAATTTATGCGGAAAATGTTTGTGAAAAATCTTTAGTTAGTGGTTATGGGTGTCATCTAACCCTGATTTTCCTTAATGTTGCCCTCTCTCGCGTAACAGTAATGAACATGTTTTGGAATTTAAATTTTTATGGATAATAATAGTGAAAATACCTTGCGCAACTGGTTGTTACTAAAGTCTAACGCTGATTTGCGTTCGTGAAGCCATGCATCCCGTAAGAAATAAAAACATATTTTAGAATACCTATTTTTATTTATAATGTTAATGAAAATAACTTACATGCCTGGTGATAGTTTTTTTGTCTCGATAAGTCGCGTTCCTATTGCCATGTCTCGCATAACGTAGAAGAAAAAGTTTTAGAATTGCTAATTTTAAAGATGTTAGAAAACATTAGACTTACAGGTCTGGTGATATTTCTGTTTCACTTTATTCCGCGTTCCTATAGCCAAATAGTAGGCTGCATAATCAAATACATCTGTGGAAGTTTATCTGTCATGGAAATGGAATTGAAGTTATTACGGCCTATAAAATTATGCCTTATGCAGATGCACGCAGCAGCGTTATTATTATTTCGACAGAAAATTAATTTACATAGCATCATTCAAACGCAGAATTTGTACTTTTTACAATACTTTGTGCTCCTTTCCTCGTATTTGTGACAGTAAGACGAAGTAAAGTAATACCTTATGCATTCCTAAAATGTTCTCCACATAACATGAATAACAATTTCTTTCCGTCAACCTTTGTTCCAGTGAAAAGAATTAAACCATCTTTGAATTTTACTATTTTCCGAAAATACGCATGCTATTAATTTCATACTCCCGACCTTGGGATACTATACGGGAGGTTACAGTTTACTAGGAAAGTTAATGAATGTTTTCAGGCTCTCTTCAATTTACTTTACTCGTTTTTTAAGTAAGTCATTTCGAAAAGCTTTCGAATCGTACACATAACGGGAGAGAATGCAGTATTTCTCAATATTGTCATGTTTAGTCGCATTTTTGAGGTAAAAGAACACCAACATTTTCGGAATCACTGTACAGCTTTCATTAAATGAATAACTCTTATCACCTTCTATTTACGTATATTTGTATTTGGAATCTTGCGTTAAACCCGCATTTTAAAAACAAACACTTAAGCCATATTTTACGTTCCAAGAACGGCAATTCCGTGTATGTACACTATGATCATTGTTTGGATAACTTACAATTTAACGTAACGCAGTATAATACTATCCAGACATTATTATAATTCACGAAATATTTCATTTCACGCATTTTGTACCGCGTACTACTATACGTCATTTCGGAGTGTGCTGGCGAAGCTGGCTGCGGCGGGCGCTTTACTTTCCCCTGGCCGGTAAAATTGGTCCCTGGGACTTAGTGGATAGACGTACGAGGAACGACGTTCCGAGGAGTTCACCGTCGATGGCGGTCGTGGCACAACCAAGGGTCCGCTTCCCTCCCCTCTGCACAAGCACTTTTCGGTCACATTACTCGTATGAAAATTCTTCAAACACCCACAAAATTAGACGGCGACGGCCGTTACGAGGACTAACTGAGGTGGGCGCGGGGGGCGTCAGTAACCCCCGGGCGGCGAAGCCACCCTTTACTAGAAACTGCGAAGGCATCCGGAAGAAGAAGTGGCGCACCGGTAGGGGCCTACCCCCCCTGGGAGGCGAAGCCGCTTCTTAACGAATAACGGCGAAACAGTTACGATGACTAATCGGGGTACACCCGGTGGGGCACGCTCAACCCCCGGGTGTGGCGAAGCCCCCACTAAGCGAGGAACTGCGAACCCGTCCAGGGGAATGAGCGCGGCAGCCCCGGTTAGACTGCTTTAATCTCCGGGCGGCGTGGTGCCCACAATGAGGAATGCCGAAGCCGTCTAGAGGTCTAGGCAGCGAAGCTTTGGGGGATTCCTTACGAAGCGCAGCCGCGGTTAACGACTCTTCCCTCCGACTGACCGTGGCAGGGAACGGTGAAGCCGTTCGGGGAGGCGGCCGACCAAGCTGGCCGCGAAGTGGGTTCTTCAGGTTCGAGCCCTATATCCCCCGAGGACTTTGTGGACAGCGGTAGGAGAATGAGCGATAACGTTCCGAAGACTTTGCCGACGATGCCTGTGGTGAAGCAGCCAAGGGTCCGCTTCCCTACCCCCTGGCCGGCGAAGACGGTGCCTCTCAATTTTTGGTCATATTATTCGAATAGAAATTCTTCGGACAACCACCAACTAAGACGGGGAAGCCGAACAAGGGGATTCTATATTAAAAATTGACGCCTATCGTACGACCGATCTCTTACAAAGCTTGCAGTTACATGAAAGTATGCATTACAGTTCGGAATAGGTCAACTTAGCCGCGCCCCTCCCCCTTCCGCTCTGATCAGCGGGGATTTGGGAGCGGAGGATCAGGAAACGGCGAAGCCGTTACTAGGAGTTCGCTGGCGACGACGGACGTGGCGGGTGCTAACCCTACCCAATGGCCGGCGGATCCGGTACCTAAAACTATATGGACAAGATACAAGGAACGGCGATCCGTTCCAAGGAGTGTGCTGGAGAAGGTGGGTGCTATGTGCGCTATCCTTCCTCACCAGACGGCGAAGACGGCCCCGAGGACTTTGTGCACAAAGCTTCGAGGAACGACAAAGCCGTTCCGAAGAATATGCCGGCGAAGCAGACCGTAGCGTAGAATAGGGTTCATTTTCCTCCCCTCCCCCCCTTCCCGAACCCGGTAATTTTGGGAACGGAGCTTCCAATGGGTGTTTCTGCGAAGCCAGCAGAAAATCCGTCTGTGAATACATTTTATGGAAAAATATAATACGTTTCATTGCCCTTGACGTAGTTTCGTGGGTTGAATAATGAAAATGATTACTATATATACTGTCAATATCATCAACTGATTTCTGGCAGCAGATTGTTTTCATCCCCTCCTGTTAAAGAGATAAATGTTAAACAATGCCAAAAATCACATAATTTCGATTTATAAAAGATTCACAAAACATATATAGTACTTTCGGCGAACGAGTCCTTTCGAAGGTGGCTACAACGGGTGCTACCATTTTCCCTGGACGGAAAATGGATGTTTAGGACATAGTGCACAGAGCTTCGACGCATAACGAAGCCATTACGAAGATTGCGACGCCGAAGACGATCGTGGCGTAGACGAGGGTTCGTTTTGGCTCACCATTTGCGGTCAGATGATTGGTATAAAAAATTCTCTAGAAACACAAAAATAGACGGCGAAGCCGGATCCGGGGGTTCTAAGGGGGCGGAGCCCCCTAGCGAGCTACAGCGAGTCCCATCTATATACAGCCCTTGTGGTGACTGACTCATGGATACAAATTCCCGACCACTTCTAGAAGTGCTGGAGAGCTGAAATTTGGCACGCGTGCGGGAATTCCGAAATGATCCGGAGGAAAAATCCGAAAACCGGAAGTTTTCGCCACGTGTCGTCGCTAGGACGACAAAATGGCCGAAATCGGGCTTTTTCCGGTGACCGTCTTTCGGTTTTTATTTTACTGCGCGCGAACCGTGCGTGCCACACGAGTCGTTAATGCATTTTTTGAAAGCTGATAAATGTAGGCACGTAATTAAGTAAATTTATTAGTTTCTTTTTCAGAAAGTTACAGCTAAAATGGCGTCCAAAAATTGATTTTTCGAAAATAATATCAAACGTTCCCCTCCCCTCGACTTAATTTAAGGTGTTGGATAACGAAAATGATTATTATATATGCTCATTACTTCGTTTACGAAATGTAGGTAACAATTTTCTTTCATCGTGCTTGGTTACTCAGAAAAAAATTAAAGTATTCCGAAAATCACCGAAAATTACGATTTCCAAAAGATTAACAGAAGGTTTTGTCAATTTTTGACCGACTGATTTCTTTCAAACTTTGTAGTTACATACAACTATGAATTGTTTTTCAGAAAACATAAACATCTAGTAAATGATTTAATGGATTTAAACGCAAAAAAATAAAAATGGCGGGCACTACTCACTTTTTTCGGGGACTGGTTTCCTTTTTTTTGTATTACTCCTGAAATATGGAGTTCATAGGACACACTACTGTTAGATATGACAGCAAATGAATGTGACCATATGGTATCGTCATATTTAAACCCCCCGAAACCCTCTAAAAATTAAAATTTGCATATAAGTAGCCTTTTCGGGTATTTTTCGTCACGATTCCGCCACTATCCCAAGCCTTGCCACTCATCACTACGGTATTGATGTCGACGACTGATGACCCCTGGTAGGACAAACCTATAAACCCCCGGTAAACCCACATACACCCCCCTAAAAATAAAATTTTGCATATTACTCTACTTTTTGGGTACTTTTCGTGAGTATACCACCGCCCCCAACGATTCATCCCCACGGAAATTATTTGAACGGATGGTGACCACCTGGAATACACACATAAACCCCCGGAATCCCCCTGAAATACCCCCCAAATGTAAAATGTGCCATTAAGTCTCCCATTTGGGAACTTCTCTCAAACATTACGCCGCACTTCCCGTCCCCTCTGAGCTCTAGATCCGGAATATTTGGTGAGGGCGACCCACCGTAAACCATACGGGAAAAATACCAGAAAACCCCCGATCACCTCCTGGAACATCACCAAAAAAAATCCTCAATCCCAAGGCGGCGAAGCCGAAGAAGGAGTAACTGGCGTAGGCGAGGAGGAGCTTCAGTAACCCTTGGGCGGCGAAGCCGCCCCGATGTTCAAGGGGCGCAGAAGCTGTGGACTCCCCTCAAACGAAAAACGGTGAAACAGCTCCGAAATGCCTTCGCCCTCTGGGCGGCTATGGCGACCTTAGACGAGGAACGGCGAAGCCGTTCCGAGTATTAAGCGGGGAAGCCCCGGGGGGGCACACTGAACCTACCCCCTGGCCGGCGAAGCCGGCCCCTAGCTGAGGTGAGATTATTCGAACTTAAAAAGTCTTCGAACGACCACAAATGTAGACGGCGAAGCCGGAACCGGGGTTTTAAGGGGCGGAGCCCCTTAACGAGCGCGCGGAGCGTGCGAGTCTATATTATATACAACCCGATGTGTGACAGATAGCTCATTGACCACTCACTCATTCACGTATACAAATTCCCGACCACTTCCGGACGTGCTGGGAAGACGAAAATTTTACAGGTCGTGGAGAAAAAATATTCATCGAGGGGAAAAGTCCGAAAACTGGAAAAAGTCGATCGGTTTTCGAGATATATCGATCCGAATTAACATTGGAGCCTTATGGGACTAAAACTTTATCCTTTCTTCGCATACTTGCAAACGTCACGGGAACGTGAAATTTCACTGACGGAAACTAGATTTTTTGGCCGATTTTTTGATGTGAAGCATTTAGCCGTATTTAGATTGAAAGTATTTTTTATAATTTTTTTAAATTTCTAATGCTTTTCTTATGGGCCTATCTTTGGATTTTTTTTAAACCAACTTTAAATCGTTGTAGGAATAAGTCCTTCACGTATGAGATACAAGATTTTTCGGTTGATTTTGTAGTGTCGTTTTCTTTGCAATATTTTGATTTAAAGTATTTTTTTTAACCTTTTCAAATTTTCAATGCTTTTCTTATGGGCCGAATTTCGGAATTTTTTTCACCAATTTGCAATAATCGTAGGACAAATTCACTTTTATGCAAGATACTAGATTTTTTATTCAATTTTTCGGCTATCTTCATGTATCCAAAGGACGAAAGAATTTCGAGTTATTAACGATTATGTATTTCCATTGAAATTGCGACTCCTACAACGTTTGGTAACTTACAACACATCCGCCGTGAAGTTTGCATTCCCTCAACACACGATTTTAAATTTTTCCGAATTTTTTTTTACCACTTCCCGACGTGGTACGGACACCAAATTCAGGTGATTGACGTCTTTTTCGTGCCCCTACGCGCCGCTACCAGGAGAACGCAGAATATTTAATTTTAACGGGTGACACTGTCGAAAAAGCATGCTTACACTACAGCTACAGAGCCGCAAAGTTTATCCAAGGTAAACGATGCCGCGTTATACAGAACAAGTACTTTAGATCCCCTGAAAACCCCCTGTGAACCCCCCAAAAAAATAAAATTTACTTAATAAGTCGTATATTTCGTGTACCATTCATCCCAGTTGTATCGTTTTTATTGATTCCGAATGGGAATTGTGTCGGCTTTATTTACGCGTCATGTTCAATTATCCTGCCGCAATTACACACCCGCAATAAAACTTCAAATTTTTAAATGTACATTTCTTAACAAAATAGTAGAGTAATAAAAGGGCTTCCAGGACAAGGACACCTAAAACCGATTTTTTTTAACCACTTTCCCATAAGGTACGGCTACGAAATTCACATTAGTTATGCCTTATTACAGCGCCTATGCACCGCTATGTGGAGATCACAGAATTGGTAATCTAAATGTGAGTAATACGGGAAAATTCATTGTTCCCCTACAGTTAGATCGCTGGAATTTTTACTGTAGGTAGACAAAGACCTTTTATGCAAGGAAACCCCTCGAAATTTCACGTGGCTTCCTATAAGACCGGGGAAAAAATTTTTATTTTTCTGTTAATAGCATGTTCTTCGGTGTTTTCGCATATTTTAGCAGTATTTCCCTTCTCCTATGACTCATCGCTAAGGAATTCATTTGGATGATTGTGACCGTTGTCAGTACACTCATAAAAAACCCTGGCAACCCCCCGGACCGCCTTCGAAACATCGTCATTAGCTAAAATGCCACAATCACGGCTAGCATGCGTCTACATTCTGCCTCATTATCCCCCGGTAGCCTTTGTAAACGATGGGGGTTAGCTGGTAGTACGCATTGCTCTGTGAGGAGTGAAAACCCTGGCGGCGAAGCTGCCCCCGCCCCAGGAACGACGGAGACATTCCAAGGAGTCAGGGGCGCGGAAAACCTCCGAGAACCCTCGGGCGGCAAATCCGCACCAACACGTGGAGCAGCCGAATGGGTGTCTTACGAGGGGGGAGGGCGCCGATAACCCTTGGGCGGCGAAGCCGCCCACAGACGAGGAACGGCGAAGCCGTTCCGAGGAGTCGACGGCTCGGGGGGACACAGTAAACCTTGGGCGGCGAAGCCGCCCTATCACGTGGAAGGGCGACGCCGTTCCCAGGATTCGACGCCTCGGGGGAACACGGGTAAACCCTGGGCGGCGAACCCGCCCCATTACGAGGAAGCTTACGAGGGAGGGCGCCGATAACCCTTGGGCGGCGAAGCCGCCCCCACGCGAGGAACGGCGCAGCCGTTCCGAGGAGGCGACGGCTCGGGGAAATAGGTAAACCTTGGGAGGCGAAGCCGCCCCATTACGACGAGATAACCCTTGGGCGGTGAAGCCGCGCACAGGCGAGGAACGGCGAAGCCGTTCCGAGTTGTCGAAGGCGCGGGGGAACACCGGTAAACCTTGGGCGGCGAAGCCGCCCCGCCACGAGGAAGGGCGATGCCGTTCCCAGGAGTCCACGCCTCTGGGGGACTCGGGTAACCCTTGGGCGGCGAAGCCGCCCTAACACGATGAACGGCGAAGCCGTTCCGAGGTGCTAGCTGGTGTCTGTTGGAGGGCTGCCTCAATATATGGGCGGCGAAGCCGACCCACAACGAGAAACGGCGAAGCCGTTCCGAGGAGTGCCGGGTGGGACGGCGAAGCCGTCCGTTGGGGGCGGCGAGGAACGGCGCAGCCGTTCCGAGTTGTCGCAGTCTCGGGGGAACACCGGTAAACCTAGGGTGGCGAAGCCGCCCCGGCACGAGGAAGGGCGATGCCGTTCCCAGGAGTCCACGCCTAGGTGGGACTCGGGTAACATTTGTGCGGCGAAGCCGCCCTCACACGATGAACGGCGAAGCCGTTCTGAAGAACCAGCTGCTGTCTGTCGGAGGGCTGCCTAAATATATGGGCGGCGAAGACGACCCCTTGGCGAGGAACGGCGAAGCCGTTCCGAGTAGTCGCGGGGTGGACGGCGAAGCCGTCCGGCGGGGGCAGCCGGCGAAGCCGGATGCGAGGGGTTTTAGGGGGCGTAGCCCCCTAACGAGCGCGCGCAGCGCGGCGAGTCCCATCTATATACAGCCCTTGTGGTGACTGACTCATGGATACAAATTCCCGACCACTTCTAGAAGTGCTGGAGAGCTGAAATTTGGCACGCGTGCGGGGATTCCGAAATGATCCGGAGGAAAAATCCGAAAACCGGAAGTTTTCGCCACGTGTCGTCGCTAGGACGACAAAATGGCCGAAATCGGGCTTTTTCCGGTGACCGTCTTTCGGTTTTTATTTTACTGCGCGCGAACCGTGCGTGCCACACGAGTCGTTAATGCATTTTTTGAAAGCTGATAAATGTAGGCACGTAATTAAGTAAATTTATTAGTTTCTTTTTCAGAAAGTTACAGCTAAAATGGCGTCCAAAAATTGATTTTTCGAAAATAATATCAAACGTTCCCCTCCCCTCGACTTAATTTAAGGTGTTGGATAACGAAAATGATTATTATATATGCTCATTACTTCGTTTACGAAATGTAGGTAACAATTTTCTTTCATCGTGCTTGGTTACTCAGAAAAAAATTAAAGTATTCCGAAAATCACCGAAAATTACGATTTCCAAAAGATTAACAGAAGGTTTTGTCAATTTTTGACCGACTGATTTCTTTCAAACTTTGTAGTTACATACAACTATGAATTGTTTTTCAGAAAACATAAACATCTAGTAAATGATTTAATGGATTTAAACGCAAAAAAATAAAAATGGCGGGCACTACTCACTTTTTTCGGGGACTGGTTTCCTTTTTTTTGTATTACTCCTGAAATATGGAGTTCATAGGACACACTACTGTTAGATATGACAGCAAATGAATGTGACCATATGGTATCGTCATATTTAAACCCCCCGAAACCCTCTAAAAATTAAAATTTGCATATAAGTAGCCTTTTCGGGTATTTTTCGTCACGATTCCGCCACTATCCCAAGCCTTGCCACTCATCACTACGGTATTGATGTCGACGACTGATGACCCCTGGTAGGACAAACCTATAAACCCCCGGTAAACCCACATACACCCCCCTAAAAATAAAATTTTGCATATTACTCTACTTTTTGGGTACTTTTCGTGAGTATACCACCGCCCCCAACGATTCATCCCCACGGAAATTATTTGAACGGATGGTGACCACCTGGAATACACACATAAACCCCCGGAATCCCCCTGAAATACCCCCCAAATGTAAAATGTGCCATTAAGTCTCCCATTTGGGAACTTCTCTCAAACATTACGCCGCACTTCCCGTCCCCTCTGAGCTCTAGATCCGGAATATTTGGTGAGGGCGACCCACCGTAAACCATACGGGAAAAATACCAGAAAACCCCCGATCACCTCCTGGAACATCACCAAAAAAAATCCTCAATCCCAAGGCGGCGAAGCCGAAGAAGGAGTAACTGGCGTAGGCGAGGAGGAGCTTCAGTAACCCTTGGGCGGCGAAGCCGCCCCGATGTTCAAGGGGCGCAGAAGCTGTGGACTCCCCTCAAACGAAAAACGGTGAAACAGCTCCGAAATGCCTTCGCCCTCTGGGCGGCTATGGCGACCTTAGACGAGGAACGGCGAAGCCGTTCCGAGTATTAAGCGGGGAAGCCCCGGGGGGGCACACTGAACCTACCCCCTGGCCGGCGAAGCCGGCCCCTAGCTGAGGTGAGATTATTCGAACTTAAAAAGTCTTCGAACGACCACAAATGTAGACGGCGAAGCCGGAACCGGGGTTTTAAGGGGCGGAGCCCCTTAACGAGCGCGCGGAGCGTGCGAGTCTATATTATATACAACCCGATGTGTGACAGATAGCTCATTGACCACTCACTCATTCACGTATACAAATTCCCGACCACTTCCGGACGTGCTGGGAAGACGAAAATTTTACAGGTCGTGGAGAAAAAATATTCATCGAGGGGAAAAGTCCGAAAACTGGAAAAAGTCGATCGGTTTTCGAGATATATCGATCCGAATTAACATTGGAGCCTTATGGGACTAAAACTTTATCCTTTCTTCGCATACTTGCAAACGTCACGGGAACGTGAAATTTCACTGACGGAAACTAGATTTTTTGGCCGATTTTTTGATGTGAAGCATTTAGCCGTATTTAGATTGAAAGTATTTTTTATAATTTTTTTAAATTTCTAATGCTTTTCTTATGGGCCTATCTTTGGATTTTTTTTAAACCAACTTTAAATCGTTGTAGGAATAAGTCCTTCACGTATGAGATACAAGATTTTTCGGTTGATTTTGTAGTGTCGTTTTCTTTGCAATATTTTGATTTAAAGTATTTTTTTTAACTTTTTCAAATTTTCAATGCTTTTCTTATGGGCCGAATTTCGGAATTTTTTTCACCAATTTGCAATAATCGTAGGACAAATTCACTTTTATGCAAGATACTAGATTTTTTATTCAATTTTTCGGCTATCTTCATGTATCCAAAGGACGAAAGAATTTCGAGTTATTAACGATTATGTATTTCCATTGAAATTGCGACTCCTACAACGTTTGGTAACTTACAACACATCCGCCGTGAAGTTTGCATTCCCTCAACACACGATTTTAAATTTTTCCGAATTTTTTTTTACCACTTCCCGACGTGGTACGGACACCAAATTCAGGTGATTGACGTCTTTTTCGTGCCCCTACGCGCCGCTACCAGGAGAACGCAGAATATTTAATTTTAACGGGTGACACTGTCGAAAAAGCATGCTTACACTACAGCTACAGAGCCGCAAAGTTTATCCAAGGTAAACGATGCCGCGTTATACAGAACAAGTACTTTAGATCCCCTGAAAACCCCCTGTGAACCCCCCAAAAAAATAAAATTTACTTAATAAGTCGTATATTTCGTGTACCATTCATCCCAGTTGTATCGTTTTTATTGATTCCGAATGGGAATTGTGTCGGCTTTATTTACGCGTCATGTTCAATTATCCTGCCGCAATTACACACCCGCAATAAAACTTCAAATTTTTAAATGTACATTTCTTAACAAAATAGTAGAGTAATAAAAGGGCTTCCAGGACAAGGACACCTAAAACCGATTTTTTTTAACCACTTCCCCATAAGGTACGGCTACGAAATTCACATTAGTTATGCCTTATTACAGCGCCTATGCACCGCTATGTGGAGATCACAGAATTGGTAATCTAAATGTGAGTAATACGGGAAAATTCATTGTTCCCCTACAGTTAGATCGCTGGAATTTTTACTGTAGGTAGACAAAGACCTTTTATGCAAGGAAACCCCTCGAAATTTCACGTGGCTTCCTATAAGACCGGGGAAAAAATTTTTATTTTTCTGTTAATAGCATGTTCTTCGGTGTTTTCGCATATTTTAGCAGTATTTCCCTTCTCCTATGACTCATCGCTAAGGAATTCATTTGGATGATTGTGACCGTTGTCAGTACACTCATAAAAAACCCTGGCAACCCCCCGGACCGCCTTCGAAACATCGTCATTAGCTAAAATGCCACAATCACGGCTAGCATGCGTCTACATTCTGCCTCATTATCCCCCGGTAGCCTTTGTAAACGATGGGGGTTAGCTGGTAGTACGCATTGCTCTGTGAGGAGTGAAAACCCTGGCGGCGAAGCTGCCCCCGCCCCAGGAACGACGGAGACATTCCAAGGAGTCA
The DNA here is from genome assembly GCF_921293095.1 of Ischnura elegans. NCBI lineage: Eukaryota > Metazoa > Arthropoda > Insecta > Odonata > Coenagrionidae > Ischnura > Ischnura elegans. The sequence goes on from NC_060250.1 coordinate 71,602,944, forward strand.
GGGGCGCGGAAAACCTCCGAGAACCCTCGGGCGGCAAATCCGCACCAACACGTGGAGCAGCCGAATGGGTGTCTTACGCGGGGGGAGGGCGCCGATAACCCTTGGGCGGCGAAGCCGCCCACAGACGAGGAACGGCGAAGCCGTTCCGAGGAGTCGACGGCTCGGGGGGACACAGTAAACCTTGGGCGGCGAAGCCGCCCTATCACGTGGAAGGGCGACGCCGTTCCCAGGATTCGACGCCTCGGGGGAACACGGGTAAACCCTGGGCGGCGAACCCGCCCCATTACGAGGAAGCTTACGAGGGAGGGCGCCGATAACCCTTGGGCGGCGAAGCCGCCCCCACGCGAGGAACGGCGCAGCCGTTCCGAGGAGGCGACGGCTCGGGGAAATAGGTAAACCTTGGGAGGCGAAGCCGCCCCATTACGACGAGATAACCCTTGGGCGGTGAAGCCGCGCACAGGCGAGGAACGGCGAAGCCGTTCCGAGTTGTCGAAGGCGCGGGGGAACACCGGTAAACCTTGGGCGGCGAAGCCGCCCCGCCACGAGGAAGGGCGATGCCGTTCCCAGGAGTCCACGCCTCTGGGGGACTCGGGTAACCCTTGGGCGGCGAAGCCGCCCTAACACGATGAACGGCGAAGCCGTTCCGAGGTGCTAGCTGGTGTCTGTTGGAGGGCTGCCTCAATATATGGGCGGCGAAGCCGACCCACAACGAGAAACGGCGAAGCCGTTCCGAGGAGTGCCGGGTGGGACGGCGAAGCCGTCCGTTGGGGGCGGCGAGGAACGGCGCAGCCGTTCCGAGTTGTCGCAGTCTCGGGGGAACACCGGTAAACCTTGGGTGGCGAAGCCGCCCCGGCACGAGGAAGGGCGATGCCGTTCCCAGGAGTCCACGCCTAGGTGGGACTCGGGTAACATTTGTGCGGCGAAGCCGCCCTCACACGATGAACGGCGAAGCCGTTCTGAAGAACCAGCTGCTGTCTGTCGGAGGGCTGCCTAAATATATGGGCGGCGAAGACGACCCCTTGGCGAGGAACGGCGAAGCCGTTCCGAGTAGTCGCGGGGTGGACGGCGAAGCCGTCCGGCGGGGGCAGCCGGCGAAGCCGGATGCGAGGGGTTTTAGGGGGCGTAGCCCCCTAACGAGCGCGCGCAGCGCGGCGAGTCTATATTATATACAACCCGATGTGTGACAGATAGCTCATTGACCACTCACTCATTCACGTATACAAATTCCCGACCACTTCCGGACGTGCTGGGAAGACGAAAATTTTACAGGTCGTGGAGAAAAAATATTCATCGAGGGGAAAAGTCCGAAAACTGGAAAAAGTCGATCGGTTTTCGAGATATATCGATCCGAATTAACATTGGAGCCTTATGGGACTAAAACTTTATCCTTTCTTCGCATACTTGCAAACGTCACGGGAACGTGAAATTTCACTGACGGAAACTAGATTTTTTGGCCGATTTTTTGATGTGAAGCATTTAGCCGTATTTAGATTGAAAGTATTTTTTATAATTTTTTTAAATTTCTAATGCTTTTCTTATGGGCCTATCTTTGGATTTTTTTTAAACCAACTTTAAATCGTTGTAGGAATAAGTCCTTCACGTATGAGATACAAGATTTTTCGGTTGATTTTGTAGTGTCGTTTTCTTTGCAATATTTTGATTTAAAGTATTTTTTTTAACTTTTTCAAATTTTCAATGCTTTTCTTATGGGCCGAATTTCGGAATTTTTTTCACCAATTTGCAATAATCGTAGGACAAATTCACTTTTATGCAAGATACTAGATTTTTTATTCAATTTTTCGGCTATCTTCATGTATCCAAAGGACGAAAGAATTTCGAGTTATTAACGATTATGTATTTCCATTGAAATTGCGACTCCTACAACGTTTGGTAACTTACAACACATCCGCCGTGAAGTTTGCATTCCCTCAACACACGATTTTAAATTTTTCCGAATTTTTTTTTACCACTTCCCGACGTGGTACGGACACCAAATTCAGGTGATTGACGTCTTTTTCGTGCCCCTACGCGCCGCTACCAGGAGAACGCAGAATATTTAATTTTAACGGGTGACACTGTCGAAAAAGCATGCTTACACTACAGCTACAGAGCCGCAAAGTTTATCCAAGGTAAACGATGCCGCGTTATACAGAACAAGTACTTTAGATCCCCTGAAAACCCCCTGTGAACCCCCCAAAAAAATAAAATTTACTTAATAAGTCGTATATTTCGTGTACCATTCATCCCAGTTGTATCGTTTTTATTGATTCCGAATGGGAATTGTGTCGGCTTTATTTACGCGTCATGTTCAATTATCCTGCCGCAATTACACACCCGCAATAAAACTTCAAATTTTTAAATGTACATTTCTTAACAAAATAGTAGAGTAATAAAAGGGCTTCCAGGACAAGGACACCTAAAACCGATTTTTTTTAACCACTTCCCCATAAGGTACGGCTACGAAATTCACATTAGTTATGCCTTATTACAGCGCCTATGCACCGCTATGTGGAGATCACAGAATTGGTAATCTAAATGTGAGTAATACGGGAAAATTCATTGTTCCCCTACAGTTAGATCGCTGGAATTTTTACTGTAGGTAGACAAAGACCTTTTATGCAAGGAAACCCCTCGAAATTTCACGTGGCTTCCTATAAGACCGGGGAAAAAATTTTTATTTTTCTGTTAATAGCATGTTCTTCGGTGTTTTCGCATATTTTAGCAGTATTTCCCTTCTCCTATGACTCATCGCTAAGGAATTCATTTGGATGATTGTGACCGTTGTCAGTACACTCATAAAAAACCCTGGCAACCCCCCGGACCGCCTTCGAAACATCGTCATTAGCTAAAATGCCACAATCACGGCTAGCATGCGTCTACATTCTGCCTCATTATCCCCCGGTAGCCTTTGTAAACGATGGGGGTTAGCTGGTAGTACGCATTGCTCTGTGAGGAGTGAAAACCCTGGCGGCGAAGCTGCCCCCGCCCCAGGAACGACGGAGACATTCCAAGGAGTCAGGGGCGCGGAAAACCTCCGAGAACCCTCGGGCGGCAAATCCGCACCAACACGTGGAGCAGCCGAATGGGTGTCTTACGAGGGGGGAGGGCGCCGATAACCCTTGGGCGGCGAAGCCGCCCACAGACGAGGAACGGCGAAGCCGTTCCGAGGAGTCGACGGCTCGGGGGGACACAGTAAACCTTGGGCGGCGAAGCCGCCCTATCACGTGGAAGGGCGACGCCGTTCCCAGGATTCGACGCCTCGGGGGAACACGGGTAAACCCTGGGCGGCGAACCCGCCCCATTACGAGGAAGCTTACGAGGGAGGGCGCCGATAACCCTTGGGCGGCGAAGCCGCCCCCACGCGAGGAACGGCGCAGCCGTTCCGAGGAGGCGACGGCTCGGGGAAATAGGTAAACCTTGGGAGGCGAAGCCGCCCCATTACGACGAGATAACCCTTGGGCGGTGAAGCCGCGCACAGGCGAGGAACGGCGAAGCCGTTCCGAGTTGTCGAAGGCGCGGGGGAACACCGGTAAACCTTGGGCGGCGAAGCCGCCCCGCCACGAGGAAGGGCGATGCCGTTCCCAGGAGTCCACGCCTCTGGGGGACTCGGGTAACCCTTGGGCGGCGAAGCCGCCCTAACACGATGAACGGCGAAGCCGTTCCGAGGTGCTAGCTGGTGTCTGTTGGAGGGCTGCCTCAATATATGGGCGGCGAAGCCGACCCACAACGAGAAACGGCGAAGCCGTTCCGAGGAGTGCCGGGTGGGACGGCGAAGCCGTCCGTTGGGGGCGGCGAGGAACGGCGCAGCCGTTCCGAGTTGTCGCAGTCTCGGGGGAACACCGGTAAACCTTGGGTGGCGAAGCCGCCCCGGCACGAGGAAGGGCGATGCCGTTCCCAGGAGTCCACGCCTAGGTGGGACTCGGGTAACATTTGTGCGGCGAAGCCGCCCTCACACGATGAACGGCGAAGCCGTTCTGAAGAACCAGCTGCTGTCTGTCGGAGGGCTGCCTAAATATATGGGCGGCGAAGACGACCCCTTGGCGAGGAACGGCGAAGCCGTTCCGAGTAGTCGCGGGGTGGACGGCGAAGCCGTCCGGCGGGGGCAGCCGGCGAAGCCGGATGCGAGGGGTTTTAGGGGGCGTAGCCCCCTAACGAGCGCGCGCAGCGCGGCGAGTCTATATTATATACAACCCGATGTGTGACAGATAGCTCATTGACCACTCACTCATTCACGTATACAAATTCCCGACCACTTCCGGACGTGCTGGGATGACGAAATTTTCACCGTGGGTGGAGAAAAAATATTCATCGGGGGGAAAAGTCCGAAAACTCGAAAAAGTCGTTCGGTTTTCGAGATATATCGATCCGAATTAACATTGGAGCCTTATGGGACTAAAACTTTTTCCTTTCATCGCCTACTTTTACACGTCACTGGAACGTGAAATTTCGCTGACGGAAACTAGATTTTTTGGTCGATTTTTTGATGTGAAACGTTTTGCCATATTTTGATTGAAAGTATTTTTTATAATTTTTTTAAATTTCCAATGCTTTTCTTATGGGCCTATCTTTGGATTTTTTTAAAACCAACTTATAATCGTTGTAGGAATAAGTCCTTAACGTATGAGATACTAGATTTTTTCGTTGATTTTTTGGTGTGGTTGCCTTTGCAATTTTTTGTTTAAAAGTATTTTTTTTAACAATTTAAAATTTCCAATGCTTTTCTTATGGGCTCACTTTGGGAATTTTTTTCACCAATTTGCAATAATCGTAGGACCAATTCAATTTAATGCAAGATACTAGATTTTTTTCTTAATTTTTTGGCTATCCTTTGATATCCACATGTTAATCGAACTTCGAGTAATTAACGATTATGTATTTTCATTGAATTTGCGACTCCTACAACGTTTGGTAACTTACAACACATCCGCCGTGAAGTTTGCATTCCCTCAACACACGATTTTAAATTTTTCCGAATTTTTTTTCGCCACTTCCCGACGATATACGGACACCAAATTAACGTAAGTGACGTCTTTTTCGTGACCCTACGTACCGCTACCCGGAGAACGCAGAATATTTCATTTAAACGGGTGACACCGTCGAAAAACCAAGCTTGCGCTAAAGATAAAGAGCCGAAATTTTTATCGAAGGTAAACGATGCCGCGTTATACGGGACAAGCACAAAAAATCCCCCGATAACCCCCTGGGACCCCCCCAAAAAAATAAAAATTATTTAATAAGTGGTATATTTCGTGTACCATTCATCCGAGTTGTATCGTTTTTATTTATTCGGACTGGGAATTGTGTCGGCTACATTTACGCGTCATGTTCAATTATCCTGCCCCATTTACATTCCCGCAATAAAACTTCAAATTTTTTAATGTACATTTCTTAACAAAATAGTAGAGATAAAAAATGGCTTCCAGGACAAGGACACCTAAAAGCGATTTTTTTAAACCACTTCCCCATAATGTACGGCTACGAAATTCACACGACTTATGCCTTATTACAGCGCCTATGCACCGCTATGTGGAGAACACAGAATTGGTAATATAAATGTGAGTAATACGGGAAAATTCATTGTTCCCCTAAAGCTAGATCTTTGGAATTTTTATTGAAGGTAAACAAAGACCTTTTATGCAAGAAAACCCCTCGAAATTTCACGTGGCTTCCTATAAGACCGGGGAAAAAAATTCTATTTTTTCTGTAAATAGCATGTTCCTCGGTGTTTTCGCATATTTTACCTGTAATTCCCTTCTCCTATGACTCATCGCTAAGGAATTTTTTTGGATGATTGTGACCGTTGTCAGTACACTCATAAAAAAACCTGGAAACCCCCCGGACCACCTTCAAAACATCGTCATAAGCTAAAATCCCACAATCACGGCTAGCATGCGTCTACATTCTGCCACATTATCCCCCGGTAGCCTTTGTAAACGATGGGGGATAGCTGGTAGTACGCATTGCTCTGTGAGGAGTGAAAACCCTGGCGGCGAAGCTGCCCCCGCCCCAGGAACGGCGGAGCCATTCCGAGGAGTCAGAGGCGCGGAAAACCTCCGAGAACCCTCGGGCGGCAAATCCGCTCCAACACGTGGAGCAGACAAATGGGTGTCTTACGAGGGGGGAGGGCGCCGATAACCGAAGCCGCCCACAGTCGAGGAACGGCGAAGCCGTTCCGAGGAGTCGACGTCTCGCGGAGACACTGGTAAGTCTTGGGCGGTGAAGCCGCCCCATCACGAGGAAGCTTACGGGGGGAGAGCGCCGATGACCCTTGGGCGGCGAAGCCGCCCAGAGGCGAGGAACGGCAAAGCCGTTCCGAGGAGCCGATGGCTCGGGGGGAAACACAGTAAAGTAAAGAGGAGTCGACTTCCCGAGGGGACACATGTAAACCTTGGGCGGCGAAGCCGCCCCATCACGAGGAGGCTTACGGGGGGAGGGCGCCGATAACCCTTGGGCGGCGAAGCCGCCCATAGACGAGGAACGGCGAAGCCGTTCCGAGGAGTCGACGGCTCGGGGGGACACAGTAAACTTCGGGCGGCAAAGCCGCCCCATCACAAGGAAGGGCGATGCCGTTCCCAGGAGTCGACGCCTCGGGGGGACTCGGATAACCCTTGGGCAGCGATGCCGCCCACAGACGAGGAACGGCGAAGCCGTTCCGAGGAGTCGACGGCTCGGGGGGACACGGTAAACCTCGGGCGGCGAAGCCGCCCCATCACGAGGAATAGCGATGCCGTTCCCAAGGGTCGACGTTTGGGGGGACTCGGGTAACCCTTGGGCGGCGAAGCCGCCCTACCACGATGAACGGCGAAGCCGTTCCGAGGCACTAGCGGGTCTCCGTCACAGGGCTACCTCAATATGTGGGCGGCGAAGCCGACCCCGGACGAGGAACGGCGAAGCCGTTCCGAGGAGTCGCGGGTGGGACGGCGAAGCCGTCCGGCGGGGGCAGCCGGCAAAGCCGGATGCGGGGGGGTTTTAGGGGGCGTAGCCCCTTAACGAGCGCGCGCAGCGCGGCGAGTCTATATTATATACAACCCGATGTGTGACAGATAGCTCACTTATCACTCATTCACGTATACAAATTCCCGACCACTTCCGGACGTGCTGGGAAGACGAAATTTTTACAGGTCGTGGAGAAAAAATATTCATCGGGGGGAAAAGTCCGAAAACTCGAAAAAGTCGATCGGTTTTCGAGATATATCGATCCGAATTAACATTGGAGCCTTATGGGACTAAATTTTTTTCCATTCTTCGCCTATTTGCAAATGTCACGGGAACGTGAAATTTCACTGACGGAAACAAGATTTTTTGGCCAATTTTTTGATGTGAAACATTTTGCCATATTTTAATTTAAAGTATTTTTTATAATTTTTTAAAATTTCCAATGCTTTTCTTATGGGCCTATCATTGGATTTTTTTAAAACCAACTTTTAATTGTTGTAGGAATAAGTCCTTAACGTATGAGGTACTAGATTTTTTGCTTGATTTTTTGATGTGGTTGCCTTTGCAATATTTTGATTAAAAGTATTTATTTTAACATTTTAAAATTTCCAATGCTTTTCTTATGGGCCGAATTTCGGAATTTTTTTCACCTATTTGCAATAATTGTAGGACAAATTCCTTCAAATACAAAATACTAGATTTTTTTCTCAATTTTTTGGCTATCTTTATGTATCCATAAGACGAACGAATTACGAGAAATTAACGATTATGTATTTCCATTGAAATTGCGACTCCTACAAGGTTTGGTAACTTACAACACATCCGCCGTGAAGTTTGCATTCCCTCAACACACTATTTTAAATTTTTCCGAATTTTTTTTTACCACTTCACGACGTGGTGCGGACACCAAATTCAGGTGATTGACGTCTTTCTCGTGCCCCCACGCGCCGCTACCAGGAGAACGCAGAATATTTAATTTTAACGGGTGACACCGTCAAAAAAGCATGCTTACACTACAGCTACAGAGCCGAAATTTTTATCCAAGATAAACGATGCCGCGTTATACTGAGCAAGCACTTTAGGTCCCCCGAAAACCCCCTGTGAACCCCCCAAAAAAATAAAAATTACTTAATAAGTCGTATATTTCGTGTACCATTCATCCCAGTTGTATCGTTTTTATTGATTCCGAATGGGAATTGTGTCGGCTATATTTACGCGTCATGTTCAATTATCCTGCTCCAATTACACACCCGCAATATAACTTCAAATTTTTAAATGTACATTTCTTAACAAAATAGTAGAGGTATAAAAGGGGTTCCAGGACATGGACACCTAAAAGCGATTTTTTTAAACCACTTCCCCATAAAGTACGGCTACGAAATTCACACGAGTTATGCCTTATTACAGCGCCTATGCACCGCTATGTGGAGAACACAGAATTGGTAATCTAAATGTGAGTAATACGGGAAAATTCATTGTTCCCCTAAAGCTAGATCGCTAGAATTTTTATTGTAGGTAAACAAAGACCTTTTATGCAAGAAAACCCCTCGAAATTTCACGTGGCTTCCTATAAGACCGGGGAAAAAATTCTTTTTCTGTTAATAGCATGTTCTTCGGGGTTTTCGAATATTTTAGCAGTAATTCCCTTCTCCTATGACTCATCGCTAAGGAATTTATTTGGATGATTGCGACCGTTGTCAGTATACTCACAAAAACTCCAAGAAACCCCCCGGACCCCCTTCAAAACATCGTCATAAGCTAAAATGCCACAATCACGGCTAGCATGCGTCTACATTCAGCCACATTATCCCCCGGCAGCCTTTGTAAACGATCGGGGAAAGGTGGTAGTACGCATTGCTCTGTGAGGAGTGAAAACCCTGGCGACGAAGCTGCCACCGCCCCAGGAACGACGGAGACATTCCAAGGAGTCAGAGGCGCGGAAAACCTCCGAGAACCCTCGGGCGGCATATCCGCTATAACACGTGGAGCAGCCGAATGGGTGTCTTACGAGGGGGGAGGGCGCCGATAACCCTTGGGCGGCGAAGCCGCCCAAAGACGAGGAACGGCATAGCCGTTCCGAGGAGTCGACGGTTCTGGGGGACACAGTAAACCTTGGGCGGCGAAGCCGCCCCATCACGCGGAAGAGCGATGCCGTTCCCAGGAGTCGACGCCTCGGGGGGACACGGGTAAACCTTGGGCGGCGAAGGTGCCCCATCACCAGGAAGCTTACGGGGGGAGGGCGCCGATAACCCTTGGGCGGCGAAGCCGCCAACAGACGAGGAACTGCGAAGCCGTTCCTAGGAGTCGACGGCTCGGGGGGACACAGGAAACCTTGGGCGGCGAAGCCGCCCTATCACGCGGAAAGGCGACGCCGTTCCCAGGAGTCGACGCCTCGGGGGAACAGGGGTAAACCCTGGACGGCGAACCCACCCCATTACGAGGAAGCTTACGAGGGAGGGCGCCGATAACCCTTGGGCGGCGAAGCCGCCCTCACGCGAGGAACGGCGCAGCCTTTCCGAGGAGGCGATGTTTCGGGGAAATAGGTGAACCTTGGGAGGCGAAGCCGCCCCATTACGACGAGGTAACCCTTGGGCGGTGAAGCCGCCCACAGGCGAGGAACGGCGCAGCCGTTCCGAGTTGTCGAAGGCGCGGGGGAACACCGGTAAACCTTGGGTGGCAAAGCCGCCCCGCCACGAGGAAGGGCGATGCCGTTCCCAGGAGACCACGCCTCGGGGGGACTCGGGTAACCCTTGGGCGGCGAAGCCGCCCTAACACGATGAACGGCGAAGCCGTTCGGAGGTACCAGCCTGTGTCTGTTGGAGGGCTGCTTCAATATATGGGCGGCGAAGCCGACCCACAACGAGAAACGGCGAAGCCATTCCGAGGAGTCCCGGGTGGGACGGTGAAGCCGTCCGGTGGGGGCGGCGAGGAACGGCGCAACCGTTCCGAGTGGTCGCAGTCTCGGGGGAACACCGGTAAACCTTGGGCGGCGATACCGCCCCGGCACGAGGAAGCGCGATGCCGTTCCCAGGAGTCCACGCCTAGGGGGGACTCGGGTAACCCTTGTGCGGCGAAGCCGCCCTTACACGATGAACGGCGAAGCCGTTCCGAGGAACCAGCTGCTGTTTGTCGGAGGGCTGCCTAAATATATGGGCGGCGATGACGACCCCTCGGCGAGGAACGGCGAAGCCTTTCCGAGTAGCCGCGGGTCGGACGGCGAAGCCGTCCGGTGGGGGCAGCCGGCGAAGCCGGATGCGGGGGGTTTTAGGGGGCGTAGCCCCCTAACGAGCGCGCGTAGCGCGGCGAGTCTCTTATATATACAGCCGGATGTGTAACTGACTGATCTACTCATGGATACAAATTCACAGCCAAAACTGTGATAGGTGTGGACATTTGACTTATTGGACGTAAAAGTAAAAAAAAATTCATCGGGAGGAAAAATCTGAAAACTCGAAAAAGTCGATTAGTTTTCGAGATATATCGAATTGAATTAACATGGGAGCCTTATGGGACTAAAACTTTTTCGGTTTTATTTCGTATTATAAAACGTCGTAGGAACATGATATTCAATAGACATAAACTAGATTTTTTGATTGATTTTTTGGTATGGTTGTCATAACGGTATATTTATATTTACTATTTTTTATCATTTTTTTAAAAATTTCCAATGCTTTTCTTACGGGACTAACTTTGGAATTTTTTTTGACCAACTTGCAATAATCGTAGGACAAATTCCTTGAAACGCAAGATATTAGATTTTTTTCTTGATTTTTTGGCTATCTTGGAATATTCACAAGTCGAAAGAATTCCGAGGAATAAACGATTTTCGATTTTCCATTGTCGAGGAGACGAATATTAAATTTCGGATTTCGGCTTTGAGACTTCGGCATATGAAAATTTGGAATCTCCGTGAAAACCCTTAGAGGGTACTCCGTACCCTCACGCCCTACCCTGTTTTTCCGATAACCCTCTTGGTTAATTCATAATAAAATTCCGAAAAATATCCTGCACGTGAGAAAATCATTGTCGCCATTTTTTTGTGAAGCACACGATCTTGAATAACTTGGCAACCGTTCAAGTTAGAGGAATGACATTTTCAGGGTTGTACTATTATCAAAAAGGGCAACTTTTGACATGATAACCAATCCTCTCGATCGATTCATGTGTGAGTTATATCGATACCAATCTCCTTAGTTACGCTTTCTTCGCTAATAACTATTTTGTTATTCAAGGTATGAATACGAAATTCAAATGTAATACTAAAATTGACGTGCTTAATCTGTCAAAAGTTAATTGAAGCGGATCGAATAATTAGAAGCGAAGTTATTATCGATCCAAGGGTGCATTCGATATATATCATTTTCAGACTTATTTACATAGTTACGGGGATAAAATTTTTAATAATTGCTTGGACAGCAACGTACTATACGTACATGTAAAATATTTTGTTGAGTAATGATTCCTTTGGAAGATATTTCGAAATGAAATTATATCGATAGGTCTAAATTTCTCCTTTGTTATTGACCGTAGATGTCCGAAATTTTTAGGATAGTACGTGATTGGTGATATAAGATTTCTGTTATATTTTGGTCTCCATGGCAACCATAGTTTCAACTTTATGCCGAAATATATTTTCAATGTAAAGTAAATGGGGATATATCAAAATCGTTTTATACAAATATCCTCGCAAGCACACGATCTTGAATAACTTGGCAACCGTTCAAGTTAGACAAACGAAATTTTCAGGGTAATACTAATATCAAAAAGGACAACTTTTGCAATGATAACCAATTCTCTCGATAGATTAATGTGAGAGTTATATCGAAACCAATCTCCTTGGATACGCTTTATTCGCTAATAACTTTTTCAATATTCAAGGTATGAATACCAAATTCATATGTGATACTAAGGTTGACGTGTTCAATCTTGCAAAAGTTAAATCAAGCGGATCAAATAATTAGAAGCAAAGTTATAATCGATCCAATGGTGCATTCGATATATGTCTTTTACAGACTTGTTTACATAGTTACGGGGATAAAAATTATAATTGTTTGCTTAGACAGCCACGTACTATACGTACATGTAAAATATTTTGATGAGTAATGATTCATAATGAAGATATATCGAAATGAAATAATATCGATATGCCTCATTTTCTCCTTTGTTATTGAATGTAGATGTCTGAAAGTTTTAGGATAGTACGTGATTGGTGATATAAGATTTCTGTTATCTTTTGGTCTCCGTGGAAAACCATAGTTTTAACTTTATGGCGAAATATATTTTCAATGTTAAGTAAATGGGGATATATCGATATCGTTTTATACAAGTTTCCTCTTTTGCGAGATTAATAAAAATATAAGGACATGATCCTTACCATAGGGGTCGCAGTTAGCAATGATGAACATCCCGCTCTACCCGTTTTCCAACAAGAAAAATCGAATCTAAAATGCTGGAATTCGATTTGTCGCTTACATATTTTTTTATTTAATTATGAAAGGGACTTAAACTCTTACCGGTAGATAAAGAAAGGTACAATACAAGATAAAAGTTTCAATAAACTAATGCAGTCGTTATAGTTGACGTTGTGTTCGATAAAATTGTGTACTGTAGAGATTCCTTTTGCAGACCTTTTACTATAGTTGCTGGGATAAGACTTTTAACGGTATGCTAGAAGGTAAATTACGATTCATACATATAAAATATTTTGCAGAAGTACATCCCCTTTTCAAGATATGTCGATATGAAATTATATCGATAAGTGTCATTTTCTCCTAGCATATTAACCGTACCTACCCCATATTTTTGTCTTTTAGTACGGTATTTATATTAAGGCCATCTTCAGCCAGCAGAAACAAAACTGGATGGTTTACTCACGCGATAAAAGATGTCACGTAAAATTGTTTCGTTGTAAAAAACACGGTTTTCCCATATTTAAGCCACGAACAGAGATACTTTGGTCTTATTTATTGTCATTGCGATTGCCAATCTAATTAGAAATTGAACCCGTATGTATTCATTTGGCACATCTGTCGGAATAATAGGGATTCGTGGCAGTAATACATCTCCTTGGAACATGCTATTTATATCTTAGTGTGAGGGGGAAATATTTCAAACGGCATAAACAATATTGACGGTCGTCAAGGGAAAGGTAAGCGAAACACGCTAAACTTGAACCTTTTATGGATGTTTATTTCTAAATTCCGTGTAAATCAGGTATAAAACGAAATGGATCTGCAGCATTAAGAAGGTGCATTCTTTTCCTTTCGAATGATATGTGGCTTAACTTAATGTGACCATTTCCACTAATTTTAATGTGCAAACACAAAAACGTCTGCAGGCATTAAAAATTTAATTTACATGTATTTCTTATGGAAATGACTCATGGCACATTCCAGGGACTCATGAGCCCAAGAAGCTCAATAAGAAAACAATCAACTCTTCTTAATCATAACTCCCGATCCCCGTTACGTAATATCAGGTGAAGGATAACGAAAATGATATTTCCTCATAACATGTTCTACGAAATGAAGTTAACAGTTTCTTACAGCGTCGTTGATTACTCAGAAAAAATTAAAATATTCCGATACTCAGAAAATTACGATTTACAAAGGATTAACACAACATTTCGTGAAACTATTCCTGACCAAGCGTTCGATTTTTACCATCGAGCGGGAGTGAAAGTGACTTTGTATCAACGATATAACTCTTCGCGGGAAGTTTTATTAACTTAATTCAAATAAAGTAGTTAAATAACACACTCATTTAAATGAAATGTGCACTCTATTGTCGTTCCGACCAGAATAACAGCCTATTTATGTCACCAAGTTATAGCCAACGTTTCGAATTATTTTAAATAATAATCAGGGCTATGAATAAGATTAATAGATACACAGCAGGTATTTCTCCCTTATATCTGTTTTATTTATTTAGGTTAGGGACTGAAACTCTAGTTGGTAGATAAAAATAAGGTACAAAACGAGATAAAAGTTAAAGAAAAGTAATGCAGCAGTTACAGTTGAAGTTTTAATCGAAAAAATTGTGCGTTTTATACATCGCTTTTGCAGACCTGTTACTGTATTTGCTGCGATAAGGCTTTTAATGGTATGATTGAAGGCAAGGTAGTATTCATACAAATTAAGTATTTAGCAGAACTACATCCTGTTATCAATATGTATCGATATGAAGTTATATCAGTCGGTGACATTTTCTCCTACCATATAAACCGTACCTGACCGAAATTTTTGTCTATTAGTGCGATGAAATGTACGATATTTATAGTAATTCAATCTCTAGCCAACACAAATAAACTGGATGTTATACCGCACGCGATAAAACATGCCACGTAAAATTGTGTATGCGTGAAAAACAAAGTTTTCCAATATCTAAGCCACAAACAGACATACTTTGGTCTTATTTATTGTCATTGCGATTGCCAATCTAATTAGAAATTGAACCCGTATGTATTCAATTGGCACATCTGTCGGAATAATAGGGATTCGTGGTAGTAATATATTTCCTTGGAACATGCCATTTATAATTTTGTGTGATAGAAAGATATTTCAAACGGCATAAACAATATTGACGGTCGTCAAGGGGACAGTAAGCGAAACACGCTAAACTTGAACCTTTTTTGGATGTTTATTTCTAAATTCAGTGTAAATCAGGTATAAAACGAAGTGGATCAGCAGCATTAAGAAAGTGCAATTCTTTTCCTTTCGAATGATATGTGGCTTAACTTAATGTGACCATTTCCACTAATTTTAATGTGCAAACACAAAAACGTCTGCAGGCATTAAAAATTTAATTTACATGTATTTCTTATGGAAATGACTCATGGCACATTCCAGGGACTCATGAGCCCAAGAAGCTCAATAAGAAACCAATCAACTCTTCTTAATCATTACTCCCGATCCCCGTTACGTAATATCAGGTGAAGGATAACGAAAATGATATTTCCTCATAACATGTTCTACGAAATGAAGTTAACAGTTTCTTTCAACGTCGTTGATTACTCAGAAAAAATTAAAATATTCCGAAAATCACAGAAAATTAAGATTTACAAAGGATTAACACAAGATTTCCTGAACTTATTCCTGGCTATATAGTTAAAACTCTTCAATAATATACAACTATGCATATGATTTTAGGAAAGGCAATCGTTTCAGAAATATTTCAATCGATATATCCGCGAAAAAATAAAAATGGTGGACACTACTCATTTGTTTCCCGGGAATGTCTTACTTTTTACTGTATTACTCTCAAAATATGAATGCCATATGGGCATCCTCTCTTACATATGATAGTAAATAAATGTGACCATATATCTTCGAACCCCGGAAACACCAACAAAAATTAAATCATGCATATATGTCTCCTTTTCGGGTACTTTTCGTTACAATTACCCCAATTTTTCAACCCCTACCATGTCACGGAAATTATGTGGACGATTGGTGACCCCGTTTCCCCAATACACCCCGAAAAAAGTTGAATTTTTCATTTTGAAGTATTCTTTTTGGGTACTTTTCGTCACAATTTCACCGCTGATCCCTACCCCCACGAATCATCCCTACGGAGGTCACGTGAAATACTGGTGACCGCAAGCAGTACACCCATATAAACCCCAGGTATCCCCCTGAAACTCTCAAAAATGTAAAATGTGACATTAACTCTCCTTTTTGTGACTTTGTGGCCGACATTACGCCGCACTGCCCGTCCCGTCACAGCTCTAGATATGGAATATTTGCCAATAAAGGGCCACCGTAAACCATACGGGAAAAAAACCTGAAAACCCTCGATGACCTCCTGGAACCCCCCAGGAAATTTTAATTTTTTAAGGTCGCCTTTACGGGTAGTTTTCCTCACCATTCATCAGTGTTCCCTAAACCTACGAGTTATTAAAACCCCCGACAACCCCGTTAAACTTCCCAAAAAATAATTTTAGTAAAGGTCGCCTATTTGGGTATTTATCTCCAGAATTCCGCCACTGTTCCGGATCCCTACGACTATCGGCACGGAATTTATGAGATCGATTTATTACCACTGGTTGACCACAAATATGAAACCCCCGGTATTTTGTTGAAACCTCCCCTTAAAAATTAAAATTTCCAAATAGGTTTTTCTTTGATGGGTACTTGTCGCCGCCACTACGCCACATTGCCCTACCCTTTCCAATCATCGCAACAGAATTAATGTGGATTTTTGTTATCCGCACGTATAACACACATTAAAACCCCTACATTCCTCTGGAGCCCCTGTCGGAGGAGGAGACCCGTCTAACCACCGAGGAGGCGAAGCCGCCCCTCAACCATTACTGCTAGATGTGACTTGACGAGGTCGAACGTAGGGGAGAGTCGCTACCCGCGGTTGCGCCGCGGCTTCGCCGAATCTCGTTTCGAAATATGCAAAAGTAAAAACGTCTGCAGGTATTAAAAAGTAGCTTTATCTGCATTTCTTATGGAAACGACTCCGGACCCTTTCCAGGGCCTCATAGGCCCAAGAAGGTCAATGAGAAACCAGTGAACTCTTCTTTACTGGGTTCCATTTTGGCGAATCTAGGCAAAAGAAAGATAAGATCAAAAGCTATACTGTACAGGGAAAGATATGAATGCAAATATGTACTGCTATGAATGCCAGTGGCGCAGCGAGGGGGAGAGGTTATGTGGGATAGGTTCAAGGCTCTAAATAAGTTAAATATATTTTACTTACTTGGGTTAATATAACTTTCGGAATAGTGCTAGAATTAATAAAAATATCCCTCACAAAGCCGTAAAAATCACCATTTTGAGCCTTTTACCTTAATTTTTTTTTCCGGCGGTAGGCCTCCGCACCTCCCGCTTACCCTGGTGGTAATGCAATATACCTCCAAACCCCCCAGTATTAGTTGTGCCTGAAACCCCTCCTAGCCTTATTTCGTAGCTGCGCCCCTGCCAGCAATCATGCGGTTAATGAATATGGCGAATCTCGGCAGATGAAAGATCAGATCGACAGCTATAGTAAACAAGGAAAGATACGAATGGAAGCATGTACTGTTTTCAATACATTCTCAAAATATATACTTAAGGGATCTTAGGGGAGTTTTAACAACTCAATTAAAATAAAAGAGTTGAATAACACACTGAATTCAATGCAATTTGCACACTATTGTTGTTCCGTCCCGAATAACTGTTTATTTATTTTTATTTATTTATTTATTTATGCAACGCCTTACTTCATAGCAACAATGCAAAATGACCAATCTGGAAAGCGTAAGCGGTGGTGAAAGGTACCCTCCGTGCACTCATGCGTAGGAGTTAGGGAAGAGTGTTTGGGGTACAGGAATCCCGGAGACTGAACCGATTATCAATGGAGCCACAGGAAACGTATGGTGTTCTTTGTTGACGGTACCTCTACGCTCAGGCAAGCGATCGATTTCAACCATGGAGTGGAAGTGAAAGCGACTTTGATGTAGCGATGTAACTTTTCGAGGTGAGTTTAAATAACTTAATTCAACTAAAGTAGGTAAATAACACACTGATTTCAATGCAATATGCACTCTTTTGTTTCAACCAGAATAACTGCCTATTTATTTCACGCATTATTACATAACAGAAAGCCTAAGCGACCAATTTCGACCACAATATTTCGCGCTGCGGCGATGAAAATGGTTTGAATTAAAATTATTATTGTTAATATTGTAGAAAAATAACCCTCCTGGTTGTCGCACCCATGTACTTTGCTTTACCTTCCTGGCACAATCTCTCGCGTAGCAGTGATGAATGTTGTTTTGAATGTAAATTTATGCGGAAAATGTTTGTGAAAAATCTTTAGTTAGTGGTTATGGGTGTCATCTAACGCTGATTTTCCTTAATGTTGCCCTCTCTCGCGTAACAGTAATGAACATGTTTTGGAATTTAAATTTTTATGGATAATAATAGTGAAAATACCTTGCGCAACTGGTTGTTACTAAAGTCTAACGCTGATTTGCGTTCGTGAAGCCATGCATCCCGTAAGAAATAAAAACATATTTTAGAATACCTATTTTTATTTATAATGTTAATGAAAATAACTTACATGCCTGGTGATAGTTTTTTTTGTCTCGATAAGTCGCGTTCCTATTGCCATGTCTCGCATAACGTAGAAGAAAAAGTTTTAGAATTGCTAATTTTAAAGATGTTAGAAAACATTAAACTTACAGGTCTGGTGATATTTCTGTTTCACTTTATTCCGCGTTCCTATAGTCAAATTGTAGGCTGCATAATCAAATACATCTGTGGAAGTTAATCTGTCATGGAAATGGAATTGAAGTTATTACGGCCTATAAAATTATGCCTTATGCAGATGCACGCAGCAGCGTTATTATTATTTCGACAGAAAATTAATTTACATAGCATCATTCAAACGCAGAATTTGTACTTTTTAAAATACTTTGTGCTCCCTTCCTCGTACTTGTGACAGTAAGACGAAGTAAAGTAATACCTTATGCATTCCTAAAATGTTCTCCACTTAACATGAATAACAATTTCTTTCCGTCAACCTTTGTTCCAGTGAAAAGAATTAAACCATCTTTGAATTTTACTATTTTCCGAAAATACGCATGCTATTAATTTCATACTCCCGACCCTGGGATACTATACGGGTGGTTACAGTTTACTAGGAAAGTTAATGAATGTTTTCAGGCTCTCTTCAATTTACTTTACTCGTTTTTTAAAGTAAGTCATTTCGAAAAGCTTTCGAAATGTACACATAACGGGAGAAAATGCAGTATTTCTCTATATTGTCATGTTTAGTCGCATTTTTGAGGTAAAAGAACACCAACATTTTCGGAATCACTGTACAGCTTTCATTAAATGAATAACTCTTATCACCTTCTATTTACGTATATTTGTATTTGGAATCTTGCGTTAAACCCGCATTTTAAATACAAACACTTAAGCCATACTTTACGTTCCAAGAACGGCAATTCCGTGTATGTACACTATGATCATTGTTTGGATAACTTACAATTTAACCTAACGCAGTATAATACTATCCAGACATTATTATAATTCACGAAATATTTCATTTCACGCATTTTGTACCGCGTACTACTATACGTCATTTCGGAGTGTGCTGGCGAAGCTTGCTGCGGCGGGCGCTTTACTTTCCCCTGGCCGGTAAAATTGGTCCCTGGGACTTAGTGGATAGACGTACGAGGAACGGCGTTCCGAGGAGTTCACCGTCGATGGCGGTCGTGGCACATCCAAGGGTCCGCTTCCCTCCCCTCTGCAAAAGCACTTTTCGGTCACATTACTCGTATGAAAATTCTTCAAACACCCACAAAATTAGACGGCGACGGCCGTTACGAGGACTAACAGAGGTGGGCGCGGGGGGCGTCAGTAACCCCCGGGCGGCGAAGCCAATCTTTACTAGAAACTGCGAAGGCATCCGGAAGAAGAAGTGGCGCACCGGTGGGGGCTTCTACCCCCCCTGGGCGGCGAAGCCGCTTCTTAACGAATAACGGCGAAACAGTTACGATGACTAATCGGGGTACACCCGGGGGGGCACGCTCAACCCCCGGGTGTGGCGAAGCCCCCACTAAGCGAGGAACTGCGAACCCGTCCAGGGGAATGAGCGCGGCAGCCCCGGTTAGACTGCTTTAATCTCCGGGCGGCGTGGTGCCCACAATGAGGAACGCCGAAGCCGTCTAAAGTTCTAGGCAGCGCAGCTTTGGGGGATTCCTTACGAAGCGCAGCCGCGGTGAACGACTCTTCCCTCCGACTGACCGTGGCAGGGAACGGTGAAGCCGTTCAGGGAGGCGGCCGACCAAGCTGGCCGCGAAGTGGGTTCTTCAGGTTCGAGCCCTATATCCCCCGAGGACTTTGTGGACAGCGGTAGGAGAATGAGCGATAACGTTCCGAAGACTTTGCCGACGATGCCTGTGGTGAAGCAGCCAAGGGTCCGCTTCCCTACCCCCTGGCCGGCGAAGACGGTGCCTCTCAATTTTTGGTCATATTATTCGAATAGAAATTCTTCGGACAACCACCAACTAAGACGGCGAAGCCGAACAAGGGGATTCTATATTAAAAATTGACGCCTATCGTACGACCGATCTCTTACAAAGCTTGCAGTTACATGAAAGTATGCATTACAGTTCGGAATAAGTCAACTTAGCCGCGCCCCTCCCCCTTCCGCTCTGATCAGCGGGGATTTGGGAGCGGAGGATCAGGAAACGGCGAAGCCGTTACTAGGAGTTCGCTGGCCACGACGGACGTGGCGGGTGCTAACCCTACCCAATGGCCGGCGGATCCGGTACCTAGAACTATATGGACAAGATACAAGGAACGGCGATCCGTTCCAAGGAGTGTGCTGGAGAAGGTGGGTCGGTGTGCGCTATCCTTCCTCACTGGACGGCGAATACGGCCCCGAGGACTTTGTGCACAGAGATTCGAGGAATGACAAAGCCGTTCCGAAGAAATTGCCGGTGAAGCAGACCGTAGCGTTGTAGAGGGTGCGTTTTACTTACCCACGCCCTTCTCTAACCCGGTAATTTTGGGAACTGAGCTTCCAAGTGGTGTTTCTGCGAAGCCGGCAGATAATCCGTTTGTGAATACCTTTTACGGAAAAAAAGAATACGTTCCATTGCCCTCGACTTATTTTCGTGGGTTGAATAATGAAAATGAATACCATACATGCTGGCATTATCTTCAACCGGATGTTGGCAACAGATTGTTTTAATCTCCCTTTGCTACAGAGATGTAAGTAGAACAATTCCAAAAATCACATAAATTTCGATAAATAAAAGATTCGGAAAACATGTATCGTACTTTCGGCCGACCGAGTCCTTACGAAGGCGGCTCAAGCGGGAGCTAACGTTCCCCCTGGACGGAAAAGGGGTTTTTGAACTAAATGGAAAGAACTTCGACGAATCAAGAGGCCGTTGCGAAGATTGCGACGCCGAAACCGGCAGTGGCGTAGCCGAGGGTTGGCTCTCGTTCTTCATTCGCGGTGAGATTATTCGTAAAAAAAATTCACCAAACACACACAAAATTAGACGGCGAAGCCGAATCCGGGGGTTCTAAGGGGGCGGAGCCCCCTAGCGAGCTACAGCGAGTCCCTTATATATACAGCCGGATGTGTGACATACTCACTGACTGATGGATACAAATTCACAGCCAAAACTGTGATAGTCGTGGGTATTTGGCTTATTGGACGTAAAAGTAAAAAAAAATTCATCGGGAGGAAAAATCTGAAAACTCGAAAAAGTCGATTAGTTTTCGAGATATATCGACTTGAATTAACATGGGAGCCTTATGGGACTAAAACTTTTTCGGTTTTATTTCGTATTTTTAAACGTCGTAGGAACATGACATTCAATGGACATAAACAAGATTTTTTGATTGATTTTTTGGTATGGTTGTCATAACGGTGTATTTATATTTACTATTTTTTATCATTTTTTTAAAAATTTCCAATGCTTTTCTTACGGGACTAACTTTGGAATTTTTTTTGACCAAATTGCAATAATCGTAGGACAAATTCCTTGAAACGCAAGGTACTAGATTTTTTGCTTGATTTTTTGGCTATCTTGGAATATTCACAAGTCGAAAGAATTCCGAGGAATAAACGATTTTCGATTTTCCATTGTCGAGGAGACGAATATTAAATTTCGGATTTCGGCTTTGAGACTTCGGCATATGAAAATTTGGAATCTCCGTGAAAACCCTTAGAGGGTACTCCGTACCCTCACGTCCTACCCTGTTTTTCCGATAACCCTCTTGGTTAATTCATAATAAAATTCCGAAAAATATCCTGCACGTGAGAAAATCATTGTCGCCATTTTTTTGTGAAGCACACGATCTTGAATAACTTGGCAACCGTTCAAGTTAGAGGAATGAAATTTTCAGGGTTATACTATTATCAAAAAGGGCAACTTTTGACATGATAACCAATCCTCTCGATCGATTCATGTGTGAGTTATATCGATACCAATCTCCTTAGTTACGCTTTCTTCGCTAATAACTATTTTGTTATTCAAGGTATGAATACGAAATTCAACTGTAATACTAAAATTGACGTGCTTAATCTGTCAAAAGTTAATTCAAGCGGATCGAATAATTAGAAGCGAAGTTATTATCGATCCAAGGGTGCATTCGATATATGTCTTTTTCAGACTTGTTTACATAGTTACGGGGATAAAATTTTTAATTATTTGCTTGGACAGCAACGTACTATACGTACATGTAAAATATTTTGTTGAGTAATGATTCCTTTGGAAGATATATCGAAATGAAATAATTTCGATAGGTCTAATTTTCTCCTTTGTTATTGACCGTAGATGTCCGAAATTTTTAGGATAGTACGTGATTGGTGATATAAGATTTCTGTTATATTTTGGTATCCATGGCAACCATAGTTTCAACTTTATGCCGAAATATATTTTCAATGTAAAGTAAATGGGGATATATCGAAATCGTTTTATACAAATATCCTCACAAGCACACGATCTTGAATAACTTGGCAACCGTTCAAGTTAGACAAACGAAATTTTCAGGGTAATACTAATATCAAAAAGGACAACTTTTGCAATGATAACCAATTCTCTCGATAGATTAATGTGTGAGTTATATAGATACCAATCTCCTTGGATACGCTTTCTTCGCTAATAACTATTTTGTTATTCAAGATATGAAATCTTAATTCAAATGCAATACCAAAGTTGACGTGCTCAATCTGGCAAAAGTTAAATCAGGCAGATCGAATAATTAGAAGCGAAGTTATAATCGATCCAAGGGTGCATTCGATACATGTCTTTTTCAGACTTGTTTACAAGGTTATGGGGATAAAATTTTTATTTATTTGCTTAGACAGCAACGTACTATACGTACATGTAACATATTTCGATGAGTAATGATTCATAATGAAGATATATCGAAATGAAATAATATCGATATGCCTCATTTTCTCCTTTGTTATTGAATGTAGATGTCTGAAATTTTTAGGATAGTACGTGATTGGTGATATAAGATTTCTGTTATCTTTTGGTCTCCGTGGAAAACCATAGTTTTAACTTTATGGCGAAATATATTTTCAATGTTAAGTAAATGGGGATATATCGATATCGTTTTATACAAGTTTCCTCTTTTGCGAGATTAATAAAAATATAAGGACATGATCCTTACCATAGAGGTCACATTTAGCAATGATGAACATCCCGCTCTACCCGTTTTCCAACAAGAAAAGTCGAATCTAAAATGCTGGAATTCGATTTGTCGCTTACATATTTTTTTATTTAATTATGAAAGGGACTTAAACTCTTACCGGTAGATAAAGAAAGGTACAAAACAAGATAAAAGTTTCAATAAACTAATGCAGTCGTTATAGTTGACGTTGTGTTCGATAAAAGTGTGTACTGTAGAGATTCCTTTTGCAGACCTTTTACTATAGTTGCTGGGATAAGACTTTTAACGGTATGCTAGAAGGTAACTTACGATTCATACATATAAAATATTTTGCAGAAGTACATCCCCTTTTCAAGATATGTCGATATGAAATTATATCGATAAGTGTCATTTTCTCCTAGCATATTAACCGCACCTACCCCATATTTTTGTCTTTTAGTACGGTATTTATATTAAGGCCATCTTCAGCCAACAGAAACAAAACTGGATGGTTTACTCACACGATAAAAGATGTCACGTAAAATTGTTTCGTTGTAAAAAACACGGTTTTCCCATATTTAAGCCACGAACAGAGATACTTTGGTCTTATTTATTGTCATTGCGATTGCCAATCTAATTAGAAATTGAACCCTTATGTATTCATTTGGCACATCTGTCGGAATAATAGGGATTCGTGGCAGTAATACATCTTGGAACATGCTATTTATATCTTAGTGTGATGGGAAAATATTTCAAACGGCATAAACAATATTGACGGTCGTCAAGGGAAAGGTAAGCGAAACACGCTAAACTTGAACCTTTTTTGGATGTTTATTTCTAAATTCAGTGTAAATCAGGTATAAAACGAAATGGATCTGCAGCATTAAGAAGGTGCAATTCTTTTCCTTTCGAATGATATATGGCTTAACTAAATGTGACCATTTCCACTAATTTTAATGTGCAAATACAATTACGTCTGCAGGCATTAAAAATATGATTTACATGTATTTCTTATGGAAATGACTCATGGCACATTCCAGGGACTCATGAGCCCAAGAAGCTCAATAAGAAACCAATCAACTCTTCTTAATCATAACTCCCGATCCCCGTTACGTAATATCAGGTGAAGGATAACGAAAATGATATTTCCTCATAACATGTTCTACGAAATGAAGTTAACAGTTTCTTACAGCGTCGTTGATTACTCAGAAAAAATTAAAATATTCCGATACTCAGAAAATTACGATTTACAAAGGATTAACACAACATTTCGTGAAACTATTCCTGACCAAGCGTTCGATTTTTACCATCGAGCGGGAGTGAAAGTGACTTTGTATCAACGATATAACTCTTCGCGGGGAGTTTAATTAACTTAATTCAAATAAAGTAGTTAAATAACACACTCATTTAAATGAAATGTGCACTCTATTGTCGTTCCGACCAGAATAACAGCCTATTTATGTCACCAAGTTATAGCCAACGTTTCGAATTATTTTAAATAATAATCAGGGCTATGAATAAGATTAATAGATACACAGCAGGTATTTCTCCCTTATATCTGTTTTATTTATTTAGGTTAGGGACTGAAACTCTAGTTGGTAGATAAAAATAAGGTACAAAACGAGATAAAAGTTAAAGAAAAGTAATGCAGCAGTTACAGTTGAAGTTTTAATCGAAAAAATTGTGCGTTTTATACATCGCTTTTGCAGACCTGTTACTGTATTTGCTGCGATAAGGCTTTTAATGGTATGATTGAAGGCAAGGTAGTATTCATACAAATTAAGTATTTAGCAGAACTACATCCTGTTATCAAGATGTATCGATATGAAGTTATATCAGTCGGTGACATTTTCTCCTACCATATAAACCGTACCTGACCGAAATTTTTGTCTATTAGTGCGATGAAATGTACGATACTTATAGTAATTCAATCTCTAGCCAACACAAATAAACTGGATGTTATACCGCACTTGATAAAACATGCCACGTAAAATTGTGTCTGCGTGAAAAACAAAGTTTTCCAATATCTAAGCCACAAACAGACATACTTTGGTCTTATTTATTGTCATTGCGATTGCCAATCTAATTAGAAATTGAACCCGTATGTATTCAATTGACACATCTGTCGGAATAATAGGGATTCGTGGTAGTAATATATTTCCTAGGAACATGCCATTTATAATTTTGTGTGATAGAAAGATATTTCAAACGGCATAAACAATATTGACGGTCGTCAAGGGGACAGTAAGCGAAACACGCTAAACTTGAACCTTTTTTGGATGTTTATTTCTAAATTCAGTGTAAATCAGGTATAAAACGAAGTGGATCTGCAGCATTAAGAAGGTGCAATTCTTTTCCTTTCGAATGATATGTAGCTTAACTTAATGTGACCATTTCCACTAATTTTAATGTGCAAACACAAAAACGTCTGCAGGCATTAAAAATTTAATTTACATGTATTTCTTATGGAAATGACTCATGGCACATTCCAGGGACTCATGAGCCCAAGAAGCTCAATAAGAAACCAATCAACTCTTCTTAATCATAACTCCCGATCCCCGTTACGTAATATCAGGTGAAGGATAACGAAAATGATATTTCCTCATAACATGTTCTACGAAATGAAGTTAACAGTTTCTTTCAACGTCGTTGATTACTCAGAAAAAATTAAAATATTCCGAAAATCACAGAAAATTACGATTTACAAAGGATTAACACAAGATTTCCTGAACTTATTCCTGGCTATATAGTTAAAACTCTTCAATAATATACAACTATGCATATGATTTTAGGAAAGGCAATCGTTTCAGAAATATTTCATTCGATATATCCGCGAAAAAATAAAAATGGTGGACACTACTCATTTGTTTCCCGGGAATGTCTTACTTTTTACTGTATTACTCTCAAAATATGAATGCCATATGGGCATCCTCTCTTACATATGATAGTAAATAAATGTGACCATATATCTTTGAACCCCGGAAACACCAACAAAAATTAAATCATGCATATATGTCTCCTTTTCGGGTACTTTTCGTTACAATTACCCCAATTTTCCAACCCCTACCATGTCACGGAAATTATGTGGACGATTGGTGACCCCGTTTCCCCAATACACCCCGAAAAAAGTTGAATTTTTCATTTTGAAGTCTACTTTTTGGGTACTTTTCGTCACAATTTCACCGCTGATCCCTACCCCCACGAATCATCCCTACGGAGGTCACGTGAAATACTGGTGACCGCAAGCAGTACACCCATATAAACCCCAGGTATCCCCCTGAAACTCTCAAAAATGTAAAATGTGACATTAACTCTCCTTTTTGGGACTTTCTGGCCGACATTACGCCGCACTGCCCGTCCCGTCACAGCTCTAGATATGGAATATTTGCCAATAAAGGGCCACCGTAAACCATACGGGAAAAAAACCTGAAAACCCTCGATGACCTCCTGGAACCCCCCAGGAAATTTTAATTTTTTAAGGTCGCCTTTACGGGTAGTTTTCCTCACCATTCATCAGTGTTCCCTAAACCTACGAGTTATTAAAACCACCGACAACCCCGTTAAACTTCCCAAAAAATAATTTTAGTAAAGGTCGCCTATTTGGGTATTTATCTCCAGAATTTCGCCACTGTTCCGGATCCCTACAACTATCGGCACGGAATTTATGAGATCGATTTATTACCACTGGTTGACCACAAATATGAAACCCCCGGTATTTTGTTGAAACCTCCCCTTAGAAATTAAAATTTCCAAATAGGTTTTTCTTTGATGGGTACTTGTCGCCGCCACTACGCCACATTGCCCTACCCTTTCCAATCATCGCAACAGAATTAATGTGGATTTTTGTTATCCGCACGTATAACACACATTAAAACCCCTACATTCCTCTGGAGCCCCTGTCGGAGGAGGAGACCCGTCTAACCACCGAGGAGGCGAAGCCGCCCCTCAACCATTACTAATAGATTTGACTTGACGAGGTCGGTCGTAGGGGAGAGTCGCTACCCGCGGTTGCGCCGCGGCTTCGCCGAATCTCGTTTCGAAATATGCAAAAGTAAAAACGTCTGCAGGTATTAAAAAGTAGCTTTATCTGCATTTCTTATGGAAACGACTCCGGACCCTTTCCAGGGCCTCATAGGCCCAAGAAGGTCAATGAGAAACCAGTGAACTCTTTCTTTACTGGGTTCCATTTTGGCGAATCTAGGCAAAAGAAAGATAAGATCAAAAGCTATACTGTACAGGGAAAGATATGAATGCAAATATGTACTGCTATGAATGCCAGTGGCGCAGCGAGGGGGAGAGGTTATGTGGGATAGGTTCAAGGCTCTAAATAATTTAAATATATTTTACTTACTTGGGTTAATATAACTTTCGGAATAGTGCTAGAATTAATAAAAATATCCCTCACAAAGCCGTAAAAATCACCATTTTGAGCCTTTCACCTTAATTTTTTTTTCCGGCGGAAGGCCTCCGCACCTCCCGCTTACCCTGGTGGTAATGAATATACCTCCAAACCCCCCAGTATTAGTTGTGCCTGAAACCCCTCCTAGCCTTATTTCGTAGCTGCGCCCCTGCCAGCAATCATGCGGTTAATGAATATGGCGAATCTCGGCAGATGAAAGATCAGATTGACAGCTATAGTAAACAAGGAAAGATACGAATGCAAGCATGTACTGTTTTCAATACATTCTCAAAATATATACTTAAGGGATCTTAGGGGAGTTTTAATAACTCAATTAAAATAAAAGAGTTGAATAACACACTGAATTCAATGCAATTTGCACTCTATTGTTGTTCCGTCCCGAATAACTGTTTATTTATTTTTATTTATTTATTTATTTATGCAACGCCTTACTTCATAGCAACAATGCAAAATGACCAATCTGGAAAGCGTAAGCGGTGGTGAAAGGTACCCTCCGTGCACTCATGCGTAGGAGTTAGGGAAGAGTGTTTGGGGTACAGGAATCCCGGAGACTCAACCGATTATCAATGGAGCCACAGGAAACGTATGGTGTTCTTTGTTGACGGTACCTCTACGCTCAGGCAAGCGATCGATTTTTACCATGGAGTGGAAGTGAAAGCGACTTTGATGTAGCGATGTAACTTTTCGAGGTGAGTTTAAATAACTTAATTCAACTAAAGTAGGTAAATAACACACTGATTTCAATGCAATATGCACTCTTTTGTTTCAACCAGAATAACTGCCTATTTATTTCACGCATTATTACATAACAGAAAGCCTAAGCGACCAATTTCGACCACAATATTTCGCGCTGCGGCGATGAAAATGGTTTGAATTAAAATTATTATTGTTAATATTGTAGAAAAATAACCCTCCTGGTTGTCGCACCCATGTACTTTGCTTTACCTTCCTGGCACAATCTCTCGCGTAGCAGTGATGAATGTTGTTTTGAATGTAAATTTATGCGGAAAATGTTTGTGAAAAATCTTTAGTTAGTGGTTATGGGTGTCATCTAACGCTGATTTTCCTTAATGTTGCCCTCTCTCGCGTAACGGTAATGAACATGTTTTGGAATTTAAATTTTTATAGATAATAATAGTGAAAATACCTTGCGCAACTGGTTGTTACTAAAGTCTAACGCTGATTTGCGTTCGTGAAGCCATGCATCCCGTAAGAAATAAAAACATATTTTAGAATACCTATTTTTATTTATAATGTTAATGAAAATAACTTACATGCCTGGTGATAGTTTTTTTTGTCTCGATAAGAGTCGTTCCTATTGCCATGTCACGCATAACGTAGAAGAAAAAGTTTTAGAATTGCTAATTTTAATGATGTTAGAAAACATTAAACTTACAGGTCTGGTGATATTTCTGTTTCACTTTATTCCGCGTTCCTATAGCCAAATAGTAGGCTGCATAATCAAATACATCTGTGGAAGTTAATCTGTCATGGAAATGGAATTGAAGTTATTACGGCCTATAAAATTATGCCTTATGCAGATGCACGCAGCAGCGTTATTATTATTTCGACAGAAAATTAATTTACATAGCATCATTCAAACGCAGAATTTGTACTTTTTACAATACTTTGTGCTCCCTTCCTCGTATTTGTGACAGTAAGACGAAGTAAAGTAATACCTTATGCATTCCTAAAATGTTCTCCACTTAACAAGAATAACAATTTCTTTCCGTCAACCTTTGTTCCAGTGAAAAGAATTAAACCATCTTTGAATTTTACTATTTTCCGAAAATACGCATGCTATTAATTTCATACTCCCGACCTTGGGATACTATACGGGTGGTTACAGTTTACTAGGAAAGTTAATGAATGTTTTCAGGCTCTCTTCAATTTACTTTACTCGTTTTTTAAGTAAGTCATTTCGAAAAGCTTTCGAATCGTACACATAACAGGAGAAAATGCAGTATTTCTCTATATTGTCATGTTTTGTCGCATTTTTGAGGTAAAAGAACACCAACATTTTCGGAATCACTGTACAGCTTTCATTAAATGAATAACTCTTATCACCTTCTATTTACGTATATTTGTATTTGGAATCTTGCGTTAAACCCGCATTTTAAATACAAACACTTAAGCCATACTTTACGTTCCAAGAACGGCAATTCCGTGTATGTACACTATGATCATTGTTTGGATAACTTACAATTTAACGTAACGCAGTATAATACTATCCAGACCTTATTATAATTCACGAAATATTTCATTTCACGCATTTTGTACCGCGTACTACTATACGTCATTTCGGAGTGTGCTGGCGAAGCTGGCTGCGGCGGGCGCTTTACTTTCCCCTGGCCGGTAAAATTGGTCCCTGGGACTTAGTGGATAGACGTACGAGGAACGGCGTTCCGAGGAGTTCACCGTCGATGGCGGTCGTGGCACATCCAAGGGTCCGCTTCCCTCCCCTCTGCACAAGCACTTTTCGGTCACATTACTCGTATGAAAATTCTTCAAACACCCACAAAATTAGACGGCGACGTAGTTACGAGGACTAACAGAGGTGGGCGCGGGGGGCGTCAGTAACCCCCGGGCGGCGAAGCCACCCTTTACTAGAAACTGCGAAGGCATCCGGAAGAAGAAGTGGTGCACCTGTGGGGGCTTCTACCCCCCCTGGGCGGCGAAGCCGCTTCTTAACGAATAACGGCGAAACAGTTACGATGACTAATCGGGGTACACCCGGGGGGGCACGCTCAACCCCCGGGTGTGGCGAAGCCCCCACTAAGCGAGGAACTGCGAACCCGTCCAGGGGAATGAGCGCGGCAGCCCCGGTTAGACTGCTTTAATCTCCGGGTGGCGTGGTGCCCACAATGAGGAATGCCGAAGTCGTCTAGAGGTCTAGGCAGCGCAGCTTTGGGGGATTCCTTACGAAGCGCAGCCGCGGTTAACGACTCTTCCCTCCGACTGACCGTGGCAGGGAACGGTGAAGCCGTTCGGGGAGGCGGCCGACCAAGCTGGCCGCGAAGTGGGTTCTTCAGGTTCGAGCCCTATATCCCCCGAGGACTTTGTGGACAGCGGTAGGAGAATGAGCGATAACGTTCCGAAGACTTTGCCGACGATGCCTGTGGTGAAAGAGCCAAGGGTCAGCTTCCCTACCCCCTGGCCGGCGAAGACGGTGCCTCTCAATTTTTGGTCATATTATTCGAATAGAAATTCTTCGGACAACCACCAACTAAGACGGCGAAGCCGAACAAGGGGATTCTATATTAAAAATTGACGCCTATCGTACGACCGATCTCTTACAAAGCTTGCAGTTACATGAAAGTATGCATTACAGTTCGGAATAAGTCAACTTAGCCGCGCCCCTCCCCCTTCCGCTCTGATCAGCGGGGATTTGGGAGCGGAGGGTCAGGAAACGGCGAAGCCGTTACCAGGAGTTCGCTGGCCACGACGGACGTGGCGGGTGCTAACCCTACCCAATGGCCGGCGGATCCGGTACCTAGAACTATATGGACAAGATACAAGGAACGGCGATCCGTTCCAAGGAGTGCGCTGGAGAAGGTGGGTCGGTGTGCGCTATCCTTCCTCACTGGACGGCGAATACGGCCCCGAGGACTTTGTGCACAGAGATTCGAGGAATGACAAAGCCGTTCCGAAGAAATTGCCGGTGAAGCAGACCGTAGCGTTGTAGAGGGTGCGTTTTCCTTACCCACGCCCTTCTCTAACCCGGTAATTTTGGGAACTGAGCTTCCAAGTGGTGTTTCTGCGAAGCCGGCAGATAATCCGTTTGTGAATACCTTTTACGGAAAAAAAGAATACGTTCCATTGCCCTCGACTTATTTTCGTGGGTTGAATAATGAAAATGATTACCATACATGCTGGCAATATCTTCAACCGGATGTTGGCAACAGATTGTTTTAATCTCCCTTTGCTACAGAGATGTAAGTAGAACAATTCCAAAAATCACATAAATTTCGATAAATAAAAGATTCGGAAAACATATATATCGTACTTTCGGCCGACCGAGTCCTTACGACGGCGGCTCAAGCGGGAGCTAACGTTCCCCCTGGACGGAAAAGGGGTTTTTGAACTAAATGGAAAGAACTTCGACGAATCAAGAGGCCGTTGCGAAGATTGCGACGCCGAAACCGGCAGTGGCGTAGCCGAGGGTTGGCTCTCGTTCTTCATTCGCGGTGAGATTATTCGTAAAAAAAATTCACCAAACACACACAAAATTAGAAGGCGAAGCCGGATCCGGGGGTTCTAAGGGGGCGGAGCCCCCTAGCGAGCTACAGCGAGTCCCATCTATATACAGCCCTTGTGGTGACTGACTCATGGATACAAATTCCCGACCACTTCTAGAAGTGCTGGAGAGCTGAAATTTGGCACGCGTGCGGGGATTCCGAAATGATCCGGAGGAAAAATCCGAAAACCGGAAGTTTTCGCCACGTGTCGTCGCTAGGACGACAAAATGGCCGAAATCGGGCTTTTTCCGGTGACCGTCTTTCGGTTTTTATTTTACTGCGCGCGAACCGTGCGTGCCACACGAGTCGTTAATGCATTTTTTGAAAGCTGATAAATGTAGGCACGTAATTAAGTAAATTTATTAGTTTCTTTTTCAGAAAGTTACAGCTAAAATGGCGTCCAAAAATTGATTTTTCGAAAATAATATCAAACGTTCCCCTCCCCTCGACTTAATTTAAGGTGTTGGATAACGAAAATGATTATTATATATGCTCATTACTTCGTTTACGAAATGTAGGTAACAATTTTCTTTCATCGTGCTTGGTTACTCAGAAAAAAATTAAAGTATTCCGAAAATCACCGAAAATTACGATTTCCAAAAGATTAACAGAAGGTTTTGTCAATTTTTGACCGACTGATTTCTTTCAAACTTTGTAGTTACATACAACTATGAATTGTTTTTCAGAAAACATAAACATCTAGTAAATGATTTAATGGATTTAAACGCAAAAAAATAAAAATGGCGGGCACTACTCACTTTTTTCGGGGACTGGTTTCCTTTTTTTTGTATTACTCCTGAAATATGGAGTTCATAGGACACACTACTGTTAGATATGACAGCAAATGAATGTGACCATATGGTATCGTCATATTTAAACCCCCCGAAACCCTCTAAAAATTAAAATTTGCATATAAGTAGCCTTTTCGGGTATTTTTCGTCACGATTCCGCCACTATCCCAAGCCTTGCCACTCATCACTACGGTATTGATGTCGACGACTGATGACCCCTGGTAGGACAAACCTATAAACCCCCGGTAAACCCACATACACCCCCCTAAAAATAAAATTTTGCATATTACTCTACTTTTTGGGTACTTTTCGTGAGTATACCACCGCCCCCAACGATTCATCCCCACGGAAATTATTTGAACGGATGGTGACCACCTGGAATACACACATAAACCCCCGGAATCCCCCTGAAATACCCCCCAAATGTAAAATGTGCCATTAAGTCTCCCATTTGGGAACTTCTCTCAAACATTACGCCGCACTTCCCGTCCCCTCTGAGCTCTAGATCCGGAATATTTGGTGAGGGCGACCCACCGTAAACCATACGGGAAAAATACCAGAAAACCCCCGATCACCTCCTGGAACATCACCAAAAAAAATCCTCAATCCCAAGGCGGCGAAGCCGAAGAAGGAGTAACTGGCGTAGGCGAGGAGGAGCTTCAGTAACCCTTGGGCGGCGAAGCCGCCCCGATGTTCAAGGGGCGCAGAAGCTGTGGACTCCCCTCAAACGAAAAACGGTGAAACAGCTCCGAAATGCCTTCGCCCTCTGGGCGGCTATGGCGACCTTAGACGAGGAACGGCGAAGCCGTTCCGAGTATTAAGCGGGGAAGCCCCGGGGGGGCACACTGAACCTACCCCCTGGCCGGCGAAGCCGGCCCCTAGCTGAGGTGAGATTATTCGAACTTAAAAAGTCTTCGAACGACCACAAATGTAGACGGCGAAGCCGGAACCGGGGTTTTAAGGGGCGGAGCCCCTTAACGAGCGCGCGGAGCGTGCGAGTTATAGTATTCTACCGATTGAGGTAGGTTTCCATGGAGTACTTAAGAAACATTCTGGGGAAATCCCCTTTCTTCGTGCACTTCTCTCTTCAATTCAGAATAAGGCCTAACCCCTTTCATTCTATCTAAAAATCCAATTTTTTTCCTTCCTCTCCCTCGTTTACCCAACATTCTACCGTCTAACATTGTTTTCAACATACCATCCCCGGTAAGTACTCGCTCCATCCATACCTTCTGTCTCCTCCGTATCTCATCTAAAAGCTGCCTATCCTCACCCACCACGTCCAGCACTTCTCCGCTTCTCTTCCTCTCCGTCCACTTCGACTTCTCCATTCTTCTCCTCATCCACATCTCGAATACCTCCAGTTTTCTCTCGTCCTCCTTCCATAGTGTCCACCTTTCCGCAGCGTAAAGAGCTACACTCCAGATAAAACTCTTCGCTAACCTTTTCTTTAAACTCTTAGATAACGACCCTCTCATAAGCTCTAGCTAAGAATAACTAGTAAAAAATGACGGATCACCCAAGGTGGACTGGTCCTATTTTTTTATTTTTCTTATCTTTTTCGCGTATTAAATTACACTATCTTCTAGAAATTTTCAGATATTTAGGAGTGGATAACATGTCCACGTATCAACATGTCCACCCAGTGCCATCCAATGTTTCCGCATTCTATTGTTCCACAAGAAATAAAATTATATCTCTGAAATTTATCATTTGCAAAGTTATACCCCTGATATTCCCGTTGGTTAAAAATTTCTTTTTCCCTAACACAGTAAAAATTGATTAGGGATCCTATTTACTCTGAAAATTTGAAGATTTTAACCAAAATTTTAAAAGAGAAATATGTCTGCAAATCAGATCGATCGAGCGGGTATGATGCGTATTCTTAGCACGTAAATACCTCTGAATGTTTTCCGGCTTAAAATTTAAATTTCCGGCTAATTTGGGAATTTTCAATATTTACGATTCCCAAAAGGTTGGTAATGTTCAAGGCTAAATATTTCTTAAACGTCGGTATTAGTTAAATAAAAAAAATCCCTATCGTTATATTTCATTCGTATCAAGTTCCTGTGGTTTCAGTGTTGTCACAGCTTTGGGTCAGTGCGCAGCCTCTAATACGAACGCCCACTACATAAAATTACTCAGAGGAGTGTCCTCGTTCTTCAGCCGTTGTGGGCAGTACCGCACGCACCACAGCCGCCACAGCTATTTCTGCCTCGGTTCCTCGGGCATTCTCGCCGTTCCTTCGAAGGCATACATTGCCATGTACCCAAGGACCATTGCACAGCTATAACCGCGGTTTGTCGGAAACCACTGCACCGTCTATTAGTCTCAAAGTGGCCTCCGGCACTGTAGCCGACCAAGATGGCCAGTTGCTCTTTGTGGTTGTTGTAGAATTTTTTTCATGTTATGGGCATATTTGCTTCCGTTAGATGTTATTCAGTCAAAATTGGGGAAAGTATAATGCCTATTCCCTTTCGTTACGAGTTAATAACTGTTTCAATCACGATAGGTTAGAAAATGTTTCACGTCTCTGATTCAACCACACGTTATGTTCAATCATATTCATTCCTAAGATTAGTTTCACGCAGTTCTCCAGTTAATTTTCTATCTTTCAACACCGAAGTAACTGCTTCTGCTTTACATTCTTCATCACTTGCTATGTATCTGTTGTTTTTTATCATTTTCAGTTGTTTTCTGTTTACTTCTTTATCGATGATGTTTTTCCTTGTTGCTTGGCGAGCAAACATTTTTTTACTCTCAGTAACAATACCTTCTTACGTGGTGTTCTTTCACATGGAGTGCCAATCGATCTAAGTTGAAGTCCTATCATTAATTTACGCTAAATTAAACGTTTTCCAGAGGGATTATAAGTTCTCGTTAAAGAAACTAGCTAATAGTATATCATTCGTGGCCTACTTCCGCCGTTCTTCCCTACAACATGTCCTTCAACGAAATTTTTCTTTAAACTTCTCCTTTTCTTTAAAGGATTCTTTATGCCTCATAATGAGACCTATTAAGTTGTCTCTGGATAAAAGATTATATTTTTACAGTTTTTTTTTTTTTATATAAAAACTATTGAAAGCAGAGTCAATTATCTTTGTTTGTCATGATCATATTTGCTCATGGATGAAAATTTTCACCGAGGTCAATTTTCATCGCTTGTTTATTTATCGACAGATAAGTGACTATGCAAGCATTGAGGTAATGGTATTTAATTTTATTGCTAATCTTTCAAAGAATTTTTTAAATAAGCAAGATAAACACTTAAAATTAACACGTTAACTGCAAAGCGGGTTTTCCACTCAAGTGTACCTATGCTCCTTGTATTTAAGAATAATTAATGTAAAATGTGTTTAAGATGTTGTATTTGAATTTGAAATCCTGTCTTCATCTTTCAAATCACTGGGTCTGCCATTTTATATATTCCTGTTTTCCTTCTTACAACGGACTGACTTTCTTGTGTTGAGAATTTAGAACATTCTGTGAGGAAGAAAAAGTTTGGAATGATGGGTGAAAACTTATAACTTGGAAATTCTCTGGGATGAAGATTTTGTCAGAAAGTTCGCAATACTTATCGTGACAGGTTGAAGATATTTCCTAAACTCCTCGTAAATACATCTATGTGAAAATTATATTTGGCATTTGATCAATCAAAGCTATGTTAATTTTATTTGGAAGAAGCAATTTTTCAATAACTCACCTCTTAAGTCTCGAAAAATATGAATAAGAAATACTTAATCGCCTTTTAGGGGCTCCCAAAAACAATTCCCACGCCTCTTAGGGAAAAAAAGAAGCTGTTTTATTTTTTGGTAAAATTATCAGACGCTTTTGGATTCTCTTCACCCAAACACCCGGGGAGGATCTTGGTGTTTGCGAAGGATACTTACTTAAAAGAGATGATGTTAGAGGCCGAGTGAACGCGCTAAACATAACCGCACCATCGAATATCACGTTCCTCCTCCGGCTCCTCTGCTATCTCATGATAAGCCTTATTTAGTTTGCAATCTCAAGAAATCCCGATAGGGATGAGTGAGGTAGAGATTGGGCGAGTGGAAAATGGAGCATTTAAGGGCTTTTAAGACCAGTATATCGAGGATTCTTGTGGGATATAAACTTACCGAAGAAAGTCTCGTTTAACTGAAACAAATGCTATATTTTTTTCTATTTTTAAAGATAGAGTTATGATAATTATTGGAGATTACACCTCAGAGATATCCGAGGTGTGGCTGAAAAATTATTAATAAATAAAAACAGTAACTCTAGTAACTATTTAATGTTTTTTCATGGTCCCCGTCGGCCAACCTTATGGTTACGGTTTCTAATTCTATCGGGGTGGATTTACCACCATCTAGGGCATGGATGTATGCGATTACCAAACAAGTACTTTATAAGGAAGGACTATTTGGTCTTATTTAGCTTGTAATAAAGACGAAATTATTTCTCTTTTCCTCATTGTCTCGTCATAATTCTTTGATTTCTCTCTCTATCCACTTGGCTGCTAATGTTTAAAATAATACACCTAGTACCGGAATAGCCTTATGACTAATCTAGATTTTCATCATGGAAAAAATAATTTCGATGTGTTTATTCATCATAGACAGAGACATTGCAAGACTCATTAAAATGGATATTAGATTAATAAATATAGTTACGTCAGAAAGGGATCATGCTATTACTGCTAAGTTGGAGACGGAGTCGTATTGCAGCCAGTGTTATTGAAAAATAGGACCAGAGGGTAAAGAATCAATGGTTGTCTGTTTTACACCATCATTTCAATTAGGTTGACAACTTTTTGTCAGTTCCTATCACTTAAAAAAGAGGCTTAGTAATTTTCCTAGCTGATTTTGGCACCCAATCGGTTTCTACACTTAAGTGCCATTTTCAAATCACTGTCCAAAATATGAGGTCCATTTTTTGAAGCACGTCCTTTCACTCTTTAACCAATATCCCATCCTACGCCTGTCAAATATTAGGAATTCAGAATGCTTTTCTTATTTCATATTTGTGCTTTTATCGTGCCTCTTCTTAAATGGGGACATGAAAACCTTTATTGCCTTAAATATGGACAGTGGCGAATATGGATAATATTATTGGGTTGGGGGTGATAAATACCAATAATCTGTAATTAGTAATCACAATAAATTTTTTACGTTAGTTCTTGGTTGCTAAATTCAGGGAGTAAAGAAAAATAAAAAAATTGTTTGTTCATTCTTAAAATAAATTGAATATTTATATAATTATTATAAATTGTTTTAAAAAGGTGTTAACTTTATATCACTATATTCTCACGCGCGTTAAATTAATATTTATTGAGATTAATTAATTTTTTCCATTAAGGGGGCTCCTTATCTTTGCCCCTTAATAGGGATATTAATAAATTTATTATCAATATCAAAATTATAGCGTAAAATATTTTTGGGAGTAATCAATCCTTCGCCAAAAAAAACTAGA
Organism: Ischnura elegans; assembly: GCF_921293095.1. Taxonomy (NCBI): domain Eukaryota; kingdom Metazoa; phylum Arthropoda; class Insecta; order Odonata; family Coenagrionidae; genus Ischnura; species Ischnura elegans. Next base: position 71,640,898 of record NC_060250.1, read on the forward strand.
GGAGTTAAAGATATGCGTCCTCCTTAATACTCCACTCCAACTCCTTCCACACCCTTCAGCCTCGTTAACTTGTTCCGCTCGCCCCAACGGCAAATTTATCCACAACACACACCTCCTGCCACCCTCCTCTTCTCGTGGTGTTTTTCTCCTCCTCCTCCATTGGGCCACTATCCGGCCAAGAGAGCCCTCACCGCTCCGCGGCGGTGACTCCCCATTGTGTCCGGTCCATTTCTCAGACCGCGATCCCTCCAACCATCACTTCCCTTTCCCTCCCTTCCTTTTACTTTCCGCCTTTCCGGAGGGAGCGATGTTCGCCGCGGAACAATGCATTCATTTTTTTCTGGGTTGTATCGCGCTCCCGTTCTAGTAGCAACAGATGCTCCCGCTCTTCGCCGCCATTATTTGCGCCATTTCGCCCGGAGGCAATGCGTAATATTAGGCTAGTTTTGGAAAAGCTAACAATTCTTTCTTCAAGAGATTGAGGATTTATTCATGTAAGGAAATAAAATGGTAAAAGCTTATTTATAGTAAAAACATTGTCGTGTTAGAAAATATAAAATCGTTTCAGGCTTGACTTGGTGGGAGTACCAAGCAATACAAGTACTCAACTACCGACCAAGGTTTCAACATATTCTTATAGAGTTATAACGAATTTATCATAGAAATTTATTTTTATTATCATACCTTGAAATTTACATAATATGTTGAAACCATGGTTGGCTATTGAGTTTTGTATTAAAGTGTTACTATTTTTAATTTTCATCATGGACTGTAAGAAAATATTTTATTCAGTATCCAAGTAGTTTCAAAACTTGTGCTAGCCCTCTGGGGATTTTCAGGGTACATGGAGTATACCCTTCTTGGAATTAACTTTAATAAAATGTTTAAAAAAAACATTTCCTCATTATTTTCGTTGCTAGCATTTTCTTGTGTCTCAATGCCAACAATTTTTGTAAGTTAACGAATAATATTTTTTGCAAAAGTAAAATAAATGTGAATGGCGAGACGAATAACGATAATGCAGTGGAGGTGTAGTGGGGAATTAAGGAGACGTATCATTCCCCCGATAGTGATATAGTAATTTATTACTCGTTTAAATTATAAACTTTAAATACTGAAATTTTCTTAGCAGAGAGTGAGAGAACCTGGGTAAATAATTTGCTGGAATCAATTATCAATAAATTTTACCTCAGAGTTTTCTTGAATGTAAAATATTTACATTTGAGGTGAAATATTTTCAAGGGACTTATTTTCCCGAACTGTTACTTCCTTGAAACTTAAATTATTTTTTCAAATCGTATGGAGGAAATCCTATGTAACATATTCCTGTACCTAAAATAAAAACATATTCTGGGGTAAACAGATCTATAGACTTAACAAGATTATATACTTTTTAACTGAAAAGAGTAAGTTATAGTAACGCGAACGGAATGACAAAGTTGCAGTGGAAGGTAAAGGGGCACATCACTACTGTATAACCGTTTTGTATGACGAATTATTTGTTGACGGATGCTCTATTTAGGGTCCACGCGTCAAGCCCAAAATACCCCCAATGCTGGAGACTGCCTCCGGGCTAATGATCTGCTTTCATTAGATATAACTATCGTATAATAACTCGGAAACTAACCCAAAGAGAAACATCTCTGGACTTCCATGGACAGCGAAATTTAATCAACTGATCAAGTGACGAATTACTTGTTTAACATATAAGTTATCATATTGAAATTTTTAAATTACATGGATTAGACCCAAGAAAACAAATTATTACATTATATTTTAAAATGCAATCCCAGTATTTTCTTAGATGTACTTTATGATGTTTGACACACAGAAAGACAAGAATCTACTCTAAGATCGTTATTGTTTCAGATAAAAGCTATTATCTCTTGATTTAATAAATTTTTATCTCCTATTTGAAAATTATTCTTAATGATTTCATCAGAGTATAACATTTTTTTCAATTTTGCCGAAAAAAAATGTTAACAAAGTATTCTTCCCGACGCATTGCTAGCTTGAAACTTCTGTTGCTAATTTGGAATTTTCAGAGTATATACTGTTAACATCTTTAAAAATTTTCTTTTGTCTTGTATACAAGGATTTTCGCACGCTAACGTACAAGTTAACCGGCTAAAATGTAAAAAGTGTTATGCGGAGCAAGTTAAAGAGGCTGGGAGGCGCTGAGGAAGTTGAAGTAGAAAATTAAGAGAACGAATCATTCCTGCTCGTGCGATTTTTTTTTCGCGACGTATTATTTGTGTAGCACATGTTGAAAGGGATATATTTTCCTTATGCCCAGAAAATTACAGGAAAATATTTAAAGTTTCGTGTTGATAATATATTTAAGGAAAAGTAGATACATGCCAACATTTCCTTAGATCTCGAATGTGGCGGGGAAAAAAGAAGATAAACTACGCCCAGTTGAGGCGAAGTGATGCGTCCTCTTAAGAGAGGAGTATGGAGGAGGCAATCTCTCGAATCTATTGTTGCCACAGCAACGTTCAGGACCGCGCGCAATACGCGTTTTCTTTTTTTTCTCTCGTACATTTCCTCATTTTTTAAATTTTTTTATCATTTCATTTTTTCTTCTCGCGAGGGATAGCTCTTTGATATAAAAAAACCTCCCAACACATCGGTTATTGGAAGACGAAATTGGGTACTGGAGGATTGCGGGACGCCGAAAGAGATTTTATTTTTAACCCCGAACATACTTACACACAGACGGGCTCACCCTGGAGGCGTCTCTAATAGCGTGTGGCGTAGCGAATGGGATGGGGATCTTGTGTGCGGTGGGAGGAACGGGTGGAAAGGGAAGCGCGTGGCCTATGGGATCTCCCCGGAAAACAATCCATCGAGTGCAGCGAAAATCCTGGAAACTCGTTGGAAGTGATTAAGGGGGCACACTACATCGGCGGAAAGGGTAACGCTTGAAATGTAAGAGCACCGATTGGTCCTGTAATTTTGCACGAGTACTCTGTGTAACACTACACTTATAATAAGTTCAACTCATTTAGGCGTGATATAGAGTAAGTTCAACGTATTGAAATGGAAGGTAGTTACACTTTTCCACAGTAGTTAAAAATAAAATTTTATTATTTTATTATTAAAAATTTTAATTTTAATAAAAAAATAAAAACTACCTTTCATTTCATTATATTGATAATGTAATATACAATATAGAGTGTAGCAACGCATATTTGGAGTTCTGATGTACCGCCGCGAACATATTAATGAACATTCTTGAAAAACAACTGTGGGAATTTAAATATTATATTCATTTATTAATGGATGAAGTAATAAATGCCATTTACATTCAACGATGAAGGTTAAATATGTGCAGATTCTATGCGACATCTTCATTTTTGAGGCTAAAATTGCATTAGCATATGTTGTGAAATTGGTAAAAAACGTTGGTCTTAAGTTTCTATTTCCTCAGCTTTAACACCATCAACTGGGGTAACTTCGTCCCTTTCCAGGTAACTTTGGCCCAGAGACGTAAAAAGATTCATAGATCATTTTACCATTTGCATTGATTTATTAAATTAGTTCTTGCATCAGACTGGCTTTCACTCTCGAATCAAGTCCCATATAAGGACCCGAATAAAATAAATTTACAGGTTTAAATCTAGGGGCTCTAGAAAACAGTATGTTAAGAGATATTTTTCATGAGTTATCTTTGCTCCAACTCATGGTTTAGAACTAAATTTGTATGTTTTCACTAACTTAGGCCAAAGTTAGCGCACTTCAAGGAAACTTTGGCTTAACTTTAAAAAAACATCCTGGTTATAAACATAGTTACAGGTTCAAAAACAGTCTTAAATTGAACATACATGGTACGTCAATAATTTTAGCCGCATTGTATACATTGTTTATTAATTTAAAGTTATATGAACTTGTTTATTTCCAAGAAATCGTGAAAAGTTGGCCTGAATTTACCACAGTTGACGGTACACAAATGAACAGTGTCGTGTGACAATGGCACAAAGTCATCCTCCATTCCTTGGAATATACTGAAAATTTTACCGAGGTCAAAGTTATGAAGCGAAATGGTAAATCGCGGCGATCTGCCTTTCGCCTGGGTGGTGTTTACTCCTCCCCTATTATGGGAAATACTCGGTGGAAGTGATTGAGGGAAGAGAGAGAGAGAGAGCTGTCCGATGTTTTCGGATCAATTTTGCTGCGACGCGGCAACCGGGATAGGAAACCGATCCTCGTTCGGGAGAGCGATGGGAAAGACATTAGTTGCCGCGAGGTGGTCGACGGGATATCGGCGTGGGGGGCAAAGCGTGGGTATTCGGGGGGGGGGGGGGGATGCATCCGATCTCACTAAACCCCTTCCCCCCTACCCCCTTCCCTCTCAATGGCCTGGCCACGCGTTGCGCTCAAGCGTATGAGCTCCCTCCCGTAAGTGTTTGTAAATCTGGGGGGCGAGGGAGCAAAAAGGAATGTAAACGATGCGGAATTCGTGAGCTGAAGTGGGAACGACTTTCGAACTACGTGACGACATGATATTGTCCCGTATTTTACGTGAATGAGTGACTTTAAAGGAAAGAAGTTTAAGCTTATAGGGTTATCTGGCTCTCATGTCTGAACTAAAGCTTTGAGTCTTGATGTTTGATTGTACTGGTTGTTTTCTGAAGAATATATTTATCGCCTATTTACGATAATAATTCGAAATCTATTCTTTTCTTTTATAAAATATCGTTAATTTCTCTGGTTTTATATTTTAAATTTTATTTTTCCTAGCTAATTTTTATTTTTTAAATATGTACCATCACGCTTTGGCAATCCTATAATTTTGTTTCTACGCCGTTATTAAGGTCAAGGAACATTTTCCGGATACATATTTTATTTCAAATTACAGAGATTTTTTCACTGTAGATAAAGAATCGAAACCATTGTATTTCCAAGTGATAGCCTGAATTGTACAGTGAAAATAAAATTAAAACGTGCGGTAACCTAGCGTAATGTTACATGCGGAAATTTTTGTTCCATTTCTAATCATGGTTAATCGGAATCCTGAAAACTGCTCAATTTTTACTCTTTTAGGTCTAACTATCTCTACCTAAATTATTTTATAAATAAAATCTATAATTTACTTAATTTTTTATATAATTTAAAATTTATTTAATTATAAAGTTTATTATTTAATAGTTACTTAAGTATAGATGCCTTTGAGACCTGGAGCTAGCCGCGGGTGCTAGAGATCAAATAGACGGATAGAGTAAGAAAGAGGTGGTGTTCAGAAAAATAGGGATAGAAAAGTTAAGGGTGAGCTACCCTACTCCAGAAAGGATCCGCTGGATTGACTATGACGTACAACGAAGAAATTACGGGATATGATCAGCAGAGAGAAATATTGAAGGGATAATCCCCCAAGGAAGGCTAATACATAAGTACTCGGTGCAGGTAAATAAATACACAGGGAAGAACGGCATCAGGGAACTAAAGGAACAAGTTTGGGCAGGAGATATTGATAGAGGGCTTGAGTAAACCAATCTACTAACCTCTTCAGACCTGAAAATGTATTTCCCGCAGAAAATTTGCGTTGGCCAAATTTTTCTACTGAAATAGAACAAAAAATATTAATCCGCTAAAAAAATTATGATTGTAGTGATAGTAACCCATTGTACCACCCTGGAACATATCGTCATCAACCACGCCTGAGATTCAAGATAAAGATGGAAAACAGCTAAATGTTTTCAAGCGCAGAATTTATAGAATACGATACACGCGGTGCTCATTACTTGGAGACACTCTTCGATCAGGAAATGATAAAAAGCAGATATATCATAAATGATATACTGGGACTGAAGAGGCTAAACCAAGAGAAAAATTAGGCGCACAGAATTAAAGGGTAATTTAATTTATTTGTGCTAAGGTATCGGGACGAGCTAATGGAAAATTTAGTTCCAAGACGTGGTCGGGAAAATAATGAAAGAAATGGGAGGAAATAAGGTTCAGCTGACGCATGCAATGAAGGTAACACAATATTGAGACGTACGAGGCAGGCATGGGAGAATGAGATTACGTGCGCGAAAACATATCGGGAGGGATCAAACTTAATTGTTCGAATTCCCCGATTCGTCTTGAAAAAATCGTCACGAAAGAGATAAAAATTATACAATGAGGTATAAATTGCACAATGAAATGCGCATTATGCAACGAGGTATAAAAATTTGTAATTCTGCATAAATTTATGTAGGACTAAAACGTTTCTTTCACATTTCACCGTGTTAAGTTGATTACACGCCCGAAACAACGAATTATTAATATGTCAAGGGAGAAGAAGTAGACGCAATCCTAATCATTTTCACTTAAATTAATTTACTGAACTTCTGATTAGTGGGACAGTTTACAGGCAGTAAAAATCAATCGTTGGCATGTTAACTGCGTGGAAATTCATCTTGAAACGAACAATACAATATCTTTTTATTTCTACGTACGTAACATTTTCACTCAACGTTTCACTCCTCCTACTGGGAGCGTTATCAAGAGAATGATAACGCTCCCATTCTCATGATAACGCTCCCAGTAGGACTGAAACGTTGAGTGAATATGTTACGCACGCAGCAATACCCGAGAACCTCCTCAAGCATAGATAAAAGAAGGTGCGAAAATCTTCATACGAAATTTTTTTATTTCTCACGTTTTTTTTAGTGCTTTCAATTAAATTTCACACATTACTTCCTGATTCAAGTGTGGAAAATAGTGTTGTTGTTGTTGTTATTGTTTCATTAATTTCAAATTGAAGGAAAGCTGATGAATTCATAAAGATTTTTGCAATGTTACCTGTAATGTTAAAGTTGCGATGTTAGCTGTGATTTGAAAAATCCACTCGGCTAACCGTTGTTCAACAAGAAAATAAATCATTTAGCATATGATTTCTTGATCGTCTGGCCTGTCCTATTTAAGTAGCCGAGTGTGAAGGAGAGAGCCTGAATTTTAGTCTTCCAATATCCTTCAAATCCAGGAATTTTTGCATTTTTCGGTAATGGGGTGAGCAATCACACACTTTATATTCATTGGAATTGTTCCCATTTTTTGCCTGCAGCCATTGCTCCTGAATCTTCTGGCGCAGTGGAGGTAAATAGGTTTGAATCGATCTATCGGCATGGCGAAAAAAGCTTAAAGTGGCCTCTTTGGAAGCAGTACGTTGTTTAAAGTATTCGCAACATTCGAAGGATAATTCATCGAATGCTTTGTCTTGAATTATCATATCCGTGTAAACAATCGCATGATAAAATTCCGTCCTGGATAACATTTTAGGTTCACCTAGAAAAATAATTTGTTTTTCGAGGAGACTTGTGCATAAGCCATTGTTTTTTTTTCAACTCATCTTTAATGCTTCAAACCTGATTGCGGATAGAATTCATTTAAATCAAAAATAATGCTAGGATCAACGAAATTTGAGAATTTTGGCAATCCGTTTTAAGATTCGTAGCCCGGGTAGAGGCTAACTTTGAAAAACAAAAACTCACTTTACTCCCGAGAAAATATTTTCAAAATACGTTTCAATAGATATGAATTCATGGATCACTGTGCCACTATTTAATTGCAGTACTGTAATCTATCTAAAATTACGAAAAAAAGTAATTTTATTCAAGATCAAAAGTAGCGATAAACTAGAAATTGGTACATCATTGATAACGGTCATATTCTGTGATTGTTCCTTTGTTTCAAGAAACGTGTTTCATTTTGTAATAATTAGCTGCTCACTTCAACTTGAATCTTAACATACATTACATTTATGAGCTAATCTTTTCATGGATCTTGATCCTCTCTCATATGAAGTGAAAATCAGAGGTGTTGATTGGGGGACTTAAGCATCGTAGTTCGGAATTGAAACTCTAGAGGCCATAATTACTGCACCTTGCTATGGAATTCGATTGAAAATGTCTTTCCCAAGGGAATGCGGACCGTTTAGAAGACTAATTTAAGGGAGACGACTGTGATTTTCCCTCAAAATTAGCTGCGTAGCTTCGTATCAGTTGCACCGGTGGGCACAGTGATCATGAGCGTGTTTGCGTGTGCGGCTACCTGATTCGTGACGCAGTCATAATTTCATTTTTGACGTCATTTCATGGCTGAGGTAATCTGGACGTTTCCAATTTGATTCGTTGGCCTCGGGGTTAATGGTGTTCATGAAGAACCTAAACTGACTTCTCTCCCAACTTGGCGATCGGGTAATAGTTTCATGGCTGACCGTTAAACGATTGATGCTCTTAAAATCCTCTAAAGTCTCCCAAATCTTCACATTTATGCTAGTAAATTGGACGACCTAATGTTTTAATCACGATTATTATCATAGAACTATATTGTTTCCATGCAGCTTGATAAGCGAACTTCACTAATTACAATGAGAACAGAGCCTGAATAGGTGGTGATACCTCCTCATCGAAAAAGCTCCCGCATAAGTTATCCAATTATTCTATATTTTGCACTTTTTTAAAGGTTAGGGGTAAAAATTATCGGAGGCTACGCCTGAGTGCGACCTAGCTGAAAATAATCAAGTTAGATATGAAAAGAGTATTCTTAGGAACGCAAATAGGCCAAAGCTTCCTCGTTGAGTCTAATTTTAGATGAGATGAAACAGAAATTTTATGATGGCTCCACTTTCTTTTACCAGTAAAACCAACTATAGCGATTTAAAACAAGATTTGTTTTTGAAATAATGACGTATTTTTTACGTTTTTGTTACGCTTGTTAAAACCGGCATTCTTGAGTTATGAAAATCGAAACTTCCCCCCCTTTGGTGGCGGTGGGTCCCTCAGATACTCCTCGAGTCTGAACCTTGACCTCTTCAGAGAGAGAAAAAAAGAAGGAAAATCATTTGCCTTGACCAGGAAAAGGATTTGCCTTGACCACCGTTCAGGGCAATGATTTTTACTCTGCGGAATTTTCATACTCAAGTGCCACTCAATCGCCCGCAAGTGCCTACAATAAATGTGGACACTAACGGGCGATTTCGGACAGGTATACCGCTGCTCAGTCCACGGTTATTTCCTTGAATTAGAACTAGAATCAATTTGTCCCTTCATGTGTATATGTACTATTTGGAGGACTGGCAGCTGAGGTCATTTACGCCATGAGGGGAGAGTATGGAAGGAAGTGCAGAGAGAAACCCAGTCGGCATTAGCCTGATCTTGACGAAAGGCGCCAAGGGGACCACGGCCTAACGTCCCACCCGACGGACGGAGTGTTGTACTTGAAATAACCTCCACATAATCATGCAGTGATCAGACAGTCTCTGTAAATTCCCTGCCACCGCCGAGATTTGAACCCGAGCACACTTGGTGGAAAGCCGACACTAGCCATCACACCAAACCAATCCCCGTGCCCCTCTAGATCCCCCTGTTTTTTACCCCTCTGTGTGAAGAAAGGACTTTCTCGGGTTTTCAATCGGGTAATTGGCTCTATATCTCTCGACGTTTCGAAGAACGATTCGCTCTTCATCCTCAAGGGATCTCCAATCAAAAGATTTCAAATATTTCTTCGAAACGTCGGGAGTCATGGAGTCAATTACCCGGTGGGAAACCTCCGAATCCATTCCGCACTTGAATCTAAGATATCTTGTCATCCCTCTGTTCCAAACTAAGGGCAGCCACAAAGTATTGAAAACCGCCAGGATCCCGTGAAAAATAGAAAGGGAAGAGGAATTAATTACTCCAAAGCCAATTTCGAGTCAACCCCCGTTTTCACTCGAGAGGTTCCGATTGCGGGCACGGGTAACATCCGGTCCGGAGAGCGCCCCCTCCATTGGGCGAACCACTTAGCCGCCTCTTCCGCGCGAAGGTGTGAACAACGGTGGAAGTGGAGGGCGGGCGTTGGCGGATGCGATTTGAAGGGATACGGCGTTTGGAGGGCGGAGTGGAATGGTGGGAAGAGTAGCAGTGGATGTTTCAGTATCGAGTTTCGAGGGGAGGCGAAGGAGGGAGGATTTCCCTGGGGGAATCCGAATGGATGGATGAGGCAGTGCAAACACGTCTCGTCTCTCCCTCCGCCTGGACTCAATCTCTGTCTCTACTCCAAAACCCCTAGCTCCCACGCCATTCCCTGCATATCCATCCTCCCACAACCTGCCACTTCGCAGGGTCAAATACCTCCCTGCATCCCTCTTTTTATTTTCCTATAACATTTTGGCATAGTCACGGGATATTTCGGGTTCTATTAATAGGGTCAGGCTTGATTTAGTGCAGCGGTTTCCAACCTTTTTTTTCCTCCCGTATCCCTCTATATGCATATAACTATTATTGTACCCCCAAAAATGTAAAGTTCACATTTATTGCATAATTTCACTATGGGTTGGTGACAAATATAGGTATAAACAATTGTATAAATAGAAACTTTGTTATCCTATACAATATGTAAACATATTTCATGGTTAACAGATACATTGGCATTCCAAACATTGTCCCTGGCGTCTGCCATTACCGATTATATTCGGCCTATCCCCGACTGGTTCGTCCAGTACCCCCAAAGGGCGCACGTACCACCGGATGGGAATCGGTGATTTAGTGGAATAATAAAGGGTATTTCAGGAGAAATCAGTAATATTTCAAGAGGTGGTAGGGAAGACAATTTTAAGCATTATTTGTCCCTGAATATGGGGTCACAACTCCTTATTTAATTAGCTATGGCTACGCAAACATTTTTTGGATACACTAAGCAGTTACTATGGTAACGGTTCTTCTTGGGTATCCACTGGAAACCTAAAAAGAACCTACTGGATACTATCTAGTCTTTTCGACATTTATTTGATATACTGTATTTTAATGGGCATAAAACTATTCAGGTTGGACGAAAATGTGCGATCACGATGGTCTGAAATTTTCGCGGGGAAATCCTTGAGCTTAATTAAACATTAGCTTTGAGCGAGTATCAACAATATAATTGCGCAATATCAACCATATTTCACCAATAGTTTCAAACAAGTATAATCTTACATTTTGATCCAACCTTAATTATTTAATGCCCTGAAAACTCCGGGGTATTAAATGAAATGCCAAGAAGACTGGATAGCCAATAACGTACGTTTTCATGATAACTGAAAAGTGAATCCAAAAAATGTTTGCGTTATTATACCTAGCTCAGTAACTAAGGAGTTGCAACCCAATTTTATGGACAAAAAAATGCCGAAAATTATCGAACCTCCCACACCTTGAAGTATTGCTGATTTCTCCTGAAACACCTTGTACAATGAAATAATTTTAGCATCTTTCCAAACGTAATATGTCACAATCGCGTGTTCAATCAATTCTCTGTATTTGTGTACCATTCTTCAGTGGCGTGACTATGAGGGAATGAGGGGATACATCCCCCCCAAAAGCCTCAGAGAAAAAAATATTTAAAACTATTGTCTAGTTTTGGCATATGCTGCTGCATCTGCTGAAAGTTAAATTTTAAGCACCTAAATGATATAAAATGAATTTTCAGGCATGTCATCTTTCAAAAAATTTCGCGGACTATGGGAGGGCTGGACCCAAAGGACCCTCTATCCCCCCTAGAATATCTCTAGTTACGCCACTGCCATTCTTTCTTATCATTCACCACTCATCTCTTTGAAATTCTCTTAACGCGAGCAGCCAGCGGGTAAGATGGTATTGACAATCAATATTTAGACCTTCCTTTTTTACTTTCACAATGGTGATAGGCAAGACAGAGCAATCCTTAATTATAGATTTTGTAAAAATGTCTGCATTCATAATCGAAATCTGGCGTCTTACCTAAATACTGGAGAGTAGGGTGATTTTAATACTATGTATGTGGTAGGAGGTGAATTAAATTTCTAGTACCATATCTATCATTCAGCTTCCCTAATTATTCTTGTCTATAACAACGAATCACTCTCTTAAATATTCCTGTGAGGTAAGGTTTTCATTCCCTCGATGAATATCCTTTTCTCATCTCAATGAGGCTCGCGGGGTGAAATGACTGACTGGTAATCGAATAATCTGGAGCATCGAAGTTCTCTCCATAGGAATAGCCTTTGAATATTTGATCACTGCCATCGTTTCTTGAACTTTTGGCCAACTTTAACTTCGTCGCCACCTATGCCCTTGTTACAGAATGCAACTGGGCCAAATTAATTCAGTTACCCTCTATTGGAATGAGTGCAGGTATAATATTAATTACGCCAACTAAAGCTAACATCTCATTGCTTTTTTCAAATGTTATTCCTATTTTTAATTAAAAAATGAAAGAGAATCAGGATTCAATGTTTAAAAAAAGAATTGCACGAAAGCTTGAACTACTACTGTTAATCATTTCTGTTATTATTCGATATTTTCTGCATTTCCTGTCTCCTATTTTTCTATTATAATACATCATTTAACATAAAAGCAATAAAATCCAGAGAGCCAATTTTTTTACCGAATGTATACCAAAAATGTAGGCTGTCACAAATGTTTATGTATAGGAGACAGAGCGGAGCCGTCATTTAAATATTTTATTTTCCTTGTTACGATGATAGCACAGTTTCGTGGCCCACCAGGTTGGCTCTATCCTAGGAAGGGGCGCGTGTGATCGTCCAACGTCGTTATTCTTTAGATTCCCCTGACTTATCCGGCCTTAAATGCGCTGTTTTCGGGGCGATGAAGATAAATAAAGTGAGTCACGAAAATATTAGCTTAGCATTTTGCATTCACAAACTGAATATATTAGCAGGAATAGCATCGCACTTTTTTGGCTCTATGTTAGGAAAAAAACTGGACAAGATTCGTGGGGCTATTATTTGGCAAGTGCTTTTGAAGTTGAGAAGATCTATAAACGCGCATGCACTTGCATATTTAGAAGCATGAGCATGCGCAGAAAAAACTAATCTAAATGCTTGTATGCACGCATTAAATAGTGACTGTGAAGGATTTCTACCTGTTTTTGTCCATATCCATGTTAACTGCGCCTCCCAAGTTCGTAAGGCTGTTGCTGAGATGATTTGGTATGGGCGACTCTATGTGAAAAGGAATTTCCTCTTGTAGTTTCGTGTCTGAAACATTGTAGTTTGGATATTGGCTATTATCAAGTAGTTGGCTATTAAATAGCAAATGCTCAATGATTAAAAAGTTGGAAATATTCTAATATATAGTAATATAATGTATCTATTACTAATGTTCTTATCGTTCCTTAAGTCCGCTATATTTCTTCGCAGTCTCATATCTAATTCGCAATCAATAATTTAACATAATAAGCCATGTTAGAGACGGATATTTTCGGATCAGTGTAGTCCCGAACAGACCAAAATTACAATTTTAACTTCTGTGCAGTATAATTCCGGAATGTCAATTAAATGTTTACCCGTACCTTAGTCAGTAACGCTGCATCTTTTCTTCCTATTTATGTTGATAGATTGTATTTATCGCTATCTATCACCGTTTACACGGAATGAAACGGTGACTTCAATGAACGAATTAACGCCTGAAGCAGTCCAGGCATATATTATAAACTCGTAAAAATACGATGAACAAAAGTACGGTTGGTATAGGAATAGAGGTGTGCTGTGTAGGAGGGGAGGGGAAGTGCTGGATTGGACGTAGCAGTTGAATGCAGTACTTAAGAAGATCGGTTGACTGTGCTTTTTTCATAAAGATATGCGATGACGTATTCTGCGATCTTACTGACATTCGGATACGTTTGGAATACTTTGGAATATTGTTCAACGTGTATTGTGACCGTTGAAAGATTACGAAATTTCGGGCCATGTATGCAGCGTCACCTTTACACAATTATTTTTTCCCTCGCAAAAATAGTTTTCCGTGGGATTAAGTTTTTTGTAATTATATAGAATACCATAATTTATTAATTCATTTTATTGGATAAAATTTCAGATAATCTAGCATACACGATATTTAGTGCTTTTAAAGCTTTTCATGGGTTCATTAAGAAAACGGCTTGAATTTATCGAGACGTCACCGCTATACGTCATGTGGGTAAAGATAGAAAATATTCTTCTTTATTTATATTTAGTAAAATATTCTTATTTAGAAGGAAACATTAGCTTGAAAAGTCCAATATTACGATTCCGCTTGTAAGTTGTTATATTCTTGGATAATGTACATTTCCGATGATGGAACATGAATGGAACTTTTCATTATTGTTTTCTAATAAAGTTTTTCTAAAAAAATAAAATTAAAGGTCAATCAATCCTCATCTCTGGTCAATAATCGTAAAAATGGTTTGACGCAACTCTCCAATCAAATCTCCCGTCAGTTAGTCTTTTCTCATCTACGTTTTTTTTTTCTCTTCCATATCCTTCTTTACCTGCTCCATATAACGTATTGGAGCAAAATTTAAGTTGGCATAATTTTTTCTTGCTTCTATTGTCCCGCTGTTAGTAGATTTTTTGTCGAATTCTCTACTCACTTCTGCTATTGTATTTATAATGTCCTTCTTGCTCCTTCCATCACTAGTTACTCTCCTTCCCAATGAACAAAATTCATTCCAGTTTTTGTTTATTTATTTCGCAGTTCGTCTACACTGCGGACATTAAAATTGGAATGCATTTGATTTATATTAATCCGTCATTAACATATAAACAAATATCTTGTTCTTTTTTCCTTCAGTCACTTATCAAAGTGAAATAATAGATAAAAAATTAAAATTAAGTTAAAAAAATATTCTTCTTTATTTATATTATACATTTAATAAAGTTATAAAAGAAATCAGTGTAATGAAATATGCAGGCTGTAATTGTGCAAGAACTTACTACACAAGAAATACATATTTTCATTTACAATTGAGAGTCAATCAGTTACCTTCAAGTGTCTAATGCCGCACTAATTATAATTTCTAAATGACTTGATTTGAACTGCATCATTCAATCCTAACTGGTCCTTTCACCAGTACGATTTTTCTATGCTAAATAAATTTATTATACCGGAGAGAGTTTTTTTCCTGGGCAAGAAGTGCATCCAAATGTTTCCCAAGATTGAAGAAATGAAGTACAAGGCCTGGAGTCGTGCTCATCAGTAGACTGTGGATTATTTGTGCGTGCTTTTTTTATTGCTGAGTGCTTCATTGGTGTTTATTTATTGTATCATGTTGATTTTTTACAACATTTCGTAGGATTTAGGCAGTAGAGTAGAAATCGATCTGCTAGGATATTTGGTAGTACAGACTTAGTTCTTAGGTCGTCTACATGCGTATCCAGGACTTAAGATAAATTCATAATTAGGTGTTATGTTGTCGAAAAACGTATCTTACAAATCATCTTATCATACTCTTCATCTTATCCTATGCTTTGATACATGGAATAGTTCTACCCATATCTTGTGCATTACTATGGAAGTGATGTTTGAGCCATTCTTTTATCAGTGAAAATATCATAAATATATCTGTGCATGTGTGATTGATGCTTGCGTGGCGATGTAGACGTAAATAGAACAGATAAGCGAAAATGTGTTGGGACGGCAAAAAAAAATTAATGTCATTAATGCTTAGGTGGAAAAAAATGAAAAATGTTATCATCTTATGTTGAAAAATATTAATTTTTTATCATACATTTGCATTCCTTGAACAAGTCAAGGATTGTGGGAAAAATTGAGAACATAAGTAAACCGTGTGAGGACTCTAGATTACGTTACATTCACTATACGTTGTGTTACCGTCTCGAAAAGACATCACGCGCGTTTTTAATTAACAATTTTTCATTAATTTGGTAGATATTGATCTACATAAATTGAAAATTGACCTGTTGGTCAACTACTACACGCATTTCTTTCAAAGCTTTTATTGGGTAAAATATGCAAAAAGATCATTTCGTGATGGACTTATTTATCCCCAGGGAATGCTTTTGGGGTAAACGTTTTGATTGCCAGAAAAGTGGAGAACTGTGTGTGAAGGGGGAAAGGCAACAGGCTGCAGTTCCCCTGATGGAATCGCTTTACCCTTTCCCCTTGCGATGTTACGTCAGAGATTTCAATGTTGGAACCGCGCCCTGCGGGAAGCGACTCCATCCTATTTATTCGCCCGCAGTGAACAATTTTTCACCCCCACCGGCTAAGAGACAGCTAGCTTTCCCGTAGCAGAATCCGCCATGAGAGCTCGGGAGTCATTTGTTTGCACGTCAGTTAAGAGATTCCGCGTTGTACGGCTGGGGGTGGGGTTGGGGAGGAATGTGCGGTTTGTGTTGGCGCCTGTGTGCGTGCATGTGATGGCATACCCCTACCCGGTCGGCTAAGTGTGGTCGTCCCGAATTTAGGATGTGCGGGCCCCCATTCTCATTGTTCCGGCGGCCGGGCTGTTGTATCTCGCGTGCTGTTGAACTTGGGAAAGGGAGTGTAGGGAACTCCCACTTATATGTCTGTGTGGGTGCCGCTCGAAATGGAGGTTGTGGGCGTCTGGAAGGATAGTAAGATACCATACACGGACCCCTTTTCGGTGGTGGTCTCACCAAGATAGATGCGTAGCCAGTAGGGTCCGGCACTTGGGTTCGGCCATGCGGGACCAGGCCCTTGCACGAACTTGTGGTGACCAAGGAGATTGGACGTGGTTGCGAATGTTTATTTTTTTTTTTTTTTAGAGGTTAGAGAAGGGGAAGAAAGCGCGCGGAGATGGGAAAGTCAGATTAAATGGGAGTATCCTTTATGCAAGGGGACCTTCCAAAACCCGCGTCGAAGCGGCGTTTTGATAGGGCACTTGCGGTTCTCTCGACCACCAGATGTTGCTCTTAGTCTGGTTCCACGAAAACGTTCTCACTTGCATCCTTGGTCTTAATTCGTGTACGTTAAAACTCAAGTGTCTCCGGTATAGCTCAATTTTATGACTATGGGAAATTGCGTGTCTTCATTCATAATTCCATTGCCTCCTTAACCTTTCACCCTTAAGGAAATTACCGTGTTCGCATTCAAATGTCTCAAGAGCACGTCAAGCGTTTGGAAGTAGTACCAAATTATTTTGCTTAAAATAATTATAAAATATATTATTTTGTTTGAAAATTAATATAAATGCAACGAATAATTTAACACAAAATTTTGTTTATTTAGGGTGTTTCAGGAGGTGGTAGGGAGACGATTTTAAGCGCTTTTTGTCCATAACGTGGTGTAGCAACTCCTTAGTTACCGATCCATGACAACCCAAATTTTATCTTGGATGCACTTTGCAGTTACCATGAAAACGGTTTTTCTTGGATTTTTCGAAGTTTTATTTAATACTCTCCACTTTTTAGGGCATTGAAAGATTAATGTTAGACGAAAATGTGCGATCATAATTGTCTGAAACAATTAATTTCGAAATGGGTGAGACTGCAATTTTATTGTTGAAACCTGATCAAAGCTCTCGTTAAATTAAGTTAAAAGATAAATGGTTTCTGCCAATTATAATCTCACATTTTCCTCTGAAGAATCGTCTAATTTTTTTGGAATACTTTCTTTACTTTCCTAAGTTTTTCATGAAATTTATTACTGGTGTATAAAGGCCGTTTTACACGGGCATGGAATTGCGAAGGTTATTGCTGAATTCATTTCTAAAATGGCGTGGTATTGCGCGAATGCATGAACGAAATTAGAACAGGGGCTATTTTGCCATCTCACGTCCACGCATTCTCGCATGTGTTCTACCTAATCACCGATTTACACGTCGCAGATTTGATTGCACCTTCTTACACATGTCAGATTGTGCAAGTACGTGCCCCGTGTAAAACGGCCTCAAGAATTGCTGAAATTTTTCTGGATATTATTTACCAGGTTAGAGTAAAATCGATTGGCCTTGTAACGTCTGATTTTTTGAAGTTGTTATTTTGGTTGTGAAGGGTTTGTTTGGGGAGGGGATTGTTGAGAGGGATGTGAAAAGGAGAGGGTTTTGTGGAGTATTGTGGAGAGAATTGAAGTAAATAAAAAATGTTATGAAAATTAATCGTCTTACGTTACAGCCTTCCTAGGTAGGATAGGGTAAAATAATATTTTTTCGATGAATAAACGAATATTATTACGCTCAAAATTTTCAACTGTGGAATGATGAATCGCCATTAACTCCGACAATTGCTTTGAAAGCAAATGTCTGCGTATGATGTTTTCTTCCTGTTGATGACGTTGAGGCATATAATGTTTTTTTCATTTGTTCGTGAAATATAATAGACTGGGAAAGATTTTCATGGTATTTTCCGATAAATAAACGTATTTTTGTAGTATTCTACGTTATAATTTTGGTATGATCAGCCGAAGTCTATTATGACAATCTTCTTACAGGTTTATTTTATATATTTTTCCAGGATATAACGTCTTTTGCAATTTTAGTGAGATTTCTTCTCCTTGAGCCAGAAACTTTTATTGAAGCTGAGATTTTTAGGGGAAATGGAGCTAACCCAAATTAATCTGAAATGCTTCCGTAATTTGTGTTTGCAACTTTTATTTCTCGATGCTTTACCTGTGTCGGCCGAAGGGCATCTAGTTGCTGGCATTCTGTACTTGACCTCGCCGGCTTATACATCATTGTCAACAATATTGCGCTGAACTGTTTGTGGCAGATTTTTCATCACACCTTTTTTCTTCCTCCATTTTGTGTTTTCAGTTCTGGGTCTTCGAAGCGGTCCATAATAGCATATGTAGTTTATTTATCCTTTCCTCATCACTGGTTTCTATGCATCAAAATGAATTTGAACGGAATGCCTCCCAATTAAGTAGACGCCTCATTTCTGCGCATTTTCTGTGTATTCCTCTCTTCTTATATTAATAATAATATATATTTATTACTTCTTGAACAATTATATTACATGTAAAACCAATTTTGGAGTATTAGGTGACCTCGGAGACTTTTGCCTATTGTTGGGATCACCATCAGAAAAACAATAATACTGTGCATATTGTTGCATAGCAAAAAATGTCTTCCAGATGAACTTTTGATGCAAAGTAATATACAATAAAAATGTACTTAAGAAAAAACGGTGGAATTGAAGTCAAATTAGCAAAATTAAAAAAGGAACATTTTTTGGAAATACTTCTATTAGATACCTATCCTATGTAATATTTTTATTGCAAAATATCCTGAGTTTCACCAACAAGTATTCTTCGTCATCAAGTATCCTTCCTTATCAATTATCCTTCCTTGTTATTATATTATCAATTTGGATTTCAGAGGCAATGGGTAGTACCTAGTTAGCCTAGTAATGGGTTACTCATTCATTGATAACAATACAACCCTTAACGACTGTTCGTGAAGTTGGTATTCCAGTCTAGTTGATAACTACGTCACTTGTGTGAAGAGGTAGTGGTAAAGCAACTTCAAAATTATAATTGACGTTGCTGATAATATATAATAGTTAGTAGTATTAACTAAATGTTGCAAATAAAAACATGCGATATTTAAAATAACTAATTGCGTCTACCTACGTTGACAACAATTTTGGCTCGCTCTATCAAGTGCGTTATGTTTATTTGGTTGAATTTCGGCAGACATGCCTACTGCGCGAACAGCTAAGTATTGCTAAAATGAGTAACACGTAGTTTCTCCAAGTGATCAATTAAATTCTGTTGTCTTACATGAAATAATATACTTACTATTTGTATCAATGTTTATCGACTCAGTCTACTATTTCACTCACCTAATTAGATAGGTACACCTTGTTTCAGGGTCTATTTAGGTACTTTGATGCTCTCTGGTACACCATAGCAGTTATATGCGACGTAATTGGGTTTTTATTGGCTCGCTAAGAGGTGTTTATGCAAACCCATGAATAATCTTTATTGCTATCCTAATCCGCTCATTCAATCTTCCGGCAGTTTACGGCCACCTCGTACCAACGTGTAAAAGAAATAATGATTGGGTTACTCATCGCTATTGCCAGTGTGGTTCTTCAGCGTCACTAATCAGAGAGATTCCATGTCCTGATTGGGTGGGATTTGATGATGATGAAAATTTGTGGCATAGTTAACGACGTCGTTCGGTAATATTTCTTGTTACATGAACATATTCTTGCCCCCATCTCCTATTACAGTTCTAATGAAAGAGTTATTCTGGATATAATTTGGCTCGATTGAAAGCACTGACTTCGTATCGCGTGATGCTTGTTCAAATTGAGTGCTGTCGAAACGAAGAAACGTTTACGCATAGATTAGTTACATCTTTTATTAGCAGTAACTTCAGGTTTGACACTATGAAACCTCTCTGTATTAGGAAAATAAATTAAGTTCTTCGTGGTAAAGATTCACTTTACCTGAAGAGGTCACTATGAACATCATTCTAGGCATAATTTGGCCCGATTGAAAGCGGTAACTTCGTATCACATGATGCATGTTCAATAGCGTGCTGTCGAAACGAAGATTACAAAACGCATAGATTACATCTTTTATTGGCAGTAACTTCAAGTTTGACACTATGCAACCCCTCTATGCTGATATTAAAATGTTCTTTGTGATGAATAGTTAATATAAATATATTAGAGAATTTTTTTCCCATGCATATTGTATTCACAGGGAAATGAATTCTCCGATATGCCGCAGGGAAATGACCTATGCCGAAAAGAAAATATATTCTTCCTTATGAAGGTTCACTTTACCTGAAAATGTCTCTATGTAATGAAACCTGGGCCGTAAGAAATACATCGATAATTTTGACAATCACGAAAGCAATTTTTTTCATGCATTCACAGGAAAATGGCCTCTTCGATGTCCCTGAATTAAAGATAACTTATATGGGATGGTAAAAATATGGCGGTCACAATGAATGAAGCAGCCTGTAAATAAATTGGCAAGGACATTGAGCCAGAAGGTTCCAAAGAGTTCCGCATTTCCTCCATGATGATTATTTTATTGTCGGTTTAAAAAGATGTGACCGTGATCAACAAAATCACCAGTAACTGAGCGATGAAGGATGAAGCCATTATTATTTTCAATTAAGTATAAAAATTATTTTATGCCTTCAAAAAATTCCCTGTAACCTTTGGTTTTGATGAATCTCATTCGTCTTCTTTGGCGCCAATTCAGCGCTGATTGTCCCTCATTTAAACTGTTCTTTCTTATTTAATGTTTTAGATAGGATTCGTGTTCTTTTATGAATGGTTATTGTGGTGGCTGTTGCAAAGTTACTAAAGTGAAGCTAAAGGAGGTAGGTAAACTCTTCTCGGGATTCCCACCGGGTTAATTTATCCATAATAGCCAACGTTTCAAGCTCCGACTCGGAGCCCATCCTCAGGGCTGCTGATCCCCGAGGATTGACGCGGTGGGAGTCCCGAAAAGAGTTTACTCACAATTTTTGCCAGTAAAGCATCAAATCATATTTTTAAGGACGTAGTGTCGCATCTGCATGATTCAAAGCAATTAGTTTTCACACAGGTTATTTCATTGCTAAGTCAAAAAGAAGTTATATCAGTATTTAGACAAGCTTACATACGAGTAATTTTTATCTGTGTGTTTATGTGTAAAAAAATGTACATGTAAAAATGCGTGCGTCGCAACTTCAGGTAGACCTCCTAAAAATTATTTTTCTGTAATGAATCAAGATTTTTAGTGTTTGGAAAATATCGGTACCGTTTCTCGGGCTACCCTCATTAATTTTGCGCTTGATAACTTTATATTCACTTAGGTGGACAACTTAAAAATAGGAAAATATAGAGACTTCAAAGAAATGGCCGGAGACAGGAAGGAATGGAGACAGCGTTGGCGCAAGGGACCTGCCGACAGGCAGAACACCACAAGGTGAAGGTGGAAGGAAATAACTCATTAATATCCCTACTACTCTGCACTTTTTGAGAGTGAATACTGTGCTGAAAATTCATAGCTTGTTCTCACATTTTATGATAAGTTTTTTTCAGCATAATGTTTCTCTTACATCCTTCGGTCTTCTCTTATGCCTCATGTACGTTTTCTTAAAAATTGGAAAGTGTTTAGCCTAATTTTCCCTTGCCAATAAGAATTAAAATGTTTTTGCTGTGAAGTAAAACATCCGATAATATTCATATCAACCACTTGCATGAAAAATATTGTGTATCGTTCGCAGCTTATGGTGTAGGATTGAAGTTTGATTTTCGAGCGAAGCCAACGATGGACTTTCTTTTACCATCAATAGGGCTCGTTGTATACTGTATCCTTTTTATTGTTCGGTCGCACAATTATTGCGACAAATATTTCTTAAATTGAGTTTTTTCCTTATTTTGACCTCTATGTTGAATTTTTATTCAGTATCTTGGAGTATAGGCCTTGCCTAATGTAATACCTAGGTATATCGTTGTACTTATACCACATGCACATGCGACAATATTGTTACACTGTGGAAAATCCACGTTCACATTTTGAATTACTCATTTCTCAAATTTTTATGGCAATATTATGCACCTTAAGGATAAACAAGACTTATACTCGAAAACACTGAATCAACACACAACGACAAGTATTTCTTTAAAAAGCTGTTTTTTATATTTCTTTTAATTATTTATTCATTAAATCATTCAAAAACACCCAAAACGGCCTTTACATTGAATAGACAACTTAAAATGTGCATCTTTAACAAATATAAACTATAAAAAGGATATTAAAGAAAAAAATATTCAGAAGATGGCTTTTCGAAGATGCCTTTTGAATGATCTGATGGGCATTGAAAGATCCAGGGAAGGGTGAGTAGTCGAAATCGTATTGAAAGAGGCATGAAGTCTGAAAAAATGTGATCTCTGAGAGAGAGAAAGACGGAATTTCGGCTGGTGTAGTAGGTTACGAAAGGCGCGGGTGGGAATGTGGAGTGAAAAGAAAGGCAGTATTTCTGAGGATCGGAACTTGGAGTCATTATAAGATAATATCGATTTTATTCGGATGTACAACTCTTATTGGTAAACGGTTGACAATGTTTCCTCTGATTACTCATTTTTCTCAGCAATTGTACGTTCGAATTGTGTAAGGAGAAGGTAAGCTCTAAAGACAGATATGCCAATGGCCAAAGCCTTTACCCCGCTCAAAATTAAACTGCATTTCTGGAAAAAACTTCGTATCGTAGTTTATCGTCGTAAATATACCCCTTGCTTATGCGACAATTATTTCATACTGTGGAAAACTCTTTCATATTTTAAATTACTCTTGCACAAATTTTTATAGCGGTACAATTCAAATTAAGGATTATTTGATTGCATACATTTTGTATTATTCGCTCTGCAATCCTTTAAAACATACTTAAAAATTATGGCAATCCTTTTCAGATTTAATATTTTCTGGCCTTATTTATGGTTACTTTGTTGGACGTAACAGCTCACTTAATTCGCGGAGATAGCTGCTGTTTATAACTCTGACATTGGGTTCAAATTTGATCTTCAGAAACTTTCAGAGCCATTTACCTGCGTTATTCAAGTAGTCGCTTGATAAGGCCTTATAAATAGGGCCTTCTGAAGGCCTAATATAATACCCTAGCAGGCTCGTAAATGGATAAATACCAAGATTAATCGATGCTAACAGGGTTGAGATCTTGTTAAATTAATTAATTAGTCTTACTTTTGTGCTAAAACTTTTGGTCTGATCATTTCCGCGTTATTTTCAAATTCCAGCATGAAATTAACTTTCCATTCGTTTTCTCTTATATCTCCAATGCGGGAGTAATTTCCCGAAAATTACCGAGGCTGATTACTCTGCATTCCAAGAAGCTGAGTCGGCTCCTCACGTTTTCAGTCGTATCTCTTCATTCTTCTGGGGCACAGTACTCGATGTTGACTTATTTTTTTGGTTCTTCTATAAACGTAATCAAGTCAACATAAGGTTGGCTACCAGGCCTTTCAAACTGGATGGGCTGTTCAATCAATCACGAAGCCTCGAGAACAAATAGTTTTCTAAGTGAAACCAATTAGTTTTCAACTGACGCGATTAAGTCCAGGTTAGTATCCTTTCCCTGCTCAGATTTTTCATCACCGAATTTCTCCTTTGATAACTAAGATATAGCTGTGGGCGTCATTTTTACATTGGTCATTAATTTTAATTAACGTCCCCAAATTGCAGTAATGGTTAATTTTCTTTTGAGATTTTAATTTCCCGATGAAGACTGTGAAATGAGGGGAAAATATTTTCATCCCAATTTCCTGGTCGACTAATCGTGTTCGATCTATTATTTAGTGGCGTTTGATAGTTTTTTTATGTTATCAATAGCTTCCATCTGATAATTCCCTCATTTCTTCAATATTTTTGTATTTTGCTACCCTTTCATTTTATCCTCTTACATTTTTTGGGCCTTGAAACTTAGGTAAGAGACCTTGCAGACGGCCATATGGTGCTTAAATGTTAAACCTGTAATGGAAGGGACATCTTATCAGTTCATTAAGTTGTTTGCTGTGAATGACATCTTGATTTGAGGAGGCTTTCTGAATAACATGTAATAATTTGTAAGCCATAAAAGGAGTGACATTTTTCCACGGGAGAAGGAAGGACTTTTTCATATGGTCAAGTATTTGGTTCCCAAAGTTGCTTATTAAATCGTATAACCCCATCTCATTTCAAGGTTCATGAAAAGCATCCTTGAGCAAATTCAGCCACACTTTGCTTATCAAAAATGAGCGAAGATTTCCCAACTCTCTAAACCGGTGAGCTGTCAGCAATGTGCCCTCACACTGCTCACGAACTCACTGTCCACTGGTTCAGTTGGGAAATTTAGGCAACATTATTATTATTATTTATTTTTCCACAAGATTTACATGGAGGTCTGCCAGTGTCGGGCCTTGCCAAGACGCTGCCTCAAGTTACAATTCATTAAAAACAGTCTTAACTGCTCTACACGTATCCAGTTTTACAGATTTTTTAATGTTATATATTGTGTTTCTTTTATTTTTTAATTGTTCAATTCCAAAATTAAGTGATGAATGTATTATTCCTGTTGATGATATTACTATGGGGATGATGGTGATCACGTCCTGTTTCCAGATAGTTTTTATTTGCCTTGCGATGCCTTGATATTTTTGTTTCTTTTCCTCGTATTTCTTCTTAAGGTTGTGGTCAGCCGGTTATTATTATTATTATTAAAGTATTCTACCGTTTAAGGTAGGCTTGCATGGAGTGTTTAAGAAGTAATATTCCACTCACAAGTCAATGCAAGTGTCCCCCCCTTCATGTATTTCCCTCTTCAATTCACAGTAAAGCCTACTTCCTTTCATTCTATTAAGAAAATCCTATTCCTTCCTCGTTCACCTAACATCCTACCCTCTAACACTGTCTTCAACTTCCCCTCCCCGCCAAGTACTCCCTCCATCCATACCGTCTGTCTCCTCTGTATCATCTAGAAGCTGCCTCTCTTCACCCACCATTTCCGGCACTTTGTCGTTCCTCCTCCTCTCCGTCCACTTCAATATCTCCATTTTTCTCCACATCCACATCTCGAACGTCTCCAGTCTTACCTCGTCCTACTTCCGAAGTATCCACGTTTCCGCACCGTAAAGCTCTATACTCCAGATCAGACTACTCTATATCATTTTCCTACAACTCTTACATAGCGATCCTCTCAAGAGCTCCTTTCTGTTCATGAACGCCTCCTTTGCTAACGAAATTCTCTATCATATGTCCTTACTGCGATATCCATTTTCCTCTATTGTTCTGCCCAAACATTTGATAGAATAGGTGCAATGTTGATCCAAATAAAAATTTCGCATCGTGTGAAGTCGGTTCACCATTTCATTCACCTGTTACGTACCACAGTACTACAAATGGTCCATAAAATTAATAGCATTACTGCTTTCTACAGTTTGAGAGAAATAGCACGAGTTTAAATGCATTTCTTAAATGAATAGTGTTTCTTTAAAAGAATATCTTGTTAATATTCAAGTACATGTCAAGTCTAAACCAGTAGAATATGTCAGCAGTTCTAAGGCTTGGATGACAAGTGACCTTTTTGCGAAGTGGCTAATGAAGTTGGACAAAAGGTTTGTTAAAGAAAATCGACAGGTTCTCCTTTTCATCGACAATTGCACGG
Source organism: Ischnura elegans (assembly GCF_921293095.1). NCBI lineage: Eukaryota > Metazoa > Arthropoda > Insecta > Odonata > Coenagrionidae > Ischnura > Ischnura elegans. Next base: position 71,666,749 of record NC_060250.1, read on the forward strand.
CACACAACACCATACCTGTAATGGAAAATGTGAAAGTGGTTTTTTTCGCAGCCAACATGACCTCTGTTGTCCAGCCCATGGATCAAGGGATCATAAAAAATTTAAAACACTTTTACAGGGGTTTGTTGGTCGAGAATATCCTGTCCGGGGAAGGAAACGCTCTCAAAATAAAGCTGGATATTTTAGAAGCATCGCGAATGTGTAAACAAGCGTGGGACAAAGTGAAACCGGAAACAATAAAAAACTGTTTTAAAAAGGCAGGTTTTGTTAAAACCGACGAAGAAAGAGCCGAAAGAACGGAATTGGATGAAATTCTACCAATCGACGGCTGGGAGGATGTGGCACCCAATCCAATCATCTTGTACGAGGACTTTCTGAATGTGGACGAGAATGTCGCTGTGTGCGGAGAACTAACTGACGCCGACATCGTAGCAGAAGTCCTAGACACCGAGACACAAAATAATGAAGGATCGGGGGACGAGATAGAGGGGTCACGAGCCGATGAAGAAGAAACGCCAGTACCGAGTGCAGCCGACGCTATGGACTACCTGAGAGAAATTCGGCGATTTGTGGAGAGCAGAAATAATGTTGGTGATGTGCAATTTAAATCATTAGATGTTTTAGCATCATTTATAACGGCCGAGAGATTAAATTCAAAGAAACAGGCCAAAATCTCTTCTTTTTTTGTAAAACAATAGGTTAGGGCCTATAAATTTATGTTTATTGTTTATTCAGTTAATATAGTGTCCAGACTTTTAGTTCTCTTTGATCGATGTTTTATATTTCAGTTCTGTATAGATTTTTGCTTTTATTTCGCTATGGACTATTGGTAATCGTGCGTAGTTTGCAAACTGCAGTCATGCAGTGCAGTTCAGCTATTGCTGAGGACATTTTAAGGTTAGTTAAGATTGTTTACTTAATTTCGTTGCCGTTTGAGCGATTGAAAGTTATTTTTATTGTATACTATTACTGTAATAGGCATTATTCAATAAATTAATGACCAAATAGTATCAATAAAGTTAATAGTTTTCATTTAAAACGTGTTATTATTGTTTACTTCCCCGGTTATAAGAACTTCTTTAATTCGAATTTTTGGATAATTCGAAGTTTTTAGCTGGTCCCTTGAGATTCGAATTATCCAAGTTCCACTGTATTTGCTTCTCAAAATCCAAAATAGCCACATCAGTTTCAAACTTCGGCTGAGGACCCTTGGTATAAATAACTTACAGTATTTGTTAATTTGGGGCTGCTTATTCTATTCTTGTCACATTCTTTCCCCGATTCTATAAGTAGCTTCATTTTACTCTGTATATAACTCTCAGAATTACATGTTATCTCCAGTCACATGAGCTATTTTTTCTTGGCTTAACCTTAGCACTCTTTAATATAGGTCCAAAGATCAAAGTTAGCCTACCTCACCCTGGGCTGATCCAATTAATGATACCGGCGCACAAATGAGTTTTCTGTCTTTTTTCAGCGCGAGCTGGCAAAAATATTTTTTTTCGCTCCATCGAAAATTCCACAGAGCTTTTATTATCCGGGTACTCATTACCGCATTGTACACTTTTCAAGACCAACGAATAATGTAGAGAGGCAAAGACCACAAAATACACTTTCAGATGATGACCTTTAAAATTTCAAAGTAGACCTCTTCTGTGTTCCAGGTATATGATACGAAACATTCTACATTCCTTAGTCTGGTAGTACGATGAGAGTTGATGAAATATGAATTTTTTTGAGCTATCAGAGTCATGTTTAATCCTTTCGCTCTCATTGTTATTTCCTTTTTCGCACCCAGGAAGCTCAAGTTCGATTTAAGAATGCGCCAGGCGTATGCCTGTAAATCACCTGTATATATACCTACCTGTATATAAACAAATATCTATAAAAATAAAGTCTTTGGCTCATATGCAGCACTAAATACTGTAAAAAATAAAATTTCATCAGGAGTGATAAATATATACATAATCTCCAAATTATAAGTGAAGCTAACTCAGTATCATATAAGCAGATATTTTTACGTGGGATTACGCAAAGGGCCGATATTTCGGCACCCTACCTGTTTTAAGGCGAAAACCGAAAGAAAATATAACAGCACCAAGAGCATCTAAGGATTAATAAATCCAAATGGCCTTTATGTGAATTCGGTAAATGCCTTTTTTCAAATCTTTGATCAGTTCTGCCTCAAGTAGGTCGTCACATCATAAACGTGAGCGGATTAAGAAAACTATCACGTTTACGGGGCAGTACTTTCTTTCTCTATATCCATTCAAGTCCAAAAAACAGTTTTTTACTCTATAAAATGGATTGTTTTCCTCTTTGGGAGTGGTTTTATGTGTGCAATCGGTGCCATCTCTTTCTGTCAATAGGATATCAACATTGGGACACATACATAGCATTGTCTTTCTCTTGGCCTTGGGCGGCATCTTGAAATCCTAACTGTAACATTAAATTTTATTTGAGTTCCTTTTTGCATAAATGAGTTTAAATACTGCGTATAACATACCAAAATATTATGAAAAAATGCCTTTTTGTCAAAAATGGCCCATCCACGGTTCTAGGTATTTCAAATACTTTATCTTCATTTATTCTTAGGTCGTAACAATTTTTACTTTAAAACACTAATCTCTAATGCAGTAAAATTCATCGAATCTCACCATCCTAAACTACTATATACGGTTGAAAAAACACTGAATTTTCAAATGGGACGAAAATGGTCCGTAGTTATAGTTACCAGCTTGGAGTAATTTTGTAAGGATATCAATATACAGTAGATAACAAGTCTTCCTTTGGACAGGAGTGCTTAGGGACACATATTGGACGAACACTTGAAGAGTAATGATTCCGAATATACCTACCAATATTATTTAACCTGATAATGAAAGCCATTATCTTCATCCCGATGACGACGGGTCGCATGAGTCCTATTACTATTTCGTGCGACCTGATCAACATTTTACTATTGATAAGTTCTTTTAGTGATTAAAGTATTTTTAGGGCGAAGGTATTGTTGCGTTTTGAGAATAATTTTTTGAAATTTTTGAAAAAAATAAAATAAATATACCATGAAAACATGGGTATTTCCGCCCCACGTGGCAATGCCCATTTGAGCTTCCGCCAAAATGATTGCAACATTTGATCATAAGTAAGCGTTTTATCTAAACTTTAAGTGTACCCAGTTACTTCGCATCACCATTTAGTGAGGTCATTCATTTAGTACATTGTTTAAATGTTTCAGCTTCAGATTTCACGTACTTCTTTTCAAATCTCCATTTAACTTATTATTCTCAACCGCTTGCGAAGATTTCTTACTTCTACTAATGTAAGCTGCATTCCCTCTACCTACAATTCAAACTCTTAACTTTCGTAACAACTCTCCTCTCGTATCTTCATTAAGTGTCTCCTCCTAACCAAGCATAAAGAGAGCGTATTTCCTCGTTTGCCCCTCCGTCCATCTCCGTTTCTTCTATGTCTACCTTTGATCCTTTTCAAATATCCTAGCGACTGGCCCAGTCGTGAAAATTCGTAATGTTTCGAGCGGTTTCGCGGCAAGAGGTGGGACCTGCATACGAAATGCACGACGAAAAATGTGCGGAACCCTTGGCGCTTGGCGCCATCAATTGATCAGCAAAAGGGTTCCGTACGCGTGGAGTAGCTGTTGTACACTTAGTGAAGATACGTACACTTACACACAGATAGTTGTGCACTTAGTGAAGTACACTTAGTGAAGATACGTGAGGAGAGTTGTCACGTAAATTAAGAGTTTGAATGTAGGTAGAGGGAATGCAGCTTACATTAAGAGAGGTAATAAATCTTTTCACAGGGCTCTTGGTGGGTGGTTCAGAGCTTCTCAGCTACTCCACGACCTACTAAGTGGCCCTCGCATAACTTGTTGTCGTTTACTTTCCTCTGAACGATTATTTCCCACAGTAAGTGGTCCTCCCTGAAAGAGGTAATAAGCCGGACCTCTAATGACGTCATTAACTCATGAGAAGTAGGTGGAAACTCCCAGGTTTTTTAAGCTTAAGTTAAAAGAGAATACTTGGATGGAGAAGTTATTTTTCGTCGTCTCAACTTTTCCTTTCACCTACGCAATTCACTTCCTCATACCATGACGCAATCTACCGTTATCCTCTTATGCATTTTCCAACTACCACTTTTTTCGTCCTGATTACATAAAATAAAAGCGTGATTCAGTGGAATATCCCTCCCCCTTTGCAAGCTCTAACCTCTGAGAGTTGTCATGAGGACTTGCGCAATTTGACCATGACGTCACGGACACCGGTTGACCGCCGTTGAAACTGCCTTCGAATAAGTCGTTTAATAACATTCAGTGACATACGTGACCTTTCTAACGAGATTATTTCGAGGAAGGAGGTAATAAGGAAGGCTCGAAATGATTTTATTTCACTCAATTTTAGAGACAAGAATTGATAGGAATATATATTTTCATTGAGATTAGTGCGGTAAACTAAGCATAAGTTGAGAGCATAAAAATTTCGAAATAATATCCTCTAATCGTTCTCCATTAATTGAGGGCCAAAAATATACTTTCTGCGCTATATTCTCTAGAATTTTCATTTATGAATCCAAATTTTTATCAGGGTGCAATGCTATTACTAATTCAAGCAGATGAAAAATGTAATTATAGCAGCTAGAATAGATTTGTCTTTTCCAGAAAAAACTGATGCTGAATGCTCTTTTTACCTCACTAATATTGATAAAAGTAATGTTGAACATTCATCATGCAAAAATGAAACTTAATAGTTTCCACTGAAATTCTTTTCGAAGCTATTACAATTTGTTTTACTGCATTATAACTCAGTTTAGTGAATTATTCCAACATGAATGTTCAACATTTCCACTTGGTTACTCCCGAAGTAATTATTTTTATTTAAATGCTCCAGGCTCATCAACGGACATTTTATTGTTTGTTTAGCAAATTAATGCTGTAACTGAAGTTGTATTTCCCCATTAGTTATGTTAAATGGGCGTTACGGTCAGCTCACTGAGCAGGATCGCTAGTGACGGGAGAAGCACGAAAGAAATACCCCAAGCAAAGAGAGCATTCCACCAAAAGAGGCTTACAGCGGGAAACTTAAAAATGGAAGTAAGGACACAATTTAAGAGAACCTACATTTGGAATATGCTCCTGTATGGAAGTGAGGCATGGACAATGACAGCAGCGTAGAAAGCAAGAATAGAGGCCTTCGAAATGTGGTGCTACAGAAGAATGATGAAGATCAAATGGATCGACCGAGTTAGTAACGAGGAAGTCCTAAGAAGAGTAGGAGATAGGAGAAGCCTCATGAAAGCTTTAACAAGAAGACGGAACAACCTTATAGGCCACATCTTGAGACACGATGGACTGATGAAGATAATCGTCGAGGAACAGGTGGATGGCAAGAACGAAAAAGGAATACCTCGAACAAAATATATGGGACAGGTAAATAAGGATGTGAAAGAGAAGAAATACGTAGGTGTGAAAAGATTAGCAGTTAAGAGAATTGAGTGTGGAGCTGCGTCAACCGTTCGCGTGCAAATATAAGGATTGAGTTATTCACGTTTTCTGCAACCTAATTTTCCTTTTCATCCTCGATTAATTTCGTCTATGACAGCTAAAATCTTTTAATCACAAATATAAAAGGTGTTTATTTAAAATCTTACAGTCGCAAACCTACCTCCTTGAAGAAATGCTTTAGCTTCTAGCGTTGGTAACCAAAACTTTCCTCACGAGATCTTTCCGGGTATTTGTGAGCGCGCCAATGCATGTAGCTACGCTGGAAAATTAATCATCCTGGAAATCCTCACGCTCCCTTTCGATACTGTGGAGAGCGTGCATGTATGCACGTTTGGAATAAGATTCTTGGGATTGGCATTCTGTAGCCTTCCTGTTCTCTGTATTCCATGGCAAATATTTTACCTCCCCGAGGTTGGTCTTCCCTATATCCTTCTAGACACTCCTAAGTACACGTCTGTTGGACTTCCTCGAGGGACTTCCCCGTTTGTTCTTCCTCCTTCATGTTTTCCATATCGATGGATAAATTCTAAAAACACGTAGCTCAAAATTTGGCCTGTTTGAATTAATATTGCTAATACATAGTTAGCAATAAAAATCAAGCAAAAAACAACAATTTTTTGCAAATGAATGCTTTTTTCAGTTTTCTGTATTTTTGGTACAAGACAACGCGTACAGAGAAATCACAGAGAAATAAAATTTTGGAGGAGTCTATAGTTGATATTCATTCTTAGAGGTGCTTAGAACCATCAAATGCCAAATTTTTGATAAAAATACTTAAAAATAGTTAATCTAGTTTATGCAATACCTAATATAAGAGATAAAATAAGTATTGTCAATCATTCTCACGTAGACACGAAGAGGGTTAATTTTATTTTGGAACAAAAAGAATACCCTGCGAACTTAACTGCGCGGTATTTAACGCGTGAATATTTTAATTCATCAGATTAAAAAACCCAAAATTCCATCGGTTCCAACTGTAAACAAAATCTACCTCGTGACACATTCTGAGTAGCATTCTGCGAATATGCGTTTAAATTCTTTCTTTTCGACATTATGAATATTTAATCTTATATCTGTATGTAATGGTGTGGTACCTCAATTAAATATTAAGAAATAATTTGAATTCATCTGAAAGAATAGTCCAAAGAGGCAGAATTTCTGTACTGTAAGACAACAAGAAGTATTCGAATGCCCACACATCGTCATAATTCTCAAGTTAGTATAACAATACTCTTCCAGTGAAGGAGGAATAATATGTCTCCCCATAATTAAAGAAGTTACTCTAAGTATTAGTTAAAACTACCTGGAGAAGGCGGCTACGGCTTTACTTATAATAAATCAACGGCTAGCAAATCGGTGAAGTGAAACCACGGAAGATCATATATTTTTAGGTAGTTTATCATGCCACACACATGGAAGGGGATAAAAAGGACAATAAGTTCCTGTTCCATTCAATACTTTTCTTCTTACTTGTAGAAGGGTTAATGATGAAGGATAAATATTACGTCATATGTTATTTAGTCGAGGGAAAGCTTTATCTGGTTATTCCAAAATTGTTCGGAATAATCAGTTTATGAATCCAGCAGTTATGATTGGTATTCTTCAAAGAAAACTATTGCTAAGGCACACGAAGTACTACTACATTATTGGCTTGGTCATGCAAAATTAATGAAAAGACAATAAATAAAGATTAGAATTAAATTTATAATTTAAATGTTAAGGAACACGTCGACGGGGAAAGATGCAAGTTAACTCGTAGAATATTATCATTGAGAATATGCTAACCTTAGCGCCCATGGATTGCTTAATACTATTTTTTATGCATATTCTAGGAAACGGTAAAACTCTGCATGATACTGAAAATTCTGTGGTTGACATAGGGTTATTCTATTGATTAAAATTATTTCAATTTATTTACTTAGATTTTTATTTTGAGCGTCTACAATTTCCCATCGCAATAGCTAAATGTTGATGTATTTTTTTGGGATATACTCGTCTAGGTATTTCTTATGGTAGCCAAAATCTTTCCGGATTTATTTACTCTAGAATCTTATTTCGAGCTCTACACAACTATTGGTTATGCATTTTTCAGTAGATATCTTCACTAATAAAGATTACAATCCACCTCATTCATCCAAAATTACAAAACATAAAGGTTAATCAAAATATCTCGAAACAAAATGAATATGCGCTGGAATTTAACCTATTCTGTGCAAGGGTTCTATCTATATGACTTCCAAAATTGATACGTTTGTTTAATTTTTGCAAAAATTGTGGGCCGATTCTATCATTTGTCTACTCACATGAATCTATTCACATAAATGGTTTGGAGGATTCAGCAAAAGCTTTTATGGTCAACATTGAGGACAGATATTTAAAAATTAGGATTATATTAAGGTTTTTTCAATAAAAACTTGTGTTGATTGGCGTAAGCAAAGTGTGTGCGACTGGATTTACAATGCAAATGTGCTGGTTTCCGGTTAATGTGCTGGTCTCTGGTTTACTTGAGTACTCTATCACTACAAATATGAAAATTTTGAAATAATTTATTGCTACGGCATATGTTCTTCTTTTCGCCTTCTTCTTAGTAACTGCTATGATTAACCATTCCGCTCAGTTTTTGTCATGAGAGGAGTTAAATTCCGCGGGAGGTCAAAAGGAGAAGGAAAAATTGATCCAGCATTTTCTTTTCTCTTCAGCGAGTTCATTTAAAAAGTTTCCAGATTTCATGAATCATTCGTCTTCACCAGTGATGTCATTGCAAAATGGAACGCACTTTTCTTAACTTTCTATACAAGTGAAATATTACTCTGTGTGTTTCCTTAGCTATTATTTACATTTTATTACAATTTTTTATTTTGGTCTCGAATGTATATTAGAAATTTTGAGGCAACAAAATTGATAAAAGTGTTATTTGCCTTTTATGTATATTGTTAACCAGTGCTGGTGCGTTCCGGCACCATGGCATTACCGGGACAAGCATAAAAATTAAATTTTGAGAAACAAGAGAAAAAGATTTTTAAACTTGCATTAGAGGCGTTAAGAATTAGAGTATTTAAGTCGAATGTACAATATTTTTTCGGAAATTTTCAAGATGACCGCTGACCTTTATGTAAGTAACGCGTAGCAAAATAATACCGTTAGAGTAGGAGTGATGTGTCTTCATAACGAAACATTTTCTCCCAAAGTGTGCCAATTATGAGGGATGCAAATGTGAAGAACCTCAATATTCACAATTAGTTATAACCTCGGCTATTTAACTCTTTCTGTCCTTCTTAATACATTCTGTACTTCTGGTTCATATGTTATTCTTTCATGTTTCTCCTTTTCGCTTTTATAGCTTAATAATCAATAAATCGAAGATTTTAGCTTTATTCAAGTGAGGTCAACGAGTAACTTTCAAACGCTTTCACAGAAAGGCTAGAAATTTAATGTACCTTGAATGAGCATCATGGTGAAACGATTTTTCTAGCTATCCTATTAATCCAATTTCTGAGCAAGTTGATTGCATTCCTTGATAGCCACACGCTGAGTCTCTCTCTCATTGGGATTAACTTCGATGAAGCAGCTTTGAAGTAGCAAGCGAATCGATACGCTCACGCTGTGGAGTAGAGATGCGCTAATGGTATGAATCAAAGTGGATCATTTGCATTCATTGCGGTTAAATACATTTCAAGGGCGCAATATCTGCTATGCGCGGACCTCTCTTACAGCGTTTGCGATTGCCTTCCGTGTTCTAGCTCTACAATGTCCAAATGACAATTTTCAACTAAGTTTATTTATCTAACCACAGGGTTTTCATATTTGTCCCGTATTTTTTCAAATGGTTTAGAGGCCTCAATTTAGTTAGAGCTTAAAAATGTGGAAACTGCTATTTATTTAAATGAATAAAAGATCGAAGCACTTTTCCACAAGAATTTATAATGCGTACAACGCGTTTCGGCTCACTGAGCCATCATCTGGTACAAGATCTTGGTCTTGTACCAGATGATGGCTCAGTGAGCCGAAACGCGTTGTACGCATTAAAAATTCTTGTGGAAAAGTGCTACGATCTTTTATTTATTTAAATATGTCTATTATTATTATAGTATTCTACCGATTAAGGTAGGTTTCCATGGAGTACGCAAGAAGTGATCTGGGAGCCTCCCTTTCCTTCCAGCACTGCCTTCTTTAACTCACAGTAAGGCCTACTCTCTTTCAATCTATCTAGAAATCCTATTCTTTTCCTTCCCCTCCCTCGTTTCCCTAACATTCTACCCTCTAACACCATTTTCAACATCCCCTCACCGCTAAGCACTAACTCCATCCATACCTTCTGTCTCCTCCGTATCTCATCTAAAAGCTGTCTCTCCTCGCCAACCATATCCAGCACTCTAACTACCACCAATTGAAGCCTGAATCTGTTGAACTTACTCCTATTTATTTTTGTTTCCTTCGTGCATGATTTCGAAATCAGTTCAAGGTTTTTCCATGTTTTGAGGAGGAGGTAATAATCCACTAGTCGCGAAAAAAAAATCGTTTTACCATCAGCAGATTGCTATAAATTGCTTTAAGACGTACACTTCCTCACTCTGGTTTAGAGAATCTAGAGTCAAAATATAGAATTTCAACCATAATTGATCTATAAAAATGTGTCCTTAGATTAATAGCACATACTCCACATGTAGTCATGCCATTTTGAAAGCGCAACCAGTAATAATGAAAAAAAAATCGTTTACTCTTAGTCGATAACAGAGTGACCTTTAAAAAGTGTAAAATCATTTGGTTGCCATACAATTTGTGTCTCAAACCATGATATCTCAGGGTTTGCTTCCAGGTTTCAAAATTATCGTCAAGGGACGTAGATACAAAGGTAAAACTTACTTATAGTCATAACCTCATGAGAATAAAATGTGGGAATGGCGTCTAATTATATCACTATGTATTCAATTTTTTCGCTGATGTTTTCTTTTAAATTTTATAGTGATATTAAAATCTCCCATCTCATTCCGAAATAGACTCCTATATATCAATTATAAAAATTATTATTGTCTTAAAAAAAAAACATTATGATCGAAGCAGAGATTTTGTAAAAAGAATAATTTTAAGAATTAAAATTTAACTTAGAGTACTTTAAATATTCCAGTACTCTAACTTTTTTGGAAGTACGATTGTGTTGTTCACATTAACTTAATTTGGAGTAACTTTTATTATAAAAAACAGACTAATTAATGGCACATTCAATCGCACCACACATGAGTTATAAATCTTGAATCGATTTTTCACTGCGAACTGCGATAGTTTTTGTCTCTCGGCAGACTAATATTTCTTGCTTTTGCTTTCTGTGCTTTTTTAATTTATGAGTCTAATTTTAAGCTGTCATGAATTATCTGACTCTCCTTTTGAATTTTCTATTCCATATTTCCGCGATGCAAAGACAAGTTGCAAGCAAGGCCGTACCTTATTCTTCCTTAGTCCTTTTCGGTCACAAGTAAGCTCTTTGCGGGATTAGAACTTATTTATTCAATATCAAAAAGAAATTTGATACCAGGTGTTGATAGCTGACTAAAAGACATCTAATATCATTTCAATAAGTCAGATATTATCTACCTTTGACCATACTCTATTTTCCTCTGTATTTGCATCCTCTATATTTAGGGTGGATAAGTTCTCAATGGGTTGTCTTTGTTATTGCTTCCTTATCAGTTTTATGTTTTATGATTGAAGATTCCTATTGCTCTGAGGAGTTGAATTGATATCATTTTTTCCTCTCTGCGTGAATATTGTGAAAAAATAGTGACGAAGATTCTGGCGTGTTTAAGAATTTTGTCGATCCAGGAAACGTGGACGATACGGAATACGAGTAAGAGCAGGCTGCTATCGGTTGCAATGTGGCGAGGAGAAGGTGCGATGTACAAATTGGAAAAGATCAGGGGCGGTATGGGCTGACTGGGGACCCTCGGCTGGGGCTCTTGATGAGCCCCTCCGTAATTGTGGGATTCTGAGGTCCTGCCCTGGAAATATTTAGGAAATTGAAAGCCCGGAAATGAATTTTGACGCTAATCGGACTTTTAAAAACCAGATATAAGTTAATAAAAATAGCAATTCTGTTAGAAAAAATACAATAAAAAGTTTTTTTTAAAGAATATTACAGCTAATAAATGTCAATGATGCATTATGGTTCTATTTTCTATTTAGTGATTTTTTCCTTGAAATTTCGCTGAAATCTAAAAAAAAACTCTATTAAATATTCTAAAAATTCTATCTATATTCTAAAAATAAATTTTTTGAATAACCTTTTAAAAAAAAGTATATGTTCTATTTTATATTCAGACACCTTTATTTTATTTATTTTTTAATATAACGTCTTTACACTGAGTATGTATGCAGTGCAAAGCAACTAATGAAAACGTAGAATTTTATGATTACAAAAACATTTTGCTCAAGTAATCTGAGTCTTTTTACTACGCCTTTCATGTACGCTTCACGATAGACAGGAGCGTTGAGGGCCCCCCCTAGGCTCGGAGCCCTCGGCGATCGCCGAACAGCCGACCTGGACAGACCACCCCTGGAAAAGATACATGGGAATGCTCGCCGTTGCTATTGAGTAGAGATTTTGGAAGGAGCGTGGAAAAACCAGAGGTAGCTAGCTAAAGGCAGCATTGAGAGTCGAAGGGATGCTGGAGAAAGTGACAGGAGGAAGGAAAAAGAAGTAGGGCTGGAAATACGAGGAAGGAAGCAATGTTTTTCCGAGCAATATTGAAGGCCACAATGATCGCTGCAGCAAAACCAGATATCCTGCTCCTTCCGTAAGCTCCTATCTGCACAAATCCTTCGAAAAAGGATTTTCTTCCGGGTTATCGACCGATCAAGTGTGGTGGAAATGTTTTATTAAGGAACAGAATGTCAGAAGCCATAATCTCGGGGAATTCCTCAAGAAATGTATCTGAAAATAGCTGTTTTGTAATATTGATGATATTTATTATTGCTGTTTTCAATTTTTCATGTTTATAGTATCATTCCCGATCGTAATTAACCGAGAAACTTGGATAATTTAACTTACATAAGTCGCATTTGTATTTACTCGTATTTATTCGTATTTTTTTTTAGTAGTTCTAAGTTTTGCAAAGGCAGGTGTGGAATATTATACGCGTTGCAATTATCCGAATTTCTCGTATCAGCGTTTTCCGTATTTTAAAAGTTTTGACAATGCTATTTAATTTTTAATTGAGTCGTTGAAAACAGCAAATGTTGCCATCCTAACTAATAAAATGAAGTGCCTGCTTATTATTTTACGTATTCACAAACCGACGCGGTTGCACCGGAAATATGGAGAAATTGGAAATTGAATACTCATTACTGAAAGAAATAAGCATTCTCTTAAGTTAGGAACAATAAGCGGTGCATATCACCCCATAGTTAACTCACATCTAAAACGCAAATCTACTGTTACTAATAAGCATTTAAGTATTTGACTCCCTTTAAAATGACACCAGGTTTCTGAAGTCGATTGGAAAAGAAAACGCTCTAGAATATAAAAAAGAATGTTTAATTATTTAGCGTAAACACAATCATTTTACATTAATTAGTAGGAAATAATAGCCGAGGTAGTCTTTGGATGAGATGTAAGTAGGAAGTGATGAAGTTTGTGAAAAAGGAATGTTGTAAGTCTGAAAAATCGTCTGATGGGACAGCCGTGTCTAACAGTCTTTGGATCGTTGACTGACGAAGCTGATACATTATGTAACCACACTGGAAATCCACAAAATGACGGCTGAAAATGTCCGTATGAATTTTCTTTTATTCTTAATTTTGAATTTTTCAAATGGCTGCTTCATGTTGGACTTATCGAAGGCCCAACTTCTTCGATTCTTCACCCTGTTTGTCGTGCAACCTTCGATCATATGCGTAAATATATACGTACATATTCTGAATTTGGAGGAACTTGTGTCACTAAAAACCACACCAATTAATGGCACATTCAATCACACCACAAACGAGTTGTCAATATTGAAATTGATTTTTGAGGATTGGGATTGTTTTTTGTCTCGGTAGACATTTCTTCATCATTGAGGGAGTTGGTTTCATTATTCCCTAGGACTAGTGACGCCACACCGTTTCACCTGAGGATCCCATTCATGATGAAGGTGTGACCTGGTTTTTTTCAGAGTTGTATACACGCACTACTCGTGACGCATGTGATTCTGGTGGTCCAGAACAAGTTCCTCATGACAATACACAGGGACGCCTACTTACGAAAAAAATTGGGGGGGCCCAACCGGGGATCTTCGCCCGGGAAGTTTTATAGGTAGTGAGTTTTAAGTTTTGTAAGCATTTCAGAAGAGTCATATGATCAACATTAGACCCCTGTTAACTCGAATCTCGATATCTGGACACTCCAGGGAAAATCTACAAGCCTGACACATTTTTTCCTCGCAACCATAACGAATTTTTGAGGGGGCTCGGGCCCCCTCAAGCCCCATGGAGTCGGCGCCACTGACAATACATAAAATTATGTCGCGGTTTCAATAATTTCTAGGAAGATATAAGGGTGGCAGAGGTTCAAAAGTGGTTTGATGCCTGCTTGAATGCCTTCAAGGGCACTTCAAGCGCAGTACTCCATCCGTCGGATGGGACGTTAAGCCGTGGTCCCTTTGTCGCCTATCGTTTGGAGTAGATATATATTAGATAGAGTTTAGATAATGTGGACGCCGGGTTTTTCTCTTGTCCAGCGACTCATGGTGCACGTATTAAAATTTATTTATTATGTAAAAAAACTGTTGGAGACGATAAATTGGAAAAAAACATAAACTGCAAATATTTCTGTTTTCATTTAAATTATGTTCAAAACCGCATCATTATTTTATGATAACCCTGTATTTTGTTATTGGGACCAATTTTTCGGTCCTAGCAATACATCTTTTTTCAAATGATCGTTAGACTCATACCATGGAATGAGTGAAGAAATTTCGCATTCGGCCGTCATTGGGAAGGACCTCCGGGAATTTATTTCTCGCAGTGAAGATAAAATTTTGCGAGAGTGACTTTCAGCATCTGGGCATACCACCAGCGTTAAAATTGCTAAATCACAGATCACATGGTCCCTAATTAAGCCCATGGCTTGAATCCGACGATAGCCCTTGCTTCCATGTTTCTTATTTCGTTTGGAAATTTTATTCCCATAAAATTGACAACTCATGGAGATGGAGACATGCAAAAATGTTTATAAATTCTGTATAGGAACGTTAAATTTTAATACGTTTTCCGAAGTAATATTGAAGTTTGAGCTTTCAATTTTACACCACGTAAAATAATAAGCTGATATGATGGGTAAGGAGAGGTAGCTTCAAGATGAGATACGGAGCAGACAAAAGGTATGGATGCAGGGAGTACTAAGCAAGGAGGGGATTTTGAAAACTGTGATAGAGAGTAGAATTTTGGGTAAAAGATGGAACGGAAGGAAGAAAATAGGATTTTTTTTAGATAGAATGAAAAGAAGTTTGCCCAATTGTGATTTGAAGAGGGAAGTCTATGATGGAAATGTATGGGCCTATACAAAAAACTTTGTAACTTCCCAAAGATTCACTGAGAGACTGCAATATAGACAATGGTGTGGCTAGTGAACTTCATCGATTCATTGAACTGTGTGCTAACCAAAACTGTATTCTGTTCAATGAGAATTTTTATCATCAAACTGACGGCCTTGCCATGGGATCCCCCTTTTCACCTTTATTAGCTGAAATATTTATGGGCAATTTAGATCGCCAATTATTTGATTCTTATACAACATCTACTGGCACCGTTATGCTCACGACATCAACTGCTTGACCGGGGTTATCCGGCATCTCTTTAGTTGTATTTTCTCACTTTCTCTCCGCCGTACGTCTGTTTATCACCCCTTCCTCAAGCTTGTCAAATCCTACTCCCAGCTCTTGCTCAAAGGTATAAATGTGATGCTTCCATTTAGTACGATGTCTTGTACCAGATGATGACTCCGTGAGCCGAAATGGGTCATTCGAATTACTTTATCGTGAAAAAAGCAACTAATTCTCATTTCAATATTTCGAACGTCCACTATGTCATGCCTGATTCGGTTGAAATTACTTTACTAATAATTGTACGAGTACTATGTCCAATATAGTACTATGTCTTGTACCAGATGATGACTCCGTGAGCCGAAACGGGTCGCTTGAATTAATTCATTGTGAAAAAAAAGAAACTAGGTACTTTTCATTTCAATAGGTCAAACTTTCTCTATGTCACGCCTGAATCGGTTGAGATTACTTTAATAATAATTTGATTCGTTGTCGCATCTGCTTGACGGAAGAGTGCAGCCGTTTCTTCTCGTGTGGAGTCGGACGTCCGAGCGGGGGTGTTTGAAATCGCGTGGGAGAGGGGTGGTAAGAAAGAGAATGGGGAATTCCCCCACCATCCCCCACCACTATCCCTCCCCTTCTTTCAACTTTCGCCCCTTCCCCCTCTCCGAACACCCCCGCCCACCCCTCTCCCACTGCCATGGTGGGCGTTCCAAAGAGGGAGACCACGAGGCAAGCGCATCCCAGCAGCGGCAACCGCTATAGCACTCGCCTCTCCGACTTCGTCCCGAACGCAGCTTCCCAACTCCGTCGCCAGAGGGCAGCCCGACGCTCTCCGCTACAAGGGGGGTTGTGAGAAAAGGAGAGAGAGAGAGAGAGAGACAACCCCCCCTCTCTCTTTTGTATATCCCCACCCTTTCTGCGCAGAATATCCCCCACCACAACCCCCTTCTGGTGGGGGTCGACCTTCCGAACTCTCACCCACGAGTCCCCCTGCCATTCATTCGGGGAGAGAAATCCGTTCCTAATACTACTAAAAATCCCCTCCTACTTCTCCTCCTCCCCTGCAGAAGTTTTGGCGGGGGTGTTTTCCTTCTCCTCCACACAGTCTACCCTTCGGTGGTAACCTTACTCTCCAGTTCGGTTCCGGCGGCTCTACTTCTTTAAACCCCGATCGTGAGTCCGCAGTTCGCCGCCTTCGCGAAAGCAGAGGTGGCCTCCGCTCCGAGCCGATTCGAAGCGCGCGGGTTTTCGTTGAGGGCGGGCTTAGTCGCAGCAACTTCCCTTTCTTCTTCATCTGGCCAGAACTTTTTTGTCCAGCTCTGTCCTTCATCTCCCCTGCCCATATCCTTCCGCTTATTTTTCGAGAGTTCTTTGCTTCCTCGTTAACCGTTTGGGAAGGCAGAAACATCTGATTGGAAAGCGGGGGAAGGCATATTAAGTGGCGGATCGTCCTGTGTTTCACCGCGTGCAAAGTGAGTATGACGCTACGTGTTTTGGAGTGATTTACGGAAGAAAAAAAACAATAGTTTTTGTTTTTTGTTTTGGTATGCGGTGATGTGTGATGTTGTGTGGATCATAGCGTGGATGGAAGTGCGGTAATTTGGCCGCGGAACTTTTCGGAAGATGTTCAGGAAGAATCAGTACTATATTAGTATTATCCTTGTCAATTCGGCTAGTTATTTATTCATGACGAAAAAATTCTAGCAAATACGTTGCTTGTTATGCTGTGAAGCACACAGAAGATAATTAAGTTTTCACAGTGGTTTATTCATTGAGTTTAATTCCGTGGATTTTTTCTTCAAACTCATTATGTAACTGTTTGTGCTAGCATTTCTCAATGATACGGAGATGTCAAGGGACACGCAGTGTGCCATTCATTCTCAGTTTTTTAATAAGACATTATTTTGCTCAAAGACAAATTTTGCTTTGTTGGTCTGTTACTTTATTTTAATTCCATGGATTTTTCCTTCAAACTTGTAAAGTAACGGCATGCACTAATATTTCTTAGGATAGGAGGTCATGCAGTGCTCCATTCATTTTCGTTTATTAAGAAGACACTATTCTGCAAAAATATCAGTGATGGTCTGTTATTTAAATTCATGTTCAAAACCGTAGACGAAGAAATTCTTAGTTTATTTTTAACGCTTGGACTGGAACTATTGCGGTAGATATCAGGCGTGTGTGTCATCGAACACGTGCGTCCATGCAATTGACCGGTCATTTCCGGAATGTAAAACGGCTTTTTCCTGAATAATTGTCACACACTATTCCTACGAACTCGTTATTCCATTCATGGATTCCGCGTGTAGGTAGTAGAGTCACCATTAACTGTCCGAAACTGGTCCGCCCAATGTGTTCGGACTGGTCTGGCATCGCGGTAGTCACGCAAGCGGGATAAAGTGCATTTTTTTGGCGAGAGGCGAAGCTGCTCAGAGAAATCTCTCATATATTTTCTCACTACCGTAAAATTTGTGTTGTTCTTGAAGATGAATAGGCAACATGAATGAATTTTCTTAGGTATTCCCATTAAATCGCCAACCAACGTATTGAACCGAGAGTACGTACTTTTAACCCGATAGGTGACATAAAATTGCCTCCTAAATCTTAGATATAACTCTCGGATTAAAAGGATGAGGGCTGATCGGAGAGAACAAATCCTCTCTATTTAGTAAAGTCTTCCTGGGAAGTGGTTCTCATTTGCCAGTAAAAGTATGGCTGACGTCATAATGCTATCAAATACGCATTCATGTTTCCAGAATGCACTTTCTCAAAATTAAGTTATGAGGGTTAGAAGTAGCACTGTTATCTATTTTAATTTCATATCGTTGCATTTCACTTTTTTTACTGATTGGAAAAACTAAAGAAAATTAGTTTGCCATGAATATGGGCTGTTTAAAAATGATGTCATAGCATTTCTTTCGACAGTTTCCTGATTATAATCCAAGGTATGAGTTCCGTGTTTAAATTAGAATATATATGTATGTAACATAATGTATACTGCTGTTACATATTTCCTCGCATACTAAAGGTGATCATATTTAGTTTAACTTTTGTGTCTCTCACGCTTTTCCTGTGATTATTTTTCATCGTTAGATTTTGATAAAAATAGCTGACCATCGATGAGGGACATTGAAGTTTAATATACTTATATTGGAGTCGATTGCACGGCTTGAGTTTAAATGGGGTACATTTTTTAAAACTTGGCTATGACGCAATTTGTGCGAAAGAATGATTTGATGAAATTTGATTACATATTATAGTTTTGATAAAAAGGTAAGGATAAAAACACACAAGAAGTCTTTATTACGCGCCGATCTCACGGAATTAGACAAAAACCGATTTTCACAGATGACGTCAAGCCCTACTTCATGTCGTATGCGTTAGAAGGACAGTTTTCCCTCCGTGTCCCAGCTTTATGATCGAATTACCTACGATTTTATTATATTTGTAAATTCCTCTTAATTTCATCGAATTTTTCTTCTTTTTTAAACGAGAACGCATTCCTTTTTGTATTTCTAAGTTGGCAAACGGACTCCACTTTCATCTTATTTAATTTTTGCCAGGAAGGATCGCAAAAATTTTAGGTCCACTAATTCGCGTGGAAATTATTTTATTGGATATTCTCGCAGCTTTATTAATACATTTAGGATGGTATTTTGGGCAAGGCTGAGTTGAAAAAACATTACCATCACTTTTTATTTTAGCATTGCACTAAAATATCACCCTTTATTCACGTGGATAGTAACAACAATTAATGCTCATCCTTGTCTAAAATCAAATTTTTTTACCGATAAGGACTTACCCCTATTTTTTATTTGTATAATTATGTCCTCATCAATCATATTAATTTCATTAGGAAGTGTTTCAAAGCTCGCTGCTTTTTATATTCGCTTGGGAAGTTATCAAATTTCATCAATTTCTGCAAATGAATAAAATTTTATGCTTACGATGTATTGCCAGCATTTTTCGTGATGTGCATATTCCAGTCACTTGATATTTTAATAAGATGTTTCATATTACTCCTGTTAATTAAAATAAATGAGGAACATTTATTACCAGATTCTACTGTTGGTATGAAAATTTCACCATTTCTAGCGGGAAGCTCTTCGGGATTCGAAAAGGTCATTTATGTGATGAAATTTTAAAAACTTTTTCGTTCCTAATCGGAGAAACACTGTCGGTGATAATTTTAAAAGTATTTCTCGCTGCATCGTTTAAAGTAAATTAATTCTTCGATTTGTTAAATTTGAAATCATCGTGCTGAGCCGATGAATTCTTGTTAGTTTCTACATGCTTCATTCACCTGGTGTTGACTTTCACTTGACCTCAGTGCCGTCCCTGTAACAAAGGGAATACTTATTCATGACGATATTGACGAATTCTCCAGAAAATATTCTTTAGGCGATCTGATTTTGGCAAATTTGTTTTTGATGTTAGCGAATTTTATTTTGGTTGAAGCAAACATTTTGTATGTTAAACCTTTTAATATGTATTTAGTGTCCGTTTTTTTCAGCATCAATAACGCTTTTTTATCATTGATACCTATTATTGAGAAAATAGATTGCAATTCGTTATTCTTATAACTTCAATTTATTTATTGTATTAATAGCTGACATATACTTTGAAGTTTACCTTGAAATCTGATAGCTGGTCATTGCCGACCTGTTACACTATATCCATCTCCATTCTCTCCACTTACATGCTTCCATCTATTTCGGAATTCTATATTTCTTCTCTCGATCATGCCATAACCTAATTGGTAGATAGGTTGTGCTGGATTTGTCTACGACATAGCCGTGAGCACGTTACTTATTTCTGACACAAATAGTTCTACCATTGGTTAATTTCTGTGATTGAATACTAGCTTCATCAGCTCTAAAACACATGTATGAATGGAGTTCTCCTGTGCAAATAAGAGAGTTTAAAATATTGTGCAGCAGTTTCGAAAAAAAAAACATTTAACGCTGGAATAGACCCAAACGAATAATTATGTTTTTTCTATGAATCGGTTCACCGTTTTAACAGCATTTGCATTTATGAATACTTATTTCGCCTGCCAGCGGAATTTATTAGTGAATTTCATTTTCATAGGTAGTAAATACATGTATATTATCAATTGAAATTTACTCTCATGGTTTTATTTCATTAGTATTTTGAATAATTTGAGACTAATATTTATTTTTTCGTGACATATTTCTCCCACATGATATCCTACCGTTTTTTGCGTTATTTTTTTGAAGTTATTTTTCCTAAAAAATTGGAATCTGTTGGTGTACTTAGAGTATTCACCCGTATTAAGATTAGGATGAAACGAAGCCTATAGTGGCGCATTTTATGTGTATTCATTTTTTATTCAGAGGACACTAGTGAGAGTTGTTTTATATGACTAGTCATGCTGATTAATTGCGAAAAAGATAGTGGTGAGTATATTTACTTTGTGTAGTTACCGCTTATTTACTATGACAACCGTAGAAATTTGAGGAAATATGTGTACAAATCAACGCATAATGGTGTAACGAAGACCAGGTATATTTTCTGAGGGAAAAAATGATGGTTAGCTTATCGTGCAGCTGTTTTAAGGCTTCGATGGATTCTTAAATGTCAAAATGAGGCAAGGTAAATTCAAGTTAGCTGCATGGAAACTAATTCTATTGCTTGCTTCAGAAAATTTCACTTTATCCATTAAGTGGGAAAATATAGGAGGATATGTGACAATGTGATGAACTGGAAAATACGTTGGAGGAAAAAGAACACATTAAAAAATATCCCGAGGATTATATTACTTTCACAAACGTGACTTAAAACATGAGGAAAAAACGAAAGACTTCGTTTTTTCCTCATGAAAGACCTTGGGGGAAGTCAATAAAGCACTCGCGCCTTTTATGGAATTCCATCGCTCAGAAACCAGAAGTCGTACTTATCGTAGAATCATCTTGTCAAAAATTTGAACCAATGGTCCATTTCCTTACCAAATATGAACAATCAATCACCATGGTTTTGGCTCGCAACCCTGTTATGAAGATATCACAAACATTTCTGTATGTATATCAATTGTCATATTGGTAATAACCACCTTGGCTAATGGTGAAGTCATGGTTTTGTGGATTAATTTTTTGTTGGCTGTAATTTTTGGTATGGATAACCTGCAATGTTAAGCCTGATGCGAATAAATAATAAATAAGTGCGCGTCTCATGCACTGAAACCAAAACTCTCCGAAGATAGGATTTAAAAAAGTTAGTGTAGGCGTATGATGGACGTCGGATTATTTTTGATAACTTTTTAGCAGTGATTCCAATTTAATTTGCGGTATTGTAATTGAATGTTTTCTACAATTTTGTTGCCTAAATGCCTTTCCATTGTGAAAAGGTTGTTTATTCTTGGATTTGTGGAAGGGAAGAGGTAGTATTACTCTGGTGATGTTTTTAAGGCTATCGTAAGTTTTTATTCACAGCCAATTCTGATGTGATACTTTGCTTTAGATTTAAAATGAATGAATTCATTTTAAATTGTGAGAGGAATAAAAAGAGAAGTCTTGACCCAATATTGTCGAATGGAATGGAGAGGATGACGTTAGTGGAAAAATAAAAATTTGGGAGAAGAGTTTAGGAAAGTTCTTGGGAACACAAAGTAAATCGTTAGGGAAGAAGCTCTTGGGAGAGAGGATACTTGGGTTGAATGAAAGGGGAGAGTGAGACAAGGCATTATCGATAAATTTGCTAGATTTAGGTATTTGTTTGATGCGTAACTTTCAGGGAGTAGGATACTTTTGCTGGGTTAGACAGTAAAAATGGGCGGGTACATATAGCTCAGGAAGCTATCATTATTCATGTATTTGTGATTCATTCTCGAATTGCAACTGATCAGCAAAAAATGGAGATTACAAACCCGTTTCAACTTGAAATATCTTCACGCATGCAATGCAGGTGCCAGCCTTTTTTGCGCGACAATAATATTTACCAGCTAATGGTAAGAAAATAGGAAATAATAAGTTGCCAAAAATGACGAGTGATTTTGATTTATACCTCAAACACGGAAAGTAGAAAAATCAAGGACCTGTACTTTAAACTGAATTCAATTTGAATCTGTCCAAAGCGACTTCACTTCTGTGAAAAATATTTAATTTCACTGTTGAAAGAATGTGAAATTGCTTTTGAAATATGGAAGTCATTTTTGTTAATCTGAAGTCATTTTAAATTTTAAATTAAATCTGAACCTAACTAATATAATAGATTAAGTTCTTCTCTTTTAGCCGGATATGCTATTTTGAAAATTGTGAGTGGAATTAAGTTTCAATGCATGTTGTTATTAGTGACAGGAAAAATTACGATTTCTTTTGTAGCCAAATTATTCATTAATTTGGTGACAATCGCGAAGATATTCGCATGTTTTGATATCTAGTGAATTTTTTCGGTCTTAGATACATTTAAGCCGTTGAATATATGCATGTATGTGGCATATGTATGTGGTTAAATTTATTGTAAGCGCAGTATGCCCAGAAGTTTCATTTCTTTTCTTTATATGTTTCCCAAAGATTTACGCCATAAAAATCAATACATTTTATATAAACGTGTTTCTTTCCGGTTTATTATTAACCTGCATTTTTATCTCTTTTTCGACAAAAATACTATTCGATTATCGATCCAAGCTCTTTCGTAATGGTAAAAATAATCTTTCTTGAGATTATTTTAAGAAATTATATTTTTTCTCAAAACATTCACATTCCGTCCAACAGCCTATAAGATGATTATGAATATGATATTCCGGAGTTGACACTTCAACGTTGTAGGCACGAAAATTCCTAATATTATCATATAAGAATCAAATGTCGACATCATTGTGAGCGGCACGCACGCCATGTATTACATATCTCCTACGTGAATACGTCACCGTTCGCTGATGATTTGTCATTCCTTCAAGTTGTCACATGATTTATCGTCTATCGATGATTTATGAAACATTCACTTAAAACATTCGAATCGTATGTCCATACTGACCTTCCAAGAAGCATATATTCTATTTCTGTTCACCTATATTTCTGCGCTAGCTTGTGATGCACAATAAATTTTATAAATTTCGCAGATAATTCTCCTTAACCGTACTGCTGTGCATGCGTATTCTTTACTCAGGGTCACTGATTAAAGAGGTGAAAATATTACACATACTTTGTTTTGTTTCATTTTCCCTCCATTAATATTATAAGCAATTTATTAATTTTTTATTTTATTCGATCGACATGCGATTATAGCTTTTTGCTTCCAAGATATTTGTTTTACTAGTTAGTTTCAAATTCACTTTGGTATTCTGGAATTAAATTTATTGTATATCTAAACTTTTTTCTAAAATATTTTCGTTTAACCCAACCCAATTTCATTCTGATAATTTTCTGAACAAAGTATGTTGCTTATTTGTTAAATGGCAGTTAACTCAACAGTCAAATTAGCATTGTGGCATATTTAAGAACTTGCCCTCCATCTGCTATGAAAGTATTATATTTTCTTAAATAATGTAATTTAGGAGTTGGTGTGGGAAAAAAGTTTTTTCTCCGTTTTAATCCCGCTGTTTTCAAGGATCCCCCACGCTTGCTGGGGAATATTGACGTATCAATTGATGAACGAATACCGACCTTGTGGATCATTCATCTGTACTTTACTTCTAAATATTTGGTTATCGCTTGTTTTCACACACTGAGACGATTCGTTCTCCAAGGCTCTTAAGTTATCGACCTCATCCAGAATAAACTTCCTCTCTGAAGTAGGCTGCTTCGTAAACACCACCGTCAAAATTTTCGAATTGAATTAGCGGGACATTTGAGGCTAACCGTGTTATTTCTCTGCATTCTGTCTTAATCTTCTTTGTTAGCTATGTTCAGATATCGAAATTGTTTTTTCTTCTCATTCAATTTTAAGGATATTGCTTATGAACTGCAGTATTTTATTTACTTTGGCTGAGAAATTTCCCTCTGAGCTTATTGGTATATCCACGATTAATAAGAGCCTGAGAACGTCTGTTCGCGTGTCAGAAACATTTAATCCTTTTTTAAGTCTGTTATGATAAGCTGTGATGTCCTTCCCTTTAAATATATTTAAAATCCTTGATTTATAGAGAGATATTAGTGTACAATAATATAGTATTTAATACGCAGGTATTTTACCGGAAGAGGGCATGCTAACAATAATTTTTTTTTATTTTACTGGAGAAAAATAAGAGTGAAAGGATTTGTTTATTTTATGTCAAACTAATGGATGCGAATATACGTGATATTAAAGTACGCAAGTAAAATACGATAATGAATATGACTGTCCCATTCTTAAATATCATCTCCTATTCTATATATTTTAGCGGTAATCAAATGTTCATTTTAGATTAATTTCCTTCAATTATTTGTGAAAATTAATCAATTCCTTAACTAGATCGCATTTTATGTTTCGAAAATCAAGTCTTAACCATCAGCATGACAAGGTGCTGATTTGAATAGATAATTCGAGCGTTCCCATTTGACCGTCACTCATTAACAAAATGTATTCTCGCATCGTATTTATTATTATGTAATTGAACATCGTAGTTAGTATTAATATTTCACTGTGATTAAATAATAATAATAATAAATAATTTTATTACTCCACACACAAATTACATGGCAATAGCAAAATTGAGTAATTTTAGGTAGCCGCGAAGGATAACCTGTTTGAGGCTACCATCCAAAATAATAATACATTATGCTTTAAATATAGTGTAGCTCATTTTGTGTTACCTTGATAGTCTATACTAACAAAGCTTAAGTGCGCACATGAAAAAAACAACTAAAGTAGTATTTATAATTCGTTTACATCAATATTTTATAACAATATTTGTTCTACACTTTGTTTAATGAGAAGCCAAGAATGTGCATTTTGCAAAAAACTTTTTCAAAGACTTTGACATAAAGCATGACTGGGGTAACAAATTAAAAACCTTTGGTCCTACGTACAAAAAACATATTTTAAACATGTGGTTGTGGTAAGGGCACACTTATTTTACGCAGGGTAAAGGGAGAAGGCAGGGACTGAAATACAGACTAAAGCGTGCTAAGTCGACTTAGCAGACAGTTGCCGGGATATCATGCGACACCTTTGTTAGCGGGATGGCGATGTTGATTAGTATTTACTTTTCCTCCGTTTCGGCGCAGTAATCCTTCCTTTCGTTGAAGTAACTCATATGTGACGAATACCAGAAATTGGAGCAGGAGACTCAAGTCATTCCTATATTATTTCTACTGCTATTGATTTACCTGCATTGTCTTACTTCCAATTGAGCTGAATGCCAATTGTTTTGGCTTGATTTAGATCAATTCCTTGCACATTAACAGTGTGGATCTGCTTCGTAATGCACATAACACACACATGCACTAGCGGATCTTTAATGTTCCACTGATATAATAAAGTACATGAAAAAGTTTTCTGACTTTGACTGCATATACAGTTAAAGACCTTGACGTGTAACGTGATAATTTTCATCATAAATGAAACCAAGGATCGTGAAATGAATTTATTTTTTATGCGGAACAATTAGCCACAACACTACCACATTATTTCCAATTCCCTATTATTACGTGCTTAAATAATACGATTTCAAAAGTTTCTCTGACTTTGAATATCGCCATAGTTCGCCCTACAATACTACATTAAATGTTAATTTTTCGGTAAAATATTCTCACTTTTCTTATACATTCGTATTCTCAGATTTTCGACGCAGAACGCCTTGCCGAATGGGGACTTTGAGGTGACGGTTCCATTTCAGTCAACTGAGCAGCAATAAAGCCGAAATCTGTTGCATGATTGTTCCCTTATCGCTCGCCGAGAATAAGGGGCCATGAAAAAGAACGACTTTTGCCCGAGAAAAAAAATGTTCACCTTCCTCACATCGGTGATATTGTCGGCTATTTTCAACCTTGTTTATTCTTATTTGGGATGAAATTTTACAACTATAAAGATAGCGCAACGAAGTCTTACGTTTGGAGGTTTTTTTTGGTGAAGGGAAGGCGCAGAAACGAATCTACTGGAGGACATTTTCTTAAAAAGGGAATAGAATTTATTTCGATTTACGCTACTCTCAACTACATGTCAGTAGGAATCCGTCTAATTTTCCTTGAGAAATGTATGTTCGCTTGTCTCAGAGTAAATGTAATGAAATGAAACTAATTTTTTTTAGTTTCTCCATTACTTATATTGGGCATTATCAACAATAAAGCAATTTTAGCTCAGATTTGATTTACAAAAACGAATTCAACAATTTTCAGTGCGGACTATTTATATTGAATTCCATTGGCTGGTTTACAGAACTCAGTTTTAAATTGTAAGCACAAAGATAAGAACTAACTTTTGAGCCCCACGTATGAATTTTTATAAATTTTGTTTGAAAATATTGTAGAGTTTTATCTTTCTAGACTTTAAAGGTGCATCGTAAATAACATTTTATGGGCGCGAGATTATGATGTACCACTTATAAATTGAAAAACAAATGTTGTATCTCGCTTCGTTCATGCCACGTACAGCAGAATTTGCGGTTTACCTACGGCTGAAAAATATAAAAAATGGTACCTTCTAATGTTTTTATTTCTGATAATTGCTAAAACAAAACAGTTAACCAGCTTTATATGCTTCATTTACAAGTTAATTTACCCTCGCATACAGTGATGTATCCATAGTGGGTCTGTAAGGTATCCATTTTACACTAGAAAAAATGGTAATTTTGTTCAGTTGGCGAATATATAGAGGGAAGGAGAGCCACTAAAACCAAAAATGCTTTTAAAAAAATTTACATAAATGTTTCTTTAAAAGCTTAATTTTTTGAAAAATTTTAATGGAACATCCTTAAACTGATTTTACAAGCCCCGAAATTATCAAAATTTTCGTTACCTCCCGGAACCCCACTACTGCTGGGAGGTTATCCCCCAGACCCCCGCAACTAGCTAGCTGTTCACATATATCCTAAAGATGCACGGGCGATGATACTGCTTTATGGCGGCAAATCTACGTTGGCATCGGAAAAGTTTTTCAGTGAAGATGGCAGATTGGACCACACACATTGCACCGGATGGAGCTTCCTCGAGAAAAGTCCAGCGTTTACTTAGAACTGATTCTTTCACCAATCTTTTCATTTACGATTGTGAAGGAGCTCGAAGAATTTTAGACACAACGTATGTTTTTTTTTAACGTTCTTACTTCTCGAGCTACTTTTGACGGAAAATCTTTTGACACCTTCAACCGTTTCATAGATTAGCAAACGACGTCACACGCCCCTGTCGAGCGGGTCAGCACTTTTCAGGTTCTGCTCTCTTCCTCGCATCGGTATCATGAGATAAGCTGTAGTTTGTAATAATGTGAGCAATTCTTTCCATCAATAAGCGGTTCTATGAGAATTAGTTAATGAACTGAAATTCTAATGACCTCGCAAACTCATGAAAAGTAGGTGACTACATTTGCGTTTAATAATGCTTAACGTATTTTCATTGTCTTGGAATACAGGTCTTGAAAAATTGTGAATGCAAATTTTTTCCAAGGTTTCGGTATACCTATACACCTACATCAGGGCTTGCGATTTACCAATGGCATAAATAGATGAGGAAGTTATACCATTTTATGCCTTAATTTCCACCCATTGCTAAGAATCTTCACATATTTCTCAAATGACCATACTTTGACCAATTCTACGGGATGTATCTAGCTATGTATGAAGCTAGCTTAAAGATACATCGACGAAGACACTGCTTTCTGGCGGAAAAACAACATTGGTATCGGAAAATTAGAAAGAATGATCAGTAGAGTGTATAACTTGGGTACATAAAAGGTTATAACAATGTTTTTACAAAAACAAATTCAGTTGTAAATTAATGGAAAAGAAGAGGGGGAAAAACTCGAAATTACGTTTAACTCCAGAGTGGCAGAATAAGGATTTCTTTTTCGTCATGATTATTCTTCCCTTCCGTCTACAGAATTCTTTAAACGATTTCAGAGTGAATACCATTCCATAACCCGCTTTTCAACAAATTCGCGTTACGAGAAGATTCACAAACAGTGCTCATGTTCATTCGTTGAGACCAAATCTGAGCTAAAAAACGACTCAGCTGATTTCATCCCACGAAGAGCTAGGTGACTCGAATATCCTCTTTGGCAACTCAGTCCACTGCCTCGAACTTAGCTTTTCTTCGTATGGTATCTACAATGGATTCGGGGGTCCCAGGGCGGGCCCCGCAAAGGACACTCTCGAGGACCGGGAACCAAGTCAGTGACTTATACGCCTGTGCCTCTCGAGAGGGGGAGGACAGAGGAAGAAGGAAAAAGGAATGGAGGCATCGCCGCGATGAGAGCCCGACGACACCTCCAGGGGAAGGATAGGAAAGGAAGGGAGGGGACGAGGAATCCCGCACCGTCACAAGGCGGGCGGGCCCTACTAACAGCGAAACCAAGGGAACGCAATTAATATTCTACCACTCCTAGTAGATTTTCCTATGAGGAAGAAAAATCTATCGATCGAATCGGTAGATCATATGGTATCTACAGCTTGCTTGAGTCGTCCCTTAATTGAAATCCGGGAGCATATTCAATTAAAAATGGCGTTTTTTGCGTTTCTTTCATCTGTGCCCCCAAAAAAGTGACACATCCTTATAAATTATGACAGTGCGAAAAAAATTCGAAAATTGCATTAAGCGATTTTTCTTTCCAATTAACTACGCAGTTTTCTCGGAAAGAATGCAACTGAATCCGGTTAAACTTTGTGGTTTATGCTCTTGTATTAAATGTCACCGTGAACGAATTAGGATGGCTCAGAAAGTTATATGATCTTGTATCAAGGACATTTTTTCCGTTCTTGGTCTCACATTTTACAGGCGGATACGATCCGTATTGGCTATTCTTTATTCGCCTCAATTGACCCGAAGTGTTAGAAGTCCAGTTATAGTTCCGTCATGTTTACCGTGAATGTATGTGAAGGACTCATTGTCATCCCAGTCATCGTTTTCATCCTAATACCTGCATAATTCATTACAAACAAGTAACCTGAGGGATTTAACCTTTCTGGGACATCCATGTGTTTGCACGCATATATTCACCCTTACGCTTTGGCAAAAACCAGGACTTTTTTTTAAACCTAATTATTTTTCTTCGTTTTACTAGATAAATACAAACTACAGTAATGTATTTGAGTTTTGTCTTTTTACTGAACCAGTCGTTTGGATTGACTATTCTGAGGAATTTTAAACTTTTTTTCACTTCTTACAAGTTTTAAATTATCCCATAGTCTTATACGGTTATCTTTAAATTTCGCTGTTAACAAACTATTCGTATACAACCCTCTTTATGATGTATTTTTGTAAAACATTATGCCAATGTAAATATTTACTGATGTAAAGGAATAATAATTCTTTCCTTAATGAGATACCTTTCTCCGCAGAAGTACGATGTAGAAGATTCAGGCATAACATTTTATAAAAGCTTCGTAAGCAAAAGCTTCGATAGCCATGTGGGGAAAGCTCTGGGCTAAACCATTCGAAATCCCCCACATTCAACTCCTTTGGAAATCCCTGAGCTAAAATCTGAAAGGAATAGGCTAGGTTGCCTTGGCAAAATAATTGGCACTCATGCTCTGAATTTTTGCATATCATATGCCCCTTTATTACCACAACTTAATGTGGTTAACTTTACTTCGTATGACCTAGGCCAATAAGAGGGGCTTGAGCTTTTTTCGAGTATTCGTAATACTAATATTGGAGCACTGCATGTCTCCATTTTTCCCTTTCGAAGCTAGTTATTTCAGTTTCCTCATGCCCTTCTTCTTTGTGTCATTCTCTATCTAATCCAGTTATTTATCGGGGGGCTTGAATCCTTTTCTCCATTTTACTACTCACGTAATGTCTTATGACGTGATCTATCCACTGTGTCTTTCTTTAATGTATAGTTCCCCACAGTTCCTTTTTCTTCTCTCTCTCTCTTCGATGAAACTCATTTCTCACCCCTATCCGTCCGTTTTTATGTATAGCATCCGCCGCCATCATCAGGTATCAAAGATTTCTCGAAGTCTTTTCTTATCAGCATTTCCAATGGGCCAAGTTTCTGATTCTTAAGAGTGCCAACGTTTACGCGAATGCCTTCACATATTGTTTCCTTATCCTTGGGAACTATAGGTGTATAAAATCACTGCGATTCTTATGAATTTTTCAACAATATAACCTGCTGGCTCCGCTTTGAGGAATATATTTTACGCATGACGCTGGTTGCATTATTCCTCATAATTTATTTCGTTGGTATCGGTAGCGGCGGGGTGAAGTTCTCGCGTGCCAAACTGAAGATCGCCGGTTCGAGTCCCGCCTGGTTAGGTTGCCCCTATTCATAATGTGGATGTTCGTGTACGTTTAGCTGTTAAGCGTTTTAACCCCCCATGCAATGGCCAAGTAGCGCTGTTTTCGGTGGTGTGGCAATAGTAAAATAAAAAAAAACGAAATTTATAATTTATTTCCTGGGTTAATGGAGAAATACATATTTTCAATTTGGAAACAGTCTTTTTACACCTCTAATAATCGTCCAAAGGTGTCTCTCCAGTGAAAAATATCACTCGAGGGCCGATGAAAAACAAGTATGTTAAGGGTAGAAGTGACGAAAACCCTTGGCAGCATCATTTTTGTCAAAAGCGATCGTCCCCAATGGTCCACTAAAGCGTCGTTTTTACAACTGATAATTGACCTGTAATGTGAAGTGAAACGTCGAAAAAAAAAAATAATAATAGCCACGGGGAGTGAAGGCCGTAACGATTTCCTCTAGTATCAAAGTGTCGGACGAGTAGCGTTATGTCAAAAAACTTCTCTGGGGTAGTGCGACGGTTTTTAGTTCAATCGATAAATTTATTAGACCTAATTAACCAGTACTCCTCATAAAACCAAGTAACCGGTGTAAAAACAGCTCTTTGCAAATTTCTCATCCAGAAAATCGAACTCTGTCATTATGCTACTTTTTCAAAACGACGACTTTTTCTTTTGATGATTTAAATGTGACAGTTGGATTGCTGCTGTGTTTTTGAGTAAGATCGGTTGGTTATTGTGCTTTTACGAAAAGAGATATGCATCTTAAAGTTAGCATTGTGTACGCTTTTGATCCCCTTCCCGCTTTTATGAAGGCGTCGTTTCTTAACTTTAAGCCTGATTTCCTGACCTATTATTAACTAGTAACTTACACAATCGTAATAAAATTTTCTGAAAATATCAAATATACGTACCCGTGTCAAGATTTTATTAAATCTCATATGAGAAAACTGTACCTCGCTTTTTTTTAGAGATGAGAGTATCATAATTGAGGTACTCTTGCCTATTGACGATAGTTTTCTCTAGGGATTTCAATTAGATCTCATAAGTTTAAAATACGAAAAAGGAAAAAAATTAATCGAATAATCAGCTTTGCAAGTAAAACTCACCATTACTTAGGGTCACGTATAGTCTAACGGGAGCTATGCGTCTTCTCAATGTAGTAAAATTGATTTACTTAAATAGGCACGGGAATATCGTGATCTGCGTCTACCCCGATAGCCACTTCAAGACGGGAGGTTGGAGATGTTCAGACACCAGCCGTTGATATGTACGAGAAGGCGAAATGGTTGATGAAGACGAAATGAATGTTAAAAAAAACGCGCTGTGAGAAGGCCAATCTGATATCGATATAGCATTCATTTAGTCCTTTATTCTTGGGAGAAAAAACGAATCCACCAATTCCTTTGGAAAAATATCTTTCAGACAGACATTAACTCGTATGTGTCAATTTATCGTGTAAACAAGCCTTAACACGAGGTAAGAGACTAATTTTACTAATGAATCGTCTTTATTTTCAGGGAGGTCGCCCTTGATCGTCGATGGACGGCAAAATTATTTGAAGTCGACGCGTTCTTGGCAGAAGAAGAAGAGCGGCTGTTAGATAGGCCGTCGTCGTATTATGCGCGACAAGGAACCGGCTTCGTCAGCTGGGATGTCTGTCCAAGGCGGGCCGTGCGTCAACGGGGACGGGCTGGAACAGCAGCAACAACCACAACAGCAGCTTCAGCACAACCTGAAGGCCCAGCAACAGCAGTGCACCTCCTCCCTGGGAGTGGGTAGCCCATACGCCATGCGCAGGTCTTCGGCTTCCACACAGCCCGTCATTCGACTCCGGAACCATTGCACCAAGGGAGAAGTTTTCGATTCCCTGCATCAGGTGGCGACAGAGGTGAGTACCAGTCTATTTTAACGGGGTCGCATTCTCCATCTTCATCATACCTGGTCAGCAATACCAAGATTGGTTTGACGCAGCTATCTACTCAATTCTATCAGCTAATCTTTTCACGATAGATAAAAATTAATCTTTATTGTATTAGACACAGATTTATTAAAAGACTCGGCCGGTTGCATTCTTTCCAGATCTGTATCAAGAGGTAATGATCTGGAAAAGTTTCAACTGGTCAAGCCTTTAAATAAATATATGTGGAATACTTCTTCTTCTTTCTCTTATCCCCTATTGCAGTTAGGCGTCGGGTTCCACCAGCCACTTTCTAAACTCCCTCCTATTCTGTGCGATCCGCTTCGCAAAAATACGGCGAGTAATAAAAAATACTCCTCTTGCGCTTTTCTGCAGTTGTGGGATGCTCCACTACTTTCAGGAATAAATGATCAAAAAGACTATATAAATTAATTCACACATTTATATGGGTGATTGGCGGGGTTATTTCAAGCTAATTTTGCAATGACAACTAAAAATTAATTCTTGCTCTCGGATTTTTCGAGTGCAGTAAACTTCATGCCTATTCTTCCATGTTGTGATAAACTTCTTGTTAGTACATCGGTGTGAAATGAATCAATCAGAATACAGAAAGAAAGGGAAACGTCTCAATAACCACATCGTTCAAGTTTGCTTATTGTTCCTGTCCGATAATGTTTGATCAGGAAATTCAACCTTGTAAATATTATTGATAATTCCTTGAACTGCCTTTATCTGGAGTCTTTGTTAAAATTTTCTCCTACTATTACTACTTTGGGAATAATTATTGGTGGATTAGTGAAACATTTAGGGAGTGCATTCCTCAAATATTTTTTCGTAAAGCTTTGAGATGATAGACCCTTGAAAATGTCCAAATCAGCATTTTTCTTTAGATCATAGTGCAAAATGGTAATCATTTCAAATAATTTCCTTTTCATTTTCTATAATTTATTCTTCTGAGACCCGGTTTGAAATAGCATATTTGGACCCAGATGTCGAGCGAGTTCAGTGAGTAAATTGAACATTTCAATGAGTCAATCACACGACTCAATGGCGAGGCGTAGGAAGTGAGCAGCTTCATTTATATACGTTACGCATGGAAGTGAACGATGGCTTTAATGATTCACTGCGAGTATTTATGGGATTTATACTGCTTCCAAGTGTCATTTAGAGTACAGCTCTGCGTTTATTGCCATGAGTTCTCTATAGTACCGTTGTTTGGATGAAAGAAGAGCTATCCCACTTTTTTTGCCCATATTTTCCCCTGGAGCTTTGGAAAAATTTCGTATGTATAAAATTTCAACCCGTCGGTATCGCTTCTTTGTTTTATTTTTCTATTTTGAGGCAATATCGCTAACACATATGGGTCCTATCTACATCATTTCCTAATCATCCACTCTAATTCAACAAGATAGCATAATAGTTGCATAAAAATTGATTTAGTTTCCCGAGTCACTGGCAGGTGAAATAAACTCTCCGATTCCATCTACATAAAATTTTTGGAAGTCATCGTCAGTCATGAATGTCAGTCAGTCAGGCTATTATTCTCATTGTTCAAAATTATGAAAGGATCATACGAGGAATAATGTTTTTATTGATTTTTTAAATGAATTTTCTCTATGTTTAGCTGACTTAGATCTCACGATATCTTTTTTACCTATAAACATGGCGCTTTTAATAATGGCATTCATTCAAGACTTCAATTATTCAATTTCAATTTTTCCCCAAATTTATAGCATTAATTTCGGAAAATAACTCTTGATGGCACCGAAAATTTAGTTTTAAAGGTATCTTTGGATCTAAGGGAATCAGCAATGCCAATAGCGTTCTAAAAATATATCTCTTCGCAGCTTGCGTTCGTGTTTTCTGTGTTTACCGTCTTCGATTGGTGAATAACTTAGCTGAGGTTTACGAATGATTAAAGCTCTTGTGCAACAAAAAATTGGGGTCACGCATTGAGTAAATCAGTGTAATAGAGTAGTTTTCTTCGTCAAAGAAAAAGAAAGGCATTCATTGCGATTCGTTACCCACCATTAGTGTATTTATAATGTACGAGTTATTTGGTTTTAGAAATCTCAGTTTAGATGAATGGTCAATTTTCACCTCATTTAAAAAAGGCCAGATTGGCGCCCATGCGATGCCACTCCATGTGACGTCACAGGGATCTAGATGCTCTACGAGTAGTCAGGAGTTTTACATCGTCTGAGATTACCAATGCATACATATGGCACAGAGCTCAGGGAAACATCTCTTAATAATGTCTTATTAAACTTGCCTATTATTGGAAAGGTTCCTTCCTTTGATAGGGTATTAATAACCCTTATTTAAGCCTAGCGCTACCTGCTAGCAGCCTGCATTGTAGCGGTGCTCATAGCCTAGCACCAAGGTGGCGTCACTGGGTGGCAGCCGGAACCAGAATGACGTCACACGGGCTTTTCCCAGCATTCATACTTAGCAGTCGCGTTTTCGCGCGCTTGAAAATGTTCACTTTTCATTTAATCGCGAAAAATAGATATCGTCATCTAAAATAAATACGTACCACATAATATTTAGATTTAGGGATTTAAAAAAAAACAGGAAACCGCTCTTTTCTAAATAAAATCTTCTCTGTTTTGGCACTGGGTAAGATTCTTTAAGGCCAACGTTTCGATAAAAATATCACTCATAAAGTCATTGTCATAAAGACTAAAGGCCGTTTTACACGGGGCACTTACTTGCATAATCTGACGTATGTACGAAGGCGCAGTCAAAATTGTGTCGTGTAAAGCGGTGAATAGCTAGAACACATGCGAGAATGCGTGGACGTGAGATGGCAACATAGCCCCTGTTCTAATTTCGTTCATGCATCCGCGAAATTCTACGCCTATTTAGAAATTAATGCCATTCCAACCTGCGCAATTCCGTGTCGCGTGTAAAACGGCCTTAAGACTGATGGCCGAGTTTGGTCCACGCCGGCGTGAACCAAAATTAAAAACTGACACGGGTTCAAAAACCCGTCGTGAACCAAACTTGGATGTCAGTCTTAGCCCTGATGACGATGAGGGAGGTTATCACCGAAACGTTGGCCTTAACGCTTGATTAGTAAATTTGATTCAGAGTCACGTGGCCAATAAACATTCATCATTTTGACGACACTATTTTTCTAATCCTCCAATTAGGTTATTTTTGTGCTTTAAACCAATTAACTTAAAGTTTTATCATTGTTAAAGTACAGGGTGTTTATAAATGAATATCGGAGTTTTAAAGCTTTATAATATTTATTACATTATACTTATACGAGTTTCTCTTTCATATGACATATAATTTATAACTTTAAGTGTAATGTAATAAATATTATAAAGCTTTGAAACCCCGATATTCATTTATAAACACCCTGTATGCTTGTAAAGTTTAAGTTATGTTTTTCATTGAAAATATATTTTATAGTTCTTTTTACTATGATTTATTGAAAAAAGTTTGATGGAAGGTGCAGCGGAAAAATATTTAAAAGGACTTAAAACACGTAATTGTTTTAGTTAAGAATGAATTTTCCAAAACTTTGGAGTTGTAATTTGGCGCGTTGTAAAAAATTCGAAGGCTTAGTGATCCAGGGTTAAACAGGCTCAACCGGCACCAAACCCGGGAAGATTTTTATCTACTGTGTTCACCGGTAATGTCTATGATCTTTTATCAGCGTAGTCCTGCTCTGAGTATTTCCTACCAGACACTTCGGATGCATGAGTGCCGCGGTTTCCGACAATAAACCGCGTTTCCTTCCAAGTCACCGTCGAAACTCCCTACTGGGATCGTTTTTTCCTGGCAATTTGCTAAGGTTTGCTGAGACAAAGCGTGCGTTTTCTTGCACATTCACGCGCGTCGCGAAGAGCAGAATCTATAATGTCCGACCGTAACAAGTGCCGAGGAGTGGACACGTTTCACTCCCAGGGAAAGAGAGAGAGAGAGGCGCCGAAATGCATTGTTCTCGCAGAAATGTCCACAACTCATTTCAACCCCCGGAGGAAAAAAAAAACTCTCGTATTTTGTGCACGAGGATGACGAAAAAAGCCTAGTAGTGTCGGACGGGGCAGAAGAGCGCATCTTGCGTCCTCGACCGGAATACATACATTCCCTCCTCCCTTCATATTTTTTTTATTTCCCCACCACTTCACGACGTCTTCGGCGCCACTTTTTCCTCTCCTGTTCCTCCTCTTCCTCTCAGTTCCTCTAAACCTTCTCCTCCTCCGTTTTCTTTCGAGGGAGCGTGTTCGGTACATGCGATGCGATTTCCCCCTTGCGGAGGAAGAGGGTAAGAATGGGCTTCCGCGATATGTTTACTGGAAACGGATAAATGACAGGAAGAAGACGAAGCATGCGTGAAGACGCTGAAAGTTTTTTTTGTTGTTGATAGCTTGACAATCGCTGTAGACATCCCACTATAGCCGTTAAAAATGAAAACATCCTTAATGTATTAATTGCACTCAGCGATATGATACACTGAGTGCGCGTTATTTTTTATGAACGCTTTAGGATTGCGGAGTTTTTTTTTATTTCAGCAAGTAATTTAATTTTTCCATAAATTCTTCTATCAACCCAGATTTTATTGTACGTAATGCAATTCAACGCATTTTGAGATGAATCTTAGCTTTCAAAGCACTTTCGTAGGTTCATCATGAGCATTAATCAATAAAAGTATATTTTTCTTATCCAACGTTTCGACAGAATGTTTGTCATCCTCGGGGCTTGGAAGGTCGTTTGGAAACGCGTGGATATAAACAAGCAGTGGCGTAACTAGGGGGGGGGGGGGGATGAGGAGATTGACCAAAGCCTCACAGGGCTAAAATAAATACTTTAAATAGTTGTCTAGTTTTGACATGTAATAACTACATCTGCTTAAATTTAAATATTTTGTGCTAAAATGATGTAAAATGTATTTCCAGAAAAGTTATTTTTCAAAAATTTTCTCGGAACCCCCTATGACCCGGGGGGGGGGGAGTAAAACGGAAATATATGTGTGTCTTCACTAAGAACACTCTATCACAATCGAAAATGAAATAAAATCGGTAAAGAAGCCAAGTAACAAAACACGGCGTATCCAAGAAAGTTTACGTTTATTCAAAATCAAACAAACATTAGCCAAATTGACGCCACCCCAGGCCATCCAATTCCCCCGAAGCATATTCCCAGTTATGCCGCTGAAAAAAACCATTCAATTATTTAAAAATCACGTAACAATACCATAGAAATGGTAAACCTTAGTCTTTAACAAATCTTTCAAAGATATATCTATTTGGCTTTGGTTTGATCGATTTTAAATTGTTCAATTTCTTGAATGCGCAGAGTCGTAATAAATTTGTTTCCATCCTTTTATTCCGTCTTTTTGTTTAATTCAACCCATGAATCGTGATAAAAATCATAATAATGGGATAAAAAATAGCATGAATACTGTGATAATCAACTCCGGGCGAGGCATCGCTAAAGAATGACTTATTCAATGCAGTTAGCTATATGATTTGTGAATATGAGTATCGTAACCCACTTATCTTATATTTTGCAAACGCAAGTCTTCAAATATCTTCTCTGTTACACAGTTATTTCACTTACCTTGAGTTTAGAATGTGCATATGTACCCTAAACAATTCTGTTTTGACACAGAAAAATATGTATCGACCGAAGTTCTAGCTGCAGCTCTGCCAGCCATTGGTACAAAAAGTTTCCAACTAAAAGGGTTAACTTACTTAAGCCTTCTGACTGAAATTTGACTTCATGATCGTATGCTGCATATTCATGCAATGGTGGCTAAACATTTAAAATGCATAACTTAAATCAAATTAGGCTCAAATCTCTAAATATAATTAATATATTTGTGAAAACGTTGTAAAGAACTTATTACTTTCGTCGAGCAAGTCTATAAGCTTCAAATAATTTTAATGACATTGTGATCAAAAAACTCATTCATTTGATTTTGCTTTGCGTTGCTCGTCTTCATTCGCTCCCAACACCCTTTCCTGCTCAGCTCACTGATCCGCTGGTTGCGAGTGGGATCTGTTGCGCGCAGAAAAAAATCCCGACGTCGCTTCCAAGAACTGCGGCTCGGCAGCATGGAAGAACTGCGTGGTTTGGAAGGAGATTTCAAGATTTTTTTTCTCTCGGCCGCGATACTATCTCCTCAGGGCGGGGAGGAATTTTTTCGTCTTTCGGCTGGATTTTTAAGCAAGCATTCCAATGTACCCGAATCATCTTAAATGTCCTTGTCCAGTTTCGGCGCAAAGGAATGGAGTAATTCATTCTGAACCGTATTTAAAGTCACCTAAAAAAGAAAATCAGAGATCAACTATCCCTTGGACATTAAAATCAAAGTTTTTAAAATTCTTTGCTAATTGCAGATTTCATTTTGGGATTATTAACAGTATTTTTCCCATAATAGAGGGCAAAATATCGGATGGTTGAATTATTGAAGTTTTCCGACTATTTCAACTAATTTTATCCCACGCTTCCTAATATAATGAAAATCATTCTTAGGCGAAAAATCCTACATTATTCTCTGCATTAACTATATCTGATTTTTGGACAACCAGAGATAATAACAATAATGAATAGTGATTGAGTTATTCTTTAAGAGTGAGTCAATTCGATATGTAAGGTCATTTCTATTCGCATTCCGTGGAGCAATATGCGTTAGTTTGAATATCAATTTCTCTTTTGATTACTGTTTTTTGACATACTTACTGCGGTAAGGAATTATGCACAGGCACGAAAACTGATACTTATTTACCTTTACTGATACTTATTTCTGACGGCACAAAACGCAGTCATGCCTAATGATCAAAATTTGAGATTACCGTACTTTTTTTACCATTTGTGTGATTTAGGGCCATCAACGTAAAGCTCGGCCGAAAAAAAATAAACTGTCAAACTAATTTACAGGTTCATTTCAACTCTGAAATTCGGTTCGAGGAACATCTGTCTTGGAATAAACGGGAAAATATGGACCAATGTAATATTTTTTGTAAAACAATTCAAAACTTAGGTTGACGTGATTTCATATCCGCTCACTTACAATGGTCAAAATCTGAAGCTCTTCGGAACAATCACTTGTTGAGCTGTGGCGATACGCAGCATATTGATCAACTAGTTCACATTTAAGTCACTTAAAATAAACTATCAATTTTCTTATGCTACGATAAATTTAACAGTAGCTTATTTATCCCTTATTTTTCCATCCCTTTTACATTACTCAACGTCCTTACCCTCATTAGTCTATGATTCAAAACCCAATGATGATTCAACTGCGTGTACTGTTGTGCCTAATGTGTATGTTCTAATCATAATTTTTTTTGCTTATGGCTGAGTTTTTTAAATTAGTCTTGCTATTTAATCCTAGTTTAACGTATAAGATTTAAAAATCAGTGTTTTTCACGACTTAAAAAAATTGCCTACAATTGAAAGTAGATTAGCTTGGATCATGTCTTTGAGTTTTAATCACCAGGTTTACAATCTTTTTAACCGATCGAGAACGGTATTTTTCATTCTTCGAGACAATGGAAAGGGGTTTATTGTAAGCATTCTTCTCAACTTTATGAAACTTCTTCTTTTGAAAATTATTCTCAATATGTTTTGTTTGTTTTTAGTTCGATTTTCAAGTGATGATGTCTCAATTCATCTATGTACCTGTGTCTGGTGGCGGTCATATATTTCTATTCTTCTCTTATATTATCTTGACTATACGAGTAAAGCCGATCTTCGAGTTACGCAAGTGATTGGTAATACGGCACAACAATTCTTGGCCAGACTAGACCAGCCGTCGCTACTGATCTGCAAGCACTGGGTAGTGATGGATTAAAACTGCGATTAGATCAGATTTGATTTTAGGAGGATTTGGAATTCCACTTTGAAACATAGTTATGTACGCATTTAATTGACCAATGTAGGATTCCGCGATAAATTGGAATCAGATTTTCTGTTGGCTCTTTCACGTCTTCATAAAGTACGATTATATTATCCACGCGGAAATGTATATGAAGGGGCAGACTGCCCTCGTCATATATTATCGCAGCCATAATTGAAGGGAAGCGTCAAAAACAAAATCTTTGAAAACCCTCCAAATGGAAGACAAAGAAGTGTTAATTAAAATGGTATATCTGTTTTGTCAATAAAACTATTCATTAAACCACTGTACGAGGATAAAGTTGGCAACATTCAGGAAAAATCGAAGGTGGTCGTTTTTCGCTACATTTGTTCACTTTTGACCGCAAATATATGGTTAACCTGAAGGCACAGGAAAGAAATAATCTAGCAATTTATGCACCATTTATTTGAAAATATGTTTGTGAAGTTTCAACTTCCTAGCTCAAAAAAATCGTTTTTGAGATTTTGGCCACCTTTTTTCGATTCTAGCCTAATGTGCGGCGTTATGATTTCCAAATCGACCGAAGTCCACTTGGCTGGAATTTGAGGAGAATTTTTTTGCTGATATTTTTCACGGGGACTATGATGCATTCTTTACCCAATGTACT
Organism: Ischnura elegans; assembly: GCF_921293095.1. Taxonomy (NCBI): domain Eukaryota; kingdom Metazoa; phylum Arthropoda; class Insecta; order Odonata; family Coenagrionidae; genus Ischnura; species Ischnura elegans. The sequence continues at coordinate 71,707,806 of NC_060250.1, forward strand.
TGCATTCATATTGTCATTCATTTTTCACTATCGCATCATCGTCGGTGTTTTCGCTAATTTGGCAGAAAATTCTCGACCTGCAAACTAAAGTACGTTGCTTCTTCTTTACCCTCAGTTTTTCTAATTTTAAATCATCGATTTTACTTCCGTAGTGAATAATTTCAGAAGGCCGAATGTGTATTTTTGATGACTCGGCTTGGTAGTATACCTAATCGAGACCCCTGTTCTAATCCTGGTAAAATCAAGTTAGCTTTCATTCATAAGCTCAAATTGATCGCTACTTATTAAGTTTACTCCTTTGGCGTATGAAAATTTGCATCCTTTCGCGAACTACGTGAATAGTTACCCGTGTATGGCGTGCTTTAATACGAAATAAAAACCTAAGTTAAAGTCTCCGTAATCGCATCATCATGTTCGGTAGGGTTTGGTACCGTCACGAGTCATCTTTTTCCATCTTTTCTACAGAGATTTGCCTGAGAAATTCTCGACTTAGCGACTTTTATCGACACAGCTGATCAATGAACGACTACACGGGGTCCATCATTAACGCCACTCATCATTTGTCCTTCCTCCTGTCAATTAAGTTTGCGCGACAAAATGCTTCCCGGAGAATTCCCCTGTGGCATTCTCCGAAGAATCTTGCCATAGGATGTGGTCGTAACTCAATATTTAATGCTTCATGTCGAACCTCAATGAACCCTTGGTTCTTTGCAATTTCTTTCTGCGCTCACCAGACTTCTTAATTTTGATTGCATTGAGATGGGTACTTCATTTATTTCATGACAGTTTAATTTCCCTTGTATTTAATTGTATATTAGATTCGTAAATACTATTATTATTATTTAAGATACGTAAATATTTCAATAAGTAAACTAATGCGAAGGGTTTGTGAGAGCTTATCAATGCTAATGATCTGGTGATACTGTCCTGATCTGTTTGGTTAATAATCATAAATTTTTATATCCTCTAATTTCGGCACAAGAAGAAATGTTACTTGCGAGGATGATTATACAGATTTGTAAGCTTAATGAGGGCATTATTGAAAAAAATGCGACAAAAACGGTGCAATCATCGCGTTAAAGAGATTACAAAAGTAAGATATAACAAGAATAATGTACAAGGAAAATCAAGGGTAATTATTAGTGAGCAAAAAATATTGAACAGGTGAATAACGTTGACGGACCCGGCAAATTGGCGAAGGAAACTGACAAGGAACATTTCGATGAAGTGTAATTCCCCGATATCAATGAAACTCAACAGACTCAAAGATTACAGTGGGATAACAAACTCTCTGATATGTAATACGTGCCCTCATGACCCACGAGACGAGATATTAGCGATCAGAACTTGCAAAAACGCGAACGGCATATCACGAGGACGTCGCGTTCCACCGTCTCTACGAACGACAATCCCCGCGAGGAGAGCCGTTCCTGGCTCGAGGAGTTCGTTGGACGGCGCGGTACGAAAGTTTCTTCGCTCTTTCATTAGGATGAGGCTACAAGTTAAGTTATATCATTGCTTGGAAACTCTAAAATTTTTCCTTTTAGCCTCCTTGATTTAATGAAAACACGCTGGGCGATTTCCTTTCTTTCCTGCTACTTCAATTAACGCATAGGCTCCCCAACGATTGACCAATATGACGGATTATTTCTCGCTCACGTATCTATCTGGTCGCTAATATTTCTATTCATAGGTAGCGTAAGCACTTCTAATTTCACATGCTTTATTTTCCCATTGTAATTTTTCTCTAAGTTGCATCTAAATCTAATCATTTCAGCTAAAATCGTGTTTCACGTCATTTATGTTTTTTGTCTGTTTCCCTCACCAATATACTTAGTTCGTCAACGCTCTTTTCGTGGTCAATATTTTATGCCTTCCAATCATTTTTCTTGATTTATTTCTTGTAGTTTAGTTGCTTTTCTCCTACTTTTGTAATCTTAATAACGCGGTGATCACATCGTCTGATTAGGATTTAATTTGATAACGCCCGCATTAAGCTTATGAATCTCAACTTTTTAGGGCAATAATTTCCTCAATACGTTTCACTTTAATACTCCATTTCTTTTGAAGTGCCTGGAGAAACTGATTCCAGAATTTTTCCGTATTGACTCGATTGATGGGTATTCTATCCCACTTTACCATATTTTTCCAACGCAAATTTTCTATATTTCTCTATTACATCACTACTATTCTCGGTATATTACTCGCAGTAAGTTTAGTGGCACCACTTATGTTTTCGGACAAAATTTGGCATTCTCTCTTGTTGTATGCTAATTAGGTCCATGAAATGGAGATTGAACTTATTTAAAGTGCGTAACTCACGGATCCTTTTACCCGTAGAGAATTTTTTTTTCTCTTGAATGTTGGAAAAAGCATGAGAAAAATTTAATTTCCAACGCTGTAATTTCTTTTCTATGGAACAGTTAAGCATGGTAAATGAAAACACGTCTGCTGGATGAATCTATTCTTCAATTGAAAATTAAAATCGCATTTGTTGCCATGCTACTCTGCCTCACTTTCGTGGCCTAAGAATAATATACAACAATGCTGAAATTCAAAAACCGTCGAAGAGCATAAGTGGCACCACTACATTTTATGGGATACATTTTTAGTCATAACATATTTATAAGTCCAGGAATAAGTAGGGAAGAAATTACGGAGGTGCATCGGAAAATGAAGAAAGCAAAATGTATAGGTCCTGACGCAATCGCATTTGGAGCATGGAATGCCCAAGAAGAAGTGGGAGAAAATCTTGTGTGGGAGCTATTACGTAGATGACGAGGAGACAATCCTTGACTCCTGTAGAGAAGGTCTGCCGTTGCATTTGTACTAGAAAAAGGGTGAGGTCCAGGAATGTAAGAATTACAGAAGAATTAAACTAATGTCGCATACCATGAAAGTTTGGGAGAGAATAATAGAACGGATATAACGATACGATACGAACGGAGAAAAATACTACGGATGCTACATTAGGTTTGCGTCAGCTGTTGGGAAATAATAAAATCCGATGATTCAAGCGTGGTGAAGTGACATTTTTCCTTATTGAAATAATTACTTGCAAATAAACGCAATTATGAAATTTATCACAACCTATGTTTCAATGTTACTACATCATCTTCACCGTTGAAGATTATGTAATAACATAGAATCGAAAGTCTTATTAAATTTTATAATCGTGGAAAATTGAAAGTATATATTTCAATATGTTGGGAAATCGCAGAAAGAAGAAAAAAGAATAGCACCTCATCCCCGACTTTAAAGAGTGTAACAATCGTATTTCAATATCTGATCTAAGCCGCACCCTTCGGCTTCAATTGATCTGTTTTTCTCTAAGCCCAATTGTCATATTTCAAACTGATAAAAATTTTCTTTCGCCGGCATGTTATCAATCAGTCCCGTTAGTCCAACCTTCCGACTTCTTTTTCGTGGAACCACCATTGCTGTTCTTCCTCCTCTCTCGTATCCATTCATTGGTTTTGTTTTTGTTTGTTTTCGCTGTGAGTAAACATACAAAGTTTTTCCTCCAGAATAAAAACCCAAGATTTTCTTTATGCATTCCGCCTTTCTCACCAAAATAATCATGCTTTCCTTCCGTATATCGAATATTGTATTTTTACGCCACCTGGCACTAGTCTGATTGGTCGTCACTAACTTCCGTATCCAGCTTAAAATTTTAAACCACATTTCACTAGCGTGTGGGAATCAGAGTAATAATTAACTTTACATTTTCAAATAACACAGACAACGGTTTCGGTAGTTTCTCTTGACAATGGCCTTTAAACCGTGCGGAATCAAAGACGAGTTTTTGCAGAACGCCCGTGATGACTACTCAGTGACTAATAGCCGGGGTAAAAATTGAAAAGCCAACTCCATTAATATTATGGGAAATGGTAACAGTTTGTCATGCAATTTTTTTTTAACTTGATTAAATTGTGTATGCTTCTCATCCTTCGTGTGCATTCAATTTATCGAAAATAAAATTTCTAATCGAAACAATCAAATTAAAAGAAAACACTCTCACCGTGGTCAGCCAATTAGATGCATTACGTATTTATATGAGCCAATTAGATATACAGTACGTATTTTGGCTTTTGTCTTTACACCTTGATCCCATGCGCAAGAGCTGAACTTGTACATAATGAATGTATGAGTGGATCCTTAAAGGTAATTCTCTTACTTCATCTATTTCAAGTAACATGTTGACGGTTGGCGTAGATGGAGATTAAGGAGATATAATACAGCAATAATAATGATTTAATAGTCATTAATAAATTAAATATTCATTATTTTTGTGCAAATAGTTACTCATCTTCAATTTTATTGGAGTTTTTGGAAATTACTGCAACAATTGTTAAAGTCATTGTGTCAAATGCATATTCATTAAAACGCACAATGTCCCAAAATGGTATTCGTTTCTTTATGAACGCAATCAAGCGCTTGATTTTTCTCATTGGCTTACTACCTGTTAATGTGAACATTGAGTAACTACGAAATCTCATGGTCACATTTGCCTTCACTTTATTCATGTGAGTGGTTATTTTGCTCATTGGTGACTAATAAGGTAAAATGAGTAAATAAAAGAGATAACGGTTTTTTTTTCTCCAAATGGAACGGAAACCGGATATTTTTTTCTCTGTCAACTTCCCCGTTTCTTGCCCTTTCTTCTTAAGTATATTGAAAGAATCAGCTGAATATTCCATTTCATAAGCGTGGTGAGTGAAAATATTTTGATAAATTTGGAAAAGCCAACTTTTTGATGACTTACAAAGCATTTAGATACATTCACTACTTCGATGTCGTTCCTGTTTTGTACAGAGGAAAGACAAATGCTCCTTTTAAATACATGAGTGAAAGTTGATTACATAAACTCGATCGGTAAGAATGCCGGGAAACATTATTCTTGATGCCCTGTGGATACTTTGCTGTCATTTTTGTTGGCAACATTTAATCGAACGAAACCGCTAAAAGATTTTGTAGGTCACCTGTTCGACGCTTAAAAATCATCTAACGCCAAAGCCATTGGCGTTAATGGAATTTGCCACAAGTCGACGATGCAAATCAAGCCTAGGGCCGTCAACTCGGGCGCGATGATTTGCTCGGTGGCGAGGTGACTAGGCTGATGGAGCTTGCGTCGACAGTGGCGAATAAAACGGGTAAAATTCACGCAACTCCACCACAATCTAAAACCTATTTTAAAATATGGAATTTTCCTCGCCTCACCACTTACACTGAGTTAATCGTGTGTTTATACCCTTTGTCCTCGGTTAAACTTCGATTAGAGTCCTATTCATTTTTAATATTTTTTATGAGTTTCAAATTTATACATTTCCGTGGCTAAGTATGAGTCGTAGTTTTGAGGATCATTCTTAAAGGGGGCCAATTAAGTAATATGTGATGTTTAGATATTAGAAATGAACGTCCGATTACCGTTTATAGCGGGCTAATGACTTGGGTTTAGTTATTAGAAATTAAAATTTGAATGCCCTTAAAATTACGAGATAAAATCTAAAAAAACGCAGTTTTAAGGATTGGCTTTGACAGTCATCGGGGGAGAGGAGAGTATACTGTGATAAGTTAAGTCGAGTCCACAATCTCAGTGATGGTTGTCTAATCTAATCGAAAAACCAGATTTTGATATTAAAATTCTTAATCAAGAAGGTATTCGGGTTTTCATTCACTTGAAGCTAAAAACATCCCTATCAATTTCACCCATGCGTGGGTAGTTTTGAGATTGGGATGTAGTTATTTTTTTAAGATTATCTCGGGAATGGCGTAGACGTACCTCATTACTTACAAATACCCCAACATCATCGCCCAAATTAAAAGCAGAAAATTAAATAGGGTGACCGCGTGAACAGGAGGGAGCTGGACTCCACACTGAGGATTTTGGCGAAAACTCTTCCAGCGGGCCAGACGACCACCAACTGCCGCCCTATACTATCCTGGGGAGATCAAGTACATAAACATATGCAAAGGCTCAATATAACACCGAAGCTGATGCAGGACCGAGACGGTTGGTGAGCAGCTGTTGACGAGGCCAATACAGGGCATAGCCGAATAAGAGGGTGAAAAGTCCCCTCTTCGGAATTTTTCTCGGACTTGGAGCATAGGATTTGGGAAATATTTTATGAAAACTAGCGTTTGAAATTTTCAAATCGACGCCATTTCTCCTTATGCCATGGAAAAGTTGTGAAAAAATTGGGCATCTGTTACATTAAGAAAGCCATCAAATGGCGCAAACTCCATTGAAAAATATGCTTTCTATCCCGAGTTATTTAAAAAACAGTGGAAATCGAATTTTCGAGCTAGCCGGCCCTGGTGGGCCTCTAGCGGGCTGGAAGTGTGGGGAGGTTAGCCCTTTTTGATCCCAAATCCTAAGCTCTAAGTCCGAGAAAAATTCCGGGGGGGGGGGGACTTTTCACCCTCTTATTCGGCTATGCCCTTTTTGAGATTAGAGTGAACACATAGATAGATTGGTAGAGCTAAGGCGTAGTGAATATAAATTGGAAGCGAGCTACTTGAATCCGTGGTAGGTCACTCCGTTGTCGGTGCTCCTGTTGAAAAGAATGAGTCTGTATGGTTGAGCGTGATTGTGGATATCTTCCATCTACCTAATTTCTTTTGAGTCAGTTTTAGAGGTTTTTTCTAAACATTGTTTTTTTTACCGATAAGTTTGATGTTTGAAAGTTCAAAGGCCCGGTATGTTGTTACAACCTTGATTTAAAGAATTTCGTTCCAAAATGAATGATTATTCAACACCAAGCAATCAAACCTGTGAAATGGCATTTTTAAAGAATCAATGCAGTCAAAAACGAGGAGCGAATTTAGGTTTGGATAGACATAAACTATCTGCCGCAAGATTGAGAGGGAATTTTAGTGCGAACCTTGGCTTCTCGAAAGGCCCCAAAAATCATCGTTCACAATATTTTAATGGTCCCTAATGAGCGAGTTAATATACTCGCACATGAGAAAAGAATATTTCTCATAGAATAATTCTTTCTTAGAATATTTATAAATTTTAACCTAAATAAATTTTGCCGAATATTTGGAGTTTTCCTTACCGACTTTATATTTTAAACGCTGGTAATATCTGGAGCGTATGATTGTGTATTTAATTTTGGACCAAATGGTGAAATTCTCTCAAATTGAAAATCTCTAATATCTCTTCGGTGATAATATTCAATGCAATTCCAAAATAATGATAAGAAGTATTATACTTCAGGCGTAGTTATTTAAATCATTCTCATAGCGGCATAACAACTACGGGACATGCACATGACTCTACAATATTCTTTTTTTGTGAAATATCTTGAATCGTAAGATTAAGTTCGATTAAACTTCTGCGGATGTTATTTAGATTGCGACTTCGATTGTGAAATATTTAACTACTCTGAAATATTTAACAGAATTGTCATGAAAATTACTCTTTAATCGAATTTTAGCTGCTCAAGATTAACCATAGGTTGTACAACATATGTTTTTCTCCAATTCAGCTCTGATGATGTTATTTTTCATGAATGACATATCAGCTGCATTATACAATAAAAATACTAATTTACTTGATTTGTAGCTTTTGAATCAAGAACGTCGCTTTAACTTCCCATTTTCTTCTTCCCAATGTTGACATGAATTTTTATTGTTCATATTTTTATTTTTTGTTATAAAGTTTTATAGAATATCCATATATTTTAGTATTTTTGGCCATTTGGCACTCAGAAAAATATCTAGCAACTTCATCAGTCATCATCGACTGATTTCCTCCTTATATTGGCGAACCGAAGTTTGTTCGTATTTGCGTTTTTGTGTTAAAAGTTTATTATCTTATTTTTCGTGGATGCCATTTTTGCATTATGTAATAAAAGAACTTATGAATGACGTACGTTACCGAATTGTCATGCTTGTCAAAAAAAATATTTATTTATATTTTTTTTGTTTTAAGAATTTATAAATTATCCACATAGTTTATTACTTTTTGGTCATTTGATGCTAAGGAAAAATCTAGCAACTCCAAAGTCATTCATCAGTCCTCTCCGACTGATTCCCTCCTTACGGTGGCGCAGCTATAATCGATTGACCAAGTGAAAAAGGGTACTCGGCATTCCGTATTTCCCGTCTTTTATGTGGTTTCTATATCGCTTCCTCCTTTTCCTATCTCGTTTATTTTTCCTTCAGGATGTCTTGAATCCACTCACTCACTCCCACTGCTCACCTCAACCCGCGAGGCAAACAAAAGGGAGGCTTGTAATCTCCCTTTTTTTCATTTCAAATCCCTTCCTCTCTTTTCCCCTTTGAATTCCATCCTCCGTCTCTTTCTCTCTCTCGGAAAATTTAGAGTTCTCTCTTGGGCAGATTTCATTGAGCTCCCTCAACAAAATGCCGCTGCCTTATCAACTTCACTCACTTCCGTCTCCCTCCTAAAGGGACTGCCTCGAAAACAGATAGGTAATTCTTCCCTTACGTAAAGGGACGAGGGATATGTGATTAAAGGTGGTGCATTTTTTTTTCGCGTCCAACTGTGGTTAAAAGTTCCTTTCCTATGAATAGACTGCGAAAATGGTATGGCAGTTAACTAAAAACTGTCTATAATTCGTGCACGATAGTATTAAATACATTATTCAGGGCCGGTTTCTATAATAATGAAATATTTACATTTTCATTCCACTTATAAAATACATAATGTCATGTTGTACAATATCATATAATGTTAATAGGTTGCAGCTGATACTTAATTAAATATTTTATTCATTCACCTAGTGATTAAAGATCATTTTTTCACCATAGTGTGCTCAAGGAACAAATAGTTTATCATAAATAATATACCTACTGATAATGCTGTAGAATATCAGGGGATTTCCTCTTTTGGGATCACCATCATCTAATATTAGTTTATTAATTAAATAATCATTTACAACTAAGTGACTGATACTCAATTATATTATTGTATTCATTCACCCAGTGGTTAAAGGCCATTTTTCATTTTCAACTTTGCGTGCCATTTAATACAAAGAGTTAAACATTTACACAATGGCAATCAATTTATAATTCAAATTTTGGGTAGCGCGAAAACTAAAGTTCACGGATTCTTCCATTTGAGATTACTTTTTTAGCCTACTTTTGCTTTTTATTAACTTCTGTTCATTCTCCAGTTCAAATTTCAGCTTAATCAGGCTTCGGTTAAGGCGGTTAAGGCTAAATAGGTTTTCTAAAACCTGCTACCAGAGTTTCATTTACCTCCTGGATGTCAACACGGAAACTTGTAGATACTTAGAGTATAATCCTGGGAAACGTAACGACTATCCACTGTTACTATACGGATCATTCCTAATTTAATCATGAATTTTTAGTTTATAGGTGCAGTATTTTTTATCCCGATTAAAAAAATACAGTCCCCTCAATGTACCATTCAGTTTTCAAACACAACTTAATCAAATCGCAGGGTTGACTACTAAAATATGAACTATCTATCTCTATGTAAAGAGGAAAGAACGAATTTGGAGCTAATTTTTATAAAAAATCGATTATAATTCTTTGGTAAATTGTGCAGAACTTTAAGCACAGTAATGCAGTCCTTCTTCACATCCTTGCAGTATTAATCTGTAAACTTCACGCTTTTTTATGTGACAACTGTAGGCAAGCCATTTCCAGTTAAGAGATCACAGTTCTGTTGTCTACGCATCAGTCTCAAGTATGAAGAAAATGGCATTGACCAGTCTCTTACATGACACGATATTTTTGGTTTCTATTGCGTTTGCAAGTCTTGTGGTAATGACTGTTCCGCCAGTTTTTTATCAGAAAACTTAATGCAAAAGAGCCGCTTACGATGGTTTGGCCTTGTTTTTGGGTTTTATTCTTACTCTTTTGTTCCACCTTCATTGTAAAAATCGCCACATTTATGTTACAAGGGTATCGAATAATGTAATACTACAGAAAAGCCTTCGTAAAGTAGGTCAAATAAAATTAGTACAGTAGGTTAGTGTCCCCTGTATGCAGTAGGTATATGTGGCCATGATAAAAGTATTAAAACATTTTTTTCGTTCCTGGGGTATGGCCTCTGGAAAAATTCTTCATCAGGTCTACGCTTTTATTCCTATTTGGTTTCAATTTTTGAGATTCCGATTCAATCTGAACAAAACGGTAGCCGATTTCCTCTGAGCTAGCTCCACTTCACTAATTGGTGATTTTTTCAGGGTTAGTGCCTATTTTTAAACTCATCGTAGATTATCCGTCGTATCATTTTCGCGAATTCGGCGTTTTTCACTTACATAGTCTCATATTAGCAGATCAGAATCACGATATCTTTAACGAATCCTCGTTATTTTGAACAAAAAGGATTTATCTTAGTTACTGGGGCTTAGTCGTCCTACTTAGGGTGAAGTTCAAACAAGCCAACAAATTAATACAGAAACTGCTCAAAATTTCGGGATGTTTTTTTAAGTTTAGAGCCACAATAGGGTCATGTTCAATTTTTTAGCAAGAATTCCTTCGTATTCAAATCTCAGCGCTCAACTGGTTTCCTAAAACCCTTAAAAATGTGTTTTGCTGAAATCTGGGTAAAGGTTGTGTTTTCTCCAAAATCTGATGCATAAAAGTCTTTCGAAATCATATTACTGCATTTAATAATACATTTTTATTTTTCGTGCCAATTCCATAACTGATTTAGGACAAAACACTTCACACCCCTAATGAAAGCTTCTTTATTTATCTATGTATTTCTTAATCTAATTTCTTCTAATCCAGATATTTCTTTTGCATTTTTTTCGTTCAATTATTTTCACACAATTGTTTTTCTACTCTCTCTTATCATATAAAAAGAATTAGTCTTATATAGTGTTATCATAGATGTTATAACTTCGATATAATGGGTACTGGGTGTGCAAAACATGCAGTTGGGACATTTTTTGGTTTAACTCACTCGAAATAACGCGATATATTGGGATTAAGACCATGCGAAATGGTAATTTAAGTCTTCGCTCCGCCACCAAATCTTGACCCTTGAATTATATTGCAATTTCCTTAACTGCTCATTATAATCCTTTGCACAGACCGGCGGAGTTTCCGCTCTTTTATCCTGTGATTAATTGGGAAATACTCAGGTGCAAGGGTTCCCTTGAGGCTTAACAGAGGCGTCGCGTTTCCATGCTGCATTCGTATTTTAATCTGCCACGGCTATTTTGGCGGAACTCCTAGGAGGGACTCCGTTCATGTCAGTGATACAAAATACCACGATTTAACTTGTAGCAGAAATTATCCTTTTTGATTCGTGCAGTGTGCCAAAGATTTGAATCCAGAGAAAACTGCTTTTCACATTCCTTGGGAATCGTTTTTTCAGTGTATTTGAAGTTTCGACTTCCTCTTTCTTCATTTGCACTTCCTCCTAAAAATATTTGAGCTGAAATATTGAAATATTATGTAAGGTCGGGTATTTTTAGTTCATTCATTCGTAACTCGATCTAATAAAAATGTGCAGACTCACGCTCTTTGTGTCGAAAAATGTTTGTTCTGTTTGAGATGTGAATAATTGATTAATAGGGGTATTGAAATCAACATTTAAAAATTTCCACGTGATTTTATATACATAAGTTCTATTTATACTATACTATATATGCTTTAATAAATTTACGCCGTAATGAAATTTTTATCTTTTCCATCATCTTTAGACTAATAAATTGCCAATTGAAAAAGAATTCCTTTCAATCACACTTACAATTTAAGCCAAACATTCCCTACGTGTGCACAACTAAGAAATGATGGCTCTTTTTCAATCATACGTTCCATTATAATAGGTTTAGTTCTTCGTATACGTAGAAAGATCTAGCTCGATTGTATTTGGAAGTGATTAAGGAAGACAAAGATGAGCCGACACTTGAGGTTATGTGTGACGAGGGACTTGTTTATTCTCTTCCAATTAAGAGGATACGGTGAAGGCAAGATCCTATCCGAATCCCCGGTCCAAAAAACTCTCGTAATAAACCATCGAAATCATCCACAAAATCCCGACCCGAATAAAACTCTATTTTCGCCCCTGGTATTTTTTTACCTTGCTGCCTCGGCATTGCCCTCTTAGCTCTCTTTCCGATGATCTCTATCTTCGTCAACAAGAATTGATTAATATCTGCGTACGTCTTTCCGGTACTTCTCACAGAGAATTGGGTACTATTAATAATAATCATCTGTGAGTACCGTTCACTATAAAAAAGTTTTGAAGCGTCATGTTCTTTTATATTTAGTAAAACATGATTACTCATTGTAACTTTTATTTAGGTCTTTTAAAAATGGATACTTTTAGGGGATTCTCTGAAGATTTTTCTTAGATACTAACGCCGTCATTTTCCTGCAACCGATGAACACACGTAGGAATTAATGTTTTTGTATTTTCCATTTAATGTTTGAAAATCATATGTGGATTAAATATGTGGGAGTAAGCGGTCCGGTGACTAAAATTTTATAAATTGAGCACTGTCGGCAAGTTTTTATCGCCTCTTCCTTTATACCTCAAACAATACCTGGGAACGTCGATTATTTTCGTATTAATTTTCCACTTTCCCCATTGCCTGCTGTGATTGTTGCGATTCTAATATTTGGAGCCGCGTTTTCCAACTTGTAAGTCCAATCTGAAGATTTTTGCGATAAATCACTTTCTCTTTAGATTATATAAGATACTAATTCCGTCACTTCTACTATAACTGATGGATATAGATACATATACATGTGTTTATTATCAATTCATAGAAGTAATCAAATCAACATCTCTCGTAGCCATAAAATATGGTTACAAAAGAACTTCTCAACCGAAATGTATGCCAAGGGGATGGGTCCGTTTTGGATATTATGGCTTCATTTGTTTTTTTTCAGCTCTTTAGTTCTCAATACCTAATGCCTATCCCTTTCTCTTCTACCCCTCCTTGTAACCTTTTAGACTAGTAATAAGTAAGAACTTAAAATCTGATGCTTTCCCGGCGAATATGTTCAAAAAAGGCTATTCGGGCTTCCAGCCGGGTTGTCTCCCTCCATTCTGCCGACGTTTCGGAACACGAGTCGGGTTCCATCCTCAGGGCTAATGGTGAGTGGATGAAGTTTGCCAGCTTGTTTACTCTTCAGTTGGTTGTGAGGTCTAACGTGATTGGCTCGGAGGCAGCCAATCTTATTTTCTTAAGTGCCGGTTTCCATACATTACTCAGTGAATACCCTGTGTCACGATTGAGGGTGTTAGTTGCCAGCCGGATCTCGATGGATTCCTTAACCAGTCTTTTCCAGAAATCAGTCTCGCGGCATAGAATTTTCACGTCATCCCACTTTACCCTATGATCGGATTCAATGGCGTGTTCTACAACCGCGGATTTTTCCGGTTGGCAGAGCCTAAGGTGTCTCTTATGTTCTTTTATCCTTGTATTGATAGTTCTCCCCGTTTCCCCCACGTAAACCTGCCCACACTCACAAGGAATTTGGTAGACCCCTGGAGTTTCAAAACCACAAGGATCCTTCGCTATAAGAAGTAGATCTCTTAGTTTGGAGCATGGTTGGAAAACGGTGTCAATACTTTGTTTTTTGAGGATCCTTGAAATTTTCCCGGACACCGTAGACACATAGGGAATTTTGGCAATAGCGATGGGCTTTGGTCTTTCTTCCTCCTTTAAGCCGACCAACACGGACCTCTATTTAAATGGGCGAAGTCATCACCACCCCGCCCAACGGAGAGCAGTTTTGTCCACCCTTTTCTATCGAGCCAAAGCCATAGCGGACCAAGAAAGCCTGCCAAAAGAGATAAGACATCTGAAAACCACCTTCAAGCAAAATGGCTATAGTAATGAGGAGATACACTCGGCCCTAAAAAGGAGCATTAAAAATCTAGGCTCTTTAAAGGAGGAAGAAAGACCAAAGCCCATCGCTATTGCCAAAATTCCCTATGTGTCTACGGTGTCCGGGAAAATTTCAAGGATCCTCAAAAAACAAAGTATTGACACCGTTTTCCAACCATGCTCCAAACTAAGAGATCTACTTCTTATAGCGAAGGATCCTTGTGGTTTTGAAACTCCAGGGGTCTACCAAATTCCTTGTGAGTGTGGGCAGGTTTACGTGGGGGAAACGGGGAGAACTATCAATACAAGGATAAAAGAACATAAGAGACACCTTAGGCTCTGCCAACCGGAAAAATCCGCGGTTGTAGAACACGCCATTGAATCCGATCATAGGGTAAAGTGGGATGACGTGAAAATTCTATGCCGCGAGACTGATTTCTGGAAAAGACTGGTTAAGGAATCCATCGAGATCCGGCTGGCAACTAACACCCTCAATCGTGACACAGGGTATTCACTGAGTAATGTATGGAAACCGGCACTTAAGAAAATAAGATTGGCTGCCTCCGAGCCAATCACGTTAGACCTCACAACCAACTGAAGAGTAAACAAGCTGGCAAACTTCATCCACTCACCATTAGCCCTGAGGATGGAACCCGACTCGTGTTCCGAAACGTCGGCAGAATGGAGGGAGACAACCCGGCTGGAAGCCCGAATAGCCTTTTTTGAAGTAAGAACTTGTTTCTTGCTATTCCTCGTAGGACTAATCCTTTGATTATGTCCTCATGTTTCATATTTCCTAATTGAAACTCTTAAGTAAAAGAACTCTTAATGAGTTTAGGAACCAATGGTATAAAAATTTTTCTGAGTCATTTTTTACATCACATTAGATGGTAAATATTGTTTTTAGCCGTGGAAACATTGCAGATGGCATCATGAGAATAGGGGACTTTTCCAAAAGCAGACAACTTTATATATTTAAGAGCCTGATGAAAAATTGTATGCATCAACTTAGGATGTGTGCAATGCATTTTCATTAAATAAACTGCAAAACACACGCTGTTCTCATGCTGTAGCCAATCCAACGCAGCAGCTATCCATATCTCATTCATATTCCTTCCCTTTTCTATTTTTCCCTGTATAATTTTTACTTTCTCTAAGCAAGTACTTGTTACTTGGGTATGCGTCGTTACACATGATTTTTTCGATACTTTTTTCTATCAATATTTTGTGCCTGCGTTTTCATAACATTCCTGAATGCGATTCTCCCTCTATGACCGGTTCCCCTTCACGAATTAATGAGCCGGAACTCTGATGACGCCACCAACTCAGGGAAAGTGGGCTGATTTTATTTTAATTCTTAAATTTTATAAGATAATGGCTGAATCAGGAATATTTTTTTGCGTTTCAAATTTCCTTTCCACAACTGCTGAATTAAACATTTTCCAACGAATAAAACTAGTGTGATAAATCCCAGCGGATCAAACAGCCGGGATATGAGCCCTAATATTTTACCCACGTAGCCCTCTGGGGTTTCTTCGAAAAAAAGGGGTTAAAATTTTGAGCACGATGCTTCAAAGGTATACATACTATCTAATACAGTGGAGCAATTGTTCATCCGCTTTCTCTACGGAGATCCATCCAACGAAGACTTTGTCAACTCGTCTCTCATTATTTGAAGTCAGCTTTGAACGTAGGTTTTCGCAGCGAGAGGCATCGTTGCTAACGGCTTCCGGGTGCAGCTGCGTGTTGCGCTTTGTCGTGCAATCTTTCGCGACCGTTGCAGGACGCATCATCAGGCGAAGAATGAAGTCAGCAAAATTATTTTTAGGGAGTTCAGCATTCTTTCGGGCTGCATCCGCGTCCGTTGTCGAAGAACCACAACAGTTTCGCCAGCTCTCCTGCCAGCGTCCTCAGGTGAAGGATCTTCAGGAGAGCTGGCGAAACTGTTGTGGTTCTTCGACAACGGACGCGGATGCAGCCCGAAAGAATGCTGAACTCAAGTCATCACCGCGGAAACCTGCGTACGATTATTATTAGGGATTTGCTATTTCAGTTCTTAATGAAATGACTGGCATAGTATACACCCAAAGTTGATTAAATGCAATGCAGCTTCATGATATAGCTTTTTTAATTTATGATTAAACTCTAAAGCATGTATGCATTTGTCTGCTTATAAAAAAGTCACCTATCCTCATGATGCCATCTTCAACTTTTCTACGGCTGATATGAAAGTTTCTTTTCTTCTCTATATATCCTCTTCTCTATTGTGTTCGTCCATCTACATCCGTATCGCGAGCAATTTTACCCTTTACATGCCCCATTCTCCTGTTTTTCGTTCCTCCGTCTCATCCATCGCTGGGAACGAAAACAACGTCTCTTGTCCCCCGCACTTCAATCTCACCGAGTCATGCGACCGTGAAGATCGCTCGCACCTGGACTTGGTCCACCCACGCCCCAAATAAAAATTAGGTACCTCTCCACACACGCGTTCCCCCCGAATTTACGAATTTTCGTCGCGATGGCTCGGATGTTGCCACGCCAGATTTTGTGGCGGACGGGACAGGAAAATGAAAGGAGCAAAGGAGAGGCTTGTTTTGCCATGTTCGCGACACGATATTTCTCCGTTATCGCCGTGAATGTTCGTTGAAAATAAAATGAAAGTCTTAATCTTTTTTTCATCCTCATCTCATCCCTCAAATATTTTCATTTTTATTATTTCTCTGAATGTGTGTATTGCGAATATGATAAATATGACTGTACGATGCGCCAATTAGTACGGTATAGGCTTGACAAACATTAAATTTGATGATTAATTCGACATTTTTTAATTAGGTATTATCTATTTCTTATATATTTTATCATTAATGATATTATAATGGCTTCCTTAACTTGTTTCGTCTGTTCCCTATTTTGTTGATGACATCTTATCATTATTTTTTTCCAAGGTTCCCTGTGATAAACTAGGATGAATATACGCTATACTTCTACCGTATCTCTTTTTCATTTTCACATCCAGATGTATATTTCATTAAATGCACTGTACGCTTTCCTTGCATTTGAGACCTAAATGTATGGTAAATTTTTTCCCCTATTCAAGTTACCATATACTTAAGTTTGTAACGTCAAATTCTCTCCCCAGGAACCGCATCAATTTCAAACTAGTTTAGTTGAGTGTCCTCCTAGCAACTGCATTTTGTTTCAAATGATGTCATAGCCTTTTCCCTATAGTGAAAGCGTTTCTTAAATTTTGGATTAGATTTTTTTCGTAATATCTTACTCGTTTTCGCTAACTTTGACATTTTACTGTGAATGATCAATTGGCTTGACCAGGCTTCGAACCTGAATCCCACAATTGCTTGTCAGGCATGTAGGATAACCTAACTAGTTCCATTGCCAAGGCAAATTTGGTGGTTTGACTAAACCGCGGTTCTCCCGATTTGGTGGTGTGACTGCTATCATATTTCACTAGCAAGCGAGGAATCTCTGTCTCGAATCGCAGGTGAACCGAGAAATTTTTTTAAACGGCGAATTCTATCCTTGGTGTATCATGTTATAATTCAAGTTTTTAACCGGTTAGGGAAGGTTCATAGAATTATCCCGATAACTCTCCCTCCCACATTCAAAGTCCTGTTTTATTTTACAAATAGAGCTACTCACTTTCATTAAATCCAAAAGCCGTATTCCCTTCATACCCCACCTCGGTTCTCTTATACCCTTACCTCTAACGCAGTTTTCAGCATCCCCTCCCTGCTTTTTGCTGGCTCTATCCAACTTGTCTCTTTCGTATATTCCCTAGAAGTTTCCTCACCTCGCCCATCATGTCTGGCACTTTCTTTTTGCTTTTCGTATTGCTTCATATCTCCCCCATTCTCCTGTCAATGCGTGTCGAGAACGCCAAAAACGAGCGTGTTTTCTCCTCCTCCTTCCTCAGTGTCCACGTTTCTTCACCGAAAAGCCCAACGTTCCATATTAAAATTTTCAATTATCAGTCTCTTCATTAAATTCTGACACAATGGTCTTCTCATCAGATTTCATCACCTCTTTCCTTTTCATGAAATCCTCGTTCGCTGAATTTTATCTTTTATTTATCTATATTTTCTACTGTACTATTTTTCTGCTGAATATCTTTCACTTCCAGATATATATTTCATGTCATGCACTGCGACCCTCAATATGTGGTAAATCTCAAAGTAACAGAGGCAGGCGAGATATAGTGGAATGACCTCCTATCAGTATTTGAAAGAACAGAGAGATGGCACTTTTCCACAGGTTTATTATTTAAAGTACTTGATGATCTCCGCGATGATCTGCTTGCGCGGGCAACGTTCAAATCCGAGTGAGGGGGGGAATATGTACTCTCCCACCCTCCACCTCGACTCATAATTGCATTCTCATAAACCTGACGGTTGAAATGTGCTGTACTTTCCATAATAAACCTGTGGAAAAGTGCCATTTCTCTGTTCTTTCAATACTTATGTAGTACTTTCTTTCACCTATTCAAGTTACCATCTATTAATGTATTTAGTCTCAAATTACCTCGTCTGGAACCTCATGAATAAGGCCTTTATGCAATTTTTCTTCGCATGTTACATTTTTGGAGCCGTTGGAGACTCGGAGGCTGCGCGCTAGGCTTAGATTGCTTGAACAATTGAAAATGGATATCTTTAAGAGCGACACAGAGAACATAATATTAGAGTCACACTATATTTCCAGGCCCGATATAAGCGATAAATTAAGAGAGATGTTTTGCCGAACGGATAGATATGGGAATTCGTTATATATATATGTAAACTATAAAGGACTTTAATTAACGCTAGTCCCAACCTCGTTAGAGCACTTAATTTTTTTGTAAACGGCTAGTGACCTAACACACCCTGCCACACGCCTTTTAGGCGGCTTGCGGGGTATTATGTAGATGTAGATATATCCAGCAAGTATTTTTCCGCCACATAGGATCGAGAACAAGAGCCCTTGGCCAATGCCTATGACTACTTAAGCCCAATTGGTGACTGCTCTAGAATGGGTGACTGTTTTAGATTTCTGTGGTGGCACGCAGGGGAATTTGTAGACCGCGCGTGACCAAATGGTCAGCATCCCCGTGCAATGGCGAGTCTCCACGCGGGGGTCAGGCCAAAGTGGTTCGACAGCGGGAGGTATCGAGATGAACGCGGCCGTTGGCTTAAAAAGATGAGGAAGGGAGGGAAAGAGGTGTGTCAGCCAGCCTTTAATTGGATCCGGCATCAATTATCGCGCGGGCAACGTTCAAATCCGAGTGGGGGAGGGGAATATGTACTCTCCCTTCCTCCTCTGCCTCCCTGGTCGCCTCATAATTGCATTCTCATCCCACCCTCAGGGTATATGGTCGCGTCGAAGGGTCGGATGGAATTGGGGCGGCCAAGGGGACTTCGTTCTTGAAGGGTTCGCCCTATCCTTATTTTCGGCTTGGCATTGATGGAGGCGAGCGAAATGATTTTTATTTTCATTTTTCGGGGGAAGAACTGGTGAAGTTTAGATAAATATAACAGCATTTATTGTCCAGGAAATAAATCCCTCTTTGAGAAACGATGGCATTTGTTGTTGTGGAGATCAAATGTCCATTCATGAATAGTCATTATCATTTTTTGGTCCAGGAAATAAATCCTTGTTGAGTAAAAATAGCGATGATGATACAATTCGCAGGAATGTCAAAAGTTACAAAGAATAAAACTTTGTTTATAAAATTTGTACAATCGTTTTTCCTATTTTATGGCATAACAAATGTTTTCATTGTAAAAAGGTAAATGGATTCATGCACTAAGCCAGATTCAATACATCATAGAAGTCATGTTTGCATTATCGATGTAATTGTTAATATTTATCGAACAAAATCGATTTTCGAAAATCGATGTTTTGAAGCATAGGGACTGCAGAAATAGTGTCGTAACAGACGGCTGCTACTTAGCATCGATTAAAACATCGAAATTTAGCCATCAAAAGTACGCCTAATAATTGACTCAGTATATGTATTTTTTAAAGGAGTAAAATTCGATGAACCCGACTTCGATAGTATCAATTAACGAAAGAATCGAATCCACCCACACACCGATAGCATCGATATGTGAAAATACATCAAATGGGTCCTGTTAATATCTCTCGGGCTTCCCACCGGGTTAGGCACTTCATTTCTGCCGACGTTTCGATGAAATACTTAACCATAATCCTCAGGACTATTGCTGCCGGGAACTTCTTGACAAAATGGTACAGTTATTAAGGAAGCCTAATGGCATGAGGACAAATTTTAACATAAATGGAAGTAAATTTTGTTATTCCAGAGAAAGTAAAAAGCTATGGATTTTTATTTTAAATCTTTTCATAGACATGCAGCATTTAATTTCCACTGGCAATTTGCCCCACATCCGGCAACCAATGTACGATTTTACCCTTGCTCAGTGAATAGAGTGAATTAACTTCTCTCGGGTTTGGGCGCGGGTAAGAAAAAAAGAATCTGAAAAAACTGTTACAAGAAATGACGTTTTTTCAGCAGAAGCGTCCCAGGAATTGCAATAGATTTCAATTGCGCTCTACTTCAAGAGGTTTTGATGGACTTTAATGGCCTAAAAATTTGAGAGGTTTTGATATGTCGGCGTGAAAGAACAAGGGAGTATTGAGTTTTGACCGAGATTGCCGAATTCCTTCTTTTTCTTGGATGAGAGGTGTTGTTTAGGGTTCGGTTGATATGCCGACGCGAGCGTGCGGCGCAAACAGTGATTTATCGGAGGGTTCCTCTCCGTTTGCTCAGGGTGGCGTGGGTGGGTTACGAAGGCGTTGGGTTGCCCGTACTTCTCCCCCAAAACGTTTCCTAGACCCCATTCTCCCTTCCAGGGCGTTTTCTCATTATTCTCGGAAGGAAACCCGATTTGTGGCATCACTTTGAGGAGGAAGTAGGTTTATAATCCTTACACGGAATTAATTTGGTGCAGCACCAATTGTGGACTGAACTGGTCGTTTATCATGTTTATACTTATCATTATCAATCTGATGGCTGTTTCTATTTAATATATCTTTATTTTATATAATGTTGGTATTATTACGTTGCGTACAGCTGTAGAGATCTTGGAAAGACGGATCGCTATATATTTACTCTGCGTTATGAGTTTCATTTAATGATAATGATGGTCATAATAAGCAACTACTAAAATTTGAGAGTTACAACTACTAAATACACAACGGAATGAATACGAAATTTAGCGAATATACAACTGCTTAAAGTTTAACCCATTACCAGTAAGTGGTAGAGTTTATTTATTAATTGATTTCTTTTTAAGGATTTCCTTTTTCGTGCATTCCTTTACCACAATTTTAAATCGGGTGTCTTATTAGGCAGTATTTATGAGTTTTTTAACGCGAAATAAAAATGTCCTGGGTTATAATTGTGGCAAAACGATGGGCATTGCTGTTGTGGTGATCAAATGTCCTTTCATAAATAGCCAATAATATTTTCATAATGTATGCCTCCTTGACCTTCTCCACAATACTCATAGCTATTTCCAATTATCTGCCATCTGGGCTCAAGGGCTGGAATCAAATTGGGAAATTCTCCTCATTTCCATGACATGCTTCCTTTCGTTGATGCTAAAAGTATGTTTTTTTCAATTCTAAAGTGTGTGTAAGCAGTCGTAACCAAAAAAATGGGAAAACATGTTTTTTTGTCTTGTGTAGGGAATAAAATTGCCCCAGTTCTCCTTCGCATGCATTCTCGGCGATTATCTCTGCGAAAAACGTTCCAACTAATTAACCCATCATAACCCAATGCTGCTTCTAAGCAACATCAAAAATTTATACATTTTACGCTGTATTCAGGAAAGATTTAAACTACGTGTTCTTTTGTTCTGTAAATTTGAAAGACGAAATATAAAAATAATAATAAAATGCCTTTATTGGGGCGAGGTTGAGACTAAAAAGTCCCCTCTTCCACCTAACCCCTCGATAACGTCAATGCAAGCATATTAAAAAATGGTAGACAAACGTTTACAATACAAAGAATATACAATATACACTGTTTGTGAAATGTCAAAAATATAATCAAATAAATTTGAAAATTTTGTGTAAAAAAGATTACTTTTTGTGGGAAAAAACATGAGGTTAAGGGTACAATATCCTTCAGCGAAAAAACCCACTGCAGGGAAACGCCCACACAAGAAGGGGGGCGTGAAAAACCTGCGAAAACCTACTGAAGATGTACTAGATAGTGATAGATGTAGAAGGTAATATGTACGAAATAGTAAGAGATAAATCTTCTCGGGTTTGGCTTGCATAAAATAGTCATCGAGAGGGAGTTTCCCATCGAAATGTTGGTCTTCGACAACCTTACCCGCTGCCAATCCGAAGATGATTTGACAGTATTCGCCGGGAAAGACTACAGTCTTTTATAATTAAATAATTTCTGCTTGAATTGGCAACGGTGCTCATTGTTATCTTAAATTTCGCTGGGTCATGATAGATTGACTGAATTTTTCGTTCATCCACAGACCCTGTTCAAAGATATTCAGTTTTCTTCCTGGGGTTTTATGTGGGGGGAGAGTGGACACTCTCAAGCAAAGACCACTCCACCGGAAGTTTCGTCTTCCGCTGGGGGACTATCCTCTTCCAACGAATAAGCGTGCCTCACAGGACCCCTTTTGGAATTCGCGCCCACAAAATTCTATTTATTTTGAAACCTTAGCGCGAGGTCTCGATGGCGTTGAGAAGTAGAGAGAAAAGGTATCCAGTGGAGGAGGTATCTCCACGTGCGGTTAGGATGTGCAAGATAGAGTGGTCCAAAGTATACAGAAGTAGGGAGGGCACCTTTCCCTTGTCTTGGCCCCATTCCAAACGGATGGTCGTCACTTGGATAGATCTTCTGTGGGATGGGACAGTATTTAGGCGTCTGCAGCGCACACGAGAAGGTTTCCTAAATCGTACCAATAAAAAAAACGATTATAATGAATATATTTTTTTTAAAGTGCCTCTTCTGCTATTTTTCGTTTTTTTACAAGAATATTGAAAACAAATAAGTTGTATTTACATAGTTTAAGCTACATATCATATTTTTGAGTCTATAGTGTTTCATTTAGTGCTATTAGCAGCGTGGTATAATCTCGTGTTCAGGTAGTGGAAATGATATGAAATATAATAATTTATAACTCAAAAATAACTGACGCAATATAAGTTTTAAATGCTGCTTAATATGAGGTGGATTGTTTACTTCTCTCACAATTTTTGGGGACACTCAATTCCAAGTTGAACACATGTATAAAAAATCAATTTCAAACCTCTGCAAACGCTGCCATTTAGGCAACCAGTTTCCCAAATCGTACCACTGAATGTCAAAATTAGGAAATGATGTTTCAAAGAAAATGAGAGGCAGAGAGGCAAGTTATTTAAGGTTATTTTTTAGATCCTTACACAGAGCAGACATGTGCATTAATATACCCGTAACATGAGGAACGAAAAAAAGGTAAATAAGTCATATCTATGACATTAATAATAGAGGTAGTTTTTTTGCTTGATAAAAAATCTGCAATAATTGAAAAAAGATTTAAAAGTCTTTTGTAGAAGTATTTATGCTTTGGAATAGTCTTTTCACGGCAGCTTTTTGAGACTTCTAACATCGCATAGGAATAGAGAGACGGTGCGATTTGGGAGCGACCGCCATTTTATACGAAATCATTTCCACTACCTGAACACGTGATCATTCCACGCTGTTAATAGCACTAAATGAAACATAATAGACTTCAAAAATATGATATGTAGCTAAAACTATGTAAATACAACTCATTTATTCAAATCCCCCTACTGCTTTAAAATATTGCTTAATCTCTATAATTCTCAATTTGCTAGCAATAGATACCTCGGAGAAGGTTTACGTATGTGTATGGTATTTGGAGGAGGCTACCGACAGCTGAAGTAATTTGCTCCATGAGGAAATGGTATGGAAGGCAGGGTGCAGACAAACCCGGCGCTAGTATTAGCCTACTCGTAACGAAATGCGCCAAGGGAACCAGAGCTTAAAGTCCCATCCGACGGCCGGAGTGTTGCACTTGAAATGTCCGCACCACACCATTCCAGCTGGGATTGGGAAGTTTCTAAACATTCTCTGATACCGCCGGTATTTCAACACGAATCCACGAGGTGGGAAGCCAACACTATAGCCACTACACAAACCCAATCCCCGAAGGTGTACGTGATGCTTGTGCGTGCGAGGTCTTACATCGTCGAGTCATTCCAAAAATGTGTGCTTTTTTGTGTAAAATCCTCGATATAAGTTTCTTTGAGGAACATAGTGCAGAAGTGATACTTCTACTTCCTTGTTTTCCTCGTATATATTTTGAATATATAGTGATTTAATTTGATATTTGGCATTAAATATTAGCTCTAAAATATTTTGCAAAATTTCAAAGGATATGTGTATTGGACGCTTGATGATCGCTGCAAATTTTAAATAAATAAGAATATAATTGTTTAAATGTCTGAGCATTTTCTTCAATAAGAGCGACTGGTACATATAAAGCTAAGAAGAACGAAGGGCAAGCCTTCAGCCTTAAGCTATCGGCCTGACCGTATAGTGTCCGAATTAGAATAAGCTATTTTATTTATTATATGGCCAATCTAACGTCATTGTTGAACTTAATGTATATGAGCAATGAATAATGGATCGTCGTTATAATTTCATTTAGTTTTTCAATCGTATATATAACTTTATTAATAAACAACTATGTGGTCTATGCGAGAATTAATTCCTAAAGAATGACCGCTGCTCCATGGATTACCGGTTGAAAATTTTAGTTGGCTCCATTAGCCAACATCTGCTTGAACTTAAGTGATCTCAAAGAGAAATGATGAGTGTTGCCTCAAAATTTTGGCTCAAGTTCCAGAAAAGTTTAATTCTTCGGAAAAACTCATGCTACCCAAAGAAAGGTTTCCTTAAAGTCAGGTACTTATTCATAAAAGTAAGTTCTAAGTGTTTAATTGGCAAATTGTTACAGTTATAATACATATTTCTCCCTTTTACTGAAAGTCATATGACTTTTCAGTCGCGCTCTAGCCCGGCTGTGAATCTAAACGGAGCTTCCTCATCGTACATTAGAAAACTTCACATTCTGCAGTGAAGTGGTAATTTTCTTATATCTCTTTATCAGTATCGGTGCACAATTTACCCTCTTTCGTCGTTGTAGTGTTATTTTCAGTATCATGTCAGATCGCTCTTCCCTAATTTCTCTTCATTCCTTGCAGCCGTCGCGTATCATATTTGTAGCATGAATATGAATGGAAGGCTCTTCACTGTAGGATGCAGAAAACTCCGTATCCTTTAATGGAGAGGTAAATTTCCAACACCTCTTCAACATTATTGGTGCGCAATTTTCCTAAGTCATTGTAAGATTATTTTCAATGCCATCCGTGGTCGCTCTTACCTAAGTTCTCATCATATCTTGCAGCCCTCGCATGTTATATTCGTAGCCATGGGCGTACCCAGCGAGGGGCAGCAAAAGTAGAAAAGTAGGCCTAGAAGCAAAAGTAAGTTTAGTTCAAATCGAAAGTATTTTTTATATTCAAGAAAAGTGATATTAGTATAAAACGTAATAAAAATAAATGTATTTTTTTCGAGAAAATCATTTTAAAAACTAATAATGCGCTGTTATATTTTCTTGAAATTTCAGTTCCCTTAACCTTTCCTATGCTACAACTTGAACGACCACAGCTTGCCCCTCCTCCCCCCCCTAGTTTTGATCCTGGGTAAGCCCTTGTTCGTAGCAATAATATAAACTGGTATTAAGGTGGTTGGCGTAGGTGAGGAACCGACACACGGGAAGTGGGTAATAGAGCGAGTGGTCTGGGGAGAACCGTAGTGGATGGAAAATCCCTCGAGCTGAAAGGACGTTGAGGAGGGGTTGACTTGTCTTCCCAAGCGGAGGGTCGAGTACGTACGTAGAAAGCAGACGAGACGTGGGAGCGTCGGAAAATTGGGGCATAGGGATTTGCGGAATGCATTATTTCATTTCCCCCCCTTTTCTTTGCCCCGGGGGTGCCCGTCAGAATTTAACCTGATTTCGCATGCAGGAGTTCAACGTCTCCCCATCCCGCATTATCATCCGAGTAAGAGATCTGCGGAGCATGTGGGTGAAGCCACCTGTTTCAAATCTCAAATCCATTCTCTCCCTACATTGTTTTCTGGTTGCATGCTTTGATATGTGTCTCATGTCAACTTTCATGAGAGAGATTGGCTCTGTTGCATTCGTAATGTCTTAGCTATATGGATACGTTTCTAAAAGAGAAATATATTTTTCATGCTTTTGTCGACCTGATGGAAGGGAAAATTATGACCATATAGCTCTTCTTTGCTTTTAGCAGTGAGTTTATAGATACAGCTGAGTCATAGTGAAAGTTGTGAATGATTTAATAATTCCTATGCTCTATTGTAATTCACTAAAAGTACGAGATTATCGCTTCCACTCGATTAATCGCATTTTGCTATTGGTGGTACCGTATTACTCCTCATAAAATACTTTGCTTTGATATCTTCACTGCAACACACGAATTTTAATTCGTTGAACATGCATTTGTTTATATTAATGTGTCACGAATAATATTGCGAAAACATTGAAATGATATATATGAATGCTGCTTCTTTATGCTCTGGTGCCAGGAATGTTTTACTGTTTTTGTACACCCTGATCTAAAATTATGGCTTAATATAAATTTGGATTTGACAAAGTTACACACTTTGCCATATTATCTGACATTGAGGGGTAATATTTTATTAAAAAGTGATAGCCATAGTGTTATCCCTGCTTCTCCTGTAGGTTGTGGAAGCTTAATTATATAATATGCGGTTCCAGTAAACCTTCCAGAATTTAAGAGTATTCGAAAATAACCCTTCGAATTACGCTCAAGAGTTATTATGGTGGTTTCCTTCGTTCTTGTTGCTTATTCTATTAAATTATGAAGAATTGAAACCGTATTAATTTCAGCTAATGGCGCATTTTTATTCTCTCCAGTCTCGTCAGAACTGGAGTAGTGTTGCGTTGCTAAGGTTGAATGGCAGTGAAATTTTGTTGTATAATTTACACTTATCGTAAGTGTTTAAAATTAAGTGTAATAGTTTTTTTAATTGTTGGTTATTGTAAATAACTACTATTGGAAAACCACCTCACGTGTGGTTTAGTTTGGGCTGCGAAGAATGAATGAATGAATTTATTACTCCAACCTTGAATGTACACTTTTTTTTAACAGCACAAAATTAATGGAGCTTTAGGTAGCTTCAATGGTTAAAATAAAAAAACCAGCATGGGAGCTACCATCTTAAAAATTAATTTCAAGGCAGACCAGAAAACAAAAAGAAAGTATATATAATTTTTTGAAACATTATTACTATGAAACAAATGTGTGACAATAACTTACAATAAACAAGAACAAAGTATAATATATGGACAGAACAAAATAAATTTCTTTTTCCTCCTTTCACAAAAATATAAAAATAATATATAATAATATGTATATTATTCACAAACATCAAAAAGATCATTTATATTACCATGGGATAACAACTAATCTTTGGCCTTTTTACAAAACTTATTTATACTCTTTAACTCTTTGATCAAACAAGGTAATTTATTAAAAATCTTCGGCCCCAAATAAAGAAATGATCTTTTAAATAAAGAAAGATTAGGCTTAGTGACTAGAAAATTAACATTCCTATGTAAGTTATAACCATGCTCGGTTCCAGAAATTGCTGGAAAACTACCACTTCGCAAAAAAATAACTTTAAAGTTTTATAAACAAACATGTACCTTAATGGCAATAACTTAAGACTAACAAATAGGGGGTAAGAAGGCTCAAAACGATTTTTGTTGGCAATTATTCAAATTAACTTTTTTTGAAGTACCACTGCAGGGTTCAAAGAGGCTGCGATCACCCACAGTTGAGAATGAGTTCACTGGTCCTTCTTCCAGAACTTACAGTGTTTATGCCAGGAGTTTTTTTTTTACTATTTTTACCTTACAGTGTTTTTAAAGTGCTAAAATCGGAAAATCAGTCTCATAGAGTCTATGTATCACTACTAAGGTTTATCGGTATTACTCGAAATTTTAACTCAAGTCTTGTACTCTGGTATAGGATGCCTAAAGGAAAATAGGTTGCTTCCATTCTCAGCCACTCACTTGCGTATAAATATAATTTTGAGAATTATTTTAAATTTTTAATGGTTTGAACTTTCACCCTCTTGAAACAGAGCGGCAACAAAATACTCATTCCTTGTCCACGAAAGCGAGGAAGCGGGTGATTGGAGAAAAGTATGAAATTACATCAATAACTCTGCTCATCCTTTTCATGAACTTGAACATTTCCTCGCCGTGAAGTTAGTACTACGGTTGACTCAAAAAGCTAGCAAAACTAAATGATTTCGTAATAATCTCTCATTCAGTAAGAAAAAGTGTCCAGCAACGGCCACGCAACGTCGGGCAAAAACCGAATAAGTACGCGGGGCGCACCCGAAAAAGCATCACCAACCACTAAATAATTTTGGCATATAAGTAATATGAATTGGACGGCAATATTTCCAATATCAATGAAGGCGTAATGAAATTCTGCTCGTGCAATCCAATCTCGCTGGATGGCGTTTAATGTGGCAAAACTACTCGCGGGAACGTACGCAATATGCACTTATATTTTGACGCATAGTCGCGAACATACCTCTTTTAGAGCATCTGGCGCCTTTTTCCTAATTTAAACAATGTCAAGCGAAACAAAAAGGGAACAAAGGTATGCGAGACGTATGGAACGTGGATTACTTAATTCTCAAGCCTTCTGAACATCTCTACTCCTCCTAAACCCTAGTAGTTGTAACCCAGCCGATCTCAGGAAGCGGCTTTTCTGTGGCATCCCTCAGCCCGTGGGACAAGTCGCGGCGATGCGTAAAATGAGGGGGATGAAATGGTAGGTCACGTGTAAAAAGACCCACGCACGCCGAGATGTGGGTCCTCGTGGAGTAGCAGCGACGCTGACGCCGACGCGGGAGAAATGCGAAACTCGGGTGCGGTGAAATTAGTGGGAAATGCCGGCCACAGGGACGCTTCTTCGCGCAGATCCTTCCCGGAGCGTTCCCGCGGAAGATTGAGCCTTTTTAAGCCCGAAAGATAGACGCGAGCGAACAAATTTCCTCGCGGATTCTCTCTCCGTCTCTCATAGGGAAGGGAGAATATATCCCACACGTCCATAACCGCTGCGAAGTCATTTGTTTGTTGATTCCCCGCGACAGTCGCCGGGAGAAACTCCGTATTAAACTTCTTTTTATCTTCGTGAGTAATACATGTCTTCTTCAAGGGCATTAAATTGCGAATTGCGTCTTCCCGTGCTGTTGTGTTGATCTTAGCTTGAAGGAGTCCTTTAACTTCGAGCGAAGTGTTTTCGTGATCTTAATCTCGACGGTAGAGTCGTACTGCGTTTAATATGTGCTTTGCACTTGTTTTAATGTTTCTCGTTCATCGCCGGCCTTAGTGGCGTTTAGCTATATTTACCACCAGTCGACTGGTAGGTTGCGAGTTTTTATCCATTTATTTGAAGATAAATTGATATTTTTGGATATATAGACGTGTTAATTCATGGAATAAATGTCGCGAAGTATTAGACTCTAATAAGATTAAAAACGTTTATGTGATAAAAAGTCGTTAGCATTTGTTTTTTGATTTCCCGTGTCCCATGACGAGAGCACTACCGATAACCTTTCACCCAAAACTTAATCACGTTAATGAGAAGCTTGAATAAAATTGAATTCAAGGGTCAATATTTCTGTTTTCTTTGTGCCTTTTGTTTAGGGTAAAGTTTATTTTATTTATATGCATATTATTTCTACACTACATTATTATTTATTAACTTGGGTAAAACCAATAGATGTTGCCACTAGAGCAAATGGTCGACTTGTAATGAATCCTTTACTTAATATTCTAAATATTATTTAAGAGGGCTTAGTTGCAACTTGCTACGTCTTGTGTAGCTCTGTGGATGATTGGAGGGTGTTACATAATTCAAGCTGAAGAATTTCGTCGTGTCCATTTCAAGAGAGAGGTGCGGTCCCTTAATTTTGCTCGTATTTTGTTCTCTTTTCCATTCCCATTCGTCATATACAGGCCTCGGTGGTGGTAAGGTCATTTCCCAGCCAGTAAATTCGTTACTTGCTGGTTCCAATCTTGCGTGGGAAACAAACTGTTTATTTTTTTATCTTTCTATTTTCGTGAAAAACTATGACGCTTGGTTATACTCCATATCCTTCAAGTTGGAATGCATAGTCAAAGACGTTTCATGACGAATTTTGACGACCATAGGTGTCCTATGATTCTTGAAGAGGATTTATTCAATTTTGAATATTTTGTGGAGAGGATGCGATATCATCTCGAGTGCATGGTGTTCACCCTATTTTATACAGAGTATGCTCTTATTAATCCCCTTTTGCCATTTGGGGGCCTATGTGGAGAGAAGGCAGATTCTCCTCTATAAGGCCTGTAGGTTAGGGGTTCCAATCCTGTGTGGGTAGCTCTCAATTTCTCTCACTCCATGAATATTTGTGTATGTTTGATTAAGTGTGGTGGCCTACTGCTTGGCTAATGGCTAAAGATCCCTGGTTCAAATACCTTGAAGGCGATAAAAATCACCGTCAGCTACCAGGTGGTACAGGGAAAATAACTCCGAAAGAATGACCTTCACTGACCTATGTTGAAACTTTGCCCATTCCTCTTCTGGATAAACCTTGGATTGGAACAGTAAGTGATGTAAGTTTGATGGCGTAGCAAATCTGAAACAACAACTTAACATGGCGTAATTCCATGCAGAAAAGCTCAAATATCTCTTGAATTGAATAAGTGGCAAAGAAGATGTTTTTGTTTATCGAGAGGCATAATAGCGGTCATAAATACTCTTAATCGAATTTCTTGATTAGTATCCGGTTTGAATTTAATATGCCATTAATTGTTCGTAATGATTCTAGATGCGTAAAGTTAAATTGTTATGATTTTTAGTGATTTGTTTGTTTATTCTCCGCGAGGACCTTCGGGACTCGTTGTCACCGTTCGCAATTAACACCCCGTTTGCACTTCGTTTTTAATTGAATTAATACTGCCAGTAACTGGTCTGGTACATTATGATTCTAGTTGCGTGAAATTAAATTGCTGTGAACACAAGTGATTTGTTTGTTGATTCTCTGCGACGTTCTTCGGGTCTCGTTGCCCCGAAGTAACTTGGCATTATACCCCTCCGTCCTCATGAGTGATGCATTTCGTCAAGGTATTCAGATACATTCATTTCGGAAGTCGTGTCGTCCCGCAATTTTGCTAGTAGTTGGCACTCTTATAAAGGCCTCGTATTTTCGTTTTCCTCCGGGTCGAAACGAAACATTATCGTTTCGTTTCGCTTGCCATCCATGCTTCTTTGGCAGTTGGGAAGGATTGTTATTATTCTTGGAATCGAATTCCGTCATCCTCAATTCGAGAGTAGTATGGTTAGAAAATTTCATTCTCGTTTTGCACCCTTTTTTTTCCTATACGTCTCATGAGGGGCGTGGTGGCCTCAGGAGAGATCGATTGACTTTGACGGGAGGTTCTCGGGTTCAAATCACGGGTGAAGAGTTTGAAATGCCGTAAGAGAAACCCTCATGGAGTGAGATGGCCCCGGGAAAGGAACAGCCCCTAAACCCCACAATGAATGTGTGAACCTGTGGTAGGTATACCACAGGGTAGGGGTCTTCCAACTTTTTTAATGCAAAGGCCAAAAATCGATTTGACATCATCCGGAGAGCCACAATGATCCACGTCACTCTACCACCACAACAATAAAATTTATGAAGCATATAATTTCTAAGTGTAATTATATTTATAAGTCAAAAAGTTCAATCAATCAATAAGATTTTTGACACTGTTTCTTTTTGACGAGTGTGTCGATATATATTATATTTTATATTATGTGGGGCGATACAGTATTTTTTTTAGCCTCTACAGGCTGCACGACATTAACCGGCGGGACGCATGCGGCCCAGGGGCCGGGGGATGAAGACTCCTTGTCTAGGGGATGCTCTGCCTCCCTTACCTAGACCAAACGTTGGGTTGAATCACTGAGTAATTAAGTGATGCTTCATATGTAGCCTGAGTGGCGGTAAAGTTACCACCTGCCGCCACCTGTTGGTTGCTGTATCCAACCATACTCAAGTATAATCTCCGATGCGACGTATGGATCTCGGTGAATTTTTATGTGAGTTAATTGCAAGGGAGAATTTATTTCAATTGAGGAATATATGACACGCAATTTGGCTTTTGGCATCGTATGAACTAGTGAAAACATTAAGTAGCTCACTGTCTCTTTGAAAATTACCTGTTATTTTCAACCCAAGGACACGTATGAAGAGGCTAAGGAACTTGTCAGCATATCTTATTTTGCTGTGTGTGCTGTAGAACGAATTATTTCATCATTATACTTAGGAAAACCAGTAGCATTCAATCCTAGATTTCTTTTACATAGGTTTTTAAATTCATCAGAATTTCAACTGGGCATTCCGGAACCAGCCGCAAAGGTGACTTAGTGTGTGCTGTAGAGAAAAATAAGAAAAAAATTGGGATATGAAGCTCTTTTAACTTAATAAGGTTCACTTACTTGCGGAATCGAAATTTAAGATTTATTGCACCTGTGTTTGAGTCCCGTTGCTTTGGCACTGTCGTAGTTTCAGCGTGCATTTTCCAGGGGCACTATTGAGTCACGGGCATGTTTCACAATAATGAATTCCTTCTGCTCCGCCTAAGTTCAACTATGGACTCGTATAATAAATAAAAATCAACCTTTAAAATGTTTCCGGTACATCAACACTGCGGTAATCTGTTTCTATGGCTACGTTTTTTTTAAGACATAATGGCCTTTGCGAAGTATACGACTACGACCGGTTAGAGTTCATACCAAACATCTCAGACTTTTTCATTAGAAAGGAAATCAATGTTTAAACATTTGCGGCCCTCTTATTTGAATTCATTAAATCTTAAAAATTGATCAAGAATAGAGAAACGTTCTTGGAAGATAATTCATTCGAAGTATACCACTGGATTTCCCGCAAGTTGTGTTTATCCGTGCATACCCGCGTAATCTCGGTATGCATTGTAATTCACGATTACTGTCAAGAGGCATCTAAGTGGATTATGCAATCAAGCAAGTTAACTGCCTCTGGGTCGGTGATGGTCATCTTGATACAATCCCAGCCTCATGAATGTGGTTACCACCCCCTGAGTAAGTGGGTGATACATCATTTATAGGCCTAAGAGGCGGTAAAGTTATCACCAGTTGGTTTCAGTTTTCCCGTAACTACTGCTAAATAACTAAAAACCTGGGAAAATTTTATGCTGATGCCATTTACTATTAATAGCAATCACTTTTCAACAAAAAATCAACAATTTTAAATACACCAAAGGATGAAGTTCGCCATGAAAAAATATTTGACTTAGCCGGGATTCGAACCCGGATCTTAGCCGGGATCCGGGTTCGAATCCCGGCTAAGTCAAATATTTTTTCATGGCGAACTTCATCCTTTGGTGTATTTAACTTTGCACCCGTGCGCGTGACTGCGTACAAAGTCACTTGTTCCTTCAGTGCTTTAAAAAATCAACAGTTTATTGACTGATGTATATAAAGACGTTTTTTAAATATAATGAAATAAATATAGACATTAAGTTCAAGTTTCTTTGCGCTGCAATATTTTGCTTTGTCCCTTGTCAACATTAGATATTGGTACTTAGCATCCAAAATTTCAGTGGTAGTTATTATTTAATTTTGGTAAAATTTTAAATTTGATGCTTCGTTCAATGTGGTTTACTGTAAGTTCTAGGCGTAGTTCTGTTCAGAACACCTAAAAATTACTTTTTCACAATTATTTTTTCTCTTGTAACCACAATTGACTTAAAATGGGAGATTATATTGGTTATTTATTGTCAGTGATTTTATGTGCGTAAATCATGATATAATTTTATGTTTCTACTGTCAATGGTGAATTGGAAATTAAGTAATGCCTTCCCGAATTGAATTAGATGCTCGCATTAAGTTCCGACTATGCAGAAAAAATAGTAAATCTTACAGTCGCTTTAGCATATAAATTCCTGTACTATTTTAGTTTATCGTGGATTGTTCGTTTTATATTTTTTGCTCACCATTAAGTATTTTTGTTACCTTAAAGAGATAATTGATTGCATCATAACCTTTTTGTAGCATTTTTTTTTAGCATTTTAAAGTATTACACGTACGATTTTATGATGAGTAGAGATGAAATCTAGTGTATCCCCAGCTGTTTTCATATGTTATCCCCGCTATTGAAAAAGCATTTAAAATTCATTTATTTAAATCGGCTCGTAGTTCTCGCTGTGTTATTTTCTTGGTGGTGACCGATTCAGCCACAGTTTTTATATTTTTTGGATTTTATCCTCCGTAATTCGCGTCAAATACTCGATTCACGCCAGCCTTTTGGAGATAGCATACTTTTTCGTCATTATGTGAAATATTCCCCGTTACTTCCATCCACATTCCTTCTGCTCCGCCTAATTTCAACTGTGGACTCGTATAATAAATAAAAATCAACCTTTAAAATGTTTCCGGTACATCAGCACTGCTGTAATCTGATTATATGGCTACTTTTTTTGGATGGCCTTTGCGAAGTATATTCCTTGGGTATCTCTTCAGTTAAAATTTCAAAATTCGCTCGGATTGGATGAAAAATTGCTTAAAAGTATGGCAGAAATGACTAAAAATCCAATCTTTTATTCGTATCCCTCCTCACCGTTCACTTCATAATTATCCTATTTATTTTAATGACCTTTACGTTCTGCATAGAGGATTTACTTCATTAGATTTCAATTATGATGGGGAAACTATTTTTAATGCAATTATTAATTTCTCGTAAATCCTCACACCGATAGATTTTCAGAATAAACTGATTAGGTGTAACTTGCATTATGGCCGCCCATGACTGAGATGGCAGACTTCGATGCCAATAGTAATTAATATCGACAGAATCGCGCACATCTCAAAGCAATCTTGACATAAGTATTTAATCTTTGCACCTAACTGTGGTCCACTAAGGTTTTCTTTATTTAATTGTTTTGTCAATCTTCTTCAGAAATTGAATAGAAAAACACGATCCAACATCAATTTTCCACCCCATAGAGAAATTCGCTCCTAAGATGAGGGATCTCTAGTGAAAAATGTCTCTCTATCTCATCGTCTGATGCGATTAAACTAGAATATAACTTTTTACTAACAGCAAGCCCACTTTGTAACGAAATGTGAGTTTCTGATTAATCCGTGTGTGTATGAATTAAATGCGGAAGAATGATATGGAAATATGCATATTATCATGCTGAAACAATACATTTGTTGATAAAATAAGAATTTAATTTCTAGTTGTTAATCCGGATCTTTGTTGGGGGAGCTAAATACTTCGGCCAAATGTCTACTCGAGTACTTTTCCAATTCATGCTCTTCTGTAGGGAATTCAATATTCATCTGAAAGCTTATTAGTTGGTCGACATTTGTAATATTTACTTACTTAAATGCGAGACTACCCCGCAAGCTGCCTCAATAGGCATTGGACGGGGGGTGTAAGGACATCAGCCGTATAATTGTAAAAAGGAAATGCTCTTCGCTAAAACTTTCGCGGGTACTCGTCATTTTGAATAAAACTTTAGGGCTATGTCACCGCGCCAAGGGATTCTGAATCCCTTGAGAATACGTTGAGAAAGCGACCAGCATCGGTCGGGAAACGTTGGCGCCAAGGGCGCAGCCAGGAATTAAGCTTGGGGGGGTTTAGGTGCACTAATACCGTGGTGTGTGGTGGTTGTTGAATACCCACCAGGGTAAGCGATAGGTGCGAGATTATTAAATTGCGGAATTTTAAGATAAACGGTTCAAAATGGTGAGTTTTACGGCTTTCTGAGGGATGTTTTATTAATCCTTACACTATTCTATTCTATTAGTAATATCAATCCAACATAGTCCAAAAGTTTTTATTCAACAGGAAATGCTCAAACGAAACAACGCCTTGAATTTATTATATTTACTTACATAATGTTATGTTATAGTCCTTTTTATGCGGGGGAAAAACGAATCCCCATATCTGTTGTTACGTCCCATCATCGCATAGCCGGGTGTCGTGACTTCTGGTTGGGGCGATTGAAATAAAAAGCCGCGAAATTTCCAACGTGGAAGCTCGGTCGGTAGCGCTCAATATCTCTCGAATGAGGCAGTTGTCTTCCAAGAATTTGATCAATCCCTCCCATTTCCTGCATTTTTTCTACCTCTCTTCTCCAGGCTCTTCCCACCTAAACTTCTTTCGGCGGGAGGTGGGAAGGAACTCGAGTCCTCTCGACAAGTGCTCAAACATGTGATCCCACTTTTCGCCCACCCTTCTCGCTTTCGAAGCTGCATCCCTCACCGCACTCCCCAGCTCATCTCCCGCGTTACTTGCTTGCTTCCTTCCCGCCCTCTCCATCCACATGACAACCGCCCACTCCAGCGATCCCTCCCGTTCACTTCCTCCTCTCCGATCGAGGTCTGCGTTCTCCCTTTCTCGCCGATTTTTTATTTGTAGAAACGGGTATACACCCATTCTCCTTTTTGAAGTAGTTTAGTTCGCGACTGCGCGATCACGAACGAATAAATACTTTTCTCATTTGAAGTCAAAGAACGTGTTGCCATTCATCATTACGACATGAATTGCATTCATCAAGGATAAAAAGCAAGTGAAATTCGCAGATAAATAGAGTCTATAATAACAGTAGACAATTAAATAGAGTACACAGATGTGCATAATTCAATCCTTCTACTTAAAAGCCTTCACTTTTACCAGCTGCTTGGGCAGACCGTAGCGCCATTTTCGTATAACTTATGTGATTTTACTTTATTTACGGAATTTATTTGCTGTTAACTCGAAAAGTACGTTAACGTGCCTTCCCCTTTTTTCGTGATTCATATAGCATAGCGAATATTATATCAGTTTTTCGTCAAAATTACATATTTTAAAATGGCTCCACATTTTTCTTACGCTTAGACGTAAAAGCCTGTGAAAAAATCCGAGTTTTCGATATCGATTTCCAGAAATTATGCTTCGAAGACCACCCAGCCTCTGGGGGGGACTGGATAGTACTCACAACTCAAGAGGAGGTGTTTCTCTCCCTGACTTTTTTTTACTTGCCCTTCTCAGTTCTTAAACTAAGCCAAAATTCCGACTACATTTTATTTATTTTTATTTATTCCCACACCAACGAAATCAGTGCATTTTCCTTTTACATCGGGGTTATCAATAATTACAAGTCCCCTGGATAGGGGTAACTTACCCAGGCGGGACTCTTAGCCGCGACCTCTTGTTTGTCTGGCGAGGACTTTACCCCGCCGCCACTGAGGCCGGCAATTTTTTGCCGGAAATATTTGTGTTATACTGAAAATTTTAAATTTAAATCGAAATTTGAAGCTTGTAAATGGTGGAAGTGCTCTATGTTAGTAATGGAAAATATTTCGTTGCGTCCACAATTTATTTTAAAAGTTACTACCAGTTTCGGCTGTTACGCCGTTAAGTACATTTTTTTGAAATTTTTAACATA
Source organism: Ischnura elegans (assembly GCF_921293095.1). Lineage (NCBI taxonomy): Eukaryota > Metazoa > Arthropoda > Insecta > Odonata > Coenagrionidae > Ischnura > Ischnura elegans. The sequence goes on from NC_060250.1 coordinate 71,745,226, forward strand.
AAAATACCACAGGTTGGGCAGAATCACAGGACACAAAAAAGATAAAAAAATCACTCACAGCACTAAATTTTCGGTGGCGCATTACCACCTTCCTCAGAGTTAGGTAGGAGACTGAAGGAAAGGATGAAAAATAGCTGAGGGAAGAGGAAATAGTGGGGAGGTAGGATCCAAAAGGGGGGAGGGAAAGAGTGTGTTGAGGCAATTAAGGGATTATCGGTTAATATTTAAGCCGGGAGGAAGAAATGCTTAAAACTTATTTATGTACTTGATAAAGGCGTAACTCCCGAAACCGGTAGTCATTTTTTTCAGAAGTTTTCGAAATTTTAAGTTGTCATATTATTTTCTAGTGGTACCATGAGCCTTCTGGGGGGGGAGGGGGCCTGACCCACCTCCAGGATCCACCCTAGCTACCCTCATACGCACCAAACTCCAGGGTAGCTAGCTTCCCGGCTCCTTTCATTGTCGCGAGACTCCCCTCCCGCTGGTATAAGTCGCTCAGATCCGAGGGTGTCAAACGAAACTGGCTGAGGTAGGGGAATGGAATGGGAGGAAGCCAAATAAAGCCAAATCGTGCGATATCGTTCGCTTCATACCACACACACAACCACCTCCCACGACTCGGTTTATGTACACGAATCCGTTTTCCTGGGCCTGAGTCGGAGGAGCATCACAATCCTATTCCTCTCCTTTTTTTATTGTTCGCGGCATGTTTTTTTTTCCTCCTCGGCGTCGCTTTGAAAAAGCGTCGAACAGCGCATAAGAATCGCAATCCTCGTCCCGCCCTTAAGTGGGGATTCGCGGTCTCTTCTCTTCGGCTTAAGGATTTTGGGATGTGGGCATAAATCGGTCGTTTTTCTCCGAAAGGGCCTCTCTCTCTCTCTCATGCAGATTCCCTCACCTCGTCTCATTTGAATTATACCCCGATCAATACACTTGAATTTGCGGGGGCTGACGATAAATTTGTGTTTGTGGGGAACATAAACCGATATCTATGGGATATATTACATACCGTAGCGTGAGGAGCTGTAAATACTGGTACAAAAACTATTACCACAATTTTTCGTATGACTAACCAATAAAAAATTTTCTCCAATTTTTATACTTTTTCTATCGCGTGAACTGGTGCAATTTTTAGTGTGGAGTTATGTATCCTTTTCTTATAAGCTGATCACACGATACAGAAACTCATATAAGTTGATAGAGTGAATGAAAGAATTGCGACAATAACTCAGTATTGCGCCAAGTAACAACTTTTACTAATGCATGGACAGTTAATAGAAGTGATCGCACATTTTCGGTTCTAGTTCAGGATAAAGGTTTTTTCATATTCACATAATCACTCGTGCATTTTTATGTGTCGTATTATCAGGTATTTACAAGCTTTTGATGAATATCTACTTCCGCAAAGAACATAACGTGTTGAAAGTAAGGCTTTTATAGAGAATTATTTTGTCAACATCTGAATTAACTTCTACGTAGCAAGGAACAATGCTCGACGACGCTGGAATGCAATATTTAATTCATAAGCAGCTCATAATATGCACATACGTTGAAAATCATTGCCATTTACACCAAAACTTTTTCCTGCACATTCTCGGGTTTCCCTCCAACAGGTTATTCGCTCTTGTCAATTCATTTTTCACTTGGAATTACTTTACCACTTATCAGATGTCGCCAGTGTCTAACAATGGTATGTGTGTATATGGGGGTGTGAACGCACGCTGGTTCTGAAGTCATCTTTACGCTGGTTGAAAATTATGGTAGTGTGAACGGGGCATTAACCATTGTAGGCTATTCCATTCATTACATAAATAATAATAGTAACAATAATAATAGTAATAATAATAATATTAATTAATGCAATTAATGCAAAGGCTTTCGACTCAGTACCCCATGATTGGCTGTTAAAAACAATGGAAATACATAAAATAGATCCGAAAGTACGGGAACTACTGGCTGAGATGATGAAAACCTGGAGAATCAATTTGCACCTTCAAAACCAGAAAATGTGTTCCCTAAACATCCGAAGAGGAATATTTCAAGGTGACTCATTGTCACCACTATGGTTCTGTTTAGCAATAAACCCACTGTCAACTCTACTAAAGAAATGTAACATCGGATATTGGTTAAATCGAAGCAATGGTACTAGAGTCAATCATTTAATGTTCATGGATGATCTGAAACTGTACGCCGAATCCAAAGAAAAACTTCAGGTACTCATCAGAACTGCGAAAACGTTTAGTGAGGATATATTTATGGAATTTGGACTGGATAAATGTGCCAGTGTTCACTTAAATAAAGGAAAACCTCAGACACCACTGGAATGTATAGACGATATAGAGATACTTCCAGTAGATGGGCTTTTATCAAAATCATCGGATAGACCATACTGAATTAAAGAAAGCTCGAGCAAATGCATATAAGAGTCGGGTGACGAAGATCCTGAACACAAAGCTATCTGGAAGGAACATGATAACGGCAATAAGTACCTGGGCAGTGCCTGTGCTGGCTTACTCCTTCGGAATTTTAAAATGGTCTGACACGGATCTAAATGAGCTGGACCGACTGACTAGACGACTTTTGAATAAATTCCGATGTTTACATGATAAGGCTTCAGTAATTAGGTTATATATCCCATGAAAGGAAGGAGGTAGAGGCCTAATAAATATTCTCCGACAATGCCGATCTCAGGAACAGTCAATGAAATCCTCCTTAAAATCGTCAAAAGATGCATTAATTAAAGAGGTAATAAAGGCTGACGTGGGATACACACCATTGAATTTTGGAGAGAACCAAGATCGGATTCAAATACCAGACCTAAACCAACAAAAGCAGGAATGGAAGTCTAAAATCTTGCATGGAAAGTTCCCAACAGTCATACAGGAGGATTGGGTTGACAGAAACGCCTCTCTGAAATGGCTCCAAGATGGCTATTTATACCCGGAGACTGAAGGGTTTGTGATGGCAATTCAAGACAGAGTTATACGAACTCACAACTATGAAAAAAATATATTAAAACTTGAAATTGCAGATAAATGTAGAAAATGTGGGAAAACGGGTGAATCCATTGAACACATAACTTCGGGGTGCTCAGCTCTTGCTGGTAATGACTATCTCAATAGGCACAACCAGTTGGCCAAAATTATCCACCAAAACCTAGCAACTACCTATGGACTTTTAAAAAATACTCCACCATATTACAAATACCATCCTCCCGCCGTACTAGAGACAGATACACACATCCTATACTGGGATAGACCGATACTTACAGATAAAACCATAGATTACAATAGGCCTGATATTTTATTGATCCACAAATTACAGCAAAGAGCAAACATAGTCGATGTAGCAGTGCCACTAAATCACAATGTTGAGTCTACGGAAAGAGAGAAAATACAAAAATATCAGAATTTAGCCAGTGAAATAAAAAATATTTGGAAGTTGAAAGACGTCAGCATACACCCACTGATAATCTCTGCGGAGGGAGTCTTGTCTAAAAGATTCAAAAAAGAAGTTGAAGACCTGGGAATTAAAAAACAACTGATTAACCTCGGGCAAAAAGCTGTTTTACTACAGACCTGCCAGATCGTGAGAAGATTCCTGGGTCGGGCATGATCGGACAGTGTAGGATAGGGTGAATTCTCTTCCTTAGCATCCGAGCCTAATCCTAAATTGACCTTGGGATAGGTGAATATTCCCAGCTGGTTTTAATCAGCTGAGAAAGTGCATAAAAAATTAATAATAATAATAATATTAATTAAATAATTTACTCATTTATTCATTTTATAACTATATACAAACAAGAAATAATGTTTATACAATAGTTTAAATTTTCAAATGAAAACAAACATTCTGGTCCCGCTAAGCCAAAATTGGCTTGTCAGCAGGTGCCAACTTAAGCATTACAATTTGTGTCTTGTAAAAATTACTAAATTAACAATTTCATTAACAAACAAATTAAACATTAAAAAAAAACATTCTTAATAGAAAATAAGCATATCATTATAAATTATTAATTAATTAATAATAATTAATAAATAATAGTTAATTAATTAATAATTATTATATATTAATTATTATTAATTATATTATTATTAATTAATTTAGATAGAGGAAAGAATGTTGTAATAACTTACATTGATTATAAAAAGGCTTTCGATATGGTTGATCACACTTTGTTGCTTAAAAAATTATGCAATATTGGAGTGAGAGGGTTGTTGTTTGATTGGTTTAAAGATTATTTATTTAATAGAAAGATGGTAGTGAAAGTTCAAAATGTTGTTAGTGATATTACCAGCATAAAAATGGGAGTGCCCCAAGGATCGATTCTGGGGCCAATTTTGTATTTAATTTATGTTAATGATATGCATGAATGTATTAAAAATTGTAATTTACTTTTGTATGCTGACGACACAGTCTTGATATCTAGTCATGTCAACTTCAAAAATGCCGTCAATAATATGCAGAATGATATCAATAATATGTTAAAATGGTCCCATGACAATAATTTAATTTTAAATGAAAAAAAATCTAAAACAATGCACATCACTTATCTTGCTTCTAATATTAAATCAATAAATATTAAATCTCACGGTCATGAATGTCTACATTCCAACATGATAACTTGTAACTGTAATATTTTAGAACAAGTGAACGAATATAAATATTTGGGTTTGATTGTTGATTGTAATTTCACTTTTAATTCTCATGTATCAAAATTGAACCAAAAGCTCAGATGCATTATGTACAAATTTTATTATCTGAAGGACAGCGTCACGAAAAATGTACTCAAAATGATGTATCACGGTCTTTTTGAGAGCCTTCTCAGATATGGCCTTACTGTGTGGGGATCATGTGGTGTGACTAATATGAAAAGATTGAAGTCCAACCAAAAAAGGACTTTAAAAATGATTCATCGAACTAACTTTGAGGAAAATGGTGGATATTCAGGTGACTCGTATTTTAAAGACCTTGGTACATTACCACTTGATAAATTGTATCAGTACATATTAATAATTGATAATTATTTTAATGATAGATACAAAAGGAAAAGAAATATTAATAGTAATATCGATTTAAGGGCTTTAGGAATGTATGAGATTCCGCGATGTTATACGCATAAGGGTTGTAGGCAATTGAAAGTTGTTGTACCTAAACTGTTCAATAATTTGAAGAGCGAATTTAAAGAGTTAAAATCTTTGAGTGAAGTAAAAAGAAAAATTAAGACATGGATATTGTCTGGTTGTTGATAATGGAATGTAACAGTATTTTATATATTGATATGCTTAATTGCTATTAAGAATGTTTTTTTTAATGTAAAAATTTGTTTGTTAGTGAAATTGTTAATTTAGTAATTTTTACAAGACACAAATTGTAATGCTTAAGTTGGCACCTGCTGACAAGCCAATTTCGGCTTAGCGGGACCAGAATGTTTGTTTTCATTTGTAAATTTACACTGTTGTATAAACATTATTTCTTGTTTGTACATAGTTAAATGAATAAATAAATTGTTAAATAAATTGATACATGAAGGCAAAAAAATTATTATTATTATAGTAATAATTATGCTGGTAATAATATATCATTACATAAATATGATTTCCAGTGTGCCTAAACATGGTTCAAAGCGAGAACTTCGGATTTCATAATTAACCTGCGCGATCTATTCAGACACATTTGTCACTATCTTCACTTTCAATATTGACAGTGAAGATTTCTTGGGTTTTACATGGGGTAATGTCCTCCATATCTCCTTCCGATGTTTCGATATGCAACGATTTCTCGGGTTTCTCAATTCCACAGGAATCATTGGATTCCTAAATCCCTGAGGATGATGGGTGAGATGCTCATCAAAACGTCGGAAGGAGATATGGAGGACCTTTACCGGGTGTTAAACCAGAGTAATCTTCAATTTCATTGCTTGCCGGGAAAATAAGCTATTACGTAAAGGAAGGTGGCTTGAGGCGAATCTTCGAAAATTTTATTTTACTTCTATCTCCTAAATATAGAAAATGAACTATCGCAACTTGTGCAAAATATATAAGCCACATTAACAAATATATAATTACTTTATTTGTGTAAATTGTCTCCTTATAAAAATAAATGTAACTTGCTTGCATTTACTATTTCTTAATTGCTTAAATGCCTTTAAGCAATTTAAATATTTTATTCGAAGTTTAATTTTAAATAATGTGGGATTAAAAAAAATAATTTTCATTTTCGATGATTGACGAGCTTCTTGCTGACATATAAAGTGTTCATCTCGCAGAGTTTATTCGTACTGATATTGAAGATAATACTCTCAGCCGAACCGGGAGATTCTTTCGCATTTTTCCTTCGTCGTATGTGGTGCAATAAAAATGCTGTTATCCAAATAACATCAAATCTGCATTAAAGAGTAGACATATTCTTAGAATTATGTGCGTAATAAAATGATAGTGGCCGACAAGGGAGATTTTCAAGGCATCCGAGTACCCATATCAGTGGGGCATTGGAGACAAATCGTAAACATGCGGGTTGCCACGGGCTTAAAGAATGCATGTTGGGGATTTAGCAGTCGTTTTTCACGGAATAAGGGGCTGCAGATTCAGTGCCCTTTTGACCTTCCTGTCACCGAACAAGTCCTGGTGTATAAGCCTGCCTGTCATCCACCACCCAAGGGAACCTCAGCGTAGGGGTTACCGCCACGAGGAAAACGGCTAAATCTCGTTTACTTACCCACATCCGTCGTTAAAATAAATAAACGGATGTGTCTTCATTTTCATGTAATTTCTTAGAATCTCATACCCTGAATGCGCCCAAAAATATTTTGCTCTGTGAAATGTGGCTTGGAATAGATTTGTGTTTTGAGTTTCCTTTCCTACATCCATTCCTGTGAGACTATTCGATCTTTTCATCTCTCCAGCCCCATTGTCTATGCCAATAAGGAATGAAAGGTTTAAGCGTGGAAAGAAAAGAGTAATGAGCATAGCAGTAGAATTCCATTGAATCAGGCCAAAATAGTGTCTTTAAAAATGATATTAGACTGAAAAATACAGGATATATATAGAGGAGGAAAAAGGTTAACTTATATCCATCAATTACATCATCACCTATCGATACATCGGCCATTCGAAGTATGAAATTAGCCTTAAATCGGCGATATTCATAACGATTTAATAGGTGTATACAAACTCATATATAATGTTTTATATATAATATATAATGTTTTATATACAATATATAATGTTAGGTAACAAGGTATCAATAATGTTATTCCCGCGAGAATTTTTCGGCTTTAATATTATTTTAAATGCAAGATTTTCTCTTCGTCCTTGGGCTGGATTAAAAGTGTGACCTCAAACACATGATGGAATATCAAAGACATGTTCATGAAATTTCTAATAATCTCAGATCCTGAATTCCTCTCTATTATCCGCTTGAAGTTCGCATACAACATTTGAAAAGATGTAGTTATCTGAAATCTTTCAAAGATGATAATTTTCTCGGCCTTGCGTGCGTATCTTTGATTCACTGTCCTCTTCCGTGCTGGCTGTGTTAGGATCGCTATTATGAGCCACATAAGGAAATAAAATGATGGGATAAGTGATAGGTGATTCAGTTACAAACTATTTGGAAAATTGATGCGTGTATTATATTAATTACAGACATTTCTTTCTTGTCCGTGTATTATATTTTAATATAAATTATGTATTTATGCAGATGAAATGCTATTGCGATCATGACGTAAAAGCTCAAATACATTATTTTGCTGTAGCACATCAAATAAAGTTTTGAAGTAATGCTGAGAAAGTGTGATCATCCCAAGAGAAGTAATCACAAGCATGTATAAAACGGAATAATGGTAAAAGAAAGATTATTTTGGCGAAATTCAATCCAATTGTATTGCAATTCTCATCACTCATCTCATCATATTCTCACCATTCAACGCTTTAACCTTTTATTCCTTATTAAGTGCGTAAAATATTTTTTGCGTGTCCTTGTGGTAATGGCGAAATATATTGTCTCTTAAGTATACCCCATGTAGTTGTCGCAAGTATTATCGTGAAAACACTGCAATCAATTAAAACATTTGCAGCAAAACTTCAAAATCTCTTTAAGTTCTACTATATCTTGGTATAAGTAATTATCTGTCTCATAAGACGAAATTAGTTTCCTTGGACGTAATTATTCCCTGGAGTCGTAAAGTTATTTATTTTCTGAAATGGTAAATTAAAACTTGAATATTTGACAAGACACTTTGTAATATTCTGGTTCCCTTTTATTCGAATGAAGTATGTAAAATGTTTGTAGCGCCCATCATTCGCATGTATGCTGATCTGTTAGTCCTATACACAGTTTTTATTTCCGGAGAAAAAAAACATGACGGGCGGGGAAAAAGTAGCCCTTTAAAGGTTGGATTTTCAAGAAGGAATTGGATAAGTCATATTCGTCCTGATCCAAAAGAGGCCTGGAAGGTCATAAGTATGGCTCAGACGTTTTAGTCATAAACTAGGCCATTACTCGGTGTCTGTATCCCCTTCAAGCTATCTGGTCATCTGCTATTCAGTGTGGGCTGCGCTGGGATCAAGACTCTTATTCGTCTTTTTGCCGATTCTTTTGTAGCTGTGCATTTTTTCATGCAAGCTCCGAGGCTGCTCAAAGTATTCGCTCCTGTTGGGCCATTCTGAAAATTTTATCGGCTCGTTTTCAGTGGTATGATTTTTTTATTCCTAAAGTGAGATGGATACAAAAGATCTGTTATGCTATTATTAGCCACATTTTTATCCGAGGTTGTATTTTGTCGAACTAATCTTAGTGGTTTGGTTTCAAAAATATTTTTAAACTGATAACATGTTCCTGTAAACATATCCTTTTTGTACTATCCTGTAGCGTTCAAGTGTATTGTATAAAAATTTCGTGGATAAGAGTGATGTGAGACGCTGTACGCTAGTTAAACGCTGGGGAATACTTTATATGATCCATCGTCTTCATTACTTATGTACTGTTACCCGCGGTTGGAGATATTTTATTGCAAATATTGAGTGCAAATGGATTACTCTGCGCATATCGCCGAGCTTCGAGCAGTTCTCAAAACCGATTAAAATTTTCCCTATACGACAACATAAAGTAACACACTGCGGGACAAACAGGGGTCTTCTGAGGCAAAATATTTTACATTGGCTATAGGACCCGGGATGGGTCCGCGGGGATGCACCTCTCCGGTCCGGGAACCACGTCAGAGGCTAGCCCATGTACACGGAGAAAGGGATAGGACGAATGTAGGAAAAAAGGAAAGAAGGCGCCGCCACGATTATATGTTTTACACTGGTTCGAGTACCTAGAGTGGGCCCCATGAGGCATCACCTCAAGAGAGGGAGGAGAGGAAGGAAAAAGAGAAAGAAGTTGCCACCGCGATTTCAGCCCGACGACGCCTCCAGGATTGAGATAGGGATGGAAGGGTAGGGGATGGAAGAATCTCAGCACCGTCAAAAAGGTGATGCAAGCTATCACTAACGAAACCAGCTTCACTGTACCTACAGAACATCTACATCTATATAATATCCTGCGAGCCACCTCTAGGGTGTTTGGCAGGGGATGATCAATCACCAGCATGCAGCATGCAATTGGACTGCCAAATGCACACCACACGGTCCAAAAAACGTCACGTATACTAATAAATCATACTACCATATGCTGTTAGAAATATTAATAAAATTAAGAAACATGCATCAGGTTTTACATAGGTTATTAGGCTACACTACAAGTCATGCAACCTATTTATGAGTTCTATCGCTGTCGTTATAATCTCTTATTGATCGTGGAAATAAGACATTCTGAATCTGTCCGTTCCACAATCTATCTCTCTTATTTTATTTATATGATCCGATCTTCCGTAGTATGCTGACGTCCGTAAGAGATGGTTAACTTCGTTAGAAAAGACTAATGAGAAATGGTAGAATATGCCATTATTAAGAATCAGAAATTAATTCAGAAAACTAATTCAGAAATGGTAGAATATGCTATAATTAAGAATCATCATTACCACTGGTCAGCAATCCTAAGATTGGTTTGACGTATCTCTCCGCTAATTCTACAATCAGCTAACCTTTTCACGACTACGCACTTCTTCTCTTTCACATCCTTCTTTACCTGCCCCATGTATTTCATTCGCGAAGGATGTGGTGAATATTGCTGATGAATTCTTCTTGGGAAACCATGTCCATCTTGACCCGGCTGATTTCCCGAGAAGACTTCAAGTCATTCGAAGTCTTCCTTTTCCGTTCTTGCCATCTACTTGTCCCTAGAGCAAGGGTCTTAAACTCGCGGCCTGCCGGCTAATTTCTTGAGGCCCCAAGAGGCTTAAAAAAAAATATTGTATCACGAAACAAATATCGACATGCTCGTCAAAAGTAAACAATGCCAATAATCGCATTAATTGATTGAATTTTTGAACCAATAAATAATATTGCACTTTCATTTACAGTTTATTTTATTTTATTGATGTGGTGGTAAGTTGATTGTGGCCCTCCGGACGATATGAAATTGATTTTTGGCCCTTGCATTAAAAAAAGATGAAGAACCTAGCCCTAGACTATTGTCTTCATCGCGCCATCATGTCTAAAAGGTTGTTCCGTCGGCTTGTCAAGGTTTTTCTTCTCTCTTACAACTTTGACATGTTTTACAGTGTTGAGACAATCCGTCCAAAATCCGTAGTGTTTATACTGTCGTGCTCGGAGCTCTCGTGGCAAAAATCCTCCCTCTCCCGACCTTTCGCCCACGCTCTGCAGTGCAGCGTCTGTTTTGAGTCGAACGCTCTTCACGGACGTGCGAGCACATTAATCCCGGCCCCTCGTCACTCGCTTAGTGGCTCGGGCAGGATTTCTTGTTTTTTTTTTGTTTCTCTTTTTTTCCCCTCAAAGGCCGATTGCGATCCCTTTGATTTGGCGGGACCGCAAGGAGGAGAGGCGGAGGGGGGGGGACCACCATCTTCACGGTTCCCAACAGCAGAAGCCATTGGCGGCTCACTTTGTGGCGAGAGAACACGTCGAGTTAGATGTGTCGAAAGACTGGCTTCGAGGAAGGATTGGGAGAGGATTTCGCTGGTTGATCTGAAGAGGACGAATGGGCAAACGAAAAGACCTCGTATCCCTCCTGCTCCTTCCTTTCCAACACTTCCTCCAACCCACCCAGTTTGTTGAGTCAAAGATTTGTATCTGTTTGGCGCCTTAACTCTCAGCTTCCCTTCCCCCTATCGCCAATCTCTCGCATCTGTAATTCAGCCGCCGAAGAGCCCGTGTTATGCGTCAGCCGTCAAAAGGCATGTTTTCCCCATTTCGGTTTGAAAGCTCCCTAAGCGCCGATACCTCTCAGCGCATCAGCTGTGTATTATCTTAAAAATGTTGCCGAAACGTAGGTTTTGAATGCTTTGTGATGATCCTCCATCTTTGCTTTCCTATTCATTTTTTTCTCTGGCTATTTTATATCGTTTGTTTCTATTTCAAGTAGACGTAACTTAGGGAATCGTAACTTTGCATGGGTTTCCCGAGTCGTTTCCTCTTTATCACTCTGTAAGACGTCTTTCCAATCGAAGAATGGCGTGTTGAAATGTAGACCGTAGTAGTTCATAACTTAATTTAAAGCTATGTATGATCCTTTTTCTTTGCTTTCCTGTGTACTTTTTTCTCTGGATATTTTATACCATTTGTTTCTATTTGAAGTAGACATAACTTAGGGAATCGTAACTTTGGGTGCGTTTCCTGAGTAGTTACCTCTGTATCACTCTGTAAGACGTATTTCCAATCTGGCAAACTGGCGCGTTGACATCTAGGCTGTGGTAGTTCTTAACTTAATCAATTTAAAGCTGTGTATCGGTTGTTTCCTATCATTTTGTCACAAAACATTCACGGATGCACGAAAATAAATTCACGGATTTCTCTTTGTATTTTATTGTAGCCAGCTAACTTTCGAGTATCACTCGACACTCGTGATAAAGTGTATTAACCCTTAGAGTGGGGAATCGTTTTTATAGGTTTTGCAAGCTGACTGCGGCATTAACCCAAAATTTTTATTACTATCTGGATATCTTGGACTTGAACACTTTCCCTCATCGCTATGGGGCTTAAACACTTCCAGATCAGCCCTCGTGGCTAGGGGTGCCTCCTGCATAGGGGGTCTTTCTTGCACTGGCTGGCAGCTACGATCGCGAACTCTCGCCTAAGGGTTAAAAAATTTCTTCGAAGTATTATACTTGTTTAACTTCTTAAATTTTTGCTCAAGAGTAGTGCTTAATCTTATATTTATACTTTTGGTTATAAGACTTATCATTTTACCGAGTATTTAATACGTTACAGCCAAAAATGTGTCTGTAAATTTTTCACAGTTGCTTTCACAGTCGTGGTCTAAATTTTTGTGTTTGATTTTACTTATGCCACCATGAAAAATTGTGTTCTCATATCTACTGTTCGCTCTCTTATATTCACTGAAATTCTTGAATGGCAATGCGTCCACAAATATTTCGTTTTCTTTACAACTTGTCGGAGAAGCCTTTTGGATCCGAAGAAAACTTCGATAATAAGACCATGATTGATCAAATAATCGTCGTCATTTGATCTACCAAGAATTCTACTGATAATGTCAACGACAACATTGAAATTGGGTAGCAATTTTAAATAGTTAAGAATTTATTAAATTTTTCTTATGCTTTTGCGAAAATAACCGCTGGACTAGCCACCGGTGTAAATTTCAAGTCTCGCGCAAGTGCACACGGTTTGCAAAAAGTCCACTTTAAGGATAATCATTCCCCTTGAACAGGATGTGGACTTGGATTCTGCGATTGCGGGAGAGGTACTTTATTGAAAATACACTAGGGTCTACCTCACCGGCTTAAAAATGTAACACTAAAAGGTACGTCTACAATTGCGCAAACACTACAGTTTTACCGTAAAAAGTTTCATTTTCTATTGCTATGCCTTTGATTCCATCTTTGATACAATCTTAGAATCCACCATTCCGTGCTGCCCCAACTAGGAAACGCGGGTGTTCCTTGTCGCTTATTTCTTTGTATCGCATATTTCGCACCCTCGCGTATTTCGTTGTATCGAGCGGCAATCGACGGCCGTCCTTCCATCCGCGAGCGATCCCTCGTATCCTCGATATGCGTAAGGCGCGTGTACGCAGCACCACTCTCAGCAACAAATCCTCCTTCTTCCAGCGTCACCCACTTCACTTCGCAGCGAGACAATTCTGGGGCGGCAATCGAATCAGCCTTAAACGGTTTCCCCGGAAAGACGCGGCGCTGAGACAATATCTCGCTCCATTGCATCCTGGGAGGTGGATGGGTGGCTGGGAACGGGCAGAGAGAATGGATGGGAGGTTTGTGATTTCACCCCATTTGAAGGAAACTGATCCGCCTATTGGCGTTGGTTCCCCGCTCCTGTCATCTCAATCCCATCCCGCCTTCGGGCGTAAGTCGTGTTCTCTTCTATCTCTTACGTATGTCGGTTTTCACCATATTAAAGACTTTGAAATCAAATACTTCTGCGGATGTCAAGGTTTATTACTTGATTCGTCGTAAGTTCATGGCGTATCCAGTTTTGGGTTAGTTAAATATCCAGTTAAATTCCGTATCTTATGTACATTGAGTTAAATATTTCCCTCCGTTACCCTAATTTTCTATTAAAGTCATAGGTTTGATGTTATATTTAGAAGAAAAACACTGCAATTATTTCAAAATCTGATGGTGAATGGTACAATATCAGCTTGTTCAATTCCGTGTATAGCAGGGAGCACACACAGTTTCGCTGGAAATAATTCGTGTAGTACATAATTATAGAAACAGTAATTCTCAAGCACTTAATTTTTAAAAACACCTAAAATGAGCTGTCACTCAGTAACAAATATCTGGAGCTTTCAAAGCACATAGCTTCTTTCTCAACAAACAGGAGACGACTGACACCGAGACCTCTATATAGATAGTTGGCTAAGGGTTGCAACTCCCTCATAAAGATTAAAAACGTGAAAAAATTAGATCTGTGATAAAAGCATGCAAATGATGATGGAATCACGACTCCGAACAAGCGAAATTGATGACATTTTTCCATTTTAGAAAGGAAGTATGCCTTTAGTGGAGGGATTCCTCCACTTTCAGACTCTTCTTCTATAGCCTTAAAATATAGACGTTAAATATTTCCCTTCGTAACCATAAACGTCTATTGAATGCATAGGTTTGATGTTATATTTAGAAGAACAACACAGCAATTATTTCAAAATCTGGTGGTGGACAGTACAATTTCTTAGCTGCTCAGCTTCAATTGCTCAGCCGCGTGTAGAGCAATGAGGATAATTTCAGGATGTCCAGCTATAAAAAGCAATTGATCCGTCTCATTGCCTGTCTTACCCCGTTACTATCATCGCAATTCCACCCCGTCTTTGAGCAGACGCCTTATGATCGTTCATATTTATCTCCCTCTTATGTCAGTTCTCCTTTGTAGAATCAGACTTTGAACTGAATGAATTCTCGTGGCTTTTCTCGGATTTCTTTGACAATTGTGTATTGGATTTAACCATTTCCGTCACTTTAGCCACATGGATGTATCATACTATTCTAAGCTTACGTGGGTCTTGACGAAATCCGCACTCCTACTTGCTGTCGAGTTGCCAAAAAATATATTGTCGATGCTCGTTATAACTTAATTCACTACTTCGTTTATTTTAAGCAGGTCGAAATAAACCCACTTCCCAGTGGCTGCTATGTATCGTATATCTATATGTCTGCTGGTTATTTTGAAGGAATAAGTTAATGTGTCACCAAAATATTTCACTGGCTCAGTAAAGACGACCACGGGAGCAACTTACCAAAATATCTTCACAACTGCAAGAAAAAAGTTTTCTGAGCGGAAATGGGTTAGTATATGGATTGATTTTTTGTAAAATTGACGCCATCGTATGCTAGAGAAAGTTCTTCAACTTCCTTTAACGAAGGTTTAAATCTACTCTTGTTTACACCAATGTTGAAATTTGCCGTGGAAATATGATTTTGATTAGCTGACATTCTAACTCAGATCTCCGAATTGCCATCTTAAAATATCTTGTTCAGAAAAAGCCTGTCTGACATACGTTATGGAGGAAAATGGATAGATAGGATATGATTTGTATAGTTGTTAAATACTAATAATATAATTCAGGATGTAATACCTGCAATTGGTAGCGAGCCTGACTTTTAATTTGGAGATCCGTGATCCTCGCAATTTCAAATGAATTTAACTTTAGTATAATAACTTTGCAGTTGTGTGCGAGGCTACGTAAAACCTTTTTTTTGTACACGTAGAAAGGCTATAGTGTACTTAGAGTCAAAACAAAATTTTTTTACGATTGTTACTATGGCAGTGAAAGACTTCACAATGGTTTTTACCTTTCATCACTGCATTCTATCTTATATATTCAATGCTACCTCATAATAAACTTCTTTGATTTTCTTATTCTCCAGGAGAAAGTTGTTAATTTTAGGAGTTACTTTGTGAAACGATAATATGTTCAACAAATTTGATGAATTAGAAATGTGACCTGAATCAGCAATGATGGCCGCCGAGATCTCCTGATCTCACACCATACGACTTTTTTTTCGGGCCATGCGAAGGATGCTGTTTACATCTCACCTCTATCAACCACTCTGAACGCTCTGAGGAACTGTATCTCTGTTGCCTTGTACTTAATAACAGAAAATAAGCTTTAGCGTTCGTGGGAGGTGTTTGGCTCCCGCGTCAATTTTTGCCGTGCAGCCAACGGTGGCCAAATTGAACATTTATAACATTTATAAATATTAATAATCGTTGAAAAATTATTAATTAATGTTTAAAAAATTAAATTAATGTTTACAAAGTATTAAATCAAATTGATATCACTCATCATGGAAAAAACTTTGAAATTTTCTCTTTCCATTGGTATAAAGCTTGTTCAGTTTGTATAAAATCGTTTCAGGCTTGATTTGGTGGAAGTTCGATATATCCATGATACCACGGCTTCCTCTCCACTCCCCTCACGCGAATTCCATATACTCCTACCTTGGCCTTCGGTATAAATACTGAGAGAGTGCTGGTTGTATCACCTTGAAAATGGCTATATGTTGAAATCATGGTCGAAAGTCGAGTTTTGAATTAAATTGTGGAAATTAACACTTTTGTTTTTATTGTAGTTTTACATATTGGATTGTGTTCTTGAATAAATATAATGTTTTGAAAATGGGTCCAGCATTTGGAAATACCGTGTATTTCTCAGTTATACAAGTACGGAGCGAAAATTGGCTGTTTTCCCCCTGTGACATCCTTGTTCATCTTTCTGAAATAGGCTCGTTGAACAGGAATCGAGTTTTAACATTGTTCCAAAAAACGGGGGAGCTTTGTCCTTCTACCCTATGCTCCTCACACACTTCCCCGGTCTAAGTCGGCCGTTCTCCGGGTGGTGGCGTCATAACCCAACTTAGAGTCGTAAAATACTTTTTACCTCGAACCGGGTAGCGGGGCGAGATCCTTGTTAAAAATGAAATATGGCCGAGAGATGTTCTCTTTTCTCCGTTCGGAACGCCACATCCTCTTCAAGTTATTGGGAACTATTAATTCGGCACTTTTCCAATTTTTTTGTCCCCGTAATCCCCGATTTATTTTTTGTCTCTTCTTGTAGCAGTGCACTTGACACAATTTTTTAATCGAATCAGGAGAGAAATGTGGGTTGGAAGTAGTACCAAGTAAAAAAATTTGGGCTCCTTGCTCTTTTTCATGGCAATTCTCATTTTTAAGTATCGTTCGTGTGGCCAAAGTGTCTCAATAAAATGTAAAAAAGTATTTTTATTAAAAATGGTATAGCTCTGGTTTCTTATGTTTCCTGAAACCATAAGCCCTCGACTTAAAGTTACTGCCATTTTCGTGTACCATTTTAATTTATCATTTGCGTTTGAATTTCTGTATTTTATCTGTCGCAAAGGTTTATTTTTAAATACTTTCAGATTGTTTCTGAAAGTTCCACGATATATTTTGCGAAAGCATTGCATCTAAAGCTCTCTAAATGAATATTATATTAGTGATTAAGACACTTTCTAAATGAAAATAATATTAGTGATTAAGTTTGTTTTTTAATGAAGCAGGTTTTTTAGTGTGCCCATATTGGTCACGAAAATATTCTATGGATTACCGTATTCCGTGAAATTATTAAATGTACTATTAGCATATTATAAAAAGTTTCTTGTTAAAATATGATGAGGAAGAAGAAGTAAAGTTTATTTTCAAGTGATTCATATATCTGAGCGGTTTAGTAGTAGTTTACCCTACCTTTCATTTCGTATCTCCCTGACGAAGAGAGGGATTAAAATATTCGATGGAAGGAACTGCAGTAATTGTCGGAATATTAACTACTATGGCCTACGGTGAACAATTCCATTCTTTGCCTACTTAATCATCTCCACTTTTTAATTGGACCTTGGATAAGGACAAGGTGACTCCAGTTTCTTAATGAGAAAATATTGGAATGCTGACTTTAGTTCATCCTAGTAGACCGTGCTTCGTCAGTACGTCCAGGAAAATGGGAGCAGTTGCTCATATTGTTCACTTTTAATGGATTCTCTTCTCTACAATAGCTATAATACAGACGCTGTACATCAGAAAAAACTTTGCTTTAATCTTCTCTCCGCGGGACAGTTTATTGAATGTATGGCATGCAATCATTTTCATTTCTCTTCAAATTAGTGTCTTCAATATTTTCCTGCCCCAAAGTTCAGATTTATCTTGAAAAAAATATTTATCTTTGTCGGGATGCGAGCGTGGATCTCGCAATTACTGCACACCAACATACGAGTACGAAACGGGACGAACACCAATTGGTTTTTCTAGTGTAAAGAACTTAGCACCTGTGCGTATGATTGCGCTTGGAGTTATTTTTTACTGGCAGTACATTTCAATATTTACTTTTCCTGCGAGGCACTACAATACTCCCTTTACAATCCGGCACTTCACTTCTCCAGCCCTACCAGTAATCCGGCGTTTTTATGCATACAGCTACCAAGTGGGTACCTCGGGAAATTTCGAGTAGTCTACTTCCCAGGTGAGCCTAGTTCAACTCAGAAAATAGAGGTAGTAGGGCTAGCTGAGAGGGAAGCCTCCCATTTCAATTGAATACTGTGGATACGAAAAAATACCGTACTGTAATGTAAGTTTAATTTTTCTTGCAGTTTTACTTTAGTTGAATACTTCAATTACGTGTATGTATTAATTTAATTAATAACAAAAGTATTATATGTATGTATGAATACAATTAAAATACATATTCTGGCGTTTAATTGCATCATTATTAGTGATTTTCAGTGATGCGGCAGTGCTTTGGTCCGATATCTGTCGGATTATAATAACGACGCGACGTGCACGTCTTATTATGGAATGTTGGCAATTATAATAGCGCCAGTTGTGCATTTAGTGCGTGTAACTTTCAGCAAAGTATTCGTAATTACCTTCCCTTAATGGAGTCCAAATGTAGATAGATGTAGATTTGCCAAGCTTCGTGATAGAAAACTGATTTGTGAATTTCTTGATATTGTCATAAGGAGTGCATTTTTTTGTTCGTAGTATTTTTTCAATTTTTCTATAGAACCTTAATCCAGCTTCCCGAAGCACTCTTCTAAGTGGTATGCGATTATTAGTTCAATTTTCAGTGATTCAATTGAAGAAATAGTCCTGGTTTCAATTTAATTGCCTTATCAGTTATGTGTTTACAGTTCCAAGAGCAAAATCACTAGATAACGATTTTTAATCATTTCCACAATTCATGTGTGGGAGAAAAATCATTCACCCGGGAAATTACCTCGTATGCTACTAAAAATGAATGCAAATTTTTTTTCTGGCAATTATCATAGCTTAGTAGTGCATATAATGCATATAACTTCTAGAAAAGCACTCGTAATTACCTCGTAATTACGTTCCTTTATTGGAGTTCAAGGCACGTGAGGATAGTATTTCATTATTAATTTCGACAAAAAGTGCAATATTTCACCCATGTCCCGTCCTTTTAGAATTGAAATAACCGTTTATTTGAGCGGTCATCGTATTCCTCCCTCCTGCCTCATGCATAAAATATTTTTCTCTGATGTTTTGTGCCGCCGGCAATCGGTACCACATGAATTAATAAAATCTACAAATTGTCATGTTTCCTACGTGACTTAGGTGAGGAAAGAAGGTAGATGGACAACAGATAGACGATTCTCGATGATTTTCTTTGTTATTGCAAATTCCGGTCGCGGTGGTGGTGGGGCTAAGTCCTGGCTTGCCATGGAAGAGGTTGTGGGTATGAGTATCGCCTTGTTAGATTTTCTCTATCCAAGATAGGAATGTTCGAGAACGTTTAATTGTTAATTAATTAATTTATTTATTGAATTATTCAAAAACAGCCAAAATGCCCTTTACATTGAATGCCCAACATAAAATCTGAAGCTTTAACAGATATAAACTATAAAAAAAACTATTAAGAGGATATAAAAAAAGAAAAAAAAAGGAATTCAGAAGATGGCTTTTCGAAGCTGCCTCTTGAATGATCTGATTGGCATTGAAAGATCCAGGAAAGGGTGAGTACTCGAAATGGTATTGAAAGAGGTAGGGAGTCTGTAAAAAAGTGATCTCTTAGAGAGATAAAGGCGGAATTAAGGTTGGTGTTGTAGGTGGTTATTACGGAAGGAGCGGGTGGGAATGTGGAGTGAAAAGAAAGACATCTAAGGATCGGAACTTGCCATTTAAGGCATTTTTAATGAAGGAAATATCATGAAAATTAAACATGTATAAAAACCACTACCTATTTAAAAGGCCACTTATAGTGCTTTTTTGGGTGGTATGAGAATAAAAATCTATATTTTCCAATGTTACTTTGATAAGGATGTTGCGATAGGAATAACAGAAGAAATTACTAATAATTAAAGTATCTTTGACTTCGCACAAACAGTGAGTCCATCAGTAAAAAAACAATCATCCATTACCAAGCAATTGTCACGGTCATTGAATCATAATATGTATTCATTATTTTGGCGTACGAGGACATTAATTTCATGAGTGACTGACATCAGTTAACGAGATACGAGGAAGTAGTATGTCATTTTATTTGCGTAGTTTTAATGTTTGTATCCTTTGTTTGACCGGCAAAAGTATACCGTCCATGTTTGAATCGTGACGGCTCGCACGTATTTACGCAACGGAACTTCTTCTCGGTCTGACCGTCTCATTCGACGTAGCAAAATAGCAATAAAAAAGCAGAATAAAAATATTCCGCCCGGATCCCTTTACCTTGATCTTTTTATTATTTCTCGTCCCTCCCATCCCCTTTTGAAAGTGGAAAAGTTTTGTCCGCGTAAACAACCGTTATCCTCTCTCCCATCCGAAACCATTATGATTTAACGCTCGGCAAATTTTGAGGCAAGGGTAAAACAGGGGACTCTCTGTGCTTGCTCTCCCAAGCTCTTCACCCTGTCAAACCTCCACCCTTTGTGAGGGGGTAGTCAGGGACAGTTTGGAGAGAGAGGGATGGAAGAGGTGGGGGGTAATCAGCCCCTTTCTAAGCGTCTTAAAAACCCCTGAAGTCGTGGGAGACCCCTCCCCCAAGCCACCTTCCTCATGAGGAGCCGTCCCCCTTCCAACATTCCCAAGAATCTCTTCTTCCTGCTCAGTCTCCTTCCACTCCCCTTTTCGGACTTCACCGTCGCTTTCTTTTTAATTTCCCCCACACAATTGGGGTGAACGGTGCGAAAAATAGCGCGTGGGGCGTATCAAAGAAGGGATCGAGAACAAGCTTAATATTTTCGGGATTTATTTTTGTGAGGAAGTAATCAGTCCGCTTTCATTCCATTGATGTTTTTTTCTATAGGATTAAACATGACTTCAACGCTTTGTACAACCCTTAAAAGCGTTAAATACATTTTCAAACGTTCGTGCCGTGTTTTTTAACTTTAAAAGTTCTTTAATTATGCTAAATGTATCATTTTCGACATATTATATCGTCAATCCTTTAACTTTAGTATACAGGATTGTTTCTCACTTTCTCCAACCCGAGAAAAAATCAGTCCCGTTTTCATCTCTATCATTGAGGTTTTTTTACATAGGATTAAACATAATTTCGACGCTTTGTGCAACCCTTTAAAACGATTAAGACAAATTTAAATGTTATCACCGTATTTTTGAAACTTAAAAAATGTTTTAATCATGTTAGATACATCACTGATCCACAAATCATGGTCTTAATCCTTCAACTTGACTGTGTGGGTTTATTTCTTGCTCTCTCCGACAAGAAAAAGAAATCACTCCCGCATTCATTCCTCCCATTCATGGTGTTCTTTTATTTCTATAGGATGAAACATGATTTCAACAGTTTTTACAATTCTTCTAAACGTTTTAGGCAGCGTTAAACAATCGTACAGTATTCGTGTAACTTTAACCACAGGCGATTTAACCACATTAGAGACATCACATGAGTAAAACTACCTAAAATTATATTATCTAGTTAAGATTTGTACATGTTAACTAAGTAAAAATTAATTACAAATTCTTAATGTGGGTTTATTATTATATTGTTGCATTTTCCTTTTTATCATCAGCTTAAATTAATGGTTAATATCATTGCTAAATTCTTAGCGCTCACTCCAACACCACCTTCGCTCCGTGCTCAATTCATTACCAGAAAATATTGATCCGTTTTTCTGCCCTTAAACTCATTTGTAAAACTCGCCATGTCCCATTCCTCGGCTAATAAATAAACCTCCCTCTCCACCTCCCTTTCCTCGTGCCTTCTATTTTGTTCTGTACTATCTTATGTCTGCACTCTTTGTTCAGATTTTTCATGTTAAAGTTTCATGTTTGTTACTGAAATTCTATATGTGAGCAACTCCTTAAATAAATAAATAAAAATAATGTATCTGAAAAAATGGTATTTGTGAACAACATGTCACTGTTGAAATTTGAATTACGTTTTTCATTTTTGATTAATTTATTCATGCAACGGTGGAAGGCGAGATGTGTTGGAAAGACATGATGGCCGGTCTCGGTGTTGGCAGGGTCATATCCTCGCCTTCCAAACTGAAAATCGCGGATTCGAGTCCCGTCTGGGTTAATATTTACCCAGGTCATATGTGCTAGTATTTATCCATTGTTTCATTTTATTACACCCGATGTTTGTGCACAGAGGCTGCTTTCGGATGCATGGAAATATATGAAAAAATATAAATGAAACAACATTGAACTTACAGATGAAACAAGTTTACGTCGGAACCTCGGAGTACTGAAAAATGACTGAACGGCTAAAATGCGTCGTACTGAAGTAAACTTTGCGTAAAAGTTCCATCTTCATTATCGTTCATATGTCCAGATTGAAAACATTTGAAATTACCCGTCCACTCAAACCAAATGATTTACATTTCAATGAAAACTGCAAATGACAATGTCGTATGTCCGTCTAAACTGGATGAACGTCGCCTTCATCATCTCACCTGCCTTGCATTCAAAATACTTCATTCGGCTAACACACCATATATGTACAAAAGATTTAATTGGAAAAGAGAGATTCATTTAATACCCACCAGAAATCACAACTTTGACATTCATATCCCTCATCATAGAACATCTCACCATAATAATGATTCATGATAACAGTTGCCAGAATATGGAACTCATTACCGATGGAACTAAGAAATTTGCCATCAATACATGTATTTATAACTAAATGGTAAGGTTGTTTCATGATACTTCGTGGCAATTCCCAGTATAACTAGCCATGCTGACGTGATTGATTACTGATGTGATGAGGGAAGAATATATTTGCATTCATGACATAATTTTCTATTTGTGTTACGTTTTCCTGTTAGACCTGAACATTTTTGAATAAATTATTGTTTCTTTGAATAAATTGGTGATATTGTTTCCAAAGTTTTTTAAAGTGTCTGAAAAATTTTTGTGGCAAGATACCCACATATACGCATTTGGGATGGTATATAGGTTTATATAGGTTTATATTTTTTCTCCTTTGTTTTTATTCATTTTTTTGTATTTACTGAGCCTTGCTTGCGTGTTTTTTTTGTACCTACGTCAAATGCTTTTTACTGAATAGTTGTGCTCTTGTAAAATATCTAATAGGCAAAAAAGCCCACGATAATAAATTAATTGAAATTGAAATTGAAAATTGTCCTTAATGCGCAGTATGCAAAAATGGGAGTGACATGTTCTGAGCGAGCATGTCAGCGAGCGCTTTGCAGTGCGATGGTGGGATTTCTTGGAATAATAATACCAGTATGGGCCGGAGCATAACATGACAGGCCCATGTCCAAATAAAAGAGGACAAACTTCGAGTTCCATCTTCCCCTCGACGTCAAATCTCGTAGAGATCATCTCCATGGTGGAAGGAGGAGGATGAGTTCTCCTTTTGGGAATGCCGCAGTGACCAATTAACTTTAAATCGTCCTCCCCCGTATCCATCTCTCACAGTCTGTCTCCTACATCTCTTAGCCGACCCCTCCCCCGCTCTGCCCCCGCGGTCTGGTTTCATTGATACGGCGGGGGCATCACAAGCCCGCGTTCCACGTCACGAGATAATGGATTCACGAGTCCGTGATCTCTGTCGGCACCCTACTCTCGTGTTGTGTGACATTTGGATCGCCTTGGAGGAAATCCGACCGACTTCTGCGGCCGCCCTGCTACTTACGACGACGTAAATCTCCCTCTCGAATGTTATTTATGCTCAAATATTACTCGCTTAATGTTATTGAATTTGAAAATATATATTTACTAATCTTCTTTTAGACAGAATTATTTTACAGAAATACCTTTGTAAGTATTATTTGAAGATACTTATAAGTATTCGATTACATAATTATCGCTCGCTTGATACTTATGCAATCGAATTGGAAAAAAAACTTATTTCCTAATCTTCTTTTAGAAAGAATTATTTAACAGATATACCTTTGCAAAAAAATTATTTCTATTTATGAGTATTCGATTGCGTAAGTATTACTCGCTTCATGTTTATTCTGTGGACTTTGAAAGAACTTATTTACCAATCTTCTTTTTTAAAAATAAATATTTTAAAACGGCTCTCAAACGGTTCTTTTTGATTTGTATTATTCCCTTAATACTTATACTGTCGAATTTGAATAAATTATTTATTTAACTTCTTTTTAAAAAAATCACTCAACAGAAAAAGTGTTGAATTTAGTATTCTTTTCTTTAATATGTTCAAATGGACCAATTAGTTATTGTTAGCTAATCGATTAATTATTTTGCTATCGAATTTGAAAAAAACGCTTACTAATCTCCTTTTTAAAATATCATTTAACAGAAATACCTTTAAAATGAAGTATTAATTTAAAAAAGTTAATAATTATGAAAGATGTCAAGGGTGGATGGAGAAAGAAAGAGCCTTCATTGAAAAGAGGAATGTATGTTAAGCTGAACTTTGAAAGATCAATTTCATCAGTACTTTTTAATTCATTTGACTTCAGCCTGGACTGAGGTCGCCTATAGCATAGTAGGTTAAACGTCGCCATCAAAATGAAAACGCGGACGGAACCCGAAATACCTACTTTGGACCTGAACGCCGCGAAAACTTACATCAAACTTTTGCTGTTGAGATTAATGCATCGTTCTGCAACCCTTTGATTAGGTACCTCATATGTAATTTCTTAAGTGATGTTTTTATATTTTATATGCAGGTTTCTTTACTTGCGTGCGAAAGATCCACAGAGAAATCATTCGCCTTGACCGGGATTCGAACCCGGATCCCCCGATTTCCGGTCGAGTGCTTTAGCCAGTTAAGCTACCGAGGCGTCATTCTTCCCTGTGGATATTTTCGGACATTTTTTTTCCCTGTGGATCTTTCGCACGATTGTGCATTGCGGGTGACTCCCGTAAAAGTTATCACCGCGGCTAGTCCCGGTATACTTTAAACTTCTTTACTTGCATTCAGAACTATTTTTTAATCCCTATACAATTTGATAATGACTGGGAAACTTTTAAAAGAGTAGTATGTCTTAGAATGCAATGAATATATAAAAATGAGACAAGTCGAGAGGGAATAGTGCGTCTTCTTAATAATTCCGCCTAGGCTATGAGCATTAATAAGCATATGGAATTAAAATAGTTAATTATCTAATCTCTTCATTTTACTAGTTTTCTTAGAAATGGAACTCCTGTTGCTGAGACCAGTCGTGTTAAAAATTTAAGCTGTGGAAAATTAATAAATATTTAATTAATTACTAAAACTTTCGCTATCTATATTTGTCAATATAGGCAATTTTTAAGTCTTGACGAGAGCCATCCTCAAAATTTATTAATATTAAAAAATATTTAATAATTTGACATTTTTTAATCTTACCCAACATCGAGCTAAGCAGTATATTTGACTAGAAAGTAATAATTAATGCCGAGATTCACGGAAACGGCCCTCAATGCCCGCTAGCTGAAATAGCTTTCGATGCAATGCAGCAGAAACACACTCCTCGACTTCACATCCGGCGGACCGAGGGAAGAGTGGTGTATAAGATGATGTTCCTTCCTTCTTCAGCACCTTCGATGGGCCTTTGTCTTCCTCTCGTCCTTTTGATAAAGGGCTTACCCGGGTGGAGAGAGAGGTTTGGGTTTCTGGTTGCCATGGAGGGAACATCGAGGGTTGGTGTGGATTCTCAGGAGGATCCCACGAAAGGGTCGCCCCCGCTGGGACGGAGTGTTTTTGGGACGACAAGAGATCAGAGATTTTTGCGCCGTGAATAGCACGTATAGAGTGTGCAGAAGACCAAGATAGCTTTGTCCTCTGAGTGAATAATTAACTGTTTCGGTGCTAACGTAATGCTAGTGTTTATAGCGCGTCTTTTTGATTTCATGTGGCAGAAAATAATGATAAGTGGAAAATGAAGCTTGCTTTAGATGGCTAACTCGTGTCTATGGTAGAAGATAGCCTGCAAGACGTTTCATCATGCAAAACTTTTAAACAAGTGCGAATCTTTTTCTGTCTATTTGTTAGTGGAATTTAAGTAGACTAGATGTGTGGCTCTGGAGTACTAATGGAGTGGCGAAAGCTTTATTCTTACTGTGAATATAATCGACTGTTTCAGTGCTTCCCTTGAATAGGCACGTGTTTGTTATTTCGCACGGAAAGCAATGAAAACGGTAGGTTAATAGAGGATAGCTTTCTTTAGGTGAGCAACTCGTATTTGCAATTGGTTTAATAGCTCTGAAAAACAATTTTATTTAAAAAGTTTAACCTGTGTAAAATAACCATAATATGTAGCGATTCTGTACGGTTGTCAAGATAATTAAATTCGATTAGGGGATTGGAATACCCAAGAGATCATGAAATATTTATTTTCTCACGGTCATAATTAAGTTTTTTATTTCTTCCCAAATGAAGGTATTTATTGAATCTCGTTTCTGGATTACGATGATTGTATTGGCTTACCATGGATGGCATGCTCGTTTTGGAAGTGGGCATAATAGCTCTTGCAAGAAATCCTGCCTACTGCTGTGCCGGAGCCAACAAAGTATTGTTCTTTAAATGCATAGATAACTATTTGAGTGTTTCCCTCGTGGATTGAAGATTCAATGTTATCTCGTTCTTTCTACGACGGAAGAATCTAGTCCCATTTTCTACTTATCTGTACCAGAGTCCCGTAGGAATGCATTCGAATACTTTTTGGCTCGTTTACAATTCGAATCCCTATTTTACGTAATTAGAGCTGGTATTCGTTTCAGGTGGCATCCGAAGAAAGGAGAGTTAACTCTATTATCTTGAAAATCCATAGGAAAATCTGTAGGCCTTACTTTGTGGTAGTCAGCGTGAATGATTTACCCAAAACATATTCAGGATTTCGTAAATACGACGTACGTAGAGATCACCAGTCCATGGTAATATTCACATTGAAATTTATTTCAGCGAATGATGTAAATGAGATAGTGTAATTTGAAAAGACATACTTGCTTATGCTCACTTGATTGCTACCATATCACATTTTTTCGTTGATATAATTTGCGTTCTTCAGCTTATTAATTATTTTTTCAGAAACTATCGCTCCGAAACAGGGCAAATTGAAGTCATTTTCAGCTATTGGCAAAAATATACACATTAGTGCCAGTACTCTCTTTTACCATTCAGGTATCGCGGAATAACAACAATGACTGCTTAAAAATAGCTTCCAAAATCCATTCAACCTCTCCTCTTGATTGAATGTTAGGATCCTTACTTTGATGCTTAAGACTAAAAAAACTATGATGGAATGGAATCTCCAGGGTACGCAGTGAATAATAGCTGGTTATTTTGCCCTAAGTTTTTCCATGTGAAATAATTATAAATTCTGAAAGATGTGGTGTTGCTTATAAATATCAACTCTTGTAATAGTCCAGGAAATGAAGCTCAAAAAAGTGTAAAACCTTGCAATTTTTTCAAACTGAATCGATTTGCACCAAAATTTGGGATTAGACTAATTATACCCCCTACTTCAAAATCTATATTATGCCGAAGGGCGCTTTTTACTTTTTAGGGGTGAAAACTACCCCTAAAGGCTGGAACTTAAAAAATTATTTTTTAAAGCTAAATACGAGTAAAATTTAGTTTAAATTATATGTATAATTATTTTTTTATGTTTGAAAAATAATTTTATGGTGTTTCAACCCATAATAAACAACCCTTATTGGGGGTTAATGTAAAAAAGAATTTTCAAACTGAATCGATTTGCATAAAAATTTGTGTTTATACTAATCATACCTCCTTTAAAAATTTTTTTCAAACCGAATCGATTTGCATAAATATTTGGGATTAGACTAATCATTCCCCCTTCTTCAAAATCTATACTATGCCGAAGGGCGCCTTTTATTTTTTAGGGGTGAAAACTACCCCTAAAAGCTAAAACTTAAAAAATTATTTTTTAAAGCTAAATACGAGTAAAATTTAGTTTAAATTATATGTATAATTATTTTTTTGTTTGGAAAATAATTTTAAGGTGTTTCAACCCATAATAATCAACCCTTTTTGGGGGTTAATGTAAAAAAATAATTTACCCTAAAAATAAAAATTATTTTTCACATTGTATCTTCTTATTCACTTTCTTACTCTTTTTATTATGTATTCACTTTTTTCTCTCATGATTTTAATCACAGCACAGAAAAGATATAACAATATGATAAACAGAACAAACTTCGTCATGGTAACATAAACAAAAAAATGTACATTTATGTAGACATTACATGAAACACAATCAAACGGAGACTGTACGGCTTTCAGTCTTCCCACCACATGCATGCTCACAGGTCACTGTGAGCGAGAGCACACATACTCACATATGTGTATGTATATATACATCTTATGGGTATGTGTGTTTATTTTGTAGCAAATTTGAGTGTATCGTTAGCTTCTAACGTAAAGTACACAAAGTATATGCTGATTATGAGGAATATTATGCTCTGAATTGTGGATTTCGAATTTTTCGATAATAAATTTGTTTGGTATTTCAAACATAGCTCCTATATTTTTTATGATAGAAAGTTCATTTAAATTTTATTTTGTAGGGTTTTTACTGACTAAAAGGTCATGTGAATAAAATTTTTTTTGAGTCATTAATTTTGAAAGGGGAGGGATTTAAGGGTTTAAATAAGGTGGAGCTCCTTTGGAAATAGAGGTTTTAATTATCAATATCTCACCAAATATTTATTGTATAGAAAATTAAATCACACCAAAATATTTGAAAATAAAGAAGGTATAATTTATTACTTTTGCATTTTTTTATTATCTCCAGTTTTTTTGGAGTTATTTTGAAAAAAAGAGCATTTTTAACGAAATTGTAGAAAATGACTTTTCAGTTTTTCCTCCATTTTTTTTCAAAATTTAGAGTTGTAAATTAAAAAAACTTCTAGGATCAATTAACAATACTTAAATAAAGAGAAATACTGAAGGGCATTGATCAATTTTGTCTAGTGTGGTAATAAGGAGTTGTTTTCACTGATTTTTTCGTACAAAAAAGTAGGGACTGATCTTATTTTTTAATCATAACTCGCTCAAATTTCATGATAAAAAATATTTTTTCTCATTATAAGAAAGTTTTTTAAAAACACTTTTAAACAGATTGCATAATTTTTCCTCGAAAATTACATTATTCCCGCTATTTGGTGTTGAATCTTTCAAATTTAGCGTATGACAAACAATAGATAACCATAAACAAGTTGTAGCTCGGTCCGAATTGGTCATAAAGAAAATATAAAATAAGATTAATTTAATTTTTTATAAGCTACAGTTTTGTAACCCACAATTTCCTAATAACATTAATACTTTTCAAGTTATTTGCCTATAATCGATTAAAATCGTTGATTTTTTCTTAAAAAACTGTTACTTTCAATCGCAAATAACTCGAAAAATATTAATTTTACGCAAAAAATGGAAAGAACATTTTATTCTTAAAATTTATTTTTCTATCGATTCCTGTGGTCAAAATATAATTAAAATTTTCCACCCCCGAGATGGGGTGGAAACCACCCCCAGGGTAAAAGCGCCCGTCGGCATGATATAGATTTTGATTCTTGGTATATACCCTACTTATTGTGAAAATTTCAAGAAAATCGATTCAGTTTGAAAAAATTGCAAGCCAAAATGCTTCATTTCCTGGGCTATAAGATAACTTGAACAATGCTAATAGACCCATGGAAAACATCTCTCGGAGGAAGCTGTAGGCTAGCCTGAGGAAGGCTTCAGCATATTTTTAATAACTTCGCCAACCTAGTTCAGGCATTAACCCTAGTTACTTCTGGGAGAAATTAAATTCCAAGATTTCTCATTGTAAAAATGCGAAAATGTTATGCCCAATCATAATTATTGAGGCAGCTACATATTTCGCCATTATAATTTTCAGCACAAAAGAACACGTTGTTTCGATCTTTCTTGAAAAGAGCTGAAAATGTACACATTTTTGGTGTTTCTCAGAATCAGCCTTGGGTAATAATGGGTTAACACTCCACCCCTGAATTTAATGTTAAATCTTTCCCTGCTACGACACTCATTTTACATAATAATCATGCATCTCCACCGTATTACGTCGGAATCTGTTCAGTTTATGTAGCCGGTTAACGCCGTGAATTTTCTCGGGGGTTGTAAATGCTTAGGGTAATGAGGCTATAATAGTTGTAAGATGGAGTGTATCTTGCATTAGATCAAGAAGCACATGGGTGGTTTTCGAGTGGCTTATTGGTTTTTCTCCAATTTTTTTTAAGAAAAAGTGAGTTGGCGATATAGAGTTAGAGTGGGACGTTGTGGAGAGGGTTAAGGAACGACAAAGATGAGGCGTAGGAGTGTGTGACGTCATTGGAGGCAGAGAGGACCACTACGTTATCTGACTCTCGTTGGCCGGCATCCTGCAAAGGCAGTCAAGGGAAAATAGAGAGATGGCGGACGAAAAAGAATGAGAGGAGAGGAAAATCATTTCGAAATAAATCCGGAACGTTTTTATTTAATTATTTTATATTTCGGATTACCGCGAATGAGATACGAATACCCTCTTATCCCCGCTGGAGGTTGAGAGATCCTAGTTCTCTCTCCAAGGGATCGGTCGCATACCCTTTCCTTCTTATCTCCCTCGTGTTTGTGACCGACTCCAAAAGAAATCTCCCATTGACCGGAGCGTGTGTTTGTTTGCAATCCTGCCGCCTCCGCCTGTTCGGCTAACATGACGGCGCGCCTTGGTTGACGGCGGGCTAACAAAAACTTGCAGCTGATTTATTTACTTATATCTTTACAATACCGTACCTTCTTGTCACCAATGTACATACATATCCGCGCAAATGGATGTCACATTTTTACAACTCAACATTTACACATTTTTGGCGAAAAAAATGCTCCTCTTCTTCTACTCCTGCATCAATCATTAATATCACTAAAATGATGCTATCTCGATTTGATGATAGTAAAATGTCTATTTTATTATAGTACGAAGTTATATTACCAATTTAACTGGCGACTTTAAGCCAAAAACAAATCTAAAATACGCAATTTTCGAAAAAACGGAAATGTCACGTTTCCGTTAGAAATAACGGTACATTGACCCAATGTATCAAAGTTGATAATTTTTTTCATAAAAAATAAGCATGAAGTGTTATACTCCAGAAATATTGCTGTAATACTTGCCTAGTCAAAGCGAGTTTCGAGAAAGTCGAAACAATTGTTTTTGTCCGAACTTTTCCGGATACGGACCACTGTGCGGCGTAATCCGCTTCCAGCATTAGGGTCATAGCAGCAGTAATGAAGTGTATCTTGATAGCCTTGCAGAAATACCCAATATCCTTAATCTCACGTCAACGTACTCATTTTATGTTGGTGTGATTGGCCGGATATTTATGCATATTTTAGGCTATAATACGCTTTTAGTATAAAGGCCTAAGGAGTGCCTATGGAAGAAGAAGATCTGTATAGCCTCGCAAAATATAATAGAGTGCCCTGAGAATAATTTTGAACCCCGTAGTATCGTATTATTTTTCCTCGCAGTGATAGGATAGCTCTTTATCATTTACATGGTGATTGTGCCCAAGTTCCAACAATCCATTCCGTTCTGTTATTATTGCTTCTTCCAAGTTGAGTTTCTTATTTATTAAATCGTACTTGGTAACTATTTTTTTGTATATGTGTGGATAGTTAACTTATGTTCAGCTAATATTTATTGCATCAGAAGAAGCAAAATTCTGTCAATCCTTTCTAACCCAGTGTCGCTTCTGAGCAACATGAAGAAACGTCATTTACAAATGTGTACATAATCAACTGTACTTTAAATAGGTATTAACTACCCTTCCTTTTATTTTGAAAATAGAATGGTCAAAGATAAAGCTGCTGTTGATATTTGTGATTGACCTTAAAATTTTCAGGTTTTATAAATAAGGGGCGCAGCTAGGAATTAAGGCTGGGGGAGGTTTAGGTGCAGCTAATACCGGGGGTGTGGGGGTACGGAATACCCACCAGGATAAGCGGTAGGTGCAAGATTAATAAATTGCGGAATTTAAAGATAAATGGTTCAAAATTGTGAGTTTTACGGCTTTCTGTGGGTTTTTTTTATCAATCTGTACACTATTCTGTTAATAATATCAATCCAGTTCAGTAAACTGGATTAAACTTAAAAAATTCTCCAAGCTCTGGGGGGGGGGGGGTTTAACCCGCAAAACCCGCCCCCTCGCTGCGCCACTGTTATAAATGACAAATCTTCTAGTTTTATTTTCCCAGAAATAGCGCTTGGTTTTATGTGAAATTTTTCGTATATTTGGATATTATTCTATTAATTTTTTCAATTTCAATAATTATATTTACTTGAGGACATTATAAGATACATTAAAACTCAATCATGTATCCTCTAAAAGGCCAACACATCTAAGCACCTATTTTGTCTTTTTTATGTATTTACCTCGGCATTGGACTCATCTGTTTATCCCTCAGTGCTCGGTATACGGTGATAAACTCATGGTGGCTCCTCTAAGTCCGCTTCTTCCCACCCCAACGATACCGCCTTCTTCCGCCCACTGCATAGCGAGAGAACTTATGCAATAAGTTTGCAAAGAATCGTTTTCCTATAGATCCCCTTACCTCGGAGTGAAATATTGCGTTCGATTCGGCGATGTAAGAGCTATTTTCAGAATAAAGTTCTCTTAGCAACTAATGTAGATATTTCACTCGGTACAGACCAACGGTGAATTGATTGCTGAGGTATGACGCGGAGAATTTGAGTCATTATCGTCGATTTTATCGTAACTATACCGCTAATGTCCGTAAAAAAATTAACTAATTTTTCAAATTGCAATTTTCGTTTAGGTGATGAAGGCTTGTTTGGTACATTTTTCTGTCAAACCGATATGTTTTAATTTTTTGCCCTTATCATTGGGGTATCATTTAACACTTAAGTTTTCTTCCCTTTTCTTTTGCTGTATATACTTTACAGATCGGTTTATTGGTTCTCTTCTGGCTTGAAGAATCGATAGGAAAAATATAAAATTTAGATAAACCGATCTCGATCAGTATAATATGAGAAATATCTTTTGGTTGATTTGGTTATGTGCCGTGAGGAGGACTCAATTCTTGCCGTGAAGGCGCAACAATAATTGTATTACGCATCGCTTTTGCTTTTCTTGTATGATCGACCTTCCACCTTAACTCGTCCGTCTATTTTTAGTAATTAATCACTTAAGTCTGCATCTTAATCTGTCTTAAATTTGCAAAAATGTGCGTCATTGTGTACTTAAATTCAATGAATCAGTTCTTTTTAGGACTGTTTTCAAAAGTATTCATTAGTTTTTGGTGCTCTATTAGCCCAGAAGTAAAATTTCGGAGTTTACTCCCGCACTGATCATCTTCTGATGAAAAAATATGAGGTGTAACTGGGATTCGAACCCGGATCTCCTGATTGCCGGTCAGGCGTGATTGCCATCCTCCCAGAGCGAACTTGTGAACATGGAGCCACAGAGTTGACTTGAGACGTCTACATCATGTTAGGTAAATCCCACCCTAAAGGTCGCTCCGATAAGATGGCGTGGTGGTGTAGGTAGTTGGCTAACACGTCTGACTGAAATTTGTGAGGTCTCTGTTCGAATCCCGGATAAGTCAAACATTTGTTCATGGCAAACTTCATCCTTGACATATTAAAATTTGCGCCCTTGCGCGTGACTGCGTACAAAGTCGCTTATTTCATGCACTGCTTTGTTCTTCTGATGAGTTTACAATTATTAACCGTGATTCAAATGCCGCTCGATAATTTTATGCATTGCAAGCGTAGGATGATTCAATGCTGTGGATTAGCAAAATATAATTTTTCAAAGAATTGAAGAAATTATTTCCAAATCAGTAAACGATAGAATTTCCTTCGAAATACAATTAGAACATGGAGTCATCAGAAGAAAAGCTACGACCAAAATTCGGGAGGGGAAACGCATGTACCCTATGAACCAATATTATAAAATTCCCAATCCAAGGGGTGTTTCTAGTTAAACTTGTCAGAGGGAAATAGGAGAACTAAAGGGGTCCGCCCACAAAAACTCGTGACCCTGCGCAAGAATTTTACACAAGCAGGGGCACACGTGTGGGGAGGTGGATTAGGGGATGGAACACCGCCCCTCCCCGGACTCTAAAAATAAGACACAAAAAATATTCTTGTAATAATTCTGAGACAGAGTTGGGAAAATTGTATAAAATAATAACTGTTGAAATAGTTTTTTGTTTAAATTTCAATGTAATGTGTAGTAGAATGGTATTCAGTGATATAATTAGCTCTTTACACGTTTCCTCATCCTCTAACACCGAAACGAACTGGCTTAAGGGTCGTAAAAGTTTTCCAAGATGCCATTAACGCCCTGCGAAGCTCATAACTCGGTTCTCGCTATAATTTGACACATGCTTTAAGATTCCTCCTCGTGTCTCAGGATACCCGTCGTGCTCCCGTTGCATTCCTTTCCCCTTATACGCGAGACGAAACTCGAAACTTCTGTTTCATTCGAAGGAGTTACACCGGCAGTTCTCACCTACTCTTCAAGGTCTGTCGCAGCAATTGAGAGTCGCGTTAAGATGAACTTTACGTATAAGAGCGGAAGTTCTGGACCACTCTTCTGTTTATTGCTGCGGGAAGACTAATAATGTGTTAAGTGCAAGGAGAGTGTTAATTTCTTTCGTGAAAACCAGATATGTTGTGATGTCTTACCTGGTTTTGTGGCAATGACTTCTGAAATTAAATTCAGGCGTCCTCTTCGCCTGCACAATTGGTCCAGCGGGGAGGAGTCCTTCGATCGCCTTCACTATCACGACGGTGCTTCGAGAAAGGTGAGGATTTTCGCCAATTGTGTAATGAATACGAATGTGTGTGTCGTATGATAATCAAATGTCGCTTAAAATATCATTTTAGGTAATAGTTCGTTAAAACTTTCGTGGGTGCTTATCATGGTAATTAAAAGCTTTTTGAGGTGGGGAGGCTATGTCGTTACGACAATTTTCGGGTAGCCCCAACGTTTCCCGACCGATTCAAGGGAATATGTTGAAAAAGCAAAAGAAAATTGACGCGGCGATACGTCGCACCGTAGCCCAATAAAAAATGTTTTTAACTACCATGATTTTAGGTGCTATGCTGCTCTTCAATAACCTCTGCATTTGGAATAATTCATCCAATTCTATTGCATATATGTACTTATACTCTTTGTAATTTATTATTTTTCATATTCTCTCATGTTCCTCAAGGGTCACCTCTTACATTTCAATTTGTTGAAATTTTTATTCGCTATTCCTGGAGTTCTTGCTGTCGCGTTAAGATGAACTTTACTTAGAGGAACGGAAGTTCTAGACTACACTTCTGTCACCTCAAGGGAAAGCCTATAGTTGCAGGAAGACTAATATCGTGTTTAGTGCATTGCGATTGCTAATTTTTCCATGGGTATCGGATATTTTGTAATTTTTGACTGGTTGTATGGCTATGACTTATGAAATGAAATTCAGACGTCCTCTTCGCCTACAGAATTGGTCCATCGGAGAGGAGTCCTTCGTCTTCACTACCACGGCGGTGTTTATTAATGTAATGAATTGTGTAAGAATATATTATAACGTTGTATGAGTGTCATATGAACATGAAATGTCGCTGAAAATACGATTTAAGGTGTAATGTTGCTCGTCAATAATCTCAGAAACTGGGTTATTTCGCCCGATTTTGATGCGTATAAATATTTACACATTTCGCGATTTATTGTTTTTTATATTCTCTCATTAAGTTTAACCTATGACCAGTGGCGGATCCAGAGAGAGCGAGAGGGGCCTTGGGTATCCAGTTTGCACTAGATAAAATAGTAATTTATTTCGGACCCACACTACTGTTGGGAGGTTACCCCCCAAGTCCCCACGTAGTTCCCGTTTGTCCCTATCCTGCTTCCACCGCTGCCTATGACATTTCCAATTATTGAAATTCTCCTAGTTATTTAAAGAGATCTTACAGTATAATAGCCAATTGATATATTAATCAAATAAATTAACTTAAATATCGCTACTAACCTTGTGAATATCTCGAAAGCCCTAGAGCCTCTAGGCCTAGAGTTCTTGTTTACCCTGTAGCATTTTTTTCGCAAATAAATATTGTCTTTTATTCTGACTCTATTATCATCACGCATTGTTATGACCCAGAGCTTCACCTACCCTTCCTATCAGCTAATCTTTTCATATTTGCACATGTCTTTTTATTAATATCATAACATGTCATTTATGAATGATTTGAGACCTTTCTTCGCCATTCATTTCATAATATTTGATACAATTGAACAATAATATTTGACTTCATATTTTCCCATTATAACTTACTTTGTCTTTTACGAGTTTAGTCAGATTCCGCAGTTCTTGGCATCTATCGATATAAATTACAAATTGGAAATTTATGGTGTCGTTCTTCCCCAAAAAATGAAATAGGTAATCAGTCAACTGTCTCTATTAAATGTAAATATGAGATTTAATGTCTGTCGTTGTTTTAATATCATTGGTTCATTATAATTGTTATCGCGTAAACTGGTCGGTCAATGATGCAAACTATTTTGCCTCAGAATAGGCCTTAATCCTATCAGAAATGTTTTCTCCAATCCAGAAAGAAATCTATTAAATGTTCTTTGCGGTTTAACACACAATGTGGTACACCGAAGAGTCTTGTTATTGAATAATTCATTATTCGAGTAAGATATTTCGCTTTTTCTGCCATCACTCCTTTTATGGAATGTGAAAGCATATTTCCATCCCTGTATTCTCAGTTCCTCTTTTTTATGACTCCAAATACGACACGTCCAAGAACCTCCGGCTTCCAAAGTATATTTTATCATTGGTGACGAATATATTGATCTCGGTAAGAAAGAATCCAGGCATGTATTTCATGCCACGTTTCAGCAAGTTTTCTGCTTGACCCATGTCTCATAGACGTGTTTATTCGGTGCATGTACTCGCACGTGTTGACGAGTGAATTTTTGCCGGATCACATCCTCGCAACCAGATCGGTTTTTACGGGTAGGTGTTCCCGCATTCACGCAGAATAATTGGTTCACGCGATGGTAATTTTTAGGCGGATCTTTCATACTTTGCGTGTGCAGAAAAAGTGGTTCGCATATAGATTACGTATTTTCAAGTAAACCGGCGTTTAGCAATTTTTTCAGGCACTAATCTACATGACGGCACTTAGTGTTAAACTATAGTGACTTAGAGCTAACCTTTTCATGTAACACAATACAAGAGTGAAAATATATTATGTATCGTTTCCATTTTAGTGGAAAGTAATTTTTTTTACAGCTTTTGAAAATATTTTTTGTCCTCGATCTTTTCATTTTAGTGAAAAGTAAACTTTTTTGCAGCTTTTGAAAATATATTTTCCTAGATATTGGCGCCTATATTTTAAATGTAGTACTTCATGATTTTTTGATTCCACGCCTAAAGTGTGAGCATCGTCGTCGTCGATCCTCAAAATTGACCGGGCTTTATACCCGCTGTTCGTCCAGCTTCCGGTGAGTATATAAACCACCTCTTCAGCGGCGATGATTTTACGTAAAGTACGTAATCGGGACAAAAATGACAAACCAAGTGTAAGGGACCAGTGTAACCTTTCCAGTGTTAGTGAAGGAGAAATGGAAAGACAGGCTTCTAGTGAGCGCGTGCAAAAGCACTCTAAAATTAAGAAGACTAAAAACTGAACGGCGTCGGAAGCCGGGAACGGCCCTGATTGGCCCAAAACATGACACTTCAATTTTAACATTTATTTTTTGGATTTTTCTCAATTATTTCGGCAATATTAAGGAAACTAATTACGCTATTCAATAAGAAAATAATATCAATATAATTCACAGTGTCCGGCGATATCTGGCGGAAATGCTTTATATCCATGAGAATAAAATAAAATTGTGTGGAAGTTTACCATTTTATTTTATTCTCCAGGATATTATTATTTACGTTGAATATTTTTTCACTTCAGCCGATTTTAAATTGTAGGAATCCCACTAATAATAAAGAGTATCGGAAATGATTTTGTTTAATCTGAGGTATTTTAAGGAGTGTGAATACAGATGTGGAACATAAGCCATGAAGAGAGCAAAAAAGTAGGGATTTTGCCAGCGGCACGAATTTCGGCCATTACCACTTGAAACTTTTTCTCTTTGCATGCCATGTTCCAAGCCGTCAATTTCGTTCGCTCGTGACTCCGGCCGTGTTTATTGCAAGAACGTGTTCATTGCTTCGGTTGGCCGCGATCTTGCCTTCTCAGCTGCGTGGCGAAGTTGGGATTGGGCATTTGAGCCATGATCCTTTTAGAAGCGATTTGAGTTTCTGTTCTAGGGCAGCGCCCTCCTATGTGGGCAGTATGAATATGTTTCTATATCCTTTAGACTTCCTATACCACCGTTTACAACATATTGATCCGAAATTTTTAAAAAATAGCAGCGAATGTAATGAACTCGACGGACCGTTTTTGTGTACTTGCTGCGAAATCTGTAGAGTTTCCGAAATGATTACACTTTCAGATTGTGGTAGATATAGCTGACTTTGAGCATTGAGAATAAATGTTGCTCAAATTTTTGCTCAGTAAAAGAAAAAGAATTATGCAAAGACATTTTTAATCGAGGTTATTTTGCTTTTTGACTGCATCGTCTATAATATTAATAACAATGTGACTAATATTTACACATTTTAAAGTTGATTCGTTGTTCTTTTTTACTTTCTTACCATATCCAGAGTTTTGATTCATTTTCACTCACTCCTGGTTGCCTGATCCAATCAGTTATTCCAATTTTATTTCAGAATTTTATTTTTTTGTGAATGTATTCTTCTCGTAAAATGATCCCGTTTAGTTTCCATCTTAATCCGTGTTATGGTAATTCCTGTATTGGTATTTTATAAAAAAGTGAACTTTACAGTGCTCAAATTTATTTCCGTCCGAATAATTTCTTTTCATCTAGTATTTATTTTCACTTCACTTGACTTATTTCCTCCTCTCTTAGGACTGTAGCTTTATCATTCATATTATCTGCTGCGAAGGGAGTACCCAGGATCAAAACTAGGGGGGGTTGCAAGCCATGGTTGTTCAAGTTGTAGGTAAGATTTAAGTATGGAAAAGATGAATGAAATCAACATTTTAAGGAAACTGTTACAGCTCTTTATTAGTATTGAAAATTATTTGCTTGAAAAAATATTTTTTTCCTTAAAGACATTTGCGATTTTTGCTTCTAGGGGGGGGCAGCTGCCCCCTCCTGCCTCTCGCTGTGTACGCCCATGTCTGCTGCCACACCAAGCTTCTACCATCTCTTAATTTTATCAGTCGATAGTTAATGAGATAGTAAGCTAAGCTCATTTTAAAATCTGTAATTGATGCGATGATTCCTAAAACGACTCAAGTTTACACAGTTGCAATACGGGCTGAACAGTTAATTTGTAATTATTGGGGCTACTTGCGTATTTACGGTTGTTCCCTCCATTTCTTCCAAATATATATATATTTAATACATACAGTGTATGTAACTTATCTCTAAATGTGGAAAATTTGTGGAGATTTCTTGTTAGGGTTGAAGATGTATTTAGAGAAAGCGGTTTGTATGAAAAACCTTTTGCTGATCGGACTTACTCTGTTGTAGAACACACGGTTTCAATTTGTCTCGTTATGATGGAGTGGGAAAAAAATACAAAATTAGAGTCATTTCATTTTTTAGTGGGATGTTCCAACTTTCCGGGATGTAACTCTTTTTCTTGGAGAAAATTTACGTTATCACTGAAGCTGCATGGCTAATTGAAAGATTTT
Organism: Ischnura elegans; assembly: GCF_921293095.1. NCBI lineage: Eukaryota > Metazoa > Arthropoda > Insecta > Odonata > Coenagrionidae > Ischnura > Ischnura elegans. The sequence continues at coordinate 71,784,998 of NC_060250.1, forward strand.
ATGTATTCTATTTAATTTTGGAAAGACTCAGTGAAATTAATTCGTCTTGTGTGTATAATAATTTGTGTGTGTTGTAATTTCCCTATCCTTTAAGTCGAAAAGTGAAAGGAATAATCAAGTCGCATTTTTTTGCTTAAGTTTTATTGCCAACAGTTTTCGTATTTCATGTAGGCTTTAATCTCAGGGCGGATTGAGATTTCATGGTATTCACACTTTTTCACTATCGTCTGCGGCGGTTAAACAGCCAAACAGTGTGAGTGATGCCTCCACCTCATTTCGTAAAAACTCAACACCGGCAGCTACTGAATACACCTCTCTGTTATCCTGACCTTATCCTTTGAGTTATTTTCGGCCCAAAAAACCGTAAAAATGTTCCCCTCAAATATGTGCGAGCGACATCTCAACCGTGGCTGTTCTCGGGTACCGTGAATATCTGTTCATTCTCAGTCTTGGAAATGACTATTTATTTTTTTAACCATCAGCTCGTGGGCGGAGTTCGTTACGCATTTGGTACGCCAAAGTGGCCTCATGCTTCGAGTCCTTTAACCTTCGGATGAATGCCCTTTTTTTTACGTCTATTGCACAGACTCTGCTGTTCAGAAACGAATGAGGAAGGCAGAATTGAATATCGTTAAGGCTACCGTATACGGAATAATGATTGAAAGTGGGCACTGCCCAGCAAGAAAATTCTGTAGAAGACCCATAAAAATATTTCGGCGGAATCCTATTGGTAATTATGTAGACTTCACCACAAGGTGTAGCACCACCTTATTAGGAATTTCTACAGTGTTTGTTAGCAGTTTTTTATAAATAATTTATGCTGAATTCCTCTCGATAAATTCCTCCCCAGCTCTGTGCTCATAAAAATATTGACAACTAAAAAAATGGATGCCTCTAAGCGCTATGCAAGGAAATGTTTCTAATGCCAAATTTTAAAAATAGAAATTGCGTAAAAAATGTGGTATGAAGAGAATTTGAAGCTAGTACCCTCACCTCTTGTATCTTCCACAGTTAGAATGGGGAATCGAAATTTTTTCACAGCCATTATCAACTTCCTCATCAAATTCTGTTATAAGGTTCTTTCGGTTGTAATCAGTGTAGAGATAGGTAACTGAAATACTTTCGTGTTTACGTGTTCCATGTTTTATATGGAGCAGAATTAACCCGGTAACGCCTGAATTAAAAAGTTTTTGCGATTTTTGTGGTAATCACACATGTATCTAAATATCAACGAAATTCTGAGTCATTAGGAGCAAAATTTATTCTTTTAACACTAATAGTACACTACCATTTACAACCACCAAAACTTTTTGCATCACAACATCCCAAATATTAGGCTCACATCAAATAACCATACTTAATGTGAGATATACATGTTATAGAAATGATAATTACATTAAAAAACCTTTGTATTAACAGTACATAAGGCGTAAGTAAAGAAAATCGAAATGCTTGCTCTAAAATTTCCGTTTTTTTCTAGTTGATAATTCTCAATTTTCAAACGGCTCTAAAAACTTTAATTACAACTTTAAAATAGCAAAATGTTACGTAAAAATGTTATTTAAAGTATTCTTGCCAATTTAAAACTCTCAAAAACCCTAATAATAAATGACAAAAAATTACGTTTAGCACTGCACTATCAGCTGGTACTATTAGGTACCACTAGGAGTTAACGCGTTAAGCGAGCCGGAGATTGAACCTGTACCGTGTGCATACCACTACGCCTTAGCTTACCTAGCCATATGCCCTCTTCTCAAGTTTTGACAGTCCTTCTCTGAATTTCTATTGATAACGGGTAGTATACGCAGCGCGAGGGAAAGGGCTCGCTCAATTTTTTTCCGCTTAGCATATTATTCGGTCAGCGGTGTACGATATGGCGGATCGGAAAAATCGATTTTTTTTCCATTCCATCTGGCCCAATGAAAGAAGTTGTGTGACTGATCAAAAAGAAGACCTAAAAAATTTTAGATCTCTAGGTGAACCCCTGACCCTCGATCAAATGCGATTAATTGGGCGAGGGTCAAAAAATGAAAAATTTTAAATATTTTATGGTCATTCTTTATTTCCGATCGGGCTCCTTCCAAAATCCATAAAGTCACAGCTCTCGAAGACATTATCGAAAGAGAGGCACGTCTCCAAAGTTCACTCACCTTTCTAGCCAAGTACGGTCTATGAAGTGGCCACTCAAGTGGCCACTTCATAGACCGTACGCTCCTTGCCTGCGTTCTCGGATGTAAAAATATTGCGGAAAATGCAAAAATATTTGCATTGCAAATGCATCACTTCTCTAAAAGTTGGTAACATCGATTTGTTTAACGCCAACGAGGCGCCAAATAAGGGACAAGTTGCCTCACTACACATTCTTTTTTACGGTCTACCATCTGGTGATGAACATTATCAAAGATGAGCGTCCTCCTAGCAGCACACGCTGGATGAATTTTGTTGTATTCGGGGCATGGGAAGGGGACAGGCGAGCGGGGAGGGACGCGAGCGGCCTGCCGCTCTTCTCTCCACCGCGCTGCGTGGGCGTTGGAATATTTCCTTCGCGGACGCAATCTCAAATTTCTCATTTTGTGGCTTAACGGCGGCAAATACGTCAAAATGCACGACAGCTTTTCTTAAAGAACAGTAACTCAGCAAATTCCATAGGGAATGACCATGAAATATTAATTTTTTCGATTTTTCACCCTCCCCCCATAAAGGGCATTTGAGTGAGGGTCAGGGTTTCACCTAAAGGTCCAAATTTTATTGGCCTTATTTTTTATCAGTCCCACAACTTTTTTCCATTGGGCCTGATGGATTGGATAAAAATCGATTTTTCACATCCGCCCTAGCGTAGGTACATTGTTCCACATTTTTGTTTGGGGAGTGGGAGTGCCTCTCTTATATTCGCCCCTGAGGGAACAACCATTAGCAACTCAAAACAGTGGTTTTGGTCCTAATGCAGAAGGTTACCACGGTGACGAGAGGCGATCGCCCTTGTCAGGATACTTCGGGAGTAGGTATTCATTAGGTGAGTTCTGCCCGTAGGATCCGCCTCTATTTACCGCTCACGTGTACCCTGGTAAGTAATGACATATATGATGGATCGATAATTGTTGGGGTGGGCAAAATTCATTAGGGAAGGGTGACTTGTGTTAAATAAGGTCACCTCTTCATAATAAACATTTAAACATAATGAATGATAATATATATTACGGTTGATCACTGAATGCGACGTCTATTTCTCGCAAACATAGACCTCAGCTCGTACATCTTTTTTTATTTATTCTACTCATTTTGGTGGGGAAGGTTTCCTTTTTCGTGGGATAATACTGCTCTAATCAAAGTACATCGGGACTAACCACAGTAATAACAGTACGGAGTCACCCGCAAAGGACAAATTGTGCGAAAATTTCGTAGAGAAAATAATCATTCGCCTTAACTGGGATATCCACATTTCGGTAGCTTAACTGGCTAAAGAACTCGGCCGAAAAATCGAGGGATCCGGGTTCGAATCCCGGTCAAGTCGAATGGTTTTATCTCTCTGTGGAGTTTTCGCACTTTAATCCTTGCTTTTTGTTCTCGACAGCGGGCAATCTTCTCCGTCGCGCGAACGTACAAGATGGCGCGGGTGTAGGGGCACCACATGCTGAGGATCACGAAGAAACTCTTCGTCTCGTGTCTGCGAGGATTGGATGGAATGTAGAGCCCCTTTAAACATTATGGGGGGGGAGTACAGGCCTGGGGCCTGTTGATCACGCTTCGTCTAGCCCCGGCGCAACCCTTTTACCACTCCCCGTCTCCTACTAATCCGTCCCAGTTCCCACGGAAGCGATCTTTTTAAAGGCAAGCAAACAAACTCCCTCGGCAAGATGGCGGGGGGCGAAGGGAGGGCGAGGTCCCAGAGAATGGTCCCATCTTTTTTATCGCGACCCTCCCTCACTCCTCCTCTGGCTGGCCGGCGACGTTTGAGCGTAAACATTTGGGGGGGGGGGGAGAGTGTTAGCCCCCTATTTCATCCCCCTCTCCTCCTCCCAGCTTCGATTATGGATGCAAGGGGTGGGGGGATTTATGCGCAACAGGAATGAGTATGCAGGCGTTATGGACGGAGTTATCCGCTCGTTAAAAATGCTGCGAAATAGGTCTTCCCTTGCCTCAGCGAATTCCTAACAAATGTAGGACGTGTGCATGAAGTGAGACACTATGACAACTATGTGCCAAGTATATCCAATCGTTTATAATAATAGAAGCTTTGCTTATTCATGATCATTATGAGTCAAAAATCCTTGGATTGCTTTAACGCAGCTCTCCATTCCTCTCTCCTATCCGCTAGCCATTTTATAGCGACGAATTTGCTCTATTTTACATCCTTTATAACCTGTCCAATGCAACTAATTCGGGGCCGTTCCTTGCCACCTCTCCTACTACGATTGTCTTCATCAGGCCATCATACCTCGTCATGTAGCCAACTAAGTAGTCCTATCTTCTCCTTAAGGTTCTCAGGAGGCTTCTCTTTTCCCCAACACTTCATAGCACTTCCCCATTACTTACGCGGTCGATCCATTTTATCTTCATCGTTCTTCGATAACGCGTTTCGAATGGTTATTTATGCCCTTTATTATTTTGCTGGAAAATAGTTTCGGCATATTCATGTCATCTTCCAGTGCTAGTTCTATGGGTCTGGCTTCTTTAAACTACGTTTGCTTACTGGATCACAACCTCAACATCTTTTAGATAGAAGTAACGTTTAGATTTTACACTGCCGAGTATTCGTAATTTTTGTGTGCCGTCAACTATATCTAAATTCATACATCTTATACATACATCTTATATTGCAACCTTTATAGTGGTGAAGTCACGGTGAAAATATAATGAGAAAGTAAAGTTCCTGTTCGTGTATACTCGGTCATCGGGGACAGAAATTGGTGCCTCATGAGTTCTACTACATTACCTCCATCCAAGTATTTCTGATAGATTCTATACTTTGAGTAATAAAATACCAAATGCGTGCAGGGGCGCAGCTACGAATTAAGGCTAGGGGGGGTTATGGGAACTATTACTTTATGGTGTGAGCGTATTGCATACCCGCCGGGGTAAGAGGGAGTTGCGGGGGCCCTCCTTCAGAAATTTTTTGAGATTAATAGTTCAAAATGTGAGTTTTACGGCTTTCTGAGGGATATTTGATTAATCCTAACACTATTCTATAAGTAATACTTATCCAAGTAAGTAAAATGGATTAAATTTTAAAATTTCTCCGAGATCTGGGGTTTATCCCCAAAAACCCCCTCGCTGCGCCGCTGCATGCGTACAACTTGAAGGAGGAAAGGGTCAAACGCTTTGCCATAGAATAGAAAACCAGAAATTGAAATCAATCTAGTCCAACGTCATCCAAAGAAACGAAAAAATAGATATAATTGGCCAAGTACGAAGAATTATACAGACGCCTGGGACATCTACCGAATCGCCGTCCTGAGTGAGGAGAATATGAGTTGCTGGCAACAATTGGCACAGTTTTGCGAAAATACTACGATGGGTGCAATCGACCGTCGTTGCTCGAGAAATAAGAAATCTCGCAGGATAGCAAAACTTGCGCCGCTCGCGACGTCGAGATGATCTCGCGTTTTATAACGACTATTGTTAAGGCGGGAATGGTTTCATCGTGGCCATTGCATCTATACGTTCTCTCTGAAGTACGATACATCTCTTAAATATCTCAGACGTTGTAATCTCATCTATATGTATCTGGCGCAAAGAATCATCTTCCAGGAAAGTTAACATTAGATCCAATAAATGTTTGGGTTTTTGTGGAATGATTTGGAGTTTACGGTATGAGTTATTAATTCAGACTTATGTTTTCTGGCGTGATCATAATGTATTACAATATCCTTTGAAGACTACTCGCATTCATTTTTGTTTCAAATTCAGTGTCTGATTCTGTGTCTTCCGTTGTGTAAGTGATTCAGCAGTGCATCTACAAATCGTAAATCACACCGTTCATCATCCGTCGAAAAATCTTATTTAGTTGTTAAAAACCGTCATCGTAATAAAGCAGTTCTTCAGATTATGTTAGCAAATTTTAATTTGAATTTATTTTCGATGTATCGACAAGACAGCTTGTGCGAGTGCTTGCCATTGGCTAAGATTAGAGTGATAACATAAGTTGAAGCCGTTATTTCCAAAGCAGCACTCTTGCATTCATCAAAGTTTGTATACAAACCACTTTGATGAATGCAATTGATGGGCTACCCACCACAGCCATCACCTTATCTTCTCCCAATGATTTGATTCATTATTCTTTATATAATATCTATTCATAGAAAAAAATAGAAGCAACAGCTCTAATAGCCCCTAAAATATACAAAAAATTCTGTTCATGCCAAGTGGAAGCCGTTTTGGAAGTAATGAATTCAATTAATTGAAGCAATTTCCTCTCTTTAGAGAATAATTTTGCTCGCATAGTCCTATCATTGTCTTCCCTTGGCATTTTATTGTCTAGTATTCAGGCAAATTCCAGTTTCAGCCAGAGCGGCAGCTGTATCGCTAGTTTTCAACCGCGTTTGCGACCGCATCCTCTTCCCTACATGGGCTTTACACAGCCATTCGTTTTAAAGGGAGTCATTTAGCTAGGGAGACGTGATCCAAAGTTTTTATCGTCTCTCCGCCAGCGTAAAACCCTCTAGAAAGGCATTCGTTTCCCATTTCCGAGCGAAAATAAAAGCACATACGGTTTTTTTGTGCGATTCCCGCCTCAAGTGGTCCACTGACGGGCTGAAATTCTGCCGTAATGATCCTTCCCCTCTTCTTAATTATTTGCATCTGCCGAGAGTGGTGTGCGCAGTCGGTGGGTTTCAGATTTTTTGCGCAGTTCCATTCACGTAAAAAAATACGTGAGCGATGAAAGTAGGAGGGTTCGCGTTCTTTAGCGAGCCTCTGGTAATGTGAGCATTGACATGGTATCCGTCTACGTGATTTTAATAATAATACCGTAATAATATTGACGTACCAGTGGCAAATACACACGTTATAGAATGGGACCGATCAATGCTTACAGACAAAATCATATACATATTACAATAGAACTGATATTCTATTGGTGCACAAATCACAGCAAAGAGCAAAAAGTATAATGTAGTCGATGTAGCAGTGCCACTGAATCACAACGTTGAGTCTACTCAAAGAGAGAGAATACAAAAATATCAAAATTTTAGTGATTAAATAAAAAAAAATATTTGGAAATTTGTAGAAGTCAGCATTCACCCACTCATTTTCTCTGCGCAATGAGTCTTATCAAAAATGTTCAAAATAGAAATTGAAGACCTGGGAGTTCAAAAAAACCTGATTAATCTCGCGCAAAAAGCTGTTTTACTACTGGCTTGCCAGATTGTGAGAGGATATGTGGGATGTGTGGGATATGCGGAAAAGATATTGTGGGCCAGGTATGATCGGACATCGTAGGATAGAGTGAATTCTCTCTCTCTTAATCCGAGCCTAATTCTAATTTCCCCTTGGGATAGGTGAATATTTCCAGCTTATTTAAACCAGCTGAGAAAGTGCATAAACCCTAAAATAAAAATAATGAAGAAAATAGGCGATTTAATTATTAAGTACCAAGAATTTGCAATAGAAATAAAAGAGAATGAAATGTGGAAGAGATTTTTATAGCACCTATCGTCATTCCTGCTTCCAGTATCGTCCCAAGACAAATACAAAATAGTTTTACTCAACCTAAACCCAAATACATCAAAGTGCAAAAGGTCATATTAATTTCAACTTATCACATCACGAGAAAATTTCACAACTCAAGAGAACAGTAAAGAGCTTCTTCGGTGAAAGCCTGAGCTTTTTGCTTAAGAAAACAGTGAAGACAAGTAATAAATAATGAAAAAGATCACAATATTCTTAAACCTTTGATACTTCCCGGAGAAGAATGAATCTGCGAGGTAATATTCAATTTTCCTTAAAAAAAGCAAGTTTGCATTGCTTATAACGGTCTTCTGTGATTGATATAATCCGAGATTTTTCGGTTATGATAAATGTTTCATAACAAAGTAACGACAAAAATTAACAATCGTTGGCAAGTTAGATAAATATTGCATGTTCATACTGCCAATTATTGAGCTGCATAATTTTCGCGTATGATTTTTTCTGAATTTTTAATAGATTTTATCTAGCATTCATCCTATCATTTTTTTTAAATACTACCCCTTAAATGTGTTTTTTGAAGCGGAATGATTAATTCTTCCCTTGAATATGAAAAATTGCAATTTAATGGGAGATGCGTGAGTCATGACCCTTCCCTTTCTTCTAGTTGAATTCCCTTCACATCCGCCCTTTAGCTGTGGATCGCTTAAAAGCGTCGACTTCATCTGCTCCCTCGAAAATTTTCTCTCGTTCCCCGATTACAATACTGCTGACTGGCTCTGTCATTTCTCCTATTCTTGCCCTCTCATCTGTTTTAAATCCTTCCCGCCGAAATTTTCCGAATTCATAACTATCCTCAGAAATCTGTCCTATTTGCTTCCCATCAAAATTCCAAGAAATTGCATCCTTATCTGGCAGAGTATTTTTCCCCCGGATTTTTTTCCATAATTCAGCAGCTTTGCATTTGAGTTCCAACCCATGGTGCTTTCGACAACTTAAATTATGATTTATCAATCATTAAAGAGTAATAAAAAAATTACCCGGGTTAATGTCACAGAAACTTTTCAGAAATTGAGCATAGATGTTTTAATACTCATTGGTGTTGATGAAGCTGCGAACCATTAAACTTTTGATGAGGCCGTTTGGATTTACGATTGTTTTGGCCCTGATTTTCATGTCGTGTTATTGGCATCGTCAAAGAACGCTTAACGGTGAAATAATTGAAATTTAGTGCCGGTTGATTCTTAAAAAAATTATTGTGATGTGTTGGAGAATTTATATGTTCCAAAAATATTGAACATTTTATACTTTTTCTAAGCATCAAAACGAGAATTACTTGATTGTGGTAGACCTTAGCCAATGCTTTTATTTAAGGATATGAAGTTAAGATGCTTTGCACATTTTCACAAAAATATTTATTTATGAGTCAATGTGTTTCACTATATTGCAGCATCATCAGGAGCATGCCATGCGCAGTGGCGTTTTTGTTAAACGATACTCATTTTTTTCAGCTGAAAAGTATATTTGAGAAACATCTAAATCATATCATTTACCCGAAGATAGCACAGAGTGAATTTTGTTCAAAATCGTCACAGCCAATCCAGAGGAGAAACATCTAGCCAATGAGATCCATCACTAGTCCCGTATATTCATTGCTTGTGTGGATGATGGTTTAAATCCTATTAATGGGCAATCCTGTATCCCAGGATCGAATTCCAAGTATCAGCATATAGGAATAAGCATAAGTCTCAGGAAGCGGGGAAGTTTTCCATTCCAAACACGCAAAAATCGTGTAGGCTCGCACAAAAAAAAAGAACCACAATGAAAAATACCCCATACCATTCTGACGATCATAAAGCCGCGGGGTAAAAATTCTCCATACTCTCTTCTCCGAAAAAGGAAATATTACCGCTCCTCCTTTTCCATTTCATTGACTCTCGGAAACCACTCCATGGCCTACGCTTCTCCCGAACGTACTCATATATAAGCACCCGTTGTACTCTCCGTTCCCTCTTATCGTCTCTCCATCTTTATTCCAACTACGTTTCCATCCTTCTCATCTCCTCCATTCTACTTTGGTCATCATTTCCCTCCCACCTCTTTTCCCGTCCTCAACGACAGCGAGAACGACGCACGACTCTTGGTCCGATGCTATTCTCCCTTGTCGTAGAGAACTAACTTTTCCTCTCGTGTTATCCGAATCGCTTCCCTTGGAGTCCCACTTGATCCCAAACAATGTGTGCCCCCGCTCCACATTATTCCGCGTTCGTTGTCCTCACGGCAAACTCATAAAAATAACTCTACTCTAGCGGAATTCTCGCCCCTGTTCTGTCTCTTTATCCGAATGAAAAGCGCTTGCCAAGCTTCAAACACACCGATCGAGGCGAAACCTTGCTAACACGTATCGAAAAATCCGAAGGCTAAAAAAGTTAAGAACCTTATTTTGAAACAAAATGTTATGTCAACTTAGTTCTGGTTAGCAAAAAAAGAAGAAAGAATGGATATCAGAATTATCAAAATTTTCGATATAGACAGTGATTTTAAACTACTTGATTCAAAATTAAAAATCGATGTAAACTTTCTGTACAAATTGAATCACTTAACTGTGAACTGACAACAAGTTCTTCAATAATTAGTAGCCACAGATAAATTCACGATTTTTGCAATACTTACTAAAACTTCGAATGCTACAGATATTTTCTCTCTGGCATTGAGTGAAATTGATAGGATTGGGCTACCTTGACTGTGAATAAATCATGCATATGGTTGGAGAAAGCAGTACTACTAAAAATAGGCTGAAATTTTCAAAAATAATTTTATAAGAGGTTTATTCTGAAATGGTCAACTTCGATATTAGAAAAATAATAATTGTTTTAGAGTAAGGTTATGCGTTTTACCGATAACTAAGTTTCGCTTTCGCCGTCAGATTCAAATTCTAGCTTCCTTTTGTCTTACAACTGTGATTCTCTTTTTGATTTTTACACCTTATTTGAAATTCCAATATCTGAAACCACTTTCTCTAATTTCCCGAGCAGCTGTTAGCAATCTTCATTGTAAAGTCATCAGAAATCCGGAAATGAGCGAGGCCAGAGGGATTCCCGTCCATCAATTCAAGGATTTGAAAGCCCTGTCTGCGCCTCTACTTCCTCTATCCCCTTCAAGAAACATACATTCACCCGAGTCCGAAGTTTATTCCGGCTAAATAATGGGTACCACGGATATCCCACATCTAAAATGACAGCCATTGCTCCCTCATGCAGCGCATCGACCTTAAATCTGTCCTCGCGGACACTATTGTTCTGTCCCTTAGTGTACTTAAACAGTAGCTTTGAAAAAGAAAGTTTATCAGGAGTTAGCCCCCTTTCTCTATTACTATCATTGCTGTCAGACAAATAAGCAAACAAAAAATTATTATTTGAATCACTCATGCGTCCTCCAAATCTTCCAACGACCAACGTTAAACCATGAAACCCATCCGTTGGTACCGTCGGGTTAGGAGTACGTAAGAGATAAGCGGTTGTTTACACACTGTATGCATGTTTGTGTTTGGCATCGTGCCCACTGATACCCTTTGAAAATAAAGATGGATTCTGTGTTAGGTTGGTTTCTGGCGGTTTAGAAGGGTTTGGTGATCAAGTACACTAAGGGACAGAACATCAGTGTCCGCGCGGGCAGATTTGAAGTCGATGTACCCCGTGAGGGAGCAATGGCTGTCATTTTAAATGTGGAACATCTATGCTACCCGATATTTGTCCAGAATAAACTTTGGACCTTAGTTCTGTGGATATGTAAACGTGGGAGTGAATGAGACGGTGACTGGCGTCAATATTGAGGAGGGTTGGGAGTATGTCTGTCTCTCCCTCCACCCTTTGCCGCGTTCTCTTTCATCCAATTGAAGGTGGTTAGTGCTATAAACGAATGGTGTGTCATTTTCATCAAAATATCGTAGTAACTCTTCTTCTTTCACTGACAGTCCAACAATTTGCTGACAAATGTGCTTCTTCGCCTCAAGTTTGTAGAATTATTTCTAGTTATCTTTGTAATATTTTATGTGTGTAATAAAAATATTTGGTTCTTCGCCAATTTTGGATAAATATATCTGTCATCCTCAGGGCTTGGAAATCCACAACATTTGTATAGTTTAATAATCATTATCAACAGTCGTCTGTCCTTAGATTGGTTTGACGCAGCACGCAGCTAGGAATGAAGGCTTAAGGGGTTAAAAAATCGAGCTTAAAAATCGAAAGGCCAATTTATTTTCACCGTTCTCATGTTAGTGGTAAAAATATGAGTGTCCCATGCATCTAATGGTGGTCGGCCGAACCTCTACTTCATTCAGTCATACTTCGTACTCGGTGCGTGGGTGGAAACTAAACTATTCGAAGGCGAAGGACGTGGTCCCTCCGGTGCGAAACATTATCTACTTTTCGTTTCGTCCCAGAATTTTAGTTTACTTGCGACCCAAATTAGTTTAGACTCCGATTTCGTTTCGGCCCTCAGTTTAGCTCCCATGGTTTAAATTCATTTCGTTTCTACATATTGCTCACAGAAATGAAACTTTTGAAATTTTACTGGTTTTAACTTTCGTTTGGTTTCTATTGCCATCTCTGGTTACAACCCCTCATTTGAGCCTGAAACATTTACTTAATCCAATTTATATACTTTATTTTCATAAATACTCGTACAACATTACTATTTTTGAGTTTTAAAATCACGTTTTCAACAACAAAAATGCCAAAATTTTTGGGGAAGGGGTGCCCTAGGGTGGTTTCCCGGCCCTAGAAGGGCCCCAAAATCTCCGGAAACCCCCGCTTAGAATCTCAAGTAAAGGTATTTCACTGGACCGAATACCGAACCCATAATACCGAACGTTGTGTTTTGAAGGACTCGACGAAGTTGCTACCGCCTATGTATCTATCACCGGAATACCTAGTTCAAGAGTCGCTGAAAACTCGTGTGAAGAAAAGCCGAACTTGAGACCGCACCGCTAAAAATAGGAAAGTTGGCAAAAGGAAGATCAGGCGAGGAGAGAATTCCGTGAAAAGTAAGATTCCGTGTTGCAACCCCACTAGTGACGGGCCTCCTCCCTTGCCTATCGGGTCGAGTCTCAGAAGTGTCATCGAGGGTTTTGCCCCTTGCTATCGAGAAAGGAATCCGCTGTCATTGGAGACAATACAACGGTTTGTGACGGGAAGCGGATCTCGGGAAGTGGATGTCCGCGAGTGGGCGGAGTATGCCTGTAAGATGGTAGAGGAAAGAGTAGGGATGGAACCGATCGGAGAAACATAGGCTGAATCTTGGTTGTACAACTTGCATGGAACACTGCAGGGAGTATTTCAGTGACCGCATCGCACTCTCTTTCTCGACCTTCAGTATAAAGGGGGAAGAAAAATTACGTCACAGAATTTGGACAGCCAATGACAGTAGGAAAAAAAATTACCAATGTGTTTAAGTTCGAGACGCACTATAGGGTATTTTTCCTTCATCAAAGAAAACGAAAGGCATTGATTGCGATTCGTTACCCACCATTAGTGTATCCATCATATACTAATTATTTGGTTTTAGAAATCCCAGTTTAGGCGAATGTTAATGATCAATTTTAACCTCATTTGAAAAAGGATAGATTGGCGGGCATGCGATGCCACTCCACGTGACGTCACAGGGACCTAGATGCTGTACGAGTAGTTGGCAGTTTTACATTGTCTGAGAATACTAATGCATGCATGAGGTACAGAGTTCAGTGAAACATCTCTCAATGAACACCTATTAAAATTGCCTATGGTCTGATAGTTTCCCTAGGTTGATAGGATATTAATAATCCATATTTAAGCTAAGCGCTACCTGCTAGCAGCCTGCATCGTGGTGGCGCTCATAGCCTCGCACCAAGGTGGCCTCACAGCGTCGTGTTAGCCGTCGCGTTTTCGCGCTCTTGAAAATGCTCACTTTTCATTTAATCGCGAAAAATAGATATCGTCATTTAAAAATCTAAAAACGTGAAATACGTACTCCAGGAGTAATAATCTTTCGATTTAGGTAATCAAAAAAATAGGAAACCACCCTATTTTTAAACTACAGAAACTTTGTGCCAAGCGCCTCAATTGGCCGCGAGTTTGCCCAGTTGCCGGATGCAGTACCTGCATTTTCATTTACCTTATTCCAAAGCATCCTATACTCCTATGTCTATCCCTTCTCGTGCTTTGTTAGATATGAGGAAACTTTAATGTCATCTGCTCGTGAATGAACTTGATTTTTCCTATTTTTTATATTTTTTGAGGCGATAGGTTTCGACACATTGTCACATTTTCAAGTGTATCAACTGTTTTCAAGTTATTTGATAGTAAAAAGTGGAAAATCTCTATTACGTTTACCATTAGACTCTTCATATGTCTGCTCATAATTTCTTTGGTATGGCCAATTTTTACGATGGATATCATAATTGTCTTTAGCTTTCTAAAGTAAAATTCATTGATGCAAAAATTACGTAAGGTCAATGAGAGTGATTTTCGTAAAAAAAGGCGAATTCCTCTCCGTCAATTTTAATGCACATCTTTATTGAAATTAATATGTATTGCCTGAGAACTAATCCAATTGCATGTACTGCAGAAAAATAGTACAACGTCTATCTTGAGTATTCATTTTTACGTAAATGACATATTCTTCATCCACGAAATCGCTGAAATATTCTTAAAGATAAATCCCAGTTATAGCCATTTTATCGGTCTATATGTATTGAATCGGTTTCGACACTCGGTGACATCTTCGATTGTATCAATAATGGTCGTTCAATTCCATTGTAATGAATGTGGAAAATCTCAATCCCATTCGCCACTGGATCTCTCATGTTTGTGTGTACATAATTTCATTGGTATGGCCCATTTTTATTTTTTTTACGGCGAAGGGAGAAAAAAGTGCGGAACGATCCTCGTGTGTGTGATAAGAGAGTCCGCAGCCTCTCGCGTCATGGCGATTGTATGTAATTGCTTGCAAAAAAATTCCGTCCGCAATTTTTTTTTTAATTCTCCTACATATACTTCCTCTCCCCTAATGGCCTCTTGCACTCTGCATATCACCGGTGTCCTCAGCGGCGTGCTATTTAACTTGTCGAAAAGTTTCTCCACCCCCAAGCTGGTTGGAGAGATTCTCATGGCCCCTCAAATTAATCTCGCAGGAAATCGTGACATTAATTGCTGGAGAGAAAAAAAATGCGTGAAGGCGGTGGCGAGAGTTGGCAACGTTTCACGGGATTTAAATAAACATCCCATAGTGTGTTGCTATTCGTATTTATTTTTCTTCGGTTGCAGTTTCCTTAATGCATAAACATTAGCAAAGTTGAGTTATTCTTAACCGCGTTTTTTTAAGAATTCGGAGTTGAGTTATGACAGTTGGGCAAATGAAAATATCGCCTGTTTACTTTCAACCAACGTTTTGATTTTCAATTTGAGGAACATTAGTGTTTATTAAAGTTCATCAGTATTAATAACAGTGGAATGTAGCGTATAAATGCCGATTTAAACTAAAATAAATTGAATATGCCCCTTTGGTAAAAATTATCTTTCCAAGCTACAGTGTTTTCATAGTGTTTTTGTTGCATGGATACGATATATATAAGCCAAAGGTGCTAAGGGAAAATTTATTCATCTAATATATTTGCACATTTTATTATATCTTTGTATAAAAATTAATTCACTTTAAATAAATTGTATCAGTAAGAGAAGCAGTGGAATATAGGATGTAAATTTTAATTCATATTGGAATTAAATTGCATACTTTCCTTAGGTTAAAACTATCTTTTCATGCAACAGTAACTGTATTTTGATAGTGCTTTTGTTTCTTGGAAACGATATATATAGAAACCGTAGGTGCTCATAGAAAATGTACTCCAGTATACAATTATTTGATTAATTCCGAGGAGTGTGCTATTCAAGTGGGTAGAGGGCTTGGATATTTATTTAATCAATTTTTTAAACCTCGAGTGAAGCCTTCGAGCTTCAATAAAAATCCTCAAAATGCGAGGTTGCGCAGGTAAAGTAACTGGCCCACCTAAACTGTGAAATTCATATGCTTGCGGGTTATCATTTCAAACAATTTACGTTCTCGGGAGAAATAAAACAATGCGTAATAAACGCCTCGCTTGACCACCTCCACTTACTACAACACCAAACTACTTCTTATAGTCAGTCATTCATTCCGGTAGACAACCCGCACATGGAATACAATAGCATTCGAAATTAGACTCGCACCCAATGGAAAATTCAAAGAAGAATCGTAATTATATTTGTTAAGTGATGGAGAATTGTGTAAATAATTCTTTACATCTGGTATATTACCAAGAGTGCGATAGAATATCTCCAAAATGTAAAAACTTAAAAGTTGTACCTGGAAAGTAATACTTATTAGGTTGGATATCGGTGCGATGGAGGTAGGTGATTAGGATTATTTGCGGTACCTCGGCTAACCATTCACTCATTATTTCATACATCTATTTCCCTCTTTTTTTCTGCAATGGTCTTCTGTATTATTTGGAAATTTAACTGTATAATTCTTTCACTGGGAGATTGCACTTCATAGCTATAACATATGTTGAACCAAGAGTCTGGCGTGAGTATTGATAGGTTCTTGAAAAAAATATTATTCTATTCTATGCTAGTGGGTTAGTCCGGAATGAGCTCCACCCTTTCCTATACAAACTGACCTTTTAGTTGAACCTATGAGATGCTATATTCCGCTAAAAGTTTCCGCAGTGATCGTTTAATATTTTCATTTTCTCGGGTTTTATTCCACGTCTGTTGGCTTCCTAATAACAGCTTCGACCTTCGACCTGAAGACGCCGGCAAGATAGCCAGCGAATCTGTTGCCTGCTAGCCAAATGACGCTGAAGCAAACCCGAGAAAATGCAGAGATCAAACCATCGCTGCAGAAACCTTCGTTCCTAACAGAAGTGAATGTGATAAACGTTTGGTGGAATATAACATTTCACTCAGAAATTAAACCCGACTGACGCGGAAGAAAACCCGAGACAATTCAGTTTATTTTAGTATATAAATAAACTGAATTGTCTCTGTGAAGTGATGATGACGCTAAAACTTTCAGAGCGAAACGCTGGCCGAAAGTTTACAAGTGATATATTACTGCAACCAACGCTTCGTAACTCAATTCCGATGCATAAACATTAGCGAATGGAAAAATTTAATTTCACACCAGCGCCTCGACTGTTGCTTTAACGATCCACTCCGTCGCACTCTTTGCATTTCCATGGGAAGGAGTTGTATCTGTATCCGGGGTCCAGTGGACGGGATTTATATCTGCTGGCGCAACTTTTAGTGACTGCGAGCCGGTGTAGTGTTTGTTGTTTAAGCTAGTTGGCGATGGCAACAAACCAACAAAAATGCTCGTTTACGCTTGATTGTATCAGCAGATGACACTGTGAGGCCATTTTTGTAGGGGAAGTGTTTTAGTTGTTTTAGTTGTTTTGTTTAAGTTAAATGTTGGCAATCCTATTCACATTAATGTCAGCATCAGAATATAATTAAGTGGTTAACTTCGTATTGACCATTTTTTGATGAAAATTCGTGCGGGGAAATTGTATTGTATTACCTGTGCTAATCGTATTCTCCATTATAACATCAATTAAGTTCAGTCTCAGTGTGTGTGAAAGACTATGTGTTAAGGCAAATTTGAACAAATAGGGGTAAATTATAGGGAAAAATTGAAAAAGTCCACAAAGGAAGATACCGTTGCTTTCGTAAGATGAAATTGCTCATCTATGCTAACAAAATATTTTCTGGTATGACTTCAGCTTCTTTACGTAGTGTCAATTTATGTGGGGTTGTGGAAATTTAGATGAAGGGAGACTGATTCACATTCAGGATCACCAAGTATAAGTTTCGGTATTTCTATCTATGTAAAGAATAAAAACTAGTATACACTCATTTTGGAATGGATATCCACAAAGCAATAATTATTGATTTTGGTTATTAATCCATATTTATTCTTAAATTCAACATATACTGATTTTCGCCAACTACATTTTCCCAGGTTTTTCACGTAAAGAGCGATGTACCATTCGGTAGGAATGTATCGAGTAAGCTCGTATCGAGCCAGCGCAATTCTCTGTCCGATTTTACTTCTAAAGAGAACACGACACATCTAAGCACCCCTGATGTTATTTTCAGGAAAGGTAATAGAAGGACCTCTTTGAAGACTTATATTCGACATGAAAATATCTGGTTATCAAAGCACTAATAACTGCATTTTGTTATTAATATATATTTGCCGTTATTAATATATATTTGCCGGCTTCGGTGGCGGCGGTTAAAGTCCTTGCCTGCCACACAAGAGGTCACGGGTTCGAGTACCACCTGGATAAGTTGCCCCAAGGCAGGGTATGGATGTTCGTGTATGTTTGTTTTTCAGTGAAAACCCCCGATGAAAAAGGCCAATGGAGCTATTTTCGGTGGTACATGAATTAATAAATAAAAAAGTAAATATTTATCCTTAAATTCAACGCGTACCGGTTTTCACGAACAATATACTCCAAGGTTTAATCACATAAGAAACTATATTCCATTCTGTATAAAATTTCTCGGGCAGTGCAATTCTATGTCCCTTTTATTCCTCGTCTGCAGAGGGCATACAACATGTGGGCAGGGGCTATGAGTACCCCTGATGTCATTTTCGGAGAAGTAAATAGGAGGAGCTCTAAAAGATAGGATAGAGGAGCGATATGAACTCTTGTTCTCAAAGCACTAATTATTACTTTTGGTTATTAATTCATGTTTATTCTTTATTTCAACGCAAACTGTTATCACTAACAATATGCTCCCAGGTTTTTACACATAAGGAACAACAGAAAGACTCACTTTGAACGATCATGCATGTAACGAAACACCGCCTACAACCAGGAGATCGTCAATCTATGATCTATGATCGTCAATGCTAATTTCCCCGCATGTAAAGAGTACGGATGATATGAAATCTCCGCTGTTGCAAACTATTATTCTTTTTGAATCATTTATTCTTATAAGTATAAAGAAATTACGGCCATCTTCGCTATTTAACCGTTCGTTACATTACCATAAGTTTTTCTCACGTGTGGACATCACCACATGTTTCTACCGTTGATGCTAAAATCCTTCAGCCTTTACAGCCGTTTGATGGGTAGGATGGGACGCTAGTTAAATGCTACGGATCTGTTGCTTAAATGAAGATGATTTACGGAATAAAAACCAGCAATGCCGTAATCCTGCAGTTTGATGGATAATTATTTTAAGGTATTAATTAAATTATGGTATTAATATTTAAGTACAATAGTGAAATCTGCATTTTATCGGGTTTTCTTCCGCGTCTGTTGGCTGGTGGACAAGATTTTTGGTTACTACCTGGCAATGCTGTAAAGGGCAAAAATCCTTTATTATGGATATAAAAAAATTCCGTTTATAACTATTTAGAGCGGGTGTCCCTTGAAACTCGATATAACGAGTTTTTACGGTATATTCCATTCTGTATAAAATGTCTCGGGCAGCGCAATTCTATGTGCCTTTCATTCGTCCTCTGCAGAGGACACGCAACATGTGGGCAGGGGCTGCGAGTACCTCTGATGTCATTTTCGGAGAAGGGAATTGGAGAAGCCGCCCCTCTCGGCTCTTTCCACTGTCCGGCGTACCGCGTCACCGACCCCACCGCGAGTGTATTTTTGTGTGGTCCTCTCGGAGTGAGTGGGCTGGGGTTTGACTACGCAAGGGGTGAAAGTATCCCTTGCGTCGACGTTGGGCGGAATGGGGTTCTTTTGAAACGAAGCGTGCGGGGGCGGAGAAGGGTAAAGGGTGTGCGCGAGAGTTTGGAGCATTGGTCCACTGATACTCCGTCATCCCCGTGAGTGGGACAAAACCACGTTCATTTCCGGCCAACCTTTATAAGCTTGTGGGACAGTCCGCAAAACGAATTCCGTTTGGATATGAAAAAAAATAACATGCTTAGTGGCTTGGATCGAAAAATCATAATTTTGATATGTATCTGGCGCTAGTGGTTGAAATTTTATGGGAGGTGGTTCTTCTGATCAGCAAAAAAATTCAACCCGATGGCATTATTCCTACATAGTCCACCTTGTTGTGAAAACATTTAACTTACAATTCAAAAAGCTTTAAAATGCGTAAAAAATTTGCAATGGCCTCGTGCAGCAATTTTTCATTTCCGGGCTACCTTTTAGAGCTTGGAGGACAGTCCGGAGGACGAATTCTGTTTATGTTTGAAAGAATAATATGGTCAGAAGTTTGGTTCGAAAAATCATTAATTTGAAATGTATATGGGACCAGTGGTTGAATTTTTTGGCAGTTGACTACTTTGGTCCATAAAAATATTTCCACTCGATTTTATTGTAACTTCAGGCTTTTCTTGCAAAAGTTTATATTTTTAAGAATTCTTAAAACACTAGCAATTTGCCAATTTTTCATTTCCAGCCTACCTTTTTGAGCTTGAGAAAGTCTGCAGGTTTACAAAAAATAACATGATCAGTAGTTTGGATCGAAATGTCATAATTTGAAATGGATCTAGGACCAGTGGTGACAATCTTTTGGTTGGTATTCTTCTTACCCACGAAAATTTTCAACGCGATTGGATTGTAAGTCCGGATTTTTTGTGGAAAATTAAAAAAAATAATAATAAGAAAAATATTGGCTAGGCCAATTTTTGGCCATTTCCATTTTTCGGTATTTTAACTACTTTTCAAGCTATATGCGGCGGTAAATTAGTGGAGAAAAAAATTGGTTGATATTTCTCCTGATCCATAAAAAATAATTCAACTAGATTTGATAATACCTTCAGGCTCCGCTTTTCTGGAAAAATTTTCAAGCATTTAAGAATGCGTAAAACATTTGCAATGGGCTCGTTAAACAATTTTCTCATTTCCGGCCTTCCTTTTTGAGCTTGAAGGACAATCCGCAGAACGAATTTTGTTTTGATTTGAAAAAAATAACATGGTTAGATTGGTAAATAATATTTTTGAAATGGGTCTGACGTTAGTGGTTAAAATTTTTTGGCTGGTGGTACCTCTGATCTCAAATACAAAAAAAAATCATCTCGATTGGATTATAACTTCCGGCTCCGCTTTTTGAGTTTACTTTGTGGAATCGTGACATGATAGATTAACGAGTAAAGTTTGTTACATTCTACACAATATTTAACAAAAGACTCAACTGGGTTCGTCCTTTTCATGTCAATATGAAGAGGTTTCATTTCATTCATTCATTAATGGTATGGAAGTTTTTTAAAAAATAACACGAAGATGGCAATATTCCACAAGTTTATTGTCCGTACAACGCGTTTCGACCGTTAGGTCATTATCAAGTACAATTGTACTATTGTACAATTGTACTATTGTACTTGATAATGACCTAACGGTCAAAACGCGTTGTACGGACAATAAACTTGTGGAATATTGCCATCTTCGTGTTATTTTTTAAAAAACTTAGAATGTCATTCCACTACATAACGCCTTCTTCTGTTACTTTTAATGGTATGGAACTTCACTATTCCAAAAAATGCATCTTTTTCACTATACTATATAATTCATTACTAATGAATAAGATAAAATAATAATATTATTAAATATTCATTCATTGTAATTCATTCTTTTTTATAATTACCTGAAAAGGCCTGGTTTAGCCCTTTAATAAATACTGTGTGGAATACAACGAAGTCTACTTTTTATTCTATCTCCGCTTTTTTTTTCTCAAAGTTTTAAATTTTTATGCACACTTAAAACATTTTCTATGTTCTCATTGACCATTTTTTTAATCACAGATTGTGATAAATTTTACAAATAAAGAGAAACAAAATTTACCGTTTTTTCGATATTTCGCCTATAATCTTTAAGCGGCGAAAACTTGACGGCATTAACTTTTTCGAAGATGTATTGATGATTAGTGAGTCACCACTTTTCATTCATTGTCCATATGACGTCAATCGACCTTTGAGGTTTGTAGAGAGAGATGTAGTGAGTATAGTTTTTACGATAATTTATTTAACACTTGTGGAGATGTTATGTCACGAATCTTAGCTCTGAATTCCACAATTTTTTTACGGTTCCTTGATGAAAGGAGGTATAGAACTAATATGTTATCCCCATGTTAATGCAAGTGCGTTGCTAGATGATAAAAAATTTCCCCTTCCACGTCCCTGTTTAAAAGACTAGTTCTTTTGTTTTTTATTTACGATTATCTGTGTAGTTTTCTTTTGGACCTGGTAAACATCACTCATTCACTGCTCTTCGATTCTTTCTTCACTGCAACTCTCGTGATAAAAAATTGTCTCAAACAGTGTCATTCACTCTTAGCTCACATTTATTTTCTCCTCTCTATTTTTTGCCCGTCATTTTTATGGAAGCATTCATTCAATTTTGCGACGGTTTTTAAGTATTTTTGCCCTCTTTATCGAGGACTAATCAACCTTTACTTACTTACGACGGGGTTCCCCAGCCAAGGGAGTCCAGAATGTTTTCTGGGTGGGAGGGGCGCACAGTCTGACATGCAAACAGTTCTCTCATTTTTGAGATTTAAAAAAACATGCAACAATTACTGTACGAATATTCTCTTTATTTAAATATCTCATTAATTATTGATACGGAATTAATAGAAAGAGGCTGCGTAATACAAAAAACTAAACGGGCGTAATTATAAACACATTAAAAATCGTGTGCACTTTTTTAAGCATACCATGAATGAATGAAATTAAACCTTATAAAATTTTGCTAGGGAGGGTAGGAGGCACGTCCTCCCTGCTTCCCCATAAACCCGCCTATGTCCCCAGCCATTAGGATTTCCTTCTACTTCTCGCGAAACTTAATTGTTTTTCCTCCCATTATTCATACTCTGTTTCCTCTCTGACGGGCACGCCCTTTTGTTTGTCAAGGTATCATTTTTGTAATATTTGCAAGATCCCACTTCAACCCACGTTTTCGGCTGAGATGTTTTCAGCTTCTGATTACACGGTTACGAGAAATTTTAAGTCTTTTCCTGTCACTGCCGTTGTGCCCAAGGAAAGTCGCCAGTTTCATTTTACTTATGTTTACATTTACTAAACACGATAATCATGATGACGATGAATGAAAACAACAATTGCGCTGCTGGCGAATATACGAGCAGGGCAGGTATTAAGGTTGCTTTGCGAACAATTATGAGCTAAATTTTCTCTAGTATTTGTTCATCATTTTAAGATTGAGGTTTCAGATAACTTCGCGAACAACCTAACGAAATGTGCGCCTCAGGAACAATTAATGGGCAGTATTATGAAATATCATACTATACTTGAGAATGACACAAATGGTATCCTTCAAATACTTTAATCAGATATTGCTCATAGATAAATTTTCTTGAAAACCAAAACTATTACTTCAAAAGGCCATGAGGAATTGGCTTAATATTTAAAAAAATTCATTTTATTAATGGTGGGCATGGTGATTCTTCGATTACTCTCTGGCCTCATAATTGTTGTTTTAAAATAACGAATATGTTTCTTTACGCTAGATTCAATGCCGTCATTTTGGTGTTTAGTTTTCTTTCCCTGACTTTTTTATTTAATATTAAATCCGAATCTTGGAGTTCAGGTCTAATAATTGAAATGCAATTTTTTTTGCAGACGTATCGGTTTATTTTTAAACCTTCAACGCGGCTTTTTGCAATATTTATTGATGGTAACAGTTAGCATCAATAAACATTGCAAAATTCCCTGTTGAATATTTAAAAATAAAACGAAACGTCATAAAAAAATGCATTTCAATTTTAAGGCCTACTCTTCCAAGATTCAAATTTAATAACACCGTTTTCTATACGTGCAAGCGTGGAGCTTTCGTTAAATATGTATTTACGTATAATTAAAATGTTTTTTTTAGAGATTTTGCGCTGCAAACAAGAAGAGATGAATGTCTCTAGGAGTGGCAAATAAATTTT
Source organism: Ischnura elegans (assembly GCF_921293095.1). Classification (NCBI taxonomy): domain Eukaryota; kingdom Metazoa; phylum Arthropoda; class Insecta; order Odonata; family Coenagrionidae; genus Ischnura; species Ischnura elegans. The sequence continues at coordinate 71,808,562 of NC_060250.1, forward strand.
GGCTTGGGAAAATGTTGGAAACGTAAAATTTTTACGAAATCACTCGACACTTACGATATTTTTTTCAGATGTGTTGAAACAAAGCGATTACCGGCTAGAAGATCACTGAAGAAGGATGTGTCTCTTGAGGAATCGGAAATGTGAAAGTTCGCGATAAAATAAACGGCGTCCAATTCCCAAGGCGGAAAATATTCAGTTCGATAGAGGAGAAAATACAAACTGGTGAATGAGCGAAACAGTGGACAGCAGTGTGGGTAGAGGTTTCAGAAAATAATGAGTAAAAGGAAGGTCGGTGAACTCGATTGTTGTGATTACGTTAGCATTGAGGAGAACAAAAGAATGATTGATATTCAACTCAGCGTTAAATTATACAAGTTATTTTCACCAAGGGTGAAAAAATGTATTTAAAAATAAATTCCATTTTTTATGATTTCATTAATCTACCGACGTAAAATTTCATAAGCGGAGAATCACGGACATGTGTAATAATATGTACATGACTGTGTAATAATAAATTTTTGCTCACTTAGTTTTCTTTCGGAGCGTATGAAGTCAGAGCATCTTGGTCTTCGATAGCAGGAGGCGAGATGGAGGAAGGGATTTTTTATTTTTTAAATGTGTCCTGAAAAATAGGATCATGTGTTGCAGGGACTATCTTTCTGGATGAATTGATCTCAATTTCTAGCCGCTTATTCAATTCACTAATTTGCTGACTGAATTATCAGACATTTGATAAAGTATTTTTGATATAGCGTTCAAGCCTACATCCGTGCAAGATCTTTATTTTCCTCTATTCCGTCATTAGAGAGATTGGAACGAAAATGGCATTTTGACTCTTTTGCGTTCCTACATTTACGTCTTGAATAGTTTGCTTGACCTTTGAAAATTGTTAGAAAGTATAGTTATATACGATTTTTGTACGCACATTTTGCTTCTAAATCGTTCCTCAAAGAGATGTAGATAGCATGAACATTTATCAAATAGATAATATGAACATTTATATAATTCAAGCAAGTTGTGTGTCCCCTGTACTTCGCTTCCATCGCATAAAAGCTTTATATTCTAATGTACGCTTTCTCATATGTTGTTTCACCCCTCTTCTACTGGTATATTTGAAAAAGCCCGCAGCAAAAGAAACTCATATGTATGGAACAGGTTGGTGCATATTTGACAATTGTTGCCTTGATATATTCGGCAAATGTTTATACAGGCACCATCATATACTCACAAGCCTATTTCCTAATTTAAACAAGGGATTTTAGAAATAACAGACAGAATAGCCCATCAGTTATGTATTTCATGGATTTATTTTTAATGAACATCAGAAACGAATTAGTTAATGATAAATCTTAGTAAATTTCCTCATAATTTCTATAGGGGGCCAGATTCTAAGTTATGCAAAGAGCTTCACTCGTCTGTTACATCGAAACCTGTCAATACCATTAATTTTGCGGAAAATGGTTTTATGTCATCAATATTTCACAAAGTTAATGCGCCAACCAATACTTTTCACTACTGCCGATGATAGTCAATAGCCTATTGTATCATTGCGATATTAGCTGCCGTAACTATTATATATTTACGAAAGCACTATCAGCGGTCCTCAAATCAAGGTAAGGACTGCTTTTGACGTATCATCAGCATAAAAGTTTGTAATGAGAGCTAATGTAGCTTATCAGAGGCGGTCACTTCTCAAATTTGTAGAAGTCAGGGGATTGTGGCATTTATGATATGCACCTCAAATACTTATATGTACATGCTGATGATTTAAAGACAATCGAAACGCGTGTAGAAGAGTTGCGAAATAAAATGAAGTGGACATAAGGATATTCTTGTGTATCATTTGATATGTTATTTCACGATATCTCTCCAGAAAAAAGTTGACTTTATTGGCATAGAAATGTAATAAGCAAGTGAACCTTTTTTCATTGCTATCCGTATAAAATCAAATGAACTTAACTATTACAAAACAAGCTATCTTTCTCATAAGTATGGTTTCTACTAATGGTTATATTCATGGTGCCATCAACATAAAATTTATGCGGTTCATTGCTTAAACTTATTTTCCCCATGCACCCATTTCCGTTTTTTATCAAATAGTTGTAATCATTAAGCTAAAGATTTTCTAAAATGTTGTTCATTATAATTCTATAAATATAGACAGCTTGACTAAGACGTATTTGTTTTTCCCATGCTAATGCAATTGCTTTGCCGGATGATAAATAAATTTCTTTTTTCACGCCTTTTTTAAGACTTTTGCTTTTGTTTTATTTATTTATGATGGCCTTTTTAGTTTTATTTTGGGTCAGGTAAACATCACAGTTGTGGTATGAAATTAAGCAGACAGTGTGATATCTTTGTGTATCATTTGATATGCTATTTCACGATATCTCTCCAGAAAAAGTTGACTTCATGTACATAAAAATGTAATAGGCAAGTGAAACGTGATAATTTCCTTTTTTATTGCTATCCGTATATAATCGATTGAACTTTGATATTGCAAAACAACCTACCTTTTTCACTAAACTTAAATATGGTTTCTTCTAATGGTTAAATTCATGGTGCTATGCACATAAAACATATGCTGTCCATTGCTTAGACTTTCCTAAGACGAATTGAAGCGTTCACATTGGAAAGGTAGAAAGTCACGACTGCGAATTTTACAGGAGACAAAAGAAAGAGGTTTGCCAACATGATGCAGCTTATACTAGTATACAAACTTCGTCAATCGTAGCAACTGATATATTGTACCAATTGACTTTCTACCTTGTGCATGCCATTGACATGAGCATACATACTACATTCCCCATGAATAAACGAAATTTCGAGTTTTTCTGACCTACCACTTTTCCCATGACAGCGCTTATTAAGTAGAGTTAACAAATAGGACGAACGTATTGTGAGGTAGAATTGAGTACAGAGCTGCGATAGTTCCCCTTGAAATTGAAATGCCGGATGCTGTTTCCGTTTTGCCGGCTTTACGATCCTCCCGCCTGCCTATACCATCCCGCGAGATTGCTCTTGTGGACTAATCCGTTATTGTTCTTGCTTTGGGAAGTGTCCGGCCGAATCAAAATCAAGCTTTATTTCCCACCTTCCCGAAACTTATTTTTATCCCCATTCAATGGCGGCTCACCGTTGTCAAAACAAAGTTTGGTCTTTACGGGAAGAAGATGTTACATTCGGTCTCCAGTGAACTCAAAGATTTCTCTCTCCTTCCCTAGTAATTGAATCACACTGTTGCGTCCGGGTGTCGGAATGGGGATTTTCAGTTACTGCAGGAGAGAAATAAGGGCATCAAGATCGACTCCACCCTTCATTATTGTGACTTGAACCTTATTTTCAGCTGAGTAAACCTTTTTTTGATGCTTTATCCAAAACAAAATGGATACTATTCGCTTAAAGGATGGAAAAAAATGATTAATTTCTGTTAGGATCCAACGGTTTCCATCAAAAACATTTTTTTAAAACCTTACTTTGAGCATAATTAAGAACGTAAAGGAGCGAGATTATTAATATTTCTTTTGCAATATTGAATTATTATACGTCAATTAAAATGCCATTAACTGTAGTTTACTACATTTCTTAGCTTCATTATGTTATGATGTTAAGTATAAATTGAGTGTTATAGTGGAACATGCGCCCAACTCTTTTCGTCGTATGCAAAGCAATTTACTTAGAGACTATGTCAGGTTCATAGATAATTTATTGTATTAATTTTATTTAACAAAGAAGCGTTTGTTCAATTCTGCATTGTTATCTTCTATTGTAAGACTAAACAAATGAGTTATGTGTATTAGTCATCTATTGATTTCTTTAATGTTTCTGGTTTTTATCCAAAGAAACAACTTGTATTTTTTCTATGTAGATAATTTTCTCTTCACACGTCAGATATGTCCGCACAATAATTCCTAATTTACAGCCACGTAACTTTCATCTCGGTTGTCACAAAAATCTGGGGAAGGGCTCTATTTCTCAGCAACATTTTACTTTGTATCTCAACTAGCAAAATATTTTAATTAAAATTTTCTCGTGAAATATATTGTTAAAGTTGGTTGATCCCTATGAATAATTTACTGTTTTTCGGTAACAGCTCTCACCGTAATACACCAGAATTCAGTGGTACTACCAAAGATAATGTCGCTGTACTACGTGATGGAGACTTTTACCATCTATTTTCGCAATGTTGAGCATCCCGTCATAGTATGGAATGTAGAATTTCAGTCGGGTTATCAATAACAATCCCCTCTGCTTGTGAAGAGTGTCCCCGTTAAAGTAAATAAAAGGATAATAGTTTATTCTCTTCGCTCAAATCAATTGGCTCCACCAAGCACTTTGTATTCAACTAAAAAATAAATTTTTCCTTTTTATTGTTGAGCGTCGCAGAATACCCTATTGTTTTCTAGTTTTAGTGAACTACATTGTATTGGAACGTATGCATAACTCAAGATTCAACTCGTTTTATGGAAATTCTGAGGGCTTCCTTTGTGTAGATTCTGTGTTAATTATTTCAATTATGATTTCTGAACACAATTTATTTGTGCCGGAAATGCCATAGCAGAACTGTTTAAAATTTGGACCTATGGAGATGTCAGCATTACTGGTAGTAACAACAATGTAAGTTTTCAAACATCATGAGGAAAAGTTGTGTAATTTATGGGGTCTTAATGCATTTTCATTGTTTTCTTTATATTTGACATCTTCTTAAGCAAATCCCTCGTGATCACTTTTCTTTATACTCTCACTAATCACTACTCGTACTCGTATACTGCGCATGTAATGAAGTCGTAAACGGACCAGTGTAACTATACCAGTCCTTCCCCAAAGAATTTCTTCTGGCTAAATCCATAGTTTGCTGCTTAAAATCGTTTATTTTTTGTCCATAGACTAATCCCGAGGATGATGTGGATCATTTTTAGTACGAAAACTACCATTTGGAAACCTTTTTTTCAATTCGAAAAAATTGCCATGATCCCACTTAAGTTATCACTAGGTAAAGATTGAACCCTTCGAAAATTCAGGGCTTGGAGAAAATATGCTTAGAAACTTATTTCAAGTATACCGGGACTAGCCACGGTGATAACTTTACGAAGTCGACCGCAATGCACAAACTAGGCGAAAATTCCATTGAGAAAAAATTATTCGCCTTAACCGGGATTCGAATCCGGATTTTTGGCACAGCGTATTTTTCGCACTTAAAAAAACTTCATTTAACAAGGCATTTTCTAACAAATTTAAAGTGATAGCAACGAAGATAGATATTTTTCAGGAAACAGTTACCAAATAAATAATGCGGGGGACATGAGATTACTTCGCAGAGCCTGGATTAGCATACAATCGAGAATACCCCACTATTTCCCACATGTAAATATGTCCGATCGAATTCTTCGCACTGGTGAATTGAGTGTAAGGGATTGATTTAAAGAGAGAAATGGACGGGATCCGAGCGAATTGAAATCCTTGTGTGGTGAGATAGAGCCTTGCGGGACCTCTCATGAGCGCGCAGAAATCCTTGTGTGGTGAGTTAGAGCCTTGTGGGACCTCTTGCGAGCGCGCAGTCAAGATGGCTTTGGGGAGTGATGTAGTGTTTTGAAGATGGACGATTGGATCTATATAGAATATGCCTGCCCTTCAGACGGAACTAGAGATGGGGAGCCGCGGAAAGAGATGTTCTAGGGGCATATTTGAACGGTAGTGTAGGGAAACAATCGGTCCTCTTTCCCCTCTTCGTCTTCCAGCTTCGAGTTTTATGTCCAATGGCCAAAAATAGAAGAAACGATTCCTCTTCTCCCGTCGGGCCGAGAATATTTTTATCCCTCGGGATTCGAGATTCTAGTGCCGGAAGAAAGCTGGTTTCAAAAGTGGTAATGAAATCTTTTTTGGAGTCCAGTCAAGCCATTTCCCAAGGAAACGAGCGCTGTCACAATCATTTTTCCCGAAAATATTGGCATTCGTCTTCTCGAAGAGGGAATGAAGTTCTTCCGTTTCTCTCAACTTAAGGCTCGTTTCACATTTATTGATCACCTAACCTATTTTAGAATTCCCTATGATTGAGGTCTTAATTTGTGTCAAAAGTGTGGCGTTAAGGTGTAGACATACTGTTCCAAACTAAAATTATCGAATGTTGGGGAACTGAGGCGTATTAAGTATACGTGGGAAAAAATAGGTAAAATATAAAACATATTTGATTCAAAACTTTTCACGTCTTGATGTACAACGTACAGCTTGATGCAGTATATACCAGTACAGTGGTAATATATATTCACAGGAAATTAAGCTTTAGTAAAATTTTCTGTTAAGGATATGAAAAATAATTACTGCGTAGCTGTTACTCATGAAAGAAAGGACTCACTCATTGCCCGTAAAGAGAGGAATTGAATTAGATATTGGATATCTATCAAGGAGTGTGCTGTATTTTGAAGGGTTGATTTAGTGGTAAATACGAAGGGAAAGATATTTTAATTCGCAGTTTGTGGTAGCAAAATTATTATACCAGGATAATGCTATCGTTGAAGTCAATATTAACCAATTACTTTCTCATCGGCGTTTCATAATATGAGTTTTGATTGGGAAAGAAATTTCACTTCGTGCATTCAATCAACTACAGCCGGAAACTTAAAATTGAGCCACAGGTAATTGAAATGTATGAAAACTTTGTGCTTGGCATATTCCTGGTAGCCCTCCGGCTAGATTAGTAAATAAATCTAGCTTATCTAACCGGATCCTTACGGCCTGATTTCTTTCTTCCACGTTCTTAAGCTATACGCATGTATGATTAGGTATGTTCTCCGTCAACCATTCATGCCAAGTATTTTTTGTTGCTGCGAACACTTCTTAATGAAAAATGCAGCTATATTTTCTTATTGCTATAATTATTTTTAACTGGTGTTGAAATTTTACTTTATTTTTTGGGTGCTATTTCCGAATGTTTAAAGAGGACGGTGATTAAGCTTAGCCTTGGAAAACGAAGTGTTTACGACCTATGTTTGTTGAGCTACGACCGAGACGTATGCCATGTGATGTTGACGTTCATAACATGCGTTGTTGCCAATACCTTCCTGTAAAAAAAAAAGTTGATTTTAAGGCCTTCCGTTTTCCACTTTCGTGGTGATAATTCGTGGTGGTCGTTTCTGTGGCAGGAAATGAAAATTTAGTAAACTTTTTGTTAGGGATATGAATAATAATCACTACGCTGCGCTTACTCATGAAAGAAAAGACTCACTCATTGCCCGTTACGAGGGAAATGGGATAAGATATTGGATAGCTAGGAAGGAGTTTGCTGTGTTTTGAAGAGTTGGTTTAGTGGGAAAGAGGACTTGAAAGCGGAGATGGGGTATAGGGATCAGAAGGGTGAACTTTAAGAGGCAGCCGTGTGTAAAGAAAAAGGTGTTTATATATACCGGACCGTGTTTCATAACCTCGGAAGTTTGACCGCGCGTTCTCATCGATCGCCCAAGAGTAAATATAGTAACCTTTAAGCCCTGTTAACGATGAGCAATCGAAAACGCTGTTAATCAAAACATTTTTGAGTTTTCATGGAGGAAGTGGTGGTTGTGAAATATGGATCTTTACATCCTCCTACGGAGTAAAATTTTAAAGAGTATGTAATAATAACGTCATCATCTCGTGCCACGTATAAACCAATGTCGTAAAGTATAAAGTTTACGTGGAATTATAAAGTTTTATACACTTCATTATGTTTAGTCGATTCCGTGAAGTCACACCCGAGACAACGAAGTAGAATAGCTGGTATAATCTTCTATATTATTTCTACTGTATAGATACCTTTTTCTCAACTTATACGCAACCAAACTCTACAAATGAGGTACCAAAATGCACAGAATTTATCAGAGAACATGCGACGGCATATCTTACTTCCTAAATATTGCTATTGTTTCCTAAAATTGGTTTTTAAATAATTAAAAAAAAAATCCGTAAATATTCCTGACGTTAACGACGCAAAAACTGATACATTTGTTCATTTGCATTTGGGCGTACAATATCTCGCATTCTTTAAATAACTTTCATCAAAATGCGGCTGATTCCACATTTAAGTCTCCTGTTGATAGGTAAGTATGAGTCATCATGTGCGTTTAACAGAGGATAGTGTAATTACTTTCAATGTTGTGTTCAAAGAGGTCATCTGACCTAAATTTGTACATGAACATTCCAATTAAATTTGTACATAAGACCCTGCCTTTTTTTCTACATTTTAAAATTTGAAACGCGCCTATCCCTCTGTGGACCTGCATTGCAAAGAGCGGGGGAAGCCCGCTGGGAGCGGGCGCAGCCACGACCACCGAGAGACAAGGCCTGAGCGCTCCATCGTGACGTCACGAGTCGTAGGCGGACGGAGGGAGTAGCGAAGACTGCCATTGAATGCGCCGATTGGAGGGGAATGCGTAAGAAAACCAAACGATATGTGAACAGACATTTCTCCGACTGCAACTTTCCTTATATAATATCATATGTAATTACATTTAAATGATGTTAACCGTAAATCCCTACCTCGGGAAACTTAATTGTTTCGAATGGACCAACGCCGTCGCCGAAAAATCTTCTTTGAAGAGAAACAGCTTGCTTCCAAATGCATTCGAAACCTCGAGAATATCATTAAAAGTCCTATATTCAGTAAAACATTTTTTACCCATCAGTGGTACATATAACATAGAAGTCATAGGATTTTTATATCCTTCACGGGGCTTCTATTTTTTCAGCATCGCTGCATTAAACGATGATGAAATAAAAAAGTTATGTTCTTACACATGCGCAAGATTAGGATAAAACTAGATTGTACTTCTGTTAAATTACATAGGGATTCTTTTGATTATACCTATCTGCAAACTATAATTTCATGGCAATTAATGCACTTAATGGGGCGAATTGTAACCTTTTAAGAAACGGTGAACTAGGATTTGCTGCTTTAAAGTACCTGGGGAAATTTTTTTGAATGGAAAAATACCATGTCCTACCTGATAACACAGAAATGTAGCATATAATGCATTCAGTTGGGAAAATAATAGTTTTTCTTATTGATCCAGTTGTTGCGAATACATTTAAACATATGGACAGAGTTAAGGCTTTAGAGTAATGGTCAAGAATGATGAGAAGGATGTGGATATACTATACTCAGCCTTGGTGGATTGGGTGATATAACGCTCGTGGCTCTGTTATGAGATACTCGGTGCTTCACGTAAGATAGAAACCCATGCTCATTTTGCTCATTAATTGGACCAACTTTAAAAGAAGAGCAGAGCCGTTTGATAGTAACCGGATGTAGGAAAACCAAACTACCAGAATTGCGAGCAAATTTATGAACTTCAGGAGATATTAACAAAACATTGCAGCAAATACAAATATGTCACCGATGTACCTTACTTACCTTCTTTTCTTGATCCTATTTACCTTTTTTTCTGGAACAAGAGGCATTTGTGATTTGATAAAGTTATTCAAAGATTAATTTGCAGTCTTTAATTTTGCATTCTTCCAGTAGAGCTACAATATCGCTATAAATATTTATATTATTTGTGGAGTTTTTAAATTCTATCCAACACAGCATAGGTAATTTTCATACATGAAAGAGGCTTGAAAAAGTGGAGTGAATTTGCCTATTGCTTTTATTTCCTTTTTTCAGTGGTATACTTTGATATTATTATGAATGTATACTATTAATGAGTAAGTAATAAGAGGTGGTGCACACTCTTCCAAATGCTTTAATATTATAGCACACGGCTTCACGACCACATCCCAAAATGCTGAATGCTTATTCATCTTCACCAGAGAATTTGCGTTTCCGAAAGAGTCTAGCTTTTTATAAGCCTTATATGCTTCCTGAGTTTTCAAACTCTCAGCTAAAGCAGCTTCCACAGTAGCACTTTCAAGACGCTGTTCCCTCATTGATGGCGCATCCCTGGTCTGCTGGTAAGGTACCCAGGGCAATAAGGGAAGATCCTTGGCATGGCACCATCCCTCAGCTTTGGGCTGTTCAATGGTACAGCCAGCAGTTTTCCTGACTTCTCATCGAAGTAGGAGCTTTAATGAAGCACATCTTCAAACAGAAAATGCCGGATACACACCTTAAAAATAGAGATAATTTTATTGGTAGACGGAGAATCAACTGTATTTCAAGTGAAGAATACCTTCGTCTGATAAGGGTGTAGTAAACAAGGCTTAAATAATTCGCTATGCACACAATGGTAGTTAGATTAACAATATTTAATCTAAAATGCCAACTTAGACATGGGCCATATTTATCTTTCTTGTACAGGTAGCCCATTTATTCATCCCGAGCGTTTCACATGTTTCCATAATTTATTAACTACTGAAGAATCATTCATTTAATACCCTGGAAGACTTTAAGCTTTCGCTCTCTACACAATCGTTCTCAGATTAACACGATTAGTTAGTACATATTACCTATGTAAGAACTACTTAATGCAAAAAAAACTTCTTTTCTAAAACAGTAATACTACCCTATGCATGCGTAAACATACAAATAATGTAAAATGCCATCGTAGGCATGGGTCATATTCATTACACAAGTAGGTATCCCATTTATTCATCCCGAGTGTTTCACATGTTTCCACAATTTACTAATAACAAAAACTATTCCTAATACCCTCAAAAAATCAAGTTCTTCTTAATAACAACGACTTAGAACACGAGGATAAGCGCCGTATTCTATTTAGCGTTGATATGCGAGAATTTCAAAGACATTTAAGTACTATGAAACAATTAAATCCATTGATTATTCAAGCGATAACACAAATAATATTAAAATGAACCTGCAAATACACTAGAGAGTCGAATTGTTTCAAGAAACCAATAACAATTCGTCTACCGGTCAATGCTTATATCAAATATCTTTTTAATTCACTTTTAATGACGATCAACATTTACATTACACAAAACATTTCCCTGAATAATCACGCCGTCCAAATAGAAAGAAAAAGATAAAAACTCACCTTGGAATATTTCGTCAGCTGGAAGTCTTTTCTTGGAATGCTAAGTATCCATTTCCTCTTCGTCTCTCCGTCCTTAGGAAATTTGAAAACGCACACTTTCGTTTCCTCCGTTATTTTCTTCTGCACAGAGGCAGACAACACTAGTACACCATTTCTTGAACACTTATATTCAATACTGCTGCCCACAAAACCATCGCAAAAGCTTTAAAACTCCAAATAACTTAGCGTTCAACAACCCAATCACCATTTTCACCGCAATGGCTTATAAATATAAACAACTGAAAGCATTGTCGGAAGGCGTGGTTGATAACCTACGGCTCGTGACGTCAGACAATTAGAAGGCATCAGCGCTCAGGCCTTGTCTCTCGGTGGTCGTGGCGCAGCACGCTCGTAGTAGAATATATTAATAGTATGGACTGCGTTGGATATTTTTGATTTTTGCTGTGATATTCGAAAGCGAGGTTATATGCTATGTGATGTCAATTTACTTTCGTATTTTTTCACCACTCGGTGAAATAACTTTCACAAATTAAACTTAACAAAAGGCCTTTGCGTATTTTTTTAATAAATTCACTTAAATCTGGTGTGCGGTATTTTGCTTCTCTGAAACAAGCTTAATATTTTAGCATAAGCACCTAACATTATAGTTGAGTACATGAAAATATCATCGGCAAATAGCGTAAATAGGTTTGAAGTATTGGGTTACCTCGAATGAAATATGTACCAAGCAGCTCCTCTGCTTCTTCCCTTGGTATCAGTATTAAAAGGGCAGAAAACTATACCAGGTACTGCAGATCCTATAGTCGTCTTGTACATTTTTGGGGGCCAATAGTGAAGTTTTAGGTAGCTTTGGGTTATAGCTACCTTTTGTAAATGTTATATAGTTAGTCAAGTCATTATGCCGTATGGGCTTCAAAACTGTTGTTTTAAAAATCGTAGTTCCATTTTTTTTACCTTGGTTGTTTCGTTGGTGAATTTTATATGGCTGTAAATGGATGAGGCTGAAATATAATGTATTCAGGTAGGATTTGTATGTGTATACTCTATTTTTTCGAGTGCTACAAATGCATTTAAATATTTCGAAAATGCATTTAAATATTTCACAAATGTATTTCAAATGGTGTGCATTTGAACACAAATCCCTTGTTTTTCCAGCAATATTTATTCATGAGAATGAATTACTATTACCCATTTAATTTCAATCATATCAAATGTATTTGAAATATCAATGTTCCCGTTTATTGTGTGGTCATGATGGGGCTTCTTTTCCATAAACGTCTTCTTTCCCCCGCTCACAATTTCTTCCTGACGAGGTGATCGTAGAGTACGACTTGTTCGTAATTGCTGTCGTTCACGGTCACTCTGGTCGAGCCGCAGCCGAATGACTCGGCTTTTGGGTCCGTGATCATGATCTTGCGATCGTGGCGATGCTGGAAAATCATGCCGCGGACGGGATCCAGAATGACCTGTGAGAGTGAATCGGACACGCGTATTAGACAACGCTCATTTTGTCACTTACATTTACTTACTTACTTGAAGACGTTTCTATCTCGCTCTACCGGTCATTTTTTTCGTGAAATATTGCTCCTTCATTACTATTTCTATCAGATTGATATTTTGAGAGCGTATAGAGTACAATCTTGGTAACAATGGCCTGCATCTCGATGATTTACCTTATTTTATTTAAATGCAAAAATTTTTCTTAATTGAGATGCGGATAAAGAAATCACCCATGTACCTTTGGAAAGTTATAATTAGTATAGATAGTTTTAATAAAACAGTTGATTTATTTTCACAGATATTATTTCTTATCCGACCTAGATTTCGACAATAAGAACCTTGATAATAAGAGTGTATATAGTGGAGACCTTAGTTGGTTAAGATATAAAACTGTTTTATCTTTATCATGATGCCCATAATGGTATAAGCTATGAACCGGCTGCGTCTGAAACATACGTGGTTCATTGGCAAAATCTGGCGATTGGCTTCGATTAATCGACACTTGACGCGTCCGATTCTGAAAGAGTGGGCGTTTGGGTGACGTTGAGTCGATCACCAGGGTCGAATTGGCCAAGGACGTCCGCCAATCGGTGGCAAAGACCCCTCTCGAGGCCGAAAGTCAGGCGAGGGATGAGGACTCTTTTTGAGAGTAACGAGCTACAGGGTTGGAGGGAAAAAAAATAGACGAGCAAAACCCGAGACGCTGGGCGGGACCCGGCATTTGTTTCGCCCACAACCCGATGGGTGGGGGCTGCTGTCGCCCCAAGTGGAGCATCTATCCGACGAGTGGAGAGGAAGGGTGGGAAAAGTTAATGGATTACGACGTCTTATTACGCTGACGCTCTCGCGTCCGCAACCAGGGCGCCCTTGGGCCATCCGGCGGTTCTGTGTGAGAGTGCGCATGGCTTCCGCGCGAGTATGATGACATCACGAATACGTAATCGGGAACGGTCCCCCGAGTGGGGGAGGGTGTGGGAGGCGTGTGAGACGTCACGACCACTGCCGTTTCCGAGGAAGGGGGAGGGCATCTGGGAAACTTTAACGGAAACCTCGATGAAGGCAGAGTGAGAGGAGGAGGTTCAAGCAAGCGTTGAAAGGACCAATCACAAGGTTGTTATCATTAAAGTATTATTATTTATTTTCCTTAAATTTTCTATAGTTTTCACCGAGTTGTTTTATTGTAAAGAGCACGGGTTTTCACCAAAGTATCCCTTTACTGTTCTATTGCGTTGAGAAATGTTCTCGTTACATGGCAGGTTGAAATTATTAAGGCTTTTTGCAATTTAATGAATGGATTTGAATGAAGGTTGAGTATTTTATTATTATTATAACTATTATTATTATTATTGCTATTATAACCTAAACTCCAGGAAATATTTTAACACGTATTAAACGAGGTCAAGATAAGAAGGAAAAAAATAATTATTACTATTATTATTATTTATTTCAGTATTATTATAATATAAAATTTTTGTTCTTTTGCTGAAGTTTTACGATTCAAAAGTTATTCCAGGTGTTATTCGTCCATTTTAGAGTAAAATCACAAAATGTAATATTACATATAAAGTCTATAATATTTGTCACGAACTCATGGCTCAATGAGCCATTAATTCTGGAGGTACAGATATTGTATAGCCTTGGCCGTCGCCACATAAAATGGGTATTTTTCAGTGGCTGTCATAAATTAACGATTGCATGATATGGATAGCACATCTGTGCTTTTGAAGCGTTTTTAAATAGCTGTAACTAACTGTATGAGAAACTACTTTTCCATCAAGTCTTCTCGACGTTACCTCTTGACCTTTCGTAATTTCTTCATTCTTGAATTGTCTTTGCATGGGAAACTTTTGAGGAAAAACTAAGTCGCAGCAAGTCGTTAGAGAGGTGTTTAAAGACATTCGAGCGTTCTCACGGAAACAGAAATGCCTCCAACTTTAATACTTTTTGAAAGGAAGGATGCTCAAATTGGTTCCGAGTTCAAAGTTGTAGCCGAAATACGATTCAAGTTTTGCTTCCGTAAAACAACATTCATCTCCGAGGTGGAACCTCATTTAAGCGGAAGATATGAGACAGAATGATTACATCCACGTGAAACTTTTGAGGTTGGCAACTACTGCATACTCCTGCTGGTATAATTTTATGCAGTTTTTTAAAACTCGTTTGTAATAGCGGCCAAATACTTCCTACAAGTACTTTTCCTTACCCCAATTTATGTTGCGTGAAGTCATGTTATGTTAACTTGACTGGATAAGATGGGTGTTTTGATTTAACCATCTTTTGTGCTTTCGAATTTTGTAGTTGTAAAATTGTGAAAATACCGCGGAGAAAACGTAATTTGCCGTAATCCAGTATTTAAACCCGGACGCCTGTTAAAATTCAAAAGAGGAAAATATTCCTTGCCGAGTAAGTGGGAGAACACCTGGCTGAATCAGGTAGGCCCGGGTTCGAATTCCAGTAAAGGGAAGCGATTTCTCTGTGGAATCGTAGCTCTTTAACGTGTACTTGCTGGTAAATCCGTAAATAAACACCGCTAGATAATATTGGATAACTCCATAAGTTATTATGAATTTTGTCTATTTGGTATTATCGCTATGTATGCTACGATATTTTTATCAATTAAGACGACGTTGAAAATATTTATTAATAATGCCTTCATTTCATTTATAGATGTGAATATTTTAGTTATGTTTTTAGCGTCGACAGTTCGGTATCATTTTCAGTGATTGGGATTTATCAAATACTTAATCATGTATGTCCATGTCACCGTTGGACATCTTTGACTAACCTTTAAAGTTAAATTAATCAATCTTTACCCATTATTCGTTTTTGTTATGGAAAATTGATGTGATAACGAAACAGGAACATTTTGTTATTTTAGCCAGTATTTTAAGGCTATATTAATAATAATAATAATAATGTCGTTTTTATTTCTCAAGCAAATTTAGGAATACATAGTTTTCTCTTACAAATAATTTGTTTGACAATCACATATATCCATGCCCTGGATGGTGGTCGAACCACCCAGGCGGGATTCGAATCCTCGACCTCAAGGTTAGCAGTGGTGGCGCCCGACTGCTAACCTAGAGGTGGCGCCACCGGCCGGTGAGTGCGGGCTATGTGCGTAAACTCGCACGTTGCTTAGCATCAGGCGTTTATTAGGTATTAAAACCGTTAAAGAGCACTCACCCTGAAATTTCGCGAAGGTTTCCACGAAGCTGTTCCATGTTTCCAGTGGACGTATGCCAAATCTCCAGGTCTTGGTACCAGCAGTTTTGAGCCTTCAAAGTAATGTTCCCACTTCTCCATCTCAAGCCTTTCCTCATAGTCGATATATCCTGATATCTCGTGGCCATGTGCGTTGAATTTTCTGATCAATATGATTGTCTGAAAAGATACGCACACACGCTTAGTGGCTTTGGAAAAAATCACTTAAATATGAATACCAAGTTGGTAAATACCAGTTATAAGTGTAATCAGGGCCGAATCAAAGGGGTGGCCCGGGCCCTGAGACACCTCTTTGATCCGACCCACCTAATTTATTGATCTTTTGAATAAATGAGTATTTGTTACTGGAGAGCGAGTGTATTGGAAAAAAATCGAATAAACTGCATACTCTCTGCAGAGGTGATGAAAGTAGCCAATTTTGAAGAGGTAGGTATAATTAACGACCAATGTACACAAAAGTCATGCGATTCACTTTTTCAAAAATACCTACATGCTTCATTTTCCTGACAAAAGCTATGAAAGTAATCGCAGATACGAAATATAATTTTCTCAAACTTTTACAAATCCGTTCCCAAATGGGAACATGGGACTCTAAACGGTTAGCTTCCTCCATTCATTTGGTTTTCCAACATCTCCATTTTAGAGGAGGAAAATTGTAAAACCACGCCATTTGCAGTGCTCAATGGCATAATTTGTAGCCCGGTCAAAATAGACGTTGACCCTTGCATAAATTGCCAACAACCTGAAAATTTCCAGGAGCGTTAGGGATACCACTCTAATGAAATCCTGAAAAGTCCCCATCGATCCCGTGTGTGCAAAAATTTTTAGTCAAGGTCAAAGGTCACAAAAATGGGTTATTTGGATTTTTCGGCCAAACGGTTGGTTTTACGATAAAAATTGCTCAGTTCAAAATTGTAGAGCAGATAATTTTCTACTAATGTTCAAAATTATCATTTCTGAGATAGAGCCATTCGAGCAATACGCGTGTTACGTTTCCAATTATGTTCAGGGAGCGCAATAATATAGTTATGCATATTACTGAGAATACAGTTACGGGTAATTTCGAATGGCTCTATCTCAGAAATGATAAATCTTAGAGAAAAAAGTAATGTGACAATTTTGAAGAAAATTAACTGCTCTACAATTTTGAACTGATCAATTTTTATCGTAAAACTAACCGCTTGGACGAAAAATCCAAAAAACCCATTTTTGTGACCTTTGACCTTGAATAAAAATTTTTGCACACACGGGATCAATGGGTACTTTTCAGGATTTCATTAGAGTGGTATTCCTAACGTTCCTGGAATTTTTCAGCTTGTTGGCAATTCATGCAAGGGTACCCCCTTTTTTTGGGCTAATTTGACCGGGCTATTAAATAGTTACTTTCGTTTAACTAATTTTTGAATGTGCAATAAATATTTTACGTC
This sequence comes from Ischnura elegans, assembly GCF_921293095.1. NCBI lineage: Eukaryota > Metazoa > Arthropoda > Insecta > Odonata > Coenagrionidae > Ischnura > Ischnura elegans. Next base: position 71,825,678 of record NC_060250.1, read on the forward strand.
ATGCAACCCAAATAGCTTATTTGCTTAGAAAGAATCAAATTTGGCTCTTTTGTTATTCATGGTAATCTTATCCTTAAACGAGGAACTATAGAGACAAATGTGATTATCTACGTGTTTTTAGCTGCGTGAGGGTTGGTGAAAACCTCTCTAAAAGTCATTTGGCGATGCATTGATTTACCTAAACGATTGTTCCCCTTCCATATCCAAGAGGCATCAACTATCAAGGTGTAATTGACCTGTTAACTGACCGGTGGCTCCATGTTTCGTATACTAATTTGCATGCATGAGTTAAGGGACTGCTTAAGTTACTTTATGCACTCAAATGCTGTGACTGTAATGGATTTATGCATGGTTTTCTCAAAGCAATCATCGTAATGGAAAAAAATTTTGGTATTCATTTTTAGCCTACTGTGCTTCTAGTGCAGATTTTCTATTTGAATTATTTTGTTGATTACTATGATGAGCCAATGAGCGAGGAAATAACAAATCTTTAATTTTTTTGGGCTTCATCAGGCAACTCTGTCAGCATGTAAACAATGCGAACCCATTTTTTTTTACCTCTCACGTGGCAAATTAGAAGTAAAATATCTTACACGATCGTTTGTCATCGTTAAATGCATGGAAGCATTAATTTTGACTGCAACAAAAGAATAAATTTGCCGTGGTTTTCGACCTCCAGAGATTATCGAGGCATGTCTGAAAGTAATGAGAAATTTTATTGTTCTTATCTGCTCGAAACACTACTGCGGGTCATTAATAATCATTATGAACTTGGTGCCGAAAATAAAATAAGACTCGGAGAGGGGTAATTATGGAAGTAAGGAGGGGGAGATAAGATAGCTTGAGTCATTATCTTATGATGATTAAGAGTCTATAGATCATGTAACCATGCGTATTTGTGCCCTTGTTTTACGCATAGCTCCAGTCAGCATATCATTAGCCAGTCAGCGAGGGGGCTGCAGGCGGTAGTAGATACATTAGATAACTGTTGCAAGGAGTATGGCATGAAAATCAATAACACGAAGACAAAGGTTATGCGGTTTTGTGAATAATCGCGAGCTTGGATTGTGAGACTCAAAGTAAAGGTTGGTGGGGAAAAACTGGGGTTTTGGAGACATATACACGCATGCGTTTTCGCCTGATGTTGTCTCTACCCTTACATAATGCTCTACGTGGCGTATGGTATCCAAGGCGAGCAAAAATTCTCGTATTATATGAGCTTTCTCCACCCTGCGTAAACGTCGAAGTCGAAGATGTAGGTGGGAAAAGACTGCGATTGTGCGAGAGTTGGGTGTGACGGATGACTTTAGAGGATTTCGATTTACGAAGACAAAAAGGAATGCGTATAGCGATAGAATTAAGTATCTTATCACTACGTACAGTTTTGTTTACTTCTTTATTCTTCCTCTTTATCTTTTTAAGTACAAACAGATTATATCAACTTCCGTGTTCTCTTCTCGGGATAGCGCGCGGGTAAGATTATATGATAAAGATATGGACGTTTCGGGTACCGACTCGCTACCCATTCTCACGGCTACTACTACTCGCTTCTCATTCTCAGTAGCCGTGAGAATGGGTAGTGAGTCGGTACCCGAAACGTCGGCGCTCTCATATAATCTTACCCGAGCGGTATCCCGAGAAGAGTTTTTACATGTTGTTCGCCGGGAAAGTGTAAAATCTTACATTCCATGTTCTCTCCCTTTTGTCCCCCAAACCTAAACAACTACTCATTATTGGTTACTTTCCATGACAACTTTATAAGTGGAGTTGATGGGGGTTTTCCATTACATTTATAACATACACGTCATGCGCAATTGTTCCTTTTGAAAAATTGCTCGATTCATATAGTCATGCATACCACGAACATTCGTTGCAGGTGATAGGTGAATACACCCTAGACAGTCAGGGTCATTGAGACCCACTGATAATGTGGGCTCCGATTTTTCTCCCTGGGTCCTCTCGCGCAGCAGGGATTTTTGGTTGGGTGCATCCAAAGGCTGCAACCCCCCCCCCCCCCCCGGGATTTGAATCTGACACTCTCCGGTCGTTATCCTTGGGTTAAACCACATAAAATATAGCTCTGTTAAAAGTTCCTGGAACCAAAACGTGCAGAATGGCTGGGAGAAGAGGGGAAAGTTAGGGAGGGGGAGATTTTGTTTGGCGGGGATGGGAAACGTATAAAATCGGACCTTGAAAATGACATAATATGTTGAAACCATGGTCGGTAGTTGAGTTTTGAATTAAAAATGGAAATAACCATTTGTTGTTTTTTAGCATTGGGAAGGAAAAATTTTGGGTTAGCCAATACGAATGGCGGTGATTTTTTTGTTTTATATCTTAAGGAAGCAAATGCCTAGTGGTTGAGAGAGAGTACAAGCGTTCTTAAAGAAATATTGAAAGACACCCTCACACTTTTATTCCCGTCATTCCTTCAAAATTGACTCACCCGGAACACAAACAGGCTGCAACAAACAAGTACCACGATCTCGTGGATCTCTGAATCTTCCGTGTTTTCGCCACGTTGTTTTTCAGGGGTTACGACAGTTTTGCCGGGATGTCAACAGTACGCTTCGAACTGAAGACGCCTGGTGGAATGCCGGCGAAAATATCGTCAACCTCTGACAAACAACGTGGCGAAAATTCGGAAGATGGAGAAATCCACAAATCCATAACAACACGGATGACTACGAGCCAACAAGTATCGCGAACTTTCAACGTAGCTCAGAACTATAGTCTGCCCAAACCGGTCAACCGCATGCGCTATAATGAGTCATGAATCGCACTCCACTCTGAAAAATTATCTCGTAAAAAATAGTGTAATTTGTAATTTTTATCACATTTTAAATCTACGAGTTATTTCGTGAAAAAAGAGACTAAACACGACGGATTTATGTCAATTAGTTATTTGACACTTAGTGGTTGCATAAAATTGAGATTAGCTTTTTTAAATTTAGTGTCGCACTAAATGTACACAAGTAATTGTCATCACTCCGTTTGTTTATACTCTTTTTTCATAAAATCACACTAAGAAACCAAAACTGTTATAAAAAGTTAAGAATTACGCTTACCATGTGATGATTTTTCGGGATTCTTGACTCATTACAGCTCCCACATTTCGACCCGACCTCGTCCACTGTTTGGCGAACGGCAAGTAAGCGGCTAGTATTAGACTCACGAGCGGTGCCTTAATCTCTTACCCGCATTCACTGTTTGGACAGACTATACCACGCCCCCTACCTAGGGATTTACAAAAGTATTGGGGGTGCCCAAACCGGGAATCTTGCCCCCGGAAATTTTATAAGTAGTGAGTTTTAAGTTTTTCAAGCATTTTAGAAGAGTCATATGATCAACGTTAGAACCCTGATAACTCGAATCTCGATATCCGGACACTCCGGGGAAAACCGGCAAGCCTCACACATTTTTTCCTCAAACCCATAACGAATTTTTGAGGGGCTCAGGCCCCCATCATGGAGTCGGCGCCACTGTCCCTACCCTTGTGTGACGAATATGATGTTTATTGAGAAACTTACCGCCAGTACTCCCATCCTGTTACTCTTTTCCCGTATCGCCAACTCCCTCATGAGTGCGTCTTCCCGCCCCGATCTCCGCGGCGATGAACCAGGTAGCGACGTCAGGAGGCTATCCTCATGCTGCCTTGAACTCTTGCTCTTGGGCACGATCTTTCTGTTGCCTTGGTTATCATAATAATTCTCGCTCGCCAGTTCATATTTTCGCCTCCTCGGTTTGAGATTCTCCCTCTTCTTGGCCTGGAGTTTCAGAAGCTTCGGCATTGTTAACGTCACACCGGTGTGCCTGTTTAACATAATTTTTGCCATTTTAGTGCGGCCTCGCCGAAGCTGTCGAAATATTTGTTCGCACCGAACCACAAGTAAATAAATATCTTCATCTTTGAAGGTTCAGTGCATCGGAGGATGCATAAATTAGGAGAAAACGTTGTGGTTCTTTTCCTGGCGCGCTTTATTAATCATCACGTCATGACTATCATTTACTGTGAGGTTGTATCGTGGATTTTCGTAAACATCGGTCGAAAAGTAGCCCTTGACCTTGGGGGTAAGTTTTTTTTTGAGAGCCCACTCATTAAAGGCTGGGTGGAATCATAGTACAGTAGGTGAAAGTTTTATGATGAGATATGAGATGCTCAGGTGCTTAATTTTATTTCGTAGGAGTTTTATATTATTCTTCATTTAAAGAGTAAGACTTGCTGGCCTTCTGGAAGGTTACACGGAATTTCCACCGGGTCAGGTTCTCCAACTCCATCTCGGCCTCAGCGTGGATTCTCTCTCAGCCAATCAGCTCTCGGCCAATCACGGAACACCTGCCCCGGTTGATACCGCCGTCATCCATATATAAGGAGGACGATTTTCAAGACTCGACATGCCCTGAAGACGATGGACAACTCGCCCATCGAAACGTCGGCCGAGATGGAGTGACCCGGTGGAAATCCCGTGTAACCTTCCACAATTCTATACGCCGGGAAAGCCTACGACCATTCTTCTTGTTAGTCTTCCTCACGACACAGCACATGTTTATTTCTCCTAGATCGGTTGCAGCGACTCATAGCCATTACCAAGAGGCTACAACAAACATCGAAAAAATTAGTAATTCTCATTTATGCAGTATTACACTGGTAGAGGGAGTGGAGTTGCAGAAGCAGGCGGGGGAAGGATATTTTAGAATTTAAATAAGAAAATTATCGGGCAAAAAAAACCTTGATTTACCATGACAATATGTCTACGTTTTCGACGCATGTATTTGGCAACAATTATGTGCCTGATTATTTTGTGAGGAAAGTCATAGTTTCCACTAGAGATCAAGGTCGATCCTTTAAACTCTTGAGACATAGAAAAGTGGACTATTACGGAAAGAAGTGGTGAGTTCATAGAAACCACGTCCCCAACAGAGCGAAATGCCCTAGTAACAAAGTTTTCACAGAGTCTAACATAGCACCACTGCTTATATTATGCAAAAAATTATGTACGACATCAGGTATATAATTATTGTCAAATTTATCGTCGAATACGTAGACATATTTTTATAGTATATCAATGATTTTATGTCCCCTAATATGCACAATTAATGCCTAAAATGTCTCCCGATTTGGTCAATGTAAAAGCAAATTCAGCTTAGTGTGTTACATCATAACCAGTGATAGGTAAAGTATTGAAAAGAAGTAGTCGGGCTGAATTAAAATTACCCGGTGAAATGATTCACAATTGTCAATGTAACAATGAATCTCTATTAAGACCCTTAAGCATCTCATGCGCTATAACTAACCATAGCCACTTTGCTTCATCAAATGTGAAAGCATAGTTTAATAGTGAATTTGTAAAAAAAAAAATTTGCTGGTTAAGTTTTTCCTGGATATACGCATATACTTATTTTTTTATATAAGAGCGCGACCCGGGTTTCAATGAATAATCATCATCATCAGGCGCTAATTAGTGTGAAAGACCAAAGAGTTAGTGTAAGTGTTAGTGAACAAGATCGTTAATCAAAGAGTTAGTGAATTTGCTGGTTAAATACGTAGAAATAATTTCTACATGAAATATTATCGTCATTACGGTACGCCTAATAAATGTAATATAAATGACAGATGTAGACATAAGTGACAAAATAAAAGTTCTACGGAGATGAAACGTAGACTCAAATTAGCAAATGCGTTAAGTCACAATTACTAAAACGAAGAGAAAACCAACAAAATTTCAAAGGATTATATGAAATACCTTCTTAATGAGAGAAAAATAAACCTATTCAAAGTCGGCAAAAGAATACAAGCAAGGAGGGTATGAGCTTGATTCCGTCATTCTAATTTTGTACCCAGCGACTGCAAGTACCAGAGCAGCTCATGAACGGCCTTAAAACAAGCTCCGTGAATATGAATGGAGAGGTCTTGGATGTCATAAGGGCACTCAACGTAAATTAAAACGCGAACTGCATCCGGCCTGCCTCGGCTGTTTTTACGACTTTGGGGGACCATCTCTCTCTCGACTCAGCCCCCGCAAAACTCTTGACGTTGGACCAGAGAGATGAATGGCGAAAAACTGGAGTTTATTTTCGTTGGCATTGTATTCAGTTTCACCAAAGTCATACGCATACCGGTGACCTTCAGTTTACGAGCGTAAATTGTGGATTAAATGACACAACGCATACTTGGCACAGCTACCACTTTGATTTGTAAAACTATTGTCCGTGGCATTCGAGTTTCCTTCATAGCAGTGCCGCATTTCTGGATCGAATTCTTGTACATTTTGTTCATTGTGTCTATAAGATTGTTTTCCTTTGTATACAACGGCAATAATAATGAAAAACAACATAATCACTATGGAAAGAAAATAACAAACGTTCGGCGATTGCATAAGTAATATTCATAAAAACTAATAACCATTAACACTCAGCATTTTTAGTGCAATTAGTGTTCCATATCTTATCATGGTAATGGCGGAATTTATTCTTTTATCACTTATGGTATAACCTACGTATATATTTTTGACCCTACCCCTATGAAAAAATTGTATAAACCTGTTTCAAAATTTTATACAATTGCCATGGCAATGTATAAGATTGTATAAAATTTTGAAACAGGCTTATACAATTTTTTCATAGGGGTAGGAATTACAATCGATTATCTTCTAATTTCTTCCCGCAACGCATGCTAAAAATCATAGTGAAATAAAATTATTAGCCAACGGAAGACTTCGTAGAAGTTTTCAATGGAATGGAAAGAGTCTTGTTAGATAAATCTTGGTAGTATTCCACAAAACGAAACAAAATTTATTTCCCTCGACCGATTTCAGCGACTCAACGGCATTATCAAGAGGTTACAACGAGCAACACCATGTTTAGTTTATGTTTCGATGAGTGATGGGATGTAACGATTGGACATCGATGAGACTCAACTTCTAACAACTGAATCTACATTTTACTCTATTTAAAATTTTGCGACTATTCTTTCATGCTAGTTGTGATACACATTTGGTTGATTTAATGTATAAAAATGAATAGCTATACATTCGAGAAGAATATAATTCGATTTCGTTTCACTAATCACCATAAATTTTCGCACACCTACTTAATATTCCAAGGTGAGGTTATTATACTATCTAATTTGCTGTAACCCGACTCCTAAGGTCCACCATGACGACTAAGAATCAGTTTCAAAGCAAGAGTCCCTTAATTTGCTTTATAAATGGTTTTGCGATCTAGCAGAGGGCTGGGATTTTTTTTATCGGGTAGCCGAATAAATGAATTGTTTAAGGGTGTTTATTGATTTTATTATACATTTCGAATTTGTGTGAAAGCTATATTTTTAGCTGAAATATCTCACTTTTTCTCTGGCATAAGTTGTGGTATATTTTTTGGACAACAAGTTGTAAAAACAATGATAAATAATGAGTGTGACTAACAGGGGCGTAGCTAAGAAAATGTGTTGGGGGAGCACAACCCAGGATTGAGGAGGAAGGGAACCCTCCTCTGGAGACAATGTTAACATTTTCAATTCCAGAAATCACATTTTACACTATTATTTCACCTAAACCTCCTTGTATTGGTGGAGTAGAATAAATTTTTTTAGGTTAATTTTTCTGCTAAATTTAATTTCTTTGGGGGGGCAACTACTTAAGTGCCCCCCGTACTCACTCCAGGCTATGTCACTGGTAACTGTGCCAAGGGATTGGTGAGTTTGTTTTACATGTAGTGCCATTTCGATTCAAATTGCGTTGTGTGCTACAGTTTTGTATGAAACACTGTATTTACACCCTCGATTGGAGTTTTTATGTGAGTATTGAGGTATGAAAATATTCACAGGTCGGACAATGTCCGGCAGATTTTTCTAGCTGTGTATAAAATCATATAGTTGATGATCACGAACCTGGCGCCGAGTGCCACTATCATCCTGGCAGCGGTATAGCTCTCGAGTCGGACAACGTCTTCTTCCAGCACCAGATCGTCCAAGTAGGCCTCGTAGTCGGCGAACTGAAGCACCCCGCGCTTCTCCTCGTTCTCCTCATCTTCTGGAGGCTTTTCTTCGTACGGATTCCTTTCCTGTAGGAATGGCCCAGGGACCGTATCCGAGGAGTCGTACCACATCATCGTGAAATATTGAATCGAAAAATTTTCGCCTGATTCTTTAACTTCGGCCAATTCTTAACTCAATGCGGTTGTTGCATCTGAAGCATTTGTTAGCCTATTAGCACATTTCAACATTTATTTATCCTCGGCAATGACGAAATGCATTCCTTAGCGGTAGATGATTGAGAAATAAGGCTGCAATAATACTCAAGGAATTTCGATGGGTCGATAAGCGGTATCTAAGGCACATTATTATTGAGTCATTGTTGTCGTTTCCATGTTACATGCGCCTCTTCTTTTCGCAATTCCTTTTTTTCCTGGAGTTTGAGTTGGAGTGCAGTCTTTTAGAAAAACCCGACCACGTAAATCAGTTGTAATATATTTGAACTCAATGTTTTTCGAGTTCGCCTCGTGGAATCGTGACACGATAGATTAAAAAGTAAACTTTGTCGTATTCCAAACGGTATTTATTTTTTTAAACTCAACCGGTTTCAACCTTTTTAGGTCAATATTAAGAGGTGAAGAAGAGGTTGAAACCGGTTGATTTTATTAGTAAATACAGTGTGTAATACCACAAAGTTTACTTTTCAATATATTTATATCACTATCAAGTATTGGGTATTGAGTGAAAGTGTTGTGTATTGCATCCCTAGTCCTGAATTCAGATCATTCAAATCAATTGTCTTATATCGTTAAGGCTGCTATAATTTCTCGTGTGAGGCAAAAGAAAATTTATTATATTTCATATCATACATTTTAAAATGTGGATGTGGCTATTGTATCGTACGATTTTCATCGTTCTATTTAATTATTTGTCGCTTAAGATCCTTACGCGTTAATCCATTTTAGTTCACTATTCCACTCCATTGTCGATTATAATGCAGTGAAGTAGGTTTTTAATGGCCTTTAAACTTTCATTACTTATTTTACATTTTTCTCGCATAGTTAAGTTTTGTTGAATTTAGAATTACTCGTAAACCATGCGTGAAAATAGTAAAGCTGAAGGCAATGAAACCGTAATCTCAATGAATACATTAATCGTTATGTACCTATTTTGAAACGAAACTTAAGTAACTAACTAATTTGTAGTCATTTACATTCATTTAATTCTTGCTGCTCCAAATTTTGAGATCCCCATCATCATTAATATTCGTGAATCCGATGATTAATGACTACAGCATCAATTCTCAAATGAGGTGCTTTGAATGTGGGAAGTGGGTTCAGGCGTAGGCGTCTACTGATTACTGCCTGCGTAGATGGTACATGCATGGAATTATTTATTATTATCAATGCTCTTCCATTGGGGTGATTATGTCTGATTTCAAATGGCCAACGATTTTATTTCTAATCAGAAAGTAGCTTCAATGAAATCATCAATTTATCATATAGTATTATCTGCTGTATTAGTTAGATTTTGATAAAAAAACAGTCAAAGGTGCTATTTAAAAAATGCATCTTTATCCTTTTCCTTCGAATTTATGTCGCAGATCGGCATCATTTCTAAGGCTGTGCAATGCGTATATTATTTAAGTAATCACCACCCTTTTATCGATCAAAATAGTCTCGATGCTTAATTATATTTGCCAAGCTGTTTTTACTACATTCAGGATTGAGCGGTAGTCACGCTATATCCCTTCTGTGGAAAGTTTACCTTAATTTTACCTCAGGGCATAAATTTAAATTTTGAGTAAACCAGCTCAATGCAGCCTTAAGTAGTGCCACTCTTTTTAAGGATTTCTTCATCTATCTATCGAACCCCTCGCTAGCCAAAGCATTATGTCTTATGTCCAGCTAGTAAATACAACCTTAAACTGCAATAATATATCTTCTGTCGTCGCCAACGTGAGAAACATATGGCGGTAATCAAGACTTAATATTTTAAGCGCATTTTGCATCTTTGCTCTATTCTATATATTCGTCGTGATTAAACACGAATTGGTGTTAGAATCATTACGTCTAAGCCTTATTTGATGATAGACAACTGAATGGTGGCTTGCACGTAGGTAAATCCATAACGGCTTTTAAGATCTTGTCAGTTATGTCTTATGTGACGTTTGCTTTTTGGAGTGATGGCTACCGCAGCGGTTGTGGAACATTCTTCTCCTTCTTCCAGTGCCGCTGCTTCATCAAGACAAACTTTTTCTCTTCCGCCAAAGGAGGCATCTAAAGGTTTTGCTTAAAATTGGTCGTTGGTTTAAATGCTCAAATGATTCAAATTTTCCATAAGTATGTCTAATTTCTTCTATCTATTCTCTATCTGTTTCTCCACATGAATATAGAATTTCCTTTTGAGACAGTTACTTAATTTTTCTCATTAAGGGTTCATTGAACTATTTTAATTGTGCATACTCTTTTATTTTTTAATTTAATTTGGTTAAATGTTTTTGATAATAATTTCCTATTTTTGTATTCTGATAGTATTTTGAAATGTTTTTTCTCGTACGCTTTATTAATTTTATTATTGTGAAAGGACACTTGTTACTATGAATAATCACAGATAAGCTGCTTACGTATTCAACTATTTTGTAATGACTGCCGAGCACTGTTTTATTTAAGTTGAATGGCAACCCCTACAAAAGATTGATTGTTCTGGGGTTCCCAATTTCACTGTTTATCAATTTGCTTAAGTGTAATTTTGGACAGTGAAATAAATATCTATTTATCTATCTATTGCAGCCGACGCCGTGCTCAACCCAGGCGTGCCTCGGCAGCATTGTCGGTGGGAGTCAGCCCGTCCGACCTGCTTGCACTCCGCGCTCCAAGGAAGAACTTCTTCGATTGGCCAAGGATTTCTACGACCAATACTTCGCCTCCAACAGACGGTAAGAATAGTAATAGGGTAGTTTCCTTCATCAAAGAAAACGAAATGCATTGATTGCGATTCAATACCCACCATTAGTGTATTAATAATATACAAATTATTTGATTTCAGAAATCCCAGTTTAGACAAATGGAAATGGTCAATTTTAACCGCATTTGATAAAGGTCAGATTGGCTCCCATGCGATGCCACTCCACTTGACGTCACAGGGACCTAGTTTCTATACGAGTAGATAGGAGTTTTACATCGTCTGAGATTACCAATGCATGCATGAGGCACAGAGCTCAGGGAAACATGTCTTAATAATCACCTATTAAAATTGGCTATGGTCTGAAGGTTTCCTTCGCTTGATAAGGTATTAATAATCCTTAATTAAGCCAAGTGCTACCTGCTAGCAGCCTGCATCAGCAGCCTGCGCCTGGCGCATATGCCCTCGCCCCAAGGTCACCTCACTTTGCGGCAGGGGGAACCATAATGACGTCACACGACCTTTTCCCGGCATTCATACTTAGGCGTCGCGTTTTCGCGCACTTGAACATTTTCAATTTTCATTTGATCGCGAAAAATAGATATCGTCATTTAAAAATCTAAAAGTGTAAAATTCGTACACCAGGAGGAATAATCTTTTGATTTAGACAATAGAGAAAATAATAGGAAACCACCCTATTACTCCAACAGGTTTGTTTACAGTTTTGACTTGGGGGGGGGGCTGAATGCTCTTGAAACAATGGTCGCGTTTGGCCGATACGTTGAGTGGCCTCTGTTTCACTAATAGAACATTCCCCGATACCTATTGGTCTTATTTTAATAGCTATATTAAATCGTTTTTTTTTTCTTCGCAATCTTCGTTTGTGTGGACTACAAATAAAATGATTAATCGAAGATATTAGCATTAAACCAAATGCTATCGTTTTAGTCGCGCAATCCAGTCCTAATATGCGATCTGGTATCCTTGCATTTTAATCCTAGGTATGTGTTTAGGAGCCGATACTGGCTCTTTGTCATATTTTCTCTTAGTTACTCTCTTTTATGAAGCAAGATGACTTGGATGACAAATTCACTCACTAAACAATGCATAGCCCAAACTACGAAAGACAAAGATATGAAATTTTCATATCGGATTCCTTGTGCCATCGATAGATGCAATTAGAAAGGATTTTTGTTGGAAAGGATTTTGTTGCTATATATTTAATGTTAACTTTCTGACTCCATAAGAAAAACATTAAATTCTGAAAGGACTCAAGACTTCATTTTGGCTACCTACACTAAAAATATTAGGAGCAGCTTAATATCATCTCCTGATAAATTAATTCTGCATTAAAAAATGATTGGCAGAGCTTGTTGGAGTTAGTGCTCCATACTGTTTCCGGAAATGAATGTGTTCACAAACCGGCTATTTAGGTCCGCGTCGCCTTGAGTCAGCTTCGTAAGATTGTGAGGCGAATAAGTGGAAGAAGTGCGGCCTGGAAGGAGATATAGCGTGCGAATGTGCATTGCGCAAGCGTCGCACGTCACCACCGCGTCTCTTTTTGCGCGGGAGGATATTTCCTCGCGACGACCACTGCCAGGCCACTCCGTCCCGAGGCAAATGGCTTCGAAACTCTTATCTGGACACTCTCCCTCTCTCTCACACACACTGGGTGTCCGCGAGAAATCTAAACGTCCCCCCTTCTCCACTCTCCATTCAGCCACGGATGTTATAATAGAGGATTCGCCAGTCAACCACTAAATGTGCTGTCGCCCAACGCGCGTTTAAATTTGCTCACAAAAGTCGCCACTCTCGACGCTGATGTTTGACTTGTCCGATTTTCGAGTGGAATTCAACTTAAAATAACTGGAATTCACATTTTAGATGATGTAATTTATCGAAGTTATAACTTTTTATATGTATTTCTCACGATTGCAAATTTTCTACTGCAAACATAAGTAAAGCAAACATTTACCACTCTGATTTTTTTCTATCTTAAATGATATATATTACCCCGACCATTTTTTTTAATATGTAGAAGAGATTTTTATTTTCAGCATGTAACAATATGAGAAAAATTAAAGGGGAAGCTTCATAAAAACTTGGATCAAACCTCAACAATGGATTGCATTGCGGGCATCGCCGCGCTGCGGGAATTTTGGAAGCGGTTTAAAAATTGAACAAAGTGGCAGCATAAATCAGCCTTCTACGGTGCGCTTTGGGGCTGGGCTATGCTGTCCCTCTGTATTAACTGTTTATCTACACAGGGTAAAAAAAATTATGCCACGAAATTTTAACCCTGGATAGCTGATGGCAGGAAGAACCAAAATTACCAATGATATTTCGGTCGGAAACGCGTCTTTTTTAAACAACAGAAAGAAAATTTGAGTCAAGCGCTCCGATCGGCCGTAAGTTTGCCCTGTTGTCGGATGCTCTGGACAAAGACAATTGCAGGCAAAGCATTCGAAGTCGTGAGATATCCACCTACCTAGGTCGCGGGTCACAGCCTGCGTAGGTTGGGCCTATCCAGCTCATGGATGTTCGTGTGCTCTGCACATTTAATTTTTCAGTTAAAAACGCCGATGAAAAATGCCAATGGTTCTGTTTTCGGTGGTGCATCAATAAACAAGTAAATAAATTAATTAACTTAATGCATTCCTTCATATGGCTAGTTAATGTTATTTGTAGCTAGCCCTTTGAGATGAAATGACCGGATTAAATACCCTGGACACATTCTCGGGGTGTCCCTTCTGCGACAAAGCCACAATATTCTCCTCGTCCGCTTCCTTTCCGAGTTCTCTCCATTCAACCATCGACCCGTATTCAGCCCAGCCTCTGTGTTTGCGTGCCGGACTTCTCTCGCAGAGGAAAAGCACACGTGTTGCACTCGCGACGACAAAGAAGACTCGTCCTCCCTTCTCTCCATTCCAGGATTCGCGAAAAAAAAGACATTCTCTCAGTCTCCACACCCGCTCCGCTTGAGCGGAGTTGGTCTTGGATGAATCATTCGACACGAACGATTCTTGAACACTAACCGACTCAATCAAATCACAGTTTTAACACTATGAAGCCCAAGCCCGGGTATATCTTGGGATGTATATTTGCTGTCTTTGTCTGAACCCGACTATGGCTAGGCATGTCGTATTTTATTCCGTGGAAAATATTCCGTGCGTTTCTCTCGGGCCTGAAGTATTTAGCCACTTTTTTAAGCTATTTGCTCTTCGTGTATGGAAGGTACTGCCATTAAGCTGCTCCTAAATGTACTTTTTTGATTAGGAAGTGATTTTATATTAAAAAAACAACAAAAACCCTTTTCTTGCAACCCGTACATGAAAATTCCACGGGCATCAAAGTATTAGGGAAATTGGATGGTGACTACGAGCTTCAAATCAATTACTACTCGCATATAGACGGCTAAGTTTTAAAAACACGTATCTCCAAAATAGCAAATTTTCAGGAGAGCAAATAAACGATTTGTGTTTTTAGTTGTATACACTCTGATTGAAAAAGAAGCATACCTTTGCAAACATAGAGTGGTTTTTTGCTTGAACTTTATTTTATACGAACAGTATTTGCATTATTAACTCAGACCGGCCAAATTTTGAGATACGTGTTGTTAGAACTTAGCCATCGATATGTTGTTGAATAAAATGTTTTGCTATTTTGGACGGCGTCGATCGAGATGTGAAAGCAAAATTAAAGTAGGTATCGATAATGTGGATTATTCAATCCTAAATTTTGGTTTATCTCTTTTTCTAGCTGTTACAGGCTATCTTTGCATAGTTTTCATTTCACTAACCTAATTTAGCTCTTATTATAACTTTTATGTGCTCATATAGTTCGATAATTTGTTGCTGGTCCTTGAGTACAAACAAAACTTTGACTCGGGGGACTAATTTTGAAAATTTTATTTCTGAAAATAGTTTTGGCTGAAAATTATCCTTGTTATTCATGAATGGGCACACTCAAAATACCTTCCCTAATTGTTCTAAATGCAATATTCCTTCAAAAATAATCTATCCAAGGGTCACCAACTTTAAAGTAAGCTATACCTTAAAACGGGCTCAAAACTTAGGTCCCTCAAAACTAATATACTTTTTTATTTTCAAGGTAATGCAAACAAATGTTTGAGTTTATATGTCAAAACGACTGGTATATTTTTCCATTATTCAACATATTTCGCGTGATTTACTATTGTATTTATTGTATAAAATTACCATGTATAAAATTTTGGATCTTCAGATGAAACATCCAACAGCTTTCCGAAATATAGTTACTTTAATTCCGTTGAGTTATGCAGTTTCTTTCTGACAAATTATTGGTCATTGATCTAACCAGTTGTTGGTCTTTCCAAATATCCCATAATCTGAACTCATAAAACATCAAATTCGTGAATGGAGAATAACCCCATATGCTATGCAGTCGTTCATAAAATGCGACTGTGCGATTTGAAGGACCGAATCAATGCCTTTCACCAAATCTCATGAACCGAATCGTACAAATGAACCGAATTTCCCGTCTTCGCCACCCACCTCTCTCTCCCCCCACTCTAAACCTCTGTTCTCCTACCCCCGCTAATGGGATGTGTTCTCCCCACTGAATTCGTAGTTTCCAGCCCGCCAGCAGGTGAGTGAATCCGCGTTATCTCATCAGTGGGAACTCCCCCGTCTCTGGAACGTGTGAGGGTGTGTATTGTTCTCTTAGTCTCCCTTATTCGGAAAATGTTTGGTTTTATCAATACGGTCGCTTCCGAAAGCGCAGGCGATTCAAAACAATGGGAAGACTTGGCACAGTTGCGAGTTTGGTGACTCCAGCTACGGCAGCGGGTAGTTAATTTTACCCTTTTCCGTCTGTTGTGAGAATGAATTGAGCGTGGAGCGTAATGGCCACGTTTGGACTCTTTCCCTTTCTCTAATTCTTTAATTAAGCATGATTTTCGGCTGTGATTTGGCTAACCAATGGAGAAATCTGTAGTTCAAATGGGCGCGTGCAAGAAAGGTGTAATCGGCGAAGAAAACGAGTAATATGCTAGCAGTCGGACCTAATCGTTGCTATTTGTCCCCATCTTCTCCAAATGCTATTTGTTTTGTCTGCGACTGGTACTTTTTTGAACCAGGACACTTTTGTATGCCATAAAACTTAAGTAGCCAAATTATCTTTTTATGTGTTCACGTTTGTATACGTCGCCGGCGGCGGAGTAAAATCCTTGCCTGCCAAACTGGTTCGAGTCCCGTCTGGGTAGCTTGCCGGTATTCAGGGCAGGAATTTTTGTGAAAACTCATTGGAATCCGTTGTACCTCCCCGACTTAAATGCTTAATATCTCGGTTTACGGCGTGATAAACATAAATAAATACTAATCTTAGTTGTCTAAGGTTATTACTTAATATAGTTTATAAAAATAACACGTTTACTTGACGCCAGCAATCACTCTTCTGAAAAGTAATTGCCAATTTCTACACGTTAGATTTAGTTGGGTTGTATCTTCACACTCTTTGTCCATTTTCCGAAGGTCATTTCTTCATTCAGTTATTACGTGCATCAATGTTATTTTTTATCCCGAGATTATTTCTTTCACGATTCATAGGTGAATTCTCTCGTTGACGAAACACGCAGAGAGATTACATTTAATAAGTAGCTATGACAGCGGGCGCTCAAGCCATTTCTCCTAAAATTAAAACTGTGCGTGCCTAATGTTTCGCATAATTTCATCAGGTTTAGCGCTAAATTTTTGTACTCACCTCGCCATTGACTTTGGGTCCAGGAAAGTAATTGAACCCTACGTTAAATTACCAATTTTTTTTCCGTGAACCGGTCTTAAGCATTGTGATTTTGTTGTGAAAATTTGTATGTGCATTCTCGAAGGCTGATAATTATTACAGTGTGTCTATGGTTAGTTAGAAGTGACGAAAGTAAAATATTACCTAATTTTAGAGCGGGTACTATTATCAGAATTCCATTCTTCTTAACAGTAAGAACACAATGGCAATTCGCATTCGCCACGCATCCAAGATTTTTGCTTAAGCGTGCCTATCTAAAATTAGCTGTGCATATTTTTCCTGCAATCTCTAATTCACTAATTATCATTAACGCTGCTACCTGTGAAGTAATGCATACGTTAATCTGTTCTTAATAGACATTTAGCAATAAAATTTATGACTTAATTTTTAAATCGATGTGAAAACGGTTTTCTGTGTGTTACAAATGATCGTAATCATGGACTGTTTCCTTGTTTGTATCGAGGAATTAAGGTTGTTTACTAAATAAAATGACTCTCACTAGTGCAAAACCATACGAGCCTAATTTTGCGCATGATTTTACCAGGTTCCGCGTTTTTTGTTGTGTTAACTTCACCATTTACCTTAGGTTCGTCAGTGCTAGTGTTCGATGAGTGATCCGTGAAGTGATCATTATCAACAGCCAGTTGTTCAATCGGTGGCGAGTCCATGGCTTTCGATCTCAAAACGAGAGGGGGCTCCTATTAAAGGGAAGAGATGTTTCCTCAGGGCGTGGAACAGGTGGTCCAAGTAAAATGCTTTGCAGTTGTTGAGCGAAAGGGCTCAAAGCTGGAAAATGAGAAGACTTTTCGTAAACCGAGATTTACTTAAGCACTCAAAAATTATTACGTCATAAAAGTGAAAAATTAATATCTCTGCTCGCCATTCTAAATAAAATATCGTATGCAGAGAATTTTTTGTATTCAGTGACCTACGTTTTGGCACCGGTTTACTTTTGTGCCACAAATATTACGACAGATAAATTTAAGAGAGAAAAAACAATCTTGTGAACTTAATAATATAAAATAATGTGATATGAAAATAATGTTAGTAATATTCTTGATTGAGTTCATCCTAGATTTTTATTCTTATAAGTGTTAATCACAGTTGATCACAAAATGCATTCAGGAGATTTATATAGGTAAAAATAGATTGTTATGTTGTGATGCGATTGATCTCCGAATTTTTTTATATTTTACTTACTCATTTATAATAAAATATTTAGCTGGCTATTAGCACCGTTGAGATAATTCAGTGGCTTCGTTTATAATAATATATTTGATGAGGTGGTTTTATGTCTCTATGTAATCTTATTTTTCATGTTTTAAAAGATTGATCGCTTGTCGTTAAATTCTCGTGAATTTATCAATTTTCAACTTTATAAACCGTATTTTTATTTACAAATTGTGTAAACGTATTTTGTGTGTATTATATATTAGTTTACTTTTGTTATTCCTTAGTTTATCACAATTTTTAACACATTGTTCCATTTCCCTTATCATTTATAGTTTTAGCAGAAATTGTGAGTCACGTGATCAAATGTAAGTAAAAATCTTTGCCTGCTATTCTTATACTGGTCTCGGTCTTCGGATTCTTATTTATTGGTAGTGAAGTTTTTTGTGACTCATATGTTTTGATATTACTCAGGATAAAAATATGATTTTATTTTTTAGGTGTTACAAAATACGCGAAAATGGTTTGATACTGCTGTATGACACAATTAGAAAATGGCAACGTATTAAATTGAGATTCTTAGTGGCTCATTCTTATAGTAACTGTGTTGCGTGTGAATTCAACCTGGCGTATATATTTGTTCGAAGTATTTATTTTGTAACGATTGCGTATAAGTATGTTACAAGTCATCCAAGAGTGTCGGAATGGCATGGACGAAATTTCGTAGTACTGTAATAAATATTCCACATTAACCGTGATAAAAACTTGAAATATCCAACATTTTTACCATAACTTCATTCTCCCTAAAGCCCTTCCTTCGTGGCTGGAATCTAAACACTTCCAGCCTCTTATGGTTGTTCTAGGAATGTTTAACTTTTTACGACTTTGTTAACCGCATTTCCATTTGTGAATTGATAGTTATTCCATATACATTAAGTTACTCTGCAATTTTCCACACTCATTAATCAATGTAATAGTCAATATGTTGCGTAGAGTCCTGAATCTTGCTATTATTCCGTTTAACAACTCTGACCACGAATACCTCCGGGGAATATAAAGGAAGGTTTATAATTTCGTCTTTATTTCCGATATATTTAATATTTTCAATATTTTTTCCTGCTTGGATTTGAAGTGTTTATTTTGTAACGCTTGCGTACAAGTATTTTATGGGCCATTTATATGTGTCGGAATGACAGCGACAACATTTGAAGGATAATTCATATTAACCGTTAGAAGAACTTAAAATACTCCTGCCACCACTCCATTCTCCCAGAGCTCCTTTCCTCGAGACTGGAATCTGAACATTCCCCAAAATCTTGCTGTTTCTCTAGGGTGTATTTTCCAAATGTAAATGAGAGGATCAACTTTGAGACTGCGAACAACCGCATACGCCGGCGTAATTATCATGGACACGAAGAGGGAGCTTGATTTCGATTGCTGGAAGGGTTTCAAGGAGTGAGGAATAAGACTTTCCAAGATCCCATTTGCACTATCTAGGCAGGGAGTAGCTGTGCTCAGTTAATAAAAAATTTAGGCACCGGAACGTATACCCACACATCTAATCCACGGTTTTCAAATATGTCTTCTCCCCCTAAAACTTCCGATTTTTTAAAACTTGTAATAGAAGATACGATAAAGGATCATATTGAATAAAAAAAACCTCGTAGATTGCGCATAAGTAATTTTAATATCGACCAGTTTCGCCGCTGTGCGACATCGTGAAACATGTCGCACAACGAGGAAGCTGGTCGATATTAATTTTTTACGTGAAATCTACGAGGCTTTTTATTCAACATGAAGTAATTTCAAGAGATCACTCGCCAAACTATGGATTTTATTATCCATTCATAATGTTTAAACAAATATAAAAAAGATGACTTTTAATTTTTTTTATTCGTTACTCACAAAAGATTACACAGGCCGACAATGAAAAAACTTTTTTACTGAAAATATCTTATTCTTGTGTTTTTTTAAGTTGCTGAATCCAAATATGATGGTTTCAAAGTTGTATCACCCACCATTTATTCACATTTTACAGCTAAATTGATGAAATCAAGCAATATTTTTAGAATTGAAGTTTTTTATAGTTATAATAAAATTGAAAAAGTAGAGGTCTAATGAACGAAGATAATGGGGGATTACTGTTGGTACTTCACCGAGAAGTTCAGCAAGCGATTTATCGGAGAAAAACCTACACAAGAAGCTTCAAAGAAAAAAGGGAAAGAAAATGTAGACCAATTCCAGTTGACAAGTGAACCCTGTATTATCACGCTGTATTAAATACAAACAATTTTATCACGATGTAGTGAACAGTAAATACAAACAATTTTATGATGTAACACAGTGTTTCATTGATTTCCCTATACACCGTATGGGGGTATTAAACTAAATATTAAAATACATATTGCTTGGAAACTAAGAGTGATACAAAAAAACTAAGGCCAGGTTTGGATTCGGCACATAAAAATCTATAAAGACTAGCTATTAAAATAAAAAAGCTTTCAAACAAATTTTTTTTGGCCTATGTTATTATTAATTGCGCCCAATTTTCTGCAAGGGTTCAGGGAACGCCATTCAGGCCGAAATTACGCACTGGAGAGAAGATGAAATAGCGCAAAATTTGATGTGGGGAGATAAAATGGTACTATGAGAGTGGGTAGACTGAGACGGGAATAGAAGGGAATATGCTACGTTGTCCTTTGCGATGTCTTGTTGTCTCGGAAAAAGGCGCCCTCATCTCAAGGAAGCAGATGGCAGCCGACAGGAGCCGCAGTGGATGCGTTCGCTGGCGAAAGAAATGCGTTCCCAATGGGGAAAGTGGTGGGGAAACGGGGAAGTGAGATATTCGGGGACATATTCCGTCGGATACGCCGGCTGCGTGATTGCGCACCTTTTGTGCCTCTGCGATAACTTCTCTTCCCGAGAAATTCGGATTGAAAAAGAGCTTCAAGATTGAGGAAGGCTGCCGTTATTTTTCTATCTAACAAACATTGTCGATTCAACGCAAGACATAAATTATCAATACAAAAAGAGTTGAGGGTCGTTGTCGTCGCTGATTATCATAATTCTGCATCATACATCTGCAAAGAAATCGCTTTTTAATGTTACACAGTTATTTTTTTAAAACCTTGCTGATTTCAGCAATGAGTGGCGAGGTTGCTTTGAAAGTGATTTTTTAAGTTCTAGTGACTTAAAAAAAATGAGTTTATGTAAAAGTTATTGATTTATTTTTGCACGCTACCGCTGCTACACCAAAGGGTGAAGGCAATAAAAAATAATATTTGAATTTTTCCTCGACAGAGGCAAGGAAATTGATGTTAATTGTTGCTTTATTAACTTGCATAAAGCTGAGAGTGAATCACTGAGTTTTGTCTTTCCAAGCTAACCACTGGCCGCTGCAGTTCGCGATTGAATCGTATAAAAATTTAAACGGTAATTCCAAAAATTCTAAATTCTCTAGTATTTTGGATTATTGATACATAAAACCCCTATTCATAAGTGCCTATTGCCGATGTTATTACATATCTTATGCCAAGTATTGAAAAAAAAATTTTAACTATTTATATATTTCAATTATGTTGGTTAAATTCCTGAATCTTGCAATCGCCCTCTTTAACAACACCACCACCGCTGAAGAATATAAAATAAAGTTTACAACTTTACTTAATTTTCGATGCGTTTAATGTCTTTTTGGACTGGTGTTTTATCTATTTTTTTCGAAATTTTGTTCATTTTTTTTTCTATTTCGGGACTCATATAGGACTAGGTTCCTGGATTTCAAGGCTGGTAGGGGTATTATGAGGTATTCCATTTTCAATGACCTTTCTACCTCTTATCCTTCATACCTCACTCCACCAGTCATCATCCTTCAGTTATTTCAATAATTCTAAGAGTTTTCCCGTTTGTCTTGAATAGGTGATTTTTCGGGAGTGAAATATCTAAATCGCAGCAGTGAAATCGATGAAAATGTTTGCGGCCTTCGTAATTTATGCTGAAAAGTGGAAAAAAATGTGTTCTTCTTTGTCCATTTTTTACCATTTTCTTTCATATTTATGTCGCCTTCGGAGTTTGGATAAACTATCTATCTTTGTGTTTCATTCTTTTTCTTAGTATATTTTGGCCATTGCTCCGTAATCGACATATGTCTGGATCAGCCCAGTTTGGTGCCGAAGAACTTAAGTCGTAAATATTTTCAGAAGTATTATGGTAATCGCCGTTAGTTATCGTGTCCGAGAAAATATGCCACGCATTAAGAAGATGAGAACACTCATCATAAAAGAAGTCAGTGATGGAAATATCGGCATTTTTTTCTTGCCACCTCGTCATTATCGGTGCTGTGAGATATGGGAGTAGTTGGATAAGAGTCTGGAAGAGGGGCTAAAAGTTTTTGTAACTCACACAACTTGGGTACAAATATCAAAATAGTTCATAATTTATCTAAAAAGTTCTTATTCCTTTCATATCAAGCCTTTATATGATAAGGTTGTCTTTAGACTCTCGTATTAGTTACCACTTGTGAAACTTGTTCAATATTGTAACATTGTTTAAAGTATACCGGGACTAGCCGCGGTGATAACTTTTACGGGATTTACTTTACTTTTTTCTCTGTGGATGTAATTGGGTCTCTATGCAGTCCATCTGGTGTTGGTGGAAGAAAAAATAAGAAAAATATATCGCAAACCCGAGAGGAATTTTTTTCATTGAAATTCGCCGGGGAAGTGTAATCATACTTTATGGCGTGTTTTCATGTCGAGTGGAGCCTAAAGCGGGTGTCTTTCTGCCTAATCCCTCCGAGCATCATGAAGTGTTTGGGGAATCGAGGGTATCGGCCCATCTCTGCCGATTCAACCACTAAGCACAGTTTTGTATCACCCAGTAGATCTTCGCCGCTGCTCTTCAAACACCCTCTCGGCCTCCGCTGCCGCCTCGCTGGTCGTTGTTTACGAAGTCACGCAGTCGCTCGTCAGCTTTCGAAACGCGGCGATACTTTCCCTGTTCGGCCACCGTGGGCGTCCATGTTTGTTCGCGAGCTCGGAGTCAATATATGCAAGAGAGCCCAATGTGGCTGCGAGGTAACCGAAAGATTAGGCCAACATTGGAACCCTCAATGTTAGTATTATTTTATTAATTTTCCAATATGAAAAAAATAGAGAACTCTAATGTATTATCGGGGTTCATACCATTCTGGGAAATACAAATAAATATCCAGAAAATAGAGATCGACATAGTTAAGTCATGAAAAAGTCAGGAAAATAAATTATGGCAAGTAAAAAACTCCATGGGTCTAACAAAAAGATGTAAACTATGTTTGATATAGCGGAGAATTTGTTGGAGTGGTGCGGTGATCGTATTCACTCAATCTGTAGCTACAAGTATTAAATTTCGTGGCGATTTACGCGGAATATAGCGAAGCTTAGAATTTTTTTCCATTTGGATCCGATTCGGCAATATAAAAGATAAGACGTTAGCAGAAATATTTTGATAGGGTGAAGAGGTTACTCCATATTTTCCTCCGGGATAGGGATAGAGCAGACATAAATTAGTGCTCATTGATTGACCAATGAACCAATTAACTTTCGAATACATCGTTTTCTTAAGTAATACGATAACTGTTCACCTGTATCTCTCAAAATAAAATCCGATACGGATAGGGAATATATGTATAATCATGTAGAGGAAAACATGGAGCTCCATCTTTTCACGGGAACGTAACCCTATATGGAGAAGTAATTTGATACGTTTTCGAAGGAAACATTTAGCTTCATTCAATCCATCAGAGCCTCTGCGAAAGTAAACTAATACAGAAAGTAATATGAGAGACTTTTCAGAGGAAAATTGAGCTCCATCCAAACCACCTGCAACTTCAAAAATGTAACCTAATATAGATAGGTAATCTGATATGATTATCGAGTGAACCGCTGAGTATGAGGACGATGAACGACCGCGATTTGAAGCGCAGAGTCTTACCACCTTGACTTCAACTTGCAATGGAAAATAAAGTTAAATACATACTTAGTCTTTATTGAGACCCGTTACTATTCCTTGATTTTTTCGTTTGCCAAACACTTTGATGCTAGACAGTGGCGCCGACTCCATAGGGCTTGAGGGGGCCCGAGCCCCCTCAACAATTCGTTATGGGTGTGAGGAAAAAATGTGTAAGGCTTGTCGATTTTCCACGGAGTGTCCAGATATCGAGATTCGAGTTATCAGGGTTCTAATGTTGATATTGCGACTCTTCTAAAATGCTTGAAAAGCTTAAAACTCACTACTCTTAAAATTTTCCGGGGAAAGATCCCCGGTTTGGGCCCCCCAATATTTTTTGTAAGTCGGCGTCCCTGATGCTAGATTTCTTGCAGTCAGCAGTCCGCACGAGTCATAGTTGGAGAATTTTTGCGTGAAATAATATTGTTTACAACCTTTCTTACCTTGTTTTTCTGAGAGCGTGCAGCCATTTTTCTTCTATGTGACCTAATCTGCCTCATCAAACCAATCTTATTTTTACCATCTTGTTTTTCCTTCTCTTCCTTGGCTATAAATCTATAAAGAGTTATGGGGATGCAGGTTGTTTGTAGAACCAAGCAATAAGTTTGAAAACTTTGTAAGAGTGTGCAAAGGTAAATGTCTTGCCATAGAGTATTGACTTTTCCCCAGCGGTTGTGATTAAGATAATGCGTGTTTTTCTTAATTTTATAATAATTGGTGAACCGATGCTTCAAATTCAATCTTCTCTTCTCAAAACTTTCTTGCATTCATTACATATGTTTTTTACTTATCCATAGATTGTTTTTACTAATGCGATGCGTTTTACCAACCATTTTGTAGCTTCTTTAATTCTTATCCTATATCAGGTAAATAGCCTATTGCACAGGGTTAGGGACATAGCGTTGCATAAATTGTACTGGGTTTTCAAACTTGTGAAACTATTTTTAGCACCAAATGCGTTTTCGTCAAACTACGCTATGGATATTTTATGATTTCTATTATCACTTATTTAACCTTTCTTGGGTGATCACTTCTGGTATTGTTCACTGTTAACTGCCAGATTTTACAGGAAGTCATATGCAAATTATTATTAAGTACAATTAGTTTCATGACTTTCTGTTTACATAAATTGCCTCATGTATATTTCACGCTATATTTTGGCTTTTCTGCTGCTTAAAGCCGCGTTTACACCGTAGTTTCAAATAAAACGTTTAGAACTTATGTTTAAAAGAGTTTTTTCTTACTAAAGTTTGAAATTTTCTTTTTGTGGTTTTTATTTCCATGCTTCATGAAAATATTTGAAACACTTTCCGCCTTGATCACTACTCGCCTATGTAAGTACGTTCTGGTTCTTGGGGCCAGTCCTTCTCGGGATGTCTTGTGCAGAGGATGTTGTTCCAGCCGCAGCGGCGTGGGTGATCTCATCAATGCAGCGTAGGCCAAGACGTTACTGGGTGAGACCGTCTCTGCAATCCAGAGCTATGTACAGTGGGAATGACCTGTTGGACGATTTAAATAGAGACGATGTCGACCCTCAATCAGGTCAATTGAGGACGGACGGAAGCTTCAAAAACTTTATAAGAATGTGCAGTTGTGATTCTGAATACATAATTTTGATGATTGGTCAGAAAATTTACAAAATGGATACAAATTACCGAAAGGCTATTTCTGTGACAGAAAAACGTAACTATGGCGCGACGAGTGATCACGTGAGTGGTTGTGGAGGTGGAGGCGCGGAGGGATAGCGGGGGACTCATAACTATACCTCATAATAATATCTTTATAACTCATTTCATGACTTGGAAACACCAAATGCTCTGCTTACTATTACTTCTCGTTGCAATCTTTTCTTCTACCCACGGTATCTCACAATTTTAATGGCATTTTCACTTCATAGCAGCCCAACAATGTATACGAATGTTCCACTGGTGAAGTGTAGAAAGAGTCAGATAAATAATTCACCACGTCTAGCCGCTGAACTCTATAGACGTTTTCAAGAGTACGGCTAAGGGCGGGATCTGGCCAGGTCGGCTGGTCGGCGATGCTCAAAGGCCCCGAGCTTAAGGCGGGGGGGCAAAACGCTCGCCTCTATCACGGAGCATGTATAAAAGGTGTAATAAAAAAAGACTCAGGTTACTTGATGCAAAGTTTTTTTTGCAATTAGAGAATAATACTTTCTCATTATTTGCTTTATTTACACTAAAATAAGTGTAAAAATATTATTTGAAAAATAAATAAAATAAAGTTGTCAGAAGATAAAAGTGAAGCCATTTTTGAAATGGTTATTCGAAAAGGTTATATTATATTTTTTTTAGATTTCAGTGCAGTTTCAAGGAAAAAAATCACTAAATAAATGAAGAACCACAATACATAATTAAAATTATTAGCTGTTTAACTTTTTTGCATTTTGTCTTACGGAGTTTCTGTTTTTTAAACTTATTTATGGTTTTTAAGAGCTAGAATAACGTCAAAAACCATTTCCGGGTGCATCAAATCGTTTCAGGCTCGAATTTGTGGAATTTCGATATATCCATGATAAAAGAACACAAATCGTAACTTCCACACTTTTAATCCAAAGCTCAAATATCGACCATGGCTTCAACACAATTTGTCATTTTCAAGGTGAAAAATGACACGTGAAAATTGACAAAACTGACAAATTGAACACGAACTGAAAAAAAATGACAAAATGACTCAACACACCCTTGAAAATGGCACAATGCGTTGAAAACGTTGTTGAGTTTTGATTTAAAAGTGTGGAAATTACCATTTTTGTTCTTTTATCATGGATATCGGGTATGTAATTTCATAACTTTTCCGGTAGAGGACCATCGATTCCCCAACCGAGAGCCTCCAATCACCTCAGACCGCCCCTGAGTACGGCGTTATTTTTCATATCCAAAGCAAGCAGGTGCGGATCCAGGATTTCTGGGGGGGGGCAAGTAAGGCCGTATCCAGGATTTTGTTCTGGGGGGGCACAAGGATACCTCGTAATACAAAACGAACGCAATGATAATGGGACCGCATTAATAATCTTGAATTTTTAAGGGTCTGGGGGGGGGGGGGACGTGCTTAGGTTTGATGCGTCTCTCCTTAAGTTTGATGGATTTCAAGATTTGAATCCACCACCTTCTGAAGTGTCAAATCAATATTTCACTTGTTCATTTTGTGGAATGGTGACGTGTCCCCGTGCCCCCCTCCCCCCTAGATCCGCCTATGAAAGCAAGCCCAACGACTTTCTTTTTTGAGTTCACTGCAGTTTCAAAATGGCGGTATTATTCACCGGTGGGTAGATCACCCGACTGGGAATCGCTTGGGGAGATGAAACTTCGGGGTATGGCCTTTCGGGAACTCGATCGTGATCTTGGAGAGTCAAGTTCAGGCTGAGTGGCGGGTAATGGGGAAACCCTAGAGGCCAGTGGAATGACAATCTTCTCTCCGGGTCAACGACTCGGCCACTGAATGGCTATCGACTCCCCTCCGTTTTCTAGGATGAACCCTTCTTTACGGTCCTCTTTGGTCGAGCGTGTTTTCCTTTTTTTCCTCATAGAGGTGCCGAAAGGACAGAGGCAGTTTTCGTTTCTTCACTCTCTCCTTAGGTTTGATGGATTTCAAGATTTGAATCCATCACTTTCTGAAGTGTCAAATCGATAGTTCACTTGTTCATTTTCTGGAATGGTGAAGTGATAAATTCTAAAATAAAGGTTAAAAATTGCTTGGAATATAACAGCGTTAGGTTTTGAGTTTATCGCTTTCTGAAGGCTCGGGTATTATTATAGTATGCTAAAGTAATGTAACTTTGACCTAGGACATTATAAAATTTCCAACTATACAAAGATAAATAAACTTTAACTCCCCCTTAAACGACGAAACAAGCAAATTAAAACGAAACTAGTGTCGTAACTAAACTTTATTTTCATCTTCACATTTAAAAATATATTATTCATGAATCAATGAGAGAAAAATAAAGGTGAAGATACCTCGTAGAGTATTGCATACGCTCAAACATTTTTTTCCATAGCTCCTCTCAATATGGAGGGAAATGAACCGTTTTGTAATAAATAAATTACAGCCTGCACATTGCCAATCTTGTAAGAATTTGTAATATTTGTCCTCTTTTTCTTCTCTGTCCTATCCATTATATCTATGTTTTTCATCTATTGGCACATTTTTTATGATGATGGTAATGGAAGCAATCTTCCGGTGGGGATTAACATTTATTCTTGAAATTTTTGCTTGACAACTTTACTGCTGTGCTTCAAAATCTTATTGGTAATGCTTGTGAATCGGAGATTAGTTTCATTAGCATTAATTTTGCATAGTAGGTTGCCTTTTATAATGCCGGATATCCCTAATTTATTCGTGTTTCTACGTACATAAAATCCTCTGATGCTATTAATTTCTTGTACCGTAAACTAATTTATTATTCTCAGTCCTATGATGATTCACTATGTAAATGGAGAACTTAAATTGTGCATTTGTTTACTGTATTTAACTTTACCTCGGATGAAGGCTTAGCATTTTATACCTTTTGTGTTAGTCTATTTAATGTGTGTATCAGTCTATTTGATTAATATTTTACTGTTGAAAACGTCTTTCTAGTTTTTCCGTGTCATTCAGAAGAACTGCATTTACGAAAAAATTAATCGATAAGTTATAATTTTCCTTATTTTTGCCACAGCGTAGCCGGGTTGTGCATTGGAAATGATATTGTATTTTTAATATATTCATCGTCATTACGGATGAATGCCAAGATGTTCCGTCTGAATTAGTCACTTTTATTAGGAAAAATACCTAACGTTTTGATTTTGGCCATACTTGCTTGAGAATTGAACCTGAAATAAAATATGTGCCTCCACGAAACAAATTTAAGGTAGAAAAAGTTCGTTTTCTCCTAACAACCATTCCTTTTCCTTGAGGCTAGCAAAGTTAACTGAGAATCTCAAAGAATTTTAAACAGTATCCTTCAGTTTCCATTCACGACGACCGTGCTATTCAATGCCTCGAGATCGAGGACCCAGGAAAAAGGTGCCTGCTTCTATGCTAAGATTTTCGGAGGTAGGATCCTCCCAAATATGGCCTCGGTGGGTTGTAGCTACCACCTTCCAGCTTCTTGGTCCACAAACTGCGGTGCGTCGTGGGCGGGGTGATATGCGCTGATTTTTACCAGAGGGAGCCCGTTGAAATGGACCTTCCCGAACCCTCGGGAATATGATGGGAAAGGCAAGGGAATAGAGCCGGTGCGTTGGGATAAAATTGTGTAGGCATGTGTGGGAAGGGGAGAAAACTTTTGCAGAAGAGAGTATAAAAGTCGTGTGAAAGGTGTGTGTCCTTAAGCGAGGGAATATCAGAGAAATAAAGGAATTCATGGGTTTCTGGAGACGATGTGGGTGGCATTTCAAGAGTTGTCATCAAATGGAGATGCATTAGGTGGGCAACTAATGGAGTACGTTCCGAATGTATAGCCATTGCGCGGGCGGAAATAATACAGGTTGTAGAAATGAATAAGGCGTGTGTATGACCTCTTATATTTTGTTGAACCGCTGCAATTAATTTATGATCGAAAATGAAAAAATAAAAGTTCTAAGGTTTACTAATATATTACAAAAAGTACATCCCGGGTTTCAAAAATATGTATAATTATCTATCTTATGATTGATATTAAGATCCGAAATTAATTAATGAAAATAACATGAAATAATGAAAGAATGAAAATGAAAGAACAGACTTAGCTATTTTCAAAAATATATTTGAAAAAGCTCGACCCCGGTTCCATAATATATGAGGATGCAACTATGTTATGAAACCCGGGTCGTGAATTTTCAATAATATCAGTGAAATAATATCAGTAACAAAATTTAATCTTTCATTTTCCAAATTCGGAATGTTCCACACGATTGAGCCTGAAATCATCAGTTATATCAATTTATGATATTATTTATCTACAGTCTTCTTTTTTTCTACACCTTACTGAGTAATTCATTCCGGATCGCGAGTATAATGGTAACAACTGTACTTAGCGTACGTTTCGGAGTGCAATGGATTTCACTAGTAGGGCTTAGGAAAGAAAAGGATACTTAGTCCATCCGTTCAAATTAGTAACAAATAGCCTATAAGCATGTTTTTAGAAATAAAGAGTCAAACATTCACATATCATCATGCTGGTCATTATAATTCGGATTGTATTTTCTTCTGAAACAATGGTTGAAAAAAGTTTTTTTCATTATACAGGCCGACACTCTGCGATCCTGAATGTTTTATCTAGAAAACAAAATCCATGGTGATTACCTACTACACTCTCTTACTTACTACTACACTCTCTTGAAATGAAAAGAAGCTAATTTAGTTCAATCCTTTGCCTATTTATTTCTTTATTGTGTCATGTTTTGCTATTTCACTTTGCTTGCTTATTGCTTAAGTCTTACTTGCATTGCAAGCCATTTGACTTTGATTTCTGGGATTTGACAAAATTAAGACGCATTCCATGGTGATACAGGCGGGGAATAAACGAGTCAATCTATAATGTATCAACTGCTATTGAAGCCCAACAAGAAAATAGACATACCCGACTTAGTTTTTCAGAGTAAACTTTAGCAGAGAGAAAGGGAGAGTGAAAGTCGAGAACGGTGTGTGCCATGAGAGGTCCCTGAAGCTGTGAAGATCAGAGAGAGAAAGGAAAGAAATCGCGGTCTGACGTGACGATGTGGGTGGCATTTTAGAGTCCGCCTCTAATGGAGATGACGGGCGAGATGGACGCGGCGATGGTTTGCGTTGGTTGCGCACGTGGTCGTGAAGTGTGTGTGTGGCGAACGGAGACACGGGTATTGAGAGAGACAAACTCCGCTGTGTAAAAACGGATTTGAAGACGGAACGGCGGCATTTCGGGGAAGGAGATTAGAATTAAAGGGATCTCAATCCAGGGACGGGCTTGTTATCCCAGGGCCCCTGTAGAAAAGTGGTCAAAGGGCAAAAACGAGTTTTGGAATCCCGGTTAGTCTCTGAATTCACGTCTTCATCGAATAGATCGCGTTACAATTTCGCACGTACACCTTCTTCTTACCAATTTAAAATTCACTGTCGCACTTACAATCGTAACAAGCTTTCTTTTTTTACCAAGGCAACAATAACTGCCATTGCCAATTTACTCTGGCTAGACATATCTCTCTCACTTTCTCACTCAATATGGGAGGCAACAATCCGTCATACTCCAACTTCACATATACTGAGAGACTATACTGGCTCTGCCTGTTCAGTAAGGCAGCAGGTACAATAGTCTCGCTAGATCGGACTTTTTTACACGGGGCACCTAATTTCGTAGGTGAGATTTTCATTAATTTCTGATTATGGCGAGCAATAAATTAGTACAGGGGCTATTTTGTCACCTCCCGTGCATGCATTCTCGCAAGCTTTCTAGAAATTCACCGCTGTACACGACGCAGTTTTGACTGCGCCTTTAAAGCAAATTTTGCGACGGTGCGTGCAGTCTTTAGACTCTTTAGATTTTCTCTGCTGAGGGAGCCCTGGGCATCCGGTGATGGTAGAAAAAAGTTAATTATGGTGCGGAAAATATTTATTTTGTGGCCTTCAGTCGATGAGGTACAATTAATATGTTATTTAGTTACTAGAAATATCCCTCTCAAGGTGACTCTGAATTTAAAAGACCACCACTTATGGCTATATAACTCAATGAGGAGTCCCGAAACAGGCTTAAGTATTATTTTCGTCGCGATCTTAAAGTATAATGGACATCATATAATTTTTTCGCCAAAACGACCAATATTTTCCTGCATTAAATATCATTTGCCGACAAGTGCAGTCATGAGAATCTGTATAAAAATGGAAAAATGGAAATTCGTTTCACATTCTCAAGAAATATAGTATGTAAATATTATTTTTTTTTCTTTCAGTCGATGAGGTCATTTAGCAGAATATATTTTGAAATTTCAATGAAAATGATATTTTATCGCTTTCCTACTCGGACCAAACTCCTTAACCTCTATTCTCGGAAAGTCTATCGTTTTCTACCACCTTCCCGTAACTCCACAGATTTAATGAACGAAAATAATCCTTCCTGCGCCTTTGCAGTTTCGAGCAGATAGCAGCGCGAGGAGCGGAGGCCGACGTGTTTTGGTCGATAGCCAAGATCTGGAAGCGCGCACGTTCCGCCCTTCCCATTGGCTCTCAGAATACGCTCTCTCGTGTTTTATTGCCGCCTTTAAGAACCTTTCTCCGATCTTGCGTGAGAAAATTCGACGAATTTCCCTTTCCAACCTCCCCTTCTCGATAATGCCCGGAATGCAGGAGTCTGTTTTCGGAGCGCGGGGCAATAAAATGATGAAGGGGAAAGATATACCCATGGTAGGATAAAGACAGAGCGAAAATCGGAGGTGGAAATAGAATGTGCTGCACTGATAAGTGGAAATTGTTGAGAATAACCTGGTGTGTAGGTAAAAGTATATCTTCCGTAAGTAGGTGGACAGTTTGAAGGTGAGTCGGGCGTAGACCGCTGCGCCGCCGCTGATGCTGGTAAATTAGTGGAGCCGCTGACGCTGCGTCTTCTAATTGGGGACCAGAATTTTAAAAATATCGTGATGCTTGGTCTTCTTTTCTCATTGAAGGACTGAAGTAAAAAATAGATTCGATATCACATTCATTTCAAATAAATGGGTTACTCCAATTGCTCAATTTGTCTGACTTCAGTCCGAAATCGAGTGTTCCAGTTATTCAATTAAATACATAGACGGATCTAGGGGGGCACCCCCCCAAACCCTTAAAAAATATGCAAGATTTTTATTACGGTCCCATTATCATGGCGTTCGTTTTGTGTTACAAGGCATCCTCCCCCGCCAGAACAAAATCCTGGATACGGCTTTGCTTGTGCCCCCCCCCCCCCCCCCAGAAAGAAATCCTGGATCCGCCCCTGTGCACAAACATG
The DNA here is from genome assembly GCF_921293095.1 of Ischnura elegans. Classification (NCBI taxonomy): domain Eukaryota; kingdom Metazoa; phylum Arthropoda; class Insecta; order Odonata; family Coenagrionidae; genus Ischnura; species Ischnura elegans. The sequence goes on from NC_060250.1 coordinate 71,858,419, forward strand.
GGTGTATCAATTTCTCATGGTATGATAAAGTACCAGAGACTAAAATACTAACACTACTCAATACTCACAATACGCTATAACTCCACTGAAACAGAGTGAACAACTTTTATTGAAAGAGGGATCGAGTAAGTCGATACTACTGTTCAGCAGAAAAATGGTAAGTTGAACAAAGGTCAATCAATCATCAAATGTGTAAAAATATGTAGCACTCTCTGTTTAAGGTGTTTGTACGAGTGCTCATGTATCTAATGATAGTGAACAATTGGTGTAAAAAAACTTTTCACCTATGAGAGAATGCTGAGGTGTAATTGTCAAATGTTAGATGCAGCTAAAATAATGAAAAGGATCACCTTTATATACTCTGGAAATTTCCAGCTAATAGCATCAGCCTTAAACGAGTGATAAGCAACGAAAGTAGACTGGTCAAGCGGGAGTGAAGAGTCTAATTAAAATTTTAAGGCATGAAGTATTAATATACCTAATGCTATTTTCATTTTTCTCTGGCGCGGGAACATATTAGCTGGCCCCAGTGTATGTTTATTTAATGCATGCTTAAATCCGACCTTGCCGGCAGGTTTTCCGCCGCCGCGCACGTAGCTCTTCCAATTGCCGACCGTGTACCCACAGAATATCACTCACCGGGTGCTCGGCCCTTGCAGGCACAATATTTGGGAATACTATATCGCGATCGCGGAATGAAGCTGTTTCGGATTATCGCGTAGCAACGCAGCCCTTCAGGGATTTGAGTTCAACCTCCCTCCCACCCTTCCCGCCAAATACCTGCATTCTAGGGAGGCATTCCTTTCAGCGATGTTTGGTCAACGTTACTGCACCTCGCTCCTTGAATAGCTTGAATGCCTATGAGCTGAACCAATCAATTATCCGAATCTGTTTTTTTTACAGTTTTCAGCCTCGAAGCCTCAGTTTTTCAGTGCATCGAAGCTCGTCTAGTGATGGAAGAATCGGAAATCGAGTTATAATAGTTCCTATCGAGGAAATTGAGATTGAGCCTTGATATTCAAGTTTCGATCCAAACTCGATTTTTCGACTTCGATCTTGACCATTTTGTTTGATCTCAGTTGCGCCACTTCCGGCCTATGATAACGTCATCTCCAAGGCCGGTAAAATTGGGAAGGCATGCCCTATATCATTAAGAAAAGCATCTCAAATGCTAGATCTATCTTTTTTTAAATTTATCGAAGCCGAATGTTTCCAAGCGGTGATCCCATAAACTTTAATTTGCGTGCATTGGTAAAGTTTGACTACAAATAATTCAAGAAGGTATTCAAAGTGTATTTTTTTCTAAGACACATGTCTATTTTGAGTGTTTTACGAACGAAATACGAACATGTTTTTGAACGAACTGTTTTTTAGAACCGTCAATGTTGTCGATCAATCGATCGTTTGGACCAAACTTCGATCCCTGTTGAAAATTCGAGCTTTTTATTAAGATTAAAATTCATTTCGACCTATATTTTTCCATCAATAAACTCATCGTCTCGGTTTATAGTCAGCCTCAACTAATCATTGTAAATATTTCAATGTAAATAAAATTGTTCTATTTTTCTTGGTGAATGAATACAATTTGGACAGTCTGTTCAGTGAAAGAGAATTTAAGGCAACGATTCATGCAAAACTGAGTTTATGTATATATAATCTATAAATAATCTCTGAATCTCTCGGCCTTTTGCCGGTGAACAAAATATGACTCTTTTATTTCAGTGAATGAGGCAGTATCTTATTTTGGTCGTGCATAATTTTGACCGGCGGCATGGATGTCAATAGTCATTTGACGGTTTTGGAGGTCATAAAATTGAGATGAAAATTATACTTATTTTTACGAACCAGCGTAATTTAAAATATTTTTTGTTCGGTTGGCACACGAACAGCTCGAAAATTCCATTTTAGGTTTCTTTCCGTTGCGGCAGTGAAAATGAAGATTTAAAAAATGTGCAGTTCCAACTACCTATTGTTTATTTGTTTGTTTTGTATCGTATTTAATTATATTTACCCTGAACCATAACATTACAATGTTCTTAAAAAATATTCCCACATAAATTCTCTTTTCAACGATACCCCTTCAACAGTGAATGAGTCTATCACGATATAATGGAGTAAGACACTACTTCGGGGCTCGTCCATTTCATAAGCCGACTCCCTTAAACCCTTAGTCCCGCTATCGAATGAGCAACCGACTGCGAACGGCTGCAGTTCCTATAACGCGTCGCAGCGGCGTGATTGGTGTCGTGTGAACTAGTCGTGGGAAGAGTGGGTGTATTGAGTCGCGCCAGGTTAGAGTCTGTGAAGTGGGAGAGGGACGGAGTTTAGATTGCGAGAGCCCCAAATTGATGCGAGCGCCCTACTATCCCGTGGCACACACTGAAGGTAGAGGGGGTGGGAGGTAGATAAGGCAGGTCCGGCTGGAAGGGGTTCGTTCGGCCACTCCGCTAATCGGACGCGTAACGAGGCCATTGTGCAGGCGAGGTAGGGGAGGAGGCCGAGGGTCGGTCGGAGGGGCTGCGAAATGGGTGAATGGCTTGGAGTGTAGCGGAGGAGGCGAAGCTTCGTGGTTCAAAGTGTGTTACGGCGGCGCAAAGTCTCACGGTCGAGAGGTTTCCGCGGCTGTGTGAAATTTAGTATGTTTTTATTATTTTGCTTGTGTTGTAGAGGTGACGATGAAAAAAATATATCCGCCAGACCACTCCGCTTATAATTTTTATGTTAATCTAACAGTAACAAAAACGTAAGGAATATCGATGGCTAAATTCTACCAACACGTGTCTCAAAATTTGGCCGGTTTGAGACAGGTATCCTAAACAAAGTGTAATGACATTCAGAAAATAAAATCCAAGCAAAAAACAACTCTTTGTTTTCAAATTTATGATCCTTTTTCAGTTTTATGAATTTTTGGTTTTTGATTTAAGTGTACGATTAAAAATATAAATCGTTTCTTTGCTCTTCTGAAAAGTTGCTATTTTTGAGTTACGTGTTGTTAGAACTTAGCCATCGATATGCTCCCTGGGTTAGGCTTCTTTGTCCTATATTGTTAACATTTGAATCTTTTTGCCACTCCATGGATTCTTACAAAGCATAAAAACGTTACTTTTATCGTTGGCTTTTGTAATACTATAATATCGAAATTAAAATAATTGAAACCAACACAATATGTACGTATAGTATAAATGTATACTATAAAAGTTGACTATGCATTTATTTGGCTTTCCCATGCGTTGCAGTGACAGCAGATTTCAACTTTTTGTTGACGCATCCTCATTTATGCCGAGGATTAGCCATGATTACATGCATCTGATGACCAACTCGTGCACCTTTAAAAGAGACGTGACCGCCATATTTCATGGCATCATTGTCATTCTCAGATGGAGGGTTATAAGGCTGAGGAACATGTAGTAAGATGAGGATTTATGAACGTGCAGATTACACAACTTCAAATGGAATTTTGGCCACGTACTAAGTACGTGCTACTAGCTCTTGAAATTTTTAAATCCCAAGTATTACTACTTTGCCACCCCTTGCAATGATGGTTTTTCGCACAAAAAATAGTTTAAACAAAGTTTGTAGCTATTATTTTAATAATTTAATGCAACTTCAAATCGGATTTCTGCTGTAAATATCTAGAGCGCTATACTTTCTTTAAATCGATATTTCTACCTCGTAAAAAGTGCTGGTCGTATGTACACAATTTTTTAAATGTTTTTTTGTAATCTTATAGATTGTAATTTTCATAGAAAAGCTTTAAAATTATTTACAAACAGAGATAATGAGCTGTTAAAATATAAGTGCAATGGATACTATTTCATCGTAGCACAACGTAATTTCTTTTGTCGTAAACTGTTTTCTATCTCGTGAAATTAAAAAAAAAAAACAGTTCCGTCGAAACAATGTGTATAAAATTTAGCGGTAATTTCTCGTTACATTTTTGTTTTTTTATATTTATAACCTTAGATATATATTAGTGCAATCATTGCTCACTCCAAGTTCGGTCATTTAATCTCGTCAAATTACTTTATTGGTTCCCCAAATTTATTGGCGTTATAATGCCTTCGGATTGATTTTCAGTTTATTATTTAGCAAGGAGTGCCTCTTATTTGACTGTAGTTTATGTTTTTTAACTTAGCAGATGTTATAGTATTGAGGTAACATTACGAAAACTTACGCAATTCCATTCTCGTCATAAACTATCATATCAGCCGTAATTTCTCGTCACATATTTTTACGGTAAATACAGTCGACCCTTGATAAGTCAGAATTCTTGGGACTGGCATTTTTATAGCATATGAAGGTTTCTAACTTACCTAGTTTCTCACTTAAAAAAACTCCGGAATAATAAATAATAAAACTCCTTGATACTTGAGATAATGGTAATCTAACGTACCACAATTATTCGCCTCATGGTATCCCATTTAACCAAGCCCGATCTTCAAACCTTTCCCAAACTGTCTGGCGTTAACATGCCTTTTAGTTGATGTTTTAATGTGATTTACTTGATATTCTCGTCAAATTTTCTGTTTTATAACTTCATTATGTTTTCGGTTCTGAGCCAACATAGAGAAACTGCCATTTCATTCAATATTTTCCTTATCTAACACTGTAATATTTCAATGTAAAATACTCAAGTGTATCGTTGGAAAAAAATGTATTAAACTCAGACCGAATTACTCTCCACGATTACGTATAAATCGCCCTTTCATTCATTCCAGAAGAAAAATTGGCTTTTTTTCTAAAGAGCTATGAGGAGGGACAATACAATTCAGCGTTTACACTTTCATTTTTGGCTTAAAACGATGAAAGATATTTTTTTGCGGAAGATTTTATAATAATGCGGTGGGTCAACCTATTTGTGTTGATTTCTTCCGCCTTAACCATTTTTTTGTGATAATCTTTTTCAGTTGTTTACATAGTTGCCAATTACTTGAACAATACATCAATAAAAAATTTGTTAGTAACAATGTCGACAAAGAAAACGGCAAATAAGGTTCTCCAACATTTCTCATGATAAATCGCTGATTATTTCTGAAATATTCACATACGGTTAACATTATGAACACATTCTTATGCATTGCAGAAAATTGAAATGTCATAGTTATTTTTGCGGTCAATTATCCTTAAGACTACGTATTCCCTCTCATCAAAAGGAAAGCTCTTTGTTAGTTATACTAATTAGTGTTTACCTATTGGATTCAGATAATTACAGTATTACGAGGATTGGAACGCGACCATCAAGGATGCACTCTGGAGCCATTTACTGATTTTTTTCTGCGAGCAAAGCCATTGCCACATCGAGTTTGGGAGCGGAGATGGCGCACACAATGCTTCCACGTCCACCTGATCCCGCCTCTCTTTTTATCCCTCACTCCCCTGCCGCACACAATCGCGCGCACGCACTCGACAAATGAAGATTGCTCCTTGAGCCACGGCTCTTTTGTGGCCGGGGGTTCGTTAAAGTCGGGAGGGCGACATCGGAAAAGAGGGTTACCGGAACAAGACTCCTAAGAGCACACTCATGTGGAGTGGTCGGGGGGTTAGGGATGAGTCGATTCCAAATGTCGATTCTCGGGTACGGAATCGTAATCAAAAATCGATCAACTGAAGTCGATTCTAGATTTATCTAAATAAAAATTGCAAATAATTTAAAGTATACATTTAATTAGATAAATAAAGAGTATATATTTGTGGATTTTCCACACTCTCCTCCCCTACTTTCTTATTTGTACCTGTAACGTCGTGTCCATGATGTTTGGCGTGATTGATTATGCATTGATGTTTGAATTGTATTTTAATTTGCATGCGTATTTGTGTTTATATTGGTGTTTTGACCTTAATCGTTTTAAGTGAGAAACTGAGTACGTTAGAAATCCCCATATGCAAGAAAAAGGCCAGTCCCTTGAACTCTGACTTATCAAGGTTCGGTTGTATATGCAGTAAAAATATTTGGCGAGAACTTGCGGCTGATATTACGTACGATAGTTTATGACGAAAAAAACAAAAGGAGTGGCGTAAGTTTTCGTAACTATAAAGTCTGCTAAATTAAAGTTGAGGCAAATAAGAGGCAATCCTTGCTAAATAATAAACTGAAAATGTATTCAAAGGCATTACAACGCCAATACATTTGTAATCTCCATTCTCAATTCCAGGAAGATAAATATTTTTTTTAAATAAACTATAAGCTTTAGGCCTAAAGTCCGCCACACACTTGAGCCGTTGTGCATTGTACATTAAGCAAACAATTTAAGTCAGAAATAGCTATAAATTTTATTGTTTTAATATAGCTTAGGCATAGATTTGAAGAGGAGAGTGATGATCCGAAATGTAGCTCATGCGATGACAATGAAATAATGTTGAAATATTTTATTCCTGGTATGGTAGCTAAATTTAAACCCTTCGTTTATATTTATCATATTCAGATTCCTTCAGTTTTCTCGTTTCGCTTTCTTGCTTGACATATCAACTGATAGGGAATAGAGTAATATCCGTCAATATGGTTTCTCTTGAAATGAACAATTAGTTGACAAGAAGTGCAATTTTTATCAATAATAATTTTTCGCTATTTTTTTAATTGTACTTTTTGGTTCACTTAATTGTCTTCATTTTTTTTATTCCATTCAATTCGTAAATTTTAATGACAGCAACGTTACTGAAAAATCAATATCCCACCTGTTTATATGAATGCGAATCGGAATCGAGAATCGATTTGAAAGAATCGGAATTGGAAAAAATTGGAATCGAGTCATCCCTAGTTGAGATCTTGGAAGGTTTTTTTCGGCCGGGATTGGGAGATTAGTGACGGGATAAAATGGACGAAGGAGAGAAGAACAGAGGGGAGGGTAATGCTAGTGGGAATGGTGGAAGTAATCGTAAAGACCAACAGTGAAGTGGCGGACGGTAGTGCTTGCATTCTGTCCCGATGGCCTCAGGATCTAACGTCTCTAAAGAAAGGAACGGGCTTTTGATCGGAGTCGTTTGTCAGGGCTTCATAAACTCGTTATCTGAAACGCTGTTTCTTCGCTCCCACGCTGAAGCTGTGTTGAGATTTCGATTTAGATTGGTTGGATTTCAGCTTATTGGCAGCGGTCATTTTGTGTCCTAATTTTATTACTAAATGGTTTGGTTTTTATCGTTTTGTTATTATTAGTTCAATAGTTTAGTTTGGTTTTATAGTTTCATCGAGATTAAATTAGTCGAAAGTATTCAATTAAGATGCTTATCAATCAGAAACATTTTTATCTACTGTCGATGCGGTGAGGTAGATTTAGACTCATTAAAATATCTTCAGAGATTATATTTTACATTCTTTGTATCGCCTAATATTTTTTCATTAGAGCATTTTTGGAATTATCTTAATTATACTGCATTTTTATTGAGGGTATTGCCGATTATAATGGCGCAAAATTATTGTTGTGAGTGGCAAACTTGATTCACATGAATGCCTCTCTTAATATACCGTTGTTTTCCTTCGTATTCCATCACCAGTGCCCACAAACCAGCGCTATAAATTCCAATATTTTATTTATTAAGTCTTTCCCGTCACGCATTAAATTACATTTCACCTGTCTTAATTTAGTAAGAAAATTAATTTTCATTTGCAATATAGTTGATGTGACAGCGTAGAGAATCCACGGAAGTGAAAACTATTTTTTTATGTTAGAAGTGAGTAAACCTGCGGAAAGCTTTTGAACCCAGTTTTTCTTACTGGTGCCCTTGGATGTTGGAAATTTATGTTTGAAAGACGCAATATTTTGCGAAATGTAGTTCAAGAGAAGGCCTGCGCTTCTGATATCCGGCAGCATCATCGTTGGTGTGCACTTCAGAAGTTCGTATTATTATTCTCGGTCAGAGAGTAGTCAGCGTGCTGTGATGTTTGGCTTTAGATTTAAGCCCACATTTCGTGTGATGGTCATCTAGGAGGGCAAACGTCTACGTTTGTTTTCCCTGCATATCATCACTCTCCCGTAAAAGTGGAAAAAAAGGATGTTGTCCACCAAGTGCTTTGAGAATCGCGTGGAAGGCATTAAGCCGGCGGTTTATGAATGAAATCCAGCTAGGAGCATAGCACTGGCTAGCATTTTTTGTATAATGCATTCCGTGGGCTACCTGGATATATACAATTATTATTAGGTCTGGGATAAATACGTCCTATGTTTTGTAAAAGAAATGGAAAAGGAAAGAGCATTATTTGTCAGAAAAATCATTATCAAAACGAGCATTGTTAGAGTCAGAAAAAAATTCTACAGAAACTTTTCACCACTGAAAACTTTGAGAAGTATTCGTGGTGCTATTATTAAAAACTGCATTCGTTTGTGATCCTAATTGAATACGGGAATTATTTCCGCTTAATCTAACTCTCATTTACGTTGCATTGATGATGCACCGTCTTTTCTGTGAATTTATTTCAGCAATGGAGTAGCCGAATTCGGAACGTTATCTATTCGCTGAAATAGTCTCTTATAATCTCGTGAAAACAGTGTTGTAGTTTTGCATATCCATTGTGGTATTCTTCATAGTTTAGATGTATGTGTCTTTTTATGTATTTTTTATAATTCATATAATATTTCATTTATAATAATATTTTATTGATACAACGTACCTGTCAATGAAAATATATATTCGTTTTTGGAATGAAAAGTTGTTACTAAGCCGACCAGTGGCGCCGACTCCATGGGGCCGGAGGGGGACCGGCCCCCTCAAAAATTCGTTATGGGTGTATGAGAAAAATTTGTTAGGCTTGTCGATTTTCCCGGGAGTGTCCAGATATCGGGATTCGAGTTATCAGGGTTCTAATGGTGATCATATGACTCTTCTAAAATCTTTTAAAAAAACTTAAAACTCACTACTTATAAAATTTCCCAGGGCAAAATCCCCGGTTTGGGCCCCCCCCCCAATATATTTTGTAAGTCGGCATCCCTGAAGCCATCACGTGATATTTAGGATCTTGGAAAGTTGTAAATATATTTCTTGATTTACATTTTCGCAATCTCTCTACTCTTCTTTTCTGGTTCGATTCGATCATACGAAAATCGCGAATTTCGCAAGGTGAGCCATTGTACGAAATTCGCTATTGTACGAAAGTTCATTACATGTATATTGCATTTTACGAAATATACGTAATATATTGTACGAGATTCGCAATTTTTTCGTATGTGTATTTATTTACTTGATATCACGTGTTCACTAAAGTCAGTTTTTTTCGGTTTTAGACCCAGTTTACTTACCCAGGCGATTTTTTCTATCATCCAAGCTTACATTTTACTTCGTGGGGTTTTACCCTTCTGTGACTGTTCAGTGTTCACCTAATCATCAAGAGCTCAGAACTGTGCAGAGAGGACTGGGAGCCACCGTACTCCCCTCGCAAGATGGAGATAGAGTAGCTTCGGCCCACGAATTCAACTCTTTACCGACGAAAAGTATGTTTTGTGTTTTGTACGGTGGCATTTACGATTTGCGATTTACTTCGCTATAATTCAACTTGAAAATCACACGGATGAACTCCGCAGGATAGCAGGGTTTTAAAATCTTGGGAATAATAGTTTTGACGGTGATCGTACATTGAAAAAAATATTTTTATCATCTTTTTGCAGGCGCTCATTTTGGCATTCAGAATCATCACCTGGCAATTGGGAATTCCACTGAAAAGGGATGATTATACGATAAAAAAATATCCTCCAAACTGAAAATTATAGTGAAATCAGTTCTTTTCAAACCTGCGTATTATTCATAAAATTCCACTTTGAAAATTGTTCAGTATTCTTGCGCACCAAACGACCCATCGCCATGTTTGCGTGATGTCAGAGTCCAGTAAACAACACGTTTACGTGGTGCCTGCAGACTATTTGTCCCAGTTTTAAAAAAACCTACGTATCTCTTAGTACCTTTTTTTCAGTAACTCTAGATAACTAGCGAACGAGATAGTTGATTTAATTTATGTTACATTTCAATTTTATGGATTACCAACTCCGCGCCGAGAAATTTTCAATGCTGGTGAAGAAATATGCGGCCATGGATTAATTTACCTTCAGAATGTTCCCATAATGCGCCTTCACAAAGTGGGAGTCAGCCATTGCGCAATACGTACGCCGTAAAATCTTTAAAGCTATTCACAACTTTTTTTCACACACTCTACAAGTTATGAATCAGTTTCGTCGTAGCAGTTTGTTATCGTTGTTGCTGATTGTTATTGCCATGGAGAGAATCTGCTTACTCGCATACTGACTTCACAGGTCATTCTTGCAGCGCGAAAGAATTTAGTAATTTTCACGAACTTTGAAGCTCTTAAGCAACAAGAATATTGAGAATTATGAAGTAATATTTTGTACACTTAACTAACTTTAACTTAATTATCTATACATGTAAAAAAATACCATTTTTAATTTTATGAGAGCACCATTATAAGGGTAATTTTAAAATTATCTTCAATGCTGCGTAAAGTTAAAAGCACGATTATTTCCATAAGGAAACCTAGTAATCCATGTTAGCTCCTCATCCATGTTTTCTATCCGTCAGTTCTCAAAGAAGGGAGTAAAATAATCTTTCCTGGCATTTTTTTTTGTACATTGCTTCCTCTCTGGTTTGTTCACATTAAGTTTGGAAGACAGCCAAGCGTAAACAGGAGCGTAAAATGTTACAACTAGAGGATTCAGATAACATTGGGACTGCCTCCGAATAAGGAATTTGCTTGAAAAAATTTAAATGCACGATTTGAACGAATTATGCCTTTTTAAAATGAACCTTTGAAAATAAAAAGTCATTGAAGAAATGACTTATTTGTGGGTAGTTTTTTGCCAGTATTATCTTACTTTCCACCCTCTCTGTTGTGCCAGCTAAATATAATACTCGGTGAATATTCACATAATTGTAATAAATGTAATTCGTTTATTTAGTTGACTTCTTTCTGGGGTATCGATACGCATTATCTTCTTTTGAAAAGATTTTTATAATTAATAACAGAATTATGCATTAACTAATCCTTATCGTTTACCAAACGTCTGCGTGTTGGCATTGCAATTGAATGCTCAAAATCCTCAGTGAATGAATTTTATCATTTTAAGTTTTTATCGTTTTAAAATACACCTTATATATTATATTGAAATATTGTCTAAAAATAATTCTCTAGCCTCCGTGAAGCATATTGAGTGATACGCAAAATTTTCACTTTCCTTACTTATAAGCTTGTGTGTTTAATTCGCAATATGCAATGGTTTCCAAATAGTTAACTTGCTGACGATTGAGTTTTCTCCTTGAAGCAGCTGCTGCGTGGTTAAGGCCCGCCGCTACTGCTTTCACAATGAGAAATCACCGAGCGAGGAAGATTAGAAGGGAGAAAGCAATTGCCGCGCAGTGCTCCATCTGCAATCGTTTGCTACCAATCTCATTCTGAACCCCTGCCTTCCGCCTGCCAATCCTATCCTAACCTTCATCGTATCCCCACTTTTATTGCTCCTTGAAATGACTCCCTCCAGCAAACTGTGGAGTCCATGAAATGTTGAATTCGTCTAAAAAATCTCATGACAAACTACCCTCCGCTCTTATAGCTTCGTTCTTTTTGCCATTGTTAGCGTCAACTAGGGTAATTCTCTGCAACTTGTGTTGATCGAAGGAAGTTCTCTACTTCTTGGTGTAAGGAGAGAAAACTTCAGGTGATTGGTGGCGTAAATGTTAGACTTTTAGTGAAGTGAATGGTTGTGCTAAATTAAGTTCTTCCTTTTAACACATGTTAAGCTTTGGTGTCGATTAAATAACGTATTTTTGGAAGACTTATTTTAAATCATAACCCTTCAAATATGTTATAACACTGACCATTTCCACATTCTCCCGTTAATAGTAAACAACTCTCTAATCTAGTGAAACTGGTAAATATGTAAAATAAAATTATGCGTCAAGGACAACCTTTTCAAAATTCATTCAATTGTTACCCAACTATTTAAAAGTTAAAGTGTTTATTTTAAATATCGTCTAACGCAAAATAAACGAAGAAATTTTTCAATAATATTAGTTTTCCCAGCATTGGTAGCTTATTTATTTTTATGTGAGAATGGAAAGATACGTATTTTTTGTCCGACTTTTTATTCGTAATGTTTTCTCTGAATTTCCAAATAATAACGATGAATAGTGAATAATGAATTCCGTCTAATTCATGATTAACTTTTCGAAACTAACAATTTTTTCCATCCCATTGCTTTGCATCGTTTGTATTTTTTCTCGTGAGGAAACTCAGAGCATAAATAAATTTCCATTAATTCATTCCAATCGCTAATTTATTGCAGGAATAGTAACCTCTGTAATCCGTTTTGGACTCCGAAGCGTATGCGTCACCTGACCCTGGAACTAAGCGCAACTTCGCAGAAGCGAAGAACAATTGTTTCGGCTCAATGCAGGAAAAGTTTAGGCTTTGTACGGCCGTATACGGACCACGTTTTGAAGCGCTCGGCGACGGAACGAGACAATTCAGGTAGAAACTCCGCGAGAGACATCTGCTTTACAAGCCCACGTCCTCCATCCCAAACACGCGGCGACATCTCCCACCATCCGACCAATCCCGCTTTGTCCTATTTCCTCCACGCCCCACTTTCTCATTTGAGCGCGTATCGTTTTCATTACTGCTACTGATTCTGATTTTCATTTCGATAGAAAAGTATTAATAATTATTAAAATATATTTGTTAGCAGTGATGTAATCAGCCTCAATTTTCCTTTGATCAAGCTTAAGTTTAATAATGCCTTGATTTTAAACAGTTTCAGCTCCCATTGTTTTACTGTTAATAAATATTTTTTGCCATTACTAAATATGTTTTTGATAAATATTTAAAGTGTTTGCAGTTAACGCCTTTGTAAAAGCTAGATTAAGTTTTGGTGAGAAAAGCGAGCCATTACCTTTAAATATGTTTACAGAACGTAATTATTACTCACCTAAGTTAATGTCATTTATAAGTCGTAAACTTGATTGTAATGGTACACCCGTTGAAATGTTAGATGGTCGGTCTTTAAATATAGATAACGTTAGAGTTTTTTCAAAGGTTCTAAAGACTACAAAATTAAAAGTTTGTCCAGGTTGTTAGGCCACTACTCACGTTGGTGATCAACGTAGTAGTTTTTAAAAATATGAGTAATATCAAGTATTATATGCCAAATATATACCTCCCCAATACAAAACTATTGTTCAAGGACTCTCGGGTAATCCTGATGGAGAGCCTGCATTGATAGTAAAATAGGTATTGATGTGTTTTTAAATGGTATTGATAGCTTAATAATGACAGCCATAATATATTTCAATTATTATTGAATATAAATAATTATTAAAGCACATTAGTTAGCAATGATTTAATCTGCCTCAATTTTCCTTTGATCAAACTTAAATTCAAAAATGTTTATCTTGGATTTAAACATTTCCAGCTCTTTAGGTGATTTAGTGACAAAAAATAGCGTCCTACAACTGACTATTGATATCAAAGAGAATTATGTAAATTTAATAGTATTTTGGTCAAAAAGTATAAAACGAAGATTTTGATGCAATCATTTTCTCGCATGCATCAAAATATATTTACAAATTATTCCTTTTCGCTTCCTTTTCGGGTGTGGCGATGCTTTATCGCGCTCCGTCTTCCCCTCGCTCTATCTGCAGGTGCCTTCGAATAAACGCTCAAATCGACGCAAGACCCATGCAAGAGGTACCGTTCCCTCGCCACCTCTCCCACTTCCTGCCAAATCTTTCTTATCTCCACTTCTCTCACTCCACAGCTCCCTTTTGCACTGCCCACGCAGCTTCCCTCAGATATCACCGCGTCGGTTTTATCTCTCTGATCCATTCCGCTTTTTCATTCCCATTGTCAAGCTTTCTGCCTTTCCCATTTTCTTTCGTGTTGGCACACATGCTACCAGACAATCTTAGTGTTTTCAATTCACTCTGATATCTCTTTTAGCTGCATTTTATTTCAAATCCAACGAAAACTTGGTAAGCAAGTGTATTACTTTCCACAAACGTAGATAGAACACAAATAAGGAAGCGGGGGGGAGGGATCCATAGAGGTTACCTGACATGATCACTGTACTTGAAGAGAAAGTTACTTAAGAAAGCTGTAATACATGTAAAAATATTATTAAATTATAAGTAACATTCTGTTTAAGCTGCCTTTCAATTCAACCCCAATGAAATCTTTGTGAGCATGGGTACCAGCGTAGCCAGAAAATAATTCAGGAGGCGTAGAGGCTTGGTGGGGATAACATAATCACTGTACGTATAGAAAGCTTACTTAAGAAAGCCGTACTATTTGTAAATAAATTATTGGCTTTATATAATTATTAAAATAACTTTGTTATCAACACTTTAATCAGCCTCAATTATCCTTTGATCAAACTTTAATTTAAAAGTATCTTGATTTTAAATAGTTTCAGCTGATTTGTTTTACAAAACAATGTACCTTCCTACTAAAAAACTGTTATTTTAGGAACCTATGGTAACGTATGAACCTCAGGAAAGCCTGTATTGATAGTTGTATCAAATCAAGTTATATAAATTTATTGTCATTTCAGTGAAAACATACAAAGCGAAGATTGTGATGCTGATAATTTGGTCATAATCATCAAAATGTATTGACAAATCTTATCCTTTTTATGTATGTAATTAACAATGTGAAACTTATGTGGGCACAAGGATACTAAAAGATGATCTCTTTTCGTTTCTACTGTCTAATAACTATCGGATTTGTTAGTTAAATTCTCCAAGGAAATAACAATTTATTTCAAGTGGTTCATTCTATACTAATTTTAATTCTTTGAACGGAAGCTCAACGTTAATACTCATGTGTCATTTTCCTTTGCTTTTACAAGAATTAATGTATTCTCGACCATCACTGTGAAGATAGTAATTTTTCCATATTAGAAATAAAACCGGGGTTCCACTATTAGATTTTATCAAAGGAATAAACGAATTTCCAATACTTAAAAATTCCAAGGGCATATTTTGTATTTATTTCATTCCTATTCGATCTCCTCGTTTTCATAAGCACCTGTTGAGTTGCAATTTAGCTCATTCCTTGGATTTCACTTTAAATTAAAATGATTTCCCTCGGAATGAATGCTTTAATTTTTTTGTTTCCTCCAACCTCCATATGCTGCTCGCTGTTAAAAAAAATACATTGATTCGGAGTTTTTTTCATCTCGGGAAAATCTGCTTCATGCTTCGATTAAGTCAATAAGTGTTATTTATGTCTGCAAATAAATAGTTAAAATATACCGCATAAAACAGTGAAATAATATTTTTTTATTAGGTCGTTTCGTCTCCCGTAATTTCAAATGCACAAACGTGTAAGATATGAACGTTTCTGTGGATGTTCGTGGCTCCTGCAGATTACATTTTTATGGCGAAAATATGTGAATTTTGGGGCACAATACGGTTAATATTAGAAGATAATAAATGCTGGGTGCTGGTAAAATCAATACGTTTTCCCTTCGAGCTTGATCAAAGCTTTGAAAAAAAGCAGTAAAAATAACTCTGAACCATCTGTGCTTTTGTTCCTCTATCGTTTCGTATATTTACGTTGAGATTTTTATGGCGTTTAATTTTAAACGCGATAAATTTCATTAAATAGTATCAATAAGCATAAATACGTCAATTTTCGTGCTCTAAAAGTATAATTCCAATCATTTTCCTCAAATTCAGCTTTTACCAAAAAAAATCGCCACTTTGCTTTATTTTTATTGAGCTTGCTCTCATGGTTTCTTCGCCTTTTGTTTCAGTGCAAACATAGAGTTTTCAAAGCAAAATTTAGTCTATTTGAATTATTTGGCATGATTAGTTCCTATGAGGATTGAAATTCAGGAGATGCGGAATAGAGCTTCAGATTAACTAATCAACAAAACTTGCTCCTCTACCTCATATATTCTAAGGTTGATTTGTAATTTTAATATGATATCCAATGAATTCAAATATTTATAGCCATTACGATAAATCAGTGATCAGTATTTTTTACTTTTAATCCTTTTATCATAAGCAGTAGTTTATTCTATCTTTTATGTGAGATAATTGAACAAAATTCTCCAATCGAGGCTAAGACTTATTTTTAATTCTTGATGAATAATCTTTATTTATTTCCATAGTTTTTATGTGCAATCTATTATCTCTTCATTCTTTTCCAGCAAATACATTTTCGAGCCATTCATCATTTTGATAACAATCCAGTCAATTAAATTATAATAAAATGTAGTTACTTGGCAGAATTAATAGCTATTTGTGAAGGTCAGATTTAAAGTATTCATTTTAAGCTTTGGTTGAGCAAAGTAACCGCATTTGTCACATACTTCTATGTGTAAAAGTGTGGGACTTTTTTCTAAGTTTTTTTCGGAACGTCATGATATGAGGCGTGAGATTTTAACTTTCATTGAGGCATCATTTCTTTCCCTTAGACAGGATAGGAGTACCTGAGTCCACAAAAGCCTTAACGATGGTCAAGATTCAAGGTTTTCCTCTTTAAGCCGCATTTCCATTTTCTTGAAACCAATTTAATGGAGGTTGTTGCTCCGGGGGAATGAAAGAGACCACCGACGCAACCAAGACATTTTTTTTCTCCTGATTACTCTCTTAGGATGCTCCAGCTCTGATGTCTTTGCTCTGTTTATTAAACTCGCCTTTTCTCTTATATAACGGTGATTAATTTCACTTTGTATTCTGCAAACAAATATTATCACACGCATACAGTTAGTTAAAAAAGTAAAATATTTTCTCTACAGAGGGAAATAATTAGTATTGCGGTGCAAGCTAACACATAGATGACATCCTGCGCCTAAATAATTTGCCTTAGACAAAATTTTGGTGCCTGCATTATATATATTTCTTACCATAATTTGGTAGCATCGGTGATAGAGGGGCATCATCATTTCCTAACACCGCAAAGATCGCGGTTCGGATCCCGCTAAGGTAGATAAATGTCCATCTATGGGCATAGCTTTACCTCTATTCGCAATAACTTGTTGAAAAAGAGGTTCCCTTCTACGCATGCTCCCGATAAAGACAAAATCATTTATTTTTATAAAGGGACAAAAATTAAAAATGCCAACCAAATCAATAAAAATGAAGTATTAGGTGCACTATAAAAATTAATATATATGTTTCTTTGTATAGGCTTTCCTACTACTGTGTTCTTTGAGGTAATTTTATTGATATGCTGAAAATTTTCCATTCTTTAATGGTAAACGAAAAAGCTATTTAAAATGTTTTAAGCTATTAACGCTTTGACCACCTTAGTAAATATTTCCTGGCACGCCATTGTTGTGTTATATTGGTCACGTATTGTTAGTTCATTACACGAAAAAGTACCATTGCAAATTAATCTCAAATGAATTTAACTCTTTTTTATGTACTACTGACATCATGGCTTCTTCGGTCACGACCCATATCAAGGTAATCGGTCACGGTCTCCCATAGCGTCAAAAATCTGCTTGGATTTAGCTCGCTTACATAGTCGCTCCGTGGCTGGTCACTACGAACGGCATGGCGGTCAGCGCGTATAAAGTATAACATTGTGATTTAATTCCTAAGTATATTACATATTTCTATATTGTAAAAAAACGAAGGTGTTGTTGAACTTTTGCATATGCACATCCTTCTTAATGAATTTTTAAAAAGTTTTGGATTTAGGAATAGTATACTTTTCATAAATGCCATTTCCAACGTTCCAGTTTTGTTTATTAACCATCATTTTTACAGTTTCTTTATTCATTCATTTACGACTTGACCGTTATCTATGCAATTCCCATGAGTTTTTCAGTATTCTTATACCGGGATTTGAAATTACTGAGACCAAAAATATGTATACCAGGTGTAGAAGTATGAAAACGGAATTTTTCGTGAAAATTACGTGTCTCCATTGGAATTTATAAATTTTTTCATCTCTCCGGCAGCTTATGAATGCCACGCTAAAAAAAATTCTTCTTTTGAAGCGAACCAAGTCTGTAGAATAAGCCGCATGCGCTAGTATATCCCATTTGAACGCTATGGTGGAACGAGTGACATGGAAAAATATTCCCTTTTGAGGTTTGGGTGCTGGACCGCAATACGAAGGGAAAATATCATATATACCTGTAGCGCCTTTCCCCTCACCGAATCGTGTTATTGTTTCCCCGCAGGTTGAACAGCCCGAGTCACCTGGCGCGCTGGGATCAGGTCCAGAAGGAGATCTTAAGCGGGGGAGGCGAGGGATGGGGCACTTACAAACTCACCGAGACAGAGCTCGTGTTCGGCGCCAAGCTGGCGTGGCGGAACTCGGTGCGCTGCATCGGCCGCATCCAATGGTCCAAGCTGCAGGCAAGTACCTCTTCCCCCTTCTCTCTCTTTCTCACTCTCCCTTCGACGTGTAGGACTCATCCGTCTGCCTCTGCCTTGGTCCCCATATGTTTTCAGCCGTAGTCTTCGACCGTATATTTTCACAGCGACAATCTTTTTATTCTGGATTGTTAATACTTCGATATTGTTTATACACCAGAAACTCATAGTAAACTGAGTTGACTCTTATTTTTAAAATATTTTTTCCTCCGTCCTTGTGTGAGTACAGTTGAATTAAATAGGGAATATTTTACTTAATTTACATTTATTATTGACTGCTATTGGATTGGTAATACTTTGATATAATTAATTATAAGTCAGAAATTCGTGATAGACTTTGTTAACTTTTATTTATAAAATGTATTACTTATGAAAAATATTTTTCTCCTTCTTTGTTTGAATACCATTTGTGTTCTCTCATCGTGGATGTATCCAACTTTCACCAAATCAAGCTAGAAACAACTTTACTAGGTGATATCTTTACGGAGCCACCCGCGATGCACAATAGTACAAAAAACCACAGAGAAAAATTCATTAGCCTGGACCACAGTTCTGTTCCAGGCGAATGAATTTTTCTCTGTGGATTTTTCGCACAATGACACCAACGTTTGAATTTATCATAATTTCGGATAAAACTTGTTGGATTAACTTTAAAACTAATATAATGCTCTATATAAATTATAATTTTAATACTCCTTCACCTAATATATTACTTTATTTTAAATAAAATATTATCCATAAAAATTTTGATAATTTTCCAACTGCCCAACCTAAAAATATTGTCGGTAATATGAATTTTAACATCCCACACTTTCCTCATACGAGTAACTTCATCATTTTTCCCTTTTGTTATTCTCGTATGCTGCGATTTGGAAATTATATCATTGCCAACCCGACGAATACATCCCTCTTTCTACACCTCAATTGCAGTGTGCAAATGTCATTCCGAGTCATTCAATTTCCATCCGACTTCTGTTTTTCCGCATGTGCGCTCCTGTTTTTAAAACCTCTATAGAAGAACGGCCTTCGTGGTTTCAGAGGCTCACTCCCTGAGTCCTTTTAGTCCGTTGTGTCATTCATATTGTTTAGTTTTCTTTGAGTCCAAGTGTGTTGTTCTTGATCGCTTTTATAGTTTCTGTTTTTATTCTTTCTCACCGTCGTTCGTCAAGAGTTGTTAGCGCTCTCCGCGGCTGAAAAGCGAGGAGATTTTTTTCTTTATTTATCTTTACAAACCTGCGGGAAAAACTTTGTCCTCTCTGCAGTTCTGTTTGTGGATTTTTCTTCATCTTTTGGCATTGATAAAAGTTTTAATCACCCTCGTCGAATTCTCATGCTGACTGCATTCTTGGACGTGGAAACTTTTTTTGCCATGCATGGTCAATGGTCATGAATGAAGGGTAAAATTTCCTTGGTAGGAATTGACATAGAAAAGGAAATTTTCCGCGAACTGAAGTGATTTCTGAAGTTTTTTTTTCCGATTCATTGAGTTTCACCTTAAGAACTGACCTCCGAGAAGTCGAATGAGGTGAAAAGATTTTTTTTTTATATTTAAATATTTTTTTTAAATTTCAGTCTGTTTTTCATGCCTCACGCTCATATAAAATGAATATGTCATTTTTTTGTATTTCAAATACGTGAGCCGAAAATTTATTCAAATTTTATTGGTAGTGATAATAAATTCATGAAGAGTAACCTAATAACATTTAATTGATTTGTGCGTATATATGTAGGTTAATTAAATTTACTCATATCCTATACAGTTTTCTTCTCTCTCTTTCATCGAGGCGTGAATTAGTATTCATTGGTTTTTAGCATTCTTGCAAACATTTTCATCATCGTCATGGAATTGATTATTGCAAATACAAAGCTAGTGAGTAATGATAATGTAAGAGTCGCCATCCGGTAACAAGCATCACTTCGATCATGCTGAAGTAATCTTTGGGTGAATGGTAAATGGCATATGCTTGTTTGAACTACATGCTTTTTCTGCGGGTAACAGATTTTGGTTAAATTCCTGGCCTTAAAAATGTATGATTTGGTGATTGAAGTTATTTCATTTTCCACCTTTAGTCACTATTTAATTTTTTACCCTTTTTTCTCTTGCCAATATTCATGTTCATATTCATCCATTATTTTCCATCCGTAACTACTCCGCTTACGTAATCAAAGAAAAATGTTTAAAACAGTTCAGGGATACTTCATCCAGCATTCCATCAGAGAAATAACTGGGGAAAGTAAATTGCACATTCCCTAATTCATTTCCATTCCATGCCATGTTGCCATTGTTAAACTTGACTTCTCATACAACCAATGGAAGTCTTTATCCAAGTGTATTCCCCGCATATTCGATACCAAAGTATGGCTAGGTGTGGGCGTTTTTGTTTTAACCTTCTGAGGAGCTCAACAACTGAGTGAAATAAATAGTAACTATTTTTCAGGGAAATTTAGATATGGATGGCTGCAGTACACCAATCTAAGGGTTGATGTAGTACGAATGACTATTATGTTCAAAATTTGATCTTTATGGTTATTTTTACTTTTTTTAAGCGAGTCCCCCTCTCAATGACATCGCATATCAAGCAAGAATTAATAATCTGTAATGAATTCAACAGCACTTGAAATGCGAGCAGAAATTTTCGCGCTACCTTAATGTAAACTTAAGAGCAAATAGCTGAATGGGGAAGATTTATTTTTTGGTCTTTACATTACTTTCCCTTCCATCTGCCCATTTCTTTTAATGAATTTTGTATCTGAGTGAACGATCCTATTAATGTCGTTAATTCTTTACACTGCGATCTCCATAAAGATTTATGCTGTTCATAATATTTCCGAATGGATGGTTTCGATGCAGTTTAGAGAGACGGCATGGTGAATCTGTCGTTTATGAAGAGGCTTTGCTGTCAGAGAATGAAGTCGTTTTCGTTCACTACGGTGGAAATGGAGAGGGATATTCATCGCGATCTTTTCACTTGTCTTTATCCTCACTACAACCTGTGGGGAAATCTGGATTTCTCATTGCAATCCGCATGACGGCCCTTGCTAAAACTATGAAGAGGCGAAGAAATGCCTTCACTCTCTAGCCTAGCCAATTTTCAGTGAAATCGTATTCGTTCACTGCGGTGGAACTCGAGAGGGATATTCATCGCGATCTTTTCACTTTTCTTTACCTTTTCACTATGACCTGTATATCCGCATTTCCCATTGCAGTTCGCGTGATGGTCTTATCTAAAACTATGAAAAGGCGAAGCGATGAGTAATACCTTCACTTTCTGGCCTTGCCAAATTACAGTGAAATCGTATTCGTTTACTGAAAAAGGAACTGGAAAAGGAATATCCTTCACGACCTACAATCTCCTTCTCTGTCGTTACAGCCCGCTTGTCCGCATGTCTCATTGCATTCTGCTGCCTCCTCAAAACTTTATTGAAGAGAAAAGGGTAAGTGGAAGCACGTCGAACCTTTTCTCCTCAAATCCCATCCCTGCTAACCCATTTTCCCGGAATATTGTCAATAAATTAGTGAGGGGAAATCTAAATTAAGTGTAAGTGATTACGAATAATTTGTTTAAAACCGTTATTAACTTGTTGGGGAAAGAAATTTTTTGACGTCACGTGTTACGAAAAAATGTTTCATGCTGTCTCTTAAAAACAAATCATACTGTTTCTATTATTTCGGTATCAAATGTAAGCTAACTTCTGAGTATTTAACAAGGAAACGAATCTCTCTTGATCTGCGATGTGAGGACAAACCTAAACAAAGGCTAATTTTGTGTCTAGAATCAAATGTGATTAACATTCTAGGGAAAAGGAAATTTTATCGCTCATTTGGCTTCATTTATTAAAAAAAATGCTTTATGGGGCATGGTATTAAAGCAGGGGGGAAAGAAGTAACCATTAATTAAAGTAACCATTATCAACTTGTGGAGGAAAGAAAATTTTTTGTTGATGTCATGATACTATATTCTGCATTTTCAATACGAGTCATACAATTTCAAAGTAAATAGAATATTTTATAGGCAATGCTGTCCATCTTTATTTGATAAAGAGGAAATGAGTGTTACAGGCCTATTTCTTCATTAGGCATTTTAAAAATAATTACGTAAAAGTGGGAAATATCACATAAAAATGTGTACTTTAACATTTAATAATGCCTGGCTTGACCTGAAAGCCTAATAAGAACAAAAGAGACTGATAATTTTTCTTCGAGAGCAAACCTCTCAATTATTCATCCTCGGAACCGATTATCACTTAAACAAACGCGATTGAAGCAGAGTGGAATAATTTAGGTGAAAACTCGTCGAGTAAAAAAACTCTTTAACTCATTATAAACTAATGTAGCTTTTAATAATTTAAGTAAATGGAACAATGCATGATCATTTATCAAAATGGATAGCCAAATAAATGAAAACCACGCTTTGAAATATAATTGAAATGAACGATCTCCATCATTTTTTTTAACTGAAATAGATTAATAAACCATACCCATCCGGATTCAAGAGGAAAATAGCTAACAAAAAGGGAAATATTTCACAAGCAATGCTGTCCATCTTAATTTCTTAAAGAGAAAATGAGTGTTTGAAACCTTAGTGTTTTTTATCGTGCCGGTTGATAGGCATAAAATACAAAAATTATTAAATATAAGTGGAAAATACCATACCAACTATGAGCATCATAAATTTTACTTCAACAATTAGCATTTATTTTCACTATACCGGGCTGGAGCGCGAAGGCATGACAAAAAAAAGGAGTGACAATTTATCTGCGAGGAAAAAACCTCTCAAAAATTCATCCTCATTACTGATTACTCCTTTTAAAAAAACGATTGAAGCAGAGGGGGAATAATTCAGGCGAAAACTCGTCGGGTCAAAACTCATTAACCCATTATAATCCAATGTTACTTCTACGTGAAATCAAAATAGTACAAATTTTTAGCTCTATTAAGGAAAATTTTAAACCACGTGTTCTTTTGTGCTGCAAAGTGCAATGGCGAAATATGCAGCTGCTACAATAATTATTATTGAGAAGGAAATTTTTACATTTCTATTGTGAGAGGTCTTGAAATTTAATTTCTCCCAGAAGCAACCCTGGGTCATAAAGGGTTGAAATATCCGCACACAATGGGAAAATGGCTAGGGGAAGCTCCCTCGATCGCAATCCTTTTGGCACCTCAACTTCTCG
Source organism: Ischnura elegans (assembly GCF_921293095.1). Taxonomy (NCBI): domain Eukaryota; kingdom Metazoa; phylum Arthropoda; class Insecta; order Odonata; family Coenagrionidae; genus Ischnura; species Ischnura elegans. The sequence goes on from NC_060250.1 coordinate 71,881,918, forward strand.
TCGAAGACACGAAAAATGAAAAAAATAAATAAAAGGATCTCCTGAAGACTTCAAACCCTTCTCTCTTCATTCCTTCCCTCCGCACCTCTCCTACTTGACGACGTTCAACCCGGCAAACTCACAATCCCACGTTCTAACTCACCCATGGACCTTCCTCCCTCCCCAAATCTGCCAATCCCGAACAAACACTTCCAATCAACCGTCGCTTCCGACAAAAGCCGCTCGTTCTTCGCGGCCTTCTTTACTCTCTTTCACCAACGCCCACGCACCCTCGAAGGGATTCCTCTTGTTGAGAGAGGGAGAGAATGGAACTGAAGAGAAAAAAAGGACACCTTATTATCATCGAAGACGCTAGCCCTCAAGTTTGCCCCTCGCGACTTTTTGACGTCCGACGAGACGGGACGGGTTAGCGAGGCGATGCGATTTGAGGTGAAGTGCGGATTTTTGAGGTCCTCGCATTATTATCCCTCTTCTTTTTTTTTCGTTCAAAGTTTCAAAGAGTTGTCCGTCGAATGCAATCAGAAATGCGGACAAACGGACTGTAATGACGAAGAAGAAACGTGGGCATCGCGAAGAATATCCCTTTCGAATTCTGCGGGAGTTAACTAAAACGACTTCACTGTAATTTTGCAAGGCTCCTCACGGTGGTTGAAAATGGACACAGCATAGTTTTTTTACTCAGTAAAACTTGGACTGTTCTCGGGATACTTCAATGTCGATGGATTAGAAACTACTGGATATGTTTAATGAACCAAAATTGCAACGGTCCTCGTAGAGTAGATGAAGCTACGAGAACGAGAGCGTTTTCTTACCCTGATAAGCTTATTAATACGATTTAGATATATCAAACAAGCGTTACTTGTTTTTCATCAAATTTCTCGCAGTAATCAACTCTCTGTTTTGATGCATTCTCACAGTTTTTTTGGAACATGAATACAAGGGCCCGTCTAAATGCGGACAAACGGGCTGTAAAAAACGGAGAGGAAAGTGAAGGTCGCGAAAAATCGTGCGGTAACATTAAGTGCCTCAATTACACTGGAGAAAATTTGGAAAATATGAGAAACCTTAGGATTCGTTTCAGAAACTTCCATAAATAATAAATCCTCAGAAGTGAGTCAGGATGCTTTTATACCAAAATCCATCAAGTAAACTGGTCCACGAGTGTTTAAAACGTTTTTCTAATTTCATGAACTCATGCAGAAACCTTACTCCGGTTTCTTGCCAAACATCTAAGCCAAATAATTTTTCAAGTAGTATCAAGTATCTAGCCAAATAATTTTTCCTCTGTAGAATTTAGCTCTACGCTCCCTTTTCTAAAACTATGCCTTCCTTAAAAATTACTTCCCCAACCTCAAGATTGAATTTCATCTTTACTTAGTTTTAAAACATCGACCTTGCTTACATTCAGTTTCTAAGTTAACCCTACGGAATTTTTATCACCAATTCCTTTGAAAAGATCTCTTAATTTTGTCTTGCCCTCCTAGAAACTTGGTTTTCATGATTTATAACGGCTCAGAGGTGTTTGGAGATTAAATATAAATCGTTTGCTTCAATGAGACATGAGTTCTAATGCATTTTTTAGTTGTTTTCTCAGTGGGAATGAGATTGAAATCAATTATGAAAACAAAATATTATTTATTTATATATTTATTTATATATTTATTTATATATTTATTTATTTAATTAATTTACTTATTTATTACTTTGTTTTTTGTTTATTTATCTTACTTCAATCCACGAGTGATCTTGTCTAAAATTGTTGAGCCTAGTAATTTCCTCAATCATTTCCAATGCTATTCGTGACACCTTATCATTGTGGGCAAATTCCTTTCCAATCTCTGCAAGCCCGCATTTCACTTCCTCCTAGCACGATATATGCTGTTCCACTTGATAGTCATCTAAACGGGCAAGAATTATCCGTGACAGAACTGCCATCCTTTCATCTCCCATACCCATTTCGGCCAAGAGCAGAACGATGCAAATGAAAGACCCGCATGCTCGCCCACTTAATTTGCCTTCCAAGTTCATACGTTACTTTGCCATCTTCTGCGTGCAAAATGCTGCTCGAGAGCGGCTTAATAAAGGTTTTTGCTTATTTTGATCCGTAACTTGAGCCGCTATGTGCTGAGGCCTGTTGTAAATTTGTGCGTAGTTAAGAGGACGAATAACTCCCTCTTGATAGTCTTATTTGGTTTTACTACGCATTAAATTAGACGTTTCTAAATCTTGATCTTTAGGTGATATGCGGTAAACCCTTGTCAGTAAGTACATTTCTGCATCTCAAATAAAAAAATTAAATCGGGTGAAATGGTGAGGTAAATTCGGAAAACTAGCAGATACTGACATGGGTGTAATCCATATGCTATGAAAATTTCCAGATGATAGTCCAACTTATAAACAAAAAATATGACCACTGGAATGATTCGTCGTCTAATATACTTTTTACCTGCGTATCTTCTCTAGTTTAATATTCATTATTTCATTTTACGGCTTGTTATTTACAGCACCATAGCCTCTGCCTTCAGTGTTTTAGAGGCTTTTATTTCACCGATGGTTTCTTCACTATCAAGAGTATATTTCCTAAGCAAAATTCTATCGTCATAATAACCAACACTGATTTTTTGAATGTGTAAAACGGAGAAAGGGGAAAGATTTTGGACCATTTTTTAGTACCTTAATGCTTAAAGATTTCGTGAAATTTATTGAGGTTTACGGTCCAATTAAAAGCCCAAGGATCCCTCTAAAATTTGTCGTCAATTATTCAGTCAGTATATGTTTGCATACATTCCCCGAAAAAGTCATTTTTGGTACATTCTTCGTGTTGTAAGAGCTTCAGTGGCGAATAAATTTCATATATAGTGAGATTTATCTCGTTTAATACACTTCATAGTAATTCATGTTGTCTACCCAGCAACTTCTTCACGCCCTAATGTCGTCTTATCACCTCTTGTCTCTTCACGTAATTCCACCGAAAAAACGAAGTTCATTTTCATGTTCTTTCAAATATGCTCATTTATCTGGCTTTGCGTCACACAGTGCAGCGTGCTAAATGTAAAGCAATAATAACAATAATAACGATGTAAAAAGTACGTAAAGCTTGGGAGCAATATCGTGTCATAATTAAGGAAGTAGTAACAAAACTGGGGCCCTCTAAACGAGATGATTATCCTGGCCAGAAGAATTTATTTAGAAACCCCATTGCTCACTTACTCGGGGCCTTAGCTGAGCTGTCATTTCTTTGCTTCGTCTTCTACCGGTGAGAAAATTTAATTTCCAAAACTGCACTAGCCCACTTGGCGTAAAACAAAGTTTGCATGAGTCCGAGTGCATTCACGCAATACATTAACGTCATCTATATGCTTTAAAACTAAAAATTATGCCTACATAAAGAGTTATAAAAGTATTGGAACGGTTTATGAAAACTGCTATACCTTCGAAGAAATAGTTTTCCAGATTAGTTATCATGTATTTTGTAAACGATTAATGAGGAACCGTTATGTTAGTCCCAGTTTATTTATAAGTACTTCCAAATTATATTACTCGGATATAAAATATATTCAAATCCATGCAAAGGTAGAAAATTTTGTTCATTCACAATTAATCTTCAAGTAATGTAGATACATAATCATTATTAACCACTTGATAGATACTTGAAAATATGTAATCGACACATATCGGATATATAAAATATGTATTTCGCTAATAACTTTAAATTTCATTCGAATATTTTTATGAATGTTCAAATAATACTGAAATAAGGACAAAATGTTTGGAATGCTAAAATAAAATTTTAAATTTTCCATTATTAGATTAAAAACCATGGCGATCAACATTTAAAACAAGGATGTATGTTAAAATGACAGCGGTCGATTTGGTACCGTTGTGAGGCGGTACCTCCTTGAACGGTGAAAGTATTTGGTACAGCCCATCCTCATCTACGCTTGCCCATAAACGATATATTCTATGGGCAACCCCTCAGAAGAGGAGTTTTGTTCATTATATCGCTGGTGGTATTAAAAAAAAAGAACGACCCCTGTGGTCGCTGATGAGCGCATTGAGATGAGGGAGATAGTGAAGGGGCTCTAGATGTTAGTTGAGATTGTCGCCGGAAATTATGACCCCTTGACGAGTGACGGGACGTTTACAATGGAGAGGGCCGGGGATCACACTAATCCACCTCCTCACGCTTCACAATCCTTCATGAGCTCAGCCTAAACCTTCGTCTTGTCCGCCTGATTTCTTTTTTATTCGAGAGGCGATGACACAGGCTTGGCAAGATGACTCTGAGATTACGGTACCGGCGCGGAGTTTTTTATGGACCAATAAGATCAAATCAGATTGAGAATTATATTGGGGTTCATTCAGAAATCATTAGGATTAGAAAGATAGCGTTCGTAAATGTTTTATACTTTAATGATTAAACATAAACAACAAATATTAATTTTCACAGTTAAATTCCTTAAATTTCACTTTAAAAATATAACTCCCCTACCGACTATGGCTTCGACTCCATATCATTTTCTTCTCCTTGAAAATGGCATAGAATGTGTAAACCATGGTTGAAAGTGAAGTTATATATTAGAGTGTTGAAATTACTTACGGTGTTTATATTTTAACATGGCTAGATATCATTTTCACCACTTCGAGCCTTAAACGATTTTATTCGCTGTATATTTTCCACACGGTGTCCGCCTTTTTGATTAAAAATATTATAACATCGCAGTGCAATGTTGATTTTTTCTCTCATATCGATTCTAAAATGGAAGTCATCTATATATTTTTTTATCCATTCTGCGTGTGGCATGAACTTGCAAACCTCGACAAATCTCAGATTATTGGCAAAAGTTATGGAAAACAATGGTGTATCCCGTCGATCACGTTACTTTGTAAAAGCTTCACGCTATTGTTTGCCAAAAAATGTTTGGTAATGTTTCTCGTGAATAGAGTTGAGAAAAAACAGTGCAGCGCTGTTCCATTTTGATTAATTCCACCCATATCAGGATGCGTATTCAGTAAGATTTTTTCATTCTGGAGCCTTGAACTTTCTTTTAAAAGTAATATTTCAACTTCGAGAAATCTCAATTATTTGAATGTTTATTATTGGAAAATTTGGGATCCATATGTAAAAAATCCATATCTTTTTCCTATCTTGAATATTTTGAGACATTGCTGAATGTCTTTTCTGCAGATATCAGAGGAACTTCATATTTAAGTTCCCTTTAAACTACGAGAAATCACTTCACTACTAACGTTGTTACTGTAAGCAATGCCTTTTAAAGTTAATTGTTTTTTTTCAAATGCCGTATTGATAAATAAATTTGCAACAGGTGGAATATCACTTTAAATTGAGTAACACCCAATTATATGCGTAATATATTTTCCACCTGTGACATAAGTTCATTCAATTTCTGAGATATCAGAATTGTCATTATTAATCAATTGCCATAACTGGTTTCTTCGACATTCTGAATTTTGTTCCTTGAGTTATCGTAGCTCTATAGAGGCAAAGCATGTAAATAATAATATAATTTTATTGTTCTCGGATTGTTACATCCGATTTGAACATATTATTAAAGAAAATGTTTAGCGCAGCAATCTATAAGCATGGTAATAAAATTGAAATCCTAAACAAATATATATAACAAAGAGATTACAAATATTTTTGTAGTAAATGAAATTCCTGCTGAAGAAATTCATATTTGTTTTTATTTTCCTGTCTCATTTTTGAAATTAAATTATTATATTATTCACAGTTTTATGTCTAAGTATAGGGAAAAAAGCATTATCATCAGAGTCTAGCTTGAAAGAATTTGTTGGTTGGTCTTGTTGGAAAAGGCGGAAATTGCTGAGGAAACTGAAACGTTTTCGGTCCTTCTAAAGTCTTCCTGTTTGATTGCATTAGTATGTAGAATATTTCTTTGCTTTCCTTCCTGTATCCTGTAGGCATATTAAAAGGCTGATAAATTACGCTGGAGCCGACTTTGCTCCCTTCCATTATCAGCCTTTAATTACTGATTTTCTTTTGCATATTTTCTGAATCTTCATCATTATCCTTTCAAATCAATTATCCAAGGATAAAGTTTCCCAGTTTGTCTTTTTTAATATGATTTTTTATTTTTATCAATGATTTTTCTAATGGTATAACACTAATTCATTTCCATTTCTATGAAAACGAACTTTTCACGATCAATTGTATGACATCGCCATTGCTTATCGAAGAGAAATGTGGTAAACCACCTTCGTCTATCCCAAAAAGTGTACCTCCGTTATGCATGTGCGTCGATAATAAAAAGTCAGTGGCGGTGGCTTGCTACGCGTACAGGCGTCCATACCAATAGTCTCTACGGCGCGAATCGGTTACTAGCGATTAAAAATTGATTTCCAATAATTAAAAAGTGCAAAACTAAGATAAATATCGGGTGTAATACTGACAATGGTAGGTACATTCTGGGTGATTCACGACATTATTTTCTGCAGACTCGCGTCGTGGACGGGTTTGTAGCGCAGCGGCGCCCTACTATAAGCTCCATAAAATCAAGAAGCGGTGTTTAAAAATGGGCCGCACGCAATATGAAGAGTAACGACTGGATGTCTGAATCTCACTTCACGCAAACTGCATCCGAAATTAATTGCCATTGAATTAATGGAGGGCTTGGAGTCGAGCGATAAAAATACGCGTGTTCGCAAACCTCCTCCCGCCGCTCGAACTTAAGTTGACTTTAATATGTATGTACGCTTGTGGCCATGCTATTTACATCCCTGGCGTATTTGTCATTGGCGAATGTTTAAATTGCCTATGCTCAAGCACGTTTTCAGCGCCCACCTGATGCTTCATAGCGCCCAGGGCAACGCCGGTTTATTCCGTAAATGTGTGAAGAAAAAGGCAAGCAGAACGTGGGGATGAGGCATCGGTGTTTTTAGTTTTCTTAGGCAATGATAATGTTTTTTTTTCACTCTTGGACGAATTTTATATTGCCAGACAGGAGTCTCGCTTTTTAAACACAGTTCATTTTAGTTATTAATTTCCCATTTTTTTGCCATTAAAAAGGCAAACAAATTATCCGGAGGTTATGAAATACATTGTTAATTTTTTTTAAATTTTACTATCAGCACGATTTTTTTCTTAGAACACTGAAATTCTATTATCGCTGCTATTATCAAATATCTTTTGATGTAGCTGTTAAAACCTATACGTTAAAAACTGTGTCATGTTAAATGATAGGCGTATTCAAACCTTTTAATTTTAAAATCAATGGAAAGTAGTAATATATATTTCATTACTTATTCTGTCAAGTTATGGTATAATTTATGTGAAATTTATACTTTCTATATGATCTTGTTTTTTTTCTTATAAATATTTCTCGGGTTTCTAGCCGAGTGAGACTTTTTTGGTCTAACGTTTCGACGGAACACTCTTCCATCGTCCTCAGAGAATGAATGTGCTGCAGGCCTGCCTTCCTGCGCTTATATAGCCGTTCAAACCGGGGGGCATTGTTGTCGCCTTCTGTCCGTTATCTTTTTGATTAACGGTTTCCATTCCGTGCTTATCGTGTACCCAGAATCGCGATTTACTTTATTCCTCTCCAGCCGGATCTCAATGGCTTCTTTAAGGAGACGATCCCAAAACAAAGGTGCCTTAGAGATCACTCGAGCCTCATCGAAAGATATTATATGATCTTCCGTTATTTATACTTTCTGTCGCTTGGCTCTTCCACTAGATTTAATCAATGACCGTCGCCTCGCGGTGTTTAAGTGCTTGCATATGTCATTATTATTCCATTGATCCCTCACCTACTGGGCCGCGAAATTTTACTTATTTGCGGTATGTTTGATTCTGACTTTATCCTTGCTGAAATAATGACTTAGGACCAATGACGTATTTATTTCTATTTTCTGTTTCCAAGTTTGCCATATTCTTGTCACAATGCTAAGAAAGTGTCGGCCAGGATTTTTATTACATCTATCTGTAAGTACCTATATCATTTACCGACTTTTTACATTTCACATAATATTAAAGGCCTCAGCTTTTGGTTACTGCGCGCTACCTTGAGCGTTTTTGTTTACATCCACTCTGATATATAGTTCGGTCGTGAGCAGCAAGCCCCATGACACGTCTCGACGAAATGAAATCACTGTTCAAATAAACACAGCCGTAGCCCCGTATATACACGTTTTACGCAACACACTTCTGCTATGCGGGATGTGTCGTTAAAAAAGCAGGCTCCGTCATCATCGAAAATAGCCTGACCTTCGGAATAATATTTTAGGCAAAAAAATTGTCATTTCATTTGTTTCGGAATTACAGGAGAAAATCAAAAGTAACATAGAATAAATTGTTTTGGCGGTTATTAATTTTACCCTCACAGAACGCGGTATGGGAATTGGTACCCCAGTTGCTGGTTTAAAAAAATCCTTGCGGCCGTGAGTTGCGATAGCCATCGTCCTTTTGAAGAAAAAAATCTGCCCATAGGTATCCAGATACTCTTATTGTCATGACAAGTTAAAATTGAAGAATTTGCTGGCCTATGATATTCTTTATAAATATTTATTCATTGGAAGAGAATTGCACTAAGGGTGATAAAAAACACTCTTCTACTAAGGCAGTGTATAAACAATTGAATTTTTGCTGAGTCGCGCACAATATTGCAAATACATGACGAAGGGGAGAAATTTTATGAAAGGAAAACCATTTTTTTCACCTTCAATGGTAACATGATCTCCCAATCGCCGGCTACCAGTAATACTACGAGTTACGCCTCCAATGGGTTTAGGGATCGAAAGGTAAAACAATATTTTGAAGGAATTTTCTGAGTTTTTTATTACGTTCACAATGTTTTCTGAATGACCACAACTTGATAAAGTTTTTACTACGAAAAATATCATTTTTCGTTTCATAATTATACCCATTATTTTCGGAGAGATATTTTTCACGCACTTCTTAACAGTTTACACAGTCTTTTTTCTACTAAAGGAACATTTTCAATTTCGAATGTCCTCAAAATACTTACGTATGATAAGAAGCTACTTTATCACTTGGGATTGATTTTGGATAATTATTTTATTTACTCATAGATAAAATGATCGGTGACAGCGGAAGTCTGCGTTTTAGCTCCCTTTTATCCTGTTTCAGTTAATTTTTTGCCTTCAGTTTGATCTGACATTAATAGACTGGCTCATGGAAAACACATGTAGGCTCAATTTTATCCAAGTACATAAGGTGAGTATAGTTTCTTTGGCGGAAGGGGAAGGCCATTAATTTTCTGCATCGAATATAAGTATAAGTACCGGGATTAGCCACGGTGATGACTTTACTGAGTCACCCGCAATGCATAATTGCTTCATCGAGCCACACCTTGATAGCAATTTTGTTTTTCATAAAAAAATAGCGTACCAACATGAACGGGAATCCTATTCTAAAATTCTCCTTGAAGGAAGATAGCTTGGTGGTGTAATGGGTAGTTTAACTAACCGGCAATCAGTATATTTACGTTTATATTATAATACCGAGTTTACATTTACGTTTTATAATACCGAGTAAGCTGAAAGATATTTCACAATGAATTCCACCCACAGTGTAAATAAAATTTTATAACATTTTCGACAGAAGTACATCTTATCACAGCGTAATATTTTTCCCTCTGAAATTTAGTTTATAGTATCAACGTTAAATTTTTGAAAGATTGTGATATTGGTCTCCATATGGTGGCACTGTTACTATGCTGAACCTCGGGTCGGTTTAAAATGAAATTTTAGATTTTAACCAAGTTATTTTTCCTTGTCCATATTTTCCTTATGTCTCAAGATTTTCTGCTATTTACAGTAGTTCCTTTTCATATCCTTGGCTTATGTGCTTTCATAAGTCACATATAACATCAAAGTGACAAACAACAGTCAAAAATAGCATCCTTTCGTGACATTTGGAATGACGCCTGACGCGTCCTTCGGCAGTGTACCCTGGCATGAAATCACTATGGACTTATTTTCGTTTGGGTGATGGTGAGCATGTCGCCACTCCGCACTGCAATTCCGCAGCCAAGCAATTTGCGGGCAGATAGGCATTCACGCGGGGGAAATCGAGGATGCATCCGTCGAAGCGTCGTCTTCGCGGCATTTGCTTTGGCGGGAATAAGAGCCTCCCTCGCTCCCCGCTCTCCACGGCGCATTCTACTGTGGCCCATTCTACGGTGACCCATTCTACGGCGGAGTCGAATGGGCTCATGCGAGGTGGAGTCGAATGGGCCCACGCGAGCGAGAAAGGAGAGCGTCAAAAAGTTCGCGGCAAGCAGTCTTCTCCTCTTGTAAGGCGAGAAAAAGGACCAGTCGTGGTGTGCCTCATGGCTTCCGCTTCACAGCCGCTAAACGTCTCCGTCTCTCCCCCCGTGCAACCCGAAGCACGGAGGCAGAATGCTCTCGGCCCTCTGTCGCGGTTTTCTTGGCCCGTTCATTGCGGCGAGTTTCGTGCGAGGCTCCCCCCTCTCTTCGTCGGAAAATTGTCGCGCACATTCTATCGATCCTTCGAACTCGGAAGCTTTATATTTGCTCAGCGTAAGCATAAACAGAATCTTGGACGTGTTTTCCCTGTAGCCGAAATCTAAGATCAAGAGGCCACTGGCTTTCGGATCAATGACAATGCCGCTATGGAAGCTGGTGTTGAAATTGGAATTTGAAAATATCATCCAATCATAGCTATTACTATTCCGCAAGCGTTAGTTCTATATTCAATAGGTATCCAGCTTTTAATCAACCGACCGGTGAAGGTTAAGTTAGATATTAATTTTTACAAAAAAATATCCCCGTTCCCCAAATTGAGCTTCTCTCTCCAATTACCAGTAAAGTCTGATTAACACGATCATTGCTTTCCTTCCCTCAGAATGATAGATCCAGCTATAGATTTTCATTACATAAAAAAGTGATCGATCGATGGCCCATCATTTTCTGAACCACACGGTCATTCCCACCGTCCCTTTCCCTATCGCATATTCCGTCACTGTCAGTATCTGCAACTGTTGCTCAATTATAAGCTAAGCGTAGTTTTACAATCGCATTTTGCGGCCTTGCGTTCTTATTAGCTGAATGATGGCGCAAGCGATGGTATCAGCGACGGAAAAAGGAAGTAATGGGAAAAGGTATGGGATCTCCATCCCTCGAGTCATCGCGGAAAACGCTGACATGAATTGAACATTTTTTCCATCATCATGGAAGCGATCGCTGGAGTTGTCCCTCGAAAGGGGTGCAAAAAAGTGTACTTGATTCAGCCTTTACGCTTTTTCTATTGCTTAAATTATATTCTCTTCCTCCACCTTCCCCGCTCACTCTTTCCTCTAACACCAATTCTACCCACTTAGGGTTCGCTCCATCCAAACCCTTTGTCTCAGTATCTTATCTAGTATTTTCCTCGCTTCCCCTTTTCTCGCTTTTCGACGCCCATCTTCCTCTCCATTTACTTCACTTTCTTCCTTCCCCAACACACCCACATCACGAACGCTTCCATTGAGGAATGGTTCATATTCCTCGTCGTTTAAGTTTCCGCACCGTGAAGCGCTACAATCCAGATCAGAATCTTCACCAGCCTTTTATTTATATCATTTCATCAGTGTCCTCAAGTTAACTCTTTCCTGTTTATGAGCTCATCCTTTTTTACTGTCGGCTTCGGAACCGGCAGGGTAAAGTCCTCGATTACCAAACTTAAGGTGGGATGTATGAGTCCCGCTTGAGTAGGTTGGCTCTATCCAGGAAGTGGGTTCTTGTGCTCATCCTACGTTGTTATTCTTTAGATTTTTCTGCTGTAAATAGTACGCCGTTTTGCGCCGTTTTCGGGGTTATAGAGCTAAATAAAATAATTAATGACTCTTTTCCTAATATCATTACTGCTTTGCCGTTTCTCTCTAATGTCCTATCGAAATAGTTGAGCTGCTCTACCTGCTCTGATTGTCCTCTATTATCTACTTGTATGATAATTTTCACATTCCTTTCTCATGATTTTTACCAAAACAGCACCATTTTTGTTTTCTCCTGGCAAAATTTAAATTGAATATTTTTTTAGCTAAATGATGGAACTAAACACTATTCTTACCTGCTAGAATCAATCCTTCAGCAGTCTTTGCTGTCACGTAAAGATGAAAATTTAACAATGGCGTAGTGAGGAATTTTGTTCGGGTGGGGTGCAAAGTCAGGGGGAAATTTTTAAATTTTTGAAAAACAGGGTGCTAAGAAGAGGGTTTTAAACTAATTTTAACACTTTTTATCAATCAAAAATACTTCATTTGTCAAAGAAAGCCTTTATAACTTCATGATGTTTCAATATTTTGTTTTCTTTTACGAAGCAAAGTAATTGTGTTTTTATATTTCGGGGGGTCTGGACCCCCTCGCTGCCCCACTGAAAAGTGGTGATAGGATCTGCATTCGGAGATTTTCAATCGTAATCGCATTTTCAGGATCTAAAACTAGTCTTTAACTCTCTCTACTCCTGGTAAATTTTAATCCAAGCGGAGAGGTGGAGGCGGGGAGATATTCGAATTTTTTTTGTTTCCTATTTGAATTTTCCGGGCCTTCACGTGCTAGGTACGAAAATTTCAATTTCCTCAGTGAGGTTGCCCGGAGTATAAATATGCACTGAATCTTCTTCAAAATAGGGCTTTGCGTGTGAAAGAGTGACCCCTAATCTTTTACCTCTTGCAGATGAGCGTTTTCCATTGATCGAGGCAAGATGACGCTAGTCTAATTGTATCGCTGTAATTACTTGTTATCCATTCATCGTGTCTCTAGTACGCCAGACACGAGTCGACACTCAGAGACGCAGCAGTATTGGTGAGATTCGTGTGTTCACGCAAGTGGAAATATCTCCTGGATTTCGTGAGCTTTGTCCGTGTTAAAATAAGATTTTTCAGGTGGTAGATAGTAAAAAAAGTCTTCCACGACGTTTGGAGTCAACTTTCATCTTCCAGGTATACGGAACAGCTGACGTGACCGTAGCATACCCGTAAGATGGACACAGAAAAAAAGGACTCATCTGCCAGAAGAATATTGTAGATATTGATTCTCTGAAGATCGTTTATCAGGGGTTATAAATGTTGACGGCCGTCGCGGTCGGCTTCTAGTGACGTATTCGCGCCGTAAATATCGCTTTTGTACCATTGTATCATTTGGTAAATTTGTTTGTGCAATTGGCTAAGACGGCGTTGATTACCATAATTATTCGTGACTTTTTCTTGCACGATTGTGAAAATTCTATTCCTCACTCTATTGATATTTTACTTGCTTTCTTTTCTTTGCCATATCATTTAGTTGTTTTCTTGTGTATAATAGTTTTTTAGCTCTAATGAAAATAAAGTGTTTAATATCCGGTGCTACTCAAGTGTTAAATATGAATTATTTATGGTATGATTGCTGTGTTTTCAGTGACATACTTAAGTTATAGTAAAAGGCCGCCTATTAAGAAGTAGTCACTGTCTGACTTTGATATTGGTGTATTAATACCTATTATTTCGAGTTATATTTTCTTCGTCTTTTTATCGCCAAAAAAAGTTAACTGGCCCTTTAGTATGGAAGTTAAGCTATACCTAGCTAATTAATCTATAATTTAAGCTTTTGTGATACTTATTACCGCAAATACATAGCATTAATATCTGAAAATTGGCAGAAATAGAAGAATGAAACTTTTTTTTAGAAAAGGTAAATCACCTTCACCTTCTTAGATTTTGCATAGATGCTCTGCAGACTGCAATAGTAGAGAAAAGAAGTGATTTACGTGTCCTCCTGCCAAAAAAAATTGGAGCCCTCACATAAAAGAGTCAGGGAGTGTGAAATTGTCAAAAGATGAGAAGGCCTCAAAACAATGGATGAAGTGCCCTTGCAACTCGAAGTAACGGCCTCGTGGAAGGAGTGGGCGTACTGGCGGGAAGTCAGCGGTGCGATTTGGGGCGATCTTAGAAAATGGCGATCCATGCGGAAAAAGGATCCCGTCTCGGGAGACGAGAGAGGCCGCGCGCGGCACTATGGGAAGGAAGAGGCCTCTCTCTCTCTCTCTTTCACTATTCACGGACTGTCTGGTATCAGCCATCCTGTAGGCCGTGACTCAGGAAGGCCAATTATGATCGAGAAATGGTGCGATGCAGTTACAAGGTTGCTGCTCGTAGTCTCAAAGTCATGGGGATTACATCAAGTCCAGCCCCTTAATGTTACAGTAACTGTTAAAGCTGCCTTAGACATAACCGTCGAGATAATTTTGCCGGGAAGCTATGAAGTTACTCATGAGCAAATGCTGTTATTTATGCTATTAGTGTTCTCAGTTGATCAAATCAATGAGTGAATTATGCATGTAATTGGGCCAAAAATATTTCTTTCGATTTTAATATTGACGTTTTATATGTATTACACTATGGCTATACTTCAACAAGTATGTCATACGTTAAATTTTTACCTCGTAATGTTTTCCCATATCTCACTTCCATAGAATAGGTTATGTAATATTTATCGTTGCTTAGCAATCAACGCCAAAACGTGCTTTTGGTCATGTTTTATGCATATCTGGACACAATGGAATGATTTCTCTAAAGCAGTGATTACGAATTACGCTGTTTATGGAGGTTTTTGTACTACTTTCATGTATTTAATAAGCGTCTTGGAGTGTAGATCTTGATAAAGTTTGGATGTAATTTTCTGCCAAATTTTTGGTATATTTATGCACCTTCGTCAAGGCTTGTATGTGTGTTAAGTGTCTTCTTGGATTGTTTTTTAAAATTTCCAGAAAAAAAGGGAAATCGGAAATTTAAAATTAAAACAATAATCCAAGAGGACCCTTAACGCACATTAAATCCCTGATGAAGGCCTATAAACATGCCGAAATGTTGGCAAAAAAAATTACATTTAAAATTTATCTAGACCTAAACTCCAAAACGCTGATTAAATATTTGATATAGAGGTCAAGAGAGAAAAAAACTCAGTTACTTTTATGTTCTATTTCACAATGCGTACGTAATAACCTTATAATCCATATATTTAGAAATGGATCTTGCACATTATTCGCTGACGATGCCTGAGCTCTGAACTCAAAATAATAGAATGCCGGTCGTAAAGCACCACGTGTGGGATCCGTTGAGGCCAGACAGAAGCCCGAACGACACCTCCAAATAGGTCCGACCACCACGGTAAAATGTGGAAAAAGTTGATGGAGGGAATAGTGTAGAAATTTTTTAGATGAAAAAACTGTCCTATAAGATTTGAGTAAATTATCCTCCTAGTCACAACCTTGTCCGATTTCTTTCGGGCGAAAGAAAAATAAATTTCAAAATTAAGGTTGTGTGCATATAAATTAGTTCATTGGGTGCGTGAATATAAATAAGTTTCACGTAATATCCCATGCATTTGAGTGAAGCGCAATTCCAGAAGTCTTTTTTGAGAATGCCATACACGAATTTGTATGGCTTCACTTGAGGAGGATGTATTAGAATCACATTTTTTCGAGATCAGTGTGCCTGATCCAATAATAACTAACCTGGTCGTTCTCAGATCGTCAGATATACATATATTTTATGTAATCTCTATGTAAAAAATGGATGCTGGTACATGGATACATCCAAGATTAGTATGCTTCGACGCCGTTACCAACGGTCACCTAGAAACAAGACGCGTTGTGTATTTTATTAGAGGATTTTTATGTTATCAAATGTGTTTTAACTGACCCTGAGGGTCCCCAAATTTGCTTTGTAATCCTTACATTTGGTTAGTGCATATAAATAAATTATATAGTCATGGTTTTTGCTCATATCTTATAAATTTTTCTGTGGGGTGGTTTCAGTCTTTGCTTTCTCTTGAAATAGAGGGTTGTGATTTTTTAAACAGGCGGCTGGCTAAATCAAGTTTCAAACGACATCATTTACCCTTCGAATGTGCATATAAATAATGGGTGGAAATATCTCCAATTTTGCTAAAATAATCAGTGAATTATATTGTTCAGACAACTTGTTACATGTGAGAGAACTATTTTTCTTGCTGAGGAAAAAATTTTAGTCAGTGTTTCAGATTGATCGACGCGATTTCATGGTTTATGTTCGTAAATACGAATACGATTTTATAAGTGAGTCTTGTTTCCTTCATAAAAATTAATGGTGTTGAAATATTAGTATTGACAATTTTTTCCCGAGTGTTTACGGAAAGATTTAGACTGATTGTCTTTTATGATAGAAAAATTAAAAAAAAAGTTTCCTAAAGTTCTTCTCATGCTGGTTTTCATTAATCTGATATTTTCAAAATAGTTTCGAAATTAAACTTTATGCAAACCACGTTTTTCATCAAAATTGGCCCAGCCGCCCCTTTAAAAATGGCTGCCAAAACAAAGTATGGCTTGTAAATTTTTTTTCGAATAGTGTTTTGTGATTGCCTACTTGTAGGGAACCAATGATAAAAAAATCAGGATAATTAAAAATGTTGAGCAACAAATTTCATTTATATTGGGTTATTTGAAATGGAATATCCCTATTGCATTCATTATTCTTCGGAGCGGTTTCGATCTTTTCTCTCTCTCTCTTAAGATAGTGGTTGGGATTTTAACAGGTGGCTGAATTAATAAATTTCAAACGATTTTATCTGTCCATCGTATGTGCATAAAAATAATGAAAGGCATTATCTCAAAATATTCTTTAAAAAATTAGTGATGTGTCAACTTTTTGCCGAGATATGTCGTGGAACAACATATTGTATGATGTTTGTATGTATGATGTTTATTGTATGATGAACAATGGTATCGTATTGCCCACAAATTTTATTGTAACAGCTTACTACAAGTGTTTCGATTGTTGCACAATCATCATCAGGTACTATGAAAAAACAACCAAACACGTTTTCAAGTATACTGGAACTAGCCACGTTGATAACTTTACGAGAGTCACTCGCAATGCACAAATTGTGCGAAAAATCCACAGAGAAAAACTAAATCGCTTTGACCGGGATTCGAACCCGGATTCCCCGATTTCCGGTCGAGTGCTATAGATATTTAAGCTACCGAGGCGTCATCCTTTCCTGTGAATATTTGTGGACACTGCCGCACCAGGTGGTGTGGACTGTTGAGTATGTGATGCTTGAAGCAGTCCAAATCGTGCGCACGGCGACACAGCCGGAGAGCAAAGCCTGAACTTTGACCACAAATAGGCGGTCGCTATTGACTAATTTAAGTATACCGGGACTAACCACGGTGATAACTTTACGAGAGTCACCCACAATGCACAAATTGTGCGAAAAATCTGCATTTAAAAATTAAACCTTTTAAATTAAACGTTTAAAAATAACACGTTTTGTTTTTTTGTTAGCAGGTACTTGATAATGATTGAGTAGCAATCGAAACTTGTAAAGTAAGCTGTTATAATGAAATTAGTGGGCAATACGATATAATTGTTTATCATTCGACTTGTTAGATTTAAGTGAGATATTTTTGTTGCTGAGGAAAAAATGTTGTTCAGTGGTCCGGATTGGTCGAAAAAGAGGATTAACTCACCATTAGTCCTGTAAGCATTCTGCCCCTTTTCTTCCCTAAATAAAAATAATAAATCCCGTTGTAGTCGACACCGTTAAACTCGCCTCTCTTCCGCGGCTTTCTCCGGGAAGGCACAAATTCGCCCAGCCGATGAAATCGTGAAATTAATCACCTGCTAACAAGGTGGAATTCCAAGCCGGAGAACGGATAGAAGAGACAATTACAGGTGGAAAAGTGGAGCTATGGTGTGAGGCTAGCTCGTTCCTCGGCCACAGCGGCTTACGGTCCTCATGGAACATTTGCGTGGGTGAAGATTCCCCATGGGCAGCCAACAAGGGTTTTCCAGGCCACCAGACAGGCAAAAAAGTGACGATGACAATCATTTTTATTCTTCATTGTTTCCCGTCTGTGTGTGAGGATTGAAGAAGGGGAAAAAGCAAAATTTTGAAGTAGTGTCTAAGGTGTGTCTAGATGAATTATGATATCGCTTTTTGAATATCTTGAAGTTAAAACGTGTTTTTATTTTTTTCCTGCCTTTTTATCACGTGAAAAAGTTAACTTGTTTTCGTATTCTCGGTTGGTGATCTAAATACTAGTTTTATTAAATAAAAACTCCTACTTTTTGTATGAAAACTAGTGTTTCCAAAAATTTTATCTTTAATTTATAAAATCTTAAATAATGAATAAAATCTTCTTTTGAATAGTTCCAATTCCCCTTGTGTCAATATCACGGTTTATTTATTTTAGTATTAACTTTCTGGAAAGACTTTCTAGTTATCCTACCTTTTTCGTAGCCTTGAATATAAATATATTGCTGATGAGTTATTGACCTAACTATAATATTACCTTTCGTATGTAAATACGTTTCGGGCTAAGAAATAAATCAATGTTTTGGAATGGTTTAGTGCGGGTTGCCACAAATCATCTATGTGTGAACGAATTTTTCCGATTAAATATTACTCAGATGATTAAAAAGCCTACTTAGATGGTCACGTGATTGTTCTAATGGTAACTGAATCCCTAACTCATGTTTAACTATGTGGTGTTCCATTTTAAGGTTTCTTTTATGAATATCTTTTTCTTATACCACTTCTTTCTTAATCACAGGGACCCGGTTTTTGGTGAATAACCGTCGTAAGGCGTAAATTATTAGCTATTTATCCCACTGAATTGACTATTCATTTATATAATCTAGCTATTAAACCCGGGTCGCTTTATTTAAAAAATTAAGTGGTTTATATTCATCCAAGAAACCTGCGCTAACGGTTTCAGATGTTCTTTATATTATTTTGATTGCACAGTGGCTTTGCATATGGATATATACGTAAATTGAACATTAGATCCCGGAAGCCAGGCCACATGTCGATGGCATTATGGCATAATTTATCCTCAGCTTGCCACGAAGGCTAACGTATAGCAGCGTATGGAAATTCTTGATGACAGAACTTATTAATGGCGAACAATGAGCTCGTTACATCGATATGGCGATAAATTTTAGCGTCCCTCTCTTAATTTGGTTCTAAAATGAGTGCCAATTAGTCTCCTCACATATTTTCCCCCTCCATTAATTTTATTCCTAGCTTATGCGGTTGTACTCGTGTATCGCTCGAAGTCAAACCCTTCCGACAGACTTTATGTCATGAAAAGTTACTCTGCCCTCGTATAGAATATCCCGCGTCCGTATTGCGCTAATTGAGTCATTCCGCAAACATTTGAACGACGACAGAATTCGAGTTTTAATCTCCTCGGGTTATTTGGGCTCACGCGAGAACCATTTCTCTTTTTTGAGCAGTTTTGTCAATTCGCCTCCCCAATCTCTCTCCCCTGAAATATGTGCTCTGAATAATCCGATTTGTTAGTCATCTATTCAAATTATCCAGTATCATATTGAAGGCGAAACGTAGCCTGCGGGATACGCATTATATTCGTACGGTCGTCGGAATCAAACAAATATCAATTTGTTTCAAACGCTTCTCCGTTTTACACTAAGTAATTCTTCTGCGTGTTATCCGAATCTTTATATCTCTGATATTATAGGTTAGCGACCTAAGCAGTAGGGAAAATTTGAAAGAAGATTAACCTTAATTTTTTTATTAAGAAGAGTTAATTTTTTTTGTTTACTTGGTAAGCGTTGGAGAAGCGGTTTTCTCTTTATTAAAAGTCAAAGCACTTGCCTATGAAAGAAGTATTACATCCGAAAATTTTACAAAAAAGAGTTTCTCTAATTCCATTTAAATATATTTACTGTTTCTTTTGCCCATTTCTTGTAGGTTAATACCCAGAGGGATAAGACAAGTATATTAGATTCATTTTTTGTGCTTGACACGTTTTTAATCCTCCTATCTGAATTTTTTCCATGATATGACATGTTTAGGTCATTCATATATGCAGTGGCGTAACTAGGATTATGCTTTGGGGGGGAGGTATGGCCTGAGGTTGCGACCCCCACCCTTGGCAACGAGGGAAATTCGTTCGGGAAAATTTTTGAAAAATGACTTGCCTGGAAATACATTTTACATCATTTTGGCACTGAAATTTTCACTCTAAGCAGATACAGTATGTCAAAACTGGACAATAGTTTTAAAAACTTTTTTCATTTTCCTGAGGCTTTGGGATCGATCCTCTCATCTCCCCATAGTTACGCCGCCGCATATATGCATAACTCCCTTATATCGTGCATTTCCAACGTAATTATGGTATCCCTGATCCCAAAATCTTATTTTGAAGTAAATTAACTTATATTGGCTTCGACGGAGGAATTTTATAATCCAAAAATCACAGCTCAGGCCGCGTATCAATCGTGAAATCATATTTATAGTGAGATTCCCAACATGAATTCCTTCGTGGCTGTTGGTTAATTCAAGAGAAATTTTATTTGATCCACACTGTTGTTTGATGTCCTGAATCAACAGAAGCTGTTTTCAAGGTTTTTACTCCATAGTTACGCCAAGTTAAGCTATTTTTAACAAGGCTTAAGAGGACATATCTATCAACCGGTCATTTTTTTCTAGTTTTTTAAGTTTTCTGTGGAAATTTTCCGGATTTATAGAGTAGAGCTTTTAAAAAAACTTTCCGGTCTTAATATGAACATTTTTCTTCTGTAAAAATGCTGAGGTGAAATTCAAAGTTAAGATGCATTAAATATTATTTAAATCTACTCTATAAACTGAAATTTTCAATATGATGGCGTGAGTATTAAATGAAAAATCCCTCGCATAAAAAATATCCAATCCAGTGGAATTAATTTTTTCTCTTTAATACTATATTTATATACCTGTCTCAGTTTCAAGAGTCACTTTCAACAAGAGGAAATTAAATTCAATCATGGTCTGTCGATGGTGTTTTGGAGCCGTAGGCATTGGTAGTGTGCGGTGGGAAATTTGTTTGGGGCTATCACATCTCTTCCCACACCATGATTCATAAGCTGCCCGAGCCGTCAATCTGAGAAGCTTCCAGAATATCACATTACGGCATCCTGATAATCGAATTTTGCCTCACGTGAAGACCCTATACATTGCCATCCTTCTTGATTCATCCTCCTCTATTTTCAACCTTTCCTACCTAATTCAGCCCTTCAAGTTTTCCGGGTTGTCCGAAGTCAAAGAATACCTTATAAATGAGCGGAGAAAATACCTTGCCAGCTTCGTTATATACCTGTCCACATGATTTATATTCTTCTTTATTATTATTCCTTTGACGTTTTCGACTACCACAACATGAAGTTGTGGTAGTCGAAAGTTTGTTTGTCGATTGTTTGAAGTATTATTCCGGTCCGAACCAATGAAGATTTATAATAGACTTTGAATTAGCTGGTTAGCATTCTTAATATATTAATGACGTGGTATATCGTTTTTCGATATCGTTTATCGATTTTCTTATGTATGTAAGAATATTTTCTCTTGAGTATACCGATACCTCCACTGCACAAACGCTCAGCAATCGCCCACCGAATCAAATCCGCTCATCTATAAGCCCTAGTAGCCAAATCCGCTACTAGGGCTACTAGATGAGCGGATTTGATTCGGTAGGCGAGCGTTTGTACAGTGGAGGTATCGGTACTCTCACTCTCTCTTAATCATTCGTATTTCTACTCTTTTCTTGTCGTATTATTCACTAAAAACTTACGTTATCACCTCGTAATTTTCATTATAAAAATACATATATCATATTTTTAAAATTTATATAATTACATATAAATAATACCAGAAATAATACAGATAGTATAGAAAATTATTCAGTGCCCGAATGGTTTCTTCGCTCAAACAATTTCACAGGTACTCTTTCCTTCACTTTAGCATGAGCTTTCACTTTGAGAGCGGACTGTTGGCTGCAAGAAAGGAAGTTCACTTCACTCCTTTCCACCGTCCACTCCAACCTTTAGGAACGGTCCGCCGGCCAACCACACCAGCAAAATTTAAACCGGTGGCGGGGGGATACATATTCATTTTAAAAAAATACCGAATGAAAATTATCAAATTTGAGTCAAAGTCAAAAGTTTACAATGTTTTACTTTGTGTGAAAACTCTTAAAATGTTTATCTGAGAGCCATTGATAGGTGCTCGAAAAAGACCCGTAGAAAGGCAGTGATGCGACTTTTTAGCAGTTTGTAGTCCTAGGTTCCCAATTGGGAACACATTTATTAAGATTCATGAAAATTATATTTCGTATCTGTGATTACTTTTATATTATCTTCATCACCTTTGTAATGACTATGCGATTTATTCGATATTTTCCCTACACTCGCTCTCCAGTAAAAAAATGCTCATTTATTCAAAATATCAGGGTATATTACGTTGTTAAACTTAGTTTTTTCGTCAAAAGTATAGTTATTTCTCAAGCAATGGCAAAATTTCGTAGCGTGCTACGATTTAGGAACATGCTTGAAAACGCATTTAAAAATTTTTGTTCGAGTTTTCTTTCATAATATCTCTTAATTTCTTGTAAAATGAATAGTTTATGCAAAAATATAATAAAAATCAGTCGGTAAGTTATTTCGACCTTTAAATGGTTAAGACCTTTCTCCGAAGGGAAAGGAATGAAATCTTTTTTTAATGAATCCCTTGAATAATCACTAAAAAAGAGGACCCCGAAGAAAATGCTTCCTATCTTTTTTCCCCCGCAATCGCCGCGGAGAACTCGTATGACGACACCAAGGCCTCGCGGTTAAAAAAAAAAACACTTTTTTAAGAATTCCGCGCTCGTACAAACCTTGAAGCGACTGACAATGTTACGAAATCACCCCCAGGACCGACGTGCGGGAAGTTTTCCCGACCCTGCAAGTTTGATTCGAGGCAGAAGGGGGGTTAATGGTCGCTTATTATCCAATCATTGGGTTCTACCTCACTGGAAATGCCTCCACAGCAGTTCTCATTCTACTGCACTCTGAGATTACTCGGTGTTCGATCGATGTTGACGATCGTCGGAAGTGTAAGCACAGGCCGCCTTCTCTTTCTTTCTCCTCCATCGTCTTAGAGAGCGATTTTCTCCTTATTACTACGGCGCACTACCCTATAATAGTTATTTCTGAAGAAGGATCATTGTTTTTCTACTCACTGAACCATTGTCTCTGAAACATAATTAGAAATTTAAAAATGTTATCGAACTCCAATTTATATTCCTAAGGGTGCTTTTGAACTCGTTTATCATCACTGTTGATTAAATTCTGGGAAAACTATGTGCATAATAGAACGAGCTATGATTATATATTATTCACAATAAAAATACAAGTATAGGTAACGATTTTTTTTAATGAGATGGATTGTCATTCCTTGAAATGGATGTGTGGACGTCCCGTAATCACATTATTTTAACTTAAATAATGATGAAATATTAATTAATATTAGATTTCATTTGGCATCCGGTTTTTAAAAAATGTCATGGTGATAACCCATAAAAAGGTCTTCATTACGGTTCCTGCATTCCTCGATAAATATGCATTAGATTCCACTTTTATTAGGAACTGGTTACATTTGCAATGAAAACATTATTTTTTATGCAAACTTTTTATTTATGCTGATTTAAATCCTTTTTAGAAATAAAGTTAAATTTAGTCCTCTTATATCAGCTTTGACAGATGGGAGTAACTTAAAAAGTCTAGTGTGTCCATTTGAGTTTGCTCCAAGCTCTCCTTCGCAACTTAACTCGTAGTAGCTTCAGTTATAGCCTTAATGATAAGTGGAATATTACACTAATCAAAGCACATACCTCTTCGATTTTAGAGGGCATTAGATGACTCATTGAACCACAGAATAGCTGTAAAAATGTATCTTTCATGCGCAGAATTTTCGATGAATAATAATTACTCTAAATATAATGCCATCTTCTTCATTTTATAAAATATAATCAAAGTATCTGTTTGGTAAAATACCTTTTAAATAAATTCTTTGTCAGGCTTAAGTCTCCATAAGTTCGTTTTGAATACCTTGTAAACATAAAATATAACTTTTACTTTTCTTATTAATAAATATTCCCTGCATAGCGAAATCATGAATTATAATTATAATAGAAAACTAATTATTGAATTAAGCGAAACGTAATTTTCTTCCTTGGGAGCAAAATGTTTAAATATGTTTAATTTGTCCAAATTAATAATAAATTCATGATAAAATATGACTACAAATGGTAATTTCCACACATTAATGTATAACTCCACTACCTACCATGGTTTCAACATGCTATGCCATTTCAAAGGTTCAAGGAAAAGTTGAAAATGACATAGAATGTCGAAACCACGGTCGGTAGTAGAATTGCCAATTTTGAGTTATATTTTACCATGGATACGTTTCATTTTTACCAATTGAAATTGAATGAATTGAAAAAAAAGAAGTGAAAAGAGAGCCTGAATTGATTTCATACGTTCAGTAATAAATATTCAGTTTTTTTAATTAATTGAGTGCGGGAATCAAACTTTTTATTTATTAGAATGTCAAAAAATTTAGTGCATGACATTACAGCAGTTTATGCACTCATAGCAATTGCCACTACCACTTTTTATGTGACCCTGCCTCCTTGATGTAATATCCTCTTCGAAAGTGTTCAAGTTGACTCATATTCGCTAGTTAACCCTACGTAGAGTTATCATATTGGTACCCAAGGGTGGAATACACCGCAGCGAATCCTTTCAACGTTGGATCTCGGCCAAGGGAACAAATTAGCCACGGTGGGCATGCAAGGCCTGAAGTTCATTAGCTGCTAGTTCCGCGCGCTGAATGAACCAAGTTCTGCCATCTCCAAGGGCGTTACCCACAAGCCGAAACTTTCTCTTGCTGGCGAATTAGAGATCTACTTGAATCCAAGTTTATCACTCATTCTACAATAGTTTTTACCTCTGACTTATACGATAGGTTCATAGCACACCGTGGTATGAGATATGCTGTGAATAGAGAGTTATTACATTTTTTAAGTGATATCTTATGAGATCCTTAATTTTTTCATTAAAAAAAATTGTCCATTATGCAGTAGTTTTGTGTTGTAGTCACTTTCAGGTTTGGCAGTGATAGAAGTTGTCTTAATTTTATTTAAAGTTTGACTTCAATGTTTACAATTGTGTGAATCAACAAGTAAACTAGCATTCAATCATTAATTACCTCATATTTTTCTAAAGACCTTTTCTATGTTCAGCTATTTTTTTTGGAAATTAAAACTTTTTTGAGAAATACATATATCTTTCCTATTTATTTCACTAACTTCTACTCTCGGGTATATCACAAATTACCTATTAGAAGGTATTTATTTCATTAGAAGTCGAGTCTTATTCTCAAATGCATATTGCTTTTGAATAAGGGATCTAGTAATAAATTCGTGAGGCCTTAGATTCGATTAATTTTTCGTTATCCCATAAATTTCTAATCATTAATATCTCTGAATTTCTTCCTATGAACTTTTGAGGAAACTATAACAAGATTGATAGAAACAGAGACGCAGCTAGGAATTAAGGCTAGGGGGGTTTTAGGTGCAACAAACCCTGGGGAGTCTGAGGGTATGGAATACCCGCCTGCATATCATTTTGTGCAGGAGGTGCGAGGGCCCTCCCCTAGAATTTTCAGATTAATGGCTCAAAATTATGAGTTTTATGGTTTTCTCAGGGATATTTTAATGATCCTTACACTATTCTATAAGTAATATTAATCTATTAAAGTAAACTGGATTAAACTTAAAAATTTCTCTGAGTTCTGGGGGAGATTTTATGCCCAAAAACCCCCCTCGCTGCGCCACTAGATAGAAAGAAGGGAGTCTTGAGAGCACATAAAATACTTAACCATGATTGATATCGAGACTTCTTCATTTATTTCTTTTTTGAGAGAAGAAAATGCCTATTTTTGCATTTACACAAACTTGTGCCTTTTAAGCCATTAGGCTTGTCAGAAGGATCCATTGTTATAACACATAGTGGCGTATTACAAGGATGACATTTGATATTCTGAATAAAAAGTTCCTTACTGATATACTCTTCACATTACATCATCATCACTGGTCAACAATCCTAGGATTGGTTTGACGCAGCTCTCCACTCAGTTCTCCTATCAGCTAATCTTTTCACTCCTACGTATTTCTTCTCTTTCACATCTCTCTTTACTTGTTCCATATATTTTGTTCGTATTTAATGAATTCATAATTTCAATTTCATAAAAAAATTCAATGGAAATATTATGACATTAAAATTTTAAGGAACATTGAAACCAAAGGAATAATTTATTATTAATTATAAATACCATAGTTAAAAATATTACATATTCACAGGTTCGCTAATTAACCATTTTTTTCACTTTTATTTTATTTTCAGCCAAGGATTTTAGATTGCACAGATTCTTTGACATGCAATTAAATTGATCTAATAGCTGAAAATTTTGCCATTTTTTCGTACATAACTAGATATTTTATCAACCTTTTAGAGATATCGCGCGTTAGGCATAACATTTTTAATGTACATATCTGAAAAAACCGATGCATCCTTTCGTAATCAACTTGTACTTTGTATCAGTTAGCAGCTGGGATATGGTACTTTTGGTCCACCCATCAGGAGACCGCTCTTTTCTTCAAGTCCAGAGCTTCACTTACCGTCACAATCACCCGATCTTACAAGCGTTCCATTTGGTTGGCGAGGAAACAGCCGGACCGCCCACTTAACTAGGAAAGCCCTTCCTACGGTGTTGTCGCTTTAATTGGGTTGAATGCTAGTAGATAACAATCATGTTCGACCCTTTGCCATGAGGGAAATGAGCGGGATAAGGCGTGGGTGGGTGGAAGAAAGGGGCGCTCAGGGATGGACAGTAAAAAAGTCGTTCAGAGATGAATGGTTGGATGACAGTAATCTCTCGCCCAACGGCAGACAGAGTATAAAATCCCTCCTCCCTTTTCCTTTCAGATTAGGTCGGTGCGGTTACTTGAGTTGTGGGTCATGGGTCAAACATCAGCCCTCTAAATCTCTGTTTGTGACCGAGAAGGTTCATACGCCCATCCAATCATCCCTCGCTCAGCTAACTAGCCCTTATATTTTCTCCAGTATGTGGTGACAGATGCCAGCTCCAAAAATCATGCAGATTCTCGATGAGGGATGCGCGTTACTAATCAGTAACTTAAATGCGGGAAATCTAATTGTTTATTATTATATTAATAATGTTAGAAATGGGAAATTGGCCCGGTAACATAATTAAATAACAACAAGTTATTGGGTTGTTTTGATCAATGAAGCAAGTAAAATCCTTTTCCCAGTTAGCAATTTATAAAATAAGTTAACTTCAAACAAAACCGGCGAAATTACAGAAAGGTAGCTTTGTATTACTTTAGACTTATAAACTTGCATCAATACCTTAATTGCATATTTTTACATTTTTAAAGAATTTTTTTCGTTGGTTCTTATTCATTGAATTGAGTAATCCACTAAATTGGCTCTCGCGGTTTGATTCGTTGAACCTCCCACTTGTATCCATTACCAATTTAGCCACATAGTATTCGGATTATTTCCCCTTTATTTCTTTTCTTGTTAGTTATGGTAATTTGACCAATATTTCAACCTAGTAGTATTGCTATAGCATTGAAATTCCATTATTCCTCATATTAACCGTGTTAATACCATATTATTAGTTATTAATACCGCATTATTACCAATTATTTAATTTAAACTTTAAAATTATTAAACCTTTGCAATATTTTTTTAACTTTTTAAATGCATGCTTTGCGGAATTTTCCTGTTTATAATAAAGTGAACTAAACTGGCTTAATCGCCTAGGTATATCCCAACTCCATTATAAAAGATAATGCCAATGAAACCACATTTTTTCCTGATTTGCACCACTAGTATTTCGTTTCTATTTATTCAGTTCTTATTTATTTTATCCCCCTTTCACTCCTCCCTAAAAGACACAAGTCATCCTAATTAACAGAAGTGATCGTCTGAAAACGCTGACTGTAGTCTTCACATGGAGAAGCAAGAAATTATTGCAAGGGAACCAGCTTTGTTTCACTGCTTATTTTTAACTTATTGTAATTATCTTTATTACTATTGGATGCATTAACTAAAGTAATTTCATTGATACGCCTAGGAAAATTCGATACTGCTATATGTTTTACAAGCTTAGCTGTGAAAATTTAAAATCATTTGTAGAATTTACGTTGGTCTATTTATTCTGTAAGTCCATTCCTTTTGTTAGAATTTATGTAGAAAATTTCTGTGCATGCATATATGTATCGTAGTGGCTGATGGAACTTCTTTGACTCTCTGGATATGGAATAGGATTTTCTTGTGACGTCACTCTTTCTCCGCAGAAGTTTATCGGGGAAAGGTCTCCATGGTGGTTTATACCGCACCACTCCCCTTTTATATCGCCCTTCTGCGATTTCTTTCGACTCCTTTTTAGAAAGGGAAAAGTAAGTGTTTCACGTTGGATTGGTCGCGGGGGCCTGGCTGATACGGGCAATACGCAATCGATTTGCGGGAGAAAGGAAGCGTGGGCATAAGACTAAGAAGAAAAGCGGAGGGAAGGGTCTTAATTAAAAGGCGACCGTGTGCACGGGATGTTTTAATCAACTGGGGAGGGGGGGGGGGCGTTTTGACACGTAATAGTTACGATGCGAATCAACTGGGCGGTATAACCCCTTCGCCTCAATCTCTTTGATGATTTTTCCATTCAGCCTTTAAATGAGACCTTTTGATAAATGCCCGATCAGGTTTTTTTAATCCCGTTTACTAATTCGATGATGAAGGTGATGATGGAAATGTTATTTCTTCAAATATTTGCGCACTCGTCTCGTCGGGGCGTAATAATTTAGTTATTCGTGAGTCCGCATGGGAAAATTTGCTTAGTGAATTTCTATTTCTTTGCTTTTCTCTGGGAACTCCACGAATCCCTTAGGCTTAATATGACAACTTAACGTGGTGAAACTATGGGGTTGAAAAAACTTTGAAATTGCGTATAATGGTTCATAGCAACTGAAACTGGGGTAACACTACCTACGATAGTCATCAGTTGAGACAATCTCCAATTTCTCTACGATGACATGAAAAAACCGTTGGCAGAGTATATAATTCTGTCGCCTATCGAGAGGCAAAAACAGTATCGTAAGTCATTTAAAAGGAATTTCTCGATTTATGAGCGGTATTTGCTGCGATTAAAGGAATATGTCATACAAGTCATTAGTTAGTGTTCATCGCTTTTGCGCCAAATTAAGTTCTTGTGAGCGGGGCTTAAGATTACTGTATCAATTCTTCCCTTTACCCTTATTCATTCTGGTAAGGAAAATTTTCGGTGAAATTATTTGGCTTTTATTATCACTGCAAAAGTTTGACGATGGTCCTGTGCGTATTAAATATGTAGATTTTCCTTTTTTTTTAATTTGTACCTAATAGCGGCTATGTATGTGCATTATAGCCCCTGAATGAATAGTCCCATTTGAACAGTAGTAGTTTTCATTACATTTTATTCATTAAACTGTATCAAAAATTCATTTCATATTACGCATTATGACATCATGTAATCCATATCAACCTACGATACGTGAGTGAGTGGGTTTGCTTCAATTCTGGACAGTGGCGTAGCCAGGAATTTCGTTCGGGGGGGTCAAAAACCAGGGGGGATAATTTCTGAAAAACCGGGCACTAAGTAATGGGCTTTAAACTTAATTTAACACTTTCCATAATCGAAAAAACTTAATTTCTTAAAGAAACATTATGTAAATTCCTGATTTTTCAATATTTTGTTTTCTTCTATGAAGGACAATAACTGTGTTTTTACACTTCCGGACCCCCCGGACCCTCCCCCCCTGGCTACGCCACTGATTCTGGATGCACTGGCGTGAAAAACTTTAAGAAATCAAAAGATACCATTGTGTATTGAGCCATTGACCATAAGGCTATTGGTTGATATATGATTGCTTGAATTTCCGTGAAACGCTCATAGATATTTATGTAATACCTTAGTAGATGGTTAGAGATAATCTTTATCCATTACTTTTTTAGGTGTTTGACTGCCGCTATGTTACAACCACCAGTGGAATGTTCGAGGCATTATGCAACCACATAAAGTACAGCACAAATAAAGGAAATATTAGGTGAGTTCTTGAAAACTAATAGCCCTGCTTACATTTCTGTTATTATCATCCCAGACAACTCTTTACCCATACAATGGCATGTTATAAGCTC
The DNA here is from genome assembly GCF_921293095.1 of Ischnura elegans. NCBI lineage: Eukaryota > Metazoa > Arthropoda > Insecta > Odonata > Coenagrionidae > Ischnura > Ischnura elegans. Next base: position 71,912,022 of record NC_060250.1, read on the forward strand.
CTATATCAAAATTTTGTTGCTCAGTAATAAGAAAAAGAATATCAATCCGATTCATATGTGCGTGATTGCTAGTATTCAATCTAAATAAATAATCCATTCCTATCTACTTAAGTAGAATTTTTATCGATGATAATATATTTTTTTTAATTCAGTGTAATTATTCTCGAAAATTGCATTGGAGAAAATTGTCAGTAATAATTGACATAAGACATTTCTCTATTAAACCGTTTTGCTTTTTTGTGTGTTTTCTGGTTCTTTTGGAAAAGGTACAATGCGAAATATCCTAAAAATTAACGCATCGCTGAAAAATGTCATGTAATTATTTGATTTCCGAGTTCTTTCTTCAGCGATAATGCAAGTACCAAAGAGATCTCAAAAGACATCAAATATTCCCTGGGTGTATTCATGCTAAACATTTGAAGATTTCATCCGTTTTCTATGATTCTAAACAATTTTGTAAATATAGGTGTTATTGTTGTTTGCAATATATTTTTATAATTCTGCAAACAACTTGGGTAAACTTTTCTCGGGATTCCCACCGGGTTAATGTTTTTATAAAGGCCAACGTTTCAAGTAGCGTCTCGGCACTCATCATCAGGGCTAATCATTCAGCCCTGATGATGAGTGCCGAGACGGTACTTGAAACGTTGGCCGTTATAAAAAACATTAACCCGGTGGGAATCCCGAGAAAAGTTTGCCCACATTATTCGCCGGGAAAGCATAAAATCATATTTCTACAAACAACTTATTTACGTAAGCATTGAAAGAACAGAGAGATGGCACTTTTCCACAGGTGTATTATTGAAAGTATGACGCATTTCGACCGTAAAGTACATGTGCCATCTCTCTGTTCTTTCAATACTTACGTAAATAAGTACGTAAGTTGTTTGTACACTTGTACTTGATAATGAATTGACGGTCAAACGCGTCGTACTTTCAACAATAAACTTGTGAAAAAGGGCAATCTCTATGTTCTTTCAATAGTTACGGGATATCATTCCACTATATCTCGCCTGCTTCTGTTACTTTTAACTTATTTACGATTTCTTTTTTTACAATTCTAATATTATATCTCCCACCGGGTCAAGTACCCAGTTAAACCACCCACCAGTATCCACGCTCTCTAGTAATTAACATCATTAGTTTTTCCTAATATAAATTCGGGATTTTTCTCTTGCTATTCGATCCTACCACGTTATTTTGCGTAAAATGTAAACCCTCCCAATATTGTTTTCATACCTCTTTGTATCGTTATATGTATTGATCCCTTCTATGAAAAAAAACAGGTCGGCCATCACTGTGTTTCCCCAGAGGACAGACGGACGTCATGATTTTCGCGTTTGGAACCCTCAGCTCATCTCTTACGCTGGATACAAGCATCCCGATGGGTCGGGGCGAATAATTGGAGACCCGCTCAATGTGGAGTTCACCGAGGTAAGTCCGAGAGGAGACAAAGTTTCAAGCATATTGAAATTTATCTTTAAATTCAAATATCTCTTTCACGATTGATGTTCGGTTTGTGAAGGAATATTTATTATTTGGTCATAATAGAGCGCAGTTAAACCAAGTTGAGTTTTTGAGGAAAAGGGCTTAAAGTGTTTTGCGATAGTTGATATTTTCCCTAAATAGAATCATGAATTAAATTCATTAATTTTGCCAATTAAAGGGCACCACTCTTTGGGTTGAAACTCAAACATAGCAAAAAAAACACTTGCGTCCATTTTGTATATGATTTGTACTTGCCGCCGTGAATTCTAAAAATAAAGCTGTCAATAACAAGCACAGGCGCATTTTATTCGTAAAAGTCTTAAAGGAAATATATTTAAGACTGCGCATCGCCTTCTTCGCTTGGGACTAAGATTGAAATTTCTATATTCAACACCACGCAATGTATCTGATTGGCTGATTGCCATGGTAGCGTTTGTTTTCATGTGGTTCATTTCCATTGGAAATTTTATTTCATCAAATCAATGCTCTCGAAGAAGGAAAATCAACAGTATTTTCATATAACCAATTCATAACTATTTTTTTATTGTTTCCATTTCTCAAAACAGAACTAAAATAGCTGTTTCAATATTGAGCGAGTACTTTTTTAAACTGCGCGGCCATCAAGCGCGCTCGTGCGTAAATTTCGTATAAGGACTTACCTTGTCTTAACCATGGATTATTAAAGATTAATAAAGAGCGTTTGGTGGTTCACAACAAAATAAAATGACTAGAAAACGGTAATTAGTTGAGAGAAGTTCAAATTTTTCTTGAAATTAACGAGTAGTAAGGAAGACACGTCTAACAAGAGACATTCCTGTGGATGCTATGGTCAGTCCTTTAAAATCGATTTCACGATTGATGTGTGGTTTGTGCTCTGATTGAAGGAATATTTAAATAATTGGTCTGGTTCATAATAAACATAGTGGAATCAAGTTAAATTTTTAGGAAAGAGGTTCAATGTGTTTTTGAGTTTATATTTTCCGTTAAATCATGAATTTCATAAATGCATGATGCCGGTTTTAAGGTACACTTCTTTGGGTTGAGGCTGTAGATATTTCCTGATGTTTTCGCCGCACGCGCCTGAAGGGAAACTTTTTTTTCAATATTAGGTGACGAAAAGAAACAACCTATGGTTACTTGTGGTATTATCTTATTAAATCTATTCTTGAACGTTTTTCTGGTTCTATTTAAGAACATGTATTACTCCTACTCGGTTGATAGGTTGAATTTTGTATCTAGAAATACTATTTAAGCTAAAATTCGTATTAATCATAAAGGATGAGAGAGCACTATCCAAATTTGCCATCCAGCATTACTGTCAATTGTCGAGTGGAAATTTCTTGGCGTAGAATGTGCTGACCTGATCCACTCTATTAGTGTTTTTCTAAGGAACTAAAAAAATAAAATAAATTTTCCATGAGCTCGACAGAGTTTCTAAATTATTTGCTTCGTACATAATGAAAAACGTTAAGCGCGTGCTCCACTGTAACATGAAATTTATACTTAACATCGATAAAAATGTAATTGAGTGTAGTTCATTGTATTTCGTAGTTTCATATTTCATGACGTTGAGTAAAATTGAGTGTTATCGTGGAACATGCGCCCAACGTTTCTCGTTATGTATGAAGAAAATAATTTAGATGCTATGCCAGGCTCATTCATTTCACGCTAAGTAGGCTGAATCGTCATTAAAACGTACTTGTATCTCAAATATAAAACTTTTACATTGGATAAAACAATGAAGTAAAATTTACAAATTGAAGGCACACTGACATATATTTCCTACGGTCTACTCTATACATCCAGAAAACTCCAAGATGATAACATATTTTTATAACAATTGATTTAACGCTAAAAAGGGACAGAAAAATTATGCTATTTTTTTAGTTCCTTAGAAAAGCGTTGTTTATAAAAATTTATTTTTATATTGTAATCCATTTACTATATGCCCTTTCTACCAGTGAAAGAGGAGCTATTGCTTAATTCTAATGTAGAAATATAAAAAAACAATCCTTAAGTAATAACCGTTAGATTAAAATTGTCAGAATCGGCAGAGTGACCATTAAGGGCCCCGGGCCTTTCCCGCCCCCTCGGCGAGCGACAGCGACTCTTAATACTTTGACTAAACGGCGAGGTTTATCAGTGGATGGCAGTCAAACTTCTTGATTCTGACCGCCAAGGAATAGATCTCCCAATGCTTTCTTTTATTTCCAGGTTTGTATGAAGTTGGGCTGGAGAGGAAAAGGCGGTCGCTTTGATATCCTTCCCCTTGTACTTTCGGCCAACGGACATGACCCAGACTACTTCGATTTGCCGCCAGACATCGTGATGGAGGTACCTCTGACGCATCCCACGTAAGTGACTATGAACTTGTTGCTGACGAAGCATCCTATGAACTTTTAATGCATCTTAACGTTAATTCAATGCATCATCTCCATCGAACTGCGGTATTTTGTCTCTTTTCGCGGCGAATCAAAAGTGTATAACTAACGTTGTTACCTTCAAAATTTCAGAGTTCGTGTACTGTTAATAAATTTTATGGAATTTATATTAAGAAACGACGGCTCTAACATTTTCAATAATTTTTGTCGTATTGATCGAATGAATTGACAGAAAATAGCGTTGTATAATGGTATTCATTGTATCACTACGGCACAAATAACAAGAAACTGATTGCCAATGATTTATTTTGTACTTTCCCAAATAGTTTTTTTATAGAGCGCGGTAGAATTTTGCCATCATGTGCTTGTATTTCAAGTATTAAAAGAATATATCTGAGAAAATCCAAAGGTAAAGTTTTTAAATTCAAGGTGCAGGATAATGTTGACATAGGTCTATTCTATAAACCGTGAAAATTTAAATGTCATCACGTAAGCTTTCGTTGGAAATTTTTCGTCGCCAGTCAAGTGGGAGTGATCCGTCCTCGTAACCTTTGGAAACAAACATTAAATATATTTATGTGCATCTCTTGCCACAAGACGAAAGTTACATCCATTATATTTATCTCGTCATTGTTTATTCAATCCATTCATTCAATCGATTTCTTATTTCGAACCTACCTGCAGTGAAACTGTTTTCAACATATCCAATGACGAAAAGAAGCTACCTGCGGTTTCTTGAAGCATTATCGTATTAAATAGCTTCGTCAAAGTTCGGCTTTGTTGTGGAAACTCACCGTTTATTTCAATGAGAACAAACTTTCCAGAGGAAAATAGAATATAGGACTTTCTGAAAAAGAAATGGACGTTTAATTGATGGAATAGCATTGATTGATTATATATTCCTAATTTTGCCGTAGTGCTGGTGAGAGATGGCCTCAATAAGTACTTCGGTGTTTTAAATGTATGCGATTGTGAGTGAAATAATCCGCAATAATATAATCAATTTTTACAGCTCTCATTAATTACTGGTAGAAAATACATTTTATTGCGTTTTCTCTGCATTTTTCTTCCTCCGTTTTAATTTTCTGTCAATTATTTTAAATGATTTAGAATTTAAGGTAGACATAAAGCTATTTTACACCTTGGGTTCAACGGGATCAGCTACACGTTTAATCTACTCAAGTAACTACCTATCCCTGTTTGATTCTGTTTTAATTAGTTTAAGTGCCTACTCAAAGTTGCTTTCATTGAGAACACACTTTCAAGAGGACAATAGAAGAGGACTTTCTGAAAAAGAATTGGACGTTTAACCCATGGAATTGCATTGTTTGCTGACTGATTATTTTTTTCCTAATCCCATCGTACTGCTGGTCAGAGATTGGTTCGTAGAGGAAGTAGCTTCATACGTTCAAAAGCAAATACCCATTTTACGCAGCTAAACTTAACTAAAACTAAATTAATGTTTTTTTAATGGTGCCTTTTGTTTTAAAGTCGCCCATTGTTTGATTTTTGACCACTTATTTGTTAAATTCACCCCTATGGACTCTTAGCAGCTCTGCAATTTAATTCATTCTCTTCATTGCCTCCCATTATTGTCTTAATTACTCCGTTGTGTTGAAATTTATTCAAAATATCTCCTCCTTTAGAAAATAAACTTAAAACGTATTCTTGAAAGTAATATTTTCTCTTTTAATAGCTATAGCTGATGCCAATGGCGGTTGGAATATATTTACCTACATTTATTTTTTAAATGTTGATAGAAGTCTATCATACGGATATCCTGTGGTGTTGGCAGACCTAGAGTAACATATTTCGTCATTTCTCCAAATTGATTATTCGGAATATCAATTAAATCTGTTGGTAAATTGTTAATCAATAAAGTGAGAGAAGACTAAGACGTACACATCTCTTGGTCCTCCCATTTTCCCTTGCGTTGCCATCAACAATAGACCGCGAGAGCCTCACACCTAGCACCATGAATCTCAACGAAATTATCGTGTTTATTTAAGAATCTGAACTGCGCAGTAGGCCAGAAATCCAAAGGTCCGTGGTATCGATCCCGGTTCCAGGGAAATATTTTCCATTGCTGTTAATGTGTATTTCACCGCCGTTCATGGGGCAGGATTTTATTATGTGTTTCCTACATTTATAATCTTTCTTACAATTATATGGAAGGACCTTGAAAAAAAAGACCTGAGATGACTTCTTGAAAATGGGTATGATGCGTTGAATCCGGTTATGGTCGACTAAAAAATGATTAAAATACACATTTTTTGTGTTATATTCATAAATCATCTGTTGATTATATATCTTTTCCCTTTTCAAATCAAAATATCGAGTATTGTTCAGTAATAGTCAATCAAAAAATCATCCTTTAGCATCTGTTCGGAATGTAATCGATTCTATCATCAGGACTTCCCATTCAATACTTTGTAATTAGACCCTCATTACATTGCTCAGCATGATGATTTACTTATCTTTTATTATAATATTTATTTAAATATCTATTATCATAGTAGGCTTCATGGCAACTTATATGATAACTGAGGTATGGTTTAACACTTTCCGCAGGAATAGAATTGGTAAACTTTTCTCGGGTCTCCGCGCGGGTTAGAAAAAATCTAATTGGCGCTCCGAGAGAAGTTCATTGAAGATTATTGATTACTAAGCCTAAATTCTAACCCTTGACGACGGCATCTTTAGAATCCGAAACTCTTTCGAAGGATGAATTTTTGATTTGAGACGAATACTCGTTATTTTTAATTGGGTTTCTAATCAAGCACTCGACGGGAGAATGCTCAATAATTATCCTTCTCGTCTCACCTTAGATTCGAGTGGTTTGAGGACTTGCAGCTCCGCTGGTACGCTCTTCCCGCCGTCTCGGGCATGCTCTTTGACGTCGGCGGGCTCGAGTTCCCCGCTTGCCCCTTCAACGGCTGGTATATGAGCACGGAGATTGGCTGTCGGGATCTTTGTGATGTGAACCGTTATAACCTGATTGAGGTAATTTTAAAAGCTTATTCAAGAATTGGAGATATATATCCAAGGTTAAATTCGTTATTTAGTTTTATTTTTTGCATATAAAGTGAATGACCTACACGACATTTTCCTTTCTCCACAAAAATTTATTTGTGCAACAGAATTAATTTTCGACAAGGTGAGTATTTCCTCTCCAATTCTTTTCTATAAAGTATTATAAAATTCAATGTATATATTTTTCTTCAAAACTTTGCCATGACAATTATATTCTTAAGTGAAATAACCATATACTTGACTATATCTAACGTTGACTAATCGTTGAGAATCAGGTCCATATCGAGTAACAACTGACTGTAGTGGTGTGATAGGAGTGGTTCTAGGAAATTTTTAAGATGGGAGGTTTATTCATCCATATCACAGCGATTCTAAGATTTCCATTCTACAGCACTCTATTTATACCTTTCTCGAGGTATTTTCTGCAGTTTCCGGATGTTCTTTCGCCTCGTGTCCTTAAATATTTCACCCAAATACTACTCTCTTGAGCTTCCTCGTTGCACTTCTGTTTTTCCCTGAATAATATTCCTGATATATTTACTGCGTCTCATAACATCCTATATTCTATCCACTCGGTGCTTTCTTGATAAATAGTCCTTCAGGCACTTATGTTACTAATGAAACCTCCTCATTTTTCAATCTATTCGTCCATTAGATATTAATAAACTAAGTACATAACAAAGCAAGATAGAGTCACGGCTTGTATTAAGGAGGGTGCGGTAGATTTAGAATGCTTTGATCTCTGAATTTCTTCAGGCTTTTCTTCCGCGTCAGCTTGTTTGTGGACAACAAACTGTTGTCCACCAACAAGCTGACGCGGAAGAGAACCCTGAAGAAATGCAGAGATCAAACCATCGCTGCGGAAACCTACGTTCTAACATTAGAATGTTTTCTCGTAAGTAAATTCTCCGTCTCCTCCGTATTTTTATGGTTTTAAAATACATTATCTGCTTGGGTAAAATATTTTTACATTAAATTTCGATACTGTAACAAAAAATGTAAACTCATTTTTTCAAGTTTAATATAAAATATGGTGCTATATGCTGTCCCTTGCAACTGGCTCTAAGATAATTTGATAATTTTTTCATTGATAGATTCAATTGAGTGGATTTATTATTAATTACGTTAAAATTAAGAAGTAAAAAAACGTGAAGTTTGTTTTAACGGTGATATTAAATAGTTGCGAGCCTCATGAGGATAACACTAAAAATATTGAAATAATATTGTATATTTCAGTGGTTTTTTTATTTATAAAGTATCCTTTTATCATGTAGAGATTATTACTTTGGATGAAAAATTTGCTATGATCAATTGGGATTGGAAAGTAAATTGCGTCTGTAAAATCGTCCAAAACACTTTTTGCAATCCTTACGTGATTCAACTCCGAATTTCGTCATCAAAGTTCAGATAACTCTTTTGGTATTGATATAAATAATATAATGTTTGCGACTGAAAAAGGTTTTCACATAAATTTGGCCATGATATTTTCAAGCCTAAATGCCGATCGTTTTTCAGACTGTGGCTCAACACATGGGGCTGGACACAAGAACGCCTGTCACCCTATGGAAAGACAAAGCGATGGTGGAAGTGAATGTTGCTGTTTTACACAGCTTTCAGGTAAGTCATTTACAGTATCTATTTGTTAATGCGTAGTCGTATCATTATTTTCTCAATAGTGTTGGTCATGGTTTAACTCTTAAAAATGCGTATTTTTTTATCAGCCTCGTGAATTATAAATTCGATCGGATAGGAATTTTAGGCAGAGCATCATTCAAACAAATTTTTAATTGATGCACTGAATTGTTGAGGCCTTTACTTTGTAGAATTCCATTTTATGGTTGGAAGGAAATTACTTAGCTTTTCTACAAAAACACACACTTTATTGCCGACTAGTTTCGGTTACACTGTACCATTTTCAAGACTAGTGATACACATAAGAATTTGCCGGTATATATACTCTGTGGTCGGGTGATTGGAGGGGAAGGGGAGAGGGGAGAGGTAAGTGACGGGAAGGGTGTCAGCTAGCACCGGCCTTACCGGCAAATTCTTATGTGTATCACTAGTCTTGAAAATGGTAGTGTAACCGAAACTAGTCGGCAATAAAGTGTGTGTTTTTGTAGAAAAGCTAAGTAATTTCCTTCCAACCATAAATTTTTAATTACTTTTTCTTCAATTATCCTCGTTAAAATATTATAAATTTGATGGTGAATTTAATTTAATGCTTATGTTATGTATATGTTACTTCAAACATTTGCGATAAAAATAATATTGTTCAATGAAATAACGTCATCCGCTTTGCAAAATTCAGTAGTTTTTACGAGAACACGTTCCTTTTTTTAATCTATGACTCCCAATAAATATGCGTAGGTAATGTAACGACAACTTTTATTTGCTAGTGTTGAAAGATTGAGCATGAAACATATTCCCAAGTTCACATTTGTTGTTCTGATTTTATATTTTGCATATAAAGAGCATGCTCAATATGAAATTTTCTCCTGGAAAAATTATTTGTGCATTAATCAAGTTTCGTCTAGGTAGCAATTTTTCTTCACATCTTTTCAATGAAATATTATAAAATTCGATGTTCAATTAATTTAATGTATATTATGCTTCTGAAATTTGCCGTGAAAATGATATTCATGATTGAATTTTACTTCAAACTGGACTATATATTTTGACTTTTTCCCCGGGAATGTAGAACTCGGTGTTCGCCATAAGGTAACAATACACTTTTAAATTTAAAAAAAACTTATTGAAATATCAAAATGTGTTGTAATCAGGTGATGTCTTAGTAGTCGCGCAATTCTACGCGCCAAAATGTTACCCATTAATTGCTGAAGATGACAAGTCCAACCATTGATGCCAACAGTCTGCTACCCCATCCCTCCTTTCATCTCCAACAAGCACACAGACGTGTCAACCCTTTCCACCAACCTTCTTTCTCCCCGTAACCTGGAACGAATATACGGACCAAGCCTTGGAGTCTTTGTATCTTATGATGACGCCGCTGCGTCGAAACTAGTCATACCTTTAAACCGATTATAAAATTGACATTTTGATAATATTTTTCATGGTGAGGTGTATGCAATTGTGATAATTAAATAATTATGCATCTGGTTTGATGGATACTTCACATATATGAAGCGGTTAGAAGTTATTTTCTTCTTCCTCATTTTCTCGTAGTCCCGGAATGTGACAATTGTTGACCACCACACAGCATCGGAATCGTTTATGAAGCACATAGAGAACGAGGGTCGACTGAGGAAGGGATGCCCAGCTGATTGGGTATGGATCGTTCCCCCCCTCTCCTCCTCCGCCACTCCCGTCTTCCACCAAGAGATGGCACTCTACTTCCTCAAGCCTTCGTACGAATATCAGGTACGTACACGAGATTTGAAAAAAAATACGAGCATTTTTATGCATAGCTGATCAAGTTTGTGGTGTTGCCATTTGTTTTGAATCATTATGATTGTGGTGACCGTAAAAATGGTGCGATCATATTTTTGTATTGTTGCCAAGGAGCCATGGAAAATAATTCATTCAACGCCTCAACCACCATGTATCATAAAATCACGTAAAATGAAATATTTTGCTATTGTTCCTCCGTATTTCCCACACAAATACACGTAGAAACAAACCGTGCTGAAATTTGACTGACTTACCACTGAAAAATGGAAAAATTAGAAACGAAGTAAACGTACGATAGTAACAAATATTATTAGGTAAGAGAGAATTTCTTTTTTATCATTTCAGTTAAATCCATGAGAAATATTGGGGCGTTACTATAATAACGATTGAATCAATTTCATTATTAAGCTTTCCTCTCAACTATTATAATTATTTCCCTAACAATTATGTATTTAAACATCAAAATCACACATTATTTTAATTTAAAAATGACGACGATAATACTAATATAATGGGTACGTATTTCATCCGTTGAAAATAATCCCAAGAAAAGATTTCATACCAACATGTTCATTCGCATGTTTTAGTCTTAGCAAGTTGATGCGTTATTGGATTCAAAAATCCATATTCGAGAAACCGTTGCGGATGAGAAATAGAAGTAGGAGGTTAAACTTACCACATAAATAATCATTTTTTAATGAACATGAGCATAATTTTACTACCAATTTAACTTTAAAGTTAAAGCATTAACATTATATGTAATTTATTTTTCGACTAGTAACTCAACAGTTTCTCGTGAAATGATACTTTGATACTTAGCAATATATTTCATTCGGTTTTTTAAGTATAAGAAAGTACGATTGTGTGATAACCCGTTTATCGTCGAAATTTTCGACGACAAGTTCTCCCGTGGAAGCAGGGACTTTCAGTACAGGAATGAACTTTTGCAGCCACATTCAACAAGTGAGCAACGATAGATAGAAAGACTTTGAACGTAACCAAACTTAATTTTGTGTATGTTTTTTATCGTCATTAAATATTTCAAACGCGTGGAAAAGCATGACAAGGTGCATTGGGATTTTGGGTATTAAAAATGTTCCGCACGCGCAGCTGTAAAATTCACATTGGTTGCTGCGAAATAAAACTCTGAATTGGGTAGTTTCCTTCATCAAAGAAAACGAAATTCATTGATTGCGATTCGTTACCTACCATTAGGGTTTTCATAATATACAAATTATTTGGTTTTAGAAATCCCAGTTTAAACGATTGGCAATGGTCAATTTTAACCACATTTGAAAAAGGCCAGATTGGCGCCCATGCGATTCCACTCCACGTGACGTCACAGGGACCTAGTTTCTACACGAGAGGATAGGAGTTTTACATCGTCTGAGATTACCAATGCATGCATGAGTCACAGAGCTCAGGGAAACATGTCTTAATAATCACTTATTAAAATGGCTATGGTCGTAAAGTTTCCTTCGTTTGATAAAGTGGCAATAATACCTTTTTAAGCCAAGCGCTACCAGCTAGCAGGGTACTCAGCTACCTGCTAGCAGCCTGCGTCGTATCAGCGCTCAATCCTCGCCTCAAGGTCACCTCACAGGGAGGCAGCGAGAATCAGAAATGCGTCACACGGAGTTTACCCAGCATTCCTACTTAGCCGTCGCGTTTTCGCGCGCTTGAAATTTTTCACTTTTCGTTTAATCGCGAAAAATAGATATCGTCATTCGAAAATCTAAGAGCGTGAAATGCGTACTCCAGGAGTAATAATCTTTCGATATAGGCAATAAAAAAATAATAGGAAACCACCCTATTAGGAATATAACCATGAACCTTTGGCTTTTCCTATTCACTTCTAATCCAAACTCGAATATAATGCCAATTTTGCTATTCTTCATTATTTTAGGTCGCTCTAACTATTATTTGGCAAGAATACAAATGAAATCAGTCCCCAGGATTATAGCAATTGGATACAATATAAGTACCATTTTTATGGGGAGTTTTGGTGTGAGATTTCAAATTTCGGTCGAATTTAAATGTCTCGATAACTCACGATTTCAGTTATTATTTCCATTATCTAGGTTGTGTTTAATTTTGTCCAAGGGGAATTCCAACTCGAACGGCGAAGCGTGAAATTGCATTAATTATGGAGCAGGTGGATAAGTTATATTTCAATTAATGAAGATAATTAAGTATCGCGTTACATTTACATTAATTTACATGCCTTTTAATCATTTTGAAGTCTTGTAGTGAGGTTTAAGCATTGATTCGACATGCTTTTCAGGAATTCTGATCCATTCGCCGCTTTTAGAAGCACGCCTAACCTTTTCGGAACCTCGAGCAAAATATAAACACCATTAAATGCGATTGCTTGCATTTTGATAATTTTGGATATTTGAATGTCAAAGTGTCTCAGCCCCTTTTTTTATTTAGAAATGTAGTTGTAAATAAAATTATATTTAAGGAAGAAAATATGTTAGATGAAAGATTGGGAGACAGAAAAATAGTCCTCCTGCCCAATAATTATTCGGGTGAATCTGCGAGTAATCTTTTCTTGGGAATAATTTAAATGGATGATGTACACATTTAAAGCCATTACTGCAAACATTTAACATTAAAAAAACATGTGGTTTTGATGTTCAAAAAATAGTTATCAGGGAAATAATAAAATTTTGCGAGAGAAAAACGTTTGAGTAAAAAACTTAATTCTTTTATGGATACAATTGCAATAAACTACACCCAAATATGTCATCTACAGGTCTAATATTTGGCCCATGAATCGTGCCATTTATAAATATTAGTGAGGCAATTGATTTTATGATTTTTGCTTTCCTAAAGTATCATTGTATTGTAATTATTGTCTATTAATGAAGTATTGTGACTATGATAGAAGAGTTCTCTCAAATCCCTGAGTCGCTTTCTGGTTATCCTACTGCTGTCAGTGCTCACCTTTAAAATAAGTCTATTTTAATTTTCGTGCTAACAATTCGGCCATAAAATAACCATATTGTGATTGTGTATCGATGTCTGCTCAATTCTAATGATTCATTTTCACGCGTGTAGGAGCCTGCTTGGAAGACGCACATCTGGAAGAAGGGACGAGAACTGGGCAAGAGTGGGAAGAAGCCCCGTAGAAAGTTCCACTTCAAGCAAATAGCCAGGTAAGAGCGAGTCCTCTATCCATACTAGATATGGAATATGAACTGCGCTTGGAATATATCGTAATGACATAGATGCTGTCGGGTACCGTGAGTCGGTTTTCAATGCCTTTCGGTCGAGAGAGCAAATATATATCAGATAACTGTCAAATATATCCAAATAACTATAAAATATTTTCAAATAACTATCAAATATATCTCATCATGTTTGGTCGACTTTACGTGTGCATTTGCAGAATATAAAATGATAAGGTTTCAAACATTTTAGCCTGAAATCGTCAGATATATTTATCAATAAAATCTTGGACTCGTAGTAATAAAAATATGATTTTTTCTTAAATTGATATCATGTTTGTGCATTAATGAGTTCCAATTTTCGAAGGGCACAAGCTCCATTATAGCGCGGAAAGTTCCATAAATCCAGTGCTTTACCTCTTTTCTATTCATTAATCTTATTAAAAAAACATAGAAAAATATTTGTATTATTCATTTAAAACGATTAATAACATTAACAAATTAATGGAAATCGCTCTGTAATTCGGTTGAGCTTTTATATAACTACGCTGCTTCAAAATAGAGTTTTCCATACTTTTGAGAAATACTGTAGGCATGAATTTTTATGGGGTGTGAACTGGAAATATATCGTTACTGTTTAATTTCTATGTCTTCACGTTTGGTTAAATTTACTTATGCATTCGTAGAAAATAAATTAAATAGCTACAAAGTCATTTCAGGTCTACTTTGATTGTGGAATTTGGTGAAATTTTACATGATTAAATAAAGTATTCTTTTACGCAAATACAAAATTACTTCAACAACATCAGTCCATCAGAACACATTTCCTCCTCGATGTATTGCAGCTCCATATCGTTAACTCGAATATTTTAGTCTCTTTTTTATCAACTTTTTTCTTTAAATTATGGTGTGAATTGGGTATTATAAACGTATTGGTATTTTAAATTTCTTATTTAACACTTAGCGTGCCAGTAATGTTAATTGACGGAATGGTGAGACAACTCCAAAACTGATTTTCACGTCAATTGACAGAATATTCTTTTCAACATTATTTAAATGAGTTATTCCGTCACCAGACGTAATCTGTTTGTGCTTTTGTTCATTCCTTACTATAGGTAGTTCCATTCAACGCCGATATATGGCATAAGCATGTAGAAATATAATGTTTTCAACTATCATGATTTGAGTGGTTATTATGTAATGAATTTTTGAAAAGTAGCAAAAACGACCGGCATAAATGGAATGACAAACGGTATTTTGGCCGGCATGCCAACTGTTAAAAACGCATTACTCATTGAAATTAATCAACAATTGTAAGACGGTCTCGTTCCACGTATTCAACAATCCAATGAGTATGAACCGCTATGAGTAGACATTTATGGGATTTTTTCATCATATTCATGGTCAATCTTCGTAGTCGAGTTCAATTTGCGCAATCATTTGGGAAAGGTTAACTCATGTGAGCCTTAGTAACGAATCCATTTGTATCCCCAAAACCTCTAGTTTATTTTTCCTTTACTTCATTTAGATCTAGGACTTATAGATCAGAAGGACCAGGGGCGGATTCATCATCAAATTTTGGGATGGGGGTCATGACCTGGGTCAGGGGAGTATAGAATACCCACCCCCCCCCCCCCCCCCCCGGGAGAGAGGGGCGTTTTTATAGAATCCCGATTTTGAAGCAGCGGAGTTATGCAATGTGTCATCCGATTACTGAGCGATTACCATCCATTTGTAGCATATTTGACCACGCGTGGTACAAGTATAATACAAACCTTTTTTTACATTGTTTGAAGGTTTATGGACCGAAAATAGTCAACGCACTACGCGCTATCATAAATACAACTCAAACTTTTCTCACGATTGAGACTTGTAGCCATGCAGTTTAAAGTATATCGGGACTAGCCGCGGTGATAACTTTTACGGGAGTCACCCGCAATGCACAATCGTGCGAAAGATCCACAGAGAAAAAGTCATACGCCTTGACCGGGATATCTACAGGGAAGGATGACGCCTCGGTAGCTTAACTGGCTAAAGCACTCGACCGGAAATCGGGGTATCCGGGTTCGGATCCCGGTCAAGGCGGATGATTTTTTCTCTGTGGATCTTTCGCACGATTGTAGCCATGCATATAAATATACACTCCCTTTACGCCTTTACAAGGTTACAAAAACTATTAAAGTAATATAAATTTTAAAAATTTGATAAAATTGGGTGGGTTATGACCCCTGTGATCCCTCCTAAACCCGCCTCTTAGTTGGGCCCCAGTTCCGGTGAATCTTTGAGCATCTAAATAACCTTTCTTGCATCAACATTGGTCCTGGAAGACTTACTTTTTCCATTTGCTGGGTGCAGCATTTCGGGAAGATAATGAAATTAAATCAGTGAAGAACTTTGATTCCAGTGGAGGAAATCTCCTTGGAAATTCCCCAAGGCGTTAATTTAACCTCCAACTGGGGCGCGTTCGGTGCTTCTTTCGCGCTAATGAAAATTGCTTGGTCCCAAATAGATTAAGGAATCTCACTGTAATGTCCGGTTTTTTTCTTTTAATTGAACTGAATTCGTGGCTCCTTCACAAGTTTCACTTGTCTACCCTTTTGAGTCTGCGAAAGCGCTAGCAAATCAGGTATTTGCTGGAAGCCTAATTTATAATTTTTGTCTCCTAGTCGGCATCGATCTTGATCATTTTACCGTCGATTGGATCCATAAAAATATGTTATTAAATATCTGCTCCATGATTATATTTTGTATGTAAAATATTTTTCAGTTATAGTCCTTTCGTACTAATAACTGATTTTAAATTGGGGATAGAAACCGACCTGGCTTAAACTGGTCTGAACTCAGATCATGTAAGAATTTAAAGGTCGAACAGACCTATTAATTAAGCTACTGCACCTAATTATTATCTTAATCCAACATCGAGATCGCAACCCTTCCCGTAAATATGAACTCTGAGGGAAGATTACGCTGTTATCCCTAAGGTAACTTAGTCTAATGACCAAACATTTTGGATCCAAAAATCGTAAATTAATGTTAATATTATGATAAAAGTAAAATATATATGTATTGTCACCCCAACAAAACAATCTAATCAATATAAATAAATAATATTAATCTAAATAAATTGCAATGCAAATGCTTGAAGAAAAAATATACGATCATTCTTATCGTTGGTGGTTTCGATTCCCAAAAAAAGAGGCCTCGTAAATCACGCTGGATTCATTTTTCTGAGCATCATAATTCACTTGTTGAGCGTTTTAATGTTAATGGTTACTTTAATCAACGTGCCATCTGAAGTTTTAAAAATTACCCCCCTATTTCAAATTGTTAAACTAAGACATGCAATATAAAATCAACTAGGATATTGATGATCTTAAAGAAATTTTTTAATACTTTAGTAGCAGAAAAAATGCGTTTACCTTGCATGTATTTAACTTCAATTTCATCTCAGTTCTAACACATTAATCGATGAGAATACGACTAAAACGTTCTGGGAGTTCTGGGAGGCTCGCCTCTCCGACTTCGATATTTTGAAGGATTTTCGAGGAAAATTGGTGTATTTTAAGATGTCTATAATCCGCCAGCCTCTTCGGTATGATCCCTATTCATCTATTTGTGTTCTATGGCACTTTCTTTATTTCTCATTTATCTTATTTTATGATATGTGACAGTGAATGCTTATTTTTGCTAACAAGGAGATCCAAGGGGCAAAAAATTTGCTTACCTAATGCTAGAAGCCTCCCCAGATGGAAGAGAATAGAGTTCATTTCAAATATCTCCTTTCTCTTGAATTACTCCTATGCTTCGCCAATAATCTTTTCATTTTATTTTTTCAGGGCGGTCAAATTCACATCGAAATTGTTTGGTCGTGCCCTGTCCCGACGCATCAAGGCGACTGTGCTCTATGCCACGGAAACGGGCAAGTCCGAGATGTACGCGAAGAAATTGGCTGAGATATTCGGTCACGCCTTCAACTCCCAGGTGAGCACAGCGCAGTGGCGGATTTCCAATGCGTGTCCCAGAGGGGACAGTAGTGGAAGATGAATCTCAATTCATTTCTTTCGTATCACCTCAGGTTCACTGCATGGACGAGTATGACATGACAAGCATGGAACACGAGGCCTTGCTGCTTGTCGTGGCTTCGACCTTTGGGAACGGTGACCCACCGGAGAATGGAGAGGTATGGTCCTTCCTTTCTTTTCAGATTGGTTGCAAATATCTGCTCTCCTTCTTGCTACTGTCTAGCTTAGATTATTTTCCCCTTTCTTTGGAATTTCGAAATTCCAAAGTATTAGTCAGTGGGTAGCCAGACATTCAAGTCACCAAATGTTCGTAATAAATTCACTTTTCATTTTGAAATATTGCTCAGGGTAAAAATAAATGCGCTCTTTCTAGTTGAAAATTTTAATTAATTTAATTTAATATAAATTTAGTGCCCATCGCCACTAAATTTCAAACTTATGTAAAAGTTGAGTTTTCGGTCAAAATATTTTGAAAAAAATCAGGATGGTAGAACGTCATTTTATTTACATTATAAAATCAAGATAATGATTTTTATTTTTTTTTTATTCTCAAACCACCGAATACAGCTTATATTGGCCATTTTACATCGGGGTATTTACCAAATTTAACAACTAAACGTACACGAACAACCATGCCCTGGTCAGAGGAAATCTACCCAGGCGGGACTCGAACCCGCGACCTCTTGTTAGGCAGGCGAGGACGTTACCCCGCCAACTCCGAGGCCGGCAAAAATTTAATGTTTTATAAAAATAAAAACTGGAGATATGGTTAAAAAACTAAAAATCGTTTTTCAATTTTTTTGGGGTTATTGTCCATTGCTAAGGCCTGAAAACTTTGGGGAAACACATAATTTTGGATGCACTTTAAGTGCATATTTTTTATTTTTTAAAATATCTGGGGGCACTTTTCACCATCTTAACCTGCTAGACCATTTGATAAACACATCATCATGTACTATCGGGGAAAAAGTATCCTAACAAAGATTGTGCCGCCACTATCGCTCCGCAGGACAGTAGGTTTCCTTTCCAGTGGATTGTTATTCTTTGGTCACTGAGGGAAATTCAAACAAAGTAAACCATTTCCTTTCTTCAACGTCCAAATACGCGACCGTCCACTGACTCTCCCGCAACCCAGAGCAAGACTCCGTAGAATAGAGGCGCTTTCGACGGCACCAAGAGAACGCTCATTGGGAACGCTCCGCAGAATTTCTTCGCATATCTCAACGAAACGACAAAAATCACTACGGGCCATGGCAAGCTTTCTGTTGAGGTAAATAAGACAGTCAACGAGCATATTCGATGGGCCACGTATTTGAATGCAGTTGACTTTGAAGAAGTTTTAGCTTTTCTGAAAGGAATGACGAGCGTATTGCCAGAACGTGTTTTTATTTTGGATCGAGAAGGATATGCTCCTATATTGATTTGAGATGCCTTTGTCAGCAGGCGAGAAGGGGAAAAGTAGTCGGCCTGTTGGAGGCAGGCTTAACAGTAGCGGAAACATAGCGAAGGATGAATAAAAGTAGAAGTACGATGTACTACTGGGAGAAACGCAACAGGGAGGGTAATGAGGCATTTAAAATCGGAGAAGATGGAGACCTAGGTGTACAAGCGGAGATTTTTGATGCTGATATATAATACATCGAAGTGTTGCTGAGATTTCGAATTTAACAAAAGAGATACTGTCCCAAGTGGAGTGTGAATTCATTGGAGTATGTTTTTCGTGCCTTTTTTTTGTTCACATTTATTTAGATATTTAAATATTGTCAAAAGTAATTTTACAGCGATAAATGCCATGAATCGTTTTAATTCTACAAAATTGGTTTTAAAAGCAATTGAAAAGAAAGTGATGTATCAAACTGCAGAAAATATTTTTTTCGTTTTGGCCACTTATGTTAATTTTTTTTGCGATTTATGGAATTTACCTGGAAAAATTGTGTAAGTTCATTCAAATTTGTAGCAATCATGTGCATATGCATTGAGGAAATATTTTCAGTCGCCATTGACGCACTAAAACCTTTTAAAGTGATGATTATTTATGTATTTAGAGTAAGTCCTGATGCTCAAAATCGCTCCTCGCCGTTGCTGTCTTGCAGATTACGTCTGGCGAATGCCGTTTATTACGGTTTTATGCCGTAAATTTTCATAGACGAGAAAATGTGGAAGTGGAGACGGGCTTTAAGTGTATTTCAGAGCGAGTGCCAGAGTAGGTACGAAGAAGGAAAGGAAAGTAGGGTTAGATGGAGATAGCAGGAAAAAGGTAGGCACAACAGCTAATGATATCGAATTCGCCAACATTCTGGTGAGCAGTTCGAAATACGTTCGAGCCTCGGTTCGAGGTCACCGTCACGACCTTGGTGGCTGAAACATTTTGAATTTGATTCGGATTTGAATTTCCCTCGTCTCCTTCCAAGGATTATATACCGTTAGAAAGGGAATCTATTTCTCCTATGTAGCGATGGTGGCGGCACAACCTTTGTAGGGATACTTTTTCGCCTATAGTGCATAAATTTCGGTTAACACCCCTAGTAACACTGTATCCTATTATCCTATTCCCCCGTGAAACTCGGATCACTTTGTTCGTCAGCGGCGCGATTGGCGACTTTTGCAAATCCATTCAAATGCGCGGTGGGTGACAACACATTTAGAGGCTGACATTAGGATCCTCTTTTGTAATATTCGTACGCGAAACCTTCGTTATTGCTTTCCTTTTACTTCAACTTCCTTGTTCGTATCCTGAAATGAAACTTCTCGTTAGAAATTAAAACTTCCCCATTTCTCTGCTGTTTCAATCTTGCGTTCATGAAAGTTCTTTGCTTTAGAACATACGCTGCCCACTAGGCCGTTGCCAGAGAAATGTTAAGCCAAAAAAGGGAAGGAGTTCGTCTTTGTAGAAGGTTAGGTTAAGAATAGTGATGTCATGGTGACGGAACGCGCCGTAACGCCGTTCCGGGACTGGTATACAAAAGACATAATAATCAAATGACACTTTTATCAATTTTAGTGCCCCAAAATTCATAATTCATACATTCGTAACCATAACAAAAAATTTAGTAATAAATTGTAATTAATGACTTGTAATAAAAATAACACACAGATTAATATTTCACTTCTGAAGAAAGTTATGGAAAGTGCGTTCCGGTACTGCTAATTTTGTCATGACGTCACTGGTTAAGAGTGCAAGCATTCCAGGAGAGTTTAAACTCCAAGATCCCCCACCACTAAGGCAAATAGCCTTCATGGGAATTGTGATTATGAAACCGCGAAAATCATCATTCATAAAAACCATAGTATAGTTGTCAGCCTTTAAGTTGTATTAGCTCTTATAGGTGACTTTTGTATGATTGCGACCAGTGCTTTATATCTAAAATTTTAGGAGTCGGAACGCATACCCACACTTTATTTACACACACATATGCACACCTATATTTAATTCACTCACGATTTTCAAATATAAGCCTCCCCTAAACTCACTCAACTAAAACTTCCGATTTTATTAACTTGAGGGAAAAAATGAGGAATCATGCTTAACCATACATAAAAAAGATGACGTTTTTAAAATTTCCGGCGCAGCTCCGAATTATAGTACCCACTTTTCCCTGATATGTGGCGGAACGTTGTTCTGGCGTGTTACGGCCGAAATTAAGCACTGATTGCGACTTAACTTTTCATCCATACTTTCGATTTGTTAATTCGATCGATGAAAGGCCATTTCACTTTCTTCCTATTATTTTATTCAATCCAGTATCCTTTATAGCCATAATGGATTTAGAGTTAATGAAAGTAAACAGGGAAAAATGACTTTAACTGAGGAATATAATCACAGATTTCGGCGGCGTGAACACA
Organism: Ischnura elegans; assembly: GCF_921293095.1. NCBI lineage: Eukaryota > Metazoa > Arthropoda > Insecta > Odonata > Coenagrionidae > Ischnura > Ischnura elegans. The sequence continues at coordinate 71,933,370 of NC_060250.1, forward strand.
GGAGCTCATAAGCTCGCGGGTCGTTACGGCAACACGCGCCGAGACCCATCAGTCCCTCCCCGTCGAGGCACGAGCCTTCCTTCCGCCCGCCCCCTGCTATAATTCCCCTTGATATCCGAGAGCGGAGCAACAAGTGAGCTTTCGCCGTCCTTGTCAAGAGGCCTGGAAAACGTCGCGTGGTGATTCATTGTCTCGGACGAGGAGGGGAGGGAGTTATAGAAGGGGTAGCGGCGATGGAGGGGAGGGGCTTGCCGGAAAGTGGAGTGGTTCACAGGCGTCTGGGACGGGGCTGGGTAAAATACAGGCTGAGGCAGTGGCGCAGCGAGGGAGGATTTTGGGGGATAAAACCCCTCCAGAGCTCCGAGAAATGTTTAAGTTTAATCCGTTTTACTTAATTTGATTAGGATTACTTATGGAATAGTGTTAGGATTAATCAAATATCCCTCAAAAAGCCGTAAAACTCACCGTTTTGAACCATTTATCTTAAAATTCCGCAATTTATAAATCTCGCACCTACCGCTTATCCTGGTGGGTATACCATACCCCCACACACACCGGTATTAGTTGCACCTAAACCCCCCCAGCCTTAATTCCTAGCTGCGCCCCTGGGCCGAGGAGTATTTGAAATGCTAAATACAAAATACTATCGACTTCGATAATTGAAAAACTAGCTACAAAATAGTATTTTAAATACCTTTTAAAATACAAAATACATTTGTATGGAAATTAAGAGATCTTAAAAAAATCTAACCTGCCTTGACACATTATGGATAGTTGCAAACATGAAGAAAACGATTCTAACAAAAACCAAGAAATCTCTGAGGCATAATGTTGCAAAAGTGTTATCAGAGCTACTTCAAAAATATTTTACAAATGTATTTTTTGTTGTAGGATGGGGAAATATCAAAAATCTGTATTTGAAATACAAAATACTAGAAACATTCAGGTTGTGTATTTGAAATACCAATTAAAAATTACAAATTTGTTTCAATTATGTATTTTAAAATACTTGTATTTGAAATAATCCACAGCCCTGGTCTGGGAGAAGGCATGAGGGCATGTCTCCAGAGGCTTCCAAGTAGACAATATTGTTATAAAAATCCCATTATCATTATGTTTGTTAATTTTTTGTAATCAGTAATAGTGTTGAATGTGTAGGATACTTGAAAAGCTTTTCTTATGCACGTAAAGTCAGTTCCTGTTATCAAAAGTTATATCTCTGGTAAAATAAAAAAAGAAGGGAGTGAACCGAGACGGTGAGATGCAAAAGTCAGAAAATCATGAAGGCGACAGAGAGCATGCCATGCAAAGATGTAAATAATACATATAAAATATAAAAAATCCTGGAAATTCCCTTGGAGAGGTTGGAAGAGGTGCAGCTAATGATAGCAAATGTGACTCTTTTGACGGAGACGACAATTCTACAATTTCATCCAAAGCATTTATTTTATTGCTGGACTTTCTTGCATTATTTTTTAAGCTACACGATGATGACGACACTGTGGAGATGAAATAATGTTCAAAAACACATCGAAAAATTTCACCTCCTGCAGAAATCATACCTAGGACCTTCTTCTTTCCGTGCAGATGCTCAGATAACCGAACCACCGAGATTACTCTCATAATTTGAAGTCACTTTAAGTTAAGGTTGAGGAAAATTTAAGGTTAAGATTAAGTGCCAGAAAAACTTATATTCCTAGTCTTGGAAAGGATGTAGCATGAAAATAATAATTTTAATGTATAATTTATCCTAAACCATAAATGCATTGAAATCATTGGTGATAATCACCTATACAGAGCTTAATTAGAGTAGAGCAGGTAGAGGTAGAGCAGAGCATTACAAAATTAATACAGAAGTTTGAAAGCATGGCCTACTCATAGCATGGTGTAGCACTAGGGTAGAACAAGGACCCTGAGGATGTAAAATTAGAATTGGCTTTCATTTGTTTTCACTCAAATATTATCAAGAGTATATTTCTATTCTCTTACTCTATTTATATATCAGAACCTAAGTTTATTTAAAATAATCAGCAATAAAAACTTCAGAATGTTTCATATTAAAATAGGAGTACATATTGTATAATTCCAGAGAGATATTCTTTTCGAACAAGCTTTAAACTTTTTCAGATAACACCAATTAGGATGTCATTATTTATGGGTTGACGTTCTGACATCGCATGTTACTTTGTTTTGCAGACTTTTGCTCAGAATCTTTACGCCATGAAAATGAGCGAATCCAGTCCAGGAGGTACTGATGACAAATTCAGGTGAGCGCCTTTGAAATTGCGTAATGGAGAAATATGCTATGAAAAACCTTGAAGGTTAATTTTAGCTTGGTGCCCTTGATGGTGTCATTGTATTCATGTCTTAGACATGTGAAGTCTATCATATCTGCTAATCTGCACTATCGTTGGTATGGAGATGTCAAAAATTAGTTAAAGGTTTTAGAAATAATGGGATCATTAAGCTCCGAAATGTCTTAGATATGTTCCGTAATTTAAACATCTTTCTGTGATCTGACTTTCATTTCTGTGAATTTCTGAACATACTTTGTTAAAGAAATTTCATATAAGATAAAATAGTATTTCCATGCTGATATAAAATTTGAATATGTACTTTAAAATGAGTCGTTTACAGCCATTAAACTTTGCTGAAATTTTTCTTAAATTCAGTTACATCAAAGTACGATTCCTATGGTTTTTTACTTAAGAATGACTTTTAAAATTAGTGCATATGTGTAGTGCATTAGTGCACATCCTCGCCCCAAGGTCACCTAACATGGCGATAGCGGGAACCAGACTGATGTCACACGGGCTTTTCCCAGCATTCATACTTACCTGTCGCGTTTTCGTGCGCTTGAAAATTTTCACTTTTCATTTAATCGTGAAAAATAGATATCATCATTTAAAAATCTCAAAGCATGAAATCTGTTCTCCAGGACTAATAATCTTTTGATTTAGGCAATGAAAAAATAATAGGAAACCGCCCTATTATTGTTACCATCAGGGAGGTGCCTTATTGATTGTTCATTTTTTCCTCAGCTTGGCAGCATCAAAGTCATTCATCAAAATGAACAGCCAGACGGAGCAAATGTCAGCATCAGGGGCAGCCTCAGGTGGAGGATCATCGGGCGGTGGTGACAAGAAGACGCTTGATCGGCTTGACTCCTTGAGGGGCTCCGTGAGTGACATCATGTCGGAAGACAACTTTGGGCCATTGAGTAATGTTAGGTGAGTGCATGTGCCTCATTTCACTTACTGTAGTCATGGGATGGTTTACATATCGCTTCATACATTGATTAAAACTTTCATGGTCCTTTTATATGGTTCAATGGTTTTTGAGTAGCTCTGCTTTGTTGTCAGCTTGTTACTAGCATTTCCCTTACTCTGTTGGAGGCCTCTTTAGGATTGGTCCTTCTGTGCATTTCCCAGACTTATGGGCCTGGCACTAGAAGTGTACTTACATACATATGTAGTTGGCACTCTGGGGTTCTGTATCTGCGTTGTCCATAAGTTCCTTTGACAGTCACTCCACTTCTTTCCCATGTACAAAAGTCATAGGATAGTTTAGTAAATTACAGAGGAAGCGAGATTTTGGTAGAGATGGATCAAGAATGTCAAATTTCAAATGGTGCTTGAGCCCAAATGGATCATCAGAAAAAAAATACCTTTAGAATATTATAATTCAAAGGAAATTTTGTGCACTTTAATATTGAACTGAAAAGATTATTTGTTAAAATTTGTTACTTTCTGTGTTAAAGACTAAAAAGCCACAAATTTACAACCTTTCCCTTTTTTTAGATACCTATTGCATCAAAAAATTTAATTTAGAAAAACTGAGATTTGTAATAATCGATACAAAAAAGGAAGGAATCAAAACTTTCCCTGTTGTGTACCTTTTACAATATATTGACTGGACTGCTTTTAAACTTGATCCTCGAACCTGACTTGGAATCAATTTAGACTGTACAGCCAAAAATGCAGTTGAAAAAATTGGAGATGTAAAGTGAACAAGAGTTGTTGTATTTTGTATGAGCTCCAAAAAATTCAGAAGTTGCTAGGATCAACTCATTTCCCCTGCATACAGGCAACACTTATTGCATTACTTGATGTTCATGAGCCAAATCCAAGATATATAGTTTGTGGTGAATTCAATGCAAACTAACGTGAAAACAGTTCATCCAGGATTTCCCGCATCATTTTTTCACCGTCCATAACTACACATGGATATGCATATATCATGAAATAACCACTCATTATCGCTACTTAATTATTCGTGACTTCACACAATCTTCTTATCCTCTTAAATTGATTATGAAAATTTATCATTGATCCCTCATGTGTCTGAGCGTTATTAACCCGAGGATATGTTGTTGATGGTCTTTTATTTGATTAATTACTCCTACTTTGCATTGATTTCATCATATGCTTCCATTAGAAAGTACATTAGACGGAAAACTGTAAGAGGCAGTTCATAAGATCTTTTCTTTGTGTTTTGTTTGTACACACATCTTCATGTAATACCTCTTTTCATTATATTAAAACAGGTTTGCTGTGTTCGCCCTTGGTTCAAGTGCTTACCCGAACTTCTGTGCTTTTGGAAAGTATGTGGACAACCTCCTCGGGGAGCTCGGTGGAGAACGACTCTTCCGTCTCTCTCATGGAGACGAAATGTGTGGACAAGAACAAGCATTCCGGACATGGGCCAGCAATGTTTTCACCGTGAGTAGAACTTTTACAGCTATCATGATGGTCAACTTTATGGTGAAGGGGGTTTCGATAGTTTGGCACTTAACCTCACTTCAATAAATTTTTGTAGCCAATCTAGTAGGTTGGCTAGCATGAGTGTGGTGTGTGTGAGTTGGCAACGCTGTAAATATGTGGGCTGGGGACTTCCGGTTCTGGTAGTTGAAAATGTAACTTGTAATGGTGATGGGATTAAAGTAGGAGCTCTATAAAGTATATGCGACTTGCTTATATTGTAACCTGCATCCTCCTCTATATTTAAGTAAATATAACATAAATTACACGAAAGTAAATTTGACCACATTTATTCTGATGATAAACAATATATGTAGCTGTGTCAATCAATGCACTATCCTCTCTTGCGGTGCCTCCCTGGCGCTAGGGTCTGCATATCTTGGTGGTATTAGCAGGGACCTCAGGATTGCAGGGCAATGACCTCAGCCAGGTGGCTGTCCTTTGTGGCAGCACTCAAAACTAAGAGATCCGCCACAATGGCATAATCACACTCATAGAGTGGAGAGCCACTGAATGGGTGTGAAGAAGTTTTCTCCATAATTCATGAATTACTAAATTGTTTTTTTTATTTGTGACTTTCCCTATAATGTTCTATGCCCTGAGGATGACAAATATGTTTCATTGAAACATTGGCAAAGAACCAAATGCAAACTTTTATTGACACAATTCTATTATCATCATTTGAAATAGAAATTTTCATGCATTCCCTAAAATTTGATGCTATGCAAAAAGGTTAATTAAATTATTGATAATCCATAATAGAAAAACCATTAACTTGGTTTTATGTGTTCCAAAAAATTCAGAAGTTCAATTCAAGTGGTCCTGTAATTGAGAGGAATCAAACGCTTTGTGCAGGATGCCCAAGCAGTGCTGGGGTGGGTCAATTTCCTGTATGAAGAAATTTGTGGCTCAGCATCACTTTATACTGCTGTATTCTATCGACCAATTTATTTTCTTTATCCATAGGTACTGATTTTATTTTGCTTTACGCATCTTCATTAAATGGCATAATCAATCTTGTATAATTTTAATGTTTTTTGAAATTAAATTAATGTTTTATGTATTCTTCCTGCCTCAAACATCACCCAAAAAGCTCAGTCAACAGTGCTGCAATGTGAGAAGTGTTTAAAAAAATATCACCTATTGAATGTCAAAATAGATGCTGCTCTGGTTACTATATCCTTGAACTTGTGCTGGCTTCAAAAGAACTTCACAATGCACAATGTGGCGGCAGCTGCTACAATATCATAAACATGACCTAATCTGACAGGGGTATCTCCTCCCTTTTAATGAATGAATAGGTTTATGCTTCTAAATAAATGAATAAGTATATGCTTGATAGATTATGGGAAACTTCCCTCTAGTTATGCATTCCTCTGGTTATGAATTAGCTGGGCTATATCACCACTTTACAATCACTCATTATTTTTTGGAATGTTAATTACAGCGATCGTTTTTATAACTGAAATCATAGCTCACTTACCTTCATGATTTCAGTTGGCTTGTGAGGCTTTCTGTTTGGACGATGATGAAGACAAGTTCCTTGAGGCCACTCTAGCCCTCAAATCGGAAACACTGTCTGCATCCTCAGTTCGATTGCTGGAGACAAGATCAGAAATGGGAGAAGAGGAAGGACTCCTAACTCGTAAGAAATGATTACGTACCATCAGTAAATGCTTGGCCAGTTCAAGCTGGAAGCATGGGTGTAACTAGGAGTAGGTTTAGGGAAGGGGAGTGGGAATTTGATATATTTCATTAACATGGTTCTCCTACTCCCTCCCAAAATTGGTCTCAGCATGAATCCTGGCTACACCTGTGACTGGAAATATTCAACCATGACATAAATTGTGATGATGTTCAAAAAGATCATGCATATTCTAGAATAATTGATGAATCTGAAAAGGCCACTATACACGGCGAATGATTTCATGATTCCATTCATGCTGAATGATCATGTGCATGATCATTCAGCATGATCATGCGCATGATCATTCACCATGTACAGCGGCCTTAATAGAAAAAAAATACTTTTGTTGGCTGTATGGTTGCTTTTATGTTTTACGGATTGGGGATGGAATTCTTGGTGCAAATAATCAGGTTGTAATTTATCCAAGATTGTTTATTATCATGACAAATTCATTTTTATAGTTCTCTGGTGGGGTTGAAGCTCAATATAGAGTACATATTTCCTAAAATCATATCATAATATTTTTCTTCTCTATATTACGAACGTACACTTCTTTTGTTATTTATTCCCATGCATGTTTCTTCCGTATAAAAATTTTCAATTGAACCTTCTCAGAACTTAATTAAGCCTAATATTAAGCCTAATTAAAAATTTAACCTATTTTCTCATGGAATTTTTGCATATAAATGAAAAATGCTGCCAGAGGTGAGTGAAGCTTTGCTGGCACAATTTTGATTCGTCAAATTTGTCGGAGCCGACGAGACTTCTGAGGGGTCAGGGCCCATCCAGGACCCTCCTAGCTACTCCCAAGCTTCCACACTTGCTCTCCCTCAGACTGCTAATCTTTTTGGTAGTACAGTACACTCCCGATTACCCGGGCTAATGATGGGAGAGAGGGCACGAATAATCAGAAAACACGGATAACCCAAACTTTTAGTTTAATGTCTTTTAATGATAATAATTTATGTAAAACAAACAATATATTATTATTTATGCAGTTATTTTAGAGTGCTTCCAGGACTCATTGAGAGCTTTCTTTGCCAGTTCGCGATCTTTTAGCGGTGATAACATGGTTGAACTCGTACTATTAATGCTCCATGTAAGGCCTGGTTTCGAAAACCACACATCTGTGATCACAGATACAGAAAAATGATTTGCACAAATGCTTCAAAACCACTGCTCGACATCAGAAACTACACTGTCACGCACCACGCCACGCAGTTGCATCTTGTCAAGTTGCCCGGTTTGCAACTGCTGCAGGACGTGTGTCTATGATCGTGGAGCGTAGTCGCACACTGCAAGGCTTGGAAAACAGGAACATGGTGCTACCGTGAATGCAGCTAGAATGCAATCGCTTACGTTTTACTAAGGGGATTCAAATGGAAATAATAAACCTGGTATATCCTAGCATTAATGCAGTAATTCTGATGATTTTGCATCCGATTTAATTTTTTTATAAAGATCGCGGAAAATATCAAGCGAAAGTGAAAATCATGCACAGATAATCCACAACATGGATATACCACAACCGGATTATCGGGAGTTTGCGGTATTATATGTTCAAAAAAGTTACTATCCATGGAGAACTTGCTGCAAAATCCTCTATTACCTTCCAAGCAATAATTTGCAACATACTCAGACTAATCCCATATCCCTATTCAGACCATTCTAACCAAGTCTCGTATTGAAACAATCGGCAGCGTAACCATGGGTGAAGTTAAAAGATATTGGGGGAAAGCAATTCTGCTGGGGTTTGAGTGGTTATAGAACAATCCCAGTGAAATGGGAGGGTATTCCATAGCCACCATGTGTTCTTGGAAAATTTGCTTAAATTAGCCTCTGAAAACAACATTTCAAGTACTATCTAAGGCTAAAATTTATTTGAAATCTTGATGTTTTTATTTTCACTCTACTTGAATGTGTACTTGATTTCACTGTACTTGATTTTGTACTTTTTTCAGCCAAATTACCATTTAAGTTGGAGTGGCCACGCTCCCTCTAGTACCCCCAAAACTCCACCCTTACTCTGCTGTAAATACAAGAACCATTTTTGCGTAAAAATTGCCATGAAATAGTAAATTCTTTAGTGAAATGTATGCTTTATTCTATGAAAAATTCATGGTTGCATTTCTGCCTCTGTGTTTAGGGCTCTCCAAATGCCACAATAAGAAGGTGTTAGCCTACACGATGGAACGGAAGACGAATCTCCACAACAATGATTCAAGGTGATTTTTTAGCCCTTCTGATATTACAATTGATTTGCCACGGTGATCCCTACAAAATGGTATCAACTTATCATATATCGATGGCTATGAGTTCTAACAACACATATCTCAAAAATAGCAACTTTTCAGGAGAGGAAATTAATGATTTTTTTTACTTCTACACTGAAATTAAAAACCAAAAGTTCATAAAACTGAAAAAGAAGCATTCATTTGCAAACAAACAGTTATTTTTTCCTGTATTTTATTTTTTTAATGTTATTACACTTTTTTTAAGTAACCTGTCTAAAATCAAATGAATTTGAGATACGTGTTGTTAGAACCTATAGCCATCAATATGTACGTTGCAATGAGTTTATGATCAATGAGAATGACTGATTAAGGAATTTTTTTTCAATGTTACCTTCTCAATTCTTTTAATGATATCCAATTTTGGGCCTGACTGAACAACCCTTTTGATTGATCTGGTGTTTGAAGTGTTTTTTTTTGTTTAAAGTGAGATACCCACCAAACTTTATTTTCATCTCTCTCGATGAAATCATTACAGGCTTGGCGTGGTCGAAATATAATACACATACCTATATACCCATGATAAAATATGAACAACATATGATAATTTCCACACTTTAATTCATAACTCCACTACCGGCCATGGTTTCAACACTACATATGTCATTTTCAAGGTGAGAGAGTGTCTGTTTCATCTCCTTAAAAAAGACACACATTGTCGAAACCATAGTTGGTAATGGAGTTATATATTAAAGTATGGAAAGTAAAATTGGTGTTCATATATGTATTATCTTTGAATAAATGAGAGACAATGAGAAAAGAGAGAGAAAAATCAATCTTCTTTCCTTTTTCTAGTCGTGCAACATACCTCTTTGAGCTTTCAATAAACAGCAATGAGGATGGAATCAATGGAGATAGTCCTAATGAAATCTACCAGCCTGGTGACCATGTTGGCGTCTTTCCATGTAATAGGACAGAGTATGTTGACTCACTTCTGAAAATATTGCAAGATGCTCCTAATCCTGATACTCCTGTGGAATTACAAGTCCAAAAAGAGAAACATACGCCAAATGGTAAGTTAACCAGCAAAATATAACAAAACTTTTATATTTCAGTCATGGCCCTTATATACTGGTTGCTAACCTCCGGCTCGGGAGTGTTGCCTCGACGGACGCTTTTACCCCTCAAACCCCTCAAATGCCTCCCCTCAAACACAACTCTGGGCACAGTTGCGCTGCCACTAGGAGAAATATGGAACTAACTGCGTGGTTGGCGGCAATATATGCTTTCGAACCACTGCCGACAGCACAGTTAGTTCCTATAGTGGCAACGCGACTGTGCCCAGAGTTGTGCTTGAGGGGAGGTGTTTGAGGGGTAAAAGCATCCGTTGAGGCAACACTCCCGAGCTGGAGATTAGCAACCAGTATATAAGGGCCATGGTTTCAGTCATTCTCTTTGAGCTCTTTTTATCTCTCTACTACATGAAACATAATGAAATACACTTTTGTATGTTCCACAAGAGTTTTTAATCCCGACCTAGGTTTCGGCAGTACACACTGTCATTATCAAGGTAATGACAGTGTGTACTGCCGAAACCTAGGTCGGGATTAAAAACTCTTGTGGAACATACAAAAGTGTATTTCATTATGTTTCCTGCGAACAAGTTCCACCAAATATCGCCATCCAACCTTAAGCTGATCTCTACTACATATTGTGAAGGGTTTGACAAGCAAACGATCTTCTCATACTTGAGATTAAAAACAAGGCACAGCAATTACTGTACAAAATATTCTATTTATTTTGAAATGAAAGTTATTAATATGAAATTAAATGATTGAGGCTCTGTAATTCACAAAAAATAACAAACATATGATATCAGTATAAAAAAATTTTTGTTTATTTTTTAAGCATCTGGGGGGGGGCACGAGCCTCCATGCCCCTCCTAAATCTACCTATTTGTATTTTCTTATTCACCACTGTTTTCAGGGATAACTCGATCATGGGAGCCTCACGATCGACTTCCCGTGGCATCTCTCCGGACTCTCTTCACCCGTTTTCTTGACATAACATCTCCTCCCTCTCCATTCCTTCTCCAGCATTTTGCATCCATCGCTACGGATCCGATAGACCGTGAAAAGTTAGATGAACTCGTAAAGGTAATAAGGACAGGTTTTTCATACTCTTTTTTGAAGATGCTGCATTGAAATCAGGGTCATTGCCATAAAATGATTTTTAGGGGCTTACGTGCAGGGGGTACGCTTAATACAGTGTCCCCCTTGAAATAATAACACCTTATCACCACCTCCCCTCTTATTGGCTATGACCTTGGTATCCAAAATTGCATGAAATATGAAATAAATATTTATGAAAAATATTACTTTTTAAAACATTTTTATTTTGCTTTAAAATGATGAAGTTAAGGGCAGTTTTTTTTCAACCTCTGATGGGCCAAAACTAAAACATTATTGGTTTACTTGGTGATTTTTTGTGCCATCATTTTGGTGATTGTTTTTTGGTGCATCATACTGAAAAAATTTCTAATCTCCAGCCGCAATTGATTTAAACAATTCTTATTTATCTTCATAAAGATCAAGGAATGTCAAAGCTGAAGACAATCAGCAAGTTTTGTGGCTGTCGCTCTGCAGTTTGCACTTCGAAGGAAAATCAATTGAGGTAGCTATTGTGACTGCTATTCAGCTTAGACTCACAACTTATGCCTGAAAATGAGAGTCTGTGATGCGGAGGATGAATGTAGTATCCTAATATTCACACTACCCGCCTATCACTTCTATGGCATTCATGCTGAGCAATCATGAAAAGGTTGAAAAAAAACTGCCCTCATATAGTAAATGGTTTTGCATATTTGAAGAAGAAAGTTGAATAGATTTTCACTCCCCATTATTTTGCTAGTCATATCTAACTTTTTTTTAAATATAAGAATCAAATTTCAATCTTCAAACTTTAGAATTTATTGGGTCTGCCCATGATGTTCACATCATTTTTTATTCATGTAACAATGAATTGTGCAACCTTTTTTATTACATTATGGCTATGGCATTTAAAATTGATCATTGGTAGCATAAATTTCATTAGCATCTAAGTCAAATGCTTAAATTTAATAGGAATTGCATATGGAAATCTTTAGCATGTCGCATAAGTTTGCAGCAGTGCTCAATTTTTTATTAGGGTTTTCAAAAGAATATTTCAGCGCGTAAGCTTTGCATTGTTATGCATTTTTTGGGTTTTTTCACGCTAAATTCCAAAATGAACATGACTTGATGACGTGTTTTTATCATCTTGTCACATCACGCCCCACATTGTTATTAGATGCGTATTACATATTTTATTTTTTTTACCATGTAAATATTTTGTTTTCAATTTTCAGGATTCAGGAGCATATGAAGACTGGCGGCATTGGAACACTCCTCACCTTGCAGAGGCTTTGGAACAATTTCCTTCCGTCAGACCAGATGCTGCTCTCCTCACAGCTACTCTTCCACAGCTGCAGCCTAGATTTTATAGTATTTCCTCCTCACCAGCATTGTACCCACATGCTCTGCACCTCACTGTTGCTGTGGTCACGTTCCAATCCCAAGGTTTCTATACATGTTTTAATTTCCTGATTGGAGTTACAATAGAAGAGCCCTGATTATCTGTCTCTTGATTAACTGTTTTCTGGATTATTATCCATCTATCACTTCTCATGCATGAAGTACCCTCAAATACTCCTCCTCTTTATCTTTCCTACTTTCCTCAATTTTCCCTACTTTTTTGAAGATAGTTATTGTGTCATTAGCAGTGGTGTTATCATGCTGGAACATGCCAGAATGCCTTTCCAACACTGGTTAGGAAAAGGCATAGTCTAATAACACTTATCAATTAGTAAAAAAAAAAAAATTCTTGTAATAAAATGTATTTAATTACTTGTTATAAAAATACACTCAGAGTAATAATTCACTTGTAAAAACAACGTAAGGAAAGTGCTTTCTGGCACTTCTAATTTTGCCAGGACACCACAGGTCATGAATATTTTTCTTTTTATTCTCAAAATATCTCATCATGAATGTATTAAATGTTTTTGCAGGTGGAGAAGGACCAGTCCACTATGGTGTGTGCTCCAACTACCTCAAAGACACAGAGATCGGTGATACTGTATACACTTTTATCCGAAGGTAAATTACTTACAGTGACTTTTTCTATATTTTCATATCTTGATTCTTGATGTTATACCTCTCTCCTCATCAGTAGCTTATTTTAAAGTTTTGTTGACTGTAATTACCTTTTTGGAAAATGTTCATTCTGAGCAAAATATTCTGAGAATTAAGATGGTTTTTCACCAATAGCCCTTGAATTTGGTCTATCCAGTTACACGCTTATCAAAGTTTGCAACATTTGATAGTAATGAATTTCCACTTAGGAAAATTCACTTTGAATACAATGGCTTGGTATTGCTACTGGTTGTTTACTCGTGCAGCTGTTGGGAGATCCAAGATGATCATCTCGAGGCAGTCAAAGCAAATGATTGATTCAAAGCAATTAATTTCTTCCTTTGATGCTTATATAATTTCTGAGTAATTTAAAAGCATCAGCAGTTGATGGATTTCCAAAAGAGATTAACCAGTTAATATGATTACGCTTGCTTTTTGTCACAGATATAAAAAAATTTTCACAACCTTTTATGGAAAACATTTTGAAATAATTACACAAACTTCAATTTATCCTTTGTCAACCTGTCATTGAAAAAATTTCTTCCCTAATCCCTTCTCAATTTGAATCAAAGGCCCAAGTATCCGTTAAAGGTCTTCTTAAGACTATTCATGTCCAGATAGTAGATTTAGATAGATAGTGCCTGACTCTTCTTACATAAGACCCTTGGATGGTTTATTTTTCAGAAGGGTGGTTTTCCATGCCATCTAGGTGGTATACAATAGGGACTGGAATTATAAATTCAGAATCGATTTTTGAGTAATCAAAATTTGATTTTTGTTTTAAAGTCTATACATATTCTGAAATTTTGATTTTTTACCCAAATTAATCAAAAAATCGTAATCAATATTTTTGAATAGTTAAGTATTTGCCACCTGATACCCACAGTTGTAACAAAATGCAATATTTTGTACATTACCCAGATGCCCAAGGAGATTTTTCAAAAAATTGCACATATTAATCCTGAGATCTCTTTGATGGCTTCACAGGGACCACTCTGACATTACATTTTTCCCACGTGGGAGGAAGCTTCTACTCTGTCCAAATGTTCATCCTACTTTTTTCAAAAATCGATTTGTTGTCTGAGTGTTACATTGGTGTTTGCATACTCATTTTCACTCTCACTCAAATCTAAACAGTCCCGTTAATTCTCATTCCAAAAGATTTGCAGTATTCGCTGTCATATAGTCTCACTATTATTGGCAATTCTATGCATTGGTTTCAACTCGCTACGTAAAAAAAGAGACCAATGTATAGCCAATCCCTCAATATGTAGATAAATAAACTACAAGCATAATTTCATGAAACTATGCAAATATAAATAAATTATTGCAAATAACAGGAATAATTTTTGTGGAAAGCCAACAGCATCGGATCAATTAAGCAACCGCCATAAGGAATTAGTGGATGCTGTCCTCAAAATTCTTGTCTAAAAAGTAGTAGAAAGAGAGAAAAACGAGTGAGCAAAATAACAAAGAAAATGAAGAGATTGAGTGAAATAGCATGGTGTGGAGCAAAGCAAGGAAGCAAAATTCAAATGCAAAAATTTGTTATGGGTGTGAGGAAAAAATGTGTCAGGCTTGCTGATTTTCCCTGGAGTGTCCAGATATCGAGGTTTGAGTCATCATGGTTCTAATGTTGATCATATGACTCTTCTAAAATGCTTAAAAAACTTAAAACTCACTACTTATAAAATTTCCTGAGGCAAGATCCCCAGTTTAGGCCTCCCCAATATTTTTTGTAAGTCGGCATCCCTGTGTATAGTCTCCCTATTTCAGTAATAATTACAGTGGTAGCTCGGTATAACAAATAAGTGCTCATAATCTCTGAAAAGTTGCTCGCTGCATTCATTATATCTAATGGTGAAGGATGAAGCCCCCCAACACCCATATCACCTTTACTTACTGTCTCTTTTTTATTAAGGCTGCTGTGAGGTTTTTGCATGATATTTTTGTACTTCGTTGATTATTCTGATTCAAATAGTATGAATAAGTATTTGAATGATATTTCAGTTCAGATTGTGCATAATGTTTTACTTTTGATTTGATTTTTGTATTAAGTAGGTAATAACTGCATCTGTTATCAAAATTGAATTATTCCAGTTGAAAATTTGTTTTTTTTTCCTTTTGTGATGCTAATCATCATTGTTGCTAGTTAACAGTTCATTGTCATTAATTCCAATCCCCTGAGACAGATGAGTAGCCAATTTCATTCTATATACATGCTGCTCATTTCGTGTCGATATCTATTTAAATAAACTGCATGTTTGGTGGATTTGGTCTCCTTTATAGCTATATCATTGCATATAACATCACAAGGTAACACAATAACAAACAAAATCTCTTTGAATGACAAATCTGTAGCTAAGCATTTTTTTTATTTTCTCAAGTGCTCCAAACTTTAGAATGCCTGCTGACCAGAGTAGACCAATAATAATGGTTGGCCCTGGCACTGGAATTGCACCATTTAGAGGATTCTGGCAGCATCGAATGAGTATTGTAAGGTCAGCCCCTACAGGTACGAACATTCTCAAGAATTCCAACATGTCAGATACAATAGGCACATATTTGGCCATAAAATACAATAAAACTGTTTCTTAAAGGAGGACCGGAATTAGGGAAAACATGGCTATTTTTTGGATGCAGACAAAGGGAGATGGACTTGTACAGAGAAGAGAAAGCAGAAATGTTGAAAGAAGGAATACTGTCCAGAGTTTTCCTAGCATTATCCCGTGAACCAACAATACCCAAGGTAATGATATTCAGTCTTCAATACCAGTGCCCAAGCTATGGTAAAAGTATAAATATAGGTTATATGCATTCAGAGCTGCCCAGGGGTGGCATTTTGGCCAAGACCTCAAAAAAACATTCTCCATCTTCTTCAAGGGAGGGTGGGAGAAGGGGATAATATATCCAATGGGAATTAATTTGTTCAAGACCCTCAAATATCTCTGAGCAGCATTCTGTCCATGATTATTTATGTTACGGGTTGTGTAATGACGGAGAAGTGTACACCTATCCTTCTAACTTTGCTTAGAAAAATCCAAATGATTGGTCTTGTAATTCCCACGACTTGGGGCTAAAAATGTCTAGAACAACTGCTTCAGACTGCTTTGGATTCTAAATTTTCTGGTGTCAAGTATAAGAAAAATTCTAAGTAAACTGATACCAATTAGGAGATATGAGTAACAAAAAACTCTTTGAGTTTGGCTGTATGCAATCATTTAACCTGTTTACAAGCAACTCTTTGCAATAATGAGGCTAATTGGGGAATTTTGCATCATTAATCAAGAAATATTAATCCTGCTTATTTTAATCATACATACATCAAGATTACACATAAAATCCTATGACAATCATATCTACCAAGCAGGATTGAAACCTCTCAACAGCTAGACTGGCACTTAAAGTATATGATACCCATGTGAGTCAAAGTTACTCATCATTTTTATATATTTTATGCTCTTTAGTGAATTCACTCACCATTTATAATCCCTTTTTATTCAAATCGCCCATATATTAATGCATGTATATTTACTCTCAGATAAAGATTCTTAGCTGTTAGAAATAGCAATTGAAGGATCTAGTGTTAGATGTTTTAGGGCTCATGTTTAGACAGCCAATTCATGAGCCTCCATTAGCTTAGGTATTAGCAAATTTCCTCATCAAATGGTTACCCGTTCCCCATTCCGTTATCTTATGACATTGTGTTTAGATATAAGTGTATGTGGTATGGAATAAGTTTTATTTTGAGGAAGAAACATGGTTTAAGATATGAAATCAGAAGTTGAGTGAAATACTAGCGAAAAGTGCCAACCTAAATTTAAGAGTTTTGTAGCACTTTATGAAAAAACACAATATGAAGTTACTACTTTAGATATCAATGTAATGTTTTTTTTATTTCACTAAAAAGGAATTATTTCTTGATTATAATATTCTAATACATTGGATAAAGGATAAATTAAATTATTACGACAATATTAGTTTGAAAATCCGGTCTCCGCTCGAGCTGATATATCGGCTCATGGCACTTTTCGCCCGTGGAGCAAAAGCTGATATATCGGCCCGTGGCACTAAGAGGGTTAATAAGTAATTAATAGTTCCTTCTCATCATTTTTTTTACCTGTTCAACAATGTAAAGATCACAATGTTACAGTTTTTGCTGTTTTTAAGAAAGGATTGGAAAATTCAGTGAGAAAATGACATGAGAGGGTATTGATTATTCCAACTGGACTTCCGAAAGCCTGGGTTAGAAGAGTGAGGGGAGTGGATTCAAATTTTGGCATTCAGATTGGAGTACAGGGGTAAAAAGGTTACCATAAATGGCTCTCTATCTCAGCCAGTTGGCACTGGATCAAAGGTCTTGGGAGAAGGGCCCATGCAGAGTACCTCTCTATTGAATGTTATTGTGAGTAGATACAGTGAAACCTGTCTTTAGCAGCTATGAAGTGAGTAAAGAAATAAATGTGTCTCATTAACTATCTTTGCCATTGTATTGGCTCTTGCATCTCGAATGAAAAGTTCAGTTGACTGATATAACAGCCCTAACAAAATATAATGCAAAATTTAATGAAACTGCAAAAATTACATTTATTTCTCAGGCAATTCAAAATTTTTATCATTACTAACCATGTCTATTTTAATTGTGTGAAGAAATCCATCACTCGAATGTCCTTAGCTCAATGTTGTCTGCTGAAGTCCTACGCCTGAGTCCAGAGGCTGTATTGTGCTGAGTTCAAATGTCCAAGGAGGGTAAAACTTCCAAGAAAAGATTGGGGAATGGGGGGGCTCAAAAATCCTTCAGGGCTGGCTTCTGAAAAGAGGTGGAATGAACGTTACTTGTATGGGAATTACATTTGATTCCAGGGAAAAGCGATCACTGAATTGAGATGGCCATTTAAGCAGGTTTCACTGAATACTTTATTTGTTTAAGGAAGATCATGCTTAGATTTATTCTGGTGGATGTTGTTCAGTGTAAGAATACTGGGGTAAGTATTAGTTTGGTTCAAATTTTCTTTTTTGCTTTACCATCTACTATTTCTTGCTTGTAACTGAAAAATTTTCCCTATGTGTGGACTCCACATTTCAAATAGACCTACGTTCAGGAAATGATCCATAGAGAGTCCAGCGCAGTCTACCGCCAGCTGGTTGATGAAGGAGGACATTTCTATGTGTGTGGTGACTGCACCATGGCAGAACATGTGTATCAAACCCTGAAACAAATTATCCAGGAGAAAGGGGGAATGTCTGATGCTGATGTGGAAAGTTATATGCTCACTCTGAGGGTAAGTTTGTGGTATTCGAAATTTATTGAGAAAATGATGAGTTTATGAGTTAAACATTTTCTTTCTTCTAAACATTGTCTTTCTCTTAAATTGGCTCAGTCACCTTTTTGCTTGCATTGTTCATTGTGATAAATTTTGATAAATAAAAGAGGTCAATATTTTTCAATTCTCGATACACCGCCTATCTCCGAGCATCCTTGTCTTTTAGTAAAAGCAAATATAATCTTACATGCACACCACGTTTTTCGTATTCGATACCTGAAATGTTTTTCTTAAAAGTTATTTTAACTTTCTTATTTTTCTTAAAGTTATTTTAACTTTCTCATTTTTCATGTTTGAAATTTTAAATCTAAGGGACTGTACACCATTATTTTCTTCTTTTTAATAAAACTTGGTATTTTATAAAAAAAAATTATTTTATGATATTATTTTTTTCCTGACATTTCTGTCTCTATTTTTTTTTTAAATCTGCCTCATAATTTTATATTTCCTCACTCTCTCCATTAAAATTTCCTGTTTCTGTGGGTGGAATGTATTCAAATAATGGCACTTGCTTGATTCTGTAAGGGGTGAGTGGCTTGCCTAGTGGACAGAGTTCTTGGCTGCCAATTGGGTGGTCCCAGATTCACTTTATAAGGTGTCACTGAATATTACATTGGTGCTTGGTGCAATGTTTTTTGTTAGAATGTTTTTGTCATTTCCACTATTTTGTCCATCTCAATTCTATTGTGATTCCTGATTTCGATTTGTTTCCCGATCCCTGTTCTCGGTTATCAATCACTTGTTTCACTTTTATTTTAAATTTGAAAACTCTATCAGTGATTTTCAAAATTTCCAAGGATATTTGGTTTTGATACCATGGGACCAACCCTGCAGCACCCACTAGGGTGCCTTGTGCCTTGTTTTGCCACTTTTTTTGAGGAGCAAATCATAATACCCAACAAAAGTTACATACCTGGATGGGTATTACAAAAATGATTTTTTTTCCAAATCGGAAGCGTCTTCTGTTCGCCATTTCATCTTAAATTTTCAAATTTTTAAATGGAAAATGTTGAAAATGTAAATAATTTGAATTTGGCTTGAGGGAGCACTCACTTTTTGGTATAGGATATAACTTTGGACTTAAATTGATATTATTGATCAAATACGTCAGCTACATTGCCTGTGATTATTATTGAGAAAATGACTTTTTATCGTGTCCTCGCTTTACCGAATTTCTCCGAATATAGTCCCCCCCCTAATTTTGAGGCTTCAGTTCCGGGAAAAATTGAAAAAATGCGTTTGAATATAGTCCCCCCCTTTACTTTTCACACAGGCATTTTTGGAAAAAAAGGGGGGACTATATTCAGACATATACGGTGTTTGTAGTACCTATCCGGATACACAACTTTTGCTGGGTTTTATATTCCCTCCTCAAAAGAAGTTGTAAAATGAGACAACCACTAGCACCCACACACTGGGGGGTGTGCTCTACTTTAAAAGGGGGAGAGTTTCTCGCTGGCAAAGATTTTAATTTAACCATTTCAGAACTTCACTCAAGCCTATCTTCTGGCATTGTGGAATAAAAATGGAAGGGGTTGCCAGCGATATGTGAAGCATGGCTTGCACAATTTTGTTATCTCAATTTTCAATGGGGGAGTCGAGGGTGGACACACGCCCATCCATGCCTATTACTCATGCAATTATTTTGCAAATGATCAGATCCATAGCATATCTCTTTTTTAAGTTAATCAATAAAAGTTTTATTGATCAAGAGAAGTTTTTCGTACTGAGTTTTGCACAAATTGTATTACATAGTATAGATTCTTTTTGGCTTTTGTTCCAATTACGGTTATAGTCTCAAGAACCACGGGAACTGAGAACTGAACTCACTGATTCATAATTGTTCCCATAATGTTTTGCAAGTATCTTAAGAATAAAATGCTTCTTCTTCAGGATGAAAATAGGTATCATGAAGATATATTTGGAATTACACTTCGCACTGCAGAGGTGCATCATCGGTCAAGAGAATCCGCAAGGATACGAATGGCATCTCAACCATAGAACTAAATGTTCAAGTCAGCAAGTATGCTCAACTCCTGAGTATGTTTGTTCTGAAATACCTAACCTCTTTCTGGTGAGGTAGAATGGACACCAATTGTGAATAATTCCGAGGAAAAAGATGAAAGAGAAGTATTATTGATGGTACATTGCAACCAGTTTTCATTTTTAGCCTCCCCTCCAATTTTTTTGAAAGATTTGGCAAACAAACAATCTCTGTTTGTATTCCTTTTTATAATAAAGTCCTGCAAACTAGCAGAACATTATCAGAATGAATTCATTTTTATAGATATGCAGTGGCATTCTTATAAATATATGTATTTGTGATAATTAATACTTTATGATTTAAGTGTGCCTTGAATCAATAACCTACCTTATAAATAAAAAAAAGAGGAGATAACATCCTTTTCTCTTGGAATTCCCCACCAGCAACTCTTTGTGATTTCAAAGCAAAGAGGCAAAGCTGAAGGGAAGTCTCCACTATGTTGAATTCCTTCAAATTTATGTAGGTAGGTACTTGTGCATTGCCTAACGTGATTTTTGTGTGGACTTCCACAGATCTCTTTATCTTAACAGTTAGAGGTTCATTCAATCTTTACTCTGAACTTACCACGGTATGACTTACTCTTATTTATTCGTGGTGAATTGCCTTTGTCTATAATGCAGCATTTTTTCAAATTTAAAACTTTTATATCATAATTCTTCATGGTCTCTATCCCTTTGATAAAAATCTTCTGCATCAGTAAGATATGGTCTATATGACTATGTATGTACTTGTTCTTCATCAATTTATTGGCCTAATACATATAAATTATTCCCAACAAATTTGTCAATTGTACAATCACTGCTTAACTGTAAAAATTTCTAACTTTTGCTGTTTCCACTGTATTATAATAATCATGCCAGTATTGTAATTATTGTTAAGGATGATTAAACCTTTGACTGACATTGTTAATAACCTATTCAGTAATACATCATGAATAAGTTATCGTAAATAAGATTTCTGGTGTTTTGTGTTTTTTTTCTTACGTACCATTTAATTGAGAGAGTATGCAGATTATGGCATCACTATAAATAATACCATTTAGCTAAAATAATACAGTATTGTTATTTTTATATCACTACCATATTGTTATGGTTCAGCAGATGTTCATATCTTGATCTTATCCCTGTTATCATGTTAAAATACTTTATCTCAATAAATATATGATTCAGCTCATTAAACTGATATACAATATGAAATTTTTTACTGTGTGCCCATAATATTTAAGCAGATTTGAACAAAATTTGGGGTGGTGGATCTAAATAATTATGCACAAAATCAATATTCTTTTATCAGCTTTAGGCCAGCTACCCACTGGTCAGACAAAACATTTTTTGAGAAAACGTTTCTTCGGAAAGCAAAAATGTTGCACTGGTGTGCTGTGGTCTCAGACAAAAGACAAAAACATGGCAGGGAAACAAATCCACTCAGTTACCTGCAGACCAGTATATGGTGAAAACCCAGTGAGTGTGTGGTGCTTAAAATGAATGAGGAAGTGGATGTAGCAATTATGTTGAGGAACATTATACTAGTTGCTGAATTAAATGAAGGAAGCATTGGGTTCATCACATTAACCCCTCAAGCTTGACTTTTAATGCCCGTGGTCCTTCTCTCAGCGTGTACGACACAGTATTTGCATCCTCCGATTGCCATGCCTCAAGCGTGCGCGACGGCCTCCAAATGTTTCTTTAGGTATTCCTATCTCTTAAGGTTCCATGTATGTGCTTTTAGTGAGTATAAATGTGAGATACATCTGCCTGCTATTGTTCTGTGCCCCTGTGTGGTCTCTGTTTGCATTCTCGTATTTTTTAGAATATTTTTTTCTAGCTGATGTCAGGACATAAATGCTTCCTCTAGGGTCAACACTAGGGTGGATGCTAATGAAAGATATCCTTCCACTCAAGCTCTGGTTTATGCGCTTCCTAAAGACCTAACGGGTATAGCAGGCGTGGATTTTTCAATGCAAACGCTATGGCTGTCGTGGGGGAAGGGAAGTGACTGCTGAGGTAGCAATGGTCAGTGGTATTCATACCCTGCCTGCAACCCAGCTTAAGGAGACCTAAATGACACTCCTCGACCATTCAACCCAACCCTCCCACTCATTTTTGATCCTCCTCACCGGAGGACCCCGTGGTGCACTGGTTGAATCGCCAATGATTTTTGCAAAGAAAAATTTGCAGCATACTCCGATTTTTTGCACTTAGAAACGAAGTTATCATTTTGATCTGCGCGTAAGTAATTTTTTAAACGAAATTTTACCATTAATAATAATGGACTTCTGGATCTAGAACCTTATATTTACGAACTCAATTATTATTATCAATGCTAGAAATCCTTTTAAAATTTCACAATGCCTAAAAATGTTAGTTATTCTTATAGAAGTGTAAATTATTGAAAATCGAAAGCAGTATTTGGTTTAAAAAACTCTGGTAACGCAATAAGATGTCCGTGGACTCGTGCTAGGTTGGAGTTAAGAGGGTCTAGTCCAGTGCGTAAGGAAATGGCCAGGTGCCCCATTGAGATGGGTCCCAAGTCGGAGGGATGAGAATACCTAGGCAACTCCTTCCCAAAAAAGAGATCAGTGCAGAGAGGTTTAAAATATTCTTATGCTACTCATAGCACAGAAAACATTTTTCTCTCTAAGGTGCCAGCTGGAAAGGGTTAAGCTTGATTCACGTAGAGGAAGACTTTGACTAAATGCCAGACTGTGAAATGATATCCAGCCAACACAATTGAGTGAGCACAATCAGTTTCCCAAAGACACTGACAAATTTGTTGGCTGATCTAGGGGTGTCAGTTTCAAATCGTGAGTGAAGCCTTCAGCCACCCCAAATCAAATCCTCCAAAGGCACGAGGTTTCCTTGGGAAAGCGTTTGACCCCCCCAACCCAGAATGTGTCACAGTCACTTATCAGTGGCTCATAATAAAATTTAATCGCTGAGTAAGTGAGGTTTTCCAGAAAATTTTATGCTCACAGGCAAAAATTTGGTTAGGAAATGGCACCACATAGTAATTACTAATCCTTAAGGATCCATAATGGAGTTTTTGAGCTATGCCTTAACCTGCTAGTGACACAGGATTCAGCACTATCACTTACAGATCAAGAATGCAATTTCAGCCATAGGCGTATTTAGGGGGGCATGTGACCTCCCAGATGTTTAAAAAATAGATAAAATGTTTTGTACAGTTATCATTAGGTTTGTTTTCTTTTGAGTATTACGGAGCCTCATTCATTTGATTTCATATTAGATAATAACTTTCATATTAAAATAAAGAAAATATTTCACACAGTAATTGTGGTATCTTGTTTTAAATCTCAGATATGAGAAAATTGTTTGCCTGTCAGACCCTTGTGCCCTCCCCCAGAAAAAAATATCCTGGATTAGCCACTGATTTCAGCCCAATGATATTCACTGTATTATATATATGTAAGAATAATACATATAATTCATATCAGTATTCACAGATATTGAATTCCAACCCCCACTGTCAATATATGACCCAAAAATCTTACCTTCACTCCTACAGACCTCTCTTCTGCCATTCGAATCACATTTGGATCAATAAAATTATCATTTTGCGAGCAGAAAATGTTTTACTTAATCATTTTATTCACAGCCTTTATCACAAACTGGATCACCTGTTTGTAAATTCCAATTTTTGGTTTTTTGTACCCCGCATAGTGAAGTTTTTATGTACTTGTCATAATCAAGGAGCCCTAATGGCTCCAGCAACGTGCACAATTCAGCTTGTCCTCTCAGCCTCTGACAACCCTATTCTTTATCACAAAATAAAATTAAGAAAGTGCATGAAATTTTATTTACCAAAAAGCTCAATCTTGACAATTCTTGCTTTCCAGAAGTATGTATGTAATAGAAACACATTTTTTGAACTGAAGTAGCAAATTTGGAATTTTCCATAATGGCTATTGTATATGGCCTGATAATGCGTAATATGAATCATAAGGATCTTACTTCAACAAGTCAAAACACAGCTAAGCTCATGCACTCCACCTATTTTCTTTCTTTTCATTTTTGAGATAATTGTCAGTACTGTCTAAGGGAGATTGTAGCGGCCACAGGCCACTATATGTCAATTACAATCCCTTCCTTCTCCCCACCAATTGGGCCCCAAATAATTAATTTTGGGAACTACTATACATAGAGGTAATAAAAGTTTACTCAGAGCTTACCTTTCGTAAAAAGAATGGAGAATGGCAGCAGTGTGTCTACAAGCACAGTATAGTGTGGTGTTGTAGAAGGTGACCAATTAATTGAGTCATTTTCACCCTGAAGTAGAGAGGTAAGGGTCACGAGAAACTTGGCATCGGTATTAGCCTGCTCTTAACGATAGGCACCCAGGTGACTACACCTTTACATCAAATATGACAGCGATTGTTGCACTTCAAGTACCCTCCACACAACACTCGTGTAGGTATTAGGGATATTCTAAATAATTTATGCTCATACGCAGCCCATGAGGTACTAAGCCAACACACAAGCCACCATAGCAAATCACCTGGATTTGTAGGCATGGGGCAGAAATACATAACAAGTTTCGAGGATACTATTCATTACAAGTCGCTCTAGGGAACAATCTACACAGAACAGATTAATTAATTGAATATGTGTAGAATTAAATAAATCAACAATGTGAGGCACAACTGGTCACCATTAAAAAAAATTCCCAGACATATGGGATTCCATTGCCAAGACTTGACTTTGCTTCGGCAATGAAGATGCATATACACATTTATTTTCCTTCTCATAAATCACCGTATGTTTGTAAATTTTGAAGACTATGAACACTCAATGCCTGCTTCTGTGAACAGCTGCCAATATAAGCAATAAAATATTCAAGTTTCATAATTTCAAAATTAAAAACATAACAAAATGACCGATAAATTTAAAATATTATATGTAATTTTAAATGACTACACCGATGGTTAATTCTAACTACACATATCTCAAATTTGGCTGGTTTGAAACAGGTATCTTAACCCTTTCGAGACGGCGGAGTTCTCGTCTTAGCATGACTGCTGTACTGAGCCCCAAGAGATTCTTCTTTCTCATAGTATGGAGCCTTTTTGGAGGACATTCGTTAAGAAGGGTCTCGCTGAACCTTTTTCGACCCCTCCACGCAGGGACTTCGCATTATCTTAGACTCCGAGAGTAGTTGTGCTCCCTCCTTTCCGGGTTTACGACAATACCTGCGGCATTGGTTCGTGGTCAACTTATGAATTGCTTATATGTATTTAGCAAATGGATAATTGTTGCTTGCACGTAAATTACAGACTTTGAATCGAATTCCTCATTTTTATCTGAGCACTGTCAAATTTTAAATGAAGTTCTAAGGCCATTATTAACGCATTTAACGCAGCAACAATTTCCATGTTGATGTTTATACATAACTCGAGATATGAGTTAATAATTGTCGTAGAATTTCGTTTAAAAATTGTAAACGCTGCTCAAAAGACAAATAATTCAATTCTTAGTGTATATTTCTTGAGAAATAAACAAATATTTATTTCGAAAATTGACTGTATAAACAATTGAATGACCGCTGAGAGGGGGTTATAAAAGACGAAGGGTCCGGGTACCTGCTCCCGGATTCCGAGGGTTAATCCTAAACCCCGAAGCGTTGGGTCCCGAGACAAAGACGTCGTAAACCCACGACCGTCCTAAAAGGGGGGGAGCTTGAAAACGTATATATACGGCTTTCGATCTCCTGGCCGGGAAAATCTCACACGTGTATATACGCCCGTCGTCTCCCGGGTCAGGAAATGTCCACACGTATGTATACGTGTACAGTAGGAAAAAGGTTAAACAAAGTGTAATAACAATTAAAAAATAAAATACAAGTAAAAAACAACTCTTTGTTTGCAAGTGAATGCTCCTTTTTCAGATTTGTGAACTTTTGGTCATTAATATTGGTGTACAATTAAAAAAATTATTTCTTTTTTTTCTCCTGAAAAGTTGCTATTTTTGAGATACGAGTTGTTAGAACTTAGCCATTGTCATGTCTTTAAAATGGTCACCTATTCACAATTTTATAAAGTGCCTCTCTTTTGCTTCCTCCCACTGCATTAAACAAGTTTAATGCACATTTTCATCATGATTTCCTCATGCTGAATCCTATTACTGTACAATGCTGTCCAAATTAAAATATTTCCAATAATTGAGGCTCATAGACCTCTAATTTCATGTCACACCTCATGTTTCTTGCTTTCAAAAAGAATTTCCCTCACTACACTCTCCTACCCCCTCACATAAAGAGTATAATAATTTTAAAGCCCAAGCTGACGGAAGATGTGTAGGTAGCTTCAAGTAAAAAATAAAAAAATAAAGTAAATACTACAGAGTTAAAAATATCATCTCACTCAGAATACCTATCCAAGAAAATCTAATTATTAGGTCCAGGGAATCAGTTTAGGATTGAGTAGATAATAAGAACAATATTATTTTCTTTTCAATTTAATGAATAACCTTAACATATTAATTTAAGCATAACTGAATTAGAACTGTTCCAGAGATAAAAATAGGGGATCACATACACAAATTCATGATTAGCAACTAGGACACACCTCATATAATTTATTGAAAAGAGTTAAACAAAAATTTTAATTCCAATGATAACATGCATTATTTCTGATAAGTATGCAAAATTGAAGTACATACAAGAAAACAAAACAAGCAATCCCAAGTTATATCACCAAATAAACACAAAGAAATTATAGTAGATGAAATATCTGAAAAATGTCCAGAAAGAGCACCGAAAAAGATTTGTTTGAAGTATTGAAAAATAAGGCAAAATTCTTTTGAACTATATCTAACTTTAAAGTAATCCACAGCAATGAAGAAACATCTGTGATGAATAATTCAATTTTTGAAATCGTTTTGACACCAAGCGGTTCTTTTGAGATTAAAAAATAGGATATTAAGATAAGGAGCTCAATAATTTCATTAGATTCCATCTGTTAGGTTTTGCAATAGCTCAAATACATGTGGTTCACTCAGAAGGCTTTACCTGATCTCGGCTAATTCTAAAAATTAAAATAATATGCTACCACCACCTACTTTTGAATACAAAAATCATATTCTGAAATTATTCAACTCATCATGATGTTTTAATTAAAGTAAACACAACCAGAAAGAAAACATGACAACAAAAATAAAACGTGACACTTAGGCTTTTAAGCAAGATTAACTATCTTATGACTGAAATCAATTAATATTGTAGTTTAATTAATAGACAAAACCATAAAACCAGAGTGATGCGCTTATTCTTTACAGGCAACAGCAAAAAAAAGGAAAATACATCTACCAAATGGAAAAATAATAAAAAGAGTGTGCTCCTTGATAGCATTTGAAACAGTTAAATCCATAAACACATTTCTACTAAGTGCATCAAGGGAACATATACAATTCTGGCACAGTTAATGAGACGCTCAAGGCTATCACCACAACAGTTGACCAGAAATTAACAACAACTGGACGAGACAAGAAAAATTGCATTGATTGGCATTTTATCTTTGTTAAAAAAATCTACTTTGTATATCGACAACTTCATCCCATTCACTACTACCTAATTAGTGCTTTCTCTGAGGATCAAAGAATTCTTTTGACATGACAAAACAAAATATTTACACCGAAACTCCATCATCGTTCAACTGAGCAGATCCTAATAGTAATACTACCAAGCAATCTCAAAGAAATAGGAGCCCTTAATAGGTTGGACCAATCTATACAACAACATGATTCTTATTCCCCTCAGAAGCACATAAGTAAATTGCATTGATAAAATGGGATTTTAATCAGTCTATTCAACTTCAACACACTACACATACACAACATTAAAACAATGGGGCATAATGCTTACATCCCATTAACATGTAATGATATAGCAGTACTTGGGAAAGAGTATCTCACGCCACAATAACTTGCAACCACAATAATGACAATCATAGTCTTTAAGGTCTTAAATTAAAAAAAAATTTGTGGCAACAAGTACAAAATAAATTTTGCTCTGTGACAGAATGATATCCAAATCAAAGATTATCAGGCACCATTTTGCATGCGAACTTTATCCACAAATTAAAGCAATGATTATAGATGATAAATAAACATTCATGAGGTAAGGGAAATACTACAGTCAACATTCACAAGCACAGAGCTGACACAACATTAACCTGACATTAATATGTCAATAAATGTGCTTGGAAATGAGGTTGCATTGATTCTAAAATTAATCTGGGTCTTGAGGTATTAAAATATTAATATCAATACACAAGAGGAGAAAATAAGACCAGAAACATGATGTGCTCTCTTTAAACTGTGAAAATATTCAACAATTGCTCTTTAATTTCAAAAGGGATATGACAATGCCAGTCAACTGCTTAAAATTTTTAAAACAAAATCAAAATAAACATTCACAAATATATTATTTGACAACTGGATCAATTTGATACATCATGCTTGGCAATGAATAATGCAATGATTGATAGCAACCAGTATGGAAGCAATGATCATGAAGAGTGATAACATACATAAGCTACCAATGATCAACAAGCACCACAGTACACAATCTCTTGAGGAATGCTTGGAGGTAATATTTACATTGCTCGTCATGGGATGAAGTAAAAAAATATAGTTATGGAAGGGTAGTAACATATAAACATCAATGGGAACGTAAATGGTGAAATGATAAAGGATGATATCCCCATAATCCCAGCAACGTGAGTAACAGGAGCTAACAGTAACACTATGGATTCAGTCGATTTGACTCCTCTTAAAAAATCACCTTTGATGAAGGACGGAGGAATTGGCATACTATATGAACAACTGAGAATATGGACAGACTAAGCATAACTGCGCACACCATCTGAAAGATGAGTCACAATACGATGATGGCTCCTCTTCGAGAAGGTTAAGCTTATGTCACTCGTCGTGTCACAGTAAAAAGAAAAAAATTACATACTGCAATATGCAGCAACTGATCTCAAGGTAACAGACTTTAAATTCTCAAAGTCATATTTTACTACATTTAAACAAATGTGTTAGCATGCCATGGAAACCATGATACGACATTTCAAACTCAGAGCTACTTAGCAGAGTTACTTCAAGTGATTGCCAAAGAATTTATAGTCTGCCCATTCCTCAATAATTACCCACATGATAATACAATCATCTCCAGCATCATGGTTTAATAGGTAGATAAATCATATCTTGATTTGTACCATCTAATGTACAGAGAACCAATAGTTCACAGGGGAAGTGTTCACATCATCCTTAACTATTTTGCCTCTGCTTTTCCAACACTTACATTACTATGATAGGCACCAAGTGAGAATAAACAAGATTCTTCTTTCCTACAATGAAGTGAGGGTAAAGAACAGCATGACATAAGGGGATGATGAGAATAATATTGAACATAAAGAGACAACACTACTCAGTGAGCTTCTACATTTCCTCTCTTCTATTTGGATTTGGCAGCTGGCTTTTCAAAAAGACTCCTTATGTCTGCTAAGGCACGTTCAATGCCTTTAGAAAATCGACTTGAATCCTGTAAAGTATGGAATTATAAAAGATAATTAATATTATGATCACAAATACTTAGACCTTTTCAAACCCAGCAACACAAAACATTATTACGGATTGTTTTTCATTTGCTGGCTGCCTTCAGCTGAAACAATTACACTGTTCTGCAAAAAAAATAGTTCAAAAATTGCCTCGCTACAATTTAGGATGTTTCTGGCTAATTTTGGGTCGCTGAATCCAAAAATGACCTCCGTTTTTTTCTATCACCCTCCATTTTTACGCAACCCCTAAATTGGGGAAAACAACCCCTTATCTAAACTTATCGCTTTTCAAGGGAATTTTACTAATGTTATCGGCTTCTGATTGAAAAAAACTGACGTTTAAGGGCTATCAGGGTCAAGATAAAGACTAACTTCACCAGGTTTGAAAAGATTCAGGGGGTGAAAATTGAAAAAAAAACTTTAAAAAACATTAAAATAACCATTTTTCTTCGTTTTTATGACATATGATATGGTAGCTAATGGAAAAGTTTTTAAGGGATGAATACACTGTTCACCCCCTCTTGAATAGCTAAGTATAGCACAAGCGTAGAGATATGAAGGCAATTGTGATACCCTAGGACTGACTCTACTACTCTAAAACAAGCAATGCACAAGTGATTTCGAATCTTACCGTTTGAGGAGAACTCCTTTTGCTGGATATATGAAAGAAAATGATGTCTTCCCCAGCTATGATGTATGAAACACCATAGCCATCATCAGCAACGGGTCCAAATCCACCACCAGCTGATATGCACTTGGGAAATTTCCGCAGGTCCAAACGCGATGTCTGGCCATGAGGTGTTTGTGATGTTGACAGCCTCCAAGGCTCACTGAGCACCTCCTAAAAATCAAACACATAATTATCACCCATCCCACAGAGACTCCAAAATAGAACTACATGTCTTTCAGTTCTTTTATCCACGTAACAAGTTCTGACATTACTCAGTGAAATTTATCCATCATAGAGACAGAAATAATATCATTGCAATTTAAACTAACTTTATATTACTTAGAATTGTTAATACGATTCACAGAAAATTCAAGTAGCAAAATGACACGTACGAGGAACCAGTATGGTAATGTTTAATGAGTACATCTTACCTTCAGGAAAGGAGAATCAATTTCCAGGTACTTTGATACAACATAAAGACAGAAGAGATGCCTGTCAATACCTTTCCCACACATGGCATCTTGGTAACCTCTTTGATGAACTTGGCAAGCTTTCTGCAGGAGTCTTATCTTCTCTTCATTCTGAATTATAAAAAAGTGCGTCTCAACTAAGTCTCCAAAATAGTAAAAATACTACGCTTAAATATAAGCTAACTAAAAATATCGAAAAAATGTTCACAAAGACACAACCATTTCATTGTCTTCATCATAAGTAATGGTGTTAATGCAATACAGAAACTAAGTGTTAGACGTTGTTTAGAGCCATTACATTTTAAATTTTTTGGCAGTACGTTCTGCCATCGTTTACATCAGGAAAGGAGAATCAATGCTCTAATGATTTTTGTTGTTCATAATTATTGTTTGTAGCGAGTTCAAAGCAGAACATTTGAGTACAAGCACAAATAAATAAATTTCAATGCCTTAAAAATCGTTATGTATTACAATCACAAAAATATCCGAAGAAATAACACTACATAATTCAAAAGAAATGTGCAGTATACTCATGCCTACAAATGAGCTAGCAAATAACTATTTCAAGAGAAACATTTGTTCACCTACCGAGACAGCATCTCCACTCTGCATTGCCTTCACCCATTCACAGGATTCAATGGTACATGGCCTAACTGTCTCGGTACGACCTTCTTTGTACAAACGAGTCATAGATGCTTCATAGGTAAGACTGAATCTCCCAGCATCCTATGGAAAGAAAATCCAAAAATAATAAAATGTTATTATCACAAATCAAGTTACACAATATGAAAGCTCTAACAAATCATGCAACTCTGTATTCAGAATTCATAATTTTGGTGACTTATACATATGTTATAGATACAAATATTGATTTAAAATAGTCAGTTAAGGCCATTATGAGACTTAAAAATTTACTTAATCAAAGAAATTTCCCTGTGCTAGATGGACAAGTATGAACTCCCAAACATGAGAAATATGAACATAGTTATTTTTAGGGCCCAACCATTGCCACTAACTCAATCCATAAATTTGCATGATTATCTGACAGCAGAGTCACTAAAACAGAAGACACTGATATATCATACAATCAAGCCCTTGGTAGCATTTGTCAAAACAAAAATAGGATTCATAGAGTAAAATACTATATACTGTAATTACATCACTATAGAATTTATTTCCTTCTGGATTAATAAATAAAAGACAGTTTGCTTTACAGTCAAAATCTAAAATCTTGACCCTAATTGCTCCCCCTATAATACTACAATATTTCCTATAGGCAGTCATAACCGTTTCCTTTCATAATCTGTTCTCATGTTTTCAAAAGCAGCGATAGAATCCAGACCACTATTTCTCAAAGGTAGTAAGTGAAAAAAAGATGTAACTCAACATAATAAAAGAAGTTATCTTTCCTTAAACTGCCAAATTTCAGTTTACCTTCACATATTTACCAGTGATTGAAATAAGAAAAAAACAACTGATGCCTGAATAGCTATACAAAACAGGAAGGAATGGTGAACATCATTTCATGCCCTCAGAGATATTTTTGCTGAATATATACATAATTAAGAGCTGTTCATAAACTAAATCCATCAGTATTTCATTACTAGTCACTGCCATGAATTGCATATGTTATATTATTAGCATATATGTATCCTATAAATTAAATGAATATCAAACATATTATTGAACTTCTAATGCAATGTAATGTTTCTCCTGATGGAATTAAATTAGAAGGTGAACCATCTAAGAATTAGATAAGACTTAATAATACGAAACGCCAGGACCATATAAACTCAAACAAAAATTTAAACTTACCCTATAATAAGCCAACTGCAGAGCCATCTGTATGAATGCATCTGGACTTACACGGCACTTCTTCATGAAGCCTTTTCCATATTCAGTGTACATATTGATTCTTAGGTCCACGTCATTCAAAAGACTTTGGGCACCCTGTAAGAGAAATATTTTTCCATTTTGATTTGATCTGTAGAGGCTCAAGACTAGAAAAATGATGGATACAAATGAATCTGCAAATGAATGTATTCAATAAGCTTATTTAAATAAAACATTTCATTAAGGACTTTTTGATGAAGCTATGTGATAATAGTAATATTAAAGAATTAAGACATTAAAGTCGGCAATAAGGAGGAGGACGGATGAAGTGCTGGACACAATGAGTGAGGAGAGGCAGCTTCTAGATGAGATACATGGAGACTTGCTAGGCATGAGTTCATAGTGTCACCAATTTATCTGAGAAAGTGTTAAACTGTCACTTTTTTTGTCGCGAATAGGTTGAGAAGTCAATGGATTGAAAAACAAGAAAATATGAGTCACTTTCCTTCCCTAAATTTTATCACAATCAACAATAAAATAAAATTGGTGAACAAGTCCATTTTAAAAAATCAACTCAACTTTGTGCAAGCAATAAACTAACAAAAATCTTTAATTACACAAGTTAAAAAGCTACAGGCAATCAATATAGAATATGAGGAAATTAAAGAGCAAAAAGGCTTTCTCACAGTTATTTGTGTGAAGCAAAAACAAGCTTTACTTCAGCATAGTTTGAAAGTTATCGCCCACTTTTTATTAGCTGGTTACATTTCAAGAGTTTTGAATCATACACTCGTTCCATATACTTCGCTTACTGCATAATATCTCTGAATATAGTTTACCCAAGTATAATCTCTTCCCCAATTATTGAGGATTCAATTTTGGAAAAAATAAGACCTTTATGCTCAAATACAGTTCCCCCTATTTATTTACCTCACAGAGACTTAGTGCCAAATGAAGGAGGGGTACTCAGTCAGAGCAGTATGGTACCTCAAAAAAGCATATGACTAAAAAAAATCACCTGGTAAGCAATGGCAATTGTGGTCAAGCACTCTTCGTCCATACTCCACTGAAGTCTTGATGGAATGGGAGGAGTTAGCTCGGGTTCACCTAAGCAATGCCCATCTGGACGATATCTGTGTTTTTCGCCACGCGGACAGCGGTTTTGGGACATGGGATGTAAGATGGTGGAGGAGTTTTGGAAAGGAGAAAATATATGGAAAGCAAGAAGAAACAACTTTAAAACAACCAGTAATAACCAAATGAGGCCCTAAACCTATACCTACTGTATGCATATATGACTGTAAGCATATTTTTTACTGAGAAAAACAATATTTTAGAACATCTATTAATTTTCTTTTTTCTCACAGGAATATAATTTTAACTCTTTATTATGATATATTATTAACAACTACGGTTATAATTTAATTTTTTTTAACTTATAATAAAATATGAATTGCTTAAAGTCATTTTTGTATCCATGAATTTTAAGTTTGCCCAATGCTCATTTCAAACATGGCACACAAATATTGTTGGATGCAGGCATTATCTACTTAATAAATATAGGGCATTTTCCTCAAATCAATCACAGAATTTGCCCACTGGAATTCTATTTAATTTGCTGACAATGTATTACATTAGAATTTAAAAAACTTATCCTTAAATTACTCACAAAATTAAACTTTCAATTATTAGACCACCACTCAAGTCAGTAGCTACTAACACACAGAACAAGGATTCAAAGACAATTGTTAACACAGAAGCAAATATAATTATCAAATTACAAATGGTCTAATAAAATATAGTTCAATAATCAATTAAACGTAGTTATCATAAAAAGAAGGCATATTGCCTATGCAATTCTTTGAGTTTAGGGAACACTGTTTAATAATTTAGATTCATAACTTTTTCTGAAACAGTTTATCACAAATTTAATGCTATATACCTACAAACATTAGAAAAAACAAAAACAAGATGACAGAGGCATTTTGTTTTATCCAATCATTAGTGAAGCGGACAGCACACTTTCACAAAACACATTTTACCAAAAATCACTATTTATTCCACAAGCTAAGCATAAAAATTTTGAAAATACTAATGAGGTTAACAAGGTATATTGAGCAACAGTAAATAAAAATAAATTTTTCTTAAGCATGAAAAATCATTTAGAAAGCCTTTGATTGCATAATGTTTCAGAAGATTATGAACTTAAAACATAATAATTTGCTTATTCCAGGGTAATTTTATATTTTCTGAAAGTGAAGTCCCTTAAAAAAGATGGCAAAATCACCACCACATAAAAACTAAAGGCAATAATACTTAAAAAGAATATATTTTTTTAATGATCTATACTTGATGCAATTGAATGTAGCAGTGAAGTGCCAAAACAAGATAACAACACAAATTTTGCCACAACAAAGACAAAATGTTATACTTGCTAGGAGGACCTTGATACATATGCCTGTGAAACTGCAATGCATTGCAAGGTCAGTCATCTAAACCATTTCACATTCATATGGCTGTCTCCAAGAAAAACTCGAAGCACTATTCTACACCAATTCCAACTTTGAAAGGTTTGGAGAAGCACACCTAAATAAAGTAACAAGCGAAAACTAAAAAACCCATTTCCATAAAATTAAAAGGAATTTCATGGCAACACTCACATGTGCATTGATGCAAATGAGACTCGGCCAATTAGGAAAATGACACTCCATGCAAAACTATGATCTGAACCCAACTTGGAACCGTAGCACCGATAATATGATAGCATCTCTTAAAAAATGACTTTCTTCATTAAAAATACTGCTAGCTCTAAAATAAAGGCCTCTATACATGGCGAATGATTTCATTCACATGATCATTCAGCATGATCATTCGCAAGATAGTTCACCGTGTATGACGGAACAATTTGCGAATGAACCTTCACGCGCATGATCATTCAGTGAAAATTAGAACACGTTATATTTTTCTCGCATGATCCTGTGAATGATCATGTGATCATTCAGCATGACCATTCGCATCATTATTCACTGTGTATAGCGGCCTTAAGACATGTATCTAAGCATACTTAAGTTTGGCACAAAAATCTGGCTGACTCCGGGCTTCAGGAATTTTATGACTCAAGTCAATTTTACATACTCCAGTTGTAAACTTGGAGCAGGAGAACAAAGGAAGCTTAAAGTTAAATTTTATTACTGGAAAGAGCACCTAACCCATAAACTATAGTGATATACAAGTTGTCTAAACATGAAAACAAGAATTGATGATGATATAGCACCATATTTATCCTTATTCTATATTTATCCAAACACAGGCCCCAAACAATTGATAGTCTAGTCAGTAATTCCTCAACTTAATTCTTCATTTCTTTCCCAGACAACCCTGGTTGTCCATGCACCCATGAGATACCGCTAACCTCACAGGGTCCCAAGGGGCTGAAAAAACCTGGGGATTATGAACACCCAGACTCTGATCCAAGAAAGACCCAGGTGGGACTTGAAAATGCAGTCTCAAGTGTGAATGCAAAAATACATTGTCACCAATAACACACCGTCGAGCTCCAAAAGGCCTGAATTTTAGTATTCAGCACCTCAAATGAACCAATTCACAATGAGCTTGTGAAGAAAAATATCTGCTAGCTGTGCCTTCAGATACAGTATTCTTAGCATTTCATGCATCATTGCAGAGAAAGAGAGCTAATGAAGACCCAAGAGGCTTCATGCAGCAAGTAAACATAATTCACATGCTAGGTATTTGTGATCCAACAGAGTAGATGAGCTTCGAGCGAGAAAAAATTGCCTTGGATATTGTTAAATATGTACATACTGAGCATTGCTGAATATTGTGAACTGTAAATTTAATGAATGTACGTATGTTCTGTGTTAGTTTTGTGTGTTTTTATGTAATGAATATAAATGTTTCTCTCTAATTTGTGTGTGTTAGTCACATTAGTGGTGTTGCTTCCCATCCACGAGATTTGTTTTTCTTTTGTTTTTTTTTGG
Organism: Ischnura elegans; assembly: GCF_921293095.1. Taxonomy (NCBI): domain Eukaryota; kingdom Metazoa; phylum Arthropoda; class Insecta; order Odonata; family Coenagrionidae; genus Ischnura; species Ischnura elegans. Next base: position 71,970,169 of record NC_060250.1, read on the forward strand.
GTTTCATTTTATTGTGGTCATGTTTTGGATCAAAGAAAGAGACTTAATAAAAAAAGGATGACCTAACAGATGTGCATGCTTTGATGATATGAATATTTGAAAAAAATTCAATAATTTTTTCTCAGAAGCTAAATTTTGGCTGGTACAGAAAAATTTAAGGCAAATGATGATAAACCTAATACCTATATGCATTAGCTCAGGGAAAATTTCTGCGATATTAAACAGGGCCTCGACCTCAGCATGACAATGTATTAAATTCTAAGTGAATTTGGTGATGGATATCAAGAAAGCCACTTTATTTTGGTTCAACTAACACATTACTTATATGGTAATGTCAAGATATGCATTCAATTCCAAAAGCTGATATAAATTAATCAAGAAAAATATCACAATCATAATATCAACAGAGGAAAGCAACCTTTGTAAGGAATCATGACTTTCTCTGATAAAAAGTGGCAGAACAGTCACCCTAATGTCGACAAAAAGTGAATGAAATGACAAAGCTAGCCAGGTGGTTTCATCAATGGGTGTACACCAGTTCAGCTCACTTCACAATTTCTGATACTCAGCAGTGGCATATGCTCTCCCATTTATTTTCATTTATTGCATTTATAATCATCTGCCTCGTAAACTTAAAGAGAATCTCTGAATTAGTCAAATTTAAAAGGCAATTAAAGTCTTTTCTTCTTGAGAACGCCTTTTATGGCATTGCTGAATATTGTGAACTGTTAATTTAATGAATGTACCTATGTTCTGTGTTAGTTTTGTGTGTTTTTATGTGCTGAATATTTATGTTTCTCTCTAATGTAATGAGATATTTTTTAAAATTTGGTGCCTTCCAATGTCTCGAAGACCATACGGAAATAAAGACTATATTATTATTATTACTATTAAAATAAATAATGACAACAATAATAATAATGGAACAAAAGCAGCTACAAGGAAAAGCTCCACATAAATTGTGTTCAAGACATTTACTTACATAAGAACTGCAAAAAATAAGTGTTTTTCACAAGTGTTGGCCTGGAAATTGATGAATTGTATCTGGAAATTAATGAATTTTAATCTTCCAGGCACAATTCATTAATTTCCAGGCCAGTATTTAATTCTGTTTAATGTGTGCCAAGTAACATTATCTATGAAATACTTCTACATATTTATTCCAACATCACCAGCAAAGGAAACCAAAACTCTTTTTCATAAGGTGTGCATTCACCAAACCTTAAGAACGAAAGAAGCAGATTAACTAGTCCTTATTAGAAGTACAGTGGAACCTCGATAAAACGACACCCCACGGTGCACCAATAAACACTCGCTATAGCGAATTGTCGCTTTACCGGAGGTGGTGCAAATAATAGCCAATATACCTCATATTACTCCTTTATTTTTATTTTCTCGCTTAGAGCTGTTTGGTGTTTTTTTGGCCATGGTGTGTTCCATCAAATGCTTTCTATTAATGCAACTCATGGACGTGCGGGTATGCTGACAACTTTCTGCCGCCCGAGGAACAAAAGAAGATCAAGCATTCCCGAAATGCTAATGCTAAAATATTTTCACCAAAATTAACTACTTATTTATCGAACGACAGTTTACCACATAAATTTGAGACTGAGCACTCCATTAACTTCATTTCTAACAGATCGCTAGCAATTACTGAGTTGTCTGACAGAGTCTTGGTGTAAGTTTTTCCGGCGGTGAAACCCTCGCTATGGCGAGAGCCAACACCAAAAGGGCCTCGTAAAAACGAAATTTTTAACATGCTTATTATAGGATCAATTGACGGTGCATCGGCTATCTCTCGTAATAGCGGGGGTCTCCCTATAACCCGTATTCGCTTTAATGAGGTTCCACTGTAATCAAACAATAGGAACAACATTGCCATTCCCAACCATTTAAGAATTTTACTTGACCGTAAATGTCTGTGGCACTGGATTTTATTTCAATAAATTAGCCTCAGAGTAAATACCCTGATAATTATGGTATATATTTTTGTTAGTGTTTATTGCTAACCTGATATAAGACTTATTTGGGCAATTTAAATTATATTAAAGGAATGGGTTAAAATGCACATTGCACTTTTTCCAAGTAAAATGTACTTCAAATATATGTCATGGTATGCAACTTTGCTTAAAAAAAATTCACCACTAAATTTTTTGAAATCTAGATTTCATGATGAGATGTCTTCACATAATTAAAGGTAGCAACACAATCATTGGTGATATAACTGTATATAATGTCTTTGCAGAAACCTAGGACACAGTTTTTTCCCCTCCAAACTCACACAGAAAAGAGGGCTTGCCTTAGAATTGGATGCAAACTTCTTGACTCCAAAGGAGTATTGCATATTCTATTTTGGGTTGCAAAATCTAAATTATGCATACCCAAGTTTGCCACTGGATAGCTGAGCAAAAAAATAACCCAATGTTAAAAATAGCCTCCTTTAAAAATAAATTATTGAAGGAGGCTATGATATAAGCCACCCAATGAATTATCATCTGGAGATTTTGGGCAAAACAGAGGGGACAACATTCAAATACAAACGGTAATAATTTTTCTGAATTTATTTTGTTCCTAGTGGAGTCCCGAAAAAAGTTGGACATCTTACAATCATGATCATCATAGTTTCATGCAAATATGGTATTTAGCTTAAACTTTAAACCATATTTATAAAGAGAGAATTAATTTGTACACTTTATAGACTACTTCACCACTGAATACTATATCACAGAATACTAGAGCAAAGAATATTAGAAAGAATATCACATCAATGAAGTCAAAGTCTATACTATAAGATAGGATAAGTAGCTTTCAAGAAGGCATAGATTATATGAGATCCCACAACAGGAACAATATGACAGTATGCCATAGTTTAACATTCCGTTGAACTAACAAAATTCCAGTTTTTCATGCACCAAATTTATGAAGATCCACTCAAAACCTTTTACAAGATATATGGTATATTCCAAAATAAGGAACTTTCAACTTATTCTCCACAATTAAAGATTCAAGCAAGAAATAGCAGAGGCAGCTTTCGAAACTAACCACATAAAGTTACATGGACAAGATAACCTCTTTAAATTCATGAAATCCTCACCAAAAAGAAGTAGAGACACATGAGAGTCAAATATGCTGTCCATTACTGACTGCAAATGGCAATAAATTAACAATTCAATAAGAATAATATATGACTGATGTAATTGAACATATTTATGATTAAAATGCAACAAAGCCCTCAGATTTCTTGGTGAGTGCTAAGCAATGAATGATTTGCATTTTATCTATGTACTTCTCAGCTTATTATGTATTACTCACAAATATGACTCTGCACTAGCCTATAATATAATTTAAGACGTAGACTTGGTATGCATTTGCATAATTAAAGTCCAGTAGCAATTAACTTATCTTTAACTCAAAAACTGTCACTATTACTCCAGCACTGCAATCAGTAATTGTGGAATTGGGAAGTACACATATATTAGACCCAGGGCATCGTATTTCAAAACTATCAGTATTCAATTTTGGAAAATAATGCACATTTTTGTAAAAGCTTTAGAACAAATAGTGTCATGCAATTGCTCTACAAAATGAACCAATCATGCACCATGAATTAGCAACAAAAGAGAATCAAAATGCTACCTACCATGCCAAATTAAGGACAAACATGCATTTCATCTTATATGTACACAAGAGAGGAATCAAGCATTGGCACAGAATATGTCATTAATATTCCCAAAGGGATTTTTACCCATCCTAGGCAATGCTTATATAGAAATGAGTACTTGAATTCTTTACCGGTTGTCCATATCCTCTCCCAGACAAAACTCCCACAAGTGTCCCAGCACTGGGGCATCAGCCCTAGCATTGACAATGGTAAAGAAGAAAAGGAGGAGAAGATAAAAAAAAACAAATCAGATAATAGAATAAAGAATCCTCTACCAAATGGCCAACATAAAACAAGCTGCAAATAAGAAAACAAGCATAAATGGTACCAACCACCACAGGCATGTATGATGGCTGAAAATGTCGAAAACAAAATTACAAAAGAAAAAACTGTTTTTAACATTATTCAAGAATGGGATCTCAGTAAGGCTCAATGGAGTTTAATTAGTATGTGGATACTGCATGTGCCAAGGGTGCATGACATTCATAAGTTAAACAGAGCATTATCAAGAAAAATAAATAATAAAATAAGGCCAAGGATAACCAAGAACTGCCACCACCAAATTACTGGAAAAAGATTTAAAATATGAAACCCAAACACCTAATAAATAATTCAGGCCTAATTACAATTTACAAAACATATATTCCACTCACTCACAGCACACTGCTAAATATAGCATAAAACACTGCTTAACATTAAAATTAGGGATGGGTTGATTCTTCGGTTCTATGTTCGAACAGCATAATTGTAATTATTACTACTGTTATTTTCCATCGGCAAAAGTTCATTCATTCGATATTTGAATTCAGAAGATTTGATAATTTTCCCTTAAGATGTCTAAGGTACTTATGTCTAAATGTCTTAAAAACTTAATGTCTAAAGCTTAGGACAGGAATCAGAATCAAAGACAAATAGAATCAATACCGAAATAATTTTGCAAAACCAAATTTGAAAAGTTGTCTACAGGACCATCTACATAAAATTCTCAATAGAGAGAAGTTAAGTATCCAATCACTTCTGTGGTAATTTGATGTCTAATTCACAGCACTTTTCATAATAACCCAGAGAAAATCTTTAATATTGTTTGAAAATTGCTCAATGTAACTGAAACACTTGATGAAGAAATGGAACTCGGATTAAGAACCAATGCCTGAAACTGAAAAGGAACTGGAACCAACCCATCTTTAAGTGGATGCATGCCTCCCTCTCAACCAGTCTTTTGTGGTGACATATTGACCACAAAAACTAATTTCTATATCTATGTCTTGCAATGTTCAGGGTAAGTGCACTAACTCTCTCCAACTTTTGCCTCTACCTTAAATTACATCTGAGAAAATAATTTTAAGCTAGATGATAAAAATTTCAAATATGAGATACAGAGAAATGCTTACAACAGTCCACTTAATACTTTAAAAATTTCAAGACGATTAAGTTTTAAGCAAGTAATTTGTCACCAAAAATGACCACTGGAGTGGAAGGTATGCATCCTCTTAATTGAAATAACAGATGACACCACTAAACACCTAACAAAAAATTATAATTAAATGCATCCGGTCCTCAACAAATAAGAGACGCTTGCAAGGCAGAGAAAGTGTTCCTTAAGCAAAAGAGAATAAAATTTAATTAATACAAGAAAGCAACACCAAAGAGAAGGCAACATTCCGGCATTCCATAAAATAATAATACTCCACGATTCAGATCAATGCTTCACTAGTCTCAATAAGTTTACTTCTTCAGCAGTGAGACGAAACCACAGCCAAAGCTAAGGAACTCAAAGGAGTAAGTATTTCCTAGGATTACAAAGAGGGGGCAACTAAACAAGTTATTGCCAACCGGCCGCAACTGCGCGGTCCGATAGGCTCTCAGCTGGTCCATCCACCTCACTCAGCCCCTCAGTTGCGCCTACCCATTCTCTGTTGCCTCTTCGGACACTATGTATTCCCAGAGATGTGACATGACGGCAGCATCACCCCTGGAATATCCAAATTTCAGGGATAGCAGTTGAAGAATTAATCATCCCGCAGGAGTATCTGCCAGCATGAAATAATACTTTCCACAGAAGCTAGCTTAAAACTTATGAAATACATTTTCATAAATATTAATCATCTCCACGTTCAGTCATATTCATGAAATGTCTGATTTGACACTTTTTTGGCCAATAATATGAATGAACTTTGCTAGGGCTTACCAATGGGAAAGAAAATTAAGAGAAGCTGAAGCTTCCAGTTTAGACGTCAACCAAAATAATTGAATGCCCACAATTTTCTTCCCCAGAGGAGAGCTCAAGGAAAGTTCATTCATATTCATGGAATGCTTTACATATGTGGCAGGTTTCTCTTGGATTTTATGATTTCTTAGTCAATTGAAGCTCTTTTGAGCAAAGCATATATGTACTATGTATAAAAAAATACGGCACAGATCAAGAGTGAAACCCATAAGACAAATAACACTGTGTATACCACAATGAAAAACAAAGGCAGCAAGGCATAAGTATACGTAGCTATGTTGAAAAAATGAAGAGGCTAGCACAAAATTTAGCAAGAGTTCCTCATGTAATACTATCATCAATCAAATCATGAATAGGGGTGCAAACAAGGGTAACTATAAGCAAGGAAATAATGGCATAACTTTAATTTACTACTACATATTAGACACTATATTTGGATACACTAGGTATTAATTTAGAGTAGTAAATGATGAAACAAAAATATGGATGAAGCATTTCAAAGGAGGCTGGAAGGGCTAAGTTACCATCAACTGCACATAACAAAGGAGTGTATGCATACCCATTTGGTTTATGCATCATCTTTGATGTATTAAAACGACAAAGAAAAATTTTGATGAAAAAATTAGCTCATAGTACAGATATTGTTCTTCATTTTAAGACAGCAGTTAATTACAGTGGAACCCCGATTTATCGTTCCCGCATTCATCGTTTTCCCGCATTCATCGTTCGCCGCTCCTGGTCCCAAATTAAGTTCCATAAAGACAATGTAATTTTTTCCCGCATCTATCGTTCCCCGAAGTATCGTTTTCCCGCATTTATCGTTTGACGATCGCGGTCCCGTCGTATAATTTTCCCGCATCTATCGTTTGACGAAAATGAGACGAAGTGTTTACAACGTGTTGTTTACGGCTAATAACGACAGACACAAAGTTTGAATCTTCCCCAGGAGATTGAAATACGATAGGGAGAAGCTGAGTGCCGTGGGATAGTTACATTATCGCATTTCCCAAGATCCGGTATCCCCCTCCATTCAGCACTCGCCTCTCCCCGTCTGAAGCTTTCCTCTTCTCCGAAATAAAAAAAAGGTCCCAGCTCGAGCAGGGATCGTATTACGAAGACCTCAGCTTGGAAAGAAAATATCAAGTTACTCGAGAACAAAAGAAACCTTTTTCAGGCTTCCCCCTTTCTCGACCACTGACTTTTTTTTAGCTGACTCGCTACAAAGATCCCCACCTCTGGAGGTCAACTGCTGCATGAATCACCGATTAGCTCAAAAGGTGTGTAGAAATGAATTTCGGCAATTGGTATTATACTTTTATTATATTGAGATATTAGTGATGTACACGTAATTCAGTAAAGATTGATACCAAACATGACGTATTTCTAACGTTATTTAAGCATTTTAAGCAAGGAAAGAGTTGGAATAATACGATGGTGATTTCTGGCGCGAATAACGATATCCTCGCAGCTGATAGAGAGCTTCACGGCAGTTGATGCGATTTTTTTCGAAAACAGGGCGTCTGGTTACAATTTACGAGTTATGCTACAAGTTTCACTTGTCTGAGTTGCTAACGAAGCGATGTCTTCTCTGGATATTTTGTTTCTCTCGACTAGCAATCTGAATTCATCTGCTCATCTAGAGCTACGCTACTTATTGTTAGAAATGAGTGGGTAAGTTGCCTTTTCTATAGGATAAAAAATTGCATTGCGCAGTCATATGGTCATGCTTAACCCTCTGCAGTAAGTTCTGCCTACGCCATACGCGATAGCATTAGTGCCGAACTTCACCTCGCACGAGTGGTTCCGTACTTTCCGGGGTGGGTTGACTTAAAACTAGCGAGTGTTTTCCGCGTGGGTTCAATGGAGTCCGGTTTCATTTTTATTAGTTTTATTCTTATTCTTGGCCTTCTTGATCCATTTCATAACCAATCACTGCGACGGCGAAATCAGTTGTTTGAGGCATAACACGAACATTTCTCTCGTAAATACGTGTACTTGAAATCGCATTTGATGGATAAGAATTTTTACATCAGACAGAAATGCATAATAGCCGTGAAAATTCCGAGTGGAGTGCAAACATTTTTTTAGCAAGGCGGCTTGTTCCTTTAGGATTTTAGAAAGAGAGATAAGTCGAATCAACAAAATGACCTAAGTGTTTCGATAGTGTAATAATATTCCTGTAATCAGCTGAAATCTCGTTTGAATCCATTAATGAATGTCATAATTCGCAAAAATCCAGCTGATCCTGGGACATAGGCAACCCGGACAACCATTCCCGCATTGATCGTTTTCCCGCATTCATCGTTCTTTTCATCCATCCCCCTGAAAAACGACAGATCGAGGTTCCACTGTACTTTAAATTTGATAGACTAATGTATCCTGGCTAGAAAATATAGAATAATTTACAATTCATTTGACGATTTAAGTTTATGTGCTTCCACTACAGTGAGAAGTCTTCCAAATCTAATGAAATATTTTAAAAGTATGTTGGGAAAATATGAGATGACTCCTTAGATGAAAAATTTCAAACTAATTTCTTATCAAAGAATCACAGACATGAAGAATTCTATGCCAAACGACACCCACATAAATATGACCGTACACCAACTTAAATACATATTCAAAATGATGAGTAGGTGAGATGATTCAAGGCAATACTGGTGATACTTCAGCCTAAATACAGTTTTCATGTTTTTTCCATAGCTTTCTAGCAACTCTTTCTTATTTCTTTAAAAGTAGATTGTTATTGTATAAAATTCTTCCAGAATTTACATTGAAAATGAAGAAAAAATACTAAAAGAGTGCAACACTTTTATTATTAAGAAAGCAAGGAGAAAAATACCAAAAAGGAAATGTTCCATGAGAAAGAAACAAATAGATTCTAACTTTGAAGAAAACTGTAATTTTGTTTATTAAACACAAAAGGACTAAGGTATCACAGACAGTATCACACAATAATAATTGAAGAACACAGCATGAAAATTAAAAATTATGTACTCCCTATCATACTACGTAAAACAATGCATTGAAATTTAGCATCAGCAATGGGTGTAAATAACTACTTCTTCAAGGATCAAGAATATTTGCAAAAACTGAAGATACTAAATGGTGATTCTGAGAACAGAAGTTACCAATAATTAATAGTTTGAATATGAAGACAGAGCATACCTAACACCCAGAGTGAAAGTATTTAAATTCTTTGGTAAAAAAAAATTGCTGTTTTTCTCCAATCAATAAAAATAAATGACCCTTTAATCCAATAGATAAGCATATTGGTTAGAGAGCTTGAAAAATAATTAATTGATCAATTTTTCTAACTACAAGGGATAAAACTACATAAATATAGATAAGTTATTAGTACCATCATGAAACTGCAAGCTTGCAGTCATCGTATTGGCTAATGCTGGTGAAGAAACTTCAGTCACTTCTTGGACCAATCCCCTAATGATGGTACACTGATATATCTAACAGATCTACACAGTTCATGATTACACCGTTTTTAACTTCAATTATTAAAGCTCCCATCAATTAAATGAACTAGTCATTTAGGTTTCTTTACCTATTTAAAATTTAACTCAAACTAAATATAATGATAGGATATAAAACATTTCTTGAGAAATAACTCATCATATTAATTGTTAACATTCTGGATCATTAAATTGCATCAATCCACCATTACATCCAGCAACCTAAACAAGACAAAAACTACATATGATCCATATTTAGTGGATAATGGCTGGAATTTAAATTATTGTTTCTACTCATCCATCAACCTATGGCTGCATATCTAGTACTGATCAGAAAAGGATGGAGCTGTAATTTTTCTTAAAAAAATTACAAGAGATGAGCACATGAACATATGAATATAGATTTGAATTCATTACAGTTTTAATTTTAGATTTTATGCATTTTTGCAGTTATTTTGTGCTCTTCACTTGCATACAGTACGTTGCACCTTCTTTGGTTCCCCTCCTATTGCAAAATACATGTTAAGATTATCAAAATAATTAGTTTAAGTGAGCAGTCTTACATTTACTTCCTACACTGATAGCTTCTTCTGGTACATATATTTGGGAATAATGGCAATGAAATCACCTAAAATAAAGGGGATAAGTCATATCACCTCATGAGAATAGAAACTGCTCAAACTTTCAATCTGAGAATGTAAAAACAGAGCACAAGCAGTTACCCTCTCTACCCATCAACTTAGACAAAGTAAGTATGCACATAATTAAAAGTTAATGCACTAGGCAGACTTTGACAAACCATAAGTTTGTGATTAAAAGAACCCATTATTCTCATTTTTCTGTTGGTCTCTGACTACTTCATAATGCTGAAAGCTAAATATATTAATATGGGCTGATACATTAGGGTGTCTCATGGTTTCAGGCTATCAAATTTCCAACCTGTCACCCCAATTTTGTCACTATGCCTCTAACATATGTTAACACAGTTGAGATCATACACATTCCTCTGACCACCTCACTATTAATAATATGTGTCTATATCGATTATGGACAGCCTCCCATTGATAAATTTCGAGCATTCTCCAGCAAGTGGCTATGAGCTAGATGTGTGATGGCATCACAAACTATTTGAATAGCCAGCAGCTTATAAAATGTTTTTAATTTATAAGGGAATAAATGAATTTAAAATCATTAATTTTCAATTAAATTTTATATATATTTACCACTCATCTAGTGAATGAAGGATTAGAATTGTAATTTCCAATCAGCATAAATGATATCAATGTACAATTAATGACTGAATGGCATCTTTAATAATGCTTTTCTATTGTAAAGCACCTCCCTACTTGTTTCCTTATTCTGAAGCTTGTTAATGCGATCTCATTATGTCTTAAACAATTTTTCCATTTAAAATACATAGTTGACATAGGAAGGACACAAAAACATCCTTTAAACATTCATTTAAGCTCATAGAAAGAGATCAAGGAAATTCTCCCATGAAAATGTAAGGAAATATCTTATTTTGCACTCAGGAAAAAGACTGTTTAATAAGTCAAAGTCTATCATAAACATTTAAATGATCACATAATCGCTAATAAAAACTGTATTCAAGGATTTCCAACCAAAGGAACAAAAGAATGAAGTGACTGCATAAACCTTTAAATATGTACTTAACTAATAGAAATATGTAAATGAAAAATACAACACTCGGGTCTTTGAAAAGAATGTTAATAAGCCACATTTTTGTAGCAGAGAAGTGACAAGAAATGTGTCCATATTAATAAATATTTTGCATCACTATTAAAATCAACTTGAAAATTTCCAAGATGACTAAAAATTAGAGATGTGCGAATAGTATCCGCGAATACTCGAATACCTCGAATATTAGAAAGTATTCGATATTCGAGGTTTCGAATAGTTATGCGAAAAGTACCGCCTCGAATACCTCGAATACTTTGAATTTCGCGTCATACACTGTCGCACGCACGTCGTTGGTAGTTGACTCGGAAAAATGAAGAGAACTCTAGTCGTTTAGTGCTCGCTGCGCCGTTTTACGCAAGTTGACGAATTACATCAAATTCGTGGATTTTAGCGGAGAAAAGAGTTCGACGAGGGGAACCGAAAATGGTCGGGTTGGAAAAATCCGAAAATCCCCGATTCCCCCCCACCAGGAGAACCTCAGCGCCGTGGGATAGCAACCTTAGGGCATTTCCCACGATCCGCTATCCCCCTCCATTCAGCACTTGCCTCACCCACTCTGACGCTTTCCTCTTCTCCGAAATCAAACAAAAGGCCCCAGATCGCGCAGGGATCGCATTACGAAGACCCCTGCTTCGAAAAAAATATCGAGTTACGAGAACAATAAAAACGTGTTTCACGCCCTCCCCACTTTTCTCACCCACTGACCTTTTTCTGGCTACCTGCTTCGAAGTTCCCCATTTCTGGAGGTCAACAGCTGTGTGAGTAACGTGGGATACTTACATTAGCGCATTTCCCAAGATCTGGTATCCCTCTCCATTCAGCACTAGCCCCCCCTCTGAGGCTTTCCTCTTCTTCGAAATAAAAAAAAAGGTCACAGCTCGCGCAGGGATCATATTACGAAGACCTTGGCTTCGAAAAAATACCAAGTTACACGAGAACAATAGAAACGTCTTTCGGGCCCTCCCTTTTCTCCCCCACTGACCTTTTTATTCCTACCAGCTTCGAAGTTCCCCATTTCTGTGGAGGTCAACCGCTGCATGAGTCATCTATTAGCACAAAAGGTGTCTAAGAATGACTTTCGTCAATTGATGTTACACCTTTATTGAATTGAAATATTAGTAATGTGCGCGTAATTTCAAAAAGAATAAGACCAAACACGAAGTATTTCTGAGTTTATTTAAGCATTTTACGCAAAGAAATAAATGTCAAAATACGACGGAGACTTAGCATTCTGGCGAAACTCGATATGAGCAGCAGAGCTTCTCGGGAGTTGATGCCGTATTTTTTTCCGAAAACATATATCAAGTTACAATTTATGAGTGGTGCTATAAATCTTTATTGTTACAGTCCCAGACAAAGGGATATTTTCTCAGAATATTTGGTTTCTCCCTGATAGCAATGCCAATTCATCTTCTTATCTCGTGAGAACTCCCAAAGATGGACTAATAATAATAACTAACAAAAAAACTAACAAAATAATTGAAGAAAATCCGGTGGAAAAGAGCTTGTATTTTACAAAATGCCTGAGATTGTCAGCTAGCACTTGGCAGCAGGATAGGGGGTAAAGTGATGTTAGTTGAATTAATTATATGCCCAATTGTTTCCATAAAATTAAAATATTCATTAATCAGCTAAATTCCTGTTCGAATCATTTAAAGGAAATCAAAATTACTCCCCAAAATCTTGTGTTTCCTGCTGCATAGGCAACCGAGTCAAACATACCAGCATTCATCATTTAGTATTCGAGGTATTCGAAATTCGAGGTATTCGAATATTCGAGCAATGATTTAATATTCGAATTCGATATTCGAATTCGAGAAATCTGCTATTCGACCCATCTCTACTAAAAATGTAAAATTTAAGGACTTTTCATACTTAATTTACTTTCTGACAATGGTTAAGTTCAAAATATTCTCATTTTAACTTTTTATTTACTTTGTCATAAAATAAAGCAAGCAAGCATGAGAGAATATAAAAAAATTACTTACCATGAGTGCTCAGCGTTGAAACCAATCTATAACAGAATGGAAAATCTTATTATTAGATTGTTAAATTGACTCATAAGTTTTGAAAATAAAGGTGATGTGCACCACAATAATATAATTTATCCAAGTAACAGCAATATGATAACTGACTTTAAAAAGAGTCACACGATGATCAAAATAAAGCTGTTTTCCCTAGTGGTTCAATTAACTTTTACTTCCACATTTATTAAGAAAAAAACCAATCTTAATTTAAAGAAGGGGCAAATATCACAACTTCTTACAGGAGTTATATTCCAATTACTATGTGGTGAAATTCTGCGGAGGTATTTAGAAAAGGAAGCTACCAATTTTCCATTATACAATATTAAAATAACTTTTTCACACATAAGGCTGGCCGAATAAGCAAATAAAAATCCTTGAGAGTTCAAGGAGGAATTTCCCCCCTGACTTGAATGGGAAAATTTCACTTGCCTATATGTTGCCAAATCGAGCTAATATTTCTCATGGCCTTTACTAATATACACATAGGCAGATTTAGGGGGGGGGGAGACGCGTGCCCCTCCCCCCACCCCAGACCTATAAAAATAGGCAAGATTTTTAATACGGATATCATTATATTCATTTTATTTTGTGCTTCAAGAAGCCTCAATCATATAATTTAATACTGACAATTTCATATCAAAATATAGAGAATATTTTTACAGTAAGAGTTGTAGTTTGTTTTTAATCTGAAATATAAGAAGACCTATCAGACCCTTGTGCCCTCCCCCGGAAAAAATTCCTGGATCCCTCAATATGCATCAACATTGATGAACACAGAAACATAACTTATAAAATAATAAACATGAAAAAAACGTAATATTAGGAGAAACCAAGAAGAATACCTTCAAAAACCCAGTAAATAAGAATTAAAATTTGTAAAATGAAATATATTTCCTGATTTTCCTAAGTTTTTTTTATGATTTTTTCTTCATTCAACTTCATTTTTGAAGCTTCACCAGTATATCTTAGAATATACAAATAACAAATGACTTTAATTTCCACACAATTGATCAAGTCTGGAGGGAACTCTACCCTCACCTATCCAAATCAACCAATGGGTCGATTCGAGTGAGTGAGAGAGCGTGTACAGGTAATTTGCTTATAATCAATTACATTCAGCCTCAAGTGGCAGCACTTGAGCCCATATACATTTTTGATCTATCAGGCTACTATTGGCAACAGACTTTAGAGGAGAAAGACTTATTCACAGACTTCATACCAGTCATATTTTACCAAATTAACCTAGAATTCCTTACTAATATACAAAATGCACACTTACCCGCCCATTACTACCAATACACAATGTGAATGACTTGTCAAACCACCGATCACAGCCTTTTCCGTGTAAAAGTATGCGTCCATATCTGTCCAAACTACCAGGTTCTTTCTGAGAAAATAAAAGAATGAGAAATGATAAAAAAATGCGATCACTTCATTTGACATGGCTATTACTGACGAAGGCTACAATTAACAGTGGCAAAGAAGTGTACCAAATGTTTTCAGTTCCCTTTCATAACTCATAAGCCAATTAAAGCCAATTTTTCTCACAGCCTTTACTAACAGACATCAAAATTGATGAAAACAGAAATAAAACTCATAAACATGATAAATTGTAAGTTCGACAAATGCAGGCATCACTTTTCCACAATATTTTAATGTGTACGACGTGCATCAGCTATTTCAAAGACAAGTCTTGTACAAGATGATGGCTGTGTGAGCCGAAACGTGTCGTATGCATTAAAATACTGTGGAAAAGTGCTACCATCTTATTTAAATAGGATAAATTGTAATATTAGAAGACACCAAGAAGAATACCTTAAAAAAAGCCAGTATATATTAAAATTATAGATGGGTCGAATAGCAAATTTCTCGAACTCGATTATCGAAATCAAATGCCGTATTTCTCAGAATATAGTCCTCCTCTGAATATAGTCCCCCCCCTAATATTGAGACCAGTTTCAGGAAATATAAAAAAAATGCATATGTATATAGTCCCCCCTTTACTTTTACCACGGACATTTTTGGAAAAAAAAGGAGGACTATAATCAGATATTCAGACATGTGCGGTATTAAATCATTGCTCGAATATTCGAATACTAGAATTGCACAAAGCATATTAAAGATACATTTTTTCTTCTATTTCACTTGATAAATGTATAAATAAAAAGGTATATTTTAAATACATTTTAAATATAAACTTTTTCATTTTGAATAAATTCCCCACATTGATTGCTGTTGCTTTACATCAGCTATTTTTGGTTGCACTTATCCTAAGGTATCTGTTTTTGTTGGGTGACATTGTTTAGACAGACTTATCATCTCCAAAGCCAACTGATTTTTTATAATCTCAACTTTTTTTTAATCTTTATTGGACTTGTCATCTTGGCAATCCCTGATTTTAAATCATACATCAAGAACTGTGGCAAAAGTGAATAATTGTTCTTTCTCCAGAAATTCATACCAACTATTACTGGAAAACAGCAAATCATTGACGAAACCTTGTCGATGACTATACGAAAACTTCTTACTTTCTAGGAAATTAATAATGCTATTCACAAGGGAGATAACTTAAGAAACTCTGACAGCACTTCCACTAGCAAGAAAAGTTGCTCCTTCGAAAACATCCAGAACATCAATCAATAGCTTGATAGCATCGCACTGTGGAGTCATGTCTACATTAAACTCAGATTAGAGGCAGCTAATGTTATGGCTTGCTTCTGTTCCGGAAGATGCCTCATCATTTGAAAAAGGGAGTTCCATCTTGTGGGTTCATCCTGAATGAGCATAGAATGAGAAGTGATGAAAATAATTTTTTGAATTTTGGTGTATTGATGCATTCAGCAAGGGGCCCACGCTTATGCCATTTTTTACTATTATTTTAGTGAAATTTTGATCCGTTATCAACTTCGACGCGTCATTGCAGAGCCGTCGTTCGGTATAAAGTCATTTACGAGTACCACGTACGTACTCGTAAATGACCGCTCAAGGTCGAAACATGTCGTACCGTCAAAATAAATTAGTGGAAGAAAACGAAGTCGTTTTTTCATTTGTGAACTTCAACTTCCACAAAGTTGAGCCTGACACCATTGAACGTATTTCATACTTGAAGTTAAAGTTTGTAACACATGTACAACTCACCTCATTGAATTCATAGGGGAAGTCATCGAGGGCTACAACAAAAGCAGCTCTCTCAATGGTATCCAAGGCGGTCCTATTGATACCTCTCGAGAAGAAGTTCTTTCTAGCTTGTGCCCACGTAACCCTGTCACCTGCTGTCAATGCTGCTAATCTTTCTTCTCCTGGTGCAGGCTCTGATTTATCAGCTAATACCTGATTTAGCTGCCTATGATATAAAAAAGTCATATACATTAATAATTAGAAGTATGTATTTACTTAAATACTTTCTTAGCAGTGACATTATGTATCATACATTCCCATGTACCACACACATTCAAGTAAGACATGCACCTTGTTTTCTGGGCAATGAATTTTGGAAAAAATGTTTTAGGAAAAATCTGCAAAGGATAAGAAGTAATATTAAATGGAACTATATTGTTATCACTGAAAAATATCCTACTGCTTTCATTGGAATTGATGATATAAATTCTTGGGACAGGGAATTATAAAATATTGAGTCCATAGCTATGGAGCTTGTTGAGGACTATTTATTTTTATAGTGGGTGATATGTGCATGTGTAAAATATCTACTATACCCTGATGATGCTGTAAGGCAACAAAATGCATACAAAAAATGAAAAAAGAGGGCTACAAAGTATATTTTAACATGAATATGATCTCCTTCCAAAACATAAAGCCCGAAGCAATTAGATACATAAATGAAAAATACTCACAATTCAATTTCACAAGGCTTGAGCAGTCTTCCATTGGCATAGATGGTTACCCTGAAATATTTTCCCTTGTGAATAACAACAATATGCTTTGAATCACCAAAATGTACAATACGATCAGTCTCAATTCCAGGCACTCGGGTGGTGTTGAAAACTCTCTCGTACTGCCATGAGCAGAGAGGAACAAGGTTCTGAATGAGGATGGGCTCCAATTCCTGCCTCTCAATCAGGCGCCTGAAGATGAGGCATTCATAGATAATTGATGCAGCTCTAGCTGCCTGGATCTTGGTGGGATACATGAGTATAGCATCAATTCCATAGAAGTTAGAGTTGACCATCAGGGCTGAGCGACCCCTCAAGTAGACATATTCCTCCCACCAATCAGAAACGTAGTTGGTGGACCACCTGGAAAGAAAAGACACAAAAGTATTAGTTCCAATGGAAAAATATCGTGAATAAGAAACGATGAGTCTCAATTATGCATCCTTTGGTTAACTGCTCATTAGAGTATCAGCCTATCACTTCCCTGATAGGTCCACTGAAGTCTAAAAAATGGAATGCTGATACCCCCTTCCCAAGTGAAGCTGCATATCTGGCCATCTTCAGAAGGACTTCAAGCATTTGCTTCCATTTCAATGCATGGTAATAATGGAACTTTGATATTTTATTACAAGCTTATTTAATGAATTAAGGTATTCATCTATTTTTTTTAATTGTCTGGTATGATAAGAGTACCAAAATTAAAACAATTATTTTTCCACTTTTTGATCCATTGCTTAGATCTCGAGCTATTCACAATGAAAAATCATTAACCTTAACCCTTTCTAAGTAAATGAAGTAAATAACTTCAGGCATACTATTAATACTTTCCCATTATTAATCTCTCTTCGCAAACATTGTCCTCAAGATCAAAAAGGGCCATACTCTCTAAGTTATAATGCTTTACCCTTTGGTATAATTTGAACTAAAGGAACAGAAAATCTTACAGTAAATACTCACCATGACTTAAGAATGAGGTAGCGTTGTAACTTAACAGCTATTCCTTTCAGGAACTCATCACCGAGTTTTTCCATTCTATTGTATTTATCTGCATCCAGAATTGGACGAACACTTCTCAGGTACTGAAAAACAATAAAAACATTATCAGCAATCAAGTTTAACTAGAGACAAAAAGAAAAAATAATTGATATTTGCCTACTATTCGCTCATTTCAGTTTTCAGTTTCATTCACTTGTTACTTTTTTAGGCATTCAATGTTTTTCACCATTTGGTAAAATATACAAATAATCACAGAAAACAAAAAAATTTGGCTCCATAGAAAAATTTGTGCCCTTTACAGGTATTACTGAAATAAATCAGGAAGTTAAGATAAATTGAATTTTTGGCAAATTCATTCATATTTACTCAACGTCCCGCAAGAGCTTCAAGCAGTTGCTGTAAGCAGGACTTGTCTGACAAAATCTGGACATCTGGTCACCCATTTTGGAGGAGCACAAGTAGAGTTCTTGAAAAAGTGAATGTAACTGCCCTCAAATATTGACAAAAAGTTATGCATCACCATTAAAACAATGCATAGAGCATAATTATTGGATGGAATATTTACAGGCCATGCAGGAAAATACAAAAAAAATATGAATATGTGGGAATTATGGGATATGCAGAAGAAGGACACTTGCCAAACCCATAAAAACCACAGGATATGCAGCTGGAAGTTAAAAAAAATGGGTGCCTGAAGGCCACTAATTATAGGTACCAAACTGCAGATGACTACAAATAGAATGCCATTTTTGCACTTATCCACCCTGATTTAGACACCCTATCTTATTTAGCCAACTGATCCACCCTGCAGTTAAAAAAACAATGCTTAACTACATTAATGCAATGGCAAAACACTCACCCTCTGTATTGTGTCATGAACGGATGGCAGAGGAAGACGAGGAAGGGAACCCTGGTAACTGTACAACATGGGCTTTGAACCGGCAGATAACACTTTAACGGCACCAAGCCACAATTTAGTCTTTAGTGACACTTTACTTCCTCTAGCTCTGGACTCATACATCCATCCTTAAAGAAAATAAAAGACAGATCAAACTATAATCCAAGAATTCAGCACAAAGGGTCGCAAAAGGCAACTGAGAGACCTAACTATTAATTTGCACTGTCAGAAAAAATGGATTGGACAAAGTTGTGTTCAGGAATGCCAGTTCACTCTTTAGGCATTTAGATTTTCACAGCTTTTATGATTCAATGCTTTCTAGGACATTAAAACATCTACATGACTTTATATATGCTTGATGCTGGCATATAAAGCACTATTTCATTATTTATTTCATTGGTAGATGCTTCAAAATTACCAAAACAAGATAAATACACATTACCCTGTCAAAACAACCATTTCTATCTGGCTATGCTAGAATAAAATGCACGGATGAATAGTATTACATGTAATATAATCGGGTGTTTTCCCGGCGTAGGCATTGGATGAAAAGTTCTCGGGCTTTCCACCGGGTAATAAAATCCTTCTCCACCGACGTTTCGATGTCCATCAGGGGCATCATCCTCAGGGCAACTGAGTTCAGGGGCAGCATCCTCAGGGCATCTCAGTTGCCCTGAGGATGATGCCCCTGATGGACATCGAAACGTCGGCGGAGAAGGATTTTATTACCCTGTGGAAAGCCCGAGAACTTTTCATCCAGTATTACATGTGATCCAATATTCTAAGCACAGTTAAAGCTGTCCTTTTCTACAATTATTCCACTATAAATGTAAGGAACTTCTACAAAGTGCAGCCTAAATATTTAAATTTTAAGGCACTCAATAAATATGCATTCAATAAACACGATAAATTATAATCTCATCTTATCACAAGAGATGTGGAGGACAGTATCCAAAAATTAAAGGGGAGGCTTTGCACTGCCTACCTAATTAACTTATTCTGATGGATTTCACAATCTCAGAGTCATCTTCAGGGAAAATTTCTGTTTACACAGCAGATGACATTGAAGCAATGAAATACATTTAAATACAACAATCAATTCGGTAAGTGGTAATTTCATGTGCTTACTTTAAGGTAAAATCATAATTTCCTCTACTTAAGTCACTTGACTTTTTGGGAAAGAAGTATTTATAAAAACCTTTAAGTCACATCTTACCTTTGTACATTAGCAACATTTTAAGTAGATATCTAATGGAGAAGGTAACGCTCAGCCAAGTTCCCATTCCTACGATAGAGCATGCAGTAACTTGCCATGATGTGGAGTCACTATGAGCAACAAAAAAATAAAAAATATTATAATATATAATTCCCATACATACATATTCTAACGTCTCACCTCATCAAATAATGAGAAAGTTGAATAACATAAGAAAGGAATTTTTGAAGGGATATAAAGAATACATGTTCACAAAAAATTGAAGGAATTCCTGAAATGAACAAAGATCTTTTCCAAATGATTAAAGAATTTCCTTTCTTTTCCTTCATTTTTTATAAACCCTCCACAACTTGCCCTACAAAATGTGGATGAGACAAAAATATTATATATAATTCCAATACATACATCACCCATTGTTATACCTCATCAAATAACGAGAAAGTAGTATAACATATGTAAAGAATTATTGACATAAAGATAATGTTCACATAAAAATGGAAGGAATTCCTGAAATGAACAAAGATCTTTTCCAAATGATTAAAAAATATCTTTCATTCTTAAAAAAAAACATCCGCAGCTTTAAAAAATATAGACATGACAAAAAAATCTAAAAATATAACAATCCTCACCGACATGCAACTCCGAATTGATACAAGTCAGTAAAATAAGAGAGACAATTACTATTAGCTACTGTGAAGCTTTGCTGATATTAAAAGAGGATATTCTCACCCAGGAAGAAACACTAGAAGCCGCTCAACTAAATGAAAAGGAACTCCAACACCGCTGAAGTGAAGGGCACTCACAGCACCAATGCTGGGCCATAAACTGTGCAAAGGAGCTGGGTAGACTCCGCATTTCACGTTGTTCTGAAACATAAATTCAACACATCAGCAAAATTGAAAGTTAAAAATATAAAGCTAAGACAGATGTGATGCCTTATAAAAACAATGGGGTTGGGAACACCTAAGGCATATAAAAATGCTTAAAAAGTAACCTATTCTTTGAAAAAGGTAACACAGTTTATAGTTTTTTAGAGGCATCTGAACAAAGCTCTCTGTGACTCTAGTTAGTGTGGCTTTTTTAGGACACATCATTAGGAATAGAGGAATGATTGATAGAAGGTAAATTGTGTTAAGGTTCACAAATATTTGCACTTAAACCTTAGGTATTTTAAACAAAATCTAACAATTGAAATGTAAAATGAAGTTTGAAATGTGAATCTTACAATGGCTATATATTCTGATAATTATTAGCAGGCACTAACTCCATGTAGAGAATAAATAAGCGACTATAGCTACAACTGTAACTCTTATCTTCTGATGGCTAACTGATGTTGGCTGTAGCTAACCCTTTGAGGTAAATGAACTCAAACAAATGCACAGTAGTCCTAACAATTCAGTTGAACCTTAAAGACACAATGGACAAGATACCATGTAACTGATCATAAACTACCTAAATTGATTGGGAGAACAAATGTTTGGCTAATTTGGAAATCGAATCGCTATAATCAAATGATCTTTTTTCAATTCAGATGCAATTTAAAATTCATAAATCCCGGACATTTTCAGCTAAGACTTTATGCATTGCAAAAGCATATTTTGGTGCTCATTGGGCATCCTAATGCCTTTTCAAATAAATTAAAGTCATTTTATTATAATTAAAGAGCATTACAAAGCATTTGCAAATGCTTTATAATGTTTTTGCTTAATATGGCAAGTTGATACTCTTCACAAACACTTTATATACTGCTGTGATACACCTAGGAAGATGCTTCACAGCACTGTTCAAACACTGCCATTGGCCGGTCCTAAAGGCACTTCAAAACTTCCCCATAATGACTGGTGACACACCTTTCTAATTGCTCACTGCTGCACGAGAATGGGTAAAGAGAATTCATCTAGAATTCCCCCTGATAAATGTCAGAAATGATGTATTAAAGTAATGAAGAAATCAAAGTCATTCTTCCTTATTTTAGCAGAAGCAACGTGACAATTATTTTGAAATATAGGCCCCTAGTATTCATAACAAAAGTGATGTAAAAGTTACTCCTTATGTATATTTAAGTTGACTCATCAATTATATGATAGTTGTTTTTGTAACACCTTAATCTACATGCAGAATTAAAGGGACAAATAAACCCTGGATGAAATATGTGCACATCAAATGGTGACAGAAATGTTTATCAAAACCACCATTAACGATGTATAGGTGTTACAAATATATTTTGCCTGCTTTATTGTGCAGTTACATATTAATGTGAATTTGAACCATTATTACTTGCATGTGAATCACCATTTTGGTCTGAAGTACATGCACCTTATTGAGTGCTTGAATTTACTGTGAATAATGAGCTGTGTGATGAGCACTGTGAATGAGTGGCTTAATGATGAGAGACAATTCTACCAAATGGACCAAGAAAGTTAATAAATACAAAAAATAAAATCTCTAAAATTGTTTTGCTGAAAGATTATTGGCACTAGGAGGTTAGTTTATTCTATTTCATATGAGTTGGTGAGAAGCTTAAGGGTACAAGTGATGACTTTTTTCTACCCTGAGTTAGGTACAGAAATTAGGTATAGAAGACAAACGAGATCAATTAGATGTTTAGTAGTGCATTTGATTTTCCACTGATTTCAGAACAGACACTCACCCGTATCACTTGGCAACCAAGTTTTTGTGTATTTCTTTCAAATATTAACTTTACCTAACTCTGTTGAGAAAAAAATCACTTGTACCCCTTGGCTTCTCAACCCCTCATGCTTAATACATATCATAATCTGAATAAGTTAGGAACATATATTTATTTAAAGAAGTAAATGAATTTCCCAAAATTTAGAGTTAGTAATACAAAAAGTGAGCAAGCCAACCATCGTGAATGAGTTTAGAGTTGTAACCAGTTCCCTTTCATTTGATTTGACATGATTTACCTAAATGTCATTGCATTGTGAAGTAGATTTCAACACATCATTTATGGTGAGTGTCTTTTAAGGTGTATTAGAATGCCATCATCATACTAATACATATAAAGCATACGAACAACACACACAGGGCACTGAGTTTCACCAATAAGACAATGTTCGTTTCACCCTGGAAAACATCATTATACCACCAAAAGCATCATTTATTACACCCTTTAAGGCATATTTATATTAAGGAGTATGTTAACCATTAGCCACCACTATCAGAATGAAAAAGAAAAATGTATTGATACACCAACAAAAAAAATGCCAAGAATACGATTTTCTTGTGCAAGACTAATAAAACCATGCATTAAGTATTATTCTTTTATGCTAGCATTACCAAATAGCATGGAAAGCGTAAGATAAAATAAATATAAAGATACATCGGCAGAAAGAGAGGTATCATATGACAGCCTAAGAGGGAATGCAAGTATTTATGGAAAAAAAGGACGATGGCTCTGCAGTCCGACTATAATACACATGCCATCCTTTTTATATATACACTTGTATTATTAATACCGTTGAGGACCTCAAATCCTGAATCCAGAAACCCGGAAAACCAGAAATCCAAAATGTTAGAAAATTCCTCTGCGTAGTGTTGCAACTTGCCACCTCGTGGCATCACTCTCCGAGTCTTGTTCTGGGACGAGTAGGAAGTTAGAACTCACTACGAACATACGCTAACAACCTAGGCAGGGACACCTAGGGATCTCAAATATCAAGCACAAGAGCCTGAATGCATTTATAAATTAATTAATCAACACAATATAGAAGCATGTGCACAGATTTACTTTCCGACTAAGGAAGGTATCGATAGATATCGCAATGTCTGCTAGGAAATGCTATCAAAAAAAGCTATTAAGTACGAAGAAAAAGATATCTTTATTGCTTGTTTTCATCCAGTATTAAGCACATATAGTTTATGCTGCGAAAGCTTCGGCCGTGATTTAGCATACACTGCATTAAAATTCTCAAAAAAAAAAAAGTATGTACCACTTTTCCCGTGCGCTGAAGACCAGAAATCCAGAAACCTTTTGGTCCCTACCTTTCCAGATTTGAGGTCCTCAACTGTAATACAAAGACAGGAACACATGTCCAAGGTTTTGCCAGTCTTCTTTCAAGTAAAAAAATACAGCTGCACTCCGGGAGTGCCGACAGAAGTGAAAACTTGAAATAACGTGAGCATTTTTGAATTTAAGGAATAATTTCTAATGAAGTGTTTTATTAAATAAGCTCAAATTGAATGTATTAAAATAAATTGAGTTATATTGTACTAACCTTTACAATTCTTGTATTGAGTACACTCTCCTGCATGAGTATGGACTGGTGACGGTGATGCAAGTCTAATGGTTTGTACCCCTCCACAAGTACTGTGTATATAGCGAGTATACTGTGTATATGCAGAATATACACAATTATACATATATGTAGTAGCGGTGACAGTGATGCGAGTCTAATGGTTTGTATCCCTCCACAAGTACTGTGTATATAGCGAGTATACTGTGTATAAACAAAATATACAAAATTTTACATATATGTAGTGACGGTGAAGCGAGTCCAATGTCTTTTACCCATCTACAAAAGTGCTCAATGCGCCATAAGAAGTTTTCACTTCAATTGAAAGTTTTTGCATTCAAGATCATTAGATTTTTACACTATTCTACCAATTACCACGTCAGTTGGCAAATTACTATCTTTTGTCACAGAGCTCCAATCCAATGCTTAAAATGGACTGCCCAAATTGCCCTCCTTAAGCCCAATTTGGGCAGTCCATTTTAAGCATTAAAACATGACAGCGGTTTCATTTTGCTCTTTATTCGTACTTCTACTCGAATCAAAAAGCTGGAATATGTCAATTGAATGGTGATGTAACGGCCTCATTTTTATAAGTATTTTTCTTAACCCTCCTTACTTGAATAAAAAGAATATTTTTTGGCTGTAAAGCACACATTTTTCTTTGTATTAACTATAATATTCATCCTCGACCTCTAATAATAATTACTATCAATATTCTGCTGGCCCAGGTAGGTTTACACAGGGCATTTTGCCAATCACTCTAGTAAGTATCCCCTCCAAACTTGGTGTTCCAGCTTCCACTCCAATAAGTCCACCTCCTTTCATCCTCCATAAAAATACTATTTACTTCCTTCCCCTTCCATTTTTACCCAATATTCTTCCCTCTAACACATTTTTCAACATACCCTCCCTTCTCAAAACTCACTCCATCCATATATTCTGTCTCCTACATATCCCGTCTAAAAGCTACCTCTCCTCACCCACCATGTCCATTACTTCATCATCCCACTTCCTCTCCATCCAGTGGCAGAGTTACGGAGATGCCTGGGGTGTCCAATCGACACTAAGTAAAATAGTAATTTTGTTCGTAACCCCACTACCAATAGGAGGTTACCACCCTAATCCCCCATTGTCCCTATCCCGGATCCACCACTCTCTCCCTCCATTTCACCTTCACCATTCTCCTCCAATCCCACGTCTTGAAGGCCTCCAGTCTTTTCTCATCATGCATCCAAAGTGTCCATGTTTCCACATTGTAAAGTGCTACACTCCATATCAGACTCTTCACTAGCCTTTTCTTTCAGCTCTTACGCAACACCCCTTCCATTAGCTCTTTCTTGTTCATGAACGCCTCCTTAGCCAACGCTATTCTCTTCCTGATGTCCTCAATGCCCATTTTCCTCTAATAAGCTGCATAAAAAGGTTAATTGATCCACATGCTCATGTTTTTTCCCACATAGGTACTATTACATTGAGCATTACATCTTTCACTTATGATGCTTATGAAACATATTTAAAAAAAAAAGGTTTTGGAACCTCATAACTCCGGTTTTCTTATGATTAATCCTCATGCCAAGTTCCTTACAATGCTTGTCTAATGTTCACAAAAGCACAGACAGGCCAATGAATGGCAGGCAATCCAAGAACCTCATTGACTGAAACATCATTCCCATTAAAACTCATGCTTCCAACTTATCCAACACCTCTCTTACCGCCATCTCAGTGTACAAGTTAAAAAGCAATGGCGATAGTGGCCTTGACACCTTCCTTGACAACTTGCCCACCTTCATAGACTGAATAACCACTTATTACCAGAGGAATACATAGAAAACAGGTTAATTTTCTGTTATACAAATATGAATCTTGGATTGTTTTGCCACTGACTACTCAGCCACCTGAAATTGTACACATGTAGGGGCCAAGCAATATTTATTTCTTAAAGCATATTTATTTGTATATGTATACTCTTGCACCAAGCATCAGACATGAACTCTTTCCAATTGATAAATGCTTCCTTTGACTGTACAATTCTCTCACTGATATCTGTACTACTCTGCCTGGTTAACTTTAATTTTATCTTCCTCAAAGGTTACCATTTCAATTTCTTCTATTTTAACAGTCTAAATAATTCACCACATCAATAATTTCACATTTTTTATATTTCTGTAAGTCTTCTCCCTTTTAACACCTTCACAGTTCCTTTATATTTCTATGAAAATAAGAGAATGAGAGCCAAATTTAATGTTGCGGAAAGAAAACAACAAAGAGAGTCAAAAACAACAACACTGAAAAACTATTACAACCACTAATGTTTATGCTAACAGTGTGAATAAAAACTTTGTGGAACATTAAAGTAATTTTGAATATTTCAGTTGTTTATTATCGGAAATTTTACAAGTAAATGCCAAGGGTGCTATTCTGGAATTTTTAAGATAATTTGAACTTCATAATAGCCAAAATATTTTAAGACACAGAACAGTTTGTTTCAGACTCAATATGCCATTCTTAAGGTACGCCAACCCCACTACGAAGTCTGTTACAGCCCTGACTGCCTTATCAGTCTCACACATCAACAACTCACGTTCCTCTCTTTATTGAACACCTATTCACACAACCATAAATGTTGCCCTTTCATCTCCACTCTGCCCAATACATTCGATCCTCTTCCACCTTTAGCCTCATACGTTTAGACTCAGCCACCTGGGTAAAATTGTACACACAATGGCACAACTGTGTTGAAACCCAGCTCAGAACAAAAATAATGGTGTATTAAAAACAAATAATTTTTAAAATGAACCTGTCCTTTACACTTTAAAAAAATATATATTCAATATTTTCAGTTTACATTTTTCCTAATTGAGATGATCCCCAGAGGATACAAGAATTTAAGGGCAAAATGACAGCATGAAGACAGTTATTCCTCTCAAACTCAACCGATGGTGAAGCATAAAATAATCCCTAAAAATAGCAATGCCTCATCACAAAAACTTAGAACACTTGCTAAGCAGCAACTTAATCAGGCTGCTGCACATAGTATTCCAACACATTCCTTGAATTACAACAATTATAGCATAGCAAGTTGCCAAGGGCAAAACTAATACAAAAAAATTGGGTACCAAAGGATATATGTAGATGATTCTGAAATTCAAAATAATAGCCTAGATATTACTGACCTTGAATCGAGCCAGCCTTTTCTTCCATGATCGCACTCCTGAAGCCCACACAAGATGTAATACTTCATGATCAAAATTTACATTGACTCCCTCGTGGGTGATGGCAAATGAGAATGCCACTGCAGAATGGGCTTCTGCCATGGCAGGGTCTCCACACTCACACTCAGCTCACTCACTCAACAATAAACCCCTATGATATCACTAAGCTCCACTCCTGCAAGGAGAAAACAAAAGGTTTCATTAGACATAGGTAATCACAATGAATTACAAAGAGGTGAAATTGAACAACAGGATAAACTTAAACCCAATAGTTGTTACATAAAGATTTGAGAAAAATTATGTCACAAAATTTTAACCCTGGATAGCTTATGCCAGTAATACCCAAAATTACTAATGATGTCAAGGTCAAAAATGCACCACTTTTAAGCTAAAGAAACTTTGAACCAAGCACTCTGATTACCCACAAGCTTGCTCTGTTGCCAGATGATCTCGACAAAGACAAAAGCAAATGAAGGCAAAGCATTCAAATTCATTAGTTGTCTAGACAATAGGTAACTGGGCAAATTTTCAGCGAATCAGAGTGCTTGGCTCAAAGTTTCTGTAGATTAAAAAAATGTGCATTTTCAATCAAAACATCATTGGTAATTTTGGTTCTTACTGGCATCAGCTATTCATGGTTAAAATTTCGTCACATAATTTTTTCACTTTTCAACATTTAAAAAAAACAATAGCCCTGTATAATTCACGAAGCCTATGATGTTCTTATTTGTGGAGGGATATGGTAGGAGGCTACCGACATCTGAGGTCATTTGCGTCACACGAGAAGGTAGAGGGGAGAAACTCGGTATAGGCCGGCTATTAACTACATATACCAAGGGAAGCATGGCTTAAAGTCGCACACGCATTCTCACAAAGGAGAGCTGTACTTGAAGTGCCCTCCACAAAGCACTCAGGCAGGGAAGGGGCAGTCTCTGAAAAAATATCTTCCATTGCTGGGATTTGAACCCAGATCCACAGGGTGGGAAGATAACTTTCTTGACACCACATCAACATCATCTCCTACATTATCAAATTACAATGTCTACATATTTGAATTGATTTGAGGTAACATAGCTAATCAATACATCTCTGCACAAAAATTTCTTTTATTCATCGTATACATGAGCTTTGAGTGATCAAATTTTCAACAATTCAATTGGTCAGAAACATTTCCTCATAAGGTCCAAGGCATTCTAGTTATAACATATAGGAAGTATATTTTCTGAATATAGTTGAAGATCACCTATTGCTAAAATAATTAAGGCATGTGACTAGTGTCCTTTCCCAGTGACAGGATACAATAAAAAAGTTTTGCATGCTGGATCACTTGAAGTTGCTTGGAAATCTCTGGGAAATCCAAAAAAGACAAACACCTTGAGATCAATTTACACCCAGATCTCCATAATTTGCATTTGCTATTGCCTGTTGGAGGGATCACCTTCAGAAATACAATTTAAACAAACAGAAATAACAAGAATTTATTCCGTTTTTTCTCAGTTCCCAGCGATGTGTGGTGGCGACCAAGCAAAATAAGCTCCATATGCTACAATACAGCGTTCCCAGTACGGGTATCCAGTGGCGACGGAGCTTGCTAGCCAGTCAGTCGCCAAAGTGTGGCTACGTCCCAAGCTACCCTCGTGTAATAACATCCAAAAGAATCAATGACCCATGACAAGCTGAGCACCCAGTTTCGTCGCTGGCAACGTCGCCTGGCTACCTCATCTAATAAGAGATTAATTCTTAAATGAAACTTTCAATGAAATGTAATTAATTTCTACATAATTAACTCAAGTGCCTATAAAGTGTTGAATTCTACTTGACTCTGGAATTTTGAGCACTGCATAGGGAGGCTGCTATTGCTCCTTTTTTCTCCCAGCAAAATTATAATCTATGCCAAACTGCGGAGGACAAATTGCCAAATTCCATATTGCAATTCATTGATATTGACAAACAGCTGTGAATGAGCCAAGACTATTTTAAAGAGCTCAAACCAGAACATACATTCACATGAAGGCAAGATACAGGAATTTTTAAAAAATTCCTACAAAAGGTTGCCATCAATAGACCATTCAAGTGAATCAGAAAATTTCTTCGATTTTTTATTGAAATGACCCAAAAGTGATGAAAAATGTATGATCAAAATTGGAAACATAGGTATATCATTACAAAAGATTTATTCCAAGAAGATTATTTATTTACTCTCTACCTTGCAGTTTAAACCTAAATGTTGGTATTGTGGGTGAGGGTAAAGCTCATCCTAGACTAAGTCTGAAGCATGAGTTATTTATCCAGACATACATATTTACGTAACCAGGGATTTATGGCTTCTCCCTAACACATGAAGCCACCTACAACTTTATATGAAGTTGGGACCATGAATATTACAAAAGAGGATCCTCAAATCAGGCTCTAAATCTGTTGCCATCCAAAGTGCATTTAAAAGGGTTTACAAGAGTCACCACTCATGTCGCTGACACACACATTGACCTGAATTTCACAGACAAATAAGGTATTATTAGGGTTATTAACCGCAAGTTGTACACATGATGATGTGATTCATCAAATTCATAACTTTTCAATGCTATTCCTTGAAATTACATGCATAATACTGCAAAATATTGGAAAAAAGTGGAGTGCATTGCACTCCTTGCCTTGCTGCGGACACTTTTGAAAACCAATTAAAATGTGACCAAAGTGGGAACAGAAATTCAGCTTTCTATGGGATGGAATTGGGCCTCCTCAATGCAGTTGGGACAGTCAGAAAATCACAAAGAAAGGATTTCAGTTGGTGGTCTCCATAAGCTTCACCCATACTTGGGGCTTGGACCTTTTGGCCTAGGTTTACCCACTTCACCCCAATGACCCCCATGAGATTCACTGAATACAAACATCTGGGGTGTCATGGAGTGTCATACTAAAATCATGGGGTATCAGCCCAAATCAATTTCATTTTCCTCCTTGTACATGAGGGCATTTAATTAGGTATTAATTTATAAGACCATTATGAGACCACCAGAAGTCATGAGTAAGGGTAGATAGATTTTATTTCTAATTACATTGTGTTTCAAGGAGTTTCAAGGTGTTGCAAGCTCACGGAAAGTTTTCATGTCATATTATTCTTGGTTCAATTCCCACGGAAGACTTTGGACAACCAAACGTAAAATTTTTCAGGTTCTGTTTTCTGCAAGTCAAAACTTAGTAAAATCGAAAGTGGAACTACACAAAATATTCGACCGTCTTCACACTTTTCACTATCCATCCTTTGTGTAGTCTTTTCGGACACGAACAAAAAAAAAACAAAATCCTTCTAGTGAGGGTGGTCCAGGGAAAGTAACTGTCCCCCTACGCAAATGTGCGATATTCACGCATATACTACTTACAATTAGCTCAGAATGAAATACCCCCACATATAGAAGCCAATTAAAGTTTGAAACTCGAGTGAATCATGAGAAATCTGTGTAAATCAACGTAACACAAGGACCGTAACTTGCTCACCTCTCACAAGATTCAAAAGGTGGTCGAAAAATGCTAAAATGCACTTCAGTAATCACAGTCCTTGGCGAGACGATTTTTTGAAATGTCCGCAAAAAAATCCTCAAGCGGGAGAGATGATTACTGCTGGAGGCAATTCACAGCTGGTGGAACCAATATAGAGGTCGCGCTAAACGTAAAACAATACTCGACGGATGGACAGACCAATGAGCTGAACTCGAAGCGAGACTCAATGCGCCGCCAAAGCGAAGTGGACACTGGGAGGGCGAGACCGCAGAAACCTCGAACTGGATCGGTATCAAACATTACCCACTTTCGACGACACACAGTCACGATCCGCGGCGCTGGTGGAGACAGAAAAACGACTCTCTAAGACCAGAAAACGCACGCAAGACAGACAGTTGACGAGCGTGCTAGGAGAGGAGGGGAGAAGTCGAGAGAAAGCAAATAAAGTTCCAAGACAATCGGAATAGACGAATGAAAATAGGGGAAAAAAACAAACGTCCTTCAAGACGAAATGGAATCAAAATAAAACACCTCACCTTTCCTTTCCCAACAAAAAAAGATGCCGTCACTCGATTAAGTAGGAAGGAAGCGGGTCTATTATTTTTCTACTTCAATTTTTTAATCCGCGATGGGGCCAACTTGGCCGATCACAACGGGTTAGTCCTCCTTCCGGGTCTCACAGCCGTCGTAAGTATGTCGAACGGAGGGGAGGCAGGAGGGCGGGGGGGGGGGGGGGGGGCGTGGATCGTATGTAGCGGAGGCGGCGGAGAAAGGCAGAGAGCTGTTGTTCATCGGGGAAAGGAAGGAGTTTCCAACATGCTGGATTCAAGAGTGCTCACGTAGTATGTACAAACAATCACCCACATGAAAACACATTTGCTGTATGCCGTAGGACACAGGGCTTCGTAGAAAAATGAGCAGCTGAAGCACGTTCCGTGCCATTAATTTTTTCATGCACAAGTGCAGGCATCATTTGAGGCGTTTTATATAATTATGTATATATATAAACACATGTAATAATATATTCATAGCTGCTTGAACAAATTAAAAATTTTAATATCATCGATACCAAATTTGGAGCTTTAGGTAACCCAAGAAGCTATTGCCTGTTGGAGGGATCACCTTCAGAAATACAATCGTAACACTGTGAATATTGTTACATAACCAAAAATGCCTACCAGATGAACTTTGATGCATAAGTAATATAAAATAATGATGCACAAAAGAAAAAAACAATGAAATTGAAATTAAATTAACAAAATTAAAAAAGGAATATGGCATGAAAACACTTCTAAGACATATCCTCTATAATATTTTTGTGGCAAAATGGCCAAAGAATTCAGTATTACCACTAGTAGGACTCGTTTTGTCCATGAAAGCAATTTTCTGAAATCAGGAAAAACTGACACATGACCCGCGTATTTTAAATGAGCACATGTATATTCGGAAAAGTTTCGAGTCGAAGCTGTAAACACCTTCAAAGCTACCCAAGCCATTCTTTAGGCGAGTGTCTTATGATCAACTCCACGGTGAAAAATAAGGTTTTTAATAATTGCATCGCGAATTCGCCTATATAGGGATTAACTAGGGAGGGAGGACAATACTAATGGGGGTCTCCTTCGGACTCCCGTCCGGATGGCCCGTCTGCCATGCTGGCCTCGCTTAGTCAACATAAACCGATGTATTACTTCAAGCATTAGAGCATCTTTATCCATTTCAAAGAGAAAAAACCGAATACATGAAAAGGTGCTCAGGTCGAGTGGAGTGCTCCATCATCTATTGGTGAATAAGATGCAATTTTCTACTTTTCAAACTTCTACTTAAAAATTGGAGAATTGCACTTAGTTCACCTGCACACGAAAAATTCGAATCGGCAGCTTTGACAGCACCATATATTTTTTTAAACTATTCATTCCACATTTATGCATTCTAAACTAGTGCAGTATCGGAAATAATGTTTTCACAACCTTAGGTTGAATGTTAATAAGGTTAACATTTTTTCAATAGACTTTAGAAAATGATTACTACCTGTCACCTAAAGCATACGTCTAGGAATAATACGCACTGGAGTTATGAATAAAAAGTTTGAACAAGGCATGGATAGGTAAAGTAAAATGGGCCAAAAGTTTTTCTACAGCAGGACACCTATCTTCAGCTACACTTGAGAAAGGTAAGGAAAACAATTGATTTAGCCATAAATACCTAAAAGTCAACTGTCAACGCATATAAAATCGCAGAAGCGTTAATGCTGGATGATACCGCAGATGAACTTTGATGCCGCGGAAAGAAATGAATCGCCTAAAAAACAAGGCCCTTAATCCATCTCAGGACTAGGGTTTGTAAAAACCAAGAAACAGTAGAGCTTCCAGCTGTGGAAAATAATGGAATAGTTCTGCGATAGGACGATGGCCCAATCGCCTCATTCCTCAAAGAGGACATGTGGATGAACGAGTGAGGGTCAACCTTTATCTGACCAAAACATCAATTAATGAACGTTCTACGACGTGGAGAAGTGGATGAATTGAAATGGTTGACCCAAGGCCGTACTCTTCAGTGGGTACTTTAAGAGACATGGCAAAGGAAGGCAATGAAGTAATTTAATGTGCAAAATACACCAAAAACACGCCAAATACTCATACAAAAAAAGGAACACAAACACAAATTCGCTCACCAACCAATTTCGCCGAGCGGAACACTTTTATATGCATTTTTATTGGTTCGAATGTGGTCACTGCCGGGGGAGCTCAACCTCACTTACTATTTTGCCATAAGGCAAAAATTGGGTGAATTAGCATGTACTTATTTGTGCTATTTTTCTTTTATCTTTTTTAATTTTGGTTTTTTGACTTATTTGCTCTCCGTCTACTACTCCATTCCTCGACCCAATCATCAACTTGCGTACTAAAAAGTACGGCCTTGGGGAGTTCATTATATTCAATCATTCACAAAAATACTCGAGGGCCATGGGGGGCTTACGGCCTACCTACATTAATGCAGACATAGGGCATCGCCCGCGCGCCCAGCTGGACGCGGAATGCCGAAGGAGGCGGAAACTTCTGTTTTCTACACATCCACCGGGAAAGAAGTAGCTAGAGGATGTACTAGGAATGAAGTATTGCTCAGGAAGTCTCAATGATTTGGTGGGTCAACCGAAAACAACGGGGTGGTAATACGCAAACTTTGACTTTGGCAATCGCAATTGGAAAAATGCCCGAAAAAAGTCACATTCGTTCGTAAGAAACAGCAATCAGAGCAATAGGGTGGTTTCCTATTATTTTTTAATTGCCTAAATCGAAAGATTATTACTCCTGGCGTACGTATTTCACGCTTTTAGATTTTTAAATGACGTGGGTGACGAATCGCAATCAATGCCTTTCGTTTTCTTTGATGAAGGAAACTACCCTATTCGCTATCGGCAGTTTTTTTACGATTTCGAAACAATCTGAACCAAAGGCATATCGCGGGTAGTTCGGAAACAAACCTTTGCAAATTAATTGAAATCCGAATCCCATTACAATTCCGATTACGAATCCGTAGCCACATTAGTGAATACATTTCATGGATGGAAATACAAAATTTGCATCGCCACTAGTAACGAAACATCGTGTTAAAGGAAGGCACGCAGATCGATATGACATAATAAATGCCAGATGATGAGGAAATATGATCGTCGCGTTCCACGCAGATAAGGGGCTAGAAAGGCTACTATCTTCCCCGCAAAGAAATACTACCGCAGTCGTAACGAGGGGGAAACGTGGGGAATAGAAGAGGTGATTTTGGGCTTTCCCGGGGGATGTCATGCAGATATAGGATTCACGGGTTTCCATCGGGTTTATTTCAGTCAACTCCTTTATTTTACGGCGGTCTACTTCCATATCTTAACAGCCATTCATCTATGCTGGCATTGGCAGAGCTACCGACACATGCCGAAGTTGGCTTAACTAGCACGTATAAGAAAACCCGAGGAACTCAACTGAGAGTGAAGGTCTGGCAACACTATGCACTAACTCGAGTGAGTGCGAGCGCTTGAATGATTTCAACGGAATGGTAAGAAACTTTTTTACAAATTCAATAATCAGAATAACACAAGGTCTATTTTCTATTCATGAGTCCACATAATTAGGGTGGTTACACATCGAACTCTCGCATTCATCAATTCATTCCGTAACTGGCTCATGTTAGTTCATCGTGTAAATAGGCCTTCAAGGTTGCAAATCTTCCGCGTGAACGGCGGACAGGGCCATCGAACCACGCACGGCTTTCCGGGCCACTGAGAAGACCACTACGCTATCTTGATTCCTTGCTTCCTACGACAATTTACCGAAATGCATGGTGCTAAGTATAAAGGATAATTAAGTAGGTGATAAATGGTTTAAGGTGTCATGACATAATTGTTCCACTCATGTTCCCTGGCAATTTCTCCCCGTGACAATTGATACGAACTTTACATAGATTGCCATGAGAAAAAATTCCCCTGGACCTGGAATTGAACCACGGACCTTTGGCTTTCCGGGCCAGTGCGCAAATCACTACCCTATCCCGGTTCCTGATTTCCCATTGCAATTGTACCGAGCCTCATGGTACTAGATGTTAGGCCCTCGCGGTCCACCGAGGATGGCAACGCGAGGGAACAAAATTTTTCTCCTGGCAATCCATGTATATTTCACCGTCGTAAACACGGCAGGCTTCGAAATATTACACAAAATTATGTGAATTCGTTTTAGTTTGTAGACTGCGACTATCCATCACGAGTCCGACACTCTTGGGTAACTGCATTTTCCCCCTACTGAAAAAAAAAACATAGGTACACAAGAACACAGTGGGCTCACCTCTCCACAAACAGCTGGAGAGCAGCGCTCCTCGCGACGGTACGGCGGACAAGTCTGCAAAGAAGCTCTCAAACCAGAAATTTCCTCAAATAAAATTGACGGGCGCTCGTACAAGAAGTGGGGGAAGAGGTCACGGTTCGGGTGGGCTTAACGGAAGAAGACGCGGCTTTGAGGTGCGCCTCCACCGAAGGAACTTACTATCAGCCACCAACTCACTCGGCGGTCTTCAGCACTCTCACAACCGCCGCACGGGAAACCAACACACGTAACAACACGCAGGGGTCTTAACAGACGAAACGGGAACCACGAGAAAAGAGAATCCCAAGGAAACACGCCTCACTTCACTGAAAGGTCGTCGTGGAGAGTATCGGAATGCAGAAGGGATATCTTTCCCGGAGATCTATTCCACTGCGTGCCTTTTTTAAGCCGTAAAACACCACTTTTTCCGGGAAGAGGTTCAAAAACATATATCCCTTACGAAACTCTTCGGTGGAAAAACATCGACGGGGCCAGCCGATATATACAAATTTTTTGGGAGGACAGAGGGAGGGGAAACACGACAACACCGAAACCAGAGGGTTTTAAGAGGTACTTTCTTGGGATTTCTCGCCAAGGTATGGGAACACTGGACAGGGACGGGACTCAAAAAGATCGGAACGCAGAATGTATCGCTGGCACTTCGGCAGATTTCACAGATACACTCAAAAAAGGAGACGTTTTTACCACATTGCCGACACTTGGTACATTTTCTCCCCGCGAGACCAAGTCCCAATACACGACAACTGACCGGCTGGCCTCCTGGGGAATGAATGAAGTTCGAGCCAACGGCAGCGACTTCGCCGCGGCGCTGGCACGTGGGGGGTGGGGAGGAGGACGAGTCGCGGAGGGGAAGCGTGGGAGGTGGGGGAAGAGAGGGCTGAAGTGGAAAAGGGAGAGGGGGGGGAGTAACGGGGTAACGAAGTGTATCAGCTAATACGGTCTGAGGGGAAGGGGAGAGAGGTTGTGGCGATGCCAAGCCGGAAGAAACTGAGATAGTGAAGCAGTTGCGGGAGAGCTAACCTTCCGAATGCAGCGAGAGAAAGCCAAAGGCGCGGTAAAAATCCTCAGACAAGAGTCTAGGACGGTGGGGAAGGCAAGGGTGCACGTGGGCGTAACCAGCGACGGATTCGGGGGGGAGCTAACGAGGGTCGTGAACCCTCCCCAAATTTTATTAAATAAGTTCAACAGATTGAGGCTTCAATTGGTGGAAGTTAGTCATATTTAAATAAATTAAAGATCGTAGCACTTTTCCACAAGAATTCTTTTATTTATTTTTATTAAATAATTTAAATTTTTATTTAAATTATTAATAGTTTAATAGTTTTCATATTCTTGTAAAGTAGTAAAGGGAGTGTATATGCAAATGCATGCCACAAGTGCAAAAGGTGAGAGCAATTTGAGTTGTATTAATAAGAACTTCAAAAGGATTATTTATTTCTTCTCCAACGTTAAAATGTCAAAACTTATTCAATTTCATTTGTTGTTGAGAATAACGGCCACATTAGCGTAAAAATTGGGCATCTAAAAAAATTTATATAGGAGAACGCCCCTCTCTCCAGAGGGGTATCCCATACTCCACGGAACCAGTTCATAACTCCCCCCCCCCCCCCAATTTGATGCTTAAATACACCCTAGGCGTAACTAGGGGGATTCCGCCCTCCTTCGAACCTCCTTGGGGGTAGCAGCCCCTACCCCCCCAAGAAGTAAATTTGTATCTACCCGTGCGCGGGACACGTACGGAGTCACTTTTTACACACAGTATTAATAAATTATGCAAGTTGAAAAAATACAGGGTAAGGGGTAGGAAGGAGTAGATGAGAAAGAAGTATGCGGAAGGTCACGCGTCAGAAACAATAAGCACTGGTCAAGGCAATAGAAAAGTAATCCTGCGATATCTTCTGCGGCGCATCTACGTTTGTAACTGAGGGGGTGGGGTGTTGGAGGTGCGGAATTTTGAATTTAAAAGACCCATTGGCGCCCACTTAACCTTAACTCTACGCCATAAATTTGGAGGTACTTGGTACTATAATTCGTTATAACGGGTAAAGAATAGATATTTTCAGAACGACACGAAGAATACCATCTTGGAAACTCACCATGTTTCCAAGTCCGAGAGAAACGATACCATAAGAGAGGTATTTTGCCCAACGGAAAAGGTTAGGAATTCATTTTTCTCTTGATCATTAAAGGATTTTTATAAATGCTCCGTGGGACTCAGCGGTCAAATATCTCTAACCCTTACTCTTACTTACTCTTACTCCCAGGGCCATACATATCTAAGTAGATATTTGGCCGCACCAACAATCCTCTTCCATTTATCTCTATTTCCTGCGTCCTCCTCGGTCGCTCCTAATCGCTCCAGGTCTACCTTCACTTGGTCCCACCACCTTCGCCTTGGTCTTCCTCTTGGCCTTCTTCCTTCAGGATTCCTCATTATAACTTGTTTTAAATGATTAGTGTCCTCTCTTCTCAAAATGTGCCCCGCCCATCTAATTCTTCTACATTTAAACTCGCACACTACATCTGGATCCTTGTATAGCTCTCTTAATTCTCTATTGTGTTTTCTCCTCCACTCTCCTCCTTCAGAGATTGGTCCATATATTTTCCTAAGGATCTTATTTTCAAAAACAATTAATTTTCTTTCTTCCTTTTTATCCAGTTTCCAAGTTTCACTTCCATATAACAGTACGGGTCTTATGATTGTTTTATATATTCTGGTTTTAGTAGTGTGTGATAGTAATTTTGAGGACATGAGTTTGTTGCAGGCGTAGAAGCATCTGTTAGCCAGATTTAGCCTGTTTTGTATTTCTATTGCTTCTTTGTTTTCTCTTGAAATAAAAACGCCTAAATACTTAAAGGAGTCCACTTTTTCAAATTTGTGGTTGTCTATGTAGAGAGGATTTTGATTTCTGTTCATTTCATTTCTTGTAAAGTGTATATATTTAGTTTTTCCATAATTTACTTTTAGTCCTAGCTTAGCTGTTTCTTCCATGAAAAGTTTTGTAAGCCGGCGTATGTCGTCTAAATTTTCTGCTAAAATTACCACATCGTCTGCAAAAGCAAGTATATTTATTCTGGAGCCAATTGTTACGCCTTCGTCCATTTTTGCTACTTTTTGAAGAAATATCTCTAACCCTCCCCTTTTTATTTCCTTTATTAACTGTAGTGTCATAACAGCCCCCGCCACGCGCCTAATGAGGCGGCTTGCGGGGCAATACGTAGGTATGACCCAGAAAATATAATTAAATACCTGTATAAAGTAGTTCCCACTAAAAATGTCGATTTCATCCACTGCCGAATGGAGGAGAATCTTACCCCTAGATCCGCCATCGGACGTACAAGTGAAGCAGAAAACACGGATGGCGAAGCAACGAGGGCCATGACAAGTAATTTGTTGAATGCCAGTCGGAGAATTTAGAATTACTTGAGGGAAAAAGACAGCATGGAGGCCCAGCGTTTAGGCACTAATCGCAGGATTTTCGCTCAAATGCGGTCGAAGTCTTTGGCATCACCAAACAGAAGTAGTTACAATTAAATTTGCTGATCGTTGAGCGTAGAAACAGGAAAAAACAATGTACATATGTTGGAAGAGCTTTTTGGAAGCAATAAAAAAGCTTTCATAGTTAAAATATAGGAACTGGAAATACATTTGAGGACAACAAAAACATCATCATCATTAGTCACAATTCTAAGATTGGTTTGACGAAGCCCTCCATTCCTATCTCCTATCCGCTAGCCTTTTCATAGCGACGTAATTCTTCTCCTGTACATTCATTATAACCTGTCCTATGTAAATCATTCGGGGCCGTCCCTTGCCTTCTAACCTTCCACTTGTCTTTCTACAATTATTTTCATGAGGCCATCATGCCTCATAATGTATTCAACTAACTTTACTCGTATTCTCCCAAAAGCTTTAAGAATAATTCTTTTTTCTCCCACTCTTCTAAGCACTCTCTCACTACAAAGCATAGTGTACAATAAAATCTAACTCAGTAATTAATTTCCCCGGAAAATTGATCAATTTTCCTCTGATAGCCTACACGTCATGCCACTCCTTCCCAAGTTTCGATGCATAACTCTTCCGCGTCCCCGAGGAGTGTTCGTTGCCTAACCCATTACACACACAAAAAGATAAGAACGTATATTAAAAGATCCTCATCCGGAAATGGGCCTACAGAGATACATATAAAGAGTAGTCGTAGAGTAGTCATAAATAGAGCGCTGTCATGGAGATACACCGAAGGCAAAACCTCAGAGGATATATGTATACAAGGGTGTGCATGATGGATGTGCAAGCAGAACCAAAAAGCCTGGGCCAACAATAATACCCTAATTTCCTTATCGTTATAGGACCTAGAAACAGCAAAGTCAATTCTTAAAGATAAAGTTTTGCAATCCTGATATTTAAGCTTCTTCCCAAATATTCCATTTAATATCAGAAAATTTCGAACGGGAATAAAAAACACGAAACATTATCGCCGTTGTAAGCCAATAATACAAACCACGTGATCTAGGATTGAGCCATTTCAATCTTGGTCCCATGCCCCAGGCAAATAATCAGAAATACATTTCGAGGGGAATGGGGAGGGAGGATTGTGTAATGTAAGTAAACCGTCCCCTTGAAATACCGAAAGTGAAGAAATTCTATTGGGGTACTGTAAGATAAACGCAAAATTGAATAAATAACATTACACAACAAAGTAATTTTTTTATACGTAAATGAGCAGAGTCTAAGGTCGATCCATGATAAAAACACAAATGGTAATTTCCATACTATTTTATTTAACACTCAACGACCGACCATGGTATCAAGGGTTGATTCAATTCTAAGATTGGTTTCTACGGTTGAGTTCATTCTGTCGCACACAATGTTTTTGGGCACGATGAAAAAATTTCGAGATATATACTTAGGCTATTAAAGCACCTTCCTTTGCTACGGGCTTGGAATGCGCAGACGCAGCGTATATCTCTTTTAATATATATTTACTCTGATGGAATAACATGAAAAACGCGGGATCCACATAGAAATCATGTAGCTCCTTGCGGAGGGAATACGATAATGCGAAAAATTCAGCTTGATCTTAAACTCCTACCACGTATGCTACAATAATAGAATCTCTAGTCGGCATGAGCTGTCCCTCAACGCGCATTGGGTTTACTAAAGCCGCCACTTTAGACTGACAGCTGAGCGAACTGAATTTCACAGCGAAATAAGCTATAATTAGCGCAATAAACCGAAATTTATATTCGATAAAATCTAAAGGAAAATAATTGCACAATCTGACGTGTGTAAGAAGGCGCGGTCAAAATTGCGTCGTGTAAAGCGATGAATTGCTTGAACGCATGCGAGAATGCATGGACGTGAGATTCAAAATGGCCCCTGTTCCAATTCCGTTCCTGAATTCGCGCAATTGCACACTATACTGAGGAATTGATGCAATTCTAGCCAATTACGTGCCTCGTGTAAAACGGCCTTAACGAATTCGCAACTTCCAAATGTCCTCGCGAGCGAAAATGCTCTATCGCAAGTATTAAGAATAAATGGGTAATTCTGCGCTCATCGCGACAAGGACAGTTTTGAGAACCGATTGAAAAGCGCATGAAGAGGCAGCACAAATCAAGCTTCTATGGGACATAGAAAGACCTTCTTTATGCTCTCCCCTTGAATCCCGCACTTGATTAAAATGGATGATGCTCCACTCTCTTCAAGTGTTCAGTCCTCGTCGACATCAGCGGCGCCTAGCCAAAAGCGCCCAAACTATAGCGACCCCACCGCTCAAGCCGACACGACCAAGCTACGCTTTCGTTTATAGCCGCGCTGTCCCGACGACGTCACAGTCTGCGACGTCACAGGCTATGCGCGCACTTCCATCACCCAGGATACCGCAAGAAGAGGGAAGGGGGAAAGAAGCATGGGTTGATAGGAGGGGGTGAGGCTGACAGGAAATACGTAACGTCTCCAAGGAAGCGGCCAAGACGCGCGTGGAAAAGGCCCGCTCGGTGCCAGAAAAAATAATTAAAACTCCACAAGTATTCACATAGTCCATTAAAAACCAAGGCAGCCACCGGAGTATTAAGAAGCGTCGGATGGGGGTTGGGATCACTGCACCCGCGGCTATGAAGGATAGCGGTGATCACCCATGTTCGGCAATTATGAAATAAATACCTACCTACTCTTAAAATGAGAACACATTATCAATAACAGACGCTTTGTTACTTCCACTCTCTTCAAGTGTCTCTTATTGATAATATGGAGCCCTTCCACCACGTCCAAACTTCAAGTTTCGATTTCATCTTAAAATGAGGTTTTTAAGGGGTTCCAAGCCTTGAAATAAACTCAATAACTCCATGTTTTGAATGATAGATATTTTAAAGATAGATTTTTAAAATCAATTTTTTTGGGTTTAATCATCGATATTAAGGGGGGTTTTGGAGTTATAAACCAGCAATTCACCACGCTACAACCTCCAAACATCCCCGGATATAAACCCCAAACCCTTCCTGAACGCCAGGGGCGAATAAATGGGGGAGACGGGGATGGAGGGCGAACGCCCCCCGTATACTTAGATTCCAGGATATATAGAAAAGATGGTAATGATGGTCTCCAATGTAAGTCTTTACATCACGCGGTGAATATGGTAGTCTAAGGATATTTGAAAAAAAAAGCATTCAACAGCCACTTGCCTAAGCAGCTTAGGCAAGTGACTGTTGAATTGAATATTTATTTGGAGACAGAAAGACTCACAGTGAGGGTAAGCAACATAAAGGCATGTAGTTGGAGGGTAGAGGGAGGAAAAGGGGGCTTAACATGCCGAAAATTTATCCCTCTGGCGACGGCCTATGATTCATTTGCATACATAATTCAATTACACCGGGTATAAATCAAGTGCGAAGTGTTTTGAAGCGTGATAAGTACTTAAATGCCTGCGTGTGATTAATTATTGCATCGATCTTTTCAAGCTTATTTTTATCGCTCCAACACGAAAATACCTTTTATGTAGAATCGTGCCATGTTTAGAACTCAATACCTCAACATTTGACGAACACTGTGGCAGTTTAAAAAAATTTAACACTAGGAGGACGGGAGTTTCGCGCTACCTAGAAGGACGGCTAGGGGTCATTTGACCCCTAAAATGTATTTTGGAATAAAACGGCTAATTTTCAATCAATATTCAGTTTCATCGCACTAATTGTTGAATCAGTTCATTAAAAACACTATTTAACATCATTAAATATTATTTCCATCGTCAAAAGTTAATAACAATTATTTTAAAGAATCATGAATTAAACCGTATGTAGTAGTCGATTGCAAATCAAATACCTAATGAAAATACATACACGCAATACAAAAGTTGTGTTAAATGTTTAGAAAAAAGGGGGTACTAGGTTTACAAAATTTGCATTAAAATATTTAAAACTGATTACTTTGATGTAAATCTCAGACAGACAGTATTTTTTCAGCGCTGTTTCCACAAAATATTTTTTTTGCGCTGAATGCGTTCATTGGACGATTTATTCATCTACATCTAAATCTACACACTAACCCGCAAGCCGCTTAAAGGCGTGTGGAAGGGGGTGTTAGGACACCAGCCATTTGCACATGAGAAGGAATTTGGAAAATGGAAAGGAAATTGGTGCAATGATTCAATTTGATGGTATTTGGCACCTTTTTCTTTTTTGTGCCCGTGGAGGCTGTACGGCTGTTGGATTTTGAGCGGTGTAAATAAATTGATATATGCTATGCATCATATCTACTCCCGCTTTGTTTTTATTATAAAATAGGATGGTCTCTGGTATTCTTTTATTCGTTTCGGAAATAGTGTCGTCTGAGATCATGCTGCAGAGTAAAAGTGCATTATTGTTCTAGTTTGCCTGATTCTACGTAAGAGTATGGGCAAAGGTATTTTTTAACACTCGCGTTGAAAGGATTTCATGGCTATTTTAGGGGTCATGGATATTTGTGCGTCACGCCTGTTTTTTTTCAGATCATCCATGCAAGAGAAGTTCTTCATT
The DNA here is from genome assembly GCF_921293095.1 of Ischnura elegans. NCBI lineage: Eukaryota > Metazoa > Arthropoda > Insecta > Odonata > Coenagrionidae > Ischnura > Ischnura elegans. The sequence continues at coordinate 72,014,099 of NC_060250.1, forward strand.
TTTTTATGACTTCATGCCAGTTGGATGGATGAAAAATAATTGTTACAAGTTACATTTATTCCTGAATTCTTGTATGTTACGGCCACTTTAGTAACTATTTATTTCCCCAACGCTTGATTTGATGGCCAATCAACATCTTTGCCACAATATGGAAATTCATTTAGGCTGTATTTTCATTTCACATCTGTCAAAACCCAGTACTCGATTCCAAATTTGTCTGGTTTATTTGGAATTTACCTCATAAAAGGACAGCTGCATTTTGTTGGATAGAGCTGTGCATTTGCTGTCACGCCAAAGTCGCCATCGGATTCACTATCTTGGACTTCGTCGCTTCCACCACACGTAGATGTAGATGGATTGGTCAGAATGTCCTTGAACTGATGTTTACGATTCACTTCCAGACTGATCTTCAAGATTCCCTACAGGTATTTGATTCGAGACAAATCTCTTCTCTTGATATATTTCTCGGCTTCTTAGTTTCTTCCTCAACTCGCCACTGATATGCATGAAAAAAATCTACAAACGAGAGTGCATTATGATAGAATCTTCTCCAATTGTATTGGAGGTATAGAGAGCTGGAGAGCATTAGAAATAAACGAAAAAAAAAATTTCAGAAGTAACGCTAATTGCTGTTCGAAAGGCAGGGACTCAACCGCCAACCGTATCCTGATTCGTATCTTCCAGGAACTTGCAGTAATGCTTCTTCTTCGACCTACATGCGGATTCCAAGGGTATGATTTACAGTAGAATTTTACAGTCCACCCAATTCCTCCGCTCTCTCAAAAAGAGACAGGATTTTTCCCCAGTACGCAGCGTTCAGTCAACCCACCCCAAACCCCGACGGGGTCAGGCGGCACTAATGCTGGACACACGGCAAAGGGGCTAGGTCAAGTGACAGTGCCGTCAGGCCAGAAAATTGAAAGTTATTCGTATACTTGATGAGTCGATATTGAAAATAATGTCTCTAAGAGCTCTGAATCTTGGACGACGGAAAACAATTCTTGGGATACGTGACGATCTTCCGGTGTGGGTAATACAATAATCATTGAACAATAAATAAAACAAAATAAAAATATCATAATTACATGAATTTACGCAAATCAAGGATTGAAAAGGGTTTTATTTCCCTTAGCTTCCCAAAAAATATCGAAAGATTGTGCACAAGTCGCTTTGCCTAGGTTTTCGAATACAGATAGGAGCCCTTTGGACGAAACTGGCATTGAACCGGGTACTTCCAGATTCAAAATGAAGCAAATCATCTACCACACTAGCCTATTGTTGATTATATGATATACATGGCACTAAAGTGCCCACGGGCAAGAAAGTAGCGCGAAAACAAGTTGTGGGTCAAATGACCCCTAGCCGTCCTTCTAGGTATAACACGTCATAAAAATTTAAAACAAATCATTAATGTTGAATTTTTATTAATTCATCAAAATATAGACCAAAATGAACAAAGTCAAAAAATTTCAAAATTAAAATAAATATTTTAATAAGAGAAAAATAAATTTGAATTCTGAAAATGGGTCAAATGACCCCTGCCGTCCTTCTAGTGTTAAATTAAAAAATTACTGTTTCTGTTTTATTTACATAAAGTCGATGTTTAAACCAATATTTTTGAAAGTGGATGTCTTTACCACATTGAATATACCAACTGTTTCGAAAAAAAAAGGATGGAGACAGTTTTCTACACCTCTATTCATCCCTTAACATGTTTTTATCTTCTTATCGGTACAGAGCTTTCCGAAAGATTTGGTATTTCATATTCTAAAGATTTGTAGTTCGGCGGTTTAACACACTTTTAGTCTGAGAAAAATAAATTGTTCATTAATTATTTTATCTTAGGCTTCCCACATAAAAGAGAAATTTCCATCATTATCCACCATCTCCACGATTATCCACCCTTCTTTAACTCATGCCAGCTAACATCAGCTGTCGCTGCCTTTCTCAAACATCTAGAATCGCTTTCCGCCCCTCGCTTTAGCACGTTTTTCGCTTTTTACTAAACTGAGGTTTATTTTTTTAATTTTTTAACAATTCTACTCCACCCACAGCCATACAAAAATACTTAACGCCGATTCCTCAACTATTAAGATACATTATTAACCCTAGAGCGGCCAAGAGCCGCGTCAAACATGCATACTTCCGATAACTTTCACCGTTAAACAAGCAAAACAATCACCATTAACTAGACCAAAGTCGAGCACAGGATTGCATGCGGCGAGTAATGGAAAGATGAGGGGAAAGCAGAACTGGCATGACATACAATACACACACGGCGCACAGACCGTAGCATTTGCAAATTATATTTTCCGGTTTCCTTTCTATCCTGGAACGCAGCACCACTTTCACGTTTATACTCACCCTAACCGAGGCTTGGGTCGCAGCATTTTTCTTCCATATACGAAAATATTTCTGCATTTACATTTAAATTTCAAGATTTGTAAAAGATTGAAGTAGAAATTCCACAGGATTTTAACATTTATTTCCACAGAACACGTTTCGTTGTGACTACAATATTCTCTAGTGCTTTTGCAATGTCCAATGCCTTGGAAATGTTATGTTATGAATTGTCTAATTTATTCAGTGTTAAGAGTTTCCACCATATCGCGCCGCAAATCATACATGTTATTTGGAAATGGCTTACTAACGACAGAATACAAATGAAAGAGAAGGATGTAACCGCTTACCAAATAAACTATAAGTACTTATCGAAGTAAGAAAGGAAAATAACCTATTGAGTAGATTCGGAGAAGTTCGGCAAGTAAATAAATCAAAGATATACGAGAAACAGGTATGAGATACGTACAGATTTAAATTATCACCGATACTACCATCATTTAACAGTAACACTTAACAGTTCATGTCTGATTTGCCAAAATACCGCCATATTCAAGTCTTGGCGCATATAGAAACATTTTAATTGAAAATGGAATTCCTTCAACTGGGCACGCTGAGCATAAATTTAAAAAATCTAAATTTTCTCGTTGAAAACTAGTGACGCCAGGACAATACTTGAGTCACCAGAGGGAATGATTATGGATAACGAAGACACTGGTAAAAACTAGTGGTAATAAGAAACAAGCTACGTAAGGTAATACAAATCTATAAAAACATATTGCTTTAGCAAGAAAACTATTAATGGAAATTAAAAATTAGGAATCACTGCTGTATCTAAATTTCCCACCAGAAGAAAAAAATGTATTCCTGTATGATACAGCAACAGCGTCACAATGGGTTTGAACTCCGTACGCCTATAAAAACCCGTCATTTAAGAAGTATTTTATATTAAATAATATTTCTTGGAGTTTTAGGTCAATGTAAAAAGTATTAAGAAGAATTAAATAAGAATTTAAGAAGTATTTCATATTTATACACAGTATGAGTGGAAAATATATATTTTTTTAAACCTATTTGTACTAGGCCGCATTATTTTTTACGTTTTTTTTTAAAAAATTACTGAATAATCGCCAACTACTTCCTTGAATTTCATAAAAGAAAATTCCGTATAATTAAGACTTTAATAACCATCGGAGTTGGCCATAAGAACAGGAATTTTAATATTTCGATCATGTAGGAGGACAAGAAGTATTCAGAGGGCACCAACGTTACAAATCACTCTGCGATCACATTCTGGCTTTTTATCCTATACGACGAAAGCGAAGCAGACCGGTGAAACATGTTTTAATGAGTATGAATATCATATTATCGCTACTCCACACCGTACAACAACAGGTTGTTCAATGACTGAAGAAAAAGAGCGCTTCTTAATAAGATGCCGACACGTGTCGATCCGTAAATAGTTGATTTCCTGTAAATTCTCATCCAACGATACTTGTCGAAGAAGGAATGCCTTGAAAACTAATAACAGTTCGTTTTTAATACGTTGATAGATGGGAACAATGAAGGACAATACGTAAAAGAATCATTACCACAAATGGGCACAACATTAGCCGAGTTACAGGCAGGTGTTTTCAAGCTCTAATTTGTCAATATACCACAGTATTTAAGTCCTAATGCGTATGGTAATACTGTACATAAAAATGGAGATTCATCCAACTCTTCGCTCACTAAACACAAGTTTAATGAAAAGCAGTAAAATTTCTCTTTGAAATCTAGCGACACCAATACAATATTGGGTCACCACAGGGAATGATTATGCATAACGCTCCGGTAAAAACTAGTAGTGAGAAGACAGAGGGTAATACAAATCCATCAATTGAAGACAGAGGGTAATACAATCCACCTATTGTTTCAGCCAGAAAACTAATGATGGGAATAAAAAATTAAGCGTGATAAACATTTAAGCTATTTTTTGTGAAAACCTAGATGCTAAAATACCTCTCGTCTGAAAATCATTATTTCCTAAGACTTTTTATTTTTCCTAAGGTCAGCCTGGGTTACATTTTTCCTATTTTCGTCCATAAATCCTATTTTCCAGCTTCCTCTCCACTCTTCCTCACCTTCCTTTAAACTGTAACCACACACTTCAACATCCCCTCGCCGCTTCACGTCTCTAGAATAACATTCCGCCTCCTCCATGATGAAACAAACACCAGTAATACTCCGCACTTATATAACACAAAAAAAAGACCCGGGTTTCGGCAACTCGGAGCCTTATTCTGGGAACTGAGACTGAGTTGGCGCAAAATTTAACGGAGTTGCCAAAAAAATCACTTAAATATCAGTGCTCAGGACCTGGAAAATGGCTCTTGAGTTGTCGAAATGCCGTTTGTTTTTTATTAAATAAGTGCACGTCATTACTAGTGTTTCTTTCATCGGGAATGCAGTAAAATCCTTGAAAGGTATTACCAGATACTAACTGTACCAACTACGTCTCCTCTTTTCTCTCCAGGAAGTTCTCTCTCTTCGGCGACCGTGTCTGCCTCTATTTTCACAAATCATTCCTCTTAAACACTAATCTCAAATGCCTGCGTTCGGCTCTAATCTTCATGGGTATTTAAAAATAATAATTTCATTCAAAATAAGACTGGTTGAATCGTTAAGGATGCAAGAAAAAAATTTATTAATAACGACAAACTTCAATGGAGGATCATAGAAGCCAAGCAGCACAAGAACAATTTTTATGATTTTGGAGATAAGTGTAGTATAAATGGTTGGTGGGGTACACAATATTTTTATGGCAAAAGGAGACTAGCGAATCAATGAACCTAAATATACATACTTCTCAATTGTTAACTTATACCGCCACAGCTATGGTGCGTACCCCACCAGACATTATCTCCACTTATCTCCGACATTGTAAATATTGCAATTGAGATTCTAGGGTCCTCAATTTACGGCGACTTTTCTCTTCCTGGTTAGAGCAAGCACAGCATTTGCATGGCCTATCTCTTTAAGCTGACATATCCTCCCGCTCAACCGGACTTTTTACGGGAAGCATTTTTCATTCAAAACTTACGACATCTTGAAATTTTTAAGAAATAAGAAGTTTACCACTGCCAACATTTGCCAGTATCTCATTCGAAATCTTTGGTGTTTCTCACAAGAAAGTTTTTTGCTAACTGAGATTCAGGCTAATGTAGATTAAGGTCAACTCCAGGGGTGCCCAACCCAAATTATCCCACTTCATCACAACTGCAAATGGAAATGCATCACATTTCCGCTGGTAGCTTTGAAAATGATACGATGAAAATTTTATTATTAAATTAATGAAGGAATAGTGCATTTATATTTTTAGACAACTTTGGACAAAACAAAATAATTAGTTGTTTCAGGCGAGACTTTATTGAATTTATTTAACATAATGAAAGGCAAAGAAAACTGTGTAATTCCACATAAATATTGTTTATTTACATTTGAATGAAAAGTAAAGTTTTCTTTACTTTTCATTATATAAAATAAATATATTTTGTAAAATTGTTCAGAATCTAGAGAGCAAGAAAAATATTCAAGGTGGGCCGCAGGTTAGCCACGGGTTACACTGCACGGCATAACAATTTAAGGATAAAAGGAGTTAATAATGAGTAATAGCGAGGAATCGAGACTCAAATGACCGATGGCGGCGCTGCTATCAGTGACGTCATTTTCCAATATGGCCGCCAGAGTGATGGTAAAATCAAAACAATCATAAAGCATTGCCGTACGGAGAGAACATAAACCATAATATCAAGAGCTAATAAGATAGAAATATTCTTTTAAAACCTTCGTACGGTGTATTTCTCGGCTTCTTTCGTCCGTAAGAAGATGTGGAACTGAAGAAAACTGCTTTACGATGTAACTAAAGGTGTTTATAATGTACCTAATCATTACGAGTCAGAATCCCGACTTGCATCCATCCGCGTTACTTCCTAGCCATTTCTATGGAATACACTACAAAAGAACTTAATAGTATTTCATACACAATCTGCCGCTTCAATACATGGAACCATAATCCATTTCAGGCAGTTTTCGTGTTGTATTTGGGTGCCACAGCCGTCTGCTTCACTGATGTGGAATGCTGTGTTCACCTATATTATTATCATATTTCCGGATAAGAAATGAACTAAATAGTTATGTGATGTAATTTACCATTGGGAAATGAACTTGTTGGGTATGATTTAGAAATTTAAGGGCGACTTATGGATCTTTACTGTGGATTCACATCTTCGTTGATTCCCTGTTCTTGGTAAAATCATGGAGACGATAGTTCTTCATTCTTTATCCCCATGTATGTACATACTATTTACCGAACAACTAGCTTTCAGATAAATAATGTCTACTACTACTAATTTAGCTATATTTAATATTTTTTTAATTCAATTCCTCAGATGAAAATATACAAGTTGGTGTAATTAATAGGTAATTTGCAAAAGGCTCGTATGTATGTTAGGTTTTATAAATCGTCTGCTTTGAGTTACAAAAACACATTCATTTGCTCTAAGTATTAAATTCAGAACTGGTACGCCCTATTATGCCCTACTGGTATATTCTCCTCTCTGGTATTAGGTCGCCAAAAAGACAAAATAGGCCCGGTCGATAGGGAGTGATGCGTTTTCTTATCTATCGGAGAGGTAGAGTCTGCATTCAGTTCCTCTAAGCAAAGGAAAATGATCTGCCAAATTACCTCACATACATGACAAGTATAGCGAAAAAAAATTAAAGTCGCTGATGTTGTCAGAAGGAGGAGATACGGTCACTGCTTCAAAAAACGAAGAACATTCACGGAATTACGTAACGAGATCTTTTGGCGATGCGACCTCAAATGAATCGTTCTGGGTCATTCACAAGAAAGCTGGCCGAATCCAGACTTTTAATACACCTATTCCCAGTAGGGTTGAGGATGAGTGAGATAATATTTTCCGGAAAGTTGAAAATACCCTAATGCTGGTTGACATTGATGACTGAAAAAAAGTAATCTAGATCGATTTCAGTCACAGATACGTCGTTTGTACAAGGAGTGGCAGGCAGAATGCAACGTGAATGTAAGATGATGCATAAACAAGTTAAAAAGCCGTTTTACACGGGGCACGTTACTGCGCAATCTGACGTATGTACGAAGGCATATTCAAAATTGCGACGTTTAAAGTGGTGAATTGCTAGAACGCATGCGCATATGCATGGGTGCGAGATGGAAAAATAACCCCTTATCGCCTTAAATGCATCGCGAAAGCTGATTGCCAAGAGATACCACGAACTCAAACTTAACTTCACATCGCCGAAAAGCTTTAGAAAGCAGCGATGCAAGGGTGTGGCCAGCCACTTGCAAAGCGAGAATGCAAAGCGTGCAAACATGTGCTAGAGGGCAGTCAACTTCAGCGTTTTGGAATCCATGACTCAGCAATCAACTAAAAAAATCCCATATCTCGAACTCTGAGCTCAACAACAACCAATACTTATTCCAAGACAAGCGATAAATTAGCTGAATTTGCATCCGCCATTCTTAGGGAAAATGTCGACAGATAGTTATCGCTATATATTTTTTCTCTAATTCCTGGCGCAAGCAACTGCATTTCTTTTGTCCATTTTACACAAGACACATCGAATGCAGAACCTCGTGTACGTGCACGTGCGAACGAGCATTTCAAAATACATCGTGTAAAGGCGTGGATTGAATGGACGCATATGAGCAAGTGGATTGAAGCAAAGTAGCAACATAACCCCTGCTCTAATTCTGAAACGATTGTTAGCCCGACTAAGAAAAACATGCAGTTTAAACATTCACGCTACAAGTAAAACTGCAATTTGGAACAATACAAAATTTATCATAATACCAAATCTTTACATTAAACAAACAAATTGAAGTAACATCACAACAGGATTTAAAAAACGCAATTTACGCAATCTGGAAAGTCATAATAACCGACACTTGGCATTGAAGGTGTATCTACAAGAATAAACGTACTTCCACAAGATTTTATTTAAATACAACCGGTTTCGTCAAATAATGGCGTATCTGCCTACAAAAAAACAGATGTTACGCATTAAAACTTTTTCGTGAAGAGTCATGAGGAGCTTTCAATGCGCCACGCGCCTCATGAGTCGTTTTGTGCGGGAGCGATGTGAAACAACTAGTTCAGAACTGTGTCGAGAACGGGCACCTCAGGTAAAATTATGAAGAGTGTTCTAGTCAGTCAGTGGTTAGCGGTAATATTTGAAACAACTATATCAGTTTTCAAGTGCGTAAAGTGGCAAATCTGTTTACGTACATGATCGACGGTTTTCTTGGTGATTCGAAGTCGATGAAATGACTTCCTGAGCGAGGCTTTCGCCAAAACTGTTAACGGTACTTATGGCAGTCCGTCGAGAAAATTATCCCCTCCCCCCAAGCTGCCGAGCTAAAATCACTCCCGCCCAAACATTTGGTCGCTAAATGCGGAATTCGGCTTGCCTCCTCCCATCATTTCCCCTCCGTACATTAATTGGGTTGTTGACACAGATGAACCGTTGTTCCGAGACTGCTCTTTGAAGCTGCCCTTATCTGCTTCAGCCTTTCAAACCTCTTTTCATCGGCTACGCGCCAGTTTCTTGGTCGGTGCGCGATGATTGGTCAATTGGGCGAGTAATGCGCGTGCCTTTTCGGCGCCAAGAGAAATGTGATGAATGATGTTTCTCAATGTGCGATTGCTCGTTTACGCGGCCACTTCCTTTATTTCTTGTAGTATCTTCCACGGACCACGGATGAGGATGAAAGTTCTTCGTTGAGTACGAACTTGGTGAATATAGCCTGTATATTATCGGTCCGGAAAGTCATGGAACTAAAAATCGTGACTGAATGTCATGGAAATACCACGGAAATTAGATTACGGTCAGGGAAAAACTTGTGAGTTCTCACACGTTCACACCCCTCCTTATGATTTTCTAGGTCCTACCAGGAAGGCAGAATCATTAAATATCTCACTACCACACTATCTCCTACGTACATATTTGGATGAAATATCGCCCGGGAAATGTATTGCCCCCCTTACCGTGAAACTATCAGTAAATCAACCAAGAGGCATAGGAAAAAGATGATTATAATGGTTGATCACTCGGAGCATTGCTGAGTTCGAGCAGTACGAACATTACTCCGATGTGTAGTAGCCGAAAATTGGTCTCGCGAATGTTTTTCTCTGAGGCTAATACACAATCCATAATCGGCACTGAATTTCTTCAAAAAGCCTTCCCGCTCTCCGTGAATAATCTACAGTGTAAGTGGTCAAATTCTGACATTTCGTCCTACCTTTATATTGAAAAGCATCCAAAGATAACATGTACTCCAATTAAAAAGTCAAACACGGCATACGAAAAGCAGCACTCTTCTTCTGCGAATTCCATGCCAAAATTTCTTTAAGAGAGGCGCTAAAAATCCAAAAACTCGAGTAGAAATCGAGTTAAAGATAAAATATTGAAATTTTTTATTAAAAATTTCTTGATGCGCTTTCATAGAAATGATAAATTAAAAGTCATTCCATGAAGATCTCATTAAAAACTCTTCTAACTATAAATAATAGACGGTCGTCCACAATTTGGGCTTTCCATTCTACATGTTCAGGAAACTACCGTCAGAACTTTTCTCCATTTGCGATGCCTGCCTTGAAGTGGAAAAATGTCGAATACCGTTACAATATTATAGCCGTATTGACAACAACTAACGTCATGACATGTCATCGACATTGTTGGGAGTAAAAGTGTCGAATTACTGCATGATGAAGGAATTAATTTGTAATTTCCACGAGATAATTTATTTGAAAGTGCAACTACTACCGCCATATGCGGAATCAGGTAGCATCCTAGATAAGGCCATAACTGGAAAAACTGGTTTTATCAATGAAGTTTCAGGAACTGATAACATATAATAAGTCGCAGAACATAACCTCTGCAATAAATACTAAGTCCGTGGGGAATAATACCGCGTCTCTTATCGCCATCATTAATATCGATCAACACCTGAGATTGGTTCGACGCCTTAAAATCAATTCGATACATAGCTTTCATTTTCGTGTTTTGCGTATTACTTTCGTCTTTTCAATCCATCATCACTTGCTACATACAATCCATATGTGGCCTTACCGTTCACTCCTTACATTGACTCAATTATCGAGGGAATGTATCTCTACCGGGTTTTAATTCAATTTTCATAGAACCTAACAATAAGCTCATAATTTTACTTGAAATATTTAAGTATTTCAGCAATGAATTATGTGTTTAAAAAGGCACAAAATTTGTATCTTATTATTTGCTATAAATTGCGCAGTCTCGGCGGAACATACTATACGCAGGAGGGACAAGGGGGGGCTAAAGTGGGGGTTAAAATTCCAACAGTAGTGGGGGTCGGAAAAAAATACCATTCTATCTAGTGTTAATTGGATACCCAATGGGGGCTACAGACCCCTGAGATCCGCCACTGAGTTAGAAATTCAAATAAGATGATTGAACACAATATTCAATAACAATATGATATAAACAACTAAGAACCCTACGGGAAGAGAATAAATATTGAAATTTTAAACGGAAGGCAAATAGTATGGGTGATGAAATTGCTATGTGATAAATAAAATGTATCCGCTATGTTAAGTGGCGAATTTAAATGGGAGAAGAGGCGATACAAAGATGAGTTATTGGTTAGAGATATAGTGGGAATAGGCCAGTGGACAGGGGAAGGTCCTCATACTCCACGTGAATAATGTCAGATGTTGTGACTAATATTTTGTCTTGGTAAACCCTTTCCTGCTATTATGGTCGAGGGTTATTACAGTTGCGTACGCGAAGATTGACATTCACACGATGTCCTAGACTGACCGAGGTGAATGCTCGCTATCACCGTAAGCATATTAAAAAACAAGAGGATGATGAATGGAAAACCCCATCACTATCACAATAAGACGAAGGTTGAACACATTTCAAAAGCTTAGAAGAACTTTTGGTGCCCACGACGCAAATAGGAAAATATATCTCTCATATCGAGGTTGCTCACTTCTTTCTTCGTACACGCGCAATTAATATTGTCGATCTTTCACCCCAGCAATCATTCACCCCGATCGAATGAAGTTTACGGCGATTACCACCAGTTTCCTCAGTTTCGATGGCTAAGTGAATTACGCAGCAAGGGAACTACGTGATGAAATTATTTCAAAGTAACAATCACGGAAAACGTAAGTACGGAATTAGTAAAAATATTCTTATTGGCATGAAAGGTAGTTGCACTTTTCCACAATAATTTAATGCGCACGACCAGATGATAAATCTGTGAGCCGAAAAGAGCAACTACCTTTCATTGTAATACGTCGAACTTCCACTATATCACGGCAGAATCCGTTGACCTTTGAAAAATCTAATTGCATGAGATCAATTCAGTCTTAACTTTGTGTAAGTTCCTTGCGAAACTAACACCGATTTAAATCCACAATTTTTAATTCCAAAACTGCACAGGTTCCGACACAATTTGGTCGGTTTGGGGAAGTAAGGATTGAAATGAAATTAGTTTGATTATGAAAACAATCCTATTTTCTTAACCTCAGAAATAGATTGGGATCAGCTGATCAACCACAGCTAACGGTATCTTAAAAATATTCCATGATGAGGTTTTCAGGAAAGCCTATCGATGATTTAGATTAAATTCAAATTTCGAAACAAGCAATTGGTCATGACAGTGCACTTTTCATACAATAATAAATTTCAACAATTAGGTAAAATTATGAATTATAATGGAGAAAATACAGAAAAAAGAATACTTACAGTATATCACCACACTTGTCCTCCGAGAACTCTCCGCTGGCAGAGCAGGCCAGGAGATAACAGAGACCAGCGCCGCACTGTAAAAATAAGAAAGGGATTGCCAATTTTAGATGGCTTAAGGCGATGATAAAGTTTTTAAAAAATGCAAAAATAAGCGTCAACTAGGACAAAATAAATTTTCTTTTTAAGGTCAGAGATTCCATGAAGTACAGAAATAAACCTTAAACCGTGTAAAATGTATTTATGCACCTCTTGGTGGAAGATTATTCTATATCCTTTCCATAAATAAATTTGCCTACGGAATCAACATAAAAGCCATCAATGATAGATGATAAACTTAACCTGAAAACATTACTGCTTTCCGGTGGGAATAAGATACGCTTATGTTATGCTATAATCGTACACCCACAATACCTACAATTATTATCTTTGGATGTTTGTAGTGTTTAATCGTGTGAAGAAACTTTACTAATGGCTTGGAATGGAGTAGCCATTAAGGCACATAGCATTCAGGCAATTTTACACGGGGCACGGAATTGCGCAGGTTAGAGCTGCATTAATTTCTAAAATAGCGTGGAATTGCGCGAATGCATGAACAAAATTAGAACAGGGGCTATTTTGCCGTCTCACATCCACGCATTCTCGCATGTGTTCTAGCAATTCACCGCTTTACACGACGCAATTTTGATTGCGCCTTCGCACGTACGTCAGATTGCGCAATTCTGCGTACCGTGTAAAACTGCCTTTCCATTCCAACATATATTTCTCCTAATATAATAGGCAGTTAAAAACGCTAAATGAATCGGAAGCAACTAATGATTCTATAAATATTCATTTAACTCGAGGTAATCCCTGGGATATGCGAAGAAAATTAGAGTAATTATACAGGCCTGCACGGAAAAAGGATGCAAACTGGTTGGCCAAGTGCATTATAAGCTACATTCCAATAACGATTACATCCACTTCCCAGTCGTAAAAATTCTTGAGTAATTAGCTCTATGTTTCTCATTAGGGAGGCAATTTAGACGAAGTGTTCACCAAGATGTCGCATTATTACGGCGTCGAAGCAGCAGGAAGACGAGGATTGCGTTACAACATGTAACGATGCCGGAGATTCATTGGCAATAAAATATTTCAAGAAAATTATAAGGTCAATACGTCACACGACATTTAAAAAAAATCTATATTTACGTTATTTCTTCTACAATATCGATAATTTAGCGATAAAAATCAGCATTCAAAATACGGCAGTTGTTCGAAAGCCGTTGACAACTGAACTATTTTGATCTGAGGAGCAAATTACAGCATCGCACAACAAATAAAACCGAATTATTTTTCTTGAACGCACGATTATTTCGTCGCATATGAAGGTAGTCAAACAGAGACATTGCCACTCACTAGCATCACGCATACTTGCGTTGAATATTAAGATGTTTTTCGACGTGCTTCGTAGAGAATGTTAGGTGCAACAACTGAGAAAATTTCGTTACTTTGCAAATTTACACATCGAAAGACCACCAATTACTAGTACCAGTTCCCCAGTCGAAATAACATTGGGAAAAGTTTGGGAGGTAAACTGTGTTTAAGTAGCATAAATAAGTAGGTCAAACTGAGATAAGTAAAAGTAAATTAGGGACTCACAATCTCTTAGACTAAGGGAAGACTTAGGGAAAAATAATTACACTTTTTACCATTACTACATTCATTTTTTTACACAACATGCGCACGAAATCTTAATAACTGCGCCCGCATCAATTATAATTATACAACTAAGTTAGAAAAATTATATTGTATGTAACCACACCCTTGCAGCATTATAAATGAATCGCAAACCTTCTAAGAAACCTTTCACAGACGTACAGCACGATTATATCCTTGATTCACACCATTTCGGAATGTAGAGTGCAAATAACTAACGCAGCAGTTCCGGTCGTGACTGCTTGATCAGCAAATACACGTACGTATCACGGAAACCGTGGAAAATACGGCACAGAATAAGGAAATACTTATCTTTATCGGTGAAAGTAGACTATCCAGCATGGGAAGGTAAGATTCCCTTGTCGCTATCATAAATTTAATACGAAAAGAAAAATCTATTCATATCATTCTACAAGTAAATGATGTTTACAAAAAATAACCAAACGTCTACCAAATAGTAAATGCTATGGCATCTTACATTCAAATCGAGATTCTTATTCATGGAATACCCTACGTACTTTATATAAATATACATAATATCCCGAATACTACTTAAAGTTGACTGTGAATTGAATTTATTCATGATCATGAATAAATTCAATTCACAGTCAACTCGTGATCATGAATATTGAATAAATATTCATGATCACGAGGTTTCTTATACCTATATTTTACTTTCATTGCAGTATATTTCAAATTATTGTGCCGTAAATCAAGTTTTAAGCAAAGCAGTAGAAGCAGTTTGTTACATTTTCATTCCTCCATTATTTTTTATCAATGTTCATGACTTTGGAAGATACTTTTCATACGTTCCACATCTTCCTATTACTGATATCAAATAATAAAAAAAACAGAGAATTTGTAAAATCCCTTAATGATAAATCGATCTCGGTCAACTCCACGACAAGGCCCAATACTGATCAATAATTCGACATTTGACCTAACTTGTTTGTCTCCGTTACATATTTGTAAAATTTGCACCTTCTGGTAATAATTGTATCGTTCACTCACGTTAGAAAATGGCAATTCATTGAAAGAATTCGGTCGATGGGAGGGAATAAGTTAAGTTCAAACGAAAAAAAATCTTCCTTATTCAGCCTCACACTTATAAGTTTAAATTGAAAGTTCATTAGAGTTCAGATTCATTAACTTGTTAAGCAGGAACCGATCATAGAGGGAAGGAATCACATACTAAGAGTGTAATCAGCAACAGGTGAGAAGCGATGACGCGCTCGGCAGGAGTTCGTGACGTCATCAACTCATTTGCATGAGGGTTAAGGCCGAGGTTTCTTGCTTTAAATAAATGCTTCTCACCTGAAGAAGCGGGAGTGAATACTTCCGAAATTGTCGTCATCGAGAACAAACGCGGAAGTTGTCCCATAGAGCCTCAAGGCTCAAGAGGACTGCGAGGAAGCTTTCTCCTACACATTCTAGCCAAGGAGTACTTCTCCATCACCATTTATACCTTTATTTGTATGCTCAACTACTCGTCCTTCGCCCCCTCAGGCTTCACCCACTCCACCGGTAGACGTTTGAGTGGAAACTAATTATTGCTCTGAGCGAGGGAAGAGATGCGAGATGCTAGCCACTTTGTTAGACAGGGAAATTGCCGAATACTATTTTATTTTTTAGGGACATCCCATCAAAATCGTCCTCTCCAAAGAAAATTGTTGTCCTCCAATACTCTACAAATCAACGAGTTGAAATTTTATAGAGCGAGAATCACTCGGGGATATTGGATGTTACATATGATCTTTTAATTCGACACTCTTTCGAAATTCTCAGGTCAAAAGCAGGAAGATATATTCTCTCTCTAAGCCAATGATTTCTTTTGTTTAGTTGCTCGAGGTAAAAGGATGAGTTATGGTTAGGAGTAATTTAGATGAGATAAATTTCTCGACGAATAATTTATACAACTACGCATGAATACATTAATATTATGATATGGAAAAATGGAAACAAATAAAGAAGTATATTTTTTGCCATGAAATATTTTAACCTAGCTTTTACGGAAATTGAATTACTATAAAATAACTTTTTTCGGATAAAAGTTGACAATTTTATGGTAAGTCGGTTAACTACATAAGTCTTGAAAACACGGAATTTGATATCAACTCCCATTTAAGGAACTTAAATCAATCCGCACATATTGAGAGCCTAAACTCTTAGGTGCCGGAGTGAAAGTGATCAGAGCATGAAAGGTAAACACTGAAACGTGTAGCTTCTCGCACGTTCGAGCGGAAAGTCGATACATAGACCAACTCCGCAAAGATTGTATGAGTTTCCTACGCATACTTTTTTCATAATCATTTTTGGACCTTTTATTCAATATTATTGACCGGAAATTCGCATGGATATTTTTAACGCGAATTTCTTTCTGGTATCATGAAACATCATCTGCTTCCGACATTCCATAATGTGATTCATCGACCCAGACTGCAACGACCCTGTGGAGATATATTTGCTGGAGTGGGAAGCGTCCTTGTGTGGACCGTTTGTTTGTGTAACGTCGTCAAGCACCCCCTACCCCGCGGTCGCGAGAGCCGAGGATAATTATTTTAAGGTCACGGGTCGACGAAAGTGCCCGTGCATAAGGAAGATGGAATCCAAGATTTTCCTGCCTTGGCAGTGCCACGCTGCTAGACAAGTGTTAGAATCGCATGCCCTTTCCCTTCCTTTTTGCAAGGTCACATGGAGGAATAAATGAGACGCAGTAGCCATACTGTAATCCCTCCGGCATTCGTAAGATGAAGATAGATATCTTGATAAAATTCTGGTATTCGTGAATTCGAGACAACGTACATAGAAAAATTAATATAAAAACGAACTATACATTGAAACGTAAGTATTTACTTCACTACTAAATAACACACAAATTGCATACACAAACCCAGCATTTCCCTCACTCGCTTCATCCAAAACTACCTCTATTGATGTTCTTGTTCATACTCTCCCCCTCTTTCGCCCATGTCAACGTTTACCCCAAATGAACAAATAATTCACACAACGCCAACCAGCTTGACAACAATACCATATATTGAAAAACTTAAACCATGAATTTAGTTGACTCAGCAAAAACTTTCGCGGTCCGTGTATTTCTTTCGAGTAAACCCTCCTCTCAGATTAAAAATATAAGTAGGTACCGACAGTTTCGTTTCCGATGCTGGAGACTTTCTTAGGACAATCAGTAATGTTATTTGCATGCTGTCGTATTTTACAACCTCAAGGGGTGGAGGTGTAAGGGAAGGGGTTAGTGAAGGAGCAGCGCGGAGTTTATTTTTTTCCCCGAAATGACAGTGAGCCAGGATGAACCAATTGCGAGCACTTGGTCGCTGCGATCATTGTTTTTGTGTTTCTTTATTTCGAGGGTCTCCCTTATTATTATGTTTCTAAAACGCGTTTCTTCCACCAAGCCTTCTGAGCTAGTCAAGTCAATATCGTGGCCGTGTGGTGTGTTCACCCAAAGGAACATCGCTGATAACCATTTATTATTTCATATAATTTATTACAAAATCGGTTGGAAACGACACTCACGCGTCATATATCTACGTCAAATACCCTTTACAAGAAAGTACGTGGATCGGTAGGGGTTTTTCATAAATAGTTTGAAATAAAAAATAGCTGTGCTTCTCCATAAAATACCTGCCACCTGCGCAAGTTCCAGTATACAACGAAAGAAAACAAGCTCTTGAAATTGAGAGCTTCCAGTGCCGAATGAACACTTTCACTGCGGATTAACGCAGCGCACGACCGAAGAATGCGGATGTTTATTTCTTCATCATAGCTATAAATTGTTAAATATCATGTAGTTTTGATCAATAACGTAGAAAAAAATACAACTTCGAACAAAATGAACTCCAACTCCACATAATCTAAACGAATACCTTAGGTGATGACCAACACGGCAATCAAAAAGGAATGATTAGTAATTTAAACCCAACTAATTCATACTAATTTACTAGGCGTACCGTCTAAGAATGATTTTATAGCAACGATAACGGAAAGATTAGATACAACACACTATGCACTGCGAATCTGTACCATAAAAACGACTTCAAAAGTCACGATTAAAGGTGTATTAAAAGTTGTTTTCCGACATGATTATGTTAAGGAGAAAAAAATTCAATGTACTCGTGGTAGACCTAAAATACAAAATTGGAACGCTCTTAAAACCAGATTCGCACTCCTCTGCGAACAATCGTTGAGGGGTGTCCATTAATTACGAGAGGTGATTTTGGCGATTTTTGGACTTCCCCTCTCCACTTGGTGATATATCGTGAGATTTGGCTCGACCCTCCCCTCCCCCTATATTCTCACGTGAGATTGTTCAAAATGCATATTTTAAGTGTAAATACGTTAATCTATACTTTGACTTGGATTTGTTATTGATTTTCAAATATTTTTTTATTTAATATTAGTTAAGACTTGTATTTAAGATTACTCCTCTATTACTTTACTACTATTTACTATTTATGATTATCCCCTTCCCCCCTAAACGCCTCACGTATTTAATGAATGCCCCGAAGTAGCGCCCATTCACTCACGCTCAGCTTGCGGGAGAGGTGATAGTGAGAGAGTAAAATTTTCCCATAACGCTTGTAGATAATTTAATTTTCCATTTTGGAATCGTATTTGAGGAGCAAAGTCCAAAGTCGTTTCCGCATTAACCAAACGCCAATAATCACTTCACGTATTTTTTAATGGTCAATGTTTATATGAAAGATAAAGAAAACGAGATTAGGAACACAGAGAGCAAAGTTCTTTCAAAACAAAGAGCTCGGCAGCATAGATAAGACGACAGCTGGCATGTAGTGGATAAGATTCATACGGCCACGTGTATGTAACAGCCAACCCAATAAGGGGAAAAACATCAATTGACATCGATTGCGGTTACGACTCTAGTAAGAATTTTTATAGCAACTTTAAATCAATTTTAATTCAAATTTAAGTCCCCGTTTTCAAATAATAATTACACAGATTGTTTTCCATGCTCCCACTTTCTCTGAAAGATTTATTTCATCAAAGAAGTTGAGCTTCTGGGAAAGCGGATACTTATATCACTAACAGAAAAAAATATATATCTTTATTTATTTATTTATTTATTTTTTTCCATCGCCCCGAAAACAGCTCAAAAGGCCTTTTACATCGGAGGGTATAACATGAAACAACAACTATCACACACAACCATGCCCTGGATAGGGGCAACCTACCCAGGCGGGACTCGAACCCGCCTGGGTAGGTTGCCCGAACTCGACCTTCGGTTTGGCAGGCGAGGACTTTACCCCGCCGCCACCGAGGCCGGCAATTTATTCACAATGCTTAGAAACAGATTTTATGCTTTCCTCCATTGGACCATAACGATCACGTTTTTAATCTCAATTAAATGCAGTATAATTAATTTTAAATTACAGGTTTACAAATAAAATAATTTCTGACAACGCCACTGATTGAACTACATCACACAAGACCAAGGTAAATGTTCGCAATTTTAGCCGAGCAAGAATGTCGTATAACTGGTCCACATCATAGTACCTGCGAGAATACAGAGACACGACACACTGATATTTACATAAAACAAAATATGAACCAGGTTTAGAAGAAAATAGTTACATTAGAAACGCAAGATATTTTTCAAGTCCCCCGAGACGACCTCGAAACATTGAATGGTGCATCCAGAAAATTATCTCACTTATATTTTCCTTCCTATATATTTTCACCTCCATACATTTTACTCCTCGCGGCTGAGCTTAAAAGCCACCGAGGGCGTCCACCGGGTTGCGGATGGTGGATCGACCTTTAGATATAGAGGTTAGCTGCGAGATAAGCGAGTTCTCTCGTCGAATAAGCAGTCGTGGACAAAAAGCGGCGGTATTCTGAGGGGGTATTGGGCTACCCTTGGGTAAGGTAGACAATTTAAAAGATACCAAAACCTGTGAAGATACCGTGACTTGGCGACTGGGGGCCGCCAACAATTATGCCTCTCATCACCCGGGGGAGAGGGCAGCAGCTCTTCTTCACATGTGCGAAGGTGGAGACCATACTGGTCGGTACAGCGACACACATTCCACTACGGGCGTGGTAACATTTACTTTAACGGCTGTAGTACTGCGATGTGGAAGGCAAGGGGAAACCACCACATTATCATCCCGAGGAGTCACAGCTACTCCACTCAATTTATATACACCCATGTCTCGTATAGCGCAATTTCGATTAGCGCAATTTCGATATAGCGCAAATTCGTTCCTCGGGGAAACATTGCAACGCAGTGTAGCCTAATCAAAAATCTTAAATGCTCTCGTGATAAAATGTGAACTTGCGCTAAGTACACACGAAATTTCTATCATTTTACGCATATTAATATTATTGCTTGCCTCAAATCATCTTTTTTGTTTATATATTAGTCGAAATCCATTACTGTGCAATGGCCAAAAGTATTACTCGTCATTGGGTCCAGATAGCCGGCCTACCGAAGTAATTTATCTCGTCTCCTTAATAGAATGATAATAAATAATTTAGATCGTTAATTAAGCGTGGGGCTAGTGGAAATGATTTTTTTTCAGCAATACGGTTCAAGACGTATTTTTGCCATCATGGGTTATCGGGCGATTGACTTCCAGGTAGAGGGTCTACGCTAAAGCCTTCAAGGTCATCGGTATTCACGGGGGAGAAATGGAGCGGTGGCCGAGTTGCGCATGAATAGCATCAACACATAAAAGGGTCCGCTATAGAGTCTCAAACACAATGGCTTCGTTCCCTCCCCACAGTCTTAGGCCTTCTGCGTCTCAGGAATACAGTTCAGCAGCGGAAGGTGATATAGATAGAGCCATACAGAGTAAAAACCAAGAGAATACGGCAAAAAATAGGAATGCGTGTAGAAAAATCAAGAATTTATCAAGAAAAACTGTAAACCTAGAAGAGGAATTGAAAGAGGTCAATGCTTTGAAAATGGAGAGCGTCAAAGTGATATTGCGCGGAAGTTTAAACACACGATGCCTTATTCTGAATAAAGACGAAGTTAAAACATCAGTGACCTCAGCCGCACCAACTTCAACCAAGCGGTCTACACATACGGAAAGTTCATAGTGAATCAGTACAAAAAGACGAGAGTGGTAATCGCTCCGAGACATTTAGTGAAAGCTCTGGTTGGTTCCAGAATTTAAACGGCAAGCAGGTATTTTCAGTGCGGCGATATCAGGTGAATCTGCAAGTGTTGATACCGCAACATTTTCTGATGAACTCCAAGCCGTGATTGAAAGTGGCTCCTTTCCCCCTCAACCAGTTTTTAGTGTTGACGAGACGATATTGTTTTGGAAAAGAATGCAATCTCGTTCATTCATTTTCAGGGAAGGAAAACCTGGGCCAGGTTTCAAGGCATTAAAAGACTGTTTCACGTAGCTGCTAATGACTCGGAGGACTTCAAATTAAAATGATTTATCATTCATTAGCTCCGCTAGCTATGAAATGGCATTCAAAGTAGCATTTACCTGTCATTTTGATGAGCGACAAAAGGGCCTGGGTGACACAATAGTCGTTTTTAGACAAGTTTGAAAAATCGTCAACTGCCGGCAACACATTACGATCCCCTGAGATAGCAGATGTTAGCCCACCCGCACGACAGGAGGGAATTTCAAAAGCACGTAAGAATTTTTTTTAACGTGAATAAAAGTCTTTGAATGCGTGCATACTATCTTTAAAGATGTTTTAAACTATAAACATTTATATAAATAATGTTTAATAAGGCTTTTTATGGGAATATAGATGTTTTAGAGGAAATTCAATACCCAAGACCTATGCTACCAGGAACGCATCCCTATCTTCCCAAAGCTAAAACGCTCTCGTATAACGCAAATTCGTATAGCGCAAAGACCCCAAGGAACGCATCCCTTGCGCTATACGAGACATGGGTGTAATGACATGGATTAGCTGATAGGAGAACTGAGTGGAGAGCTGCGTCAAACCAATCCTAGGATTGGTGATGGTTTTCCGGGTTTACACCGCGTTGATACATGTTTTTGCGGACGACAGTTTCGGGCGCGTTCCAGCTCCCGTCTTCGGGTTTTGGACCCGAAGACGGGAGCTGGAACGCGCCCGAAACTGTCGTCCGCAAAAACATGTATCAACGCGGTGTAAACCCGGAAAACCATCACCAAATAACTAACCGCGGAAGCCTCCGTAATAATTCAATCCTAGGATTGTTGACCAGTGATGATGACATTTTACTCACACGAGCATTCATGAAAAAACAATGAATGACTTGAAAAAGTTTGTCAAAAAATGGCCTCTGCCGTCTTGCAATTCAATTTTCAATCATGAATATGACGCGAGTCAAAAATGACCGTGCACTTTTCCTCTAGGACGCTTGCAGATGAACTATGGGATTTCTTGTATTTCTGGGAATAAGCAACGACGCAGTGTGATGTCAACACTGAGATTACGGGGAGTGGGCAATTCACAAGTTAAACATACTCTTCAAACACACATTTACTCTTCCAAGCAGAGTAAAGATATCGGAAAACAAACTGAAGACAAACAGAATGCTTTTCATCCCCCCCCCCCCCCCCCCCGCGTTACACACGTAATAAAACTGAATGGAAAATTTCTGTATACGATGGATATCACAAGGAAAAAGGCAGAACTTAAAACGCAAATAGCATGAAGACACAATCAACCGATTACAGTGGAAGAGAAGAAAAGCATAAAAACACATTGATGTCCGTAAAATATTACTTTCAAACAAGTAACATCAGATTTTTCTCCGGAGACAATTTGGACACGAAACCTAATTAGTTACTCATTTATTTAAGCACAGCTGATAAGAACCATGTATTCTGAAAAATTGGTCACTCCATAATGACCGCTGTCAATTCAAATAATTGTGCAACTAAGATCTATTCATTCACTGCTGAAATAAATGGATATCCGGAAAGAGTATGGTATTGACTAGATAGCCTCTTAAACGGACCAATTTTCAATTATCGAAAATGGTGATGAGGTCTCATAGCTGGCACACGTCTACTCCTAACTAAGAGCACTACGCAGCTGTGCCGGGGAAGCTCCCAACGACAAACGCGGAAACGTTAAATTCAATTCCAAATGTCTCCTTGACGAAAGAAATCTAGTCATTGAAATTATCTTCGCAGAATACTGATGCAGCCACACGAACAGGCAAGACGTCAGGAAATAGGATCAAGATCCTTGAGATATCAAACTGAAATGAACAAGGAGTTTAAATAATAAAATCACCGCAAACGTGCAATTTAGGAGATAATACTCCCAGGTGTTCTATCTTTCATCGAACTCGTAAAAAAAAGCGTTAAGTCACGGTTTAAAACGCAAGAAATTTTTCAAAGAATGATGAATTTGCCTATTTGATGCACACCTTATCTTAATTTTTTCACACTATATTCCGGCACATTGACACGAGATAAGCAATGCCATTGTCTTGATGAATTATAACGCAAAACCATAGATGATACACTCATATGATTGGTCCTACGCCTAATAAATTTAGCTCTCAAACTTCAAATTCTCCATTCCTTCGGCGATCATATCCCATTGTACGATTTCCATAAAACCCTAATCGGCTTATTTTTTCTGACCCTTCTGACGCTTGGAATACAAAGTTCGTAAAATTATTAATGACAACCAAATTATTAAAAATAATAAGTAAGGACCGCCGTAATTACAATCGTTCCTGCAATATGGAAATCGTAGCAGTGATTCCCGCCAAGATTAATTCTCAGACAAAAGAACTTCGTCACTCACTAAAATAAAAAAAAATTAATGGGAGTAATGAAAAATAACGATGAATTAGTGCCACTGAAGAATGGACCAATTATTCTACCTGATTGCAATATTATTGATTATTCAGTATTATTAATTAATATAGGAACACCCGTAATCAATGAAACATTTCGTTTAATCAGGGGATGACGTTAACCAAAACATTTACCGCCTCCTTTCTCAGGTGATATTAATGAGAACAATTCAACCAGCCAGCAACAGCTGGTGTTACCGTAGAAAGCCAAAAACCTGATTAACATTGAATGCAGCCCGAACTGCCCTTGAATGCGCAGTGCGCCTATCAAGGCCATGAGTCGGATAAATTCTGGGAATGGTATTGGTCGGTAGAAAGACTGAAAAAACAACCAGCGTAGAAAGACTCGCAGGCTAAGCTGATTCGAGCGATCAACTTTTTCCAGGGCGGCCAAAAACGGAACTGGATGCCGTAGGCAATGTCACGGACGGGGTTATCTAACGAATTCACGACTTTGTTTAGAGAATTAAGCTGTTATACGATCATTTATGAGATCATCTTCCACCAGAAAATTTTTCACGGTTGCATAATTATATTTCCTTCAATTATGTTCATTCATCGCCATATTGAGAAAAACAACTAATTCACAGCCTTTTTCGCTTTAAGTAAAAGGCGTTCAAAGGCATTTCTTTCGCTTTCACTAGAAGATCATTCCTTCAACTACATATCTCTATGAGACAATATCTAAACTAAGACACTGACGAAGACGGCAAGACTGAAACCTGCTTCTCCATGGGGTCGTTTTCTCAAACCAGAAATCGCACATCATTAAGATAATTCGGTAGATGGATGGGAAAGATAAGTTATAACGAAAAAATCGTCCTCCTTCATCCATTTTCCCTTAACTTGAAAATGAAAAAATGCGAAAGTTGCCGCCCACTTTCCATGAGTTAGTGACGTCATTAAAGTTCTGGTTCATCGAGTCGTTCAGAGAAAGATGCGATATTTAATTGAATAAATCGTCCATTAGGGTGTTAATGACAAGGAACGTGAGACGGATAAGAAATGCCCAGAAGAAGCGGGGTAGCGGTGAGCCGCTCGACAAGATTCAGTGACGTCATGAACTTTTCAGCGTAAGGGGTAAGCCCGCCGATATTTCGCCGCAAATAGCTTCAGAAGTAAGCGGCGGATCGAAAAACGTAATAACACGGGACTCTTCATTCTTCAAACTCTATCGCAATCAAAAAAAAGTGAACGAACTCACTGGTAAATCAAATTACATTAATTTTGCCTCCACGTACTTAATTCCTAAAATAAGACTTGAATACAACGGAATGATAAGAGGAAATGACTACGAGAAATACTTTACAAATTTAATTTAATAATTTATTTATTTATTTATTCATTTAACTATGTACAAACAAGAAATAATGTTTATACAACTGTGTAAATTTTCAAATGAAAACAAACATTCTGGTCCCGCTAAGCCGAAATTGGCTTGTCAGCAGGTGCCAATTTAAGCTTTACAATTTGTGTCTTGTAAAAATTACTAAATTAACAATTTCACTAACAAACAAATTATGCATAAAAAAAAACATTCTTAATAGCAATTAAGCATATCAATATATAAAATACTGTTACATTCCATTATCAACAACCAGACAATATCCATGCCTTAATTTTTCTTTTTACTTCACTCAAAGATTTTAACTCTTTAAATTCGCTCTTCAAATCATTAAACAGTTTAGGTACAACAACTTTCAATTGCCTACAACCCTTATGCGTATAACATCGCGGAATCTCATACATTCCTAAAGCCCTTAAATCGATATTACTATTAATATTTCTTTTCCTTTTGTATCTATTATTAAAATAATTATCAATTATTAATATGTACTGATACAATTTATCAAGTGGTAATGTACCAAGGAAATAATAAGGAAATTTCCACGGTATTTAAATGCAGCGCACAGAATATTCCAGCGCAGAAGCTGGGTTTGGTATGTGACGACCTTTTCATACTGTAGTCCCGCATGTTTATGGATATTATCAGGTGGGTAGAAATGCGCAATTTCACTTCCAAAATTATTTCACTCCTTCCTCAAATCATTTCAAATATTGTAGTAAGATTTTAATATTGCCGTATAGATCTTTGTTTCACGGACAGCATTACATACCGTGAAATGCCCGCGAGTTACTGACCCCTGCCCACTACCATCATCAAAATCCAGAGATACCACAAAATACTTAAAACCGACGTAACATTGTTTTTGCCAACTTCAGCCAATTTCCGAGAATTGCGGCCGGAAACAGTCCGTTGTTCGCTGAAAAGTTTTGGAAGAAATGGAAAAAACGGGTAGGTAATCAAAGAAATGCATTTCAAAAGCAGAAAACTAGCTCACAATCAGTCAGCCCTTCGAAACTCAGGGTAGGAACAAGTCTGTTGAAATGATAATTTTACACACATATATATGTCCATTGGTCAACACAATTCTAATTAAAGCACAGTGAAATACGTGCGGTCTCCATATTTCCCTTGAAAAAGCAACCAAACCGCGAACACAGACTGGATTATTAGTGATCAGGAGTCACTTAAAAAGAAAGAAAATAAAATGTACACCCGATATACCTCTAGCACTGAGGCTCATTGCCACGGTAACCCTATCGCGACTGTCCCTTTATCTCTAATGCATCCGAACTGCATGAAAGAGGCTCAGGTTGGGACCCTCTTTCGCCTATCCATCAATATCTACACAGTATACCAAACGCCCCAGAAATTTGGATTTTACAGATCTTTAAAAGGTTTTAAAACAACAATTTACTTTTAACGGTAGTAAAAATAAGGTAAAATAAGCTACTACAGGAAAAATACACTTGAAAGATCGCTAAAAAAGAATTTGTAGGAGAAGTATAATTGAATTATATATGCCTGATTTTTCAAAAGTACAAAGACGTACAAAAATATTAATTAATTCTTAATCATAAAAAAAGGCTCTACAACAATTTGTTTTTACTAGTAATAAAAATTAGATAACTTTAACTACTAGAGGAATAATGCACTAGAAAGATCGCCAAAAAAGAAATGGTAGTCGAAGTACGAATAATTGAAAATATCCTGATTTTTCACAAGTACAAGGACGCACTAAATTAATAATTTAATAAATTCGCAATCTTAAAAAATAGTCATACCACAATTTACTTTTACTAGAAATAAAAAATTAGATAACTTAAACTACTAGAGGAATAATGCTCAGGAAAGATCGCTAAAAAAGAATTGGTAGAAGTATAATTGAAAATACCCTGATTTTTCACAAATACCAAGACGCACAAAAATATTAAATAAGTCTTAATTTTAAAAAATAGTCATTAGTTTTGATAATTCTAATTGAGCACTATTTTTCAATATTAAAGACATGACACAAAAATTGATAGATAAACACACGACTTTCACTTCCATTGACCAACACAATTCTGACTTGGCAGAGGTAAAATAGGGAGATCTCCGCATTTCCCTTGAAAAGAACATGCGACACCAAAGCAAACAGGCAGACTGGATTATTGGTACGCACGAATCATTTAAAAAGAAAGATAATAAATAAATAGACTGGATGTAGTACTGTGACTCAATACCACGGTAACCATATCGCGGCTGTTCCTTTATCTATAATGCATCAGAACTAGATTAAAGAGTCTCAGGTTGTGACGCTCTTTCGCTAATCCATCAACACCCACGCAGTCTAACAAACACAAAATTGATATTTCCAAGGTTTATTATGGAAGTTCCGCCTTGATCGTGTAGTCCAAAACAAAAACTTCGTATTTTTATAAGAAACGCTTGAATGGGATGCGTTATTTCGAGCTCAAAAATTAAAGTTAGACTACAAATCATACAAATAAATGTTTATATTTTACAATATCACAATATCCAGAAAATTAAGTCGACGCAGTTGCCATTTAAATCAGCTAACGCATTTTTACAATAATCATTACTTTAAAACCGTATAAACAAATATAGCCAAGGTTAACTTTTACAATGGCAGAGTAACAGTACTCAGAAAGTAGGTACAAAAATACTACAGGATGAATAGGATAATATAAAAATAAAAAAACAAGGTGAAATACACAAGTTTCATTTTCAATACATTTATTATATCAGGTATATTGTCTAAACGAAATTTAAAATTTAGTTACAATATTCATTTTCCCCATGCATTGACAAGCATCGCCATAAGAGCTTGCAGGCATTTTTCGATTTTAAAATCCCCTATCAGAAGATACAACATGGGAAACCGGTGCCCTTTAAAAGTTAAATCCACGGCACAATTATAAGAGATAAGAGAAGTCTCTACGGGCTAGAGAGATAAGAAGAGGAAAGAGATAAGGAGGGAGTCTCTACGGGCTTCCTAGGAGAGTACATTTTAAAATCTTCATTAGAATGGCATTAATTTCTTTCCTAAGCAGAACCTCCTCAGGGGAAACATACTTATCGACAGCCAGCCAAAAGGTTCAATCGAGGCTCCACTCCAATCAGTAAAGGAGAATTCCCAGAAACTAATAGAGATCACTGAACAAAATTGCACAAATTCCGAATATTGCTTATTGTTAAGAAAAATTAAATGAGGCAAGGGCAGAAAAACCACAAAAACTAAGAAATAATTTTTGTAAGTACACTCAGGATATGTCCGCGTAGCTACTCACAATAAAACCACAAAGTTTTACTAGAATAGTCTTAGCAAGTAGCGAAAACCAAGAAAACTAGTTGCCACAGTTCATTTAAAATCACTTCTTTCCAGATAGGTCAATAAAAATGTGATTTTCTGGCTAACCGTAAGTTTCTTTCACCGTAAGTTTACGACATTAAACCAATTTTTTATTTATTTAGTTTTTCCTGATAATTGGAGAAAGTGAGATAAGTAGAATAGGGTAGTTTCCTTCATCAAAGAAAACGATAGGCATTGCTTGCGATTCGTTACCCACCATTAGTGTATTCATAATACACAAATTATTTGGTTTTTGAAATACCGGTTTAGACGAATGGCAAGGGTCAAATTTTATCCTCATTTGAAAAAGGCCAGATTGGCGCCCATGCGATTCCACTCCACGTGACGTCACAGGGACCTAGTTTCTACACGAGAGGATAGGAGTTATACATCGTCTGAGGTTACCAATGCATGCATGAGGCACAGAGCTCAGGGAAACATGTCTTAATAATCACCTACTAAAACTGGCTAAGGTCGGAAAGTTTTCTTCGTTTGATAAGGTATTAATAAACCTTTTTTAAGCCAAGCGCTACCTTTCAGCAAGGTACTCAGCTACCCGCTGGCAGCCTGCGACGTATCAGCGCTAAGCCTCGCCTCAAGGTCACCTCACCGGGCGGGAGGGGGAACCAGA
This sequence comes from Ischnura elegans, assembly GCF_921293095.1. Lineage (NCBI taxonomy): Eukaryota > Metazoa > Arthropoda > Insecta > Odonata > Coenagrionidae > Ischnura > Ischnura elegans. Next base: position 72,043,101 of record NC_060250.1, read on the forward strand.
AATACGACGTACGGAGATATTTCCCGGCATTCATGCTTGAGCGTCGCGTTTTCGCGCGCTTGAAAATTTTCACTTTTCATTTAATCGCGAAAAATAGATATCGTCATTTAAAAATCTAAAAGTGCGAAATACGTACTCCAGGAGTAATAATCTTTCGATTTAGGCAATAAAAAAATAATAGGAAACCACCCTATTGGCTCAATTAAGATAGAGAACACGTTTCTGACGACAAAATGACTATCATATAATTTTCCTGTCTGAAAACTTTGCTCTTCAAGTAAATTACTAGCTCACTCAATCGTGCTTTCTGGGCCGAACTATTCTGGGCAGTAATAGTACACTACTTCTATTACATAGCACAGTGAAACAGCTAAAAATACCAGTGTAGCTATCAAAACATTCATGCCATTTTTCCAGTTACTTAAATGATGAAGTATGAAGTTAATGACATGTCCGTTAAGAATAAAAATAAAAACAAAGTCGTATAGTGTTTTTTGATGAATATTCAGTCTGTTGATGTGCTAATAAAAAACATTTTTCCATTTCGAGCTTTTAAAATTAATGCCACGTTCCAAGCAATACATAAAAAATGGGGAGTACATACCACAATGCCACCGATTAATGCAGATGTACATCTAACATTATCTATTTGAGAAGAAGCGATCAAAATTAAAAATTACTTAAAAGGTAAACGCTGTCGGAAATTAAATTACTTCAACGGGATTGCTGGTCATCACTGGGGTGGATATGGTTTCGCAGCCAAGGATAATCTCGACAGGGACACGTGACATCCGACCTCTACCGTCGAAAACGTTTGCTCTAGCATGGGTCTCGAAAAGATGCGATGGGAAGCATATAACGCGGGCAAACACGTAAAGTGAAAATGAAATCTGTAAATACGAAGCCGTATTAGCTTCTTCATCTCTGAACCTTGAGTGCTACGGAAACGTGTCAGGGACAAAGTTGTCCTTAAGACGAGGGTTTTCCAGTAGGGGGTCTCAAGATTCTTTAGCAGCCGTCATACGAGATTTAAGCATCGCATTAACGGCTAAGCTTAGCCTAACTCCCCTTGAATTTGGAGCTGAGGATTTGAGAATATTGCCTGCTATCGGATCAGGCCATATTAGTACCCCACAACATTTCCAGGTCCGGCAAAAACGATAAATTAAGAGAGACATTTTGCCGAACGGATAGGTACACGAATTCGTTTTTCCTCTAATGATAAAGTACTTCAATAAATGATAGGCGTAACGTCTTTAGAGCGTTTATTTTTAAGTGGTGGTGTCCTAACACCCCCGTCACACATCTATTGAGACGGCTTACGGGGTAGTATGCAGATGCAGACGTACATGAACATCTAAAAGCGGCGTTAGGTCGGCATGGCGAAGATATTGTTAAAGCGAAGCATAACCATCCCTTAAGAGGACGCATCACTCCGCTCATTAGGTCTATTTTAGCGAAGGCTTACTTATTTAGAGATTACGATATCATCTTGAAAATTTGCTGATTGTATAGAATGGAACTTCGTAAATATTGCATTGGTATTACCTAAAGTATTCAAATTTAACTTCCGAGAAAATATTTTGACAAAATTTCATAAGGCGAGATATAGGCAAATAAGAATAAGGATCTAATTTATTTGGCATGAAATTTCAAGATGATGTCAATGATTTTCAATAAGTAACACGCCACGAAAAATGACAAATCGGGCGGGAGTCATGGGTTCCCTTAAGTTGAGGCTCCAAGAAGGATCGGGCAAAAATGCATGCATTGCAGCCGCAAAAAATGCGGGAATCTGATGGTTCATTCAGGCACCTCGAACATAAGGAATAGTGACTACTTGGTGCGAGTATACACCAGCCGTGACTGTGGCTTCAATGTTTAAAGCTCGTTCACCATCTCACTTTCGCAATATTTAACCCGACGTTTCCAGATGGAAGGTGAAGGGCAAAGGAAGATAATAAAGATGTTTAGCGGCGACAGGTAAATACGTTGCGCTGATCCCAGAACGTCTCAATTATGCTTATCCTCCGCCGGCGGGAGGGATAGCCTAAGGAATTGGATTTTACACATAACATCCAACAAAATATTACCCCTTTCATCTCGAGTTCATTATGGGCTCGTCATTAATATTAAAAGCAAAAATTTTCAGATTTAAATGCTTAACATTTTCCCGTCATGATGATTTCTTTCGAACCTGCAAATCCATATAGAAGTGCCAATGTATCCAGAAATCAAAATAGTAAGTACTTCTCAATAACGTATCAGTTCGTTAACATATATTCATAATGAGGTAAAGAAATATATATACAGGTCAGACGACGTCAACCGGGTTTCGCTAATAAATTTTACATACAAAAATACATGGAATACAAAAAAGTATGTTTCCATTTATACAGCTAACGGTTTTAAAACGTGATGGAAAATTAAAAAATAAAAATTCCATTCCATTATACACATAATTAATATTTTAAAAATGGATTCCTGTACGGTCCAAACATTCAAATATGCAGAACTTAACATCTGTCTGGCTGATAAAAGGCATCCTAAAATTGCCGCGTGCCAATTCAAAAGGCGCTAGATGACACTCTCCACGCGCGAGGAGTTTAATGGCTGATGTGAGTTCTTGGATCGCTGAACAAAACCTATGTTTTGATTGCTCAAATGGAATAAAGGAAAATATTTTTTTACCGTCGAGCTTGAAGCCATTGCGCAACGATTGTGAGCGCATAGCTAATCGTCCTCCTCTTCAGCACACAGCACTTCACCAATTGAGCAGTGGTTTTAGCCACTAATAAAGGTATGACAGGCCACAAAACTACTTTTTTCACGATCAAAATTTCTCCGTGGGAAATTATACAGATTGATAGCAAGGTCTCAGATCTGTTTTTTTTCATATCGGATAATATTATTTGACCACAAGCGCTGGAGCCTTAAACTTTAAATTTAGTGAAAATTCTAGCGGAATGAGCAAAAGAATGCAATGGAGAAAAATTCATTACATCAGATATCTTTTGGTAAAAACCAACGACGACTTCTTTCACCATTATACTAATGCAATTTCAAGTATATTTAAATAAATGGTTTTTACTATCCTTGAGAATGATCCACAAATTACAAGTGCAGGCAATCCGTATACCTCACAAACAACTGGGTGCTTGTGGCATCACGTCACATTTTGACTCACACAGATCTGTTTCATTAGCAAAAAATTAAAGGAAATCGTCCACAAATGATAAGGGACCGGGTCAGTTATTACAGATGAAAAAAAATTGCACGTTATTCAGCTTCAGACAATAAGATGGCAATAATGCAAAAAAATCCAATACTCAAGATGCTAATCAATACAAATGAGCGGATTTTCTTTGCATGATTATTGACATCGGCTGTCTGTAGCACTATTCACAACTCATTTGCATGGCAGAAACCTTGAGTTTTTACACAGCATTCCTTCGAGTCACTATCGGATCTAATTAGCTTTTGCAGACAACTATAATGAAAAAATGATGAATCCCTAGCATAAATTTCTCTCTAGATACATCTTTCCTAAGCTGTGAACCATTGTCGAGTGAGATGAAAAAAAATATGGTTAGAGGTCAATGAAAAATGTTGTCGGAGCATCTTGGATTTATTGGCAGATAATACCGACGAAAGCAACAGATTATTCCATAACACTAGAACCGCTGAACTTTCCAACCCCACCAAAACCGCGGCATGGGACTTTCTTGTCCCATTGTAAGTATAATTGACGGTTTTTTGTGGTTTGTGTGAACAAAACATGTGTTTAAGTAATGTTTAAAACGTTTTATTAAGTATAACTAGGAATACAGTAAACTTATTTTGACAGCAAACGTGTTGTTGACAGCAAGCTCAAACCTGCAGACGCGCCGGGCAGAGGTGACGCGGCCGGCGCTGCGTGAGTAGGCGGCCGGCGCAGTGCACAGATTATTCCCTTCTGCTCTTCTAACTGGCAGAATAACGGTATCTGTGTATCGATCCCCTTCGTAATAAACTGTTATTATGCTAAATACAAAATAAGTGTACAAAAAAAACTGAAATTGTATGTTTTCCCCATATGGGACCAAAAAAAGCCCCATCTCGCGATTCTAGGTAAATCGTCGTTTTTCTCGCGAATCAAACATGGTAAAAATATGTTCGATAAAACCATTCGAAAGAGCATAAAAAATGAGTAAAAGTCAGTAAATTTCAAAGGGATAAAACCACTAGTACATGAATGGCAAACATTTGCAAAGGGCGATGGGACAAAAAAGTCCCGTCCGCGGTTCTAGTGTTAAGCAGCACCTTTGCATTCACCAAGGTTAATTGGCTTACAAATAGGTAGACACGATGCCATTTTCAAATTGAACGTCAAGACACAAAACTTTACAGCTCATTGTCTCAAAAACTGTAATGAAGCCATAAAGACCTTGAACTACACAAGGAGAAATTAGAGAAAACGTTTTTTCTACTCCATATATTAAATTAATTTTAGGCTTCGTATAATCTGGAAACATTACACAAAATGATTAATCCTGATTGCTCATCTACAAAATCACTCAATAAGAACCCATAGACAGTATTCACATCTTACAATACTTTTGATTGAATTTTATTGGGAAAATAGTAACTTGACGGAAAAAAAATCAATGCCTCTTCAAAGATGCACCTTCATACCTCAAATCCAGGCGAAAGGTGATAAAATAATGAAATACTGCCGAACAGGTTACGATAAGAAACTGGTTCAATATCCGTAAAGTCGCTTCGAAATGACTTAGGAATACCGGTCTTCATCCCTTTTTCTTCATATCAAGAACCGCCCACGGTCATCAAAGAAAAAGAAAGCGCTCTTTGAAAATCGTCTTCATGACAGAAGGCTAACAAAGTTTTGCTATTCCGCCACATCCTAAAAACAATAACTTAATCAAATTAACGTTGACCCATTCCTATTTATATGCATACAAAGGTATAACATTCGCTAAAATAAGCAAAACTAATGAACCGAACAGTCTTCAAACAAATCCGCACTTCAATTGAAAAAAATGACCAGGCCCCTTAACGATGATCCTTTTCTAAAATGGTTTCACAACTTCCGCAAAAATTACAAAAAAAATTCAAGGGGACGAAATACAGCTCAAAAGTATGTGTTTATTGAGAATTTTAATACGATAAATTTGTACGTGAAATAAGATACTTTTAATACTTCTCAATTCCCACAAATTATCAGAATATTTAAAATTCTGGTACTTAAAATAACGTTGAACTGAACGTTTTTCATCATTTCGGCTAATCCGTAGTCTCTAGTTTATTTTTAAGCAGTCAATAATCGACCATATAATGACCTTTTTTCAACTGAATACACGCATAAGATTCCATTCCATAACGATAGAACTACGAGAATAAAACAATGAAGCGGCCAGAGTCCAAAAGATAGCAGCAATCAATTACTCGATCACAATAAGATGACTTGAAGGCAATCCGTATTGACCAGAGAAATTGTGACGACACATTTCTCGGGTCCAAAAGTACGTAGGCATTATTGATGGTATCTAATTCGCAAAAATACGACAAACACGAGATACAATTGTGCAAGGCAATTTGCGAGAAATTGAAGGCAAAAGACAACAGGTGAGGATGAAATTCGAAACGGCTGAACTGGTTAACACGCCGTGTCTCGTTTATTAGAGGTTACTCTACCCTAAAACCTTGTTCTCACCACAGTTTTGACGCAATTATGGAGTTGAAAAAATATCTTTTGAAGGTACACTATAGCTTAATGATATGGTTTTTGGAGGTGACCGATAGCTAAGGTCATTTGCACCACGAGGGAAGGGTATGGAAGGAATAGTGGAAAGAAATCCCGCGTCGATATTAACCGTCTCTTAAAAGAAGGCGAGAAGGGGACCACGGGACCATGGCTTTACATCTCATCCGACGGACGGAATGCAGTACTTGAAGAACTCCAGCAAGGATCGGGCAGTCTTTCTCAAAAAGTTTTTCTCTAAAAATGTTTTGGCGTCGCCGGACTTTGAACCTGGACCCATAGGGTGGAAAGCCAGCACCCTGGCCACCACACCATAGGATAATCACTTAATGAAAAAAGTCAAATACCCATAGTATTCACCAGAAGCATAGAAGATGGTTTTGCCCAACGAGAAGCAAAAACATTATTCTACGTCCTCTGAAATCGATTTCAGGATTGATACAGGGTTTGTGCTGCCATGAAAGGAATATGTAATAAATTGATCAGATTCATTACAAATCAAGTTCGGCCCGGTTAAGTTGTGTTAAACGGGAATTGATGAGTTCCTCAGAAATAAAAAAGGAACCAACTACAATCCCACCGTAACGTTTCCAAAAGGACTTCCAATCCAAATCTAACTATTCGGGTTCAGATGGCAGAGATCCAGCCAAGATCCTACATGAGCCATCATTCACAGTAACGACTGATAAATGAGGATATTCAGATTTTTACCATGCGATCACGATATCCAGGATTGCGAGGCAAAATAAGATACTATTATTACTATTGGCAGCGGAAGACTTCCGCTTTGTTCGGCAATAAGGGCAACTATTCATACATCTCGATGGCACCAGGTAACATTTCCACGCTCACGGACTTGACCATCAATAACGAGGACAGAGAATACGCGTGTAAATGTTGAAATTAGAAATGCTTACCAGGTATGTAACAAATCTATGCTTCGGGAATGTATGAAATCAATGCAATGATTTAAACGCACACGGCGTTCAAAGCCGTTCCGGTGGCATTTATCCTACGAATTTTTTTCTCCACTGCCCATGATGATAATTACAATCTAGTCACAAGGGATTTAAACCGGTAAGATAGTCAACAACACCCGCTTATTCTCAGTAAAAAAACCTGAACTGGAATTATTTCAATTTTCCACGAACTCATACCGGAATCATTGCCGCAGGAATTTTCATCGTTCAAGTGGAAATCGTAATTATAACCTAACAAAACGGCTGACGTGCGCGTAATCCGAAGCGATAACGGATAAGTTGAAGAATACAAAGACGACTGACTCGTATTCAGCGACCTTCAACACGAAACAAGTCATTCCGGAGGCACAAGGTGCCCTTGGAAAAAAACAAGCGAGCAAATTCATTAACTCCAATGGCACAGAAGAAAGGCACTCCATGACTGCTGTCAGAGTTCGAAGAATACTTTCCCAATATTTTCTCTCGTTATTCAGTCATCCGAATACTAGTAAATTTCCAATTGGAATAGCCGAATACAGTCAACATTGAATCCAGATGATCAAACTTCAATCCCCTGACTTTTCAAGACTTTACTAATTTCGCTATTTCCCTGATTGCATGTATTTTACCGAATGTTCATCAGGAGAGGTTTTAAAAATGTATTCAAATGAAGCTGCAAATTATCCTTTAAAAATGAAAACTGAAAATGTAATTCAATAAGGAATAAATAAAATGTTTTACTGTTAAGTCATATCTTGCAATCAATATGAGGCTTACCAAAAACAAGACAACCTTACCTCAGCAAATAATTATAAATATGTAGGTAGATATTTTGCCAACGCCAGCAAAACTAACGGATGATACGTGGTGATAAATTTCAAATCTGAAAAAATATAATACAAGACCCCATGCTCCACTCTTATAAATTGATTTATTGGAAATAAAGAAATAAAACTTTGTAAGGTTCACTATTACTTTAATATGGGCACGACCCGGGTTTCGTAACGTAACATATTAAAATAATAGTGAACCTTACAAAGTTTTATTTCTTTATTTCCAATATGGAGAGGTTTCATGAAGTAAAGCCTGAAATTATCAGTTATAAATTGATTTACTACGGAACCAAAAAAGAACAACCTCAAAGAGACGAAACATATTTATTGAACGAATTTTATACAATTATTGACTAATTAAATAAGATACTATTTTTTAATAATCTATTAAAAAGGTATTTTTACAAAGGAAAAAATTAAATCAAAGGAAAAACTGAATTTGGACACTTTACAAGAGCACCACACAAATGACAAAATGGGAAGTCTAAATCCTTATTATAACATAGTTTACGATAAATCATTTTTTTGCCAAATCGACTGGTACATTCCATCATAAAGCAGTGCATTTACATATGCTTAGAGTGGTAACGTTATAAGAGGCTACATACAAATGCGGATTTTCAAATTCGATTTAAAAAAACCGTGGAAAGCCAATGTTTTTCGTCATCAGCCGCTGGACTTGAACAAGTAGAGCATTTATATAAACTGCGAGGACAATGCGGTAGAAGTACTTCTCGGACCAACCTCCTAGAGGGGACGCATACTCTCTCTATCGGTTTTTTGTAGATCGATTACTCGCATAAAACTTATGATATTATCTTGGAATTAACAGATTAAGCTGAGTAATTTCTGTTCAACATTTACCTATCGCTCAAATATTAAAAAAATAATAATACATCTAAGAGAATAATGAAAAGGTGAATTTTTAAATCCGAGGTACGAACAAATGTTAACAACGGCCTAATATGACCTCGAAAAAGTATTGATGATTGCGTAAGTTTTAAGCGAATAATCATCTACCAAAATGGACCAAATGCGCGGGAGCAAGGGGAATCCATTGAAGAAGGCCCAAGAGCAGGGCGTTTAAGCGTAGCCGTTTCGCGCGCATTTTATTCGGCGGCGCCACTAGGCAGCTGTATCTCGTTCAGTGTGACTTACGCGATTAACCGTAGTGTAATGGTTGTTTGTAGTTGACAATCGTTTCGCATACGTAAAATCTTAAGTTTATATGATTAATTGGCTCACAATCAGTAACATATTACTGCCGAGTATTTCCTTGTGAAAAGTTGATATGGATGACTCGTAGCGCCGCGAGTGGTGATTTTTAAAACTGATTTTAATGCTCGCGGAGCCACTATTATTCTAAAGGCAGACTTGAGAATCCTCATACGTAATATTCGAGAGTGGGAGGTACGCATACTTTAGGTAGGTATACAAGTACTTGCAGACAACCCTTGACACGTCATGATTGCAGGCAACTACCTCCCCACGATTAATCACCAAAGTTTATCCAAAGTCGACACGGGAATTGACCTACATTTCACAAAAAGAAAAGTGATGGAACGACACAATTCCCACGTATATCCGAAGGCCGACTGAAAACGTACAAAAAATTCTTGAACGCGGAGTGCACACATCAAGAAAACGGCACTTGACTCGCCGATTTAAAAGACGCAGTTTCGCGGACGACGAGATGCATACGGGGACATAGACGATCGCTCCCACAGCCTCCTCGGAAGGACGATGAGTTGAGGAACTGGACGCTAGTTGGCAAATCACTCTCGCCACTTGCACGGAGAGCTTCGTGTCTCCAACTTTCCAACTCCCTGCAGAAACGTAGAGGAGTGACGCATGAGAGAAGTGGGGAATCCAAGGGCATTGCCTGACGAGGTGAGCGATTACTGGAATGGTGGAGGGGATGATGGGAACTGACAATGAGACGAAAAAAGAATATTCCATGTGCACGCACGCACGGCAAATGAACAACACAAGGAGCTCAAATACTTTCTGTCGCAAATTCAAAGCATGAATAGCCTTTGAGTCTCAATACGGTGATTAACTTCTTTTGTTGTGAGACTGGGGTTTTGTTATTTTTAAATTTCTATTGTGATTTTCTTCCACTTATTGTTATTATTTTGTGTGAATTTTTTCGCTTCTCACTGAGTGTAATTTTGATTTTGTTTCTTTTTCTTTACATAATAATGTAATCATACATAGTACACGCTTTACATTTTAGCAACTAATTACTTGCCACCTGGCCATTGGTCTATTCGCAAAGTCTTTAAATAAATAAACATTGGAAACCATATCTTCATCAATAATGATTTAAAATAACGCATATTTCCTAGCAGAATTAGGTGAAATAATTTATCATAACGGAATAGGAGTTTTTCTAAGATGATGTACATATATATACTACGTTTACAGTCAACCTATGGTAGAAGTGATCACGAGAACAATATAAACGAAATAAACGGTAGAATTATTAGATTTAAGATTTCGTTCTTTCCTCGCACTTAAAGCAATAATAACCTTTTCCCAATTCCTGGAAGTTATCGCAGGAGTCGCTAGGACGACTGATAGCATGTTTTCCTTTTCTATTTATATTTTTTGTTCTGTCTAAATCTGCTTTGCATTTCCGTCACCTCAACAATTATGAGTTCTGTTTGACCTTTGCCTAAAACCATGTGTTCGATTCTTAACATGCTGTTCTATTGAAATAATTACACGATTTTAATTACTATTTGTTAACTATTTTTAGCACTATACAGGTGTATTTCTTTTATAGTCATGAAGTCTTATGGTCCCAGCTAAAAATTCGCCCCATCAAAACCTTTAATCTCCTACGTATCTCACCCAGAAGCTGCCTCTCTTCACCCACCATGTGCAGCACTTTTTCGATTCTCCTCCTACGTTGCTGAAAAATCCACGTATAGCGAGCTCGAATATAAATATTGGATTTTTAATCAACATCAAGGAAAAGCGTATTATTGCTGTTGCCTGGTGGTTTTCTTCGTTTCGATCGTCATGGTAATGCAAAATCTCCGGATTCAATTACCGAATGATGATATTTTACGGTTTTTCCCTTTAAGAATACAATTCCGTGACACCATACCGATCTTTTTGCATGATTTGCTTTCAAGGTAGCGATAGAGTAGGCAATGGAAAGAGATAGCGACCCTCCCGCGGGATAATAATGTCCACACGAAGCATGTGGAGTGGATTGACTGGTGAAAGCGAAGCCGCTCGGAGGGCAATGGCTCTCGTTAAAAGGACTGAGAAGCAAGGTCTGTGCGGATTGGACATCATCATGGGGGCTAAAGAGACTCAACTGCCGCCGTGTCAACAACAATCGGCTTTTATAGATACTGCAAGTAGTCAGTCAAAGAGCCCAATTGAATTCTGATCATTATTCCTCTGGTCCAAGAGTGTAGGATTATAGATAGAATGAAAGTGAGTGGGCCTTACTGAGAATTGAAGAGAGAAATACATTAGAGAAGGGGAGGCAGCCAGAATGATTCTGAAGAACTCTATGGAAATCTACCTTAATCGGTGGAATACCTAAATAATAATTCCTCTAGTGTGACGATAACTGGGAGACGTGGTAGCTTAGTGGCTAAAGCATTTTGCTCCTCATCGAAGAGGCTGGGGTTAAAATACCAGGTGAAGTTTTTGGACACCCTAATTGCAAAATTCTGGAAGTGTGAGGTTTTCCAGTGAAAGGAACTGGCCCACCTAGCCTGAAAGTATGAAATTAACTGGCCTGTGGTCAAGTGTGGAGTGAGCTCTACCCTTACCAAACCAAACCAACCTTTGGGTTGAATCCCTGAGTGAGGGACGAAAACTGTATCAGTCAATTTCAAAATGACATATTTATTCAAACATTAACTTCTATTTTTTTCTCTGAGTAAAAAAGCATCGCCGTAGGAGCCAGTGGAAAAATTAGGATACTCAAATATAATTCCTATTACGTCGAGTACGGAAAGCCAATATTTTGTGGCCGTCAGCCGATAACATGCATACAATGGGCTCGTTCATCAAATTTATTTCATTTTCTGTTGTGATAGTAAGTAAAATAAGAAGACTCGTATTTGCCACTTTTTTAGACTTGACACCAACTACTAGGGCAATTCACGGAGAGAAATGGACGGCCTTAACCCTCCCGCAGATTATTTGATGACGGCACGAACTCATGCCGAGTGCGTCGCCACCTCTACGCTAGCAGTGAAGATTTCTCGGGTCATCCGCCGGGTAAGGTCCTACATATCTCATTCCGACGTTTCGATATGCATAGGGATTCGTCTTCATGGATTCAGGAATCCAATGAATTGCTGAATTCCTGCGGACGATGGGCGAGTTGCACATCGAAACGTTAGTAGACCATATGGAGGACCTTACCCTGTGTGAGACCCGAGAAATCTTCACTGCCATTGTCGAAAAAAAACAGACGTTACACCTCTATGCTACTCTTCGGCCGTGTTCATGGGTCTCGCTTCTTTCGTTGTAGTTTACACTCTTGTGAGCCATTCTCTCCAGCAATCATAGGTTCTCCCTGAACTACGACAAGGGCCACGTCTCTGATGACATCATCAACTCATGAAAAGTGGGCGGGAACTTAAACGCTTTCTCATTTTACACCTACAAGAGAACGGATGAGCGAGGAGTTTCCGAGTTAATTATCCCTCACATTATATCTAGGGGACTTCAAATCAAATCGGGTAGAGGGGTGTCAGGTGACCATCTCCTATTTCTCTGCAAGTTACGTATGTGAAAGCAGCATCCTTATGATAAATTATGATCACTTTATTTCCTCTTATAGCTTCCCCCTGATTTGAAAGGAAAAGGCCAATCTACTAATTGTTCTAATGTACTGCGATATCGGGTCTCAATGGACGGTCCAATTGCAAGTTGAACGTAAAAATACAACTTGCTGTTGACGAGATCCGACGCTCATGAAAGCCACCGGAATCTTCACTTTGACACGGAATCGCTTCCATCGCCGCGCCAACGACAAGGGCCCTTGCGCGAGAAAACAAGCACCGAGAAGCGGAGAAAAGAGGTCCACGTGCGTGGGGTGGGTGGAGGGCGGGTGGAGAGAGTAGCGAAGAGGGGTGGGGAAGGCCGCAAGGGGAGGCAGCGAGAGCGCTCGGGCGGTCACGGAGAGTTCGGCCGCAATGTAGGTCACGGCGCGGAGACGGGCTGCTGCCGCTCTTTCCCCTCGAAAACGGGGAGGGGCGCGATGGGTCTCCGGCTGAAGTGAGAGGACCGTCGCGTCGCCTGCCGCCACACACAACACAAGAGACAGAAATACCAAGATCATACTGTTCCACAAAAACTGAGGGATTATTACACAATAGAGTACATTAAAAATTCTTCTAGAACACTAACTCACAGTGTCCACCCAATTAAAGCAGAGAAATTCATGCATAATTTCGGGTTTTCCAGGAATTTCGATTCTGTTGTCTTGACTGACATTCAAAGTTTCGATTCTGCTGTAAAAATTCTATTAAGCTACTGCGCTTAAAATTACAACAAAAACATTTTAGGCCAGAAAATTGATGTCTAGCCGGTATAATTTAATGTGAAATTAATTTGAAATAAAAGATTTTGCAATTATAGGTTGGACCTAAAATTCACTCACAATTTCAGGTTTTCCCGGTCGCTGCACACCCTGTAAATGTGTCCTCACCCACGGCGCGTTTAAATGAGTTCAATGAAGTCGCCACTAGCGGAGCATACGGCATAGCGATCCCAATTTTTACGGGAAAATAAGCTATCACAGGGGCGGATTTTTGTATATATTGTCTTTTGTTATAAATTTCACTCGATGTGCCTTGCACGATTAAATCTAACGTTTGTCGTATCATTCGAATTTGATGCCTTCCTTAATGCGAGTGTACTTTTGGACCAGAGAAATGTGTCGTCACAATTTCTCTGAGTTAAATATCCTGTAAGTAATCTTTTTATGATCTAGTAATTGATTACTGCTATCTTTTGGACTCTGGCCGCTTCATTGTTTTATTCTCGTAGTTCTATCATTATACAATGGAATCTACGGGTCTAATTGAAAAAAGATCTTGATATGGTCGGTTATTGACTGCATAAAAATCAAATAGAGACTACGGATAAGCCGAAATGTTGAAAGACGCGGCAGTTCAACGTTATTTTAAGTACCAGAATTTTTAATCTTATGATAGTTTTTGAGAATCGAGAAGTATAGATCTCCATATTGCACAACAAACCCTAATATTTGTTCGAAAAAGTACCTGATTCAATGTATTAATTGTGTTAAGTGTTAAATTATATTATTTCACGTACAATTTTACCACGTTAAAATTTCACCCAGAACATTTTCGAGCTGTATTTCGTCGCGTGGAAATTTTGTTGTGAATTTTCAAAAGTAATAAAACCATTATAAGAGTGGAAAATCGTCAGGGGCTAGGTCATTTTTTAAAAAATGAAGTGCGGATTTGAAATTTATCGGATGGTGTTAGTTCGTCAGTTATGGTTATTTTAGCGAGGTGAATATCTTCGTTCATGTAATATTAGTTGATTAACGTTAATTTGGTTATGATATTGTTTTAAGAAAGAGGTTAAATAGCGATATGTTTGTTAGCCTTCCGTCATGAAGACGATTTTCAAATAGCGCTTTACTTTTCGCTGATGCCTGTGTGCGACTCTAGACATGGGCAACTTGGGACGATAATTGGTTTTCATAAGTCATTTCAAAAGTTTTGAAGCGGCTTTACGGAAACATTACGACTAAAAAATGTTTAACCTGTAGTGGAGCTTACTTATTAAACTAAATTAAACGTGAAAACTTCATTAATAGCCAATTTCGATTCGTAGGATCCAATAGCTCGGGAACAAACTTTCAAGGGAAAGAGAAAGAAAAACGAATCCAATGGCCGTTATGAACCCAACCCCATTTTAGGCTAGGATAGTACGATGAACGATTTTCACCATTGACTTTGGGTGGGTAAAAATTCTCCAATACCCTTTGATATCGCAGAGTGGGTGCGGTTGTGGGGGAGGTATAGGTGGGCCGTTGAAACCTTCGATCGTGTTAACATTGGATGCGTTATTAAAGAAATATATTGATCCCAGCATCAAAGACTATTCACGAGGAGTAACGAGGAGCTTCTCTTGGACAAATATAATGTCAAATGCCACACACTTGCTTGAGGTCAGCTAGCTTCGTACAACGCAAGCACATACCCTATGACAACCATGCAATTCATGGTGTATGAGGAACCAAGGATAAAAGAAAACAGATTGAGAGACAGTGAAACAACGAAGAGAAAATCCCTAATTTTGCAGGCCACATTGGTGGCTGATTGAAGTCCTTGCCTGCAATCTGAAGATCAAGGGATCCAATCCCCACAGCTAGGGGACCACATGGAGCAGCGGTTCCCAAACTTTTCTTCCTCCCGTACCCCTCTAACTAATATCGTACCCCCAAAAATGTAACGTGCACATTTTATTACATAATATCACTACGGGTAGGTGACACTTTTAGCTGTAAATAATTGTATAAATAGAAACTTTATTTTAAATACGCCATATAATATGCATACATATTTCATGGTTAAGAATTTACTTTTCACTATTTGGAAATTTAGATTTTTCATTGCCCAGTTATAATTCATTTTTTAATAATTTATTTTTGTATTTTATTTTCATATACGTCTACTATAAGTATACATCATAAATGAATTTTAAATGAAAGACTAAATATTGATTGCGATCTCACTTTTGTTCCTTTGTACACATGAACAATCATAATAGTTTAATCACCACCGTCGCTAGGCTAATATTAGGCAACGTAGCGTCCGCCATAAATTCCACCCATTATTTTCGGCGGACCACAGGTTGGGAACCACTGACATAGAGGAAGTTCCAGTTCGTCCCTTTGAAGCATGATTTTTGTTGACACTCAGGGGCGTATTTTAATCTGCTTTCAAAACGTCGCGGCAGCGCGGCGATGAATAGAGGGTGATCCTTTTATTCTCAATAATTACACTACAATTCCTGCAATCGCTAGAAATAATTTGGAAAAAGTAATGAAGCTGGTAGATTATATCATCAGGAACATAACCTTCGATTAACAGCCCGTCAGCGACGCGTTCGTAAACCCATTTTAATGTGCGGTGGGTGACAACACATATAAGGCTGATTAGAGAATCCTCTATTAAAATATTCGTGCCCAAAGGCATGAGTACTTTTCAACGTCCATTGAACTCACAGATAAAACCGGGGACGTTGAAGAAAATAAATAATATTGCTGAATACGAAAAGGAGAGATGAAAGAACAAGGAAGATAGAGAGAGAGAGTCATGAAGTGAAAGTAGACAGTATGATGAGTTCACACGGATTCGCGACTTATCGATTCAAACTAATACTTTTCGCACTGCGATTTGCTGGCCATCATAGACGACATTCATCGGGGTTAAAAATCAAAATAAAGGCTCAGAGAATTAGGTTAATTCAAACTTAATATTTATGAGAGCAAGATATTTCCTAATATTTAAGCCGAATATAGGCCCATTTACATGCAATTATCGTGATTTGATTTCGATGACATCATTCACTTGCTATTATCTCAAAAAGTAATCCGGTTACAGAGCGCGTTATTTTTAATCACGATTCTCACGGTATGAGGAACATTATATCAGTTTTTTGTGAAACCGGAATATTATTTCTATACATTTATGCAATGCTTAGACACGAATCGCAAAAAGAACCTATTTTAAAACCTCGGATTTCGATTCAACTCCCAGAAATGTGGACGAAGTACAATTCAATGGTCATATTTATTTTGTAAGTTTCATGAATTTTGCATACACATAATATGTCAAACCAGCCTCCGCAATTGAGATAATTATACGAATTTTTCGACGATATACGATATAACATTGAATATTTCTGCACTCCGGTAGAGAATATTTCACGTAACGCACTATAAGGACAGACTATGGCGGGGAACAATGAGAGGAATGGGAGGAGGAATACCTACGACGGTTGACATGTTTATATTTCCTGCGATCTCTAACTAAACCACAGGCGGCTTTCAATTTGTACTGATCTGCGACTGCTGGAGAGAGAGATAGAAGTGGTGGGGTTAGGGTTGCGAAGAGGGAGAAATAGAGACAGGTCTTGATAGGAGAGGGGCGGGCGGGGGCCTCCAATCAACTCCCACACTGTACACAGGCTCGATCCAGCAGTGACGTCAGGGAAAACGCTTCCCCCCTTCTCCCGGCAGCAACAGAACGAATTCCCCGCATCATCAACGGCGGCCGTGCCCTTGCGAGCAAATCCAGCGGACGTCCTCTGTACGTCTTCCGCGGCGACATCGTCCACGAGGTCCCGGGCTTCCATCCCCAACTCTACCCGAGCGTACATAGCCGCTGAGTGAAGGGCTCCTTCACCTAATTGTTTTTCTTACTGCCGATTATGACGATTCAGCATCAAATTAGTGGCCAGCGGGTCATGACCTTGGCCCGCGGAGTATGGAATACCCCCCTGGAGAGGGGTGGCGTTCAAGTTTATAAAATACCCATTTAAAATAGATTGCATTAGCATATACAATCACAATATCGGATCAGTCGAATGTCAGCAGCGGATCTATCGGGGAGGCTAAGGGGGTAAAAGCTATGCCCATCCATTGGGTCGAAACATACACCAGATAAAATCGAAATTTTTGGAGGTAACCACTTTATAAAAAGCATTCAGTGACATTTTCCGGAAATTTTACAACAATAACGAATTAAAAGCCAAATTAGCTCTAGCCTTAGGGCCTACTTCACACGCTTCGGTGCTAATCAAACGATCTATTACGTGAGCACAGTAGTGTATTTTTTATCAAATAATTAGCCTAAAACAGTCGCTTTTGCGTCTTCAAAATTCCAAATGTCCCAAATCCCCGAAACCCCCTTCGTCTGGGGGTAATTCCACAGCCCCCAACCCCTTGGCCTAAATCTAGATCCGCCGCCGTATACACTCCCTTTACTCCTTTGCAAGGATACAAAAACTATTATACTAAAACTTCTGCATAAGATACAGACAGTATGGATGGAGCGAGTGCTTAGCGGGAAGAAGGTGTTCAAAACCGAGTTAGACAAAAGAATGCAAGTAAGGCGGGGGAGGGAGGAAAAGAGAATAGTATAAATAGATATAATGAAATGGAATAGGTCTCAGTGTGAATCTAAAAGGGATATTCAATTTGGAGATATGGGACAGTCAGGGTGATTCGCAAAATGCTCATTGTAAGTCTAAGCTCACTGGTTATGTTAAGCGGAAGAATATCTTTTTTTTTAATCACATACTACCAAGATTGAAATGGCAACATCCGAGATCATGTGCTAGGTGTAAATATTGGATGGAAGGAAATAAAAAAACTTATCCAAATTGCATGTGCAACTAAAGTGATAATATTATCACGTCATGGCTATCCTTCCGGTGATTCAACTCAACTGCTCGTTTGACGTGGATGGAAAAATTAATACCCCGAAGAGAGTGAGCTCATACTACTCCGTTAACGCTACCCGCAATTGTGACTCATATGCTAATAGAAAGTGCACTCTAGTTGGTGAAACTTTCCTCCAGATATCTACATAAACAGGTCTAACTCTTCATGAAGCTTACGATCTTCCAAAACTCAAACCGAATGCTATTTGATCAATAGGCCTAGTTTCCTTCATCAAAGAAAACGAAAGGCATTGATTGCGATTCGTTACCCACCATTAGTGTATTCATAATATACAAATTATTTGGAGAAATACCGGTTCAGACGAATGGCAGTGGTAAATTTTATCCTCATTTGAAAAAGGCCAGATTTGAGCCTATGAGATGCCACTCCACGTTACGTCGCAGGGACCTAGTTTCTATACGAGTAGATAGGAGTTTTACATCGTCTGAGATTACCAATGCATGCATGAGGCACAGAGCTCAGGGAAACATGTCTTAATAATCACCTATTAAAACTGCCTAAGGTAGGAAAGTTTCCTTCGTTTGATAAGGTATTAGTAATCTTTACTTAAGCCAAGCGCTACCAGCCTGCAGGGTACTCTGCTACCTGCTAGCATCCTGCGTCGCATCAGCGCTCGCCTCGCCCCAAGGTCACCTCACTTGCGGCAGCGGGAACCTGAACGACGTCACACGGGGCTTTCCCATGCATTCATACTTAGCCGTCGCGTTTTCGCGCGCTTGAAAATTTTCACTTTTAATTTAATCGCGAAAAATAGATCTCGTCATTTAAAAATCTAAAAGCGTGAAATACGTACTCCAGGAGTAATAATCTTTCGATTTAGGCGATAAAAAAATAATAGGAAACCACCCTATTCGAAGACTATTGTTTCAACCACCCTTAGCCGAAAGAATTCGTGGCTCAGATGAAAAGGTTTTGCCTCAATGCAACGGTCATATATGTGTACATACATAAAATAATAAGATATGAGGGAATTATAAACTAAGTTAAAATACTCCCCAGTGCGCCGCCGCCATCGAATTTTTATTGTCGGCTTACACTTCACGTTGGAAACTAATATTTTCATATTAATCTTAGAATATAGTCATGTAGGTTGAACGGCACGTGGACAAGCAGCCAATGCTGGACGCAGAAACCTATTACGAGCGAATCCTCAAGCGTTTAAAACAAAATTAGAAAGTTTCAGCATATTGGGCTCATTACTGCGTGATTTCGAATTCGGACCCCTTCTCTCCGAAAATATCTCGAACGACCTCAATTCAAAATGATTACACATAACTCACGAAGCCGAAACTTGAATCAAAAGAGTCGTCGCTCCATCAAGGTCTTTTCCTATTAACGTGTGATGCAATACTCACATAACTGGGATTAAAGCCCTACCAAAAAAGTCACAAGAATTTTGGACTTTGAAATGAATCTGAAAGTTTGGCTGCTCCACTTACGCAGTAATATCTCTTGTCAACGTAATTTTGGTAGATAAAAACGCACGTCAAAACTAAATTTGGAGGTACCTGCCGATTTTTTTAGCAGAATGATTAACACTTCACCGTGATAACGGCCTGCAACACTGGGGCGGGTCTCGATACGTTTTGCATAGTAACACAACGCCCGAATTTTTTATGAAAGCTAGATTATGAACTCTGTTTTTACCAACAGCCATCCTCAAATTTCTTAACACCATTCCCACCCCTTTCAATATGTTTCCTTACAGACCATGGATTCGCGGATAAACCGAAAGCCATAAGGTTCACATTTCGTAGTCGGCAAAATCGAAAAGGTTTGAATAAAAAAATGATTTTCAAGGATATACTCAATGAAGAAGGATACGAGGAATATTGACCACAGTGAAGTAAAAGACATCGATAAGAAAAGAGGGTCAACCTTACACCGGATCGTAATACAACGCACGCATTCCACGCGGTTTTTTTAAAGAGAGTACACTTTCTGATAGATGAGGATTAGTAAACACTTCATCAAGATGACAGCCTCGATGGCGGCGGGGCTAAGTCCTTGACTGCCATAAAAGAGGTTGCGGGTTCGAGTCCCGCATGGATCGGTTGCCCCGTCCAGGACATAGTTGTTCATACACATGTACCTAATTTTTTTTAAACACCCCGATGTAAAAAGCCAATTCGAGATGTTTTCGGTGGTGTGTGAATAAATGAATAAAACGAACTGTAAAATCCGACTCAACCATAAAAATAATAGCATGTGTTCAACAAGACTGGTTTAATCCGACGCCATTCTTTAACACCCATCTCCTGTAAAGAGACTGTAAGGTGACCCACCAGTGCCTGAAGAAATCTTAGATATTTCCTAAATAATGGTCTACAAGGGACTGAAAAACTGTAATATTAAGATAACTGATGCGGCCCTGAGAATCTCAGCCAGCTCCACACATGAAAGGTATTCTTACGGTGAGAGATATTCTATGAATTAATGGCAGAATTACGGTAGCAACTACCGTGCCTATACCGGGTCCTCCCGAAGTGCACGCTGGAGTGCGGTAATTCCAAAGATGAAAAATCAGTGCCTTGACCGGGATTCGATCCCAGATCTTCAAAAAAAATACTTCGTAAGGTAAGAATATGCCTTATTATAAACGGCACAACAACTGGTAGATCCAGATTGGGGAGATCCAGATTGGAATCCTGGGAAAGGCAAATGAATTTTTTCTGAGGATTTTTTGCACTCGTATGGAGTGGGTCAGTCGACACAGTCGAAAAGGTGGACGTAGAACTTTGGAATGAGTTCATTAACTTCTTATGCCCACGCGGTGGGCATTTTTCGATCCAGACTCGATCGGCCCGAGGAAATAAATCGAACGTTCGCATTGGAAATCAATTCCGTGGAGGGAAGATGGAGAGCGTAACTATCCCCAAAGAGAATCTATAGAAGCTGATGGGCCGCAGAACGATGGGGCCTGCACAATTGTCGAACAGAACCTTCCCCCATGCAGAAGAACGTTGTACCAAGCGAATTTTACTTGCCGAAGGACGGGTTGCTTGAGCACAGGAAATATCGCCCGCATTTTCCCGAGTTCTACAATTAAGAGCATCGGCGTAGCTAGGACTTAGCGCTGCGGGATAAAGGGAGGGATCAGATGAAATAGCACACCATACCGGGAAATACACGAAATTTCGCTTAACAACATGAATTTCCAGGGGTAGTTTAACGCCTTCACATCCCCATAGTTACGCTACTGATTAAGAGGATATAATCAATATCATGAAGTGCCTAATTACTCGGGGCTTTATAAATAATTTTATACACAGGTATAGGGGGAGTTTTGATCACCGAATCTCAGTACAGCTCGAAGATTAAAAACCTTCATTACTAACTTCACTCATTTAACATCAAAATATGCTATCTCGTTGAGGTAGATTTGTCAGAACTCTGCCCAGAAATGCTGAGGCGGGGAATTTGAGGTTCTGCCCGCATAGTGTGACAAAAGCTTGCATTAAATATTTTCAACGCTGCATACACTATATTACAGGTAATATATGAATTGTATTCATGATAAGTATCCTAGGGCTCCAGCAACCATGGCAGAAACCGATGTAAATGCAAAAATAAAATTATCTTTTTCAAACACCTGATCTACGAAAGGATCCATAGAAATGCCCGGCAAGCAAGAATTATAGACGTTACGGCACACTTCGTATCCACAATATAGAAACTAAAAACCTTATCAGAAATTCACGGAATTCTTCGGTTCAAATTATTTTCACCTCACATTCAACCAGGAACCACCTCTAGTGCAAAAGCATAATTGAAGTGATAAGCATACGACGAGCGAGAGACAAAACTATCAATTTAGTGCGAAGGTAGGCTGCAGCGGCGGCATCTAAAAATATCCAACGGAACTATGAATAAAAAAATAATCGCCGAACAGGAAATAATAATACATAGTTCCGATTTTTCGAAGGAAAACTATTTTCGATTCCGATTTTAGAACACTAATGTTTTGGTAAAAAAACTAAAATGTGAATTAAAAAAATAGGAGTCAATTTTATTTAGTACCTCAATAAGAAATGTTATAAACACATTTTGGCCGAATATCAGGATTAAATCTCCGTCAATAGATATGAATTAAGGGTGCATGACGTTGGATTTTCCTCCCAAATCTCCCCATGCATAATACAAATAAATAATTGCGAGTTTTATTTAAAGAGTTTCCATTAATTATTCTCAAATTGTAGCATAATACCACAGAACTAACGAGAAGAAAGCAAAAAATTGTCTTACCTCATAAAGTATTATGACATAGAGCGCGCACACAAAACGAACGAACCACAAGTGAACGGACCAAATGTAATCCTATTAATTGACGCATACCTAGAATTTCTATAATCACAACATGATGCCATCTAAGAAGTCAATTAAAAATATGGAACGATGGATATCTACGTCTAAACATTTTCCACTGAAGTCACTAATGGAGAAATAGAGAGAGTAGAAATTCTTCACTATAGAATTCGCAAGCAGTAAACACTTTCGTCGCCACATTTCACGCTGCCTTAATTCCCGAAGATAATTATTCGCGACACTCGAAATTCCTACGGAGTGAAATTAAGCTTGGGGGAAGAATTTGAAATGCACCCCAAGTTTCCAAGCTAACTATGAAATTTGCCGGTTGTATACGGAGAGAAAAATCCGATAGCGCGACAAAAGATGGAACCAAACCACGTTCGAGACGCGGACGACAAACGGTGCCGCACCCTTAGCGCACGTCACTCATTTCTTCCGCGATATTTGGAGAAAGCTTAGCGCCCGCGGGGAAATTCGACTTTTAACTTCGAGTAAAGCGTCCTCTCTTTCAGTGACCTCTTGACCGAGACAACAGGCGGTGAGCGCCACTGGCTGATACGAGAATAAGCCAAAATATTCCACTCCAAGGGCAAAATTTGCTCAAATGGTTTTACAGGATTCCAACTCATACTTCGGTCGAGGAATAAGCTCTCTGGTAAAACTCTCATTGATACTGATCAACACATTGCTAATTTAGGATCAAACAGAGGTATTAACTACAAAAACGCTGTTTTGAGATAAATCGTTTTAAAGATTTTAATAACTGACAACTTTCTAATAGTTATATAAAACTCTGTTAAAAAAGTTTTGAAAAACTATTAGTATGTAATCAGTTATTATCACAACATCTAAACATTGATTCATCTAAAATAGTGTTTTGTAGTTATGTCTGCTTCATCCCAAATGGGCGACGTGTGCTTGCGTTACTTTATTTAATTCGTTTAAAGTTTCCATTTTTCATTAATTGTTTGTTTCAATTGTAATATTTTGATGCCACCTGCTTGATAACTTAAATATTGAAATCTGATCCTTTTGTTTCCATGGTTACAGTTGTAAAACCTGTCTAAATGGCCGTCATTAAAAAGCGCCCACCTCTACAGCAGCGTCCACTTTCCCCTGGAAACTAACATATTTCCCATTGAAGCAATGTAAATTCTACCTCCATACAGCGACTACCTCCTTCAACGACAAGTTTCCAAGTTTTTATGTTTCGGCAAGTGGGCATTCATTAAGCGACCAATCCCCGACCTAATTTCGGCAAAATACTTCGTTTAACTATTGGAAATTTATTTTACAATTTGGGAACTGCTCGCTCCTCTTACGGAAACATATGTCCTAAAGAGTGCCGAGGGAGAGGTATTACCCGAGTTCCTTTACATACATCCTGTTCTCATGAGGGCGTTAACCTTAAAAAAAAACTCCCATTCCTCCTTGACCTGTAATCAGTTTAGCTTCGTACATAATCCTGACGGTGATATATACCACGATATATACCACGAAATTAAAATTGTTATAAAACTCTAACCACAAATTACGCCAGTTTTAGGAATCAAGGTTGATTTTATTATCACTAATCACTGAAATCCTAACTTCTATAACCTTCATTCAACGGTCAACTTATGCGGCCACTTATCTTTACCCATTACATGACCGCTTTAAATAGGTATCACCAGGAAAAATTATCATACCAATCTCTAAATATTGGGTACTTACACTCTATTAACGGTATTGTACTTGACATCAACCTCATTGTTGATTTAACAAACATTCTCGCGGGGAAAGTATCACGAAAGAAAGGAGAGAAGAGGTATTTGGAAAATATTAAGAAGATATGGTGTACAAACTACGTGGGATTGGAGTCGACGGCAAATGACAGCGATGAATGACAAGGCATCAGCCTATAGCAAAATATATAGAATCAACGAGTCTCACCGCCTCACTCAGCGATTTTACCGGAAGATTGGTTAGGATGGTGGACCTCGGCCATGATTAAAACCACAGGTGAGTGATTATCACACACTCAGGGTAGGTAGGCCAATTCCATTCCCTGGATCACCTCGCACTTGGGGGATTTTATTCGTGAATTGGGGTGTTCGAAGACTTCACCATGGATTTGAACCCAAGACCCTTGGACCTATAGCCGAGCGCTCCTCCCTCTAGGCTATCACGCCCCTCAACGAGTCTCAAATAGTATAAAAGGCTGGAGAAGAATCTTACATCACCTCAGCATGCAAACACTCAATTTTCTCTGAGGAAAGGAAAACATATTTCGTGATGAAACACAAGCACCGGCGGGGCCCAAACGCAGATATAAATGCCCAGAAATGAACAGTAGGAGGTCTCGCTGAACAAAGGAACATGATTGCTGATTCCTACTGACGCCACGAATCGCTGAATAGGGTGGTTTCCTATTATTTTTTTATTGACTAAATCGAAAGATTATTACTCCTGGAGTACGTATTTCACACTATTAGATTTTTAAATGACGATATCTATTTTTCGCGATTAAATGAAAAGTGAAAATTTTCTAGCGCGCGAAAACGCGACGCGTAAGTATGAATGTCGGGAAATCTCTCCGTGTGACATATTTCTGGTTCCCGCTGCCGCCTTGTGAGGTGACCTTGAGGCGAGTTGAGCGCTGATACGACGCAGGCTGCTAGCGGGTAGCTGAGTACCCTGCTGGCTGGTAGCGCTTGGCTTAAATAAGGATTATTAATACCTTATCAAATGAAGAAAACTTCCCGACCTTAGCCAGTTTTAATAAGTGATTATTAAGACATGTTTCCCTGAGCTCTGCGCCTCATGCATGCATTGGTAACCTCAGACGACGTATAACTCCTATCTTCTCGTAAAGAAACTAGGTTCCTGTGACGTCACGTGGAGTGGTATCGCATGGGCGCCAATCTGGCCCTTTTCAAATGAGGATAAAAATGGACCATTGCCATTCATCTAAACCGGTATTTATAAAACGAAATAATTTGTATATTATGAACACAGTAATGGTGGGTAACGAATCACAATCAATGACTTTCGTTTTCTTTGATGAAGGAAACTACCCTATTGTATTCACTCACGTAATCTCACCAATGCCTATGCGTCCCTGTGTGTAGATTCGCGTTAGATTGCGACACAGATTGAATGGAAAAAAACAGACATTCAAGTCCACTCGGAATGGAAATGACCCATGGATAAGAAGCATTACTGTCGCATCTAACGATAACGCGGGAATACCTCAACACCAACAATATTTAAAACAGGCCATTGAAATGACTTAAGACTCGATGTAATCCATCATACATAAAATATGACTTCATAATTTTAGTTTTCCCTGACTTTATTGACAAGAGTGCGCAAAGTAGCAGTAAACAAAAGTTGAAGCCAACCTTGCGACATTAACTTCAGTATCCTTACAGGAATTGGAAATAGTGAATACTGTACTTATTAATGGATTTTATTAAAATACTGATAATCATTCTTCTTCGAGAGTGTTAAATTTAATGGAAAACTTTCTAATCTAAAACTAATATTACGTATTATTAGTACGTAGTTGTATGAAACGAATAACTTCATACAACTACGTACGTTGAAAAATAAATGGCTCAAACCATTGAGAAGAGCTACTCATCTGATGTATCTCCTAATGGCAAGCCAAGTCCGACAGGAACATAATGTGAAAAGGACCTTGTTTCATGAGGGATGGCATTAATATTTCTACAGCTGCCAAGAATAAGCGTTAGCAGAATGGAGTGGACGGGGGGCCAAATGGACACACACTCGTGGAGCGGATATCAATTTGCATGTTTGCACACGCGGGTGTTACGGCAGCGAGGACGAAGTCCAAACGACCATTTCGTCACCCGAGTGAATTCCTTCCTCGATTTCATCCCGCCAGCCCCCAACTGTGGACGTGTCGCCAACTTCGGAATGATTCGATAGACGCTATATCAACCACTATTCGCTTTATGGCCCTGGATACGGCACAATGGCCCCGGTAAAATTCGGCTACGGCGCACCCCAGAATTACGCTAAGGACATGCGGATTACTTAGCCGCCAAAAACGAAATCCCCGTTACTCATTTAACCTATTCAGTTCTACTCGTCGATGAAAATTATTATCTTTGCTATTT
This sequence comes from Ischnura elegans, assembly GCF_921293095.1. NCBI lineage: Eukaryota > Metazoa > Arthropoda > Insecta > Odonata > Coenagrionidae > Ischnura > Ischnura elegans. The sequence continues at coordinate 72,069,578 of NC_060250.1, forward strand.
ACTCTTAATCATGGTTTCATGAACACTTTGCCAAAAAATGCTGTTTTTAACGGAGTAAATGTTATGGTCTACGTCCATAATAATGGACAAGTATGCACAATAGGAGGCTATAATCCCCTAAAAGTCATGTCCATTTTAATGGGAACAATGACCGTAAGGTTTAAGTTGCCACTGTATTTCACAAACTTGATAACAGCTCTATTTCTGCAATAGACACGCTTTTGAAACTTAAATCGTCAGTACATTACAAGCGTATCTAACAAGTACTCAACTTGGACTGCAATACAATACCTCGTTTTCATTTTCTCAGTGAACTGAGAATGAAGAATAGCCTCGAGAATGGGCAGTCGGAGCCCGAAACTATGGCTACTTGTCTTTTTCTTACCCTGCGACGATACGGAGAGAAGTTCACAGGCGGTATTCGCCGGGAAAGGGTAAAAATCTAACTTAATTTGGTGTTACGCGCGAACACGCTCAAAAAATGGCACTATTTTGGTTACATCCTTAATAAAAGCTGCAAGGATGCATTTACAAAGGTAGTTTTTCGTTCAAAACAACGCAGATTTGAAAAACTAAGATTAGTTTTCCCGGGTCTCTTTTCGCAACTATTATTTATTTCTTGTATTCAAACTCAAACACACTGATATTTTTCAGACTTCTCAAAACTCTGTATAATCAATAAATAGAACCATAACCATGAGAGCGGTTCAAATATTTAAAAGTATAGTTAACGACCGCGAAGACTAACTATTCTTCATTCAGCAAATGCTACATTCCACATAGGTGAATTTAAGAACCACTATCATTTTAAAACCCTTTCACCATGCGCTCCCTTACCAATCACTTAACCATATTTCCTCACTCTATAATCTTTAAATTTGGCCCGTTTCTGATAAAAACATCCCTGACGAGTCCAAGTTTTCTCGTTAGTTCGTTTTTTTTCGCCAAAACATTGACAAATCGAAAAAAATAGAGGAAATAATCACTGATTTGAGGGGTATAACCGGTATCTAGTTAAATAAATCCTCGTATTTCTCAAGCTGCCAGCAAATTGGAATGATTCTATTGTTGATCGAACCTCAGCGGACATGGAAAACACGTAATCCCTAACCACTTAATTAGCGTTAAGATAATTTAATGCCCTAGAGGGAGTCAACTACCTCTCAGTGGAGCGCAGTGCTATTCATTATCGCTAAGGGCAATAACCTGTGACGCGAAGGAGATTCCGCGTCTAGCTGAATTAGATCTTCCTCAGCAGCAAAAGAAAAGCCAGACATTACGACTTCTTATATTAGAGGCGACAAGGAAGACTGTAGTATTCCCGAGACAACTGCTACAACTGCAACGGCTTTCGGCGTAAAAAAGGGGATGTATCGTAAGTTAAGCGGGTTGACCTAGACAGTAGATAAGGGCACCGACAGAAAAAACTTCAATGGCGAGGCGGTATTTTTCTTTGCTGACAATGAGTACTTAGGCGGCTTCCGCGCTAATGGTCTCTATGGAGAGCGAATTCGTTTGTAACGATAAAAAATTTAGCTCCGAAGATTGACTTTTGTAAGGCAAACCTTAAATATGAAGTATAGGATTTAATGTCGAGGATATTTTGGTGGATTGCCGATCTCATGGTGCCACTGCCCTTGCGTTTATCGGTATAGGTGACGCAAAAATCTAGGTTGGCCCCGCCGCTGCAGATAACCTCCGTTTTCTCTTAATCCAACACTAAAAACACAGTATAATTCTTTTCTATTTTACAGAATTTATGAGTACGGTAAATTTGTGCTCTTACTGAGCGAATTTTTTATCCAAGGCTAACAATTAAACAAATTAAATATTAAACTTGCCCTTTAAAAGGTTTCTTGAACGCATACTTTGGCAAAGCACAAACCGATACTTGGATATACCACGTCATAAGAAATAGAAATTACGTGAGAAATATAATGGACGGAAAAAATACAGGGAAAGTTCCTCCCGAGGAAGGCCAAGAGATAAGTAGGTACGTGAGGCAAATTAAGAAGAGCACAAGGATGAAGACTATTAGGGACCAACAGAAAACGCTTGGGAAAAGGAGACGTAGAGAGATGCAATACACCAACCTTAGGATTGCAACTACCTTTCGCTCGCTGAGGGGGTAGAGGGGCTCTGCCAGTTTTACAATTTTTGTCTGCCGTTTTTTTAAGGGTCATTTTTTATCGGGTACACATATCCTTGGCTTGGTTAAAAATAGATTGAAAATACAATATACCGACAATATTTCCTAGGGTTTCAGACGATTTAAGAAAAACTCAAAATGGTCGCCAAAATTAAGTGCGTATATGACTTTTTGTCGGATTTAGTCTCGTTCACTGCAAACATTTGTATGAGTCAGGGGTCGGAAGTGGGTTTTATAGTATGTAGATGAATGAAACTTGTATATAAAATTGAAAAACAATGAAAAAAATCTTTTCAGGATAGAGGCGAAAAGTTTAAAACCGCATTTCCTGACGCAACTCGGCAAATGGGAGTACAATATATATACCTTGTAATGGGAAGGCTTCGAATAGAACACATTCCATTTCGTTTTGATGGCGCAACGATTATTCCTACATGGCACTAAAAAAATCACGAGGCGTCCAGGGTATGGATTTGTACCCAAGAGCCAGTTAGGGAGAGAGGCCTTACAAGCGTAGCGGAGAGAAACGAAGCCATGACGTGCGAGCACATCCCCACGCCCTCGATTGCAACGGCACCACGGCAACTCGAAATGCACGGAAGATGCTCCACCGGTGCCAGCTTTATGCAATTACTAAGTACTAACAGAACTAGTGGACGTGCGGTGGAATACATTCTGTCTTCCCGTACGAAGAGAATTTGCGAAATACGTCCGTCTCTGAATGGGCTGTAAGTATCTCTAATCCCAATCTTTTCAAATAACCACTATGGTTAAACTGATTCAGGCGTGATATCAAAGGGGACTGCATCCAGGAGGCCCAATTCCATCCCATAGAAGGCTTATGTCTGTTGCCACTTCGGTCGCATTTAAATCAGTTTTTTTGTAATGCCCGCGACGCGGTGACTGCAATGCGATCCATTTTTTCCATTATTTTGCAGTATAATGTTACTCATTGCGAGGAATAGCATTCAATAGAAATGAACTTGATAGATCACATCATCATGTGTATAAAGTTCGGTTAAAAACCCAAGTTTTACCTTAATTCCCCGTGAAATTCGGGTCAACTTGTCCGTCAGCGACACGAGTGGCGCCTATTGTAAACCCATTAAAATCCGCAGTGGGCGACAACCAAGGAGGTTGTGAATACTTGGAGGGGGCACCACTATAAACCACTATAGTTTCCACCACTAACTATAGGGGCACCACTAACCACCACTATAGTTTCGAGCGTGGAGCGAAGTGTGGCCGGAATGGGGGTGCTTGGGTAGGACTAGCCACGCCAAACGCCACTTTGACCAAAACATTGACAATCCCATAAGGGTCAATGCTTTCTATTTGGGGAAATTTTTGGTCACAACTCGTTTATACGTTATAATAAACTATGGAACGCACAATGTAAACCTTTTTTCTTACTTCATTGGTAAACTTCGTTATGAGTCAAACATCTTTTCCCAGGGAAAATTTATTATCAATCACCACGGTTACTTTCTACAACCAGATCAGCTGAAAATAAAATTTTACGAGAGAAACTAGTCATTTACTCGCACTTACACTGGTATTCAATTTTATTAAAGCCTACGGAAATCTAACAACTACAGTAATAAAGTATATTTTCAAGTATATCCCCACCAGTAGAGTGGCTAACAGACACAGAGTTTATACATTAATAGAAGTATCGCGAATGATGGGAAAAATCCGATGGCAATCACCTGCGAAATACTAATGATTATGGTAGCATTTTTCACATAATGTAGTTGATTTTTAGAATAAAACTTAGCCACCTCAAAATATCAGTCGGAAACTACTGTCTGTAAAAAAAAAAGCAAGATACTCGAGTTTGAGGAGCTCTAGCGTCTAAACGAAGCAATCGATTTCAATGCAATAAAAAGCATACGAAAGAGAATTCGTATATCGTTATATCATGTACTTTAAAAATTCTCCGGCTAAATAGTATTTCCTGTACTTAATTTTTTCTCAAAAAAGTACCCGTTTTTTGCGCGTAAAATCAAGGTGCCCAACTTTGAGCGCTTGGCATTCCCGTAGTTTTCGTTCCTATAACTTGCATTTTTGATACAAAGAAGCCACATCTATTACTAGCAGTTTGCCGAAAACAAATTGTTTATACCACAAAAATTAACGGAGTTGTTGTAAACAACGCAAACCTCTGCTAACTTCGAAACCAGTGAGTCAATTGAAAATTGATTGGTACTGTTGTCTTCCGTAGAATGTTAGTATCAGTAAGTCCAAAAATTGTCAAACCAATACGGAGGAACTTTGACCGGGCAAAAAACTCGGAAACAGTGCCTCCAGATATTTACAACCTCCTTGGTGACAACACATTCACAGACCGACGTGAGGATCCTCTTTTGACATATTCATGCGTGATATAGTGGAAGTTCGGCATATTGATTTGAAAGGTAGTTGCACTTTTCTAAAAGAATTTAATACGTACGAAGCATTTCGGCTCACAGAGCCATCACCTGGTGCAAGACTTCCACTCCCGAAATCTACTACATGTCTTGTGCCACACGAAGGCTCAGGGAACCGAAACGCGTCGAACGCATTAAATTACTGCGGAAAATGCATCTACCTTTCCTTTCAATAAACCACTCTGGTGGCCGTATTCGCTTTGAAGAGTCTTGTATTACGAAGTGATAAAACCTATATTCCGCGCCATTAACGGCGCCGACCAGTTTCAATGCTATACTCAACTGAAAAATTCTCTCAACTCAAAAATAGCCAACAAAATTAAGTGCGTGGAATATTATTAGGTTTTATCACTCAGAATCTTTTCAACCCTGCAGGAGGCATATTCGAATTTGAATGAATACGGGAAACGCGGGAGTAAATTTTCCATAAGTAATTAATAATAATTTAATAAGCCTTATCTGTATACACTATTATATCGACAGTAAAATATTAAAACGCTAATTGAAATTCATAAAAATAAACAAAATAAAATAAACATAAAGAAAAAAGATATATATTTTAATGAATCCATAAACCAAAGATTTACAGCCATGAAATAATATCATGATTATTTTTAGCTATTTCGTTCAAAGAGATATTTACCCAATCAACTCCGATTAGGTAACGTTAAACATCAATGAACTACTACGTCAGTGCAAATTAGGTTTTTCCCCAGAGGATAGTAAAATATACCAAAAGGTCCTGAAGTATCACGCGCTGGTAATTCATTATGTTGAAGTATAACTATAGTACCTAACAAATAGTACTCTGAGCCCCTGTAAAATTGCCGTAGAAAAGCAGAACCCTGGTTAGCGTAGTGGTCTGCGCAGTGGCCCGGAAAGCCAAAGGTTCGTGGTTCGATCCCCGGTCGAAGGGAAATTTTTCTCGTGGCAATTCAGGTATCTATAGTACCTACATGATAAATAATAACCGATATTCATACTTAGCGTGAGCATTTATTTACACTCCGAAGTAAAACTCTTAAACTGAATACGTCTTGCCGTAGTCATAGCGCGACCGAAGTGACATCGGAGGTTCTGATTACATATAATACCTCAAAGATTGTAACATAGAAAAAAAAAAGAGTCCACGAAGAATTTTCCTCATTAACACTATACTCAATGGACTATAATCAAAACAGTTGCAAATTTTAACTGCTCTATAAATTTTTAAGATAAATAAAACATACCGATGCACTAAGGTGTACAGTGTGTGATTTATTACTTATGCAAATAGCATGTTTTCTCGTCACGACCTCAGCGCATGACAGGCACTGTCGTCGTGACATTGGCCAAGTTTCATCAAGGCCGTTTTACACGGTACACGGAATTGCGCAGTCTGACGTACGTGTGAAGGCGCAATCAAAATTGCGTCGTGTAAAGCGGTGAATTGCTAGAACACATGCGAGAATGCGTGGATGCGAGACGGCAAAATAGCCCCTGTTCTAATTTCGTTCATGCATTCGCGCAATTCCACGCCATTTTAGAAATTAATGCAGCTCTAGCCTGCGCAATTCCGTGTACCGTGTAAAACGGCCTTTAGAGTTGGAAGGCGAGAGAGAGAGAGATCGCCTAGAGATAAAACCTCTTGCATTCAAAATTACACATAATAAAGATAAATAAATGACATAAATTAGTTGGCAAATCAATTTGGTGGTAAATTACTATTAAGAGAGGGTTGCCTTTACTAATAGCGCATTCATTTTTACGCCACGTTCATGTTAATCATTTCGAAATACTTAGTAGCAATTTAATGATAAAACATAACTGATATAAGAATTAGGTGCTTTGGAAACTTTTCAAGTTTAAAAGGAAAAAAAGTAACTCTTTAAAATTGGTTTACAGGAAATTGAGTACCCGAGAAACAACTGCATGTATTAAAGTGAATATTTCATGGTAAATTGTTACCAATAATTAAAAAACAAAAACATCTTATATGAGTTACTCACATAGATGCAATCCAAAAAACGAGCAATTGAGATATAGACGTACAAAATCTAATTCTTCACTCACGAGTCAGATAATCACATCTAGCTCTGAGATTGAATCCCAACTCTTCACTCAAAGATGTGGTTTACTTCAACCAGTTCACTTTTTGCGCTGCTAAGATGTCCAAGGTCGAGTGAACTCGCGAAGGAACAATTTACTACGCAATGAAGCTCTTACGCAGTCCATCCGTCATTTACGTCGGAAATCATTTACGGAATCCCCGGGCGCACTGAGATGGATCGCAATTCTCTCCATTTTTTTTAAATAGCGTGGCGAAACATATGTCATTCGTAAGGATTAAAATTTTAAGCACTACGCCATTACGGGAGAATAAAACATCGTGTTACATCAATATCAATTCTCAACACTAAACAAAAATTAACACACAACTACATAGCATTCACATTTACAGCCCCAAGAGGAGAAAAATACGAAAGCGAGGTTTGAGATTTTATCCAATCCGGCATGTATATCATTGCGTAGCACAGACTGTTAATAGACCTTGATTGAAACGATCTTCTCTCAAAAGGCAATACAAATCACCTTGAAATAACGCGCAACACCTTTTCAAGTTAAGACTCCTCTGTAGCAAACTGTACTAGCCTTTAATAAAAATGGGACACACGTTATGAAATGACAAACTGGAATACCTAACTAAAAAATGATGCATGGGGGAAAAAGAACACTAAGCCACGCCGTGACTCGGGAATATTTTTAAATGGAATCACCAGAAAAAATATAAAATATATAAGTTCCCTAGCAGCTATATGGGCAATTATAGAAAATCAACGAAGATATTACGAGCAAAGACGACTAAATAAAACAACAAAGCTTCGGCGAACAGAAAAATTATCGAAGCGAATAATCACACAAGGAGAATGACATAAATGGAACAAGTCCTTGCATCACTGTGAGGCGTCCATGGCAACAGGGTCGAGAGGATTTAATTACACGCATTGAATACGTGGTGTTAAGAGGACCAAATGGACCGAGTGGTACACCAATAAAGAAAACATAGGTTGAGGACCGTATTAAAAGGTCTTGTTGAAAAATTTAGAGCTTACTTCTTGTTAGAAAAAACTCTCCGTAAAAAATCTAGGTAAGACTACCGAATATACCACTGATAAGGATTTTGATGGTCATGCAAAAGGCAAAACGAAATAGATTCGTGGAATTTCTCAGCGAATTTGTGGCAGCAATTCTTCCAGGGTCGGGTTTACCATAGCCTATGGAACGTGACCCAGTGGAGAACACGTGAAAAATTCATACAGAAAAAAAGATTGCTACCAAATAAAAAACGGCAATAAAAGAAGATAAAACTGAAGATAAAACGGAGTAAAATCTGCAGTAGACCATACTTTGGGAAGTACATAAATAGATGATTACAAGGGTGATAAAACATTTAGAGAAGAGAGAGAAATTGCAAACTGTAGGACTTCCATGACGGACCAACCTTCACAGATTACAAAAAATATTCCTTAGCAATTGCATCCACTTTCAAATCTTTATTCAACCGTGTAATAGATCAAGTCAGCCGGATGCCTATGCCTACAAAAAGTTAAATATTATCGAAATGAAGGCAGGAAAATCCGGTCGTCATCGAGAGATTAAAACTAGTACCCAAACGGGTAAATCAGGGGACAACAATGATAACAGCTTCATAAACTAATAAATAACGAGCAGAACAATTGATAATGGCAATGGTATGCTTCCAGGATATAGAATGTTTACGGTAATGGATATACTGTGCCTCACAAGAACAGTACATTATCAATTATCCGAAACAATTTGAGAAAGGAAGTGTCAGAATAATTTATTTTTAGAAAAATTTGAACCTCCTCTGCAGCGCCACGTACTACCCCATATCTTGAGACCAAAATAAACAAAATTCCGTATAATTTCGCATGTCACTGCTTTCCAGTTTCCAGCTACACGTATTTGGTGCGTCAATAAATCTTCAGCTTTGCTACAATCGTACGTAGTCCTTGGCAGGCCGCAGCTTGATTTTCTGTATTTTTTCCACATCAATCTGACGATAATTAACGCAGGAAGCGGAAAACATCTTTATCTGTATTGTTATTATTTAATAAGAACTTAATATATATGTGAGTATTAGATATTTGGTTATTCTACATTTAAAAAAAGCCCAATTTATAAAACGATTCGTTGCCGTAAATTACAGATGGTTTCAATTTCAATTCTCAGATACGAGAGTTATGCTCCAAGTTCTGACAATAGCTGCCACATTTTATCATCATACCACAATTCCTCCGTCAACTCGTCGAAAATGGATAGTGGATTTAAATTTTCCGACTTTAGCACTTTCGGCAGACCAATATAATCCTTTGGACTATCAACTGACAGAAGATATTACTTGAGAATAAATGGAGTGTGTTGCTTAATTGGCACCGTAATTCTTATACCCTAATTTTCCGATATCAAACACCTTCAGGAAATGATGGAATGACTTATTAAACGAATATTAACTATAGAGCATTAACACTTAATAACCCAGAGTTGCTTCTGAGCAATATGAGGAAACGCCATTTATAAGTGAGGGCACCGTGAATTCTCATCTTTATAAAAGATAGATATTAACTACAGGTCATTTTAAGTTTCAAAATGGAACGGCCAAATATGAAGCAGCTGTTGAAATTATATAATTGTTATGATAACAGTAATTATGATGAAATGAAATTATGTAACTATTATAATAGTGACTCACCTGAAAATGTTCATATGTTCGAAATGAAAAATCTTCAAGTTTGATTTTCCAAGAAATAACGCTGGGTTAGAAAGAGTGAAAAAAAAACAACCAACTTAAAATGGGCAGCGAGAAATCTCGCCAAATCTTCAGGAAAACTAATATGCGACAGCGTAAACGTCCTTTAGTGTGAGTAACACCAACTTAGCGTGACTATCGGCGATATCGACCCTTGTCCGACAGAGAACCAGGCCGTTGTTTGCGAAATTCGTTGCGCAACGCCACAGCGAGAGGAAATTGCGAGCTTTACAAATCCTTTCTCGACATGAGCCACTCGACAGATGAACCTTTGGTGATGGAAATCCGTCAGGGATGATTGGCCAGGGCCTTGCAACCGTGAAAGCACGAGGCCCGAGAGTGGTTAGTGACCCTTTTCATCAGCTGAAGGAGAAAGTATGGTCGAGGGGCAGGGCAAACTACAGAAGCACATCACACGGCCCAATGCCAGCAGCTGTTGACACCAAACCTTGGCCTTGAGAAATTTCGCAGGATGCTTTTAAAGGCTAGTTACATGATTTAATGGCCGTTTTACAAGGGGCACGTACTTCCACAATCTGACGTGTGTACAAAGGCACACAAAATTGCGTCGGGTAAAGCGGTGACTAGGGTGGTTTCCTATATTATTTATTGCCTAAATCGAAAGATTATTACTCCTGGAGTACGTATTTCACGCTTTTAGATTTTTAAATGACGATATCTATTTTTCGCGATTAAATGGAAAGTGAAAATTTTCAAGCGACGGCTAAGTATGAATGCTGGGAAAAGCCCGTGTGACATCATTCTAGTTCCGGCTGCCGCTGCAATAGGCCACCTTGGTGCGAGGCTATGAGCTCCGCTACGATGCAGGCTGATAGCAGGTAGCGGAGTACCCTGCTATCAGGTAGCGCTTGGCTTAAATAAGGCTTATTAATACCCTATCAAACGAAGAAAAGCTTTCCACCACAGGCAATTTTAATACGTGATTATTAAGAGAAGGTTTCCTGAGCTCTGTGCCTCATGCGTGCATTGGTAATCTCAGACTATGTAAAACTCCTGACTACTCGTATAGAAACTAGGTCCCTGTGACGTCACGTGGAGTGGCATCGCATGGCCGCCAATCTGGCCTTTTTCTAATGAGGTTAAAATTAACCATTAACATTCGTCTACACCGGCATTTCTAAAGCCAAATAATTTTTATATTAGGAATACACTAATGGTGGGCAACGAATCGCGATCAATGCCTTTCGTTTTCTTTGATGAAGGAAACTACCCCATTGCTAGAACACATGCGAGGATGCGTGGGCGTGATATGGCTAATTTGCCCTGTTCTAATTTCGTTCATGCAATAGCTCAATTCCACGCCATTTTAGAAATTAATGCAGTTCTAACCTGCGCAAATCCGAGCATCGTGTCAAACAGCCTTAAGACCTACAATGAAAGAATTTGGTGAATCCACCAGGCGTTTTCAAGTCGACATCGGTACTTTAAAAATCGGCTCTAAAAAATCCTCCTCACTCACCCATTCTCGTATGAGTTTGATAAAAAACGCGATAGTTACCGCACACTTCTCGTGAGTTGGTTAAGTCATTTGAGTTCCGATTTATTAAATCATTCACGTAATGTCGAGGGGTAGCTGATAAGCGGTGACCTTCTCAGCAGGAGTGCATGACGTCAACAACTACCTACGAAGGGGTTAGGCTCTTCGATTATCAGCCGCTAATAGCTTGAGAAGTGACAAAATATCTTCTGATGGATTAAAGCATGCCAATAAATTCAACATTTCTAAAAAGTTCCAGCATCAAACAAACGAGTTTAAACAGTCGACATATCTTAAAATGGCGTATCATTAAGAGAGACAACGTATAGCAATGGTTACCGCGCAATTATACATTGATAAAGCCAGGGAAAATATGCTTAGCAATTTAACAAAGAGGAAGGTCGAATACAGATATGGAACAAAGTGGAGCATTGAGACAGGCGTTCCTATCTCCAGAGGTTCTCACGTAATGCGAGAGCCAGATAACTTCCTGATAATTTTCTTCCACCGTCAAAAGCTTGAAGGAATGCCGGAAATGGGACGCACTTCCTATATTTAGCGAACAGACGAGGCTTGAGCAGCGTTCCTTCTCCAGCAGGGTCAACAACTTTCGTAGCGTATAAAGATCTCACGGACGACAACACCTCTGGATGGTAATCAAGAAACGGTCGAAAAGAGAAATAATTACGAGGCATTTAACATGATTAGTTTTCACAGTGAGTGGTAAACCCTGAAGGGATGGTTACACGGCGGTATAAAAAATGGTCTTTCGTAAGGATATTTTGTTACTTGTGTATTTTTGAACTTAATCTCTGGGAACCCGTGCAAAAATTTCGCACGTTCACACTTTCAGGGAATAAGTATGCTAACGAAACAGTGTATTTGGGTTTTAAAAAGAGCAGAAGGTGTATCATAAAGTACTTCCTTTATACTCGTTTTCTTGCAAAAATATACAAAATATATGAATACAATACAGACAAGAGAGTTTGGTACCAGAAGGAACAATCATGACATCTGTTACTGGATAATGGCACGTAATTTACAAAAAATTTTTAAAGACAATATTAGGAGTAACAATGTTGTCGTCCGTAACTTTTTGGTTAGGAGTTTATTTGACACAGACATAAATATCACGGGAAGAGCGAACTCCAGTTATGGCTACAACGGGCTTTAAAACCTTCTGAAGTTAAGAATAAAAAAATGTGTGGAGTCGACATACCTCGAGCGAGTATTCGACAGGGTCAAAGTCAAATTAATGGGTGGTTAGTGAAATTTGAGATTGAGATTGTATTTTTCGTCTGAAGCCGGTAATTCGACGTTTAAAATGATAACTCATTTATCACCATAGGTGCAGTATTAACGGAGCATATACGGAATGACAGAAAAAGACCTTTCTGTAATTATATATATGATAATATGCCTAGTAGTACCAAATGGACGATATGTGCGAAACTATTTTGTATTCCCTACGTAAGAGGCACTTGTTCGTCCAAAGTACTGTCGGAGGTAGCTGAATGAATGGTGCACGGTCGTTGAGATTCTATTTTTGCCACGTAATTGCACGTGTCTTGTGGTGGTACATACCTACATGTAGCTAAGTGCTTATTGGTGAAAAAAACTAAAGCCCTTCAGAATACCCAGAGGTGAGTCGCAGGGAATCATACAGGTCTAACACAACCATAAGGAAATGCTATTTCAAACCAACCACATGCCTCACTTTAGAGAAGGAATCACGTCAAAAGTCAAATGTTTTTTCTCAACTCACATTTTGTTAAATGTAAAGGGTAAAATCCACAGCTTTTGAGTATTTTAAATCAAATCAAACAAAACCCGCCTCTCGATCTTAACAGGCGCGGCTTTTGATAAGGTTTCGGAGTCCATGAACCACGCATTGATCAATTTAGACGTAATATTCCTAATTTTTCACACGGCTGAGACGAAACGCTCGGGTAAAATTCATGGTTGCGACAACTCCATGCTGGATAGGGCTTCGGACAGTGGATCTCGGATGATGACTGATTAGGAGTAAAAATGATAATGATTCGAGGTCAGTAGGAGAATAAAGAAAATGAAACGGCTGCAGTTAACCACCGACAACAACGCACGAAAAGATTTTGTTTCTCCTACGTGGACACAAATTTAAACAAGATTACAAGAAACTTTGAAAAATTCGGTTTACTAAAGAAAAAATATATGTAACGAACACCGTAAAAGAAAAGCAATATCTAAAATTCGTGCGTAGGTTTCCGCGGCGTTGTTCACGATGACTGCTAATTTTCGGGTTCTCCAGCTGCGTCTGTCGTTTATGGTTGACAACAGTTTCGGAAGCCATCCTGCTTCCGAAACTGTTGTCAACCATAAACGACAGACGCGGCTGGAGAACCCGAAAATTAGCAGTCATCGAAAACAATATCTACTTAGTATCAATTGGACACATGTTTTTACGGCACACCATTCACAGATTTTAACAGAAAGCCGACCTAATCTACTCCAGCCATATCATTGGATAACATACGAGAGATTTGTTTACCTACAGATAAGGTAGATTATGTCAGCTAAAAACATATCCATCGACTCTCCCATCCAAATGATTGGTGACCTAAATGCCAACCCAGGTATTCATTTCCTCGAAGTTTGATTGGCTGTATGGATACGTGATAGGGTTCGGGACAAGAGGCCCACTACATAAATCGTCACCACTGAGTTCGGCTATGAGGTTTTCATATTGAATTTATTAATTGTTGTTGAATAAGTCCAACCATTATATATTTTTTTAAACAAAATAACCAAAAGAAAATATTCAAAATGATAAAAATTGCTACAGTGAAAAAAAAATAAAAAATTTCAAGAATAGAAGGAAAAAATGAAAAATATATAACCTGTAAAAAATATAATCTCTCTGATATTAATCTACGGTTGTAATCTACCCTCGCAGATTCGCTAGCTAAGTTTCTGCCACTAACACTATCATGAAAAAATTATACTATGCAAAACAGCGGTTGAAGCGAATGCTTGTGCCTTACGTTGTCTGAATGAATGGATTTTAAATAGGAAGCACTCTCCACTCCATTCAAGAAACACGGTCAGAGTTAACACATTCAAGAGAGATTTTCGGATATTGCGCATGGGAACAAGGTTGAAACGGTATAATGCGAGAACATTTTTATGACGACTACCCACTACCACATTGGCTGACTAAGACGATGGCATTTGCTTCCATACCGATTATTTCGATTGACAAATTTACTTCCATTCAATTCAATACTTAAGAAGGATAAGTAGCAAGATTTTGAAAAAATCTATTAATACGTATTTTATTCGCAAAATTTACCGTCATGACACTAAGCTGGGGTTTCATTGTTGGCCTCTGCTTTTTGCGACTGTGTGGCCACCTTGAGCGCTCAATTTATTTTTACTCTGAGGTTGAAGCATGGTAGGACAGAGGAAATGCCAATTTCTTACGAGTAAAAATCAATCGAAGACAAGGGAGAAGTTGATACGTTTCTTCTTTCGAGAAGAAGCATTCACGGCGGAAGCATACTCGAGATAGATCCCAACACGGTCAGGCACGCTGCCAACGGTGGGCTTACAGAAAAGGATAAAATACTAGAAGCAGCCGAAGAGTAATAAAAAAAACTCTCGCCAACCTCAAGAGTCACGGCCACGACCCACGTGGTGCACGTACTTGAGCGTTTCTCCAACAGCGAAAGGGTAAGCAAGAGAGGAATAAACACAGACGTGAGAATCTAGACCTTCTAAACATACCGGGCGAAAAGCTTTCCACGCCTGATAAATCTACTCAGCTCTGACCAATACGAGGAATCGAGCCAAGTGATAAGCTTTGATGAAATGAACACGTTCGCAGGTGATCCATGAATGAATGGTTGACGAGAATAGCTTACCATGAACAAGGATATCAAGGAGATAACTCCACTGAAAGACGATAAAGATATAGCACGGAATCATGTATGTCATCCACTCAACCTATTCGTCGGTAAAATAAAATGGATAACAAAAAAATAAGAGGGGAGAAATTGAGAAAATTCGACTTTTAACCCACAAAATATGTTCATGAATCTAACGGAAACGACTTCGATAACCAATTACAAAAGTGCGTAAAATAAAAAAATTTCAACACGCTTTCCAAACACAGACTACCTATTACAGCCGTCCGCTTAATTCTCACGCAATACTTAGCGTAAAACTTTTTGTGATAACACCAGACTCTAAACAATAACATATTATATCTACGCATGTATAATATATATATCTACGCTTACGCTAACAGCCCTTTTCGTATAAATTCATCATTATGCACCACTCCCTCATTATGAAAGAATCTGGATTATTTAGTAAACTGGCCTATGAAAAATTAATAAAACAAGAGACATTTAATCTGAAAAAACACGATGCCAAAATAAAAATGGAAATTAGGAAAATAGATAAACCGACGCATTTTTTGTAAACAAAAACATGCGTTAAGCGAAAAGTAAACATCCAGAGGAGCAAAATAGAACGGCTGGAAAACTCTGAATAAAGCCGATAGAAGGGACTGATTAAAAGACGATTACATACCAATTAAATATAATCTATTACATCCATGGCGTAAAAGACTCTTAAATATATAAATATTAATATAAGACTCCATAAGACAATTAAATATAATCTATTACATCCATGGCGTAAAAGACTCTCGGCATGAGGCTTGTTAAAAGAAAAAACAGGAGAAGTCACATTTACTTAAAGCACTCAGTGCCATTACACTCGTTTCGTTAAGAGAACAAAACACTTATTCCTTGTGCCAAAAATGTGATTTCCCACTGTTCAGCTTACGAAATGAGGATGATAACTTACTGAAATTATAGCAGCGGTTATATTAACACAAAATATGACAGAGAAAAAAGTCTTAACGAAAATTACGGGGCAAGTAAAAGTTTGCGCACGTATTTTAGCATACGAGTATTAAGCTTATTTAGAATTCAGATCCACGAGCAATCACAATCGTAAATTTATTAGGTAGGTACCTTTATTAATCATATTACTTGAAGATTGAGCCCTAAAATACATTACGAGAAAAAACTACGATTATTCCTTAAATATAGATAAATGTTTTCCCTTTCTCCCTTTTTTTGCCCTAATATCTCGCCATATCACGATATCTCATTTTTTTTCTAAATTTACTAAGGCAGTTCGACACAATAGTTTCCGTACAGATGGTTACAACTTCCAGCTAAAAAGATGTGATGAGTAGAAAATGCAAACGTGTATGAAAAAATTAAATTGAGAGAAATGGATTTGGTATACGTAATTAAACGACTTTCACGCAGATAATTAGTAAATATGACGAGAACCCGTTAAGTTTCTCCCATTGAACTACAACCGTCTTAGCGCATCGCCGGCCTTTGAAAACAGTTATAACTTTCACACGTATCCACTACTAGCGAGCTTCTCCGGTCCCACCTCGACCACAAACCCTACTTAGAATCATTTTGCTAAAGGTCACGAAATCCGGGTGCTTGCCAAAGGAGCACTGCGCTCCCCTTGCAATGAAAAGTCATTTATAAATATGTGCAGCCGCGGCGAAAGAGGGGGACAAACTGGTCTAACATTACCACTCACTCAATTCCAGAGGGGACCACCGCGAGTCGAGACAATGCCTCAACCGCCAACTACAATGCGGACACCGATAGTCATTAATTGTTGAGTCAAATGCAGCGCGCCCTCCAGGTTATTCATTATACTGAAATACAGCCTGGAATGTTATCATGTAAACGCGCAGTCGGTGGAAATCAGATCAAGGTTTAAAGTCACTTAAGAACAATGCAGCATGAGAGGCTAGAGACCTCCACGATTAAATCGAACACGTGGGAGAGATAAATACAACCGTTGATGAAATTTCTACATCACATAAGTAAAAACTGCAGAGCCAAAAATCGACTTTATCACTTCCAACTGATATTTAAAAAACGGAAATGTTCTGCGTTGAAGATACAAGCAAATGGGGCACAGAAGGGGTAATTTCACGATCAAAAAACGTACCTATTGAATTCAACCCTAAGAATGCACAATGAATGATAGTCGCACCAAAGAACCCCCAAAATCATAATGCTACAAAGGTTTAAGTTAGCACTCAAGAATAAAAGAAAGAATTATATCCACCTCTGACTCTTCCGTTCCTACAATGACAAATCTGATAAAATAGGGAGAGGCACCATATTTCAATAGAGAAAAAATATACAACACACAGAAAACCAGTTTCCACTACACAAATCAAATATTCAACGGTTCAGAATCCATGGAATTCTTATGCCATGGGAATATTTTATAAAACAAAGCCACCGTTTAAGCAATAAATATTGCAAAACCCAGAAAAATGGCATCAAATGATGAGAGTATTAACCCACTACATCTATGAAATCAAGTTAACAATGAAAGGAAATCTTTATTGGAGATTTTCATAAATGAATAACGCTTTATGTTGGAGCATCTTTATTTCATTTAAGTCACTATTTTTACCCGTATGTAATACTTCAGCTAGCATTTCCATCTATCCTCACCCCACAGTCTATCCTATACCTGACCCCAAACAAGCAGCTACATTGAGCACACTGCCATATTTAATTGCAAAATTATTGCTAATTTAAGACGTAGACTGGATATCAGACATTCACATACTGATTGGAAAGCTGATTTTCACCTATTACCAACTGATCAGGCTGCATTTTGAAATTCAGTTTGGAGTATCATTCAAGAAGTCTCCTCCATATCGAAAATCCTTTGCTTAAGCTCAGTATAAATTTTAGAACTGAAAGCTGAACTTTGATGACCTCCCCAATTCGAAAAGAAAAACTGCTTTACACCTTCTACTCACAAGCTTCATTTGCACCAAACATAGATATGAAATGGTCCTATCAAGGCATGGAGACAACAATTTCTGACATTATTGCTGCTAAAGCACTGAGGCTAGACACTATTTTGGAAATACAGGGTGTTTATAAATGAATATCGGGGTTTTAAAGCTTTATAATATTTATTACGTTACACTTACAGTTATAAATTAAATGTCAAATGAAAGAGCAACTCAAACAGTTTTATTTTTTAGCAACAATGCACATGCGTGTGAAATGTTTCCGCCACGATCCGCTAGAAAGCAGTAGTAGTAAAGATGGCGACTAGTGAACAGAAAGCGTTTTGTGTTTTACAGTTTGCTAAGACTGAATCTGCGCAACGTGCTTTCCGCATTAAATTCGGTTGTGATCCTCTAAGTGACAATAACATCCGTAGATGGTATCATCAGTTTGAAGATACAGGCTGCCTTTGTAAAGGAAAGAGCACGGGACAAGTTGGTTGGTTGGACACTGTTGTTCACTAGTCGCCATCTTTGATACTACCGCTTTCTAGCGGATCACGGCGGAAACATTTCACAAACATGTGCATTGTTGCTAAAAAATAAAATTTTTTGAGTTGCTCTTTCATTTGAAATATGATTTATAACTGTAAGTGTAGTGTAATAAATATTATTAAGTTTTAAAACCCCGATAATCATTTATAAACACCCTGTATATAGTGATCTCTGGATCTTGAGAATGGCATCTCATGTCAAAAACCATATTTGGCTGGGCATGGGATGGGCAAAGCAAAGTTTCCCCTCCAACCCTTCCCAAATTAACTGCTTCAGTATAGCTCACCCTCAAAGTACACAGTTCATCTATAAATTCAGCTGCCTTCTCAATGACCATACTACTAACTAAACTTCAGTACTCATCGTAGCCTTTGCTGTGCCTATTCTTTAAATGCTATAAAAGAATATTTTACATTAACCCTTATATGAATGCTATCACTTAAATGCTTGTAACCATAGCATGAGTGGTTCCGAAACCCCCACTTCAAATGCTTTGACATGGAAATTTCAACCTCATCCACAGAAATGATCAGATATGATTGATCCATATAAGCCGTTTAAATATCATTTGTGCTTCCTTACAAAAATATTTACTGCAGTGCCACCACATCTATTTTTTCTCACTCCTGATTCAGACCAGAAGTGTTATCTAGCATGAAAATAGGCCAATTGAGAATACTTAACTACTGCGTAATAACTAGCAATTTCAGCAGTAAAAGGCATTATACCATAGGAAATTTCTTCTTCTTCCATCACCCAGTTCAGACCAGGATGAACAATTTAAAGGTCAACTGATAAACTAATGGTTGTTTTAAATTACTTATGAATATCTTAGGCTATACATCAATAAATTTAAGCTTACTGTTCCAATTTGCTACGCCTTACAAGATACACGCATTTGGGGTAGATGAACACACACAGAAGGAGAATATAATAGAACTAAAAGAACTAGCTTCAGCCAGTAAAAAATGGTGGGATGCAGTGTACTAATCTACATATTGCAGTACTTATTTAAGAATGTTCCAACCTAAAGTGCACAGTTTGTAAGTCTTGTACAAAGAAAAATGAGAGCCACTTCAACGATAGAGAGGAATCGCTTCAAGAGGAGCAAGATGCATTGCCATTAGGGACAAGATTGAAAGCAAAAACAAAGTGAATACATATATGAATAGAATAAGTAGAAGAGTAATCTAAAGGAAAATTTAGACACATAAGTTTACACATAATTTTCTTGTAAGTAATTAAAGAGTAAGCGAATTAGGAAAGGATAAATTGGGTATCTTCATCACCAGAATTTGATGAAAATTTGAGGTAAAAGAGGTTAGCAGACTAATAAAACATCTGGAGTAGATATTCCTGCAGACCAAATTAAAGATTAAGTAAAAGAAATAAGAAAATCTCAGCTCCATGAAACCATCGGCAAAATGTTATCAACATCAGAGATCCGAAGAGAGTAAAAAAAACCATTATAATTCCCATTTTCAAAAAGAACTGAGTGATGGGTTGAATAAGAGTAAACATTTTGTGACCATTTTACTAGTCTTACAATAATTTTTAATAGCCTTACAATACAAGGGGTCTAAGATAATGACTATAATAATCTGAATGAGAATCAAGCCAAGAGAAGAAGAGTATCTAGATCAGGGGTTCCCAAACTGGGGGGCATGGAGAAATTCCAGGGGGGGGGCGTGACACCCAAATGAAATAAATAAAAAAATTACAAAAATAATTTCCTCAGATGTTTGAAATAAAGTCTTTCTAAGTTTTCATAACTGTTTTTGTAAAGTTTCAATAAAGTTGTAAACTTTATCAAAGAAGGTTACAGGTAATTATATTCATTTTCATGTAATACTTGTTTTAATTTTCATCATACGTACAATTATTGAATCTTTCCATTCTGCGTTACCACATTCAACAGTGAACAAAAAAATCTACCTACTCACCATATCAAGTAGGCACATACAGTACAAGTACTTGTACAAATAGGAGTTGGTATGTACGGCACCGTGGAAATAGGGTATTGCAAAATGGAAAGCTGATATGAGTAGCGGGGGGGGGGGGGGGGGGGGGGGCGTGGTACAAAAAAGTTTGGGAACCCCTAATCTAAATGAAGATGAATTCCATTTCAGGAAAAGCAAGGGCACAAGGGAAGCAATATTGGCCCTTAGGATACTTACAGAGAAGAGAAAGAAGAAGAAACCAAAATCAATTGCATTTGTGGGCTAAAAAGGGATTTTCAGTGGAGTTGCTTGGAATTCAATGCATCGAAAACCAATATAGTCTGATGTTTCAGGCGAGATGGAGTGGAAACGTAACATAAAGAAATTGAAAAAGCAGGAGCAATTTCCACAATTTTACATTTATTAATACTACCGGTTTCGCTTTTCAGCATCATCAGGTACCTGATGTACTTGTATGACACAGAACACAGAAATATTAATAAATAGCTGTATGCAACAGGAGCGGATAGGAAAAGACCAATGTTAAATAGGTTATTGAAAGCTGGACGAGGTAAAATCTTTGTTACTTACGAAGCCATGTAACCATTAATGGACCTGACTAAGCTAGTCTAGGGATAGAGGGAATTCTACAAAAAGAATAAAATACTTACTGCTATGGATACAAGCTTAAAAGAAGGGAAACATTTTATCAGATACTGCTTATGGATCATGTTCCCTAACGGCCGCAAGGCATGTATACTAACAGCAGGAGAGAACTACAGAGTGGAATCTTAAAAAATAAGGTGCAACAGAAGAACTGCAAGGACTATATGGAGATTGGGAAAAATACACTCACATTTTCGATATATATAGGATGAATATATAGGATGAATTGAAAAATAGAGAAGTAACAGAGGCAGTACTAAAGAGAGAAATTTTCTTAGAAGACTGCAATATTCGAATGTTTAATTTTGAAACACAATTGACAAGTGAGACTAATATGAGAAAGGAGATGCTAATGAAACAATTCAAAAAGGCAAACAAGGATTGAATACACTTCGGATATTCATTGACTTGACCTGATGGGTATTATTGATAATTGAACAGTTAAAATATGAGCAGCAGTAAAAAATCAAACTAGGAAAAGGAACAAGGAATGTCAACTATTTATATCCACTAATTACCAATATTAACGGAGAGAATCTTCGTAACACCAATAGTCCTATCACCTATACTGTCACCTTAATCTTAAAAGAAGTGAGACAGGCTTCACTGGGAATATATCAAGATCACAATCAATACAATTCAATCAGCTTCAATTGACAGTAATATTTAAGACAGTATTTACTGATATTTAATATATTTTTTAAAAGAAAGATAGTGTATTATAACTGGGCAAATTATGATTGAATACGCCATGATCTCACTTAGAGAAAACAGTGCCCACACAGAAACCAGGATCACATTTTGAAAATACTTATGCATCACTTTCCCTCATTCAGTTACTACTCACAGAGAGAAATTAATATCTTATGGTCAAAATTGGTTGCGAAGAGCTTCCTATATATGGTGACAGTTTGAAATGGTTTGTAAAGCAATAATAATGAAGCCCCAAAAGGGACATGGGCACTTCTACTTTCCCACAATAAAATTGAAGCAATGTCAATCAACTTACAGTTGTTCTTGTTTAAGCAGCTCAAATACTCGATCCTGCAGATACGGCAATTCTGAAAGATTCCAACCAGGTCGATTAAGAATTATATGAGTAATAAACAGTCACTTAACACCTAAACTTCGTGCATGCACCGGCGATGGCTATGTATATTACGGTCAACGGGAACCCCTACCCAGATATATGGTTGAATTACTACAAAATAATTGCACGACATCATAACTTTTATGATTACTACTTACCATATGGGAAACGCTGATCGAGAGTAAACAACTCGTAAAAAAATCTCAGGAGCCCACAGCCGGAATCGTTCCTATGAACTGGTGATATTCCGCTTTTAGCTAGATACGAATTCAGTTAAAATAACATCATAAATCAAAGTAAATTCATAAGAGAACTTCGCAACCAAAGTAATCACATGCTACTCCCATTACCTTGATGAGAGAAAATCAGCTTTAATTACTAGCTACCGCTGGCTACAACACATACATTTCCACTGCGCGACTGTAGTGCCACCTAGAGCTAAATACGAGAACATGAGAACGACAGTCCCCGCAGTCGCGCTGGGGTTAAATGATTTAAACAGTATGCACGACCAGTTTATGTGTTTCTGAGTCAAAGTTCACGACAGAAAAAAGACATCTGTCCAACGTCATTAACAAAATACCAAATCAAAAATGTTTCCTGCGCCTACGACCCATATTAAAACATTAATAATGAAAAATCAATTATATCAGATGAAAATTTTCAAGTGCTGGCATGAGATGTCATTCTTCACCAGGTATTTTTAGTTCATAAAATGAAGGAATCGATAATGGACAAAATAAAACTGTCGTAGCGGTTTCTGAAAGCGGTATCTAAAGTGAATAGATGATTATTTCATGGTGAATCTATTAGCACAAGAAAGAATTGCTAAAATATTCTCCAACGTGCTTATTGAGCAATTATATTTTTACATTTTGAGAAATCGTCGAGAAAGCCATAAATGAAGCCAAATGGCCTATCATTATCTAAAAATCTACAGAAGAAAATTAAGATATCAGTAGGTATTGGGAAGGAGAGGATGAAGACCAACTTTTAACACAGACAAGCAACCCTGACAAAAATAAACTCCACCATGGTGGGTACAGGAAGGGTGGCATCCTTCATGGTGGGTAGTTACCCTTGCAGAACCCACGCCCTACCCACTATTAAGGGTAAGGGAAGGAGAGAAAAATCCTTCGTGTACCCTTCCTTGGAACTCCTTCCCTTACCATCCGTGTACCCTTCCTCTACCCACCATTAAGGGTAAGGGAAGGAGAGAAAAATCCTTCGTGTACCCTTCCTTGGAACTCCTTCCCTTACCATCCGTGTACCCTTCCTCTACCCACCATTAAGGGTAAGGGAAGGAGAGAAAAATCCTTCGTGTACCCTTCCTTGGAACTCCTTCCCTTACCATCCGTGTACCCTTCCTCTACCCACCATTAAGGGTAAGGGAAGGAGAGAAAAAATCCTTCGTGTACCCTTCCTTGGAACTCCTTCCCTTACCATCCGTGTACCCTTCCTCTACCCACCATTAAGGGTAAGGGAAGGAGAGAAAAATCCTTCGTGTACCCTTCCTTGGAACTCCTTCCCTAACCATCCGTGTACCCTTCCTCTACCCACCATTAAGGGTAAGGGAAGGAGAGAAAAATCCTTCGTGTACCCTTCCTTGGGACTTAGCATTTATAACTGAAGAAAACATATCCTGAAAGACTCTCCTTAGCTACTTTTTCCTGCTAAAGAGTATTGAGTTCCGTACAAGAACGTAAGCAGTCTTTGAAAGCAAATATAGACGGGCTACACAACTAATCTTTAAAATTTCCTTAAGGAAAACAATAGTATACATATTCAGTGGCGTAGCAAGGGGTGGGGTCTGGAGGGTTCGGACCCTCCGCCCCCCCGAAGTATAAAAACACAATCATTTTCCTTCATAATAGAAATCAAAATATTAAAAAATAATGAATTTAAAAAATATTTCTTTGACTATTGAAGTTTTTTCGATTGTGAAAAGTGTTTGAATAAGTTGAATTCCAATACTTACTATCCTGTTTTTCAAAACTTTTCCCACCTGGTTTTGGACCCCCCCCCCCCCAAACGAAATTCCTGACTACGCCACTGTACACAATAGTTTCTGTAATTGTGTGAAAAAAGCTCATTTAGAAGTTCTTCCATTCACGTTTTAGGATGTAACCTATTTGTGTGGCTGACAATGAGACATCGCTAGAGTGATGCTCAGTATTAGAATGCCGATCTTATTTTCTGAAACGAGATAGGTGTGGTAGAAAAAAGTCACAGCTTTCTTCCACATAGGCCCGGGTGCGATTCTCATCTTAAGATTTTGTAGTATAAGTTCCGTTGAGAAACTACTCCTATCAAGTACCTCGATAGCCGAGGTTGTTAAATCTCTAGTTCGTGATATTGTAATATGTAAGTCCTGGGTTCAAGACCACGTGAAGGCTAATTTTTTTTATGCCCTATAACTCTAGAAATCACTGTTGCAACTCATCCCCATTCGTTTAATTTAGTTTATTAGCGATTTTTTAAATTTTTATGTTAATTTATGGATTTTTAGTTTTTATTTTATCCTACCCTTCCTGTACCCTTCATTGAGGCTGGCCAAACCCTTCCCGTACCCTCCAGGAAGGAGAGGGCGTACCCACCAATGTTCTAAAATACCCTTCGTGTACCCTTGCTGAAGGGTACAGGAAGGGTACACCTATCCTTCGTGTACCCTTGCTGAAGGGTACAGGAAGGGTACACTTATCCTTCCTGTACCCTTCATCGAGGCTGGCCAAACCCTTCCCGTACCCTCCAGGAAGGAGAGAGCGTACCCACCAATGTTCTAAAATACCCTTCGTGTACCCTTGCTGAAGGGTACAGGAAGGGTAAACCTATCCTTCCTGTACCCTCAATGGAGGGTAAACCTCTCCTTAATGGAGGAGTTTATTTTTATCAGGGAAATAACTAGAAATGGTGAAAAAGTTCTGTTACCTGGGAAGCCAAAAAAAAACTATGATAGGGTTGGAGCGCAATAGAAATTGTAGAATCCCATAGTAGTGCCGAATTAAGCACTTGGCGAGGAAGTGGCTGTTTTGAGGCCTCAGCCTCAAAGGGGGCCCCACAGGCTCAAGAAAAAATTTTTTTTTATTTTAAATACATGATAGGAAATTTTATTGTTAATGTAAATTTTCAAATGTCGAAAAACATACCTAACTTGGATTGGTGAGGGGGCAGGACAAATTAAAAATTTTCACCATAAGTAATCTGGGAGCACAAGATGATAGGGTAGGGGGTGGAGAAGTTTGGCGGGATGGGCCTCAATGGTGCTAAATCTGGTACAGTCCCATAGTTAGTGCCAAATAGTGGTGTCATGGTGCTGGAATGCCATTGCGGCACTGGTTAAAAAAAGACATAATTGTCAAATGAAATTTCTATCAATTTTGTTGCCACAACATTTCTAATACATATATGCATTCGTAACCACATGAAAAAAAAATTTGTAATAAAATGTAAATATTAACTTGTAATAAAAAACACTCACAAGGGGAGACCAAGAAACTTGCTCAGCCTTTTTCAATGTCGTATTTTTTATGGCCTTCGGAATGGTGAACAGGGAATGGTGGGTGTGCGCCAAAATGTAAATTTTTTTATTGCTTATACTGATCAACTTCCACATTAAAAATGAGAACCACTCTTGCGAGAGTGGTTCTCATTTTTAAAGGCTCGCTTCTTTAAAGGCATTTGAAAGGCTCGCAGCGATCAACAACATGCATACAGACATTTTTAATAAGAACACAAAACGATTATAAAATGCTATATTTCTCGAACACTTGTAATTCACTTTACTCCAAAGGGGGTTTACTTACAGAGTACCTATGTGCTAAAAGAACAATTCCAAAATATAATTTCAATTAATAAATAGGATGAAATAAAAGCTGATGACCCTGGACCGGGCGTGATGGCGTATAAAATACTGGCTGTCTCCAGTGAGTTTCAATAAGGTTAGTTTCTGATTGTGTTTTTCTTTATGTAAATTTAGTCATTCTGTTGGTGAATACGGCATTGAAAAAGGTGGAGCAAGTTTCATGGTCTCCCCTTGTGAGTAATATTTCACTTCTAAAAAGAGTTCAGGAAAGTGCATTCCGGCACTGCTTATTTTACAATTACTTCGCTGGTGTCAAAGACAATCCATGAAGAATTATTTACTCACACCTAGGAACACATGCACAGAAGAAGGAAAAAATCCATATGAACCTACATCTGGTTGGTATGGTGGCCTAAGGCCCCTTGCACACACACCGATTTTGGACGGCCGGTAAAATATCAGCCAATATATTTTACCGGCGAAGCGATGCTTGCACACATGCAGGATTTTTACCGGTCAAACGATAAGTGGCTATGTTTTTGAGCTGGTGCCGGTGATCCACGGTAACAATGGCTGGCAGCTAACCGGCATTTTGCCGGTGCCGGCACGTGATTGGTGTGGTTGCAAGATCTCCTGCCCTCCCATTGTTCACTATTACAATGTGGACGGCCGATATTTTATCGGCCGTCTAAAATCGGTGCGCGTGCTAGGGGCCTAAGGGTTGGCTTCCAACTGCATGGGCCTGAGTGCTGTATGTATGGTACTTCAGGTTCAACCCTCCATTTGTCAGATGATGTGTACTAAGCTGAAGTCCTATGAGCACCTTTCCTTAATAGAAGGCTAATGCTGGATTTCCTCCACCCTACCTTCTCTCTTGGCACAAATGACCTAAACTTGAAGTTCACATCCTCAAAATAAAATGATGATTTAACACTTTGCGTGCCATGGACGTAATATTACGTCCTGCTAATCCTTCTGAGGATTGCCATGGACATAATATTACGTCTTTCCATTTAATTGGCTTTGTATGCGTGAAGCCGTAATATTTCGCCCGTGGTACTTTTCCAGTTTACTGCTTAGGGGTCCTGTTTTTTCAAAAATCAACTGCTCGATGGAAAAAGAGTACACTTAATGTCTTGAGGACGAAAAGTCCTCTGTAGCTACCAGCATCCTCATCTTAGGCCACTTAGTTTGAAAATTGTTTGGGCCAATGGACCATTCGTTGAGAGTGCATTGACCCTTTTTGTCATCCAGGATTTATAATGCTTTGCTTGGAACAATGCTTTTTTATGATTTCCATGCTTTAAATAGTTCAAATTGAGCGTATTAAAAAATTATTAGGCATCTTATGGGGGTACATCATATGTTGCAACTTTTTTATTCTTCAAAAACATTAGGTTTTCATTGTTAAATTATATATTTAAAAATTAGCAATAAATTTTATTCAACTCATTCATAAAGAAGAGCAAAGTCGATTTTTATTGAAATGCACATCGATATAAATATATTTTTGATGCTAATGTTTTAAAAAATGTACGAATATAGTAAAAATGGCTGGATTTTTCAGTAGGGCTTTAAATTTAGCAGCCGGCACTCAAAGTGTTAAACTTCTATTCTGCCATGATTCTACCAATAAAACCTAAAGAGTGCTGGGGAGTCTTCCATAAAACAAGCAGCAATCACATACGCAGTAATTTGGTAGGTAACAAGCAGCAGAAATAATTTGCTGGCAAGGTAAAAAATCTTTTTTCACCTATTATATAAAATTTTATATCCCATAACATGTTTTTATTTCCCCGCATACATTGCTGGTTCTTGGAATACCTTGAAAGACCACTGAATTTAGAATGATGGCCCCAAACACACCCACTTCCCTCACTCAACAATGTATTTTAATAAATTCTTTAGCTCATGCACCGAATGGAGCTATTCATTTTCAATTTTTTCACCCTAATCACCATTGTCAGATTATACCATGACCCTTGACAGTAGTACAAGGTGCCACTTGCGCTTTGCTCTACCTAGTATACTATGTATGATGTAGGGGCATCCATAGCTGAGTGCTCTTCAGGGCTCCAAAGGAAAATAAGTAGAAGATAATTACCATATGGCTATAAAAAATCAAAACAGAAAGAGTACCTTCAAACAGTTTCAAGGAGACCAGAGCATCAACTGCAAATTTGATGCGGCACTTGCACATAATTTGCGCATTGTGGAAGGCCTTGCTGGCTTCCACACTGATGGTCCTTACCACAAAAAGTCACCCACTATAAAATATGGAGTTCCTATCATTATGAAATGCATAATGGAAAAAGATGGAATAAAAGAAAGAAATCATTGACAGAGTTAATATTAGAAGAATCACATTATTATGTTAAAATCGGTATCAATGAGGTGATATAAGCCAGTTCCCATGTTGGTGGGGCACAGTTCTTGCTTCAGTGATAAGAACACAGCAATGCTACCTTCAGTTCACAACATAGATGAAAAATATAATACAATGTAATATATGCATTTTGAAATTTTTTTTTACTTTTTTCCCTTGAATACACTGCAGACCATTTCAGCTTTGGGTGCCAAATTCAAATCCTCGCCACCGCTCCAAGCCGTTTCCAAAGTATGGACTTAACGCGATCAGTTCTCGATACCGGTTCCACATGCCAAGAACTGGCAGTACCGAGAACCGGGTACCGAAACCGTCTCATCTCTAATATGTGCATCATAAAGAGAGGGAGGTATTAAGAAAATATGCTATTTATCTTATAAGAACTTTTGGAAGTACTAATTTGATGCATTCTCCTATCTTACTGGAAATTTCACGCAAACAATGAACACTAATAGCTTATACATATTAGGTAGTATGATTGAAATGCTTCCTTCCTGAATACAGAAATGAACCAAATAAGATCAAGAAATTGAGATAGTTAATGAATAAGTCATCCAATTTCCAAACATTTCCTTCATTAACATAAAAGAATGCGAGTTAAAAATAAGAAAACAATGGGGAATTTTCACATTTTTTGAAAACTATGTCAAAATGTAGTAAACCTCTAGGAAAGAATATCTACCGGGGGAAATTTCAATACAAGCGTTAGTTTTCAAGATATTAAAGGTCAAAGTGGAGGAGTGGGGGGTGCGAACGAAAGTAGTGTGTCCAAGAGGAGTGACGTCATTTCTCCCCAAACAGAGTTGCTAACGTCCCAGGCGTGGAGCTTCGAGATTGTTGCGGTATACGTACGCCAGGAAGACGGTATGTTTACCTACGTGAAGTGCTGTTTATAATATCGAATAATAAATATTGCGTGGTGCCTATGCGCTCAAATATCTCGAAACTCTAATAAAATATTCGTCCTTATGTCGAATAATAAAGCGAGAAGAAAGAAGTGGGTTAAGGCGATGAAGAGGAAGAACGATCTGTCGACGAAAACGACGGGATTTGTTCGTGAAGATCGCTTTAACTCAAGTAATTACGACTGAATTATGCTGAGAAATGACTTGAGCGTGTGGTGCGGAGGACGTGCAGTTACCCTGTTCGCGCAGTACCCGCCTGTCGCTTGCATGCTGTTTTTGCTGAGTTATCGTAGGTTGACGGCCCTCGTAGTACCCGATGTCTTATAATTATTGTATGTTTTGAATTCGTCAATGATTAATCATGATAAGAATACTTAAAGGGTACATACAGTAGGCTACCCTCCCTCTCTCCGAAATCAATTGATTCACATGCATAGTATTCCAACTGAACTCCCTCGAAACCATATTTGCTACCTAGCAGTGTATAATTTGTAAGAAACTCACTGATGAATAATCACTACCTCCTCAAATCAACTGACTTAGAGCCATAGGAGGAAATACAACCTGAGGAAGTGGTGGAAAGTCGAGGTGAGGAAAATTCCTGCCAATTGAAACCAGAACCAAAAATTGATGGTGTTCAGAAAAGAAACTTGTTTCCGCCAATGCTGCTACTTCTCCTATGAATATGATAAGTGACTGACATGGAATCAGACAGGGAGATACGTAGCCAAAGGGTCAAGTTTATTGTGTTTTTCTTGGAAAAAAGGCAGCATTGTATTTAAGAGTAGATTGTGAAAATTATTATATTGTCGATATGCTATCAGGAAAGACTGGGTTACCTGTTATTGGCATGTTCAGGAAAATTAGACTCAGCAAATCCTTCAATATTTTAGCCTAGAAGATCTCAATGTCTCACCCTCGACAGCGGCACGATATTTCTCTGCTTCCATTATTCCGGTGGCTAGGTTTTTGAAAAATCTAGTTTTTTGGGTTGACAAAAATAAGATGCTGCTTAATATGCCAATTCCCTTTCCTGCTCGCCTTCACATGTAGAGTCAACTATTGATTGTTTAGAAATAGAAAAGCCAGGTAAACCCAATTTGGCAAAGTTTAACCTGAATTGGAGCATAAAAAAATAGATCAGTACTCACTGCAGTGAGTGACATTTTGTATTGTATGGATCAGTTCTTTTTACTGCGATCAATATAACAAATTGCGCTTAGTTTATTACGCTGCGATAGGTATAAAGTAAAAAAGTGAATTGCGAAGGAAACTCTAAATCCGTTTTTTTTACAGTACTAATCAGTGCATTATACGGCTGATTGCGAAGAAAAATAGAAATAATGTTTTTTCAAACGCTATTATTTCAAAAGGAATCATTTTTAACATTACTATAAAATCAATGAATTGTTATAGCTCAAATATTTCTATCTAAACTCAATCAAAAAAATAAGTCATATGATTCTTCTTTAGAAAATTTCATTTCGAGGGGTAATGGTGGCCGGGCAATAGATAGTGTCATTCGCATAAACTGAATTTCTTGAGCAAATTCTAAAAGGCTGTGGGGTAAAAGTAGATCGCGCGTTCAAACTAACTGTTCACTCATTCAGTGGTAAAATTTGATAGTTAATTAGACCACCAAGAGTTTTCAAGAATATAGAGAGCTCTCAAGATGAAGTTAAGCTAACTAAGCAAATAGAAAGCTTTAGGATCCATGCGGAGAGAGTAATAAGAAAGGTCAGGGAATACAAGTTGCTTGTCCTTCATTCCTGCATTGACAACCGTTTGGTGCAAAAAAGCTGGAATAGAGGATAGCTTTAAAAGACAATCACTTCTACCATAATGATATTCGGGCTCTGCCTCAATGATGGGGAAATTATTTAGGAAGCGACGGAAAATACTTTTAATGATTCATTTATAACCTTTTTTAAATAGAGATGTATTTTTCATTTAAAAAACAGCGAGAGATAAGTTGCGCACCTAATACTATTTAACATAAATGATTGAATTTTGTCATACGTTTGCTAAATAGCTTATAATTATTTTGTAGGCTTCTAATAGAAGTTTCATAGCTAACATTAAAAGCTGTATTATCTTATGCTTATGCCTATCGTTAAGCAGCCACTATAAAAGCGGCTACAAAAGTTCATAACCGGCCAAAACCTGTACACACTTCAGAGAGTATGCATACAGAACACACCTTAAAACTGTACACAGTATGATGTGCATAATATGTACAGAAAAATTACCTTAAATCTGTGCACAGAAAGCATTTCACACATACTGAATCAAAAAGCTGATATCATACAGAAAGCAAAAAATCATAACTTGTACCATATAAACTATATTTGCACTAACTAGATGCATCAACATTTCACGCAGAAATTTTCAACGGAGGCCGAGTAGCTACTACTGTATTCGTAAAAGCTGGTCCAGTAATGCCATAATAAACTAGAAAAACTTACCGCGAAGCCTTCACTTCTCTAAATTCTGCAGCCAAAAAGTCTGGGTTACTTTTAAAATATAATGCCAACATTATGGAATTCACCTCTGGGAGATTATCGCAACAGCCTTTTCAGAAATCGTCTTCCATTTCGCATATATTCGATATATTCTTATTCAACGAATACAGAAAATGGATAAAATATACTTGACGTGACTAAATAACGTCATAAAATGCCTGAGAGAAAACACGGATTAAAAAAATACCGAAATATTCACTTACTCAACGACTGCTTCATTGTAGCTTCTGCGGCCGTACAAGCAAAACGAAAACGCCGTAGGGAGAAATGACGTCACCAACAATCAGAGCTAACCTCGCGTTTGCAGACGCATTTCACTGTTTTAAATGAATTTCATGATAAAATCAATGGTTTACGAAAAGTTTGATTGGTGAAAATGGATTCCTGGTGAAAATTGCTATAAGAATCATATATTATTACGATGAAAAAAATTTCATGCAACTTCCCCATTTCATGATTTGCATTTTCTCTCTACTAAGTATATCACGAACTGTAGACCTCATAATATGTAGCATGCTTTTCATGTATATCTTAATACTGACACCAATTTTAACTTTGCTAAACCAATTCATGGGCAAGGTCATTAGGACCAGACATCAACTAAAGGAAGAAAAAAATCCCTGTGTCATCAGTTACATTTTATTTTTCGGGCAAGGTGAAATCAGTGAAACTTTGGAATGAGCTTGAATGAGTGCAAGTAGAAATATACATGTGCAATAAATACCTGAGTATTGCACAAAATTGGATAGATATGCTAGGCGCATGAATTTCCAGGACTCAATTGCATCCAAATACAGTAGATTCCGGTTAATTGGGACATATCGGGACTTGTGCACTTTGCCCCAATTAGGCGAACTATCCTGTGTGTGGGCATAAACAAACATTGAAATGATAGAAGGAAGACTAAAGGATGTTTATAATGCAACATGAGTTTATTATACTATTAATTTGATTAACTAATCGGCGAGTTTAGTTAATTTATTATGATTTTTTAAGAATTATAACAATTTAGTTGAAAATATTTTTCACAGCCTCGGGCGACGCTGAATGAATGTCTTTTAACAAGTCCTATTAAAGAAAATTCCTATCCTCTTGCGGATAGTATAACAACAAGAGCTTTCAAGATAGGGCAAGAATAGGAACATTTGTGAAAAAGAAAGCGAATCAAAGGAGGAAAATATAAAAAATAGCATTCAGAAAACAAAAAAATTTAATTTCGTCGCGAGTATAGAGTCTATGTCGCCGACTCATGGCCCAATAAAGCGGCATGCTGTCCCAATTAAGCGGAGAATACTCTGGGATATTCCTCTATTGGGTTTTGTTCTTCAAGATCTGCCCCAATTAAGCGGCTGCCCCGAGTAACCGGTGGACCCATTAAACGGAATCTACTGTACTAATAAAATAAATCATGAATTCAAATTCCAATATTCATAAACAATTTTAATACAGCAATATTAACAAAGGATCTCAGA
Organism: Ischnura elegans; assembly: GCF_921293095.1. NCBI lineage: Eukaryota > Metazoa > Arthropoda > Insecta > Odonata > Coenagrionidae > Ischnura > Ischnura elegans. The sequence goes on from NC_060250.1 coordinate 72,102,649, forward strand.
GAGATAATATAGTATACATAAAATTTATAACAAAATGCAAGCACATACTTGAAGGACAGATACTGAAAAGCTAGAAATACTGCTGACAGAAATAAATTACACAGAAGGAAATTAAAAAGACAATGAGATGATACCTATAATATCAAGACGTGAGTAAGGTTTCCAGAAAAAAATTTAATTCTGAAAATGCTTTTCACACTTCAAGGGAAAGTACAAGCAACACCTGAGGAAGACTTTATGCAATAAAAACTTATACTCGTACATCTATACACGTGATACAAACATCTGAAGCAAACCCTAGCAAATACACTCTTTGACAAAATCAAACAACTTTCTCGCAAAAACTATGCACATTTATACATGATGGTTACAAAATTTGGGACTGCGATAATAAAACAATGGCCATATAAAACTGTAAATACAATGATTTCTTTAAAAACCTGATCTTCTTGACTAGCTACTAAACCAACACAAGAAAATGATAAAACATCTTCCGATCTAAAAACTGCATCCATCCTCATTTTTACTACATTCTTATTCTTTTTGTATCCAAAAGAGGAACTTTAAAAATTATAAAAGTTTGAATGACTGATCAATTATGTCCTAAAAAGAATAAACCAATCACTGATGACTACTCCTGATTACAGGGCCAATGGAAATAGCATTTTTCACATTCCTTCCAATCAGACAGCTATGATTTCAAAATTCTACACCTAAGATGACACACAAATAAAAGTACTCTAACTTGGTTTGGATGTCCAAGCCAAACTTACTGCAGGTGTTGCATGCAATCACAGAATTTACAATGACTTGAATGTTGAAAATAATTCATTAACCAAATATTTACAAACTAATCCACTTAAAATTACAAGAATTACAAAAAACAATTTAAGACAAACAACAACTGTATTTTTTTAAAACTCAACATACATAACATGAGCCGAACACTTCTCAGACAAAGAGCAAGCTAAATTAATTCATACTGACTACAAATCTGGAATTGCTGCACTAAACATGGAATCATAATTTATATAAAACTTTATAAAAAGATATCATGATGGGAAAAATTTTAACATAAATAGAAAATGTTTAAAATAAAAACATTAAAGTAACATTCGCGGTGTAATGGATTCATTTCACTTCATGGTGACTGATATAGGCTGAAAATTTAAAAGTAACAATTAAAATAAATTGAGTTGAGATACTTCTGGTGCACATCTGATATCTGACATGTCATGATTATTTAAGTTAACATAGCAATGTTAGCCCACCAGTAGGCATTGCAGGATTGAACTGCTTACAAGATGTGAAGGAAAACTTTTCACAATATTCTCAAGGACACATCTGTCCACATTTTACACAGGCTTTTTGTGATAGCTATATTTTTCTTATAGAACACCTTTGCAACAACATACCACCACACCATGTCTGTCAATTGACATATGACTAGGGAATTGTCATTTAAACATGCAAACATAATCTCATGCTTTAAAACCACATAGATTTTAATATGATAGCTTTTGCATGTCATATGTTTACTTTCATCACCATTTTTAAGTGGCAGCTCTTCAGCAAAATAATGCTCCTAGCTGCCTTCCCTTTGTAAGCATAAACTTATCCATTACCCTTTTCTCATCAATAATGTTCAATTGAAAAGTACAGAATTGGGGTCTTCATTGTCCATTTGCTTGATATGACGGAGAACATCTTTCTTTGTGATTACCCCTAATAAGCGCCTGTAAATACAAAATTTACAATGCATCAAAGAAAGTAATAATTAAAATTTACCTAGATCTAAACTCAAAAGCAACATTTAAAACCTGAAAGTTGCAACTAAAGTTATGTATGATCATTGTGAATTAAAATATATACTCATACCTCATTTAGAGCAGGTGATACATTCCTACATATCATTGCTCGGAAATACTACTTGCTAAATTAATTTAAAATACAAATACCTTAAACAATAGTATGCACCTACTTCTGCATGCATTTTACAACAGGCCATTTTCTCAAGAAATAAATTTCTCATACTTTATATTTTTATTACTGCATAGGCTAAGGGACGGCTAGTGCAAAGTATGTACTAATCATGAAATATCAAGTTTTGTCATGGATTGCTGAAGGTTTATGAGCAAATTTTTTTTCAAATTCAGGAAGCAAATTTATTTATGAGTAGAGAAGGAAATGATGCTTTAAAAAACCTCCGGGTATTAAAAACACAATTTGGGTTGGGTCCAATACCTTAAAAGTGATGTTCAGATTGCCTAATTAGTCATTCAAGTACTTGCACCCCAATATAGGCATTTCCTCCTATTAAACTAAATTATTAAAGGAGACCATTATATTGGCCATCATATTACTTATAGCAAATAATAGCCAATATACCTATTGCGAACAGTTATACAGGAACAGGAGTGGTGCGGCCACAAATAAATTTATATCGATAAACGTAAGCATAAATCCAGACGAAAGGCGATGTTTTTTTGCATCACTAAATTTCCTTACAACAACAACAACTTACTATTCAAACAATTTATAAGCGCCGTACTGAATAAAAATCATGCTAAGCATTGCTTTCTCAATCATTATGCCAATGCAAAACCAATGAAGCCATTTTTCTATGTACTTAATAAGTGCATTTACACGTTCATTCTATTATTTTGGTATTTCCCACAGAAAATTCAAAAAAATAACTAATAAAACTGTATCGCGGTTATTTAATGCCTCAAATGCTTCCATCGGTGTATGTTTATCGTTCCTGTACTTTAAGCGGCAGTTAAGTGAAATAACATATTGCATTTGTTTCTGCAGACGAAAACGGTGGAAGGTTGCATAACGATCCTGCCTCAGAAGACTTTTTCTATCATATAAAGTATTGTCTTCATTATCTATGGTAAAAAGTTTGCAAAGCATGAGATTAAAATTGCCGTTGTTAAAAAAAGTTCCTTTTTGAGTGCTACGCTCACGACGTATTTGAAATAATACACCGAGTTTACCACGGCACTGCAATAAAAACGATTTGAAGTAAAATTGTTAACATTAGAAAAGATATTAACATGATATTATTTCACGAAAAAATATAAGGCAGATATCATGCTGATGTCACTTTAGTAAAACAAAAGCAAGATGCAAGAAAGTGCAACGAGTATAACTCACATGAGTAATATTTGCGACAAAGAAACGGAAAGGCCCTATGGACCCTAAGGCCAACAAAATTTTCTAGTATGAATTTATCGATTAAACATTCTCAATAATGACTGATAAGATCAAGCATTCGCGAATGTTAATGCCACAATATTTTCACCAAAATGAACTACTTATTTATCGAACGACAGTTTACTCCATGAATTTGAGACTGAGCACTCCACGTTAACTTCATTTTTAACAGATCGCCATTAATTACAGATATTAGGGACTCTTGGTGAAGGTTTTCCAGCGATGGAAACTCTCGCCATGGCGAGTACCAACACCTAAAGGGCCTCGTAAAAACGAATTTTTTTTACATGCTTATTATAGGATAAATTGACGGTGCCACAGCTATCACTCGTAATGGCGGGGTCTTACAATAGCCTGATCTTGCTCTAACGAGGTCCCACTCTAATAACTAAATCAGCTTAAAGATTATTTTTAGTGCCAAAATAACGTAAAATGTATTTCCAAGCACGTCATTTTTCATAGATTTTTCCCAGACAATAGATATAATGTAGCATATATGTATAGAATGAGGTATGTATGAATAGATAGTGAATTCATAGATTTTCCCCGACATTTCCATTATATCGCTATAAAATTTGAAATTGACTTTTTTCACTTCAACTATCGACTGAGTGATTCACCAGGTAATAACCAAAACGCTAAACTTTTGGTTGCCTGGGAGGAGTGTCGTCACCCACGGCCATCTCATCTCCCCCAAAGTATATTCCTAATTATGCCACTGCACATAATGAACATCACTGAATGACAGAGAGTAAAAAGATTAGCCAGAGTTTGAAACTCACCCATTATGAGTCACAAGAGTCTGCCTGAGACCAAGTTTCCGGAACATATCCACCACAGTTTCCATCGGTGTCTGGTCAGTCATGGTGATTGGAGCCATATCCAATATTCTTTTGAGTGGCAGAGGTGGTGGTGGAGGACGTCCTGATGCCATTGACTGAGAATTGGGAGATGGAGTTGGAGGAGGCCCACCAGTGAAGAGCACTAAGGAATCTCCAGTGATGCCTTCCATGGAACGCTTAGCATTCGCTGAAACGATTACAAAGATAAGAAAGGAATAATTGAGAATGCCAATTTCAAAAGAAAATTTAGTACATACAATGACCCAAATTTGACACAGTGTACAATAGGAGGTGAAAGTCTAAAGCACTGATAGAGCGCTGCTCATAGACTTGTTCGAAAAATGACAATGTTACTTTACCTATCACAATAAAGTATGAAATAACTATGTTTTTTGGATACTATCCATTGCATTCAATTTCAAGCAAGTGAAAAAACGAAAATAAAATCCAGTTAATTTAATAATGCTAACAAAAACGTTCACTTGGACAATCTCATTTTTACCACAAAAACACTGATTTTAATCTAAATAGAGAAGAGAAATTTCCTTTCCAAAAATTGAAATTAAAATGCAGTATCTTTACTATTAATAGAATAGTGGACATTTATCTAAATAGGCAAGCTCCAATTCAAAAAAATATATCCAACTTTGGTGACCTACAACACGGAAAATTAGGTCATCAGCCACATTTTAATACTAAAAACAGTTTGGCACATTCATTAATTAGCATGAAATCACCTACATAAATCAAGATGACCACATTTCAATATGAACTAAAAAGATTACAGAAACCAATCAAAAGTAATGGCGAAAAAATACTTCTTCAAAGGTAATGATGTGAAGAATACATACCAATGGCCAAGTTGAGATCTCTTCTAAGGACAAATCCAACGAGATACTGTGACTGTCTTGAAACAACAACTGGAAATCCATTGTGTTCTGTATCTTTTAGTAGACTTTCAACATCTGATAATGTCATGGAATCCTGTGTGATGACACTGAGGCGCTCATTTTGCCTGCAAATCAAAAGAGAGTTAAAGTAAAATTTGTCTAGCCTAGAGGCATAAACAAGTACGTTGAAAACATTGTATGCAACTGGGTTATTAGAGGATTATATAATTCAAATTCCCTGACTTGTGCCTGACTTTCCCATAAAAAATTTATTTCCCATAGCTTTTTTACTCTCTTCTCTCAATCAATAGATTATTTTTTTTAAAAGCAAAGATCAATTAAAAATTAAAATTCTTTTAAAAATATACTCAAACTCTTTTTAAAACAAACTTAATAATTTACATTAAACGACAGAAAAATAGGTACTGGTTAGCAGAGCACTTTCACCGAGAAAGCTAAACCTCCCTTCCAGAGTTCAGATTGCAGCAGATTCCACAACTGGGTCACAGTTGTACTTCACTCTGTGCGGTGTGACCCTCAGGTGGGTCTTACCTATATTCACCTTATGGCCACTGTCTGTAGACAGTGGATGGAGGATAAGTGGAGGAACATGGAGCAGACAAGGTTTGGGGCCCCTGTGGCAAGGGACTACGCTAAAAGCCCAAATTTTACGGTCTTCCTGATACAGTTTCTCAAGAATATGGCACAAACCTACTGCCAAGACTCAGTGCTGCTAATCTCTGGACCTTTGCAACCTGGGCATTAGCCTGAGACAATGGAGCCACCTTGGGGCACCACCCAGTAGCTGCCAATCCCATCTTTTTCAACTTTATTCGTCAAACTCCATTCTGTAGGGGCATTTGTAAGTGAGATCGTCTGCCATACTGATTGTATGTGCCTTTCACACACTCATGTGAAAAATAAGTATGACCCACAGATGAATACCACCACATTTCCAACACATAGGTTACCATTCATAGTATAGACTCACTAAACATTATGCCTCCAACTTCTCATTTTACAGAATAGCAACAGCCAAAAAATAAAGAATATCAGTAAATTTACCTTTTTCTGCGGCCAGACCCAATGTTGGGTCAGGCCTCAGCAGACACATTCCTGTCAGTTCAAACATTGTGTCAAATTTGAATTGCCTCATCAAAAAACGAGTCTTTCTAACAAAGCAAAAAAAGTTTTACCACAAACTTCGTTTATTTTATTAAATTAAAAAAAGAACTTGATTTATGTAAACTAATTTTAATATTATCAAAGGCAAATTCATCATGATAGTGCAGCGATAATTTTGATTTGAGTGCCGAAATATAAATTTTCGCCAAATACCATGGATGAGATTTCTTTTTTCCAACCAATTTCAAACTCCCTGACATTCCCCTCATTTCCCAGACAGGTAACAATCCTGAAAACGGTATTAATGCAGCTGGGTACTTACTTTGGTTGCATCACATCAGCTGCCAAAGAAGTGTGGGCAAACTCTTCTTTTGAGTCTAAGAAGGGGTAGCCATTTAAGTTTATGTGAGCATCATAGATGCCCTGCCTCCCAAGAGCATCACCAACCCACTTGGATGCCATAGCAGCAGCCATCAGCGGAACTATATAGCGCACTCCTCCAGTTAACTCAAACATTATCACCACCAGAGAAACTAATGGAAAAAAATAAATATTTGAAACGTAATTCACCTTTGATAAGAAGTCCAAATTAAATACTGATTTCATTCATTACTTTCAACATTATTCTCTCACCACAGAATATTAAGTCTTGTTTCACTCAGTTTTATTACATTGCTCCCTATGGTTTTAAATGAGAGACTTGTTATAAGTGCATAAACAGTAAAACCTCTTTACATCATGATTGAGGGGACCAAAATTTGGGCAATTTGATGTATGGAGGTTCACTATAGAGAGGTTTTAGTGATAGGCACCATTTTTTCACATCCTTTGCAAAATGAAAGGCACTACTGTCTTTTAAACCATTATATTTATGTGTTTAAACACACAAGCATGCATCAGTGAACATATGTTTATTATTTAATTATTACAGAAAGCGAGCGCTATCACATGATTTTTACCATGATTCGAGAGAAAATGATGTGAACTCTCCCAATTCAACAATCACTTAAAATGATTGCGATAGTTGGATTCCTTTTTTCTTATTTACTGTTAGGAATGCTCTCATATTGAACAAAATGGCCACAACCAATGATTAACGTGAAAATTACAGCATATTAAAGGTATATAAGAAAAAAAAGAGTGAAACATTTATCGCTGAAAATGTCATTCCATGTACTTAATCGCAGCTGCATTAATGGTCTTTTGTTGTCTCGGTACAATTTGCGGAGGTAGTTAGGCCGTCTCGGGGGTGTCTCCTTGGTATGATAAGAGGAGGTTTTACGATATAAAGAGGTTCACTACAAAGAGGTTTGCCTATGAATTTACATGTAAATCAGACAGGACTATAGGGGTGGTATGATGTATGGAGGTTTATGATGTGAAGAGGTTCACTACATAGAGGTTTTACTGTAACTTTCAAGAACTCTTTCCTGTCACAACTCCACTGAAGGTATCAAATAACATATCTATAATACCATCTAATAAAGTGCTGTCACTACCACTGGGACAACACTATAAAAACAAAGAAGCCTCACACCTATAGTCCACTTTTATTTGTACATACATGCAGCTTGCTCCAATTCCCACTCAATATCCACTTAAGCAGCAAGAAAAGTTGAAAATGCCAGTGAAAATGGCAGGACCCAAAAGAATAAGCCACAGAAACAGAGTCGTGTCAGCGAGCTAAACTATCTGCTTTTTTAACTACACCAAAGGATTAAGTTCTTTATGAAAAAATATTTGACTTAGCTGTGGTTTGAATCCCAGCTAAGTCAAATATTTTTTCAAGGCTAATTTCAACCTTTGGTGTATTTAACTTTGAATCCGTGCTCGTGACAGCATACAGAGTCACTTGTTTCATTCAGTGCTTTGTCTGCTTTGTGTCTAGGCCACTGACTTTGATATGGACTAGATACGGAAATTTCAATCTGTCTTTTTATCACCAGGCATAAGACCAACCGCTAGATGAAAAATTCAGCAATTTCCCATGGTCTACACTCCACTGGTGCAGCTATAAATAATGCACCTGAGGCAAGCATGGACTTTGGCTCTTCTGATTCTAAGTAGTTTAAATAAATGCCTTTGGACCAGCATTGACATGAATCCACAAAACATGATACCCAGTTCAACATGATTGAACCAAGCAAACTCCATGGCTTACCTCTACAGTAAAAAAGCATAAATCGAAGAGAGGCTGCATGGAATGCTTTTCGAATGAAAAGAACGGTCTGAATGTAATGTAGAACCACTGAGTTCATCTCTCCAACCATATCTCATTCAAATTGAAAACTAAGGGATACCTTCACATTGAAAAATCAATGACAGCACACAGAGTTTTACAATAGCAATGATTTCTCATTGACCAAGAGGAAAATTTGTAGTGACTTTTATGATAGCTCTGGAAGATATAAGGACATTGAATGGTGTGATAAGCTTTTAAAATTTTTTTAGTCCAAACCACGTGTTCACTAGAACATCCAATTTTATCCTTACAAAGGTTAAATCCTTCATATCAAGTTTTTTCACATACCAGTCATTCTTGTTACACCTCCAAGAACTGCTGCAGCTCCAACCATAGCGTACAAGCCAGGTGTAATGCAGTCATCACCAGTTGAGCACTCTCCACTAAATATCCATATGTGTGGGTAGTTGCTAAATTGAAAAAATAAATAATATTCTTACCGCATTTCACCTACAAATGCTCTCTACCACAACACGTTAGATAGAACTGATGTTAGTCAGAATTCAGCTCATTTTCAAAACAATACTCTGACGTAAACTGATTAAGGACATGTTTTTAACATATGTACATATTTCAATTGGTTACTTACTATGCTAACTGCTCCACTCCAATTCCAACAATTCTTCCCACAATGGCTCCAAGGCAAAGACTTGGAATGAAGAGTCCACATGGAACTTTGATACCGAAAGTGAAAACTGTGCCAACCAGTTTAAAAATGAGGGCAAGCACTAAGAGCCAAATTGCTTTGTAAACACCAGGTCCAGCAGCTGCAATTTCAATTGCTGAGTTGACATCAGTGAAATTCCTATTGTAATCACTGAAATAAAAGATATTAATTTGATTATCTCTTATTACACCATCAGGAATATTTAACTCACACTACATTCCAATAATGAATTGAACATATGTACAATGTAAAACCTCATTGTCATGAAAATTATAGTATGGACAAAGAAAATGCACTAGGAGATGAAGATAATCAAAATGTACATCCTCTCTCTCTTACAAAATCATGGAAGAACACTCTAATTATGTTCATAGACATAGGCATACCAAGCGGAGGGTGGGGTGGGGAGAGGGGGGGGGGAGGAAGCAGACTGTCCCCCCCTAGAAGCAAAAATGAATTTAGTTCAAAACAAAAGTTATGAACATAATTTCTTTTGAAGAAAAATGATATTAGTAAAAGACATGGAATTAAAATAAAAATCATTATTTTTTCAAGCAAATAATTACATTTAAATAAATAAAAGATTGTAGCACTTTTCCACAAGATTTTTTAATGCGTACAATGCATTTCGGCTCACTGAGCCATCATCTGGTACAAAACACTGCAAAACATTTGAAAATCTCCTTTATACCCTTGAGAAAGGGGGGGAGGATTTGACATCTTTGAAGGAGGGGGTGGGAACGGGCGTACAGAGTAGAGACAGTGGGAAAAGATACAACTATGGGATGTAGAGAGCCCACGTTGAAAGGAGAACTCTAGTCATAACTGTAAATATAACGACACGTGGGGAAGAAACATAGAAAAACAGGAGGGGGGGGGGTTAGGGTAAAAATAGAGGCCGCATGTCTTTCGAAAGGGAGAGGAGTAAGTAGCGACGCAGGAAAAGAGGCGGGGGTGAGGAGTCTCTTTGGGTTAGCTGAGAAGAGGTGAAAGTTAGCGGGGTTACGGGGAGGAAATTGCCAACAAAAGAAAATGGTCAAACACAATACGGAGAGTGGGTGGGCGGACGGGAAACACCATGTGGATGTTGGGGTCAGTTAAGGCGTGGGTGGAGAAAGAATTTGAAACTAATAACTTGTTATCATAATTTCTTTAAAAATTTGGTTTCATTAACCTTTTCTGTGCAAAAAAGTTACAACTTGAACAACCATCGCTAGCTCTGCTCCCCCCTAGTTTTGATTCTGGGTATGTCCATGTTGATAGATGCAGATGAAATGAAAAAGGATGTGCTACTAACCAAAGATCATCACTGTTGGAAACTCCACACTGACTGAACAGAAGATATATGAGTTGCGAAGTGCTCATCCTCGTGTATGGGTTAGGAAAAGCCAAGACAGCAGTCACAACCGCCACACCAAGTACTTCTGTCACTGGGTACTGTCCCAGTTTTGACACTTTGCGATATCTACACCACCAAAGATTTGCTTTAATAAATACAGCAGCAATTATTCCCTGTTTAAAAAAATCAGCATGGAAAAATTATTCAGTAAATATTGAACAAAAACAGGAAAAATTAAATAAATACATAAGAAGGCATCAACACTTAATTGAAAAGGTTATAAGCAATGAAATTATAAATGATAGAGGTTACCAAAATTTCACAATAAGTACAATTTTTACCATTGAATAAAATAAATTTAGAAACACTCAGATGTCTTACACTTCAAGAAGGAAAATTTCACTGAACAACAATATAAATATGAAATTGACAATAAGAAACTTCAATAAAAAAATTCCTATGCCGTGATGTATGGTGTAGCTAAAATTATGAATTTCAAAAGATAATAAAGAAATTTCATGAGGAAAATACCTGATCAAGGAACTGCACACAAGAATTGGAAGAGGAAAGCTACAAATCAATTTCGTTTTGAGTGTTAGACTCTGCACGGCTAATTAAAAAATTATAGTAATCATGATCTACCCAAGACAGTAGACTCTCGTTAATATGAACAATGTCATTATGAAGTTCTCATTTTTATGAAGTAAATCGTTGGTCCCAACAAAAGGCTAATCCAATCTATAGTAAAAGAAATGCTATTAAAATATTTTCGCTATCACAAAATTACAAACCTCACTCCCGGTTCCAGCAGTTAAAAACTGAACATTAATACAAAGTTCCATGGGCAAGTAATGGCATTTAGATGGATATACACTACACTACGTTTGAGTTCTCATCGTGCACTGTTCCCAAGAGTGTCAATTATGGCTCTTTCTTGAGTGGGATATACAGTAAAACCTCTTTACATCGTAGTTTAGGGGACCAAAATTTGGGCAATTTGATTTATGGAGGTTCACTATAGAGAGGTTTTAGTGATAGCAGGGCTCCCATTCAACCGTGAAAACCTTAAAACCGTGAATAAGCCGTGAATTTCGTAATAAAACCTTAGAAAACTCTCTAACTTGATTGTAGAACTACGATAGACAGGTTAAAAGAAAAATTAATATTTCCATCATGTTCCAAGGCTGAGTCACGTGCAGATACTGTCCACACATTTATCTGCACACGTGTATTCAAAGCGCAATTATTAATTAGTCCGTGTGCCATGACAGCACAGTGACCTTAAGCCTGCGATTGGAAGAAAATCCCTGGCAAAAAATCAGGCACTTCTTCACTTCCCTGCCACCCTGCTCTCTCCATTTTCCCACTCACACCCTTTAGCCGGACCTATATAAACCGCGAATTTGATGACATTTAGACTGTGAAAACCTGGAAAAAACTGTGAATTTTATAATGTAGTTAGAGTGGGAACCCTGTGATAGGCACCACTTTTTCATATCCTTCAGAAATGAAAGGCAGTACTTTTAATGCAGTACAGTACAATGGTCTTTTAAACCATTATATTTATGTGTTTAAACAATCATGCATGCATTAGTGAACACATATTCATTATTTAATAATAACAGAAAGCAAGCACTATCGCATGATTTTCACTACGATTCAAGAGAAAACAATGTGATCTCCCTTAATTCAACAGTCACTTAAAATGAATAGGATAGTTGGATACCTTTTTTCTTATGTACTATTAGGTATGCTCTCATCCGGAACAAAATGGTCACAACTAATTATTAACGTGAAAATTACAGCATACTAAAGGTGTACAAGAAAAAAAAGCGAGAAACATTTATTGCTGAAAATATCATTCCATATACGTAATCAAAACTGCATTAGTGGTCTTTAACTGTCTCAGTACGTCTTGTGGAGGTAGTTTGGCCATCTCGGGGGTGTCTCCTTGGTATGATAAGTGGAGGTTTTACGAGATAAAGAGGTTCACCACAAAGAGGTTTGCCTTTAATTTTACATATAAATCTGACGGGACTGTAGGGGTGGTATGAAGTTGGGAGGTTTAGGATGTAAAGAGGTTCACTACATAGAGGTTTTCCTGTACTTCAGTATGCACGTAACATCATATAATAAGCTTCATTCCTGTGGAATCATGGTGACCCACTCATTACCGATCGTAAATTGGGTATGATAAGTTCTCTTCTGACAAACATCCCACTTTCATAGATACGAACATTCGAAAAATTCAAGTGGCCCTTGATTTCAAATTTGGTGCTTATGAAGTTGATTGATGATGATGGATTGGATGCATTTTCCAACCATGTTGAAATGAATACAAATTGGAAAAACAATCATGCCCACATTGCAGTTGCATTGCAGTTGGTCATGCTTTGACCTGGAGATAGCAGCAGTCCATATAGCAGTAAATTTTACCCTTGTCCTCAACTGTTTCATACTTCATACGTACATACAGGTAAATATTCTAAAATAATATTCTATTATATATGTGAATGATACTCTCCATCTGAATATACCCTTTTATTAAAATGGGAAGTAACATCCGGCAACTAAAAGAATTGTCCGAAAACACGGGAACTCAAAGTAATACACTTTTAACCTGCAGCAAAGAGTGGAGAAATTTATAAGTTGGGGTATGACTGTGATGATTTACAAAAAATATTTTGTCTGACCTAAATAAGGGATCTCCCAGTAGCCAAAACCAGTATGCGTCATAAAAACTATCATAAATGTCATAAGAAAGCTATAATAAAGGCCTTTGTCATTATTGATTAGATTTGAGAAAATCGAAAGTGTACACGTGTTTCTAACCTATGAAAAAGCATGACACATATTAAAACAAAAATTCAACAACTTACACCAATGATACCTAATCCAACAAATGGCACAAGCTCAAAGAATATCCAAGGCTTGTTGTACTGCACATAAAACAAGACTGAATGCTCATTTCCAAAAGGATTTATGGACCCAAGCACAAATGCAGCCACTAACGCACAGAAGAACGACCGCCAAAGTGTTTTGAGGGGGAAGTAATAGCTGACCTGAAAAGCAGAATGATCAGATTTAATAGGATTACAGAGAAATAGTGACATAAAAGAGGGATAAGTTTTGAGCCTGAACTTGTGGCCCTCTTCCAAAACAAATCGTTACCTCTTCTAAACTGAAAAGAACACCTCCAATAGGTGCACCAAAGGCTACCGAAACACCAGCTGCAGCAGCGGCCGAAAGTATTTCACGCTTTTTTGCTTCATTTTTGCCATACTTGGGAAACAGATACGATAATATATTACCTGAAATGAACAAAAGGAATAAATATTACTAATAAAAATATGTTTGAATTAATTCACATTAAATGAGTGAAAACCTTATAAGTTAGGTTTTAATTCAAAACACACACACATCCAATGTGAGCTGAGCATTTATATGTTCATTACATTCACCAGCAGTGGCGGGCTAGCGCTTGTGTGTGTGTCCTAACAACCAACCAGAAAACTTAATGCAGTTAGTCTTTCACTCCTCTCATGGAACTGTTGATCTCAATCCCTAGTTTCAGGAAGGGTTGAAAGTGTTATGAGAATGTCGACTCATGAAATGGGATTGGCATATCCAAAATAAAAACTACTGCAAGGTCCCCGTGCTTGAAGCAACTGGCAATTTCGCTCGTGGATTTTCAACAAAAGATGAACTTCTGATCAGAAAAGAGTGCTTTCAACTGGGAAAATTGCATCTGATGATACGTGCTTTGAACAAAATATTGATTATCACTGCTGTAAAATGAGTATATGTAGATAAAAGACATTAGTAAAACACCTCTTCTTGATGGTTGGAGCTCAATGAATGAAAAAGTCGGCAATCGTATTTTAAAGTAGGAAAATAAACAATTGTTATTCATGTGCCATTTTCCATTAAACTGCAGATTTTCAGTGATTTTGGGCGCTCAGCATGCGCAATTCCCATTTCCGTGTTCCTCTCCAAATTACGTCCATAAAGTTTGAGGAATAGACATTGAACGTTGATGTTGCAGGTTTTGTTGTGTGAAATCACCACATCTAGGTATCCAAAGTAACGCAATGAAGTATTTTGAAGAAAGAAAATGGCAAATTAGGTGAGTAGCTTACACAGCAATAACGTGAAGACAACCAGGCTCATAGATGATAATTAAACCACTTGTATACTTGATTTTCGGCAATGCAACTTAAAAAATTTTTGATAACCTTCAGAAAATCTTCCATAGTTTAGTTCATTCTGTTATTTAGATTTTCAAATTTTTGATCCTCTAGTATATATATTTTATTTATAATAAAATAAGAATCACTGCTTTATGTGCTTTGGTTCCATAGTAATTAGCATAAATGTGATTTTTTATTTTTTGCCCCAAGGTAAGTAGCTTACAAAGCAATAACGTGAAGACAACCAGGCTCTGAGATGATAATTAAACCACTGTATACTTGATTTTTGGCGATGCAACTTAAAATTTTTTAGATAACCTTTGGAAAATCTTCCGTAGTTTAGTTCATTCTGTTATTTAGATTTTCAGATTTTTGATCCTCTAGTGCAGGGGTCTCCAATTTACTAGGCTACGAGGGCCACATTCCAAGTTCTGAAATCCCCCGCGGGCCGGATAGAAAATTTGCTGATGACTGAAGTACTCGATACCAACGTCCACTGAAGTATCCGGTGGCGTATTTCTTATTTACGAACAGTTGAAGGTGACTTTATCATACAGCACAGCGCTGCAATGCTTCTAGCGGCGTCTCACAGAGTTAAACGAGCAAGAATCGCGCGCTACTTGAAACGAGTGCGCGGGCTGGATCCGGCCCGCGGGCCGTATTTTGGAGACCTCTGCTCTAGTGTATATATTTTATTTATAATAAAATAAGAATCAATGCTTTATGTGCTGTGGTTCCATAGTAATTAGCATAAATGTGATTTTTTATTTTTTGCCCCAAGGCTTGACACAGTTATGTTCAAAGGACCATAACTTTCTGTTGTTAAGAATGGAGCTAAAATAAAGTTATCACAATTCACCATAACGCTACTCCTTTGACGTAAATAACTAGCCATATTCAAGATTCCTGGCCAAGAACTAAGACACTTCTAGATATTGTGTGGCATGAGTAAGGGAATTATATTCATGAAATCGCATATAATAGCAGGCACAGAAAAATTATGTCCTCAACAACAGAGGTCTCAAAACATCTTGATACAAGCAATACAAGTCTTGGTTTTTTGAGCAGATTAATCTCGAAAAGCTGTGGCAGTCGATCACTACTTTTTCATTGTTTTTTGCACTTCACTACCAGATAAGAATTAAAAAATCTAATTTTTCATTACCTATACAACAAGCAATGTGGACCATGGGCCCTTCTTTCCCCAAGTTCAAACCAGCAGACACAGCAAGCATAATACCAACTGACTTGATTAGCAATGTCCATTTTCCAAGATATCCTCGAATGATAAATCCACTGAGAATAGTTTTAATCTACAAGAAGGAAGAGAAAAAATCATAAATGTTATTATAATACAAATATGAAGGGAGTAAATATAGTAACAATAATTAAGGTATGTTATCAAAATGGATAGAACAATAATAGCAGTAGATTATTCCAACTTATATACTACTGCATGTTACCTCAAAGTGTAATCATATAGCATATAACTTCTTACTAACCAAAGGCATTTTTCAGGTTTTCAAGGAGAAATTAACGAAGGAAAGAGATTTTCCCCAGCGATATTTTTAGGTGATTACACCCATGTCTCGTATAGCGCAATTTCGATTAGCGCAATTTCGATATAGCGCAAATTCGTTCCTCGGGGAAATATTGCAACGCAGTGTAGCCTAATCAAAATCTTAAACGCTCTCGTGATAAAACGTGAACTTGCGCTAAGTACACACGAAATTTCTATCAATTTACGCATATTAATATTATTTCTTGCCTCAAATCTTCTTTTTTGTTTATATATTAATCGAAATTCATTGCTGCGCAATTGCCAAAAGTATTACTCGTCATTGGGTCTAGATAGCCGGCCTACCGAAGATTTATCTCGTCTCCTTAACAGAATGATAATAAATAATTTAGATCGTTAATTAAGCGTGGGGCTAGTGGAAATGAGTTTTTTTTTCAGCAATACGGTTTGAGACGTATTTTTGCCGTCGTAGGTTACCGGGCGATTGACTTCCAGGTAGAGAGTCTACGCTTAAGCCTTCAAGGTCATCGGTATTCACGGGGGAGAAATGGAGCGGTGACCGAGTTGCGCATGAATAGCATCAACACATAAAAGGGTCCGCTATAGAGTCTCAAACACAATGGCTTCGTTCCCTCCCCGCAGTCATAGCCCTTCTGCGTCTCAGGAATACAGTTCAGCAGAAGAAGGTGATTTAGATAGAGCCATACGTCAGAGTAAAAACCAAGAGAATATGGCAAAAAATAGGAATGCGTGTAGAAAAATCAAGAATTTATCAAGAAAAACCATTAACCTAGAAGAGGACTTGAGAGAGGTCAATTGCTTTGAAAATGGAGAGCGTCAAAGCGATATTGCGCGGAAGTTTAAACTCACGATGCCTTATTCTGAATAAAGACGAAGCTAAAATATCAGTGACCTCAGCCGCACCAACTTCAACCAAGCGGTCTACACATACGGAAAGTTCATGGTGAATCAGTACAAAAAGACGAGAGTGGTAATCGCTCCGAGACATTAAGTGAAAGCTCCAGTTGGTTCCAGAATTTAAACGGCAAGCAGGTATTTTCAGTGCGGCGATATCAGGTGAATCTGCAAGTGTTGATAGCGCAGCCACCACAACATTTTCTGATGAACTCCAAGCTGTTATTGAAAGTGGCTTCTTTCCCCCTCAACTAGTTTTTAGTGTTGATGAGACAATATTCTTTTGGAAAAGAATGCATTCTCGTTCATTCATTTTCAGGGAAGGAAAACCTGGGTCAGGTTTCAAGGCATTTAAAGACTGTTTCACGTAGCTGCTAATGACTCGGAGGACTTCAAATTAAAATGATTTATCATTCATAAACTCCGCTAGCTATGAAATGGCATTTAAAGTAGCATTTTCCTGTCATTTCGATGAGCGACAAAAGGGCCTGGGTGGCACAATAGTTGTTTTTAGACTAGTTTGAAAAATCATCAACTGCCGGCAACGCATTACGATCCCCTGAGATAGCAGATGTTAGCCCACCCGCACGACAGGATGGAATTTCGAAAGCACGTAAGAATTTTTTTTAACGTGAATAAAAGTCTTTGAATGCGTGAATACTATCTTTAAAGATGTTTTAAACTATAAATATTTATAGAAATAATGCTTTCTAAGGCTTTTTATGGGAATATAGATGTTTTAGAGGAAATTCAATACCCAAGACCTATGCTACCAGGAACGCATCCCTATCTTCCCTATGTTAAAACGCTTTCGTATAACGCAAATTCGTATAGCGCAAAGACCCCAAGGAACGCATCCCTTGCGCTATACGAGACATGGGTGTACTTTGTTAAAAGAATTTTCATGAAGTTTCTATAAATTGATTCAAATGAGGTTTTTTAGTGCATGTGATCATATGGTCATAGAATATGGTTACATTTAAACTTCATCATATCCTACCAAATAGGTTTGAAGTAGAATACTAACCCAGGGAAGTAGCAAAAACAGAATTAATATATATATATATAAATACGTGATTCTTCAATTTTGTATGAAGATTCATCGGAATCTAGAATAAGTTTCATTTAAAAGCATTACAAAAAGAAGAGAGATAAATCTGAATCCCTTGAACTCATTGCAAATGTAGTTCTCAATGTATGGATTACATAAATGAAACTTACCTCTGGGATACCAGATCCACAAGCGTAAGGGGCAAACATCCTCACCAAAGACGCAGCCATTGATGCGAACAGAAGAGCCCACGCAACATAGAAAATATATGAAATTATATATGGTCCCGCACCTTGCTTTGCCTGACTAAAAACTTCAGGCCAGGTTAACCACTGCAAAATAAAACAAAGAATAAGTATGAAAGAAGAATTGCCTCCAAATTCTCGAAAATGTAATCTGAAAAATTTATGCCGCACTTCCCTGCTTCACGGAGCACCACCATAAAGGTGCTTGTATGTAAAAAAAATTGATGAAACTCAATCAAAGGAATTTTAACAACTTTGATTTGGAAATAATATTATAAGACAAGAATATGAAAGAATAGCTCGCACATTTCCTACTAATTTTTTTAATGATGGTAACCAAATGTCGACAGCAAAGTCTGCCAGTCTACAGGATTTATTCTAGTTTGAATGAAAACAAAATATCAGCACAGTGGTCAATAATACCAAGAAAGACATCCAAGAACTCTACTTAAAATCAAAACAATATAAAAACAGAATCTTACACAATTCAGGAGCAATTAACAAGCAGAACATTCCCTACAAAGCTAGAAAAGATTATACTTCCACTTTGCTTAAGTGAAAATGTGATTTGTGAATATTTTAAAATCAGAGAAAAATTATCAAAATCAGGTGTCTCCTGGCTGTGCAAAACATACAAAATTTTGAAAAAATGGTGAATTCATTAATTTTTCTTAATTTTTGAAGCAAGTAACACATATGGCTAACCTGGGAGCAGTTGCCAATGTCAAACGTAGTTTCATTTGATGACCAGCAGCACTGCTCTTTATTCAACCAGAAAGCCTGAGGGCATATTCCATACTTGAGATCAGACATCCAACTTGCTCCAATGTCTATGACACCAGCAACAGCACCTACATATAAAATTAAACAAATTATTTAAGGTGATCCCTTCTCATAAACGCAGTCAATAGATGACAATGTAAGCTCTGGACCCTCAGGTCAATGAATTAATCAAATGAAAAACATTTTCCTTTGTGGAAACTTTCCACATAAAATCCAAAGAAAATTGAATGTACGAAGTCCTATTAACTTTTACTAATGATAACTGAGTACCATTACCATAAATCCTTGATCCCTTACAGGGAGCAGAAAATGAACGGCAAGTAAAATCAAAACATATTCGACCATAGCTGATGAAGAGCTGACCATGAGTAAGGTGAACCATTATTTAGGATCTCCCTTATACATATTTTATTTTTCATTAACTTGGTCAATTTTGAACTAAATTTAGGAAAATTAAATAAATGATTTTTTTGTTAGTTGTGGAACCCCTCATTTAGAGTGATAACAGCCACCTACTTTCTTTTCTAGCATTCCATTTTTTTATTTGAACCTTGAGACAAATGCTTTTCCAAATCATAGGAGCTATTTGGCAGCAATCAAAAATAGCCTAGCAGACTTTTGCCTCTTCAAGAAACCACACAGATGTCTCTAGTTCAATTCAATCTAATTGGCAAATTTAATTTGCTGCTAAATTTTAAAAAACTTATGCATTCTGAATTAAGCAATTTCAACAATACATCTCTTATTGGAGTGAGATATGCTTTGAATCAAACATTGAGCCCAATCATCGCCACATACATTAATTAAAGACAAGTGATACAACACTATGTTAAATCAAGACTATAATGAACACAGGGACTCAAGCCATATAAAATAAAATAATCAAGAAAATATATAAATTCAAAGTTTTCACAGTTGGAATTCTCCCTGCTTACACACTCCTTTATAATAATGATAGGTGCAATTTATAAATATGCAAAATCAAGGTGTAAAATCAAATTTCAATGACATTTACTCTTTGTCTAATGAATAGCATATGCTCAATGAGAAAATTACTGTTTACTCACCAGTAAATATTCCAACAAGTAATACACAGACCCATCCCGACCAAGCATCATGGGCTCCACGGATAAGGTCACATATAGAATCTCGTTTCCGTCTGATTATATGGCGATGTCTCATTCGGTCACGAGCAATGTCTCTTTGCCAATCAATGGTGTGAAAATCTTCATATTGGCCCATTCCGGGCAGCTCATCTGGATCACAAACCATTCCACCGAAGCTTGATGTGATTCCACCAACTATTGCATTGACAAAAATAAAGATAAATAGATTAAAATGATGTGTTTATGTAGATATACCAGGTTTTGCAAATAATAATAAATTTTCAATTTTGAAACTTGGGAACAGACTCATCCTTAGTTTCCATCTATCGAATTCTTACCATGAATTTTGATTTTCAGTATAAGAGAAAGACCAAATGGGCCACCACTATTCAATGGCGGATTCAGGATAGGGACAAGGGGGGGAAGGGGGCAGGAGGGGTAACTTCCCATAAGCGGTGGGGGTCCGAAAAAAATTGCATGCCATCTAGTGTAAATTGGATCTGCCACTGGATTGTAACACACCAAAAGCATGTAAAATAGACCCTAAGTTTAGCGCTAATTTGTATTTTGATTTAATCGGGTAAATCTATTGGAAAATATAACTATGTAATTACTTTTGTACTAAGTGGCAACATCCAAAAATTTTGATTTTTATCTAGTGTGGGTTTCTAACCAATGGGAGAGCTATACCCCCCCTTAGCCCTGCCACCCGCACTTATTAGTACTTCCCTGAAACATAAAAAATAATGATGGCATATGGATGGCCAAGACTGTGGCCTTGTCTGCGCATACAGGAGGTGACTAGAGACAACTACTTGTAGCAGAGTTGGTCACAGCCCA
The DNA here is from genome assembly GCF_921293095.1 of Ischnura elegans. NCBI lineage: Eukaryota > Metazoa > Arthropoda > Insecta > Odonata > Coenagrionidae > Ischnura > Ischnura elegans. The sequence goes on from NC_060250.1 coordinate 72,123,622, forward strand.
ACACTTTGGAATGTAGCAGTCACTAGAGGCTAAGGTGAAGCTGGTGTGAGTATCCAGGTATTAAGCCCAAGTGAAGACTTAGCCCAAATTTGGAGCTGATATCACAATAAGATCAAAAAAATAATCATTCATTCTGATGGGACACAACAATTCTCATTTCTATCAATAATTTCTCAGGTCCAACAGCAGTTGAAGACATGAGTGTAAGAACAAGATATGAAAAAACATATGTTGAGGTTTTGAGAAAAATGAGAAACAAATAATGGTTTTTGCACCTAGAGAGAAGAACATAAACATTCAAAAATATCTATGAACTGATTTGGAACTTATTGCTGAAATCTCATGCATATTTCCAATAAATGGCTATTATCTGGTTCTTGCACTCAGACCTTTAATTACTGCCACAACTACGGTGCCATTGGCTATTATCTACAGTGGAACCTCGTTAAAGCGAGTACGGGCTATAGCGACACCCCCGCTATTACGAGAGATAGCCGATGCACCGTCAAATGACCCTATAATAGGCGTGTTAAAAAATTCGTTTTTACGAGACCCTTTCGGTGTTGGCTCTCGCCATAGCGAGGGTTTCACCGCCGGAAGACTTTCATCAAGACTCCTTAACCTCTGTAATTGCTAGCGATCTGTTAGAAATGAAGTTAATGGAGTGCTCAGTCTCCAAATTTATGTGGTAAACTGTCGTTCGATAAATATAATGATTGACGAAACAATGCTTTGCATGATTTTTATTCAGTGCGGCGCTTATAAATTGTTTGAATAGTTAGTCGTTATTTGAGTAAGGAAATTTAGTGATGCAAAAAAACATCGCCTTTCGTCTGGATTTATGCTTACGTTTGTCGGATAGATGTTTATCTGTCGCCGCACCACTCCTGTTCCTGTATATCTGTTCGCAACAGGTATATTGGCTATTATTTGCTCCACCTCCGGTAAAGCGACAATTCGCTATAGCGAGTGTTTATTAGTGCACCGTGGGGTGTCGTTATATCGAGGTTGCACTGTACCTATTTATACAGTACAAAAGAAGTCAAGAAATAATTATGAGGCTCGATACTGAAATAGCATGTCCCAAACTTCTTTATCCAGCAAGATATGATCAGCATTTACCGAGGATCTGTTCACTTGTACTAAATGCTATTAAAATCTATGCTGCTTTGCTCACGCAGCACATTTACTGCGAAAGTCAGAACTCAAGTTCAGAAACTAGAAGCCATACAACTAAATGAGCAGACAGCTGAGAGCCAATCTATTGCCCAACAGGTCCTGTTTAGAAGCTATAGGGAGCAGACATACTGGATCACATTTTAGCACATTACAGCTACCTTTATGAACTACCAACAAAATACATCTAGGTGTGAGGGGGCTCACGGAAATGAACTGGTACGAATGCTTGAAAATTGCATGCCTCCGGCTTAACCTTGGGTGAGCTTCACTTCTACCTATACAAATCGACTGTTGGGTTGACGTCCAGACAGTTGACTCAATTAAATTCAAAATTCTTAAATAGAAAAATTAGGGAATTTTATTTTAGAATTGCACAAGCATTTTTAGAATTAAAGTTAGATAAGTTCATTAATTATTCCATTATTGACAACTAATAACATCCCACTTATCATACATAAGCCCTCAATCAATCCCACATCCAAGGAATTATTTCAGAAACATATATGACTGACAATCATACAATGAGACCAAATGCAATGAGTGATGACAAATTGCGGGCAAACCCATGCTTAGTCCACGTAGTCACAAGCACTGATAAGCATCTTGTAAGTCACCCATTCACCTTAATATATTAATCAGATTGGAGACAATAAATTTTCCATAGCAATTTGAATTGCCTATGAAGTGATGAAAATGAATTTTATGACTGAAGAAGCATTTGAAAATGAACAAAGCAATAGGATTACGGAGGGGGCGTGTGAACAACTTGAACTTCAAGTCAAGTAGAACTGGAGGAAAAAAATCTTAACTCCACATGAATACGATACAAGTTTAAAAAAAAGGCAATATAGTTGAAGGCAGTGGTGGTAAAAGAACTACGTAACTGCGTATCATGAAGCTTTTTTGTTACGAAATATGTATAGCTGGCAATAATTTTAAATTTAATTCAGTTGTTGCATTTTTTTCAAATGATTCTCATTCTGCAAACATTTCCGGGAAAAACTTGAGTGATGACTAAATTTTAGTACATAGAAGATACATAAGCAGCTTGAACACTCCTTGGATACAAATGAAGTCTTTAATTAGTCTCCAATAACAAGTAAAGACAGTGTCTACATTTAGCAACCTCAAGTTTGCACCATCTCTCACCCTCAGAGCTCCCACTCTCTCTTGGTACCCTCCCTCAGTACTCCCTATGAAACTCACCGCTTGTATTCTGTCTCAACCAATGGGCATCCTTCCCCACTTGTTTAAGCTCACAATTGGAACCCATTGGATCACAATGATGGTAATTGCACCAATTTTACTATGATGGCATCTGAAACAGGGCTGTCGGCATGGTGCATTGGTGCCAATGTCTAGTTAGCATAAACGAGGCTCCAGTGGTAAAAAGGGAGAGCTGGGCTTGCTTTGCTTCAAGTGTTTTGACAGTGACTGGCTTAGTAATAGACGTAGCAATAGGCAAAAGCCTTAATAGGTAGTAATATTTCTCCTGAATCTCGATTTAACGTAAACCAAAGTACATTGAACTCTTGATGGACTGTACAGGACTGAATATTTCTGTAAGCACACCAAAGTTGCCAGTCTTTTTGATTTGAGACTTCTCTACATCTTGCACTGACAAAACAACTGCTAAGTGTTATTTCTGTTTAAATAAATTTTAATTCTCCACTGGCTATAACACTATTTTGCATCCAACATTTGCAGGGCAAACACCTTCTGATTCATCAGAAATTACTCAAAAAAGAAGTGGCAGGGGGCTATTAAAAGTATCAAATCTCACACGAATCATCTTTGCTATAATTGTGCATATGCCTTTAATCTGGGCTCTTCCTATGAGTTTGAATACATTATTAATTTGCAACGTTGATGAATTATAAGAGGTTAATTCATTCCTATTATCTAACTGGAACTGTTCAAGAGACATAAATTTCTCATTTATCTCTACATTCTGACATAATTACCATCAAAATTCGTCATCATCTTTGCCCTTTTCTATCAGGCCAAGTGTTCAGAAGAGAAAGCACACTTTGAAATTGGAAAAATGAGAATATATAGGCGCATACATTATCATACTACCACATGGTAATTTCTGAACAATGCAGAATGTGGTTCATTTTACTCAACTATTAAGTAGAAACAACCACTCGACATCAAAAAGTACTACTGTCAATTGCCTACATATGAAAAATGGGTAAAAACTTAAACTAACGCACACAATGGGAATGCATTTGTGCCAATAGTTGTGAATGTGGGTAAAATTGAAATAAAAAATAATGAAGAATACCAACAATAGGGGTTAAAAAATACCTGGTAAACTTGGAATGTAATGCTGCTAACCATATTCTACTTTACTCAGCAATGGATTCAAGTAGATAAAATATATGCACACAGGATGTGGAAAAAAAACACATAGTAATCAGCGGTGCAGTCAAAAATGGCAGAGAGATGTTAACTTACCAAATGAAAATCCCGAGAATTTAACAGAAACTTTGAAAGAAAAGAAAAAAATCATTAAAAGTCTACAAAAAGAATAACTTTAATTTAACAACGTTAAAAGAATAGAAAATGTGCCAGGAGTAATTGACTGATTGCAAAAAAATGGTAGGATGATCGTTGAACATGAAGCTCACATTGATTGTGGAAATTGAAAAAAGCCTCTAAGTTCCTACAATCACAATATTAAGCCGTGGAAACAAAGAAAGACAGAGGAAACCAGTATGGTTTATTTTTGAGAATATAAGTCCACACCACAGTTATTCTTGTATTCAATGCCCTGTTGTATAATTGAATTATTTTCCTTGTAGAATTAATTAGATATGCTTGAAAGGCTTATGCTTATGAGCTGGAGGGCTTCACAAATAGCCATTGACAGCACAACTCTTCCCTATTGCACGGAAGCATTGTACAGTTGCTAATGCACTAACAGCATGTCCCTGCATCATGTTTTCCAACATCAATGCATTAAGATTGTAACCAAGCCCCATTAACATGTAGCAAGATACAATTGCAACCCAAGGATCCTTGAGTAAAATACATACATGGCTTGTCGTGTGAAAAGGAAACTTGAAAATATTTTATAACAAACACGAATGTTGGAATTGCCAATGCCGAAGAGCAAAGAAACTTGACCATTTTTGTATGGACAACAAACATATCCACTGAATACAGCAGCTTTTAAGAATAAAACAGCTTCAACACTTAATGCCATACCTGAGCCATAACTTCTAGACAATTATGATCACTCTTATTACTACTTAAACTTATGATTTTGAGGCACAAGGCGTGATTTAACAGCAATACACTAAATATCCACCACCATGGTATGTAGCATCTATGAAAATGATCTGTCATAGAGCATAAGTCATTAACAGTATAAGTTAACAACAATGAGTTAGACGAAAAACTTCCAGTCATTTCATCAATGATAATTGAGGACGAGATTGACTTCTAAACATGCAAACATATCTGAATATAATGGCAACTAAATGTAAGCACCTTAAGAAAATTCAACCCAAGAACTCTAGAGAATGTAATAAGACACAACATATATTTTCAAAGAAGAGTTCACTACAGCAAATTCAGCGAATACACTATGTTCCTGAAGTACACACGACACCACAGCACATTTGATTAACCATGATAACATTCTTTTAAAAATTTGTAAATAGTGATCTAATGAAGAATTCCATGATATGGGTATGGTGGGGGAACTTACACAAACTATTGTGTAATGATAGGATTATAATAGCATTAAAACTCACAATGAGAGCCATTTCCTCCATGAATACCCCCAAGGCCTTGCTCTCTATCTTCTTCATCAGAAAAAGGACGGTCTGACATGGTGTTGGATGTTCTAATATCGATCATGTCATCATCTGAACTTGCAGAAGCCCCTCTAAACACATCCGAAAAGGGATCTTTTGTAGTGGGCCTCTCTAGAGGGTGGTGGCCGTTGGAGAACTAGAACAAATCGTCGCTGTTAAGAACATTTTAACATATTAACTGCAAACGCAAACCAATTACTTTTCGGGAACCTTTTCATAAAAATACCAAGAATTTAAGACAAACAAAGTGGTCTAGTAATCTACCTTGAAGACAAATGGAACTGATCACTTACAATTGAAAAGGAGAACCCAACTATGTCACCAGACAAACATTTTAGTATGTATTTTCTTTGAGGCACAAAAAACGTTCATAATAAAAGGCAAAATGTATAACATTATGAAATGGTCAATAAGCTTCAAGCAAAGTTCACGACAACAAATGCGTATAAGTTGGGAATTATAATCTTAATTTCTCAACTGCGGGTACCACTCAAAGTTCATGCATCAAAAAAATTAAAGAAAAACTAACCTGAAAAAACTATTTACCTGTTTTTATCAACAAATATTACATTTTACGGAAAATTTAAATATTTACATTATGCATTGACATCATTTCCGCGCCGTATGGTCGTCACAAGACCAGGATTTCCACATAGTACTGGAGTAGCCACCATCATTTAAGAAGCACTCAATGGAATATCTACGCATAATTAACATGCTCTAATAACTAATTTAATTTCATAAAGAGGAAATGACAACTATGCAATTTACTCAATGACAGGTCAAACAAAAAATTTGATGTGAAGGCATTTCCAGTCTATTTATCATGTATTCCTTGTTCACCAAAATTGTTTAGCTTGTACTATTCAAGATATTAAAACCAAAACACCCAAATATTAGTGTTCAGACACTTATAGTCTTACATAACACTTGCATACGTACCGATATTGTACGAGGTCACAGGACTTCACGCGCATGAACACCGTTAGCGAAGCATTTTAGAAGTTTAAATTCAATGAAACAATTAATTAAAATTTCTTTCTTCAACACTAGACAGCCACAATAAAAATTAAATCGTCTAAAACAGACACAGAGGAAACGTACAGGATCCCAAGCTTTCAGCACTCGACCTTGTTAATCGATAAGTCGAAACGACACACACACGACAGCGCGAAAAAAATACGGGGAGCTTAGAAATAATAATTCTGCCAATAGCCTAGAATAGTCACGCATACTAACACTAGCATTTAAAGGAAGGTTAAAATCACGATTAATACATAAATCTCCTACCTGAGAATTGACAGCTTGGTATGACGTGGGTAAATGCAGTGGTAAAGCTGTATTCCCTCTCAGAGGATCCCTTTCCATGATCTGTGACAAGGCAAGATCTAAAACAAAAACAAAAAGCAAATACGCAACAAGTAAAACTAAATAGCTAAATTAAGCTTAAAATATCACTACACATGCGTTACGAGAGCACAAAAAACCGCAACTTGACTTCCACGATCACCGATCGTAACAAGCCTGTAGGCAAATAAATTTATCTAAATACTTCTCAATTATGAGACATTACGAATTTATGCATTAACCCATTCCATAATTCTTAACTGTTAGTAGATTTAAAATATTCGTAATGTCGCAGAACAGATGGAATGACACTATAGCAAACATCTCAGAAACAATTACTACATGTAAAACTAACCAGAATTTCCCTTATGCACAGACATTACTTATGTAAGAAAGTATGCCTAGGTGCAGCGAACAAATTCAATCATTTAAGACGATGTTGTCACTAATTTCACGGAAACCTAACTTATAAACACCCCATCACGAGACTGACAAAACAATAGCGAAAAAAGTAACATGCACATACGACTTATATGTACTGAGTACTGCTAATTCGTAATTAATTCTCGTTCGCTCACCTCACAGATGAACCTAATTAAGCCATTCACCGACCATGGACAATTCGAAGGTTGCAGCCACAGTCCACCGCATCTTACTTATGTAACTCGTTTCTCAGCCCAGTATCATATTACATTGCGTTTTACACCCTCCCAAGCGGACGGGACCCTACATTGACCCAATTGTCGTTCTTCGTCATTGACCGATTCACATAGTGGATTGGCAGAGTAAGGATGGACGGTGATTCTGTTAAAATGTTTTCAGTACTTTGTAAAGAAAGTTATAATCGCTAAACACGGTTTTAATTTCTAATATGAAAGGTAAATTCTATGTATTTTATACTCTCATTCAATATTTACCATAAAAATAACGTAGAATTTTAGTTAATCTTCGGAAAGGGCAGAAGTGAGCGAACCCGTGGCAGTGAGCTGAATCAAATGAACTTGCGAATCGTTCAAAAGATTGGAGGTGAATTTGAAATATCTTGATTGATGCGGGGTCCTTTAATGATCTGCAGATAAGCTTGATTAGAATATTGGTGGTAAAACTAAGGTTTACATGAAATTAAATGAATTGAAAATTAGTAAAATGTAAATGAAACATACCTTCATGCATAATATTTCGGCAATTATTTAGTGAGGCGACATAAAATTCTAACCATTCAATTCGCAGTGTCAGCTATGAAGTGAAATAACGTACTTTACATAATTGGAGTAACTTATGTAACATGCTAGAGTCTACTGTAGAGAGGTTCTCAGATAATTTTTTTTTAATTTGCTCGGAAGCTCATTACATAATAGTATCATGAATGTGAAGGGAAGGGAATCATCGATGGTGATTTTTATGTTACGCTTATTGGATGTGTTTGAAAGCGCAGAGCGATCTGTGTGTAATTTATAAATATCCCGAATATAAATATTTTTGAAGAATATCGATATATGTACTTCATGTTTCATTGCATTCAGCTATATATCATGACGCGAGAACGGTGACGGTGAATAGAGTATTTGCACGTTTTTGGTGAGGCCTGTTAAAAATATCAGTTTGGTTTAATTAAGCAAAATTCCAACTCCTACAGTCGTACGACCATGGGCGAATTTGTTATTAACAAATTAACATTCCAAAACCAATGTTGCGCTTAAAACACTCCGCCGCCATGCCAGACGGCTTGTGACGTCAATCCCCATACTCAACTGACTGCAGTTCCTCCGATCATCTGCGATTGATGGAAACCTTGTTTATTGTTGTTTACGAACACTGAGGTGAATCTGACGGAATAAACCATCTGTCCTACTATAAATTAGTGGTATATTTCGTACAATAATTCTTTAAGTTCGTAGCCATGAGCGAAGATAGATTAATGGCTTGTGGGACAAAATTCCGGAATGAATATTGTTTTGTTCCGATACGTGGGAGCACCCGTGTTTCTACACCGAACAAGATTTTTGTGGATGTTCCCGATAAGCCTGAACTACGACGGAAATGGTTATTGGCAGCCCGGAGGGATCTTAAGTCGATGCCATTATTACACACAAAAGAGTTTATTATTCCATTCAGAAAGGAGAGACTAATGCGTAATACTGAAGCATATGTATGTTTGAGATGCAGTTATTCTTGTATACAAACGGCCGTGTATTCATTGATGATATACATTGCATATTTTTTCACTTCGGATGCTTACTTTCATTATGTATGCTTGATGACTATGGAAAAACGTAATTGGTAACGTCAGTATTTTAAGCATTTATACTCTAAAAGCAGATATAAACAATGTTGGAGTGGAAAAGGAAAATTTAAAGAATTTACAATGCAGTAAAGAATCGTAAAGAAAATAACGTTACGGTAAATGTATAAATGGTACAAATTTGATGCATTGCAAATACCTACATGCGAGCAATTAGTAACATATGTTTACTCCTAAAATGTTATAGTTGAGGAAACACAACAACCTGCCTCCCTACATTTAAATTTTCAAATATTGACAGCATAAAAGTGCGGAAACATACGGAAAAATTGTTTACTAGAGGTGTTAATGAATAAAAAACTATGCAAAATTACCCTTACTTGTACTTATTTATTGCTCATCATATCACAAATAGCACTACCACGCACACATTTCACGAGCTGTCTTTTTAATACTTATAATCAGTATATGCCGAATCAACTGATTCAATGAAGAACTTGGCTCACAATACATATAAAACACTATTATGTAACACTAATAAAGCATAATTATCGGTTTTCCAATCACTCTGCACACCACACTAAAAGAATTTGCACTCCTTGAAATCCATAAGGATTCTTCACATCTCACTTCCCACACATCACTAACAACTTAGAATCAGTTTACGTTATTTCACGTTAACATTGCGAACACAATTAAATGAATAGTCTGAAACAAATTACTAAACCAGTTATTGTAACATCAAAAAACTTAGAATTTCACTATCACTCCTACCGTAACCAAAATATGACCAAAACAATAACGAACAAAAGCGCAACGAATATGCGTGAAATGTAAACACTGACTAAATCTCAAAATGAATTGGCAATAGGTTTAATACGTAATAAAATCAAACAGAACTTAGAAGCGAACAAACGAATGCAAATTAATACGCGTTCGATGTATCCCTAAAGCACAACTAGTCCAAATATGAAACATATCCCCTTCGCAATAGTCAGATACCTTTGATCGAAATGCATACGGTTGGTTGAACCAGCATGGAAGAAATAAATTCCTCGAAGATGTTACATTCACAACTCACTTCACTCTTTACTTCTTCGTCTATATGCAATCGAGTTAGAGACTTAATTGTTGGATGAAACGCTTCACGAGTCTATTTTCTCCCAAATCGGGAGAAAATGAAGTTACAGACCTTACAAAAACGAAGATAGGCCCTAGGTATACACCGATCACGAAGGAGTCAACGTCTGTGAGGTTATTTGAAGAAGCCTTAACGAAACCAGGTTCCATTTTGCAAATTTACTTGCAGAAAAATGAAGAAATATCGCGTAAAATACGTGAAATATAAGTTATTCGTCAATGCTCCCGTCTGCTTGCAACTATAATATGGGAGATGACGTCACGTAACGAATAGCCAATTACAGGTCGTTTTACCCTCCAGAATTTCGATGCTAAAACAAAGGTTATTAAAACTTAAATAATAAATTAATAACAAAACACATGGAATTTTCATTAAACATATGAGAACTTCAAACATGTATGCACTAAATGGAAAGGGTTTCATGCTTATTCCTCACCCATGCAAACACTCTAATAGAGGCTCATGCAAAGGGCGCCATTATTCAATTTACATAAGCGTGGCTTCTTCATTTGAATCATTAATAAGTTTCTAACGAGAGAACTTAATGTGTTCAAAAAGGTAATGAGACACAATCAGAGTAGCACCAATTGTCGAATCGAAGTCGAATCCAATTGAATAAATCCCAGCGTAAACACAATGTGTTGCAGAAATGTTGCAAAAGGGTTGCACGAGGTTGCAGGATTTGCAGCAAGTAGCTAGGCGTTTGGCAACATTTCTGCAACGCCTTAATTGCGTCGCTGATATACTTATTTGGTCTGAAATTTTTTATATAATATTAATGTAGTAGTATATTTTAATATTTTAGCCAGAGGATATACATATTTAAATCTGATTCATCCTATTCCTAAGACAATGACTGTACGTGACAGTGGAATATTCACTATGTTGCAGAAAGGTTGCGACATATTGCCGGTCGCTCATCGGAGTGTTATTTGAACATAGTTTTCCCCAAACATATATTCTAATATGCAGTGGTTTTCAAAGAGTATAACATTCATCTTCTGAAGCAAATTTCCTCTCACAAGAAAAAAAAATTTCGGCCTTAAGACAAGTTTGTCCCACTCACACTAGAAATTTTTGAAGCATACGAGCAGGGGCGCAGAGTACACAGAAATCCTGCATATGAGATAAAGACAGGAATACAGCATGATATCGATATGTATATTCGGTACATCAAAAATATCGATATTTGCATATACGAAACCAGGGGCGGATCCAGGATTTCTTTCTGGGGGGGCACATGCAAGGCCCTATCCAAGATTTTGTTCTGGGTGGGCATAAGGATGCCTCCTAATATAAAACGAGCATAATGATAATGAGGCCATATTAAAAATCTTGCATATTTTTTAAGGGTCTGAGGTGAGGGGGGCCACGAACCTTGTGCCCCTCCCCTAGATCCGCCTATGTTTGAAACATCAAACGCGTTGCTACTCCGTCTCTCTCCCTCCAACGTTTGCGTTTTACGGTGTGGTATTGTCCTCTGTGAATCTTGAAGAATATCTATAATTAAAATCTGTAATGTCATAAATAAATTTTTTTTTTTTTTTTGAAGGCATATTGTGAGTATTACCTATTTTAAAGAGTTGCATAAATGTGCCAGTATGTTGCAGGAGTTGCATTAATGTTACAAGTGCGTTGAAGGAGTTGCATAAGTGGTGCAAATATGTCTCACCAGAGGTTGCGAATACATTGCCATTACGCTGCAAAAACATGGGTAGTCCAAAGTCCAAATACGTCCATCAAAAATCCGGATATGGGTTTGACCACCTACATGCCTATTTCTCATTAAAAATCGCAACACCTATCAGTGAGATTGGCTCTATACATTCATTATATCTTTTCTCCTGCCATTTGCATTAAATTTGCGTTTGCAAAGTATGCAGCTTTGCAGGAATACTTTGTGTCTTATTATGTTATTTCACATTCCCTTGTCATAACCAATAGTGAACGCAGGGCCAGATTTAGAATGTGGGTGGCCCGGGGCCAATTTTGGTGGAAGGCTGGGAGGTGCCACTTGTTGCATTCAGGGCTACATTAACCCATTAATAACAACGCCAATGGATAAGGTGTTTTTTATCAGCACTATATTAACCATTTATTAACGTCGATGTTGACAAATACATGTTAACAATGACGTCATGGCAAAATTATTAGTGCCAGAACAAACTTTCTTTAGAAGTGAAATATTACTCTGTGTTTTTCTATTACAAGTTATAATTTACATTTTATTGCAATTTTTTTGTTACGAAATCTATTATTGAATTATACCATATTTTTGTTACAAATGTCTTTGTAATTTTGAGGCAACAAAATTGATAAAAGTGTTATTTGACTATTATGTCTTTTGTTAACCAGAGCCAGAACGCCATTCCTGAACCATAACACTACTGCATGTTAACCAAAAAACAACCCACCTTCACTTCAAATCCCCTCATGCAGTATGGTTTTTTTCTGTTTTCCGACTTTGTGAGATTTACCTCTATATTGCCAGAGGGCTTACACTCAGTGGGAGGCTCTGGGTTTGTGGGTAGTCCTTAATTGATCTGGGCCAAAGTGGACACAATCCCTGCTGCACGTCTCTATATGGTTTCTCACATGACATCAAATACCATTTGATGAGCCACCAAATTTCGTCTCACTGACCTGCTGGATAAAATGCTTGGTACATGTTTAATACATATATGTATGTACATACTTAATTATTTACTTGATAGTGTTGGGGGCTTTTCGGGAGGAACTCACTCCCTACTTGTGTTCTGTGTGTGATGGGCGAGCATTTTGATTGTATTTCTCAATTACTTTATGAACATAAAATACAAGATGGCATAATTTATTCTGACATACACATCTCCATTGTAATAAGCATCTGTTTCGTCTCTTTTAGTCCTTGTGGCGGAGCACCACCACGAAGGACACCCACCTGGCTGAGGTCGTTGCCCTGGGACCCTGAGGTCCCTGCTGATGCCACCAGGGTATGAGGAGGCTAGCCCCAAGAAGGCGCCGCAAGAGAGAGGCTCTCAGAAAGGCAACGTAGAAGGACTTCCGCATGCGAGAGACGATAGCACTCATCTGTATCCTTTGCCATTGGAATAAACATGGTCGAAATTATTTCTGTCCACATTATTGAAGTGAGGTTTATTACGGAATTATCCCAACTCCCTTCAGTCCCATCAGAGGTTGATTCTTTCTTTGGTCTTAGCACAGCAAATTACTTTATGTAGAATGATTTTTTTTTCGGTGCACAATGTGTACCTGCATATATGCATAGTGAATGGATCTCAGTCTAATTAGACAAATTTACCTAATAAAGGTGTAGATGTGGGGTAGTACCCTGTTCATGTGAAACAATGAATGAGATCATAAAGAATAACCCTTATTACTTCATTCGTGTTTATGGTGGCCCCACTACTTCCTCGGTAGATATGATATTTGGAGACGGGAATAATACTCAGAAGTAAGAAGTCTATACAGGAGTATTTCCCACTAAGTCATGCGTATTGAAGTCAGAAGCATCAAAATGTTAACAATAAGGTGGTTTCCTATTTTTTTATTGCCTAAATCAAAAGATTATTACTCCTGGAGTACGTACTTCATGCTTTTAGATTTTTAAATGACGATATCTATTTTTCGCCATTAAATGGAAAGTGAAAATTTTCAAGCGCGGCTAAGAATGAATGCTGGGAAAAGCCTGTGTGATGTCATTCTGGTTCCGGCTGCCGCTGTGTGAGGCCACCTTGGTGTGAGGCTTTGAGCACCACTACAATGCAGGCTGCTAGCAGGTAGCACTTGGCTTAAATAAAGATTAGTAATACCTTATCAAGAGAAGGAAACTTTCCTACCATAGGCAATTTTAATAGGTGATTATTAAGATACGTTTCCCTGAGATCCGTGCCTCATGCATGCATTGGTAATCTCAGACGATGAAAACTCCTGACTACTAGTATAGCATCTAGGTCCCTGTGGCATCACGTGAAGTGGGTTTAGAACTTATTGTTAGGCTTGGATATGTGCTGAACACATGGGAGCATTTTTAGGAAGTGAGGTATGGGTGTAGAACTAGGTCGCAGGAGTATGAAGATGATAATGTTTAAGTTTTGGCATGCAGAACTCGTATCTAGAATTAGGGTGCAGAGGGTGAGAGTGCAGTTTTGGAATGCAGGGGATGGGTGTGGAACTGGAGTTCACGTATATGATGGTGGACTTTGGGTGACGTACGTTATAAATGAAATAGATAACCCTCAATAACTTTGAGTATAAAAGTTGTAATGGAAAAAATTATTATGGGTTGCTGTTGATTTTAATGAAAAATAGAGAACATGGAAGTTTCATAATTTTTATACTTCAAAAGATGTAGAGGAAAAATAAAGAAAGAAAGAAAGAAAATAAACTGTAAGTAGACGTCAGAAAATTAATTCTATCGCTGCATTACGATATGGGGACAAGGGGCGTGGGTATGAAACCCATGTGAAGATATGAGGTGAGCAGGGGCAGGGGCAGATAAAAGGGGGGCCCAATGGACCCGGGCCCTGGGCCACCCACCAACCCAGGGCTACCCACCAAGTGTGAGCTTTGAGCCAATAAAGAGGTAAATCTCACGAAATCGGAAGAAAAGAGAAAAAAAACATCTTGTATGAGGGGAATCGAAGTGAAGCTGGATTGTTTTTTGGTTTACATGTAGTCGTGCAGATTGATATTAATAAATGGTTAACGTTGCTGAAAATAAACACTTTTTCTGGTGGCGTTGTTAACCCACTTTGTGCTATCCTTCTTCCTGGGGAACTGGTGAGAAATACGGAGGGTACTTTAATAAAATGTTGCAACTATGAAAAAAACAATACAAAGCTATTTTATAACACATCCAGATGCGTTTTTTTTTAATTGATGAGGTAAAACTGTTTAATATTGGCAAATATTTTTACGTTAACTGAAATATAAAATCTAATGTAATAAGTTATAGCAAATTAAATAATGGACCATGTAACAGCTGATATATCGGCCTGCCGCACTTACAGGGTTAATGTAGCTCTGAACACAACCAGTGACACACCAAGCGGTATCATCGGAAACACGAGTTGCGTGCTTAGCTCATTGATTATTTAGGACTCCCACCAAAATACATAGGCCCTGGACCACCAACATCTGATATCCGGCCCTGAGGAAGGGTGGTCTGGGGTGATTGGGATGCCTTGGCTAGGGCTCATGATGCTGCTCCCCCATACCGCGGGATGCAGGGGTTGTCCCTCGGAAAATGTTAGGAAATTGCATGCCCGGAAACGGATTTCGATGCTATTCTGGCTCAGATAAAAATTGCAATTTCACAAGAAAAAATACTATGAAAAGTGAGAATTTCATAGCTCAAAAAATTTTATTATGTTTTATGGTTTCATTTACTATTATATGTATAGTGAATTTGTTCCTTGAAAGTGCGCTAAAATCTAAGACAAAACTCTAAAATAACCTTTTTTAATAATTTTTCAAAAAGCATCAGATTCTCTTTTTAATTTGACACCCTTATTTTACTTATTTTTTTTATATAACCTTGTTACACTGTGTGTAAAGCAACTATGAAATATGAAAGTATAGGATTTTATAACAGTAAAAAAGCTTTGGTTTATGTAATCTGTATCTTTCTTTATTACACTTTTCATATGCTCTTACGCTATAGGCGTGAACATTGTGGGGGCTCTTGGTGATCGCCGACCAGCCGACCTGGCCAGAGTGCCTCTGAAGGTGAGGAAATGGGTGCAGTTTGGGGATGTGGGCATAGGCGGAGATAGGGGGACATGGAGGCACGTACTCCCCCCAGACGCTTGAAAAAGAGACAGATTTTTAACTTTGTTATCATTACCTCTGTTTTTTGTGTATTGTGGAGCCTCAATCATTAAGCCTTAGGAAAAAGAAACTTTGGGTGGGACATGGAGGCATGTACTCATTAAGACGCTTAAAAAAGAGATAGATTTTTAACACGATTATCATTACCTCCATTTTTTTGTTAATTTGCTCAGGGCCGGATATCAGATGTGGGTGGCCTGGGGTGGGGCCTATTTTGGTGGGAGTCATAAATAATCAATGAGCTAAGCACGCAACTCGTGTTTCCGATGATAACACTTGGCATGCCATTGGTTTTGTTTTCAGAGCTACATTAACCCTGGAAGTGTGGCAGGCCAATATATCGGCTGTAACATGGTCCATTATTTAATTTGCTATAGCTTATTGCATTAGATTTATCTTCTGTTAATCGTAAAAATATTAGTCAATATTAATCAGTTTAAGCTCAATAATAAAAAAAACACTTATGGATATTTAATAAAATAGCTTTGAATTGTTTTTTTCGTAGTTGCTACATTTTATTAAAATACCCTCCTCATTTCTCGCTGGTAGGCGCTCTGGCCAGGTCGGCTGGTTGACGATTGCCAAGGGCCCCCATAATGTTCACGCCTATTGTGTATGAGCATATGAAAAGTGTAATAAAGAAAGGCAGATTACAAGAGCCAAAGTTTTTTACTAATAGAGCCCAATTCAAGAAGACAGAAATGCCCTCCATTGGTCATATGCTAGTCAGTACTAAAAAAAAAGCATTGCCCTTGCAGGAAAGGGGCTCGAAAACTGTCGTTATTATACATATATAGTGACTTATTCTACTTCATTCATTCACACGGCGCCTTAAGCGCAAACATACATATAAATTCAGAGGTAAGGAAAGAAAGGGATAGGAACATGGAATAGAAAAGAAATGTATCGGCCATATTGGCTTATTTCACTTGGGCTCAGCGTGCCCCGAAACGCATGTTCCTGTCTCTTTCCTGCTATCGTGTGAGTGTGTATCTTTCCTTTCATCCTTTTGTCCTCGTCCATTCCTTCTGTTGGTGAGTGGTAAGCTGCCCCAGTGCCATCTATTGGTTACCCTTGTGGGCCAAAGCAAAGGGAGTTTCCTGTGTATAAACCCCCGCCGAAGTCCTGGTAGTGCAACTGGTAGAGCACCTGGCCGGCAACCAGGAGGTTCTGGGTTCGAGTCCCAGTCAGGCCGCATTTTTACCCTCTGATTTCTGGCTTTTTCCATCTACCACAGCACCATTGTCCTCGTCCTTTTACTATTCCATGTTCCTATCCCTTTCTTTCCTTACCTCTGAATTTATAGTAACTTATTAATATTTTCATATCAAGATAAGAGAATGTTTAATTCAGTAATTGTTGCATATTGCTTTTAATGTCAAATATGAGAAGACTGTTTGGCTGTCAGACCCTTGTGCCTCCCCAAGAAAAATTCCTGGATACACCCTTGGATGTGGGCATTGAGTGTGGAACTCATGACAAGGGCGTACCCAGTGGGGGGCAAGGGGAGGGCAGCTGCCCCCCTAGAAGCAAAAGTAAATTTAGTTGGTTCAAAACGAAATTTTTGAAAAATGTTATTCAAAGAAAGTGACTTTAGTATAAAATATGTAATTTAAAGCACTGTCATAATATTCTTGAAATTTTGGTTTCTTAACATTTTCTGTGTTAGTATAACTTGTGAATATAACGACCACAGCTTGCCCCCCTCTAGTTTTGGTATGCCCTTGACTCAGGAGCAGCATGATGACGTGGTTGTCAATATATGTAGCTACATGAGCAGCTTTATTGTTGTTCACATGACTTCAATGTAAAAAAAAGTAAAGCTTGATTGTAGAAGTTCTTGACTCAGCACATACATAGGTATATGAAAGAATGATTCATCATTTTACAAATATAACATTCTCAGAGATATTTTAATGGTTCTTGTGAATGCATGTCTGAAATAAGATAATAATAACAATGTTGTGCAAGATCTGATCAAACCAAGAACTTACCTGAGATTGTCACTGAAAGGCACTGCCTCCTATGATGTGAAGGCTAAGAATAATATTGGGTTCAGAGGATAGACTAAGTGGCACCAGGATGGGTATTTTTATTTAATTTTTGCATGCTAAAAAAATTGATACTTGATGAATATTTTCAGTTTGCAAAGAAAATATATTTGACAAAATGAGGGAGATTTCTTGCATTTCTTCAGCCCTGAACTGAGATGGTACCAAAGGAAAACTTATAAAAGACACCATCACCTCGTGAATCTGTTCACGGAGCACATCTTTGACTCCAGTAACTTTGGTACATGTAGTCCTAGGACTGAATTGCACATCATGCAAGGTTACATAAATTAAATATAAAGTATAGGTACTCACTTATTTCTTAATACTTACACATTAAAATGAAAGAGTTTTTGGCATTCATTCAACTTAAACCCTGAAAGTTTTGTCATTTTAGTAGAACAGCTGGAAGAAAAGGTAGCCACCAATAATGCTCATTTTCTTTTGAATGAAAATGTAAATTGTGGAAATATTTGTCTTAAGAGACTGTTTCATTCTGATTCTCCATTGAGCACCCCAAATCTGGAATTCCCTGATCTGGGAACACCCATTATTCGGCAATATTTCCAAGGCGTGCTTTAAGGGAAACATAAAACTTTCGCTGAATACATAATTACGTTCATCTTCATCTGCTCAAGCTGTTTCCCCCTCATATAATAATACTCCCCAATGTATCTGTTGATAATAGGACACACAGTCACTCTTATAACACTTTATTGCCTAGTCAAAAACTTTTTCATGCACTGCCTATGACTTGACTTGCCCAAGCGGGACTTGTCCCTTCTGCACGGGCTTGGCACGCAGTGGAGCAGACAGGCGACTGACATGAGTAATGCAAAACTTTTTAAATACGTTCTCTTTATTGGTTAATGAAAAAAAATGATCGTAGTATTGTAAGAAAGTACTGTACATTAAAGATCTCAGCTAAATAATTGAAGATTTAGTTATGCATAGCACATTGAGTCGATACCTGGGACTCGAGTGTAACGTCACAGAGATGGGCAGTAGTAATGGGGAGAGTTTGTTTGCTTTGTAGTGGCCCACGTGAAGAAAAACATTAATCAACGGCTAGAATCTTCCTCCATCAGTCGTTCCCGATGTATTGATGGATTTTTGCACTGATGAAGCACCTGCACAACGGTGAGCGTTGATGAAATCAACGATATAGATAGCATACAGCTCATTGAACAATATTAAAGACGGCTTACATGGATCGCAAAGGGACTTATAACATATTTAAAAAATTTTATTGAATTTAAAATTTGAGCGATAACATTTAATACTTGATATTCTGCACTATTTTCATAAGTTTTACTACTCATTGGGTTTTTCTCCCGTGAATTTAATTAAATTAAAAAAATAATAATAAAATATATACATCATTATGTGCATTCTTTTCACTCGGCCGTTTTGCAGTACTGCTTAATGGTTGAACATGACTTTGTAAATTTAGAAACAATTACTTCCTTTTCAATCATAAATTTAAATCGTTTGTAAATTAAACATATGATTTTAATTTAAATTTGATCTCATTTTGTTGTAACTGATCAAATTCTTTCCTAAAAATACATAGCAGACCCACTAATGGTACTGAATACTACCACATCACCTGACATATGAAAAAATCCCAAATCTGACATCACCCAAGTCCCAAAGGTGCCGGATTTGGGGTGCTCATCTGTACAATATCATTTGCACCCAAGGCCAGTTTGTGATAATATCTGACCAAATTTGACAGTCAATTGCATTTGATATCACATATTTCTCTAGCAATGATTTAATCTTCATGTTGTTGCTATTTAGTTATGCTGATTTTCCATGCTTGGAGCGCTCACTATTTGGACCTTATTTTTGTAATACAAATTCACAACACTGTAAAAAAAGTTTTCCACAAAGCAAGGAAGAGGGCAGAGGATGTTGATATCATCCAAATCCCTTTTCAATGCCAATGTCACTGTCTTTATCCAGTCAATCACAGGATCTCTTCACGTGTAATAATAGTGATTATTACAACTTCTACTCAGAGATTTGGGATTTGTGTCGTCATCTGCATCTTTTCCACCTTTAGTATCCAAGTGTGGATTTCTCAAACAGCTCACATTGTGCCTGTTATATTGAGGGTTCAGTGTTGATGACGCTAAGGCAAGATCAATTTCTGCCTCAATTTCACTCTCAGTATCAGGAAAAAGATTGTCAGGAGATTGATGTGAATGGCTTCCAGAGGAATATGGTGTCTTCAAGGTATCGTTTGCCGCGATATTTTTTTGACGTTTAGCTATCAGCACTCGAAAAACGACACCCATAACCAAAGCCAGCATTCCAGCTCCAATCCCTGCACCAATATACCAATAGATTCTGTCATGATTTCCTGAAAATGATAAATGACCATGTTTAGTCCATGAAAGCCTTTCTGTTAGTGAGCAAAGGTTATGCAGGGTAAGACTGTGAATTATGATAGCTGAAGACATTGCTATAATTCTTCAATAGGCTCGTTCAATCTAATTTTTATTTTCAAACACCAGAGAAAGGTCTGACAACTTACCATGTGTATGAGCCACATGTCAAGAATGGCATGGCTTTATGAAATGCATATAAAAATATATTTGTATTTGTGTATGACATTTTTATAGATGAGCAATATACAGTGAAACCTCGATATAACGACACCCCACGGTGCACTAATTAACACTCGCTATAGCGAATTGTCGCTTTACCGGAGGTGGAGCAAATAATAGCCAATATACCTGTTGCGAACAGATATACAGGAACAGGAGTGGTGCGGCGACAGATAAACATCTATCCGATAAACGTAAGCATAAATCCAGACGAAAGGCGATGTTTTTTTGCATCACTAAATTTCCTTACTCAAATAACGACTAACTATTCAAACAAGTTATAAGCGCCGCACTGAATAAAAATCATGCAAAGCATTGTTTCGTCATCATTATATTTATCGAACGACAGTTTACCACATAAATTTGAGACTGAGCACTCCATTAACTTCATTTCTAACAGATCGCTAGCAATTACAGAGGTTAAGGAGTCTTCATGAAAGTCTTCCGGCGGTGAAACCCTCGCTATGGCGAGAGCCAACACCGAAAGGGTCTCGTAAAAACGAATTTTTTAACACGCTTATTATAGGGTCAATTGACGGTGCATCGGCTATCTCTCGTAATAGCGGGTGTGTCGCTATAGCCCGTACTCGCTTTAACGAGGTTCCACTGTACATATGTATTAAATTTATGCAATTATTTCTCCATTTTTGCAATCTCTTTACCTTGAGTGTTCAAGCTATTACAGTACAGTAAACTATTACTGTAAATATTCAGAGGCATGCGAAGACACTGCCGGATTTCCTTTTTAGGGACATGCCTTGAGCTCACCTACTTTATACCATGCTCAGAATGTAAGGATTTAGTTTTGGGAAGGAAAAAGGAGTTGCATGTGCTTCAGAGATTAATATGTCTACTCCAGGGAAAGGATATGTACAGTGGGGTAAAAGAGAGATAATTATGCTGTCACGAGTGAAGGATGCGATTGTGGTAGCAAAACTAAAGTGGGAAATAAATCACTTTGCAATGTTCCACAAAACATTTTCATTACTCCGACTCTCGGTTTCAACTTCTATATAGTCATTATCAAGGTGGCTAAATGGTTCTCAGTGAGCCCCTTACATACACAGTGAGGGTGTAAGAAGGCAGAGGAAGGGGCGAAGGAGTCAGCAGACGAGGAATGCATGACTGGTCAGAAATGAGAGAGGGGGGCATTGTTAAGGAATTGCATCACGAGGAAGGGGAGAAAGGTAAGGTCAGGAGGGGAGATTGGGAGCATTTCCTTTAACACATATACAATGCTGTTTTTGGAATGCAAAATTATTTCTAGGTTTTCAAGAAAGTCCAGTCCAGAGTAAAGCCTGAAAACTTGATATATAGCAGCAAAACCAGATTAATTGCTTCATGTAAGACAGAGTGGGGGAGCAGAGAGTGATTGGTTACTGACTGAAGGGTCCTTGGTTCATATCCTTGGTAAAGCTTTCAAGTAGTTCCCAGCAAAATTAATCTGTGTGCAAGGTTGCCCAAGGAAAGGAATGGGCCCCCGTACTTTGAATGTGTGGTATCACACACCTCTGGCTTACATTGGGTTAAGCTCAACCCTCAAACGTACCAAAACCAAACTTTGGGTTGCAACACTGCAGAGTTAGTAAATATGTCTGGCAAAAGGTGAAAAAGAGCATTAATATTCACAAGAAAATGCAGTAACCCAAGACTTCATTACTGCTCTAAAGGTTCTCCTCCTTGCTATCCTATGACTTATGGCTACCTCTACCAGACCACGCTTTTGAGAGGGAAAATGGGGGTAAATTTATCAAAAGTAGTGAAAAAAGAAAGAATAAACTTTGCGAGGCTCACTAATATATTTGAAAAAGTACAATCCAGGTTTCACAATATATGTAGTTACATCATCAGGTTCTTAGCGACGTATGTTATAATACCTGGATCATGCTTTTTTAAATATATTAGTGAGCCTGACAATGTTTCATTACAAAGAACAAAAAGGCTTTTTTCTCCTTGGAAATTTTGAACACGCCTAATTTTATCATCAAAATCTTTTACTATGGCAATTTTCTCCATACATTCCCCTTGGCAAGGGCCCTGCTAAATGTGTTCGGAAATAATTCACAAAGACATCATGAAAGAGTAGAAAACAGAAACCCAAGCAATTTATAGTTGTCTTGAATTAAATGGAGATGGGTTGATATCTTTATTTTTTTTAAATTGAGCAATTTAAAAACATAGAAGGTGACCTATTTCCAATAGTGAAAATTTATTACTAATTAAGGAAGGAAAAACAATATTTCAACCTCAAAATTTATTGTTATTAAATGTTAATGCGGGGGATACCCATGCAACTTATTCAATTCAGTAAATTTTAATTCAAATGTACCTTCAGCCATTTGGGGATTCAGTATTTCACCTGTTTTATCATGATGCTTTGAAAGGACTTCATCAGTAGCTCCCAAATCAGCAGTGTTTAGCTTGAACATGTTCATCTCAAGTTCTTCTTGTGCCCTCCTTGACTTCTTTGCAATGTCATCGTCTTCTGCTTGTTTTCTGAAGGCTGCATCTCTCCCAGCCTCGTCCTTTTCTTGCATATCCTCCCTCATGACAGCTTTAGGATGTGGTGGGGGCAATGCCGCTGATTCTTTAAGGAATGCTCCTGTGTCATCATATATTTCATGCATCTCATTCTCATCAAAATTATCTTCCTCATCTTGATCAGTTTCACTGAAAAATCGCTTCTTGAGAACTCTCCCTGACACTGTAATTGCAGATTAGAAACAAAAACACGTCATATACTCTGGTGTCATTCAATCAGACTCAAAATTGAATTTCATTAAAAGAATTCACTGAAGATAAAGGTGATTTTGGACGAAAAAATTTTTCATGCCGGCAAGTTGCCAGAAATTTGCTTCAGGGGAGCATTTGGGTTGCCTAAAAAGATACGTATTCGGTTTTCAATTTGCAAATTGCCTAGCCATGCAATTAATTAAAGCTGAACATGTTAGACTTTTACTCTATGCCTCAAGAGGTGTTGGAGTTGGGAAGGGAGAATAAAGTAGGCATTGATAAAGCCCAACTATGCCACAAGGGTTGGCATTGGAAGTGGGTACAACTGTGCTGCTTATAACAAAAACTAATCCACTTAGCAGCACTAATGCCGAGTCTACTCAAAATGGGATCATGATTCTCCCAAAATTTACTCAGAACTAGAATTCCAAAAAAATCTCTCCGTGAACATATAGTTGCTTCTTTCTACATGCAACAAACCACAGAACCACAGGCAAATGTTTTGGCCAGGCAATGTTGAACACTCAGGGAATGTTCTGGTGGTTAGATTTTTGAAAATTCAGACCTAACATTAATAAGATATCAAGTGAACATTTGTGTGCTTTGTGGCGATTTATAAGAAAAATTACAATGATAGTAATGATATTCTGGGCATACTGATGGAAAATCAAATCTTACCACACGTGTAGACAATTTTGAGGTACATCCTTGTATTTGGACTGCATGGATAACCGAAGTTTTCGATGGCTGCTGTTAGGCTACATTCCTTCTTTCCATGGCATATCTGCATTACCAGTTCAGTGGTGAAACTTGTGAGACATTCTGGAAGAAAGAATAATTCTTTGAGTTTCTTTTTGGTGGAGATATTAAGGTACACGTATTTATTTGTCATTGATAATTTATTGACCACTTCTTTCCGTTATAATAATTCCTTTTTTGAGTTTTGGTTAGTTAATTCCATTCGTAATTCATAGTTAATGCTTTTAAAACTTATTTTCTTCATCAGGGCTGAAATGCAAACCTCTTCAATTTCTAACAACAACAATGAGTGTGGTGGAGCTTTGAGTTTGAAGTGCCACCACCAGGGACTGCCAACTGGCTGAGCCCTGTGGTTTATCGAGGCTGCTAAGCAGGGGAAGCCTAGTGCCTGGAAGGAGTCACTGAAACTCATGAACAATGACAGAGGCAGAGAGAGGACTTCTTCCTCCAATGTGAGATGACCGCGGCAGTGCATAGAGACTTCTACCAGACTATCGCTAAGGATTTAATAAACATCGTCTGACTTAACTCTATTTATTTCATTGAAGCAAGGTTAATTACTGTCCTTATCCAACCCCTTCAATGTGCAATTGGTATTCATAGAGTAATTGGGGATAGAAATAACACAATTAAACAATATGTAACAATTTTCATGGGATTTTTTTAGGAAAGATGGTAATAGATGAGCACACACTATGTGCATATTCCCTGTGGTCATGACGGATGAGAGCTTCAGAATATTGATGAAGGTCTGTGTAAGAACGACGAATATGTTCATTTGGAGTTGCCTTGTAGAGGTACCGTGCTTGATTTTTATTTCTGAGAGCATGCAGGGTGTCAGCTTTAAACCAGGAGTGGAATTTCTTAGATTTTGGTTTCACAATAGGGACATAATCCTCACCGGGACTTTCAATGATGGCATACAGTAAGTCCACTCTATCTTCGAGGGTGAAGGAGGAGAGCACTGACCAGGGTATGAGGTTGAGGGAGTGGTTTACGACTTCTCAGCTTACCTGCAACCATGCAAGGAAGGGTTTGAGAGGGCGGGGTGGTATCCCGCAGTGTTTCTTGGAGCTGGAAAAGTTGTAAATGATGTCGAAGGACTCATGGTCTGTGTCGAAAATGTTTCTGCTGGGGGTATTTGCCTTGGGGGGAGTGGTGGAAAGGAGGAGGTCCAATGTTGCTACGTTTCGCATCCATTTGTAGCAGCACTGGGAAAGATGAAGGGGATGAAATTTTTTTGATGAAATTTTGGAGAAAGTACTCATCATGGGCGTCAGACGGAGACCCACTCGTTGGAAACTTCCAATGGATTGAGAGATTAAAGTCACCAGAAAAGATGATGGGACCAAGAGTAATGACACTCATCACAGAGTCAAGGCATTTTTCTAAGACGGAAAGATCACCGGCAGGAGGGCGATAGAAACAGCCCACATAAGTTTTGATAGGTTTCAAATGTTTATGAGAGGTTTGAGAGAGTTCAGTCCACACGATTTCACAATCAGTCTCTAATTCCAAGTGATGTTTTGAGGGAAATTTGTTATTGATAGCAACAAGCACTCCACCCCCTCTGGAGAGCCTATCTCTGCGATGTATGCTGTGAGTGGCTGAGAATGATATTTCATCATCCCGAACTTTAGAGTTCAGCCAAGTTTCTGTGAGCGTGATGATATCAAGTTTGGAAAGTTCATGGTCATAGGAGTCACAGGTTGATATGTAGTTTGTTCTAAATGCTTATGACATTTTGGTAGTAAAAATGCACTGTAAGGTCAGAGGAAGGGCCAGGGTTCAGCTGTACGTCACTGCAGTGGTGCAGCGAGGGGGGGAGGGGTTGGGGGATAAACCCCCCCCCAGGGCTCAGAGAATTTTTAAAGTTTAATCAATTTTACTTAATTGGACTAATGTTACGTATAGAATAATGTAAGGATAATAAAAATATTCTTCGGAAGGCTGTAAAACTTACCATTTTGAACCATTTATCTTAATTTTTTTCTGGGGGAGGGCCCCCGCACCTTCCGCTTCCCCTGGTGGGTATTCCGTACACCCTAACTCCCCAGTATTAGTTGTGCCTAAAACCACCCCCTAGCCTCAATTCCTAGCTGCGCCCCTGCATCACCAGAAAAAAGGAAAAGAAGCAAGATAACGGCTTCAAGTCGAGGGTATGGTCTGGCAGTTGAGGATAAGATGTGTCGCCGGGACATCGGCAATGGAGCGGTGGGCAATGGAGGCTGGTGCAGGAGAGACCACACGATACGAACGAAGAAAAGAGAAATATTCTTTCACTTAACACTTCAGGGGGAACCAGGTGCATAAATGATGTGAGGGGTGCACATGGTGAAATTGCACAAACACGGAGGGTAAAATTCACTGGGAATAGAACACAAACTGCAAAGAAAGTAAACTTTAACGGAGCATGAGATGTGCACGTCCTCCCACTAATGTCCATAATGGGACAGTGGGACCAGGGGCGCAGCTAGGAATCAAGGCTGGGAGGGTTTAGGTGCAACACTAACACCGGGGTGTGTGGGGGGTGTGGGGGGTGTGGTATACCCACCAGGATAAGCGGTAGGTGCGAGAATAATAAATTGTGGAATTTTAAAGATAAATGGTTCAAAATGGTGAGTTTTACGGCTTTTTGAGGGATATTTTATTCATCATTACAATATTCTATCAGTAATAGCAATCCAATTAAGTGAATTGGATTAAACTTAAAAATTTCTCTGAGCTATGGGGGGGTTTAACCCCCAAAACCCCCCCTCCCTGCGCCACTGAGTGGGACACCTCTTTGACAGTTCTCACCCCCCTTTTCTCAACCCTCCCTCATCTATGCAAGGCAATTTAATAACAGCAGTAAATTTGATTTTTTTGATAATTCATCAGATATGCTCATTTTTATGACTTCTTATAATTACTGGTTAAATTGCTATTAGAAATCTGAAGAACTCCACAGGAGTCAATAGACATACATGCAATTCTAAAATTAATTACTTTATAGTTTTCAATGTAATGAATATTTGCATCGCATGAAAATGTTTACATACTTAAATATCTTTTGCAGTGGTGACAAGAGATATATAAGAGGTTTGGATAAGAGACCCAGCCATTTCTGTACTATGTATTTATTTTAATTACCTTCCTCTGGGACACCAGCGGGTTGTGGACAATTATAACTGTCCATCTGGCTCCTTCCAAATGTGGCAGAATAAATGGCAAGGTTAGTTCTAGCTCCACAACGGATTGTTGCGGTCTCATCTTGGCATGCCACCTTACTTCTGAACTCATCTGTAATGAGAGATTTAAGCATCAATTTCAAAGGACAAATGAATTGGCAGTCAGTCATTTCTCATTATTTTTTATGAGTCTTATCTTTGGAATTAACTCAAAGTTGCATCAATTTTAAATGCCCACATAATGTCTTTTGTTTGATTATCAAGTTTGATTATCATTTTATTTAGGTGTGTTTGTTGTCCAATTAGATCATCAATTGCTGATAAACAATCGATTAATCCTATGTAAATCTCCTTTGAATATACTTCCCCACTGCACCCAAGTGTGGGTACTACTTTCCCAGCTACAAAGCATACTCACTTATAAGAGCACTACCAAACCATATGAGAATAAGAAAGTGATAAAAATATATTGAGGGGAGGAAATAACTTTGAGCCTGCAAGATCACCCTCTTTTTGACTGGTAAGTGGTTGCCTGGAAGAAGCAAAAACGTGTGATTACATTCTCAGGTGATATGAGCATCAACAAGATGCTTCAAGTGGTAGGGTAAGGTTGCACACAGGGTGTTCCTGCTGTGTAGTCTTCAGTCTACTCATAATACCACAGTCTCTTTTCATACTCATCCTTTCTCTGCATGGGCATACCCAGCGAGGGGCAGGAGGGGGCCGCTGCCCCCCCCAGAAGCAAAAATCACAAATGTCTTAAAGGAAAATACCGCATTAACAGATTATAGCCCCCCTCCGAATATAGTCCCACCCCCCTAATTCCGAGGCTTCAGTTTTGGGAAAAAATTTAAAAATGTGTAAGAATATAGTCCCCCCCTTTACTTTTACAACAGGCATGTTTGAAAAAAAGGGGGAACTATATTCAGATGAATACGGTAATATTTTTTTAAAGCAAATAATTTTAAAACTAATAAAGAGCTGATACAGTTTCCTTAAAATGTTGATTTCATTCACCTTTTCCATGCTTAAATCTTACCTACAACTTGAACAACCATGGCTTGCCCTCCCCTAGTTTTGATCCTGGGTACCCCCTTGTTTCTTTGAAAGCCTCTCTGCGTAAAACAACTTTTCACAGGTATTTGAATAGACATTTGACATCTCACATTATTTTAGAAGGGAGATTGTTAATCGATGCTTTCATCATGTTAGGAGAGATGCTCATTATGTTAAAAAAAGGGGAGAGCAAAAAATGACAAAAACTGCTTTTTGTAATATGTACTTGAACTTCAGCTCCTAGCTGGTTAAAAATTTCATGGTCCACTTTGAATAAAATTGGAGACGAAATAGTTGGTGCATATTTTTCGTGTGACATGGATTCACTAAAAAGAACGTCAATGAGTCCCTTTGCTGTTAATACATACTCCTTGTCAGGAGTGCAGCCAGGAATTAAGGCTGGGGGAGTTTTAGGTGCAACTAATACCGAGGTGTGTGGGGGTATGGTATACCCACCAGGATAAGAGGTAGGTGCGAGATAAGTAAATTGTGGAATTTTAAGATAAATTGTACAAAACGGTGAGTTTTACGGCTTTCTGAGGGATATTTAATTAATCCTTACGCTATTCTATCAGTAATATCAATCCAATTAAGTAAAATGGATTAAACTTAAAAATTTCTCTGAGCTCTGAGCTCTGGGGGGGGTTTTATCCCCCAAACCCCCCCCTTGCTGCGCCACTGCTCCTTGTGGATGTTAGCTCCACATTTATCAAAATTATATGAAACAAAACCATGAGCTATAGCAAGCAGAGAATCTTTATAGAGTAATCTATATGTGGTTTAGAAAGGAAAAAAAAAATCCAATGAGGAAATATCATTTGAATTGGCTGTAAACCACAGATTCATCTTACATTTATATCCCTTTCCCTTTTTGCAACCATCCGTTTATCCTTCTTTTTCTCGTCAACCCATCAGCTTTATTCCATTGAAGTATGTCATATGCTATAGTACAATTTCTAATTTTCAGGTGCCCAACCATTATCCATATTTCTTTGTCATCATTGTAATTGTGCCCTGCTGAATTTTTACTCGTGAGCCTCACTAGCATTCAATTTTCAAGTTACATATTTGTACATAATGGTAGATATTACATATGTATTAATATAGTAAAAACTTATAAAAGAATGCTTAAATGGACAGGAATAAGTATTTTTGGCTGGGGCAGCAATTCTTTTAACTTTTCAGGAAAAAACAATTCATACATACATACTCATAATTCTAGTACATATCCATATTTTTATAAACATTTACACAATGAATACAAGAGATCATCTTTATCTGTGGAGTATGAAAAACTTTAAATTCCAATTACTATTCATTAATGTACATACTTTTGAAATCTTTATCTGGAATTAGAGAAAGTGCTCAGAATTTTGGAAAATGCAAGTACATAAATGAATGACATTGCATTAAAAGTGTCTTTGCAGATCAAAAATATCTTATCAGGAGAAATGATTTGGTATCCTCAACGATGTAATATTAGTTTGAAATCATTGTAATCACGTACTTATTAAAATGTTAATACATGCAATATCACACATGCTTTCATATTACAGGCATCTAAGAGTTCCAAAATTAATAGCTCATGTAATTCATCAGTTAGATTTGGTAGCTAATAACTTGAGAGGAAATTAACCTAATTGATTTTATAATGAATAAAGGTTTCAGATTTAGCTTATTGAATATGATAAGTCTACAGGCATCGATTCAACATTGAAATACCACAGAAAAAGTGAATTCGAGAATTAATAAGAAAATTGTACGTCCAATTACTTTCAGCTAATTATTTTCTTTTTTCATGGAATCTTATATGCTAAAAATTTTCATGGCATGTATGTTGTAAACCCCGAATGGAAGTTTTAACAAATTGAATATGGAAGCCATTGGTCATCCCTGTTCATTGATCTAAATCATAAAAACAATTTCAATGTAATTAGAAAATGCTTCATTGACTCAAAGCAAATTATAGGTTTTTATCTAACTCTACAAAGAAAATTTCCTCATATAAGTCCTGTTTTTACTGTAGATAGTGTTAGTAAATGCAGAATACACTCATTTCAGCTTAAAGCATTCAAATAAAAATGCAAATTCTTAATGTAATAAAATTACTGACAAACAGGAACCATTTCAAAATCAAGCATGATAGTCAGTTGATGCAGCAGGTAGGATTAATGAAACTTGGCTTTTTAGCCATATTAACTATGTTTATCAGCAACTGTTAATCGAAAGAAAAATCTTAATCACATTATTTGCAAGCCAAAATTGTTTACATACATGGGCGGCATTTGTAAGCCACCTCCACGAACTTTGCTGCCCTAGGGCAAGGGTCCACAAAGAGCTCCCCTGGTTTAGGAGCTGCGTGGAATTTACACTGTGGCTTATTTTGGCAGGCCTCTACCACCATTTGTAACAAAGTGTACTGAAATAAGTAGAAAAATATATTTCTTAGATATAGTTTAAGGAGAATGCAGTCTAATTTTAATCAATGTCTCATAGAAATAGATTCATTGGACTCATTGGGTGGTTTTTTCCTGAGCTCTATGATGCTAATATTTGACTCAAATACTTTCTCATTCTTGTACTGTGGGACCGTACAAAGCTCAATTTATTGTTTAAATTTCTTTTCGTGCATTTGTCTGACTACCCTTATATGTTTCTTCATTTATTTAGAATGTACACTTTTAGCTTTCCTAATTTTATTCCATATTTTTTTCATCCTAAACCTATTTTTTCTGTCATGTCATATCCATGTCATGTTATTAACGTGCCTACTCCAAGGTTCCATTATCATTTCCAGTTCTCCAGCTGCATTCGTTGACCTAGTGTGACAAAAGTTTTGCAAGTCATCCTGCTGTCCTCTTTGGGTTGAAGGTGAGAAGCCTGGTTATTTTGCATCCTTCTATAGTGTTGACAACAGTGGCAAATTCATATGGGAGGCGCAGGGGGTGCGTGTCCCACATGAATCCCCTTGTGGATCCGTTCGTATCGCCTAACATTGCAGAACCACAATTGTAACTTTTTTAGATCATAAGATGGCATTGTATTGTAAATTTGTATTATCAGTTTAAAGAAAACTTTCTGAAACTCTACTTATGACTTGATAATTTTCATTATGATAAAAGTAAAGGCAGGAAACCATGAGGGCTCAAGGGGAGCCCTTCGAGGATACAACCACCGGGGCCGGGAACCCAAGGCCGAGCCTTATACGCCCGATCACCCGGGGAGGGGCTGGATGGGAAGGAAAAGGGATAGAGGCGCCGTCGCGATCATAAAGGCAGCTCAAGATATCTTCTGCACCCCCCTAGAGTTTTTTCTGTATCCGCTACTGGTTGACAATCCTTCTGCTAGATGCTCAT
This sequence comes from Ischnura elegans, assembly GCF_921293095.1. Classification (NCBI taxonomy): domain Eukaryota; kingdom Metazoa; phylum Arthropoda; class Insecta; order Odonata; family Coenagrionidae; genus Ischnura; species Ischnura elegans. Next base: position 72,154,930 of record NC_060250.1, read on the forward strand.
CTATGAGCACTTTCTTCCATTTAGCAACATGACAGAGAGTGTGCTTGTCAATGAGCCTTCAGTGGAAGAACAGCTAGCACTATATAAGGTGGTGAAAAAACCAGGCTTCTCACTTTTGGCCTGACGACAAAAGCAGGATGGCTTTCGAAACTGTTTCATCAATAAGACTGCAACTGAAGAACCCAGGATCATCAAGTCTTTGTTGAAGAAGAAAGCCCCACTTCCTAATTTGTACATGGGATAATGCCCCCCTTTCCCTGTCCATTTTTATGCTTCAGTGTATTTCAAATCAGCTGACTTGGCTGCTGCCAAAACCAGACCTGACCACCAGGCCACCACCCTCACCTGCATCTCAGCTGGCCAGGAGCATGAAATGTCGGGGGAGACGACTCCTGGGCAGACTGGCGGTGCTCTGTAAGGAGCGCTGTCCGACGAGAAGATTTGGGTGGGTGGTGGGGGTCGGCCGTACTGTGCCAGCTCAACAGAGATGGAGGTGCCAGCAGGGCAGCGGAGTGTCATCAGCTCTCCCTCACAGCCTGCTCGCTGGAATGTCCGCAGGGTACCAGACAAGAGGGCTGCAATGAAAAGAACATCATTGGATATAAGTATGCATTCAGGTATGATGTGTTGTCATTAATTTTCACCCTTAAAAATTATTTGAATGTGTCCCAAGTCCCAGTTGCTTAGTGTTTCATTGGCAGTAGTGGATACAGAAAAAACTCTAGGGGGGCACAAAGGATACCTTGAGTTACATTTACTTTTATCGCAATAAAAATAATCAGGTCACGTGCAAAGTTTGAGAAGTTTTTAATTGAAGTGCTTATGTAAAAATACAAGACAATGCCATCTTATGATATAAAAAAGTTACTATTGTGGTTCTGCAATGTTTGGCAATACGGGCGGCCCCACAAGGAGGGGGGGGGGCACGCACCCCGCACCCCCTGTGCCTCCCATCTGTAATTACCACTGTTCACTGGATATAAAAATTCTGAACGAGCAACACATAGCCTCTGATGCAGTTGTAGTTCGAAGGCAGAGCTTGTACATAGGCGCCGACTCCATGGGGCTTGAGGGGGCCCGAGCCCCCTCAAAAATCCGTTATGGGTGTGAGGAAAAAATGTGCCAGGCTTGTCGATTTTCCCTGGAGTGTCCAGATATCGAGATTCGAGTTATAAGGGTTCTAATGTTGATCATATGACTCTTCTAAAATGGTTAAAAAACTTAAAACTCACTGCTAAGAAAATTTCCCGGGGCAAGTCCCCGGTTTGGGCCCCCCCAATATTTTTTGCAAGTCGGCGTCCCTGAGCTTGTACTACATCAAAGAAATTGTAAAACAATAAAAAATATATTTTTCGCATGGAAAATTGTTTCGTATAAGAAGAACTTTAATCATGAAATGGACAGAGTTAAAAATAAAAATCGAAACTCAAAAATGAATTTAGGAAAAAGTTTGTCATCATTACAAACTCTATGTTACTTCTAGATGAAGAAATGGATGTGGAGAATTAATGCCTAGGCCTACCATAGTGACTTTTTGTTTGGGTGCGGGGTCCAACAGCCATGTCCGCCTCGGGTATCAAAATTCCACACTATGCCACTGGTCCCCTGACACCTAGGAAATACTTGTCCTACTATCAATTTCAAAAGCTCCTTTTATGCCATTTACATATTAAAAAACAAAAAAAAAATTGGAACATTCAGGTAAAGAGCTTATTGAGGGTAAATTAAATTAAGTGGTTCCTCAGACTTATAGTTCAGTGCCCTTAGTGTTTCACTGAAATCTGATATCTACTGATCATGTTTCACCAAGATTATCATCATTGTTAGGATATGAGGTGTATTGATTTTTGGATTACAGTGCCTTCTGTTGCCATGTGGTTCTTTGCCTGAATGCTGTTCTGGTACTGATTAACAACAGATATAACAGTCTGACGACACTTCACACTTCTCAACAGCCTCAATATTTCTAATTTATGTATTCGTAGCAAAAAAAAATAGTAATAAAATTTAAATAACGACTTGTAATGAAAAACATACCGAGTAATATTTCACTTCTAAAGAAAGTTAAGGAAAGAACGCTCCGGCACTGCTAATTTTGCCATGACGTCACTGGTTCTTTGGTCATGTTAGTAATAGCATCCAAAAAATTAAAAGATGGTTATCGTTAAGGCTGGCTTACTGACCTAAGGCCGGGAAAATTGGAAAGCACGCTCTCGATAATTAAGAAGGCATCGCAATCAGTTGATCTTTCAAAGAAATTTAGTGAAGTCAAATGGTTCCAAGCGGGAATGCCAAAACTTTAATGTGCGTGCATTTTTAAATTTTGACTATAACCAATAAAATAGGGTGGTTTCCTACTATTTTCTATTACCTAAATCGAAAGATTATTACTCCTGGAGTACGTATTTCACGCTTTCAGATTTTTAAATAACGATATCTATTTTTCTATCGCGATCAAATGAAAAGTGAAAAATTTCCAGCGCGCGAAAACGCGACGGCTAAGTATGAATGCTGGGAAAAGCCCGTGTCACGTCATTCTGGTTCCCGCTGTCGCCGTGTGAGGTGACCTTGGGGCGAGGATGTGTGCGCCGATACGATGCAGGCTGCTAGCAGGTAGCGCTTGGCTTAAATAAGGATTAATTATTAATACCTTGTCAAAAGAAAGGAACTTTCCGACCATAGGTAGTTTTAATAGGTGATTATTAAGATATCTTTCCCTGAGCTCTGTGCCTCATGCATTCATTGGTAATCTCAGACGATGTAAAACTCGTATAGAAACTAGGTCCCTGTCACGTCACTTGAAGTGGAATCGCATGGACGCCATTCTGGCCTTTTTCAAATGCGGTTAAAATTGACCATTGCCATTCGCCTAAACTGGGATTTCTAAAACCAAATAATTTTAATATCATGAATAAACTAATGGTGGGTGACGAATCGCAATCAATGCCTTCTGTTTTCTTTGATGAAGGAAACTACCCTATTCACGCATCAATTCTAAGCAGATTTTTTTCTACATTTCAAGTGTGTTTTTTGGGTGTTTTTCGAATGCACTATAGACATGTTTTTGTACAAATTTTATCCAAAAATAGAAGCGTCGATTTTTTCTATTAATAAATATTTCGGTTCAAATTGCAATTATTGTTGTAAATTCGTGCTTTTAATTTCGATTAAAATCGATAGCTCGAGAGATCAATTTTGATCGACATTCGATGAGAATATAGGAAAATTCTCATCTTTCATAAATGCTCAGCGCAATTTCGTTAAAGCATTTCCTTTTTATGTGTAAACGGCTGGACTTCTAACACTTCTAGCCACACACCTTTTCAGGCGGCTTACGAGGTACTTAGCATTTACATAAATCCTTTCCTCTAGCACCCATTCCCCACTTACATCACATCTCTAGTTGTTTCCAGTGCCATCATTTTTTCCCTTCATCGTAAAATTGATATGACAAGCCTGGAACGTGATGTCAGGGCAATTTTCAACTAGCTGAGGGAGGATTATAAAATGGAAAAGTTTGTGAGAGTAAAGGCCGGGAATATCGCCGACTTGGGTTTTTGAAAAGTGAAGGGGAGACGCTGAAAGGGAAAATAAAGAAGTAGAAGCAGTGAAAGAAGATCAAGAGGCAGGGCTGAAAAGTTTAGGGTTGGAAAGAGAAGGCAGTGAAAAACTGAGGAAGAGTTTGGAATGAGAGAGGGGTTGGGTAATTTTCCTATGACAGGGGCCCATATAGGCCCACAAAGGCCAAGCTAAATTTTTGGTTTCTCCGCTTGACTTTTACGTGAGAAAGAGCCGGATGTTGTACTCGGGTATTTATAAATTAAGGTAAAAAAAACATACATACCCGGTTCTTAATAAATTCCACTTGTATAACAGCCCTTAACGGATTCAACCATGAATATACAGGGGTGAGAGTAAGCGGGTTGCATAATTGCTTCTTTATGTATAGAGGATAATTTACAAGAACAAATTTCTAACCAGTTTCAAAACCGATAATTTTAATAAACGTATTTCAAATTTAAAGTTTTGTCCCCTATTACTCTGGTAGTATGTAAGTACCGAAAAATTTACATAAAAACTTGAAGATTTTGAATATCCGCATTCGATAAACAATTTTTGTGGTTACTACGGCTAATTGAGTACAAATCTCTTCATTGTGATTCACCTAGTTACTATTTCAGGACGAATATGCAAATGCAAGAGGAGAGATTTCCCACCTGATTTCGTAAAATTTCGTAACAGCGATGATTATCTGTGGAACGCGCTGTGGGGCAGAGTAGAGAAGGTCAGAGAGTACCTACCTACTCACTGCCTTCTCATCAACGTCCCGTGGGCCCCGGGCAAAAGCGTGATGCATGTATCGTGTGGGCTATGCGATTATAGGACGAGGGACAATCATACTCGAATTATACCTCGGGGAAATTTCGGTATACCCTTTTGCCTTTGAGTGTCCAGTGTTCTCTGTGGAAAGGAGAGACGCGAGGAAGGAAAGGAGAAATTGTGTCAGTGCGTGGACTCGTGACACATGCAGTATTTTGAAAGTGACCATGGTTGTTCGGACCAGCACGATCATTTGAAGTGGCTGAAGGGTTTATTTTTTGAAAACGTACCCATTTTTGCGAAACATTGCAAAAGTGTGTAAACCAGATGAATGGTAAACTAAGATATCGTATTTCCCTCACATTTTATGGTTAGTAGTTTTTTCCCTTTTGGTCTTCTGAAAACTTGTTGTGTCCATGAGGTAAGGCCATTCTACAAAAGTTTTAATGCTAATAGCAGCTTAAGACCTTCGTCTCCAGAATATTTCTTACTAAATGTATTTAATCCATTTTGTATTCAAAGAATGTAAGACCAGGATGCACAAATTTTATAAAATTTCGTTTTAATAACGCATTCGAGCTTTCACGGTGAATTTAGGGTTAATTCTGCAGCAAATTAATTTAAGAATACTATCTTGTTCTTTTGAATGCGTTTAGTGGTTCCCCAAGACTAATCAGGTTTTATTTTCATAGCATAAATGTGCGGTAGGTTCTCCTTAAGAATCTCTCGACGCTGATAATGCTATATAAAGAGGTGCTTAATTATTATCAGAGGATTAAAAATTCTCGTAACTCTTTGTCTCGTGGAGTAATGTAATCTTCGTAAGTCCTTAGTACAATGAACATCAGAAATCCTACTATTTTTCTACTAATTTAAGCGGTGGTCTTTGCGGTAGTTACCCGCTCCCACACGCGTGGAAGAGACTATTTTCGTGGAGCGCCTCTCAAAACCCAAATGCGACTTCAGCCAATCAGAACACGCCAGGGATGGCGAAGTGAAACAAAACGAAAGTCAGCACCAGTAAAATTTCAATAGTTTCGTTCCCGGGAGTGAAATGTAGAAACGAAACGAAAAAGAATTAAACCCGGGGAGCTAAACTCAGGGTCGAAACGAAATCGGAGTCAAAACTACTTCGGGTCGAAACTAAACTAAACCTCTTGGACGAAACGAAACACAGATAATGTTTCGCACCGGAGGGACTACATGCTTCACCTTAAAACAGTTCAGTTTCGACCCAGACACCGAGTACGAAGTATGATTGAATGAAGCAGAAGTTCGGCCTACCGCCATTAGATGCATGGGGCACTCATATCCTTCCTTACCACTAACAAGAGATCTGTGAACGCCAACTGGCCATTCGATTTTTAAGCTCGATATTTAACCTCTCTACACGCATGTGACTTGTAATGGGTCGAAACTATTCCCTCTGTTTCCCCTCCACTCAACTTCTGGGACCGAAACTTAGCTATGAGCAGCGGAGTTTCGATTAATTTAGTTTCGTTCCCAGGAATAAAGTTTCGTTCAAGGGCGAAACTAAACTCCTTGGTGATTTTAATTTCGTGCAGGAACGAAACTAAACCCAGGCCTCGTATTTTCGTGTCGCTACGGGTCGAAACGAAACATTTTCGTTTCGTTTCACTTGCCATTCCTGGAACAAACCCCGCTGTAAAGCGACCACCACTTCGGCGTAATAATACAGACCTATATTGCATAAAAATGGTAAACATGGGTAGTTTCAATGCAAAAAAGTAATAAAATTATAAAAAAAAGAAACAAAAGAACTAGAGACATAATAAGTAAGATGGACCCCATCACGAGCTCCAGCCGAGGGCGCTTGATAACCCCAAACCGCCCCTGCCTCAATGGTTTCTGCAGCTACGCGGATCTCCAAGCAACCGTGTCGGGGAGGTGGGCATTGGATATCCGCGAGCGGGCCTTCCTGCTATTTCATTAATCATATCCACCACAGCGACTACCTTACCCTTCTTCCGTCCCCTGTCCACCTGAACGCGGCCGCCTTCGGAATGGCTAAGTCTCCTCTCCGTCTTGTCTACGACTCTCACAGAATTTTATGGTAGACGAGCTGAAGACCGACTTTGACGCTGGCCTCCTCTTTCGTGAAACAGGTCACCGGGTGTGAAATGGATGTAGGTGTGAACTTCCGATCCCTCTTCACTTACCAGCAGGTGACAGAACTTCCTTTTTGGACCTCGAAACTAATTAGATTAATAATTAGGGAGACAAGTTTTCACCCCGTTTCCTCACCTCCAATTCTGTCGCGTTCTCATGGCTGTTTCTCCAATCTTATTCCCTCTCCTGTCTTGGGAATCTGAAAATCCATTGGTCATTCATTCTGTGGTAGCTTTTTTAATAGGCTCTTAAAACTTTCGAAAGCGGCGATGGGCGTATTAATCCCTGTTTTGTACAATTAATGCATGCATTCCCAAGTTTTGCAAATACAGTATTTGTAATCATAATGGAGAAGGTGAAGTGGACGGAGAGGAGGAGGAACGATGAAGTGCTGGACATGGTAGGTGAGGAGAGGCAGATTTTAGATGAGATACGAAGGAGACAGAAGATATGGATAGAGCGAGTACTTAGCGGGGAGGCGATGTTGAAAACAGTGTAAGAGGGTAGAATCCTTGTGTAGGCTTTCGCGGTGTGGTGAGGATTCAGCGTGGAGGTTTTCGGGGTTACTACCGCGTAGATTCATCTCTGCTGACCAGTTGCAGTCTGTAGAGATGAATCTACGCGGTAGTAACCCCGAAAACCTCCACGCTGAATTAGAGGGTAGAATGTTATGTAAACGAGGGAGAGGAAGGAAAAGAATAGGATTTTTAGATAGAATGAAAGGGAGTTGGCCTTATTGTGAATTGAAGAGGGAAGTGGTTGATTGGGAGGGAAGATCCCAGAATTCTTCTCAGGTACTCCATGGAAACCTACCTGAATCGGTTGAATACTTTGATAATAATAATTTGTACTCAAGAGGAACAGAATTGGAAAGTCACATGCTAAAAATCAATATAAATATTCATTTCGAGAAAATTTAGAACTTGTATCTCCGTGAAAGTCGGATTGCTCTACCGTTAGCTCGTAATGACTAAAAAAGAGCACTTCCTATTGGTGATAATATTAATAACGGTTCACTCGTAATAAATATTATAGTCGGATGAATTTGGTCTCGTAAAAGAAAAATTCCAGTCCATGTTAGGGTTAAATTTTTCCCCAACGACAAGTTTTTACACCACATTCCATTAAATTTCTAAGGTGATAAGATTTGAAATTTTTAACAAGAGATAAATCAAGGAATAGAAGCGATCGAGAGAGAGAGAGCTTTCGTAAGGATAGCTATATTCATGTACTTACATTGAATGACCGACATCACTTTTATATGTGTTTTTCTATACATATCCGTTTCATTTTCTAAAGTTCATTGTTGTTTGTTGCATTTGCTTTTTGATTTTTAGTGTTTTGTGTTGAGTTGGCACCTTGGTTACACAGAGAAGAACAAGGATTATTGTGGAAAAAGCCATATAGAAGGGATAAAGAAGGATATAATAGTGTCATGTAATATTGGGGTTTTTCTTTTATGCAAGCGCTCTGGCACACACATTAAACGGAATCACTACTCTAGTTATATCCTCAAATGACAAACTTTTTACTTTCAATCACCTTCAGGGATTTGGTATGAACGAATTAAAGGCTTTCATCCAAATTGGATGGCTAGGCATGAATGAGTCGTGCAACTGTCCCTAATGAATGGACTTAGGTCCAGCGGAAGGTTATAATGCATAACGCCTTCGGCGACCTTGTGTATCGCAGGCATCCCCAAGGTATCGTGTGACCTAGGTAACGAAAATTGACTCTCCCGTCCCGAAAACCGTTCACATTCCCCCTGCCAGCCGGCCTCGGGATTAACTAATAATTTATACGGGACGGATATGACGTGGAACCCAAGGTTTCTGCCCCACTACACACTCTCCCGACGTCACTTCCGGCGTGAGCTATGATGGGTGGGGTGGGTAGATGAGGCTGCGAGAGGTGGGGGTATTTTTCTTCACAAACCCCTTTTCAAAATGCTGAAATCCTTTCACCCTTCCCAACCCTTATCCTCAACTCACTCACCCCTACTTCCCGTACCGTGTGGGGTCGCGAGGGATGGTCCCAAAGCGGTTCGTTCACGGGTCAGGGGAAGCGGGAATCGATTCTTAACGGGATATTTTACTTTGATGAAAGATCTGGTTTTTACCGGCGAACCATTTGGGTGAAATTTTCTCGGATATCTCAACGTGTGCGTGACTCAACCTCTCTTGACGTTTCGAGAGGGGCGATTTGAGCATCAAATTTGGGGGAGGGGTCATGACCTGCGCCAGGGGAGTATGGAATATTAATTTTATTTATTCATTTTCAAACCACCGAAAACAGCTCGTGTTGGCCTTTACATTGGGGCTTTCCAACAATTTTTCACAATTACACGTTCACGAAAAACCATGCCCTGGATAGCGGAAACCTACCCAGGTGGGACTCGAACCTGTGACCTCTTGTTTGGCAGGCGAGGAATTTACCCCGCCGCCACCGATGCCCGCAAATATAGGGAATAGGGACGAAGGGGAGAGAGGAGCATTCTCCCGTGTAAAATTTTGTAAAATACCAATTTTAAATGGTTTGCATTTGCATATACATACACTACTTTTACTCCTTCACAAGGATAGAAAATCTATTAAACCATGATTATTCAAAAAGTAAAAATTTGGGGTCATGACCCTTGTGACCTATCCCCTAAATCCGCTACTGCTTTTCGATAGGCGTTTCCGACTGCAGAATATCAAATAATTAAGTCTAAGCAGTAGGGATGCCAAATACTGGCTCCTTGAGTAATATTATTACCATTAAAAACCAAATAAAATACCGAAAAACCTCGAGCTAAGGTCGGGTAGAGTTTCCTTTCAGAAGACGAATAATAAAACTAATATTAACGTAAAGATTTATATTCATCCAGGGGTTCGTAACAATTTGATCGTGGAAAAATAGTACTAACAAAGGTTTGAATTACACCACTTCAGCGAAATTTTTCAGCGAGGCGGGGCATGGTCCTAAAGCGGTTCGTTCACGGCTCAGGGGTACCGGGAATAGACTAGAAAAGAGATATTTTACTTTGATGATAGATCTACTGCTTTCCAGATTACCATTTGGCTGAAAAATTTTTGGTCTTTCGAAGAATGAGTTACTCAATCTATGTTGACATTTCGATTGGCTTTTCCGCCTGCAGAAATAAATAACAGGATAACATTCGTCCCCGTCTTCTCCAAAATTTACAGATTGTGTTCACATTTTTTTAGACCAGTTGATATTAAGTATATTTCGGAATATTTACCTTTGCGGGCGATAAAATTTAACATAGGGCAGAAATAAAGTAACTTAAATCGAAACTAGAACTTTAAACAAGGTGGATGGGCTATGACAATATCGAAAATGATAACTATTCATGTCTTCCACAATGTACTTTAAAAAATTTGGAATTTATTAATTAAATTGTGGAATTCACGAAGTTCTATCATTATCAATACCCAAATATAGTTAATAGTTAAAGTAACCTTACCGGAATTAGCTTCTATTCGCGATAAATAAATGAATTTTCACAGTTGTTGAGCACCTCTTGACTGTTAACTGTTGAAGATGTACCACTTATCTTTTATGGATAATATGATTTTTCCAGATATTTTTGTGGAAACAAAAGTAGTCACGCTGCAAGGTTCGTCATTGCTTAGGAATCCTCGCCAAACCGAGCATGCAAGATTATTTTGGAGTTTTTCGAGAGACGGAAACGCTGCTCTTCACTGTAAACGTGAAGTATAAAAATAGTTGGATTGGCCTCGAAAGGATGGCCGTTGAAGGGGAAGACCCAGGAATGTTCCCCTCCATTGCTCTCGGTTGAGGAAACGAGAAAATTAAGGTTGGGAAAGGTTTGGACTAGAACTTAGAAAATGGAAGAGGTGGAAATGAAAGAATATGGAAGTAGTTTGGAAGTTTGCAATCAGCAGCGTGCGTTTGAAAAATGTCTCTGGAAACTTCAGACAGTCGTCGTTTCGGGCGGGAATGGATATTTACTGATAATGGATATTTTCCTCGTTTTACTATAAGACCATGGAAATCATTTGCGTTTCCTCGTATCCATTATTTTCACAATGGAAGACGTTGGGATACTAATCGTAATACTAATGGGAATCTTGTGGATATTCGTATGACCCGAGAGTTTATTCATTTTGTCTGCTATTCAGTTTGGAAATGTAAATCCGCATGTAAAAGCGATTAGGCCGAGTTCTTAGGGGCGAGTGAGATACTAACAGATCTTATTTGTCGATTTAAGACATGTGAAACTGAATATGAGTAAAATCAGGCATTCTAAATAGCTATGTTAAATAGCAAATGCACTTTTGTATCTGCTTTTTTCGAGAATTGTTTTAAAGAAAAATAACGTGTTCTTCAACTAATTTCCCCCCCTTCTTTTCCGTTTATTATGCCACGGAAATTTCTATCTATTCCTCATTTAAACACTCATATCTCCTGTTATGAACTTATTTTACTGCTTGAATGTGCATACGGCTTCAAGTTTGTTTTCAACAACCGTAATAAACCACCGCAAACGCTTCATACCCCACAATTACTTGCATTCAAATGCACGCTTGTGCGTAAAAAAAACATTCAAATAAACTACCAATGGCAAAAAAATTATTATCACCAGTCATTATCTCATAAAAAGAGTAGTGAGGTTGTCCAAAGCTGCAGCTAATGGGCCACAATAAAACTGGAGGCTGTGACTCGTAAAATATAGACTCGTAAAGTATCCTTACGGCTATGGATGGGTTAGACCAGGGGTCGGCAACCTGCGGCTCGCGAGCCACATGCGGCTCTTTGGATATGAAACTGCGGCTCTTTAGTTCCATACGCAAATATTACTTATTTAAAAAAACATTTAAAAACTATTTTGAATCGACTAACGAGGGATTGGGCACCATTTCTCTCTCTCTCAGCCCATTGTACTCGCTTTTCACTCCACCTCTCCCCCGCGACACGCGTTGTCACTGTCGTCAGTATAGTAGAAGCAAGCTCTCGAATGACGCCGTCGCCGCTGTGCTGTGGATGTGCGAAAGAAGTGGGGGCCAGTCCGGCGCGAACCACGGTTCACGACGTAAGCCAGCAATTGTCGCTCTCATCGTCCGTCACTACTCAAACCGACCTTCGCCTTCCTACCGACTTCGCTCCAACTCAGCAATACGGACCCGTGTATCGCCAACCGATCAGACACTCGCTACGCCCACGGATCAACGCTTTGACGAAAGTCAAGACCTACGGACACCGTCCATTCGTCGACACCCGCCAGACACGTGCTCGCCGGCTGCCCGCATTTTGAGACAAATCAAAAATCGCTCCTTGAAAAAAGTAAGGAAGAACCTACCTACCTTCGCTACCTACTTTAACCAAACACTACTATGTATTGCTGTACCTTTTTGTCAGGTATATGTCTTCCCAAGGACCAAAAGAAGAACTTCTAGGATTGCTACCGCTCTCGGGACAAACTAGTGGGGAAGATATAGCAAATTCCGTGCAAAAATACCTCGAAGATAATAAGATTGATTTAAATAATAAATCAATCTTATTATCTTCGAGGATCGTTTCAAACTTAAATCGTTTCGAACTTAAATCGTTTCAATAGCAACTAATGGAGCCAAAAGTATGACAGGAAAAAATAAAGGGACAACAACGATTCTTCAGAGCAAAATAAATCACGAAATTCTTACGTTTCACTGCATAATACACCAAGAAGCGTTTTGTGTCCAAACATTTCCGGCCGAAATAGTTGAGGTCTTGAATTTGGCAATCAAAATTTTTAACAGCATCTTGTCAAAACCACTCTACCATCGTCAGTTTAAAGAATTCTTAAATGAAATGGAGACTCAGTATTCCGACCTCCTTCTTCACAATAAAGTGCGATGGCTTTCCAAAGGTGAGGTGTTGAAACGTTTTGCTTTGTACTTAAATGAAATAAATACATTCCTCAATGAAAAAGGCATTAATCACCCTGAATTAGAGAACGGCAAATGGTTGCAAAAATTTTATTTCATGGTAGATTTCACGGCAAAATTAAACGAGCTGAGTCTAAAACTGCAAGGAAAGGGAACCCCAGTCCATGTTTTGGTAGAAGAATTGGTTTGTTTCGAAGAAAAATTAACTATTTTTGCAGAAGATATTCAGAGCGGTAAATTGCTTCATTTTCAATTTCTAAAGCAATATCGCGATAAAACCAGTGCAACTGTGACACGATTTACTTCAGCACAGTTATAAAAAAAATTAAAGATGAATTTGCTGACAGATTTCAGCAATTTAAAACCAACAAAACCACTCTAGCATTCATAGTAAATCCTCTCAACACAAATAGTGACGAAATCCACATTGAGCCATTTGGAGTTGATACTGGATCTTTAGAAATGCCATTGATCGATTTAAAAAGTAAAGCTTTCTGGAGTGGAAAATTGACAGAGTTGAAAAGGAAGTTGGAAGAGTTGGAAGTCCAGAAATATTTGTACGTAACGCAACAAAAATGGACAGCTTTAAAAGAATTGCCGCGAGTTGAGGCACTTATATTCGACGCATGGAATAGTCTTCCAGATTGCTACAGTGAGGTGAAGAAGTTGGCATTTGGAGTACTGACAATCTTCGGATCGACATATTCGTGCGAGCAAGCGTTCTATTGCATGGATATAATTAAAAGTAAAGTAAGAAGCCAACTAACAAATGAAAATTTGGAGTCGTGTATGAAACTTAAAACAACAAGTTATGAGCCAAATTTATCCGAACTTTCTAAAACCATGCAAAGCCAACGCTCCCATTGAATTTGTTTGTTTTTATTTTTAAGTACAAGTTACATTGTTTAATAAAGTTTAAATTTTTGAAATGTATGTTATTGTTTGTTTTTATTTTCACATCGATAGGACATGTGCTTGCAGAGCAACACTTTGCCAATTTCAAAGAAGTTAAAAAATGGGTTAATTAATGGTTTAACTCACAGGAGTTACAATTCTTTTAGAATGTTATCCATAAATTACTTCAGAGATGGTAAGATGTATAGAATAGAATGGTCAATACTTTGATTAAATAAATTTTAAGTAAATACTTGAAATAACGTGTTTTATATTGCGAAAAATCCGGTAAAGACTTTTACACACACCTGATATATTACCAAATTAGTTGTAAAAAACACTACTTATATAAGAATAAATAGATATTTTTCTTATGAATAAATAGATTCGTTTTTTTATAAAAATTTTTTTAAATGAAAGTGCTATTTATATTTGGCAAGAAAAATTTTTGTGGCTCTTTAAAACTTTGAAATTTTGTAAATTGTAATTTTTGGCTCTTCCGACTCAAAAGGTTGCCGACCCCTGGGTTAGACCAATAGCACCTCCATGAACATATCTCACTTCACATGTTTACCTTTGACGCATCCAACTCTATGATTAAGTCTAACCAGTAGGGATGCCAAATACTGGTAGATGTACTTTTTAAACAGTAATACTACCATTTAAAACCGAATAAAATACTGGCACACCTCAGATTAGGGTCCTAGTAAAGAGTATTTTGAAAAGGTGAATCATAAAAACCAATTTTAACGCAGAGATTGATATTTATTAAGTGGTTCGTAACAATTTGAACTCGGAAAACAGAAACAATGGTTTGAATTACAGAAATTCAGGGAAATTTTCCCTGAAACGTTTCGAGTGGATGGCATATCTTCATCCGACCGAGAGCTCATGCCCCTTAGACTTAAGGTGTGTATGTTAATGAAACTTTAGTACATATTAATAAATGTTGACGTCTATGTTATACACATATATCTCGGCTTTAACGCTTCATTAATCCGAAGATATATTGTAAAAAAAAGTTGCCGACATTTAGTTTACTTTCTCCTGCAAAAATGGCGAGTATTAAATGTAATGAATGACATGAATCGGAGCCGGAATGATATCGGTCCCAAAATTGTACTTTATTATTTCGAAATGAACATCCAAGAACATTAATTGCTGAAAAAAAGAATTTCCTACTGATAGGGTGCGAGGGAGATGAAAAACGATTTATTTCGTTGTGACGTCCTGAAAAGCGGGAATAGGGATTGAAAAGACCAACCGAAGTCACGGGGAGCTCATCATTCATCAACGGTGATGAATTGACGGGTGATATTGATTGATCATATGGGGAGAAGCGATCCCTATTATTGAATGGCCAATTCTTTCCAGAAAAAAGGTCGGAGAAAGGGAAAAGATATGGCAGAGAAAAAAAAATATGGGCAAGAGTCACTGTTTCGGGCACAAACGTGAAATTAATACCATGAATCATCTTCGGTTCTGGTGAATGGAATGAAGTCTATCATCTATACGAATCAGAAAAGAAATGCGTACGCTATTTGTTTTCGGGATATAGTTGGCTTTTTATTGCTAAACCATCGCGTGAAGGAAATGTATCACCTTCATTAAAGAGATAGAGAAACTACAGAAAGTTGCGTCCACAATGTGCGAGAGAATGCATCATTACCTCTCAATCGATCGTATTTTGTCTTTTTTCATGACGGATTACTCCAACAATACATGTTTGTCCTAGAGTAATTTTCAGGGTAATATAGAATAGGGTTTTGTCAAAATTTTTCTACACCTCAAATAAAAAAAATATGCATTTGGGAAAATATTGAAATAAAGTTACCAAATTTTAGTTACGGGCAACTTTTGACAATGGTATATTCAATATAGAGATAAAATCGACGCCAAGTTGTGTCCACGGTCTGCGGGACTTCATTTTGTCAGAGGATGCATCATTACCTCTCAACTGATCGTATTTTGTATATTTTTTTACGACGAATTACTCGTTAAATACATTGCTATCGTAGAGTAAATATCTGGGTAACATAAGATAGATTTTTGTCAATATTTGTCTGTACTTCACAAATTAAAAAATATGTATATTAGAAAATATTGATGTAAAAGTTTCAAATGTGAGTTGCCGGTATATGTTGACAATGGTGTGATATCCTACCTACAGTCTCCTACCTAACTGTGAGGAAGGTGGATGTGTACCACCGAAAATTTAGTACCGTGAGTGTTTTTTTATCTTTTTTGTGTCATGTGATTCTGCCTAACCTGTGGTATTATTATGTTATTTACATCGTTGAGGAACATTTCGAAGTATCTATTGTTGCATCGAAATCTAAATCTGCCTTCTCCTGTTGCCGAGCCATTCCTGGAGCTACGGAGTCATCCTGGGCCGTGAATGGACACCACCTTTCTCACTTCCCTATCTCTCCTACTACCACTGTACCTTATTTCCTTTCTTCCTTACGATTTTATCTCTTCGTACTTAGACTTACATTTCATCCTTTACCTACAGTCTCCCACCTAACTCTGAGGAAGGTGGATGTATGCTACCGAAAATTTAGTATCGTGAGTGTTTTTTATCTTTTTTTGTGTCATGTGCTTCTGCCCAACCTGTGGTATTTTTATGTTATTTTATACAAAGGATATTTCAGTATACCCTGAAAAGCTCGAGATGATAGCATGTAAGTTCGTCGCGGTAAAAGAACGGTTAATTAGGAGTGATGAGTCCTCCTAACACAGAGACGAGAGAATTTTTTCGGCATTTCGAGTGAGAAGATTTGAAGAAGTGACAAAATGGAAGGGTTATGCTAAGATCTTAGAGTGGCTCTATATAAACCAAAATTGACTCACTCAAAAAAGTAATAAGTCGGTGAAGCAGCGTAAATCATTCAAAATATAATCCAATTGTCTCAATTAATGAATAGCTCGATTTAATTCTTTAGCGTTTTGACCTCTCCGAAATAAGATTAAAATTGCATTGGACTGAAAATGCAACTGCATTCACTTTTTTATTATAATTTGATTGGTGGACAAGTCCTTTAATTTTTATTGAAAAAAGATTCTGTTCAGTTAAAAAAAAATAAGTTTGAAGTAAAATCCCTGATTCGACAGATACAGAGACAAATTTTGATCTCACAGTCGAGTTTGACAGTCACTCAGGGAAAATTTTAAATGATTGTAATATTTTAAAGCAGTTAGAAAATGAGGAATTTTAATACTTTTTGCGATAGTTAATTTTTATGTTTACCTAATTAGCTTATTCAAATGTTACAAGTACATCGGACGCTATGATGCATTTTAATGGACTAATAAGATTCACCAAAAAATACATCCCGGTTATCGCAGTTGTAAATCCGAAAATTTAATTAAGATCTTCAACGAAGTGATTCCAAACACTCAAAGATAATGAAGAGCTCTAGAAAGGAACGTCTACGATGTTCGCCGGATTTCACGAATCTAGAATTTGATTACAGAGATAGAAGATAAAATTTATAAAGCACTTAAACATGCAAGCAATAAACGAGAGGTTGGGAGTTCATCAGAAACAAATAATTGAATGAAGCATAACGTTTCTCTATTGTTCCTGAAAGAGGCACCGTTGCATTATTACACCAAAGTGCTCGCACGCTCACTTAAAGCGCGTTTAGGAACTGAAAAAAGAAACCCTCGAAGATTAACATTTAATGTTCGCAGTATCGAGTGCAAAACCGGCGGTGGAATTGGCCAAGCTTTTTCCTGCAAGAGCAGAACGCCCATCCAGTATGAGGGAGGCTTGTTCCGAAAGTAATTACAGGGGGGGTTGGGGAACGAAAAAGGCAAAATGGGGGCACTAAAAGAGATTTACAGCAGTGTGAGTCCCACCGAAGGAGAAAATGATTGCGCCCGCGTTGCTTTCGATTCAAGGGTGTTCAGAGTCGCTCCCGAACCGAGGTGACTAACGGCGTGCGCAGCAAAAAAATATATGACCGGAAGGGGGCATATTCGTTTTTGATTCAAAGGTTACGCACGGAATGGGGTAAAATTAAAAGATTTATTTGGTCAACAGGGTCTTGCTTGGTCGGAAGAATGAGATTTCAATTCCACGTTTAACTCTCCCTCAGAAGGTCAGTAAGGACCAAAGATGGCGAAAGTTACTCCGACTTTAGGCAACATTTACTAGTGAAACATTATTTTTTCACGAAATTGAAATACTGATGATACAAAAACGTGGCATTTCCTTTTGACACTTCGAGATCGAGCGTCATCTATAGATGACCATCTATAGATGACGGCAGACTTCGCTCGGCAGACACAACTTTGAAAGCTCCGTTCTCTGCTCTCCCTTTGCATAGCGATTTTGGATCCTGCCAAACATCGGCAGTAGGTTTTCATGCATCCACAGTTCGCATCGGTTCTGGTTTCGAGCTTTCCTGTTTCCGGCGCCCTCGGAAAGTCCGTGCATTTTTTATGAGTAAAGTTGCACTTAATTGTGCTATTGATGTAGTAAACGATTTCTCTATTCTCTTTTTATCAATATTGATCCAAAAAATTCATTGCCAATCATAAGCTACATAACATAAAAAAGTTTTCGAATCACGGCAAAGTAAAAATTTTTTCCTTAGCGCTGAAAGTGTTAATCCTTTCTAACCCAGAGCCGTTTCTGGGAGAAATGAAATTTCAAGACCTCTCATTTCGTAAATGTGAAAATTTTCTACTCAATCATAATTGTTATGGCAGCTACACATTTCGCCATTTACTTTGCAGCACAAAAGAACGCTTCGTTTAAATATTTCCTGAATAGAGCTGAAAATGTATACATTTTTGATGCTATTTATTGTTAGAAGCAACATTGGGTTATAATGGGTTAGTTAATATTTAATAGAATCATTACGCTATAGCTATGAATGGAGAAGTCGGATGAAATGAAATTCCAATTCCACGTTAAACTCTCCCTCATAAGGTCGAGAAAGGACTCTTGGGCGATCAAAGATAGCTTAAGTTACTCAGACTTGAGGCAAAATTTACTTATGCAGCATAATTTTTCAACGAAATTAAAATACTGACGAGGGAATACGTGGCCGTTTCTTTAAATTAATATTTAAAGGTCCCATTACGTCGTCTAATTAAAGGTTTTATCCACTTAAAGCGCGTATAGTGACTGAAAAAAACCTTCAAAGATGAAAATTTAATGTTCGTAGTATTTAATAGCTATGAGTGGAGAATTTTCGCCTATTTTTTTACCTTTTTTCTACATATGTTTTTTTTTCTACAATTTCAATAAAAAAACTACGTTCAATTTTATTAATAATACTGTGAAATGGTGAAACATCGGGAAGTTTAAAATGTATGAGTAAATTTATTTGTATGCATGTTGTAATGAATTATTAGCATCGGTCGTTAGCTTCTTGGCTGTTTGCTACCGTTTCCATGGCACACGCTGACACGGGCCACGATATCGATCACGCCTTTACTTTACGACCAGTTAACGCTTTTATCTCGGTCTCTGCCTGCTATTTGGTAGTCGATATAATTTTATGAGGTTATAATGGATGAATTAGTTTTGCACCCGTCAGAGTTGATGGGGTCTTATGACCCGAGAATCATCCGAGGAGCCCCTCCCCGTCATATTTTATGGCTGTTTCGAATTCCATAACTTTCTGTGGCGCTTCCAAAAATTACACGCTGCTATCCCGGAGATAATCCTACGCCGCGTGAATAATGGATTCTCTCGCAACCGTGAGGAAGTTAGGAAGAGGATACGTCTTAATGGCAGGTCGTCGATTAGTCTGGCAGTTTCCCGCGCTCTTCGAAGTCTTGTCCCGAAGCTATGGGCTTCTTCCTCCACTTGCATCCGCTTCTACGCGATGTTTTCCAGACTTATATAGCGCCTCTCTGTATTACGCTATAATGCTGGAAATTTTGCTCATCTGGAACCTCTGGATCAAGGGGACTGCATAGAAGAGGTCTAATTCCATCCCACACAAGTTTGATTTCTGTTGCCACCTCGGTCGCACTTTAATCGGCTTTCAAAAATGTCCGTAGCGCATTGATGAGTGCAAAGGGATCAACTTTATTCCTATATTTTGCAGTTTAATGTTTGCAATTGCGAGGAATAGCAGAGAAAACTTATGAATTCGATAAGTAATATCATCATGAATGTAATATTTTGGTTTACATCCCTAATTATTCCTTATTTCCCCGTTAAACTCGGATCAATTTGTCCGTCAGAGACGCGAGTGGCGACTTTTGTAAACCCATTTAAATGGGCGGTGGGCGAGAACACATTATGAAGCCGGCTTGAGGATCCTCTATTGTAATATTCATGGTTCGGACCATGTGATATGGTTCATGGCAATGATTGTTATCTTCTAACCGTTCATAATATCTACCGGTCTAGGTGGCGCTGGGGCAACGTCCCCCACTGCCACCTTAGAGGTCGCGGGTTCGAATACCGCTTTGGTAGATTTATCATCACCCATGTATGTGATTGTTACACAAGTGAATTGTAAGAAAGGACTATCTTATCATAAATTCGCTAGTAATAAAGACGACATTAATATTTTAATGAACGGGTGTGTGTCAAATCACGTCACACATAATTAAAGTTAAAGCCACTAATCAAAATCCATTTTTGATAGAGCCGAATGTGAATGAGTGTGTAAAACGCATCACTCTTTCTAGAAAAAATGTAATGCATTAACCGAATCGATATGGGAATCTTAATATTAATGGATTAAATTTTCTTGCGTTGTGAATTCTTAAATAAATTATTTTTAGTATAAAGACCGGAAATGATCCCGAACACTTGACTGTACATAGAAGTGATAAATTTTCCATGTATTGTGAAGTAAAGGTTGCAATATCTTGTAAGGCCAAACTTTCAGGTTTTACTATTGGTTATTGCGTCCAAAAAATCTATGAGTGTATTATCCTTCTGTCAAAGTTATAATCTATTTGTCATAGCGATTTGTGAGGCGAATGTCTTAATGGCTGAATTTGATAATAAACCATAATTTTGGGCAACCAACCTTTACTTTTCAGCTAAGCAGCCGAGTAGCTTTCACCGGTAAAGGCGAGATTTTGAGGGCTCATCACCCTCATTAAACCTCCCTATCAACCTTCCAATAATCCTCGCATATACCCAAAAAGGTGCAACTGGTTTCGGATATGTGTTTTATAATCACACTAATAATTCGTCGTGGACTATTCGAATTTTAGGCAATGGGTTGGTACGAAATTTTTTTTTCAGTTTTTAATTTCATGAAAATTTAAAAAATGGTGAACTAATTCATCCTAATTGACCGATGAAACCAAATAATAGGCTACATTATCTAATATTGTAGTTGAAAAATGCATTTGAATACAGGCTCCTACGGCGTTACTTGGATGAGCATGAAAAAATTTGATAAATGCATGAATATGGTGTTAAAAAAATGATGTTATATTCTTTCTACTATTAGCTTCACATTTCAAAAGATACTTGGACTCGTTAACGGATTACATTTTAAAATAATAGCAAAGGAATGCTGTAATTAAAGCCAAATCACGTCAGTTACATTAAAATGGTATTGAGGTAACCTCAATTGCTAGGATAAGTGTTACACCACAAAAATGTTCAAATTAAACTCTACTTTTGCTGTGCCCTACTTTAGATTTTCAACCTCAACACAAAATGGAAAAGTAATTTTTGCAATGAAACATGTATGAAAGTATTCGTTTTCAATCATGCAGTCGCGATCATATCTTCTCAAAACCGTGATTCAATTCATTTGGTTTATGCTCATGAATCGTTCATTTTGACGTAAACTTTGTACAGTGAAACCTCTATTCACTGACATCTCTGATTTTCGGATACCTCTGACTTAGGGACAGTATTCATTTCTCCGGCAGAATGATGTGCATTTGTATAAGGATAGAACTTCTGGTATACGCGCTCTTCCACTTACGGGCACGGACTCTTTATAGCTTTTAGGGACACCATCGCCATGGGTTTTCTGAACGATCTATGAAAAATTGAGTCCTTTTTAATAAATGGATACCATTCAGCTGGCTTAAGTTCCTACACTATAATACTCGTGGGGTAATATTAAGCGTAAAAATGAGTTTTTATTTACGTCACCTCTGGGTTACGGACACAATTTCGAGGATCGTTCGTGTCCGTAAATGAGAGGTTTCACTATTTTTTGAATCTTTCATTTTGAGCGATTCATTCCATGAACGATACAGCTTTACTGCATACCATCTGATCGGAAGAGTGGATGAGAAATGTGAAATCTCTCCCTCCCCAAGCGCAAGCAGGTCATAAACGAAAAGTAAGGACGTGCGGGGAGATAAAAAAAGAAAACCTTATCCTGGAGGTTGGGGGTTGGACTTTTTACGAGGAGATGCGTTAAATGAAATAAGGCTTTTAGATCGAGAGAAAAAAAATTGAGTGGGCGACGTCGTATACCTAGTGGGACGACCAAAAGTTTTGGGACGTTAATTCGGATATCGGCGCGAACGAGGGATTTTGATTTTTACGACGTCAGACCCCGTCCTGGGGAGACCCAGTGTTGCTGAAAATCACGGTCTTTTTTTTGGGGGGGGGGGGAGGGAAGGGGAGGATAGGGTTTTTAAGTCACACGTACAAGTCCGGGGGAAGTTTTTAAGTTTTTTTTTTCTTTATCGTCGTCTCTTCGTGGCTGTCAAGACATCTCTCCCTGCGGATATAGTGCTCGTGGGGCGAAGTATGACGCCGCCCGTTCTGAGGCTAACTCGAAAGAGTTTGAGACTACTTCGGCAGGGGCTTAGGGTACAAACTCCCTCCGGACGAAGGATTGCAGCCGGAATAAAAGTAAAACATTGAGGCTTGACTTTTCTCATGGGAGTTGCTTTGCAAACCTGAGCTGCTCCGTAAAATATCATTAATATTTTTTTGCTTGGTAGTATCTGAAAGACAAGGAAAAGTTTATTTCCCCGCAATTGTTTAGGCATAATGCGAGCCAGTTATCTCCAGGTATTGTTGAAACTTGTTACAAGTCAATATATATATTTTGTTAACATTTTCTTTTTTCACATTTCCATTCCATTACCTCCCCCGTCATTAGGTTCTTCAATGAAATTTATTGGAGCGGGTACGGTAAGCGACTTCATAATTGTGGACTTTGTTTTAATACCAACTAACAATATCAGGATAATGACAAAGAAAAAAATGCATCTTATATTGTGAAATTATCGTTCTAGTCATCATATATTAGGGTAAATCAGGGAAAGATGCGGCACATTTTGTAAAATAAGTATATTTTGTCGTATTTTGCTTTGTAAATATGATGACTAGTCTTGTTTCTGACGTACTCACAAAAACGTATAGGTATATCATTCTTGCCTTATTTTTGTAAAATATAACCTCGCGGCGTCCATCCCGTACCTATGGTGCGGGTGACACGCCGCATGTTATTAAAACCGACTAAAAGTGATTTCTATATTCTCCAGCTTCATTAAAAAAGAAAAATTATCGTATTATAGAAGTTTTAGGGAAAATAAAATATGCAAATACTTTTAATGCATTTTTATCATTTTTCAAATTAATAGGGAGAAAAAATTAGTATGCTGCGATTTGCTGAAGACATAGCAGTCATAGCCGAGACAGAGAAGGATTTGAAGAAGACGTTGACAAACATGGAAAAGACAATGGCCAGATATCAGCTGAAAATCAACAAAAAGAAGACTAAGATATTAGTTTGCAGTAAAAGAGAGGAGGCTAAAACAAACATCAACCTAGGACAGCATAAGCTTGAAGAGGTGAACGAGTTCTCTTACCTGGGAAGCCGAATTACCAGCGATGGACGGAGCAAGAAAGAAATACACAGTAGAATAGCGCAGGCGAAGAGGGCTTTCTATAAAAAGAAGAATCTTCTTACAGCTGAAAATACCAGCATAGAAGTAAGGAAACAATTCATCATATGCTACATATGGAGTATGTTTCTCTATGGAAGCGAGGCTTGGACGTTGACAGCAGCAGAGAAGTCAAGAGTGGAAGCATTCGAAATGTGGTGCTACCGAAGAATGATGAAGATAAAATGGATTGACCGTGTGAGTAACCATGAAGTGCTAAGGAGAGTAGGAGAAAAGAGAAGCCTCCGAAAAACATTAAGCAGAAGAAGGGACAACTTAGTTGGCCACATTTTGAGGCACGATGGTCTGATGAAGACAATCGTTGAAGGACAAGTGGAAGGGAAAAAGGGCAAGGGACGGCCCCGAATGAGTTATATCGGACAGGATATAAAGGATGTAAAAGAGAATAAATATGTAGCTATGAAGAGATTAGCGGAAAGGAGAGAGAAATGGAGAGCTGCGTCAAACCAATCTTAGGATTGTTGACTAATGATGATGATGATGATGTCTACGAGCTTAATGCAACTGAAACGCAGGTCGTAAAACTAGAGAAATGCTTATGTCATTACATTATGAACAAGGATGCCGACTTACAAAACATATTGGGGGGGTCCGAACCGGGGATCTTTCCCCGGGAAATTTAATGAGTAGTGAGTTTTAAGTTTTTTTAAAGCATTTTAGAAGAGTCATATGATCAGAATAAGAACCCTGATAACTCGAATCTCGATATCTGGACACTAGGGGGAAAATCGACAACCCTGACACGTTTTTTCCTCACACCCATAGAATTTTTTTAGGGGGCTCGGCCCCCCTCAGGCCCCATTGAGTCGGCGCCACTGATTATGAACATACACAAAAACAGTAAAAACCAACAAATTTAACAAACATTGGCTATATTTATTCAGTTTTTATTGAAAAATACAAGTTGAACCGAAGGAATTCAGTTAACAGAGACTTAATTTAGGAGTTTTTTTTAGAATTCCAAAATATATGTTGAAAAATAAATTAGGGCAATAAATTTAAGTTATACCTTGCTTAAGTCAAAACTTGCTGTTGCCTTAAAACTTAGCCTAGTAATGTTCAAAATATGTGTACAAATAATTAAATACAGCACAACACAAAAAAATTTTAGTTTACACACTAAAACAGTTATAACGTTGCTAGAAACGTGTTGTAATTCATTTGAAATCATTTTTCATTCCGTGTGGCGTATATCCCGCATGAAAAAATATTGGCACTGCTAGGATAAGAACTGATAGGATTGACCAAAAATGCGGTCACTCGTGAGTAATTCATCTTTCGCCGTATTTCTTACTTCATGTCTCTGTCCTTCTTTTGGCTTCTCTAAATGACTTCGAGGCAGGAGAGCCACTTTTGAAAATAGTTGGCCAACAGATTTATAAGAATTTTATAACCGCTTTTTGAACGATCACAAAGGTACTGCTCCTCTATCAGAAAGGAAAAAAGTTCGTCAATTAGACCGTCTGGCTATTTGAGAAATCAATGCGGCTCACGAATCCACCGTGGCCAACATGACCAGTTATTCATCCAACTTAAAGACGAATAAATGCATTAAAAGAGATAAAAAAACACGTATTAAAAATGATGATTAGGTTTATCAGAAATAAGTTTAAAAGAACCTGACAGATGAGTAAGCATTTTGCACCCTCCCTTCCCACTCCGAGTGATGAAAAGCTTATTTCTTTTACTATTTAGTGCATTTTAAACAGTTTCCGGAAAAAGCGCGTTTTATTACGAAAAATGAAATCCGTGATACTAACCCTGAAGATGAGCAATCACTCCAAATGTAATTTTTTTAAATTGTGGCTCATACTCACATGTGATTTAATTTATTTTAAGTTTCGATCAAGTGGATTTAAAAAAATAAAAATTAACTGCTACCATCCACCCGAGGGTGGTCAGAGTATAATCTTTAACTAAAGTAATAAATGTTTTGGGGTTCACGTTGTTTGAAACTTAGTACTCCTTTCTTTCAAAACTAAACATATTTCTTATTTAAATTAATAAAGTTAGTTATAATAGGGTTATTATTAAAATGAGACATTGCAATATTTCCACTTAGTTTTATTTTTACACAAAGTGTTATGTTGTTTGTAACTACGAAACGCGTTGTGTAAGAATGAAACTAAGTGGAAATATTGCAATGCCTCATTTTAATAATATTACGAACTTCCACCATATCGTGCCTAACATCATACAAGATATATAATCGGGTTTTCAAAAACAAAATATAATATCTTTTTCCGCAGAGTATGCCACATAGGGGTTATAGGTGCTCTCTACCCTTTCACAATAAATTCGCCAGTGGTCCCTTAGAATTAAAGAGGAGGCTGCAGCCGGGATGCCTACCTAGTCCAGAGAAAGATTGTGTATGGGACGTGGTAAAGGAGTTGGCGCTGGGGATTGGCGGGGGAGAAGCTAGTAAGGGGACTTTGGGGGGGGGGGTAGAATATCTCCTCCAATTGTTAAAGGGGAGGGATGAGTGGGGGAGGGAGGAGTGGGGGAGGGTGATTCCATCAATTCACTTTCGTCGCATCTTCCGCTCGGCTCCGCCATGGAGAATAATATTATTTTTTCGTTTCAATGGTACCTCATCATCCCTCCTACCGGTTGTAAAAAAATAACGGAAGGGACGAAATCTGCGAGCACTCTACGGCATACAAAATTACGTTAAGAGTACAAATATACCCGAGGAGACAAGTGAATAAATAGACGCGGGAGGTTTTCATGAATAGACATCGATTTCATCGAACGGTATTGCAAGATTTTTAAAATCATAATCCCATTTTTTCCCATGGCGTTCTGCTCCTAAAGATATTATAAACATGAATCCATGATCTATCTGAAAATAAATATGGGATAAATCACAATTATGAGTTACATTAGAAACGAGAAGGGAATATGGAAAAACAGTAATAAATAAAGAAAATTATTGATGTGCACGTATTTCATTCAAAACCGATATTTTCTCATCTATGCTTTCTCATCGATTGAAACGATATTTGCTCATCGATTGCAGAGATATTTGCTCATCATCAATGTTCAAAATACTATAAAGTAGGAGAGACGATTATTCATGGAGGTGTAAGTGGGATTCTTGCTCAATAAAATCACAGAGGGCCCAATCATTGAAATTACACGGGATGCATGAGTCGAATTAAATGTGATTATAATATATGATTTACTGATAATGGTTACTGTATCGTAGTTATGGAACAATTACTTTTATAATGATACTGTTATTTAATGAGCTTCATAAGCTTGAAAACAAGCACCAAGATTATAGCACTTAAGTTGGGTGGTTGTCATCAGAGTCAATGATCTTGTATATTTTAGAAACGATCCCCATTACTTCAAGAAAGGTGTGAAAGTGCCATCGGTGATTTGAAATTTTTGAACAGGTATTTTCTTCCCTCATTCGAGATGCTAAATTATTATTGCGATACCAAACGATATTTGCTCATCGATGATATTGATTACAGGGCACAGTAGTGGTGTAGCCCCGTGGGGCGTTTGAGCCTTTGACAGAGGCGCCAAAAACGAGTGAGGCGGCCTAAATAAATAAAGTCATAAAATATAAACTGTTTTGAGTCCTTAAAAACTAAAAATCTCGTTTTCAGCATCAAAAATACCATAATTTTCAGGGAGAAAACCCCCAGACCAGTCTTTGCCCTGGGGTATTTTCAATACACCCCGAAATCTCCAGTAAACCACCCCAAAATTTCAAAATCCTGGCTACGCCACTGCAGGGCACAACTACATATTCATATGCTAGATATTGTGATTTCGCGGATGTTGAAAAAATAAACACTCCTCACGCTTAGCTAAATATTTTCGTAATAATATAAATTTTATGTATTTATAGTAAAAAGGATGAAAGTGTCCCCAAATATTTTTTCAGACGCTCGTTAGCGCAACGAAAGGTTCATAAGGTGACGAAGCTTTGCCTTTGAAATTTTGAATAAAAATGTCAACCACGCTGCGGTATTCCGGTTAAATGTTTGGGTACGCTTTATTTCTGCACACCCGCCCAAGCAAATTTTTGAACTTTGAAAGCGAAAAACAAGAGCAAAAAACTCAGCTTTGATACGAAATTTCTCTCTGAAAGGAAAACGTGAATTCACTAATACAAGCTTATTTTTTGACAGTTGCTAAATTAATTACCTGTTGAGGCATTCCTTGACGGTTTTCCTTTTAGGTTCTGGCTCTGTCAAAAAACGCGAATCACACGGTTTTCTCTCTCACTTTGATTGTTCTCTTCCGTGTTTATGATAGTTTGTTTATATACCTCCTTGGTTATATGATATGCTACGTCATCTTTGCTTTTTAATTTTCCAGTAATAACTAAATCATTTGGTCGAGGAAGTCATACAACACATTTGAAATTAACCTTTTTACTTTTCTAGTAATAACTTAATCATGGGGTCGGGGAATTCCTGCTGCACATTTGCAACTCTCATTTAATTCTAAATCATTTTATTTTCTCTTGTGCCACTTTTTGGGTAACCAGATTTTCTTCGCAAAATCAAGGCCAGAGTGTGAAGTTTATTGAATTAGGCAAATAAGTAAGATGCTACGTAATTAATGCTCCAAAAGCACAGTTGACAGTGCGTTATTAAATGTAATTTTCACCTCCTTAAATCACTAGAAAATTCATATTAAGTACATGCGACACAAGCTTTATTTTTGTATGCATGGGGGTCTTTTGCAAAATATAAGCCCTCTTGCAAAATGTATGATCAAAGAACTCAAGGAAAATTGAGGCTGCTTCAGATTTTAAGGACATATCTAAACGCAGTTAAATATTTAAATTTATACATATTTATATTTATGTTATAGTTAAATATTTATATTTATGTTAAATATTTAAATTTATATATTTAAATATTTAACTGCGCTGTTAAAAAATATAAATATTTTTATATTTATATCGTTTTAGAAATTGATCTCGAGAATAAAAATATAAATTGTGCGGCACGCACGGGTTTTTTCGGATGCCTGGTCACCGTAACCATATTTTATGTGCCTTCTTAGCACTAGACGCCGAGTATTAAAAAAGTATACCTATTTTACAATCTCGCTGGAAAAAAGTTGGGCAAAATAATGATCGATGATTCTCAATTTTTCGGCCACTTTCGAGTCAATGACTCCAAAATAAATACTTACAGAGGTTCTTTTCATGCTCATGAACATTCAAGGGTGTATTATCGAGGGTCCATACTAGAGTATATAAACCTTCTCCCTTTGTTTGCATAGTTAGAAGTTATTAGTGGTCGTCATAATACAGGAAGAGATAAATTTAAGTTTTGGTTGAGTAATTTGGTTTAGAATTTTAGTAAGGCACGCCTTCATAGTATGCAATGAATATTAAAAAGTATTAAGAAAATACGATGGCACTAGTATACAGAATACAGGTATTGCTCTAGCTTTTAGCGGTAGACTTCTTAAGGGCTAAGAAATTTCCTATTCAGATATGAAGAATGGAGAAGGTAAGGTGGAAGAAAAGGAATAGGAATGACCAAGTGCTAGAAATAGTGGGAGAAGAGAGGAAGATTTTAGATTAGATGCGGAAAAAGTAGAGGGTTTGAATTGAGGGAGTTCTGATCGGGGAGGGGATGTTAAAAAGCGTGCTAGGGGGAAGAATGCTTGAAAAGCGGGGAAGATAATAGGATTTATAGAGAGAGTGAAAGGGAGCATGCTCTATTGTGATTTGAAGAGGGTAGTCCAAGATGAATGTGGTGACGGCCACAGTGATTCTCAAATTTTTTATGCAAACCTACTTAAACCGGTAAAATACTTTATTAAAAAAGTATTGTGGTCATAATGGTGTTTCTAACTTCCCTGGAAAACATTTCTAGAGATAATATCGACTCTTCTACGGTTTTAATGGGCTAGACTACCCATACTTACCCAGTGATTGCGGTTGATTTTGAAAAATAAATAAAACTGTACTTTTCTATTTTTCAATCCCACGCCTACCTTTCGAGCCATTTGCGCAGCGAAATATCGACGGCCTTTACCTATCGCACATAAGTTGATGATGTCACGCACACCTTCCGAGCGGGTCGCCGCTTCTCCGCTACTACCCGACCACGTGAATCGATTTCATGTGGGCCGTTGTTTTTAAAGGGCATTCCATTGCGCAGCTTAGCACAGAATTTTCTTTTTTTGAAATTGCGAGAATTCGAGCTCAGAATCAGGGCAGTGGCTATTTTGCCATCTCGTTCATGCATTCTCGCATGTGTTTCAGCAATTCACCGCTTTAAATGACGTAATTTCGATCTCGCCTTCGTACGTACCGCAGATTTTATTTATTTATACATTGAATCATTCAAAAACAGCCAAAAAGGCCTTTAAAGTGAACAGAAAACTTAAAATCTGCAGCTTTAACAAATATAAACTATGAAAAACTATAAGAAGGATATTAAAAAAAGATTCATAAGATGGCTTTTCGAAGCTGTCTCTTGAATGATCTGATGGGCATTGAAAGATCCAGGGAAGGGTGAGTAGTCGAAATGGTATTGAAAGAGGTAGGGAGTCTGTAAAAAAGTGATCTCTGAGAGAGAGAGAGAAAGACAGAATTTCGGTTGGTGTAGTAGGCGGTTATTACGAAAGGTGCGGGTGGGAATGTGGAGTGAAAAGAGTTTTCTGAGGATCTTTCTGAGGATCGGAACTTGCCATTTAAGGCACTGTAAATGAAGGAAAGATCATGAAAAATCCTACGAGAGGATAGTGGGACCAATGCTAGGGCAGACATTACTTCAGAGCGAGAAGAATTTCGGAGGTGAGGAACACGGTGTCGGCCTACTGAAATAAAGAAATTAATAGGTCGTTCAAGAATTTTATGGTTGGAGGGACAGGCAGTGGAGTAAATAACGGAGCAGTACTCGAGGATTGGGAGAACGCAACCTGTGAAAATACCTCTCATGGTGATAGGGTCGGTAACAGTAGTGAGTCCATAAAGAACTCCCTCGACTGACATGGCCTTGAATTTCATTTTGCTGGGGCGCGGAAGAAAAGTTAGTTTGGGGTCGGAAGTAACACCCAGGTCATTGATGGAGGAAACCGAACATTTCATTAAAAATAGTGTATTTATAAGGAGTGACGGCGCGTTTTAAAGAAAAAGGTATGTATTTAGGCTCAAAAGGCTTGTGTTAATTTTGAGTTGCCACTGAAGGCACCGGGCCTCGAGGGAATGAAGGGAAGACTGCAAAGACTGAGAGTATACTCAACTCTCTTGAATATTTTGCAGTCGTCTGCGAAGAGGAGAATTCCGCATGCGTTGGAAATTGCACAGCTCGTAATATCGTCAATGAAGAGGGAAAAGAGAAGAGGTCCGAGAACGCTGTCTTGTGGGACGCCTGAAAGGATGGGGTTGCTTAGAGAAGACGTTCCGTCAAGAACTCGCTGAGTGTGGTCGGTTAGGAAATTCGATAGTATAGATAAGGAAGATCATAGATTGCACAATGACGCGCCCCGTGTAATACTGTCATACTCTCTGAGTGCGGTCGGTTAGGAAATTCGATAGTGTAGATAAGAAAGAGTATAGATTGCACAATGTCGCGCCCCGTGTGATACTGTCATACTCTTGTCATCGATATCATGTCTCAAATAGACATCCACCGTGACGTGGTCGCCCCGTGGCTGGTCACTGTGACTGGTCTGGCGGTCAACGTCTTGATAACCTATACTTTCGCTCGTCAGAAATGTAAATTTTTACAACTCGAAAAGTATAACTTTTCCCAAATTGGGTGAGAAAAATGAGGTAAACCATAGCGGGTGGAGGTAGTGCGTGCTTCGGCCGAGGATGGTGAGAGGCAGCCCATCAACCCCTCCTCTATCGTCCCAAAAGTTGAAAATTGCCCGAGAGATCACTCGTCGCCGTGGATGGGAAGAAGTTTCCAGAGGGGAAGGAAGGGAGACCAACTTTTTCGCTCCGGACAAAAGACGGGAAAGTGAGGGCTAGAATGAAGAAGGATGGATTTTAACGAGGACGGAAAGAGGTTTTGGCCGGCGATGGCGGGTGGGGTCGTAGAGGAGGCGGTTTTGTGATCGCGCGTGGAAGATTGGAGTGATAGAGTGATAAGAGGAGCGACCATGACTGATTGATGAGATCGTCCGAATTTCACGGAGCGAAGATTGAAACTTTTTAATCCTCTTTCCGACCACTTCCACGGTTGCCTGACACAAATCTGTTTTCCGAAGTGGTGGCTGCGAAAGGAGATCGACGGGGTGGGATAATACGGAAAACGCCTTTGGACGAGAAATTATCGATCGCTCAGAAAAACAAAGGAAACTTAACCCTGGCGAGATCTTCTCGGGGTTTCCACCGGGTGAGTTGCAAGCAGGCTGATGTTTCGATGGCTGCCTCTGACGGCGTCCTGCGGGTATGATAATCCGAAAATGGTGCCTTCATATATAGCAGTCTGTTTCGCGCCAAAAGTTGTCGGGTACCTTCTGATTGGCACGCGATAATTTTCTGCCTTCCTTCCTTGATTTTTCGTCGTACATACTTTATTTTCGTAGTTTTTAGATGCAATTTATTTCTCTTAATTTTAAACTCATGAGAAAATGGTTGAATGGGGAAGTTATTTTTTTATCGTCGTAGAATCGGGAATTCATGTCTGAATGAACGACATCAATGGTAAAAATATTGCATATCACCAAATTGTAACTTGACAAGCTCTGCGAACATAAACTATTCGATAAATCTATGCCGATCAATGTCTTTGGTGCTGAAAGAGTAGTTAGGACGAAAGAAATTCGGATGTACAAATGCTATATAAATTTAACTTGGATATGATTTCGATGGATTTTTGAAAGGTAGTAGGTTTTAGAATATTATAAATGGTGATTATTTCCCTTAATTTCGGCCAGGGCTGAATATTGAGTTACATCAAGCGAAATTTATGTCAAAAACAGCGTAAAATACTTTCTTGTATTTGAATTTGCACTGAGAAGAATAGTATTTCAAATTTAACACGTTAATAAATATTTGAGGCAGATCCATGTTGGATCCAAAGAATCAAATCGAGCGGAATTTCAGATGTGATAACTCATTCGCAGGAGTGGATATTTTTCTTGGAGCAGGAGCTTAAGCAACTGGAACAGAACGGTGTTTAATCTTCATGGAATCGCCGCATGGCGTGTTCCAATACCTTGATATCATACTAGCATCTCATATTTATTTCCCATGAATACTCGAATTTCAAGCTCAAAATAAAAAATGAGACTATATGGTATTTTCCGCCGGCGAAATTTCGAAATATTGAAAAAGAAACATAGGAATCTGACGGATGACGATGCAAAAATTAATATCCTCTTCTTTACGTGACGAGGCAACAACAGCTACGAATACTTTAAAGCAGATATTGAGGAAAAATGTATTCATCATCGAAGAAAGTAAACAGTTATTGCAATATTTATATTTTCTCTATATTTGCTTGGTCGCCACCGCTGGTAGCCATATTTTGGATCATTGAAGTGCGACCAGCTTTGGGTCCCCATTAATCCCAAAGCCGTCCGTAGGTATTCGTGCCGCTTGTAAAACTACCGTGAGAAAACACATTTGTGTTTTAGTTACTAGTCTTATATCCTCGTTTACAAAGAGCACTTAGAATCACATAACTTCTCTTCACTGATCGCTTACGGTATCCTCTAGTTAGAATACATCGATGGAACACGGTCAAAACCACTCGCCTTATGGTGAATAGGAGCAGGGATATGGAAAGGGAATTATTGTGAGATTGGGAATTTGGGAGATAATAGAAGTGAATGGTTAACTGATCAGACAATGAAAATCTTCATAATGTTTGATTTGAGATGGATTTGCCAGGTTGCAGAGATGTCTTTTCTCGTCCTGATGACCCTTTTACGGAGTCTTTACAGCACGTATATATAAGAGGAAGTATTTACAGTCCGTTCTTGAATAAAAAATTCCTTATAGACCCCTTCCTTTGCTGCATAAGAAGACAATGAGAACGGATTTCACTTTTCATATGCTCATTCTTGCCATTTTGGGCATTTACCTCTTCCCGGCCCTTCTTAAATGCCTTTAATCACCTCAAAACTGCTGAGTAGGAGTTGGCCATGAGTTAGCCAACCGAATTCTCCTCAGGGCCGACTTATACGCATTGATGAGTGAAAACCGGAAATCCTATCGCATGTCTGGCCTACTTCATCCACTGGCCATCAGCCCTGATGATGGAACGCGACTCCGATCCGAAACGTCGGCTGAACGGAGGTTTCGGATCGGAGAGAGAAAAGTCAACACTGGAAAGGGATGCGGTGAAAGTTTTAACGACGAATAAAAGGGTAGGAGAAAGGGTCTGCAAGTGAATGATGGATCGATTGAAGAATCACCCAAGGCCTCTTGGGTTGCATTTGGAATTCGTTCGATGACCCGCTCCCCAATCAGCTCCGCTTTCGTTTTCTTCACGAGCGGAAAAAAAATCTTCCTTCGTCACAGATTGAAACACCAACGCAGTATTTCCAAATTACACATAACACAACCAAAAACCTCAGGATCGAGATAGAGAACAAATAATGTCATACATAGGTGGTCAAGGTTGCTGAGTGTGAAGGGGAAATGTGTTCATTATCGAAAAGTAAACAGTTATTGAAATATTTGTTTATTTTCTGCATTGTCTTGGTGTCTACAGTATCGGGAGATAAGAAATCGAATGGTTGATTGGTCTGACGATGAAAATCGCCATTCATTATTGAAGAAAGTAAAAAGTTATTGCATTATTTAAAACTCGAAAAAATTAATATTTCAGTAAATACTAAAATTCTGTAATTATGTTTGGGTCTTCTTGAAATATTATCACTTAGAAAGTCTTTTTGTTTAAAATGAAGTCCTATCTACACACTTTGGAAGATTTGCCCAAAAATTCTAATTCTGCTTACAAATAAAGCTTGAGGTGAGGTGTTCGTGGGATCACCACCAGGTTAGGAACTGCATAATTGCCGACGTTTGCATGTCCGACTCGGCTAACGTCCTCAAGGCTGTGAGCCCTCCTCCACTTCGCGAAGTCTATTCTACGATTTCCTGGCAAGTAGATATCAACTATGTACGACAATAGACCTGGTTCCAAGTTATTTAAGATGGCTATACGCATGGTTCAGCTTAAAAAGGTGTCAGTTGGAGGTTTTCTTCATCCTTCGAACATAACTTTCGTAACTGTAAACGTATACACGTTATCGAACTTGTGTTTTAAATTATGAACTCTAGAGAATGATCACTTTTGCAAAGCAAGATGCAGT
This sequence comes from Ischnura elegans, assembly GCF_921293095.1. NCBI lineage: Eukaryota > Metazoa > Arthropoda > Insecta > Odonata > Coenagrionidae > Ischnura > Ischnura elegans. The sequence goes on from NC_060250.1 coordinate 72,189,309, forward strand.
TAAAATGCTAAGCAAGATGCCTAACGGCATTATTCCCAAATAATTTACGTGCATGTATCGGTAATTTAATTCTCAAGTTCTCAATTTATCAAGAAAAGTTAATTTACATAAGAAAAGTACTTTGTGCGTTTACTTTAATTAAAGTTAAAGAAATATATACTTTTTCATCTGTTTTGAATTTACTAAACTCGAATAGAATAAATAGCAGAGATTATATACTGTTCTAAAGCTGAGTATTTTTCGTTATGTTGTCACTCTGTGTAGGAAGTACGCTAGCAATCTCACTTTCAGACTAACCTATGCCGACTAATGGATTCCAAGACTCCTATTACACTCAATTTTGCCCTTAAGTTAGAGAGGTTTCCTTTACGCCAGTGATATTGTTAGGAAAAAATAGAAAGAATAACAGTGATGAAGGAATAACCTTCAAAAGTGGAGGTTTCTTCGAAATGCTGACACCATCCGTAGGACCATACCGGTAATTAAATCGAAACTTGAATCTAGTACGTGGTGGAAGGTCTCCATATTATCAATAGCAGACAGTAACAAAGTGTCTGTTACTGATAACATACCGGTAATTTCACTTTCAGACTGACCTGCGCCGACTAATGCATTCCGAGACTCCTGTTACGATCACTGCTAGCCGTTATGATTGTTGGGATACACGTGAATGAATTTCAATGTTTATTTTTCTGAGCTAATATGTGCATTGCTGTTTGTTGATTAAGAAAAATATAAGTTTCAGTGTTGTGAATCTTTTAGTGGACAATACACGTGCTTTTCAAGGTTCAAGTTATTAATTAATTTCCACCCTTGAAAATCATCCCGGGACAACAATTATCACCATTTCCTTTATAACCCTAACTAGTGAAATTGTTAGGAAAGAAATCTCATTTCTGAGTCTATGTCGTATTTTCGGGTCAGCTGAACTTCTGGACGGAGAGGAGAAGGAACGGCAAATTGCTGGACAAGGTGGTAGAGGGGAGGCAGTTTATAGATGAGAAGATACGGAAAAGAAAGACGGTTTGGATGGAGCGAGTTTTGAGCGGGGAAAGGGTGTGGAAAACAGCGTTAGAGGGAGGAATGTTGTGTAAGCGTGAGAGGGAAGGTAAAATTTTCAGAGAAAATGAAAGGGGGTGGACCAAATTGTGAATTGAGGAGGGAACTCCAAGTTGGGAGAGGAGAGAGGCCGAGGTTATCTGCATAAATGCTCCGTGTAAACGCACCTTGACGGCAGAATACTCTTAAAAATACAGAGTTATTCTAAATGAAGGACCCATTTTCATAACTTCGTATTTGTTCAAGTACAAATCCAAGCAAAATTAACAAGCTTTATACCAATGAAAAGAGGAAGTTTCAAAGTTTTTTCATAGTGCGTGATATCAACTTTATGTAATGAATTTAATGGATTTGAAATTAATATGAAATAATGAATTAGTTTTTTAAAGTTTGATTACTTAGTTGGTAATTAGCTTTCAACTTAATTTTAAAAATTCAATAATTTGCAATAATTAATTGGTTTTTAATAATTATTTAATTATTAAAAATGTGACCTGACTCTGCACTTCTGGCCACAGGTATCTCCTTATCTCACACTCCGCAACTCTTTCTTATGGGGTTATATGAAGGATGCTGTTTACGTCCCGCCTTTACCAACTACTCTTAACGACCTGCGTAACCGGATCACGGCTGCCGTGCACTCAGTAACAGCAAATACGCCTTCGCGTGTGTGGGACGATTTTGGCTACCACTTACAATTAGGTGCCTGCCGTGCAGCCAACGGTGGCCACATTGAACATTTTGTTGCGGATTTTCAGTTCAAATGTACGGCTTGCGTAAATTTTAGTTGCAGCACTTGCCGCTAGGGAAATTCACTCTAGAGCGCAACTTGTTTACCTGCCAAATAATCTCTATGAGCGCTCGTTCGTTCTCTCTGTCGTACTAGCGTCCTCTGTCTAGCTCACTTCTCTCCTACACTTATGCTCCGGGACATTCTCGTCCGATTAGCTTATTGTCTTCACAGGATTAAAGTTACTTTGAAAGGAGCTGACGTGCCTTTATTCCAAAATAATCCGACACAGATTTATAACATTTATCACATTTATAATTATTAAATTACTATTAAAATATAATTAATTATTACAAACTAAAAAAACATAATATTCAATTGATATCGCACATTATGAAAAACCTTGACTCTTCACCTATTCATCGGTATAAAGCTTGGTCATTTTATATTTATACTTGAATTAGTACGAAGTCTTGAAAATGAGAATTTTATTCATAATTTATAATAAATCAAAGCATCATTTAGAACAACCCTGTAATACTGGACTAGTAATAGGCGTACAGGCATAAAGGAATACACACGAACCCTCGCCGATCTCCCGAGCCAAAGTCAGCGACTTCCACTCCCCTGCTAATCCCAGGAGAACACTACCATACACGCCCTCCCAATGCAATACCTTTCGCCAAGAGAGGGAGGAGTTCAGAGGAAAAAAAACATTAAAAGGCGGGGAAGATAAACGGGAAATAAACAAAGGAAGAGGTTGATCCGCACAGCCACCGATCCCCTGAACCAATTGTCTGGACCGCACGCCTTTCTTTTTTTATTTGTCCCTCTCTCTCGCTTAATTTTTAATCCCTCCTAATTTCGCTTTTCCTATTCATCTATTGAGAAAGCACGAATTAAAATACCTTCGCAACACTTTCCTCTGTTTAACCTTTTTCCCACCAACTAGCTGCCGCCGAGTCGGGAATCAGGGAGATCTTCTCAATCGGTACACCCAAGGGGTCCTAAATCAGAGTGAGTTGGAAAAATAGGAAAATCGAATATAATGGCGCATTATTTTAACACCAGGAGCTGTACTTTGTGAAACAACGGAATAGGAAATGAAAGTTCAATTTCTATAAAGCTAATCCTTATTTCTTACGATCAGATGATAATGAATCCACTTTAAGTAATGGAAGTTATCGATAAAAGTATACATTCCAATTATGATACGCAGTCTGCGGAAATAAAAATTATGCAATGCATTCCGATAGCAATATATTTTTTATAGATCATTTTTAATGATAAGAATTGCTTCAAATTACTAATTTCAAACTAATACTTATTCCTGACAATAGTTTCAACAAGTCTGTGTTATTAAAAAGATCACAATAGAGAACTCGAAAATGCCATAAAGGCCGTGATCGAGAATAAATTATTTGTGTAGAGTGAATTTTATATATGCATAGTGAATTATTTGTGTAGAGTGAAATTTTTATGTGTAAAGTGAGTTTTCATTTCCACGCTTACCCTCTGCTTTTCGTATAATTTGGACGAACAGAAACAAATTACAGTGAATAGTACGAATTTTTTTAGTTGTCACGCTATTTCACGATATTCACGCAAAACCCTGATTCAGCGCTAAAACGCAAAAAACGGTGTAAAAATGTGTTTACTGTTCAGTAATCTTTATCATTGACATTGATGTGAATTTTAAACTCGAAAACAGTTTCGTTTTTAATAAAAAACTTTGGAGAAAACAAAGCAATTTTTCAATGCATTGCACGGTGATCTGGAATGTGGTTCGCCGATAATGTTTCGTGTCATATGCCATGAAAAAAATCTCTTTACTTCATTTATTTATGAATGAAGTTGACAGCGCAAACAAATAATTTATAAAAACGTCAATGCTTTATAAATTTGTACAGGGTATTTCTTCTCTCTCTGCAATTTTTGGCATACAGATAATAATATCGATTATAACCTCTCTCGATATGTCCAGAACAACATACTTGGTGTCATTATTTAGCTTGCACGATTAAAATAAAAAATGTACACTAAGTTCCTAATGTGAGTGCAACTCGAGGGATGAAAAGTCGAAACAAAACCCCAAGATAACAATTTCAATCCCACTTTTGCCTTCGATCCTTCATTTTACGGTAATAGACTTTATTAGAATAAATAGTGTATTTTCCCGCACTCTAAATTTTATTAGAATGAATAGTGTACATTAAGTTCTTAATGAGAGTGCAACTCGAGAAATGAAAAGCTGAAACAAAAAGTCCAAGATAATAATTAAATATTAGCAATGAAAAACACTTTATTACTTCCTTCAATTTATTGAAAAATTACTACCGGTTTCGCCTGTTACGCCACTATCAAGTAAATAAATACCCTTAGATAATAACATTTAATAAACATATAAGAGAGCATATTAATGAATAATAATACATAATAACCCTTAAGGTGAAAATAGATATTTATGTACATAATATTGGCGTAACAGCCGAAACCGGTAGTAATTTTTAAATAAATTGTGGAAGTGACGAAGTGTTTTTCATTGCTAATATGGAGCCCTTCCACCACGCACAAGCTTGAAGTTTCAATTTAATAATAATTCAAATAACATTTTTGCCCTCAATGCATCTTCTTACGGAAATGTCCGCACTCTTTAATATATATTAGAATAAATAATAAACACTAAGTTCCTTGTTTGAGTGCCACTCGAGGGATGAAAAGTTGGAACAAAAACCCAAATATAATAATATAAATAACACATTTGCCCTCGATCTTTCTTCTTACGATAATATCCCCACTCTAAAGAGGAATTTATCAATATTTTCTCTCTATTTTTTTCAAGGCAAAAATAACCTCTCCCCACTTGATATTCTTGCATGCACATCACACACCCCTTAAATCCTGAACTCACACGACGAAGGAAAAGCGGGAGGCTGGGCTCTCCAGTTTAGCCGGGATGCGACGGGGTGTTTAAAGGCAGTTGGGAACGGCTGCGAGACTCCCTTAAGTACTGTCGGGAGTTAAAATAAATGGGAGTTCCCTGCGCCGGAGGGAGCGGGAGAAATGCTGGAAAGGAAAAGGGGTGAGAGGCAGGACTTTAAAGAGAGGGGATGGAGGGAAATAAAGAATAAAAATAAAAAATAAAAAACCTAGGCAAGTGAACTCGGGCTTATTGTAATTGAGTGGATGCGTTGTCGGATTAAAAGGCAAAGGGGAGGGGGAAGGGTTTTAAAGGGAGTTTAGGACGGTTTTAAAAAGGGAAGTGTTCAGTTTAACTCTTGGATACGGACTGGAAAAGGAAAAGGAAAGTGTAATGGGAAGACGTACGAGATGTCAGACGGAGTCGCCGCGCTGCGCTGGGGCGAATGAGTAAGTACAAAAAAGTCGGAGCGATTCGCGCGGACTAACGAATGGTGATAAAAGGAGGAGCAATGGGTGAAACTTTCGGTTGGGGGATTTTTATTTCCGGAGAAATTGAGGTCGTTCCGTCCGCGTTCCTTAAGTCTCGGTGTTCCTCATGCGCGAGAAAGAAGGGAGGGTAGGGCGTTGAGGAAGAGGATATAATGAAATGAGAAACCTTTTAATATTTTTTTTGGAAAAAGGGAAGAAGAGAACCACAGCCTCGAAAAATCACAATGTATTTTTCATGCTTCTTTCTCTTCCCTTCCAAACCATTCCACACGCTACCCCTCCATCCACAAAAGGTCATCACCCGTTTAAGAAGATAGTTGCAAGTAATTGTAGGCCTACACCCAGATTTACCGATCAATTCACATACATTCTCACTTTTAGAGAGACATTAATGCATGCGGAAAAAGTGCCTCAACAACCTATTTCATCTCTAAATCTTTTTCATTTTGAAGTCTAGTAAATGAAAAAATAATTTTTGTTACTATACCAAGATTTTCCTCCGGAATCGTAAAAAAAGCATATGCCTATTATTAATTGCATTTGATGAAATAAGGTTATCCCGATGAGGTAAGTATGTAGTAAAAATGAATTTAAAAATTCTTCAATCAGGTACTTCCGACGCATATTTTATTTTCGACAATATTGAAAAAATTCATAACTAATAATTAAGTGTTTATGTTATTTAGTGTGAAATACTATGCATGTTTTGTATCGAACATAAACTTGCATAGCTCACAGCGAGATGTAATAACTAAATGGAGCAATTATTTTTTTTATCGAAAAATTAATATCATTTGTAAGAGTAAAATTCACCCATAGTCTAAGACGGCCAAAATTTACTCCGTTTTTACGCCCAAGGAGCCGTTTTCAAGGAGTAAAATACTTCGTCCAACAACATTACAGCCCAAAACGATCTCATATACTAATGAGAATTTTAAACGCACGTGATTTCATAAATTTTCATTCAAAATAAATCTCAAAATAAAGACCTTTTGACTAGGGAAATACTAAAAAGCATGAAATACTCCATGAAAAACTACCTTCATGTTATCATCATTGGTCATCATGATTGGTCATCATCATCATTGGTTGATCATCACTGTCAACATTCTTGATATTGGTTTAACGCAGCTCTCCACTCAACTAATCAGCTCTCCTATCAGGTAATTTTTCACACCTACGTATTTATTCTCTTTCGCCTACCTACTTCATTCCCTGTTCCATATATATTTTTCGAGGTCTCTCTTTTCCGTTCTTACCATCCGCTTGCCCCTCGATGATTGTCTTCATTAGGTCTCCTTCGTTTCATAATTGCATAATAATTAAAAGGTTATCACTACTAGTCGCTGTGGCTGTTGCAAATGAGTACTACGTTTTTTTGCGTAGGTGAGGTTTATTAGGTTTGTTAAAAATTGATTGTGCCCATGGAAGTGCTACGCAGCAATTTGACTTTTAACTAATAAAGGAAGATAAATCATTATAAAACCGATAATTAATTTTAGTTATCACTTACTAATTTTATGCTGAATCAACTTTCAAAATATTGTACATTTAATGACCTACGAGAAGTGTCACTGCCAACTTCTCCATAGGAAAAGAGCTCCGATTTTCAATGGGGACTCGGAGAGAGAGAGAGATTTAAAAAAAGGGAAAGCTCACATAAAAAATATAAAATGGATATGGTAATAAGATTATCTGTCACAAATCCATTGGGGCAGAGAGGAAACTCGAGAATACACATGCATATGTAGAACGAATTTCAATTGCTGAAATTCTACCTGGTTTCGTCTGGAGATGAATAAATATTTCTCACCTCTTTTTCTCATCCCTAAAAATCACCCTCTGGTCTTTCGCGAAATTTTCGGCATCATCGTAAATCAGGGACGTATATAGCGCGCCCGATTCCCATGTTCATCCGAAAAGATCGGATTGCAGTGACGTCGTCGACGGCGTGCGAGGCGTCTGTTTCCTTCCTTCACCTCGGCATTAACGAGGGAAGGCTGCTTGCTCCTTTTCCATACCTCTGTCCGAAAATCGCATCTAAACGGTTCAGAAAAAAAGCTCCAAAATCCCAAGATTTTTCGACTCCCTCTGTCTCTCTCTCTCATTAAATATACTAAAAAGTCATAAAATAATACATTAAATCACAAGAAATGCGAATTGTTGATTTAGAAAGTCCCATTTGGTGCTAAGAATATCCGTTTGTCAAGCTAAAAAATAAATGAGAGATAATGGTCTCAGTTTAAGATACTAATGATAAAAATTACTTCATTATTCCTTAAACTCCCATGCACAAACATCTCTATATTTTTTATAGCTTATCGATGATGCGGTTCACAAATAATTTTTATAATTTTTTCTTTCATAATTCTGTTAACTCCGTTGGTTATTCTCTAAAGTATTCTTCCATTCTGGTTAGGGTCATGTGAAAGCTGGAACGCGTATTTCAGTTAGAACAGCTAAATCTTTAACTTAGTTATTTAGCACTGAAACTGTAGTTCAATTCATAACTTTGACTGTAGCTCAATTCGTAGCCCTTTCCCTCCGCGATATTCAATAGAAATAGTCCTCTTTCGTGAGGGGATGCGAATTTCCACCCTAGTGATCCAATCAGCTGGATGCCGGCGAGTCTTTCACAAATGATTCGAAGAGAACTCGGTTACTGCCGCCCTGGATTCATTTCCTGGGATACGAATGGAGTGATTTTTTTCCTGGTGATCCAAATGGATCATAGCTGTGTCATGTCATATCAGCCGGAGTGATACTGGAGATAACGGCACTATCAGCTGTGTTAAAGGAATCGTATTTTTCTCCCGTGATTTACGATCAACAAAATTTTTATGAAGAGGTGCCGAAAAATTTCATTTCCAGTAACAGACCAGTTCCAGACATAGTTTGTATTTAATAAATTCCTCTAGACTCCCGCGTGAAGCATGAAAGTCTGAAAGCTTTTATGCTAATGAATAAGCAAGCCTCTAATTGATTAAAATATATGAAATGAGTGCGAGCAGCGAATTATGAAAGTGTAAAAATAATTCATTTTCATTTGTAAAATTGTTTTCATGAGATATTGTTTTCGGAAATAGTTTTTTTTCTTCAGATTTTGGTTACCTTTGCAGTTTATTATCAGGCAAGTAATGAATAAAGACTGGAGAATCGAATTATTGAATTAGACATTCTCATTTGGAGATTGAGATACCCGTCTCTCAAGCGATAAAATATATGAGAGCTAGTGGTCTCAATTTCAGATATTGATGATGAATTGTGTTTCATAGTTCCTTAGACTCATGGCCGAACATCTCGTTTACTGATTTTTAGCATAACTACTAAACCACATTCTACAATAATTAAATATGTTATTGGATATGTAATGGTATACAAATATTTTTATTATTGTTTGTAATTCTGTTTTATTTTATTACTTTTAACTCCGCTACTTATCCTTTTTAGTAGTCTACCATTTTGGTTACGTTTATGTGGAAGCTGGAATGCGTATTTAAGTGCTTGCAGCTAAGTCTTCAACTTATTTACTTTGCTGATTGACATGCGTATTTCCTTTCATTGTGATTCGCAAAACGTCTTTAATTTCTTTCTTTTATATGCAAGTTTTAAATCTTGGTGTGATTAATGCACGCTATTCATATTTTCGTGATCTGATAAAATCCAACAGCCTAACGAAAAATAATACACCTTTTTGCTTAGGTAGAAAAATAGCTTTTTCGTCACATTTACTTTCAATATGTCCCCTTGAAATAAAATGCATTCGTATAATACGAACAAACACTGATTAGGAACTTTAAAAATTCTAATAGCCACGTGATCACATGCCTGATGTGGTGTCAATCCTTCTCTCATATCCACGGAATGAGTACCATAGGACACACTGGAGGGATGTGCAGATGCGAATGGAAACGAAATTCCAAAGCAATCAAGAGGCAAGTTAGATAGGGAAGATAAAATTGAACTTCCGTATAATAATAACAACAACAACAATTAAACGCCTTTTATGGGGAGAGATTGAGACTTTTAAGTCACTTCTTCCATCTAAACCCTCTTTATTAAACTAACAATAAACATTTACGAAGATTTGCATGGTAAACTAAAATTAAACATGAAGAAAAATTAAAATAGTCAAGGTTAAATACATTAAGTACATCGAACTACATCGTGGCATTGGAAAATGTACACATAGTAAGATGTCAATGTACAGAAATAGCACAAATGATTGATATAATGTAGGAGAAGATATGAAAATTTGTGAGAAAATCCTAAGGGTCTTGATTGAAATATTATTTTTTGATAAAAATAACCTATTTAGGAAAACATCCTGACAAGAAATGGGTTATGCTATATTTTATACTATAGTTACGTCGTGGAATGCTTAGATACCTTCGCGTAATCATCTGGTACTAATTTACTACGAGATGGACTCTTTATTTGAGTCTATTCTGCGGTGAAGTTGGTTACACGAAGAGGGATATACCATAGAACTGTGGACATACATGGGAGTTGTGAAACCAAAAAGAAAACGCTAGGAATTCACGGCATGCCGGGTGGTTCCTAGCTACGACGTTGGGCGGAAGGAGACAATTACAGAAAGGTCAAAATTTATGGACTCAAGAGCGGGAAGTATTTTTTCCCTCCATAGCGGAGGGACGTGTTGTCCTAGCCGAACCCCCAGCTACGACAACTAGATATCCGTGGACCGCGGTGAGAGATAAATTACTTTTTAATCGCCGTAAATCTGCGCCCGGATGTTTCTAGCCCGTGCCCATTTGGGGGCGAAGTTATCCTTTCTAGTGTCTGCGTGCTCGGCGACACATTTTTCCCTTCTTTGAAGTGAGGAAAGAATTTCGATGAATCTTCAACGCGTGGAAAATCAGTTTCAATCAATTTTTTTGCCATCCTTAGTTTGATTGAGAAAATACTTTTATGCTCGTAAAAGATCGCTTCTATTTTAACTTCTATAAATATGGTAAAAAATCACAGAACAGCATTTTGTTCACTAAAATATTATATTTCTGATGAATTTTCACCAAGGAAAAGTCAATTGCTAAGATCTTGAGGAATTTATTATCTTGCTACTTACATATTAAAATTTTTTGTTGAAGAAGTAGATCCAGTTATATCATATTCCTCTAGCTACGAGCATTTTTTTAAAGATTCTGGAAAGCGCAGATTGCTATTATGCGATCGTTTTGAAACTCATTTTGCTTTTTCAGTATGTAAGTTTTCTACTCCATTATCATGCTCTAATATTGCGAGCAGACGTTCTGACGCGCCGAAGGCGCAAGAAAAATTGTCCCGGTAGCTATTTGCCACCACTACCAATGTTGTCAAAAATAATTAAAATAAAAATGACGGAGGTTTGCGTGACTTGTGTAGTGTAATGCTCTAATATTGGCTGGCCGATCTCTTTATAACAACAATTGAACGCAATTGGATGTGGTTAATGTTAAAAAATAAAAATGTGTGGAAAATACAACGCCTAAATGCCCGTATTGGAATTTTATGAAAGCAAAAATTAAAACAATATATTTCAAAACCAGGTGGAGCTTATGGGGCTTTATTCAATCATGATTTCATTTTTCGTCTATATTTATCCATGCACAAGGCATTTATTTTGGGTAATGGCGGGATCGAGGGTGACTTCATGCAGGATTCTTGTTTGGATCATGTTTAATAATTAAAAACTGTGAGAAATGTCAATGAGAAATATTATAAAAATGACAATAATAACAATAATATTAAAAATTATAATAATGTAAATTTACTCCAAATTCCATCAATTAATACAATTATGGTAACAGAATAATTGCCGACCTCGGTGGTGGTGGGGCAAAGTACTGCCTGCCTGCCAAACCGTAAGTTGCGGGTTCGAGTCCCGCCTGAGTAGGTTGCCTCTATCAAAGGTATGAATATTAACGTGTCTTTGTCAGTTGTTGCAATCCCACAATGTGAATGCCTCATTGTATTGTTTTCAAGGGTAATTGAAGTAAAGAAAAAAATAGAGAATTGTCTGTAATTAAGTGCCTTTATAGGACGAACTCCCACTGTTAGGTCACCTACGTTATATCATATTTAATAATTAAAAACTGTGTTTTAATGCTTAGCTATTGCTTACATCTTAATTAATTATTTAAAATTACAATAATAATATAGTATGATTATTATATTAAGGCTGGAAATGGAGTAGTGTATGAATAATGAACTACATAAAAGAAATCCTGCTATTACGAGACAAAATGAGATTAAAAGATAAGGCCCGACGGTTGAAATACACAACGCTATACTTTATATTACAATAGACAACACCATACATTCAATACAGTAAGCTGGAATTACACAATATTAGAAACAAACTCTAAAATATTACATAACAAAGCAATAATTATTCTTTATATCACTCTTATCACTTAATTAAGTTATATTTTATGCATGTAAACACTTAAAATGTTCATATTATTCGCGATAATATTACACTTCGAGACCTTACTTTGAAATTCTGATTCGTAATACATGGCATTAGGCCGATTTCTTCAATTATAATTTTACGACGTCGTATACTGCGGCCTAAATAAATTTAGCATAACGCAAATTACGATAACAGCATTCGAAGCATATCATACTTACACGAAAATGTAACTAAAAACACAGATTGATCTATAACTCTCGAATTTTCACATTAAGTTCTTCAGTTTACAACGATTAAATTCGTAGTAACAACCATAATTAGGTTGCCATCTTATACATAATTTAATTTACTCTTTTATCCTTGTAAATAAATGCCTCTCATCATTTTTATAGGCACTCAGTTTTAGATTTTTTTGCGTCTGTACAGCTGTAAGCTGTTCGAATGCATGGGTGGATTGCAGCTTTGGATTTTGAGCGATAGATGAAAAACGTAGCAAATTGGATGCTGCTTCCATTAACTAGCTTCGCTGATTGAGTACATCCCGTCTTGTAGAACTAGGTCCCGAAAATACTACCGAACCGCAAGATAATCTTAGGGTACGCAAAATAGGCAATTGGGAGTGATGAAAGCTATGAGGGCCTACGTTAATTATGTACGAATAAGCTTTCTAGTCGGAGAACTGAGCGGAGAAGATCTTCGTACCCAACTCAAGAAAGATGGATATTGGTGAAGAGCTCTGGCTCAATTAATTATTTCCCGTCTTTTTTCTCTTCTTGAGAACTATAAAAAAGAAGACAAGGCAGCGAGAAAGTATTCATGAGTAAGGGAGTAGGAGATTTTACCGGGGAAAATATATATGAAAAAATATCCTGACCCGGTTTTGGAATCAAGGTGAACTGAAAGGCTCAAAATAAAAGCAATCCGCCGAAGTACAAGGCTGAGTGTATTCCGCGGAGTCTGTATTCATCCTTTGCTCGTGCGGCCGAGAAAAGGCCAGATATTTATTTCTTCTACAATCTTGAAACATATTTTTTTGGAGATATATTCACATCAATATTTGGGTCAACTTGGTAGCTTTAACAACGGCTTTGAAAGTCTTGTCGGACGAACTTTGGTATGTTTCAATTGGTGCCGCGAGTACCTATTCGACGTCAAAACCAGCGGTCTTTTATTTGATCTTTGGTGAAAGGTTAGTGGTTAACATTACCCTGAATGTATTCAAGTACATACTTCTTTTCTCCAGTATATTTAACGACATGGTTTCTTTCAGGGAATTCATAAAAATAGAGCTCTCGGCACCTCTGTCGCAAAAGATATGTACGATAAGGTGAAATATATAGTATGAAAGGGCAGCAAACTAAGTACACAAACGAAAATAGTGTGTTTTCAATTGAGAGGACGATAGGCCAAGGGGTAGAAATGATTTTTTTAAACAGAGTTGTGTACAGAAGTTAGGTAAAGAAAATAAAAGAGATCGACTTGATATTCAGTAGTTCATTTGATTTTCCACTAGATGTCAGCAAAAAAGAAAGACGTGTTCGTATCCCTTGGCAACCAAGTTTTTGTATGTGTTTTTTAATTAAAATTTCTGTACTTAACTCTTGTTAGAAAAAGAACACTTTTACCCCTTGGCTTCTCACCCCCTCAATTGTCATTTATAGGGAAACCCGGGGTAGAATGGCGCATCAAGTTCAAACATGAAAAAAACAAGCATAAAAACGGTTTAATAAAATTACCTCACATTTTTAATAGTCCTTTAAAAATATATTGAACACATTAATACAGTAATATAGTGGAAAAAATCTTAATTATATATTTATTTCCCAAAAGCAAACAATTAAGTTCTTTGCCCCGTTCTGCCCCAGGTATGGAGCGGGATGGGGTAGTGTGAAAATGAATTACAAAAACATATTAAATATGTGAAACAAAAGAAGAAATCTTGATTGCTACTTGACTTGTCTACTTGATTGCTCTTGTATTTTAATTTGAATAAATCTTTAGGTGCATTTCACTATTACTTAGCAGTTTTTGAAGCCTAATCACAGCATTCACTCAAAAGTACTGAATCATCGCTATCCACTCCTGCACACGAGCTGTGAGCCCATTTCTTACAAATGGAACAAGCGATCAAGTCTTTAACTGATTTTGAATGGCAATCGCCGCAGTATAATCATAGAGTTGTCTCTTCATCCCATCATGTCATTATATAAATTGAGTGGAGTAGCTGTGACTCCTCGGGATGATAATGTGGTGGTTTCCCCTTGCCTTCCACATCGCAGTACTACAGCCGTTAAAGTAAATGTTACCACGCCCGTAGTGGAATGTGTGTCGCTGTACCGACCAGTATGGTCTCCACCTTCGCACATGTGAAGAAGAGCTGCTGCCCTCTCCTCCGGGTGATGAGAGGCATAATTATTGGCGGCCCCCAGTCGCCAAGTCACGGTATCTTCACAGGTTTTGGTATCTTTTAAATGGCCTACCTTACGCAAGGGTAGCCCAATACCCCCTCAGATTACCGCCGCTTTTTGTCCACGACTGCTTATTCGACGAGAGAACTCGCTTATCTCGCAGCTAATCTCTATATCTAAAGGTCGACCCACCATCCGCAACCCGGTGGACGCACTCGGTGGCTTTAAGCTCAGCCGCGAGTCTTCATCCCAATTTTCCTTTTTCCATTTTTTCTTACTTCGCCGTTCCGCCCCACCCGTTCTGCCCCAAGAATACGTTTACGCTTACCTAGGAACTGAAGCCCGAATATAACGTTTAGTCAGGTGTTCAACTAACCATAATTAGAATTACTTTAAGCACATATCAAGAATTACTGTAATTTCAACACTTAAATATAACTTACCATCGAACTAAAACCAAGTTACCATCGAACCAAGTTAGAAATCAATGGCTAAAATTCACAAAAATCACAATTTACGTTTTCACACTCAATTAACTAAATCAACATGTTTGCAGAATATCTTGTATGATGTGAGGCACGATATGGTGGAAGTTCTTAATATTTGTAAAATTAGACATTGCAATATTTCCACTGAGTTTTATTATTACCCAACGCGTTTCGTCGCTAAAAACATTTAATGATGGTTGTTTCTAACGCGTAGTGTCACAATAAAACTCAGTGGAAATATTACAATGACTAATTTTACTAATAGTTGCACAAGATGAGCAATAACAGGTTTATCTTTTTCCAATACTCTCCGATAGTTGACAGCACCTCCTTGACGCAAAAAAAACCCGAACCCCCTGCCCTGCCCTGGACTACGTTTTACCCTATGTTCCCCTGTATATATATTCCCTATATTCTCCGCATTTAAGCGAAAATGCTGTAATGTGCAATAAAATATTTAACCATACGAAAATGACTTGTATTTTTGCTTGCGAATATTATGTATATGTCTTCTTTGCTACCGAACTTCAAGTCCAAGAACTTTAGGTACGACACAGCCAGCTGGAGCGCCCTTGAATATATTCACTCTGCGAATTGAACCCAAGCCCTCGGGAAAGAAATCTGGCACACTAGACGCTAGCACCAAATCGTTCCTGCTTCACGCTCATTCCCACCCAATGGTGTGTATCGATGTATACTTTCCCACCGACTGTTTTTGATTGCATTTGATGTGAAAACAGCCAAGGGAAACGAGAAACTGATTGATTTGGTATATCGGAGGCAAACATCTGCAGTCCATTAATTCGACGGTGGCGCGGATAAAAATCAACTTCTCTCTCCCCTTCAACGCCCCGTGGTTTCATCCAATCAACCCATACACACTCATACAAACTGTTTGCTTTCGCACAATCCAGCCTTATTTTTATTGGTCGGAACCCGAGAAAAAAAAGAAAACAAAAAAATATCGAAATTGTGAGACTTCCCCACGCGAAAGTTGTTTTTCCTGAAAAATTTCCTCTCTCCCGGACCGGGGCCTGTGTTTGCTCGGCGGTATTTCGCGCCGCTTCTTATCTCACCGCAGATCGCGCCGTCGTTTTGCCATATTTTTTATTCCTTCTCCGATGACCCTACCCCTATACTCCGCCCCCTTCGCAGCCCACATCATATAGGCCCCATGAGAGCACTCGGGCGCGCCGTTAGCAGACCGGGTCGTATCGCCGATCGCCATACCCCTGACCATCGAGGCATTGGTAGTGCGATAAGGAAAAGACCGCATTTCCGGATTTTCCGAAGCACTGCTATGCGCTGTGGCATATACTATGCTTACAAAAAAATGAAACCCTAGGCCCCTCCGATACAAGAGAGATATTCGCTGTTGTGAAATATATATATAATACGAGAGGACCGCGAGCAAAGTTCACAAACAATTGTGTCAACTTGGGTACGGTAAAATACTAAAAAATGGGGAGATTAATTATGTTATCATCATCGTCAACACTACCCTGGCCATGATAAGCTTATGAGATTGAAACTTCCTGTTCAATAGATTTGCGCAAATAAAAATGAGGCTAAAATTGTTTTTCAGTCTATCGGACCCCAATGCAATTGGATATGTAATACTAGTAATACCATACCTAGAATATTTTATTTTAAATAAAATAAAAGAAAAAGCTTTTCTCTTTAGTGATATTTATGTTGGTTCACAGTAATTCAATCAGTTCAGAGCAATAGATACTGTGAGAGTAAAATACAGGGAAAAAGTTAAAAAGTTTTATGAAAATACAATCCATTTCGCTTCACAACTCTGAAAATCAGAGAGTAAATTTTGGATTGACATCACGTGGTGAGCCATAGCAATGATTTCGAGTTTTATTGGAAGGCATTCCTAGATTCAATGTACACTCTTTGTGCATAGGTAAACGTCACGTAGAGGAGACGGAATGAGCGGTCTGTTCACACAAGACGGGCGCAAGGTATTTACCCTTGCTGCTGTCCCGTCCAAAACTGCCGTCCATCAAATTCTAGAGAGTGAAATGAGTAAAGCAAACACTTTGGCACCTGCTGTAAACATCATCATCACTGGTCAACAATGCTAAGATTGGTTTGACGCAGATCTCCACTCAGTTCTCTTATCAGCTAATCTTTCCACACTTGCATATTTCTTCTCTTTCACATTCTTCTATAATACTATAATAATATCAACACTTATAGTAATAATAAATTAATAATTACTATAAGTATTGCTCTGGTACAGTACGTCTGTATGTAATAATTTACGATGCTTGTAATATGTACTTCCCTCATAGTTCCATCATATTTTGTCGTACTAATGCTTGAACTTACAGATTTTTATGGATTATAGTATCGAAGGGAAAACTGATGAAGGGAAATCTTAATATTTTTGATCTAATAAATTAATGAGGTAGCTTGCAATGGTGTGCAAGAAGAAAATTGAATTCCTTTCCCAAATCGCGAGGTTATTTCAAACCTGCCTGCCCGTTCGGGCAGCGGTGAAATTTGTATTAGCTATTGTGAGGAATACGTTCACTTCGGCCCGGAATCGAACCGCGGTTCTTTGACTTGCCATCATGTTCATCACTGGTTAACGAACATAAGAGTGTTTTGATACAGATCTCCTCTTAGTTCTCCTATCAGCTAATCTTTCCACACTCACGTATTTCTTCTCTTTCACATCCTTCTTTACCTGTTCCATGTATTTCATTCAAGGTCTACCTTTTCCGTTTTTGCTATCTACTTGTCCCTCAACGATTGTCTTCATCAGGCCATCATGCCTCACGATATGGCCTATAAGGTTGTTCCCTCTTCTTTTAAGGGTTTCATGAGGATTCTCTCCTCTCTTACTCTTATTCGGACTTCCTCATTACTTACTCGGTCGATCCATTTGATACTCATCATTCCTTCTCCCGTTTGCTCCTAGAGTCATCCCAGCGAAATGAGAGTTAGTTGAAACAGTAGAGGACCTAAATGGTAACCTTGGGGGCAAATCTTAGTTTAGTATATCTATGATGAGATCGTGCAAAGTCCGACTTGGAATTTTTGATTTTTCCTCAGCTGTTACTGTCCATGCCTCACTTCCGTAGAGGTTAAATCATATTTTTAATTAAAGAAAGGATAGATTTGAAGAAAACTAGCTTCTTCTTTGCTTGGAAAAAGTAACGGTTTCAAAGTACTATTACATCATAGCTTACAGTGATGATTACCGCGATGATTCAAATGGATGGTCGTGAAGAATTCCACTCATAAGTAGAAGAGTTAATTATAAGATATGCATGCTAACATTCGATGCGAATCCTTTAGGCTCTCATCGGTGTTTTATGAGATTCTTTGTATCGTATTGATAAGCAGCAACGTCTGATTATTGCACAGGTTTCGTTTCTTTCAATTCACTATGTTTTATTATTCCGAGATGCATTATGACAGATTGATTGCTGTGTAATGTATGCCTCAGAGAATAGTATATCGTGTCAAAGAAAAGGTATCAGCTTCGAAATTAAGTTTTTTAAAATCACGTTACATATAAATTTATGAGCAAGCCTAGGATTTCCAATGCTATGAATAATTAGTTTCAGATCGCCATATCGCCCGAATGCAGAGAACATATGTTATGAAATAATTTTCTTCCCCATCTAATTCCCTCATCTAAGTTCGTAAAAATTCATAGAAGCATGATTTATGTGTTTTTGTAGCAAATAATTGGCAAAAAATCCATGTAAGTGGTACACAACACCGTCAAAAACAGCCATCCATCTCATCATTCACAGCGAAATGAGTAAAACTAACACTTTTAATGTAAATTACGCACGTGGAGAAAGAAGGCGAAACATTTGGATCTCATTGGTGTTATTTTTTATTTTATTTTATTCTCAAACCACCGAATACAGCTCATATTGGCCATTTTAAATCGGGGTTTTCAACAAATTCAACAAAACGTACACGAACAACCACACCCTGGACCGGGGAAACCTACCCAGGCGGGACTCGAACCCGCGACCTCTTGTTTGACAGGCGAGGACGTTACCCCGCCGCCACCGAGGCCGGCGATTGAGATTTTTGAGATTTTTTGTGTTGCATAGGTCCAAAAAACATAAAACAGCAATTAGACGATTTTAAAACTGCAACGATTATGTAATTAGAAAATTGCGTAACAATTCTGTGCTTGACGTCCAGGTAAGGGAAATTTTACAATGCTCAACTTTACGAGTCCTGGCTATGCATGAGTTCATTTTTCAAATGATAAACTGCGTCCCGGTTTCGTTACTGTAACCAGACTCTGCTTCGTATATATTTTCAGAATGGGATATGCATGGACTAATCTGCGTGTTCAAACCTAAATTTATTCTATTACCATTACAAGAAAAAAAAAGGATTTGAGCAAATTACATACACCCGTTTTAATGAGAGAAATTTGTACAGAATTTACGGAGAGTTGTCTTTTTCATACCTTCGATTTATGACAAGGAGTCCTGACTTCCATGATTGCACGTTGAATTGGAGCTCAGTATTTATGAAAGCTATTGAACTAGAAAATTAGTTTTTACCGATCCGAACGATAAAGTTTTATCGCTATAGTTTGAATAGAACGAATAGTGAGAGATTAAATTAAACTGTATAAGCAACAGTAATTGCAACGAATAAAAGTTGCGCGTCGAGCACGGAATTTTCCACGTGCGGACATACACCACAGCGAATTGTGTTTAATGTTTAAAATGATCTCGTTCGGTTTGATTTCGGTGGTGGAATATTTTTCTTGCAAAGAGCGATGAATGAATATTTTTTACACGAATATTACAAGAGGATCCTCAAGTCGGCCTCTAAGTATGTTTTCAAGCACCGTGCATTTAAATTAGTTTACAAAATTCGCCATTCGCGTCGCTTAAGGGCAAATTGATCCGAGTTTCAGGGGAAATAAGTTATAGTTAGGGAAGTCAACAGAAAAGTATATTTATGATTATGTTATCTATCAATTTTATAACTTTTCGATGTTATACCTGGCAATTATAAACATCATACTGCAAAATATTGGATGAATGCGGATCATATCGCACTCATCATCGCGCTGCGGACATTTTTGAAAAGTGATTGAATTGCGACAGAAGTGGCAACAGTAATCAGTCTTGCAAGGGACGGAATAGGGCCTCTGCTATGCAGTACCCTTGACTTTTTACCACCGCCGAGTCACATTGTTACTACTCAGGAAACATAACAAATGTGTTCTATTTCTTTTCTCTGAGCATTAATAACTCATTCATGGACTCACTGGTGGGCCCATGAATTATTTATGGTTACCACTGGGCTCAAAGTGAACTTTTTTAACTGAAAAACGAATACGATATTTTCGTCGATCTCGAAACAACTTACGACTGCCAAGGAATCATGAAGGGGCCTATGAATATTTCTCTCAGGGAAAAAACTTCCTTTTTCAATTTTGTGTTTATCGTTCCTTTTCAACTCACTACCATTCTCCGATTACTCCCTCGTGTGAATTCCAAAGTGAAATAAGACCTATTAATACCTAGGACTCGTACCCTAGATCTCTCCGGAATTCTGCTTAATTCAGAAAGCACCTCACTGCCTATAGCTAGGTGGCATTTTGAAGGTAAAGAGAAATGAAAACGGTACCCCAAGGTCGCGAGGGACCTTCACGAGGTCTTCCCTTCATTCTTTTCCATTTCTGCCGGAGACGTAATTCTATTCAGCGACCCTGGCGGAGTGGGATTCCCTGCATGCTTCAAGCGACACAATGGATTCTACGGAAACGAGCGGTGTGCGAGCTTTCTCCCCTTACCTCCGTGCCCTCTGGCGGTAAAAACTGAGAATAATGCGAATGCGCTAGGTCGTCGGGATGGCGAAGGGAAACTGAACTTTTTAAGCTCGCAGAAAAAGGCAAACTGACGTCGGGTACGGCACGGAAGTATTTAAAGACACCCAGAGGCTACACACGGAGTAGGAGTTGTGGACACCAGTGCGAACGCCTTTAGAGAATCAGTTTGTCACGGATGGAGTTGAGAGTTTCAAGGTTCTAAAGGTGAGCGTTGCGATAGCTAGTGCTGCGAGACGATAACGACCCAGATATTAAGAATCGGTCATGGTTTTATATAACTAATAAAGAACAAGAGAGCAAATATATTTTCCTCGTAAATATCTAACGAATAGAAAGTAAATATCTTTTTGGATGATAGCCTGTATCACCTGTATGGAGTGTTTGCCAAACAGTAAGACATACAATACAAAAAATATCGTTTATTTTTATTATTGATAATTTTTGATTAATAAAAATTTAATTAATTACTTTTATCAAATATCATTATAATTTTTAAAAAATTTGAACCTGTCATTAGTAAGGCAAGTCTACCGAGCACTCTTGCTAACATAGAATCTGTGGAGAAGCAAATCTCACGAAGTAAATCTGCCTCAGTGATGACACTGTCAACCTCCGTACATTGGGAAACATTTTAAAATCACGGCATTAATTAATCAATTCATAAAAATTAAGTTTTCCCTTTGAACATTGTCTATTATGCATTATACACCGAATCTATAGATTCAAGAATTAGTATGGCAAAATAGGATGGCACCTGCGGGGAAGTACACACTGCTAGCACTGAATAGTATTATATATAGGTATACCTTACCAGAGTAAATTATGATGCTATATTTTGCAAGTGGAGCATAAACTATTACGATAGGAATCGTTAATATCAATTCCAAAAATATTAAAATATCCCTCCAGGGTGTAGGTACTGTTGAAAACATTGTCACGGCAAGTCAACAAGAAGACGGAACAACCAACTTTATGGGTCTTGAGACACGACGGCCTGATGAAGAAAATCGTCGGGGGACAAGAAGATGATAAGAACGGAAAAGGTAGGCCCTGAATGAAATATATGGAAGAGGTAACGAAGCATGTGAAAGAGAAGAAATACGTAAGTTTGAAAGGATTAGCTGATCGGAGGGCTGAGTGATGAGCTGCGTGAAACCAATCTAAGGATTATTGACCAGTGATGATGATGATGGCGAGTCAAAGAACTGCGGTTCGATTCCGGGCCGAAGTGAACGTATTCCTCACAGCAGCTAACGCGGATGATACTGCTCCCCTTATGTGCGGGCAGGTTTGAAATAACCTTGCGAACTGGCAAAGGTTCGTAAATTGTCTTTTTAAGTACCAATGCTAGCTACCACATTGATTTATTAGTTCATAAATATTAAGATTTCCCTTCATCAGTTTTCCCTTCGATCTTATAATCCATAAAAATCTATAAGTTCAAGCATTAGTTGGACAAAATATGATAGAAATAAGAGGGAAGTACATATTACAAGCACCGTTTACTATTACATACATACGCACTGTATCAGAGCAATTATTATGGTAATTATTCATTTATAATTACTATAAGTATTGATATTGTTATAGTACTATCGAAGTATAGTATAAAATTATAGAAGAATTAATATAGTAATAATAATATGTTTTGTCAGATGAGTATGATTTTTTGTGATTGGCATCGTAATCCTTTATCATATCACTTTACACCCCAGAGTGCTTACTGTTAAAACCATTGTCTCGGAAAGTCAAAGCACTGCTGTTCGATTCCAGGCCAGGGTGAACGTATTCCTCGCAGTAGCTAATGCGAAATTCACCTCTGCCCGTGCGGGCGGGTAGGTTTGAAATAACCTCGCGAACTGGCAAGGGTGCTTGAGAACCACGTGGTGTGCACCCCGGATTGGAACACAAGAAGTGGTTGTGGGTGGAGCTTCGCTGGGAGAGCAGGGCAGCGGTGTTTATGGATTGGGGGAGGGAGCCGGGGGGAGAGGGGAGGAAGGGGTTAAGTGGGGTGGGAAGGCTCCTGCGTTGGATATAGGCAGCTAGGGCATTATAAATATCCCGGCCACGTCATGCTCCCATCGTAAGACATTCCACACCTCCACTCTCCCCCTCGCCATGAGTGTATGTTTGTGACCAGGGGCGTATATAAGAGGGAGGTTGCAGGGGGGAGGCAAAATCCCCTCCCTCCATCCCCCGAGGAGAGGTAAATAAAGAAAATATCAAATAGGTACCGTATTCTGAATCATGGGCGAGGGTATGGCCACGGCATGCAGTGATGCGTAGCCAATTATTCTTTATTCATTTATTTAATCCAGTCCAAAAAACAGCACGAGACCAACTACAGAGGACTCACAATAACAAAGAAAATAAATAACTAATATTAAGGATAACGTAAAAAACATCGAACAACAGTACCATCAAATAAAGAACAATTTATTGTAGTATTCGTAGGGTGGTGCGAGGAGTTGGTGGAAAATTACGGAGATGGTGCGAGATAGATGAGGGATGAAAAAAGGATCTAAACTTGGAGCAAATTTTGAATAATTCGTAAAAAGGGAAAGATAACAATGGTAATATTCCACTCTTTCTTTTACTGAAGGCTGTTTCACACGGGGCAAGTAATTGCGCAGGTTAGGACTGCGTTAATTTCTAATCATAGCGTGTAATTGCGCGATTGTACGAATGGAGTTACATCAGGGGCTAATTTTCTATCTCCCTTCCATGCATACTTGCATGCCTTAATGTAATTCACCGATTTACACGACGCAATTTTGGCTATGCATTCGTACACACGTCAGATCGTGCATTTTCGTGTCCCGTGTAAAACGGCCTTAATACCCTAAACCGGTTTCAAAGATCTTCACACGTCACACTCAAGATCTCTCTATCTTAGGAGAGCTCGTGAGAATGACTTGTAAAGTGCGTTGAAACCGGTTGAGGTAAATGACGAAGAAAGGGCGGAAAATTACTATTGATATCTTTAGCTGTTTCGATCAATTTCCATTAAGCTAACTTCTCTACAATTTATCTTCTTATTCAAACATGTTCCAACATAAAAATAATAGGAATGTTCTCACATTATGTGATTTAACCTAAAATTCAATTGCATTTGGTCCCATTTATTATCCATCCATTGCCCTATGTTATTGCTAACCACTATCATCTCAAGTATGAACGAGATGTAAGGAGAGGCAAACGCCGAAAGGCCGAATTTTCCTCACAGAATTCCACGAATATTCCTGTATTGTCCTGACAGGCTCGATCGCTTCTCGTCACCGAGGGATTGGGATTACTCTCTGGATTGGGGCCAAATCGATGTTTAGAGTTAATAGTGGTAGTCCCCAAGAGGTGTGAATATAAGAGAAGTCACCCAAACCCCCGAAATGAGGATCTGCATACGTCATTGACTAAAATACTGACGTGGATGCAAGAGAAAAATAAAAATTTGGTGTACTACACAGCAAGTTTCCTTGTGACGATCTAGATTTCGACATGTGGTGTCGTATCCATCTACGCATACAATTTTGGACATCACTTATAAATCCGATATATTGGAGAGGATCTATAGAAGCCATTTCCCAATTTGTATGAAAACCTGGAGAAGACCTCTGAGGAATGCGATCATTTGCGTCACCGAGGTTACGCTCCGTATTGCGACCAATTTTTGGATTATAATAATATTCTCACATAATCTTCTAAATAATCACATTAAATGTTCTTAGATATTAATTTTAATTAATATAAAGGCTCCCTCAGTTCACTGCAGATATCACTACCTTTTTTACACTACATATGTTGGGACTAATAACATGTATCACCGAACAATTTTTAGAATAATGATTTTAATAGGCTTGGAAAATCAACAGATACTTTTCTGTTATCACAAAATGCATCAAAACAACAAGTGCATCAAAATGTTTAGTTTTCTTAATTTTTCTAATGAAACTATGTATATTGTAATGATTTTCAAAAGGAAATCGATCCGTATAATATACATTATTATTATTTTCTATTTCTTTTCCGGAATCAGTGGATACGGAGGTAAATCTTCGCCTGGCAAATCGAGGTCACAGGTTCAAGTCCTGCCTGCGTATTCAGGACTTGGGTGGGTTAATTTTTTTTCATGCATGAAAATGGTAGTAAAAGAAAGAACCTGTAGGCATAAGAAAAATCTTTGGTGTTATCATCTTTTTTCATTCTTCAGTATTTACTGAGATTTTTTTTGTAAAGAGTACGGGTTCTCACAAAAGTAACACTAAACTGCTCTGTTGAGTTGAGAAATTTTCTTGTAATATGCAAGTTAAAATTATCATGACCTTATCATTGGAATTATTGTATTATTTTTATTATTATAATTATTTTTCACGCCCCCTTCCTGGGTGGGCGTTTTCCCGCAGTGGGTTTTTTTTCCAATAAGGACGACAGTCAATATCCTTAGGTTTTTTTGACGTTTGCTAACATTTTTTTACACTTGGTAAATGGTAACTTTGTTGACTTATAATTTTATTTATTGATTGAAAATGGAACTTCTATGCCCCTTTTTGTACTCTCTCTCATGTAGTTTCACGAGCAACTTAATTATGATTTTATATGCATAACTTTTATGTTTGACGAGGGGTTAGATGGAATATGGACCTTTCTAGTCCCAATCTTGCCCAATAAAATCGCATTATTAATATTATTATTATGCTGTTATCATTATTAATTATTTTGTTATCATAATTAATTAATTTTTAAGGGCTAATTATTCGTTAAAACTTTCGTGGGTACTCGTCATGTTAACCCATTATAACCCAATATTGCTTCTAAGCAACATCAAAAATTTATAAATTTTCAGCTCAAATCAGGATATATCTAAACTACACGTAATTTTCTGGTGTACATTTTAATGACGAAATATTTAACTGCCACGACAATTATGATTGAGTGGAAAACTTTCAAGTTTTCTAAATGAAAAATCTTGAAATTTGATTTATCCCAGAAGCGGCTCTGGGATAGTAAGGGTTAAAATAAAAACTTTGAAGGGAATTTTCACGGGAATCCCACTTCATTAGATTCCCTTGAGAAAGCGATCAGCATCGGTCGGGAAACGTTGGGCCCACCAAAAGAAAAAAATGATGCACGGCATAGCCCAAAAATTTTAATTTAACATGACAATGGTAGTACTCTCAATAGTGAATTCAAGAGATAGTTGGCGCCCCCCCCCCCCCCGAAATGATGATCTATATATACGCCACTGTTTGTGACCCTTCTTCAACTCAAACCCCCTTCCTCCTCCACAAGCCCCTCCTGCTCCTTGTCCTCCCTCCGCTTTGCCCTTCTTTCAGCATCGCCACCCACTCCCTCACTCCCGTTTGCTGGCCAACGCCAAAAACATCCCTGGCATCCAACCCATCCCGTGGCCTCTCCTTCAAGGATCTCCTCTCCACGCGCGGCTCCTCCTCCGCACGAAACACCATCGGGAGAAAAAAACTGGGATAGTAAATAAAGCGGAGATTTCTGCAAGAGAAATTGTCCACCTGTGCCGGGGAATGAGGTGCTTGACCACTGACTTTCGTGGTGCGTCCGAAGGAAGGATAACACTGAAGCCTTAAGATATTGCTACAGATATTACTTGGGATTGCCAGTGCAGGCGTTAAGCGTTTTTAAGAAGCCAAGACCACGGTAAATTGCTGGTATAATTATTAAAGTATTCTATCTAATAAGTTTGATTTCCATCGGATACTTGGAGCCAAGACTACGGTATATTTCTGGTATAATTGTTAAATTATTCTATCTAATGAGGTAGATTTCGATGCAGTACTTAAGAAGCTTTCTGGCATCTCCCATCCCCTTATGAACTATCTTCTTCAATCCACAATAAGGTAGGAAAAATACACAGAAAAA
Source organism: Ischnura elegans (assembly GCF_921293095.1). Lineage (NCBI taxonomy): Eukaryota > Metazoa > Arthropoda > Insecta > Odonata > Coenagrionidae > Ischnura > Ischnura elegans. The sequence goes on from NC_060250.1 coordinate 72,215,551, forward strand.
ATACACCGTTCCTGCAGTGTAGGCAACACCCAGAACACTACAAGTTTCCCGTCTATTTTCAGAACACTATATTATTATTAGTATTGTTATAAATATTTAAGTATTATAACGATTAAGGTAGGTTTGAATGGAGTATTTAAGAAGTATGCTGGCAGTCTCCCCTATCTACATGGACTTCCCTCTTCAATTCACAATGAGGCCTACTCCCTTTCACAATATCCAAAAATTCTATTCTCTTCCTCTCCCTCGTTTACCCAACATTCTACGCTCTAACATTGTTTTCAACGTCCACTCTCCGGTGAGTACTCGCTCCATCCATACCTCCGGTCTCTTCCGTATCTAAACCAGAAGCTGCCTTCCTCATCCACCTTATTCAGCACTTCGTCGTTCCTCTTCCTTTCCGTCCACTTAACTTTCTCAATTCTTCTCCACACTCACATCTCCAACGCCTCCAGTCTTCTCTCGTCCTCCTTCCTAAGTGAAATTGCTAGTACATAATTTTTAATTTCTAATGCCTATATATTTAGGTATGAACTTCGGAGGCTAAAATTGCTAAAACACTCTAACCTCTCTCTCCCTAATCACTCTTGCAGGTTGACTTCATATGTTTTTCAAAATTATCCACGATGATGACCCCTTTAACATTTAAACGCATTTAAATGGAATGGCCCAGATGCCAATTGCTGCAACCACGGCAGGAATAAAAATCTCTTTCATCTGCTAGAAATGGAGACTTGAGTTCTTCGCAATCACTTTCATTCTGCCATTATTTATTTTGCATCACGTCAATGTTTTTAAATGGGACCAAAGAGCGGCGTGCAAAAATCTGGGTGGCTTCGTTTGTTTTTCAAAATAAATAAGCTTATGATAAAAAAAACGTTTTTGCTTGATCGGGCTGTGGAGGAGGTTTTGAAAAGCCAGAAAAAGCAGCGGGATGGGATCAAAAGAGATGTGAGGATAGAGGAATAGACGGTGTTGGGAATGTGAACGAGTTTAAGATTGATATCCGTACTCTACCTAATGGAGGATGTTAAGGTATAAAAATGACAGAAGTAAACATGTGGGAAAGAATGTTGATATGAATTACAAGAGTATTAATGCATGTAAGAAATAATTTCTGAGGATTTGCTTTCTGAAAGTAAATTAATGCACATTAACGAGTTCCTTCGTTTCCTTGATATTTAAATAAAGAGGCAAACCATCCGATTCCAACTAAACATGCACTGATAACAGAACAAAAATGATATTTTTCCACACTTTAATTCAATACCCAACAACCGACCATCATATTAGGTCATTTACAAGGTAATGTGTTGAAATCATGGTTGGTTGTTTAGTTTTGAATTAATGTGGAAATTACCATTTATGTTCTGTTATCATGGATATATCGAACTCTCTCTAGCTTCTTTATGCAACCGTTCACTTTGGTATGATTTTCCGTATTGTAGTATTACATAGTTTTTCACTTGGAAAATTCGAAATTAAAGATTCGAGGAAAAAGTAATATGGTGGAATATTAGGATGCTAACCGTTGCTTTCAGATTCAGCGTTCATCAGTGTGCAGTTTAAAAATTAAGGAATACATTGGGAAAATATTAAACATTAATGACATAAAACCTAGTATATAAAGTCAGTTGGAATAAATAAAATAAAATTTAAAGTTTTCATTAACTCTCCATTCTCATCATTTTCAATATCATGAATGAAAATACTCATTCTATTAATTTTATATTTTGTTTATGCCACTCTGGGAAAAGTTTTATAAAAAATATTTTATTGGCCTCCAAAGGTCCTTGGCTTCATCGGGTATTTTCATTCGTAGAATCATTACAATGCAGTGTGACGTCTCTAAGTGAAAATACGTGATGATTCTTGGCCAAGATTTCGTACGCACACACCCGAAGTCATTCGAATATTTTCTTTTTTAAATCTCCGGTAGCCGTGAAAAACAGCATCTGTTCGCGCCGTTCATACCTCTTAAGCTTTCCTGGTTTGAAATTAGGTGGGGTGCCCTGCTGGTTTCTCTTTTGTCCCCTCGCCTACCCTTGCTTTCCCAGAATGAGAGGAATTTGTTGATGCTCAAAGCAAAAGGGATACGGTCCGTGCCAAGCGGAGATCGTCCGCGTGCCAACTTAAGAAAATATACGCCTCCCCTGGTCCATCGCGGCCTCTCCACGGCCTAATTTCCCGCGGTGTTTACAGCGATCTCACTCCAAAGAGCTTCTTCATTTACGAGGATTTTCTTCATTTTTTAACGGCGCTGACATCGTAGCAAAAAGATAAAAAAAAAATTAGCGCGCGATTCCATGCCCCACTCATGTCTAATCGCAATGAAGCCGAAGAATTGTTCAGGAAGGCAACCCACGAATGATGTAGTTCTCTCAATTAAGGACAGGTTGATTAGCGGTTAACCATTAATCCCGGTGGTGGAGGAACATGATAGGGAGAAATGTTGTAAGAATCTGTCTTTTCTCCTAGTAGGGCCATCTATTAATCCCTTCATGACCAAGTGCCTCGCTTTAGGCAAAAATTCATGTTTGGAATATACCGGTGAATTATTTACGTGGTTTATCAGGCGTTGTAAGTGACCGTTCTCACTAAGGCGTTGCGTGAGGGTGAATATGTACTCATCTACCTTCATTCCACTCAGAGCATGTGATTTCTACACTGCAGGAAAATCGGAACTGTGTTTATCATCGTGATTTAATTTGGATGACGTTGACCGTTCATTAGTCTTGATTTTTATTTAAGCTGACATCCAGCCTTTTACTACCTCCCCTAAATGTGAGCTAACGCGATATTGCGCACACTATTTCAATCCGTTTTGTTTATCGTTAAAAATAAATACATTCGTTTTGAAAGTCGGCAAGCGAAACAAACCAATCAAATCGCCGCATCTTCGATCGCCGCATAACCTATGGAAATTATTCTTTGGGCAGTAGGAATTTTGATAGTTGCTAAGGAACGAAATCACTCCATCCTTTTCCTTAAACAGGGAGTTAAAAAAGCGACATTCCCAGTCAAACCCATCATTCGATTAAACTCGAAAATCGAGCAATATTTGTCGAAGATCGAGAAAATCGAGATCGAGCCATGACCCTCGAGTTTCCATTCAAACTTGATTTTCCAACTTCGATCTCGACCATTTCCATTTATAATCAGCGTCACAATCGGCCTATGATAACATCATTCGTCTCGAGTGAAAGACTTTTCACTGAGGCCGGTAAAATTAGAAAGGCACGCCCTTGATATTCAAGAAAGCAATCTTTCTAAAAACTTTTAGTCGAATGTCGAATGGTTCCGAGCGTTGATTAAAATATTTTAATTTGCGTGAATTCGTAAATGCTTACTACTTATGATAAAATCCTTAATTTTGAGAAGATATTTTGGGTTTTTTTTCTATCACTCAAATGTGTATTTTGAGTGTTTTTAGAACGAATAAGAACTTTTTTGTACGAACTGTGTTTTTCTATAAAAAATATAACCATAGATTTTTTGGATTAACCGATCTTCTGGATCGAATGTTGACGTTTGTTGAAAAATCGAGCTTTTCATTTCGTTTAAAAATCAGTTGTTCGGAAATTGATTTTTTGATTACATTTACATTTACTTTTTATATCCAAAAACTTATCGTCAGCGGTGAGGTTCATCATCCTTCCATCAGAAATTTTATATTATTATAACTGTAAGCTATTAACTATACAATAAAATATAACATGCCCCATACTATATACTAAAATACTATAAAATAACTAGCCCCATGAGATGGTTGACCTTGAATATTTAAGCCCTTTACGATAGCTTTCACTATTTCCCTACATCCGGCGTGGTTTCTCCTTCACTTGAAAGAAAAATAAGTTCTTGCCTTGCCTTTGAAGCGTGGGAGAAAGGTGTACTTCCGTTCAATGGAGGCTGGTGATGAACGCGAAGGCTTAAAATAAACCGAGTATGGGGGAGCTTGGCGCATTCCAATCCTCTTTCGTCCCTTCTCTCTGATAGAACGAAAGAAGTTTTAGAGGAAATAAACGCAGAGAAGTAAAAAAAAAATCATAAAAAACAGTGCAGCTCAAAAAAATTGTAAGAGGGGGTTAAAAGTGCTCACTCAACCGGGAACTCGACCCAAATAAGCCGTCATACAAGAGACAATTGACCCCTCCCATATGTTTTGTCGTGATTTCGTGTTCACCGTTCTAGTCCGAAAAATAAATATGCGGCCAATTTTACCGGTTCGCAGCCTCCAGAGCCTGTCGAATTTGAAATTCGTTTTGCGCCAACACTCGGCTCGCGGGTGAGCAAACTGCTGGGGGGTTGATTGTTTGGAATTCATAACCTTGTCCTCGATTAGAGGAAGCGGGATACGTACTATGGTTCTTGAGCAACACTCGTCGCCGTTGAAATTGCGCTATTCCATAGAAGGGGCGAATTTCAAAGCGCAAAGGTTACTTCATACTGAAAGATGCGGGATTGAAACCAGAAGCCACCTCTTGAAAGCTGTTCCTGTTAGCGTATTTACTATGCGTCCTTGCTACTTTTAGTTCAGATTAGATTATAATATTCTTCCGATTGAGGTAGATTTCCATGTAGTACTAAAGAAGTAATCTGGGAGCCTCCCTTTCCTTCCAGCACTGCCTTCCTCAATTCTCTGTAAGGCCAGATCCCTTTCAATCTATCTAAAAATCCTTTTTTCTTCCTTCCTATCCCTCGTTTACCTAACATTCTACCCTTAAACACCGTTTTCAACCTCGGGGAGGAGATGTTTAAAACGGTGTTAGAGGGTAGAATGTTAGGTAAACGAGGGAGGGGAGGGAAGATACTAGGATTTTTAGTTGCATTGAAAGGGAGTAGGCCTTAAAGAGAATTGAAGAAGGCAGTGCTAATGATAATTATGAAAATTTACTCAAAACTTGCATCGGAAGGGAATCAAACAATGAACTTAACATATTATCAGTACACTGGAAAGGAGAGCAAGAAGCACTTTTTCTTCCTCGAGACTTAAGCATTAAGGTTAGATGATACACCAAGGCTCTATCTAGCGATAGTCTTTATGCAAAAAATTACTCGACATAAATAGAGTTCAAAAGTATTGGCTTCATATTAAGTGAATATTCCAATCCAAAATTTTCTGAAAAGATTTGTTGAATTGAGCTTGATCTACATAAAACCTCTTGATTTAAAACTAAATATTTTACGTAAGTTAGTCTACCGCAGAAACAGAATAATTCTACTAATAAAAATTACATGAAAATCTTCTTTTAATTATCATTAAAGTACTCAAAATATTTTTATATCTTATTTTAAAATTCATTCCAATTGAAATATTAAATGATTTTGCATTTATAAGCCACCAAATTACATTTTTTTCGTGCCTTTTTTCACAGCCGTATATTTTCTACGATAACTTTTTTGTGCAAATTAAGCAGAACCATAGTGCTTGTTATTATTTTTACTAATACTTAATTGTCGAAATGAATGCCTATTTTGGGATCTGTAACTTGGGTTCCTTATAAAATGGACCACTAGATGTCACTTATTCAGCTAAGAATGGCATTCCTATAATGTGATGTCGGTAATAGAAAAATTATATTAAGGGATATACTTGAGGAGACCACCCAACAATGAATTGAGCTGTTTTGAGTTTTAATTAAGACTTCTCTCGAGCACACTCACTCATTCCAAGGGCATTTATGAGTTTTTTTACTTTAAAGCCTTGGAGTTAAACTTCGAAATCGAGTCAAAAGTAACAATGATTTTTTATTTTAACTTTTACTCATTTTCATTTTCAAATCACTATTTATTAAACATTACTTGCGTAGTTGACATTCAAATTGAAGGCACAAGCTTTGCTTGATTCCACTGAAATTAATCTGAGCTCATGGATACCCCTGTTTTCGACGAACGCGACATTACAAGCACGAGAATGGAGAAAGGAGCACGAGCACTTGCATGATGATGCACAAATTCTCTATTTTGAATTTGACGATAATATTATTTCGCATGCACCATTAATTAAAACAAATATTTCAACACATGTGTCTATCAATATGTACCTTATGGATCGATATGTACGACACTAATTTACATGATAATTATGTACTGTTATTTGCAGATCTGGTTCCAATACAAGGTATATAGCACTGATTACTACTTAAACGTCGAGGTAGGTGTCTGGAATCTTGGAATCATACGCTTCATTAAAGGCTTGTCAAACTCGTTTATTCTACCAAGAACACGATCCCTTACTTAATTGCAAGGAATCGATTTCAAAGCTAAGTCGTATTTCTATTATAGCACCCGAGCCAGCAACAAATATATAATTAAGAAACTTATTTTATGCAGCCGAGAACTGAACACATTTTAAATATTGCCTTTTAGCAAAACTTCAACTGTGGCCCACAAACATGAAGGTATTTCCAACTTGAATTATAGGAATTGAGATATTGCGCCGAAATCATTTAAAACGTTTTGAAAAGAGGATAAATAAATAGTAAGCGTACTTTTCCTTTGTATATCCAGTTCGAAACATACATCATTATCATTCGAAGAATTCAGAAGAATGTATACGATGAAATCAACCCCCTTCATGAATATAGGCAATGCGTGAAAATTTTCTTTAATGCTATCTTAATTTTGGTAGTGATATTTCACAGCTAACATCACAAAACATTATTTAGAAACATTCGGTTGCTACTAGTTTCTGCTAAGATTCAGTCATGTCCCATAAGTTTATCACAGCAAATAATTAATTTACCTAAAGATTCTGATTCCAATTCTAGGACAGGGTCATTTTAGTGTAATGAATGTTGACATTGAGGTTTATTGTGAGATCTGGGTCTTGTATGCTCTATCAAATAGGTCTATAAACGTTTACTCAGCCAGGAGCTGCATCCCTGATGATATAGGCTGTTGGCAATAGACCGTTTTATGCTGGCCTTACATAACTGCGCTCGGTTTTTTAAAATACTTTAAGTAAACATGGTAAAATAACAAGAAGATATTAGAAATCATTCTCAGAATAAATCATTATTTTTACATTAATCCAAATTGTTAAATTATAGGTGTTATCACTATTATTTAAAAATGCTAGATGCGTGAAATGTAAAAAAAGACTTTTAATTATGATGCTTAATTTTACTATGTTTAAGATAAATATTATAGCAAACCGAACACAGCCGGAAATGGGAAGTGTCAAATGGCCTGTTGCCAATAGTCTACATTATCAGTTATTTTACTAAGATCTGCTACACCCAATAGATCTAATTGCATTACTAGATTTTACATTCACTGTATTTAACTGACGAAAGTCTGTTGTGGGACAAGAAAACTGTATGCTTTACCAAAAGGACCGTTAAATGCCGTTTATTTAGCCAAGAAAAGTGACCCTTTCCCGATTTGCGACGCAATGACGGGGGAATAGCGATCCAGGCCTTTTTAAAGGGTCGCTATTGACGAGGGACCGTTTGACGCAGGCGAAACACAAACTCTCTCATTTGCATGATCCGCGCTTTTCCGGATCGTTTGTATCAGATACGGGGTCTTCTGTACGGCCCATCCTTTTTAAATCGAACGGAGAAGAAGACCAGACGGATGTTTCCGCTGTGGAAAAGCTCCTGCCTCAAACCCCACCCCTCAACAGCCAGCTAGCGGAGTTACTGCATCGCAAAATCCAGATAGGATTGGCCCGCGAAATGCCACCATTGCGATGGGATCGTCACGAGGGAAAGAGGATCGTAGGGCGGCTCGTCACAGCACTAAGCACGAATATTACAAAAGAATATCCTCAAGTCGGCTTCAAAATGTGTTATCACTCACTGCGCATTTAAATGGGTTTGCAAAAGTCGCCACTCGCGTCGCTGACGGACGAAGTGATCGGAGTTTCACTGGGAAATAAGGTATAGTTCGGGCTGTTAGCCAACATTTATGTACAACATTACAGGGATGCTGACTTACAAAAAATATTTGGGGGGCCCAAACCGGGGATTTTGACCCGGGAAATTTTATAAGTAGTGACTTTTAAGTTTTTTAAGCATTTTAGAAGAGTGGTATGATCAAAATTAGAACCCTGATAACTCTAATCTCGATATCTGGACACTCCGTGGAAAATCGTCAAGCTTGACACATTTTTTCCTCACACCCATAACGAATTTTTGAGGGGGATCGGGCCCCCTCAGGCCCCATGAAGTCGGCGTCACTGGTACATTATCACGTAATTTATCAAACTCATTACTTATCAATGCTATTTCTCGAATTTAAAAACATTAAACTGAAATATATTGGAATAAAGTGGATCGCATTGCACTCATCACCGCGCCGCGGACATTTTTGAAAAACAATTAAAATGCGACCAAAGTGGCAACAGAAATCAGCCTTCTATGGGATGGAATTGGGCCTCCTCTATGCAATCCCCTTGGCACTGAGTTAATGGTGTACAGATGTAGATAGGGACGAGAATGTCCAACTGGTTCGATAAACAAATTACACGGACATGGATTTCATACCGATCCGTTATTTTTTCCATATTTTTCGGAAGGTTTCCACAGCTCAATCGAATCATGAAGGAGGTAAATTTAACCGTTTGCATCGCAGTGCCTCCTCTTTACTCTTACTCGTTGGTGCGCAATTATTAGATTTTAAAAATATCAGCGTGGTCTACGATACGGTTTTGAGCGTGAAATTACTTAAACATTCTTTACTCAGTGTAATGTTATTAGTTTAACTTAAAAAATATTACTGCTAGAAATTCAAATAATGTTGGCCAAATAATGTAGGGAATAATATAACATGTAGTTAAAATTTGAAAGTATGTTCGTTCGGAAAAAATGGAACCTTAGTGAATCGAATCGTGACCTTACACGGGGCTGTGTATTCGGGTCGTGAACATGTGCATCACTTTTTATGATAGTCGTCTCAAAATGTGCAACTTAATTCAATCAGCGGTCTCTGAAATTCAATAATTATTACTGAAAATAGTTTTATCCACGAAGACGTTTGCACACAACTGTTAAGCTGAATAGCATATTTGTGGATTTCAGAGTAGTAAAATCTGGGATATACTTAAAAAACACATAAAATGAGCAGGAAAAAATTGTTATTAGAATCATAGGTATCGGGCCGTGATTTTTCAAACCTCAACGCAAAAATCAATAACAGAGTACAATACGTAGTTGGAATGTTTCTTGCCCAGAAACAATAAATTCCATGAAAGGTTTATGGTCGAGTAAGGTAAAGAGGAAATTCGAAATAAAGTTAAGCACACTGTAGCCCTGTTCTATCTGGATTGCGGTCCTCTGGGAGTTGGCTACCTGGAGCTGAGAATTGTGTTCATAGCGGTCTCTTGTTAATGGCGAATGCAAGCTTGCAAGAGGAGTGATTCGGCGGATTAAACAGAGAAATTTATTGACTCGGACTGGAAAGGGAGAAGGCCTCATTGCACACATTGAATTGTATGGTGGGTGGTTTCAACGAATGAATTATAATTAATAAATATTTTTAGGGCACCTTGATTTTCGCGAATGAATAAGTTCATGGCTTCATATTTTTTGCATTTCCTACACGATTTCATGCATTCTCGTCGTTATTAATGATTTTTCCATCGATTTCGGTTGGTGTTCGGACCTTACTCCCAATTTAAAAAATCACCATGGAGTGGAATGAGATGACGAAAATTTTGCATTCGTAAAAATCAAGAAGCCCTAACTAAATAAAACTGAGAACGATTAAACAGTACTAACTTGATGCGAAGAGATAGATTCCGACTAAAAATTAAAGAAAGAATACTGATTCAATCATAAAGTGAACTGGGGCCCATCCAACTATTGTTCGTTGTGGGGAAACGTTCATATCATTCAAGAAAACGACCCTTTGGTCATTGCGAGTGGTACCACATGAAAAATATTTTTAGGTCGAAAACAGCTGTTATCAACTCCTGCAATGAAGAAAGCTTAAACTTAGCAAAAGAACAGCAAATAAGGAAGAATTAAGGGATGGAAAATGATGAAGAATCGAAACTTATCGAGAATGACTGTCTAATTTTTCCTACCTTCCAGCAGAGAAATAGCTGATTATACGTCCTAGTCCCACCTACAAAGTTGTAAGTAGTATGAAATGTATAAGAGGCGCAGGAATTTGACACTTGGCGCCGCCTAAAATTGGGTTATTTAGAAGACGAAAAGGGATTCTCGAAAGAAAGAGATGCCCAAAACGCAAAAACGGAGACCTAGAAAAATAACATTTTCGGAGGGTATGAAAAATTGTCCCCCTGCGGTACTATTTGCCCAAAATGAGTAGTATTTGATTGAAGGTGGTGTAATAAAATTCAAATATATTAACCAAACAAATTTGAACAACTATGGCGAGTCTTTTTTTGAAGTCTTGGTGAAAGAAATAATTCTTTATTCAGAGAAAATCGACGAATCTATTCGCCTCCTCCAGGATTTACTCAATGTAAATTTATAAAAGAATATTGGAATTCTATGACCTACATGGACGCCTATTAAAATGCGAATTCAATTGAAATTAGGCCACAAAATTACATTCTTACATCATGAAAAAGCATTGAGACAGCTCGGATGATGACTCGACTAAGAATACGACTCGGCATAGATGTTGAAATTTGATTTTATTCCGAATAATAATGATTATGGATGCATAGTAAGCACGCAAGATTTGGAGAAGGAAGTTTTCCTCGAACTGACAGCTCATGGAAGGACAGGATGAATAATTCCACAGAAATCTATTTAAGATTTTAATCAGTATGATTTTAATCCAATTATTATGCCAACAAATATTGCACTACCGCAGCTCAAGACCCTCACGAAAAATGCTTGAATCAACCGACACGAGTTGTCACGCCACATCGTTGCGTGATATTTTCATAGGAAATGCATAATGTATCACAAGTTTGGAGTCTCAGGAGTATATTCGATGGAGCAGGCAAATTGCGTACATGCAATACAATGCAATGCCATGGCGTGTGAATGGGATATTTTTCAATACACATAACCGTGTGTTTGTCAACAGAGTCCATTTCATACATTTTAAATACTTAATGGAAAATTTTCCTATGAAACAGGGTCCTAAGTACCATGCATAAAATATGGGGTCATATCAATATTTCAAAGAAAGCTCAGTAATTTTATTAAATAAATAGCATGACATCAACTTTCAATTTTTCTAATTTTTATATATTCTATTCCTCACAACAAAAAATACCAAATACCAAATCTATCAATTTGTGCAAAATGGTCTGTTTTGTCAAGAATAATCTTTGCAGTATAGTATTCAATGAAAGCAATAGCAGAAATTTGAAGAAATGCTGGCCTCGGTGGCGGTGGGGTAAAGTCCTCGCCTGCCAATCCGTAGGTCGTGGGTTCGAATCCCGCCTGGTTAGGTGATCCCTAACCAGGGCATGGATGTTTGTGTTGTGAAAACCCGTTATAAAGGCCGCAATGTGCTGTTTACGGGGGAGTGCGAAAAAAAAAAAAAAATAAAAAAAAAAAAAAAATGAAGGTTCTTGAAGGCAGATGTAAGTGTCTTTATGAATGAGAAAGACTTAAAAGATAATCTGAAACCATACGAACGTGAAAAGCTTTGGCTTTAGCCATTTTATGATATTTCTGATACTGTTTTCAACGTTAATTTGAATTTTAAGAGCAATAGTAGGTTAATAAAACGGCCTAATAATGAGGAATTTTTAAACAATTGAAAGCGTGATTAGTGTACATTTGGCTTAAAAAAGTTTCATCGCATCAAGAAATTGAAATATCGCATGAAAAGCCCCGACCAAGTTGCAGATTGATTAATCTCCTTAAATATGGCCGCAGTGCCGCTGCTGGACATTATTATGTCATGAAAAGAATTAAATTAACCCTCATTTGTAACAATGGGCTACATTTTGTGTTATTTCGGTAATTTCGAAAAAGGTTGTTTTATGACTGCCCCTGATGCATCCAAAAACATGTTTACGTTCCCGTGGCTGAGTAACTAAAGAGTTGCAACCTCATGCTTGTGGAAAATAAGGCTTGAAATTGTCTCCCCTTCCACCTCCTGAAGTATTGCAGATTCCTCCTGAAGCACCCTGCATGTCATATCGGTAGAGAGTGATTTCTCTACAAGAGTATCTGCAAGAGGCATTTCTTTTGTAAAAAAAATATGGAGGGTTGAAGTGCATCCTTTCAAGCATTTCCGTCTATTTTTACATATTTTTAACTCTTACTCTACACTTACTTGTGCCATCACGTTTCCTTTCCGGGAAAAAACTCGGGATAGCGTGACTCTGAATGAACTGGAGTGATGCCCGTGCATTATTCACCAATAGCATTATTCATGAGTAACCGCCAGACGCCTTGTGTTCGTCACCAAAGGCTCTAAACCTAAAGTCAAAGGTGAACTACCGTTTGAGCCTCTTCAAACTACAAAATGAAAAAAATATGAACGCGATGACTAAAAAAATATACAGTATAATTACGATATTTGGCGCATCATTGGAAATACGCAGATTCGTAAGAAATTAAATGCAAACAGTGTACTTAGATTTGAAATTTTCAGAATGATCATCGGGGATGTTACATTTTTATAAGAAATCGGGGTACGTATTTTCAGAGAATATGAAAATCATCGGAGATGTCATAAGCTATCTGGTTGAATACTTGAGCTATCTCAGAAAAATGGAATAAGGGCCCAAGACTTGACCGATTGCCGTATCATTCAAAGAACACGACATTACATTCTTTGGTTCATTTCATATTCCTATCATAATTTTTTCTCTAATTTTATGAAATAACCTACTTCGATCTGAATTGCGGCTAAGCTTAAAGCATGTGGAATCAATATGCAAAGGGATTCACATCTAGTTATTATAAGAATTTAAGGTTCCGAAACTATTTTGCGGAGAATAATATAATTTTCAAAAATATTGTTCCCATCAAAAAAAGAACTACCTTGCTACTATTAAAATTAGGCGAATACATAAATAAATAGTAACTCTACGTTACAATATTTGATGATTAGTTTCCTTAAATCACCTTCTACTCGGTCTTAGAACGATTGAGTATCCGATGGATCGATGTCAATAGGGGTATCAAATGCATCTTTTACGTTCTATGCTGACTATTTTTGAGCACCGACCATAAATTCAATAACGCTACATTATTACCAGGATATCACATAACAATATCGAAAACTTGGTCGGTTTTAATAAATATTCACTGTGGAAAGAATAAAATGATTTTTAGTTTCCCGTATCGTGGTTTCACAAATTTAAGCCGCATTCTTTTAACGGTGGATTATAAATATTTGGTATCAGATAAAAACTTTGAATCATATCCATGTTGAATCTCAGAGGTAGTGTTGCTTATGAAACACCTGGACAGAATCAAAAATACATTGATCTCTAGCACATTATTGCTGATGATAGCTCATTGTAAATTAGACTTGCAACATGCTGATAAAAATGAACTCCAGTTTTCATACTGCGAACACTTTAATAAAAAAATCTGAATTATGATCTATCGCTTGATGTTGAACATATTTTTTGAAAAAGAATATGAGGTGCAATCCCAGTGCCCATTTGGCCGCAAAAAATTTTCTAGTGAAGTATTGGCGCAGCGTATGCTTCGCAATACCTAGCAGAGAGAAATTGCAGACTTATCGTTTTTACCAATCTTTGACTATCGTATTTTATTTTTTTTAGGTAATGGGAATGAATCCCTATGCGTAGTTTCCCTATGACTTTCGAACTCAACCTCACGGTACACTTAAAATTAAATGGCTTTTCCTTGAGGGAAATGACCGCTTCTGCGTTTTGCGCGTCAAAAACCTCAGCGGTGATTACGCAGCAGAATGGTCCTTGAGTTCGATGCACGGGAAATTTATCGGATGAGGCCGGAATTCCGCTCCCATTTCCTATTTTTCCCCCTCGAGCGCTCACGTCAATACACCGTCTATCCTTCCTATCACCTCTTTTTACAATTTCTGTGAATTCTTCATCCCTTTTGTCGAACGTATAAAAAAAAACTAAATTTGAAAATACGCTGTTATCGGAGTTAATTACGGCTCGGCTATCGTCAAATATCAAATATCAGTTATTGCGACTGAAAGGGAAGCATCTAAAAATTTTAGCTTTCATTTTGTATACTACTAGCCACACTAGCTGTAAATTTTTATTTTTCACCTCTCCATCAATGTGTATATCTTTCCATTGTGCGTTCGCTATTGCACACGGTGATTAATAGAAAAGTGCAAACAATACTCCGCATTACGGTGGCTGGCTCATAGATAACTGTGATAGGATGTCCGTTTTTATCTCGGATATGAAGTACCTATTGAACAGTCGTGGTAAGTAAGTGTTGCATACCATATTTATTTCCGAGTTTATTTGAAAGTTAATCATGGGAAAAAGTCAGATTGGAATTGTAGCTCAATAAAATTTAACGAATTGTTCCTTTTTAGAGCAGATGTAACGAAATATCTAATAAATTTAAAGTTCGCAACTAAAAAAACTGTAAACCATGTAGATGAAGGGTTCGTATGTAAATATTAAATACTCATGTATAACTAAATTATTAGTCAATCATCACAATATAGATAAAGATTTTTCCGCTTCCTGCGTTGATTATCGTCGGATTAAACCGCGATTGGCCCCGCAAATCAAATTAGGGCAAGCAAAGGGATGCGTACGGTGTTTTTGTTGAGTACCAAATAGGTGTTAACTGGAGAGCAATAAAATGCGAATTTATATGGATTTTGCGCGTTTGGACACAAGCATTGAGTTAAAGCGTGGGCCTCTTGGCTATTTTATACGTATAACTCTTTCACCCCTGTAATACAGACCATTAACCATTCGAATTTACACCGCAGTGACAGTTAACGTCCCCAATCCTGTATTCAGAGTCCCCAATCCAGAATTTCTGGGATTTTTTTTCTCCAAACCAAACGTGTATTTTGAGCAGGGATGGCAAAAGAAACGTAACGAAAGTCAAAACCAGTGAAATTGCAATATGTAGTTAAGTTCCCGGGAGCGAAATGTAGAAATGAAACGAAATTATTTAAATCCGCGGAGCTAAACTTAGGGTCGAAATAAAATCGGAGTCAAAACTTTTTCGGGTCGAAACTAAACTATGCCTCTGGGACGAAACAAAACACAGATTATGTTTCGCACCGGAGAGAACACGTGCTTCTCCTTCGAACGGTTTTTTTTCGACCCACGCACCGATTACGAAGTACGGTTGAATGAAGTCATAGGCCCCCCCAGAACCTTAAAAAATATGGAAGATTTTAATAAAGTCCCATTATCATTGCGTTCGTTTTTGTATTACGAGGTATCCTTGTGCCCCCCCCCCCCACCCGAACAAAATCCTAGACACGGCCTTGCTTGTGCCCCCCCAGAAACAAATCCTGGATCCGCCCATGAATGAAGTAGAGGTTCGGCCTCCCGCCATTTGATGCAAGGGGTACTCATATTTTTACCACTAACAGGAGAACAGTGAACGCAAACTGGCCATTCGATTTTTAAGCTCGATGTTTTAACCTCTCCACACACTTGCCAAACATAATGCGTCGAAACGATTCCCTCTTAACCCCCTACACTCAACTTCTGGGATCGAAACTTAAATATGAGCAACGGAGTTTCGATAAATTTAGTTTCGTTCCCGGGAGTAAAGTTTCGTCCAGGGTCGAAACTAAATTCCTTGGTGATTTTAATGTGCGTGCTGTAACGAAATTAAATGTTTTTTCGATTCGCTCCGGGTCGAAACCATTTTCGTTTCGTTTCACTTGCCATCCCCGATTTTGAGTGTTTTTCTAGTGAAAAATAAACACGTTTTATACGAACTGTATTTTTTTCAATAACGAACCTTCGACGATTTCGATTAATCGATTTATTGGTTAAAATATCCTTTTCGTGGAAAAGTCAAGCTTTTCATTTCGATTAGTAATCTATCGCCCGAAAAATCGATTGTGACCAGCATTTTTCCATCTTTTGTCAAGATATGCAGATAATCTTCACACCGCCAGAAAAAAAAACAACCTTGAGATATCTCACAGGGTATAACGCTGCTCTCTAGAGCTTTTTACCAGCGTATTTCCCGACCACTTCTCTAAAGACATTCTCCTCCAATCCTTTCTCTTTTTTCTTCTGCTGTCATCTCAATTTCTTCGAGTTCACTTTCACCTTTCCTGTGGACGCTCTTTTCACTTCGGACCTTTTTCCCTGTGTGGCGCGTATTCAAAGATCACCCAGCATCACCTCCTTCGGTCCTTTCCCACTTTCTTTAGGAAAGGAAGAGTGGTGCGGAAAGGGAAGAAGAGATGTCTATGGTTTCCTGGAAGGAACCCGAATTCCGTGAGACGACCGGGAGAGAGGTCCACCTTCAGACGAAGCCGCTTTGAACATTTTTCCGGAATGGAGTCACGTCCGTCTCGCGTTCTGCATGATGTCTCATGAACCTTCTTAGTGCTTTTCTTTTTTCTGAGTTCAAGAGGATTGCATAGAGGAGGCCCAATTCCATCATATAGGAGGCTGATTTCTGTTGCCACTTTGGTCGCATTTTATTCCGTTTTCAAAAATGTCCGCGGTGCGGTGATGAGTGCAATGCGATCCACTTTTCGATGTACATAAAATAGTGGAAAGAAAATAAATTCCCGAAGGCTGTACTCTTTGCTGGACAAAAAGGTGGGGAGTGGGAAGTTAAAAGGATGACAGTGGGGTGATACACAAAAATTAAGCTGAAACACTATGTAACAAACAATCGCAGTGTTTTTATTGAAATTAATTCTTCCTTTGCTCCATAAATAACTATTAGACACAGTGTAAATGTAAATAATTACCTTATTAATCTCAAATTATACACGTCGCGACGTAGTTGTCTCCTTGGCTGATTAATCTTATCCTGTAACTAATCAACAACTTTTAACCGTTGACAACCCTTTGGCTTATTTATTTTAATTTAAATTAGCAATTGATTAATTCATTAACTTCAACAGTTTCAGCTTAACTTTTGTGTATTACCCCAATGTCATCCTTTTAACTTCCCTCTTACCCACCTTTTTTGCCAAGGAATGACTGCGGCCTTGGGAAATTTATTTTCTTTCAGCTATTAAACGGCCGTAGATCGTTCAATCACCTGTAAATGGGAGAAGATGTATGTTTGTCTGTCCGCTATGTATTTCCATACGACTGCATGGATTGCAACCAAAGTTAGTACATAGATTCATCTCATGCTCCCAAACCCCGTAGTGCTACTTTTGGTTGCGTCCAATGCGTTTTTTGGGTCGTTTTCTCATTTCAAAACTCTGCAAGTGCTCTCAGCGCCGCCTAGCACATATTCCTCACCCTCTACTTAGCTCTCAGTTTTTCAAAGTATTTCCCTCAGGTTTTGGACCCCCTTCGAATGAAATTTTTGGCTACCTCACTGCCCAAACCTTTTATTTTCTACCGACCCAAGTTTCGGTACATATTGCTACTTTCATAGTATGGCATTGAAAAGAGCATTATTTGCTCATGCATGGGTCAGTATAAATAAAGAAGAGTAAAAATGTACAAGTGATTTCATTGGTAATTGTTTTTCGGGTCATGTTACGTGCTTATGACGTAACGTCAACGTAATGGCAGTCGCTACCGAGTGACTGAGGACGTAAAAGCTACGTCAGGGGCGGATCCAGGATTTCTTTTTGGGGGGCACAAGCTAGGCCGTATCCAGGATTTTGTTCTGGGGGGGGGTCACAAGGATAACCCGTAATACAAAACGAACGCAATGATAACGGGGCCGTATTAAAAATCTTGAATATTTTATAACGGTCCGGGGGAGGTCCGGGCACGTGCCCCCGTGCCCCCCCCCCTAGATCCGCCTATGAGCTACGTCATGATTCCCTCTTGCGTTATATTCCGCCTTGAGCGCCAGCCACCGGCTTTCGGGTATGGGAGAGGTTCAGTCACCAGTCTTCGCTTGTTTGCCGTATGGAAAGCTCCGAAAAAAAATTAATTTTTTTTTCTGTTTTACATGAGAGTTTAAAGAGTAAAAACATGGCCCCAGGACCACTTCTCATAAGATAACTTCGTTAAAATAAAAAAATACAAGTATTTGCCAAAATGTTAGTTACCGAGCATTTTATCTAAAAAAACCGTGAGTACGGAATGTGTTAATCATTATTTGTCGGGCGCATTCCAGTCCCCGTCTTCGGGGTTTTGGACTAACACTGTCGTTCACCAAAAATGAGTTCACGCGGCATTAACCCGAAAGACAATTATCAATTTAATCACCGCGGAAACCTCCGTACCAAGTTCTTTCATTATTTCAAATATTATACAACTATTTTAATGAATTCATATACGTTCTATTCACATAAATCAAGTTGAACAAGTTAATAGGAATGAAGTTTTTAAACCACGTAAAAATTATACTCATTAATCATACTCATTGCAGTCTCATAAAATGTGACAATATTTTTTGTAGGAGGCGATATATCAGCTAAGTGGGTAAGAGAGTAGGTTAGCAAATATGCAATGAACATATTCACTAATTTCTATTTTGCTGTCGATAGTGGTGGAATTAAAAAAAATAAGAGACCTGTAAAATCTGAGAAGCTGGTCAAAACGTTCTTTTTAGTAAGGAAATGTAAACTTTGCACAGTAGTTATAAATAAATTAGTGCATGGTTTGACGCGTACCGTTTTTCATAGGTTGCTTCGATTAATAAAATTCATGGCCTTCAAGTTGAACAAATTTCACCAAAATTACTTGTATCGAATATTTTTTCGAAATTTAGCGTTTCAAAAATAATTGTAAACAATTTTTAGTGACGTATTAAAACCAAGAATTCAAAATGTTACAAAAAAATTTATTTTCGTTGATTGCCATCAACTTTCACGGCATAAATGCTGTATTTGAGATCGAAACGAAACTAAACGACGGACCCCGTGGAACTTTTGTGTTTGAATAGCATTATAAAAAAATGGCACCGAGTTACCTCGAGATATTTACACCATATATATTTTTAAAAACTGTACAAAATGATCGGAAGTGATAATCTGTGAGAGCCACCGACGCCGAATGTGTGCCAAATGGCTGAATAGGGATGATTTTGTTATTCGTAACTTATCTCTCCCTTACATCTACCGAATTATTTCAATGAATAGGGTAGTTTCCTTCATCAAAGAAAACGAAAGGTATTGATTGCGATTCGTTACCCACCATTAGTGTATTCATAATATACAAATTATTTTGTTTTAGAAATACCGGTTTAAACGAATGGCAATGGTCCATTTTTATCCTCATTTGAAAAGGGCCAGATTGGCGCCCATGCGATGCCACTCCACGTGACGTCACAGGGACCTAGTTTCTATTGGAGAAGATAGGAGTTACACATCGTCTGAGGTTACCAATGCATGCATGAGGCGCAGAGCTCAGGGAAACATGTCTTAACAATCACTTATTAAAACTGGCTAAGGTCGGAAAGTTTTCTTCATTTGATAAGGTATTAATAATCCTTATTCAAGCCAAGCGCTACCAGCCAGCAGGGTACTCAACTACCCGCTAGCAGCCTGCGTCGTATCAGCGCTCAACTCGCCTCAAGGTCACCTCACAGGGCGGCAGCGGGAACCAGAAATACGCCACACGAAGAGATTTCCCGGCATTCATACTTACGCGTCGCGTTTTCGCGCGCTAGAAAATTTTCACTTTTCATTTAATCGCGAAAAATAGATATCGTCATTTAAAAATCTAAAAGCGTGAAATACGTACTCCAGGAGTAATAATCTTTCGATTTAGGCAATAAAAAATAACAGGAAACCCTATTATTTCAATGAATTCCCAATTCGGGCCAGAGTCATCGGCCCCTCAACGCTCGCAATTGGAAGAGGCTAATTTATACTCACGGGTTTTCAACTCCCCTCCCGAGGATATTCTCAACTACTGCTGAAGGATAGTTAATTGCCCTTACCTGAAAAAAGAAAGAAATAACAATAATTACTATTCAATGACAAAACAATGAACAAATGACAAATATGAAGGGTACATAATACTGTCTCAGAGGAGTACAGAATTCGTAAATCGAGTGAAAAGCTTTCTAAATATTACGTAGCATGTAAATAAAACGAAAAATAATATCACACAAATTCACCGATTTCAAATTCTCCGGATATGCGCCTATTACGCTCATCGCTTTTTATTTATGGTATACCATATTTTTGCAGTGAAAGTCAATCCAGCTACCACCAGAAAGGGTCAATTTCCCATCGCACCAATGCATAGATACACAGAAAAGAGACGGTAATCTTAGTGTATTTAGAAATAAGCGTGGAATAGCCCTTAATAATGTCGCCCGCGAGTGCATAAAAAGTGCCAGGAGCTCGCAGAAGAAAAATTCTAAAGATGAAATGTAAAAAAATAAATTCGCCTTAAGCTATCCAATACTGATTTCTTAAAGCAGGTGTTAATTGGCTTTAAAATACTCTAAATAAAGTGAAAAAATGCCGTAGAAGAAAAGTCGCACATCTATAAAGCCTAAAAGTTCATTGGTTGCTATGCAGCACTCACTTCTTCGATACATTTTGTTCCGTACAAACGCATGAAACGGCAGATTTATTTGATGCTTGACTCAATTCACCAAGAATGAAAATGCGCCAATTCTAAAGGAGAAAACTCTATTGCCTTGGCCTGGATTCAATCCGGAGACCAAGAATTCGCGCCAGGTGTCATAAATAAATAAGACAGCTAGGCAAAATGTTACCCAGCGCTTTTTTGGCGGCTTAAGGGGACTAGGTGGAAAAATTGGTACATGCTGTTGCACAGAGGGAGCACCGTTGTGTTCGGAGGTCGGCCTTGGACTCGGAGCTGTTAGAATGTGCAGAAGTGACATTGTATGCACGATAGCACGAAAAAACTTGTTATCTGGAGCCACCAAAATCCACAGCGTGAGATGGTGCCTGTGGTAGTCAATTTAGTTAGAGCACCAGCCTCGATTACAAATGCAGGTCAATACAAATGATTTTTCCCATGATGAACATTCTTACTTCGACTTCCTTTTGTTTATCAGGGACAGATAAAATGAATCATTTTCTGCTTTTTTGAGAAACATAACTGATTCAAGAAACGATTGTTAAGAAGACTCTTTTTTTTTCGCG
This sequence comes from Ischnura elegans, assembly GCF_921293095.1. Classification (NCBI taxonomy): domain Eukaryota; kingdom Metazoa; phylum Arthropoda; class Insecta; order Odonata; family Coenagrionidae; genus Ischnura; species Ischnura elegans. The sequence continues at coordinate 72,236,665 of NC_060250.1, forward strand.
TTTTACGCGAGTGATACTTAAAGCTATCATATATTAATTTCCCGGTACACAAAGTGGAACCATATGAAATGTAATATTATTTGAATTATAAAGATATTACCAAAGCATTTTCCCTGATGTGAAATTTTCATATTTGATTATATCCAAATTTTGAAATATAAACACACATAGTTTTCAGTGTGCGATTTTAGAAAAAGTTTTAAGCCAGTACTCTGCACTTGATAAAGACAAAATTCGACCTTTGGAGAAGGTGTGACGTGTCATCTTCAGCAGTCAGGGGCGAAAATTCACGTGAAAATATTCCTCGGAGAGAAAAATCATTCGCCGTTGCTTAAACAAAAATTGGTGTCCTCAACATTCACGCCGAATGACTTTAGTCTATGCTAGGGTTTCAGTGATAACATATAAAATTTGCTGCTAGAATGTTTACTTGGACAAGCAGAGAAAAATTTACAGAGTCCGCAAATTCAGCCGATGAACAAATATTTGGTCGAGGAAAAAATCACCGCATTGGCCATCAACTCGAACCCGATCCCTTTCAATGCGAATCTATTGCTTAATCCTCAGCCAATCTTAGTAAAGGCCACAACGAATTTCCTTTTTTATGGAAACTCGAGTATTTGAACCATAATAAAGTATAATAAAATAGTACCCGAAGGATAGCTGCTTCACTATCGTGCTGATAATGTAGACAAGCGTATTGCGGGTCGTGCATACAGCACAAGACAACGTGTGAGAGCTCAGGGGAGCCCTTCAAGGATACAACGCACCGGGGCCGGGAACCAAGCCCGTGGCTTATACGCCCAGACACCCGGGGAATGGAAGGAAGGGAAGGAAAAAGGATAAGAGGCGCCGCCGCGATGGGAGCCCGCCGACGCCTCTGGGAAGGGATAGGTACGGAAGGGACGGGACGAGGGAAAACACCCCATTGCTATAGAAGCGAAGGGGGCCCTACTATTAGCGAAACCAAGCATAAGCAATTAATGTTCTAGCGATCCTAGTGGATTTTCCTATGAGGAAGAAAAATCCATCGATCGAATCGCAAGAACAGTACAAGACAATCAAATCAGGGGAAGAGGTTGTCTTTCTAATAATAAACGGCGGGCAAGGATATAAATTTGAAGAATCAGGGTATACAAAATAGTTCCAACACTACATGTACTTGTTTGCGTATTGATCGGCCGAAAGCTAATGAATTCCAAAGGTATATCCAATTACATATCAATTTACAGAGCCTAAAAAAACAGTACTTAGAGGGCTCATACATATGCTACGTACTATTTTCGACGTTTAAAATTCTCTCTCCTTCGTTGAGTTTCTTAAAATTTCTCATTCCCGAGATGTAATATAGTCTACGGAGATGATAATTGCAATGAATGAAAACAATAAATCTCTGCTACATGTTATTCAAAGCATAGAAGGAGTGACTCTCGGAAATTACCCGAATATCGCAACCATCAGCGCCAACCAGTCTACGCAACGGAAATGAAAGCAAACTTCGAATTCTGCGTTCAATAACGTCACAAAGGTCTCTCGATTCAACCTCCTGAAGGACAAAGAGTTGGCATTCGTATGACATAAACTTTATTCCCAGACGCGGTAGGGTTTTCATTTTATGGATTTCTGTTTTCTCTGTGTGACGAAGTTTTCTGATAGAAATCAGTAATGGCCAAAATAGAACGACCTCATCTTTTATGATGCATTTTAAGAAAGGTTTCAACCCTTCGCCCAGAGGAAACATCGCCATTTAATGGCACCAAGGAGTTTTTTTCCTTTACATTTTGGCAGTTCTGACATCACTTTCCTTCTTCCATTGTTGAGATAGGGTTTAAGGTAGGTGCTTCAATTGTAAAAGTGAACGAAATTTGGAAAAAATATGGGGTCGAGTGCAAAGCTTAAAAAAATAATGAAATTATTTAAACTCACGCTTTGCATGATTTATTTGGTATTTTAACTAATATTTGACTGGTTGATTTGATCGCGTAATATCAACTTCATTAATTGTTCGTATAAAAATTTTAACTTTTGAGATACAGGTAAATGTAGACGAGGATACCATGGATATATTAAGGCGAATACATTAAGAAGAAAAAACAATAAAGCCGGAGTGATGCGTAAGCATGTGTGTATTAAGAACAGCGTTGTTTCACGGAAAGAAGTCCTATGGATCAATTAAAAAAACCATTTACGCAACATGCACACTGATATTAGCATATAATAGAATTAGGACATTTTTCTTGAAAATATATTAATAATTCCAGCAGTCAAATTCTTAACACCCGGCATATTCTGGACCAAATATGAAACTGTTTCATGAAACTACCTTGATTAATTATTGCAGTTGACAACGGCGTCACCTTGTGTAAAATACTCCAGTTTTTACCTAGCCTTAAATTATCTTTCCTTAGTGAAAATGCTAAAAGAAAATGACTTTATTTCATTGGATTCATGTTCATTGGTTCTCCTTTGGCACTAAAAACTTGCGTTGAAATATTATTTCGCGTGTGTTTTTTTTAGATCTTTCGCCAGATAATTTATTGACATGTTGGAATTTCTTGCCTTTCCTGTAAAATACTCTTACTGTGCTATGATAAATAATAATAATAATAATAATAAATGAATTTATTCTTATCGTGAGCACATGAGCCATGGGAAAAATAACTGTACATCACTTTTAACAATACCAGAATTGATCCATGCAAAAATATAAAAGAATACAAATTCAATATAAAAATATTATTAACAAACGAGAAAGATCATACTGTGATGTAACAGAAACCATACTACATTATATTTAATACTGGAAATAAACGTCGCAATGAGATGTAACTATACCTGGACTCAATTAGCCATTTATTAACATATATAACAAGAAAAAATAACTAAAAATGCATAAAAAGGAATAAATATTTAGTCAAACCTTGAGCGGACCGCCAATGCTAAGGAGAAAATTCGTCATGGCGATAATGTCAAAGAGACAATAATGTTTGCAAAAAATAAAGATCGCACCTTGTTGCAACAGAAACCATTACATGTCATGCATTATAAAAATAATAAGGGCTACAATTAGGTGATACAGAAACCTAAACTCAATTAGGCATTAATTTACATGTATATCAAGAAAAAATAATTAAGTCATGAATGAATGCAAACAAGAAGACATGAATCAACTACTAGTACCATTCGAGATAGATAACTCAAGATTGAAAATAAAGTATCCATCTATACCATCGTGAATGTGTTCCAGTTTTCCCGAAGTTCTTCTTATGATACGTTGAAGACTTTCCACTCGATACTCCCCACGGAAACCAAAGCCGATAATATTTTTTACGCCCGTGACCAAGGAACGAGATACCTATAAAGTTAGAGAGAAAGGGAGTAGCCCGCGATAATGTGCTTCATTGGCTGGAACTGAAACTAACCTTTGATAACTCAATAAGTTGAGGACTCTCTCCGTCTCTGCATGACAACATCTGTCCCCCAATGGGCGGGACTGAACCCTTCAACTTCGGGTAAGCCCGTGGTCATGACTTCCAATGAACTAACCGCATCACACTGGGGAGGGACTTGCCCAATTACCTCGAATGCGTGATTCGGTGTGCCTCAGACCGGAGATTTGTTCGAGGTTGGAGTTGTCCCTTGATCCGTCGCGCAGAGGAAATCGGAGTCCCTCAAAACAAAACTCACTCGGGTAGGTCGGCGAAAAAAATTCATTCCTCTAAAACAGGGCTTCCCAACCTTTTTCTCCTTCCGTACCTATCTATATGTATATAACTAATCGGGAGAGTAGCCGGGACTTTTAGGATTGGGTTTTTTTTAGGCGTAACTAATACTTGGCGGTCTGGGGTTCTGAGGGGGGCTACGGGGGTAAAGAATACGCACCAGGGTAAGCGGGAGGTGCGGGGGCCCTCCTCTAGTAAATTTTTAAGATAAATGGTTCAAAATGGTGAGTTTTTAGGTTGTGTAAATAGTTTGATGTTTTGTTTGTGAATCGTCTGTCCCGCTACTAATAGTGAAAAATTTTGCCACATTAAAATATTTTTATTAAAGAAATTCTCTGAGCTCTGGGGGGGAAGGTTTATCCCCCAAGCCCACCCCCTCACTAATATTGTACGGCCAAAAATGTGACGTGCACATTTTTGTTGCATAATTTCTCTACGGGTAGGTGACACTTTCAGTTGTAAATAATTGTATAAATGGAAACTTCGTTATCAATACCCCATGTAATATGCGTACATACTTCCTGGTAAAGAGATATATAGTCCAACTCTTATATATACTACTGGAGATATATACCCCAGTCGGGGGTCGTCCTGGCGTCCAACATTACCGATAATTTTCGGCGACCCCCGAAAGGTTCGTCGCGTACCACTGGTTGGAATCCGCTGCTCTGAAGTCATGGAATTTCTATATTTCACGGAGCTTATATTTGAAATGGGCTGGATAGTGTGTGCGTGATAAAATATAAACTAAAAATCGTAATTTCCTCACTTTGATATAAGACTCCACTACCGATTATGATTTTGACATTCAATGTCATTTTCAAGGTACCTTAATTGGGCAAATTCGCATTATTCGGTCGAAGGAATAGAACTTGAATTGTGCAGACAGGCTCGTTCATTAAATGAGGGCCTTAGTAGCCAAGGGGGATTAGTACAATTTTTTGGAGATAATTGCTGATAATAGTCGATAGGGCACACAGTATTTTTGTAACAAAGAGATGCATTTAAATCACCGAATCTATATGTATATGTTGATTAGTGATTCACTTGTATCCCTTTTCCACAACAGTATTTTGTACCCAGCCAACCATTATCTGTACTTATTTCCAAAAATAAAAGTTGAACTTCTCCCTCTTGGCTTCTAGGTTCCTCAAATTTCCTTAAAAATCGATTGTGATGAATTGAAAACATTAACGGGTAGTGTAGTTTAGAAATGAAGTGTGAAAATTAATTAAATTTAGTTTATATAATATTTTATTATGCACATCGCATTTTCACCAAGTCAAGCCTAAAATAATTTCATATGTGTATAATGTGTGTTGCAATTATCCCGAAAATGATAAAATTAAACTAAGAATACCTAACTTGATTTTAGCTAGTGACTGGAAGCTGATGGCTAAAATAACGAACGAAGAAATTTAAATATTTTGAGAATTAAATTCCTGATTTGAGCCTAATATAATTTTTTGGGCTCTTTTTAAAATATAAACCTATTTCTTAAGGATAAAAAATATAAACATTTTCACTCTTCCAATTAATTTTCTTAACATACTAGGTATTTTCTTAGAAAATTAACGGTCTTTGGTAAAAATTTTCCTTGCTAGAAAAAGGAAAGGATCAACTACTCGACTTGAATTGATGATAATCAGATAAAATATTGTGAGCCATTAATGCATATCTATTACGTAAAACACATATACCTAAACTATACCGTTGTAATATTTCTCTGGCACAAAGGCCAAAATCCTGTTGACCGAACTACTAGTGTCGTTTTTATTCTGCGGTGAAGAAATGCCATAGAATAACTCCCGGAAGAACAAAAAAAAAAACCGCTCATCGAAAAACCATCAGATACATGCTGGAAAGGGCTTAGATTCTGGAAACTTGATGTCCAGAAAAAGTGGATCGAGGCAATACTGAGTTATATATTGGCACGCGTGAGCTAGGAGGAAGCATTAGACGAAGGAAGGGAATGGTATTCTATGTCGCATGAATATAAATCCAACACAAAGGACTATGGCTGGAGATAAAAGTGAGTTTCTATGTGCTCTACCTCTCAATGTAATCAAAAATAATACAAATATAATCAAATCAGGGTGCTCAGTGCCTACGTAAATAGGTATTTTATGCAACAATAAATGTTCTTTCAGTAAAAAAATCGAGTTATCCATACACACATAATAAAAGGCATCACTCCCGCCTGACTGGTATTTCTTCGTACCGTATCACTCCCATCAAACTTATGCTATTGTTTTAATATATGTATTTGTAATATATAAAGTATATCCTTTTCAACAATTGCCTGTATCTCGAATTTGAAAATTATTTCATCGGCATTTTCTTATACATGAAACTCAAACTCTACAAGAAATTATTGAAAAAGGTCTACTTCACACAGCCTTTGCATTTCAAGATGTTAAGGTAAGCTTTAAGTGAAAAATTAGTCGTAAAAAAGCAAATTATGACCGGTCTAGCAGGAGTGATCCTTCCGCTTAATTCTTATAAAATAGAAATTTTATCTATATTCGAAATTGAAAGTTTCGAGTGAATATTAGTATTAAAATCATTGAGTTAAATATTAAAAAAGAAGTGTTATGTTGTGTTGACAGCGTCAGCCTTTGGTTTCTGAGGAAATGACTGGCATATTATTCTTATAATAATTGTTAGAAAGACCCATTACATTGGTGACCTATTCGTAAAAAAACCGAAAATCTGCATAAATTGGTTTCTCTGGGAAATGATTGGGTTAACATGTTGGCGAGATGCAAAATGAATAATTTACATGATTTTAGAACTTTCCAATCTTAAAGTAATTTTTTTAAAGAGAACCCGGCACTGATAATTTTATCCTCTTGAACTTGAAAAGACTGTTCATAAACTATCATTGAGTGCTACGGAATCGTCGAGAATTAACACCAGGGAAAAGTGGAAGTTTTATTTTGGCACGAGCACGGTTATTTTGCTACAAGGGTTGGTGCTATGCCAGCCACTTGAAAGTGAAGAATTCACTGATGAAGAGCGATGGTTCCAAATCAGCTATATTCTTTTCTGCCCTATGTTATTGCCGCTTTGAAATCAGTAGCACCTTAAGTCAAAGATCAGAAATCTTCCCCGGATGCATTTCTCATCAACTTCGCAGATACAACATTATGGAGGCCATTAAGGATAATTTTTAAATCAATTCACTATGATTAGCTATGTTGCTTCGATTGCAGTTCAGATAGTATTGGTAGAAGGACGTGTTAGGACACAAGGTGTTCACCAGTGCGAGAATTTATGTACGTGTTGGACGTAATGAATGGGTCTCGTCGTACGCTTGGCTACACTTGAAATCAGATTACGTATCATGTGAGCAAAGCTTTTTGTTGCATATTAGGACAGAGTGAACCCGAGAGTTTTTGCAATTAGGTTCACTTTTATTTTTCATCCGTATTTTTAACTTTCATTGATTGATTCAACGGCAGGGATCAAATCGTCTTAGAGTTTGACTAAGTATTTTAGTCATTCGTCATTGATCGTGTGTCAAGAGGACGTAAAGAATTTGAAGACCTTTAGAGACTAGAATAGACCTTTATCAAGATTTGCTTGCATCTTCAATTTAAAAAAAGGACCCCATCACTTGCTCCAATTCAAAATTTTGAAATTAGATGCGGAGGAAAATTTTACAAAGGTTTACTCACTATATCCTATAAATTGCAAGATGAGTTTCTAAGTTCAAAGCAAGAAAACGAATTTTGCCTTGGAAAACGAATATAAATATACCAGTAGACACGGCTTGATCTGTCTTTTCAACCCAATTGTTTTTTGAGAACCGTATAGCTAAGTTGGAAAATATTAATTTCTTACTTTGGTGTGATATTTTACATTCAGATACTGCCTTGCACCGGGTTAATTTCGCAGAAATGTAACTAGTTATTCACCGACAGATTTATTAGCTGTGAAAAATTTCGCACTCGTTGTTGCAATACTACTTGCAAGAACAATTTAAAATTTTCCGACTAGATGTTAAATGCCGAGTGAATATACTTTTCAGAATATCGGTGGGAGGAAGGAAAGGCGTGACAAGAGTCTAATTCTTGGCTACAGGAGAGGGCTATTCGGTTCTGACGAGGCGCCAAAAATCCAAATTATATAACTTACTCACCGAGGGGGTTATATGGATGAAATACTGAGTTTTGTCGAGTTGCTGTTTGGGAATTTTCCAGCACTTTTAACGCACTAAATATTTTGTAATTGCGACAAGACCATGAAACCAGAAATAATTCTTCAAGGAGTCAGAAATTAGAATTCATTTGGGCAGGTATTTCCTTATTGCGCGATTAATATTGAAGTGTATCATCAAGAATATCTTCCGAAGGAGAAAATTCACTGTGCCTGATGAAATTATTGATGGAGATAGAAAACTTACTTTTCGTGTAACATGCAAGGTTATAATTTGGATGTGAGTTCAACCTTGTGCGCTCGATTGTGATGAAATATGTATTTTTTTTATGGAATGAATTGTTCAGGATTAGCGAGATAGGGTCGTGAAAACTTTATAGTGTAAATATTTCGCAATTAATTAAATATAAAAAAAAACATGTGAAAGCTGTGTTTATACAGAAAAACGTTGTCTACGACGCACGATGCGTTATTATTTAAATAATCGCATAAGAATAGAGAGCGGGATTCTCACATGATCAGTACTCAATTTACATGCTACTACGAGATAGCTAGTAATATTTAAAATTCTTCTTATTTTCCTAGTTCTAGAGATCTTATTTCCTCCATATAAGTACGATAATCAAAAATTTAAATACACGCCAATCAAGTTATAATTACGCACGATGCAAAATAAAGCCATTTTACAATCCCCAGAAATATTTTCTCTCCATAGATACAGAGGTATCTCTAAGAAAGATATATTTAAAAAAAGCAACTAAAATCCTACCTAAATTAATTAAATATTCTGGTTCTTTCAGAAGGTTCTTTTCCAAATTCCAGCTATTTTTTACGACTAAAAAGTATTTATTGCGTTAAAATACTAGAAAGCCTATAAAGCGGGTCACAGTTATGATAGAACCTCGTCAGTATACCGATATGGTATTATGTAGTACTAAATGATTTCATTAGATACGTCTATAAATATGGCTTATTCAACTGAATAATTCAATCGTTAACTCAAAAGGCTGTTTTTTTCATTTCTGATTTTTTTTACCCACTGATACCTCGAAATGATTCTTTGAATACCTAAATGTGGAACAGAGAGTTTATTAATAATACACGAGTGATATGCGCACTGTTCCACGTCGGTGGAGATGCTGGCATTGTATTTACATCATTACGGCGGGAGAGTCGCAAAACTGGTGTAGGTAGGGAGAGGGAGTGTAACTCTTCAAGCGTAGGAAATCGAAAATTTGCTTAATGACACTTACTCGAAATGAAGCAGTTGGGATATAGCATTAAAAATAATGCTGGCGTTTGTGATGAATGAAATTGATGTGGAATAATAAATGAAACTGGGATGTTTAACCTTTGATTTGCTACGATCGCGGATACCGTGGATTGTTCTCGAAAATTGCCTGATATTATTCGGTTAAACGAGTCGAAATGTGAGAGTAAAAATTAAGTCTACGTCAACTATTCTGCTCACATTCAGCAGTGTCAACTCTGGATCCACCAAATAATGCTATAGCATACACTCACGTAATTGTGACGCTACGTGTAAAATAAAACTATTACATTATCAATGTTATTTTTTGTGTACTTAATTATATTCTCTTGTGAAAATAAAATGAAGGGAAGGGGTTTTTAGCACAGAATACTGAATTAAAATCTCCTTTAACTTCATAAGTACCTACCATTGCTAAAATTAAAAAAAAATTTAAGACAAGTTAGAAATTCACTGTTGCTTTTGCACATGTGGAAATCTGGTCACATGATGAAACGGTTTCAATGACTTCAGATAGATATATAAAACTATTTTCCAGACTGACTAAGCAATAAAATATAACATTTTGTAAAAATTACTAACCCACAATTACGGTAGTCGACTTCTTTTTACTAAGAAACTTAATATATTTTAACGATTCTTTTTCTCACGTATTTTAAATGATACGATGCATTAGAATTCATGTAAATACACGTCTAGCCAAGCATTTATAAATTAAAAAACAGTGGCAGTGCCTTAATCGTTATACATTTTTTAGTCTCCTACTTCGATCACGCATTATGGTATGTCCCTTTATACACTTGACCATTGAGGTAGTTGGGTCCAAAATAAATCCAAGCAAACCATGCGTCATATAGTTTACATTATCACCTGGAGACCCAATTCGTAACTCTATTGTTATAAATTGAACAGGTGCATATGAAAAAAAAGCATTTAACTGAAAATATTTACATTTTTCTCTCCCGAATTTACCATAAAATATTTCCTCGGAAAAACTTAATACAAATATAAATTGTCATACTGAACACTATAATAGTAATGAGAAGAGAGAGGAGGGAGAAGAGAAGAGGGCGAGACACGTTCCATTCAAGTCTGTGAGAGAAAATCAAAGGGGCTTCAAAACCTTCCACCCTCGTATCATCGGAAGGAGCGTGCACCCTTCAAGCATACACATTCATATTCCCTTTTTTTTCTCTCCGTCCCTTATATATCGAGATGCCTCGAGAGAGGCATTCCACTCGAACGCCCGCGTCGAAAATATGCTCCGATTCACTTCCTCCACTACCTACGCGAACCATTTCCCTCCCTTTCTTTTGTTTTCCCCATCCCTTCCTTCCTCCCCGACTCTGATTTTTCACGAGTTTCATCTTTTCCGTGGAAGGGAAAACCCTTCCCAGAAGGGAGGAGAAAAAAAAGCGAGAAGCCATTTGTGAGGAGAAGGAGGAGGAAAAGAGGAAACTATTGCCGCACGAAAAAATGTAAGAAAGCATATTCTTATTCGGCGGAGGATGTGGTGCTTAAGAGTCGCGTTTTGGAGAGAAAAAGTATGCATCGTTTTGGGTATTGGGAACTTCCCTTCGTATAAAAATTACCTTTGTAAAAGCAATACTGCGAAATTTCACAAAATATTTATCCCAGTCCCTTCCCGTACTTTCCGCAATATTCCCAAAATATTAATTGCATTTAATATTTCCTAGTTCTGATTATGGACTCAACTAGACGGCTGATTTGTTTAAAGCGGTGGTTAAAATTATATATAATAATGATTGACATCATTCAAAGTCCCCGTTTCACCTCTGGATTAACTTCCTTTCAGAACTCGTAGGATTTTTTTTAGCATATATTCCTTCAAAACGGTTCGTTTCTATGTTACCTGATATCTTGGTGATAAATCGTAAATATATTTGTTTTGCTCCTAAGAAGTAAGTATGCCTCTGCGTACTGTTGTTCATCAAACGTCTTAAAAATTGAGGAAATAAGATATAATTATATTCCATTCGAAATTCAAATTTATTGTGCATTTATTTGCACGTAATGTATTTATCTTCTGGCTCCAGGAAAAAATGTATTTATAAATGTAAGGATTCCCACTTTGACTAATGCCAAGTTGAACGAAGTTTGCTCCTTACATATGGTATCTTATGTTAGGGTGCCGAGGCTGTTTTTGCATTCAATTCCCATGACATCGCTGTAGCCTTAAAAAATCCCCTTTCGTTCAGAGATCCTTACTTTTGTTAAATTTAAAGGAGGAATAGAATGAAACAATGAAAATTTAAAATACGTGAACAGTTTAATTTTCCCTCCACAGAGGGGTTAGCAATATTCATCAATAGCCAAAATCAAAGTTAAGTGAAGCAATGGGTGATCCTCATCCTCACTGGTCTTTTCCTTTTCAGAGGAAGACGCGAAGCCATTTGTAAGGAGAAGGAAGAGTTGAGGAAGAAAACTATTGCCTCAAAAAAAAAGGAAAGGATATTCTTATTCGGCGGAAGATGTGGTGCTTGAGAATCGCGTTTCGGAGAAAAAAGTATACATCGTTTTTGGGATGGGAAGCTTCCCTTTCGTATCGGTGGATTTAAACGTTTTCTGTTACGTAGAATCACGCAAAATAAAACTTGTGCCCATTTTCCAGAAGGAATTTGAAGTCTTCCCCCATGTTGCATCGAGATGGCAAAATGCTTATGGGAATTTAACACTGTACGAAGTTAATGGCCTCCTTAATACCGAAAAAAAAACTTGAGAGAGTGCGCTTTCAGCGAGCAGGGCTACTTTTCAAATGAGTTGAGAATGAAAGAGGCATATTAACAAGAATTGAATAATCATAATGTTCAGGCATACATTTTAATGAACTCTTTTGCTGTAGTTTTTGATTTAAATATATAGACAAGGTAAATTATTTTTGCAATAAATCCTTAATTTATCTTATAGACTCCAGGAAAAATATATTAATCAATGTAAGGATTCAACTTTTAATTTATGCCGAGTTGAACGAAGTATGCTTCTTACATATGGTATCTCGTATTAGGGCGCCGAGGCAGGTTTATGCATTTCATTCCCATGAAATCGCTGATGCCTTAAAAAAACGCCTTTCATTCAGGGATCCTTACATATGTTAAATTGAAAGGAAAAATAGAATGAAAATAATGAAAATTTAGTATTCGTGAGGAGTTTAATTTTACTGCAAAGTGGTATTAGCAGGATTGCAGAGAGAGAATTCAGAATTATCGGCTTAGTCCTCTTTTAAAGACGACAATTTAACTTAAATACTCAGTCATCAGTGATTGATACAATGAAATCGTACGGAAAGACTTATATGTGATAATTGCGTATCACTAAAAGTTTTAAACATACGCTTTATTAAAACCCAAAGCTGTAGATTAAATTTTTGATACAGGAGAATACAGGGAAAATGCGTAAAGAATAAAAATTCTGCATTTTATTCGATAGATTTATGTGTTTATATGACTTAAAACATCAATAAATAGAATAATAAAAATCCAGTTTAATAATATTATTTTACCAGATTATTGCGAAAAATAATTCTCTTAAATATGATTACCACTGAAATCTACTACTATTCCTTAAAAAAAAAACAAAATAATGAAATTAAATAGGTACGCGTTGCTACGAAACATCCAAAGCAGCCATCTACAAAGAACAATGTGGCAATTTAACGAAATGTGCTTCGTGTGTAAGATTTTATGCTTTCCCGGCGAACAGAAGTATGAAATAAATAAAATATGTTTTAAATATGAAATGTGCTTTTTTAAGGCGATTTTTCGGCGATTTGTGCTATTATAAAATTATGTTATTAATATACACAAATTTACACCAAGCTCGGGCGCTGATGCCTGCCTCAGGAATAAAATGTTGACCTAATCCTACATTTACAATTTTAACGCTCGAAAAATGAATAAGCCTACAAGAAAAATAAAACTGAGGGAACTTTCAAAATTAATAATATTCTCGTAAGCAGCGGTGCTACACCAAAAATTTCAATTTGTCCCTGTTTTTAATTTCATCACGAACGTGGTCAGCGTACATTAACATATCTTCATTTTGATTCGGACCTGAAGGTATTCAGAGAGAGATCATCACAAAACTACTGGAGATAATGTTGAATGCCAACGCGAGGCTTGAATATCATTTAATTTATTTTCGAAGTAAATAAACTACCAGGGAATGATGTTACATGCTACGGCAGCTTGAATATCATTTAATTTATTTTTTGGATAAAAATAACAATTCTCATTAATATGATTACTATTGCAGAAAGCGTTCCAAATTACGTTTTATGAATAGAGCAAAAACTGTTTACATAATCCATTCAGAACGGGAGCTCTGGCGTTGCGGGAACAACGCGGAAGAGTTTCAAAACTCAACGAGGAGCTAAAAACCTCAAGGGACAGACGCAATCGTAGAGGGAGTGAGAGCACACACCCGATTGAAGAGAGAGAGAGAGGAATATTTCCACATTCCTCTTTCGTTCAAAGAGATCCCTTTCCTTCTCCACCTTTCCTCGGGGAAACTAACCTCTTTGCCAAAACGACGATGAAAGAAACTTCCTCGTCCCGGCAACGTCCGCTGCGGGAACCCCGTGATTATAAAATGCGGCGTCACATTTTTGAAAAACACACGTATTTACATAACGGAGCGAACGCACACACTAACTGCGTGGGATGAATTCAAAATCGCGTCCTATCATGACCTACTTGCATCATGTGTAGGAGAGAAAATCGGTGAACATAATTTGCGTGATATATTCCCGGCTATGCTCGGATGAGTAAAATCTCATTGCCGTCGCATTAATATTTTTCGCTAACATTTTTAATAGGCGTTGCTGGTAATTGCCTATTTAAATTTCTGCCGTATATTTTGCGGAAGCAGATTTGCATTTGTAAATTAAAATATTATTTGCTGATCGAGGAAAAATTATTAATTAAATCGATATTTTTCGCATTTTGCGTGTACCTTGATTTACATATTAATATCTAAGCTCGAGGGCCGAACGATGAAGAGTAAGAGGACATTTTGTCACCGCAAGTGGAATTCATTGCTATTTTTGTGGCTTCATTCAGGATTTAATGCTCCCCGAATACGTCAAGTAATAAACACGGCAAATAAATACTTTTTTACGGCGCTCCGATTTCTGGAGATGGTTTAAGTTGGGATTATTTGGCGTGACATTTCAGGATGAGCTGTAATATGTGTATGTCAGATTTCAATGCATAAATTAGAGTGATAAACTTGATTGATATAAACTGTAATATTCAATGTATTTAACACTTGTTACTTCTGATTATTGCCTCCACGAGACCGTTTGTTTGTTGGAGTTGTTGGTGAAATTTAAAATCTGAATGGTGGGCATTCGTCAGTGTCATCGTGTAGCTTCATCACCTCTATATCAACATTCTTGCAGAACTATATCGGCGAATTTTAGCAGCATTAAAAAAAAATGAAAACAAATAAACACGGCTAATTGACTTTTTTTGACAGCGCTTCAGTTTCTGGTGATGGGAAAAAGTTGGGAATATTTTCCATCACATTTTACAGTAAGCTATCATATGTCTGTGTCAACTGTCAGTACAGAAAGTAGTGATAGTTGACAAAGACTCGATTGATATAAACTGTAATATTAAATGTATTTAATACCGGTTTACTCTCATTGTAGTCTCAACGAGACCGCTCATTGTTTGAGTTTTTGGTGGAATTTTGCATCCGAACTATAGGCATCCTTAAGTGCCACCGTACAGCTTCATCACCTCTTGGTGAACTTACTTGCAGAACAGATGGGATCTTTTAGCATGTATTTATTTATCGTCAATAATTATCATCCTCTGCGCTAGTGAGGTAATAAGTTAGCCTCATCCTCTCAGGAATTTTCCTTCTCCTTAAATTAGAGGAGAAAAAATACATTAATGAAAAATAACTTTAATTGATCAATATTCGTAACACATGATTATGAATAGGTGTCTAAAGAGTCGATCTGATTCGAATACCGGTCAATAAAATGCAATTTTTCTCCGTTAAACATACGCTCGTTACGTGTGCTTGCGTGTGAGTCCGTAAACGTGCACCGTAGGCCATTATAAAGTAATTTCCCTGAATATTTTCACGAATAGAAGAGAAAATTTCAACTCGGGTAATTTTGCCATAAAAATAAGTACGTCTGTTTGCCAGCGGCGCGCGATTCTCAAAGTTCCTCTGGTTCTGCGTATTGTAATTCTAAAAATACTTTGCCACCAGATGTTGTTTCATGAGAAAAACATTTAGAAATAGACTTTCCCTCCGCTACCTTCGTTCTGAATTCGCGGTTTGTTCAAGTGAAATTAGTTACCCGCTGAAAATTAAAATAAAGGCTCTGGAGCAAATTTTCTGGTCCTTTTTGCAACGAAAAAATGTTTGAGAAAGAATGTTGGAACTATTTTACTCGCGTAACAAGGTAACTAATGGAACGCACAAGGAACTCTTCCATTCCTATTTTTCTGCAGTTTGCTCTAATCTTATTTATTATGTCTACCAGTCTGACAACGGATGTTGTCTGGGCAGGCGCATTTTGCTGGGAAAACACACTCAATCACAGCACAACCACGCAAGAAGAAGTTTCAATTCAGGAGGTAATTTCGCGAATGCACCATTCAAAACAATTACTTGTTTTAAAAATGTTTCACCACCATGGACGAAATCCATCGAGTGTAAAAAAGAAAAAAATAGAATACCTGCATATAAAGTAGAAAATTAATTCTTTATAATTATTATATTATTAATTTGAAACTTTTTCCAGCTATTTGAGCCGACCGTAGCGCAATTTTCATGAAACAAATGTGATTCAACTTTAAAAACAGCTTTCATTCGCGAATAATTGCAAAAGTAGCGCGCTTTCGTACCAATATTTCATATTTATCATGATAATAATCTTTTAAAAATATTTTATCTGTATTGTTTTGGACAAAATAACATGAATATTCTGGCACATATTAACCATTTTACCTTTGCTTTGACAAATGTCCTCATAAGAGCTTGTACAAAAATTCGTATTTCCGAGAGCAATTTAAAGGAATAATGGCTCGGTAAGCCGAATATTGCGCCCGCTAGTATTTTTAGTACAGTTTAAAAAGAATGTTTTGAATATTTTTAATGAAAATTTCGAATACGAATTTGCTAGAAAACCTTCTTTATTCAAGGGAGTAACTGGAGGATTTATTTTTCCACGCTAAGTTTTCATTCCTTGTGCTATTTTTTTTCCATTTTCATCGCCTTCTGGGATGAAAATCACACCATAAAAATTATTATGGCTGGATGCATTACCTTCATACCCATGCATAGAAGAAATAAATAACTCAACGATTTCAAGCAATTTAATTTGAACTTCGGTAACTGACCTCCTAGAATCTAGGAACTTTGGCAGCCCAGTGGCCTGCGATTTATAGGGCTTATTGAAGTGAATAACTCATCTTTTGAAAATTGGATATTGCGCTTGAGCGAGTTTCAAAATTCCTGTGATTCAATCCGCGGTATAAGTTAAGTTTTGCCATTTAATGTCTGATCAGAGCTCACTCTTGATATGGATTCAAGGCTGATGATCATTGGCTGATAATCCTTATGAGAGCATGAATGATCATAGATAAGCAATGATCATTGTCTATAATGCATTCCGCCAATTATTACCGGTACTGCGTTCTTGCATCTTGGTGACCAATCATGGCATTATCAAATAAAAGAAATTTGTACTGCGATTGTAGAAATAAATAAAATCCAAGGTAAAAGTATATTTGGATGAACTACCCAGTCACAACACATTGCATCTAAATCACGATATAACTGACGATGGCAGATCACCATGGGAACTGAAGATGTATCACCGCGCAAAGACCTGGATAGTGCGTCAAAATATATATCAGTGGAATTTTAGGGTTAAAATTTCAATCTTCATGATGGATTAATTTCACCGAGCAACGCCTACATAATGCGCCATTGTTTCCTCATTAAATGCGATCAAATCAGCCAGCAACGCGGAATTCAAAAGCAACCGCCGAGGAGCAGGGGAGGTCGAAAATTGAAATTAATTTTTCATCCGCCTAAAATCAAACATGCTTTTTAAAGAGATTAGCCCACCGGCGTGGGAATTAACGCGACAATTAAGGACATCAACGACGGTCAGAAGCGTAGTTAATGCATCGGAAGGGTGGACGAAATAGACTAGTACACAACAACTTAACTCAACTGAAATTAGCGTAATGATAATAATAATAATATAATCCCATGTATAAATATATTCTTATAAATAGAGTCCCATCTTTCATCCAAGCCCTCGTCATACGTTGAATATTTGCTGAGGAATACATTGTCAAGTTAATCTTCAAATTCAATGCTTTGAAATTAGAACAAATGAGACGCATAAGTATGCTTTAAAACAACATAAATAATGCAAAGTTAACAATGCTACATTTATCAAGTGTAAAAAGATGTGAATGTAATATGGGAAAAACCGAAGGATTCGATCTTATTAGAAAAAAAACACACTACAGGAAAACGCTCACGCAAGATGGGGGGGGGGGGGGGCTTGAAAAACCTGCACAATCTGCTGAGAGCTAACGTAAACATGGATAAAAAAATACAAGAACATTTCACCCGGTATCTGCGTAACTATGAAGTTGAAAGTTCAAACTGATTGTGAGTAAAATTTTTCCTAGAAACTTAAAATACAAGCCTAAAGCCCCGCTCGCAAAAACAACTTGGCGTGACTTATTACGAACCTGACCAATTTATAACACATTCCTGCATACACATTACAATCCGCCCACCAACCTTGATCTCGTGTAAAGAGGAGATAATATCAATACATCAATATGCTTATCAATGATGCCTAAATGTCATTGATATCCGTTTCGTAATAGCCATATTAAATTAAGTTACACAAAGTTAAGTTGTTTCGAACATAGCTTAAAGTCCAATGCCAATGATATCTTTTTCAATAATGCCTGTATGCCAAAGATGCCCGTTTCGTAAGAGTCATGAAAAGTCAAGTGACGCCAAATTAAGTTGTTATTAATTAAAATCTTAAAACCTTATGTCAATAATGCATGAATGCCAATGATGCCTGTTTCACAATAGTCATACTTCGTCAAGTTACGCCAAGTTAAGCTGTTGCGAACATGGCTTAAAGTCCTACCTCTTCCAACCATGCGTTTATCAATAATGCCTGATTGCCAATAATGACTGTGTCGTAATAGACAATAGTTACGCCAAGTTAAGTTATTGTTTAGGGGCCTCATCTCTCTTTCCACTCTCGACGACGAATGCTTCTGTGCCCCTCCTCATACCATACCGTTCCCTTGTTTTTAAATGCTTTCACCCCGCCCTCCCAGAAATTCCAACGCTTCAAACTCGCGGAGAACCTTTCTGGCCTGGGAAAAGTGCCTCGGATGTGTGGACGGCGAGCGTGGGATGAGGCCATAGAGGGTTGGCTAGGGAGAAAGGGTAAAAGGGAGTGCTATAGGCTCCACCACTCCCGAGGTCCAAAAAAAAATCTCTTCCTCACTCTCGCTTCTCGCCCACGTCCCCACAATAATAAACAAATTAAGAACTAACAATAGCAACGCCTTCTCCTCGCGCTCCGGAATGCGGGATCGTTATAGGGTGGGAAGCGGAAAGGGTTGGGGTGGGGCGGGGGGAGGTGTTTTGAAAGGGGTGAAATCGTTCGCTGCCCAACGCATTATGTGCCCGTGGTCGGACGCGCTCCTGTCTGCCCACCCACGTAGGGGAAGTATGGATCGCATAGCATGCACGCGGTATTATTTTCACAATTTTTAAACATAATTTTAGATGAAGTGCCCGGTCCAACGCGTTCTCACATCCGCTTCTAAAAATTTAAAAGCGATATTTCAATGATAAGGGAGGCAGGATCTTAAAATCACACCTCTATTGCAGTGGCGCAGCGTGAGGGGGGTTTTGGGGGATAAACCCCCCCCCAAGAACTTGGAGAATTTTTTTGATTTAATCCATTTTACTTAATTGTACAAATATTGCTTATAGAATAAT
This sequence comes from Ischnura elegans, assembly GCF_921293095.1. Taxonomy (NCBI): domain Eukaryota; kingdom Metazoa; phylum Arthropoda; class Insecta; order Odonata; family Coenagrionidae; genus Ischnura; species Ischnura elegans. The sequence goes on from NC_060250.1 coordinate 72,255,859, forward strand.
GACATAATTATTAAAATATCTCTAGGAAAGACGTAAAACTTACAGTTTTGAACCATATATCTTAAAAACTTTCTGGAGTGGGTACTAGCACCTCCCACTTACCCTGGCTGGTATTACATATCCACCAAACCCCCCAGTATTAGCCTTAATTCCTAGTTACGCACCTGCTCTGCCGCACAACTTGAAAAGTTTTCTTAATACTTATGCCAAATCACTGATTATGACTGATAATTACTTATTCTCTCACCTCTAGGATTACAACCGCCAAGCAAACTCCAAGGACTAAGTCCCCAAAACCTCCTTCTGATTGTTGACCAATGATGAAGATGAATGATGTTTTACGTATCACTCACTAAGTGATTCAATCCGGAGGTTCCGGTAGGTGAGGGTATAGCTCACCCAAGACAGACAATACCACTCATTTTGGGAAGGCGAGCAAGTTCCTTCCGTGGTCCAACTCAATCATCGACGATTTATGGAGTGTTAACTTTTACTCTATCAGTGATTCTACTAGGGTTTGTTATATATAATTGAGGATAGAGCTCACCCCAAACTAATAAAGACATAAAATTAAAAAAGCGATTCAGGGCTCACTTCATTAAACCTTCCTTTTATAAACGATTAATGTTGTCAACCTTGACTTGGAGCAACTTCTCAATGAAAATAAAAGATAGAAAAGAAAAAATTCGATGAATTCAACTTGGATGTATACATCTTAGCATCTTCGGAGCATTGTAAGTCACCAATGGTCATTGACCATGTCATAATGCAAAATAACTGCTTTTTTCTCTATTTACTGGCCCGAAATAATTAATTTTTCATCATTTATTTTGCTAAAATTTCAGTGGAGTGCATGAAAAGAAGGAACACAAATTAAAATGAAGGAGAAAAAGAAGCTTAGTATTGTCGTTATCCGGTAATCGGTCGTTATCAGAAAAGACCAATTTATAAGACATATTCTTCGGATTGCCTATTAAGGGAGGATGAAAGTAGTACTTCTTAATTACTCATACGCGATTACTTGTATTACTTGTAATAACAACCTGAAAAAATTTCTATTATTTGTCCAATATTAAAGTCTGACCATAGGATATGGCTTGATGACTGTCGTGATTCGCTGAAAATATGTTCGACATTAAAGAAACGATGAAGTTACATAAATATTAGTATGATGGCGTTTATATTTTAGATGCATTAGTTAAAGGTTTACGGCGTTGAGTCGCCGAGTGACAGAAATTTCCTCGCTTTCCTTTGCATGATTTTCTAGTCGAACACCATTGTTTCTCGCCACGCTGCAGGACGGTCACCGAATGATTTTTGCAAGAGGTGAAAATTTTTGCAAAAGTTAAACTTATTTTTTGGTGAATTAGTAGAATATTTGCTTTTATGTAATTTTACGAATAATATTTAGTATCCTCGTCATATTTCGATGGCAAACAACGTGGCGTTGATTTCATTGGTCAGCGTCTTTACCCTCATATATGTAAATATATTTCATGCACAGTAACTAATGTCGTCACAAATGTAAGACGCTCATTAATTCATCTAAATTGAATATAAATATTTCAGTGTTCTAACAAAAATATTAAGTTGTGCTTCTGATTGGCTATAGTGAATGTGTCAGCAGACAAGAAAACCAAATGCAAATTTAAGCTAGCGAGAAAACTTTCCCCGAAACAGATTTTTCGACTTTGTTAGGTAATCGTTAACAGGGAGGATAATAGGAGGAGAACTACCAGGTATGATAGGAAACATATTGCATAATTATTATGGTAGGGTAATTATATGCTACTACCATAAAATCATACGTTTAACTGAAGTGATATAGAAGTGAATTTACAAATAAATAAAAAAATTCGGACGACATCACAAGTATTCGTGAGGATAAACTCTTAATAGAATATTTATGCCGTAGACTCACTTTTATATAAAACAAAAACACTCTCTCTTTGTGATTTAGCAGTAGTAGATTCTTGTTTATATATATTTTCATAGATTGAGGATTTAGAGTTTATTCAGCGTAGAAAATATTTCCACCTGACGATCTACGAATCTACGGATTATCGATCTCATCTATCGGATGGATATTTTACGTAAAAACTGGAGCCCTTCCGAAATACATCGAAATACCGATTTTGGAGTCCTTTCCTTCCTTCTAACCTTGACAAACATTTTGTTTTCTTGTTTTGGATATGTACTCAGTACTCTAACCATTGGATCAAGTATGAATCTCGTCTGTTCCACACTGAAGTCCACGCGATTCCGCGGAAGTAATCATTTCTTGGGTCACGATGTCACGTTGCAAAATTTTTCCACTTTTATTCTCCTAATCTTTCTTCTGGAGTATAGTGCACTGGAGAGGAGGAGGGTTGGACTGTAGAGGGAAAAGCCAGCCATGCTGGTTCAAATCGAAATGATATTGTGCCCCCCCTTACTTATGCCTTCATGATCCCGAAAACCCTGTTCCATTCTATTCCTCATCCTGTTCAACGGAGCGCACGCAATAGTTGGAGCGACTCCACGGATTCCCGTGCTTTCTCAGTCCGGAACACAATGGAATACCTCGGTCCCTTACAGCCTCTTAAGCCCATCTCCGTCCAGATTATTTTTCTCCACGTCTTTTCGTCCCAAAGGTTATCATTACTTCCCTCCCCTTATCGAAGGGAAACAGCCGGTTTGAGATTAAAAAGATACTCGCCCCAGTGTTCCTTCTCGTCCGGTGAGGGATTATCGTCCGAGATTGATGAGGTTAGCGTTCAATATTTGATTGATCTATTGTTTGTTTATTGACCGTCCGCTGGGCGACGTCCTTTGAAGGATATATAGAGCGTGCGGTCGAGAAACTTGGCACGCGGACAGAGGTTGTCGAGGAATTCAGAAGTGTGATTTATGCCGCTCACGGTTCAATCGATTGGGTCTCTTGGCGATCTGATGGCGCTGATTTCGGCGTCATATCTTGGAAAAGATTGGTACTGATAGATTGCGGAAGACACCCGCTAGATTATACGAATGATCCAGCAAGGTAACATTTTTTGTGTAATATGTACAAAAGCACTCTAACTGAAGAACGAGTCGGTAACCCCAAAGTGGAATATTAACTCCACAGTGGTACCTATGTTCCAGTATAAAAAATAATTTTCTTAAAATTTATATTTGTGTGGAGCAATAAACATTATTATTATTATTATTATTTTACGTAGAAAATATATCCGTAGCCGAGTGAGTCTTAACCCTGAATCACACGATCATTTTCTTTCGTCGCGAAAAGTGATAACTAGAGCGATCGCTATTCGCGACGGCAAAAGGGATCGCTCTAGTGATCATTTCCCTGAATCACACGGTCCCTCCCGCCGTCACCTTTCGCATCACTTTCGATATCACAGATCGTTGTTATAGGCCCCGCATCACGAAAATACATAGCGTGTTTGTTTATTTATATTGTTCCCAAGATTGTCAAACGTTGCGCTGCAATCGCTCCATACGGGGATGCGTTCCGAATGGCTGATATGGGGTTTTAGTGACGGTTATGGCGACGGGAAAAGCGACCGGACAAGTGATGATAAATAGTGATGGGAATCCTCATCGCGATCGTGATCGCGAAAAACAATTGCCGGCGACGATCATTTGCGAGTGATCACTCTAGTGATCGCGATAGTGATCACTAGGAAATGACGGATAAATTATCGTGTGATGCAGGCTTTATATCATATGGTGGAAATATTTTTGGTTAATGGCCACATGGGAAACTAGAACCTTTTAAACGTCAAATAATTTTTTCTATGCAATAGAATCTATTAGAGGTAAATCCCTCTATCTTTTAAGTTCTTATCCTCACGGACGACGGGGTTTTTCTCCGTTTACCGAATTTATTAATGCACTTCTACCTCACAAGAAATTAAATTATGGCTTTGCGATAGTGGTAAAAAAATACTCTACCATTATATACAACGTGCTTCCGAGCATGCCTGCAATGTCAATGTATGCATAAATTAATTGATTTTAAAGCATTTAAAACATAATGTTATACTTCATATACGAGTATAGGGCTGACAGCGCGATAAGCTTGATTTTTCGGCAAATCATAAAAATGGTTTCAATATTCCGGCCTCTTGTTTCACTTGAGAAGATAACAATATAAAATTTTTGTTCAAATTAATGGAGCTATTTGCCCATTTTGCATAGAAGATTAAATTAACTTTCTACTGCATTCAATATTTTTGAAAAGCCGAGAGGAATGTAAGGCTTCGCGAGCGGGCCTATAATGATTCCTTTTGTAATGAAAGAGAGTAAAATTTAAATAAACGGCATGCATACTGTTTGAAATAAATGAATGATTAAGTGAATGAATGCTTATTATTTTTTTGAGTTACCTATAAGAGGGCAGGAAAGAAATTACATATCATGCTCTGCTCAGCAAAAATATCATTTTAACAAAATATGCCATATCAGCGACACAAAAAATAAAATATTCAGTAAAAATTACAAAAAAATGTAAGTTTTAAGATTTCGTAATGAGCACTAACATGAAAAGATGCTTTTTATAACGATACAATGGTTGACGATAATGGGAAACAAACTTAAATCCTAGTCTTTTCATAACACTACAATCTTTCTTTAAAGGATTGAAGGGATTGTGATGATTTCTAATGAAGCGGTAGGGAATTCCAGAAGCATTAAGTTGAAAAAATAACTCACGAATATCAACTAAAAGTATGAGATGTTGTGAGAGAGGGGGAGATAATCTGTGGAAGGTAGGAGGTTGAAAAAATGACGTTATATCACCGAACATTAAGCATTCAACCTCTTATAAACTCCGCATTCATATTGAAGGCTTTCAAGCATTACTTTGCGCACATTACAGAAGCCTCAGCCATTCACCTCCCACGGTTGATTACCTCGTCTGCACAGGGATTCTCTCAATGCTACCCTATTGTTTTCCCTGCGCCAAAACATCTTCGCTCAAATGAAAGACTCGGGTCGTTTACTTCAGTTCTTCTCTTTGGTACACTATCCGCAGATTGAGATACTTTCATCATGTTTCTTCTTTCTCTTACTTGAAAGAGGGTTTATTCTGTGGTCACCATACATGAAGTGACAGTAGGCTCCACCACTCGTATTTTCTCAAAAAAGGTGACCACTGCCTTTTATTCAATATTTTTGGGGCAACTCTCTTAACCATAAGTCTTAATTATATTAACTCTTAACCTATAATTAAAGGGCAATAATGACCTTTTTTCAAATTCCACTTACGAAACTCATTGGAAAAGTTTGGAAACGATTTAAGTTCATTGGAAAAGATGAGAATGTCCTTCTCGATGCTTTTCTTTTCATCAAAAGCGTTTAACAAGTAGCTCTGTCGACTTCGGATTACCTTCAAAAGAAGAGAAACACGCATATATTCCTCAGATTATTCATTTCCCCTGTGAGGAAGCAAAATTAATGAGAAATTTTCGTTCATCATAGGAGCGATTTGAAAAAAATATTACGACGCAGTTTTTGGGTGTAAAATACGTATGTTAATCCAGAGGCAGAATAATTCAACTGAAAACATTTTGCCTTCTTTCTTATGAATATATAAAACTCAATTTAGCAAAACTCGTAAAATGGTAAATATTTTTTAACTTCATGGAATATAAAATTTTCTATTCACCATCATTCATTAAAATGAAAATATATAAAATATATTGAGTACGATGTTTTATGGAACCTATGATTTGGAATAAAAGTTAATTTTGTACATAAATGCCTTCGTTAAATTTCAAAAATCATTTGAAACACCAACCTAAAATATTTTTTTAATCTAGGTTAGAGAAATTTCTTCGGAAATGATAGGAAGGAAAACCATTAAAAGTAAAAATTGTCTTTCTTTCCAGAGCCTGAAAACGCTTTGACAATGACTATCTCCGTATTTTAAGTCAGCGAAGAGATTCTGCACCTGGTGCACTTCTGCCCCGGCATTTCAAGTATGGTGATCACTAAAAATGAAAAAATTGAGGAAGTTTGAGTCACTTTAACGAGATCTCCCGCGCCCAAGAAAGAACATCATGTGAATGTTTCCAATCTCGGTTTTCGGTGTCCTATTTTTAGAGAGACGTTCAAGAGACGAGCACGAACAGAGGTGAAAAATAAAGTGTAATAATTTTTCTGACTTCTCCCGCTGTCTGTTATGACGTTTGGGAACCCTTGGTTTTAGCTTGAAGAATTTTTTTACTCCATAAATGAGATGTTATTCAGTCATCCTTGTCATCAGTTAGCTTTGCTTCAGAAGAGTGCGGTCTCTTCCATAGTTTAGATTGACGAAGGCGATATTTTACTCTTGATATATCGAGAGGATATATTTTTGATGATTATCAGGAAACATATGCTCTAGAAGACAAATTTACTGCCGTTTCCATCAAATTAGTTCTTCTTTGTTGGAAGATAAATAGCCCAAATTATATTTTCTTAGCCATTCTTTTTCTCTAGACCATACGTTTCGAAATTTTCGTGTCGATCATTGAGTTGCTCCAAAGGTCATGCAAAATGTAAGTAATAACTTTGTTATACCCGAAGCAATAATGCTGATTCGTTTACATCTGGCTTCTAGGAAACTGAAGGCATTTCGCCTATAAGAAATGAATTATAAATGTATTTATGAAGGCTATCTCATGATTTCGTGTGAATGACAAAAATTCTCGCTTCTCCTGAAATGTAGGCATTAATGCAGACTATAAAGTAATGTGTGTTGCCAACAAACTTGAAGTGAGTGCTAGGGGGTGGAATCAGTAACTCTGTGGGACATTTCTCCCACAATTATCTCCTACCAACTCGTGCTAGTGCTCGATGGAGATGTAGCGCTTAAACGGATGCGGAGGTAATGGAGATAATACAGGTTCATATACTGTGAGAAAGGCAATTATATGGCGTTTTTCAGGATATGATGATGGTGTAACACGATCGATCGATATAAACAGGGAACACTAACTTAGCTAATTTTCCAACTGATTGTAAGATCCTTAAGACGAATCTTATGTACCGATTCGCTATTTTCAAAATTAAACATCAGTGATAGAATGGTTTTGGAGAAAACGTATGCAGTGTATAGTTTGCGATGAATTTGATTTCAGATTCCGCGAGGTAAAGTACAAGGGACCAACCAAATTCGACAGAGTATGATGAAATTTTCAACTGCTCTAACAAAAGACTAACGTTACCCGCCGGAAAATATATGGGGGAAAGGCCTAGCGAGAAGTCCAAACTGGCTTTTCGTGAATCTTCTCTTGGAGAAAGCTGGAACACCGTAGGGCGCTCCATGGAGTACTACACCGGTCGGAGGTAGAGGAGTCCGTGCTAGCGCCCCTAGCTCTTTCTCATCCAACGCAGAATATCGCTTGGAAAAAAAGTGCTCCACAAAGCGCTCCGAGTTACAGAATACCACCCCAGAAGCCTAACTGGTTGAAGGTGGTGGTTTAGCTTTCGAATACACGACAAAGACGTTAAAATGGCGAAACAACCACTTCATAGCCTTGGAATGTGAGTGGATTACATATTCATTTTCTTTTGCCAAACTTTGATGACTTGATAGATTTGAGATGTTTATAGATTTTGAATCAACTGTGAAACTTCATAAATATTAACTTCTAACAGACAAATTTTAATGCTCCGATTACTCTAGATTATTTGCAGCTCACCCATATATCACCTTGCCAAGACAATGAACCTACAGCAGTTGAAACCTCAGTACGTATAAATTCTATAAAAACTCTCTGAAACTCCAAAACAAATTTAATTCTAATTGCAGAGTTTCACACAATTACGTCTTCAACCAACACGTCACAGTCTATCTTAATTGTCACTAAAAATTGATTTATGACATATCCTTAAGTATGTTTAATACATAGATTTGAAACAGATGGAATAAAGCATTGGCTTTCAATCGCTTAGCAAACTTAAATAGTGCAGCATTATTTATTACTACCCCTAGATGACAGGACTTGCATTGGGAGCCCTGTGGCAGCACAATTAACACAGAGTAGTTGTTATGGTATCATCACAGTGGACGCGCGTGCGTAGCCCTGTTGTATTAAACCTTTTTTGTGCATTGTTAATTAAATAGAGTTTTATCCATTATGAACAATATTTTTAATTAGCCGTCCGGCATCCCTACAATAGTAAAATCTCTTGTGCGTATTCCGAGAAGTTCTACGCCCACAGACGGCGACGCGACGAATAGAACGATGCGGAATATCCCGGCGAATTCCTTCGCTGCCCCCCGTGGCTGAATCCTGGCTCTTGGCCCCGAAAGAGGATGAGAGGAGGGGAGGTTGGGAGTCGTAGTAGTAGTAGCAGGGGCGGGAGGGGGAAAGGGAAAACGCATTGGGAGGGGAGGAGAAGGAAGGAGGAGGAAAGCGAGAGAGAGGGATGGGTATATAGTACAGCAAACCGCGAAACTTACACTGCTTTGCCATCCCCAGTAGAAGCAGAGGTTGGCGAAACGATTCATTTTCGGTGTATGCTGTCCATAGGGACACCTATATTCCAGTAAAATCATTTTATAAATGATAATTGTGTTTATATAATCTGGAATAAATATTATAACAATAATAATTATTTTAAGTATACCGGGACTAGCCACGGGGATAACTTTTACGGGAGTCACCCGCAATGCACAATCGTGCGAAAGATCCACAGAGAAAAAATCATTCGCCTTGACCGGGATCCCGGTCAAGGCGAATGATTTTTTCTCTGTGGATCTTTCGCATAATAATTATTATATTGCGACTGATACTGGTACATTTCATTTTCAAGTAGTAAGTATCGGTTACTTTATACTCGCGATTTCTGGCTGTAAAAATATAAAAGATGTATACCATAAAAATAGGAACGTCATTTCGTCTTTTCTTTGCTGAACCTCAAATAATAAAGAAACCACAGCGACTCGACCGAGTAGTGCGATTATCAAAGTCGAAGCAAAGGTTGGTGAAACTATTAATTTGCGCAATATATATCACAACCTATACTGGCACATATCAATTTCAGGAATAAAATATCGGTCACTTTGTACCAGTGATTCCAAGATGTAAAAGTGTACTATAAGATAAACATACAAAAATACTTCCAGTCTTTTATCAAAGAACACCAACTGATAATGAAACTTTAGTGACTTCACTGAGTAGTGTGATTACCGAAGTAGCGTTCATAGAATTTTCTAAGAGTTGTCCAAACGTTAATAGCTTCCACTTACGAAGTAAATCTTTCACTAGCTTGGGTTGGGTCAGGATCTCGCTTAAAATCTCTTTGCTTGCTTGCCTGAATGGAACCCTTGGTCGACTTTCTCAGACAAGTGGAGACATTCCATGCCCTCGAGCCTTACGAACTCTCCTAGGTATATTGGAAATAATGAAATAATGGACCACCCATCCCAAAATGTCACGTAAAAATTAAACTTTCGTGGAAACCTGGGCAGATGGTCGTAGTTCCCTTAAAAACTCACAATCGTCTGTGGAAGCGCCTCGAACTTATTGCTGAAGTATGATACCGGTTAGGATAGGTTTACATGGAGTATTCGTGAAATAATGTGGCTATCCCCCTTTATGGCCTACCCTTTTGAAATCACATAAAAAAATAGGCTATGAAAAGTCTTGAAAATGTCAAACCAAGATTGGACAATTTTGACCATGCTAGGTATAATAGAAATAATAAATGGAAATAATGGACCATCAATTCCAAAATGTAACTTAAACATTAACCTTTCATGAAAACCTACGAAGATGGTAGTAGTACCCTTCAAAACTCGCAATTGTTTGCGGAAGCGCCACGAACTTATTATTAAAGCTTTTTACCGGTTACGATAGGTTTAGATGGAGTATTGGTGAAACATTCTGACTGACCCCATACCCTTCATGACCTTCCCTTTTGAAATCACATTAGGAAAAAATAGGCTACGAAAAGTCTTGGAATTGTCAAACCAAGATGGCACAATTCTGACCACGCTGAAAAACTGTTAAACAGTACCTTCATAGGCTTCAACATCCTTTCGGTAGCGATGGACTACAGAGGAGAAGACTTGCGTGTGTATGTGTTCGGGAGTGGAGAGAGGGAACATCTCCCTGAGAAAGGTATGAGGACCTCCCATCTATTTTTGGGCGCATCTACGAGAGGAACGGTGGTAGGGGAGGAAGAGAGTGATGGAGAGGGGAGAGGAGGGGAAGGGGTAGGAGGAGTGGGGGTAAGTGGGATAAAAAACGGTGTGGTGGAGGGAGGGGGAAAGAGGGAGGGGAAACCTTAAGGAATGGGGTTGGCTGGCTCTTGGCGAGATGGCCCGCGTCGGATGGCTTTTTGGATGGATGGCAGCAAGGAGATACTGAGACAGACAAGGAGCGTGCACCTCACCTCCTAGACGATCCTGTACGTGTAACTTTTTTTCCTCCCCTTTTTTCTTCATTCTATTTTTTCTTTCCCAGCCCACCATGTCCTTTCTAATCTATTTTTTCTTCGTTTTTCCTCGGAGACCAGGATGAAGAGAGAAAAAAAACAAGTGGTGGACGACGGGCTGAGACAAAGAATGTGCATTCATGAGCTCGTGTCTTCTTCTTCGGACAAAGTTGAGTCGTTTTCGTGCCCTACGAGTACCTACCTACCTACTCTCTCTCTCTCTCCCTCTCCTTCTCCCACGACCCGTTCCTCTATACACTAATGCTCCACACACAGAGAACCTCATTCCCTTCCTCTCTCTCCTCCGCTATTTCTTTCCAGAGATAGCCCAACAACCTTCGCTCTCCCCATTCCCCAAAAATACTCCCCCCACCACCTCGCACGGCACACGGCGTCGTCACGTGACTTAAGGAAAGGGCGGGGGGAGATAGTTTTTTTTTTTTTGGGAAGGGAGAGGGATGGGATCATATCATCTCTCTCCTCCGCGCGAGGCGCAAACAAAAACATGTTTCTCGAAAAGGATAGGAATCGGTTGAGGCGCAAAAATAAAAACACAATGTACACACAGCCGACGGGTGTGTTCTGGAGGGGGTTGACTTCTTTTTTTTCTTCGCCCTTAAGGGGTTGTCGCGCACCTGGCTGGGTAAATAATGTGCCCACACAACGGAGAGGAGCGGGAGGAGGCCTTCCCTTGATTGCTCAAACTAAGGGGGATAAGAAAGGGTTTTATTTTCCGTCCGCAACCGTCACGGCTGCTTCGATTTGGAACGATTACAGCGTTGGGAAGGGACAGAGAATGCGTCCGTTGTGTCGCAGGCTAATGATCCGTGATTTTCTCCAAATAAAATTCCAATGAAAGATGGCCGTCACTGGATCTCCATCGGGAAATCTGTCAGACAGGGATTCTATTAAGAACGCTCGCTGGCGTCGTGAAGGTCAGGTCTCATTATAGATGAATATGCAGTCCTGTTAAATTAGAAGAGGAATTAATATTTAGAATGCAATAGCCCCCAATGCGTCTATTACCGCGAAAATACTATGTTACACGAAATAACTGTCCTGCCAATTTGTGTTTTTTATATTATTTAGTGTTTATGTAAAAAAACGCTATATGAAGAGGTATAGCTAGCAATATAACCCTTCAAAACTTAATAAAATTGGAATTGAGAAGGTAATACAGAAGTCTAAGTCACATTATATACTTATTTATAAAATAAGATCGGTTGAAAAAACGAGAAACTTCATTGCCGTCTAAGAAAAATCCCGGCTATGAACGTACTTAAATATGGATAAATAATGAAGCGCGGTACCGAACGCCATCCTTCGCAGTTATGTAAAGATGATTCTAAAAACATGCTACATTGCATCTTCGGGAATAATTCCGCTGATGACTGCGAATTATGAGGGGCAGTTTTACCACCTGCCAAGGTTTTCATGAAAGGTTAACGTTCAAGTGATATTTTGGGACGGTCGGTCCATTATTTTAATTTAAATTTCCCTCCCCTGTGACGTGGCATTTCACTCCGTCAAGCGAATTTACCCGTCGCGGCGCCGGCAAAAAGATGTCGCCATTGAAAGCAGAGCGCCGGGCACCGTTTTTACTGCCTGAAGAAATAAGTCCAGAGACCTAGGAGAGTACGTAATGCACGATTAGATGAAATGGACCCCCTTGCCTAAGAAGGTCAAGAAATGGTCGCTACATTCGAGAAAACAAGCAAGAGTGATTTTAGCGATACTCCCTATTATTTTGCATGCCATAACTTCACAAAGATTTTGCATGTTTATATTTTTTGTGCTCTCAATTCCCCGTTTGCATTGACTTCTCTCTCTCTAATTATTGTTCTGTGCTATTATTATTGTTATTATTCTGTATGATCTGTTTATTCCTTCAATATAAATGTAAACCTGGAATTCCTACATATGGTACAGAGACGTGGTGTTTCTGTTTCATTCACCAGTTCAGTCACATTTTATTTTATATATTATGAACTTTCCCCATTTTATTTTTCTCAAATTCCATTGTGCTCCAGATAAACACTGTTTCTTATTTCAAGCCTAGCTATGTGTTGAGTGGGCTTTGATTTTACAATATGTTAGGTACTATTTATTTTCTATTGAATTTAATGTGACTGTTGTAGTTATTCGGAATTAAGTATTATTTCTTGTAGTTTTTTAATAGTAAAATAAGGCTAAATGTTTATTGCTGTAACGTCTTTGGGATCTTAACGGTCCACAACATTAAACGTTTATTATTATTATTATTATTCAATTGGTTACGCTTCAAGGGGAATCTGGTCACAAAAGGTGGAACGGTCGCTCAATTCCTATCCTTATCATGTCCATTACCCTTTTGCTTTACATTTCCTCCTTCTTCACTTACCTGGCAAGAATACTCACGCTCCATTTCAGACGCCTACAATTTGGTTTTCGAAGGAGGACGCGGATGATATTCGCTTTCATCCCACACGCGGGCCCGGAACTAGGGCGGGAGTATGGGGGCACGTGGCCCGGGCGGCAGATATTAGAAAGCGGCAAACTTTGAAAAGTTTATTTAAAAATCATTAAATTTCTCTTACTAAACTAATCTTTTAACACCTACGTATTTTTACCCTTTCACATCCTTATTTACTTATTCCATATATTTTGCTCAATGTCTTCCTTTTCCGTTCTTGCATCCATTTGTCCCTCGATATTTGCCATCATGAGGCAATCATTATCAAGATATGACCTTTAAGGTTGTACCGTCTTCTTATCAAGGTATTCATGAGGCTTCTCTTCTATCCTACTCTACTTAGTACTTCCTAATTACTTATTCGGTCGAAATCATTAAGCAATGATATAATTTAACATACAAAACATCTTAATAGCAAACATGTTTTGCGTAATTACAACTACCGCATCTCAAATAAATAGGTTACTGAAACAATACTTGTTGACGACGTGAATAAAAAATTAGAATAACGTGATATTGGACAAAAATTTTGATTGACGACACGAAACAAACAAAAAAAGAGCATTGTAATGGAAATTGTGGCGTTTGCTTGTACGCGCTGCCGCTCCCGATGTTTCGTCCTAAGTACTTCATAATTGTGTTCGTAATGTGTGTTTAATTTGATTTGTGAAGTAAAGTACGCATCGACGCTCCCGATTTTCTTCGTGAGTACGTGTCCTGCACAATCATGTTTGTAATTTGTGCTTATTTGATTTGAAATATACCGAGTGAACGTTACATTACAAAGGTCAGTGGCATAGCAAGAGGGAGGATCCGGGGGGTCCGGTCCCCTTCCAAATAGAAAAACCCAAATAATTTGCTTCATAAAAGAAAACAAAATATTGGAATGCCATGAATTTATAAAAGATTTATTTGAAAATGAAGTTTTTTTCGATTATGAAAAGTGTGAAAATTAGTTAAAAATGATCTAACGGGTAGATCAGTTTTACCCTGTTTTAAATAATTTTCACTCCTGAATTTGTACCTCCCTCCCCCGAGCAAAGTTCCTGGCTACACCAGTGACGGACGTATTATATTTTAGAGGTGGGGAAGCCGGAGTATTAGGGGAGGGGGAGGCAAACTAATCATTGCCCCCCTGACAAAAATACTAGTTCCGGCCCTGCCCACACGTGCCTTCAAATTTCTCCCTTCCGTCCCAGGCGGGTGCTGTGTGCAGATGATCAGATATCTAGGGCAGGGAGCAATTACCTACCTCCCTCACCTTCGTTAACCCGCTCTTCCTTCTGTTTCCATCCTGTTTTTATCCTATCCCTTCTCCACCCTTCCACTCTTAACTCCTCCCTCCCACAATTCCGACCTGGCTGTCGCCACCACCACCCCCGCCTTCTAAAGAAGAACACCCATCCCTCCCCCTCCTCTCGCCCTGTTTCTTTTGAAACACACTCCACCCTCTCCTTCGAAAACTTCCCAAAAAATCTTCAAACCCTACCCCCTTCTTTTTTGGCCCCAGCTCCTCTTCGCTCTTGGCGGTCACACGACTACTATCCCTGTATTTTTTAAAAATGTTTTTACTCGCTTCCATTTCTAAAAGGTCCCACATTTCGTCTCCATCCCTCTGGTCACAAGCAATTCGGATCGTTGACATCGGTAACAAGCCAAATATTAGCCTTAATACTGAGGAAAACAGGAATAAAATTACCAATTTAAGTAATTACAATATAGGAAACGAGAAATTTCCTGTGCAAAACATTTCGCGGGTAAGGATTAAGCATATTGGTATCGTATTTGGAGGATGCGACCGACAGCTGAGGTCATTTGCGCCATGAGGGAAGGGTGTGGAAGGAAGGGTGGAGAGAAACCCGGCGTCGGCGACAGCCTGCTCTTAACGAAAGGCGCCAAGGGGATCACGGCTTAACGTCCCACCCGACGGACGAAGTGTTGCGCTTGAAATGTCCTCCACACAATATTCAAGCAGGGATCGGGCAGTCTCTGAAAATTCTCTGTCACCGCCGGGATTTGAACCCGAGCCCGCCGGGTGGGAAGCCAACACTCTAGCCACCACACCAACCCGATCCCCTTTAAGCATATTACTTTGTCCAATTATCATTATGAATTGCGTAAACGATCGATATTGAAACTAGTTCACTTGATTACTACGTATGTTTTGAAACACCATCCCCACTCCACTCTCTTCTTCGAAAACTTCCCAAAAAAATTTTTTTACACCACCCCCTTCTTTTTTGGCCCGAGCTCCCAATCGCTCTTGGCGGTCACACGACTACAATCCCTGTATTTTTTTAAATGTTTATTCTCGCTTCCATCTCGACCGACGTAGCACGGGGCCGCTTTTCGCCTCCATCCCTCTTTATCAAGCAATTCGGATAGTTGGCATCGGCAACAAGCAAAATGTTAGCTTAAATCCTGCGGGAATACTGGAAAAAACAGGAATCAATCAGCCAATTAAATAGAAAATTGTATTTTGTAATTGTAGGTACAATGAAGAGAACAGGATATAATCCGCCTATCCCTTTCCCGAGGAATGTTGAAGCATTTTACTTTGTCCAATTATCATTTGAATTGCGTATATAATCGACATTATAACGGCTTCACTTGATTACTACGTATAACACTCGTACGTAATCGATGTTTTTATGTTTTCCAGATTTAAAAAAAATAAATGTAATGAAGGAAAGTTGAATTGAAATTTCAACAAGAAAAATTTGTTTAAAAAAGTTTTAGCGGAACCGAGATAAATAGAAAATTGAATATTGTAATTCTTTAACGACTTGTTGTAAAAACTAAGTGCACTGTAACAGTTTAAATGTTTAACTTAAGTTTAAGTGTATTGCAAAAGATAAAAAAGGTAAGGAAAATTAAGTTCGAAATTTTCTTTTGCTGATTTTAACAATGAGTTAGAGAACATATCCAATTAAAAAAAATAGCAACAGAAAAATAATTTTAGTTTTTTGTAACTAAACACCGACTCATCACAACTTTACTGAGTGATATCTTTACCAAAGTATAATTGAAAGCAATTTTCTAAATATTGTCCAATCATTCATTTTTGTCTACACTTAGCCCCCATAAGTGAGCCGTCTCCATTAGGATAAGTAACAACATGAATTAGGATGTTACAGGCATAATAACTGAAACAATATAAGCATTGCGTTTGCTAATACTGTAATGATATAGGAATAAACATATGGTAGTGATAGGGAGTTTTTTTTTTACAAATAAGTTCAACCAATTCAGGCGTGATATAGCGTAAGTTTGACATATTGAAATGAAAAGTAGTTGAACTTTTCCTCAGTTATTTAATGCGTACGACGCATTTCGCCTAGCAAAACCATCATCTGGTACAAGTGAAACTAACAGTGCGACTACTTTTTATTTTTTAGTTTTTTTTTTACAGTTTAAGGCAAACGGTAGGAAAAATACTTTTTTGTCACGATAATAAACCGATGAAGCCGAAGAGCAATGGCCATTTGTATAATCATTACTTTGTCAAGACTTTGTTACCATAACTGTGAGCGGACGCTAAATTTATCCCTCTTCCCCCATCTCAGACCGATGTTCTTTCGAAATGGATTTTTTTGTACAGTAGCACTTTCGGGGTCGGCCGTAGATGGGTTTTTACAACCTTTCTAACACACATTCGAACCACAGCCTAGAAAAACTAACTCCACCCCTGCGTGAACGCGCGCGCGTATACACATTCAAAAACCTCACTCTTCCGAATCGCATAACTACCCCTGCCATCAAGCGTTATGGTTCCGTGCCCGTAACTCCTCCGGCATTTACGATAACGAGGACGAAGATGACGACGAGATCCTTTCGTGTTTTTTATCCTTTGCGGCTGTTTCGTGATGAGTAGCTCACGATGTTCTGGAAAGCGACGTGTTTCTGTCGCCCTTGTCATCGCCGATTCCGACCGATGAGGTCGAAATGAACGAGAGGATTCGGGAGACTGGAATACTTGGCCGATAGTTAGACTTGGTAAATCGGGACTGTACGCCTATAAAGCGGAGAATTTAAACGATAGACGAAGTAGAACGTGGAAAGCAAAGAATGTTTAGTATAAGACACGGTCTCAGGCGTTATTTTGTGGAATTGCTTCATCTAATGCTATCATGATCTCTGATGATTGCATTAGATGCTGAAACCCGGGTTGTGCTATTTAAAATAAAGTGTGAAATAAAACGAAGCTATTTTATTTTATTCTATAAGAATTTTTAGTTTTGTAAAAAGTTACTGAATGCGAGAATCATTCCAGCGACAAAACTTGTAGTTGATTTTTTAAGAATATGCACCTCATTATGACCTACGATTTCAACAATTATTTCAGATACAACGTTGCGACCTTGTTATTCAACGTCGTTCGTATAAAAAAATATTAAAATATCTCTCATAAATTTAGTGTACCGATTTTAATTTACTTTTTATCATTGATGATTTTCTTCAGAGACTGAAGAAAATGATTCACCAGTTTATCCAACCATAATCAGGTTCGGTTAATTTATAACAATTTTTTTTAAATAACGAAAAACATTGCACCTTGAAGTGTTTATCACAGTGACAAAAATTCGGCTACTGACCAATCATTTTCGTCCGGAGGATGATGAATTTACCATAATAATTTAGTCAAAAAACTTTAACCATGGGAGCTCTAATACATGGAACAGCATGAAGTTTTGAAATTAAACAGATAATAGGACCGAGCGGCAAGAGAGCAAGTTACAGGGACTGCTGTGACTGGAAAAACTGCATCTCCCCTGATATTAAATTCTCGCAGCGATTTGTCGATACCCGAGTAGTATTTTTAAAGATACCTTTCCAGACGTTCTCAGACTTTTATGGCTATTAAGGGAAGTTCATGTGAATGCTAACCTAATATTCAGTAACGTGGGACAAAAGTGGTAAAGTTACCTTTTCTACTCGGTAAAACGAGAAAATAAATTCTTTAACAATGCAAATGCGTGGGATTATCGTGAGACCACAATCGTAAGTAATATTTGATCAAGTTCTCCTGTATAACGCACTGTATTGCCGATTACGAAATACTTGTAGATTTACTAGTATTATCTACCTTTAACAAGATTATATTCAACACTAAGGAATATGAATTCAACAAAAACAAGTTACTGTTCCAATTTTACATAATTGGTCTTTTTTCCTTGTTTTTCTTCTGTGACACCAATAACATACATCACAAAAATGCATCGTCAACCAAAGGAAACTATCAACCTAAGTCCCAATGTCTCATTTTTTCACTTTGGATATCCGTATATATATTCATGGGACGTGATGATTTTTTTCTTGGCATAATGCTGGCGCCAGGCGCGGGTTTTTGAGGGATTCTAAATTAACGGAGAAAAGGGGCACGCTTCAGAAGTTCTGGCTCAAAAATAATTCTTTAACGACGCTCGCATGCACGGATATAGAAGACAACATAGCCTTGTGTCCGCAAGGAAAAGTGAATCTCTCTAACATCCCTTTGATGTACTGGTCTAGAATCAAAAAATGAAAATTGAAGAATTTAATTCGAGTCATTGGTAGAAATTATGAAATGAAATGGGATTTGTGCTTTAAATTTTTTATCTTTTTCCTTATTTTTTCACGTTTTCAAATAACCCCTAGGTACGATAAATGAGATGGAACATGGGTCCTAAATGGTTTTTTTAATTGGAGAAAGTGCATTTGTATTTCTTTTTTGAACTCCGAAGAAGCGAGAATCTTGAAAATAAAGAGAACATCCGCTTCATAAGACAAAACTAGTTGTTTCTTTTCTGCCATAGTATAAATATTGAATTGAAGACATCTTTTGGTCATAATTTATTATTTCACGAGTTCTTAATTTTTGAAGTGAAAAAACTGTAAAAAACACTAGAATGATTTCTTAAAACTATATAAATATTTTTTTTACTAGAGGGGCCAACGAAATCTTTAGTTAATACTTTTGCAAGTGCATTCAAGATATTAGATTGAATTGCCTGTGTTGGTTGTAAAATTTAATTTTGGTGTTAACAATGTATTCTTATTACAAGACAACTAATCACAAAAGCTGAGAAAAGTATTTAAAAAAATCCAGAACACATGAGTACAATGAAAATAATGATTCCAACTACTCAAAGACGCGGCTAAGAACTCTCAAAAATTTGTATACTCATTGCATACAAGAATTTTCTCAGAATTGGCAGGATTATTAAATTTTTTACCTAGTGATTTTTTAATGTGAAGTCATCCAAGGTAGGCACCAAATCACGTCGTCTTCCGGTAATTAAATTTTCTTAGCTTTCAATACATACATTTTACATTCCATAGGCAACGAAAAACAAGAACGACTTTGCCATTAAAAGTTTTCCTTCTACGAAATAGCTCACAAATGGGAAAAGAACTGAAATAGGAAACTTGTTTTGTCTCTTAGGCCGTCGTAACATAAACAGCGAAACATTCGTATCCTTGCTGTCTCCCACATTTGTTCAAGATTAAAAATTTATATTTCTGACGTAGCCAGAGTTTTCCATCTCTCTATGGCCTGTGGCAAGCCGTTTAATCAAGATTCAAAAAAGTTTCCATTTGCATTTTTTCCTGTTCATATTCCATGAGATTGTTCATTCAACTTGAAATTCCATTGCAGTTAGACTTAAAAGTGCATTTTAAATAGATTTTTAAAGTAGAAACGTTTTTCCATTTAAACATCTTCGATGGTGCTGGGTGTTTTAATTATATTTTAGAAATGAATAGATGTACTACGGTTAATTTTTATATTAATAGATATATGAACACAGGGACAGAAAAATCTCACCTTAAATTGTTGGTCTAGAAATAGATAATAATTCGTAAACCAGATTCAGCCATGGTAAGTGCCGCATATTAAAATAAAGTAGTCGAATTACTATTGCGATTAAAGTTTCTGAACAGGTGTATAATAGACCCTCTTGACTCAGATATTTAGTCGAATGAAGTGTGAGTTTTTAAAATGCAAGTGTTTAAATGATAACTGTCCCGTACAATCGATGGAATATATTTATGGAAAATGTTCGGTGAGATAGCGCATAACGTCCACCCTGAATAGGAAAATAAGGCATGAAAATGAAAAGCAATTAATAATCGCAGCAAAATATTGAAAAAGCCTCGTAAGTTTTAAACTAATTTTCTCAAGGATTTTAATAGAAAACTGATTATACACAGAAATTATTAATTTTAGCTTAAATAATATAGAGGCTGTGAATGGTACTTCTTCTCACCGCGCGAATTCCTGATTAGAATGCTACAATTTTATTCTCATTGGATGACGTAGAATTTGCTTTGAGATAATGCATCTGGAAAAAATAAAATTGTACTAAAACGGGGAAATGACGAACCAATATTTATGTTGCCAAATTTTATATGGCACGCCAATATTTCGTTTTAACTCGCTTATGAAAAAGTTGTTGAATGACGATGAAGTTTATCAATGGCAACTGGCATTTTCTGCGATGAGTTAGAGATAAAGCAAAATCATTTTGTTTGGAGAGAGAAAAGATCTATCATAAAGATTTAATCAATGTTACCTTGCATACTTGTGGCTCGATATTGAAGTACCTCATTTTATGTAACGACACTACCGATTTGAATTGACACCTCGTCGAAGGTTAAAATATTGGTTATTTTCAAACTGTGTATTGGGTCAATCGTTTTTTATTGTAAGTTTTTAAAAATGCTATCTGCTTTTTTATACTTTATTGTTTCCCAATTTGTGGAAATATTCAGTTTTTTGTACTTTAATTAAATCAGATTAAGTTATGACGTTCATGGAAATATTTTTATTGCTGATATCAGTCAATGTATTGCGTGAAACTGTAAGCTAAACTACAGTCATTCCATTTTGAAGAATTACAAGTTATCCAGTGCATTTATTCAGTGAGGTTAATTTCTGATATTACTGATTTATTTTTATTGTAATCTCAAACAGAGTATGAAAAAATGTACGTGATAACTAAAAAAACAAAATCAATCTATGAAGGTTTTCTCGAAAACTTTCGTTACTGTTTACTGCTAATTTCGATTTCGATTTTTTTGTTTCGTATGTTATAAAAAAAACAAATACTAATTTACTAATTGTATGCATACCAGTATCATTCACGGAACAATGGTAAACTTTAGGTTGCCTAAGTCTTCAAGTAACTGAGGTAGACAGTTCTTTATGGATATTTCAAATACATTTTTTGGCTATTCATCGATGATAAATTTCCTATTCGAAGTTACTCTTAAAGAAGATCACCTGTAGAATATTCGTTGTGCGGTATAAGCATGAATCGCTGAATTATTCAGTTAACTGAATTTGCTCTCCATTAAGCAAAGGATTTAATGAGAATAGAACAGAATTTACTAATCTCGGAAGATTAAGTCCCATGTTTATAAAACTTGAGGAATACCAAGACTGGAACATAATTCAAGAGAAAAATAGTCAAAAAAATTAAAGTTAAAAAATGAACAACAACATTTTCTACCAATCTATGCTATTACAATGGATGAGTAAGTATTTAAAACAACAATAATGTATATTTTAAACATAGAATCGTTACAATTGAAATTAAATTTCAAAATGCCCGTTGAAAATATTCACCTGCCAGCATTTTTGCATTTTTTAATATCTTTGCGTATATACTTATCGATAATGGGAAAATTCAGCTATTAGGGCCCATTAAACTAGTAAAGGTACCCAAAAGAAGATACCTCGGCGGTGGTGGCCGCAGGAATCATGGTTGTTAAATTATTTTCGGTGGGTATAACGCATTGCGAGGGTTAGGATAGCTACCGCCCGGCAGGCGGAAATATGCCGATTAAAGGAATACCCGGAACATCAGTTCCACCGGATGGAGTGTTTACTTTCACTTGCTCGAATAAAAATCATAAGGTGCCGGTCCATCGGCTGGATATATTATCACACGGGGATTCCAATTACCAACACCCGTTGATTCACGATGCAAAATGCTCTCATACCGCCAGCTTTCTTAAAGCAGACAATTTTCCCGGAGTAGTGCCAACTGCAGGTTTTGTATTTCCTCATTACAATCACTTTTTTCATATTCGTATAGGACCTCAAGTAAAATAATTATGTCGGGAGTGTCCATCGTAGCATGGAAATTCCATGATGATTTAATATTTCATCTTCCCGCGATGCAACTAGTTATTCAGAAATGATGACGTGCAAAGGCGTCTTTTTTTTTGCTATAACCAACAATAAAATTTTTCATGAATATTTTGCGAAACTTTTTATCGTAAGTGATGTGATTTACGCCAATTTTATTCAAAAAACATTTTATTTTTAATAAATACTTACGCATATATTTGAATCATTCGATAGCATGTGACCTCTGCCATTTTCATGCCGTCAAAGGGATACATGAACATTAGTACACTCCCTTCAGTTTTGATAGATTCCAGGAATTCTATTTCATAACAAGGAATACTGAGTTTTTTATACCAGTAATGATAAGCACAGAACACTGTGCAGAGCCATCAGGGGTTAATTGGAATCGAGTTAAAATGAGTATCCAAAAGAGGAGCCAGGAGAAAAAACTTGCACTTATGCATTAATGATAATATTTCTTGAAAATTGATTGCATTATTTGAATGAATAGTCTTGAAAATAATTTGAAATTGTAAATTGAATAATTAACGTAAATTGAATCATTAACATACATTGAATCATTAACAACCGTAAATGAGGAATTGCTCATTGAATTTCGCTTACAAGGTTTTGTAAAAATCTCTGAAGGAACATTATTTCAGATTCGTAAATTCCCGCAAACAACTCTCCTGTTAGGATCCCATAAATAAGTAAATGAACAAATATTGCACGTGAAATACACAGCAATAATAATGCAAAATTTTTGACGGCACTCAAAATTTCCCGGCCTCGGTGATGGCGGGATGAAGTCCTTGCCTGCTAACCCTGAGCTCGCGGGTTCGACTACCGCCTGAATGATATTTCCCTCATGCAGAGTTTGGCTGTGTGAACGTTTTCAAACAAGTGAAAGAAAAGGATGACTTCACGGACCTAATTTCTCTTGTCTAATCAAAGGTAAGTTTATAATCATAATAATAACATTCCAAAATTTGAGGTTGTCTTCTGTTACTTATACGGGATGGAGATATATAGTGTCATGAATTTTTAACCCACGTTAGTTGATGCCAATGGATTCAAAACCCTAGGGCGGGCTCGCGGGGTTAATCCCCTGGGCCGAAGTCTGAAGCTATAAGATATAAGGAATTTAGATATCGTATATTATTATTCGTTGAGAGAATTTAGAAATCGCAATAATAATTTACTCTTTCTAAATTCCTGCAAATTTCCTGTAAAATAACTTTTCTCCAACCTGTATATACGATCATTCCATTCCTAACCACTCTCATCATGAGGTATTTTGGTATCGACTGAGTGAGCAACTTAGCATTTTGAACTCAACACACAACACGCTCTTTCCCCTTCCCCCGTCTCCCTCTCCCTCAAGCCCAGCTCAGATGGGGGAAGAGGTATCCGAGGGGAGAAGAGATTCTGACTGGGAGGACGCGGCGGAGGTATTAAGGAGGCGTTAGCGAGAACAAAAGAATATCTAGAGGACTTTTAGGTGTGAGGGGGGGATGGGTAGTTGATGTTGGGGGCGGGGCGGGAGTTGAGTCACTTCGCGTGCTTTGCGTGAGACAGAAGGAGACAAGGCGACGTCGAGCACTCCGCGCGCGCTATTTTGTCCTCGTTTCCGTGATTCTCATCTCCGCACCGCACCCTTCTTTTTTTTTCTTACCCGCCGCCGTCGCGAACTCATACTTTACGCCGAACGACCCCGCCGGAATCTCACTCAACCCCCTTTTCACACACATACACCCCAGAGGGGGTATCGCGAAACAGGAACGTAAACGTGGATTGGCAAGCATCCCGGATGGCGCTTCTTATAAACCGCTGCCGCCCAGCCTCCTCCTATCCCTCTCAAGCATTCCTATTCTTCCCCTCCCTCTTTGTCTTCTTCTTGCTTCAAGCAGGCTCTGCCGTGACTGAACGATTCAAAACAAATGCTTCCTTAAGTTTTCCTTAAATGTACAGCATAAGTTTGTTAAGACGTCAATTAAGGGATCACAAAATTATTTACGCTACATTTGAGTGGCATTATAACAGGGTTAATTTAACCAATTGAATAATAACACAGGAGAAATAAAGGAATTCGATTTTTCATGGAATACACATTTTGACGAGAATATTGGCGTGAATAAAACTAAATTTATGAGTATTAGTGTTGTGCTATTTGCATTTTATGTAAAAAAGGCGTCAAAATGAAGTGTTTTTATGCAATGAATACAGTATTATTTTTAAGTAAAGGCAAAATACAGTATTTTATTAAAAATTCAAAACTTGCCAACACTTGAAGTTCTATTGCAGGAATAAATCTGTAATTCTCCTTTGGACAGTCATTTGTTGCCTGGGACAGGATTTTTTGGACATTATATGCGAGGTTTTGGAATCTATTGACGATAAATCCGAGGTTTTATCAATGCTTGCACTTTAAGCTTGGCGGGACTTAGGAACAAATGACGTTGTATCTGCGTTGATGTTACGGCCGAGGCCGCAATAACCAAGTTGCAATGTTATTGATAGAATCAAAAGTAATTTTTTTTATATTCCGCACAGTATTAGTTTAAATATATTTCATTAATTAATACTGTGTGGAATATCACCAAGTTTTTATTTTTGCTTCTATCATGTCACCATTTCACGAAGTGAACTCACCAACCATGTAACCATACATGTAGTTCTTGAGATACGGTTCAATCCTATGTTGCTAGAATGTTAGGATATTTATAATGCAGATAAACCACTGAATATTTTTAGCATAACACTTTCTACAACAGTTTCAGACAACTGCGGCGGCATTTTGTGCAACTAACGAACACTATCACCATTTTAAGTATGTTTTCATCTTAGAAAGTGGTATAGCTAGATTACTATTTTCCACTTCCTTTAAGGAAATATTCTTTTTTTCACCATTTGTTTATTTCATCAGTGAAGATGATATGCATTCTTGCTATGCACTGGCAAACCTGGAGTCAGCATTAGCCTGCTTTTAACGAAGGGGCAAAGGAGACATCAGCTTAACATCCCATCCGACGGATGGAGTGTTGCGCTTGAAATGTCTTCCACTCAAAACTCAGGAAGGGATCGGGCAGTTTCTTAAAGTGATCTTCCATCGCCGGAGTATAGCACTCTATCTACTACACCTACCCAATGCCCTAATATATCGCTATTTGCATGTAGAGGCCTTTGTAGTCTGTCCTTCAAAATCCTTTCCAAACTTCCTCCACCGAGTCCACCTTCCGTCATTCCACTGTTTTGCCTTCCGAGATTCTCTTCATCTCCCTTGAGTTTTCCCGGAAGTGTGGCGTAATAGTGGGACGACGCACGTAGTTTGAGTTGAATCGTAGATAATCTCCAACAAAATTAAATTCACTGCTCGAGTGGATCTGATAAAATTAAAATTAAATGCACACAAGGCAAGGCAAGAATAGTGGAGGCGCAATTTGTGAAGGGGTTAGGAAGAAGATTTAAGGGTGAGAATGAGCACATGGCAAACAGAATGGTCAACACAGCTCAAAAGCGAATAAATGGAACTCGAAGTTACAATCTCCTATTTTTTGGAGCGTGGAGCAGGCACACGGCTCTCCCACGCCCATTGATTCAGGTACAACTTCCGCTCTATCACATACTGGGGTAAATAGTTGCGGTCAATAGTAATGGTTAAATAAGAATAACCAACTGAAAGCATACGAAAATTTTCAGAGTTGAGAGTGCAAATGGTAAACAGAAGCCCACCGATTCTATCCTTCGCTCCGCGAAATTTGTCTTTAGAAAATAGAAACAGTTGCTTCAGGCTTCATCTGTTGGAATTCTGACGTATTTGTAGAGTATAACTTACTGGACATTATACGCAAACATGTCAACTTCTTTTACACGATCGCTTTCAATGCATCGTAAGGTTTTAAAACATATCGCATGTCGTATTTTCATCAACTGACCATAATTCAAAATTCAATGAAACTGGTCGTGTAAATAAAATTAAAGTGTGTTTGAAAAATTACCAAAAATATTAATTGACTGATTTGAAAATAGGGTTTTCCAGTCTCAAAAGTAGCTGCCTCAGCGCATCGCCATATGCTTTCGCGTGGTCTCTATATCCTCAGCCTTGTATATCCCACCCTGCTTCCACTTCCTCTCCCTCCGTCTTTGATAAATTGATAACTTATCACTCATTTTAATAAGGAGATATTTCGGGAAGCAAGAAATCGACATAAGGAAATGACATACTAAAAGTTTTTTTAAAAAGATATTTGCTAGGGTGAACAAAATAAAAACTTCCCCACCAGGAACTGTCCTTATGCGCAAAAGAGTGCTTTCAAAATTGGTCTTTTTCATCCTCAAAATAGGGTGGTTTCCTATTGTTTTTTATTGCCTAAATCGAAAGATTATTACTCCTGGAGTACGTATTTCACGCTTTTAGATTTTTATATGATGATATCTATTTTTCGCGATTAAATGAAAAGTGAAAATTTTCAAGCGCGCGAAAACGCGACGGGTAAGTATGAATGCCGGGAAAAACTCCGCGTGACGTCGTTCTGCTTCCCGCTGCCGCAAGTGAGGTGACCTTGGGGTGAGGCTCTGAGCGCTGATACGACGCAGGATGCTGGCAGGTAGCTGAGTACCATGCTAGCTGGTAGCGCTTGGCTTAAATAAGGATTATTAATACCTTATCAAACGAAGAAAACTTTCCGACCTTAGCCAGTTTTAATAGGTGATTATTAAGACATGTTTCCCTAAGCTCTGTGCCTCATGCATGCATTGGTAATCTCAGACGATGTAAAACTCCTATCCTCTCGTGTAGAAACTAGATCCCTGTGACGTCACGTGGAGTGGGCGCCAATCTGGTCTTTTTCAAATGAGGATAAAATTGACCATTGCCATTCGTCTAAACCGGTATCTCTAAAAACAAATAATTTGTACATTTTGAATACACTAATTGTGGGTAACGAATCGCAATCATTGCCTTTCGTTTTCTTTGACGAAGGAAACTACCCTATTATCTGCTCCACAAGCTTTAGCTAGGCCTGTATTTCCTCCCCCACAGCATTCTACCAGCATCCACCAAGGTTTATGAATTCTCTTTGTTTTTAGTTTCCCCAGCGTCTTGCGTGACACCTTCGATCACTCGTCGATTTCGTTCTTTTAGACACCAAGGTGACTTTCACCGTGCGAAAGAGAGCGAGGTACAACGGTGACACCTGATTTCGCCCGCGGCCCTTCAGTATAACATCATCGTTTCTGTTTTATATTTTTTATCACGGCGCTGAACGCTCTTTTCATCTCTGATTTCGGGTTCTGTGAAAAAACTGCCAGGATGCTGAAGTTTATGCAAGAGACAAGGAAAATCTTTGACGAGCGGATGTAACTTTCTCCCATAGATTTCACCCATCACTCCGAAATGAGATTCCGTGGAAACAGAAGAAAATGGTGAAAAAAGGAAATGAAAATTATTATTTATTGAGAGACCACCAGCAACAGAAATTTCAAACAAGCGGTTAATATACATGAAACAAATTATTTATTACCATAGCATAATTTATCAAATATGATGTGAGAAAATATTTGCCCTGGTCTCATAAAGTGTACTGCCTACTCTGGCCATACGAGAGAGAAAAATATATAAATAGTTACATTGGAGTCAGCAGTTATAAGCTCATTCCTATGCTAAAATTATGAACACTGCCACTACTATACTATTATGTAGTATAGCAGAGCATTTAATAATGAAATTACAAGCGTTGAGTCTTCCGTGACCAGTTATTCCCTCCATGGCAAGACCAGTGTAGCAATAGCAATCAATAGATCAGGATAAAATGATATCACACCAAGTATTATGCAACATTGCGTCCAGATTCTCCGAAATTTGTAAGTGAACGGACTTTGGACCTAACTTGCTCCACACAACAGGCTCGTTGACCAATTAAAATATCTCCGATTGTGATCAAGTTTCAAAATTAAGAAACCCATCATAAAAGGTTATTCGGGCTTTCCCCGGGTCAGGTTCTCCATCACGGCCGACGTTTCAATGTACGAGTCGCCCATCGGCATCAGGGCTTAATTCATGCGGTAAGCTTTCGCGGGGTTCTCCTAGCAGATGTTTTCCTTGTAGA
Organism: Ischnura elegans; assembly: GCF_921293095.1. Lineage (NCBI taxonomy): Eukaryota > Metazoa > Arthropoda > Insecta > Odonata > Coenagrionidae > Ischnura > Ischnura elegans. The sequence continues at coordinate 72,283,946 of NC_060250.1, forward strand.
TCTTCCCTGCCTGGGTTTCCATAATGCAGTTCCTGATGACAATTGACGACTCATTCGTCGAAACATCGGCTGTGATGGAGAACCTGACCCGGTGGAAATCACAAATAACCTTCCACGATACAACACGTAGGGAAAGCCTGCGATAATTCTTAAGAAAGCCACTTTTTCCAATTTTTTATTCATCGCCTTATTCTCGAGCTGCTTTTGGCAATAATACAAAGCATTTTTAACTGCAATGGCTCAATAATAAAATAATCACAGAATACATTTACACCATTTCCTTGCTCTCATTTCGGAGAAAAATCAATGCGTATAGGGATAAGCAAAATTGGTTTGAATCCAAGCAGTACCATTCTCACGTAAGTGGGTGACTTAGTCCTCTCCTTGTGTGAGAACTGAATTTACATATGACCCAGAGAGACAGTAGCCGCGTGGTAAGGGGGGTGGGAAAACTACCGTGAGAAGGGCAAAATAAAAAAAAAACTTGGCAGTTGCTTGAGGTTGTGTAGCATTCTCCGACAAGAGTAAGAGAGAAAGGGGAGAGGAGGGAGTGGAGTGGAAGGGGATAAGATTTTTGTTCTCATTAGGCCGTGCCCTTAATTGCTCTTGCGGTACGTTCACGAATTGGTGGTATCTCCACTGCAATCCTGAGGAGGATCACTATGCAGTGGTAGTTAATAGTACGGGCTGAGTATCAAAATTAGACCACCCCGCATAGAAGCTTTAAGCAACAAGATTAAGAAGATTTATTGTTACATCTTTGGCACTTAAAACTGCATCCGGGTGAAAGTCCGACATTTAATCCACCATGAAGATCATAAAGATTCTGTACCAGCTAAAAATATTCAAATAATGGGATTTCTACCAAAACACGTCTAAAGTCGCTGATAAATTTCCTTTAAGAAAGGGCTGAGAAAAAATAAACGGTGAAAAGAGGTCACCTTTTCTTCTTTGTTAAACTTTTCCCTAAATTCACCGTACATTGTTAGGTTACATCATCCGGGTACTCATAAGAAGTATTACGCCGATTTAAACAAGGATTTGGCTCAAGAATATTTAAAATAATCGTGAACTCCAGTAAAATTTAATACACCAAAGCCATGAATTAGGTTTTTTGTTGAATTTAGTTTATTTAGAGAACAATCTGCCAAGCATTTTTATGTCTAGGCTTTTTTACTCACATACCCTTATCAAAGTTTAAAAAAAACATAATTCGTATAACCTGAAAAAATGGCAAACTCTGCAAAGTTAGTCTTCTTCCGAGGTGACCAATTCACGAATAGATATTTCAAACGCCAAAATGTTGATTACAACTGGAATATTCATGTTATTCAGGAAAAATATGAAAATGAAAATGTCGCAATGTTTGGCTAAAATAACTGGAAAAAGTGTGGACATAAACACAAATGGATTCGTATAAAATCCTTAGACCATAGTGTGATAGAATGGAATTTGTCCATACTGAAATAAGGAGGAGCAATTTTCCTCAGAATAAATAATTTTTTCTCATTATCTTTCTTTTATCCTTCGCAGTTATTCGCAATATCTGTATACATTTTTTTAACGTCGTTAGATGTCGTATTTGTTCGCAAAGCATTTAAAAAAGCACATTCGAAAAGTAATTGCTCCGAATCTCACAATTGCAAACATAAACCCGTTACCTTGCAGCAAATTCATTTTTAACAAAATTTACTGAGGCTGGCGAATTGTAGTGGTAATAATACATATTGATAGAAGAAAATAAGATAACACTATCTCCACAAAATTTACTTTCGTACTACGCATTCAACCCTAGGTGGTTATCAGGCACATATGCATCTATGAAAGGATTCCATGGCATTCCTCCCCAATCATCGTCATACCATTTCCCAAGCGTCCATTTTTTCGATATGTAATTCACCCCTATAAATCCCCACCTCAATTCCTGTATATAAAGCGGGAAGAGAAAATATTTCAGCTAAGCAAATTCATTATTATTTATTAATTATTCCAACCCCCCCACTTCCTCTTCTGAGTGTACGTATACGTCTCACAGACCTTTCTTAGATGTATGTATCTACTAAGCAGTTGAAACGCGTATGTATCTACCTAGCAGTTGAAACGCGTGGTACCGAAGTAAAACTTGTGGAAAAAGTGCTATCTTGTTTTAATAAGATACAAATGGATGTAGTAATTTTCCCCACCATTTTATTCGTTCAACCGATTTCAAATTCTATACGCTTTATCAATAGCTGTCTCTGATAATAAGTGAACTTTTTTTCTTCGATTAATTTCATTTTCGCCCCTCTGCTAAACGAAAATATTTCGAACCGAGTCATTACATATCCTGTGGTTCAATTCAGGGAGTAAGGAATGCTCTCTAATGTGACGTTGAAGAATTTTAAGGTGGGCTAGGTGGCGGGCTGGTAGATATTTTTTTAATTTCACCGACCCGTCGCATGATGAGTGGCTGCGAGTTAAATGTGACAAGAGACCAGATTATTCTATACCCTTAGCGGGAGAAGAGATTTTTTCCTGTCCGTCACCAGTGCAGCTTCTCGTTCTGTGTTGTCACTTTCTTATCTCCCGGCAATCATTTCATTTTTCAATTCTATCGCCACGTTTATCATTGTAACTAAGGATCCCCAGGAGAGAACACATCTGAGAAAGAAACCGAAAAATACCTCGTTCGTCAGTAAATGCTGAGTGAAAGCTGTCCGTCCTATGCAAGGTTGAATAAGGTTAATTGCGAAAGTTACATCCAAGTCGGTCCAATACCACTTTATAATATAACTATACATAAAGTTCACTTATGCATATAGTTGAGAAATATGTGTAGTAGTTTTTATAAGGAATTATCTATCGATGAGAGCTGCATACAATCAAAATACTTTTTCTGGTACTAAATAATTTTTGAGCTGGGGAAAATTAATATACCATGGGAATGATAGTTTATTATATGTACACCTTGTTCAACCTTAAGAAGAGCGGAAAGTTCTCCACAAATTATCCTATATGGCAGTAAAAAATTGCTTACTCTAAAAGAGTTTAGATAGTAAAAATAGTTTAGATTTAAAAATAATCGTGGTGAATTTATACTCATATCCTAAGGCACAAAAACTGCAAAAATCCGCTGTTAAATAAAATAGAGGCACAAAAATGTGAGTAACATGGAGTAAAAAACTTCCTTTGTGATAGAAATCTTCAGCAATAGATTTGTTTTTTTAAGTAATCGTGGATAAAAATGTTTGAAATACTCAGCTGAATAAAATAACTTCCAGAATCGAAATCATTGGACGTAGGGTGTGTCTGTGGTAAGGATATTTTATTTCGCATTACCTTCGCTTCTTATCCTCATGTTATCCCTGCTATCTTGCAACTCACAACTAAAATCTTTACAAAGTAATTACCATGAGGAAATATGTCTATGAGAGACTTAAATTTGAGGAGAGCAGAGAATTCGAGTGGCATTTCCAAAGCTCATTTTTGCTGTAAGGTTTAAAAATCCCTTACACCCAAGTCCCATTGGAAGTAAACTATGTGTGCTATGTGATTATGACGCACCGTGGAGATACTTTTCTCGGTAGTTGAGATTACCTATCCGGTACACATGGTGTGTATCTGGTACAATACACTATTACCATAGATTTAATGAGTGAGTTGAGAGAAATATGTCCGTTTCCATCGCAAATATTACTTTTTGTGGTCAGAACCAGCGGAATCCTTTAATTTTGTTAAGGTTTATTAACACCATTTGATAATTTTAATAAAGTTTGAATTCAGACGCAAAAGAATTAGTATATTCATTAAAATCGAAGCAGTTTGCTTCGTAGAGTCATTCGTAGCTAGGCGCTGAAAGCATCGCACTCCTTGTTTGTGCAGCTGTGGCAAAAGATAAAATAGGTTCCTGTAGTACCCACTCGTGACTGCATTCTATCACTCCTGGCTCTTTGAGCGCGTTACTCCATTCATACCATTCATTCGGCATTATATGATTAATATTCACTGCAGATATCATCCCATTAGGCGTGTATAACTCTGGCGAGCACTGAAATTCAACTTCTTTCCTTTGTAAAACAAACTGGACCCTCTATCTATGGTAATCACGAGACCAACCCAGCATGTATCCCTCTGTGTAAAGCGGAAAGAGAAAATATTGCAGCTCAGAAAATTGACGGAGATGAGAACATAGGGTATCACCTAACAACCTTATTCACCACCGCGGAATCCCTCTCAATCATTGCCCCTCTTTAGGTTCGGCGTTGGAATTCGGCTCACACGCTACTCTAGTTGAAGAATGCGGGGAGGGGGGTTGAAGGGTTGGAAAGCGGGGGTCTATGAGGAAGTTATTGAGAGAGATGTTTTCGGGTTAGAGGAACCTCCTAGCGTTTTTTGGGCTAGTACGCGAATGCTTTTGGCGTTACTGAATCTGTAATATGAGCTGAGCTAGGGATGAGATTCGTGCAGTGACCATATCTGTGAGGGAGGGAAGGAAATACCAAGTAAAACTTATTATGGCGAACGGGTGATTTCCTTGGTGTTGATGAATCAACTGTTGAGTAAAAACATACCATAAAATTCACGCCCTGAAGCTACCGTGACGAGTACAGCAGATTTCCTTCTGTTCCTCTTTTGACGCATTATTCAGATTAACTCCAACAACTGATTAGTTCACAATGCACCTTGCACGCCGATGTAGGAATTCCAAAAAGCCACATGTTCGCATGAAAGGGAAGCAAAGAACACAGATACGCACAGCTTGATCCAGTTTCAACAAGTAAAATGATGAATCTTACCGTTTGTAGTAAAAATGGAAGACCAAAAAAGTACTGAAATATGTACACAAGACGAAAAATATTACAAGGAACCGCTTACCCTATTAAAATGCTGGTCTTCACAAACTCAATTATGTTGACGATTAGTATCGCACAAATATATAGGAATTTATTTTGAATTCAATTTAAAGCTACATTTGCTGGTGAAACTATAAAATGAAGGATTTTTAAAGATCCTAACCTTCGTGATAACGCTATTTTTCAGCGTATTAATATGTTAAGCTATTAATACCTTGGACATTCCTCAATAATTCTCTTTAAAAATGATAAACATCCGCATAATCTTGCTCTAAATGTGATCTTTTCCAAGTGTGTTCCATTCTTTAAAAATTTCAGGGAAAGATGCCCCTTCAAATATATCAGGGTGACTTTCACGAGGGTTGAATTAGGAATATCTTTAAATAATTAAATAAAAAATTAAAATTAATTATTCCTATAAATTTGTCCCCAAAACAGTTTCAACTCATTTGTTGGATGAAAGCTTCTCGGGTTTCCAACCGGGTCAGGGTCTGCATGGTGTAGGCCGACGTTTCGTTGGGAGACTTTCCCAACATCCTCAGGGCTGATGATGCCGTTGTCGCGGTGTTTCGATATATATACCCTCCTCCTTCACCTAGGTGGTCTCTGATTGGTGCGGGATTTTTCCTCCTTCCTCGTCCTATTTAATGCCAGGTTCCAAACGCTACTTAGCTGCAGTCCTCGATCTCTATTGATATTGTTGGGGTGAAGACGGATCTCCACGGCTTCTTTAGTTATACGGTCCCAATAGCCCCGTGTTCTTCCAAGTTGGGCAGTTTCTTCCCAGTGGATATTGTGATTTTCCTGGACACAGTGTTCAGCAATGGCCGATTTTTCAAACTGTCCGAGTCGGAGGTGGCGTCGATGCTCCTTCACCCTCGTCTCAATGGTCCTCTCCGTCTCTCCAATATACTTTTTACCACATTCACATGGAATGCGGTAAATGCCGGCTGTCTTGAGACCAATAGGGTCCTTAGCTCGGACTAACTGATCCCGGAGTTTGCTAACTAAGAAGCCGTGGAGATCCGTCTTAACCCCAACAATATCAATAGAGATCGAGGACTGCAGCTAAGTAGCGCTTGGAACCTGGCATTAAATAGGACGAGGAAGGAGGAAAAATCCCGCACCAATCAGAGACCACCTAGGTGAAGGAGGAGGGTATATATATCGAAACACCGCGACAACGGCATCATCAGCCCTGAGGATGTTGGGAAAGTCTCCCAACGAAACGTCGGCCTACACCATGCAGACCCTGACCCGGTTGGAAACCCGAGAAGCTTTCATCCACGCTATTCATCGGGAAAAGCTCAGATGCTTCACAACTCATTTGTTTATCAACAATCATTACAAAAGCCTTTTTTTGTATCACTTAAGAAGTCCTTCCTGCACATCGCCAATAAGTAGGACGACCTATTGTTTTGCGTAGTTAAGACGTGAAATAAAATGCGACAAGGATCAATTAAGAATGCTAGCGCGTGAAAGATTAAGTGGAGGAGATAACTCATGCTGAGTATTTGGCTGAGGTTGCCGATGGATGAATTCTCAAGAAGGGGTAGGAGTTATTTTGGTAAACAGAGAATTCGGAATGCCCGAGAAACATTCGCAAATTATAAACAAGAAGATAATTTGTTCCGGTTAGCCGGTCTAGGTCGCTACCTTAGGTGGAGTGCGTTGCTGATTCCAAGTTAGTAATGGTTCGATTGCCACAATAGTATCTCATTAAAACACGTGTTTTAGCCCGTGACTTATTTCAAATGGTATTCTATTAAAAGGATATGAATAAACAAAAAGGGTATTTTACGCCGAATCCTATGTTGACGGAAGATTTCGAAGGAATTTAGATTTCTCTACGTGGATTCAGCTCGTTAGAAATAAATAAATTCAGAAATATTAGTGGCTATGATTTATTCCGAAGTGCCCATTTCTATGAAGCGTACAGTTACTTACGAAATGCCCATCATATATACTCTTTGCTGCATGTCACAAAACAAATAAACTGAGTACTGAATGAATACTTAACTCAAAATCAATACTCGGCCGGTACAAAAAGTTTTTTAAAGCTAACATTGAAATAGTATATCACTGTAGAATGGAGAACGGCTGTGACATATTATGCGCCTTTATTATCCTAATTTATCAGTAAAAGAAATTTTTGATGATATTTATTTAGCACTCTACCTTAGTCGTTCGTCGGAGATCCCACCGTCACCTCATGTATTTAATCCTTAATTAGTGGCACCCAAAAACTTACGTCTCTGGTCGTGCTGGGTTATTGTGACCCGAGTTAAGTTAATTGCGATTTCAAAAGATTTTGTCAATGTATGGGTGTAATTTTACTGCTACTCACTAAGTAAGTTGTTTGAATAAGGTTTATACATTTTTCTTTTTAAATTTGCAGTGAGATACACAATAAACCTGGTATAAACCATGGACGATGTATAGAAAATGGTATCAATATTTATGCAGGGAACATATATAGAAACGTGAATTTTATAAAAAGATGGAAATGTATTGCCCTTTACAACATTTGAAGAAATCAGCCTGCTATATAAAATAGACTAATATACCACTAAAACAAAATAAAGCGTCAGGTCAAAGGCGGAAAAAATCTGATAAACTTACAGTCGCGTCGGGTCAAAACATCGGTTGCAGCGAAACAAAGCGATACTTTGAAAATCCAACTTTACTCAGCGGTAGAATGAGAAAAAAAATAGGCTAGAAAAAAATTCAATTTCGAACGACGTTATTTTATTTAAAAAATCAAATAAGAAAATCTTGGCACGTTGATATCATCCGACGGGACCAATTAAGGGTTAATTTAGAAGGTAATGAAATGTGAAAGACTCTGTAATTCCGCATAATACTGTACGACCTGTGTTTCGACGTGGCAAGTCATCACCAGATCGTGATGACGCGCCACGTTGGAACCAAGGTCGTAGATTATCATATTTATGTGGAATCAAAAAGAGTTTTACACTTCATAATGTTGAATTGAATCCTTAAAATCACCCCATAGGCAACGAATTATAATTTAGAATAGATTTAATTCAACAACCTACATTTAACTTTTCCGTATATGCTGAACAAATCCTACCATTCAGAAGGGATTATCGGAGTTTGCATCTTACACTGTATACACACCTTCCCTGAAACATAAAATGCCGCGTGGTTCTTTCATCAAAGTAATGGGCCTTTGAGGCGTCTGTGGCGCTTTTCTCAATACTTTGTCTCAACTACGTCGGCCACCAGGGGTCGGGACACGGACGCTCTTATCTCCTCGTTGCAGGAATGTCACCTTGTATGTCTCTCGTACGATCCTTTCTGGGTCGTCCTTTATTGATTGTTTTCTTAAGTAATCAACGTAAAGTAAGGCGGCCTAATGGATATGGTGACGTTAAACTGCACATTATCTTACCCAATCTCCGTCATTCTCATCTCTTAGCCTGCTCAGGGTCAGCTTCTATCGACACTGCTGCGGTTACGGTTCACTACTAAGGTGAGTTGGATAACGATAGCGTATCGAATATCACTTTCATAGGAGCAACATTGATATCTCATTGACTAAAAGTCGGTTTTATGAGGTCTAGTTTAATCTAAGCATAAGATGATATAGCCTTTCACTTTACCTGGCGCGGTGGTGTTTGAAAGATCTGGTTAACTTGAAGTCTGATCTGATAGGGTAGTTAAACAGAATCTTCAGTCACTGCCAGGTAAAGTGGAAGGCTGTATTACATTACGGTTAGCTTTAACGAAATATTATTAAACCGGCCCCAAGAGAACAGACCCTCCAATTAAAAAGAATGTGTGATGGAGAACATTAATAAAAACTCCCTGAGTTGCAAGGCACAGGGTGACATTTTGGAAATGGTTTTTATCTGTCAAAATTCCTGGATGATCCTCAAGGGTTTGAAAATTTTAATTCGAGCAAAAAGCTACTTTCATTATTTTTCGTCCAGCTACCTTAATAAATGCATTCTTTTCATAATCATAGGTAGGTAATCGGTCCGAAGAATGGTTTGATGCAGCTCTCCCCATCCACAGTCCTATCTGCTAATCTTTGCATTTTCACGTTCTCATCTACATCTTAATTATAATCCATTCACATTATGTCTGCGGGTGAGCTTTCGTGAGAGCCCGGACACTCTCGGAAGGCTCCGCTAATGGGGTAGAAGCAGTGACCAAGGAGGTTGTAAACATCTGGAGGCGTTGTTTCCGAGATTTTAGCAAGGTCAAAGTTCCGCCATCTTGGATTGACAAGTTTTGGACTAAGCCTCCGACTGATATTTTGAAATGGCTAAGTTTTCTTCTGAAAATGAACTACATTCAGTGAAAAATTCTACCATAATCATTAGTATTTCGCAGGCGATTGTGATCGGATTTTTCCCATCATTAGCGATACTTCTATCAATGTATAAACCGTTGGTGAAAGGCATACTTAAAGACATACAAGGAGAACGCGCGAGGTTTGGCAACACTGCTACTCGAGCAGATTCACGATATTAACTCGACGGAGGTCTGAGAGCGACTGACTGGGGCCAAACCTGCTGTTTGCTGATTGGCAAAGGGAAAGTCACGTGTCGAGTAACTTTCCCTCACCTCACCCCCACTTTCTTTAGCCACGACAGCTCACCCGCAAAGATAAAATGAACCGTGTTATAATTTGTTGCACATCACTCATTTGAAGTCGTTCTTTGACTTCGTTCCCGTCCACTGTGAAAGTAAAAGTGGAGGAAAAAAGAAAAGTATTCTGTTAGGAGTGAAGTAAATTTTCAAACCTTGGTAATGAGATGCTAATGTTTACCTGGAATACCTTGACTCGAAAAGTGGATTATAAAAGAAATTTTAATTTATTTCCTGAGAAATTCTATAAATTTTCTTTTCAGGTGATTTCTCTAATGTTCCCCTCAAATAGCCTAAGCTGAACAGTGCGTGGGCATGCTAATTTTGATAAAAATTAGGAATCTATTTTTATTACATGATTATTGCGCGTAGGCACAGTGATAGAGGTAATTTGCTGAAGTAATGAATTTGATATAATTCGATCTAATCTCACGGGAAACTAATAAAATACCTCAGAATCATTAAAAAAAAACAGGTGCATGTCATGAATATGCATTAGGTTACCTAAAAATTCTATCGTCGGTATGCTAGAGTCTAGAAATTATGTTAGACCAAAAATGCAAGCTTACTGCTTTGTAAACCCGATTTAGTGATAAATTCATTGTGGACTGCACATCCTAATTAGATATGCTTCATTAATTACATGATTGGGCAGAAAATATGAAGTATTTGTGCCAATTAATTTTCGTTTGTATGCTCATGGACAACACTCAAAATTGAAGGTAGGGAGCGATAAATTTTAGTAAACTCATTAGTAAAAGATAAATAATTGCCATGATATTGCGTATTCGTTCACTGAAGCATAAGCAATTTTTTAAAAGCAATAATGGACATGATTGCAGTATGGAAACTTAAATAGCTTGCAATTATGTAATTGAATATTAAAAGCATTCGATTATACGAAAGTAGATAGCATTTAGATACATTCTCGAAATCTTCAGTTTAAATACTCTTCTCAAATATTAACATTATACGTTCAACAAATTTTGTTGTCAATTCATTATGTGGTTAGAGGAATGATTTAAAAAATATAATTCTTAGTTTCAATCCTTCACCAAATGCGCTTACTGGAAAGTGAGATTTAGCATAGTTTCGCTGATTGTTATATACCTCCCTGATTCATGAATATCTACTACTTTTTAGGTCCTGGTATTCGATCCAAAGGCAACTGTAGACTAAGAAATTGGAGAGGTTGTCTTTTGAGGGCAACACTTAACCATTATGTTAAAGAGTTAAAAGTATAAATACGAGGTGTCTTAAAAATTACGGGTATTATAGTTTTTTGAAAAAATATTTATTAATTATTTGTAGAATGATTTTCTAATTCTACCCCCTATGACTGCGATCTAGTGTAATGGAAATTATTTATATAAAAAGTGCGAAAAGTATTTGTTTTGACAGACGCAGTCACGAACCTGCGATCTAGTATTATGGAAATTATTTCGATAAAAAGTGCGAAGAGTATTTGTTTTGACAGACGCAGTCATGAGCCTACCTTTCCAAGGTCTAAATACACAGTGGTGACTTTGTGTAAACAAATGAACTTTACAACAATACTTATCTGATTTGAATTAGTCATAATTTTATTTCACATTCAAACATTCGCACTAGCGATCACTTAATTTACCATTTAATTTAAAACCATAGCGTTAACACAAATATTTGACCAAGAGAATGTCCTAAAAATTCTGGCACTGCGTAAAAATACCTCCTAAAAAAACTATCCATTTCTTTTAAGATAACTTATTGCATGCTATTATTTCGATCGCGGGATAATGTAGAGCTCTTTTAGACGTCTATGCACTAACATTCATGAGTTCTGACAAAGAGCACGTACACATCCACATGAATTAAATATAATTCTCAATTTTCTAGCAATTAACGATATTAGAAAAAAATAGATAGATAGGAATACATTTATTGTTCAGGAAAAAATCCATTAGAACAAAAATAATTTGCAGGATCATCGATAATTATAAAAAAGGTAAAATTTTCAGTTTTTGAAATGCCTACATTCAATGTTTTTCGATTTCATAACATAACAAATGTAGGTACCTTAGGAAGCAAAGGCTAACGGAGTTATACTCCAACCCGGATTTGATACAACACAAAACACACGTTTTTTGACTAAACAAATAACGTAATGGTAGAGCAAAAAAGGAACCATAATAACAAGAACGCAAATCTGAAAAATAAGAGTAATGATAACAATCAGAGTAACATAAAGAGTTATTATGAGTAAATTTAAGAAATATTGATAACATTGAAAAAAATCTGTGCAAGGCCAATTCATTTTAATACTCTCCACTGATTTCAACGAATGAACCTGATGCTCAGGTTTTTTCTTTGATACCGCTCAACACCGATGCATAAAATTCGAGACAACGGCCAACGCAAACGATTCAGTTGAACTGCTATTGGCTTTCAATTTTACTACTTAATTTTCTCCTCAAAATCGGCGCCGATGACATTGACTTAAAAAAAAAACAATCCCCTGAAACACTCATACGACATTTTAAATAAGTCTATCCCTCTTGTAACCTTCCACTGCGACTTAGGAGTGATCTTTGACGATAAATAAAAATTTCAGGATCATATTTCGATGATCGTGAAGAGTGCAATGGCCATTGTTGGTATGCTATATCGACTGACGGACCTACGCGACACTACCGCTTTAAGAACAGTTTTTTTTCCGGATGTATTCTACCCATACTGGAATACTGCTCACCAGTTTGGTCTATCGCCTGCCCCACTACTCTAAACTTGCTCAACTTCTTTCTTGCTGTAGCCCGCTATCGAATCCCCACATTCAGGTATTATGCCCGTGACGCTATCTTTCTTCCCTCAGGATCTTTAACATAACCTGCCGCCGTGTCTTAACTGATCTCATATTTCTGCATAGAATCTTTAGCGGTTCTCTCCGTACAAACGAAATTCTCCATCTTTCCAGTTATCATATTCCTCCTCACCCCTTACGAAATAACTCTCTGCTTCACATTTCGCGATTTCGTCTTGCCATCTCTCGACGCTCTCTGTTCTACTGAATCCCATACTTATTCAACTCAATGGCTTCACAACCCCATCCCTGGCCTTCTTTTCCTCTGCCACTAGTTGCAAATCCTTCTTAAAATCCCATCTGAATAATTCACCGTTGTCTAATCCATAGTGCCCCTTCTTATGTTCTAAAATTTTGTTTTCTGTTAGTTTTTATTTATTGTGTTATTGTTTGGTATCTTTGAGCTATAATTTATTTAAGTAACAGTCAATGTAAAAGCCTTTGTACCGTATTGGTGGTGAAATAAATAAATAAATAAAAATCCATTAGCCACGTTTATCTAGGCGTATCTCGATTCTTTCTACTTAATTTTAAACATACATGCAAACAAGGTTATGCCCATTATCAAGAACCAATGTTGAGGACTAAGTTAAGGTCTTAGGTTGGTTGAGATTTCCCCTCACTTCTCGCTTTGCTCACTTGTTCTACATATTGTATAGCTTCACGGGTCGTATCCTCGTGGCGGAGGTATAACCTCGGCACAGGAAACCATTTGACGCAGGGGAACGGGAACCACGGTGCTGAAAGAAAGAGGCAGTTAGCGACATTTCCGGTGGGGGGCACATTGGTGTGTGAACACAGGTCCGGGAATAAACGCATACCCTCGTAGAAAATGATGAGCAGTAAATCAGTTGTAAGCTAAATCGGATGGGTTATGTATAGCACTGATTCAATACATATATTTGCTCCTTAAAAAATTTGATCATTTAAACATGATAGATTCAAAATCAAGTTTGGAGCTTTAGAAGTTCCCAGACGCTATTGCATGTTGGAGTTATCACCTTCAGTATTACAATCCTAATTCTGTGCACTATCTATCAGTTTCGTCTCTCACCCTCCATATGTCACTCCTATCCACATAAAATATCCAGAATAAGCTGTGCATCGCTGTTAGGAAAGATATTGAAAAATGTGATAGGTAATTTTCATAGAATTATAGTCTCATACAATGAAATTCATAACCTAACTGCCACTCCTTAAAATCAAATATGCACCTAATATAATGCAAAACTATAATGTAAAAATTCCAAATTTCAAGTTTTCCATCTTTACAGGTCGTTCTTATACATATTCAATTTGATTAATTTCCGAGATTTTTTCGCCACGGACCACAAATACCTTTTTCCCACTCTCAGTCAAAACATTGCATTAAACATTCATTTCTACCTTTCAGTGTGAAATTGATGAATGGATTGAAAAAATATTTTAATAAAGCATTAGAGGAGCAACCTTGAGGCCAGGCATTTTAATAAATGCTACAGATGCTTTTGCTATTAAAATAAATACAGAGTCTATTTCAGGCGAACGAGAAACCGATAAAAAGCAATAAACATGCATGGAGATTAAAGGAAAAGTCGATGCAAGTGGTGTTCATGTAACCCTAGCTTAAATTCTCCGCTCCGCTTTATAGATATATAATAAGACAAAATATTTAGAGTACAAAATCAAAAATAGCGAGTTTGGTTATAAAAGTTTAGTGAATATATAAATTATTCCACCAAGGCAGCTAGAGCAGAAAACCAATAGATTCTCAGGAGTTCTCAATAACCCAAGCGCGAGTATACGATTGAATAAATATTACCGTAAAAAAACTAACCTCTATCGCTCTATGCTCAAAACTGAATGCAAACATGTATTTCTATCCAGAAGGGAAATTTCAGACTGTAGTTTAAAAGGACCGTAAACAAGAAACGTGGGCTTCTAAAAAGTCCACGTTTCTGGCCGAGGGCGAACACCCATCAGCTCTGTGCTGGTCGGCTGGTATACATGCATTTTAATCTTTGATATTAGACGCTGCCTCAGAAAGCAGTTTTACTCCTCCACGGGGTAAAATTTTCAGAAAGAATTATCAGAATTAACATAGTTCGAGAATGCTGGAAAAATGGTGAAGAGTTCTCAGCTATGGATTAATATTGAAAATTATTTCCCTGCAACGACATCAAACCAATTTGTAACTTAATAGTAATAGATAAATGAAACTAAAAGTATCCTTGGCATAGTCAATGAGCAATCAGGTGTTCTTTTTATATTGCTGCATACGGGAAAAAATGTTTCTGAAATCAGCGTCTACCATTTTGTAACGTAATGAAGATAAATATCACATGACAGAGATGAAATCAGGTTATAAAAATGGCAAAGAAATGTTTCAATATTATATTAATTCATTTATTCAATTCCTTTGCTATAGAAGATTCACTTTCCAAAATCCGTCAAGTATACGGCGTTCCCCTAGCCAGCAGCCGCCGCCAGCAGACACTGTCGCAAGGTCGAAAAATCGATCTCAATTTCGACGTCGCATGCGGTCGTAGATCACCTCTTCAGATCGCAATCTACGGAATTTGTTGCATATGTGGTGCAAATATTTTGAGGCAACTCGATAACACTTGTTTTTATTATTCTACACAAATACAACAATTCGACCGAGAATAGGGTGCATCATTATATATCGTATCGGTCTCAAATACAACAAATAAGTCGTGAACGTTGATGAAAATTTAAACAAACAAACCATTTAATAAATTTGTGAATTCTTGGTGTCATTTAATACCTACAAAAATTGTACCATTAGTTTCCATATGCTGAATTTCGAAAAAAATTCAAATCGGATAATTATTCGAAATGTGTTCAAATTTGAAACCAATTATAATTCAAATGAAGAAACCATTGTAAAACAGTATACGTCATAGAATGCACTGATATATTGTTAACAGCTGAGAAAATTTTCAACTTCTATTTACTAAAAATCTCTTTTTGAGGTTTTTGCAAGCATTTCTCGATTTCAGCCCACTGTGCACTGGTCGGTAGGCCGGTACGGAATGTCGACTCTCAATCATTATTTTCTAACCAGCCAGTTCACATAAAATAATTATTTTGCGCCAATGAATGTGTTATGTGTGTAGTGTGGTGTTTGTGAGAACAGAAACTTAATCTAATACATTTTTTTTGGCATGAGTTTTTTATTTTGTGATTATTATTTTTTTCCCGTTACATGCTTTTAATTATTATTTTTTGTTTGCTTTTTAGTTTTCGCATTTTTTATTTTACAATTAGCAGTTTTTTTTATCTTGTCTTCCGTTTTTTCCTTTTTATTATTATTATTTTTTAAATTAGACTCGGTTTTTGCTCCCTTTATGTATTCATAGTCCCCTTCTCTAGCCCAATGCCTACTCATTCAACCAAAATTACCGATCTTGAACCTTGATCTATTCTCCAGTCAAAGTTATTTTCGCCATATTACCGGTTAATATTGCGCGGTATTCCATCGTTCTTCGCATTCAGCTATTTATTTCGTTATTAATCGCTGCGCTTTCGCGTTTTCCGCGATATTACTGCTTCGTTCTTCTTCGTTTTTTTATGTCTCGCGAGGTCATTTTAAAACGCAAACGAAGAGAGCACAGGATTGAGTTCACTATTGCGGGTTGCAATGGTCACGGCTGTCCTTGTGCATCCAGTCATTTGAGGTCGCTCGGCAGAATACGTGACCTTTGCTAGACTAATGCTAACCGAAACGATTAAATTGCTCGCATGAGTTGCTGCACATTCAATGGAAACGGAAACTGAGCCCTTTTTTGCCTCCACGTTTCTTTTAGAGCCGTCGAAATGTCAGAGAAAAATGAACATCGATAGTTCGGTAATCGTTTTTTCATAGTGACTCTCAGCGCGTGGTAGACAGCAATTAAAATATTGGGGCACTTGATGGCTAGGCTTTGAAAGAACTAAATAGAGTGTTTAATCTTCATTATCTTCATTTAAATAATGTACGGCATCATTGATCGTGAATTAATCGTGGTTTTAAATGATGAACGGCAACATCAATCGTGATTTGACTACATTATAGTGTCGAGGACGCAATTTGCTTATGTTCATCTCATTAATATATCTATTTCCGTCATGGGCTAACGAATGCAAAGGTTAACAACGGATTTTCGTGTGTTTCCGTGGCTCAAAATGCGAATTTATGCAAAATTTTGCGAATAAACATGGCACTATCAAATAAAATGATATTTAAATTAGTGATGATGGTCACATGTAATTTAAACTTATACCATTGTAAAGAAAAATCAATACACATTCTTATTCTTGATTTTTGTTTTCCATGTAATTTACGGTGGAGTCTAATGTGCCACTATATACGTAGGCAGTGCTCCTCCAGATTCTATTGATGCGCTTCAATTGATGAGTTTCAATTTTCTTAAAGTGTCTGTACTTCACAATGCGTCTTAAATTGTTGATTTTATATTTGCTGGTCGAAGTATAGAAATTCATTTATAAATTTACAAGTTGTTGTTACAAGGTATACCTTTCCAACATGTCGGCGGCCCAAGGACGAGAGTTACTAGCGAAAGCGGAACAACCCCAACCCAGTTTGTTCTTATTTATTCAACTCTGTGCTTTGTCTATCCTTATACAAGTGCAAGCGGAAAGAGTGTTGGGTATGTTCGTGGCACGAGTGGCTCGTTGCCTTGCAATGCCGAAGAAATCATTCCATAGGCCCATTTGTGCAAGGTCGGGAAGACGTTTGCATTACTGGCCCTTGTATTCCCAAGATTTGTTATTCTGTAAGCCGTTTAGCCTTAGATGGACCGACAAAGTCTATCTTTTTTTCGGGGACACTGACTGGCTTTTGATATGCTAATAGATTATATGTTGTCTATTGGGAAAAGGCATTGGAATATAAGATTGTTTGTCATGTTTTGCTGTCAAATTTTCTCTAATTTGAATCAAAGGCGGCACTGGTTTTACTTTGATCTTCGCAAAAACTGCTACCTAAATGGTAAAACCGGTAGGATATTGCATTGTGCTGAAAAGTTACGTTGTGTGCCTAGTTTGAATTGGGTGACGTCACAAGATGTTGCTTGTGATGATTGAGTTTGAATGACGTCATCACTCCGGACTTGGAAAATTCCGCTGTTCGCGTATACTAGAATAACTTATTCGCGGGCGGAATAACACCCTTTCCTTATCCCTCCGGAGTGTAATAATAAGTCCGGAGGGCAAGGGTCAGGGCCAGCTATGTCGACAGTGATAAGGCACCGCCGCAAGCAGAGTCATATCTTTTTCTTGACCCTGAGTGACCCCAGTGGCAATTTGACGCGCAGTGATATTAAAAACGTGTTTGAACATGGCTTAGTCAAAACATTGCAATTTCAGCGTTTCTCCTTGACGACCGTTAGTATTGTTAATTTAGCTCGACATCTCTTTTTAAGTTTATTCACAAAGTAAGCCCTTTGCCTAAGTCGTTATAATTATCATATGTCATTATTTATTGAAAAAATTACAGCGCGAAAACTTTTTTTCACTAAGTTTAGGCTATTTTTGTTATTAACATTTTCATCTTTTTACGTTTTATGTTAAGACAGTTATGTGTTTACGTAATTTGACATCAAATATATGCATAACTAAGTGCGTGAGAACTTTCCTTTTCTCAAGTATTTGCGACGCAAAGGAGAAGACAACCTAACCGAGGTCGTCGAATCCAATCAAATGTGCGACGAGCTACCTTACATGCTACCCGTACTCATGGCTAGCGAGAGACAAATGATATAACGATAATCGTATTTGTATGGTAAAATGGAATTCTAGCATGACTTAAAATGAAGCGAATAGGCTTATAATGCAATGAGTCCGTGAACATCACCCACAATAACAGCAGGCACCATACAATGAAATCAATCGATTCCGCAGACGCAGTACTGCTTTGATCCTGGAAGAAGCATTCAACTGAGATCGAGTATTAGGTTATTGTGCGGAAAAATAAGCTACATTTGAGGAAATTATAATCATTTGTTAATGTTGTAAGGCGTTAAAACACAATGGTGTATGTACTGGATTATGTTGTGCTGGTGGAAAAGTAAAATTGCCGCAATTAGTGCCACCTCAAGATTCATTTACGCTTATTAGTTTCTGAATAGGAGACTTAACATATTTTGGCCAACATGCAAAAATATAATTGTTGTTTTCAAACGAATTCGTCATCTTTGATTAACTTTTTACACTCCGCAAAAAATGAAAAAAATACGGTTTATCGGGAAGCTATAAATTAATGAACTGTGTGTATTGTAACTGTGCTGAATTTAATGTAGATGAAAATATTATATTTATTTGATTTGTATAGAAATTTATTTAGTAACCGAATTTAATAGCGATTAGTCGACAACGGTACTGACCAAACAAAATAGTAGGTAGATACTTGTTTGTTGAGATAATTATCTGCAACAATGATTCGATAATCCGTGACATGATTGAAAGACGGGACATCATATGTTTGGACATTCACAAATATTTTGTAGCCAAAAATAGCTAAACCGGTTGAGCCGCTTTAGTTTTGTCAAGAAGATCAAACTGTAATTGAATTAGGTATTTGTTGATTGATGCGAAGGTGACAATAAGTTAACCGGGACATATAGTTTATATATGATTATGCAGGTCAATTATACACCGCATTGACATAAAATCGCTACCGTCAAGACGAGAATGGTACGAGCATTCACCATGCATATGTCGGACGTACTTAGCAAATATGTTGTAATCAGGAAGAACTTGCGACTTACATTAAATGGTCACAAAAGTTGATCCGTCTACCTCCACGTAACGATGCATGGTCCGCAGTGCAGGCTGAAAATAATATTGAAGGTGCAATATTCGAGAGCATATCTGAGGTACTTTCGAACAATTATCGCCCGGATTTCTTAACATATTCATGAGTGTTTCTGATTTACAAGCCGCAACTTCCATGGTCCTCTTAACATCAAATTATTTTACCAACCCTCCCACTCCTCGGCTGGGTAGTGAAAAATTTAAGACCTACGGCATTTGGAAAAAAACAGCGACCAATTATTTTGTCCAATTCTGAAACATCGGCCCCAACCTGAGCAAGTAAGTCCTCCAAAATTCCTTTGAGATTCAAAACGATAATTTCTTCCAACTACTTGGATAAAAAACTTGTATTTATACGTTTTTTTAGCTGTATTAACTTCCTTCGGAGCAAAATATCGAAGTTAGGTTCCATACCCTAAAGATAAGTCTCTAAATTTTACTATCGTTGGTACTTTTTTTTAGGCACTTCGAGAACGAATTTCAACACGACACGAAGTTATATAGTTCTACGCAAATCATCGCTAAGAAAGATCCTGTGAGTTCTAAAAACTCTTGGTCAATTTGCGCACCATTTGTAGGCTTGTATGTAAAACTGTTATTTCTTTAATTTGATATATGAGGGGTCAAGAAGCCAAGGGGTACAAGTGATTTTTTCTTAACAGTGTTAGGTACAGTTAATTGTTAAAATAATTATGCAATAACTTGGTTGCCAAGGGATACTAGGGGGCTCTGTTCTGTACTGACATCGAGTGGAATATAAAATACATTACTAAATATCTAATTGACCTCGTTTGTTTTTTTTACCTGATTTCTGCACCTAATTCTGTTTAGAAAACAGAAATCTCTTGTACTCCTTGGCTTCTCACCCACTCACATGGTTTATAGCTGTAAGATAGGTTTAATAAATATTAGAATGCATTAAAACCACGCTATTTATTTTGAATCGGCCTTTCTTTAATAACAAGCGTAATTTTAAATGAGTAATCGGCGACCGAATGAGACCGTTCTTGCCGGAGTTATGCGTCCTCTTTGTTATAGTATGCGTTATTATTCCATGAATGCGATATTCAGCTGTTGCCGGGTGCATTTCCTGATGCATTTATTACGTACGCGATGTTTCTTTTGCTTTATGATATTAAAAGGTTCAGTTCTTGTTTTGTATAGAAACGACACGGTTGATTGATTCTATAATTGTATCACATCATACGCCGCCATATTACTTTCTTTAGTGAGAGTAATAAAGAGTGAAGTACACTAAAGCGATGCTGATACCACTAAAAGAAGCGCTAAATCCCTCGACCACCCCAACGAACGCAGTCTATAGCAACTGACGAGAGATTGGAATGCTGGGCTATCTGGGCGATGCACAAACAAGTATGCATACGCATGAGAAATCTTTCATGATTTCTCTCCCTCGCTCCACCCGTCAACCATCAAAATATGGATGACCGGGACGAGGGGATAGGGAGGAGGGGTAATCGAATCCCGCGCGGAATAACTGATAATATTTCGGGCGGGTGAATTTTAATATGCACTGAGACACACGATTCCGTCCGGGTGAGTACAAAAATGAGAATACAGCCGAATATTTTATGCGGATTTTTTAAAATCCAAACCACACATTTTATCTTTCTCTCCCGTTAGCAAAACTAAATATCCCGGCCTACCTACCGCCTCTTTCCCTCGAATGATACCCAGGTTTCTCTCCACCTAATGCCCTCCTTATCTCTAAAATTGAAAGTTTTATAGTTGAATATTAAGTTTTTCAATTCCATTTTAAGGTGGATTCTCATTAATGGCTTAAAAATCGGCTCATGATTTCATCCACAAGATTAACGAGATCCCAATATTACCATACGCGATCAGTCCTATTTTGTCTTTTTTGGGCGTCGTATTATCAGTTTAAAATCTATAATATCATCTTGAGATATTCAGAATACATAGAAAAGGCCTTTTTCAATGCAGAAAAGTTTTCTCGGGTTTCGCACCGGGTCACGTCCTCCATATCTCCTTCCGACGTTTTAATGAACAACTCGCCCATCTTCATCAGGGATACAGGAATCCAATGCCATTTCCTCCAAGTCTCAGGGTATACATACAAAAATCCGTGGGTGAGAGCGGTATCAGCGTCTCCCGATTGGCTGCCAGTCTCTTCGGATTTTTAAGAGTTGGTCCCATACATGGCTTTAGCTGTAACCTTTTTCAATACTTGCCCGTGGATATAATTATTTAGCATCTGAGTGTAAAAATTTGTAAAATAATCTCTAAACCCTCGATTGGCTACCCCTGGTCCCTCAGAGCGGCAATTCAATCTCCATGACGTTTCAGAGGAAGGATAATATGCTGCAGTCCATAATACTCAGTAGCTTCCTAAGTCAAAATATTCCGCTGTATGAGATTAAATTTCAATTCGCTGAAGCAACTTTTGGTCCAACAGGTGAAGCCTCATCACTCGCGTCTTTAATCTAGCACATAAATGCTGAAAGTACCGATGAATGAATCTGATATTTAATGAAAATGAGACGTGTTTTTGCCCCTTCAGAACCTTAATATCTATTTAACGAGTCACTGAAATTAATGGCATATTCAAGACGTGTCTTGAGACCATATAGTTTTGGCCTACAATAAATAAAATATAAACACAGTTACTTCCGTAATAAAAATGAGTCGCAAATTTTCTTTTAAACTTTTAATTGGACAATTTTTGACATCATTGCGCTTTTATTCAACAAACGAAATTGTACTTCCATTGGTAAATATAACGTTAATATAAGAGGTCTGATTTAAGGTGAATATAATGGTTAGAAAGGTAAATAGAACCGTTTAAGTCAACGGTCAAGTAAAACTTAAATATAAACGCATTCTCCACACTGGTCCATCAGACCAATGTCAACACTCTTAATCCGCAATCGTATACGTCACGATTGTGGTGTTCATTCCGAGGGGGTGGGCCTACGGACTGGTCAACATGGGGAAAATTTTCTCATTTCCTCCCTCGCTCTCTTTCCATCTTTTTCGAGGCGGTGGTGGCCACCTTTCCGGCGTTTGACCTTGTCCTTTCCAACTGCCGGAGCGCCTTTCGCGGTGGGGGATGGTCAAAGCGGAAATTTCCTCGCTGTCCGAAGGAGTGTGTAGAGTGAGGGGGTTGACTTTGCCATTAGGAACGCGGGCGTGAGAGAGAACCTTTGTGTCGCGCACTTACACGATGAGCTGCTTTCGAAGGGTGCTCTGAGGTGACGACATTCAATCAAGACGGAGGTGGAAAAGGGGGTGGGATAACGGTGGAATTCGGATGAGCGCGAAGTCTCGACTCCATGAGCGCAATCTCCAACGTCGGATTCCGAAATTATTTTGAATAGTTCTTTTGACTTAATCAGTTAACATCACACAGACCGGGGCACTAGTAGGACCATAAGTAGAAATTATGAATAAAAATATTTCTTCCTTTATGTTGAAATTGATGGATAACTTCATTTAAAATAGCCATTTTATTTATTTATCAATAAAAATGAGTATTTTTTGTAAATAATTTTATTATTAACATTTTAAAATGCAGCGGTCAAGTCGCTCCTGCTTTCCCTCCCACACGCCACACGGTAAGGCAGATGTGCCGTTCAAAAAGTAATAAGGAATTGTAAATGCATAAATGCACTAATTAACATATTAAAACGGCCAGACGAAATATAGTGACGTGATTTACTGAATTAAACACACGTGACAATTACAAATGAAATAGAAACGCTTAAGTAGTCATTTTGACGGGTGTAGGTCTTTTATGGTAGACAGGTGGTATATTTCCATTTTTAAAGAAAAATCATATAAACAGAATACGTACCAAAAAAAGATTAAAAAAAACCAGAAAAAATTAGGCATTTGGAAAAAAATTAACTCTAGTGTTAAAAATTTCTAACCGAGAAATTATTTGAAGAAACTAAAATTAAAAGTCCGAAGATTCAAGCATGATGGAGAGGAATTTTTCCATACTGAAAAAAATACTTTCAATTTTCCAGGGTTATAAATTTTAATACGACATAGGTTTCAATGCTACTGCATCAAGACTGCCTTGAATATGATGTAGTAACATTGAAATCAAGGTTATAATAAATTTTAAAATCGTATAAAATTGCAAGAATTTATTTCAATCGGCAATTTCAAGATTTGAAACTTGAATATGTGAATATTTTCAACTCAAAAATAATTATTTTCATGGCCATGGCCGCTGCATAGTTCACTATTTGATTCGAACATTCTTCGAACTTTCAGTTCAGATCTGCCTCATGCAGAGCTATAAAGGCACCCATTTAATTGAGTAAATTGAATAAAACGGTTCTCAACGGCATTGTGTCATCATCAGCTACACTCCCGCTGTGAGTGTACCTGATGATGATGCAGTAGTTAATCCTCGCAACATGTTCCGCAACATCTCGCCTGACACCGTGGAATCTATTCAAATTTTATGTTGCTTAGAAGCAACGCCGGGTAAATAGGGATAATTCGACGCATTCCTCCCTTTTGATTGGCCGATTTTTGCCTTCTTCGGTGACTTATTACTAGTTTATAACTTGAAGGTATCGTTCACATCAATTGCGATGAGAAAGAATTCCCTTGGACCGAGAATTGAACCCCGGATCTTAAGGCCGTTTTACACGTTACACGGAATTGCGCAATGTGACGTACGTGCGAAGGCGCAATCAAAATTGCGTCGTGTAAAGCGGTGAATTGCTAGAACACATGCGAGAATGCGTGGATGCGAGACGTCAAAATAGCCCCTGTTCTAATTTCGTTAATGGATTCGCGCAATTCCACGCCATTTTAGAAATTAATGCAGCTCTAACCTGCGCAATTCCGTGCCCCGTGTAAAACGGCCTTTATGGCTTTTCGCAGTTTCTTTGACTTTCTTTTGCTTTTCCTTCCAATTTGACAGTATGCGCAGTGGCCCAGAAATCCAAAGGTCCGTGGTTCGATTCCCGCTCCAAGGGAATTTTGAATCATGGTAATTAATTGTGAATTTCACCACCGTTAACGCGGCAGGTTTGAAATAAATCACATTAAGACATCATATTGAACCAAATTCAGCACTTGACGGTATCGACTCTTCCACGAAGCCCTGATTGTGAATCATATTATCCTGTGGAGAGTTTGCCAAGTCATTCTTGTTGTTTCAACGTGAATTATGGATTCCACATAGTTGAACCGGTTACTCTCCGTTTTTCTCAGGATATAATAATAATTTGTTTATACTCCATACTGATAAATACACAAAATGTAAGGAGATGTATATTACCTAGAAGGTGAACCTGCGTTTAGGTTACCATCATTATGTAACTATCTTCCTTGCATTGGTTTAAAGTAATGGCTGAAGGGACATGTACCTCCATTAACAAAAATAATCTTTGACTAAATATATATTATTATAGTTATCAAATTTGATTTAACAAACAATTTTTTATTTCAGAAGTAGTAAACAGTCACTTTTTACATTTATTAGAAAAATATGAAGATTTACCTCCCTTTTGTACGCGGATGATAATAAGTTGTAGATTATTTAGCATATTGAAATTTTCACAGCGTATAGAGTAGCCCTTTGTCAACATACACATGTCTATCCATTATTTAACAAATCGCTCCTGAGTAAAAACTGAGATTAAATATTCACAGATGTGGCAAATTAAGCTGGGTCTGTTATTTATACCTTGAAAATTTCAAGAAATCAGCAAAAGTTTTGAGCGAGTAATCCGCCACCATAAAAGACCGTTGTAGCAGGAGGTATGCGTCCTCTTACGAGAACGTATTCCTTGATTAGCGCTTTATAACCCAGCGTTATTTCTGGGATGATAAAAGTGGAAGATTTGTCATTTAGAGAATGTGAACATTTTCAGGACAATTGCAATAATCAATATTGGCTTTATATTTGACCATTCCATTTTGAAACACTAAATGGCCAGTAGTTCATATCTATCTTTAGTACAGTTGATAATGCTCAGTGCATACGTTTGAAAATGACCCTTCTTCAGGTTGCTCAGAAGCAACACTTGGTTAGAAATAAAATTACTTTGTTATATTCCATACTTTATTTCGAGTGATACGACCCGGGTTTCTGCATATCATGCTATCATCATATCCTGATGGTACGATGTTATGCTGAAACCCGGACCGTACCCTTTGAAATAAAGTGTGAAATATAACAAGGTAGTTTTATTTTAACATGAAACAGTTGCAAAACATAACGCCGGAGACCATGTCTTACTTGATTAGAAAGGAATAAACTATGCGATACCACGTTGAAAACTCCTGGGTATATTGAGAAAACCATTTTAAATATTTTTCTGCACCTCGATTTTGATAATTTTGCCCCGATAATTTCTCAGATGTAAACATTTGAAATTGCCATATTGGAAAGTATAGTCATAAAAGTATACACATAGAAAAGTATAGATACAAGTCTTATGTAAATACCGTAAGTATGTCATGAAGATAATAATTTAAACGGTTAAAACATCATGTAAAGTAATTAAATACGACCGGTCGTATGGGAGAGATTCGTCTTCAAAGTATTTTGAGGAAAACATGTTTTACACAATCAAACATGCCTTAGATTAGATCACTTCATGAAGATAATAACTCATTCCAATGGAAATGCAAGTTTTGTCATGAAATGATTGAAACTACAGTAAATGTAATGATATGAAACTGATGCAGTAATTGATTTTATTCCATCAAAATCAAATGTAGAGGAAGCTTAAAAAATAAAAAGATATAAATTTCAATTATGCGTTATTTAGACTTTACTTTCATTTAACTAATGTGTGTACACTGGACTAGCGGCCATTATAATCCCTTCTTTTTGAAATATCTTTGATTAAAAACTTCATTGAATTAACTGATCGACTAATTGTAGTGTTTTGTAGTACGCTGATAGCCGAACTAAAAGGCAAGTATGAGCCACTGTCAGGATTTATGACCGTAAAAAATGCGAAATGGCAGTCCGCTTAACAAATGTTAGAGAGCAAAAATGAATTGACTTTTTTAACGCATTACCTAAAAAAGGATTTCATTGGATTATTAAAGTTCATAACTTACTTTTGTTTTCATAGAAAACAAATCTCCTTTAGAAGAGTAATGGCCAAGATAATATTCTAACAAAATATTCCAATCATCTCCACTAGGATCTATTTTTTGCCGACGATACTGGAAAAATACAGGTTTTAAACGTTTCAAAATTCGTGAGCTCGTCAACGTGAACAACAACGAAAATAAAAGTCACAAGGCCGATCAGCCAGGATATCCCCTGAAGTGGGTTGAGGTAAAAGTATGCATCAGTCCCGTATTCGTTCTGCTAGTGCCTCAAAGTACATCATTAGGCAAAGCCTGGCTAATTGTTCGATCGCCCGAACAGCTTTGAGAAGACAATAAAGCCTAGGACTCACTCCAATTCTCTTAATAAGGAGTTGAAAAAATTAAATACTCCAATGAATATCAGCGTCCATTTTAATTCGTATTGTTTTTTAAGTTTTTGAGACTCAACACTTCATAAAATTTACTCATCGACAAATGGTAGTGTTTTGTGTTTAAAAATACGTAGAATTAAAAATGGAATACGATAGTTCTGCAGAAAACAGTTGACGAAGAAGTACTCACGTAAATTGACATATTATATGGAGTCAATTAATTACGTTCAGTTATTTTCCACGTGGCATATATCCCAGATGGGAACTCTCTCTAGTAAATTGAATTGTCCTGCATTCAATTTAGTAATGAGGCTTGAGGTCACACAACGTGAACTTATAATGATCCGATTTCCTGGGTGAATGTTTACGCACAGAGCTTTGCATGAGGTGACCACTATCTCAGCCGTCGAATTGTAGGCTTCCACGAATTTGATATACAAGAGGAATGAATAAAAAATTAAAGCCAATTGTGCTTCACCAAAAACATAATAATTAGTCGCAAAAATATCTGTTCTTACACCATAGAAGTAGCATTGCTTTATAAATAAAAATAATTGTAACCCTAGTAACACAGTCTGTTGGCCCAACTTTGTTATTTGGTAGACATCGTTGGGAAACCGTTGGGGACATTTTTGGCCAACAGACTGTGTTGCTAGGGAAAGTTGATACTAAGTGGGGAACTGAAGGAAGATAACGTAAGAATATCCACCAATTACACTCTCAATTAAAAGCAATGGTCATACATTTACTGAGAGAATCAAACCTTTGATCGGTGTAACACAAAATGAAATAATAACCCTTGAACATATAACGGCATTGTTGACGATATGGAAAATGAATTGATGACTTGACATGCACTGTAGTAATTATGAGTTAAAAGATTTCGTATGCATACCAAGCGGGTCCTCCCTGTATATCTCCTCGGCCGTGGTCACGTGGGGCGCCTGCCAAACGGTAGCGAAGAGCAGCAAGAAGGCGGCCGACGGAGCGAGGCGGATCGAGAACCGCCCCCGGCATTCTCCCAAACCTTTGCGGCACATTTTCGTCCTCGAAAAGCTCTACCGAAAAACCTAATTCGCAGAAGGAAATGGGCGACTTATGTGAACCACTAGGTTTGAAACGGGTCGCCACCCGTTCCCACAGTCACAAGGGATAGAAAGAGCTTAGTATAACTCCCGAAACACTTTTCTTCCTAATTTTCGGAAGAGGGGCGCGAAACAATTATCAAGTACCTCCTAGTTTGGGGATATGTTTGGCCAAGTTTGGATTCACTTGACGTTCACAAACACACGTTTTGGGAGATGGCTTGCTTTGGGAGATGGCTTGGGTTAAGGGAAGGATTCCTCAAGCCGGGATCCCTGTATATTAGTGAATCTGAAGGGCACACAACTTCGGGGAAGATTAATTCAACAACACTACAACGTTTAACCTGAAAGTCAACCAGACGCTGTTCAGACTTCTTCTCAACCGTCTGGAACCCTGTATATTAGTGTATATGCAGGGGTAGCTGAAGTACACACAACTTCTGTGAGGTCTGATTCAACAACACTACAACGTGGAACACTGAAGTCACCGGAACGCTGTTTCGAATTCTTCTCGACCGTAGTTCAACAAGACCGGCTATTGCAACCTGGTAGGCACTGGAAAAGTCGTCACACCGCCTTCTCAACCGTCGTCCTCCACTTCTTCGGCAGAAACTCCCATGAGCTCGGCATCAGCCGTCCTCACCACCGGCGGCGCAATATCAGTTCCTCGGGGGCCACTAACCGTCACTGCCGGGCCACCACTCTCCGCCTCTCGCTAATGCCTCCACGCTCGGAACGGCCGAGGGCATAGCTCCCACTTCGAGCAGAAGACTTTGAACGCGTTCTCCACTCTTTCCAGCGACGGCTTCTCGAGTGCTAAGAAGACTTTTTGGGGGATGAAAAAATAGATGGCGCCACCGACTTGGCGCTCCTTTAGATTCCTCCCAAGAGTCCAGTATCGGAGAGAGTGGGGGTGTTGGGGATAGGAGGATGAGTAGGTTTCTCCTTTTCAGCCACTATATCCTGGGAAGAGGTTATATGAATCTTTATAGGAACATACTGAAGATCCGTAGTCAAGTGAGTACAGCGTTCGGCTGTTGATCCAAGAAGCCTTTTGACACCCCTCAGAGGTGCGAGGTGGCACGACCCTTGTCAGAATCCGCGAACTTCACCCGCCGTTTAATCCGTGGCGAG
The DNA here is from genome assembly GCF_921293095.1 of Ischnura elegans. Taxonomy (NCBI): domain Eukaryota; kingdom Metazoa; phylum Arthropoda; class Insecta; order Odonata; family Coenagrionidae; genus Ischnura; species Ischnura elegans. The sequence goes on from NC_060250.1 coordinate 72,312,717, forward strand.
CTCTACCCCACCGGACCTAACCAACCGTAGAGTTGAATCACTCAGGGAGTGAGTGTCACGCAGTGCGCCGCTTAAAGGGCACGGTGACACGGGGAAAGGAAATATCTCCCCCCCTCCAACCACTAATAGGTATCACACGCCTGTGGCTTAGTCCAGGATGAGCTCTGCCATCACCTACCCCAACCAATCGCAGGGTTTAATCACTGATGCGAGAGAGGTTCATGCCGGGCGCAGCTCTTAAGAGCAGCGGCGTTGAATTTTCTCGAGCCTCGCGCTACTGGTAAGAATTGACTGCCGTAGTCACCGGGGAAGAAGGCCTCGCCCGCCGGCACGAAACACGACTTATCTGCGGACGCTTCGGGACTCTATCCTCTCGGGGAGAACAGACGGAGGGTTCCAACCAGCAAACACTCCGCGCCTCTATCCTCTGCCTGCTCCTCCTTCTCCTTCCTCATCGCAGTCCAAAACGTTCCCCCCTCCCCATCTGTGCTTCCTCGGCGTCTTGCCTCTCTTCCACCCCTTCCACAACTCCTTCCTCCCTTCCCATCCCATTCTATCCTTGCTCATCTTTTGCTCCGCGAGCCATCTCGCTATTCACGCGGGCATACTCACGCAGAGTGCAGGCAAGCACAGAGGAGGTGGCACATTACGCCCAGGTGTTGGCATCGAGGCGGTGGGAGGAGCATGCCTTTGACTATCCGAGGAGACAACATAGAGAAAACCCCAGTTCTTTTCCGTGTAAGCTTGATTTATGCTGTCACTTCAGGCGAATTACAATCGGTTTTCGAAGATACCCCCACGTGGCGATGAGTACATAGCGATCCTTTTATTCCCAATTCGTGAAATTTGGTTTTAGAAATCGCGAGGAATGACTTTTTGGAAAGTAATGGCGGCGGGCAGGCCCGCCGGGACACCGGGACGTATCCCGGTGAGCCATCCAGCCTGGAAATCTTTGGCGCCGTCCTGTTCCGAAACTGACAAAGGGTCTAGACGGTAAAGATGGTGAAATGTGCCCCCCCCGATATTTTGAAAAATAAAAAATATACACTTAAAGTGCATTCAAAATTATGTGTTTTCCCAAAATGTTAGGCCTCAGCAATGGAAAATAACCCCAGAAAAAATTGAAACACGATTTTTAGTTTTTTAACCGTATCTCCAGTTTTTACTTTTGTAAAATCGTTTTCTTGATTTTAAACTGTGTATACTATTATGGTCTATTATCCTGATTTTTTTCAAAATTTACAAAAATAAAAACTGGAGATGCGGTTAAAAAACTAAAAATCGTTTCAATTTTTTCTGGGGTTATTTTCCATTGTTGAGGCCTGAAACTTTGAGAAAACACATAATTTTGGATGCACTTTAAGTGTATATTTTTTATTTTTCAAAATGTCTGGGGGCAATTTTCACCATCTTAACCGGCTAGACCCTTTTACAGCCAGAATACCAACATTGAGAAGCTAACTTGATTTCAATGATGTCTCATTCAGCAGCACAGTAAACACCGGCTTGAGGAAACAAAATAATTTGAATTTGAATGAAGATAATTCAATCTGTTTAGAATAAATTAAATTTTATGAGAGTAAGGATTAAAATGTCAAAATTTGTTTATTATATTTCACACCCCCCAGAACCTCCGGTGGTCCTCCCCCTGCATAGTGCTGGCGCCCTCTGGATATGGTCATCCACCGCCCTTAGAAGGGGTGCAGCATGGGCGGGGTAAAGTCCTCGCCTGCCAAACAAGAGGTCGTGGGTTCGAGCCCCACCTGGGTGGGTTGCCCCTACCTATGGCATGGTTATTTGTCCTAGCGTAAATGTTATCTTGTTGAAAACCCAAAGGCCAATGTGACATGTTATGGGTGATATGGGAAAAAATAATGAGCTTGACGGAATACATCTTTACAAATACATATTTCGGTTAACAACCCTAATTATTGCTTATTTTACCGTGGCGAGTGGCGACTCTTGCAAGCCCATGTAAATGCTAACAATTTTGGGTGATAACGGACACTTTTCGGGCCCGACTGGGAACTCCTCTGTTGCAGCAGTCATATATTTGCCCATGAGGAACGCAGAGTGAATCTGAGCTAAGTATGTGATGAATAAAGAAGTGCCTGAACGGGGATACGCTACCATAGCGGAAAGTCTATCCCTCGAAAAGTAGGTAATAGCAGCGATTGGCCCTCTATTTTTGCGTTAAAGCTCTACGCTAAACTCCATTCAAACTATGCAACTAAATTTTCGAGTATACTACTAAATGTCGGGGTTTTTCCATAATGCTGGGGAAACATCAATGAAAAATTGCAAATATCTATCCTACATTTTTAATACTGGGTCTTTATTCATAATTGCAGCAAAGCATATTTTATATATTCTATGACAAAGATTATTAGTAGATATCACTTAAAATATTCTTTTTTACGGTCGAAGCAACAAATATATGCCGAAAAATGGAGGGAAAACGTTAGGTTTTTAAGGTTTTTCTCCTCGACTGTATCATTAAAATAAGTAATGTTTCGTAACGACAGCACAACTTCTTTCTTTCCTTCCTTCCTTGAAAGAAAAAAAAATAAGTTCACCTAGGCCAATCTGAAGAAACTAAATTCGAAATTATGAAGGTCAACCTTGATGCTTTTCACTTAGGTAATGAACCCCATTAAGAGGTATCATGCCAACTCAAACGTTCGTATTAGGCCTTTATCCTAAGGAGTTAACTTATTAAAACTTGAACAATTATGCTGAAAATTTCTCGGCATCGAGGGTACATATTTGCCAAAAATTCCCTGTCTCAAATACAAACAATTCACATGCTAGAAAACATTCAATTAAAAGTTTAAAATTTTAAATTACAGAGAAATTTTTAAAAGGGTTCACTATATGAACCAAATATTTTCAATATCACCAAAAAATGACCAGGCGAGCCGGAGAGAAGCATTCTTTCCAGCAATTACAGAATTGGAAAAGCCATTTTGAATGAGAGCGTCAATGTAGAGCGTCCTTAAAATCCATCACACAATAGTTCCCAGGCTTAAAAAGTAAGGGATAACTGCATTTAATCTGGTTGGGGTTAACACGTTCTTATGTGGATGGCCCTTCCTGTCGGAAGGTGTTCCACAAGGTAGAAATGGAATCATGTACGTACCTAATCGTGGCGCACTCATTCAGACGTCCAGCAGGACAGTACGGATTTCACATTTAAAGAATAACATCCTTTGTACAAAGGCATTTTCAGTAACTCATCACTGCATAGTTCTTAGACTCAAAAAAGTTAATTTGGCCTTACAAACTTCAAATTTTCGAGTAATGGCCCAAGCAGGCGAACATTTTATGCCCGTGGATTGTATTTTAAATTCACCTAAATTATTCCTTCACATTTAGTTTAATACACGTGTCATATATCATCTAGATTACCCTATTATTTTCTCATGCTGCCTCTGTCAAGAGGGATATCACGCTCTTTTATCGCGTTTTATTGCATCAAAGAACACCATTATAGCCCTTGGCAGCGCTCCACGCTCAATTTTTTCCTATGGCATTGTTCCCTATCAGACGTCAGAACTAACGCAACAAAAGAGAGCGTTGCGCAGTTGGTGATAATGTGCGTCGAAAGCGCCTTCAATGAATAAGTTTAATTGGTTCAATAGTTCAATGGCCTCTTTCTCTCATACCCGAAGTCACAAGTAATGAAAACAATTCGGTGAATAGAAGGGAGTATCACGGCGAAGAAAAATCTTCGCAATACAGAAATTCTCTCGTAAGATAACAAAAAATACGAAAGTAACCCCCCGATTTTCGTGAGTTGGTGACGTCAATAGAGTTTATTCCAATTAACTCCGTCACGTAGAACCTTTCAATATGGAAAGGAATCGCTATCAAGATTGTGAATTACGCGAAGCCCATGCAAAAGGCCGACAATTAACTGAGAAGCCTTTGTTCGCTCGACATGAGTTAGTGACGTCATCTACTTATCTGCGAAAGGATTAAGGCCGTTGCTCGAGAAGGAGGCTACGGATCGAAGAAACGAACAATGTGAATCTATTTCTTTCTCAATCGCTATTAAAATTTACTATGAAGGAAAATAAGCCCAATCTTGAGGTTTTTAGTTTCGTTTTTAGCGTCGACTCTCGTGCTCATGGAGGTCCTGGGAGGAACAAAAAAGATATTTGAACAATTTTTGCCAAAATAAGTGTGCACTATTCTTATAAATTCCCAGATGATTGGACACTACTACGTCCTAAACTTAAGTTTACCATCTACAAAGTATTTTAACTTGCTGCAAAAGAGCATCGAAAGTCGATTGAATGACTTTGATGATGAAATATATTTCGCAACTCTATTAAATAAAATTTAGGGGAAGGTAAAACATCCATTTCCTCGAAGACATTTTAAAAGTTATTCTCAGCCTACAATCTTGGGGCACTTGGCCTTTAACGGCTCATTGCTTTTCGGCCTTAAAGTCACATGCTAAGCAAGCTAATAGTTATTTTCGGACTTAATGTTAAGAAGGTTAAACCGAAAATCAAAATTAATTTTGTCATGAATACTTATAAAAACCTATACTTATAAAGTATCCTCTTTTAAAAATACTCCATCGACTGTCATTCTGGAAACTTAGTTCTTTTCTGGCCCTTTATGGTTTCACTTTGGTTCCCTGTGCAATGGGTTCTGGTAAATGCATGGGCCCAAGGTCGAACGGTCTTCCTATTAGTGACACAAATATATCACTGGATAAATTGCATTATAAAAAGCATAAATTTTACTTTTAATCTCAAATGAATCAGACGTAAAATGAAACAGAGTCGATGAAAAGTTGGGAAAAAGTATTTTTTAGGAGTTTAATAGCAACATTAGAGCCTTCTGTATTCTTAAACAACCATAACCAGAGGTGAGGACTTTGGCTTTGCCAATTGTTTTTTTAAGTGGTCTCAGAATGACTTAGACTCAGATGCTTACACCTCCACTTCGGTTATGACACGACACAGAAAATTATCTCTCAATTAGCTTTCCATATCATTATCATCATCATCATTGGTCAACCATACTAAGATTGGTATTGCGCAGCTCTCCACTCAATTCTCCCATCAGCTTATCTTTTCACATCTACGTATTTCTACTCTTTCACATCCTACTTTACCTGTTCCATACATTTTGTTCGAGGTCTTCCTTTTCCGTTCTTGCCATCTACTTGTCCCTCGACGATTGTCTTCATCAGGCCATCATGTCTCAAGATGTGGCCTATAAGGTTGTTCCGTCCCCTTGCTAAGGTTTTCGTGTGGCTTATCTTCTCTCCTACTGTTATTTGGACCTCCTCATTACTAACTCGGTCGATCTATTTGATCCTCATCATTATCATGTAGCACCACGTTTCGAAGGCCTCTATCCTTGCTTTCTCCATTGCTATCATTGTCCATGCCTCACTTCCAGATAGGAGCATACATTGCTAAGAAATTTATACCGCGCGGAGAACTTGGAAATTTCACGTAGGTTTACCACTTTCCATCCCACTAAAACTTATCAAACCGATAGCTCTATATGATCCCCGCACTGAAAATAACAAACCACCATCGAAAATGCGGTATACAAAACAAATATTGTTAGGAAACATGTTTTTTTTTTCCTCCAAGCGTGCTACAATTACTCAAAACGCAGGCGGGAGTATCGAAAACTTTGACATAGTAGGAAAAAAAACCTTTAAAAAATTCCACGCAGAAAAATTCTGTAGGCTGATTATATTACTGAGTTTGCAGCCAATGAAAATAGTACCGATAGAAACTAACTTTAGACTAGTACAATCATTTGTCTATGCCCCTAGATACACAAAAGGGAAAACATGAAATTGATAGAAATTTTTGAGGCTAGCGAGTTGAATGAAATTATAAAGTTAGATTATTGAATGGTATTTTTACGTTTGCTGTTGATGGACATGCATGTTAAAGCAAGTGTGGAGGTCGAGATAAATATGTAAGTAGGTATATTATTATAATGAAACTGGAACAATGGCATAATCATCAATTTTCAATAATGCAAAGGATATTTGACGCAGCTCGCTTCTAAATTCTTCAATCATCTAACATGCTAAAACTTGAATTATTCTTCCGTTTAGAATACTTAACTATATTTCCATGCAACTCATCCGAGGAGTTTATTTAGATATCTTCCCTTCCACTTGTATTGTAACGACGGCCTTCGACAATACATCATGCATTGCGATGCAGAAATAATGGAAAAGGTGTGTAAATAAAAGTGATACACTCGGCCATCTCGGTAATCTACGGAAATCAACGACCCTAGCGAAAAATGCATATTATGATATTACATGAAGTTCTGTGCATTACAAAGGAACGCAATAAAATCGGAATGAGAAAATTTTCGCTGTGTCGAATAATTATCTTGGGCCTTTCCTTATAGAATAGCCCCGGAACTGAGAGGCAGTTACCATGAAAACCTAACGATCGGTGACGCAATAAACAGTCCCGTCATTTTTATTAGCGTCTACTAAAAATTGTATAGTTTTAAATTGTAAAGGAGTCAGACTTTGATCACAGACTCAGGTAGATGACCATACAATGTCAATTAATAGATTTTTCTGACTGGCAAAACAAATGACAACCATTTCGTGTAGCCAACAATTTGTTGCGCAATTCTCGGGCCGGATTAATTTTTTCACACGACTTTGGCATGAACCGGTTACGATGGAGAAGCATCAAGGATTCAAACAAATTATTTTTAATTCAGATAATTTACTGGCCTTTAACGTTGATTAGAGTCTTGCGGTGTAGGTCGTTAAAAACTAAACTCAAAATTTTTGAACAACATTTAGGTAAATTTCTATATCATGTCCAAGTCTTTTTTTGCAATGAATATGATTTGTTTATAATAACAAAATAAACAAATCATATACATTGCAAAAACCTTGATAAATGTATATATGCGGAAACGATGGCCTAAAACTTTGAATTCAATTATTTTCCACCTAAACTTCAAGACACTAATCAATGTTAAAAATTGAGGTCAAGATAAAAGAAAAAATACTCAATTTACCGTCGTTTTACATTTTAAAATTTTCCCTAATAACAATAATGTTACTGTGGGTTTCAATGGAAACCTCAAAATTTGTTCAGTACACAGCCACTATGAGAGCACTCCATAGACCACTCAAGAGAGATCCAAAATATGAACAAAACAACCAACCAATTGGATCTTTTCTTCTCCATTCCCTCCCGAGAGTTTCCGAGAAATTCTGCGGGATGGGTTCAAGCACTTCTCCTCTCCGTCGCGTCTGTCGTGGCTGGAAGAAAATACGACGGGCAGTCGACTCCACCTCCGAAGAGAAGGAAGGGACAGAAAATTTGGCGAGAGACGGGAAAGCTTGGAATTTTTTCTTTGGAAATTTCCCATTGGCGATTATAATCACCTAATTACGATAGCTTATTGAAGTCAAGTACGTTAATCGGCCATGATTGAGGTTCTGGACTAGCTTTTGTCTAGCTTCAATTGTAATCGTAAAATGGGTTTTGTTAAAAGAATATTAGGAAAGTGCGACGACAAAGTGAGAGAAATTAGCTACTTTTCCCTCGTTAGACCACATTTGGAATACGCTGCCAGTGTTTGGGACCCTCATGAAAAAGGCTTAATAACAGAGTTAGAACGCGTGCAAAGAAGAGCTGCCAGGTATGTGAAAGGTCGTTACGATAGTCTTGTTAGTGTAACTGACCTCTTAGATAAACTCGGATGGGAATCTCTGTCGGACCGTAGATTGAAAAATAAACTAACCTTTTAGACCTTTTTTTTTTTGACTAAACCTTTTAGATAAATTCAAGAGCAGTGTCTTTTCTGACAAAGTTAACCATATTTTACGGACGCCAACATACTACGGAAGATCAGATCATATGAATAAAATAAGAGATAGATTGTACAACAGACAGATTCCGAATGTCATTTTTTCCACAATCAATAAGAGATTATAACGGCAGCAATAGAACTCGTAAGTAGAATGCATGACTTGTAGTGTAGCCTGCTAACATATGTAAAAATTAATGCATGTTTCTTAATTCAATTATTATTTCTAACAGCATATAGTAGTATAGTATGTTAGTATACGGGACGTTTTTTTAGACGGTGTGGTGTGCATGTGGGAGTCCAAATGCATGCTGCATGCTGGTGATTGATCACCCCCTGCCAAGCACCCTAGAGGTGGCTCGCGGGGTATTATGTAGATGTAGATGTAGATGAGCCCTTACGCGGTGTAAAGCGACCAAGAATATTAGATGATCCTCCAGTCGATTACTCGTATTTTTGTCGCCCATCTCACTAAAACTTACCTAACCGATATGTCTGTATGTTCCCTGCATTCATTATAATTTCAACAATACTAGGAATAATACTAATACCTAAAATATACCTAATGAGTAGTACTAAGTCGATTAGTTATATTATGAAATATTATTACAACAATCTAACACTAAGAAATTGAAAGACTCGAAGGAAGCCGAGGATATTATGGTAGTATATTTATTTTATTTCAGTATTTTAGTTAATTGTTTGTTATAAATGATTTCATTGGTTTATTTCAATAATTTTTCACTATATCTAGCCTCTTAACATTTATATTAAGATGCTCGAGCATACATAATTTTATACCGATAAAAAATAAAGCATATAACTACTACGAGGAGATTTTTTGAGATTTTATTATACATCTAAAATGAGTGTTGAGTTATTTTCGAATGAACAGTAAACATGTTTTGTAGATACTGCATTTTTTCCAAAAAGGAACCGTCAATTTTTTCGATTAATCTTTCTTTTGGTTCAAAACTCGATTTTTTGTAAATTGGAGCTTTTCATATCCATATCGAACGCTCGATAAAACATCTAAAATGAGTGTTGAGTTATTTTCGAATGAACAGTAAACATGTTTTGTAGATACTGCATTTTTTCCAAAAAGGAACCGTCAATTTTTTCGATTAATCTTTCTTTTGGTTCAAAACTCGATTTTTTGTAAATTGGAGCTTTTCATATCCATATCGAACGCTCGATAAATCGATTTTAACCGACATTTTTCCAACACTACCTCAGACATCCAAATTGCAGATCCCACGAAAACGACCAGCATTCCATTATTCAAGTTCAGCGCGCTGACGAATCGAGGCGTCGACGTATCGAGGTAAAGAACAAGCCTACTCGTTAGATCCACCTCGTCTGCCCTCGCGGACATTTCCTCCTCTCCCTATCTGTTCGCCGGGGAAGAAAACAATCGCAAGGCGCAAATCTTGGAAGCGTGAGCCTTTTAAGCGTGGTGACCTTCGCTCTTAAAACTCTCGATTAGCATTCTGGTTTGCCACATGCCCAGCATCTCACTAATACCTCTCCTGTCCCCTTCCTTCACTATTTCGTTCCCAAAAAAAAAATAAAACCTCCCTTCCCCACCCTTCATTCCGTCACGCCCCCCTCTCCCCTCTGACGTGGTCTTATTTTTAATGCTCCCCCACTCCCCCCACCGCTGGCCCCAGTTCTATTCTTGCCCTCCTCACCCTACAACTCCTTGAAACGCGTGGTCCATCCCTCCTACCCCATCACCCTCCCCAGAATCCCTACTCGGAAAACTCCTGACTTCCTTGCGGATTGGGTCTCCTGGGTTTATTGTGTTCTTGGACAGGGGATTGCTTCCCGAAACATTAGAAGGACTCCTCCGCTCATGCATACTTACATAGTGGTACGCTCCTAAAGGTACGTGTACATTGTATAGTTTTTGGCTCGATTTGCTCAAGAGAGAGCAGTCTACCGGAAAGGCCTACAATGTAAACATCTCTGAGAGCTCTCTAGCTACTGCGACTCTCAGCTCTTGTGGTAGAGGTGCCCTCACGCGAGAGCGGCCATGTATACAGCAAGGCAGAGTATCTCGCTAGATTGCTCTCGCTCTATCGGGGTTGACAGGTAGAGTATCTTCTCTCGCAAGAGGAAATCAATCCTCTTTGCAAAAAATGGATAATAAGTGGTGAAAAACTTACCTCTGATTCAATTCAGCCGTTCTAAAGGCCGTTTTACACGGTACACGGAATTGCGCAATCTGACATACGTGCGAAGGCGCAATCAAAATTGCGTCGTGTAAAGCGGTGAATTGCTAGAACACATGCGAGAATGCGTGGATGCGAGACGGCAAAATAGCCCCTGTTTTAATTTCGTTCCTGCATTCGCGCAATTCCACACCATTTCAGAAATAAATGCATCTCTAACCTGCGCAATTCCGTGCACCGCGTAAAACGGCCTTCAAGGTATGCAGAAAAATGATCTGGTGTTTTTCCACTTCCCCTAGCAGTAAATAATAATTCATGCAATGGAACGGAAAGATAAAGTTAACGCGGGAAAAATCTTCCTGGACTTCCTGACTCTAATGGAATATACAATACTTCTACCATGTTACACGTGAAACAATCACTTTTAGTCTCCCGTAGGTTTAAAATAAAGTGAAAGTTAACACCCGCTTTTAATGAATTGGTGACGTCATAAGGGTACTCATTCACTGACTCATACAGGTATAATCACTCATCGATGGAAGGAATCGTTAAAATGAGTGTAAATAGCAATAAGTCACACATAAACGAGTCCGAAGAGTACTGTAGAAACGCTCGTGAAGTACATGTCATTTGTAACATCTTCCACCTCTGCAAATAATTCAATGTCACATATCCCTATTTAACAAAAAATCACTCACAGTTGAACTTTTTGCATTGAATTGAAATTTGTACAGTTGGTTTAATAGAGAGAAAATGCGAGAATTCCACGTTCTTCAGTTTAAAATTCGATGTTTTATGAGCAGTGCAACCGCCAAGGAAAATGAGAATTTATCGCGATATCAAGTAAACGCACCACTTGCAGAGTAACACATCCATCAAGAATAAGACTTAGATAGGAATATTTGGACAGGGTGGAGAAGATACTCCGGGTTTTCATCTGGGATGGGGATAAAGTAGACAAAAATAGCGCTCATTGGTTGAACACCTACTAATGAAGTTTTGAATATTTCACCCTTTTAAGATAAGCGTCGACCTGCCTCCTCCAATATCAAATCCATACCGAAAGGTAATGTGAAACCATTTAAAAGGAAAAAAAACTTCTTAATTTTATCCTAAGGTTTGGGAATGCAACCCAAAACCGATATGTAATCTGAGACGTATTTCGAAGGAAAAAAGTTGCTCCATTCGATCCATCTAATTCCTCGGCGAATGTAAAGCAATACGAAAAGAAATCTGATAGGGATTACATGGAGAAAATTGAGAGTCATCCTAACCACCATCACCTTCGCAAACGTAACCCAATACAGGAAAGTAATTTAATAAGAGTATCAAGTGAAAATGTAAGCGGAATGAGTACGACCGCGATTTTAGTTGCAGACAACACATTTCAACGAACTTAAATACTAAAATTTTAATTTTGCTAATGCACTCAGTATGGGACGGAAGGAAGGAAAGCTCGTTTTGCGTAAGGGATGCTCAATGGGATGTTATCGAATTTTAATTTAAAAGAGTTTAAAAGACTCCGCGAATTTTCTGTCAAAGCATTACTTGTGAACCACCTTGGCGCTGTTTTTTATTTAAATATCTAAGCTAAATTTTGAAAGTCAAATATTTTCATAGACAAAATTTGCTTCTTGATAAATTAAATCAATCCCTAAAACACAGCGGAATACAATTTCAAGGGAATTTACTTAAAAATAAAGGATTATAATTCCAAGTAATCCCAAAAAATCATACAAATAGTTGCACTAAATATTTTCGCTGCGCGAGCTTGAGAGAGTTACAGCTTCAATGAAAATGTGCACTAAGTATTGTATCTATCCGGCAGGAATTTAATGAAGTTCTCCCTTTCATCTAGCTATGCATCATAGTAATCTTTGTTTAGACGGCAATGATTCATTCAAAATAATATCCGATGGCCAACTACACGTGTCGAAATGAATAGCGTACTTCAAAACGAAACTTTTCCGTTGCTTATTTGCTGCAGAAGTTCGAATAGAATCTCCTGTTCTGGCCAAGTTAAAAAACGACGGTTTTTTTTGAGGTACCGGGATATTTCGATTAGCCCTATAAATTGATCCCTATCGTTTTGAGAGATGTGTTACAATTGACATGCAAGCCCTCAGAAAAGGCAATAATGATTCGCATAAAAACTTCTGCCATGGCTGCTATTTTTCTGTCAAATATATACCAATTTAGCGGTAGAATTTGTGCTATATCATTTTTTTCTTGTCACTGCAAAAAGAAGGTATAAATTTCGCTATTCGTGAAAACAAGCATTGTGAGGGAATTCGTAAACCTGACAGCCTACGTCTGGAGTTGGAATTTATGATGCTAATGAAAAATTCCCGCCCCGGCTGCTATTTTTCAGCCGTGTTCCAATACCAATGGGAGGGTTAAAAATGCATCTCGCCACTTGTCGCTTGTTTGAAGCTTATTTTTATATTTTTCTCACGCCTCGTGTGATCATCTTTGTTATTCAGTGAAAATAAACATGAGGCATAATTTTTGCTCCGAAACATCAACGACAACATCATAAATCTTGTATATAAGCAAGCAGTGTTTTTAAGCCAACAACCTTCCCTCAAAACTCAAAATACTGATGTTTGTAAATAAAAGGATATTCTAATGGTTGTTTATTTTTGATGCTATGATCTACTTTAAAGTGTATAAGTTTGCTTAACCGCACGCGTTAGAGTAACATGCTTGAAAAAAATTCATCTATTTTTTACATGCTTCCGAGGAATAGATAAGGCGACAAATTGCACAATGGTCATTTTATGCTGAACTTGAAGTTTCTAAATTTCTTTTACAAAATTCTTCGATAATATAATAAATATAGGCGTGTAAGTGCGCAAATCGGTCCCAGTATCAAAACAGCTACATGAGTAGTCATGAGGAGGTTACTCTGGGTTATTAACCCCACACCTCATTAGTCGAGCTTTCAGTGTTTAAGCAACTAGCTCTCAATATTTCCAGGAATTCGTATCCAAGATGAAAATATGAACCGTGTGACGTCAGTGGCCCGGGTTAGTGACACAAATGACTGACGCAACGGTAAAGTGTGCCCTACCTTACTGGCTAGATAGATGTCCTTACTGTCGCATAGGAGTTGATACAAAAGGAGGTGCATGCACGGTTGATGCACATGATGATGTATCCATACGATAAAACCCAGTTCGTGCTTTTTCAAATATATTAGTGCAGTGGCGTAACTAGGAATATGCTTCGGGGATGAGTAGGATAGCTTGGGGTAGCTACTCCCCAGCCCCCGGGTAACGGGGGCCCGGGAAAATGTTTGAAAAAAGACATTCCTGGATATACATTTTACATCGTTTTGGTAATTTTAAGCAGATGCAGTTATTAAATTTTAAGACTAGAAAATAATTTTAAATAAATTTTTTATTTCTCTGAGGGTTTGGGGGAATCTATCCCCTCATCCTCCACAAAGTAACACCACTGAATTAGTGAACCTTCTTTCATTTTCCATAATGGAAAGGTTTCACAAAGTCTGAAATCATCAGTTATAGTTTGGAAGCCAGTAAGACAAAGTTGTTGATCAAAAATTGTATCGCATCCTTAAACACTTTTTCAACAAAAAGAGCTTGATACTTGGGTTAGCACCTAAGCAGCGCTGGGCAAAATACAGGTGGAGGAGTACTTGAAATATAATAAACCGCTCCAAATGTATTTGGAAAGCAAAACAAAAAAACACTTTTGACTTGGATATCTGGAAAACAAACTACTGCATAGTATTTTAAATACCTTTCAAAATACAAAGTACATTTGTATGGTAACTATGAGATACTAAAATACATAATCTGGCTTGGCACGCTATGGATATTTCCAAACATGAAGAAAATTATTTTAACGGAAATGAAGTCATCTCCGAGGCATAACTTGAAAGAATTATTATTAGAGCTACTTCAAAAGTATTTTCCAAATGTATTTTTTATTTTAGGATGGGAAAATACCAAAACTCTGTATTTGAAATACAAAGTACTAGATACGTTCAGGTCGTGTATTTGAAATATCAAATACAAATTACAAATGCATTTCAGTACGTATTTAAAAATACATGTATTTGGAATACTGCCCATCTCCACACCGACGAACGCTACTATAAAAATTGGTGCCGTATCAACATCATCACAATCCATGAGCATTATCATAATTTACTTCCATAAAATATTCATCATTAAACAACAAAAAGCCATTATGTGTTCCAACGGTGGCATTACTAATCTCCGAATCGCGAGCGCCAGTGCTGTCTAAGATGCACAGAAGATCGTTCAGCCCATAATAGCGCCGTGCGCACAGCACGCACGAGTCAATCTCCGATATGTGTCGAGGCACGCAAAGGGTGGAGACCTCTGCCGGCAAAAATGCGAGGGTAGGGGACGAAAATGGGCAAAATAGTGAGAGAGAGGGGTTCGAATCCGAGACCGTGACCGTGAGTCGGCTTCGCAGCAGAAGAATCCCTTAAATATTTCCGTCGTACTCGTCCGCATTCTTTATACAGGGACACTCATGCGTTCTTCTTAGAGACAGAGCGGTGTTAGCAGATTTTTGAAGGGAACTGACGCCTTCGTAAGAAGTTCGGCACTACGGACAAACCATTCCATCAGCGATTCATCCCCTCCGTTCTCCTTATACAAAGAAAGGAATGAAATACCTTCAAGTTTCCGAACTTACCTCATGATACAGGATCGCAGCCGTGTTATTCGGGGGTTAAAAAAAACCTTCCCCAGCCAAGTGGGAATGCCTGGAAGCTTTGCGAGACATTCACTGAGGCTACGAGGAAAATAACGGTAACGGAAACAGCGGATCTTTGTTTTGGTTGTAAGGAGAGAGAAAATGAGATACTTTATGTCTTGAAATTCAGCCTTAATGTTCGCAAAATGTTAAACATCAGTGGTCGGGTGGCAGTGGTTAACAGTGTCCGATTTTGAAAACATCTCGGATCTGATGCTTTGATGTGAGTTGGCAACTTTCTCGCTCAGGGCAAATGTGATTCTGGAGAAAACAGTTGAGGCAATTAAAACTTTTTCTCGGGATTTCACAAATTGTAATTGCATGATAAAAGAATGGCGACTTAAAAACCTTGTCAAATCCACATAACATTCGATCATCGTGCGACCGGTATCTCACGTTGAGGTATCTTCAGGTATTTAATCACGACGATGGTTAAGGCATCGTTATGGGAATTATTCCCCTGTAAAGGATAATTGAGGCATCTAAAGACGGAGATTATGTGAAAATTAGTTAATTTATCTCAAATTTGGCTTCCAAAGGGGAAACGTGAAGTGATGCCACACGCAGCTAGAATTTAAGATGACACGCGGGTCGCAAGCACTAATTTGTTGATCAATCTCACCCATCGTAAACCTAAAAATTCTTTAGATAAACTTGAAACCTCGTCAATACAATATTGAATGTTATTGTCACGATTGATTATTGGTAAAACGAGCTTAGTTATAGTAATTTATTCTCCATGGGTGTTTGTATTGAAATTCAGCCTCAATGTTCGCAAAATGTTAAACATCAGGGCACGGGCGGCAGTGGTTAACAATGTCCGATTTTGAAAACATCTCGGATCTGATGTTCTGATGTCAGCTGGAAACTTTCTCGCACAGGGCAAATGTGATTCTGGAGAAAACAGTCGAGGCAATTAAAACTTTATCTCGGGATTCACAAAGTGTTTCACGATTTTCATTTCTGAATAAAAATATTAATTAATCCAGGAAAAATCACGAAAACTTCCCTAAAAAATAATGAAAAACATAGCCGGTACTTTTGAATTCGTGAAAATCTTACTCTCACGGGGTCAATGGCTCCCAGTTCCTGTTCAGAGAAAATTTAAAAGGGGGGATATCCGGGTTACTCTTGAGCCTTTAAAAGAGAAGCCAAAAACGAATAAGATGGCCTCAATAAATTAAAAAAAAACTTTATTTTACTCGCACAAAATTAATGTTTTTGAGTCCAAAAAATCACATTTTCAACATAAAAAATCCCCGGACCCACTTTTCCCTGGGGTGTTATTCCAAATACCCCGGAAGGGCCCCGAAATCTCAGATGCCCCCAATTCAAAATCCAGACTACGCTACTGATTAAAACTGATCTATTTTCACTAGCTTCAATCACTAACTCTCCTTTAATATATACTGAAAAACATAGCCGGTGCCTTTGAATTCGTAAATTTTTTACTGCCACGGGGTCACTGGCTCCCAATGCTTGTTTTCGAGGGAATTAAAACTGATTCATTTTCACCGGCTTACAGTGCCTTCATTAAAGGCAGAGGCTTAAACATAAGTGAGAGAATGTCTTGCAGTGTAATCACCCGCAACTTTAGAGGGTTTAAAACATGGCGCTCCATCCCTTTGCGAATTGCTAACCCACGGATTAGGCTGACCTGAATGATGGTTCATTTTAGCCGGGCGTCGGGTCTTTTACGTTGTTTATTTTTTTGGTTTCCTCTCCCCCAATGCTCCATGGAGTGAATCACGCTTCG
Organism: Ischnura elegans; assembly: GCF_921293095.1. NCBI lineage: Eukaryota > Metazoa > Arthropoda > Insecta > Odonata > Coenagrionidae > Ischnura > Ischnura elegans. Next base: position 72,329,238 of record NC_060250.1, read on the forward strand.
TTTTAGTACTGCACTTGCAAGTCTTGGCTGCTCATTTCTATCCACTGTATAATCTGAGAAAATACAGCCAGTAACCTTCCACTCAAATAATGTGAGTCATCACTGCAGCACGTTCATTAAAAATATTCTATTTTAAATTGCGTTGGAAGAAGTCATGCTTTGCCATCTATATGATTATTTGAACTTTTTATTCGACTAGGGAGGTTTATCCATGCACAAATATACATTGCATGCATATATAAAAGAATAGAGGATTTTATATTTTGCGATAACTAATACTGCCAAATTGGGGCCCATGATTCTAAAAATACACTTGAAGGTTCATTGAAATGTTTTGCCTAGAAATAAAATCTAGTTGAATTGAAAAAATAATGTAATTTCGGAGGGAAAAATTATTGAAATGAGACTGTTGATTACAATTTAGCTCAAAGTATCCACTTCTACTTCATCTGGTGGAGGGGGTTCTTCTTACATGTACAAGTATATATAATCACGTGACTAATTAACATTTTGGTTAATTTTTATTTCCGTATAGCCGCGTTCAGAAACTTTTCATAACATTCTACATTAATTATTTACCTACAAAAGTAAATGTTCATAGCAGCCATGGAATTGCTTCTAAATGGGATAATAAAAAACGCTCAATCCGCTCACTCTCAAAAGAATTACTTGTTACGAATGGAATTCACAGCGAATGATCAGATTACAAGAGTTACGCTTCATTGAATTATTTTTGAACGGTTTATCTTGCTTAGAAGAAATGAAATCACTCAAGTCATAACAGCATTACATGCATTTAGTATGCATTACAAGAGTTTTTCTCTGAGGCGCTGATTTTCAGAAAATGCTGCAATAATGTATTTTTTTGATGAATTTTAATTACCAACACAACAAATAACGATGTTAAATAAGATATCCGTGAAGGCATGAATGAATGCTGAAAGCAATATTAGAGGCAAATAGACTGAAGAGAAATGATTAGAACGAGACACATGGACACAATGATGAGTAGGTACGTGGCCTTGAAGGTTATTCAAAGCAGGAAGGGGAAAAGGGTAGAAAGAATCACACAATGTTCAATTTGAACCTCATTATGTTAATAGGTAATATTTCTACGTTAACAGATTACTTAAAAAATAACGATTTGCCTTATTTGAAGAAACATTTAATTCCAAGTGATTATGGAACTTAAAGCTTACAAATGGACAATATTCGCTCCGAAATATACTTTGAGAAAATGGGATTTTTGTAGTAAATTTATAAAATAACTAAGGCAAGCGTTTCAGGTTTGACGTGGTGGAAATGCGATGCATCAATTTTAACATGTAAACAACAAATGATAGTATTGAAGTGTAGGACTTACTATTTGTACGTTCGTAATGCTAGTAAGGCAGATAAGGCTATTTATAAGTTATATTTTAAAATCTCCGTATACGTATTAAAGTATGGATATTACCATTTGTTGTGTATATTTTATCATGACATAAGGCGAAAAGTATTATCCGTTCATACAAGTTATAAGAAGTCTCGAGTCAATCTTTGGGATCATTCCAATCATAGGCAGATGTAGGAGAGGGGGTACGGAGGCGGAGACGCTTAAAAAATAGACAAGATCTTAATTAGTCCCCGTTATCATTCCGTTCGTTTTTTTGCACAATCAGCATTGGATTTATATGTAGAGGGTACTTGAAAAGCTTTTCTTTCGCTCGTTAATTCAGGCATCAATAGTTATATCTCCATCAAAACAAAAAAAAAAGGTAGCGCACCGAGACGGTGTGACACGAAAGTCAGAAAATCATTAAGGCGACAGGGAGCATGCCGCGCAAAGATGAAAATAATCAGTAGGTACTGTATCATTCCCCATTGATCGCGTTTTAATAATTAACAAAGATAAGCTGTTTAAAGGAAACATATAAGAAAACTGTCGTTATTAAGTAACTTATTAAAATTAAAAAGAAGAACTTTGTACTTTCACATGAATATTTATTCACAAATTGACGGCCATGGTTTCAACGTTAGACGTCAACATCGAAATGCAAATTTGTGAATAAATATTTATGTGTAAGCACAAATTTCTTCCTTTTAATTTTAGTAATGAATCGCTTTCACAAAGTTACGCCTCAAACAATCAATTTTATTAAGTAACTCATGAAAATTTTCATATTAATAACTTTTATATTGAAATATAAAGTAATTTTCGTACAGTAATTGTTGTATGTTGTATGTATTGATCCCAAATATGAGAAGACCGTTAGCTTATCAGACCTTGTCCCCCCTCAGAAATAATCCTGGGGCCGCCTTTAACTCCAATCAACAATACCGGTATTATGACTGATGGTAGAGCGTGCAACTCGCCACCACGTGAGTCTACAAATTGACCCAGTCCCTCGTTTGAAGTCGAAAGGAACGGATATCGGAGGAGATAAAAGCTGCGCCATCTCAGAGTTTGTGGGTACTTTGTGAAATATATCCTCAAAGAATGAGGTTATGTCCCTCGTGAGCCGTTCGCTCCTGGTTCCTTGCCCCCATTCTGGCTCCTGCCAACCCTAGAAGAATCCTCTTGTCAATGTAAATCATCATCAGTCACAGTTTGAAGGAGAGGAGTTAAAAACAAGCGGGCGGTTCTCTTTTGGCACCTATTCTCCGTCCTCCTGCTTCGAAAAAAACTTTTTAGACTCTCATCAACTGCCGCCTATCATCAAGGATAGGTCCTCACCGTGAGAAGGGGTGCCATAATCCTAGCTCATACCCTCTTCCTCAGCAACTGTTTGTTCAATTCTTTAGGGAGACAGGAGTATTCCTCAGACATGATAGTAACTTCTTGGTGAAATAAAAAGACCTGTGTCACCAGTCAGGCATTATAACTGAAGGCATTTGTAGCGTTTGTAGGGTGAGCGAAAAATTCCTAATAATAACTGATGATTTCAGGCTTAACTGAGAGAAACCTATGCATTATGGAAAATGAAAGATAAACTTTGTTAGTTCCACTAATATATTTAAAAAAGCACGACCCGGGATTTATAACGTAATTATATTATCAGGTAGCCTGACCATGTAACTATGAAACCCGGACGATGTAACTATGTTGTGAAGCCCAGGACCTGCTTTCTCAAACATATTAGTGAACATAAAAATGTTTATAATTTTATTTTACATAAAAAATACTAAGATACGTAACCGTCATTTGGTATTATTGGTCGGGGTTAATAATCTAATGTGAAAGAATAACAGTTCCCTTAAGGAATCGTTGCTGAGTAAAAGAATTCGGGGTAGGAATGCGATTTATTTTAGTCAATTAAGAAATGCAAATTGCGTTCACAACTCGTGGAACTGATTTACTGTTTTCTTGAAAAAAATAACGTGTTTTACGCTTGAAATTTAAGTTAACTAGAAAGGTGATTTTTGTTTAGAGCCCACGAAGAAGAACGAAATGATCAAGCATTGGAGCCAGCACAAGCGGGCCATTATGTTAGGACGCGGTGATTAATTACGGTTATTGGGGAATAGGAGGCAGATTAATTGGCTGCAGCGGGTAATGAGTGATGACAGAGAGTAGAAGTCCATTAGCTAGAAGGGAATTTTGGGCTGGAGAGGACATGAATTGTTAGAATTAGAGAAAACAAATCTTGAGCTTTGTAGCTAACGTAATTGTGGATCGTAATATGCAAGCCTGGGAATGAAATGTATGAATTCTTAGACTTCGGGCAAATAATAATTTTAATAGTAAACCATTTTACGGTACACTTCTAGGATAGTTGCTTAAAAAACAGACAAGCATAATGTGCACAGACAGCAGGAGAATAATAAAAAAGTTAATTACTAAATTTATGAGATTATTTCAACTGTAAAATATTCGTAATGAAAGTAAAGAAAACTATGTAATTCCATTGATTCTCATTCTGTTTCTTCCGTGCATCTGTACTAGACTATGACGTGCCACGTCGAAACCTAGGTCGTACCTTAAATATTTATGTAGAATTACTAAGTTTTCTTTACTTTTCATTGCGTCAAGTAGATCTCATAAAGTCACGTCCGAAACAACTATTTATATGTAAAATCTTAACTGTTTTTAAAAATTTGTTTAACACGATAAGTGTTTGTTTTTTCAAAAATTTTTATGAAGGTGGAAAAAAAAAACAATTGAGAACCGTGAAAACACTGAAAGGTAATAGCTCGGGGTCAGCACAGCACCCATCATAAGCCATAAAAAAGCAAAAAAATAAACATTAATTTGACTAAAGTAAGAATGCTTTCACTTTTGTCATTATTCTAAGGATCAGTTCATTATGAAAACATTATTTTTCCCTAATTATTAGAGGAATATTTCATAAACTATGTTTCAAACCATTTTCTAACTAAGATCTTGAAAATTTAATGGTAAATAAAATCTTTGTGACAGAATGAAGGATATTTCATGCTTAATGATATGACTTTTTGACCAGTCTAAATATTTCCCTAAACATGAGCGAACTATGGAGGACATTGCTTATTTTAATTTAGGTACCATTCGAAAAGCAAAGTAATCCGAGTTGACTTCTTGCGGTTATATTTGTGTTGTTTTGACTCTAGCATCTTTCCCTTGCAATATTTGCCTACTGTGTCTTCGCGACGGCGACAAATTCAACTGCTTTTGAATTCAAACTACACCGCTGCGCCGGCGAATATTAAGGGGCAGCGCTTCACTGCCTGGCAGCATCATAAAGAAAACAGTTGCGCCAAAACCGAGAGTCTCTGAGTAGCAGCGGCAGAGGGAGGGAGCGTTGAGACGCCTGGAATTCTAAATACTCCCTCGAGAGGACGCGCTGGTATTCGAATTCGGAAAGGGGCGATGTCCCAAGTTGCCAGGAAACCGGAATAGACTCCTGTGAGAGCCGTAAGGAAGATGGATGGATGATTGAAAAAGATGTGCTCCCCTTCCGATACTTCATGCAAATGGCCTAGTGACTCCGTTCGTCTATCCTGCTACGGTCTACGTGATAACTCGATTTTTTTGAGGCTTACAAGGGAGACCACGAACCTTGCTCCGCCTTTTTCAATGCAGTATTTTCTATGGCCTTCGGAATGATGAACAAATCCCTGAACTGGTAGTGGTTCCCTTGAATGGGCCTTAGTTTTGCTGTAATTAATTAATTTTAATGCGGTACTTTTCACAAGCCGCGTATAGTTCCATAATATCGCACCACTCAGCAGACGGGTCAGGTGCCTTCAACGCTACCACTACCCCACGGAACGGAACGGAACAACTATTAGTTCAGGGATATGTTCACCATTCCGAAGGCCATACAAAATACGGCATTGAAAAAGGCGGAGCAAGGTTAGTGGTTTCCCCTTGCTAGTGTTCTCCCGGTGAACCGCTGCGATGAATATTTGTCGGCCTTCCGACCGGGTTGGGTTCTCCATTCCTGACGATGTTTCGATAGAATACTTCCGGTACTTCTTACGAATGGCTCAGTGACGGCGTTGGTCTGTCCAGATACAGTGTACGTGATAGCCCGATTTGTTTGAGGACTGGGTTTTTTCCCTATGAACTGCTGCGATGAATTTTTCTCGGTCATCCGGCCGGGTAAGGCTCTCAATTCCTGAAGACATTTCAATGGAATACTTCCGCTACTTCTTGAAAATAGCCTAGTGACTCCGTCGGTCTATCCAGCTGCGGTCTACGTAATAAGTCGATTTATTTGAGGACTGGATGTTTTCCCAGTGAACTGTTGAGATGAATTTCTCTCGTTCTTCCGACCAGTTTAGGCTCTCCATTACTGACGACGTTTTGATGTAAATGGATGGATAACGTTTTCCATCAAAATAAAGTAGATTTGGAGAGACTAACCTGTTCGAAATCCCGGAAAAGATTAATCAATTTTCGTCCCGATTTCGTTTCTATATGTTTCCAGTAAATTCCAGTATTCCAATTTCTAGGTTTAGAATTTTGGTATATTATTATTCAGTATTTATCACTACATTAAGTCTGGTCTATAAGTTATACTATTGGTGGCAAAGTGAAGGTGTCCCAAGACAGGAGAATCTTAAGGTCAATTTAAGTTGGTAATAATTTATATCTCGGAGACCGTCGAGAAAGGATGTTAATGTTTTCCACTAGATAAATAAAACAGGGCTGCCGGCGTTTCAAAAAACAATTAGATTTCTCTTGGACGAGTTCTGAAAATGGAGGCTGCCGATTAAAAAAAACCGAGCCGTTTTCCTTTCACGGATCCAACGGAACTCATTTGGTTTTCGAAACGCCGCGACGAGTCGGCATCTATTTAGTCATTGAACCAGCGGATAACCCGAACCACCTTCCACGACGCTAAAGGCGAGGAGAGCACAAGAGAATGCTACATCTACGAAACGGGTCTTCCCTGTAACTCTTGGGAGCCATTGTCGAGTTAAAATCTGTTCTCATCCCCGTAGATGATGGCAGAGTCAAACGAAAAACTGGATTAAAAAAATATTTCTTTTACTAACTTCATGTGGCATTAGATTTATTCTGATTTTGGACATTTTCCTGGTATTTATATCAGTATATTAAACTCTATTCTCAATAATATATTTGATGTGAAATAGTTTGTAAAGCTAGACAATGCAATGCAAATGTAGTGTGTGTTGAATGAAATGGGCCACATGAAAATGGCTCAACCTCAATTCTCCCCATGGAGTGCATTTTTCGTTGTAGTTGTACTACTCTAAGAAAATATATTCTTATGCAAGAATCAATATCAAATATTGAACGCCTTAACAGCTAAACTCGGTCTATGCATTCATACTCCATCTTCCAATATGCATCCAAGTTTTTGCGAATACCTATCAGTCATTTTAGGTAAAAAAGTGGAGAATTCTGCGATAGAATTTATGACGTCATCCATATGAATCCGAAATTGAGGCACAAGGTGTACGTACAAGACTCGCATGGGCACCGCTGTTCAGGAGTTGGAAAATTAAGCCACAGGTGGCTAGCTGATCATGCCTACGAAAGATTTCTACGCTCATACTGGGATTTGAAACTCGTACGGGTAAATATTATACATTACGACTCAATACTGCTGTCTAGGTCGAGCTCAGAATAGGCACTATAGGAACTTTCATCCGAAACGGCCCCCTAAGGGCTCGCCTCCCTTGAATGGGAATGATGGGAAGGATAACACCCATTCTTTTTCCCTGAAGCCACCTTCCCGTTAAGGTTACTTTCTAAAGAGCCTCGTAAAATACTGAATACGATATTGCTCACATGTTCTCTCCCTGTCGGCGCAATGCAGCAGACTTCCCTTACGACGCGAAGGGCTAACGTTTATGCATCCGACGTCCTTAAAAAAAAAAGAGTTTTAGCTTTGCTTTTACAGCTTGTCTTTACGACACACTTCCAAAGGTGTTCCCTTACTCTTTGAAACGGTTCCAGCTGGTATTTTTGGCGTTTTTTCACGTTAAATGTGGAGAAGGCAAAAGTCGAAAGAAAGCGACATATTGGACACCTTCTTCAAAAGTTGTGGGAGGGACTGGTTTTGATGCGTCACAACAAATACTTGGCAGTGCTGCGAATATTTTAAATACTCGCTCACCGAAATACGACACTTCGTGAAGCATGCCTTTATGAACGCTGTTAGATTTGTGGCCTATCTTTCCACTGCAACCTCCGTGTAAAATGAGGAAATCTTAGTATGCCAGAGCCGAAAAAAGTTCAATAGAATATAACTTGGCAGTGTTTTCCACATTTTAATCATCTGCCAAACAAAATTTAGCTTCGATTTTACAGTCAAACTCTCAGGTTTTGGTTATCCCTGAATAACTATTTTAGCAATTTTGACGTAGATATTATACATTGTAATGACAAAGGGATTAAATTCGAAATTGCCAACAGCCCGGATGGACTTAGTAATGATGTTTTATTCTGTACTGACTTACCTTAGTTAAAGTTAAGCATCCCCATGGCATAAAAAACTTGCCCTTTAATCACGCCCCTAGGCCATGGTTTCTTGTTATCGGTCTTCATTCATTTGTTCACCTAAACTGTTTCCCCTCCCACTTCCCTCACGCCAATTCCATTCACCCCCACCTCCGTAGCCTTTGGTACAAATAATGAGAAAGCACTTGTTGTATCACCTTGAAAAAGACATAATACGTTGAAACCATGATCGGTAGTTGAGTTTTTAATGAAACTGTGGAAATTACCATTTGTGTTGTTATCATGCTAAACAAAAGACGACCTTCCGTCAATCTTGCGCATATAAATCCTGGGAGCTTTTCACAAAAAAATGTTGTACAAACTGTTGATAATTCTGAGAATCGACAGGCAAAAAATAATAATAAAATAAAAAATAAAACAAATAAAAATATAACTCATTTCCAAAACGGTAATTCAAATTGCTGTCTGAGCTTTATTGCATTATGTAAAATAAAAACTAGTTCTGAGTTTCTATTTCACACAAACAACACTATACACTAGCAACGATACACTTGCACAATTTTTAATTGTTTATTGTAAACTGGCTGGTTGAGGTGAGCCAAGGCTCAGCGGTACAGAGGAAAATTTGTGGCTTAGGCGCGGTCATCACGTGAAGGAATGCTACAATTTGACTAAGCTCTGTTTAAAATAAGGAAACATAGGGAAGCTCGAGAAAAGCTGTTTCTTAAAATAATTCGTGTTGATTTTAAAACAATCTGTAATTTTTCAAAGGTCGAGTCAAATTATTGGCAAGATTCGTACCAAGTAGAATGCGATTTCAAGCGAGGAAATCCAAACCTTAAAAAAAAAAGATGAAATTGTGAGACGTGGCTCACGCCATATCTACTTTTCGAAGGGTTGGAATATTTGATCTCACTTTACTGCCGCAGATGGCAACGCCTGTTTTCGGAGTCTTCTCTTGCTCGCCTGCCATCATAATTCACACTCACAGTCTGAGAAACTGGAATGACCAACAGTAATATTAATTTATTCTATTTGCGCCAAAGTCAAAGAGCTTCTTGGCGGTGTCAAGTACAACCGCGCAGGAGTATCGAGAAGTCAAAAAGAGTAGGCTTGCTGCCAGACACGATATGGTTCCCAAACCTCAAAACTGCTGGATTCTCACATTTGTTTCTGTGATCAGAAAACCTCGGAATCCAACTAAGTATTACTCTGGAGTAAAAAAGTGGTATGTAAACAATACGGTGTGATGTGGCTCGCGCCCTTAGACGTGTTTTACGTCATATTTTGGCAGTAATGCACCTAAGTCTTGGATGAATATGCCTTATGGATAAGGCTTTCAAGAATACTTTCGTTACCACACTGATTTTGAGGTCTGCTCTAAAATTAATTTTCATTCATGTTTTCGTGCCATCCCTTACCTCAAACTAAAATATATTCAGCCAGCAGTTGCTACCAACTTTTGGGTTCATAGTTTTTGTAAACCTTTTGAACTATGTCAAGTAGGGTTATGAATATTTGTACAAAATTTGATTTCCTGTGCCGCAAAAGAATGAACTTTCACCCAAAAATAATGTTAGAAGTCTTATTCTTCTGTTTTCAAAACCAAATACTTAAGGGTAAACTTTTAAGTTCATCCTCAAAGCACTTTTAGGGAGAAGTAACCCTCGGGGCATAGAGTGGGTTATTATGATACGCTGATGAAAATACTGTAAGTTCCAAAAGGGTAAGGTGACACAGGAAAAGACAAATCCTCATCTACCCTGAAAATGTGAAATTCAACTTGAAAGGATTGATTATTTGTGGCGTAACTTTATGTAAGCGATTCATTATTAAAATGGAAAAGAAGAGCTTTTATCTGTCACATGAATATTTATTCTTCTATCATAATATAAAGTAATAAAATAAAATATAAAATAAAATATAAATATAATAGAACTTTATATTATACTCTTCTATAAATAGTATAACATAAAGTTCTTCTTTTAAATTTAACCTTGAAAGGGTGAAATTCACTCGGACATTCATTTCACAGTCCAGGAAACCTTCACCTAACCAAAACAAACTTAAGATTGAATCAAGGAGACAGTGATAGGGAATAGCGAAATGCATACAAATAGCCCCAAAAAAGTGTGACCTTTTAATGTATCATAATTTGAAGCGTATTGTTACATGTAATGTGTCGCTAGAACCATGCTAGTGTGCAATAAATTAAAAACAATATAATTCATGAAATATTCATTTTTATACTATTGCTTAGTATCTTGAAATGTAGGCCTTGAAGAATTAACATTCATTTTTTTTCCAACGTTTTTCGGCATACTGATACACCTTAAATTTTTTTTTGCATTGAATTAGATTTGTTATTATTAATTTAATGCAATGAATTAATTTGTTGTTATTATTACCCGGTCCCCAAAGTCAAAACTTTTCTATGCAATTCCTCAAGAGTTCAAATACTATACTGCAAATTTTGGAAAATAAATGGATTGCTATGTTAGCCGCGCTGCGGACAGACTAGGATTCCTATTTGAAGAGTTCTCGGGTTCGCCACCGGGTCAGTGCCGGCTGCATTTATGCCGACGTTTCGGTGTCACTCATAGCCTTGAGAACAATGGCCGAGTTGGACATCGTTCTCGTCGGCAATACTGCAGTTCTTGTCCCAGTGGCGATTCCGAGAACTCTTCACGCAGTCTATTCACCGGGAAAGCACGGAGTCTATCCAGGCTTCCGACAAGCGGACACAATATCATACCCTCAATCGGCACCTACCTTTTTGTCCCTCCACTCCTCATCTATTTTTCTTCGTCTCCTCCGTCCTCTACCCTCATTAAGTTGGCAGTAACCTTTACTTACCACTCTCAAGGAACCTTTCAGCTTCCCTCCTCTCCTGCTAACTCCCCTCTATGTCCTCCTCCCTCCAAATATTTCACCTGCTCTCGTCTCCCTGCAGCTGTTTTCACTTCCGCGTACCTCCCCTTACTCCGCTTGCCCTTCACAGTCTCATCTACATCTGGGAATTGTCCGCAAAAGAAAAGGAAGGGGAGTCACTTGGAGAGAGAAGAGGGCTCCGCGTATCAAAATGCGATGGGAGCGGCCTCGTCCAATTTCCTCGACCTCTTCCTCGTCGTATCTCCTCGCCAATTGTTCCCTCTGTCTTTCTTTCTGTTATCGTCCTGCCTTACCCAAAAAGGGGGCTCTACCGAAAAAAACAAAGCGAATGTCATGTAGGAGAAAATTTTAATAAAATATTATGCCGTCTGCATTGAAAAGCAGTGGCTTTAGAATAGGATGCACGCAAAATACTCCATTTAGATGTAGCTCAAATAGTAGAATGCATTTGATAGCAACTTCCTCGTTTGACGATCCTAAATATTGTTTCTCGGGTGATATTTTCCGCGAAATTCATCTTTAAGTCCAAAATTTTCTTAATACTCTCATGGCAATGCCCACCCATAGGTGAAAAATTCACAATTATCAATGGAATGTGAAGTTTAGACCATCAAAAAAATTGATTAAAATAGCGCCCAAAAATTATGACAAAATGTGCTAAGTACGTCATTATGCCATTTCCCGAGTAATAAGCTTATCAATTACATATCGCGTTTAGATTTCAAAGAGTAAAAAAAACCCGTGGGGTAATTTTCATAAACACACCTACTGAAAGAAATTACTACTGCTCCAACTACTGAAATATCTAAATTAAATACTCTTAAATTTTTTTCATTCGAAGCCACTTAATTGTGCTTGTCACCATCAAAGAATGACGTAAATTCCTCTGATCGTTTTTGAGAAAGATGCTCAAAAAGTTTTAATGGCGTTGGTACTTGATTTGTATCATGCAGTTGTGGCGTTAACCTGTTTTTTCTCACTGTAGCGTTAAATTGGGTCTTACATTTACTTTCTTTTTGGCTTTGGCTATTGTTCCGTTGGAAGAGTCACGAAAGAAGGACAAAAGACCAATATCGTCCGCGATTTGCTGGAGAAATGTCCGAGCTGAGATGCTCAACGAGTGCCAAAAAGGGGTTAGTTTGCTGTTTGGCTCAGAGTTGATGGCAAGAAAATAATGATTCTGGCAATTTGTCGTTGAATCTCAAGACTCCTCGAAGAATCATAGTTATTTATGCTTTCAATGCAACATCACTGTTAATATATCGATGGCTAAGTTCTAACAACACTTCAAATTCGGCCGGTTTGAGACAGGTATCTTAAACAAAGTGTAATAACATTTAAAAATAAAATACAAGCAAAAAAAAACTATTTCTTTGAAAATGAATGCCTCTTTTTCAGATTTACGAAGTTTTGGTTTAAAATTCTAGGGTACAAGTAAAAAAAAAATGAATCGTTTTTGTGCTCTCCTGAAAAGCCGCTATTTTTGAGGTACGTGTTGTTAGAACTTAGCCATCAATATGTTACCTACATATGGAGTAAACCCTACATATGGAGTAACGTATTAAATATTTAAAATTTATAACGGCCTAAGTATCAATGCAACTACCTCATCATCAAGTCATCAAGGCTCCAGCAGCGTCACAGTTATTTCTACAATCATTGCAACATCACTCTTAATATCCATAACAATGATAAAACCTTGTAGATGATGTAGTAACATTAAAACCTAAGTCTTAATAGATTTTATAACCGTGGAAATTGTAAACGTTTATTTAAATTTTGAAAAATGTCACTCCACCTCGCTTGAATCTTCGGATTTTTTAAAATAATGATTAAATCCACCAATTTAAATGTGAACAGTTTTTAATAAATTGGCTAACTTATCTTAAACTTTAAAACAGCTTTGAATCTTTTCAATATAAAATCTTTACAATAATGCTATATATTCACCGAATTTGAAATTGCCATCGAAAAGCAGTGCCTCCTCACTTTGCGTGCGAAAATATTTCCGTTTTTCCGAGTTTGCCCTCTTCCTTCTCTCGCCTGCCACTGCATTCCAATGCTCATTTCTATTAACGCGTTTTCTTCCTGGAACGCTCCCAATTGTTTCCAGCAGCTGGCTTCGTGCTCTGTCGTCACCATCCTTCCTTGGAATCTTGTGCGTGCGTGTATCTGTCCAAGGAGTACGTTTACATTCTTTTTTTGCTTGCTTTGGTATCCAATCAAATGAATTCTAGGAGATCATGCTGAAGATTGGAAGCTTGTGTGAACGACATAAACGTCCCACCATTTTTTTCTGAGATTTGAGAATTATTGAATCGAATATTAGAACACCGAGTCATCGCTACTTTTCAATAATTTCTGATTGTTTTTGGTCATATTCTTTATTTGGGCATGTAACTTAACCCAAAATATACACAATATATCGGAATTAAAAATTCGTATATACTTTAAAATATGAGGAATGTGTATGTTGATATTATCCATTTCCAAATACATTTTTAAATTAAACCTTGAAAGTACAGTTAAATTACTCTTTTTCAGATTTGCGAATTCACTTATTGATATTCACTGGAAAATATTGATGCGTGCAGAAATTAATCAACGAAATACTTTCAAGCATATCAAACATGCATGGCTCATTAACCTTTATTTATTTTTATAAGCACCTTTTCATAACACACGCCCTTAACACTCGCAGGGCAATACATAGGTGTTTTTTTGTCTTTGATTTTAGGGTGGATCATAGTTCAATATTTCTTCCTTCATATTTGATATTACAAATTAAGTTACTTTAAAATTGACAGAACTAACCAACTCTCTCTATTTCCACACGATCTGTATTATCCTGGCTTATGTCTGATATAAATGAAATATTTATTATAATTGAATACTCCAACATTACGAAACAAGAAGACAATGAACAGTTACTTTAACTGAAACAAACGGTTACTGTAGGACGGCTGGCATAGACAGCAAGGTTACTGTAAGACGTCTAGATAAAGACACGCGAATGTTGACTGTTGGCGCTGTTGGCGGAGCAAACAGCTGAGTAGCGGCGCGATGTTAGCGAGCAGGTTTTGCCGCGCATGCGCATTGAGCCGCCGTAGAGGACGCTCGTGTACCCAGACCTCTTGATACACATTTATTGGCAGGATATATGCGGCGATAGATGTATAGATGTGGTAAATGTCAACTTATAAAGTAGGTAATAATGACGGCATGATATTTGCTGCAACGAGCGACGATTTACGCTATTTGCACCATAGATACGGTAGCGGAGGAAGTGGGGAGAGAAACCCTGCGTTGGATTTAGTTAGATATTAACCTTCCGTCGGTTTAAATGGATCTGATGGGCACCGCGCGAGTGTTTTATTTCATTTCTCCGTGCCACTAGGCAGCATAGACCCTTGGCGCTTATAGTAGCTTTTTGTTTTGACGTGCTCTATGCAGCCTGCAGCAGAGCAGCGACGGATTATTTTCCATAGTTAAACAAAATAATGGCACAAAAAAGTAAAATAAAAGCATTATCAGCTAAAATAAGTTCACAATAAAAAAGTAATGATCTCATAGAATTAATATGCTAAAATACATTACATATAATAATAATTAATAGCCTGCAGAGCATGTTAAATCACACCTTGCTGGATCGGTCCGAGTCCGTCTGACGGTGTGTAAAAGTGTATGAAAATATAAAATAAGGCATCATTTAACTGTTATTTTACACTGATAATGGTGCTTTAAACTTTAAAAGTGCACCACGAAGAAACGCTAAGACTTAATAATGTTTTGTTCTCATCTGTGTCTTTCAGGAAAATTGCTCCTGAACTCAGAAATTCCAATATTGCGCATGACGGAACGTTAACGAAAGGCGCCTTGCTGACCACGGCTCAAAGTAGCGTCCCTTCCAACGGGCGGAGTGCTAATAGCTATCCAAAGAACAATCAATCTGGTATCGGACATTATGTTAAAAATTTCTACCATCGCCAGGATTTGAACCTGTGTCCTCGAGGTGAACAACCACCTCATAAGTTACCATTTCAACCCAATTATCGAATCATACAAAAAACAGCGAACAGCATTATACAAATCCCACTTACATTGGACGCCTATAAAACAGTTCTTTGACGGGATTAATATCATTACCAATGGAACCTTTTTGCCAGCATATTCCATTTTTTGAGTCAAGTAAGATAAATTTTTTAATTCACACTGGTTCCACTCCAGTCTAATCAACTAATACCTGTTTATTTTGATTATCACAGCAAGCTGCCATAATTAATAAAACCTTTCAGCTAGCATACAAAAATATTTACTTTCCGGGGAAGAAAACATTGCAGTTCTCCATTCTGTGAGGTATTAAGGAGATGTAGAAATTATCTTTAGTGGACTGATACGGTAATATCCTGCTTTCACAACTATTTAATGTTATTTGTTACGTCTGCAATTGAATTTTGATAAGATCTTGCCTTATTATTCTAAAAGGCTTAAAATCATTATTTCCAATTAAATCATTGAATCTTCAATCGTTGTATTAATTAGTGCTATGGAGTTAATGCATGTGAGTAAAAAGATGACATGCGGAATTTAAGTGCTTGGAAAATATATATCTAATGACTTCAATACCATTTAATAATTCAAATGATTTCATTAATTGAATTAATCAATTAATTAAGATATTTAATGAACGAATAATTTTTAAATGTTATTTTCACATATTTTTCGATATTTTTTTCCATCTCGACTGAATTTGAAACGAAAGTTTTACTTACAGCAGAGTGAGGTTTACATCGTTCGTGGCTCGTTATATTTTCAACTCCCACTTTAATTAAAACAAAGGATTCATATTCATCGTCAAACCCTAGTGCACATCGTAGTGGAGGCAAATTTTGTCCATTTTTTCTGTATTCAATTTCATCATACGAATTTTACTCTCTCGTATAGCAAAGCGATTTTCAGAATAATGGCTTTAAATCACGATAAAATCATGGAATCAGACTACGAGATAATTCGATTCGGTGGATTTGCAAACAAATGTGGAATTCAATCGATTCATGATCATAGGATTCCAAATTTAAAGGTAGGTTCATTAAATGCGCGAGTGATTTTAAAATTCGAAATCACAATAAATGAAAAGGTAGTCTTCCACAGGGCGAAAAACTCAAATTCGAACATACTGTGTTCACCACAATTACCTGATATTCAAATTTATGCCCATGTGTCGTTGAGTTTATTTTCAGCTTCGCTCATAAAGATCTATTTATTTTGATTCTAAATGCTATTACTAATTCATATATTGTTACCAATGCACGTCATACTGTCTCGGATTACATTACTGTCTCAAAGTAAATGCACGGATACGTTTGCCGAATCGTAAAATTTGTATTATTTTTACTATTCCATAACAATAATTTTCCTTAAAGCGTTGGCTTAATTAACGGTGCACTGTAATCAAACAAATAACGGCAATCCTTATCCTACAATTTATCTCGTTATCCCCTTTCATATTTCAAATAAAAATTACCTGCGTATCATTAATATCACTCGGTGAATGAATGATAGATACTACATCATTCAAAATCCTCCTGAAACCCTTGCATACGTAAAATCAAATAAATTCAGCATTAAATGATTTTTTTTCGGCTGTCGAGAAAGTTTGCTGTTGAAAAAGCATAGGTATTTGTCGTTATTGAAAAGTATTAATGATGAAATACCGTACTTGGGAAATAATGAACGTTTAATAAAGGCTAAAAGAGGTTTATCTTATGTTAACGCGACCACTTTTGGAGCATTCACCACTAACAGATACTTCGTAAAGACGAGAAAAACCTTGATTGGATAAATGAATAGTCTTGGTATTAGCAAGCCAACCTACGCCCATATAAGTTGTTTTGAGTAGGGCTTCGTCTGCCAATCTACTTAATCATTGTAATTATGTAGATTGGTATTGGTTTAATTTTTTCATGGTAGGTTTTGACATAGAGTAACGCTTACCGTTGTTTAGATAATTTTTCCCTAAGCAGCTTTCATAGAGAGCAAATGTTACACATACTTAACTATATAACGTGTAAGCTGATAGTTGGAAAATATGTGAATAAATTCTTGATTTAATAAGCACGAATTTAGTATGTCACATCGGAACTCGTAATGGAAACAAACTTTACCTCGATTCTTAAAGTTTCACGAGAAATATTCGCAGAGAGTGAGTAATGAGGCTAATCGAGTCGTTAGTCATTGAGAAAGAAGCTTGTCTACACTGGAAATGAATATCATTGTTAAAGAAATAATCAACGGTGAGGCAGAACTGGAAAATATATAGAGAGAAAGTCTCAAGGCAGCTCCATTGGTCTGCCACAAAGACGTGGATTTATTGAACCGTGTTTTCAACCAATCTTCACAACAAAAACTATAGAGTGGGATAGGCAGTCCTCTGATTTTTTTTACACTTCGTCGTCCCTTCCTCGCGAACCATCCATTTAGTATTCTCAAACCCACGAAAGACTCTTCTCTTCTTCCTTAGTGACATTCTCGGATACAATGGAACGAGGTAACTGTGATAATAAACATTATTATCCAATGCGCGTTTGTACATAATTTATTTCACCGCTTCTTATTGGGTTTAAAAATGTAGAGATTCGCATTGTTTGCGTAAGTCAACCCGTCGTCTACTTATCAAGCTATTTGCTGCGAAAAATCGACGAAATCTCAAGGTGAAGGAAACTTTTTCGGATATTCTACCGCGTTCAACCGTATCCTTGGTCTAATAGTTCGTCGACATTCCAGTTGGTTTCCTCAGCAAGCCGCGAATACGACCATCCATTTGTTAATGTAAGCTTCCTCGGAGTGGTGCAATAGGTGCAGTAAGATTTCCGGGCAGTCCTTCGCGTTGATTCCTCTTCAAGGAGACAGTTTCGCCGACTTTGAACCTGGAGTCTTTAGGTTTGAATTTCAGACGCCTGCTGAAAAGCCGGTGAAACTATCGTCACGAAGATGAATCGACGAGGTGGAAAGCCTAATCACCATCCATTTGCCCACCATGCCCTGACCTCATTTTTTCCACCCCGTTCCGCAGACCTTCCCGACGGAAATTCAAAGAAAAATATTTACATCCTCTCTGCCTCGCAGGGAGGGTGCGTTAGTTTCCTTCCCCAATACTTCTGAGAATGAGAAGGAAGTCCCCTCATAACCTTCCCCTCTTCACTCGGCTCAGTGCAGTCTAAAAATTGCTCACGCCTCTCCTCCTCGCCGCTCCTTGACCGTCTAGTATCCGTAAACCTTGCATGACGTTCACCCTGACAGTGGCGGAGGGAGGGGAGGGCATTGGGGGATAAACCCCCCCCCCCCCCCAGAGCTCGGATAAATTTTTAAGTTTAATTCATTTCACTTAATTGGATTAATATAACGTATAGAATAGAGTAAATATTAATAAAATATCCCTCAGAAGGCCGCAAAACTCACCATTTTAAACCATTCATATGGAGCGTTTTCTAGAGGAGGGCCCCCGCATCTTCCGCTTACCCTGAAGGGTATTCCACACCCTCAGACACCCCAGTGCTTTGCGCCTAAAACCCCCCAGAGCCTTAATTCCTAACTGCGCCCCTGCCCCCTGAAACTATGCGCCGACGATATAAATACATATCGCAATAACTATCGATATTGTAAATGCAGGGCCAGTTTAAATGCTAAGCAAACTACGCGGCCGCGTAGAGCGCCAAGCAAAAGGTGACGCCTTACCGCTGGTTTTTAAGCTCCAAAATTATCACATTCAATATAAAGGAATAATCACGTAATAAGCTCACGCAGAAATTAAGCATCAACCCTTATTCCTAGAGTAATTGAATTTATTTAAAATATATCCGGAGAGAAACCCTATTACCTCTCACATAGATTATTTTTAAGGTGGGAGCGAAATTTTGTTCGCTTACACTAAAAAAATGTGTAGAACCGGCCTTGCGTCAATGCATAGAACAGGCTCTGCGGCGGCTCATATATTTGGGGTGATACATTATATATTGTGATATTTTCCTGGGAAGCCATTTTTTTGGACGATGTATAACGATATTTTTGGCAGAACCTCAATGAATACACAAGCGAGAGCGCTCAGAATGGTGCAGAGCAACCAAAAGCTGAAGCAGACTTTGAGACCCCAATTTCATCATTAAAGTTCTCACTTCTCCGGCCCTGTCGCTAATCCGGCGTTTTTATACAGGCAGCTAGCAAGCGGGTAACTCGGTAATTTCGAGATACTTCGCAGATGAGCCTAGTTCAACTCAATAAATAGAGGAAGCAAAGCTTACTGAGAGGGAAGACGTGCACAAACAGTTCAGAGAACTATTGATACGAAACAGTACACTACTGTTTAATAAGTTTAACTTTTCTTATTTGCAGTTTTACTTTATGTTAAAACTTCAATTGCGTGCATGCACCAGGTAATGTAGAGTATGATACAATGAATTATGCACCTGTATGTATACAGCAAAACATATCTTCTGCGTTTAATTGCGTAACTGTGAATTATTTCCAGTAATCCGGCCTTTTCGGTAATACGGCATGCCTCTAGTGCGATATCTTTCAGATCACCGAGAGACCGCTGTACTTAGAGAAAAAGGTGTATTTACAAATTTAGTGTGTAATACAATATATTATATACATTCGTGAATGCAATAAAACATAAAATCTGCGTTTGATTGCGTCATTATGTGTAATTTGTAGTAATCCGGAATTTACGGTAATCCGGCAGTACTCTGGTCCGATATCGAGCAGGTTACCGAGAGGCCGCTGTATTTTGAGAAATGGGAGAAGTTAGCAAATGAGATTCTAATACATGGATTTAAGAAAAACCTCTTCTCCGTAGTTAATATTTTAGTAATAATTGAAACATCTAACACGCTAATTTGCGATACAATAAACTAACTGCTGGATAACTAAGAGAGCACTGCATTTTGAGGAATGGAAAAATTTATCAAATGAGATTCTAATAAATGAATTTTTAAAAAACCTTTTTTCCTATCTTTCTTCGCTAATATTTTAAAAATCATTTAAACATCTAACTCGCTAATTCTCGATACATCTATCGTATCTATTATGTATGTTATCTATTATGAAAATTCAAATATCGTATTCCGATATTGAATTTTCAATACCGCCCTACCTCACACACTCCACTCCTTTATCTCCCCCATTTCATTTCGCTCTTCATCTTCGTCCGAAACGCCTGCCTGCTTTTCCTCCCTCCATTTCGGCAAGCTCCTTGAGTTTCAAGCTCCACTCTGAAATCCACTTCATCCTGTTCCCTCCACTTCTCCCCATCCATCTCCTCCAGTTCACCCTTAGCAACACCCTCGTCCTTCCCTCCCATTTTCCCATACTGTCTTCCCCTTCCCCTCAAAAACCCTTCGCCCTCGCCGTCTCGGCGGCCAGCATTTTATCTTTAGACAATATTTTCGACCCAAATTTTCCACGCATCTCTCTCTCTCTCTTCGCTTGAAGGGCCCCGTATTTTTTTTGCCAGAGACCATGAGATAAGTACCACTCGAATAGTTTTTTTTCATTAACAATAGGCTCGCTTACCCATGTTATTTTATTGCCGATATCGCGAAAGAGTTTGAAAAATTAAGAGAGCCGAATTTCTCCGTTCGTTGATCTGTAGCCTACTTCTTGAGCCATTTGCGACGAAAAATTGACGGCCCTTTCGCAAACAAGTTGATGACGTCACGGTTTTTTTTAAATGCCGCGCACGTCGCGTCGTCACCTCTACGATACTCCTTGGATTCGTAAATATTGGTCTTTTTGCTTCCTATACTCAGATTAGCGATTCAATTCCTCTCAATGAGTGCTTATTACTGAACGAAAAAGTAATCTGGTACTCTTATGACATCACAACTCATTGAAAGCGAGCGGTAACTTTCGCGTTTTTTATTTTAAACCTACAATAAGAGAGAGTAAAAGTGAATTTTTTAGGTCACTTACGACAGAGTGGCGGAATTGGAAAAATGTTCCCCGTGGTAACTTTAACTCTCCGTTCTATTCCGCGAATCATTGTAATGCATTAAGTTTTTTCGGTCAGAGCGGACGACCTAATGTTTGGAAATTAGTAAGACCTACAGTCTTCAGTGTTTGACCCATTAAACGGTATAACATAGAAGTTTTTGGTGATTTCGCCGGTTATTTCGTGTCACACGAGTAAAGGCCTGTTTACACAATACATCAAAACGTACGAGTTAATGTCTGCTTGCGTGAATGATTTTTGTGGACCGACACGGAACATGTGCGAATGCATGAACCAAATTAGAACAGGTTCTATTTTCCGTTCATGCATTTGTACAAGTTGGGTGGTTACAGGGTACATTTTCGTGTTCAGTCTCGCGTTCATGTATTAGACATTGACTCTTACGGGTTAATGTACCGTGTAAACAGGCCCTAATAAGTGGTAGCAGAGGAGTATGAACGATGAAGTGATGGACATGGTGGGTGAGAAGAGGAAACTTTTAGATACGGAGGACAAAGGATGGAGCTGGTACCAAGTGGAAAGGGGTTGTTAACACTATGCTAGAGGGTATAATGTTCGGCAAGCAAGGAAGGAGAAGGGAGAGAATAGAATTTTTAGATAAAACGAAGCCTAACATTTATTAAAGTCCTTTATTGTGCGGAGGAAAAACGAATTTCTACACCTAATCCTTCGAAAAAATATATCTCTAAATTTATCGCTCAAGTCGGACCTGGAAATTTGGTAGGGTTCTACAATGAAATTCTCCGTGACGCTCTTAAAGATGTCCATTATTAAACGCTCAAGAAATCTAAGTTTAGCGCGCAGAATATTGAGAACGGGCGTCGAGTAAGAGCATTGAAAAGTCGGCTGTGTTCAAATTTCCTGTTTAATGGCGTGCACGAGAAAATATCATTCATACTATTTGCCGCGGATGTGTAAAATAGAGTGATGATGATTTTCGCGGGCTCATTTTCGCACGATGGAGGAGTAAAACTAGCTCTATCATCAATTGAAGTTTTTCTTCACGACCTTCCCCAAGTCAAAAGAGTGACTCATGCCATTCGAAGAGGATGAGATGGGTAATACTCGAGGCATTGTTTATGCTGAGCGCGCCCGAGACGGAAGATAACACGGGCCTTTTGCTACGGCTTCCGTTTCGGAGTCGCGTCTTGTTATGATTCGAATGCGGCGGAAGGAACCCAACTGCTTTCGTAGCGCCAAATATGACTTCCAAATATTTTCCTTTTCCCCTTCGATCTCTGCTGTGGCTTTGCCTCAGTGGAAATCTTTCGCCTCCCCCTTGATCGTCACTCTTAATGGGGCGATAAACATCTCGGCAAATTTAGTTAGAAACTCTTTGGCATTTTTTTAAATCTCAAATTTATGCTTTGAATGTTTTTAAAATGTATTAGGAATGTTTGTTTTAATAGCTATTCTAATTTAGATTTAAATGAGAAATAACTCAAGAAAAAATTTAATTAAAAGAAACTTCGATTTTTTCGATAAATGGAACTTTCGGATCAAATTTCTTTTTTCTCTTTCCGCTTAGCCCTTCTCATACTTAAATCTATTCGTGACGCATTGCTCGCGTAAAACTTACGCTATGACCTTAAAATTTTTAGGCCATGCACAGCAGAATTTCAAACAGTTGAATGTGTCTCAAATATAAATACTGAGGCAAAAAACATTTTTAAAATCGAGTTTAGTTATGTACTGTAAAAAAACCTTTTTTATGTACTTCAATTTTTAAAGATGCTTGCTGAAGTTATAAATCCATCGCCGAATAAGACTAAAGCAGGAGATATATGTCCTCTTTAAGTTCGTTCAATTCTCGTAATTTTTTCTTTTTAAATAGCCATGCTATGACTTAATAACACGAGACTTCTACTGCGTGGAGAATGTAGGAAATGAAATCTTTAGATATATTGCAAAAAAGTTGGAGATAAAAGGTTTAATACATTCTTTCAATGAATCGGGGTATAAATTATCTTCTAAATTTACGTGCCTCAAAAACGTTTCTCAACGCAAAGCAGCAAACGTAATTTTTTTACCCCCTCTCATTCTGTAGATGACTACCGTTGCATGTACTCAACACTAATTATCTATTCAGCATATGGAGTTGTCTGATCAAATGAAAATGAAAATTCTAAAATATTTCTTCAATTAATAAATGCGGGTAGTTTCATCATTCGAAGTTTCTAAATGCAATCTTGAAAATTGTTGACAATAGGTCTCTATTAAACCCAAGTAAAGGTAAAAGACCCAGGAAAAATTCCGGGTATTCTTTTATATTTATTTCATTTTATTAGGACGCCAACATTGCGCAGGAGATCGCTCAGTTGCATTGGGTTTCAAGAAGATATCTTGGTATCAGAAAAAACTCTACTCTGTAATTTTGCATCCGCGATGCTTAAGAGTAAGAAACGGAAAAGTTTCAGGGCTAGGGAACTTTGCGCGAAATCTGGATTTATTTATTGATTAACCCATGCCCCCTGAAATTGTACCGCAGTTTAAACCTACCCGCCGAAGGACTAGAAACTCTATGAGACAACATTGAAGTTGTTTTGGATTTTTGAAATAAAATTTAGAGTATAATATTCTGAAAGCATGAAGGGATTGCTACGATGCAGGAATTATGAAACCGCACTCGCATGACATAATTATCAATTCAAGGATTGAGACGTAGAAGAAATGTGAATTTGTATTTTTCTAGACTAAAGTTATCGGTTAGATGCATCCAAAGCAACCTTAGGAATAAACTTTCTTTCGTCTGACCGTTTAACTAATAACAAGCTACCTTATCTTTCACATACATTCTATTTAGCTCTTTCCTCTTCTTTTCCAATTTTTATATTTCAATTCTGCTTCTCTTGGTTGCTGAAACAATTTTGTTGTAATTATTTTCTAAAGTTATATTTCCTTTTTCTGACCTTAATCGGATTTGGTGGCCATTTTTCAGCTAATCCTCGTATTTAATTTTAAATGCATAGATAGATAAAAAAAATAGAAAATTTATCGTTTAGACAATTTTTCATAGGGTTTCAGATAATTTTTTTGGGGGTCGAATCAGTGACTTTTTTTCTTATCTCGTCTCGTTCACCACACGCATTTATATGGGTGATTAAGTGAGTCAGTGAGTGGTCGGAAATGGTTTTACAGTGTATAGATTACTAAGTGAGTGTGTCATTAGAAATTTAAAATCCTAAGGAATTAATGACAGACTATTTAATTCTTATTATGGGTCAAGAATATAAATGCATGGAGTGGTCAAGGAATGAAAAGGAAATCAGAAAATACTGAAGAGTATCTATAAAAAAAAACTGCAGCCAGCTAAACTTCGGGTTGATCAATCCGCGTGGTGTTCTCTACTCTCGCGACCGCTTCGTGGAATATTTGCCCTCTCCCATGAATCCATTTCCAGCGATATATTTTTTTCTGTTTCCCAGCTCCCCACGGACGCAGTATATCACGCCATTTCCCGAGCTCGCGCACAGTCTGGTTTTCTAGTCATATACGAGTGTGGTTTCATAAGGCCTCTCTCCGCACGCTTCATGAGGGCAAAAAATATGACTCGTTTCAAATTTCTCTTTTTCCCTCGCGAGGAGCCTTTTCATTTGTTTCTTTTTTTTTACCTCCGGCGAGCAAATTTACTCGTTAATAGAGATGGAGGTTCCAATTTGGCATGCCGCATTACCGAAAGAATTTTGGACCGTAACCAGCGTGGAGAAAAATCATTCCTCAACCCAAAAGGGTGGGGGACTCATTGGCTTTGCTTCAATAAAAAAAGTATCCGGGACCGAAGCGGTATCCCTGTGGTACCCCCTTCTCCTTCCGTGTGCAGCGGGTGCTCGCGACAGGAAGTCAATTGTAAAGGGCTTCGCGTCCTCCTCCCAGCTGGGCCAGGCCGGTATTTCACTTTCGTTCCTGCCTTGTGATTTGACTAAAGCAGGTCGGTGGGTAGGCAATCGCCGAGGGCCCCGAGGCAAAGGGGACCACAACGCTCCACAACGCTCGTGTCTATCGTGAACCGTACATGAAAGGTGTGATAAAAGACTTAGATTAGTTGGAAAAAAGTTTTTTTTTACAACCATAAAATTGCACGATTTCATGATTTGCTTTATTTACAACATATTCAGAGTATAAAGACTACATAAAAAAGAAAGATGTCAGAAGATAAAAGATTGATTCTTTTTCCTAAGTTAATTTGACTGAGAAATATAGATATAAACTTGCGGTCGGTTGTTTACATTCTAGTTTTAAGTGAGTCTTTCCATTACCTTGAGCGTTTTCCTCGTGACCTCTTTTCCACTGATGCAACGTATCTGCTACTTTAAGCGTACTTTCTTTCGTCACTGTTTTGATATATTTTAACATCCTTCTGATCTTAATCATGCTCAACAATTTACAGTCTGTATCTGTATCCTTCTCTTCCATGTTCACTGCGAACATTGTCGAACGAATTCATATCCGTATCTTCCTTAATATTCTCATCCCCTCTGTTAATAGCTTATAAGTTATCTTATTCGTTTCAGTCTGTCTCTCTATAAATCACATGAGAAAATTAGACACAAAAAATTTACACGATCTCATCATGATCACACTTCAATATTTGTACCTCAAGTGATAAAATTCAGGGTACCCTTTAATTTATTAGCTTTTCATCCATAATTTTACTCAATCTATAAGGAAGCGAAGTAATTTAATGCCTATTGCAAAGAAATTTAAGATGGAAATGTTGTCTATGATATTGTTATCAGGATTTGAAAAATGTAAAAAATATAAAGATGGATAAACCAAAAAGGCAAAGATAAGCTGATCGTATATAAGGTTCCTTTTTTCCTAACTCACGCTATAATTAGGATAAATGAAGGCTTATTATTTAGTCTGCCACTGAGCACAGCGCTTGAATCAGAATTGGATGAAATACTTTATACGGTTTCAATATAAGTGAAGTATTTGTTTCCCCAATAAACTGTTTCATGCTTCGAAAGGTCAACTGTGATCAGGAGGAAAATATATATGCAAATGAACGTATCCCTCGGATCTTTGAAACTCTAATTTGGTATCCTGGCTTCACTGCCTCGCCGGTATCGGGCAGAAGAGTGTACCTTGTGGTTTCGACCGGTGCAAATCAGATATCCCACGATGGCTGAGCGCATTTGAAGCTCTTCCACGAGCAATATTTATTTTTGTATTCCAACGAGAGCATTGTGCGTGCGACATAATTCTGTTAAAGCGGGCCTCGACGACACGTGGTTGGGATCTCGCCATGGTGATCTAAACTCTACGCAGCAGAGAGGATTTTTTCGGATATTTCCGTGTCCTTTCTACTTTTCCTTCCACTTTCTCTTCAATTCTGTCCTTTTTCGTCCCATACGCCTATCTAATTTTCTCGCTGTTTGTTCTCCAACAACACTGACCACCTGATATGTTAGTTTGCCTCTTCTTTTTTTTTATCTCCACCAAACGCTTCCTATCACAGCTCTACTCCACTTGTATGAAAATTCTGCCACCGCCTTCCATGCGTAATCGCACCATATTCATATCCCTGTCGCCTTTCTATCAGTTTAATTATTCTCCTGGTTTCTCACTTTTGCTTCAAATCTGAGAGGTACCGGTGAATTATTTTGCAGAGACTTGGTGGGTCTATTTTCACCGGAAAAAGACACTCTTTATCCGAAAAACGACATCATTTTGGTATGGAAGAGTTATTTCAATTTAAAAATAGCAGTGGAAATAATAAATTGTGGTCCAAAGCTTCCCATGTATTCACTCAAAGCTATCGAAAAAATAACCATCTCTAATGCGCCAATTTTTTTGTTTTGTAGCTTTTTACGAAAGAAATTATCATACTAATGGGATAAAAATATACGACAGACTAAATGTTAAATTCAAATATCTAAATTCATGTTCATCGATGTATTCAAGAAAAACAAGTTAGGACCCATGCCTAATTATTTCATTTTATCATTTACAATCAATAAGTATATTAAATCGGTTTTTTAAGATTTAAGATCGGTTCTTGCACATGCTACTCCTGATGTTTAATTTACCTCGATGCAAAAAGCTAATGTTAGCTAATTAGAGAAATTATAAATAGGGAAAAATAATGTTTTCATAATGAAAAAAATCCTCAGAATAACGACCAAAGTGAAAGCATTTTTAATTTAGTCAGCAAATGTTTATTTTTTGTTTTTTTATGGCTTATGATGATGGGTGCTGCGCTAATCCCGAGCCATTACCTTTCATTGTTTTCACGGTTCTCCATTGTTTTTTTTTCCACCTTCTTAAAAATATTTGAAAAACAAACACTTATCGTGTTAAACAAATTTTAAAACAGTGAAGATTTTACATGTAATTAGTTGTTTCCGGCGTGAATTTGTGGAACCTGCTTAACATTATGAAAAGTAAATAAATCCTTGTAGTTTCAAATAAATATTGAATGTAAGATCAAGGTTTCGAGACGATGACGTATCACGTCGAAACCTAGGTCGTAAATTAAATGTTAATGTGGAATTGCAATGTTTTCTTCACTTTCCAATGATAGTTGTTTTCGTTGGTATGGAGATAAATTTAAAAAAGTATGAAATTGTTTTGAACTGATTTTTTTGCTATGGAGTTTCAGCATTCATTCTATAAATCAGGCAGAGATAGGATGTCTTGTCTACGTCATCTGCTTCATCCAGGCACTGATCCTCGGGAGAGAAAGGATGAGCATCCCTAGTAAACTAATCCTACTGGTATCAACCACTCCGAAATACTTCCTCTTAGCGTCTCCATTTGTCTCCCTTACAACCCCGCCACCCTAGCAGCAAAGACTTTCACCAGTGTGGGAGACTGGCCTCGGGGTCACCGTCTAGTTTTCCCAGCGACACTTTATCTCGCCCACCGTCTAATTTACGCCTCTATTCTCCCACGGGCACCTTTTGGGGGGTTACTATGCCGCTTCCCCGCATAGAATTTCCCCTAAAACTCCCCAGAGTAAGGGGGATCTAGGATAGTGTAAAAGCGGTGCTAGCATGGGGGTTGGAATATTGTGATAAATCTTTCGCGTCTTAATCTTTAGCGTATGTGGGGGACTCTCACGCAGCTAAAAATTTCCCTCTCTGAGAGACATTTTTTTAATGAAGTTTTATCAGATACTTTGAGCGGAAAGGAGAATATAGCATCACTTTGGTGGACACGAGGGAAAAATGCGCGTCCACCTCTCTGGCTTTTGATTAACAGACTTCACATTTTGATATGGCCCACCACTTGAGAGAAATCGTCGTTTCTAACCATCTTGATTTCATGTTTGGTAATTTTGTCTTTTTAAATCAATGATTTGCGAGTTCACTTTGTGGAGTGGTGACATGATAGATTAAAAAGTAAACTTTATTGTATTTCATATAATATTTTATTTAAAAATCTCGACTGGAAAACGAGTTTTTCGAGAGAATTCGAATTTTTTAAAATAAATATTATGTGGAGTACAACAATGTTTACTTCTTTACATATTAAATCTATCTTGCCTACATCTACACCAATCTCCTGAAGCACCACATTTCGATTGCTACCAACTTTAAGTTCTCTATAGCTGTCGTTGTCTATGCTTAAATACCATATAGAAGTATGCAACAAATTTAAGTCACAATGAATTGCCTCCCAGTGATTGGAGTCAGGCCCTCATTTTAGCTGCGGTTGGTGGTGAGGGACCTAGATCATTGAGGAGGCTTCTGT
Organism: Ischnura elegans; assembly: GCF_921293095.1. Taxonomy (NCBI): domain Eukaryota; kingdom Metazoa; phylum Arthropoda; class Insecta; order Odonata; family Coenagrionidae; genus Ischnura; species Ischnura elegans. The sequence goes on from NC_060250.1 coordinate 72,357,731, forward strand.
AAAATTCGAAACTTTAGAAAGCCCCGAGCAATAGGTGGGCAATATCGATCTCAAAAACATGCTGCTCGACAAAATATCCATCTGTTGAACGACGCGACACATTTTTTCTGACGTAGGTAATCATCCCTGAATGCATGAGTTATCAGCACGCAACAAAGAATTAAGTTTTCCATCTCACGGATTTTCGAGAGGTGGACTGAACTAATCTCTCAGGCGACAGCATGTAATTTCGTCCCTCGTTATGGTCAAAAACCTTTGATCTCTGATGAAGCCAATACTCAGCCCTCAATTTCCAGGTATAACAGGCAAGGGACTTTGAGTGGCTCAGCATTCACAAGTTGCTGAATTACGGGAGGGTTCGGCTCTTTTCTGAGCCAATCGACTGAATTTACCCGTTCGGTAACCTTCTCGATCTCTCCCGCTTCAGGGGATATGGGTCTTGCTAATTCTCGGTCATTTTCAATCATCGTCATCAATTGAGCGTTGTAATTTCAGTTGTCATGGTCATATCTGGTGGTATCTCAGGAAAAAAATTATCACTCAAATCTTGTAATTGTTTTTTAAATATGACGCTCGTGGATGTGTGCATAATTAGCTGCTTTTGAACGTTTTAAACCTCCATCGTGTAGTGAAAAAATGTATTCTTAAAATAAGTAGAATTCTCTACTGCAACTCTAATTTACCGAGACCATATGGTAACAAATGTTATCCTTCCTGGATCTCTTCATAAAGTAGAACATAGAGTAGATCCCTCCCAACATTTTTCTGGATCCAAATCATATAAAATTTCCCTGAGTATTTTCTCAGGCTTAAAATTTCCACAGTTGACGCTCAGTTAAATGCTTGCAAAGGTGGCATCACTAGTCTCAGAAAATTCCTAGACGATAGTTTAAATTTTTACTGGTAACGCACGACTAAAAATACTGAAAATGCGTCTAATGAAGCTAGAGTTGAGATGGCTACAACACCGCTGGCGATATGGATTCACCATATGACGCTAAATCATGACGAGGCCTGTTAAGTAATATACTACGTCATATCATAGTTGAATTGTGTACCTCAATTACGGGAAAAATAATAAAGGAATTTGGAAGAGTACAGGTTGAGATGAATATGTATCCTGCAAAGGAGTTAAGGACGAGGGATAAAAGCACCATGGCTTGGGTAATTATAATATATTCAAAATTAGTCCATTTCATCGACGGCTGAGGACTTATTCAAGGGCTTATGGCATGGATGTTCTTGATTCCAGATTATCACGTAACGAATAATGTGATTATTTTCGTACAATTCATATGCATTGCCGAAATATTATCCATGGGATTTTTTGGTCGGATTGTCATAGGCTGAGCAAAAAATTGCAACAATTTCGTAATAAATGTAAATATCGACAAAAAAATTTTAATGTTGGTAAAGGAAAATGATTAAATCAAATACAAATTTAAAAACACTCAAACGTACTGAAACCTATTTTATCAGAAACAAGAGATAAATTCAAATTCTTGAAAGGCCGATAGCATTTTACTCCAAGTCACACATAAGGGCATAATTAGCTGTTTTTGATCGTTTTAAACCTTCATCGTGTAGTGAAAAAATGTATTCTTAGAATAAGTAGAATTCTCTACCGCAACTCTAATTTACCGAGACCATATGGTAACAAATATTATCCTTCCTGGATCTCTTCATGGATGATATAGTAGATCCCTCCCAACCTTTTTGGAAGGGATCTACTCTATCATCCCTCCCTTAAATCCAATGCAATTTGGCAGCCAATTCAACTAAACTACTTCACACTTGACATATACTTTCCACTCTGTCTACTCGCTGTAGGCTCAATTAGCTACGTTAAATATCATTTTAACACTCTTTATTCACCGTGGTTGAGGCTTCAAAATTATTATACACGTTGGAAAATACCTGCACTCCGGTGAGAAAGAGAGATTAAATATTGTAATTTAAGGTTTACGAAGGTGTGTATGAACTCGGATTACAAGGCATCTCGCGGCTCATGCAACAGGATGAGTGCTGCACGCAGGGAGGATTTTCCCAGACATTCTTTTGTCAACACGGACCAACGGATGGCAATAAGACCGCTCGCGATATGGATTCACCTCATGGAGCTACGAAGCGGAAGGTCAGGACGAGGCCTGTTTGCTAATATATGACACCATACCATAGCTGCAATGTCTCCGTTACGAAAAAAATATAAACGGAACTCGGAAGAGCAAAGGTTGGGAAACGTGAAATGTCCGGGAAAGCATCTCACGGGTGGACAAGAAATGATTCCTTAAATACATATTTTACTAGGATATAGGATATTTCACGCAAAGCTCAAAAATTCTAAATTCAAGGGTTCATGGAATGGGTTTACCTGATTTCAAATGATTACGCCAGGAATAATTTGATTGCCTTCGTAAAATTCATATTATAGTAAAAAATATTGCTCGGGAACTTTTCAAACTGGATGGTCGTTGGCTAAGTTATACGAATTTAGTAAAATATGTAAATATAAAAAAGCAAATTTATTATTGTAATGTTGGTGGAATAGAAAAATGCAATGGAGTAGAGGAAACCTCTGCTTCCCTAACAAACACACCAACCAAACTGTCAAGTGTTTTTCCGTGCTCATATTTTACTTAGAGCGTAATATAAAAAAATTCACAACGTTACTGAATATTTAAATTTAGTTTAGGATTACTATTTAAAATAATTTTCGGGGAAAGGTGAAATAATGAGTTATGAAAACTATATTCTATTAATGGGACTTGAACAATCACACGAGTACGCTCATTTTAAATCCAATTTCAAGCAGATTAAGATATTTCGGGCTACAAGCTAAACATGGATATTATTTTGTGGCTTATGGCTTAATTCAGATGACTGACAGTTTTAGACCCACAGTTAAGGTTTTGTACAGGTATTTTTATTCCCTTTTAGAAAGTAACTAATTTCCCAGACCAAGGTCCATCCCGCTATCCTCTTGTGCATTGTGCGTTGAATTATTTACTTATCCCATAAGGGACAAAGTATTTGTATTCACTAGACTGAAATGCGCAAATGTGTGCCGAAGCCAATTCTTATTGGGAGTATATCCGTTCAAATTTTCCACCGTAGAGCAATCATTTAGGTAATAATAAAAAATAGAAGTAGTTATTACGCTGCAACAGATTCTTAGTGTTTTAAGTTGATAATTTTTTCCAGCCATTCCAGGTGACTGTAGCACCGTTTTCATTTAACTAATACGATTTGACTTCAATTACAACATCAATTTGCAAATAACCCAAAAAGTAACACAGAAACGTATCGTATGTACACGGGTATAGAGGTACAATGAGCATTGTATCAGGTTTCCGTCAAAATCAAAAGTATATTCTTGTATTAATCAAGATTTTTCTTATGCTTAGATAATTACTGTCATAAGCTTGTTTAAAAATGCGAATATTTAAAATGAAAAATCCGAAAAAATAGCAAAATATTACATTTTTTGTGGCTGTCGATCGACGAAGTAAATTTAGAAGAGATTTTGATTCATATTTTAAATTAAGAGCTTATATGAGGGGATGAGAAGCCGAGGGGTATAAGTTTTTTTCTAAACAGAATTAGGTAAAAAATTAGGTAAATAAAAGGACGAGACCAACTGAATATTTGGAAGAGCATTTTAATTTTCCACTCAATGACAGCACAGAACAGAGAATCGCTCATATCCCTTGGCCACCAAGTTTTTGAACTGTTCTTTTTACCAAATTCTGTACTACACTCTTATTAGAAAGGAAATAACTTTTAACCCCTTGGTAATATATATTATTTTCTATGAAAACGACAAATACTTTGTTAAACACACATCTCAACCTCTTCAAAGTCTACCAGACCGAAACTCAGCAGCGAGCGAAGCGAAGCACGCTTTTACCCAAACGACCGTGTCACTACAAAGACCTATTATTCAGTTCGTACGCGCCGAAGCCATGATGTATAGCCTAATTACCAATCCACTTCTAACGTGAAGGTTTTCCGAGAATTTCAAATGAGATATATTTCGCGAAATATATTTTTGCTCCCCTCGAACGCCTATGAATAGCACCGGTCCAAATTTACTCATTTACATGAAGGCGTCCACCCCAGCTTCTTGGTAGACTCTCTGCTACGCTACCATTGTATCAATCCTCTTAGTTTTGTCTTCGTACGTGTCAGCTTACCAATAAATTCTTTCCGCAAGAATTTAACGCCTGCTTATTTTGTATATGAGGGAATTGCAATAGCCATAGAGGTTTTAATGAAATGGTACGCCAACTTCTACAGGAACCTCTGCTTTAAGCAATGCAATTTTCGCTGCGCCAATGTAAGCAAGTAAAATTGAAAAATAAATTACAGGCTTATAAAGTACTTTAGGAATAAATATTAGGAGGGCATTTAACTCCAAGCGTTTGCTAAAAATAATAATACGTAATATTTTTTTATAAAAAACAACGTTTAATCTTGAACTGAATTAAAAAATGATATTGTTAATTTCAAATTTCGGAATGGGTAGATATCGCTCTAAAAATAATCCCTAGAGAATAACACATTATTGACTATGCATATTTTATGAATATTAATCGCCGGGAAACCTCATGGTGTTTCATAAATCCGATAGGTAGGAAACCTTTGTTTGTTACATTACGAGAATATAGAAAATACAAAAATTGGAAAAGTATGAAGACGCACCTGAGAAATTTTGCGTAAGAATCCAATAGTTAGTAAAACTTATGTTTATTTACTTCGCCGTAGGACGGTAGTATGAAAAATATGACGACGGACCTGAGAAATTTTTCATAGGAGTCCAATAGTGAAGAAATACTTGTTTGTTTAGATCACGAGGATATGAAAAAATATGAAAACGAAACAATATGAAGACGGTCATGAGACATTTTGTGTAAGAATCCAATAGTTAGTAAAAGCCTATGTTTGTTTTCACCATTTAACGACGAGAGCATGAAAAATATGAAGATGGTCCTGAATATTTTGCATAAGAATCTAATAGTTAGGAAACCTTTGTTTGTTTAGATCACGAGAATATTAAAAATATATGAAAATGGAAAATTATGAAGACGAGCCTGAGAAATTTTGTCTAAGAATCCAATAGTTAGGAAACCTTAGTTTATTTAGACCACCAAAGGACGAGATCAAATTAATAAATGTATTCTTTTCGTCATGGAACGGCCCCACCTTCCACTTATCATCATCTTTCTTTCGTCCAGACTCCTAGCCCGCCATCCTCCTGCCCCGCCCTCCCTCATCATTGCCAACCGTCAGCCTTTTCCCGTCACCGAGTCGCCGACAGAGGAGGAGGAGGAAGGGGGAGATGGCGCCCCTCCTCCCCCACAGATGCCGTTCTTTTTAGGGCCAAAGGAACGAAAAGCTGTGAGGAGTGACGTTAAATTTTGGCTCGCGATTACTTCCTTCCTCAGATTCAATAAATTAGAAAAAAAACTTAGCAATAATGTAACTATGCCCTAAGAGATCGCAGGCTCGAATCCCGCCTGGGTAGGTTGGCCCTATCAAGAGTGTGGATGTTTGTGTAGGTTTAGTTGTTATGTTGAAAATCTGTTAATTGCCAATGGTGCTGTTATTCAGTGGTACAGGAATAAATAAATAGTCTATAATTGAGTCTCCTGAAGACGTTCGCAGAAGGAAGGACGAAACACTGAGCATTAAAAGTTCATTCCATGGTGTAGCACATCCGAAAATGGCATACATATTTTGCGAGGACGATTACGATTAGCTTCGCGAGTTATATTCTTGTCTAGCCATTTGATTGACACTATGGAATCATTTTATCCGAGAAATTCAGCGTAATTGGTGAAAATTTTTAGAAAACCGTTCAAGGTTCACGATAAACGGCAAAATGCGAAAATCTATAAATAAAAATATATAACTGTATACTTTGTCTGTATTGTATGAATCAACGATGGATCTTGTGCTACATCCATTAGCCGAAGGGCCGAATTTTGCTCACAGTATCGGACGAATATTCTTAAATTGTTCTGACAGAATCGATCTCCCCTCGTCACTGAGGTTACGCTCTGTATTTGACCCAAAATGATATTCAGAGTTGTTAATGGTAGTCCCTTGAGGTGTGACAATGAGAGAAGGTATCTATGATATAAACTACAAATTGTAATTTCCATATTTAAATATAAAACTCCACTATCTACCATGGTTTCGAAATTCGAGTGTCGTTTTCAAGGATTAAAATTTACCTATGAAATGACATAAAATGTCGAAACCATTGTGGGTAGTGGAGTTTTACATTGAATTGTGGAAATTACAATTTGTGGTTTTTATCATGGATGGATTCCATTTCCACCAAGTCCAGCCTCAAACGATCGTATACATAAGAAGGCATCCATTAGTTACTTGGGGTGATTTTGGCGATTTTGTATCTCCCTTAGTGAGATATCATAAGATTTGGCTCGACCTCTAATCTTACGTAATATTGTTCAAATGCATATTTTCAGTGTAAATACGTTAATATATGCTTAATTGGGTTGTTATTGATTGTTTAATTATTTTTATTTAATATGAGTGAAAACTTAATAGAATGTCACAAACGTGGACCCACCTTTTAGCTGGCCGGTAGCTTAACAATGGAAGAGGTACTGTGCTACTTTGTAGCGTTCCCATAACCGCGATAAATATTATTGTGTAGAATTCAGTCATATTTTAATAGATAAACACGTTTAGCTCAATCAAGTCCAGTTTTCTCGCAATTTTACCCTGTCTCTTGCGGAACAAAAATTACGTGATACTTGCCAGGACCCCCCTCTCCCGCGAATTATATTGGGTGAGAATCGGCTTGACCCCTTCCCTCCCTAAAAGCCTCACGTAATTAATGGATGCCCCCAAGAGAAGGTGCCCTAACCACGTTAGATTGTGCTATTACGTGCCACGTGTAAAACGGCCTTAGCATTGGGACTTCTTCGCTTCCGTTCAGGAGACACCAACGCAAGATCATACGGTATCCTTCCCTGTCTCTCCCTGGGCACCCGAAATGGAAGAAGACACTCCCCCGCTCAAAACCCCCGCCATCACACGAAAAAAACCAACCTCCCGCCACCACCGTCTCCCGACCCAGGGCTCTCAAAAAGCCACATTCGCACCCAACCAACACGCGCCCTCCGTGGGGAGAGGCGCCTCCAGACAGGAGGAAGGGGGGGCCGAAATTTGGGGTTTGGTGGGGGAAGCTGGCTCTAAGAGGGTGAGGGTGGCTGTCTACCAGGAGGAAGAAGATATGAGACGGTTGGGGGAAGGGGAAAAGTCTGGGATGACGTCGACGTCGCTCGTTTAGAAGGGTGTAATCTCCTCATGAGGAAGGGGGAGGGTGGTTAAGGGGGCACAATGCCTCATCAATAAAGCGTACCGTTCAAAAAGAAATAGCAGCGATTATACCTCTATTGTTGTATGAAAGCTCTTTGAAATTATACATTCATTTTTGTAAGGGTGAAATATTGAGTAAACTACGACTTTTGGAATTAAATAAAGCAAACGAAGTGCATTGACAAATATGGAAAACGCTTACGCAAATGGAATACGCTAACGAATATGGAATACACTAAAGATTATGGGATAGGTACAGTAACGCATATGGAATGCATTACCTAATAAGGCATACACTGACGGTTTTGGACGCACGCAATGAAAGAGATGCATAAACAGGCATATGGGAAACAGCAACGCAAATGGAATACAAGGTATACACTGACGGTTTATGGCGTCATTCAATAGAAACAATTAATTAAGTAAGAAAATTGACAAAGTAATTGTACATAAGAAAACATTATTTATTTAAAAAAACGGAGTTCTGAAGCAAAACTATTGAGCTTAAAATCTTGTATGATGTGAGGCACGATGTGGTGGAAGTTCTTAATATAAGTAAAATTAGACATTGCAATATTTCCACTGAATTTATATAGCAAATTCTAATGTTACTATTATTCAGCTCAACCCTCACCTATCCAAAGCACCCTTCGACTTGAGTCGTTGAATGAGTGCGTTGAAGAGTTAGGCCAAAAAATATTTTGATTTTTGCTATGCAGAGGAGGGCCAACTTGAATGTGCTGAATTAAAAGACAACCGCTGATTGTGTGAATACATTTAAAAAATTTGCCCATAATTATCTTTTTAAGCTTGAGGTGACATATGTAGATTTAACATGAGAAAGAAGTGAGAAAATTCAAGAGGCACTTCGCAGGGAGCCGAATGAATTCTTTGAATCCTGTAGGATCATTTTAGATACTCTTGGCGGCGAAAGATCTGCTTTTACATTGATGAAAAAGGCGCCCCCGCCATTAGGGTGGTGTGAATTTGAGAACCGTCTCAAGGCCAAAAAGCCTCCTCCTACATATGAGCCTTACAAAAGGATACTAACCCCTTCTAATTTTCAGGACGATAATTACCCAGCCGTCTGTATGTTAAAGCGTTTACTTAAGCCTACTTCACATCGACCGACGAGAATATGCTTCACCGAGGTTTTTCACCTGCGATATCCCCTCTGCCACATAACCTTTTCTGTCATCAGGAGGTTTGAGGCAACCGCCGTTTCTTTTGACGAGGGCTTGCCGTTGGAGAATGTTAGAGCATGGATGCCTCCTAATTAAAAACGTCTGTGGTTTGTCGAAGGGAGAAAAATGTAACTTAATGAAGAAAAGAGAAAGCTCTATGGGAGAACGTGCTCAAAAATTTAAACTCGCTTCAACCTAATTTATTTTCCTGGGACTCCTTCCTCTATGAAAATATTTCCTGGTTCTCGGAATTGTAACTGACAGTTTTCCTCCCATAGGGAACGTCGTGATGTGAAAAGCCTTTGCAATTTTAGTACCTACTGAAATTCAGGACATTTTTAATGCAAGCAAGTTTAATACTTGGTTAGTTCGCATAGATATTCAGTTTCTACCGAGAGTTTCGTCCCGTCAATGCCGAGAAATGGAATTCTCGTTCCGGCCGCCGAGACGAGACTCTGGCACATCACTTGTATCCAGCATTTTCGACATTTTACTCAATAATCTGGATTTTTTAAGGACATTTATTAGCTAACGTTGGTCATAAGTGTACAGTTATAACCGTCGGAAACAATTAATCTCAAAATGGGTGAGATTGCGCATTTGTATTTTTGATATTTGCTCAAAGCTCTCTTCTATTTAAGCTCAAAAATGCTCGAAATTGTCTTCCTAACTACCTCCTGAAGTATTGTTGATTCATACTGAAACACTCTGCACAACATTGTGCGCAAGGTGGCTGCGCAGTGCCAAAAGTGTAGGCCTGCGTTGAGACCAAAATACCGCATTATTAGGGGAAATGCAAACAGTAAGCGAAGTAACTTGCGCATAGATTTAAAAAGTTCTTATATTTATCCTTCCTCGTGAGCATTCATTTTAATGTAAATAAAAATCTGTACAAATATCCTCAAAATTAAAACAAACGCTATCGTCAAAGTCAGCCAACCAGACCAATGTTATGCATCACGTGACTTCGGATTTAGCCGATTTAGCCATTTCAATGTTGGACTTATTCAAAGAAGTTGGTGAGAAGCGTTCATGAATATATGCATTTCCTCTAAGGCGCGTAGCACGTGCCCATATCAACCGAATATCATTTTTTTCCTACCTTCTTTATTTAATGTTACTCATTATTTTCTCCAAATATTCATTTTCGACCCTCATATTTCATCTTTTTTCCGACATTTTTCCTTTTGTATGTCTGCTATGGAGGTTGTATCCCTCAAAGCGGGGAGAGAAAAAAATGCTTTACGCTTCAAGGACTGCCAGTACCTACTAGACTCATCGTAACTAAGGCTTGGAACAGCTTCGGACGAGCCCCAAGGATGAAAAATTTGACGGGACAAAATGTTGTGGGGATACGCAGCGGGGTGGATAAAAAGAATATTCACGGAAATTCCTGAAAGGGGTGAACCAACATCCTGGAACGGAGTAATTGGGCGAAACAGGACTACGAAGTATTCCGCAGAGCGGAAGAAAGCGACACTTACGTCGGCAGAAATATTGGCTGGTACGCATGACAAAAAACTCCAGATACGTACGTCTATATTAAATAGAGGCTCAATAACAAGTTGTCGACTGTTGCAGTATTTTTACTTCTTAACTGCGAGGCGTGTCAGTAAAGCATTTACCTAAAGCAAGTAGTAATTATACAGGCATTTTATGTTCCCGCTCTTTGAGGGTTGCTCAGAAATTAATGAACCATATTTTATTTCTTTGGCATTTATTCACTGCTTATAATGAGAATAACGCACACGAAAGAATGATGCTTCAACTACACACCCAATCATATATAGGGAGGGGGCAAGAGTGCACGTGCCCCCCCCCCCCAGACGCTTAAAAAATTCACAAATTATTTATACGGTAATCAATACGTTCGTTTCGTTTTGTGAATTACAGAGCATCAATCATTTAATTCGTTCATATTAATAAATTTCATATTCAAATAAATAAAATATGTCGTATCGTAAATTGTTGCACATATCTTGTTTTTAATCTCAAGTATGAGGAGATCGTTTGTCTGTCAGAGACTTGTGCCCCCCCCCCCCCCCCGTCTCTCAGAGAAAATCCTACATCCGCCCTTGCACCTTATGTTACCACGTAATCACCGCCCCATTCTATGTCTTTCCTGCAGCGCGTTTACAACAATGGCGTGCTTGCCCTGTTGGTACCAATTCTTGTTCTGGTCCCCGACCGCCGCAGGAAGAGCACCGCCGAACCGTCTTCTGATGCCCTCGTCCTCTGAGCCCAGCGGCTAACAGTACTCCTATCGACAGCAGATATCCATGGAATTTGCACAAACGTTTTTTAATATTCCCTTCAATTTCTTTCTCTGCAGTGAGAAATTCAATGACGTCACGCTGCTTGTAACGTAATTCACTCACAGGCGCCATTTTGAAACGGTCCTGTCGCTTTGCTATCTGTCCTAGGAGCTAGAAATTTTGCGCAGGCACCCACGAAACTTCAATTAATGCGTATGTGACGTTTCGTATTCGCACAATTGTTGTCGGCTGAGAAAACCACTGTGGTGCATAACTTCCTGGGCAATCCTCGTATATGTATTACTTATCATGAGGAAATAATGGGCAGTTTTTATTTTCATCGATTAATCCAAAGAACATATTAATTTGAGAAACAAGCAATAACTTATTTTAGATTTTTCCGTTGAATTGCAAAAATGTTTTGTAACTACTCTGTCAAGGTTCAAACTGATCGTGATATTACAAAACATCACCTTGTCCAAAGACCGAGAAACATTTTCGATCATGAAACATCGTCATCTGAGATCAAATGTTAAGGATGGGATCATGGAACGTTAGATCACACGTACCAGGTGTAGGCTAGAGAATTTAAAGGTTGAGGTGGAAAGAAGAAGAGGATGTATTAGCGGAATGAAGTGGACTTTAGAAGAAGACTTTTGGAGTGGACGATATTGAATGATTCTCACAGGATTGCCAAATGGTAATACTGTAGTGGGGACGCTGTTTAGAAAGAGCTCCATGATGCGTATAACCAAGACACCTGGATTTAAATAAAATGATAGTAATGGTGAAATTAGAAACCAAATCCGCACTGTAGTGGTGCAGATTTACGTACATGCATCAAATTATGTAAATGAAGACGTAGAACACGACTACAATGATATATCGTAAGTAATCAAACAGGTAAGAGGGAAAGATGATATTATTTTAGGAGAATGGAATGCCGTCGTCGGCGAAGGTAAACACGAAATAAGTAACCGGAAAGTACCTTTAACCCAGATCCATAAACAAAAATAAAAAATTATTACCAAAATTGGTATGTAGAAGCTCATAGCATCGGTCGTCCGTAGTCAGAAACTACGCGGAATAATCTTGGGGTATATTCAGAAGTTTATCACCTACCTGCAAAGAGAGAGAACAACAAATATTAAGTTTCAATGTTTTATAAAAAAATTCATTCCTTATTTCATTAAATGTAAAATTTCTAGTTGCAAGTCCATACTTTGAAAATAAATTAGGATTCCTTAAAAACATTTTGGCATTGCCAATTATTTAACGAAAAAAACCTCCGAATTTCTTTTTGCCACTCTTTGGCGTTGTGGATGGAGGAGGTTACCGATTTTTAAGGTCACGTGTGTCATTGAGGAATGCGTTGCACGAGAAAGGTAGCTCTAACTATGAGAGGCTCAAATGATCATAGCTAAAACGCCTCAACCGACACGGCGCGACGGTCGGAGTGCTATACCTGAGACTACCTCCACAATCAATAAGTCACCTTGCCTTATAACTTCCAAATTTCGGAAACAATTTTCCGACAAGTTGGCTTGTTAACCAATTTTATTAACTGGCGATTATAATAAAGGTTTCAAAAGAAAGTGAGCCATATTTTACTGTCATTTTGGTATGGTATGGTATTTGGAGGAGGCGACCGACGGCTGAGGTCATTTGCGCCATGAGGGAAGGGTATGGAAGGAAGGGTGGAGAGAAACCCGGCGTCGGCATTAGCCTGCTCTTAACGAAAGGCGCCAAGGGGACCACGGCTTAACGTCCCATCCGACGGACGGAGAGTTGCGCTTGAAATGTCCTCCACACAACACTCAAGCAGGGATCGGGCAGTCTCTGAAAATTCTCTGCCACTGCCGGGATTTGCACCCGAGTCCGCCGGGTGGGAAGCCAACATTCTAACCACCACACCAACCTGATCCCTCTTACTATCATTTTACCTCAATCGCTATCCTATTTCACTAGCGACGAAAAACCTATAGTCGAAATCCTTTTCCAGATAAGGCAATTACGTCACATAATAATGCCGATAGTGTCATTATTTCTCCGCTAATCCTCTGCCTCGCAAATTGGCACAGCAAGGCTCGATATTGTTTAGAGCCTTGTGAGCGATTCCTTCTCTCCATGAGCAGTTGTCTTATAAAAGGAGTAAGTGCCTCTGAATGCTTATGACGTCAAAAACTCTCCCACGCTGTCGTAATTAAGTTTAATATTCGTTTCATTTACATGTGAATTGGTATACTTAAGAGGACCTGTGATGTAACGCATAACTGAGTAATATTGAATGATTTAAGCCAGAAATAAACTCAAAGGTGCTGATCAAATATTTTCATGGCAAATGTTTACATATACGCTAACAGCGGGGTTACCAAAAAAATTTAAACATACTAAATAATTCTTGACTAAAGGAGAAACTATGTCCAATTTTTTACAGAATGCGTTGGAAAATAAAATATGTGTTAGCTATTCAGCATGGTGTTATTGCTGAAATAGTAGTCGTCTAAGAAGTGAGCTGATACCCGATACAATTCTAGTTGTATAGGAATGCTAATCCGATATATTCGGACTCCCTGTGACTTGATTATCCGAAAACGTTTCTGGATTCCGATACGACCATCAAAATTGAAAAATTTCGTGGTGAGGGTGCAGAATTTCCCAGATAAGCCTCCATAACCACCGGAATTCGCGCCTGTGTCCTTAGAATGGGATTCGAAAACACGCCTCGCCAACCCGATGCCGACCGCAGGAAAAGCATTTCATGTGAGATTTTCGCTACAGTTCTCTACCATATGACAGCTTATTTCAAATTATGGGCTTAAGGATTGAATCGTATTTGTGACAAATATTTATTTCATGCTGTTTTACTGGGTGTTTCAGGAGGAATTTCTAATACTTCAGGAGGTGGTTGGGGAGACAATTTTAAGCATTTTTTATCCATAAACATGGGGTCGCTACTCCTTAACTAATGTGCTACGTAAACATATTTGAATGCACGTTGGAGTAACCATGATTACGGTTTTCTTGGGTGACCAGCCTTTAACCATTTTATTTAACACTCTGGATTTTTAAGGACATGGGTCTGCGTGGTTGCCTAATCACAATGCAGCCTTAAAATCTCCGCGGTAAATTTTATGCACGCGAATCAGGTTTAAGCGAATTAGTGTCATCATCAAGGTAGTCCGTTATTATTCTGAAGATGGATATAATAGACTGAAACAAGGGTCAGTTGAGTAATACTTACTGTAGGAATGGGCTCTTTCGCCATTTTTTTCATGTCTATCCAAGTCGAACGAGCGTCACGAACTTTGATCAATGCGATTGCGCAATCTCATCCATTTTGAGATTAGTTATTTCAGACATTATAATTGCATTATAAGCGTATGTCTTTCATCATAAACGTGTCAATTAAAAAAACTGCCTTACCTTCTCAATACGGTACTTGAGCCTCTACATCAGCCAAATCCAATGACGTATCCTATCTTAATCATATTCGTATTTTAAGCGCCCATAAGTGGCCGGCTACTTCACGAATGACAGGGTCTACTTTACGTTGGTATCCTTTTCTTTTTGCCACCCTTATGACCTTGACTGTGACGTTACTGGGTCAACGGTTGAATATTCGCGAATAAAAGTGTTATTCTTGGTTTCCTCGTGTCCGAAAATATAAGAATTGACATCTTGGTCAATGAAATTCAGACTTTTTTGTATCTCGAATTTTTTAACATTAAAACCCCTTAAGGTAAATTTAAAATTTTCGTTTGGGTCCACATTGTAAGGTCAATAGGTCAAAATTGTAAAATTTTGCTTAGACTCAACAGAACTTAGGACCTTTCCCCATAATTATGCCAATTTTCAAGAATATTGCTCGAGGGAAAGTTACTAAAATTAGAGGTCAATGACACACGACCCTTGGGACAGTCTGTATATTAGTTTGTATACTAATATCAGTGCTTTCATGCTTCACATGCTTTCTACCACATAAAGATTGGAATTAATGTGTTATTACTAATTTGAGGTGCGATTTTGATAAAATTTGGCATTCAAGTCCGAAAAGGTTTGAATTTTTTTTTTAAATGTGAGCCAAAACTTTCAATTTTGCAGATCAAAATCCAAATTTTAACATCGTTTTATTGATTTTCAAAGTAGGATAATTTGAGATAAAACAATATTGAACTGCATTCAACGTCGTGCAACGCATAGGAGGGAGTTTAGCCTCTCATAAAACGGCTGTAAAATTGAGACCTAGAATTTTACCCTAGCCAAGCATCTAGCCTCTAGCTCCGAGTAGTGATCAGAATACACTTCGTCTTTTTTGGAGCGAGGATCTTTTTCTCCGCGATCGATAGTGTCAGATGTCGACGCCTACCGCGGGGACGATTAATGTTTTCGATGCGTCGAACACACGCCGGCAGTCACGTCCACACGTTCATCCGTAATATCCCATTTGAGTCAATACCCGTCTGAGAGTTTTGACATCGACACCACTTCCCCACACCACTCGTTCTCACACCCCACCCGGCGGCGCCACTGTCTCCCGTAGTCGGAAGCAATGGTGTGGGTTTGGAGCGGGATCATCATCGTCTTCTAGGTGACACGTCTATCCTTTTTTTTCCCGGGTAGAGGCGAGGCAGAGCTAAAATAGAGGCAAAGGCACAGGAGCAACACCACGTAGGCATAAATATTTTAAAGATAATTATTATTTTTTTTCCTTATCTTGACCTCGTTTAATTCATGTTAATATATTTCTTGGAGTGTAGGTCAACGAACGTTATGCAAAAAAGTTAAAGCCAACGTTTCTGTTTATTTGAAACCATCATCAGGGCTTAACTTTGTACATATAAATATGCCTATATATATAAATATGCCTCTATAATATAAGTATAATAATAATAAAATAAAATAATTTAATAATAAAAATAAACAGAAACGTTGGCTATAACTTTTTTGCATAACATACGTTGACCTACACTCCAAGAAATATTTTAACATGAATATTTTTAAGGCAATAGCATGAAGAAATTCGTGACGATTATTTTCAAAATGATAAATGCAAATAGGGCTATCAACTAAGGCCCAAAATCGCTTATTCATTAATACGATCCGGTTGATAGAAGGTAAAGGCAATATAGAGTGGAGAATAATTGTATCCCGAAAGTTTAACCCTGGATAGCTGATGCCAGTGGGGACCAAAATTACGAACGATGCCTAGGTCAAAAATGCAGCATTTTGAAACTACAGAAACTCTTGAGCCAAGCTCTCCAATTGGCCACGAGTTTGCCCCGTTGCCGGATGCCTTGAATATATCGCGATATACATCAGGCAAAGCATTCGAAGTCATGAGTTGTCTAGAGTCGGCCGATCTGAGAGTTTGGCTCAAAGCTCTTTGGTTTAAAAATGGTGCGTTTTCGACGTAAACATCATCTTAATTTTGATTCCTACTGACATCAGCTATCCAGGGTTTGAATTTCTTGACACCAATTTTCTACACCCTGTAAAGAGAGAAAAATAAATCTTCCCTATTCAGCCATTCTCGCGTGGGTTTAACATAAGATAAGGCTAATTTTGTCGTCCTTTTTTCATTAGTTTAAGGCGTTATGAAAACCCGGTGTCATTATTTCAATCAGGCAGGATATTTGGTCGAGGAAAGCAATCGCTCATAAGAGAATACAAAACGAACGAATGAACGAAAACGAATCAAGCAAAGTTCATGCATGAAAAGTACGAGGAGCTGTAGAAATGTGGTGAACCACTCGGCAAAAGTTCGTGACGTTCGTTCGACTTGGATAGACATAAAATAATGGCAAACGAGCCCATTCCTACAGTAAACATTACTCAACTGACACTTGTTTCAGGCTATTATTTCCATCTTCAAAATAATAACGGACTACCTTGATAATGACACTAATTCGCTTAAACCTAATTCGCGTGCATAAAATTTACCGCAGAGATTTTCAGACTGCATTGTGATATAGGCAACCACGCAGACCCGGCGACATGGAGAACGCCATTGAGTTAAAATCCGTGTGGAATTTCTCATTTGAATTGCTTTTGGAACTGGAAGGAAAATAAAAAAGTACAGTCATATAACTGAAACTGCACGAAGGGTTAATTTTAATTACTCTCGCGAGGTTCCTTTTGGAAAGGTTGATTTCCCTTCTTTATGTCTTTAAGGGCCCGACAACAGATGGAGACGGACGATAATGACGAGTTTCCAAGTAGGCTTCCGCGGAGATTATGATGAATTCTGCTGGTTTTTCCGGGTATTCTTCCGCGTTTATCCATTTGTAGGACGATATTTCGCCAACGTTCCAGTTGGCTTCCTCAGGTCCACTGAAGTGACCTGAGGAAGCCAACTGGAACGTTGGCGAAATATCGTCCTACAAATGGATAAACGCGGAAGAATACCCGGAAAAACCAGCAGAATTCATGATAATGACGAGTTTTCGTGAGTTATATTGATAATCGCTACAGTTTAATTTTGCTCAAAGTTGAATTTTTTCAGGAAATTCTCGGCCAGTCTTAATTATTTTATGTCCTTCAAAATCCAGTGTAGTAAATAAAATGTCGAAAAATCTGATACCCAAGAAAATCCGTTATCATCCAGCGTCAACGTGCATCCAGAGATATGTTAGCGTAGCTCTATACTTTACTCGTTCAAAGCTCTCGTTTAGTTGAGCTCATTGTTAAACAGTTTCACACGATTATAGTCCTTAATTATTAAATGTTCTTGAAAATCCAGAGTTAAATAAAGTCTCGAAAAGGCTTGGTACCAAAGAAAAACAGTTTTAATGGTAACTGCAACATGCATCCGAAAAGTTTGCGTTGCTAGAGCTGAGTAACGTGAGGAGTTGCGACCCTATCTGAATGGATAAAAAATATATTAAATTTTCTCCCTTATTACATGCTTAAGTATTGCAGATTCCTCCTCAAACACCCACGTAATACGAAACGGTATCCTGCCTAAGCAACTCACATTCGTGCCACATTCATCTTCTATCACTTCGCCGCGAAAAAAAGTTCCCCTGTCTCCCTAACTGCTCGTGCCTAATCCGAATCTTATTTTTCCTCTAGCTTAGGCCGCCTCTAATTTTCTTGTTTATTCCCTCGACAAGAGCCTGCTTCTTCCTTATGCATCCCCTATTCCAGGGAAGCCGATCTTCTTCACCCCGCCCCACCCGCCCGTTGAAACGCCATTGTCGGATTAAAGAGTTTCGGAAGAATTTCCGTGAAAAGAATTGATGCCGTGTTTTTTTCTCCTCAGGACTCGATCTTGAACGAGTAATAGATGAGAATTCTCGAAATCCTCCGTCTCCTCGTCACGTTCGCCTCGGAGATGAACGGAGAAAAATACACATAAAAGGAAGACCGCCACACGTCTCGCCGTAGATGTGACGGCAACAAGTTTCGTTGGACCAAATAATGGTTGTGAGGATCCGGGGAGGGACGCCTCGCAGCGACAGGGGAAGGAGGATACCACCTACGATGCCCTTACTATTGGATTTATGAGTTTTCTCGGGTTGCGCTTTAATACGGGAGTGGATTTTCCGTGATCCGGGTAAAGATGTCTCTATATTTCCCAAGGAATATATCCTTTCCTCTTAAAATCGGTTTTTAAACCTTAGGTGGAGGGTTCACAAGTTTCTCGTTGGAAAAAACGACCGCATAATACGCTAGCGAAACGCGGAAGACGTATTTGTGCTATTTTCCATATCTAAACATCCATGTATACCAGTGGTGTAGCTCGGGGGGGGGTGGGGTATCCGGGTTACAACTCCCTTCCCATTATGAGCCTTTAAAAGTTGCGCAAAAAATGAGCAAGATTGCCTCAACATAGAAAAAATCTTTATTTTAATAATCACTCACAGAATTACTGTTTTTGAGTCCAAAAAAATCATGTTTTCAGCATCAAAAAACCCAAAAATCCTCAGACCCCCTTTTAGCCCTGGGTTTTTTTCCATGCACCCAGGAAGGGCTCCGGTAAACTATACTACTGGAGTATACGGAAGTGAAACAATAATTCGAGAAGGGATAGTATTTTACATATTCGTATAAATAAAGTTTTAAATTCACAGTGAGTCAATTCTTGTGACATAGCAATCAAATTTGATGCATTTCATACTAAACTCTGATTACATCAGATGCATTTCAAACTTCCATAATTAGTGATCCTTGCAGAATTAGCGATGCTTGCTAGAACACCTAATAATATTAATAATAATAGGTAGGTAATACCTCATCAATGTGTGATTTTCCGTTCATCAATATTTAGAGTTTAGTCATCTTGGATTTATTTTTATGCTTTGAAAAATCAGAGATTCATTTTCTTAAATTAATTTTTAACAAATTAAATCGTCCCTCGAAAGCAGAAAATAACATGAAGATCGCGATTCATTGTTTACGTATGAATAGAAGGAATAACATTAAAATGAGACCTAGTTCTCATCAAATACGTATTCATTTGCACCACAGGTTCTAACGATTATGCGCAGAGGAAAATGAAATTGCAAAGGACAGCGATTAAAATAAAGCATTTTCGTTCGCAAGAATTCTCCAGCATTGAAAAAGTGACGTCAAAATTCCGTTTTTAAGGAGAATTCCATAAGTTATTTTACGTCCATGTATTCTTCTGGCAATTGATAATATTTTTTGGAAATTAATTACTGTACACTTGCAATCTATACCCACTTTGTATTCAACAGACTGAATGAGTTGCACACAAGCAAATTAAATAATTGAGCCACCAATGGTCTTGGGCTCGATATTCTCGTATCTAGAAACGAACCCTCATATGGCCACAATATTAGATAATAGGAATAAAATATAAAGTAATGTACATGTGATAACTTTTAAGTAAGATAATTAAGTCAACATGCATATAAAATTGGCACAAGCAATTTTTTTTAGTTTTTGCCCAAAATTTCATATTGCCAGTGCCAATGTGAAATACACTTTTTATTTGAACTATTTTATGGACATGAACTTATCTTTTATTTACATTGGCTAAATTAGTGGCCACTTATGAGAATTATCAACAGAAATTGTGGTTACAATTGTAGTTAATAATGCTCACAAGAACAGAAGACAAATTTATGTTCACAAGATAACTTTAAATAAAACATACATATCACCTTGCCTCTAACAGTAAAAATTTTGGGCAAAAAAAACGAAAAAAGGTCGTGGGATATTGGAATCAGAGTGCCAATTGGCGCCTGGTTGAGTAAAGAGGAGTGGAACAAGAATTATAATTAGATTATGAAGGAAAGGGCTTTTGTTCTCGGGACGAACAAAATGGAATCGTTGACAATGAGTGAGAGAAGGATGGAACGAGTCGCGAAGGACGGCTTCACCGAAAAGAACCAGCTCCTTGGGAGAGTGCGGAGCCGAAAGGAACGGAGAAGAAGGGGAAGACAAAATTGGATGGGGGTGAAGGGGGGAGACGGTCGGCGGGGGTGGACAGGAAAGAGGTGGCGGTTGGAAGGGGGAGGATGGAGTGACAGCAGCGAAAGAGACAAAGGAAAAACATTAATTTCGGAGGATGAGTCACAAGGAAGAGAGAGAAGGGTTCACGACTCACCTCACAGAGTTCAAGACGGGTTAAGGTGTAAGATACCTACCACTTTAAAAGCTCTGCCCAAGTGTACGAACTCTATTAATTTATAATTCCAAAAAAGATAAAATTCTTTCGTATGATGGACTGAATAACACAAGGGACAAGTGGATGGGAAGAAGGGAAAAGGAGGACCTTGAACAAAATTTATGGAACAGGTAAATGATGGTAAAGGATGTGAAAGAGAAGAAATACGATGGTGTGAAATGATTAGATGATAGGGGCTTGATTTTAGAGCTGCGTAGAAGCAATATTAGGATTTTTGACCAATTAAAATGGGTGATTTAACCCAAATCAAATGTTCACATGGGAGAGAGAAAGAGTTGTTTACCGCAATCTCCGAGTACTATAAACTTACAAAAGGATAATTACAAAAAAAAATTGTCTCATTAGTTCAAACCGAAGGTTGGTCTGAATAAGGTGTGGCCATACATATCACCGCGCAGCGGAAATATATAATATTCAGCGCTTAATTTCGGCCGGAACGCGCCGAAACGGCTTCATATAGGGTCTTGCAACAAAATTTAATCGGCATAGGGTCGTGTAAACAACTTGATCGTTTTTTAAAATTGTAGAACATGATTCCTCATTGCAACTTTCATTACAAGCTAAAAAATCTTTGAATGTTTTAGGGGTGGCGGCTTATATTTGGAACTGGTGTGGATCGAATGTGTTGGTATGCGTTACGGTACCTAGAAATTTAGATTTTATTCATGTAAGAATTTATTAATATTATATTTTAGAAACTAAGCACTGGTGGTATGGCTCACAAAGCATCGTATACATAGCAACGGTATTTTTTAAATTTTTATTTAAGCATAATTAACTATACAGTAAAGTATACTTAACACTACTTATAAGTGTAATTAAAGATAAAAACACCCAAACCTAAAAGTTCTTACATCCGCACTTACTACTGTAACGGCAATATTTCGTTTATTAGAAATAAAAGCATTGATAAGTTAAGATTTATGAGCTGATTTACATCAATCACCAAGTGGTTCAACCAGTAGGTTTAGATAGGTCAGAGTAAAGCTGCCCCTGGCTTAGCCTCCAGCGTGTTAAATATCCAGAGTGGGATGGGATGAGTTTATTTCCCTAGGCCACCTCGCATTCCGAGAACTTTCAGATAGGACAGCTCGAATACTTTACTTGCCATTTGAACCCGGCACCCAGTGATCACCAGTGAAACACTCTACCCACCGGGCTACCAGAATTCCCAGTCGTTTTAGATGCAAAATATTACTTTATTTGATGAAATGTGGGATGTAAATGTAGGGATTAAAATAAAAAAAACATAAATACACATCTAATGTGACCATCTGGTGCTAGAAAACTAAAATACTGCAAAACTAAAAGCTAAATACGGCATGAAAGTGATGAGATCTTAAACTAAATTTTGATTGCGGTCCCTATTTCAGGTTGAAATGAACAAGATTTTTTTTCTGCTCGATGCGTTGGGAACTGTGTGCGACGTGACAAAATTGCACCTTCATTCTTGCAACTCATTGGATCCCTCCATATATATCTTAATTTTTCACGCAAAATTGCTTCATTTTTTTACCGCAGCACAATGCTTATTTCATAATAGAAGCTCTACAAGAAATGCGAAAGTCTCCTCATCCGCTCCATAAATTTTTTAACTTGATGTTTTCGATACTAATTCTGACTGATGACTAAGATGACAATAAGAAACAGACGGCAAAAAATAATAAAAATTAAATTGCTTACTATGGAAGTAAACTTTGGGCTACATACGATAAATATTTCTTGATAAGTTCATTTTTAACGCCAAAGTCACAATTTTAGTGTACTAGGATAACTTCTATATGAAGGAGACTACCGACAGCTACCTACAGTCATTTACACCATTATGGAAGAGAATGGAAAGATGAGTGGAAAGAAACCCGGCGTCAGAATTAGATTGCTCTTAATGATGCGCGTCAAGGGGACCACATCTTAACGTCCCATCCGACGGACGAAGTGCTGTACCTCGAGTACCCTCCACACAG
Source organism: Ischnura elegans (assembly GCF_921293095.1). NCBI lineage: Eukaryota > Metazoa > Arthropoda > Insecta > Odonata > Coenagrionidae > Ischnura > Ischnura elegans. The sequence goes on from NC_060250.1 coordinate 72,380,145, forward strand.
CACATAAACAGGGTCGGGGGATTTGAACCCGGCCCCACGGGACGGGCCAACACTTTAGCCTCCGCTCCAACCCTATCCATCATTTGGATACTTAATGCACCAATGCTTATATAACAATAAAAAATTCATTTATTGTTCTAGGAGTCTGAACTCCTTTGGAACCTAGTATCGAATTACTAGGTGTGCGTTGGCAATAAACGTAGGGGTAACAAAAGAATCATACAGCAATACGAAAAAATGAATTTCTTCTTTTAACACTAAATGAACATAAAACGTTTCAGTAAACAAATAAATCAATCAATTCCAGTAACAAGTAACTCCGTCAGCATTAATGGGACTCTTGAAAGTAGGTAAGTGATGTCTTTCTTTCAAATATTTACAGTGAAGCACTATCTTTTGCATGGTTAGGCAAATTGTTCCTCAGTTCTGAGGGAACTACAAAACAGAATTATCAAATATATGGATATTAGCTTCAATTAAAGGTGTGTATATGGTACGGGTGCCCTTGAACTTCCCGTGCGCCGGAAGTAAACTAGGGTGGCCACGTACGGGGAGGGGTTGGTTGAGAAAAAGTGAAGAGAGGAAATGAGGGGGGCCCTAAAAATAGCGGCTCACATACCACCCACTCGCAGTTAATCGCCCTCCGTCCAGTAAAACCACCCTCAACCTCTTTTTCTCTTTCTCTGCTAGAAGAGAAAAAAAGGGAAACGCCGTTCATGAAGAGATTGTTTCGAATTCCGAAATAAAGCGGGCACAGAGAGGGTTGAGGGTGTGGGAGCCGCAGGGGTGTGTGGGACACGCTCACTTGGACAGGGCGAGAGGAATCTGAAGCACGCCGCTGGTGTCGCACGTGGGGAAGGAGAGGAGAGGAATGTGGAGGGGAGGGTGGTAGGCAAGCAAGAGGCGGAGGCAAAGAAGAGGACCCTCCCGAAGAGGCGACGACGGTAGGGGATGAGGGCGGAAGTGGGTACCCCCTACACGCGGGGGTGTTCGACGAACGCTGCGTGGCAGGGATACTGCGATGTCCCGTTCACGCAAAGTATTGGCCATGGAGGCCGGTCACAGAAAAAATTATTGCACACGCCAATGATGACGTTCTCCATGAAAAAAAATTATTTAGCTCAACCGGGATGCGGGAGATTCGGGTTCGAATCCCGTTTTTGCAAGATATTTTCCATGGCAAACTTCACCGTGAGTGTACGGAACTGAGCACTCGAGCGCGTGACTTCAAAGTCACTTGTTTCATGCAGTGTTTGGAAAAATTATAAATTTGTACCTCAAATTCTGACGGGGATGTTAAGAGGAAAATGTAAAGGTCAGCGATTAAAAGAAGGCATTTTTGTTCGTAAAGATTATCCAACATTGAAAGTGTGGCGTCAAAATTCAGCGTTTAAAGAGAATTCCCTAAGTAATTTAACGTGCATTTATTCTTCTAGCCATGGATTATATATATTTTTTATCAATCGCTTTATATTTGTGGTCTACACTGTACCCTCTGGAAGAGGCGACGCGTCGCGACGGTATGGGATGAAGGTGGCTTGGGCGGGTGGTGAGTGGCCCCTGTTGCGTGACAGGGGAGACTGCGATTTCCCGTTCACGCAACGCGTTGGCCATGGAGGCCGGACATCATAAAGATATTAATTTGTACCACAGGTTCTATCGGGGATGTTTAGAGGAAATTGAAAATTTATAGTTTTGTTCTTTTCCAGCGTATAATACTGGTGAAATCCGGTTTTTCTACCGGGTGAGTGGCTTGTAGGCCGACGTTTCGGTGGCTGCATCCGTCATCGTACTCAGGGCCTCTGTCATCATATTCAGGGCTTCTGTTATCGTTCTCAATTCTTCCTGATGACAATGACACATGCAGCTATCAAAACGACGGCCTAAAAGAAACTCATCTGGTGGAAAACCCGAGGAGGTTTAATCAGAAAATTAATAGGGCAGCCATTTAAACCAGCCATTATTTTTGGGAAAGATACAATTCGAGTCCGTTACGCATGAATATTTTGATAAAAATGGGGCTAAATTCTCGAGTTTGATTTAACTGGTTGCCGTAAACGATAGGGAAGAGAGGAGTTTCTTCCTTTTATTCTTCCTCAGATTAACCCAACTTCCGCGCTTTTCTTGATATTTCCTTCGCATACAGGACTTTCAAAAGTTGATGGAGGCTTCCGCGGAGTGGCGCAGTGGGCGCAGCTAGGTTTTCGGGATGTCCTCCGCGCCCATTCAACGTCATTCAGACGAATCGACGCCGAGGACCACCCGGAAACTTAGCTGGGCCTTGTTGCCAATTATTCCCATAAAAAGGTCTTTAATGTTAAAATTCAATAGAAATGAATGGCTATAGCTCTCAGTAAAAATTCAGGTTTGTTTTTTTCCCAGGCTAAGGCTGATCAAATCTGTTGTTGAAGAGTTCACTTTGTGGAAATTCATTATAATAAGATACAAAGAGTTATAGAAATTTTCCACAATATTTTATTCGCTCAACCGGTTTCAACGTTTATTAGACAGAGATTCACTTGATAATGACGTATAAAACTCTGAAACCTTTTAAGCGAATGAAATAGTGTGGAAAATTGCTAAAGCTGTTTGTATCTTATGCCTATCTCTGACAAAAACTTCAAAAGCAACGATGCGAATGATAAATCTGGGAACGCAGCCGCTTTTCTGCTGGTGTAGCCTTCAATATCAGCTAGCTACCAATCACCCCATTCTTTTCTAGCACAATCATGAAAAAATCCCCATTCATCGTATTTTTGCATTATTTTGATTTCACCTAAATTATACCAAAAACATTACGCATCACCAAAGCTATTGAGCAATTGAAATATATATATCCGCGCATTTCAGTGAGAGGGTTTTTTTTTTGATAGGCGATACGATAGGCTCAAAAGTTATATAATTAATTCAGATTCTTTGATCGGTGCTTGGATATTTTTCTCTCCCTCTATTATTAGTCCTGCTCCGTACAGTGTCTCGTCGGCTAAGGTATTTTCACATTCGCAGCCTGGAATTCTCAGAAAGGAGAAGAAACTCCTAAGGGAACAGAATGCGGGTGCTATGTCAACCCTTTGTATTCGAACGTTGCTCAGCGAAACCAAGCATTGATACCAAACAGTGGCTCAACGGCATCTCCTATGGTTAACGCTTTTACTTTTTTAAAAGGCATAAACCCATAAATTACGACGGTTGCCTAGAAAGTTATGCACCACAGTATATTTCTACGCCGTTAACTATTGTGCGTATGCGAAACGTTACGTATGCACTATCGGAAGAGTCATGGGTGCCTGTGCTAAATTTCTGGCTCCTAAGAGAGGTAGCGTAGTTACGGGACCGTTTCAAATGGCGTATTTAAGTGATATACACAAGGAGGTTGTAAATATCTGGAGGGGACACCACTGGTTCCGAGCGTAGAGCGCGGTGTGTCAGGAATGGGGGTGCTTGGGTAGGATTAGCCACGCCCACTTTGACCAAAACATTGACAATCCCATAAGAGTCAATGCTAACTGTTTGATGAAATATTCGGTCATGATCGTTGCTACGTTTCAATAAAATATCGCACAGTAAACCATTTTTCTATCATTATGGGAAGGCTTCGTGAAAATATGCCTTGAATATCTTTCCCCAAGGAAAAATTATTGCCAATCATCACGGTTCCGCTGTGCGACTAGCTTAGCCGAAAATAACATTTTACAAGTATAAAACATCTATTCCCCCGCACTTCTACCGGTAATTAATAAGATTACAGCCAATGGTAATCTTACGATAGCGGACCAGTCGTAATAATAGTACGAAATTATGTTCACGACGATCTATTATCACCACGATATGACCATATGGACAGTTAAATATACACAGAAGATTGACGAACCATCGGAAAACTCAGACGACAATCAAGAAGTAATTGTTGCATTTCCATTTTATAAATCAGAGGCGATATAAGGAATAGAATTCTTGATTATATACGGACATTGTTCGAGACTAACAATAAGTCCGAAAATTGTCAAACCAAGATGGCGGAATAGGGTGGTTTCCTATTATTTTTTTATTGCCTAAATCGAAAGATTATTACTCCTGGAGTACGTATTTCACGCTTTTAGATTTTTAAATGACAACATCTATTTTTCGCGATCAAATGAAAAGTGAAAAATTTCAAGCGCGCGAAAACGCGACGCGTAAGTAGGAATGAAGGGAAAAAGTCCGTACAACGCATTTCTGGTTCCCCCTCCCGCCTGGTAGGTGACCTTGATCGAGGCTCTGAGCGCTGATAGGACGCAGGATGCTAACGGGTAGCTGAGTACCTTCCTGTCTGGTAGCGCATGGCTTAAAAAAGGTTTATTAATACCTTATCAAGCGAAGAAAACTTTCCGACCTTAGCCAGTTTTAATAGGTGATTATTAAGACATGTTTCCCTGAGCTCTGTGACTCATGCATGCATTGGTAACCTCTGACGATGCATAACTCCTATCCTCTCGTGTAGAAACTAGGTCCCTGTGACGTCACGTGGAGTGGAATCGCATGGGCGCCAATCTGGCCTTTTTCAAATGAGGATAAAATTTGACCCTTGCCATTCGTCTAAACCGGTATTTCAAAAACCAAATAATTTGTGTATTATGAATACACTAATGGTGGGTAACGAATCGCCATCAATGCCTTTTGTTTTCTTTGATGATGGAAACTACCCTTTCTGACCGCGCTTAAAACCCGAATACAGCGCCTCCAGATATAAACAACCTCCTTGGATATACGTTACAAGCAGCGTGCCGTCATTAAATTCCTCACTGCAAAGAAAGAAACTGTAGGCAATATTAATAAAAACGTTCGTGCAAAGTAAATTGAGTATCTGCTATCAATAGGAGTTTAGTTAGCCGCTAGGCTGAAGAGGACCATGGCATTAGAAGACTATGCGGATCTCCAAGATCCGCATAACCGTCTAGTCTTCTAATGCCATAAGATGCTTTCATACGTATATATAAGATGCTTCATAAGATGCTTTCAACGTCAAAGCTCATCGTTGAAATAGCACGCAGTAAATTTTTCATGTGGTTTGGAAATGACTTGATATATTACTGCAGAGTTTCTGCGGAAAAGTTTAAGTAAGTAATCTTGAGTACCTCAAGTATCCTTTGCCAGTAGGTGCAGATAATTTTGGGTAAATTTGAAAAAAATTGATTCATATATCTGAAATTCATTGGTTAAGTTGGCTGACAGTTTCACTAGCCTTGCAGCTGACATCTCTGATTCAATGTCTGAAGTTTTGAAACTACAATTAGCTTAAGCAGATCTGGTAGAATACAAAATCTCCACCCAAGTATTTTTTCCTACATACAAAGCAAGTAATTTTGCGTGATCATGGTTCGTAGCAACTAAACAAAAAAATACTACTTGAATGCGTTGCTATAAAAATGCATAAAGTAACCATGGCTAATGCATATTTGATTTTCAGAGTGCTTAATATGCTTGAAAGTTTGCTAACATAATCGTCAGTGATCAATGGAGTAAGTAGAGTAATTGTTACAGCTTTGTTACATAGGTCCACACTCTCGATACTCTAATGAGTTAATTCATTCCCACGCGCTGTTTCTTCTCTTCTGCATGATTACCTTGCCTGTGCTTACCTGTGCCAAATGCTTTATCCCAATCAGGCCTTCTCCACTTTTGCTTTTTACTTATCCTTTGACGATTGTCTTTATCAGATTTTTAAGCATTTTTAGGATCTCATATCCCTCACTATCATCATCATTTTCACAAGCCGACAATCATAAGATTGGTTTGACGTGGCTCTCCACTCAATTCTCCTACAGCTTATCTTTTCACACCTACGTATTTCTTCTCTTTGTCATCTGTCTTTAACTGTTCCATATATTTTGTTCGAGGTCTTCCTTTTCCGTTCTTGCTATCCACTTGTCTATCGATGGTTGTCTTCATCAGGCCATATTGTGTTAAGATGCGGCCTATAAGGTTTTTTCCGTCTTCTTATTAAGGTTTTTATGAGGTTTCTCTTCTTTCATACTTTTCTTAGGACTTCATCATTACCAACTCGGTCGATCCTCTTGATCCTCATTATTATTCTGTTGCACCACATTTCGAAAGCCTCTATCCATGCTTTCTCCGCTGCTGTGCCTTTCCATGCCTCACTGCCGAATAGAAGCATACTCCAAACGTAGGTTCTTATGAATTGTTTCTTTACTTCCATGTCTAAGTTTCCCGCTGTAAGCAAGTCTCTTTTTTGGTGTAATACTCTCTTCGCTTGAGCTAGTCTGCTGATAAATTCTTTCTTGCTTCTCCTGCCATTAGTTAGCCGGTTTCCCAAATAAGACTGTTCATCCTCTCTAGCAGTTTTTGCTCCTCTGCAAAATCTCCCTCACCATTCGTAGGAATTCCACGTCGCTCACCTGGGCGATTGATAAATTTTGTCACTTAATTTCGGGTTCCTTCACCCTTGATATATCTACTACTTTCATCCTGCAAGCCTCATTGCGTATCAAAGTATGAAGGGAGACAATGATAATGAGTAATAGTTAATGAGTTAGGGAATTCCACCACAGAAAAACAAGAGAAAAACCGTCTGGCGCAAGCCAAGGGTAAATGAGGGTTTTGAAAATAAACAATTTAAAAAATAAATATATCTTACCCTTGACCCGTTCACTGACCTCATCTGCTAGCGGGGAGATTACCTTCTCTCGTAAAAACAAAAAAAAAAAAACCTTGGCGATTATCGCCTCCGCCTGTTTCCTCCCTGAACAGCTGTCCCTCAAGCACCCTCCCTCAAAGTACCCTATTTTAGTGCCCATCGTCACTCAACCCCTTATTTAGGGATACTTACTTCCGCCCTTCTTCCAAATCTTTCCAAGAATTTTCACCCGCTACATGTTCCGTTTACACAAGAGTCATAGCTAAGCGCCTCCTTCCCAGAACTAAATATCTGCTTCCAGGGTCACATCTTGATTATTCACTTCCTTCTTAAATCGAAACTTGAAGCTTGTACGTGTTGGAAGGGCTACGTATTAGCAATGAAAAACATTTCGTCACTTCCACAGTTTATTAAAAAATTACTGCCGGTCTCGGCTGTCATTCCATTATCAATTGCATGAATATCAATCTATTATTCATTCTAATCTTGGTATTCATGTACTTGACAATGGCGTGACAGCCGAAACCGTTAGTCATTTTAAAATAATTGTGGAAGTAACGAAGTGTTTATCATAGCTAATTTTCTCCTTGTTTGAGATGGCTTACTCATTCAGGTCTAGGCTTCCGCAGGTCGGTATATGGGAATGAGGGGGTATCTAATAAATACATGAGGATTTTAGGGGGGGAGGAGGGTCAAGCCGATTCTTAACTAATCTCACGGTGGGGAGGGGGGGGGGCCCTGTCAAGTATCACGTATTTTTTTCCGCAAGAGACAGTGTATAATTGCGAGAAAAATGGATTTGATTGAGCAAAACATGTATTTCTATGAATATATGACTAAATTCGACACAATAATATTTATCGCGGTTTTGTGAACGCTAAAAAGTAGCAAAGTAGATCTTCAATTGTTTAGCTACCGGCCAGCCAAAAGGTGGGTCCACATTTGTGACTTTCTATTAAGTATTCACAAATCTTTAACAAAAATAATCAAAGAAATGTTTTTTTTTTATAAATTCAACACAATTAAGCATAGATTAACGTATTTTCATTGAGAATACGCATTTTGAGCAATCTCACGTAAGAATTGAGGTAGGGGTAAGGAAGTCGAGCCAAATCTCACGATATCTCACCAAGAGGGTGGGGGTCTAAAATCCCCAAAATCACCTCACGTAATTTTGGACTTCACCTAAGTATACCTACCCAGTGCATATTTTAAGGAATTTTCTCATGGTGATACTGAAACTGCTCGAAACTCATCCATAAAAGTGAACAGGTTTGCACTAACAGTAAAAAATCATCCACAAAATTTACCATATGTAAACGATCGCCTTGTTACCTGGCGAATCATACACTTAAGTTCTATGTAATAGTTGGGATGCAAGAGACCATTTACGTTTAATGCTAAAGGTAACTACAATACTTCAAAGTATATGTAACATGCTTACATTCATAAGCACATGGGCCTATCAACAGACAAGTATCAAAAGAGAAGCGAACCTTAAAGCCGGCCAAAATTACATTCGAATATAGATTTCACGAATATTTGTTACGGTTGGTTTGTATTATATTTATGAATAATCATAGGCAACTATTTAGAGAATTTTCCATTTTCCGAAGTCTCAAGCCTATAATTTTATATCCTTATAAAGGCCAAATCTATAGACCAGGGGTGGCCAATTCGTGGCCCGCCTAAAAAAATTATTTTGCGACCCGTCTCATTCCTTTTTCCATTTCCATTTTTCACTGAAAAGTGTTTTCGGTGGGTCTAAACAGAATATGGCTATGCATAATTGTATAAGCGGCCTTCGGAGTTGTGACTTATTTTCAAAGTGACTTGCAAGTTCATTTTAGTTTGACATCCCTGCCATAGGATTTTAAAAGTTTTGCATTGTATTGCGATAAGTCTAAAGTGCAGCAGAATAGTCCGAAAGGAGATGGCGTGTAAAGATCTTGTTCCGTCAATAAGTACTAGAATACGCGGAGATTTTTTGCGAACCATTTGGAGAAAGGATTTTAACCACGTTAGAAAGCTCAAGAAATTTCAAAAATAAATATGATAGAGGCGTGCATAGACGTTGATGAGCACCATTTATACAGTTCTTTTGGCGGCATAAATATCTAATTTTACGTTTCATCATATATTTCATTTTCTATGATTTTGTGGTATACAATAACAATGACATTACATCACTTCGTTGATTAGTTTTTCATTTGTTTTTTAATAGATTATAATGACCATTAGCGGCCCGCGACAGTTGTAAGCTCATCAGAAATTGAATATTTTAGCAAAATATATTTTTATTCAATAAATAAAATTGATTTGTAACTGTGATATGTATTACCTTAGTTACAACCAATAAGCACAACATATTCATACCAAAACAAGGCATGCTAAAATTCTTGTCTCTTCTGTTTAATTACTTTACAATTGAAATATTTTTATTTTTTATTTTATCATTGTATAAAAAATGTATTTATCGTCCATGCCTTTAGTTATCACATTCATGTAATCATACTTATTGTCAGCCCTAAGGCTCAGGCTCAATCATACTTATTGTCAAGGTACAAAAATATGCGAAAAAGTTGGTCAAACATTTTGCATTTAATTCGCGAAGACCTACACTCCAAGATACTGATCAAAGTTAAAAATTGTGGTCAAGAAATGGGAGGAAACATGGAGTTTATCGTATCTTCTGATGTAACGTAAAAATAAGTAGACACAAACTTTTCCTGATTTCAAATTATTTGTGAACTACTAAAAATAATTCACGAAAAAAAACCAGACCTCTCTTGACTGAATGATGCGCCCTCTTAAGAGGAGAGAGGAAACAATGGGAATGAGTGACGTGCGGCGGTGTATTAGGGAGAGGGAAGGGGGTGGTGGGGGGGGGGGGGGAGAAAAAGAACAGACGGCCGAGCGCAGTGCGTGCGTGAGGAGATTGAGAAAGCGTTGTAAGGAAGCGGAAGAGACGGGCAGACAGATGAACCGGCACGGAGGCAGACGGACGTACAGATGGACGGGAGAAAACGCGCGCGAAAACAACTTCATTCCGCGGAAAATGAGACAATAAAGCGGTCACCTCGCCAAAGTTTACAGGGCGTCTCCCTCTCCCGTCAGGACAAAAGGAAAGGAGGAGCAGACGGGCTTAGGAACCGAGCTTCTTCTTGATCGATGGAGAAGACGGCTTCGAAAAACCCAACTCCTCACCGCTCGAACGAGGCGACCACGGTTAATGGCCTTGTGACAGAGGAAAATCAAGCGTAAAACGCGAAAAATACGGGTTTAATAACTTGGCCAACGATCGAGATAGTACGAACGGTGGTGGTGTAAAATCTGGATGACATCATAAATGACGCCGCGCGCGACCTTAATGCGTCTCCATGGGTGAACATTCCCTTCAATCTCAAAGCTGGGTCAGCACGTCAGAGTTGACTGCTATAGCAGTCAAGTGTCAAGGGAAAGCATTATTCCCTCTCGAAAAGTCTTTCTTTTGCGGTGAATTGATCATTTAAATCTTACGCTCTCCTTTTGAAAATTTCAAGGTAAATAACAAATAAATATATATTTTATATAGATAAAACCTTCGTGGTATTCCTCGATGAGGTATTTAGCACAAATATAACCCAGTTTCTAGGTAAGACATTATCATCATCATCATCATCAGTGATTACTGTCCTTAGACAGGTTTCCACTGGACTTCTCTCCATCTTTCTCTATCCTGAGCATCCTCCTTTAGGTCTTTGTATTTTCTTCCTCTTCTTATATCATCCAACATTCCCATCCTCCTCTTCCTCTTCCTCTCTTTCCTTCTATCTTCCCTTCTATTATTCTCCGTTCCAAACAATTCCTTCTTAATATATGCCCTAACCAACTTGCCTTCCTCTTATGAATCATATGTATTAATTTTCTTTCCTCGCCTATTCTTCTTAGAACTTCCTCATTCTTCACTCTGTCAGTCCACTTCACTTTCAACATTCGTCTCCATACCCACATTTCAAAACTTTCTAAATATCTCTCCTCCTTCTTTTTAACAGTCCATGATTCACATCCGTACAACACTACACTCCACACAAAACATTTCATAAACCTCTTCCTCATCTCTATTGGAATTCTTTTTGCTGTTAACAATGCTTTTACCTTTCCATACGCTCCTTTAAGACATTATAGAAGGCAGTAAAAGATACAAAAAGCTCTCATACGGCTAAATTCTCGTTGGCACAAATACCTTCCTCGGAGTATGGAACAAGATACATTGCTATTAAATGCTCCTTGATCATTTTAAAATATCACGCATATAAAACTAATTTTGGAAATATAAGTGACCTCAGAGGCCTGTTGGCGTGATGACATTCAGAAAATAGTCATAACACTGTATACACTGTTGAATAACAAAAAATGTCTTCCAAATAAACTTTATATTCATGAGTAATATGCATTGAAGATACTTTAAGGAAAAAACAATGGAATTGAAACCAAATTAACAAAATTAAAAGAAGGAATATGGTTTCAAAATATGTACTTTCTTTAGATATCGCCAATAATATTGACTGTGGGTACTGCCTAACTCTCAAAATTTCAGCTCCGTAATTTGTCTGATGTATGTTTCTATATATTTGAAAAAAACGGCAAATGTAAAAAAAATCGCCAAATAAATCGTGATGATTTAAAGACGATTGAGTATATTTTACTGAGTAATCTGCCGTGAAATAAAAAACAAAATCGAGCAGCTAAGTTGGTGTTCTACTCTAAGCTCGTAAGTATAGACAGTTTCTGCGGAGCGCAGGGGAAGGAAAACGAATCGATTGGAACTTGATCGATATTTTTAGATCTCTTGGTGAAGTTGGAGCGCTTTAACCTCGAATGCAGCTGGAATTGATAATTAAGGACACATGGTTACCCGCGCGTAATCGCCAAGCTTCATTCTGAGATAGGAAGTATATTTTTTCGGGAATATCCTTCCTGAGAGGTTAAACGTGTAATTGAATTCCGAAAATGTAAAGAACACGTTTTATACGGTGTATTGATAAGCTCTGTAAATAGGTAGCGTGAAATTGCATCGCGATAATGGTGTGGCGAGAGAGTTCCTGTCTGGAATCAAAATGCCTACCAATATCATCATATACATGCATTTTACCTTCAGATTAAATACATAATTTCCCAATAATATTTTGGTGAATCCAGATATGACAAAAGTACATGTCAATAATGGAAATATACAAATTTTGCCTCGCAATTATGAGCTCACACAAAATACAGTTAATGGTATAGGAAAATCGCAATTATGGGTGCAGATAAAATATTTTCCTTCGACTTTTTCGTTACTTCCAATACATATTTAAAACTTCTAAGGCATGAATGATTCTTCCTCTTCTCTTCTCGTGATAATTATTTATTTTCCGTTGCGTTCAAAGGCCGTGGTTGTATGCCTCGAATTTCCAGGGCACCCAGTCGTCGAAAAGAAACAGACCCAATTATAACTGAGCACAAAGAAGTTTATCGCTCTCTGAAATGCAATTCCCTCGTGAAATATCGCATGCTTGACAGGAAAACCCCGTAAATTAGGTCACTATCGAGTGAGGGGAGGATTTGGGAAGAAAATAGGTGGAGGGAATGATGCTGGTGATCTTCAGACGACGAAAGATCCATGGCGTTTCGGGCATTACTTGATTAATGGGAGAAGCATGGCTCGAATGTACGCAATGAGGCCAGAAATCAGAAGGCCTTTGAGATAGAAGGCGCGAATGAAAGCCAACGTTTCCAAGATGACTAATCTCCTTAACGTAAAATTCACTTTTGGGGCTTAAGTCTCACATAAAAAAACTCAGGATGATGGAACCAAAGTGTTGTTTGTTTCAGTTTTGTAAACTTCACTCTGCGTAGTTCTGCTATGGCATACCGATTTATCTACCGACAAAAATTCATGCACGGAAATCTAATTCCATTATTATATTCAGATGAAAATGAAAGGAAAACGTGGGTGGAATAAAATTGAAAAAATACGAAACAATGCTCTTGTGGAATCATATGTGCTAATACATTATCCTGCTGAGCTAAGGTAAGCTATTTTAGGCCGGCGCTTTTCATACCAATATCAATCTATTAGTTGAAAAAGTTAAAGCTTCGGCCTTCTCGATGAAAAATAACACGGTATTGTTATTCCACGAAATTTTATTATTAATCTAAGACAACAACAGTTGAACAAATATTTTAAATGGAAAAATGAAGTTAAATACACCAAAGGATGAAGTTCGCCATGAAAAAATATTCGACTTACCCGGAATTCGAACCCGGATCTCCCGATTGCCGGTCAGATGTGTTAGCCAGTTACACCAAAAAGTCATTTTCTCAGAGCGAACTTCGGGATGGGTTTTACCAAACAAGATGTTGACGTCACTAGTCCACACTGCGTCATATGTCTAATATTTTTTCATGGCGAACTTCATCCGTTGGTGTATTTAACTTTGCACCCGTGCGCGTGACGGCGTACAATGCCACTTGTCCCTGCAGTGCTTGGGAAAATAAAGGTTTACTACTTCATACACGTACAATTACGGATATGCAACGCGGGTTTCATGAACTTTTAATTAGGTACCTACTGTTGACGGGTGGCATACATTTATTCTAATACCACCGAATACAGCAAATATTGGACATTTTACATTGGGGTGTTCAACAAATTTAACAGTTATACGTGTAAGAACAACTATGACATGAGTAGGGGCAACTTACCCAGGCGGGACTTGAACCCGCGATCTTTTGTTTGGCAGGCGTGAAATCTACACCCCGCCGCCACCGATGCAAGCCATTGACGTCTTTTTCAAATTGCGTAAAATTGAAACGAAAACATTCGCAAATTGTGCTGAATTGGATGCAACACCACTGCTGTGAAGAAAAATCACCAACCTGTCACTGGAAGTTACGGTGAAAATATCCTCCGCATTGAATGTGTGAAGTTCCTAATAAAAACCCAGGTTGATGAAGTCCGAAAGTGTTGCGTGTTTGATTTTCAAATACTTCACTTCGTGTAGTTCTGCTGCGGCATACCGAACTGTGTACCAGCAAATATACCTGCGGTGGAACTCAAACTCCCTGATTATCATGTATGTTCCGATCGCTCCGATAAAACGTCGACAGAGAAATTGGCCATCCGTAATGTGTCCTGTTTAGTGTAAACCATTGAGAAAGTAACGCAATCATTACTCACGCAGCTTTTTCCTCCTAAAATCAACCCTTATGTTGCATGCTATAAGTTGTGGTATCCTAAGTACAGGAAATAAATGGGTACATTTCAAGCAGAAATTGCTAGATTTAATCGACCGTTCTGATGGTAGTAGGATGAAGTGCTAATGCGCAGTGAAAGTATCCAGTAAATACCTATACAAGAGGAGTAAGCAGTAACGAAATTCTAATAGTAATGTCTAAGTTAATAATAAAATATCGAATTGGGTATTATTTCAGATGATTAATTATAGCGTGCATTTGATGGTATGGTTTTTTTAAATACGATCGAACATGCGATCCTATTGCTATTGGCAAACTATGCATCCAAGTTAACCTTCGGCTTGAAATACATATTAAGCCAGGATGAACTTATCACCAAAATTGACCGGAGATATCAATGTAAAATAGCATTCTCGCAGACTACACCGTTCCCAATACTTTTGCAATTAACAATGAAACTTATGCCAATTAACTTAATTTTACTTACTAATTTAATCGCTCTTAAATTTGCCATACGTTACTTAAACAATTAAGCCGACATTATTATGCCGACATATAATTAAAAAAAGGGCTATTCACAAACTACGGAGCGTTTCGAAATTAAAAAATTTAAGTACGGTAATAAGATTTAATTAGATATCGATGGCTAAGTACTAACAACACATATCTCAAAATAAGCAACTTTTCAGGAGAGCAAAAAAACGATAGATTTTTTTACTTGTACAGTGACATTAAAAACCAAAAGTTCATAAAACTGGAAAAGAAGCATTAATTTGCAAGCAAACAGTATTTTTTGCTTGTATTTCATTAAAAAAAATGTTATTACACTTTGTTTAAGATACCTGTCTCAAACCGGCTGAACTTAAGATACACGTAGTTAGAACTTAGCCATCGATACATCTGAATAAGCGAATAAAATACTTCCTTAGTTTGCGAATAGCCTTCGTAATACCCCAAGCAAAGGACATAGGACGTCAATGTCAACATCAAACCCGGAGGGATTTAGTTAAAAATGAAGATTGTACTGCGATGAAACTGATATTATGCTGATATAGTTTGTCTCTTAGCTCATGGTACCCGACCTTGACCTTGACTGGCGAAAGTTTTGAATAAATTGGCCATCGACATCATGTATTCCTCAAAGTGGGAAAGGGAGCGGAGAAGTGAAAGTTGTGACTCATCTCGCCATGGTGTTAGAGCTTTCACTTTACTCTAAGGCGGCGTCAGAGCTTCCGAACCTTAGTACTACAGCAAACATGTTAGATACCGTCCCACTGCTGCCGATTGTGAGTGCTTTATGCATCCCAGAACACGTAAGATGGGAGAAAGCAGATTCATTATAGCCTGTAAATTTGCTTTGTATCTGCAAGCATAGTCCCAAACACACACCCAATTAATTCACTGCATGGTCTCTCGCGTTCGCAACGGTAGGCTTATAATGGCAAGATTGAAAAAGACGAGAGAATTAAAAAAAACGGACACGAACTAATATGAAGACCTTATTCTTCTACGACTCTTTTATATGAGTAATGTTTCCTTTATTATA
The DNA here is from genome assembly GCF_921293095.1 of Ischnura elegans. NCBI lineage: Eukaryota > Metazoa > Arthropoda > Insecta > Odonata > Coenagrionidae > Ischnura > Ischnura elegans. Next base: position 72,395,546 of record NC_060250.1, read on the forward strand.
TCGCAGGAACGGTTGACAAATTTTATGATTCAAGGTAATATTTCGTAATTTGTAATATTTAACAAAAAATCTAACCTTGTATTCAGCACTTTGTGCTATTAAGAACTCGATGCCCATAAAAAAACGAAGAGGCAAAATGTTAAGGGATTTTGTTTAGGTAATTAAGGAACGTAACCAAATTTTACCCAGTCATTCATGAGTTCAATGCAACAAACTGCATTGGATTCAGGTTACATTTCCAAAATTATCTGCAGTTATTTTCAACTTTGATGTCGCTTCTAACAAATAAATGAGTTTCAAGTCTAACTGAGGGTTTAAGGCTTAACTGCGTGAAACCATTCCATTTTGGAAAACAAAAGAATTAACTTTGTTATGTTCACTAATATATTTGAAAAAGCATAACCCGGCTTTCGTAACATACTTACATCGTTAGGTGTAACTATGTTATGAAACTCGGGTTGATTTTCAAGTCATTAAATTTTACGCTAATAAGTGGGTGGACGGTAGAGCATTAGTTTTGATTTAACAAGTATCAATAGAACATTGCGACAATTCAGCGTGGTGTACTGACGTATGTAGGTTACGAGTCATGCCGTTATTCATGATTCAGCTATCCAATTCCGAAAGCAGCTTTAGCTTGGCTCGTTTTGCGGGATGCAATAATTACATTATATTTTTGGTTACATAAAATATCGGTTAGGGGATTTACATGGAGCCTATTTCAAATTACCCCCCAGTCCCCCAGCCCAAAATTCTCTTCAACCCCAGTGCGGCTAATACCCTTTTAATCTATCAATTACTCTCAAGCATAGTCCCAAACACTCACCCAATTAATTAACTGCATAGTTTTCGCGTCTGTAATGGTAGGCTTATCATGCTAAGATTGTAAAGGGCGGAAGAATTATAAAATGGAGACGAAATAAAATAGATGTTTTTCTTCTACACCAACTTTAACTCAGTCATTCATGAGTTTAATACAACAAACTGCATCGGATTAAGTTTATATTTTAAAAATTATCTGCAGTAATTTTTCTACTTCGCTGTATATTCTAGCAACTGAACGAGTTTAAAATCAATAAATTTTAGCTAGGCCTTTTTTTGTATTTTCCTGATGGCTATTTTACAATATCGGTTTAAGGGAGCCTCCCAATGTTTCTATCCCCTTTCCAGATTTCTATGCACTCTTCCCTCTAACATTGGTTTTAATTTCCCATCCCCGTTTACCACTCACTCCATCCAAATCCTTTAGTATCCTCGATATAGCATCGATAGATTTCCTCTCCTCGCCCATTATATAAAGAACCTTGTCGTTCCTCTTCCCCTCCGTTCAATTCACATAGAAATTATAAAAAAATACCCTGTGCAATGTCGCGAGATATATTTCTATCGATCTGCTTTGAGCCCTAATAGTCGTTTTTCCAACACCGCTCTTTGATCTAAAAATAACGCCGCAGACTTCTATACCCGTCACCAGAAATAAAACCAGTGGAATTGAACTGAGTATTTTTAAATACGTTAACATTTTATTCCGTATTTTTATTCCATCTTCTTTCAGTAACAGGATGCGGGCTCTATTACCCAGCAAGGGTAATTGACTACGTCGTCTTCAAACGAGATACTTCTTTGGGAGGGAAACGCATCGACATTCCCCAAAAGCATTATTGCAATGCGACTGATTACCTTGCTTCTACAGTTCGTCGTATTTTCGGAGACTTCGAAGATTTTTTTTGTTTTTTCTTTTCCCTTCAAGTCTAAACCTACCACATTCAAACGCACTTGCATCCCCATGTGGCTCTATTGCTCTCGAATCACACTCTATGACCGCGAATATTCTTGCTGTGCCTGTTATTCTTGGCCTACCTCAACCGGCCAGGTTACAATAATACATGAAAAATAGAGCAAATGTGTACTGTTGTTGGTGTTGATGGGTGTTAGCGATAAATAGAAACTTAAAACTAAATTTTTTTAATGAGTACGAAGGTGTTTCTTCAGTACCAATCCAATGCATTAATAAATTCACTGTTGTTATCATTGACTTTTTCCTACAATTTGATGATCTCCATTTAAAACATTTTTGTGACAACATTCTGTTAACTTTTTTGTTTTTAATTTATATTGTTTACCCAATTACATAGGAAATTACAGAGCAAATTCCAACAATGTGTATTATTTATTTTTTGTACAATTTCATTCTTTTTTGTAACACAATGCATTAAATGAAAATATAGATACAATACTAAACAATAACCTATGATTAGCTGGAGGTAATGATATAGGACGGACTCTTAGAAAAGTGACTTGTTGAGACACTGTAAATGTGGGTGGGATTCATGGATCGTAATCCCAAATATCTGTAATTAGTATATTATTAGTGCCCTTCATCCTGGACTTAAAATTACCTACTTAATGGGAAATGAAATGGTTGAAGGGGAGTTCGTGGCATCCCCCGATCCTTTGAAGGTCTCCTCACGTCTTTACCGGCGTGCTCCACTCCGCTGGCTTCCGAGCATATACCCTTTAAAGCATGACCGCTCGCACGGCATACCTCGGCTTATAAATTACCGCATGGAAGGCCGGTCTTTACTGCACCCTAGGCGCGTTCTCCTCTCCTCCCCGTGTCGAAAATCCACGTTTATCTTGAGAAGTGGGCCGGGGCACACTATAGAATGTTCTATTTTGGGCCGCTTCGAGCGCAAATGGAGACACCATCAAGTGGAAAGCGGTAAAAAAAAATCGAGTCGTATTATTTCTCCTGTCTGTCTGTCTCGTTGAGGTATTTTATTATTTTTTGTTTTCCTTTAACAGAAAGTGACACCAACGCAACTCCGCACCCTCTTTTTAAGGGAGGTTTTGGGGTTGAGCTAGGGTAGTGACATCTCTTTTTGAAGGCTAGAATCCTTCAGATATCTTGTGTGTGCTCGGACGATATTGAAAATTCATTCATGGAGTATATAATATTTGAGTATCGATAATTAGGAAAAACGAAAAATTACATAGGGACCTTAAGAATTGGAATGTAGTTGTAGAGGCCCGGTAACATATCACGGTAAAATCTTGTGATGCATAACACAAAAAAGTGGCACTATATCAACCACGCATCCTCTTCTTTAAGTGAGGATTTGGGTTTGAGCTAGGGTAGTGACATCTTTTTATGATGGCCAAGATTGCATCAGATCTCTGGTGTGCACTTGGACGGTATTAAAAATTCATTAACGCAGTACTTTAAAATTTTGAATATCGTTAATTAGGGAAAACAGAAACTTAAATCGGGACGATAAGAATAGTCATGATGAGGCCCGATAACCTATCACGGTAAAATCTAGTGATGCAAAGCACAATAAAAAAGTGGCATTAAACAAACAACGCACCCTCTTAGTGAAGGTTTAGAGTTCAGCGAGGGTAGTGACATATGTTTTTGAAGGCCAAGAATCCTTCAGGAATCTGGTGTATTCTTGGACAATATCGAAAATTCATTTACGGAGTATTTCAATTTTTAAGTATTTCAAGTATCGATAATTAGGGATTACAAATACTTATATTGGGACAATAAGAATACTCATACATGGTTCCGATAGGTAAAATCCAGTGAGATCAAACGAAAAAAATCGCGAAATCGTGGCGAAAGAGTAGAATGTGAGAACTGAATGTAGGCTCTGTTTTAATTTCTACCCACGTAAAGATAAAATTATTATAATACCAAGACATGAATTCGAAGAATGATACTGAAATCAATAGGGTAGAAACAGAGTGAAAGGATTGGCCTTTCAATTGCTCAAGAAAAAGGGTAGATAAGAATCAATGGAGAACCATACACCAAGAAAGAGGACGGTGGCTTGGGCAAATTTATGATGCAAAGAAAATGCATTAGGATCATAGCAAAGAAGCATCGAATGAAAATTCCCACGGAAGAGAACAAGAAACAAAATCGTACATGTAAAAGAGGATTAAATAACATGCGTAGCAAGGTTTTCGGGATGACGTCCGCACCGATTCATCTTCATGACGACAGTTTCGCCGGCGTTGCAGCTGCCGTCTTCACGTCGAACCTGAAGACGCCAGCTGCAACGCCGGCGAAACTGTCATCATGAAGATGAATCGACGCGGAGGTCAACCCGAAAACCTTGCTACGCATGCTGCACCACTCCGCGAAACTCTCCATCAATATCGATTAAATAATAACTAGACGACAGTATCACAGCGATTTTCTACCTTGAATTATTATATGCATGCAACCACGCTCAAGATTACTTGCAAAATTATCTGTTCTTGCATAGATTTAAGTCTGAAAGGATGTCAATTTTTGGTGGAGGAATTTGTTTTGACACTTGATATGCATAGGTTATCAAACGTAAAGGCTTATCAAAACAATCAGTATTAAATAGAAATGTGCTTGTTTTCAAAAGTAACTTGCAGGAGAAGTGGTTTCATTGGTGATTAAGAAGCTGCTCTATGGTATCACCGGTACATTACTTGTCACTTTTTGTTCACAGCTAGGGATCTGAAATTTGGATTTTTTCATCGCCAGACAGGTATAGGTAGATGATATAATTTTCTCCATGTTTTCTCAATTCCTTGAATGATTTTTTACCAATGGTACAACATTCACCGACCCCAAACCTCGAAAATCACCTGGATGCCTCCATTTTGCACCAAAATAAGGTAAATACTCCTATCTCAGACACTCACGGGTGGGGAAATTTATTGAAAAATATTGGAAAATACTTGATCGAATGGAATAAAAGGATAAAAAATTGTTGAATCGCGCTTATTATAATATGTATAGGTATCGTTTCACATCATTCCATTTTTAATTCTCCGTCTGTGTCCATGAATCTATTGATTTAGATAGACGCTACTGTTCACCGCAAGGGATTCATCACTAGGTTTGGAGATCCAATTAAAAAAGCACCCTGAGTACCTATGAAAAAAAACTTCTAGTTGGTAATCATAGCACGGAAGTAGGTGAAGTAGTGTAGATCCTATGTGATGTATTTCGAGGAATCTATGTCCACGTTAGTGAGACGCGAATGGGAAGGTAGTTATTTTGAAAAATTGTATGAGACGAAAGCGTATGGAAAAAAATTTCGTGATTTAGTTGCTCAACGGTTTTTTTCTTTTTAAGGACTGAGTTACGAGTGAGGACAGGACAGAGGATAAATTATCGTTGCGCATCAACGTCAAACTTCAGCGCTCATTAGCAGAGGAAACAAAAATAAAAACAAGTAATTACTTCTTTCACAACGTTCCAACGAGCTCTTATACGGTCGTGTTCGCTCCTAGCTTGTCAAATACGCGTATGCAGCGTTCAATTTTTTTAATCATTGTTTCGTTCTCTCCACCATTTTCCTTCCAATTATTGTCATTCAAGCCAACAGTGCATTGTCGATTCTACCCCACCATGAATTGACTAGCAGCCTTATTACGCCCATAAATACATTTATTGCGTCGACGACGCGTACGGATAACGTATCAATGAATTTTAGATAGGTTGAAGTAAGCGTTTTTAAAGCATTGTGGGTGCGATATTGGGTCGATGGTTAATTTATGGTGAATGGTATGGTATCCTTTAACTAGAATTGGACTTTGTCTTTGTTACGAGCTTCAAAATTCTACATTACTGTGCAGAATTCGTATCACTCATCCATATCCCATAATAATTGAGCTGGTCTCAACGCAAAATTTTGGTCATAGAAACATTTTTTCCCGATAAAAAAATTGCGCAGAATCACACGTTATACCCATCCATACAGCTTGTATTCCTGCAACCATTTAAACCAAGAAATTTTCATCGATAAATTCAGTTTTTTTTGCTAATTATAACGGTATTGTTGAAAGGGTATCGCAACAAGGGTGATTGTAAGTTTACACCAACGAAACGTGAAGGTTTATGCGATAAAATTTAGGATATAGTTTACCAGACCCTCTAGCATGAGTATTTATTTTGAAATCTGCATGAGTTTAAAGATACAAGCGTTTCTACACTATCGAAGGTTTATGTGCTAAAATCAGTGCTACACTCAGTACCCAAATACAAGTAATAATTTAAATTTATTTTGAGATTTCGTAGATGCACATGACGAAGCATTTAGAAAAATATTATCTACTATTTTACCAGACCCTTAAGCGTGATTATTTATTTGGAAATGCGCATAGACATAAGAATATAAGCGTTTCTAAAATTAGTTCCCATTCCTTCGCTTTCAGCAAACAAAGTGGTCGAATTTCATTCGGTGATAAGTGAGCATTCCTTGGAATTACCTTGGGAAACAGGGCCCAATTTGTATTCTGGCATGAGGAATTATTCTTTGCGGCGTGTAATTTCGCACTGGGACGGGAACCAGAAGATGATTTGAATTTCGAAATATATTTTCTACTCCTCTCTACTGGGAAATCTATATAAATGACACCATGATGCCCGCGCCATCCCAGAAAATTTCGACTCGATAAATCTTTCCTTGTAGTGGATGGATTGTACCCATGGGGCCATTTCGCGAAATGAACGGCTAAAAATATTATTGATATCGATTTAGGTGATAAAGCGGTGTGGGTATCCCTATTGCAGCTTTCATGCATTTGTCTCTCTTCTGAATCTCTTTCGCTTGCACTGTGTTACTGGAAAAAAACCGCGCTTCAACGAACGTCAAGAGTATTGGTAACCTAGTCTGAAATGCATTAGACTCCGGATAAGAGGAGTGGGAGACATTCTAGGAAAATTGCCACATAGGACGTCTGACCCAAGTCTCCTTATCCTTACGACTTTTTAATGGGTTTCACGAGAACGGCGGAAGGAACCCGAGTTCCCTGAACGTCCGACTACTACCCACAAAAAAGTCGGCGGTGCACTTTTCCAATCTGCTTTCAGTTCCTTTTAAAGTCAACGACATTTTCCCAAGATTACTCGTGTCCAAGTCGGTGGAATATGGATAAACAATGGAAAATTTGAAAAAAAATGCCCAACCTCCCTTGTCACTGTGTACACAAGTTTGCGTGAGATTTGCTTGTCTCGATATCAGCGAAGTGAAGTCGTCGCCGTCCCAACAAGAGGTCGCGGGTTCGATTCTCGCCTGGGTAGGTTGCCCTCATTCGGGGAGTAGTTGTCCGTGCTCATGCAACTGTTAAATTTGTTGAAAACCCCTATGTAATGCACTATTTTTAGTGGTGTGGGAATGATGAAATAAAAATGAATGTATTTGAAGTTACAGCGAAGTGACTTTATCTGATCATTGCAAGGTTTCCGGAATTTATTTTCAAAGCAAAAGGGTTTTGGTTTTAAGTACAGAAGATATCGTTGGTTCGAAATATCATTCCAACAACATTTAAATTCGGCATATTCCATTAATAAAAAGCAAGAAATTTTATGTAAATGGTGATAAGACTCTCTAACCAGATTTTTCATAATTTTCCCCATTCATCCTGACACTTTATTCATGTGAATTTTATTTTGCTTCAACACTATAAAGCCCGGTCAAATTAGCCCAAAAAAGTGGGGTACCCTTGCATAAATTGCCAACAAGCTGAAAATTTGAAACAAGATGAAAAAGCTCGAAATTACCCGTAATTGTATTCTCAGTAATATGCATAACTATATTATTGCACTCTTTGAACATTATTGGACACGTAACACGCGTATTGCTCGAATGGCTCTATCTCAGAAATGATAAATCTTAGAGAAAAAAATGTACTGAAAATTTTGTAGAAAATTAACTGCTCTACAATTTTGAACTGAGCAATTTTTATCGTAAAACCAACCGTTTGGCCGAAAAATCCAAAAAACCCATTTTTGTGACCTTTGACCTTGAGTAAAATTTTTTGCACACACGGGATCGATGGGGACTTTTCAGGATTTCAATAGAGTGGTATCCCTAACGCTTCTGGAAATTTTCAGCTTGTTGGCAATTTATGCAAGGGTCAATGTCTATTTTGACCGGGCTAATATGGCATTTTCTATTACACTACCACGCAGCACAGTGCTTGTGCATAACTTGCACAGCTGAAATATTTAAGAGGTCTTATCATTGGCGCATGATCATTCTTTTTCCTATAAATTTTATTATTCATCCATTCTCCAGCCTCGGTGGCTGCGAGGCAAAGTCCCAGCAAAGCAAGAGGTCGTGGGTTCGAGTCCCACCTGGGTAGGTAGTCTCTACTCAGGGTATGGTCGTTCGTGTCTGTCATTATTAACATGTAGAAAACCTCGATGTTAAAGGCCAATAGAGCTGTTTTTGGTGTTATGAGAATAAATTACGCAGTACAATAAGCATGTAACATTTACCTTCCACGTGTAATGAGTACCGACAGCATTCTCCAAAATTAATTCCAATGCTCATAGGTAGTCAACATAATCCAGGCCTCTAGGATGCAAAATATTTTCGTCCCAATTCCTCCCAATATTACGAGTACGGGTGATGAAATGCAAATTAATCCGTGTTTGTGCCCACACGCGCCACTGCACCCGAGAATGTAAGGACGCATACCTGGGGAAATAACTCTTCCGCTCCTTTTTAGTCGGCCTACCTCAATTCTTTTACCGCCGCAATTTCTCCAAGCCGGTCCTAGAGAAGGTCCACAGCGGGGTCGCTTCCTTCTGCCTCAAAGCCCCATTTCCTCCTCTCCAGTCCCGGGGGGTTAAATTTAATATTCCTCGTACGGCGTAGCCTTATCTCAAGGGACCCCTTTTTACCTAGCCATACATCACGCACCTCGTCACACCTATGGACCCGAAAGCCCTTACAGGAATAGAGAGAGACAGAGATACCACGTGCAAGAGCGCTGGGTCGCCTTCGGGTGCATCTAAGCGGAGTTAACGCTGCTGCCTCTCTGTCCGACCGCAGACCCGGGCTCAAAGCGGGCGCGGTTATCGTCGCCATCGTGCGGAGTCCGGACCTGTGTTTTCCTCAAGAATTCGCGGTTGGAACCTCGCAGTGAGTGTAAACAATAGCGATTTTTTCCGACTCGGCGCATGCGTCCAAGATTTTTGAGGCAATAGGGTGGTTTCCTATTATTTTTTTATTGCCTAAATCGAAAGATTATTACTCCTGGAGTACGCATTTCACACTCTTAGATTTTCGAATGACGATATCTATTTTTCGCGATAAAACGAAAAGTGAAAAATTTCAAGCGCGCGAAAACGCGACGGTCAAGTAGGAATGATGGGAAAAAGTCCGTGTGACGTATTTTTGGTTCCCGCTGCCGCCCTGTGAGGTGACCTTGAGACGAGGCTTGAGCGCTGATACGACGCAGGCTGCTAGCAGGTAGCTGAGTACCCTGCTAGCAGGTAGCGCTTGGCTTAAATATGGATTGCTACTACCTTATCAAACGAAGGAAACTTTCCGACTTAGGACAATCTTAATAAGTGATTATCAAGAGATGTTTCCCTGAGCTCTGTGACTCATGCATGCATTGGTAATCTCAGACGATGTAAAACTCCTATCCTCTCGTGTAGAAACTAGGTCCCTGTGACGTCCCGCGGAGTGAAATCGCATGGACGCCTATCTGGCCTTTTTCAAATGAGGTTAAAATTGACCATTGCCATTCGTCTAAACCGGTATTTCTAAAACCAAATAATTTGTATAATATGAATACACTAATGGTGGGTAACGAATCGCAATCAATGCCTTTCGCTTTCTTTGACGAAGAAAACTACCCTATTCTGGATCACATGATGGATCTCATGGTTTTGATTGCCGCGATTATTTTCTCGTTGTTTGTAACGATTGAATATTTTATTTTCATCGAAATTAATGCTAACAAAGAATCCGTATCATTAATCTTGATTAATTATATTTATCGGTATTTGTGGTAAAATAGTTCTCGGAGTATAGGTCAAATGTATGTGATGCAAAAAGTTTTAGCCAACATATGAGTTTATTTTAAACTATCGTCAGGGCTATGAAAGAAAACATCAGAAAAATAAAAAATACAATTATATACAATATTTTTACATAAATAAATGTTAATATAGAGTTTTTTTTACAATAATATGATTTAAAAAATATATATAAATCTAAGAACAGAATACACAAACAATTTTTACATAATTTTTTATTATTGATTTATTAATAAAATATTTATTAAAAAATTATTAATTAAACGAGGTCAAGATAAGAAGAAAAAATTAAAGGTACTTGATTTAATAACATGATCTAGTATTTTGGAGGAGGCGACCGACAGGGGGAGGGGTATGGAAGGGAGGGTGGAGAGAAACCCGGCGTCGGCATTAGCCTTCTCTTACCGACTGGCGCCAAGGGGACCTCGGCTCAACGTCCCATCCGACGGACGGAGTGTTGCTCTTGAAATGTCCTCCACACAACATTTAAACAGGGATGGGCTTTCTCTGAAAAGTCTCTGCCATCGCCGGGATTTGAACTCGAGCCCACGGGGTGGGAAGCCAACACTCTAGCCACCACACTAATCTGATTCTTAATTTCGCTAACATTTTTCATTTCCAAAATTAATACTAAAGTTGGAGTTGTAATGTCGGCTCGGTTTTTACCCTGCCTAGCGGGCGGTGGAGTACTTTCCTGCCAAACTGTAGATCGCGGGTTCGAGTCCCACCTGAGTAGGTTACCTAAGGTGTTTTGATCGTCCATTGTTATTTTTTGTAGGATCCACATTGTAAAAGCCAAATAGTGCCATGGTGATAGCATTTTAATGTTATTTCCATTTGAAATTTTGTTTCCATAATATTGTGGACGAGTAGTTGGTAATAAAGAGGAGTATGAAGATTTGGATGACATTTCATCAGGCAACTGTTCTAAACATGTATAATAATACTTCAGGAGGGGTTATAATGTTTGCTCAGCTTTATATCACTACGCAGAGCGCTCCTCTTTGTATTTATTTAGTTTTTTTTTTAAATTTACCATGCCACCGAAAACAGCACTACACTGGCTTATTACATCGGGGGCTTCCAAAAATTTTACAATTTTCGCTGTAGGTTTTTGCAGGTTTTTACTCCCCCCTTCTTGTGCGGCCGTTTTCCTGCTGTTCGTTTTATTTTCAATAAGGACAGAAGTCAATATCCTTAGGGTTATCCCATGTTTGTTCACATTTCATTATACATATTTGGCAAATGTAACTTTGTCCCAATCCTTCTTATTCTTCTTGTCTTAATCCTACGGTTGTTCACTTTGCATTTTTTTTCTATTTTTTTAGGCAAACTTCGATGTTTCTTTTCTTCTAGTTTAAGTGCTTTTAATTTCGAGAGTAACTGGTATAATGAGACAATGTATAAAATATTGAATGTACGGCAAGGGATTTGATGGAGGATGGGACTTTGCAGTCCTTATCTCCCCCAATAAAGACGAGTTATTATAATCATTATCATTATTAATATTATTAAACGCACCACCATCCATGCCCTAGATAGGTACAACCATAGAGTAAGTATATTATATAACGCAAATTAAATAAAATTGCCAAAATTGTTCGTAGCCATCTGGTTTATTGTTCTAGAACTACACCAAAAACGTATACGATTTTTGTACGTGTGGTGAGCTCTCTATATATACTTACTCTATGGTACAACCTACCTCGACGAGGCTTGAACCCGAAATCTCCTGTTTGGCCGGCGAGGACTGTACACCGCCGCCACTGAGGTCAGCAAAAGGCTCTGTGCACTCGACCTCAGACCCTGCGTAATCTAATTGGCTCAAAGCGGGAGCGGCTATCGTCAGCAACGCAAAGTGAAGACCTATGTTTTCCTCAAGAATTTGTTTAGCTCTGGCAGGGAAACGATAATCTCCTCCCGGTCAGCAGGCTGTGGAAAGTCAATTCGCATTAGTTCAAACGTGCCGAAACGCGTCACTCGTTTGAGTGGTTACAAGACACGGGGATAAGTGCAGTAGTGGCGCAGCGAAAGGGGGTTTGGGGAATAAAATACCTCAGAACTCAGAGAATTTAAAAAAAATCCATTTTATTTTATTGCATAAATATTACTTATAGAATACTGTAAGTATTAATAAAATATCCCTCATAAAGCCGTAGTACTCTCAAGTTGAACCATTTATATTAAAAATTTTCTGGGGCAAGGCACCTGCACCTCTAGTGTTCCATACTCTCCAGTTTAACCCTAAAATTATGCGCCAAACCCCCCTAGCCTTAATTCCTAGCTGCGCGCCTAAAGTGCGGATCAAAAACTCACATGAAAAATGGGCTCCTTTACTATGCTTTATTAATATTGAATGTAAAAGAGTTTTAACAATAAATATACCCCAATCGATGGCCTTCGCACATTTTGATGGCGTCATCAACTCATGCGGAAGATATCAATGTGTGAGTGCTCAATATACCTACGACTTCGCTATTGGAGACAAATCGGAATTCTATTCATGAAATATATGATTATTAATGTTAACGTTGATTTTGTTGATTTTAAATCATCTCATAGTTTTATAGTTCTAAAAAAAATCCATTAATATTATTATTTTATACAATTATATATTGGAGGGTTGAGTATTCATTCTTTCCCAATTTAATCTAATTATAAGAGCAATTAGATGCATCCAAGCAGTTATCCATGCACTTATAGCTGCACACAGATACATTTCTATCTACGCTTTGAAACAATTAGATGCACTTTTAGTGGACACAAAAGATATGAAAATCAGTGCTACATCATTTCACACCAGATATTAATGTGTTGATTCACAGTTGAAAAATACTTTTAAATCTCCATGAATTACTGGAGAGCCATTTATAATCGGAATATCTATACGATACACTTTTTAACTTTATTTCAACACAACAATTAAATGTACCTCTCCAATAATTAAACTGCTTAGAAGCAATGTATAGATATCCTCAATAAAAATATTAATTTCACCCATATAACACAACCAGGAGAAAAAAACATGGATACAACTTTTAATAATTATACTAATATGGAAAATATGCGAAGTAACTATCCAAAGCTTACTTGGGTAGTTTTTGATATTTTCAATTTCCAAATAGTTATTTAAGAATGTTAATCGGTAAAAATGAGGCCAGATACTGCAGCCGTTTTCAACCATATACTATTCCGCATAGATAGCTATGCACCTAAATTATGCCCATAACAATGAATTCACTCGGAGATGATATTTTTTTCTCGTATATAGAAGGAATAGTAAAATTAATCCAGTTATAGAATTTTGATCCCGTAACCTGATACTGCACTATATGTTATATTAGAAACAATTTTATGGCGTAGTAATACTACAGGAAATTCAACTCGATGGCCTGTGAAAAAGTAACCTATCTAAGCTCATCTTTGAATGTTGATTGAAACTGAATTCCATGCGTCTCTTTTTATATGTTTATTTTTGCAAATGGGTTTCCGCAACGATAAAGATATTAATTTCTACGAGCGACCGATATTTTAACAGAACTTTAAATCACACTCCAGCGCGAAATTTATATTTTCCCATGTATATTTGGTTGGAAAGCATTAACGCAGCCACAAATCGTTTTGAAGGAGCAAAAAATAGTCGTTTATCAAGATAGAACCTGCAATTTCAATTTATAGTGTTTCCGAAATCTGTTTCACAAATGAGGTGAACCAGTCCATAAACGCTTTTGTCTACGTCAGCACTCAGTTATTAATTCATGTAGAAATATTAATAAAAGCTTGCTATAATAGTCGATAATAGTATTCCCTTGGGCGAACTGTTTCCCAAAGTTTAGTGAATTCAGAGTGATTCTGATGGGAAGATGGAGTCTTAAGCAATCGACGTTGAAGATAATCTTTTAATCTCAGAAAGAAATACAGATATGTTCCGTATTACCAATTTTTACATTCTTGGGTAGAGAGTTGTAGCTTAGGTAGCAATTTTTGATTTTTTTTGCTACAGTACTGTCTGTTACCCTAAGTATTGGTGATATTTGGCGACGAAAAGATGAAATTTGCAAATTAGTGAAACAGCGAGCTGATATGCTATCATTATCAACACAAAATGGGATTTACGTAGGTTGGGAGCAGCGCCATGACTGACAGCATTCATATCTATTTCTTACAGTTTCTGCAAATAACTATGTAAAAATCAAGTATAATAAAATAGCAAAACGTTGGCACCAAAGTCTGGCGTTTTTAATTTTTTAATCCATACAATAGACGTAAAATACAAGATGAAATTATGGAGAAAGTGGGACGATTCTCGCAGAAGACGATCAATTTTTAGACAGCGCAAAAAAGAATCAGTTTTTAAACAGCGTTACATATAGATGAAAGAACATTATATATTGATGAAATTGTAATAACTCATTCTTGGGCACCAAAAAAGGGAAATATTTAAAGAATTTCGATTGTTCAGGGGAAATATTTTTGGTCTGGTTTTACCCATATTTATGCACACTATAGTTTCATGGAAGAGCAGACTCCTGGTGATATGAAATTAACGAAATAAATCCAGAATGTAGCTGATAGCCTGCTTCAAGAAATGATTTTAGTGAGAATTTATGTATTAATTTGCCTTTTTTCCATAATTCCATTATTATTTAATGAAAACTTAAAAGCACAGTAATTTATGTTAAACGATGATATTTTTACTAAATATCTTTGACTCAAATCACAAAATAAATTCACAATTTAATTCATAGGCTAATTCAAGATTTTTTTCAATGATAAAGTCCTTAAATGATGGAATACATTACGATTTTGTATTAAATGATATAAAATGATTTAAGTGAGAAACATTTCCCTGTATGGAATAATGCACGGCAAAAATCAATAGTCGGAGCTACTTTTGTATCTTTAAGTAAAAAATTGCTAGCGTAATAAAATAAATGATTTCTTCGCACATCTTTTTTCATTATTTTTTAAAAACTCTTTTACTAGTAGTGAACGCAAATATGAGTCGATCTATAAAATTTTCCGTATTTGCTCCCCGTTGCATTTCAACGTGCAGTTTACGTAGTAAGTTACATGATTCGCCGGAGTAAAAACCCACAGGGATGAAATTTGTTGGTAAGTTTACATATTAGACTTTGAACCTAGAAGTTAGCGGTGAAAAGTTCATAGATTCCGAGATATAAATAAAAAAAATATTTTTACCAAAGTTTCCACCATTTTTAGTAGCCCCGTGAAATTTAGTCAGAAAATTTCAAGAGTAGGATTTAGTACCCCAAAACATAAAAAAGAGGAAGATTACAGACATTTCCAGGAAAAAACGACATTTTTCCATCTTTAAAGCCAGCACATTCACCTTAAATACTTAATAGACATAAGTTCATCAGCAGGAATGTTTATTCCATAAGTACTGCTATGACATACAAAATTGGTGACTGTTGCCTCCCCTTCAAAAGAACTTCTACCACTCAAAAAGCTAACACTAACTTATCTTAAGGAAAAATTAATGGTGTATAAAATAAATGCTTTTTGCACAAATATTTTTAAAATAAATTTCTAAACTCTTGTCCATGATAGTGAGCAGAAATGTGAGTCGATCAGCTACTTCTGATGTATCTCTAAAGGAAACAGTAAAAAGCGTAATAAAATAAATGGCTTTTGCACATGTGTTTTTAAAATAATTTAAAAAAAATGTGTATCGAAATGTGAATGATACAGTGTATTGAACCTAAGCAACGATTAAAAGTCAAGTTGTGGAAAGAAAAGTTTGTTATTCTTCCTAAAAGAAAAAATAATCGTACAAGATTAAGGCCTCAAATTTCAGCGCTCCTTCTGGCCCTCGCTATATCCTAGCACATAACGTTTTTATCAAAATTGACCTCATGATATTATTCAATCGGATTCTTCATAACCTTCTTTCTAATAAATTAAACCACGGGACTGTAAAAAACCAGGTGCAACTTAGGAGAAAAAAAACTCCGGAACACATCAGTATCTTAATTTCTTCAGATGAACGGCGAGAAGTCCTCTATACATGTGTAGCCTTGTATCTCTAATGTCTTCTCATGTAAATATGCACCGCAATGCAGTGTTGGCCGTGTCCGACCTAGTTGCGGAAGCCGAGAAAGGGAGCGGTTTGAGTTAATGGTGACCGTCATAGTTGTACATTCATGTCTGAAATTGATGGCGAACCACATTCAGAGATATAATTGGGTTTTATTTTATGCCTGAAGTGGGTCAAGCATGCTCACCTTCCTTCACCAATACCTCCCTACTTCCCGAGCAGCTGAAGGTTATTGATACGCTTGAACATCGGGGTGCTTAAGGCACTCTTATTTAATCATTCGAGAAAAATATTTATCCGCAGACGATAAGCAAATTGAGAGTTTAAGCGTTATTGAGATAATTTTCGAGGAAATAAAATTTTCACGGTAATGGTCTGGTGAATGAGTGCAGTCATTAGTCTAAATTTATTTTCAACTACCATTTTTTTCTGCGGTGTAAATGCAGACGTTCGCAATGCCTGCTTGTTTGAAATTGCCTATTCTCTGAATCGAAATGTAAGCTATTGCAGTAGTCACGCACTACTTGCATTAGGTATTCGATCTTACGTGACTGATTAAAAATGAATATTCATCGAAGAAATAGATCATATAAAGGTTAATACATAATCTATGTACACGAATGGAATTAAGTCAATGAAATAAATTCAAACGGATATCGATTAATAATACCTACACGAAAAAGTGTCTGATATGAGTTCCGTCGGTTTATGGCTAGTGATATTTTTTTAATTGCTACCGATAGCATACCGCAAACTCAAATTTATTTCACAACACGCTCACTCCTACTTTTAATCGACGTTTAATGTCAAAATTCATCAATGGGAATAATACCAAACGTTTTATGCGTGCGTATATGGCATAAAAACTCTCTTGATTACCTTATCATAAATGGACGTTTTCGATGAGAAGTTTATCGGGTAAAATAAAGCAAACCCTGCTCATCTTGGTTAGAAAATCAACTTAAAATTTTCAGCTACGCAAACGTAGTGCTTTGATATCTTGTGTGGATACTCACCCTATGAAATAGCACCCCCGCCCCTTTTTTACTCCAAAGTTATCTTGAAAGATACGTTCTAATATATTCACATCCCTCATGTCATATTTGAAATTCAACGTGCTGAGGATTCAAGTTAGAGTCGTCACGCTTCCAAAACATACTAGAGGCGCGTAATTCCCAGACTGTATGGAGACAGTTTAGTGTATTTTTATTTGCATAGGTTAAGATGGCACATTTCAGCTTAAGATACACAAGAAAAAAAAATAATCACTCCTCAACAAGTCATCATTTTCTGGATAAAATTTCGTTTATTTATTCTTCATAAGTATTACTGCCTCTATTTCCATTCATGAACCCTATTCATCTTCCTTTTCGTAAAATTCTCTCCTCCAATACTATATTCATAAGTGACCTAAAAGTAGCATTAAAAACTCTATCTTAACACAGTAAAAAGATAATTTATGGGCCTTTCCTTGTCTTCATTTTACGACTGTTAAGGGAATGAAAAAATAATTCTATTACACCCTCAGTTAAGCAAACGTAGTGCTGTGATATTTTCAACAGTGATAAAAGAAATTTTTACTGTTTACAATAGTAATAAGAGATTTTTTTGTTTTTCCTTGTATTCATTTTGTGACTGTTAAGGGCATAAAAAATAATTCTATTACAATTGGCAATGGCGATCCCAATTCAATGCTAATACTAATTCCTTCCTCTACCAAACGACGAAAATATAATCCCCACTTCTACGAACGGCTTTCAAAAGGCTCCGAGGGACGAAATACAAGGAAATGGGTAGAGAGGTAAGTATCGAGTTTGTGCTGTAAATTGTGGATGACGAGGGAAAGTTCTGGATATGTAGACAAAGGGTATGAATGGAGAAACCACTAAGCGGATGGGGGATACCTGCAAGAAGGATGTCAAGTCACTGGCGATCCGGGAGAAGGAAAATAAGGCTAATGGATAGGAGGAAAGGAAATAAGTCTTACCGAGAATTCAAGAGGAAACTCAGCAGTAATATGACAGGATGAGTCGCAAAATGTTCCAGATAAACCTTCCCAAACGGTACAGTATTATGTATATTGAAATGATAATAATACATAAATTCAATGTGTGGTAGTATATTATATGCGCATGATAAAAGGCTGGATAAATGGTAAAATTAGAAATTGATAATTAAGCAAAATTATATAATGATGTAGGTGGTGCAAAGTGCAGTTGATGTGCCTAGTTTAAATATGATTGATGAGCTTTCAATAATCAGGGTTCAAATAAATTTAAATGGATAAATCGTGGTTTATTGCGAAGTTACTTCATGCCGTTTCATTATTGGCCTAATCTTTTGCTCTCCCGTAACTGTGAATTCATATATCGATCGTTCTATTTCAAATTAACTTTTTTTTTATGATATTGTGCATTGATTACCTATCCGTGGAAATTTTTTAAATAATTTTTCCTCGCTCCAATGAACGGCTTTCAAAACGCTACAGGGGACAATTTATATTTGTAATGCGTGCAGCGTGAATAGCAGCACTGTCATTTATTCAATTCCCCAGTTTATTCGCACAAAAATGTTCATTCTCTCACATTCGAGGACTTCCTGGCGCTCAATTGTACGCCATTCAACAGAAGATGAGGTGATGGAATGAAAAATAAAAGAATGCATTAAAAAAACTGAGAGGTCGAAAATTTAAATGTTTGCCATTTCCCTGGGCACCGATCCACGCCCGAATGGATTGATGGACTCGGCTCGGCGATTCCAATCAGACTCTCCGGGATCGCGAGTGCCTCCGCGGATGCTGTTGGCTGCACTCATTCCGCGCCGATGCATCCGAGACAACGTCCCCGCTCAGTGATAGAGAGAGCATTCGCATGGCGACGTCTCCGATTGAAACCGAAGCTGTGGAAAAGCGTGCATGGGCTACATTTTACAGCTGCTGGTTGCATTCTCGTTTTACATGGACGCGGACGGTCCGCGCTATGCGCGCGGATTTTGTTCCATTGACCATAATGGAAGCTTACACATTGTCGTATCCCGCTCGTCTTCGAACGAGATATTAGCGACAATACGAGCGTCTCTCGAATGGAAGGATCTGGTGCCGGAAATAAAAGGAGTCACTCTGAATAAAAAAGCAGTGATTTTATTCCCTGAATGAAGAAATATGTCCCCAGCTGCTTGGCCGATCCAGCCCAGCGAGTCGCCACGCCACAACTTCTCCGCGAGCCAAGCTAGGCATACCCTTTTAATCTCCCGCGAGGGAAGCCAAAAAACCCTCTTATCTACCCCTGGACCGACATCCACCGATCATGCGCGGGTCATCTCGTAGACTTGCACTTTGGACTAGTATGCCTACGTGCTGGCTCACAAGCAGCAATGGCTGCTGGATGCTACAACATTTCGTCTCTAACGTCAGAAGAGCCATCCGCGTGGCCCTTCCGCCCCGCGGATCATCGGCGCGCGTACGGGCCACGGAGACAGGTTTGTGCTTAAGCCTGAATCACACGATCATTTTCTTTCGTCGCGAAAAGTGATCACTGGAGCGATCGCTTTTCGCGACGGAAAAAGTGATCACTCCAGTGATAATTTTTCTGAATCACACGGTCCCTCTCACCGTCGCCTTTCGCATCACTTTCGATATCATAGCTCGTTTTCATAGGAACCGCATAACGAAAATATATAGCGCGTTTTTTTAATCTATGTCGTTCGCACGATTGTCAAACGTTGCACTGCAATCGCTCCATACGGGCATGCGATCCGATTGGATGATATGGGGTTTTAGTGACGGTTTTAGCGACGGAAAAAGCGACCGGACGAGTGATGAAAAATAGTCATCGGAATCCTCATCGCGATCGTGATCGCGAAAAACAATTGCCGGAGACGATTTGCGAGTGATCACACTAGTTATCACGATAGTGATCACTAGGAAATGACGGATAAAATGATGGTGTGATTCAGCCGTTACGCATGAACGCGGACCAAGCAGATTTGTCATTGGAAATAGAGCGAGCTTGGAGATGACAGTGCGACTGCGTCTTTTCACCATGTTGGGTGAAAGCGGACATGCGAAAATAATTGAAAAACTTTCATCGGGACGAATCAATGTGGTCAGGAAATCTGCTTCTAATTTTATTTGTGCCACAATAGGTTGCACCCTAAACCTCCTTTTACGGGCACTTGTCTTTCGTTTTTTTATTATACCTGGTAAACAGCAAGTGCTTGAGAAGCACTTGGCAGTATAACGTTTTTCTACATTGGCAAGCTGTACCAGCTGATATTGCGCGGATGAGGACGCCTATGTGAACAACGGCGGCCGCTCTCCGCGCCGGAACGCGGACCGTCCGCGTCCATAGGAAACGGGCCGAAGGTATCATTTATCTATATTGACGAGAAGAATAACTTGAACTCTACAAGAGATTAGAATCTCATAGGATATGTCTACATGAACCATCTGACGTGGTTTAAAACCCAACAAGAATTTACCCAGGTTACCTATAGGGAAAGCCGGTAAAACTTATCTTAAGATCGATGGAAAAATTTCTCACCAGGTTTGGTATTGCGTAATTTCTCCGAGAAATTTTCCAAAAACTACTGTCGGGAAAAACCAAAATTTTAAATGTTAGTTGTTATAGATGACTGGATATGGATAGTTGACCGGTAATGATGATGATAGTGAGGTGCGTGCTGCGAAGTAATTGAAATCTGAGGCAAATAATTACACTGCGTGACTTTGCAATGATGCATAAAATTATACTTATAATAATCAGAATATTTTACCGGTTGATGGAGGACAACATGGACATTTTGAAAATCACCCCATTCTGTGAACCCCCCCTCCATCATTGAACTTTCTTCTTTAATTCCCTATTAGTCCTTTTCCCATTTATTCTATTCATATTTCCTTTTCTCCTCCTTCCTCAATCCGCTTACTTCCTTCTTGAACGGTTCTCAGCAATCCATATCCGCTTAATACTAGCTCCGTCTCCATTTTCTCTTCTCCGGAATTTTTTTTCCTCACCCACCATTTATAGTGCACTGTTTGGTGTTCTTCTACGTCCATTTCATCTTCTCCATTTATAATCCAGACCCACACATCTAATACTTCCAGTCTTTTCTCAAATTCCTTCCTTGGCAATAGAATGTGGAAAAGGTCAGGAAATTAAAGTTTACCTATTTTTTCAACTAGAATCCGATGATTTTTCTCTTTGCTAAGTTCAATGCAAGATGAAGTTTTGGCCACAAAAGGTTTCATAGCTAACAAGATGGTTGATGGTTGGAACAGACTCTCTGCAACTATTTTAGCCCTTTTTCGTAGTACCTTAAATATTTTAAAGAATGGGCGCAAAAAAATTATTTTGGAAAACTCATTTCAATGTAAGTTTTTAATTTTCGATTTGACTGATTCAGTTTTATGTATGTCTGTAGGTGATGTATCTTCATTAGTTAGCTGTCACCACCTAGCAAACTGGAAACATAACATTCAGTATCATAGTTAATATAATAAGCTTCATGAATATTTTACGTCTAAATACTGTTCACCTTTCTGCCTATCTTTGCATGTTTACGTTCAGCTAGCATATAGAGAATTTCAGGGGATCATCGTTCTATTTTGTTATAAACGGGATTTCTTCGTATCCATAATAGAGAATTTTGCCCTAAAATCACAGGATCGCCGGCTAATATTACGTAAATCATCTTTATTTAAGAAACAGGTTAATAACAATTAACTATCGTCACATCCTTTTCTTAAACGACTGTGAAGGAAAGGATTTTAAGATCGACAGTAGAAATATGTGGTGATGTCCACAGGTGAGAAGAACTGACAATAAGGTAAGAAACGGTTAAATAGCGAAGTTGGTCGAAATTTATTTTTAAAAGAGGAAATAATTCCCCGACGGACCAAAGAATAGTTAGTAATAACGGGGACTCCGTATCATCGGAACTCGTTACATGCGGAGAAATTAACATTGGCTATCATAGGAAAGTCCAAGGGACCGGGAAATCACCTCGTTATAGGCGGGATTTCGTTATATACGTGATTGTTATGAGCGATTATTACTGTATTTCCTTTTCCGTGCATCCCAAATCAACTGATCTATTCATCGCATACGAAGCCGATCTTCCCGTAGCCTCGTCCTCCACTTTCTGACTTCATCAGGCCATCGTATCTCGCTATTGGGTCATCTCCTCTTCTCCACAGGAATTTAAGGAATAAACCACTTTCTTCTAGTCCTCGCATGACTTCAGAATATCCTCTTGAACAATCCATTCGCTCCTCACCACTCTTCTGTAGTACCTCATGAATGCTGTCATCGTACATACCTCTGTCCTAAAGAATCATGCTCCCGATGTAAGTCCATCTTACCATACTGATTCTCTATTAGCTTCCTGCCGCAGGCGGATAAGATCAATGGAGTCTGTTACCGCAGCCGGACATATGCACCACCGGTCGGCATCACTTGAGAGAGAGCCGGCGACTTCACAAGGATCTTATCGTTGTTTTTTCACCAGAAGAACATCGGCTCCCTATTTTTCCGCCTCAAACATTGCTCAAAGTTTCTCTGGGCTGCCTCCCTAGCACAGCACATACAAATGTCCATTGTCCGTCCTAATGGAAAGTTTTTTAAGGAAGAGATCTGAGTGGCGAGGGTGAAGAGAGGCAGACATACTTTTATCTGCTTTTGGTGGCATGGAAAGAGTGCATTAAGAGCTGTAGGAGCCTTTAGTAAATTATCACAGTTTATGAAGACTCATCTGTGGTAAACATGGCATACCTTATTTTACTTTTAGTCAAGTAAAGGTTTTCCAAAAAGAGTGAAAAAAATGGATATTAACTCATCGGAGTTTTCGTCATCCTGTAACAGTGTCGCCGCGATGACGGTGGTTTTCAAGAGGAGCCTTGACCCCTACGAAAACGATTTTCACATTTAAAGGACATTATTTGAGCATTTGAAGTACATCTTTCCGTCCTATGGAATTGACATTATCTCGTAGGCTTCTCGTCGGCGTCTTTCGCTATGACCAAGCTCTTTCCCACATACCTTACATCTCTTTTATCTCGGGTAATTTGTTTATCGGTTATTTACTCCAAACGCCTCTTCTGCGAAACGTTGCAATACACATAGGTGTCCATTAGGGTGCCTCATTTATTATACAGAGAAATTATTTCCACGTTTTTGACTGAAAATGTCTCTATTTGGCGTCATTTATCGCATGCATAACAAAAATGAGTGTGCGTATTGCGGGTTGCTTACCCTACAAAACTGCTTTCTGTGACATGATAAAATGTCATTTTCCCGATAATTAAAAGCAATATAGCTGACTAATTTGGTTTAAAATATCAATTAAAGTCCAAAGTTATATCCCATGCAAAAAATGAGTGCTCGCTCAAACTAAATTTAAATTATTTACATTTTAAAGATTTTTCGTTAAAAATTTCGAAATTTTCAGACAAAATGGCGGACAGAAGATATTAATCGATTTTGAAAAAAATCATATTTCTTATATACATATATATTTACGCAACATCTGCGTGGTATTACCATTCGCTCCTAAAAAGTGTCAAAACGAGGCACCCTAATGTCTACATAAGCGTACCAGTAAATTTTATAAAAGGTCGTGTCCTTAATGCTTGCGTTCATCTGTATCAACATACTATCCTGCAAGCCGCCTCAAAAGGCGAGTGACGAGGAGTTAGAACACCAGCCTTTTACACTGTAAAAAAATGCTCTAACGAAATTGCTCCTAGCATTCATTAAAGCCCTGTGTCGTGCTGGGGAAAAAGGAATTATCCTAACAATTGTCCGGCAAAATTTATTCATCTGAAGAACCCGGGAATGTAGTAGGGCTCTAAGATAGTATTCTCCGTGTCGCTAACAGATATCTAGTGTAAGTTCTGATAAACTGTTTTTTTCTTCTACGTTTAAATTTCCCGTGTATGTAGATCTTTATTTTATCCACATCTACATACTACCACGCAAGCCGCCTAAAAGGCGTGTGGCAGGGGGTGTTGCCCGTTTACAAATAAAAATGGAGTGCGAAATCACGATTAGCATTTATTAAATTCCTTTATGCTTCGGGGAAAACGAATTCTTATATCTATCCGTATAAATATCTCTCTTAAATTATCGCTTCTGTCAGACCTGGAAATATAGTGGAGTTCTAATATTGTGTTCCCCCTAACAATTATCCCTATTCTCAATTGCTCAAGCTCAGCCTAGTTGGGAGTTACTAGCCTCTAGGAGTCGCTAGTAACTCCCAACCTAATTCGTTGAACAGCTGTGTAACGCTTTCTGCGCACCTGTAGCAGTTTTTTACGAATCGTGCAGCTTTCCTTTGTATGTTAATAAGTTCACGGATATAGTCTTTCTACATCGGATTCCGTATACTCATTGTACATTCAAAGTGTATCCGGACGAGTGCGAGAAAGCACCTCTCATTTACTTTCTCGCCCGAAAATCTTCTCACAATACGTGTGACGAATCCTAGAATCTTCAGAACCCTGCCACAAATATTTCTCTCTTTATGAGTGCGTTAGCGTTGTAGCAATCGATCCAATGACATCAGAAAGCTTTTATACGTTTTTAATATCCTAAATGAAAAACGGCCCCATGAAATATCACCTAGGTTGTCACAGGACGTTAGCGGTGTGTTTTACTGTTATTCAATTCTCAAATTCTTCCCAACCACTTTCGCGCCCTTGCATTTGTGCTTTTTTGCATTTCTCCATTCAATCTTTTGCCAAAATTTAATTAACCAGCACAGCTTTTATGAGAATGAAAATCGCAAACATCCCCATCAAATATGCCGGTAATGTCCCAGATAAAGCTTCTCATCAAATGGATAAAAAAAACAATTTTAATTGATTTAGCGTTTATGCTGGTGCTCATATTTCTATACCCAACAATCCAAAAAATTATGATATTCAAAGTACAACCGCGTGCCATTACTAGTTCGAGCTTTTCCTGTTAGTCTCGTTATTAATCTATTTCAGTAAACTCTCTGTTCCACGGCAAGCTGAATTAATAACGTTACTTTTACGCGCTCGGATTTTATTTTCACTACTAACGGCAGTTTTTAATTGGGAGTTTCAGGCTCGATGAGAAAACTTATCCGATAGACTGAGCTTACTGCATATACTTAATCACTGCCACTAATTAGCCATAAATTGGCTACACGTATAATATTAAAATTGGCGTCATTAATAGATGTTGAAACTGTTGCACTAATTCAGTGATTATCCCTTGAATTAACAGAAAAAAATTATTAAAAAGTTAACGAAGCCTGTTGGAAGAAAATTATTGGGAATGATTGCTGTATTTCTGTAAAAGTAGACTGAGTTAAAAATTCAGAATTTTAAAATTTTTTCAGCCTGATATGATTCAGTGAGAAGTACCTCATAGTTGATATTTGAATAACGGATTTTTAGCCAAGCCTAAAACCACAATAAAGTAAATTATAGTCATAAAATGGAAAATTATCAAAATGCACATAAAGTTGGTGTTACCGTAGCTCGGTAGTTGATAAATATAAAACGTTATTACAATTCATAGTGCGGTGACAAAAATATAATAAAAGATCATCTCCAAACTGCTATTGATTTTCATATCCGTCCAATTACTCAGAGAGTAATGTGATTTAATCTGCTACAGGATATCTAACTTTCAAATTCCATACAATAATTGCGCTTACAAATTCATCTCTCGCCATAAAATCTGATTTAGTTGATTAAATGATTGAATAGCCATTAAAACTTAGTTAGCTTAATTATGTAAACGCAAAGTTATGAATAATACGGCCGCTTAGAAGTAACTATCTCATATTTGACATTTTAAATTAAATATACGTCAATGAAAATAGAAGAGGTTAGCATAATACCACGAAGAAGAAACACTACAGTCGATTTTCCTCAATATATCGTACATGGAAAATTCCATATTCCACTCAAAAATCATATCAATTCCAACGCATCACGGGAGGTAACCAGGGAACTTACCATCAATGCAAACATTACTATTTCTCAACATTTAAAATATTTCCTCGTCTAATTTTACATGCTTTTATAGGTTTGAATAAGGTTTTTAGAACAGTTTCATTGATTCTTTAAAAACTTTGAATAAAGATATATTCCTGGGCAATCAATTTGCATTAATTAGGTTACCCATCCGTGAAGTTGAAATAGGTTCAAAGGGATTACCACGAATGAACGGAATTTGGCATAAAGCAGCATTGCTTCCTTTTAAATATTTCTTTAATCATAAATTTAAGTATGAATTATTGATTTGAATGAAGTAGTCTTGAAAATTTTCTCCTGTTATGAAATTCAATTAGCAGTCAAAATGGCATACGTTTGTTCTCACTACCGCAACTAAACGAGTTCTGGCAAAGACACAGGTTTGACACTTAAAAATAGTAATCCTATCTTTCTTAATCTTAATTTCTTCAGTGTAAAAGTCACAAGTACCTAAACCAAACAAAAGCAATTTATGGGTAGAGAACTCCTCCGTATCAATATGGTTTTCAAAGAATAAATTCACAATTCGTAAGATGAAAGGTTTATGCTCTATAAACAAATTATCAAATGCCCCTGAGCAGGCCAAGACATGCTCCAAATTGATAATTAGGTTTTTAAATGTGCAAGGATACGTGTAAAAAAATTCATCTAATCGAATTGCGACTTAGTTTTATGGTTTTGACCGCCCGATTCCAGCGTTGGGTGCCCCTATCTTAGCACCCTCACTCCAATGGAACATCGAGGAGAATTTCGGATTTAGAAAGGCTAAATTATAAATGGAATCACAGCTGTTTTTCGACGCTCCCATAAGACTGCGGGGGACGATTCACCCTGCGGCCTTCATTCATTAATTCTTTTATTTTGATTTTCCTTGCTCCACAATCAAAAGCCTGGGCTCCCTTATCAAACTTAGGACCGACCGAGACGCAGAATTTTGAGGAACGTTGGATCCGCTGAAGTTGGACAACTAAAATAATTCGACTGTGCAGCATACATACAGCATTTTTTCCAAATGTTAGGGGCTCATAAATTTCTAATTATTTTCCACCACCTACTTGGGGCGCCAGAGGCGAAAAATGCAAAAGGTTTTTAATAAAATGAATCATCTTCGAAAATAAATTCTGTCATGTCATTTTTGGTGTATCAATATATTTTTCTTTTTTTGCTCTTATAAAATTGATTTTCAACTGTATAATTGGTCCTAATTTATTATTCAAGAGTTTAATTTCGGCATAAATTTTATTTGAGCAATGAACAAACTCGAAGCCGATATTTCGGCTCATTGCTCTTTTTGGCTGACAATGAGAAGTAAAAGCCGATATATCGGGTTGTGGTACTGAGAGCTTTAAAGATGAGAACTTTAGATTAAAATTCGTCGAAATGACAGGTTTGAGCCAACCAGCCATTCGGATTCACGCGGACGATAGCTGACTCCCCTAAGCCGCAAAGAAAGTAAGAAACAAAGTTTAAAACGGTGCACAATATTTCGTAAAGGATAATGGAGGAGTAGGTCGACAGTAGGCGCGCGCAGGATAGCGGGAAGGGGCAAATGAGCATCGTGTCGTGTAGAAAATCTAGGACGGCTCGCGGCGCGGTCGTACATATATGTAACCCGAAGGATGGTCTGGATTGACAATGTTAGAAATCACCACCGACTGCTAACAGGCGTGTGAATTTCGCAAACTTGAGGCTGAGGGACAATTTAATTTACCCGACCACCTCGTCCTACGAGGATTTTGTTTTGCTCGAAGGCTTCATACGGGATTAGACCCCGGGACCACACAATCAGCACCCAAGCGAACTTACCATGTAGGCTCCATCAACACGGTCCGAACGACACTGAACTATTTGCAATAGTTACAACACATAAAAGTCGCTTTTTACGCCCTCACGGGACGAACTTGAACAGTGCGCGGCTTGGATATACACGAAAGTGCCCAATAAGAAAGTTTTCTTGCTGATGAACAATTGGTATCCACTGATATATTTCCCATTGTCGGGATGGAATGATTGTAGTTTATTGGTACATTGTACGGGACATCATTTTAACTGCTCAGATGGTACTTCGTTTTGGTTATGGGTATTGAAAAGGGAGATTCAAAGAGCGCGGGTCTGATGGTCGTGGGTGACGTCAAGCGAATGGAAACCCGATTCGTGACTGAGACAACCTTAAACAGGCATTTCATTTTTATGGATGCTTCTCGAGTTACCCATGATTTCTTGCGCACTGGTTGGCAAAAAGCTGAGATTGGTAGAACGCCCGATAGAGGAAAGTGAGTCAATATTTCATCAAGTTAGAGAGCAAGTGTAAAGATCAGTGTATAAATAATCATACTATCCAGATTGATGAAAAATATATATAACCGATCGTGATTCTTACTCCGATAATATAGTGTGTGAGGAAAAGTTAGCCTTTGGCCCCCAATTGAGTTCGGCGACGTATACCTTACTCTTTTCAATTGAAACGAAGTCAGATTTCACGAAGGAGCAGGTGAAGGCATATAAATATCCGAAGGCATACAATAATTATGCAAGTGGATTAC
This sequence comes from Ischnura elegans, assembly GCF_921293095.1. Classification (NCBI taxonomy): domain Eukaryota; kingdom Metazoa; phylum Arthropoda; class Insecta; order Odonata; family Coenagrionidae; genus Ischnura; species Ischnura elegans. The sequence goes on from NC_060250.1 coordinate 72,423,985, forward strand.
TGAGAGCTGCGCTATATAATAAAATTCACAATGATTTACCCCCATGTATTTCGCAAGCGGAAGTTAGATCTAGCCAGAAGGTGCATGCTTCATTATAAATGCCATGGGTGATTGTTGACTAGAAAACAGGAGTACACGGATATTGAAATCAAATGTAGATTCAAATTTTCCACAATAATTTAATGCGTACTACACATTTCGGCTCACAGAGCTATCGTCTGATACAAAAAAAGATAGTACATGAGAACATCACATTTATGCATGTGAGCAGTAGTGTCATGGTGCGGAACGCCGTTACGGCACTGGTTAACAAAAGGCGTAATAGACAAATGACACTTCTATCGATTTTATTGCCTCAAAATTTCTAATAAATACATTGGTAACCAAAGCAACAAATTGTTATAAAATGTAAATAGTAACTTGTGATAAAAACACATAGTAATATTTCACATCTAAAAAAAGTTAAGGAAAGTGTGTTCCGGCACTGCAAATTTTGCTTTTACGCCACTGCATGCGAGGAAGAGGAGGTAGATTTGACAAGTTTGAAGAAGTGGTCCTCAAACTTGACAAATCCTCTTCCTCGCATGTATAAATGTGATGTTCTCATGTACTGCAATGTCTGGTATCAGATGATGTCTCTGTGAGCCGAAACGCGTCGTGCGCATTAAATAATTGTAGAAAAAGTGAAACTATCATTCATTTCAATATGTCGAACTTCCACTTTATCTCGACTGAATCAATTGAACTCATTCGAAGTACACGGTGCTAATTGAACTTGAATGGCTGGGTGAGTGATATAGATAAATGCCACACGCTGCGTTGAGTGCGTGCATAAAAACATGATGATAATGAAAGATCTATTGAAAGTCTCGGTGAAGTGTGCAGCCATGCCCCTGCTCTGCTCTGCGGACCCTGGGCACCCATCCCGTCAGCCACTTACACTTCCCTCTCTCCAGGACCTCTGAGATCGTCGGTTTGTTTTAAAACCCTGTCGTGTGTGGGTCGGGCGAACGGTGGCGTGGAGAACGGGGCTGACTGACTGCCGGGGGAAGGGACGTGTGTAACCGTCGGGAAGTGAAGGCGAGAGGGGTGGGGGGTAAAGCGGGGGTGGAGATGGAGATTTGAAGGGAAGGAAGGCTAATGGCCCACAAGTGCAAGCGAGCAGGAGGGTTGAGGGGCCTAAAAGAGAGGCAATGCTCGCGTGTCGATGGAGGGGATGATGGAGGATGGGCTGGTCCAGGATTGAGGATGCTGTGGGGAAAAGCCTTCTCTCCCGGCTGGAGAGGGAGGGAATTGGCTAACTAAAAAGTAATAATGATGTTTATACGGTCTGATAAAGTGCGGTGAACACTTTCCAAATCGAAGGTCCAACTATATAGCATTAAAGACTATGTCGTCACTAAGGGTACTCGCATAGTGACGAGGTAGTGTTTAATGGGCCATTCCATGAAAATAGGTAACTTTCGGAAATAAAAATATTTTTTATATTTAACTTATTATGTCATCATTGTCTTCTTATAAGGCTATATAATGAGTATTTACAAATAATTTTAGTCAAATATGTTTAAATATGTAGGTAACCTGGGTTCAAAGTCGACTCTTCATCAGCTGTTCAAAAATTACCATTTTCATAGGTTGTGTTGCCACATCAATGCCTGAGTAAATGCTGTATAGTTGGAGGTGGAGATGGAGATAGAGGTAGATATGGAGATTGAGGTTGAGGTAGAGGTAGTATCGCATATTAAAGTGGTTCACGAACGCAGCTTTCCCATAGCCTGGACCACGAGCCAGTCTTTCACCGTGTGGCATAAAGTACAACGGTTGTTTGATTAGTTGCAACATTTTTGCAATGTTAAGCGATAGTAGTGGTGATGGTGACGACATATCATCAGCATGTGAGTGGTAGCTGATTGGTCGTTAAGTAATCGCGAATTCAGTAAATCCCATATATCCCATCCCATAAATCAAGCGTGACAAGATCTGGGAGAATATCACCATCTGTATTTTGCAATTAAGTATTACCCAGATACATTTCAGGAAAACATTAGGATGTCACATGAAACGGGCCTTGAACGCACCAATCATGGAGAAGCCTCTCGATATACCTCGCGACACACCGCTCAAAGGACAAACTCGTTTGTCTTTGAAAGCGGTCCGGCGCGACCTCGTGGTGAACCACGAGGTACACCTCTACCTCGACCTGCTCACTATGCGCGCGCCTGTAACACACAATGCATTTGTGTTACCTCGAGGTACCGCGACCTCTACCTCTATCTCCACCTCCACCTCTTACCTCCCCACTATGCTAGTACCCACACAAGGCATGTCATTGCGCAGGTTGGCACTGAAAACATTTTTGAAATTGCAAGAATGCGAGCTCGGGATCAGAGCAGGGACTATTTTGCCATCTCGCATCCATGCATTCTCGTATGCGTTCTAGCAATTCACCGCTTTACACGACGCAATTTTGACTGCGCCTTCGTGCATACGTTAGATTGCGCAATGCCGTGCCTCGTGTAAAAGGCCTTAAGGCTTGGATACACGATACATTAAAACGTGAAAGTTAATGCCTGATTGCATAGAAGATTTTCCCGTGGACCGTATTGAAAAATGTTCGAATGCATGAATCAAATTAGAACAGGTTCTATTTTATGTTCATGCATTCACACAAGTTGGTTGGTTACTTGGTGCATTTTGGCTTTCATTTTCTCGCGTTCATACAAAATTATACTAATACGAGCGTGATAATGTATCGTGTAACCAGGCCTTTACAGTCGACCCTCCAAATAAAACATGAATCCTTTCAGGAAGACTGATAGTAAAGCAAAAAAAGCATGATTAAATGGTGACTATTAACACTCAAATGAGAGATTCATTCCGTCAAAGATCAGGTCTCTTAATTAATGCCCCGAAATTCAAAAGATGTAACCAACTCAAACAAAAATGGGCGGCAATTTTCGTATTTTTTCATTTTAAAGTCATTGGAAAATGAATGGATGAGGAAGGCTGCGTTTTCGTTGTCACTCTTTCCGTATCAAAGCGTAATTTCGGCTAGTACGAGCCGGAATGGCGTTCCGGCACCTCTTAGGGAAAATCGGTGCATCGAATTCGGCGCTGATCCGTTACCGACTACGGGTGAACTAAGACAACATCGGCAGTGATGTGGTAGTCATTAAACGGTCCTAATTCCTGTCCTAATGCAAGTCAATTCAGTGAATTTAGTGAACGGATGAAGTAAATTTTATATTAATTGCCTTCATTTGGGAGTAACGTACATAAGTAAAAGTTTTAAAAATTAATCGTTTTTTGTAATCGGTAAAACATGATTCCTCATTGTACCTTCCATTGCAAGTAATAAATATATCGGAAGTTTAATGGGGGTGGCTTATATTTGAAAATCTTGTTTGTATCTAATGAGTGGGCATGCGCTCCGGTCCCTAACACTTTACAAATTAAGCACTGAATGTGCTCTAAAATTTCTCAAAACGTTTCTGTATTTTCATGCTTGTTAACGGCCGGCGTTCTCGCACTATCGGCCATACGCCTATTAAGGAGGCATTCGGCGTCGCATGTAGATGAAGATTGCCATTCCAATGTGCTTAATAAAAATAGTTCACTTAGTAAGGTCCACTGCATATGTTAAATTGGACTCGGGTTTCGTAATGTAGCTACTTCTTCAGACGTAAGATTACCTGTAGATGCAGCTACTTTTTGGGATCCAGGTTGATTGCGATGTTCATTCGGATGTAAGAATGCCTGAAGATGTAGCTACTTTTCGGAAGCCAAGTTCAGTACAAATATTTAATCGGACTCGGGTTCCGTAACGTAGATACTCCTTCAGACGTACGAATGCCTGAAAATTATCGACGTAACTACGCCCGGCCGTGTCCATTAAATATATGAATAGGGAACATTAATAATGATACCATTTGGATTTTCCACAGTGGATATGTAACGCAAAGTTACGCCTGATATTATTGGTAAGATTCCATTGTTTTGAGTTCGGCTTGAGTTGTGCGTCAAGTTCGGTGAGCGATCTTTCGGCTACGTCAGGACGGACGCACGGGGCATCTGGTGCGGAGGGTGGGGGGAAGGATGTTTGTGTGGACGCCGGGGGAGGAGAAGGGGGAGGGGCGCAGAAAGAGGGAGAGGGGGGAGGGAGGGTCCCTGGGACGTTTTATTTCTGAAACGCTGCCACACAATGTGCGTCGTTGGCCCGCCACTGTGTCGTCTAGACGAGCGAGTTTAGGGAAAAAGGTGAGAGGGGGAAGGAGGAAAGGGAGTGCGAGGAGAAGGGGTTGTGGGGGGGAAGGCTAGGGAGAGAAATGAGGAAGGAAAAGAGAGAAAAAAATGTAAATGAGTCGTTAAGGGGGAACACTTGAGGCTTGGCGATATATCGAAATATCGGAAAATATGGTGATTTTAGAAGACTGTCGGGAAACGGCGGCAGAGATAGTAATGATGAAGGATGGAAGGGAAAAGAGAGAAAAAAATGGAAGTGAATTGTTTAGGGGGAACACTTGCGATGTGGCGATATGTCGAAATATCGAAAAATATGGCTATTTTAGAATATTATCGGGAAACGGTGGTAGAGAGAGTAATGAGGAAGGATGGAAGAGAAAAGAGAAAAAAATGGCAATATATTGACATGGAGGTACACTTGAGACGTGGCGATATATCGAAATATCGGAAAATATGGTGATTTTAGAAGACTGTCGGGAAACGGTGGCAGAGAGAGTTGAGGAAGGATGGAAGGGAAAAGAGAGAAAAAAATGTAAATGAAGTGTTTAAGGGGAGCACTTACGATGTGGCGATATGTCGAAATATCGGAAAAAATGGTGATTTTAGAATATTATCGGGAAACGGTGGTCGAGCGAGTAATGAGGAAGGATGGAAGAGAAAAGAGAAAAAAATGGCAATACATTGACATGGAGGTACACTTGAGACGTGGCGATATATCGAAATATCGGAAAATATGGTGATTTTAGAAGACTGTCGGGAAACGGTGGCAGAGAGAGTTGAGAAAGGATGGAAGGGAAAAGAGAGAAAAAAATGTAAATGAAGTGTTTAGTGGGAACACTTGCGATGTGGCGATATGTCGAAATATCGGAAAAAATGGTGATTTTAGAATGCAATCGGGAAACGGTGGTAGATAAAGTAATGAGGAAGGATGAAAGAGAAAAGAGAAAAAATGGCATAATTGTTATGAAGATACACTTGAGACGTGGCGATACAACGAAATATCGGAAAATATGGCAATTTTAGAATTCCAAACAGAATCAGGGGTTGGGGGAGAAATGAGAAAGGACGGAAGAGAAAAGAGAGAAAGAAATAGAAATGAATTGTGAAGGGGGTACACCGGCGACGTGGCGATGTATCGAAACATTGGAAAGTAAGGTGATTTTAGAATTCCAAACATAATATGGGTTAGCGGGAGAAATTAGGAAGGACGGAAGAGAAAAAAAGTGGAAATTAGTCGTCCAAGCGGCACCCTTGGGACTTGGCAATATATCGAAATATCGCAAAATAACGAGATTTTCGAAATTCATCGGCAATCAGGGTACAGAGAGAGAAATGAGGAATGGTGAGAGAAAAAAAAGAGAGATAAAAATGGAGATGAATTGTCAAAAGGGCACTTTTGGGACTTGGAAATATATCGAAATGTCACGTTTTCAGAATTTCATTGGGAACCAAATATTATGCTTGAACATTGGCGATGTATTGTAGCCCGAAACCAATCACGATTTCTGGCTCGAAAGAAAAAATCGAAATATCGATCTCGATTGAATTATCGTACCATCCGATAAAAATAGCCGTCCGATAAAATAATATGATACGTAAAGCGATGGAACCCATTAACAATACATTATCAGTGAAAACCTGACGTGTGCCCTAGTCTCCCTTATTTATTCATGAAAAAATAAATATGTTCTCTCACTGTTCTGCATTTGATTGCAATAATAATTAGTCTTGGTATAATCTCTGCAAAAAGTATAAAGCGCTGTCGTTTTTTGTCACGCAAGGTGATATTTTATGACGATTTTTCTCTTCTTGTGACTTGACACTCTTCGATATTTACTGCAAAAATTCATTCTTGACTGACAACGTACTGAAAAATCGAAGAGCACAGGTTGATCTACGAAATGAGAATTCATGATTATCTGTAGCGACGCTTTTCGCTGAAGTAGTGGGCCACATACAAAAGAAAAAAGGGGTTTAGTCGTATTCTGAAGGAGGGGAACGGTAAGCGCAGCGTAAGGAGGAAGATCTGGAAGTGAGGTGAGTGAAATGGTTTTCCGGATGTGGGCTGAAGTGAAAAGGAGGGACTGACACAAAGGAGTTGATTTTTTTCCACTATTTCTCTCCCGGAGGGCGAAATTGAGACGCTTCCCTCGTCCTACTCCTCCGTCAATACGGGGGTAATTAATGCCCAGTACGATAAAGACGTCATCATCATCAGCTTTCACTCCAAAAGGCTTGTTACTGTCGTGCGGTGGTCGTGGCTCTCCTTGTTTTCCTCCAGACCCACTTTTAACGCTAATTAGACCTCTTTTTTTCCTCGTCATCTCCACTGACTTCCACCGAATGATATCCACCACCCATTGACTTTCCTCCATTGATCTTCAGTCGCTACGTTTTTCCACGTTGGATCACGAAGCTTGTTGAGATTATGAATACGGTAGATGCAATGTTGAATACATTTATGTGCCATATGATGAGGTTTTCGTGAGTGTACGTGCAACTCGATCACTAAACAGGAATGCAGGGATGTAATTCGTGAGAATTTATAGGAAACACCATTTCAATTAAATTTGGGTTTCGTCAAAGAGAGAATGAAAGACTAAGGGGTGTCTAAGCTTAAAGTTTCAGTATTTCGGCATCAAATGTAAGGTAGATTTTGGTCTTATTTAGCATTATTTATTTGGCTTTGTATCTGATTGTTTTCTTTGATACACCATCGATAAAGTCAATAAAACTGTCGATAGTGCTCCTCCGATTACTGGCTGATGTAGGGTTGACATAATAAATAACGCGCTGAAGTCTTCCAAATCTTAAAATGCTGGCGAAGAATTTCCTTGAATAATTATGATCTGAAGTATTCAAATATTACTTATTAACAAGTTAATGCAATGTCCATTCACCTCAAATGTCGGGAACGTTAGTTTAAACGATGGCTAACGGCAAGATCGATAAGGGGTTTTCCAGAATAGCTATATGTTCCCAATTACACAAGCTGCATAATTGGTTTATTATGACTAATGACATGCATGATAATAACCAGTTCAACCCATTATGATGTAACATAGAGATAATGGTTTCATGAGGCCAACAGTAACTTCCCTTTAATTATTTACTGGAAAATTTCCAATTAAATAGTGAAAATATGGATAGAAATAAGTAAATAAACACTCCAGAAAAATATTCTAGACGAAAGTTGGCCTATGGTTAAGGCTCTGTACAAAATACACTAAGCTAAGATGAATACCACATAAACTCGGAATCTTTGACGATAGAATGGCTGACTCTACATCTAGAACTTTATGAAGCGATATGCATCTAGGATACAATTGCTTCCGTATTTTCCTCCATCGTTAATGTTAAAAAACGTCTTACAATATTCAGATTCACCCAAGTGCGAGCTAGCATTTGGCTTCCCCTCCCGATTTTCGAAGTAAACATTTTCTTCACAAGGCTTGAGCTTAAGTATTGGTGAGTTTTCCATCAATAGTAGTGACGGATTATACGACACAGCTTCAAAGGAAATAGAGACTCTTACGCCTTTGCCTCAAATATTCACCGACGATACTACGTGTTCTAGTGCTTTTGGCGTAACTGGCTGAAATATAGCGCCGGCTACAAACGCAAAGGAAAACCAGACGCTCGCTAGTTTGATAGAAACACCTACGAACCAGAATACAAACATCCAAATCGAACCGGGAACAACAAACTCTTGATCGGTGCCTTCAGCGCGAATTAAAAGCGCAGTATCGCAAACAAAGGTGTGCTCGCAACCGCGAAAGTTTCCGAATCACGTCAAGTTCTCCACCCGATTCGTTGCCAATGAAAGTGTGCCGTGTGTTCACATACCCACGCACGAAGTGGAATGAATAGGCTCCGCACAAGTGGTAAAATTACGGCGCAGATAGATGTAGCCAGCACTTCCAAATGCTCTCTCCAACATTTGATGGAGCCGGTTTGCCATAGGGAGCCATGGAAACTAGACGAAACGGACGAGAAAGAACGGCTTTTCTGTATGGCTCATGGCGGCAAACATCCAGTGGCGTAGCCACGGGGAGGGGGTTTTAATGTATACTCGAACAAAATTACTATTTCGAGTTATAAAAAATCACGTTTTCAGCACCAAAAATCCCAAAATTTTCGGGTGAGGACCCCTGGAACTCCTTTGCTTTGGATTATTTTCCATTCACTCCGGAAGGAACCGAAATCTCCAGTAAACTCCCTTCAAACTCAGTTCAAAATCATGGTTACGCCAATGCAAAAACCCACTTAAACAAGATTCAAATAACGGAAAATAAACTGATCCGGAAAATCACCGGGGCTGCCTGCTATATAGGAGGTAAAGGCATAGGAAAGGATCTGAGAATAACTCCGGTCCTTAGCTGAAATATAAGTCATCCTAGTAAAGTCCGATAAATCTCTGGCCTCCACCAATAATGTGTAGTACAATTACTGATCTCTGACACTGTATTATTTACGTAAAAGACAACCATAAAACGCCCAATCATGCTTCCCTTCCCAATTGTATCACTTCCCCTTTATATCTTCTATCTGCCACACTGTGTCTTACTCATGGTGAAGTTTTCCACCGGTTAAGTACATTTTAGGCTGACGTTTCGATGGCTGCTTCCGCCATCATCTTCAGGGCATGACAGTTAATGGTGCCTTCCTAAATAGCGGTCAGCTTCGCGTCGGCCTACAATGAACTCATCCGGCGAAAAAACCGAGAGGACTTTACCAGGATATTACGCCGGGAAAGAACAATATCACATGACTTACTCATGATTGATAATTCCTGAAATGAAAAATACTGAAACGCGTTGTTGACAGCCTGAAGTCTGGGAATAAGGTTAAGATAAAATAGGAAACATCGGCGTGGCGTGGCCGCTTTCCTGGGAGACTATCTGCGGCGACACAGAAAAATCTTGGAAATCCTTCCGAAATTTTTTAAATTCGCTTGCTTTCCCCGCAAAGGATCAAAGCATATCCGGGGTGGAGGGAGTGGGTTGGAGAAGTGGTTGGATAAGACGAGACGAAAGGAAGATCGGAGCTGAGAGATGGTAGGAACTAATTCAGGAGGTCGCGCCGGCATCCTCAAAAAAGTCCGCTGACGGATATGGAGGTGGCAAACTTGAAGAGCGGCCTTTCCGCCGCCAATATTAATCACGGTTTCGGAGAAAGAGAACCTCAAAGGCTTTCCATCGATCCGACGGAGAACAATGAGCACGAGGATAGGTTTAGACCCCCTCCCCCCACCTCCCGAAAGTTCCAGACATCGTCGATTGTTATATGGCGAAAGGCCTTATAAAGCCACGTGCGTCACAAAAGCTGGATTATGAGCGGGGGTCTAATGTAAGGAGTGGTTGATGAGGATCACTGGCATTACGGATGTTCGGAACGTAAAATTGGGTCGATCTGTTTCATCTCTCATCAGCCACTGGTCTGAAAACCTTTCCATAGTGAGAGCTTGTGAATCCTCAGTCTTGCGGTTACCAGGAGAGTAAGCTAATCACCATGGAAATCGAGACCATGGGGATAAGCATCATCGGGAAACTGGGAATAGACGTTGCCATGGCTAGAAATAGGATTTGAGCAGCATTATATTACACACTAGGGCAAGGGTCTTCAACCGGCTGCCCGCCGGCAAAGGGTCTATCAGGTTAAGATGGTGAAAAGTGCCCCCAGACATTTAAAAAAATAAAAAATAAACACTTAAAGTGCATCCAAAATAATGCGTTTCCCCAAAGTTTCAGGCCTCAACAATGGACAATAACCCCAAAAAAATTGAAACACGATTTTTAGTTGTTTAACCAAATCTTCAGTTTTTATTTTTGTAAAATCGTTTTCTAAATTGTAAATACTATTACTATTACTTTACCATCCTGACTTTTTTCAAAAATGTTTGACCGAAAACTAAACTTTTACATGTTTGAAATTTTCAAAATTAAATAAAAAATTTTAGGAAACAATACACACGCCGAAAAAATATATTATTACCCCTACCCTGTAGTATAATCCTAACTTTTTTCAGATTTTTTAAATTGGTGGAACACGGTTTCAATTTTTTTTGGGTGTTATTGTCCATTGTTGAGGCCTGAAACTTGGGGAAACATAATTTTGGATGTACTTTAAGTTAATATTTTTTTATTGTTCAAAATTTCTGGGGGCACTTTTCACCATCGTGACCTGCTAGACCCTTTCTTTCGGCCCCTAGGGGCTGAAGAAACTATTTTCTAGCGCCACACAATATAAAATTTATACCGACACACTTGTCGTTGCTTGATTGAGCTTTTAAACCAATAAAAATTATTTCACTTTGAAATTGCATTTTTTAATTCTATTGATGTGCTGGTAAAATGCCGTAGAGTATTGTGGCCCTCCGGACGATGTGAGATCGATTTTTCGCCCTTGCATTAATAAAGGTTGGAGATCCCTGTACTAGGGCACGTAATTCGGAGGATTTGAAAATACTACTCATCTCCAATGGTGCCGACTCCATGGGGCCTGAGGGGGCCCGAGCCCCCTCAAAATTCGTTATGGGCGTGAGGAAAAAATGTGTCAGGCTTGTCGATTTTTCCCGGAGTGTCCAGATATCGAGATTCGAGTTATCAAGGTTCGAGTGTTGACCATATGACTCTTTTGATGTGCTTAAAAAACTTAAAACTCAATACTTATAACATTTCCGGGACAAGATTCCCGGTTTGGGCCCCCCCAATATTTTTTGTAAGTCGGCATCCCTGCTCATCTCAAATATCAAAACCAAGGGAATGGGGTTGGTGTGGTGCCTGGAGTGTTGGCTTCCCACCCTGTGAGATCGGGTTGAAATCCCACCCGTGGCTCTACTCCATTTCGTTCATGTTAACCCATTTTGTGTAGCTACCTCCACAGTTATGATTCAGTTGAAAATGCTCACTTTTTTCCGATTAGAAGTCTTTAAATTTAATTTCTCCCAGAAGCAGCTATGGGTTAGATAAGGTGAATAGGATACAAGACCATAGCTAGAGGGCAGTGGCGTAGCCAGGAGCGAGGTCCGGGGGGTTCGGACCCCCCACCCCCCACCGCAAAATATAAAATCACATTTACTTTCCTTCATAAAAGGACACAAAATATTGAATTTACAAAAGATTTCTATGAGAAATGAAGTTTTTTTTATTATGAAAAGTGTTAAACTGGTAAAGGGCCAAAGCAAATATTGGATTGGAGACGACCTGAAAAAACTAAAAAGGAATACCAAGACTGAATTGGAGACTGGGAATACAGAGAGCAATGAAAACAATAGGAATGAAAGAAAAGGAGTTTCATGACGGAGAGTAATGATATCTTAGTGCAGGAAAACGACGACAGTAGTAATTAACCTACTGTATGCATAACTATAAAGACTACACATAAGACATCGCTGCATAATTCGTCACCCTCTGCCAATTAACTTTGAAGTGGCTAATAGGATGTAGAGAAGATAAACGTATGGAAACTGTTCACTAAAAGACCTTATTCCTTCATCTTCCTCCTTGTTCTAAGTAATGAACTTCCTCTTCTACAGCCCTTTTCTCACTTCAATCTCATGTCATCCATGGTTGTTCCTTCTTGACCGAGATCTTTTCCTTACTTCGCTTCCTCCATCCTTCCCTTCCTCCTTCGCTTCCTACCCTCTCTTTGACAACTCATTTTACCTTCCCTTCTCAGGGGATCGGGTTGGTTTGGTTGCTAGAGTGCTGACATCCCATGCCAGTGGGTTCCGATTCAAATCCCAGCAGTGGAAGAGAATTTTCAGAGATTGCCCGATCCCTACTTGAATTTTATGCGGAGGACATATCAAGCACAACACTCCGTCCGTCAGATGGGACGTTAAGCCGTGGTCCTCCTGGCGCCTTTCGTTTAGAGAAGGCTAATGCCGACGCCGGGTTTCTCTCCCCCCTCCTTCCATACCCTTACCTCATGGCGCAAAAGAGCTGTCGGTCGCCTCCTCCAAGTACAATAATATACCATCAAAGGCAAGATATTAGAATACAAAAAAAGAGGGGATGAAGCCAAGGCTACATTATCGTATCATGGTACAAAACAACTTAAAGTTGCGTAACTCGTCCAAGTCATTTTTTCAGAGGAACTGAAATTTCCCTTGAAATACACTAGCAGGAAAAAATGTAGTCCTATCTAACGAAAAAAATTAGCCCTAAAATGAGAAAGATACATGAAAAAACGTTTATCATAATTTAGCGCTTGAAATATAATTTTTTTATGGAATGGGTTTTCTTTCATTGTTCTAGTGAGTATATTTGCATTCAATTTAAAAATCTCCAGAAAAAGAAATAGATGTTGTTATAATAAAACCAAAATTTCAATACTTTTCAAAATTATACTACATACATGATATTTTATTTTTCCTTATTTTACAATTATATAATTACGTACATGAATAGACTATTCTTCTTAGTTTCTAAATTCCTATTCAAAGATAAATATATTGTCGTTTATTAAATGAAATCGTTGCACAAATGATCGCAAGCCCTATAAAATCGATTTAACGGCTGATATGCAGTTTATGCTTTGATTGAGGGAATATTTCATTCATTTTTCTGGCTTAAGGCTGGCTTTCTGGCTTTCATAAGTCAAGATACGCAAGGCTTAGGTTTTGCGATCTGGGTTTTACAAACGCTTGGAGCTACTTAAATTTGACTTTTAAGGAGGCTATCAGTTTTAAATATATGTAAAAGGCTATTATGGTATGATATTATCAGGGTTTATTCAAGAGTATTTTTATTTCTTATTTATTTTATTTTATTCTCATACCGCCAAATACAGCTCATATTGAGTCATTTTACATCGGGGCATTCAACAAATTTAACAAGTAAACGTACGCAAACAACCATGCCCTCGACAGAGGAATCCTTCCCACCTTGTTAATATGATATGATATAATCATGGTTTTTTGAATAGTACTCTGGAGAAGGTAATATTATTTATTTATTTTATTTTTTTATATTTTATTCTCAAACCACCGGATACAGCTCTTATTGGCCATTTTACACCGGGGTGTTCAACAAATGTAACAAGTAAATGTACACAGGCGACCATGCCCTGGACCGGAGAAACCTACCCAGGCGGGACTCGAACCCGCGACCTCTTGTTTGGCAGGCGAGAACGTTACCCCGCCGCCACCGAGGCCAATCAATTATTATCAAGAAAAGTTGATAAAAAAAGTGTATGAAAGTAATTGATAGAATTCTATTAAGGCATTTGGTACTTTCTTCATTCGTAGAAGGAAAGGAATAATTTTTTTCAAGGGGAAACTCGTGTCTAACATTAAGTAGCAGTCAAGAGGTAGAGCAACTTCCGCTGATGGTGTAGACGGGTAAGGAGATGATCCTCCATTGAGACACTCCATTGATCCATTGATCACTGCTTGTGGAGCCAAAAACCACGGAAGCTTTCAGTGGGATTCGCTCGCTGTTATCCAAACACATTAAATTCTTGAAACGATCGTGATCGCGTATGCTATATATGCCACGTGATGACGGAGGTAGGCGCGAACACCCACTCAGCGCGTGTGGGAGGGATTCAGTATTCTCCGAGAGCACGAACGCTTTGGAGTTACTATCGGGAACGGTAGAGAGACGATTTATTTTGGCTTAGAGAGGCTTTAGGCTTTGACTTTCCTTCGGGAAGCGAAATAAATTTTAAAGAAATTTTATAACGTGCTCTGCTAACTTTAAGACATCTTTTTGCAAAAATATTGGATTTTCCATCTTAAATGTTCGGCAAATTGCGTTTGAAAAAGCCGTATTTTTTTTAGGCCTCCACGATGACGCCTGTAAATGCGTAGGATATTTAAAAACATAAAATAATTAAGGTTGGACGAAACTATGCGGGTATAATAGCTGGACATAATTTCAAATTTGGTGATATTGTGCAACTGTATTGTTGATACTCACTCAAAGCTCACGTGCAATTAAGCTCAAAGATAAATTTTTGCAGATAATTATAATCGCGCAATTTCGCGGCCAACCCTAATTATTAACTATACTTAAAAATCAATAGTGTTGAATGAAATGCCATAAAAAACGGATACCGCAGAAAAATCGTTTTCATGGTAACTTAAAAGTGCATCCCAAAAAATGTTTGTATTGCCATAGTAACTAAGGAGTTGCGACTCCATGTTTGTGGACAAAAATGCTTAAAATTGTCCCCCCTACCACTTTCTGAAGTATTGCAGATTCCTCCTTAAGCATCCTGAATTTATATTAAAATTACACTACAAATTTCATTTTACGCACAGAAATGTAGAGACACCAAATTCGTGCAAGTATGGGACCCTTACGAAGTAGGACTAATAGCAGAAATAAATCGAGTACAGCGCAGGGTGGCCAGATTTGCGATGAGTTGTTACGAAAAAAAGTGCAGCGTTTCCAGTATGTTACACGAGTTAGGATGGGAATCTTTATATGAGTGCAGATCGAAGTATAGGCTTAACTTAGGAAATTAAAAGAAGATATTTTCTTAGACGTCGTCAATCATATCCTTCATTCACCGTCGTACTATGGTAGACGTGATCATGAGAAGAAAAAAAAATAGACTGAAAACAGAGATATTTAAAATGTCATTCTTCCCTCGTACTATTAAGGATAGGAACATAGTCTCAATTGATAGGATTAGTGGCGTCACTCGCTAGGATAACTCATTGCATGTTTTTTTTCCGTATTCCTAGCCGAGAACGTATTTGCTTTAGGAATTACTAACCATTAGCAAGTTTTTATTATGAATATGGATGTAAATTTTGCTAGTAAGTTTAATATTTCTATGACCATGCGGTGTGCATGTGGCGGTCCTCTTGCACGCTGCATGTTGGTGATTAGTCACCCCCTGCCAAGCATCCTAGAGGTGGCTCGCAGGGTATTATGTAGATATCATGGATATCCATATTTAAACAGAATGGAATTCATTTTCCACAATTTTTACTTCAACCACCAACCTAGGTTTCGATGTCTTTTTAACCTTTCGAATACCAATAAACCACGTATCGTAATATTGAACTTTTTTCCCTGGCATGGAATGTTTCCATAAATTTATCCCATAAACGGTTAATTTACCCATTAAAATAGAATAGTAGAAGGAAAATGGAACAAATACGGCTCAAAATCCTTGAAAAATAGTTAATGATAAGTTGGAGTTTATTTGTTCACGCTCTCTACAGGTATTTTAATATTGGTTTTGACGTCTAACGTTGTCAACTATTAAAGAATTTTATGCAACTTACTCGAGAAATATTTGTGTTGATTTGTTCTGTAACAGTGAAACCTCCTTAAGATGCAAGGTGATTTTCCAAAACTCATAAATTTCTGTAGAGGAGACATGCAATTTTTCGTTCCAATAGAATAACGTGCCCTGAAAAGAAAGGGATGTATATTCCCTGGTAATACAGTTAACAGTTCCCATATTTTGAAACAACTCTTTAAAATTCAAACAGAGCAAATTACTGTTCCCTTTAAGTTTCGTGTTAAATCGTTTGGAGATGAAGCCATCGAATCACGAATAGATAGACATTTTTGCAATTATACTATAGGCCACTATAAAGAATTTCACCAAATTAGAACAGACTCCATTTTCTGTACATGTATTTGTGCGACTGGGAGTGAAGCTACATTTGGATGGTACATTTTCCCTCTCATTCTCGCGTTCACGCATTAGCACATAAGCACGTGCGTGCTAACGTCTCGTCTAGAACCAGTCCTTAGGATAACGGTACTCTACCAAAATTTCTTCCTCGAAGTGGTTCTTTCCGGCGGGTGAAATGAACATGTTCCATGGGTTTTTAAAGAAGATACCATTGCTGTGATCCCTTCAATATCATTCTCATCTCCTGAATGACCATTTCCATGTGGATACGTACTTTTTATACAAAGCTAGTTTGCAGTTTACCTTTCCCAAAAATTCAAGAGTACCTACCAGGGGATTTGGTAGAATAGTACGGTAAGCATGAAGGTAATTATTTAAAAATCTGAATCGTCAACATTTTTAACTACAAAATATACACGAGAGATATAAAATAAAACAAAAAAATATGGGAGACTGTAGAATTTCCCGGCGAATACGATTGGTAAAATCTTCTCGCGTTTGGTACCGGGCAATAAAAACTCCCTCTTCTGGATTTGCCTGAAGAGTATACAGCGTCAGCCTAATCCCTGATGACGATGAGAGTGCATCTCATTGAAACTTTGACCTTAAACAGCCTGACCCAGCGCCAAAGCCGAGAAGATTATATCAAAATAAATGCGTTTGAAAAATATAATGTGCTACTCTTTCCGTTTAATTAAATTGAGGTCAGAAAAACCAACAAGTATTTGCTTTTCTCCAGTAAGGCATTGGAAATCAGCTAGTTTTCGGCTGGCAAATTTTATCATTACTTTTATTTTTGTATTATTTAATATTACTGCAAAAGTTGTTACTGATTCGTTTGTATCCACTTGTGGATTGGGGAGCATGTTTACAACGAACTACCTCACTGCCTAATGTGCTATTACACCAAATATCTCGTGGTAATTTTGAGTTTTTGGAAAAGGTAACTTAGAGAGTAGAGCGCTTGGCTTCTGATTGAGAGGTCTTGAGTTCAAAGCCAGGTTGAAACTTTCGGACACGCTAAAAAGAAACCTTGAAGCCCGTGGTGGCCCAGGGAAAGAAACGCTTATGCATCTGGGGGGAGCTCTACCTTCACCCATCAAAACACCTATGGGTTTAATCTATCACTGAGTGCTTTACTAGTAAGTTTAAGTAAGCAAATGACTCGCAGATACACTACTTAGAGTATCGCAACATGTACTTACACAAGACCAAAAGTGTTTAAAATTACGCCATACAGAATAGAAGCATTTTATTCGGCGAAGGTATGTTAATTGACTCAGGTAAAAACGTTATGATGCATGTGAACAGAGTATGGAAACAAAAAAGCGAAACATTTCAGGCAGCGCCATGGTGAGAAACTCCATTAAAGGCAACAGCAGCGAGGCTTGGTACAGATTTTTTCCATCATCCACACGTCCAGAAGAAGGCCAGCTTAACACGGAAATTATTAAGGCAAAAAACAGCTTAAAAACTCTCAGCGTTTCCCTGAACAGGGTTTGAGAAATAGACAAGTTGAGCGGATCAATTTTCGCAAAAAATACGCTTCACTTTTGCATGCAAAGTTAAGGTATGCGCCCATAAGGATTTTGCCGAAGCAGACTATTCGTTTTTATTTACCACTGTGCTTCGTGGAGCTTGCTCGGTTGCCACTCAATTAAGGGCCCTTGATTCGCTTTATGGCCATCCACAATAAAACCATCAAAAACTCATTCCCAAGGCTTGTAGAAGCCAAATAAAAAAGGTGAAAGATGGATGGATGCGTCTGGAAGATGTTGACACTGATGATACTTCAAGTTATACTGAGGCAAGTAATTGGGGGTAATAGTTTTTGTTCTCCATTCAATGAGTTCAATCAGTTTCGCAAATAACGAAACCCATATCAGTGTGAATGAAAATAAAATCGCTGTGTGCACCAGCGATGAGATTAAAAGGGTAGAATTCAGGATAACAGAAGGGTTGTGAGTTACCCCGTACAATTAATGAATTTGGTCAAATACGATTTAATATTACATTAAGGTAATGTAAATTCCTAAACAGGTACAATCCTTCGTGTGCTTAATCCCAATTATATCTGTTCCCAATAGTAATCCACACCTCAATTTCCATATGTATATACATTATGCAGATATTTATGCATGGCATTCGTTATATTTTTGAGTAACTGCGTAGTTCTTGTTTCTATAAGTAAAGTATTTCAAAAATTTCATTTAGCTCCATTCTTCTCTATTTATGGGTAAAATTATAATTGGCATAACATACATGTAAATCAAGTTTTCAAATAGTTTGATCTTAACCGTATTTATCATGACGCGGAACTTAAATAATTTAAAGTGAATGATTTAAAGTTTTAATTAATATTCTGTGCAAGCATTTCTGATAAGTTCAGCTGTATTAGGCGAGATACGGTAAAAAAAACATGATGAGTCGAGTTAATAAAACTATTCGTTCCGCTCATTCTGCTTAATGGCGTAAATTAATTAGTTATTACGCGTTCCGGTGCACAGCGTCTTCGTCAGCAGGACAAATTAATACTGTGTCATAATTGAGGGAATGAATGTGATGCAAAAAGCTTGTTGAGAGCGACGCTAACAGATGCATAAATTGACGCGTTAGGTCCAAATCAAACTCCTAATGTTTATTTTTTTACAATGCTTAGAATGAGGGTAGGATTTGATGAATGATTCAGGCATCTTTAAGGTTTTCATGATTGTGCTCTTTTGATAGTGGTTCGAAATGGTAATGGCAGACGGAAGCAATGATAGAACTCCGCATTGGTGAATGCAAGAGTCTCCGGGGTAAGGATAGCACGAAACAAGGAGTTAGATCAAAATAAACAAAATCTGAATAATTTATAATCGGTTAAAACTTTCGTGGTCCATAATATTAAGCGTTGTTATTAGGGGAAATTGGGTCGGGGTAATCAGCTGGTTTTAAAAAAGCGAATCGTTTTATTATTTTAAGCGTTGTTTCAGGTTTTCAGAAAAGAATATCCAGATATTAACGCTTTCTCATTATTATAACACTAAACTAACAGATATGAATCATACTTAAAATGTAAGAGAAACTCAAAACGCTTTACATTAAAGCCTAAAAATGTTCAGTATGATAACCATTTGTCACACGACAAGACGATATGCGAGTTATTCCCAAACGTTGATTAGTGGCTCCCGAGTAATTGTTGTTGTAATAGCTGCTTCAATCCTGTTTCTTAATTCGGTAAGATCAGATTTTAATGGAGGCACGGGCATTATTATCACCTGGAGGATCACAACCGGACTCGATACGGAAAGCACGTTTCAAAGTAGCCATAGATTCCGTCTTTCCTAACTTTATAATACAAAAAAAAAACTCTGTTAACTAGACTCCATCTTTGCTTTAAGCGCTTTCTAACGGATGCCTAAAATGCCTAAAAACTCTCCACCACCGACGAGATTTGAACCGAGATCCTCTGGGGGGGAAGCCAGCATTCTAGCCACCATCTGATTCTCAAGAATCTGTGTACGTTACTGCCAATGGCCTATGGCTGCTTGGTGAGCGGACTCGCATTCGCCCGTGCGACCTATTCTGGTCACTCTGCCGTTTCTTACCATTTTTTTCAGCCATTTTTTACTTGAGGTTAGATGTTTTTCGGTGATATCTAGCGTAATTAAATTGAATCCTAGAAATACCAAACCGCTCTTGGGATCCAGGCCTTCGGACTGTTACAAGGTGTAGACTAAAGGCTACCAAAATGACGTAGGTGCCATTAACAAGATTCTCTGAGATGTTCAAATTCCTCACAACCATTGATATTGTCACCCCCAAGTTCCCCGAAATAGTGGAGACATAGAGGAAAATAATAGATTGAAAATAGAACATTTAGTGTTAAGACAATTTTTGTTAGGGCGTTAGACTAATTTAGAGGATATCGATTCTATGAATTTTTGTCTCATCTCGTATCGTTCTCCACAAGCATTTGTATGGGTAAGTTGACGACGATGACGCCCTTAATTTTGGCCCAGAATATATATATCCGGCCAAAATTAAGGGCCAGCTGCTGATGAGTAACTAGACCACCTCTTCAGCGGTTTAGACGGTGCGTTCAGTGCGCAACAAGGGGAAATATGACGCTACGAGTGCAAAGGGACCAGGGAAACCTTTCCAATGTAAGTGAAGGAGAAGGTGGAAGACAGGCTACTAGTGGGGCGTGCATTGAACACTAAAATTAGAAAAAAAAAACCTAACCGGCGCGGCGGCTTAAGTCGAGAAATGTCCGATTGGACCAAAACATTTTAACATACAATGCTACAATTTTTTCTTGAATTTACAAAGTTTTTTAAATTTATTTGAATGGATTGAAATACTTTAAAATTTTTTCTCTTCAATTATTTCATCTATTTGCGACAGTTTTCTCATTTTTTCTTTACCAATTTTTCCATATTTACTTTTTGATTTTAACGAGTTTTTCAATTATTAGATTGCTTAAATTGCCTGCTACAAAGGCAATAACGCAAAGTCAACAACGCAACCACAGATTTAGAAATAAAAGACATACTAGGAAAGAATTCAGGGTTAATGAATTAATATTTCTGTTGGAAGTCTGTAGCTCAGTGCAGTGGCGGCTTGCCCATAAGGACTCTCGGACGCCGCCCCTCCCAAAGATTTGAAAAAGGAAAAAATTAAATACCCATTCAATTATCTAATTAACCAAAGTGTTTTTTTTCAATCGCATACATCGAAAATGTAGGAAAACACGCAAAAATAGCGCGAGAAATTCGCATTTGTAGCCGCGGGGCGTTAGCCAGAAGGTCCGAATCCATGACCATGCAGTTATATGGAGAGTGGTAGTGGTGGGGGCTGCAGGTGCTATGACGCGTCTAAGCTTTTGCCATATGGAAGTCTTGGGACGCCGCCCGAGCATGCGCAGAGCGACGTATCTAGTGAGTTGACATCGCCGCTCCGCCCAGCTGCCATATAATCTTGGTGTTGCAGTGTTGCAGAATACCTGGTTTGGTGACCAGTTGACTTATTATGTGTAAATTGTTTTAATGTAAATATGCTTAGTTGTAGATGAGTTAATCGATTAAGCGATTGTTAGTCCTTTAGCGTTATTGATTGTTTTATGTATTAGTGAATCATAGTGGTCTCTAGATTGCCTTAAAAACTCAATAAAATACACAAAATATAAAAAAATTTTGACCCCCCCGGTGGAGTGTGCCCCTCCCAGCATTTGTCTCACGAGCCGCCCGTGGCTCAGTGGTCGTCAGTGGGCTTCATAGTATGTAGATAAAGGGATGAGATTGGGAACGGGAATGTAGGGGGGGGGGGAGAAGAAATGGTAGGGGAGAGTGAGAGGAGGGGGGAGAGTGTGTTTGGGGTGGTGGGTTTCTCATCGGGGAGTTGGGCTGGATGCAGACAGTCATGATGTGTGATCTGAAGGGATCGGGGAGAGTTGTATGTAAATAAAGACGAGCACGTGCGATCCGAAATGCGTGAGTTGATGTTCGAGAGTTGAGGAACGGAGGAGAGAGGGGACGGATGAGAAGGCTTAAGCGACCAATGAGAGATAACCGTTTCTTCCTCAGGCGCTCCGCCATCTACGTCGGCGGTTCTCATGGTAGATCCGCCGATAGTTTGAACTCGCTCCCTTCATCTTGAACTGTTTGCTTAACCCACTAACTAAGAGCCTGCTACATTAGGGTGGTCCTTATTTTTCGATTTTTAGAATTTCTTTCGGGACACCCCCTTATTTTATGCCAATTGGTGTAAAAACATATCCTGTAAAATATTATTGCAATTGGATAACGGGAAAACGTGCCGCATCACACTCAAAGTTGAGAAATTTTCGGCTGTTTTTCGGATATGAATGGCAATGAGAAGGCGCTGGTATTTTTCAACTGATTTTCTATGGTAATTAACCATACACTGGACATTTGCGCACTGATCCTAAAATATTTTCCAATTGTGACCAGTGGTTCCCGAGATACGGCCCTAAGAGTGAGCGCGTCCCACCCTAGCCAGACATTTTTGGTGGCACGCGGGTTGCATACGCTCAACATTAGTTGATCATTCTTACTCATCGTAAAACCATGAAATTATTTCGATAAACTTTAAAATTCGTCAATATAACCTTTAAAGCTACATAATTGGAGTGACACTGGCTACAGTAGTGCTACATACTTGGAGTGACACTGGCGAGAAATGCCAAAGGTATTGAAATTAAATGCAACATCTTCGAGGAAAAATTTCTGAATTGTTATTTTTTGTTGTTTCTTTAATTTATCTCGTATTATATTAATTTTAACTGTATAATTGATTCTGAATTCTTAATTCAAGAGTTCATTTGCTGCACGATTATTAATTTCAACTATTTACTCCCTAAAAGCCGATATTTCGCCTCGTGACACTTTACGGCTGAGAAGTAAAAGCCGATGTATCGGTCCGCGGCACTAAGGTTACACACCAAACAACTGTCAGCTTGGCAAACTGCTCCTGGGGAAGAATACTGTAATCTATAGAAAGTGCGTGAATGCAACTGAGCATTAGCAAGAGTTCATGATTAGGACGAAGAAGACAATTTATTGGTAACCTCGCCAATTCTTAAAAAATACATCATCCATTGTGAACGAGAATTACTGACCAGGCGTCTGTTTGGCTTCTCGGATCAACAGGGGGGGAAGCGATTATTCATAATTCATAACCATGCGTACATTTAAAAAGACATAAGTGTAACATATGAGAATACGCAAAAGAAAAAATGTTTGTTAGTGTGGGTAGACGGGAAAAAACTACCACGGAAGGTCCCGGAAGAAATGTAGGAAATGCGAGCTTTATTTCTCAAATTTAAAAATTTTATCTGGGTATTTTTTCAGATCAATTCTTCAAATATTTGGTAAGAGGGCAGTTGTTGTTGTTGTGGCATTTAGTTGACATGTGGCATTTAGTTGACAAAGACCTAATACAAATATACTCCGATGTTTACCCTGAAGATCCCAATAAACTCAAAAAATTTCAAATTGACAGCATACAGGTTATAGACAGTAATCCGTCATCTACGGGCTTCGGTCGAGAGGGAGGTGTACGAACTCTTTCAAGTTATTGCCGAATAATGAGCACACGGAAAATAGTCTTGCGATGACTACGCTTATTTTAGGGATAGGAAAAGAAAGATCTATAAATTTAAATTTCATGAAAAGTAAATCAGTTACTACGGAAGTAAAAGTCTCAAGATAAAATTGAAGAAATAAGGCATTATAAAAGGCAGCTCATTCAAATGAAAGTGATGGAATGTGAAATCATCGGCAGCGAATTAACGGGATCTGTCAATTATAGTGGTTGGTGGGAAGTGCGTTTAATAACACGGCGAAAAGAGATTTAATGAAACTTGGCAATAGCTGTCTTCTCTGAATGATGCCAAGTTTAAGGTTTTCTTGAATCATTATAAATATCGCACCTAGTACAGAAGATGTAACGTCATATTCGCGCGGGTACTCTTAATCTAATCTCGAGCATCTGAGCTTTCTCAAAACTGCGTACACCGTCAAAGCACGTAAAAATTAGGTATCTCGATACATTTAAGCCATCTGAAATGAAATTGAAATGCTTTTGCTTGAAATAGAAAATGAATATTATCTATTTTTTTATCTTTTTAATTCAATATTTATTGCGAAAGAATATTGCGTCGTATTAAACATGCAAAATTTAAAAAATTGTCTAAATTTTACATAAAAAATAAGGCATAAGCTCCATATATTGTGTGTCATTATGAACGTAAGCATTAGAAGTAGGTATTTATTCAAAAAAATCAAAACGGGATACAAGTACAGAAAATGTTGCATATAATGCCTCAAACATTAAACTGTCAGTTTATTTTTTTTGCATCGCTATAAAGTTGACTTCTATGAGATCGAGTGTCCGTTTTATGTCATTAATATATCACAACCTGTGGAAAATATTTCACAAGCCGGCAAATAAATATTTTTCAGTAGGGACATTATTTACAATTCATACTCTGAAATCGTGAAATCCCTGGCTGCTTGATTCTCGCCATTATGATAGGGTCAATTTTATGAGCCGTAACTACCATTATTTGTCGTGAAGCCTCAAAACCGTAACGAATGTCCACGGATTTACGTGCCGGGAGTCTCGATCGGATTTAAAAAAATAATTCACACGGCCAAAGATACATGAGATATGAAAAACAAGCATGGATACGAGAAAGGAAAACAAAGAAAAAATAACGATTAGTATATGTAAATATTTACTCGAATCTTTTTCATTGGATATCGGGTTAACAGGCACGAGGGGTGGGGGAAAATATTTCGTCGTAAAACCATTGCCAGTGTCGATTATTGACGATGGCAACGCGTGAGGGGATTTTTCAATCGTTTACCAATTTATTACCCTACATTGATTGTTGATTTTGAATTATCGCGATTGCCATGTTTTCAATATTGATTTTGGATTAATATTTGCCGACGGTTGGAACACAACCGCGCGTTTGTTTCATTTTGGTTCTCAGTCGACCAAATTTTATTTGCGTTATTGAATTCTTCCAACTTCTTATTTTATTCAAAATTTTAATGCAATCGAATTAATTCACTTTTCGGCCCTATCGTAAATCTAGTAGGTTCAATTTATGCTGGACCTCCCCTTGCTTAATTTTACATCAACTTTATTAGAACACAAATAATTCCTCCTCTTCGACTTCCTAGAAATTTCATTTAGGTTCTACTTACTATTTTGATGCATTCCCTTCTTCCATCACGTATACACTTTTCGTTTAGGAGATTATTTCAAGAAAAATGCATTGCAGAGCAGAGTAAATAGAGAAGGCATGGCCATAATGATGAATCATAGGAATTCAAAATAAATCCGAGCTTTCTGAGTTGGATTCTGACGAATTGATAATGTTGAACAAATATGTCAAAGTTTTCGGACTTGCCTTCATCCTCCTAATTGGAGTTCTTTTAGCGATACACAAAGCACATTCTATACACAACCTTCGAAGACAAATAATTTTCTCTCAGAACCGGAGTCCATTCACAAGGAAAATACTCTAGCTATTTCGTATCAATGCGGGATCAACGTATAATTTTATCGAAAATACTTATGTGTCTTAAAATCAGCAACAAATCTATTTTTCACTTTTAAATATAATATAATGTGAAAAATTTTATTTTCGCACTATCTGAAGTTGACCGAAGCAATGTAGCCAGAAACGACCATAATGGTTCGGACCATACAAAAATTCTTGGAGGAAGGTTTTCTTTCACTATGATAAATGCGCTTCCAAGTAAGAGTATAATGAAACTAAAATATATTAAAGAAGTGTGTGAAAACTAAGCGGTTAAATTAATATTTTAACACTAATATTCAATTGTACTTTCTTGTCGTTCCGTATTTGAACCATAGTCTTATGAGACGTCAACAGAAACCCATTTTAATCTACCACGGACTACTGAATTCGTAATTTTAATTTATCTTTACCTAAATTTACTATCAAGTTATCTGTGTACATCAAAAGCAGATATTTTCTAGCATTATGAGCGGCAGTAACGTTAACAGATTGAATTCACGACTGAATTTCTCCACGTTTCTAAACGATTTCTTTGTTTTTAATGCTATACGGTTACATCACAGGGTCATTGCATGGACTAGGTCAGAGTTTAGCAACCAAAGTTCGCGTTCAAGCTCAATTGTTTAAAAAAACTATTTTAAAATATTGCAAATATGATTTTAAAATGAAATAATCGTACTTCATACTAGACTATACCATAGAAATCAATACGTGATTTTTATTTCTCTTGGTGAATTATATTGAGGAATTCTTTTCGGGTTTTCAACCAGGTTCATTCAGTCGTATACGCCGACGTTTCGGAAGACGACATGTATCCCATTTTCAAGGCGTGTTACTCAATGAAAGTCCAATTTCACACATTGAGGAACACGTCTTGAAAATGGGAGACAAGTCCTCTTCCGAAACGTCGGCATATACTACTACTCTAACCTGGTTGAGAACCCGAGAAGAATTAATCAATACCATAGAAATTATTTACACAGCGGTCGAAATGACCGCTGCAGGGGTTTTAAGGTATGGGAAAAAGACGGCGTTTATAGTAGTAAACTTATATGGATGTTGTAAATGGCGGAAAAATATTTTACTATCACTTTTACAAACTTGCGACCTACTTCGAGGTATTTCTCTCTCATGAATCCTTGGAATAAGCGTCAGTACATATAAGAAATTCAATGCAATTTCCGGCGTTGCAAACTTATTTCAATGATAACTGCATAAACACCTCAACAAATCTTCAATCCTCAAAGAATGCTCTCATATAAGTTACTCCGCGTGACTTTGCCGAAAACCCATTTGAAACTCTACCCAAATGTAAAACTTTGTCGAAAAACAGTATCCGCCATTTTGTAACTGCACGGTAAGAATTTATCGATGATATTCTTTAATATTACGGAAAATTAAAGAAAAAACAATATGCCAATAGATTTTGTGGTTTTTTATTCTGCGAGAATCCACCTATAACTTCAATATCTACTTACTTCGGAAGATTTTCAGAGAAAATTGAAGACGGGCGTTTTTATGGAACTTTACTCACGTTTGAGCCTGTGTATCTCAGTAACGGGTGGGATCTTTGTCAAATGAAGTACATAGCCTTAAATTTCAATGATTCTTCGAGTCAGCCGGTGTTCGCCCTCACATTTGTGTGATCTAGTCTACGTAAGCCGCCGGCCAACGATTAACGAAGTTAGGGAAGCCCAGTGCCTCCACCTTCCTCCCTCTCTCCGTAGGTACTATACCTCTCTTTTTATTTTCCAGCCTTCTGTAATACCCTCCACCGCCCTCCCCCGGGCAAACGGCTGCATTCCAGATTACCGTGATCCCCGTGTGGTGTGCAGAGAAGCAACCCGCTGTACAAATAAGAGCTAAATCAATTACACTCCACACCAAACGTTAACGTTGCGGGCGGGAGGTGGACCGTGGCTGCAGCGTTGGAACGCCCGAAAGAATTTTCTCCGCAGAAAAAATAGCGAATCGATTGGTCAACAGCGGGTATCGCTAGTAAAAACAAGCCGTCGTTCACGGTTGCAATTGGTTGGGAAAAGGGAAAGGTTGCAGGGTTTTAGTTTGCGCGGGAAAGAGTGGCCTATGAGGCATTCTAATTTTTATCTGTGCCCTCAAAATGCCACTTTTTCGTCCAGCAGTTGATACGAAGCACCATTCCAAAACCCTCTGCTGTACAATTCACTACATATGGATACATTTCATCGTTTCTCCCTCGCGGTTGCGACCTTACAATATGTTTTCCGTCTAGGAAAATTTTCTATCTTCAGGAGGTAGGTCTGAGCAATGAGATACATGTCAATTTCAAGAATATTTCAAAATGTTCTCTCCTAATTCCACTTTTGAGAATTTTTACAAAGGCGCTTGTGGAGATGCTGGTCTATGCATGCGGAAAAAATGCTGATTCTTCCTATTGCGTGTTGTAATCGGAATCGTCCAGGGAAGGGGGAAATTTTAATGGAAAAACCTCGATGAATAATTGAACGAATGCGTTATTAGCGGATGAAAAAGCAACATAACGCTCTTAACCAAAGCAATCATAAGGAGTAATCAAAGATTATCTTGTATGAGCAAAGTTTTTTAGATAAAAGATACTCATATAAATTACGAATATCTCCAAAATAGCAGCCTTGCGGCCTGAACATCTGGAGTTTCAGTTAACAAACGTACGATCACCTACACCCAAGCCCTAAATGGTAAAACCGTATGGCATGGAACAATCTTTTGATGTCACTGATATTTGAAACCAGACTTTCGTAGTCTTCCTTTCATGCCAAATGTTACTACTTGGGATTATCCGTTAAAGAAGCCATAGGCAGAAAAAACCTTCGGGGGAGGGGACTACACTTATGGAGGGGATATTTCTGACGGTTTCGTTTGGAAGAGGTACGTATACTAATTCCGTATCTTCCAAGAATTTCCGGGAGATTTCAACCTCTTTACGCATATCATCTGATCATATTGCAATTTAGGCTAAAAAGTTACCGTCTTGAAAATAAATGAACGTTCATGAAAAATGAAGGCACAAGTCCAGATTTTTTATTTATTTCAAAGTATTTCACGGACCGTGGCAGAATATGCATCCACAAATTAAGATTGAGAAGGGTATAGACGATTACTATGGAAGCCTTAAAGTGTGTATTGCAAGTGTCAACAAATATAAGTCTGGGTATAGTGTTGTGGAGTCTGGATGGATATTTTGGGTCAAGTGATGTATAATGATGTGATGATGGATAGAAAGTAGCATTTGAGGTGAAGGTCCACGCAGAAAAAATACTTGATTGTTGTTTTGCTGTTTTTGATTTTAAAAAAATGAATATAAGTTTCAACTTGATAAAAAAATCATGTATATCGGGTCATCGTATACGAAGAATATTGCAAAATAACTTAGCCGAAACCTTTAGGTCTGTTGAAATTCACAGAACCTGAGTTGCAGAGGCTTATCGCCCACCTTCCAATTAGGTAACTGTAATTCATGCGTTTCATGGAATACAATTTTAGGCCGAAAGTCCTATGCACCATTTGGATTGAATGTTCATGGTTCCGAAGAGAGTATTTCTTGATGTATTGGCGTTATTATGTTTGCCTTGCATATTGCCATATTTCCCTTGCATAGCGCACTCCTTTGATGGAAATTTTCAACTTTGGTGTATGACTTACGAAGGTGTTTCCCTTTTTCCATCCTTTCTCGTTCCTAAAAGATGCTTTTAGCGGTGCGTTTCCCAGCGGTTTGTGTACCCTTGTGAGGCTCAATTCTAGGTGGGAAAGAGAAATCAACAAGGTGTATTACTCGGTTATCTTTATAGTTGCTACTCATTGACTGTAATTCGTATAGAATTATGACGTAGTGTTTACGCTTAATCCACATGGTAGAGTTGGTACGGTTAAGGAAGACTATGATTAAAATCAACAGATTTAGGCGTTACTTGGTGAAACGATGAGATATTCATGGTTAAATAAAAACACAGTACTATTCCACAACCTTATATTTTTGCAGTCTACTAGTTTCAACGTTTACAACGTCATTATCAAGACGAAGTTAGTCTTGATAATGACGTTGTAAACGTTGAAACTAGTAGACTGCAAAAATATAAGGTTGTGGAATAGTACTGTGTTTTTATTTAACCATGAAGACTATGATGTAAAGCCGCTTGAATTGAGGCCTTACCATTTACGAAATCCGTTTCTTAGATAACACTGTTTTTAACCTCGTTGACTGCAATATCATACAATTTAATTTACTGAAGTATTTATTGAAATTTTCAATATTTATGAAAACAGTTCACAATGACTGGCATAAATACACTGAATGATCTTGAAGTTTCAATAAAGGTGTATCGAAACTAGTGTCCATTACGCCAAATTGTGGTTAACGAAGCTCAGCACAGTGTTCCGTTTATTTAAGTGGAAAATTGTAAATTATTCTGGGATTTTTGATGGAACAGTTTCATCACAAATATCTTGGTACCTTCATTTAAAATTGACGCAACTAGGTGTGATTTTCGTGCTTAAAACTTCAGAAAGTCCCTACCTCGCAACAAATCTCTGTAGACATAACTTGGCTTAGATAGCTATAAATATAGCTACGCTCAATTTTCAATTCTATTGGACGGCATGGAAGATAGCAATTTCTATTTATTTTCAGAAATAGCATCCAAAGCACTCATTAATCAGGTTCAATGTGCTGTGTTTGGTCTGATTAGTGGAATAATTTAGTTGCTAGTAATGGCCATATTTGGCCAAATTACCCCAAATTTAACTTCTCTGAATGATTAAGGAGATTCTTATCGAAAGTGAATGGTTTTAAATTGATGACTATTGGGGTCTATTGGGGTCTAAAATCGGATAGTAATTCATAATTAATTCGTAGTTTTAGTAGATGTATTATGTTATTAGTTATTTAGTGAATACATTTCTTTATGTACTAAATCTGTAAAAAACAGAAAAACAAACACTTAAAAGCGGTAATTTATGTCTATGGAAATGTAGTTTATAAAAGAACTCTTAACGTGTGCTCACTAATTGTTCTAGAAGTGTTACTGCAGGCCATTATGAACGAAATTGAATTTAAAATCCTCACTGGATAAATGTTTGCAAAATTATCAAATATATGCCGTAATAGGAGTCAAAAGACGTTAGCTACATGGTATCGGCGCAATAGTATTCTCAAAGACCTGGGAAAAGCATTATCTAATAAATATAAGGTTTAAATTACCCAAATTCCGTGTATACTAATATTGCTTTTTAACCTCTATGGGTGCCGTCAACGATAAGAATACTATAGTTTACAACGAGAACTATTTGACACGTAAAGACAAAAATTGTCGTAACTCTTAGAAATGCGAAGAAAGACTTGTTCCGCTCTTCAATGCCAAATAATTCATATTTTTTCCACAGTGACTGTGATATTGATAACAATTTAATTCATAAATTCAGCACATATATTAAAATATTAGTTCTTTATTGAAAATAATTCACTGAGCGGCATTTCGTTTATAGTCAATTATTCAGCTGCGACACATACATCATAATCGAATAATTAATTTCAAAATTGTGATGTTTGGAGACAATAATAATGGAGGAGTATCGGAGTATATAACGGAACATACGGAAGTATTTTCTAATGTACGCGAAAATACCCTATTTTGTTTTGATTCGCGCAGACTCCAACCACCCTCCTTAAATTCAATCCAGGCAGCCCATGCTTTCCACGCAAGCTATCAGCCAGCACCATTCCATAGAGTTTGTTTTCTCTCTTTCTTAGCGTTTGGATGCATCGCAGACTTTCTGAAAATATTACCACCTTTCGAAAG
This sequence comes from Ischnura elegans, assembly GCF_921293095.1. NCBI lineage: Eukaryota > Metazoa > Arthropoda > Insecta > Odonata > Coenagrionidae > Ischnura > Ischnura elegans. The sequence goes on from NC_060250.1 coordinate 72,454,708, forward strand.
CGATGGGTTGTGACGCAATAAGGATCCTTTGGTTTTAATTTCGTTGACTGACATCTTTGCCTGCTGTTGCGATCTTTTTTTTTAAACAACGCACACCAAAAAAACACGAGGAAGTGAAGTTTTCTTTTTCATCTTTTGCCTTTCTTCCTACCACATTCATCTCCGCAGTTTAATTTGGCTGCGCAGTTAACGTTTAAGCCAATCTAAATGTCTCATTGTGCCTTTACGTGTTCATTAAGAAAAATAATGTATATCAACGTGAGTTGCTTTATTGCTAGAAAGTGAAATTGAGGAAAAGATTACACTCATTATTTACGCCACTGCATCCTTGTAAGTGGTTTAAGATACTGCATATGTGTAAGAAATAGTCATATTTTTGTGTAAGCGCGTGATAATTTTAACCTACTGTATACTGAATATTACTGCTGAATTCTTCATGCTAAATGGTTTATCAGGAATTCAGATAAATTAGAAATTTATATAAAAAAGTAGAATTTCACAAATGATATTTCTAGATTTAACGAAAACATCCCACAAAATCCAAGAAAATATTATAAAAATTTATGGGTGATAACTAGCCTACTTCTGTGGAAATATGGTTATATTTATTATTATTATTATTGGAAAATCACCTACAATCACTTAACCTAAAACCCGTCGTTTGGCATAGGTGCAGTAAACTATAAGTTGAAAATATAGTTAAAAAACGATAAAAATTGCAAGAGTAATATCCTATTGATATCAATATTTATTTTTCCAATAAAGACTTTGCTACCAAAATTCGTATTATGGTTTAATAAACTCAAAGGACTGATATCACGAAACGTCAAATGAAATAAAATCCTTTACTCCTGAGACACTAATATCGATGAATTGATATTTGAAGGTTGAATGCTTTATTTTCGTCAAAGAAATTTAGTATTGTGATAGGTACTGTGGAAAAGTTTTATAAAAGCATAATGACAATGTATAAGATTCTTTACTTACAGTACAATAGCTAAAAATATTTTCTCATTAATTTACATGATGTTTATAATAGGGAATTTTTTAGCTAGTGTACCGACGTGACGAAGGTGCTATCACTCTTCTTGTCAATTTAATAAAGCACCTCATACATTCATCAACATACAATCATCATGAATGATGTGATCCATTATCCGTGGTTAAGGCAATTTGAAATATAAAATCTCAGTCCAACGTTTAAAAAAATTTCATCTTTTCACTGTTTTTGAGGGTGAATTAATACTATTACGATGAAAGCTTTTTAATGAAATCGCAAGCAACTTCTGAATGAGAATCGCTCAGATAATATGGACATAGTTTTCAACTGAAATATCGTTAAGAAACCTAAATATGTTTTGAGCTCGCAGAATGTTTGTCCGACGGTTTGCTGAATTAATCGAGTATAATTTAACTGGAAAAGGATAAAAACATCCATGTCCAACAAGAGAAAGTTATTTGGATAGGCAGACATTCACAAAAATAACTTTATACCTGTCATATTATTTTGTCAGCCTCATTTCCAATGATATCACTATTAAACGGATTATCAAGAAATTTCAAGTTATTAAAAAAATAATTTGCATTTGAAAGAAAAAAGCCCGTGAATTCTAGTATTCAAATAACTTTTCAGTTTAAAGGGATCATGTATGGTAATTAAATTGAAAACTCTTTCCTAAATGGCAACGAACAGACTCTTGGCATTAACAGATTTACAATACACGATTTTTATACATCCAATTGAAAATATATATTGTAAATTGTCACTTAATTTTTTGTAAAAGTTATGTCATGGAAAACATATGCTTAAAAAAGATTTATAGGGATGTGTGAGTAGCACTTTTTGATCTCGATTCGAGTATCGAGTCAAGTTGAAAATTACTCGCGAGTATCGATTCGAGTCGAGTCGATTATGATAATTTCTGAACCAGACAATACAACAAGGCATGCTCCAACATATTTTCATTTTTCCAATTCCCTTGTGAATTTCCTATTGCGATTGTAAAAAGGAAAACATAATGATTAACATTGACGGTAATTGTGACAGAATTAGGAGATGAATGAAAATTAATGTCTTAAACAGGACCATAGGCTCAATTAACATGAATTAACCCCTGTTAATATGCCGTCAATTGAATTCATATAAGCATCCAAACCGCTAGGAAGATTCCTGTAGGTATTTGCACAATTGTAATAAAAATCATATACGTAAATCGAATCATGTAATATATGATCCTTTCATGTCCTCATGCAGGAAAACCAATTGTTCTACATGTTGGCTTACTGTTCTGTAACTTCTGTACTGCTCTTACTGGCTTCGACAGCTCTATAGCCGTAACTACTCGACTCGACTCGACATTCGTAATGCTACTCGAAACACTCAAGTCGAGTGCCAACTACACGACTCGACTCGAATTTGCGAGTACTCGCACATCCCTTAAGATTTATAAATTCAAAGCTGAGAATAAATAATATTAAAGGTATCATATATCATCATCATATCATCATAAGGTATCATAATCATATCATCATAAGGTACCATATATCATCTTCATCAGCATATAAAAGATTTCATTTTATATCGCTGCAGTTTCGTATAGCTTGCTTTACGTTATGTTTGCTCCTCATATTTCCTCTATTCCATTCTTTTATCATGTGCTATCGCTTGAGTGATAGCCAAAAACGTACATTATATCACATTGAATTTGAATTAATCATGTTATAATCTTAAAATACGCATTTCCAGACATAATTATTGCATTTCTTAAACTCACTATGATTTTTCATCAAAGCTTCAGTAGTGATTATATTTTTCGAGTTTAACTCGTGCACACATTACCCATCTTATTTTTATTGGGAAAATAATTTTAAACGTAAAATGTTTTTCAACGCATACTTTTGTCCTTGAGTTTCAGGAAGTACGGAGAGAATTTCATTCAAAATCCGTCCTGCGAATCAACAACAGCTTATTCCTAAGTGCGTCATGTAATTCGTTCCACAAAATTTTACGGATTCGAGATAACGCAAGCGCAAGACTTTGTCTCTCTAGGAATTTTGTATTCAAGGCAAACGTGCTGTGTTCCCGAGGATCCAAAGAAGTTAGGGAGACGAGGTCGAGTTATGCTTGCAAACTCTATTTAGAAGCAACGCGCCCTCATTCCATGCAGAAAATTAGGACAATGGAAATAAAGCCAGGTTCAGGGAGAGGAAGGAATGAATGTTTCTTGTCAACAGGTGCGGATTTAGGGTGTCCAACTCTCCTGAGCAATTCCGAAGCTAGAGAGAGAGAGAGAGAGGCCTAATTAGCATGCGGGACTAGAGCTGTTGTGTGGTCGAAAGTCTGAGAATGGGTAGCACATCGCAGACCCGGAGACAATCTTTCTCCTGAGTTTGTCGACAAGCCGGATCGTCATCCACGCCCATGGTTGCAATTAAGGATATTGAAAAATAAAGCAAAACGGCGGAGTAAGTCGTGAAGATAAGAATTTCTTGGCGCGGGTCTACTTTTGGGTCCAGCCCCTTCTGGCAAGCTTCAACCAACTCCCATGAGGCTACGAAGGTGATTAATAGAAAATATTTTGTTGGATAGCATTTGAAAATAAGTGCATTTGGGAGGGTGAGGTCGACGTGTGTCTTTTTTATACTGCAGTACCCTCCAACAATGAATATAATAGAGGTGATAAATGACCCGACAAAAGGAAATTTAAGTATCTTGGCCGTAGATTACTGGAACGTTGGTGGTACTTTACAAGATGTGACTACAGAGGGGCCGCTTATGAAATAGCAATGCATTTTAAGGATAATTGGGTCCAGCGCCTTCTGGCAAGCGTTAACCAACTCCCATAACACTACAAATGTGATTAATAGAAAATATTTTGTTGGACAGCATTTGAAAATAAGTGGATTTGGGAGGATAAGGAGGAAGGGTGTCTTTTTTATACTGCAGCACCCTCCAACAATGAATATAATAGAGGTGATAAATGACCAGACACAAGGGCATTTGAGTACCTTGGCAGGAGATTACTGGAACGCTGATGGTACTTCACAAGATGTGACTACAGAGGACGCTCATGAAATAGCAATATATTTTAAGGATAAATAGTCAAATATCACCAATGCACCAATCATCAATGAGGAAAGCACCAATGTGAATTATAAACTTTAAGGCTGTGCATGTTTGGCACAGAACCCGCGCAAGTTATAATATAATATTTTTCCCATCGTAGTTTTATTCAATTCTCCAAATACACAGCCATTATCAGCATTTTTTAGCAGCCATTTTGTTTGCTCATGACATTAGAGGAAATGGAAAGAGAACGCACGCAACGCATATTGCATAGAATATCACTAAAGGTAATGGAAAACGCTGAAATTATACGTTGAATATAAGAGTAATCACTTCAGATCATTTTTATAATCCCCACATTGGGGTCTCTCTCAAAAATTCACCTCTGTTTGCTTTGCTTTTATTTTTTACCTCCCTTATAATTTGCTGGTAATGGTGGTCTTGAGGTCATGTCCTAGTCTTCACATCTAAGTGTTATGGTAACGATTTTCACCCAGATGGGTTACTCACTACCTATGAAATGGAATTTAAACTGTCTCCATCGTATATCATACCTGAGAAAATCAATCCTGTATATTCTCGAGCACATTATAAAACTTAATTTCTCTTGCGAAAGATTGAGAATCAGGAGTTCAATATAATGTCCATTGAAATTTTTAACACCTAAAATACTAAAGCCTAGTCCAGAGTAAGTTAACTTTATTTCACATGGTGTGACGCCCGAGTTTGAAATTTGGAAAGAGTATTTGCTTGTTCACAACTACTTAAAACGGCGTAACTCAAATTAACGTGACCATTGCTAGAAAAAAAGCTCAAAGCTCTATGAACATGCCGTTAGCAAGGTAGACAGCTGCATTGTGATGGACTGTGAAATTTTAAATTAATTTTAGGGTAGATGGAATTGTAAAATTCTATGTACACTTGTAACAATTCATCAACATATATGATATCATTATACAACTAGATAAAATAGGCTCTGGTTTCACAATTAATAACTTACTATAATATCTAGTATATATAGTATATAATATAGTACTAGCTATCTGCATGCAATTCTTAGCATGCTATAAAGCATGATTCACTTACAACGATAACCTTTCGTTTTCTATCACTAACTAATGGTTATATTTGCACGGCAGCATGTTCGTGTACTATGCAATCCACTAGTTTCTGGTCTGACCCCAACTTGCTGTCCTGCGTGCTTGTCCTGTGTCCGACAAGCTAGCGTGTGTCTTTCATGGCTAGCATGCTAGTTTCTTTAACACGGAATTGTAGAAGACACTGGTTTGGTGTAAGTGAAAAATGTAACTTCAGCTCAAGACACTTCATTTAATTAACACAAGATCAGAAGAGTATTGTTACACAGGGTAAACCTAAATACATTTTGGTCACTAACCAACAAACACAAGGGCGTACCCAGGATCATAGCTAGGGGAGGGGCAAGCCTAGTTGTGGCATTAGTTTATGAGAGTATTTCCTTGAAAAAATAGTTTTATTTTAGATACATATCTTATATTAATAGGTATCATTTTTCGTGGGTTTAAAGAAAATTTGTTGAATGCTTTCGTTTCGATTCAGTACTGATTTTCCTCAAAGGCTTTTGCGATATTTGCTTCTTGGCGGGGGGTGGGCAGCTGCCCCACTGCCCCTCGTTGGGTACGCCCATGAACGAACATCTGAAAATTACAATCACAACATAGTATAAGGGCCGCATGCCATACACCCCGTGTCGAATCACCCCGTGCCATACACCCTGGGGGTGGTTGCGCGGTACCTCGCAGATGCAGATATATAATGCCAACAACGTTTGACTCAGCTCTAAAGGTAATGAAACTAAAATTGAGGACATTCGGGCAAGGAAAAAGAAAGACAAAAACAAAAATTTCACTGCTGTACAAACGAAAGAAAGGGTAAAGGCCCAAAAGAGAGAAACATGCGTTTCTGGGAATGGAAATGATTAGTGGGAGGGGTATTTTTTCCTAGGGCCCTATTCTTTGAGCTGGCTTTTAAAGCTGAAGGGAATGGTCAGTGGCACTCGTCTGTTCGTAAAAATCCCTCCCGTCAGCCGAAATGAGGAGATTTCCGCTTTTCCCGGAGGCAGTGAAGCAAATGTTTAGTAATCAACCGCAGAACCGTTGATCCTAGGGCATGCAACTGCAGAGGTTTTAGAAATCTCGCCATAATTTAGTTTTTTATGATTGAATCAGGATTTATTTGTAAATTTAATAGCTTTGTTTAAGATGACAAAATAAAGCTGACACACTCACTAAGAAATGATGAGAAAGGTCGTTCTCCTCCTGATTAGCATACAAAATACCATTATTAGTTCTATCGCTTGGGGGAGGAAAGACCGATTGAATACAATGGCTGTATGAGTTCTAAGTAATAGATAGTCCCATGATTCATATTCTTATACGGTATAGAAATGAAATATTTAAGCTTCTTCACAGAATTACTGATAAAAATTTAGCCCGACAATCAAGAGAGTTTATTTTTAACATGACTTCAAGTACAAAAACATAAGCCTCATTCTGAATTTTTCAGATAGAAATATATTTTTTGATTTCATTGAATATAAATAATTAGTATGAATGGTATTTATCAAAAGTTGATTTGCGATGGGAATGGCACCTTAGCGACCCTTTTTCATGCAAATGTGTCTGGATTAGATGGATTAGTGGCGGATTTAAGGAGGGTACAGGGGTCATGAACCCCCCAAATTTTATCAAATTTTTATCAGCTTAATAGTTTTTGTATTCTTGCGAAGGAGTGAAGGGCGTGCATATGTAAATGCATGGCTCCAAGTTCCATCCGCGAGAGAAGTTTGATTTGCAATTATCGTAGAGAAAACACGTAAAAAATAGGTAAATAATTTAAAACATTTTACACGGGAGAGCCCTCCTCTCTTACGGGGCAATATTCCATACTCCCCGGGCCCACGCCATTATCCCCCCTAAATTTTGATACCGAATCCGCCCCTGGTATGAATGAAGGTCAATGGCACAATAAATACATTTTGAAACGAGCAACAAATCGATAAACTTCTTTGCTCTAAATTATATTACAATTTTAAGCCAGGATCCACACTTGAAGTAGAATGGGAATCCATGAATATTGGTGATATAAAAAAAAAATTAACTCTCAGTGGGTCATCGAGCTGAATTTTTTTTGATCGTCAACAAACAAACCACTGTCGTTGGAATGCATTGAATTTGCAAATTAGGCATCTAAATCAATTCGAGAACCGAGGACGCATGGAAATGTACTCACCGTAAACGTACGTACAGGTAGGTACTCAATAAAGTTCTCACTCAGTCGATTTTGCTCACGGTTTTGCTTTTTGATTACACGATGTCCTCTTTTTTTCCCTTTTACAATTCAAGTTCTCGCTTATTTGAAACCACTCTATCCCCCCGCACTCTCTAGTCTGGTTTCCCGGTCGGAGAAAAAAGTCGGTTCCACGACTCAAAAAGTACTACTTGGGAAAAATAGTCATCCTCGCTTCCGCGGAACCAAGTCTCGAGAGAGAGATAGGAGAAAACAAAAGAAGCGTAAAGCGGTCGGGAAGAAGTGTGGGAAGAACAAGCAGGAGACGACTGGGCTAGCGGCGGTGTTAAAGCTGCAAGTCCGGCGAAGCGAGTGTTGGGTAACAGTGCGTTAATTAAAGGAGAAGGAATCATGGAGCCGATCGCCATAGAGTCTTTCCACGCCCTCTTTGACGCTCGCCTGGTGCAAGTGAAGCCGTCACGAAAAATCTAAGAATACCGGGACTGGCAACGGTGATATATTTACGGAATCACCCGCAATGCACAAATTGTTCGAAAAATCCATAGAGAAAAAATCAATCGCCTTGACAAGGATTCGAACCTGATCCCCCGATTTCCGGTCGAGGGCTTTATTCAGTTAAGCTAGGGAGGCGTCATTCTTCCCCGAAAAATTCACGAAAAATTATTACTATTTTTCTAAATAACGTCCAGAAAAATATTTGCTTGTGATTTTGTATACTGGGTGTTTCAGGAGAAATCATCAATACAGGTGGTAGGGGAGAAAATTTTATGCATTTTTTGGCCTAAACATGGGATTGCAACTCCTTAGTCACCAACACATAGCAGCGCAAACATATTTTTGGATGCACTTTGCAGTTACCATGAAAACAGTTTTTATTGGGCATCCAGTGTTTTCGACTTTTTATTTAAACTATGGATTTTTAAGGACATAAAATAATTAAGGCTTGGCGAAAATGAGGGATTTTAATTTTCTGAAACGATAAATCTTTCAGGCTAATTAAACGAGAGCTTTGAGTGAGAATCAACCTAAAAGTTGCACAATGTGACCCATTTTGAGATTTATTCATTCTTTTCCCATGGTGGTCGGCAAGGTCTAGCATGGTTGTTGGCAAGTTGCGATCCAATGTTTTTGGACAAAATAATACTTAAATTTGTATGCCTTACCTCCTCCTGAAGTAATTCCTCATGAAACACCCTGAATATTTATTTAGGACTTTAGTCAACCGTACGTGTGACTTATATTTTAAAAATATTTTGCTTATACATTCATTTAATGTCTTCCTCAGAATATCCCGTGTCCACAAGGGTTTTAACGGTGTCAAAATCTAATGTGACCCATTTCTTACCACCATAAGGAAATGATTAAATTTTCAGGGAGAGCATTGTTTTGGATGATGGAAAGTTAAAGGCATCTTTTATTTTTATGTATATATATTTTTTTAATTTCCGCTCCTCGCCCGTCTCTTTCCGTCACTGGGCTTATTACGACCGGCTTCGGAAATAAACAAATCAGTGGATTAAGTTACAACAAGCTTCATCGTCATATTTGTCACAGTTCGACACAAATAAGGATTGCGAGTTTTCTTCAAGAGCACGTTCAGAATAGTGGGATGTAGCATATGGCTACGGTGTCGAGAAATGGGTGAAGAATAATTAAAAATATGTATCGAGATTCCGAGGTGATAACACCGTCAATACTTGTGCCTCGAGTCTGGTTAAAAACATTGAATAATTACATGCCGCGTATTGAAGAGCATTGAAGAAACATGAGAAAACGAGGAAAAAGAAATGGAAAAAACTGTTCGGCTAACCTCTGAATCAAACGAAATATACAATTAAAAAAGTCTGGATTGCAATACATGATATTAGAACTCAATTTGTTTCGTCTGCGCCTTGATTTTGAATTTTCATCTTAGAATTTAATCCGTCCGTCGGAAATAAGCTATTCCATATGGCTTACGATGTACACCTTTCAACTTTGTTCCCACTGTTGTCCAGGCATACGGGAAAATCCCTATGGTGTGCAAATAGCTGACAGCATAGGACGACGACCTGCTAATGACACTGGGTCATTGCACCCATGAAACACGTGATCATCAAAATGTATAAAATTCAATTACATCCTGCCCTATCCTAGGTGTTGAAATAATCCCATAAAACATGTTTAATTAATCGAACAACTTTTTTTTGTCTTCCTGCAAAAATTCCTATTCCATTAGTGCGGCATAGGCTAGTGTAAAATCCAATTGAAGAGGGTTTACGCTTGTCCGTAACATCCGAATTTAGTGGATTCTATCCTCCTAAAACGGATTAGCGGTTTTAACGAGTTGGATGCACAAAAAAATGTAAATGAATAAAACCAGATATATAAGCGTTCTTTGTTCATTCAGTTCAATTTAATCTCTTTGAGTTTCTACGAAATATTTTACGGTGTAATCCCATATTTTTCAAATTTTATTCTCATTATGATTTTAGGTTTAATTATTCTGAAAATTTGTGAAAAATATCATAAAAATATGGCTGCCACGGTAGGAGAGAACTTGCTCTGTGGCTATTATGGGTATATTTTTTAAAATTTCAATGCTTAATTTTGGTGATTAACAGTGGTATAACGTTTGGCCAGCTTTCTGGTCCGTTAATCCGAAATATGAATTTTTATCTTCCGTGATTCTCATTAAAATATCCTTCAGTTAACTACTCGAAAACCGTTTACTCTGTGGTGGAAATTGTCACTCTTGAGAATGCATAACGAGTATTTAGTTGAAGGTTTACTCGATGAAAATCTCAGTACCAAACCGCTTGGGATTTTTATTTAACTTTTATATTAATTTTAATCCTGACCGGACCAAATAGTTGCATATTAAATTGCAAAGCGTTGTTTCATCCGTTTTTGTCTATTCAATTAATTATTATTCAACGGTGTGATTGTCCACTTTTTATTTTACATAGGCAAAAAAATTATTAAATATTCTGTACTTTTGGAATAATGGAATATTAAATTAATATTCTGGTATAACAAAAGTGGCAAGTACCAATTGAAATTCAAAGGCTAATAGAATGATGCTAAGATAACTGAAAGTATCTACAGTAACTATATTTTTAATTGATCGGAAAACAAACTATGTTCTTTAAAAATACGGTAAAGTGTTGTGGTGACTAATATAATCATGAGACATTCAATGGTTAGGAAAAGTTTTATATGGAGTCATCTTGCTGAAAATTACTTCGATACCCAAATTGTAACATGAGAATCATAACACAGTGGAGTAACTAAGTAATGAAATATATTATCTTATTCATTTCGGACAGCCAAAAATCACTGCATAACCATAGGATGGGTTAAAAATGTAGGTGATCATACGATAAGTCTTATTGATTTGAACTTAGGTCAATTCGTTACCAGCTTGTTAGCGCTCTCCTTAAACCTCGTGAAACTGAGTTGGTTAATATTGATCGATTATCACTTAGCGTTATTTAGCAGTGGAATGGGAGAATTTCCCCATGGTGAAAAAATGTCTCACTCATTTGATAAATTTTTTAGTCAGTTAATCCGCGCTCATGAGCAGTTGAAGCCACGCTGAAGCTCGGCCAGGCCTTCGAAACATAACTGACTCTCATGTTTTTCAAATGGGAAAATTCTCCTTATATTCCCTTACTCCAGTTAAAAATCGTAAAAATGAAATTCCCTACACACCATTTACACCTTGAAGATGATGCAATAACATCGAAACATAAGGTCGCAATAAAATTTATAGTCGTAGAAAATTGAAAGCGTTTATTTCAGTATGCCTTCTTATTGCTTTAAGCAGATTCTGCCGAGACTGAGTGCTTCATTTGTTTTGAATCGCTCAGTCTCGGCATTTAAATTATACTAAATAATCTGCCACTGATCAGCGGTCATAAATACGAAAAGCGAAAGGCTGCATATAGCGTGCCAAAACAAACAGCTACTATGAGTATAAAGGGTCTATGCCACCCGTTGGCACGGAGAAGTGAAAAAAACACTTGCCTGTCAGATCCATTGCATCCGACGGAAGGTTTAAACTTAACAGTATGGTTATCAACAACAATGACGATTAATCTAAGTATGATAGGCATTGTTTATGTTAACGTTTATTTTTAATCAATACTATTAGAAACTGATCAACAATCATTGCTCTCAGCAATCAAATCAAATATCCTTCTGGAACACATATATGCAAAAGTCAGAAAGCAGTTATTTGTGTTTTTGACCCTGTTCCACCAATTTTAAAAATCTGAAAACAATTTGGAATATACTTTAAGGTAGAGGTAACAACATATATTTTTTCGGCGTGTCTATTGTTTCCTAATTTTTTAAAGTTTAATTTTGAAATTTTCAAACTTATGCAAAAGTTTATTTTTCGGTAAAAATTTTTTGAAAAAATTTATGATGATAGAAAGTAATAGTATATACACTTTTAAATCAAGAAAACGATTTTACAAAAATAAAAATGGGATTACGGTTAAAAAACTAATTATCATGATTCAATTTTTTGGGGTTATTTTCCATTGTTAAGGCCTGAAATTTAGGGAAACACCTAATTTTGGATGATCTTTTAGTGTAAATGTTTTATTTCTCAAAATATCAGGGGGCACTTTTCACCATCTTAACCTGCTAGACCCTTTAACTTCTAGTTCTTGAAATACAGTGTAATCCTCCGTGGCTAAAAAATTACAGCACTTAATACGCAGATGACTCATAGAATATATAAGTACTCCGATAAGAGCCAAGCGCTTTGACTGGTCGCGAGTTTGTTCGGTTGCCGGATGACGTGAATGCATCGCGATCTCCGGCGGGCAGAGCAATCGAAGTGGTTCGTAGTCCAGAGCAACCGTTAAAGGGCAAACTCGCGGCCAATCGGAGCACTTGGCATAAAATATCCTAAGCTGAATGGTGCGTTTTAGGCCTAAACATCATCAAAGAGCATGAGGTTTCAAGGGGAACCCTTCAGGGATACAACACACCGGGGCTGGGAACAGAGCCCGTGGCTTATACGCCCGATCACCCGGGGAGGGGTTGGAGAGGGAGGAAAAAGGAAAGGGGCGCCGCCGCGATAGGAGCCCGACGACGCCTCTGGGATAGGATAGGAGCGGAAGGAATGGGATGGGGAAAAACACCTCAACGCTATAGAAGCGAAGGGGGCCCTACTCAGGGGCGCCGACTTATAAAAAATATTGGGGGGGCCCATATCGGAGGTCTTGCCCCGGGAAGAGGTTAAATTCAAAGTGTGTCGCAGCACCGAAACACTATCATGATTCACACCACCTGATTCAGTCAACCTGCTTCACCTTATAATCATTTGTTTTAACACATTGTTGAATTTATTTTAAAAGGTAACTATCGTCAAACATGGGAAATAATAATTACCAATATATTTTTGTGATTTCACAAAGCATAATATAACTTAATTATTTTCTTGAAATATTGAGGGGGCTCCGCCCCCCCAAACGAATCTTTGAGGGGGCTCGGGCCCCCTCAGGCCCATGGAGTCGGCGCCACTGGCCCTACTATAAGCTAAACCCGGCAAGCCATTAATGTTCTAACGATCTTGGAGGATCATTCTATGAGGAAGAATAATCCAACGATCAAATCGTAGGATCCCTCAACATCATCAGTAATTTTGGTTCCTACTGACATCAGCTATCCAGGATTAAAATATTGTAACAAAATGTTTCTCCACCCTACACACGCGCAGAATTTATTACATTCATCGCCCCGATAACAGCACTATTTCGCCATCACATCGGGCTACAACAAGTAAAAATGGCCGATCTCCATTCCCATCATCAAATATCCATGCCGTGGATAGGAGCAACTTACCTAGGCGTGAGTGGAATCCGCGACCTCTCGTTCGGCAGGCAAGGCCTTAATACTTTGAAGCCCGAGGTAGTTTCATGTGTTGGCAGTGAGAAACCTAGGGCTTTCGTTGTTTTTTTTATAAAATCATTTTCCTTATTCAAAAATTACATTTAGGAGCCACTAAATGACAGCACCTGCCATACAAATAGACCAGATAGCTATAGAAAAAGGCTAAATAGTTCTGGCCCCAGAAATATGCATGCAATATTTATTTATTTTATTTATATTTTATTCTCAAACCACCGAATACGGCTCATATTGCCCATTTAATATCGGGGTATTCAACAAATTTAACAATTAAACGTACACGAACGACTATGCCCTGGACAGGGGAAATCTACCCAGGCGGGACTCAAACCCGCGACTTCTTGTCTGGCAGGCGAGGACGTTACCCCGCCGCCACCGAGGCCGGCCGATTTTTCCACAGAATCTAATTCGACAGCCCGAGCTCTACTCAGGCTCGGGTCCCTAGCGGAAAATATTCATACTCGGGCTTGGGTCTTAAAGTGCTAACACCGCTTCCACCGTACGCCTGCATGTTGCTCAATATTACTCAATTTGATACTCAATGTCACCCAAAGTTAAATTTCTGTGAACGCAGCTATGTTTTCACGACGGCGCCGCTCGTCTTCCAACTCTCGAGCAGTGCAATATTTTACGAGTTCTATTATTGACTACCTTCATCCACTCCGAAAAAAATAATCGACGTGAATCTTTTTCTTTTTTGTAGTTGTTCGGGGGAGAGCTAGTGCGGAAATAGAGATGTTTATCCTTACGGAAGCGATTCCAGGATCGGAATGCGAGCGGTAGAAAGGAGGAGTGGAGTTGGTGCAAGATGTTGGAAGAGGGAGTTGGGAAAGAAAGAGATGGATGAGGCGGGGGCGTGAGGAATCGGATGGGAGAAGTTGAAAACAGTGGGCTGTGGATTGGGGTGGGAGGACTTGGACCAACCTGACGGGGGTCCGTGGGTGTGGGTGGGTTTGGATCGGAAGGCGATGACGCGGCCAACAGAGCCAAGGCGATAGACCTCTACAGTGTCGTACTGGGAACGACACCTTTGTGATTTACCGAGTATTTTTCTTCTACCGTAGAAATGGCAAACCATTTAGCGGAAAATTAGGTTATCATGTGAAAAGTAAAAGAGTATATATGAAAAATTTCTCGGGATTCACACCGGGTGTGGTATTGGGTTAATTCTCCCAACGTTTCAATGGCTGAGTTTGCCATCGTTTTCAGGGGTTTACTCTTAATGGTACTTTTTTACGGTACTTATTTATTTATTTATTAATATCCCTGGTTGCCGTTATTGTTGTGTGCGGATGTAGCGATTAATTATGGCATCCCAGGCACTGCTCAGATGGAAGCCTTTATCTTTGTTTAAGCTCTTCTCCTCAATGCTAATAGCAATTGCCTCCTCCTTTACAATTCTATCCTAATAGTTATTAGTGGGGGCACAAAACCTTCGTATTTTTGAAGTCCATCCAGTGACCGAGGTCCAAGCAATGCTCCGCTACCGCCGACTTTAGCGGATAAAACTGGCGTATGCATCTTTCATGCTCCGTCTGACGTTTTTCGATTGTGCGGCCAATTTCCCCAATGTAAACGTGACCGCACTCACACGGGACGCTGTACAATCCCGGGGTAAAATTTTACAAAAGCATATCGAGATATAATTCGTTGTCTCGAGCGTGACTGCATGGGATCGGCTTAACATATTAAACGTAAAAAACGCCGCGAACAGAGTCAAGGCGATAGACCCTCTATGGTATCGTGCTGGGAACTTTCTCCTGATTTACCGAGTATTTTTCTTCTGCTGCAGATATGGCAAAAGATTAAGGGGAAAAATATGTCATCATGTGAAAAGTGAAAGTATATCAAGAAATAATTCGAGGTGCCGGGCCTGACCTCATGGAATCTTATTAACACAATGAAATGTAAAAAATATGGTCAATAGAGTCAAGGTGATAGACCCTCTACAGTATCGAGCTGGGAAAGGTATTGTGATTGTGCAGAGAAGGCAAACCATTTAGCGGAAAAGAAGAGGTTATCATGTGAAAAGTAAAATATTAGCAAACCTTCCGTGGAAATAGCAGTAAATATCACGTTAATTGTTATGGATACAATAGGGGCGTTCCCTCAGACCCGAAATCGTTATGCATCAAAAGAGTTTATTCAATGAATTGGAGAAATAAATGATGACGAAAAAATTCTTTCTTAATAAGCTAGCGAAGAATTCATAGTCAAAGGTAACTCGTGCTCTCACTTCATGGCGTATCTGAGGTAGATTACGCATTAAATGGCATTGCGATAGTTGTTATTCATAGAAATGCTCTCATTCATTCCGCAATCAGCCTCTAATGGCTTTCTCTAGTTTCTGCCACCAACTGATCCTTTGCCTCTTCAAATTCCAATTCCATTCGACACGGTTAATATTTTATCTCTATCAAGCTACCTTTCGATTACTCAAGCGATTAATTCCCTGGTAGCATTCATCTTCGACAGCAAATAACAACCACAACGCTAACATTATCGCATTGGAAAACCGCGGTCCTTCATACGTGAATGTTTCACCGTGATACCGGCGAGTTCCTTTTCGAGAGTATCTAATTCGTTTCCTCTTAACGTAGCTGAAAATGAACTAATAGATTTTAAATACAGGTTGATTATACTATAAGACAAACAAAAAGTTTTTGTATAATGTATGTACGTATTCTTTATGCATTTCTATTATTACAAAATTAAGATCTAAAAATGGCACAGGTTTTTAGGACAAATCTCGGGTATTTGCAACTAATTACTACGCAATATTGGAATGTATCCTGTAAACCATAACTTTTTCACTGGGCGAAATTTTCGGAATATCGAGAAATTAATGTTGTATGCTTGTGATCATTTATTTTTTCAATAGGATATGCGGTGATGAACGGTTATAGCTATAATATTGTAGTCATCAGCGTTTCACAGTAGCACTAACTTTGTAGTCACTGAATTCCCATTTCCTTATTTGATATGCCAGAGAGAGCAATTGGTAATACTTTGCTATCATATTATGCATTATTCACTTCAGTACATTGTTGTGCAATAACTATCAGAACATAAGCAACCCATTAATTTTTAAGCGACACAAAATGATAACATTTCAGAGATCACGAAGTATTTTCAAGCGGTACAAACATAAATTACTACTCATGGACTTGATTTGTAAAAAAGGATTGCGTTCAACATACAAGAAATTAATGAAATATCTTATCTACTGACATGATGAAGACAGCACAAGAAGAAAATTCATTCATAATGAATTAAACTTCCCTAAAAATCGTTTTATCTTTTTACGATCGACAAGAAAAAGCAATTATTGCTTTATGGAGATTTGAAATAAGTGGAATAATACTTTAGCAAAGGAAAAAGCATCCATGGAAATTATTTTCATTAGCCAACGGAAGTAAATTCTCTGTCTTGTTCAACTTTGTTATTATTACGCCTCAATATCGTGGTCATGCATGTTTTTTTTTGAGATTCACTAATGCATGGCATACTTCAAGATCCGAAAATAACCTTTAAGTATCTGTACGCGAATGCTATCGCGATATTAAAAGTATCATAACCGAAAATGATTGGTAATTGCTCATTATCTATCATTGGCTAGTGAGATGATGCCCTTCCTTGAACATTTAATTCGAGCTACTTAGATGGCATAGATAATTACTAGCACGAGATTATCATACACTATCTCTATAATAATTTTCATCTCTGTTTCACGACTGCGACAGAAGTTTCAATCAATCAAATTTATACTTTAGCGAGTCCTTAGTAAAAATTAAACAATTATTATAAAACTTGCATAAATAATCTAGCCTGGCCACCGCCAACTGAAAATTACATTTTTTCTTTATCATTAACATATGAACTATGATTGCGCTGCGTACGTTAAATCAGCTTAAGAAGAATGGACAATCACATGGTATAAACAAAAGTCAAAAACTGAAGTTAAATTATTTCCAAACTAGTAAAGTAACCACTCCCTTCAAGGCTTCGACTAATAACTGTTTTCGGGTGTTCCAGATATCTTTCGGTATGAATACTACGCAGACAATGCCAAAACTCGTTCCATTGATGAAAGTGCGCACATTTCACTCAAGTTGACGCGATTCCTTTCATACGATGGATTCGCCGAAACGAACAAGCGTATTAGGGATGGCTTATTCGCTACAATTCCAAAGGGAATAATGTTTAAATGTGGTCGAGGGAAACATTCGAGATATTTCGCATTCCTTTTAAAATGGTCCATTGGAAAAAAATTAAATTTTTTTCGCCCAACCCCACCCCCGCACTTAAGTTTATTGGCGAGTGCGAGAGAGAGAAAGAGAGAGATTGGGAGAGATAACAAAGCGGTTTTTCAGATATAACAGCGATTGATGCACGTACCCGTAAATTGAAAATAAATGGACCCGTCCATTTTCATTTTATTCCCTTCGGCACGATGGGGGAGAGGAGGAAGAGAATCCTCTATATATCCCTACGGTTGTCCGTTTTAACTCCTTTCCCTTATTTTTGTTGGGCGAGACGTTAGCTGGGAGGCAACGGACTGGTTTCGTAGACTTCAACACGTGCCGTTTAATACCTTTCGTCGCCTTCTGTAGCAAGCTCTCCCACTACATTTTTTATTTCAAACCTATTCTTTATTCTTTTTCGAAAAAAACAAAACGCTAAGTGGAATGCTCTCGACCAATCCGTGGAGAAGATGGATCGCTAGGTCTATGCTTGCGTTTGGCTCTTGGCAAGGGATCGCCCGTGCGCGACTAACGGACTATATCCATCTACCTCATTCTCCCTGCCTCCGCCACGGGCTTCGTTTCATGGTGCCCCACGATCTCGCCACCCACAACGGAGACCCTTATGGTGTGCAGCTTCTAGTTTCAATTGCTCCGCCCATTTAGGGGTACGGAGGCGAACGCTTCGTCGGACTTGGGTGCTTAGTTTCGGTCGGAATTTACGTCGAGGCCCATGCAGAACTTTGGTCCCGGGACGAATCAATGGCTTTAAACTGCGAATCTACCTCAGTGAAATGATTTTAGAAACAGCCACATAGCAGCTAATGGCAATGAAAGGGCAGTGTCTTCTTTTTTGACGCGTCGAAAGAGTGAATTCATCTCGAATCTTCAGCACTGTTAAAGCTCTCCATATCCAAAATTCACTAACTAATTCTTAGCTGTGTGGTATTCTATTACAAGGTTTCTGGGGCAGTTAACTTATACTTATGCCACTACTTTTTTACGTAAAGCGACCCGGGTTTCGATGAATAACCATCAGCATCAGACGTAAATTATTACGTGATAATTTATGTTATCACTAGGAACTATATGAAATTATGGAATTTCATAGGCATCCTAACTTCCTAGATTTCCTAGTTTTCCATAATTTCATAAAAATCATAGTGTGGTAAATGTAATAAAGTCCTCTGCCGGTTAATTATATGGATAAGTTTGCGAGTCTACTGAGCCATTCCAGATTGGACCTCTCTCATCAGTTCATTATATGTCGTACATCATTTCACTCGATCAATAAATATTATTTTCTTCCTTACCCTCCCTCGCTCACCTAACATTCTTGTAACTCGGATTTTAGCATTTCTTATCTAGCCACTACTACCCCCATCCACATCATGTTTCCTCCGTGTCTCGTCGAAAAGTTTCCTCGCGCTGCAGAAATAGTTGTATTGATCTGCCTGCTTAAATTTTTGACCACCCACTTTTATATTGAATCTCACATTCCTAGCTCGCGATGCTGTAGAAAATTGCTTGACTTTGGTCTTCTTGTGAATAATCCTCATTCCATACTCCTCGAAGCGCTTGTATAACGCATCCACTAGAGCCTGCATCCCCTCGCTGACTGGTTAATCAAGGCCTGATCATCCGCGAGCCATACTGAAAACATCGGTCGCACCATTATAATTTAGGCCCCTAACTATACTCTTATCTATCATCCTCATACCATCTCCTCATTGTA
This sequence comes from Ischnura elegans, assembly GCF_921293095.1. Lineage (NCBI taxonomy): Eukaryota > Metazoa > Arthropoda > Insecta > Odonata > Coenagrionidae > Ischnura > Ischnura elegans. Next base: position 72,473,948 of record NC_060250.1, read on the forward strand.
GGCCAGCCTCAGTGAAGGTAACATTCCCGGCACCTAACTCAAAGGTAGCGAGTTCGAATCCTACCTAGGTGGATTTACCACCATCCTGGACATGGATGAATACGGTTTCAAACAAGTGAATCGTATGAAAGAACTATCTAGTCCTAAATTCACTGGTACTAAATTGGACAATATTTTATTGTTACAATCATCATATACATCAAAACATAAGGGAGTAAGGAGACAGCCATGCCTCATGCATCGACCAAATAATGCCCACACTGATTTTATTTCGGCTAACCACACTTGCGCAGCCTAAGCCACCTACAGCTTACGAATAAGTCGCCTATCCCGCCAATTTACGCCCATGTTCATAAGAATACCCATTGACTTAACAAAGTCTACTTTAATAAATACTTGCTTAAAATCTATGAAGTCAGCATAAACGTCCTTGTTATATTCTGCCTTCCTCTCGGCTACGGTCCTCATTACCTGCATCGCATCATGGGTTGACTTCCAATTCCTGAAACCCGAATAATCGTAGCCCTGCGATGGCATTATGTACTGACAGATAGGTCGACAGTAACACAGAGCAGTATTTAACATGCCAGATTATTTATAGATATCTTCCTTGAAGCGCTATTTTGATATTGAAAAGATGTTTTTAGCAAAGCATTAAAAAGATGCTTCCGTACCTTTCTCAGCGACGCCCAATGCAAACATTTGTCAAGGCCGTCGTAGTTGTCCAGTGAATATAATAATTTGTCTTTGCTGGGGGAGTTAGGGACAAGGAAGTCCCATATTCCATTCAACCCCTTTTTCTGCTTGAAATATTTGCAGTGACATACATTCTTAAGTTAATCTTCAATTCAAATGTAGTCAAATTTGAACGAAAGAGACATAGAAGTACAGCTTTAAGAAATAACATAAAAATGCAAAGTGAGTAATGTTACATTTACCAAGTCTAAAAAGATGGGAACAAACGTGGGAAAAACCTAAGGATATTGACATTCGTACTCATTTGAAAAGACCACTGGATATTACTGTCCGGTTTTTGGGCATCTTTGTGTAATTTTATTCTGCGTACTTAGCAACTTTTTATGATTTCCTCCTGAAAGCAATCCATTAAGGGAGAATACCCATCCTGATTTATGGCGCTGATATTTAAGGCTCGCATTAATCTTTGACTGGCTTAGGGTAAGAGAACGGAACGGAATCTCAATCGGATGGATTATATTGAACTGGAATATCGAGAGAATCAGATGATATCTGTAATGTCTTTACCGAATTTACCACTCATCCATTACGCAGATTAGAAGGATCTGAGTATTTTTTCACAAAAAACACTCATGTTCCTGGATATATGCACAATTTTGTTCGATAGAGATGAATTTTTCAGAATATATGGGGTGCAAGATACATTATGCTACATAGATTCCTACGTTGCAGAAGCATGTTGTGTGAAAAAAGATTTATCTTATGAAAAAATAAATTAATAAAGCAAATTTTAAATCCATACTCTGAAGAATAAATTACTGAAAGGCATAAAGTTATAATGAAGAATTGCGCTGTTTTTTTCCTCTTACGATTGATTGGAATACAGCCTCGAAATGGGTTTTGACTATTTTACGTTGGAATCCAATATAACAGAAGCTTTTATTTAGTTCCAATGACTTCTTGTTCTCCAAACTTTTACAAATTCGTGTTTTAAACATTTCATGCATTTTGAATCACTAAAACGAGGAATTAAAAATGCAATGGCATTCTTATTAACAACACAATGGATTGTTTTTTACATTTGATTTTTACCTTGTTTTACCACCTCAAATAAAGACATTATTTTTCCTAAAGTCCACTCATGGAGCATACCCGAAGCACCTTATATATTATATCTAAAAAGCCGAAGCAGGTTTATGAAACGTATTTTCATTCGAAATAGCTTATGGTTAGTGAACAGTGAATAGGGTGGTTTCCTATTATTTTTTATTACCTAAATTGAAATATTATTACACCTGGAGTACGTATTTCACGCTTTTAGATTTTTAAATGACGATATCTATTTTTCGCGATTAAATGAAAAGTGAAAATTTAAAGCGCGCGAAAATGCGACGGGTAAGTATGAATGCCGGGAAATCTCCGTGTGATATCGGTCTGGTTCCCGCTGCCACCGTGGGTGGTGACCTTGGGGCGAGACTCTGAGCACTGATGCGACACAGGATGCTAGCAGGTAGCAGAGTACCATGCTAGCTGGTAGCGCTTGGCTTAAATAAGGATTATTAATACCTGCCTAAATATTTTATAAGAATTATATATTATATATTAAGAATTATTAATACCTAAATTGTTACTACCTTATCAAACGAAGAAAACTTTCCGACCTTAGCCAGTTTTAATTGGTGATTATTAATACATGTTTCCCTGAGCTCTGTGCCTCATGCATGCATAGGTAATCTCAGACGATGTAAAACTCCTATCTACTCGTATAGAAACTAGGTCCCTATGACGTCACGAGTGAAATCGCGTGGACACCAATCTGGCCTTTTTCAAATGAGGTTAAAATTGGCCATTGCCATTCGTCTAAACCGGTATTTCTAAAACCAAATAATTTGTATAATATGAATACACTAATGGTGGGTAACGAATCGCAATCAATGCCTTTCTTTTCTTTGATGAAGGAAACTACCCTATTATACTCTTTCCATATTTTGACAATAAAGTCGATATACAATTGGTTGAAGAGGAAGGGCAATGGCTGTGTCTATCGATGGCGCAAAAATATTACGCTATAATATGATTGCACATTCTATACATCTAAATTTTACTCTATGGTTGGAGTTCTTTCCCCAAAAGACTGGAGGTATAATGTTTTCCGCTAACGTTTACGAGCATAGGTGGATTTGAGGGGGGGGGCATGCCCCCCCAGACGCTTAAAAAAATAGACAAAATTTTTATATGGTTGTTAGTAAGTTCGTTTAATTTTGTGTATTACGGAATCTCAATCATATAATTTTATATTTGTAACTTTCATATCGAAATAAAGAGAATATTTTATACAGTAATAGTTGTATTTTGTTTGTAATCTCAAATATGAGAAGACCTATCAGACCCTTGTGCCCCACCCATATAGGTGGCTGAGCAGTAAGATAATAAACGGGAAAACACCCTCATAAACGAATAAATTTACCCCTATTTTCCACCTATTCTGGTGTCCGTTTCAAATTCATCTCTTATTCCGTTACGTAATTAAGGTTGCCAGAATAAGATAAACAGCTTATAATTTACGCCTAGTGATGACGATGAGAATTATTAATCGAATTCCGGGTCCCTTCAAGAGAAGTGGTATGAGTTATAAATATTCATCCAAGACACTTTAGCTTTTCTTAGCCAAAAAGCTTTTCTTATCAATTCAAAGGGATTAGTAAATTACATGCAGTGATACCCGAAACAACAGAATAATTCCGTTGAATTAAGTTAAAGGAGTCATCTCTCAGACTCCCGTCGTGACCTGTACTGCTCTCTTTGCGTGACCACCTGAATTCGCGGGAGAATATGCTCGTTTCCTAGTACCCATTCACCACTTCATCCCCCGCAGTGTCGTCCACATGCAGGCGAAACAATCCCTATCCACCCACGAGCGACCAATTTCTGGATTTTTTTTCCCTTTTCGAGACTTTGCGGCAGCGCTTTATGTCTTTAAGCCCCATCAACCAATGAACCCGCCCCGTGTTTTCTCTGTAGTTCTGTAAGGGCATCCAGCGCCTTCTCTTCTCCACTCCGCGGAAATCCTCACAAGGGTGTAGGTTGCAGAAACGATTCAGATGCAAATTTAATGAAAATATTCAACATTTTATCTTTTATAATTACTTCATCGACTGAATGATTTAAAAAATAATTTAAAAAGTTATGGAGTAAATATAAATAATAATGATACTTATTATAATAATTATGAAAGGGTTTTCCGTGCTAAATATTATGAACACTGCGCTTAAGGAATCCGCTATTTTGTTTTGGATTTGGCAACGATACCCATCTCTTCATTATATATATCCATTAATGACAGAAAAATTACGTCATTTTGACGTATATAATACACAGTTTTCCTTAGGACGTAAAACTCGTGTGAAATAAAAATAGTTTGGGTTAATACCGGGCTAATTATAGTTACTTGCAAATGAATCAAGAAGTTGAAGTCTAATCACGTTAGAATGAATTCTTCTTGGGTTTACAACCGGGATGAAGTCTGTATGTTATATTCCTACAACATACAGACCCTAACCCGGTAGGAAACCCAAAAAGAATTCAATCAAGTAATTCAACCGAGAAAAACTTAGATTCTTTATGTAACGACGTTAGTCACCTGGATTTTCGCTGCGGTAGGTTTATGTAGCCGGGGAAAAAATATTTAAAAATATAAGAATTGGATTATTAACATTATCTTTACCCCTGTTTTTATCTTTCAAACTTCGACGGATTTATTTTATGATGACAACACTTTCTTTGCATGGCGACGGCGAAAAGTGTTCGCTTTGAATCGCTCAAAGGCAACCTACCGGGAATGAAGGAGAGGGTCCCCTTCCTTTGATGCCTAGGAGCGCGTTGCATTAAAAGGGGGAATAATGTATATATTTTTTAAAAAATACGAAGGAAAGAGAGGAGTCTAGAGAGAGGAAGATACAGAAGGAAATATATGTGAGCGTCCTCTCTTTTCCTAAAGAGTAATCCGGGCCCGCGTTCTTCTGAGCACCCCACCATTCCCCGGACCATTCAAATCCCTTGGAAGAATGTTTTCGGACAGCTGAGATATTGGCACGATAAAAACTTCTGCTTCGGATGACGCCCGAATATGTTTACCAGCAAGCTTCGTAAGAGGGTTTGGACGGAGAGGAGGACGTATGAATGGTGGAGGGGTTGGGTAGCGAGAGAAATCTTAACGGGTCGTGGGGTGGTGTGGTAGGACCACTTCTGGCGTGGAATAAAATACGTATATATATATATAATAACAAGATGTCTCCGGCTCTCGAAGAGCGGGAACGCACGGCTCCGAGCGGTGGCGCCCTAGTGAGAGCGGTGTCGAGTGCGCGAACCATCTTCCCTCCTCAATTCTTTCCTTCCGTCTCGATTCTCCTCCTCTCTTGCCTCCAGAACCTGATGCTGTGGAAGCAATTTTTAAAGGATAAAATATCGTAGGCATGGTAAAGTTGGTGGTTTTCGGCGATACATCGTGGATTGTGCTGAACTTTTTGGACGATTAATTTTAAATTTGTCATTCCACACAATTTTTATTAAAGCACAACTATGGTTTCAACGGTTTAAGTCTCATCTTCTGGCCTGGTAACTTGGCGCTTTAATAAAAATTCTTTGGTAAAACAAAGTTTAGCGTTATTAATCCAAACGGATCGCAGGCTTTCGAGACGAATACCATTCAGAAAATCGTCTCGGGTTTGGCACCGTGTAAGGCTGTTTAAGGCCAGTCAGGTTCAACCCATTCTAAAGTTGTTCTGATGAGATGGCTTCGTGACGTTACTGGCTAACACACCTGACCGGCAATTGGAATATCCAGGTTCGAATCCCGACTAAGTCAAATATGTTTTCATGGCGAACGTCGTCATTAGAGTATTTAAATATGCACCCGTGCGCGTGACTGCGTGCAAAGTCACTCGTTTCATGCAGTCCCGCATAGTCATCAGGGCTTAGACTGACTGATATATTGTGTCCTAGTCAGTATTAACCCTGGTGACGGTGGGGGAGTTTCTCATCGAAACGTTGACAATAAACAGCCTTACCCGGTGTCAAACCCGAGAATATTTTCAACAATTTTAAGGGAGCTCTCAACCTGCAGACCGTCACGATTTACTATACTCCATTTCCATTCGCATTCACTCTACATAGACCTACTACACAGACTCTACATAGAGTGGCGGATCCAGGATAGGGGCAAGAGGGAGGTTAAGGGGGGTTATAAATTACAGCAGTAGTGGGGATCGGAAAAAATTACAATTATATCTTGTGTAAATTGGATACCGAAGGGGGGGATAGCCCCCTTAACCCCCTCTCCTATAGATCCGCCACTGGACCATGATACTCTTGAACTTTTCACTTTTTTCTGACGTGAAGATGAATTTGTGCAGTCATTACGAGACATAACTCAAAGTTGAGGAAAAATTAACTCAAAATAGACGTTTATGCCCAGTTCTTCAACTTATGATGCTTGTTATGTTCATGATGTTTCGACCGAAAAAATGAAGATTTCACATGAAATGTACAAATAGTGTTCCTTTATCACCGAATTTAAATAGTATGCATAGCTTGAATTATAAAGAAATAAGCATCGTTAAAAAAAGCCGGGAGGAAAAATTGACTCAAAATAGACGTTTTTCACCATTCACCCAACTTACATTAATGATTAAAAAAAAAAAAGATTTCACATGATAATTTCAAAAAGTTTGAAAACGCCAAAATTCCGATTTTTTTCATTGATGTTTTTTTTGATTTTGTTGATAGTTAAAAAAATATTCGACAATGCATTTTCATATTACGAAAGCAGTTTAGTATAAAATTTTAAGTCAAATATAGGCAATCGTCTCACAATCTTGACAAAAAGCGTCGATGCAGGGTATAGCTATCCCTTTACTTCTTTACCTTATTATGGTACCTTAACTTAAAATTTTCAGGATATAGGTACTCTGAACCTGAATGATACGGAATTCTAATGACGTCACGAAGTCATGAATAGTTCCGCATGGTCATTTAATTTTTTTAAACTTCCTCGAGAATGGCTACATGACGATTTTTTCTCCATTACTTAGCTTTCCATTAAATCGAACGAATAATTTTAATGAATTAATGAATTTTGGGGTAGAGTGAACGACCACTATGTTTGTCGTTGTTGAAATTAATAGCGAAGACAAGAATTTAAAATAATTTATGGAATTGTTTTTCGAGTACATTCGGAATAGCAAATGAAGGAGAGGGAGAGTTATTTCTTCTACATGACCAGTGCTTCCGTCACAAGAGGAAACAAAATATTTATAAAAAAACACTTTATGACTGCTCATTAAACATAAGCCTTGAAACGGAAACCCATAGTAGGCGTGAAACAGCAATCCTGGTAAACGCACTATTGTGTGAATAAGGGATTTTTTATACTTTGAATCGAAAGAAATCGAATAAGCACCGGCTTTTTCATGAATGGCTTCGACCAAATCAAATTAAACGGGAAAGATTCGTTTTGCAATCAAATCGAAATAACGATTTTCCTGTTCAGAGATCGGGTAAAAAAACTGAAGCATTATATAAGTGAGCTTATCGGTGAAAGTGCCTTGGACAGGCATTTAATTATATTCTGATTTGGAATGGTAAATCTCTCGCGATGATACCGTTCATTGAGGGGTCTATACAAAGAAATACACCAAGTGCGATAACGTGGTTTCTATGGTGACTGAAGTGCGCACATTAACTCGGCGTAAATGCGATGGAACGAAATTTCACAATTTTCCATACATACTGCTCTTATATTATTGGATTAAAAAGTGTGGAAAAAAAGCATTGATGAATAAAGTGGTTAAATGTAGATTATACGAACGATCTATACTTTGAGCTTCCACAATTAATGCCACAGAAAAGTACGTAGTAAAACTAGATCCCTGCCAGCGCATATATATTATACTGCAATGTTGTTAAATGCTGTTTTAGAAAGGTTTGTATGGTTATAAAAGGAGAAATAGCAAAGAATTTCGCACTTAGTCTGTGGAGAAAATACATTCACTCTTACTAAAATAGGTAAATAAATCATTAACGTTATTTACAGCCTTACTGTAAATACGAGCGTCCAAATCATGCCAGTACTATGTAATATCCGCCTATTTGGAGTCGAAAAGTACGCGGAATCATGAAAGATACGGAACAAGCGACATATTAAAATTTAATTTTCTTGAAATGAAACGTAGAATAAGCAATGATTCGTAGTGGCTACGAAAATTCATCTTTTCCTTTAAATACATAAGAAAATATTGAGTTTACAGGCATCTGCATTAAGCTACGACCAGAGAGATTTTGATTGACTGAAAAAAACATTATAATAAAATACTTTCCTGCAACTAAAGTCCCATTCATCGAGACGGAGGGGTAATTCCGAGTCGTATCGACTTGTTCTAATTGTTCCATCACGACTGGCTCTCGGCCATTCCCCTGTTGCTGGGGTGGTTGCCTCGTGACGTCCAAAGCGACGGGGTGATTGCTCCTCCAATCAAACACTTGTCTTGGATTTGCGTGCCGGGAGGAAATGAGGATGATCGGGGATCCTAATGTGCGTCATCTTCCCCTAAGAGAGTGGCCAGCAAATTTGACTTGCGGCTCCAAAGTCACGTAAAGGGGATAATGGCAGGAAATGGTAGCGAGCGGAGACTCATTCATGTTAGCCTCGGAGGTGAATGAATGCCGAGAGATTGAAACACAGCAACGAAAAGAGAAATTTTGGTTCACTGAAAAAACCATTACCAAAATATTATCCTCAAAGTATAGCCCATTCATCGGTACGGCAGGGCATTCCTATTCTATTTATTGATCATCACTAAATTAACCTTCCGCATTATAATTATAATTGATCCGATATGACTGGAAATTCCCCTGTCACTTTCGTCTTTTAGGCATTCATCTTCTTCGAAGCCTTCTAGGCACGAATTTTAATAAACCATCAGGATAGATAATATATTCTATGATAAATTTTATGATATTTTATTGCAAAATTTATGAAATTTTATGATTAATTGTATGGTAGGTTTTATGTTTTGATTCAATCTCTCGGCATTCATTCAATTGTATCTATTAGAGGTGAAAATTTACATATCAAAGCTTCAGTATATGCTTTGGATAGTGTTAACTTAAAGACGATGGATAAAGTGAAGTAGGTATGCCCAATTTGCGATAGCTTCCGAACTGCAGTGGGGAACACGAGTAAGAAGTATTTGTGGCAGATTCCTGAAAAAGCAGGGATTCTTTAGAAAGATTTAGGATGAAAAAGTAAAAGAGAGATACTATGCAGCGAGGGAAAGGAACTGGTCTCCCTACTTTGAATATGAGAAATTGCCACACCCGTGTCTTAATTCGGGGTGAGCACTACACTCACCTACCCAAACTAACCTTCATATCGAAACACTGAGAAAAGCTATTATTGACCATATTTGATGGCACATAATTATAATAAATTTAAATCTAGGGAAAATATAAAAGGACAAAAACTTTCGAGTCAACAGCTATCTGTGAAATCATTTCATGGTTTTCTCCCGTTTCTATTTACATTAGGAATTGGGGTTATGGCACTAAATAAGCCTTCAAAATCACTGAAGTTCTGAGCACGATTCGCAAACGAATTTATTTTCTTTTGGTTCCCTGGTTTTGGAATTGGGTGGAAGTAAAGTTTAATCAAAATATTTGCCGAAGTAGGAAATTAGAACCTATGATCACCGATAAAAATGCTTCCAGTTGGGTAAACCTCGATGTAGAACTTCGATTAAAATTAAACAAAAAATAACCTTTCCAGTGAATACGCAAAGAAATAAACCCTCAGTAAATTCGATTGCGCAAATATTTGTGACTAAATTTTCTGTTACTTTGAGAGTGGTGCGCTATCAATTTGAGCTTATTTATCATTTGCACCGGACCAAAATCGATATTTTTCAAGCAAATTTGGTCCAAATGAAGCGTGAAGCCGCGTGATCGCCATAAATGCAATACCGGATAATGAAATGGGATTCTTTTCCTGTCAATATCGGCATAAATAGGTGCTCGTTTTCCTAAAATGTTTTCGTGGTAATTCAGGGCATACTTTTTTGACCACGCCACGGTATTTTGCATTGCAAAATTCTGGAAAGCAAATATAAGGTAGGATTCGAACTCCTGTTTATGTTACCTCTGGGCTTCTTTTCCCACTGGTTGGGAAAGCAATGTTTACTAAGTATGAGTAATGAAATGAAGTTCTGTTCCTGTCAATATCGGCAAGAATAGATGATCGTTGTCCTACACTGCTTTCTTGGTTATTTATGGAAAATATTGCTGACTTGGCCACAGTATTGAGTACCGAAAAATTCAGCAAAAAAAGAATAGAATTCAAACTCCTGTTTTGGTACCTCTTGACTTCTTTTCGTAACCCATCGGTTGGGATAGCAAGGATTACTACTTACGTAATATAATCTACATGGGTCCATAGACAAGCGAAGATTGCTTAAGATTGAGATACTAATTCGGAATAATGACATGGAATTATATCATAGTCAATATCGGCATGAATAGATGCTCGTTTTCCTACACTAATTTCGTGGTAATTTATGGAATATATTATTGTCCTGGCCAGAGTATTGAGTATGCACGTAAAAATTCGGCAAAAAAAGGATAGGATTCAAACTCCTGTATTGATACCTCTCGACTTCTTTCCTTATCCTATCGGTAGAGAAAGCAAGGATTACTAATTACGTACTATAATCTAATTGCGTTCATACATAAAGGAAGATCGCTTATGATTAAGATACTAATTAGGAACAATGAAATGGAATTTTGTCATAGCCAATATCGGCATGAACTGATGCTCATTTTCCTACACTGTTTTCGTTGCAATTCATGGTATACACACAATTCTGCCGAAAAAATAAATAAAATGGAATTATAATTCCTGTTTACGTACCTCTTGACTTCTTTTCGTATACCATCGGTTGAGATAGCAGGGTTTACTAATTACATCTACGGTGCGTACATACATAAGCGAAGATCCCTTAATTTTTGATCGCGTCGCTCCCCTGGGTGAGACAGGCTTTCGCCGTGGGATGATTCAATTAGGCACATCATCCTTACGGGCTGTATTCAGAGTGGCATCCACCAATTGGATTAAGGAGGCTGTGTCACTCGCTATCTTGCCATTCCGGTTGCGTTTCGTCGCCGACAGCATTCGAACGGGAAGGCCGATGATGACGCCTAATTGATTTGGCATCCATGCTAACGAAGAGCGTCGGAGAGGTCGAATATCACCTACAACCACAAGAATTAGGAGCATCGCATATTTTCCGGGTTTGTCTCAAGAAGACGAACTACCTCCCTCTCGACAGTCAAATTTTTTTTGTGAAGATGGGATTCAAATTTTATTTGTGATCGACATATTTTCAACTATCACCATCAACGTTTTTAGCCTTTTTTCGATTTTATGATCCAATTTTTCGAAGGTGATGAATCACTTGCGTAATAATTATACTACCGCCTTAAGATTTTTTGGACAAGCGTGGTGTACCCTCTTCAACATTTGCTTGTCCCTCAAACATTAAATAATTTCATCTAAGAAATCAAAAAATTACCCTCAGGAAATTTATTCTTTTTTCAATTTTCAGATGCAATTTCTAGCAGAGTAATTGTGAAAAGGTGTTTTTTCCTGCGAATAAACAATGATGGGGTTTTTTATTGAAATGTCATGAAAATACGTTTTATTTTTTTCCAGTGGAAACAAATGGAGGAGGTATAAAAAAGGTAAAATTCACTCACTATTGTGGGAATTTAAAAATAGGCCTCGGTCATAAAATGATTCACATTTATTAAAAAAATATGCTCTATGCAAGCTTATAAAATTTAAAATTTCAGAAAAAGTTCTACTTTACAGATATTTTCGGTAAATTATTAGTAATAGAGAAGCGGATATTCCTTGTCTAAGGATGGCACAGACGAAATCAGTATTTATTAAATAAAATTTGTGAAAAACATCTGGTTTCACCATTGCAGGGATTAAACTTTTTCCTTGCCATTACCAGGGAGTGAAGATATATTTTAATGAAGATATTTTATATATTTGAAGATACATATAAATTTGACTGTGAAAGCTTTCTTTACGTTAAAAAATGACGCAAAGTGAAAAAATTATACATTTTTGAATCCGCTTTGTTTGTAGTAATTATAAAGCTATATTTCGTATAACTGGGGTAGATTATTCAGTAAATAAAGAATGTATGATTGTCATTCCGATCACCTTGCATAATGAGAAGGATACAATGTAATTTTCCTAATTATGCCGTAAGTATTAAGTAATTATGGAATAACCACAAGGGAACATGCATGCATCAAATCCGTCACCCCTCCTAAATTGTATTACACTACACCGCAATTAGTTCGTTAATTCCATGCATGACGTACAATAAATTGGGTATGCCAGGATGCGGCTCGACCCGAAGCAAAAGCACAAATTTAAACTAAATTTAAAACTAGTTCATTATGATGTGTACCCAAGTTGAATCAGTAGCTGCGACGAGCGCTACAACTCATTTTTCATTTACAGGGCTGTAGAATATATATTTCACTACGCTATCTGTGCGCATTATAGACCTATGGGAACGTGGTAAGTCCATAGGTTTTTATGCATACCTCTCATCTCGCTGCCTTCAGCCGGAAAGCGGAAAATGCTTTGCTTCGCGAGTCCCTTGTGTACGCGGAGAAGCGACACAAAAATCACGGCCAGTCATACACGACCGCAAATCGGTTTTGGAATCACAATATGTTTCCTTGGTGACATTCATTTCAAGCGAAAGCAACATCGAGCTAGATCGGAAAAAAATTAACCTAGCAGAACTGCGTTACTCCAGATTCCCAAACTATTTCTAAACCTCCACAAATTCCTAACCAGAGTTGAACAATCATCATGAAGAGCGATGACTTCCCTTGACCTATTTAGAATAACTTTTTTTTAACAATACCTACCTTCAAGAAATATAAAACTTCTTTCCCAGATATATTTCTGTACGTGTATATCAGTATTATGTTGCCATGCATCGCAGCTATACTTTTCCTTCATTTGAGCTCAGACTGGTATCACGTATTAATCTTGGCTTTTGATTCATGCTATTTTGGAGTATTCCTCAAAAGCTCTGGTGAAGCATAAACGCATATTAGAAAAACAAAACAAAACAAAATAATCTTAACAATATTGTTAAAACAACCAACTGCCAACAAAATTAAAAATTATCAATTTTTTATAAAAAAATAAGTCACAGCTTGCCAATATCGATGAAATCAGTCATTTACAAGCTCTACTATTTTTCATAACATTGAAAACGGCGCGAGACTAGCGGCTAAACTTCATTTATTAATTTATCATCCGCAAGATAATACCTAATTCTTTTGACGTACTCCCTGTAGAAACATTAAAGAAACCTATATTACGACAACTATGCATGTAAAAAAAATTAACGCTTTACATATTCAATGATTGTTACAAATACTTTGATTCTGCGAATGTGGAGGTCAAATTTTGAGTATTATTTCAACTGAATGATTCCAATAACTTGGCAGTCCACGTTGGGGATATTTTATAGAATGGAGATCGTAGCCAGTAGTAAACTATTGTTATTCTACTTAGGACAGTGAAGTGCTTTATACTGTCATAGTATCAACATAAACGTGGTTGCTGTTCCCATATGTGGAAGTACAAAATTATTGTAACTTTTGAAATGAAGCTTAGTATTAAAAATTAAACTATTTATTAAATCAAAACTTTTTATTTCAACTCAACCCGGGTTTTGACGTAGATTCGCATCATCAGTAGTCCCAACAATAAGGTATTCTTACGTTCGGTAAAGCTAAAATTAAATTAAATGATAAATTTATAATTTCTATATTCTTATGTTGAAAAAGCACCTAATAATTCCTGAAAAAGTGTTGGGTATTTTTATTTATATGGTGATTCTTCTTCTTCCATTTAGCATTAAAGTCCCACTCTCAAATCGTCAATGTGGCAACTGAAACATGAAAGGACGCTCTTGGTGTAAGGATTAGCTATCAGACAGGCTTTCATATAGCAAGTTATGCGTGCACAGGACTGTATACCATACCGCTTTATAGCCTTCAGCGTCCTACGTTCCCGTCTGTAAGTGCTGTAATCCTTAATGGACCTCAAGAGTGATACATCACTTTGAGCAGCTGAATGAGATCATGGCTTAGTTGTACATCGCAGCTATATGTGGCGATATGATTGAGATGCCACGTGACATACATTCCAAAAGCAATAGTCGATTGGTTTCTATGATGCAAATGGTATGCGACAGTGTCTGATGTATTTGGCGTTCCAAATCAGGTTATTGAAGCGAATGGGGAATGAAATGGAGGTCTTTCGGGAATAAAATGGGATATTTGAATTGGTGATGACGTGATGTTTATAACTGGGGAAGTGTAATTTACGGTGTCAGCCTTTGCGGAAATGTGGAGAGAACAAATTATTGAAAGATGAAAATTAAAAAAAAAGGACTTAAGGTTCCCTTAAATGTTCTGTTAACTTACATTTGTGGCGTAAAGTTTACGAATCGGAGGTTACAAACTTAAGCCATGTAAAAAAACAAGAACTCTTTCCGCCTGTCTCCTGTGTCACAAATGAGGGAAAACTCCACAAAGACAAAATATTAAATAGAGAAATCAACTTAGCTAAATATTTCCAAAAGCTCAACAACGAGCTCAACAAAGAACCAATAATCGTGAATGACGACCGTTACACTTCTATATAAAACTTGGCCGGTGCGCGCGATTCAAGACTCAAATCACAGATGGCGCTGACATAATTGGCCAATATGGCCGACGCATCAAGGATTATAGATCACCACTCTGTCAAGGGCGATCATCTATTCCGGTGATAATATCGGTATAAGAGAATGAATTGTCGAGCTACTTCGAAAAATAAAGTAGAAAATGAACAGTAAGATTTTTCTTGGCTTTAAGAGATATTTATATAGGGGATAGTTTCCTATATTGTTCCAATTTTTACATTTTATTTTATACAGCTCAAATAATTAGTTACGCAGTGGTTGATACTATTTTATCTTGTTCAGTGTGATGTAATGAATATGAATTCGATAGCAAAATGTTCAAAATCACATAGCGAAAAGCAATTTATTTCTGAATTTATAAATATCTGAAGTAAAACAAATTAGGAAAAACAGCCAAAATCGTTGAATAGCACTACGGTGTCCTAAATTGTAACGGTACAATATAGGAAAAAGCTAGTGGTACGTTATAGGCAAATCCGCCATTTTTTCTTCGGTAATTCCTTACAAACTAGCCATGGCATTTATAGAATCATTTTCGTGAAAACTTAGGTATATACTTGTATATATGCATTTGCAGCTAATAATAGTACAACTTGTTTCCACTTAGCTAGTTATTGCTGTTCCCTTAGCCTTGTACGACCTAGTTGAAGCTTCCTACTGCAAAAGTTTCAATAATCCTTGTCCCTCCGTTTTGCCGAAGTGGTACAAATTAGGAGCCGGTACAGTATATGGATCTCTACCCTACCTAGGGGCAACGACAAATAGAAATAAAGGCTGAAGAAGTTATAGATTATATCTGAAAAACCCGTTACTGGCTCACGACGAAGGGTCACCGTAAATGCGTGACTCAGAAAAAAAATTTCTTAGCAGGGTATAAAAATATTAGTATAATAAGTTGATTATCTTGAATGACTTCAGCCAATTACCTTCAAAAGCTCAACGAAACGTACACAAATGAGAAAAGTATCCACTCACTCATAGTTTGCGACATCGACAATATAGATTGAGGCATGATTTATTCCGAAGAAAAAATTTCCTAATGTATAAAAAAATGGAGTATTTGACCTTACTTACCTGCCGAGTTTAATTTTTAGCTCGAATCATATTAAAATGAAGAATCCTTCATGCTCGGTGAGGAGATGCTTAGAATTACATCAGGAATAACTCACACAGAAGCAAGAGAATCTGAGTCACTCACCTGCAAAATGAAGAGAACGAATTGTTAAAAATTATTTTTTTCCAAACGTATGTGCTTTTTCTGACTGACAGAATGTGCAGATAAAAAATTCATACTATACTTACAATCAAAATTAATGGTAACTAGGTGTGGCAATACCTTAGTAACACAACATCAATAAATATGTACAAAGTTAAGAGGTATGTCAAAATTCTTTGTGTATTCTATTTTGTTCTTAAATATATATGTGTATACTTTAAATTATATTACTGTATAAAAAACGCGATCGTAACATTTTTATGTAAAAATATTGTATATCGTTGTCATCTTTGTATTTATATTGTTCATGTTTTCATTTTCATAGCCCTGAGGATGATTTTAAATAAATCGAAACGTTGGCTATAACTTGGTTTCAATTGACCTAAACTCCAAGAAATATCATAAAAAGTTATTATACAAGGTCAAGAATAGAAGAGGAAAAGTAGTAATTATACTAACTATACTTATCACGAAAATGTGCAACCATAAAAAGCGATGGTAAATATTTTCGCCATGAAAATTTTAAGTGAGGTGAGAAAAATATAATCTACTTCGCAAGGTTTTTATATACATTCATGAATGAAAGTCCTTTTGCAAGTTCCACCTGTAAACGCAGTATCATTTTGAGACGCATTGTTAGAGACGCAGGATCATTTGACAACATCGAAAAGCTTCCAGCCCTTAATAAAGTTTATTTGTGGAACCTGAAAAGGGTCTTTCATTAACGACGAAAGCATTTCATCACATATCACTTCAAACACCTCATTAATATATCCAAAAGAAGTCCTGAAAGATTAAGATGGATAGGAAGGGCAACCTAATCAAAGGATGAGGAATAAAGGGTAGAGAAATCTTCAAAGCAAATAAGAACAACTGCACACCGAAGTCGAAAAGCATGCTTAAAACAGATTCATATTTGGTGGTCAACGAGAATCTCTAGGTACACTATAGGTACCAACTCACTGCTGAGTAAAGGTCGGATCAACATGATCTCTCAATGGAAAAATCATTAAATAGAATTTGTACAAAATATGATGAGCACATGTTGGAATTAACCGTTTCACTAAAATCAGTACAGTGTTGGGTAGACCAAGCTATCAATTTATGTACGACGAAAGCCAATATCCTTAGGTTTTTCCCTGGTTAGTTCACATTTTTTTGCACTAGTTAAATGTAACTATGTTCACTGTGAATTCTTTTTTAAAAACTCTCTCACAGTATCTTTTTTATAATTTGACGTCATTGAATTTTTAGGGTAACTTGACAATGTATATCTTTTTAAATATTGATGTTTACATTTGAAAATGTATGACGGGGGATTTATATGGAGAATGGGACTTTTTAGTCACAATCGTGCCCAATATGGAAGAATTATAATTATTATTACAACCAAATGTGAATTCAGAATGGCAGTGGCGACTTTTGAAAACCCTAGTAAATGCGCGATGGTTGACAACTCTATCTTGAGGTTGACTCAGGAATATTATATTGTAATATTCGTGATAATATCTTTCAGTCGATGAGGCGTGCATTCCACCATTTTTTTCCTGTTTTGCGTCTCTCCTTGAAGTCCGTATGACATCCAGGAGTGCATTTGACAAGTTTACCAGTATATGGGGATCGGTGTCGGGGTTCGTGGAAACGATGCAAGATGTTGATCATCATTAAACAGAATTTGTGCAAAACATGGTAGGTGCATGTTGGAGTTATCTTCATATGTTTCGCATAAATCAGTACAGTTGATATAATTAATTGCCTTGACGACTCTTATATATATTTGTACATACAACTAAATGTGAATTCAGTGACGTAAGTGGCGACATTCGTAAATGCATTTGAATGCACGATGGTTGACAACGCATCTAAAGGCTGACTCAGGAATACTCTATTGTAATTAATGATTGTTTTTCGGGGTAATGCTGCGTCGACTCATTCTTAGTGGACAAAAATTAGTCGACGCGGCATTAACCCGAAAAAAATCGCCAATTTAATCACCGCGGAAGCCTTCGTAACTCACTATTGTAATACTACCAGGAAAGAATTAAACTTTGCATGTTCCATAATAATTTATGCGCTCGCGACCGGTTTCGATACAGTGTATCTATCATCTTCTGGTGCAGTTATATATTCGAATCCCAGTCGGGCCGCATTTTTACCCTATGATTTCTGGCTTTTTCCATCTGCCACAGCTCCGTTGTCCTCGTAATATTTTTTATTCCTATCGCTTTCTTTTATATACATTGATATCTTTGCTGTGGAAGAATGAGATAGATGTAGTTAGCACATGATACAAATGGTTCAAGTCATTGTCATTAAACATAGACACACAAAAAGAAAAACTCACAAGGGAAAATAAAACTTGAAGCTTTCGAGGTAATGACTTCTTCTTCAGCCTGAGACAGATTCTGTCAGGCCGCATTTTTACCTTCTGATTTTCTAGCTTTTTCCATCTACCACAGCACCGCTGTCCTCGTCCTTTTTCGATTATAAATGTATTTCGCAAACTGTGCCAAAAGATGATGTACTAATACACAAAAAAGAAATCAACCGCGAATGAATAAATTATTATGGAAATAGCAAAGTTTTATTCTTTCCTGATAGCCATGAAAGAGTTCCATGGAGTAACGCCTCGAACCTATGCTTCCATTTTAATATTCATGGTTGCGTCTATCAGTCGATCAGACGTGCACTTCACCGTTTTTCCGGGTTTCTCATCTCTCTAGGAACTTCGTATGGCATCCAAGAGTGCAGTTAACAAGTGTATCAGTAGCAGGGGTCGGCGTCGGGTATCATGGAAATGATGGAAGATGTTGATTGAGTGAGTGCGCTGGATCCGAGGGGAGCGTCGTCGTCTTGTCTTTCTTTTTCCTCAAGGCCTCTCTTTAGTGCGTACATGTCTTTCCTCCCCTTACCGCACCCTCCACACTACACCACGCCCCCTCGACTTGATATCTCTCCTTCACAGCCGCCCCCAATCTCCGACACACTCTTCGATTTTTTTGTTGACAACATGAGGGAGAAAGAGCGGCTTGCGCGCGCACAGTTTTTTTTTAAACGGAGTGGAGATTTCTCGGATTTTGAAGGCCGACGACTGCCGCTGCCAATTGCTTATGTCCATGAATTCTACTATACAGGCTTCTCCAGGCGGTTTCTTGATATGTCATCTTTAAAGAGCATTTATGAAAAATGAAGTAATAAACTTCGTTTGATTCATTAATATATACAGTGGCGCAGCGAAGGGGTGGGGGTTTGGGGGATAAAACCTCCCCCCAGGGCTCAGAGAAATTTTTAAATTAAATCTATTTTACTTAATTGGGTTAATATTACTTATAGTGTTAGGATTAATAAAAAAAATCCCTGACAAGGTCGTAAAACTCACCATTTTCAACTATTAATCTTAGTTTTTTTCCTGGCGGAGGGACCCCGAACCTCCCGCTTAGCCTGGCGGGTATGCTATACCCCCAGACCGCCAAGTTGCGCCTGGAACTCCCCCTAGCCTTAATTCCTAGCTGCGCCCCTGTCGTCAGGTATGTTATCACTATGTTATGACTATGTTATAACTATGCTGCACTATGTTATGACTATGTAATAACTATTTTATGAAACCTCTTTCAAATATATTTGTGAACCTGACAAAGTTTATTCTTCCATTTTTCATTATGGAAAGGTTTCACACATTTGAGCTTGAAATCACCAGTCATACAAAGAGCATTTAGATGGGTTCACAGAAGCCACCACTTGTGACGCTAACGGGCAGAACGATCCGATTTTTACGAAGAAATTAGCAATAGGGTGGCTTTCTATTATTTTTTTATTCCCTAACTCGAATGATTATTAATCCTGGAGTACGTATTTCACGCTTTTAGATTTTTAAATGACGATATCTATTTTTCGCTATTATATGAAAAGTGAAAATTTTCAAGCGCGTGAAAACGCGACGACTAAGTATGAATGCTGGGAAAAGCCCGTATGTTGTCATTCAGGTTCCGGCGGCCGCTGTGTGAGGCATCTTTGGTGCGAGGATATGAGCGCCGCTACGATGTAGGGTTGGTCAGGTAGCGCTTGGCTTAAATAAGGATTCTTAGTACGCTATCAAACGGAGGAAACTTTCCGACCTCAGGCAGTTTACAGGTAAATAGGTGATTATTAACAAATGTTTCCCTGTGCTCTGTGCCTCATGCATGCATTGGTAATCTCAGACGATGTAAAACTCCTGGCTACTCGTACAGCATCTAGGTCCCTGTGACGTCACGTGGAGTGGCATCGCATGGGCGCCAATCTGGCCTTTTTCAAATGAGGTTAAAATTGACCATTGCCATTCGTCTAAACTGGAATTTCTAAAACCAAATAATTTGTATACTATGAATACACTAATTTTGGGTAAAGAATCACAATCAATGCCACACCTTTTCTTTGATGAAGTAAACTACACTATTTTAAAGGGTGTCAACTGTTTTTGTGAACATTTTTCAAAAGTTACAGGAGATCATAAAGGTACTTAAAATCTAAAATGTATCCTCAATCTCTAAAGAAAATACATGTCATTAAGGTTTTTAAAATTACACCGCAATGTTTAGTTATAATTTACAGTTCTCTATTAATAAATAGTTTTTCTTTTTGTCTCACTCTTTCGAGCAACTTGCCCTCTCTTTTCCTCCTTAACAGCTTCCCCTTTCCTTCCATCAAAACTCCCTAACGACATCAACATAAGTGTTTAAATATCAAACGCTGCATCATCCATAGTACTGCGAATCGAAGATGGGCACAGCATGCCATCACTTCTTTCTTTACCAAGATGATCCTTCAGTTCCCTAATGCTCTTCTTCAATATGTACTTACTTATCCGACCCAAAGACAATTGGATTCAAATAATAAACTTTTTCGCATAAATCCGTTTTTGTCATAGCGTTATAAATAGCTTGCCTGACTGCTTTCCATTGTCAAATTTGCCCTGGCGATTTAAAGAAACTAAAGTGTGGAAATATATCAAAATATGAATTGTTTTTATTTTGGTTACATTATTTTAAGCATTGCAACTTGAAAAACATGATTCTATTTTTCATGAGGAGTAAACCGACAAACTTTTAATTCCTATTTTTACCCAGCAGCAAGTTAAAGTATTTTATGAAATTAAAAAAGTAATTCTGGATCTTAATTGATTCATTACCGAAGCTAATATTAAAATTTAAGAGTGTAGCTCTTACAACGATGGGTTTCTCTCTCAAGAAACGCATTTACTTTTGATGATAACCTACATTTGCCGGTGGATCACACCAGCTATGAAACAAATTGGCTCTCTATCGGATTTGATTGGCCCAATACGCTCTCCTTCCTATAAGCAAAAGTGTGGAATGACCTCAATTTTCGATGCACTTAAACATAAATAAATATCGACTAAATCCACTGGTCTTTTTACCACCGGGATAAATCACCCTATGAAACGAGCACGGAAAAATATCTCCCCGCAATTCTCGAACGTGGAGGGTAAAGATTCAACAGCAGAAACCGTCGAATGTCAAGGAATTCCACCCGAAAAAATACAAAGCACACTTTTCCTTTCCCACTTGTCCCACGGAATACGTCACATAAACTTCCTTCGCCCATTCTCTCTCCCTTTGCCTCGCTTCCTATTCAGCTGTTGTGTATGTATGTCCTTACTTTCCTTCTCCTCTACTCTCCGGGTGCGAATATCTCCCCACACCGTTTGCCCTGAAATGTGGGATGCAGGTCGCTAACCTAACCCTTTACCCGTACCTCCAACGTTTCACCCCCTTTCTTCCCTCGATGTGTGCTGTTGGTCCTCATTGCCATACACTGAACACACACGCAGGCAGCGGCCCTGTCCCTTCCGATATTCCTTTCCTCTATCCTTCCTTTCTCGAGTGTCCCGAGGTCTTTTTTTTAACCTTTCCGCCATCCCCTCACTATGCAGTGCGTGGTCTCACGACACATAACTCCCGCCTTCCCATATTACGCACCCATTCTCCTTTAACCCCTCTCGCTCTTAAGTCAGTCGAACGGTGAATTTGGAAGTCTCGGAGACACGGTATCAAATGTTGCAAGTCTACGGATGTATTTAAATCGAAAATGTGAAATAATGCCCCGGGGAACAAAACTTTGACACTGATATTGCTCAAAATAACTCACCAATATGCATACGAGATGGGAAATGTATTTTTCTTCGTAGCAACATGGAACTTTACAAAATGAAGCAAATAGTCCATTCTATGGTGATGTGAAAATTTCAAAAACACGTAATCAAATGTGATAAGTTTTCAGTTACCTTTCTAGTGAAAAATTTTAGCTACCGTAAACTGGGATAACTTTGGACCAGGTTTTCAAGATTTTTGCTTTGTCTTTATTTTTTCTTTCAGAACACATTTAACAATGAAAAGGGTCAAAATTTCCCTCTCATTTCTGATTAGTTATTCTGAAATTAATTGAAAATGAAATCAAATATTAATCCCTAAGAATGATCTAATGTCACTTCACTGCTGGGGATGACTTTGCACCGATATGTTTTTGCATTAAATTTGAACGGGATGTGCCTTTTGGTAATATATCACCCCATTTTTATGTGTACACAACATGATTAGGATGGTTTGCCGAAACGCGTCGTATGCATTGGCGGATCCAGGATAACAAGAGGGTGGGGGCTAAGTAGAGAGTAACCTTCCAGCAGCAGCGGAGGTTCAAAAAAAATACCAATATGTCTAGTGTAAATTGGATATCCAAGGGGGGGACTATAGCCACCCCTTAGATATCGTGGAAAGATGCAAATACCTTTAATTTCAATCAATGAAAAATGACTTTTTGTTCCATGATCATACATATTTTTGAGCATATGCGAACATATTTAAGCATATTTAAGTCTATATCTAAAAAAAGCAATTCTGGACTTTTTCCGTCTTTTCCCAATTTTAGAACATTATGAGTCGGCTTTATTAAGAAAGAGCCCGGTACAAAGGCTTAGACACATTATTGCAGTTTATTTTCAACTCTGTTCCTTCATCCTTTCTGTATTTTCCCCTCCTGTATTATTGTCGGATTTTCTCTCCTTTACCTCAGCTCTCGGAATCATCCCATCCCTCCCCCGTAATCTCCTTTCCCGTGAACCCCTTTTTTTATTCGTCTGGACTCGAGTCATTCCGCCGTCCCGGCATTCGACGGTGACACTGCTTCTCGCCTCCCCGTTATGGTCGATGTCCTCCCGTGAAATACACGGAGGGCGGCGCACGGAAGCGATCGGTAGGCCGGGTGGCGTAAGATCGTTTACCGGTGGAGACGGACAGACGGCTTGGGATGGGTGTACGTGAAAAGTTTACGCAATCACGGAGAATGCTGGCTCCGCAAACCACATAGCATCACAAACCCTGTATTATAAAAAAGCTAACTTTGCAGGGGAAGAAATGGCCTTACTAGTTCAAGTGATAGAACGTCTGTCGCAGATTCGGGAGATCCGGGTTCGTATCCCGGTCAAGCCAAATGATACAACTTACATTTGGAGTATGCTTCTCTATGGAAGTACGGTATGGACAATGACAGTGGCAGAGAAATCAAGAATAGAGGCCCACGAAATGTGAAGCTACAGAAGAAAAAAATGCTTGCTTATGTTCGTGAAATCTTCAGGGTGAGTAGTTAGGGAAACAATTACTGCATCAAATAATGAGTTGCCATAGAAGAATGATGAGGATGAAATGGATCGACCGAGTAAGACATGAGAAAGTCCTAAGAAGAGCAGGAGAGAAGAGAGGCCTCATGAAAACCTTGGCAAGATGACGGACCCATAGGCAACCATATAGGCCACATCTTGAGACATGATGGTCTGATAAAGAAAATCGTCGAGGGACAAGTAGATGGCAAGAACGGAAAAGGAAGACCTCGAATAAAACCTTTGAAACATGTAAAGAAGTATGTGATAGAAAAGAAAGAAAACTCAAAAGTGTATTTTTAATTGTTTTTCGGATAGATAATAAACATGTTTTTGTACGAAATGTATTTTTAAAAATCTTTGATTATATCGATTAATCGGTATTTTGGTTTAAACTTAGATTTTTTTGAAAATTTAAGCTTATTATATCGATTGAAAATCGAATTTGACCCAAATATTTCCATCAATAAACCCATTATTCGCATTCTTTTCCGAAAATCGTGAGGAAATTAAAGATCCTACGAGTTATCCGTCAGCAACACGACTTTAAATAAGTCTAAAGAATGATTTGAAAAAGTAATCGATTTTACCCAAAACTTAAGTTGGATAAGTAGGATTTGGATACCTTTCAACTACACAGGTATCTATTGAATGCGAAGAATGGAGAATTCAGATGATTTAGGGATTAATTGGGGACTGTAGCAGGGGCTTAGAGTATGTGCTCTTGGCTTTAATGTTCGCCATACGTTGTAAATCTACTAATGGTCACGGATCAGCAGGGCCGACTTTCGTATAGAGTAGCTTTTAAGGACTTTAATGATTTCACTTTAATTCAACAAGCGATCTTCCCTACGGATCTCAGATTTTGATGATAATTTCTGTATGGATCTATGTTCACTTCAAGCTAAATACACTATGACTGTTTCGCGAATTTTTTTAATACGAATCATAGTTTTTAGGGATTTTTACTCAAGAAAGGTGCCTTGAAACATTTAATTCCTTTCAGTTCCTTATTAAATTGTCGTAGATAAATGGCTTCGAGTTATTTTAAAGTTAAAATATTGCGTTGTAGTTAATGCTAAAAATATGATTACCTGCCTTCTCCGATTTTTGACATAATTAAATGTTTAGAACGTTGTTGAATAAAGTTTTCATGTAATCTACCTAAGTATTGCCTCGATTTTTTATATTATAATGCAGACAAATCTAACTTTAGCTTCAAAAGGTAGTTCGATTGAATTAAGTTTCGAAAAACGATGATGTGATATTTAGTTTGAGGTAAATATATAGATTCAGAAAGTCATTCAGAAATTGTTATCAAAATCGGAGACCTTAATGGACAAATGTTTGCTGAATCGAAGTGAAATGACCCATGGTAAAAAATAGAGTGAATAATGAGGCAACATAGGGATTAATAAATTTTTGAAAGCACAATTTCAGAGTTATTGTGACTTATATAATCTTTTTAAACCACAACGCATGGAATAGTTGTTGGTTATATGTGACTTTTAATGCGGTCTTCCACATTTTCACTCGATCTTAAACCGACACATCCGCCACTGCTAAAGCGACCACGATTTTAGCCCATATCGTTTGTATATCAGTTATTGTAGTATATTCTGATAATTTATAATTTTCATTGTGATCAGCAGGGATTTGCTACACAGTGTTTTATTCAACATTAACAATAATAAAGGATAGTTTACGCTCAAATTCTATGCGTTGATTTGATTTATAGTCGCACGTGTAGTAGTAGCTGCCATGATTAACAGTCGCTAACAGCTGTGGTTTTTTGGGCCATTAGCGAGAAGCGGATATCAAGGTAAGGTGAGGATTACATTTGGATTAGCAGCAGAGTGCTGGGAAACACTCTGTAGACTTCAGTCTATCCGAGGCGAAAGGAGCTCAGGTACACAGCTTAGCGCCCCATCCAACATGCAGAGAACAGTCCTAGAGGTGCTTCCCTTCCAACTAATGGGATTTTCCATACCTCGGATCAGTTTGTGAAAAGATTCAAACCATGGCAAATGCAAGGAAAATCAGAAGGTCAAAAAAAATAAAAAAATAAATCAGGAACTCATACCGCCAAGTTCATGGTATTAGGTCACAATTCAGCTACGAACGATCTCGTATGAATGCAGATTGATTTAGAAAAAATGACAATCCTTGCTTATTTCTCATTTTTATGCGAAAACTTTCTTTCATATGCTTAAATTCATAAAATTTGCTTCCTCCTCTATGGCAAATGTTTTGGCGTATGGCCAATAGAGTGATGAAAATGTGATAGTATCATTGGAGTCATGGTAACAGTGAAATTGCCATGAATGTGTGTTTCAACTCAAAAATTGTTTGCTTTAGGCTAGAAATCACACGCTGCCAGTATTCAAGAGTGCGTATACCTCCGGCTCGACTAAGCCTTTTTTTCTCAGTTAATTACACGTTGCACGTCCATGGGCGCAGCTAGGAATTAAGGCTGGAGGGAGGGGGGGGGGTGTAGGTGCAATTAATACTGGGGTGTGTGGGAGTATGGAATACCCACCAGGATAAGGAATAGGTGCGAGATTAATAAACTGCGGAATTTTAAAATAAATTGTTCAAAAAGGTGAGGCATTCTGAGGGATATTTTGTTAATTCTTACACTATTCTATTGGTAATATCAATCCAATTAAGTAAAATGAATTAAATTTAAAAATTTCTCTGAGCTCTCGGGGGGTTTTATCCCCCAAAACCCCCCCTAGCTACGCCACCTCCTGGAGCCACCTGCTATTTTCACTTTTTGAGCCAACATTTACCGGAAAGCTACGGTTTAGATTTCACATACAATTTTTTAATGAACCTCCACATCGTGAATTCAAAGGTGGTCCCTGAAAGGCTATTCAACTTCAGTCCCCGCTGCACAAACAGCCATGGCGGCGCTAGCAGTCAAAGGGATTGGTTCTCCTGCCTTAGCTCGAATCGATGAAACTCCAATGAAATAATCTCACTCCGTGCCTGGGAGACGTAGCTCAATTTACATCACTTACACGATTACAAAAATCCTTGCATAGCTCCAAGGCTTAGCGGGATTGCATAGATAGCATAAGCTCCGTCACGACAAACATAACTAATTTGCAGCTGGAGACTGAGAGGCCACGAGCTACGCTTAGACTGATTTAGCAAGTATGAAGAGATATATTTCAAAGTAATTTTAAAGTCACTTTAAAACCACAAAATACTTCCAGGTGCGGTAGAAGTGATTGAATAAGAGAGACATATTTTCCCAAATGGAGAGGTACAGGAATTTTATTTCCAATGGACTTTAATATATGCTAGTTCGATAACAGGCAGTCAAAAACCACACAGCCAACACCTAAATATTTTAGTATTTTCGTATAGGTTAATGGCTGGTATCATAACACCTTCCGCAGGATGCTTATCGAATAGGCTTTTGGGGTACTATCTACAAGTAGAAGATAAATCTGTACATATATTTGACGCATAGGAAGATGTCACCGATCCGTAGTCTGCCACCATTTCACGGTGAATCAGACGACACCTTCGAAACGTCTGTTCCTATCGACCAATGGACCCGGTGGGAAAAGCCGAGAAAAAAATTTAACCCATGACCTAAAATGCAACCCACCCAGTTGGGACTCGAACCCAAGATCTCTTACTAGGAAGGCGAAGACTTAACCCACCGCCACCGAAGCGGGCCTAACTTTAATGTTATTTTGCACAGTTATAAAGCAAAATAGCATATCGATGGCTAACTTATAACAACACGTATCTCAAAATTTGGCCGGTCTGAGTTAATATTGCTAATACTGTTAATAAATAAAAAAAATCGAGCAAAAAACGGCTCTTTAACTGCAAATTTATGCTTCTTTTTCAGTTTTATGCATTTTTGGTTTTTTGATTTCAATTAAAATTATATACAATTAACAAAATCGTTTTTTTTTCTCTCCTGAACGTTTTCCATTTTTGAGATTCGTGTTGTTATAACTTAACCATCGATATGCAAAATTTGCATAATTAATATGCAAATAATATATAAATAATAGTGAAATTGTAATATTTACAGCTATTCAACTTCGGTCTATCTCATAACCTCCATTCTTTCTCTCCCTATTCTTCAGAAACCCTTTATGACTCCCATCCCTCTTGTATCTCCTTTCCCGCCCGAATCCTGACACGACCCCTGCCTCCACCTCTCGCTGGATCCACACGCAACACGACCATCTGCACCCCCTTATCCCCCCTCCCCTCTTCTCGCCTGCGGCCGCGGTGCGTGCCGACGATTTTCATGGGATCACAATCCGCACGAGGATAGCGAAATGGGAGGGGGAGGGTGGGGGGGGGGGGTAAGGTTAAAAGGGAAGGGAGGAAGAAAAATATCCCGAGGGTTACCCGGGTGACGAGCGAACGTTAAATGCGATGCCAAGTTATTCCGCGTTCGCCTTTGTTATTCGAAGACATTCCAGTTGCCAAAGCAACGACATTGACGGGGAAAGGCGAATAGGAGAGAGAGAGAGAGAGAGAGGTTTCAGAGCTCCTTTGGATGCGGCCAAGATATTCTCCGTCCACGAGGTTTTCCTTGTGTCATGTAGTCGCTGATTCCAAGGAATGAGGTACCAAGGAAATAGGCAAAGGAACCAAAAGACACAAAGAGTCAATACAATCTCGAGATATCCTTTATATTGTGTACGTAACCAGTGACAAAGTTTTCTAGGATATTTGGTAAATACTCATATGAAATAAAGTTATGTACACATTATATTTATAATATCAATATTTATAAGCAAGGTTATGATATGATAAACATTTTAGACCAACAAAATTTTAAGGACATGAAGGAATAAGAAAGGATCGTCTTTGTGTCAGGTATTCGCCGATTCCAAGCAGTGGCGGATACATATGGGGGCGAAGGGGGCGCGCGCCCCCCCCCCCTTGCGAGGCTGCCCGCATTGCCGAACAATGCAGTACCCAATTGCAACCTTTTTATATTGTAAGATAGCTTTGTCTTGTATGAGTGCATAATCAGTTTCAATAAAACTATCTAAAATTTTGTACGTAACTTGATTACTTTTCATTACGATAAAAATCTAGGTAGCTCAAAATATCTTATGCCCCCCGCCCTTGAGTTTTTCCTGCATCCGCTACTGATTCCAAGGAAAAAGGTACCAAAGAAATAGGCAGGTGAAAAAAAACACAATGAACTATTCAATACAAACTCAAGATATCCTACATACCGTGTACTTAGCCGGCGGAAAATGACAGTGACATTCATTAAATACTCATATGAAATGAATTTATGTACACATTACATTTATAATATACATATTTTGAAGCATGCATATGATATGATAAAGATGATACACCAGCAAAAAGTTATGGGCTTGGTGGATTAAGGGCGGCTTAAAGTAATAAGCTTCAGCAATTTAAAGGACGCTAGTTTTAGTAATTAGCTTCTCGGTTACTATATTAAAATGAAGTTCAGTTAATACGGCCTATGTTATGGTATTTTTGACTCAGAAAATCTAATCGAATGACTAAATTTTCAATTAATATCAGCACATCCTTATTAAAAAATCATATTGATTTATGCAAAACCAAACAATTTCTTGTTTAATTCCCTCGCAATACATGGGGCAAATATTTGCGGGTAATAGAACCAATACGCATGAGTCATTACGAGGTGCGTTCATATAAACAAAAACACTTTATTCTCTAAAATACTGAGATATTTACGCGCAATTAGGTGAAGAGATAAAGAAGAGTTATAAAATCGATCGGAATTTAATATTTATTAGATTTTTCGAAGGTGTTTACGATTTAGAAGCTATGTTACTTACACAGATGACAGTTGACGGGAGGATTTGGTGTCCATAGGAGAAGTAAGAAGGAATAATGGAGCTTTTGCAATGATGAAGATAATGAAAGGCAAAAGAATAATGCATGTTTGTCAGTAGAAAGGTGCTTCTATGAGGTTACGAAAACAAAAAAAATGTACATTTTCTTTTTGATACTTAATAACTGAATAGGAATTAATCATTGACGAGATAAACATATAAAATCAATGAAATTTAAATTAAAGAAATATTGTAAAAAAGTTACAGGATGCAATAGATTTAAGATACACTATGCTGTTCGTAATACATGCCTCTATTTTATGCTCAAGGAGATGAATTCTCATAATTCTTTATTCATTGTGCCTGAGAAAATTAAACGGTTCTTTTGAGGATTTGGTCTGATGACTGATAGTAAAGATCAAAAAGGAAGATGTAGAGGCAAGGAAGGCCTGACGAAAAGGTATCGATAAATGGAGGAGGAAACCTTGTGAGGAACCTTTGGTAAAAGCACGACCAAATGGATTTTGCCTCACCTTTAAAGCGAATTACTTGCTTTGATTACGATAAAGAAGATAAGTAAACCCAGAAAAATCATCGAGGAAACTGTCCTCAAACTAAGCGTACTAAGTAAGAAGTGCAGTTAAATGTAGAAGAAAACACTTTAATCATCACTTTAACATATGTTGGTTGATATAACTGGAACATGATAAATTCATTACTAGTAATTCTACCTTTCTCCAGTTGACACTTATACTATACGAGGCTATAAACATGAACTATTAATTTAAATAGTACCAGAAGAATGGAAAACGGTGGTAGTCATTGATACTGATGCGTTGCGCAGAGTAATGACCAATGTAATTGAATGGAAAAATTAACAAAAAATTCACAAAAAATCTCAAAATATTATTCAAGTTATTTTGTGGCATCAATGTCATAGAGACTGTTAAATCATATTGTGTGTTCATATCCATTTTTTTATTATTTATTTCACGCCACACGGAAAAAATAACTCCATAACTGTATGAAGACTGTTCATTTTGACTACAAAGTTAATGTTATTGTTTTCCTTAATATTGAGGCTAAGCCGATAAAATATTGTTTTTAGTTCTTTGTCAAATGTTCTGTCAATTATATTTGTAATTCTTAGAGCTTGAAACCTTATTGGAGAACTCATAGATACGAAGAGCAACCATTTAATATATTGAATACAAAATTTCATCGACCAAACCTCAATATTAACAATAGGAATTAAGTATTATGTACATGCATGGAAAGAAGAATGCGGTCTGACGGCCTATGTACAATGATATATTTGAAGCATAATCCGACGTAATCCTCTCTAAGGGGTAAGATATGTTAGCCATGCAATCGATGAACCAAAGCTATGAATGTAAGACCTTCGTCGACTCAATAATACAGACAACGAGACATTCAAATCACAGGAAGCTGTTGGAATGCTTCATGAAAAATCAAGTTTGACTATTAACTCGAGGCATACCTCAAAATACTTTTCTTGGGAGAAGGAATTCCCAACATCTTACTACCACGGAAGTGTTCCTTTGGGTGAGGCAGAAGGAATGGATGTACCGTCTAAAAAATGACATCCATAAGAGAATGGCTTGAGGAAACCTTGCTTCATCTATATTTCCCGAGCTGCGGAGCTAGGCATTTCTCCCCTCCACTTAATATACGCTTGAGCATACTCGGGAGTATTTGTTACGTTGAGGTGTAAGAAGAGCTAAGACATCATTCCGTTTGATTTACTACCATGATGCACGAGCTGAGATCTCACGTTGCTTTTTACCTCGCGATTACGTTTGCGTGAATTTCATCGCGAGGTTTACTCAGTGACAAATGCATCTAATTTAATTCATGATCGAGCCCCTGAGATATGGGTCGCATCTCCATTTTAAGTCTACCTGCGTAGATGTAAGAGGGATCCCATTGGTGCTATAGCATTGGTATATCCAGTCATATCGAAACTTCTAACCGGAAAGCCAAAGGTCCATGGTTCGATTCTCGGTCCAGGGGAATTCTTTCTCATGGCAATTCTTGTATATTTCACCGCCATTCACGCGGCAGGGTTAGAAATATTACATTCTAACCTAGGTTGTGCGAAGTTTCCACAAGGAAAAAATCATTTCCTTTCCTCGGGATTCGAACTCAGACCTCCCAATTTCCGGGAGTGTGCTTTAGCCAGTTCTGATACCGAGGCGTCATTACGCTCCACGAAAATTTGTGGATTACCCGAAATAGAAGACTTATCGAAGATGACTACCAAAAACCGGGAGATCCAAGTTCGAATCCCGGTCAAGGCAAACTACTTCTTTTTCTCTGTGGAATTTTCGCACAGTTTTTGCATTGAGGGTGACTCCGCAAAAGTTATCACCGTCGCTACTCCCGGTACACTTACATTCTAACTAAGGTGCTTTATTTAGTTATTTTCCGGTTACGTAGTTTTCCATGAAAACTATTTAATTCTTTTTATTTTACAGTGGTTGAAATACAGATTCCCACCCCGTTTACTCCTTCAGTGGGAATGACCTTGCAGTAAATTTTCCATACACTTCGATTTTATTCTCAATACATTTTAACAAATTTATCTTAATAAACCAATTTGAGGATAGCTATTCGTTAAAGATCTCGCTAGTTTTCATAATCGAGGTAAAAAAAACTCTTCTTTTTCTCTAAAAAAAGCGACTAGTATTGGTCGGTAGACTCGGACGCCACCCAAATAGTGACGGGGAGAATTATCCTAAAAGTTTATAACTACAATGATGATCTCATTTGATCTCATTCTCGTCTGCTATTTTTCTTCAGCGACCTATAGTTATCTATTCTGATGCAAACCCAAATCCCAGTCAATTGTCGCCGACTTGAATTCTCTTTTTGCAAGGTCCACGTTGCATGATACTCAATGAAACGCTCTTAAGAGACGAATTACTGCCACTCAACCAGTACAAAATTACATCACTTTTTCTCTTGTTTTTCACTGCCGGGACTTATTGTGTATGATGCAATATGTTCAATAGGAAAAGTCCATAACATAATAAAATTTATTATTATTACTCTTCGTGACGTATAACTACCTTAATTCTAACTTTATCATCTTGAAATTTGTCGAGTATACCGTATATTGAGATTTTCCAGAACTGTAAAGTTGACCTCAGTATCACCTCAACCATAAGAATTTTGTGCTTGAGGGACTGTAAAATATTCGGATGAGCCCAAAAATATTTCATTCGTTGGAATGCGTTTCAAACGAGTGATACTTCACAAAGTACGACTGATCGTATAGGGTGATGCGTCCTCTTAACCAGTAATGTTTGGTGAAGGCCATGGAATAAATAAATAATAAAATAAAGTCCTTGGAAGGTTAAATTAGGCCACGGAATCACATTAATTGGTAATAATGTCTCATTTTTTCTGTTTTTATGAAACATCGAATGCAGAAATCACAAAAGGAATTATTCTGTTTTTTTTCCATTCGTTTATAGTCCACTGTGCAGTTAGAGTCGTAAACAAAGTTTTTGCAAGTTCCACATGATAGTTAAAACGTCCCAACTAAGAATGAGTCCAAATGATTCATTGAACTCCTATTTATAAAGTTAAGAAGTGAAAAAATCGGGTTTGACCGAGGATTTCAATTCCACGAGCGAGTTGCACATTATTATTTGAAAAATCGTGCTTCATTTTACGAAGGGAATGCATGTATTTGAAAAGTCACCTTTGATGAAAATAATACCAATAACTACATAAACTTCAAATTTTTCTTTGACAACTTGAAAATTTTCAAAGTGATCTTCCTTTCAATGCAGAAAAAAAGGTCAATACGGACGGATTCAGAAATTTAATCATGCAGTTTTCTAAGTTCATCATTAAAACCTACCATAATCTTCAAATAGTGAATTATTTAAACTCTTCCAAAAGTAAATTTTCAGCTTGATTATGAAATGGTCAAAAATATCGGCAAAAAAGCTACGTTTTGTCTTCGTTGATAAAATGGAATAAGATCGGTGTTCCGTCTTAAAGGTTAGAACCAAAACAGAATTTATAAGAACAAAGCAACCAAAAAAATCGTGATGGCTCAAATTGCGCGTTTAACTTGACTTCACACGCTTGCTAACGCTTACACGTACTTTGAAAGTCCTGTTTATATATCCATATTACTAGACTCTCAAAGTTTCTCGTATTGAGGAATGGAAGCGTGTCATATTTCCCGAGTTCTCCAGAAATCAAGCTTTCCTAAGGAGCCTCTCTTCCTCCTTTCTCGCAGACACCCGCATTACGATATTGGCGGAACGGAAACACCTGTTCCTGCTCCGTCATCGAATATTAGCTTCGTTGAATTGAGGTCAAATTTTGATGGATCGTCTTCCAACCTGCCTGTTGAATCTTCACAGGAGAAAACTGCTCAGTGAGAAAAGAACTTAGCATTTCCAGTATTTTTTCTGGTATAAAATTATGGGGAATTGAATCACTAAGTATTAGAATTAAGAAATACTTAAAACTTGAATGAAGTCATTACAATACCAAAATTATCAGTGCTCATTTTTGGTTTTGCATCCATTAAGGGTCTGTTTAAAGTTGTTGATTCTATTCTAGATCCAATTATCCGTGCAATGCAATGATCAATTTCAATATGCACGCGAGAAAATCTATACGCTTGCTACTAATATTTAACTACGCCTTTACACAGCTCGATGTGATGATGGAAGATGTTGCAAAAAAATCTTCTATCACTAAATTCCAATGAAGTCTGTGGCTCAAACGGGTTATTTGGTAGGCGGATCAGCAACCCTTCAAAGAATCACACGTGACGGTGCAGCTGATAGCGGTTTTGGGCTACGAGATGAGTCAAAGAACCTAACTTTTTTGGTGAATAATGGAATTGGAATCAACGGTATAGTTTGATGCACTAAAGAATAGAAGAAGTATAATTTAATGTTTAAAGAATAACACTTAATAACGCAGCTAATATGGATTGATGGCAACCAAATTAGTCAAAGAATAAACCAAATGAGTAATTAAATAATAGCAGGCGTATAGATTTTCTTGCATACATGTTAACGTATTGACATTGAGCATTGCATTGCACGGATAATTGGATTTGGATTAGAATTTACTATCTTAAACAGTCTGAAACTTTTCCCTTAAATGATTCAAAATAAAACATTTTGGTATCGGAATTACTTAAATTAAGTTTCATATATTTCTTAACCTTACTTTTGAATTAATGGAGTTAGAATCAACGGTATAGTTTAACGCACTAAAGAACAGAAGAAGTATAATTTTATGTTTAAAGAATAACGCGTTTTAATGCTGATATTGATTGAGGGCAACCGAACCAGTTCAAATAATTCACTTTTTTTGGTTAAAAACGGAGTTGAAACCAACGGTATGGTTTAAAGCCCAGGTAAAGTGCCATTTTAAACCGCGAACAAATGCCAGGAGTATTATATCTGTCTCTACGGTAATTTTCACCTGCCATATTCTGCCCCATCCTTACATTTTTTTATTCTTCCACGCATTTACGCACCTCCATCAAGCACCACTTCCAACTTTCACCTATTCTTTCTCCGCTCTGCTCTTTTCTCCCAACTCGAGAAAAACTTCCAGGGACACAGGCGTCACCCTCTCCTTCCCCACCCCTTCTCGATCTAATTTACCGCGCGTCTGCGGAGCAGGGAATTCGCACGCAGTCCGCAAAAGCCGTTTATTCTTCGAACGACAGTTTTTTTTGCCTCCTGCTTGTGTAAGAGCGAACGGGCTGGTGGCTATGATCGACGACTTGTTGTCCTTATTTATCACCCGTGCGAGAGTCTTTTCCTCAAAGATCTATATTATTCTCCGGGATATAATTTCTCTGCATCTGCCATTAAGGATATATGTTATAGGTGACTGCGTGATTCAAAATAAATAGTTCATGTATATGATAAATAACAAATTTCTTTATCATCAAAGATGGTATGCATCGAGTTAAAAATGCAAAATTAGGATGAAAATAATGTTGATGATTCAATTATTATATTTTGTAGTTAACACTTTCTCCCACTTTTTGAGGCAACTGTCGTGGCGTTTTTATGTGGACTAATATTTTTGGAATTCAATTACAGCATTCAATATTGTTGATAACTCAAAACGTTGTCAGGTTAGGAGCATAGAATTAAATTTCATGGTGATTTCTTAAATATAACGAACATTGTATCAGTATATTCTGTAAAATGAATTACGTATTCTAACTATCATGAGCAGTTTTCGTATGCTTATACATGTCTCGTAATAAGAACCAAAATAAGAGTACGGATTGCCTATTGCAATTTCCGGAAAAATTCGAAAATGAAATATCTCTTTTAATCGGCCATTGACAAGACTAAACTAGTAAAGAATTTTCTGAGGTTTTATGAAAATATCGTAATTTTTTCTCGAGAGAACCTCCCGAGGTGTAGTTGAAATTTAATTTGACAGGCAAAAGAGCTTTAATTTTTATTAGTTTTGATTAAATTTACTGCCTTTCTTTCGAATAAACACAGGTGAAACCTAATATTAAATTACAGCTTCAGCAAAGTCTTTTTAAATGATGCAAAAGAAATCAGAAAGTTTTTTACACTACGGGAATAATTTTCCAGCAGGGAAATTTAACGTATAGGTAATTCAAAATATTACGATGTCCTTCAAAATGTTGTTCAATATAATGAAGCAATAATGAAAATACTTTAATTCTCACTTAGAATACTAGTCATTCTTATCAGGAGTATCAACAAGGTTCTAGCTCCTATCTCCGCACAAATATCGCAGCAGATTGCAGGAAAACATGAGCCTGCCGCGGGAATGTATATAAGAAGATAGTGGTGCGAAGAAGATGGAGGTTTTGGTGAAGCAGCGAGTGCTTATGGTTTTTAACACGCACTATAAAGTGCATGTTGAAAACCATACTTTATTAACCCTCGAGCGGGCGCGACTGATATTTTTACACGACCGGGCGCGTGGCGTGCTTTGTCCTCGACATATGCATTCACATGGTTATACTCGATTTTTAATTAAATTTATCGTTATTTGTAGAAATAAGTTCAAGCTTGTACACTTATAGGTGATACAGGTATACAGGTGGTACACGGTCGGTCGCGTGGCGTAATTTATACGCCACAGGTCTCGGGTTCCTCTTGGCGATCTAAAACAAAATTGTTTCAATACTTTGTGATTTAAAAACTCGCACTATAGACAGTCTAAATGACATTGTAAGAATACACGATGCCATTCAAGAAAAGCAAAGCAAGAGGTACAAAAATAAATTAGCTACGAACTTCGAGCTTTGAAAACTGGCACAATAGACAGTCAAAGTACGTTGTAAGGATACACGAGGCCATTCTAGACCAGAATGTACGTACAATGTTAAAATCCTTCGTTTTCGAAGATTGGCGTTCTATATACGCCAGCGCGCCCGCTTAAGGGTTAATGAATTATAGGTAAGCGGTGAAAATCGGGGAGAGGACAAGGAATTTTAAATAAAATAAACTGGTACTGCCCTTACCAGGAATTGAAGAGTGAAATTCAAGAGAAGGGTGGGGTGATTCGCCGAATGCTGCATGCATTTAAACTGATAAGTTGCCTTTGATAATAATGCTAAAATGGAGAGATCACGGTTCTGCTTAAGTTCTGGGTATCCTAAGAATCGTAATTATTTTATCTCATAGCAAAATAAGATACATAATTTACGTTGCAAAATGCTCACCCACGAGTGAACAGTCGCAGCTTATTTCCAGTCGAAAGAGTAGTCGAGCAGATATTGAGGTTCATACATATTATTGCGGTTAGAAAAAAGATTTACCATAAAAGCGACCATGCACCAATTTAGATACATGGAATTGATTTTAGAGACAGATTCAGAAATTTTCGCGAAATATTGAAACTTGCATCAAAGACCTCACGGTTGCTAAAGCAGAAAGTATTTATGTCGTGAAACTGATATACTGCATTCCTCTCTTCATCTAATAAACTTTTTGAGACTTTTTTTGTTGCAAAAAATGCAATATCTTATTAAAATTAGAATGTATTCCCCTCTTAAAGGGAGATAATGCAGTCAAATAAATCGAATAACATGCGTAATTTAACTTTAAAATACAGAAAATTGGTTCATCATCGCTAGTCAACAATCCTAAGATTGGTGTGACGCAGCTCTCCTCTTAATATTTCCGTTAGCTAATCATTTCACACCTACGTATTTTCTCTCTCTTCACATCCTGATTTACCTGTTCCATACATGTGATAAATATTGTCTACCGGAAAAGATATATCATGTGGTATCATGTCTAATTGATAATGAAAAACTGTTTATTCACCTATACTATTTGAGGTCCTCATAAAGTTAATAAAATGACATTTGCGACATTTTCAAATTCTAAGCACATCTCTATCTCATGGAATTTATCGAGACTAATAGAGATATTTCCTAGCGTTATAGGTATTTTTTTCTCGGGAAATATGTAGTGAAAGCAACACTTGCCTCAGCCAATGTCAGGTCAGATTAGTGAAGATATGATTCCACGTCCACCCCGAGACGAAAATACGATTCAGCGTAATGCCCGGAAAACATTTGCTTTCCAAGGATACAGCGTTCATTCATGTAACTTAAGTCTCTTTATGGGAACTGTAGTTCTTTGAATTCAATCGGAAGACTAAACCAATCAACTATTATCTTTCACAAAGCCCATTTATCGCTCACTGCAAATAATATTAAAATGCCCTTAAAAATACTAGTCAGCGATCAAAGTTCACCAAACAAATCCTAGTACAATATTAATATAAGATCAGCCTTAAATATATACAGGAACGTATTTAGTTATTTGTTAAAGACGTGAAACACTGTAATAGTGGAAGTTGGGAAAATCGCCAAGGAAGGCCACCCGATAGAATCATATTACGGTACAATCCATGTCAATGAAAATACCACTATCTTCTTAATCAGCACTAAATATTATCAATGAAAAGCATTTACATTCATCTTTAGAGACTCTCCATAGATGTCCTTAATGTCTTAAAATAATGAGTAAGTATTGTAAAAATTTCAAGTTACATTTAAAGTCACTCGAGGACTCAAAAACATTCAAGCAAAGTTTGAACAAATAGCAGTAATTGAGCTCTACGGCATCCATAGATTAAAATGTGAAGATAAGGCTACTCCATTTGGCCGTAAAATATGGCACCACTTGCCAAAAGAAAAATAAAAAAGGTGGTATCCTCGTGAAGTCTCCACCGCCTTGCAGAGGCTTTCGGACGGTTTGTATGCAAGCGGCAGTGGTAGGCCACGGCGAGGAAGTATAATTCCCGTAAACAACCACAGGAGAATTTTCTGGTATTTTAAAAAATTTGTATTCTGACGAGTGGTGCCAAATTTTACAGCCATTGAAGATATTTTTCTTCATCATATATATGGGAAACTAGAGCCATAATATAGGACATAACGGAATAAATAGCTTGCAAAGTGCAGTAGGAAAGACAATGTTGGTCACAATATTGTACGTGACGAAAAATTCTCGACGAAGATGCCGAGTTTGTAGCAGCCAGACGCTTTGTGGGGGCCAAAAGTGCAATACTCATGTACATACTAATTGCTCTTCTAAATTTCATCAATAAAACTAAGTTCAATCAATATTTTGTGTAGATTATACATCTTTGTTTTTTTTTTAAAGAGTTCTTTGCAAAAATAAAGGAGTTCCGAAAAAAGACACATCGACTCCTTTGATCAGGGGAACTCCCAACGCTGCGTATACGCAACGTTTCGCCAACGGCAAACTAAAAACAATTAAAATATTAGAATTGATAATTTACCTTATTTGAGTGTGTTTTATTACTAATTCATCGAAAACTTTACGAAAAAAAGGAATTTTTAATATATTTACATGCTTGGCATTCAATGGTTTTTAAATATTTTTTGCAAGCAACAATATGCACAGTATTACGATTGGATTTCTGAACTGACTGTAATATGCACAACGGCGAGTGAATCGATTGAATCGATAAAATCAGAAATGTTTAAAACCAGTGGGTATTTTTAAAAATCGATCGTCGACACGGAACAGCGAAGGCACAAGAGACTCTCGCAACGCTATTCATCCAGTCTTCGTACTGGTATCTGATTTCAGCTGCTTACAAACCTTTCCGTCCTGTGCGTTAACGATTACGTCATTTTATTATATTTATTCACAAAAGTGGAAATCGTTCCAAATATCAATGCAAACTAATGAAGTCACACTGATTATATTTTCACCTGAGGAGTCCATTCATAGCAAAGTTTTTTCTGGGAGTTCGAGTTGCTCACACGCTGAGGCGTGTGGTACTCGTGGATCAGAGCAAACTCCTTATGAAAAGTTAATTATGAGACCAATATTTTACCATAGTAACAAAACTACTGCCTGATTAATCAAAGATCTGATCCCTAGGACCGAAGAACCCGAATTAACGCACTTGGCTCTGCTATTCATATGGGTATTCACCACTACTCATGGAAGTATTTTCAAACCATACTCTTTATTTGTTTTTGTTAACTCGATTTTAGTTCAATAGTTTTTTCTATAAAGTGTCTGTTTAATATTACTTATGCACAAAAATCTCCTCTGGAAAATACTATTTGCAAGAAACAATATGCACAGTATAACGATTATACTTCTGAAGGTGATCCGCCCCACAGACAACCTCTGATGTCATCTAAAGCTAGTAAATTGGTTTTTTATCTACGATATTTTACTTTTAAAATTGTTTAAGGAGCAATAAATACATCATCAACATAATTATAATATCATACAATTGTTTGAATTGTAAGATAATCATTTAATTATGTATTACCTACTTATTCATTTGGCTAATGAATCCACTTGCTCTACCTAATGCAAATGGAAGGTAATCCTGCGAACTATCAATAGGGATTAAACTAAACATAGCGTAAACAACTTTCTGTATCCTTAATTGATACCTACCTTTGAAGATGTTAAATTAATCTTACGAATCTGCTAATATAACGGCAAACGGCTCACGAGGGCTAACATTCTGAAAAGAACACACCGTTAGGATCAATTTGTACTAAATACTGCGGAAAGAAGATAAAAAATGAACCAATTAGTATGAACATAAGAAATACGTGAAGTTCAAGCGAATGACTACAGCTCGTACTGTTGGTTAGAGTTCTTGCTTAGCAAAATAAATGAGCCTGAAAAAATTTAATCCTTAAGGAATCGTATGAGTAAAGAAATTATTACTGTAGCACTCAATTGCGAAAGACATTTGACACGCACTCCGCCTGCGACGGAGATAATGGAAGGAGCATGGGAGGAGGAGTGGATGTTGGGTACAGTGAAGACGAATGAAAACAAAGATAAAGCCGAAGTTAATTGCAGAAGAGGGAGAGAGTGAGGAGGAGAAAGATCAGATTAGGGAAAGATTGGCGTGGGAGGAGGATATTTGGGATCGAAGAGTTTGAGCTGGAGTGGTTTTCGGATAAGGAGAGTGATTGATTGATCGCCTTTCGTTGACGGGAGTGGAGTATTAGGACTATAAATTTCCCTCCGAATTCAATTAAGTAGTTTTAGGCACGCTCGGAGAAACTTGCGAGATTCCTGGCTCCGCACATTTAACTCTGCAAAATAAAGGGTTTTCTTTCCCCTCGCATCCCGTCCGTCTATCTGTCCCGATGCTGGAATGCCTAAAGGAACTAATTCAAGGTCTCCTGATTATTTTTTTTTGGAGGAAAACAGATAAAAGAATTAGGGCAAACGCGTGTATATATACTCGACTGGCAATTCGGGGATCCTTGAATCGATTAAAGCTAATGGAATGTGTATTCATTATGAGCCGCCTTGTGTCAACCACCTTCAGTGTGGAGGAAACACACGTCATCAAAATTTCATGCTTTCCTGCAATTCGCTGCCATGGGAGTGTGAAATTTGAATAGGATGTAGAACACATACTTATAATACTGAAAATTATGTTTAGTATATATTAAATTTTTAAGTGAAAGTTTGGAGTAAACTCTCTGTCGTGATTTTTAACTTTTTGATATTTTATATTTTGCACCTTAACTTCCTGTGTAAAAAAATAATTCCCATAATAACCTGATAATATTTTTGGAGGAAAAGAGAGTAAACAAGAATGGGGGAAAACGCGAATATATTCGACTGGCAAGTCTGGGATCCTTAAATCGATTGAAACTAATGGAATGTGTTTTAATCATCAAGTTGTGCGTTTCCTTGTGCCAACCACTTTCAGTGTGGAGGAAGCACATGCCATCAAACGTACATATCATTCTGTAGCTCACTATAATGGGAGTGAGGAGTGTGAATAGGAGCTAGAACACATGCTGATAATAATTAAAAGGATGTTTAATGCTTACAATTTAAATGAAATTTTGGAGTACTTTCTCTACCCTGATTTTTTAACTTATTAATATTTAATGCTGCACCATAAGGCTCTGAGTAAAAAATTAGGACCCATAATAATCCGAAGGGAAATATGTTTTAAGCTATTCTTTATTTTCTATTAGGCTTCGAATAAACTCATGTTAAAATTAAATGCAATAATTATCCATAAAATTCATGAATACACAGGAGTCGATGGCAAGTTGTCCCTACGCTCACATGTATATGCATCAAATTTGACTCGGTGAAGGGAAGAACACACTTGTTATGATGAGAGAAACTGAGTTTGCATCTACATAAATTAAATAATTCACTGTGATTCGCAAGAGCTCTATCTATGGTGGGAGCTGCAGTCATTCGCTTGAATTACATGTATTTATTCGTTTTCACGGTAAGAGGAATAGGATTCGTACTTATTCGTTCATTTTTTATCTATTTTCTCAGTACTCAGCACAATTTGATCCTGATGTAAGGATCTTTCCAGAGTTTCGTCTAAGGAATGCTCCAAGCATCTTAGCCTACGTGACCCGTTCGCCATCCGCAGAAAATTGCCTTCCTGGTATGCGTTTTATATCCTAATGCGTTATATTTTAGGTTTAAGCCAGAAATGCTGAATTTGAAACAATGGTCTTTTACCAGGTTATATTCAATCGTTCCTCTGAAAGAAAATACTCCATTGATATTCAAGTTGGCTTGCAAAAACTAATGGGCGTATATTAAGGAAAAATTGAGTATAGTAGGGGTGAACCGTAGGAAAAAGTAGGATTCAAGCGCAGCAAATAACTTGCTATTTACTGGACCATTCTGCTGATATGGTGCTGTAATGGTTTCATTAACAGTACATGCCAAAAAAATCTTATTTTAGGAAGGAAGATAAAAATAGAATGAATTTCTGGAAGAATTGTCTGTGGATTAAGAGCAAATATAATAATTTGCTTACCTTGCCCTTGGTAATAAAACATCAGACTAACAGAGACTAAGACTTTGACAATTTGATGCTATTGTCATAGGTACATGTGCTAGAAGGATGAATCCCTGTCGAAATCGATGACGGTTATGCATTCATAGTGTTTATCTCTTTATGCATACGCAATAGTCTCCTTTAACAATTATGACATAAATGTAAGGTGTTTTTTAAGGAATCTGCAATACTTTAGTAGCTGGTAAGGGAGGCAATTTTGAGCATTTTTACCCATAAAAATGGAGTTGCAACTTTTTAATAACTGAGCTAGGGAACGCGATTTTTTTGGATTCACTTTACAGTTACCATGAAAAAGGTTTTTTTTGGTATTAATCCTTTTATAAATTTCATTTAATACCCTGGATTTTTAAATAATTAAGGTTGGACGAAAATATGCGATTGTAATTGTCTGAAAAAATTAACATTTGAGCTGAATTAAACGAACGTTTTGAGCGAGTATCAAAAATACGATGAATCTATATCATTTTGAGATTAATTGTTTCAGACAATTATTAACGTACATTCTCGTCCAACCTTAATTACCTAATGTCCTAAAAAATCCAGATTTTTTAATAAAATATCTTAAAGACTGTATACCCAAGAAAACCTTTCTGGTTAGAAAAAAACCATAACCGAGGTTTCTTCATGCCAATTAATGGTTTCATTTATAGAATCGAATAGCTACGGCGAATAGTTGAGCGCATTCAGAAATTGTTTTAGTGAAAGCAGAAAACAAATTTCCAAATTGGTAAAAAAATGTAAAAAGAGCCCACCAGTACCATCTTTCCAAACTGTACAATCGGTTTTCAGAGAATACACTTTTTCGATCACACAGCTGCCTATTGCACAACGCGCCGTACGCTTTCACAAGAACTGTAAACCGCTCCTAATTTACCGCAGTCTATTTCATACGTCTAGTTCCGCGCCGAATCTATTCACTGAGGCAGCATCCGATTCTTTTGGAAGAATCGATGTTTTTTTTCTTCACTTCGGCTGCGCTTTCTGGGAGAAATATTGCTTCGAGACAAAGCACCCCGGTGAGATTCCTCCGGTGCGTGACTCTCATGCTTACTTTCTGCGCAATGCTTCGTGCTAAAATAAGGGAACACATATTTTTGCCGATACGCTTTGGCGCCCTCTCTCATGAATAAAACGGCCTGAAAGATGTAACATACGCACAGTCGTGGTCTAAGAAATGCTAGTGAAATATTAATATCACCAATATCTCGATTTTGCTGATGTTTTCGCAAAAGAACTGTATAAAAAAGTAATGTGAAAATCTGCGAAGTATAAATATTGAAATTCCCTGCAAAATAAATTGGATCGACCTCCCTCACATGAGAACCAAGAGCTGTAATTTTCACTCAAATGTACTGACAGTTACGTGACCAATACAATCAACCTACGTAAAGGGAAAAACGTTTATTGGTACTACACGCAGAATACATGACCAATAATGAAGAGATTAAGGTATAATTTCCACTGAATTCATTCGATAACTTTCACTACAGATTTTAAAAATACACCCTTTTGCGTGTGAATTGAAGGCGTCAATTCAAAGAAGATATTAATACGCTGATTGACGGCTATGGTATCATGAATGTACAAGTTTATCATAATAGAATGGGACGGTTTTGAACATTGTTTAAATGAAAAAATAATTACTTACAGTTGATCTTTTTTTTATTTTTCAACTCTGCCGTCTCAAATATTATTTTATAATCAATAAATTTCAATACGCGCGCCCTTAGTCGCTCGACAAGTGACAAAATGAAAAAAATATTGCATGTAATTCTTTTTTCATTTAAAGCATGTTCAAAACCACCACATTCTTTTATGATAACCTTGTATTTAAGTTATATGTATCAGTGCAATGGCTGTGATGATGTAATTATAAAAGGCTCAACAATATTAAGTTCCCGGAGTTATTACCATCTATCATCAGGATAATTTTTTCACGTGATACATCAAGGTTAGAATGCTTTGAGATAAATGCTTTTGTAGGGAATGGTGGAGAGTATTGGAATTTTGCGGAAAGGCGAAGGTTGTACATTTGTTGTTGTATATTACAATCACTGAAAGATTAAATGTTGCATGAAGAGGGGAATATTACTGACAATGAAAGACATGTATAAATGATGATTACTGGAGCAAACCTAAGAAT
This sequence comes from Ischnura elegans, assembly GCF_921293095.1. Lineage (NCBI taxonomy): Eukaryota > Metazoa > Arthropoda > Insecta > Odonata > Coenagrionidae > Ischnura > Ischnura elegans. The sequence goes on from NC_060250.1 coordinate 72,518,715, forward strand.
TTATTACTTATAATTGGACTTTTTAAGAAAAGAGCCAATTCAACGAGCAGGCTCCATCACCGAGTAAAAGAATTCGTTCTATACAAAAATAGTGCTGGACTTGCTAGGAAAATATAGATTTAAACTTCATTCGATTCATGTTAAAATTTATGGTGAAATATTTAAAAAAAAATAGTTGAGCTAGCTTTAATTTCTTTCTACGTTTTCAAGAGAAATCCTCTCTCCGTACAGCTCATTATTTTTCACTTTTTGTGGCGAATTATGTGTTGAAAAACTATGCGATTTTCATGTAACGTCATATAGAGTAGACCAATGTAAAAAAATTACCGTATTTCTAATATAAAATGTCCACCTATAAGAAAACACTGAGGTAAAATATTAAACACAAGCAAATGCTGAAAGCAGGTCTACTTTATACACCCTGAAAATTTCCAAATGATATCACAAATTGTAATCGAGAAATAGGTCACGAAAGACTAATCGATCACTCATCGAGCTGTAGTGATGCGTCCCCTTAACATTTCTGAATGGATTACTCCACCACAGAATAGACATAACTGTGTACTTATACATATGGATGTGTCCGCAGACGGTAATAGTAATCATCATCATTCTATAACGTACCCGCTGGACACATCTGTCATATTCTTGTCCATTAATGCTCCTCCGTACCATATACGTCTTCCAATTGCCTCCACCGTATTTCAAACTTACTACTGAAGAACACTGAGGAGTAGCAGCAAAATGCCGGTATAGCAGTGAATATGGCAAATAATATTATACATAAAAGGAAAGTAACGTTAAGTTCTTATGCGGATATTTCAGTGAAAAGGCATGCAATGTGTTACAACTGAATTGATTCTTCCTCAAAGTATCTTTATAAGACTGATTACATTAATCATTTTTATCAGGTCATTCTTATTGTTCTAAGGGTTGGTCAACACTAATTATTAAATCTTTCTTTGCGCCAACTTCTCACTAAAAATGATGAAATAAACGAGCGAAAGTAAATGGTGTGAAAGGATAAAGAAAATAAATACTGTTGAGTGACCCATAAAATCCCATTTATTAAATTAACCTGATATAATCATTTCGGTCAAGAATATATCTTACGATAATTTTTTTCTAAGAGTATTATTTTTTTTCGATGTATTCATGCCTGTTACCTGCCTGGGGACAAGAAATAAATACGGCTTCTATTTTTTAAATAACTTAAGAGCACCTTGGATACCTATGATTCAATAATAGTTAAGTATCTACTCCAAATGAGGTATTTTTATCTGTATTTGAAGTATTTCTTTCTGGTAATATCGCTTTCAGTAAAGAGGCTGGTTTCCCTTCACCAATGAATACACGCCAATAAATACAGGAACAGAAAATTGGGGCCTTAGTTATCAGTTTTGGTTTATCGACTCAAAGTCCACATGCTGAGCAATTCAATGAGTGGCCTATGATCGAGTTCATTCCAACGAAATCAGTAAAAATCTTCGTCTAAAACTCCTTCCTTAGCGGCCTTTACCACATTAATCTTGTTTTTAGTTTCTGAAATTAACGCTAGAATAGCTTTCTGAGGCAGAATCTGCCTAGTATAAATTCGATGTTCGATGGAGGAAACTTTTCTGTCGTGCGGGTCAATAGTTTGCATCCAAGAATGAACCCTTTGCACGCTAGAGCGATTTCTTATCAAACTGGTCGGCAACGATAATTAGTTCACGACCCATTATCTCGTTTTTTTCTTAGCGTGCAAAATGCACCTAAAAAGAATTATCAGCGAGGTTATCACTCTCCAATCGCTATCGAGCAATTTAAATTGATTCCCCATTTCACGGTCTTTTATCTTCTTTATGGCCAGGAATGATGCATAAAAGGATAAGAAATTGTTAAAAACTCCATTTTAACCTAAAAAAATCTCCGTTTGACAATCTCAAAAGGGAGTTTGAGCTAGGAAATGGTTGGAGGCTAATGCAATGGCATGAACGGGATCTCTGTAAACTTATGCCCGGGGAATGCCTTGAAAGACATATTTTGCTGAGCTGTTTTTACACTTATCGTGGAAAGCAGACTTGATAGATAAGGTAATTTCATTTGGTGGTAGAAGGGAAATAAGTGATCTTTAGACGGGGGATAACAATTTTCAATGAGGCCGATTTTTTAAACTCATTTCCGCTCACTTTAACAACTTGTGGTTTGAGGAGCGTGGTACCTTAGAGGACAGAGCACTTGACTTCCAATATCGGGTCTCGAGTCCATTGCCCGGAAGGTCTCGGGTTCATTGCCTGGATGAAGCCCTCGGGCACTCCCAAATAAAACCTTCACAGCGTGAGAAAGCTCAGGGATAGGAACGCCTGTGATTAAATCTAGGGAGAGCTACCTTCACCTATCCAAACAGCCTACGGGTTGATTCACCGTCTGAATGGTTCACAAATAAGTTTAACGCCCACCGTAGCCATATGGCTATATCCCACCGTTCTGAGCACAATCTCCTGAAAAAGTTTTTCCGAAACTTTCCTTTTTTGCTGCAGATTGTGTGACGAACAAGCTTGTTGAATATTGTACTAACTTAATTCACGTATCAGTTTATTTTTGAAAGTCGGTCGAAATAAGCCACCTGACGGAGAGAGACGGGTGCAAAACGGAAGCTTACTATCAGTAAATTAACCGCAATTATCATAAAAATAAACAGAAAATGATATCGGTTAGATTATTTTGACTTTCCTTCATCCAAAAATATGCTGGCACTGAATATTTATCCTTCCTATTAAGTTCACTCGTAGAAATTGACCTACATTAGATTCTGACCTCGTTAACACCCATTGTAGGTGTAAGGCTACGGATCATTCTTAGGAAACAAATCGACGTATCTCCAAAAATTTCAATGGATTACTAAAGACAACCGTAAGAGCAACGTATCTATCTTCACAATAGCAAGCAGAAAGTTTTCTGAGCGGAAATGAATTAATACCGGGCTTATATTCCCAGGAAACAATGTCGCGGCGTATAGTTTATACTATAATATAAATAAATATGCTCTACATTGCATACAAAATAATGTAAAAAAAATGGATTAACTTCTCTCCTACTTATATTCGTGTGAAAAGAATCATTCTCCTAAAAAACTCAAACGTCGTTCCCTGACCTATTTATTCATGCATGTAAGCACACATAAAGATATTTGTAAATTTAAGTGCCCTCTCTGGAAATTAAAATACGATCACATATTCTATATGACTTTTCATAAACTATTTTAGCGCATATCAGCTTACTCCATCACTTCAAAGTCAATTTCTTAATAAATGAATATATAATTTGGTTGATAAACTAATTTTATATTAGTATTTCAGTCACTAAGGTGTGTTAATTGCTAGCATATGATAAGGACTACATAAAATCATTGAAGCTAAGGAAAGCAAAGGAAGCTTTTACAAGGCGTCCAATACGAAGCCTATCATTTATATCTTTTCCATCTGCAATAAAAGCTCTGGATTTTGGAAGCAGCTGGGAAGGAAGGCATTGGAATGGCTTGGATTTTTCCTAAATTTTACTTTGATCTGGAACTACTGTAAGAAACTGCTTTTGCATCGCAGGGTTAAATTGAAATCAGGTCATGCGAGTACGTTGAAATTTTTAAAATAGTGCACTTTAATTGATGAAACGTTGTTTTTAATTTATATTTTATCTGCATCAAACAAAAGTATTTAAGAGCTTCAAAAAAGGGTAGGTAATGCATTGTAAAATTTCCGCCATTAATTAATAGAAAAATTGCTAATAAATTAAGAAGTTTTTCTATTAATTTTCTTTTTTTCTTTTGGGATGAACTGTAGAACTAGATAGTGTTTAAACATTTTCGTTATTTTACAACAAAATATGCGTTGTAAAAATATGCAGAAGCCATATTAATTGCAATTTATTGTGGAAGATGAATGTTGTAGACCTAGTAGTTTTCCCCACGTTGAGTTACAAAGTTCATGAAGTTGACAAAACGGCTAATTTTATGGTACGCGGAGTCATTTATTGCACTCACGTGTCTACATTTTTGAATTTATGATAAAACGAAGCATAAATCAGAATTAAGGATATATTTTTCTTTAAAATTGAAATATTATTCATTATTATGGAATGCACTGAAGTCCAGATATACATTTTCAAAGTACAGCGGCACATCATTTTGACGCCGTCAGTAAGGTACAGTATATAAAATAGTACATTTCATTGAACTATTTTCACTCCTGGTTTCTTACTCACAAAAAAATAGCGTCACTGGCGTAAAACATCACTCGTGGAAGATTTTTTATGATAGATATTTCATTTGAAAAACGTAAGGCGATGGTGGCGGTCATGTTGGAATTAAGCGCCTCAATTTGAGTCGGGAATTGAGTGAGGTCTCGTAATATCAACGGGGTGGCCGAGTCTAGTTTCAGCCAGGATCGATACTTGAGTATATTTCTAGAACACACCCCTTAATCTCTTCTCCTCTGCTGCAAGCCAATATATTACTTTTATTCGCACCTGCGATGGTTAAAAACATACCAGTTAACCATACTTTATTCCACTTTGCTATCTGTTACGACCGGGGTCTAATTCCATTCAGATCCCTCACAACCTTAAACCATTGCGTCCCTCACAAAACAGCCGCGTCACCCAAGGAAAGCAAACGAGCGACGTTCACCGCGCTATATCCCTTTATGCGAAAAGAAGAATCCCATTGGCGGTGGTCCAAGTAAGAATCAGACGTATATTACGGTTGCGTACAGGGCAAAGAGCTTTCAAGTTCGGATTCTTCCGCTTCCACCAAGGAAGCAAAGCGATTCTCTCAATGCATAGATTGTTAGGCATATCCACTATCTGAGCACAATTGCTCGCGAGCGGATATATAAGTTTTACCTCCCCGGCGTCTCGGTCGCTAATCTCATCGAAATAAAGCGATGACTCTACTCTCGCTCGGACAAAGTTTCGCCCTATCCCATGCCCTAAAATTGCGATTCGCTACACCCTCGGCTTTCGGGCGTGTTTTGATATTTTTATGCACACGGCATTCGTTCCACGTATTGCTAAATCCCTCGTATAACTGCCGCCGTGAAGGCGTATTCATGTATAAAGAAGGCGGCCTGCATGAATAATTTTGTGCCTCCACTATCGCGTCGTTAATCTTTTATGACTTCGCTGCTTACAAGCACCGCTTCAGACTAGATTTATTCGTCCTGGAAAAAAATGCCTGGGAAAAAAATCAATGGCTCCGCAATGTGTAGCCTGTGAATATGCAATGCACCCAGTTATCTGCATGCACTTTTCATTTACAAAGAATATTTTTCTCTGTAGCTCAATATGTGAGCCTAAAAATACAAATGAATCGCAATGCTCTTGGATCACTTTTGGTAATGAATGAAGTAATGGATTCAAATTCCTAAAATTATCTCATACAATAATGGCGTAATCCTGAGTTATAGGTGTGTTGTGAATCAAACACACTGGAAATATTCTTTAAATATATTCTTACGAACGAACTTACCGAAGAAAAGATAATAAATTGCGATGTAACGTAGTTGTCTTCCGATCGTAACCCCACTGCAATTAGAATATCTTTTCCTGCAATCACTAATAAGGGGTTGTGTTGAATGATATGTTCAATTTCGAACTAAAATTTCAAAATTATCATCTCCAAGTTTGGAAAATTTCATTCCTTAACAGGAAACTGGCATGAAAGATAATTTATTTTGTCCCTTTTTCGTAGATGCATCAATTAATTCTTCAATGCATTAATTCTATTATATTTCGATTGAATTGCTGCAATCAATTTTTTCAATTTTATATATGTACATAATTTGAAGCCTGATAGAATCCCACTTATATTGTGTACTCCCACCTATACCAGTAACATACATTACGTTCCTCAGAAATTCATTTCTTGCCTAGGAAAGTGCGGAATATCCTTCCTTTGAACATCAACATTTTCGACTTTCAGCATCAAAGTCGTTAAACTTTGATATTATAATTGCAAGGAAGTATATGATCAGTAACATTATATTGAGGAAAATATAAATATCTTTCAGCTAGTTTCGAAGAGTACAAATACTGACTCTCAACTCCAGAATTTTTCGGTGTCGCAAAAGCAGATATAGACAACCGACAACGCACAGCGACTCTCATTTCGAAAACTTTCCAAGGAAGCAATGGATGCCTATCTTGGCTATGAATGTAAATTTTTATATTTCCCTAGGTGAGAAATGTTTCATCCCACTAAAGTAAACGGGAATTGCGTTTCCGGTAACGGTTTCTTTCCAACAGCTGTACTCACTGGAGGAAAGGCTGCTTATGAGAGCGAAAGGATAGGCGCCCACTGCGCATATTAGTGAAAAAATTCTCCAGTTGAATATTCAAATCCAGCCCCCTTGTTTTTTACTGGAATTTTTATTGGAATTACCTCCGAAGAAATTCCGCTCACGAAACAGAAACTCTTGCAACATAGTTACAGAGGGTCATTAAAGGCAATATCCTGCTCTCTATCTCTCTCGGGTCTTGCCCAAGAGGAGGCCATTTCTTCATACCCCCGTTTACTCAGGAACGAAAAACTTTTCCAGACATTTTATTTTTCTTTATTTTCTTCACGCAGTTTCCTTCGGTCCTAAGGAACGTTAAGGGACACTCTCATGCGATAACCTAACCGAGTAACGTGGCACATTCACTCACGAAAGAATCCGTAACATTTCCTACTAAAAAAAATACCCGACTTTGCGGCGATTTCGAAAGAGTTAAGACTCCAACGACGATATACCCCTTATAAACCCAACTTTTACAAACGTATTTCCGTGGAAATTTTTTATTGAGGCTAAAGGGAAGTGGAGGAGTGGTTGGAGCAAAGTTAAGCGGCACGTTTTCACGTCTTCGTAGGGAGCCTTTATCTCACCGATCCCATCTATCGTATTATCCCACGGTTTTGGTCTTCGGTGTGTTATTTTGCGAGCTAATATTCGGGCATCGGATTGCTATTACGAGACGCTTCTGGAAGGGATGATTTTCGAGCGGCCATATCCGATTCAAAGGCTTTGTCGATGAGGGTATATGTGCCCTCACCGGTGAAGTATCCATTTCTTGCCCACAACGCTGAAGATTCTTTTTTTTCCAATGTCTTCATTATATTCTGTCTGGCTGCGACCGGACGACGCTTGATAAATATTTAAAAATTAGTTATAATGTATACTTTTACTAATTAAGTTTTGTAATATAAACAATGAGTGAGCACTTAGCATCGAAATTCAAATATTAATCCAAATAATGATTTGCTAAGCATAAATGGGAAATTAATAGTGATTATTCTTGCCATTGGTAATCTACATAATTAAGTAAGTACTTTATTGGAAACTTACCAAAGATTGTTATTAAGTTCCAGTTAAAATCTCAAGGTTCTCTCGATAAATATGCCTACTGAATATTATAACGTGTGAAGTGGTTAATACCTTTTTATGAAGTTTTTTTAGTAGTCCTTTCTGTAAGCAATGGCCTGAGCTATGTGCTCTTCAATTAACAGTCATATTTTACTCGCAAATTGTAAAGTAATTCTCTGCTTGTTAGTATATTTTAAAAATAGAAAACACAGGCTAAGTTTTTCCTCCGTTTTAGTGTTATATTCAGCTTTAATCAAAATATAGAAATATATATTATTAACCCTATCTCATACGTTTTTATTCCTTTATTTTTCCAAAATTACAGAATAACAGAATGACATTTTCTTAGTTACTCACCATAGTTCAACACAACACAGTTCAACATTTTTATACACAGTTATGTGAGCAGATGTTTCCGTTTTAATAAAAATTACATCCCTGAATTAATTAATTTACTCGATCATATTAGTATTTACCAGCTTTTGACTAACGCCTGAATCGTATGGAATTTTTAGACCAAGAAAGGCACTGCGCTTTTCTTATAAGACAATAAAATATCTTCACTTTAGGGCCTGTTAACTTTTATCGCGTTTTTTTTCCTCGGGAAATGTCACTTTTTGCTCATCTACTATTTTTGTTCCCTAATGCATAAAATTTCGCATTCCGCTTACTACTTCCTCCTTTAGGCAATAATTTAAATAATGCAATAGATGTTTCAGTATATTCAACGCGCATATGATTATACGATTCCGTAAAATTTTCTTTGAAGGGGTTAAAATTTCTTCGGTACATTAATGACTACAGTTTTCTACTGACTCTGAGAAGAAAATCCCATATATAGCCAACCAGCTATTTTAGCAGGCTAATTTTATAACGTATCTCATTGGAAGTTTTCTTTTCCACCCGCCTCATTTCCTTTCTGTTGGATAAACTCGACTCTTTTATGAAATCTCGTTATAAATACATAAGGTTTCAGAAAGCGTTGGCCTCGTTTCGGTGAGCGCACTCTCGCAACATATTGAAGAAAGAGATAAAAGTGGTATTGCATATTCGCTCCTAGTTAAAATCAGGACTTTTAAATGGCTCAACCATAATATTCTTGAGAATAAACATGGATGACCCAGTCGCAGTCATCCATTGCCGGAAAGTCTCCGCAAATGATCAAATTTACATCAGCTCACTCCATGATGCACACTTAGCGTTGAGTGCATTATTCCAAATTGTAGGGGGTGGCTTCTCGGGCACACTACGCCGATTATATTTTCCTATAATGGAATTTAAAAAAAAATTGTTATTCTACATTTATTTATTACTGTGTGACATAGGTTTCGACCGTTTCAGAACGCGTTTTCTCGTATACGTAAGCGTGCTGTCGCAACATATTGAAGGAAGAGGTGAAGGGGTTGGTGCATAATCGCTCCGAGTTACAATCAGAACTGTGCGGAAAATCCACAGAGAAAAAATCATTCGCCTTGACCGAGATTCGAACCTGGATCCCATAATATCGGTCGATTGCTATAGCCGGTTATTAGCGGGAAATTTGGGCAATATAACGGACATAAGATTTGGACTGCTTGTCACATAATATGGTTAGCAGTCCATTCCACCTTGACCGCTATAGTCCTCAAATTTCCATAGTGTAGAATGACGCATCAGTAGCTTAAATTGCTAAAGAATTCTATAGGAAATCGGGAGATCAGAGTTCAATTCCCGGTTAAGGCGAATGATTTTTTTCTCTTTGAAGTGTTCTCAAAATTTTTGCATTGCGGTTGACTTAGTAAAATTATCACCGTGGTTAGTCCTGGTATTCTTAAATTACAATCTGATCTTTTAAAAGGCCCGGTCACAAGATTCTCAAGTATAAAATAAAAATAGATGTATGCATGGATTACTTTAAAAAAAATGAGAGGTCTTGATATTTAATTTCTCCCAGAAGCAGCTCTGGGTTAGAAAGGGTTTACGCCAGTGATTCGGTTGCACTACCATACTGATTTGGTCGACACTACACTACACAGTATGCAGAGCTGGGCCAAGGAGGAGGATAAGAGCCGCATAAGGGTGTGCAAGAGGGTAGTCTCCTACTTTTAAGGGGCGGCAAACTGAGAAACACCATGCAGTTCATAAATCAAGATCGTACGAGTGAGCAAATCCTTATCCGTGGTAGGCCGCCTATTCGCCTCCGCCTGCGCTTTTTAATTCCTAGGAAATATTTACAAATACCTTCGTTGAAGCTTTTGCGGGTCGTTAGAGAAGTTGATGATATTCTACGGGCTTGTATTGGGTTTGTTGCTCGACGTTTCGTGGCCGTTCCTGGATACTTTTTCTGAGGGAAGAAATTTATTTTTCCGCAGGAAAAGTGACCAGCAACAGCCAAAACGTCGGATAGCAAACCCAATACAATTTATTTGGCGCGTCTGAGGTCTTTGGTGTGGAACACGTTTTGAGGGCATAAAACATTGGGAGCTGAGGGAGCGTTATGTTGCACAATGAAAAAACTTAGAAGGTAGTTACTCAAAATAATTGGAGTGATATAAATAGAGCAGAAACATATACGACAGCATTGATATATCATTAGGGCAGCAAAATTTTAAATAGCATTCAAAAGAATATGAGTTTAACATATGTTTTCCACGAATCGTCGAGCAGGTTGGTGGATTAAACCATCAGTGGTATCCCCCTTAACCGTCTCCACTGCGTCTACACCTCAGGACTTCCTCCTAACGGACCAGTAGCGTACGTGGACCTCGCTGACCTTAATACATTCCTTTTCCCCGACCAACCTCCTTGCAATATTAAATCGGGATTAAATTGGATCGAATGCAGCATCTTACGAGCTCGTTCATTCGCAGAGAATGGGAGGCCGGGAGTTCCCAGGGAAGAGGGTAGGCGATTGCGGGAAGTTGAGAATGAGGCTGGTGTATGGGCCTCGATGCATAAATTATGCATATGCGCCTTCGGACGCGAAGGGCTCTCCGGCCTTTGCCCACGAAGCGAGACTCTTTTGAAGACGAGGAGAAAGAAGAGGTGAGCAGTGGGGCGGATTTGCGATACGCGAACCCTGAATTGCGAAATCAATGTAACATCGTATTATGTAAGACGGATATTCTACATCTACACAATGCCCCGCAAGCCGCCTAAAAGGCGTGTGGCAGGGGGTGTTCTAACGTGCTCCAACGAAGTTGGGACTAGCGTTTATTAAAGTCCTTAATGGTTCGGGGGAAAAACGAATTCCCATATCTATCCGTTCGGTAAAACATCTCTCTTAATTTATCGCTTCTATTGGACCTGGAGATATAGTGTGGCTTCAATATTATGTTCTCTGTGTCGCTCTTAAAGATATGCATTCTCAATTGCTCAAGCAATTTAACCCTAGCGCGCAGCCTCCGAGTCACCAGCGCCTCCCAGCCTAATTCGCTTAACATCTGGGTAACACTGTCTGTACGCCCCTAGCAGTTTGAATTGAACTGCGTGAAGTGAACAATATTGAGTGTAAAAGGGTGGTGGTGGAGACTTTTCGAAGGTTTTCCCCGATTCGTGACATGTATATGAAAGATTTCATCATTGGTAAAGAAGACCATCAAAATGAGAGCATCGCAGTTCACTTCAAACGGATTTTATTTAAATTTGTCGGCTTCGGTGGCGGCGGGGTGAAGTCCGTGCCTGCTAAACCGAAGGTTGCTGATTTGAGTCCTGCCTCGGTCGGTTTCCCCAATATAGTGCATAGATGTACGTGAACTTTTATTAGTTAAATGTTATGAATACCTCGATCTAAAAGCCGAACTACGTTGTTTTCGGTGCGTTAGAAATAAATAAATCACCTGCCGCCACAAAAAATCACATGAATCATCATGAGAAAAATTTACCCTGAATCGGGAATCAAACTAAGGACCTATGGTTTTCCGAGCCTCTACGCACTACCACTACGCTGTTCGTGTTCTTTGTTTCTATTGGCAATTTTACCGAGGGTTAACGATGCATGGTGATCGAATGCGATCCATTTTTTTCGGTCCAGTCGGGAAAAAAGGCATGCATGTAGCCCAGCGAAGTCCGCGCACGCTGCTAATCTGTTAGGAAGCCCTGAGGTGTAAATGGAGTAAAGCGCACTCAGTACCTTTGAATATCAGTAATATTGCCTCCCGGCTCTTAACTGCAGGAATTCAATGAAATACTTCTTTTTAATGGAAGGATAAATTAAGTGAAGAAGAGCTATCTCCCAAGACTTTCTTCTCCATTTAGTCCTATTCTATTCACTCATAAATTTAAAATCAGAATATACGAAAGTTGCCTCCAAATTTTCATTTAATTTCTCGGTGTGAACTTTTCATTTCAGGGTGGAATCGCTAAAGGGAGTGTGAACAACGAACAACGCGAGATCCATGCCCAAGGTCGAGAAATATGGTAAGAGCGGGGATCAAGTTCCTGACATAATTACCTCAGAAGCTAAAGAAAAGAGGGTCAGTAATTTTTCGTCGCGAATGAATCGAGAGGTTTATAAAAATGCAAAAATGCGGGTCTTATTATTTCATCATGCGGATCTCAAGCTCCCGAGCTACATCACAATCGTCAATGAAATAAAATTTCTGAACGGACACACTACAGGTGATCATTTTAAAATTTATTAGAGGTAGAACTTTGAATTGTTTCACCAGGTTTACGAGTACATACGATGTTAAGTATAACTCATAAATATTACTGTTGAATTTTTGCATAAGAACTGATATTTTAAGAGCCTTTTGAATTGCTAATTAAACACCAACTTGTTAAACTATGGTCGTAGTAGATCTAATAAGGTGTTTAAATAGAAATTCCATGAGTTAAGAGGAAGTCTCAATAAATGCCATTTTGAGGCGCCATTGTATCGACAGTGACATGCGGCGATATCACCAGTACTCTCAGCGATATGATTTTATACTCATTCGTTTACTTCTGTTACATATAGGTAGTATGGGAAATTCGCATGGTAACATCAATTTGAAATAGGAATTTCGCGAAATCTTGGCAGTGCTCTCGAGCAAAACATAGCTCGAGTTTAAGTATGGAAGAAAAGATAGGAGGTAACTGGAGTCATCCATGCTCTGAATTAACGGTGGGTAGAAAAATATAAAACCTTGGATCGTTCTCGGTAAATAAGTGGGTGAGGCGGCTCAAGGGGATGTGACAACGCCGCAGGAGTTCCATGGCGCCTCAGGCGTTTCCCCAGTGGACAATAGTGGAGTTTGCAAGGAATTTTATGCTCTCGAAATATTTGCCATTTTTGCTGCGTGACATCTTCTTCCTTTTTTTTCCAGCTGTACCAATTGCAGAAAGGAATAGAAGAAAATAGAATTCGCGCATTAAATTAGGGTGAAGATATCACAAAGGAGGAGTAAAACACCCCGATATAGATTTTTTCATGAAACGGAAATAGAAAATCAATAAGTTTACCTTAGAAGTTTGGTCACCATGGATAGTCGGTTGCTAAATATGTATCGAGTTCGTCGTGCTTGCTTGGAAGAATATTTTTATGCATTAATAGTTGAGATAAATTATAAAATAAGAATATAATTTTGATAGAGAAATAGAAATTTGCTTGTGACTCCTGCTCATATATTTCTGTTTTTCCGCAACTCATTATGCAAAAACTTAAAGCTAATGCAATTACAGTGAAATTTTAAAGCTTTATCTTACATGGTAAAACAATTATATTATATTTCAAATAGAAATATAAATTTTTCTTTATATTTTGATTGGAGCAATATTAAGGCGAAATTTTCAAATTTCAGATACAGAAAAATATTTAAAACACTGTACACCATGTGCGTGGAAAATTTCAACACTTAATGGTAGAATTGAATTATTGATTCGATAGGAAAGAGGAACAGTCCAACATGAGTGATGCGTCATATTACAGGGTAGCTGCATTTTGTCATCAGTCGTCAGCACAAAGGGGACACTTCGAAAGAAAAATTAAAATTTTCTCCTGTGCATATGTGGAGCGTCAAAATTGTGTTATCGTACTAGTGATAACACTTTACTCAGATAAAACGAGCGGGTAAGACAAATGCATATGAGCATGAAACAAAATAGGATGGCAAATGGAAATAACTAGAGTGAAACCGAACAAGTAGGCTAATGTACCCATAAAAGACCATAATGGCTCTTACATAATCTTAATGGAGAGTCAGCAAAGTGGAACTTCATCCTGTTTGTACATTCAGTGATAAGAGAGGATATGAAATTAGAATCAAGTAGTGCACTTTAGTCATAACATGCTATATTATTTTAAAGTACTCGTTTTGAATCATCATGAATATTCCATTTTTTATCGAAGGTGAACTTACCATGTGTAACTTTTGCTTTGCACAAAGGGCATAGCCGAGTAAGAGATTGAAAAGTCCCCCCTCACGGATTTTTCCCAGACTTGAGGCATAGGATTTGGGATCAAATAGGACTAACCTCCCCACACTTCCAGCCCGCTAGAGGCCCATCAGGGCCGGCTAACACGAAATTTCGATTTCCACTCTTTTTTAAATATCTCGAGATAAAAAGCATATTTTTCAATGCAATTTGCGCCATTTGATGGCTTTCTTAATGGAGCATATGCTCAATTTTTTTCACAACTTTTTAAAGGCATAAGGAGAAATGGCGTCGATTTGAAAATGTCAAACGCTAGTTTTCATAAAATATTTTTGAGAGGGCCACAATTAAAAATTGTGTTTCGAAGGAGTATTTAAATACCTTTCGGCTAATGCAATGAAAAAAGAACATTTAGGTGGTGGAACACTCCGAAAAAAATAAAATATGCCATTTTGGCCATTTTTTGCTGTTTTTCCCATGACCTTTGCCCCCATAACACCCGTTTCATACCATCTTGCACATATTTAGTCCTCTCACTAACGCCCAAACTCATACCGATTGTAATTCCAACCTCAAGGGACAGAGCTTTGTGGATGCTGGTGACGGAAATGGCTTCAGGACTCCGAAAACCTCCGAGTAAGCTATTTCAAATCAAAAGATTCCACACACCCAAACCCCTTCCCCACTCCTTCAAAGCTGAGAATAGATTTAATTTGTAAGTGTACGAGATTTATCCTGCGTCCTCGAGGACCTACTAGTCAGATATTCCAAAATGGAAAAACTCCTTGAGACTACCCCAACTGCGCTAAACCTTTGGGATTTTATCATAGGTTAATGTTAGGCACGTGCTAAAATGAAGAGTACAAAATGTTCAATTTTGCAACTTTTTTACTGTTTAGCATACAAATAACAAAAAAACTAATGAAAAATAAACAATATCTGGTCAAACATCGATTTTTGGTGAATTTTCACTAAACAATTTTACTCGTCATCCTCTGAATCTTCATTGATGCATGTTATAATATTTTCATTCAAAAATGATCTAGATAAAAAAAGTTGAAAAATTGACATTACATACATTTTTTATACAGGTCTCCGCTTTTTGTGATTCCTCATCATGCTACATTTGTTCACATTTGAGACATTTTGATACACTAGAGCTAAATATGCCACCATAACAGAGTGAAGGAGGTATGGCATAGTTCTTGAAAAATTGATAATATCAATTCATCTCTCACAATAGCCGATGCGATATTTAAATTTAAACGCCAGTACTATAGTTTAACATGACGATAAAATGGGAATAAAGTTTTACACAAAAGACTAGTTGTTTTACCCACTCGTTCCCCCTCTGTAAAATGATTTCGCTAAAAAGATAGCACAATTCTGAAGCTCCACATATGAACCGCGGATAATATAAACTTTTATTTCGAAGCTGTTTCTTTTCTTCAGATGATTGGTGACTAAATACAGCCACCCTTTAAGATCACTCATTTTCGATTGCTCTTCTTTCTATAGAATGAAATTTTTCATGACTAAAATTTCACCTATCTCACGACCCATAACTTAAAAATGGAGATTCCTCTCCTTATAACTGGTAATCAGGTACCTTCACAGAAGATAATCATAACCTCAAAAATTGTTGAAGGCATCATTTTTATCTTCTTTTCCAGAGTTAGAACGAAATGGATAATATTTTTTTGCGGAATGCGTTTTCGAATTTTTTCATCCTCTCATTATTAATTTTCCTACGTGCAACCGCAATGCATTTCCTTCATATTTAGGAGTGAAGAGGGAATCCCACTACTTTTCCCATGGAAGACCGTACGGGAGTCTTCCCTAGCAGAGCGGTCCCCCTTAAAATTACGCTCCCCGGCGGTTTCACCAATTTCGTCGAGATGACCGGAATTTCGGACTTTTCTTTTTTTTTTAATTCATTCCAACCTCCTATCGGAGAACCCGGGTTACGCAGTTCCCTCGCATAGCTACGTACAGAAGGCGGACGAGTGCGCCCGACTAACCTCTTATGGCCTTTTTGGATGAATTCTTGCTCCCGCAACCTCCTCCACACAGAAGGCCTTGCTAGCATCGCCTCCTTCCCCCACCGCTCCCATCATGCTCACAGCTCTCCCCTTAAAGGAAACTCCCGCACCTAATTGTAAGTAAATCAAACGTCATGACAAATGTGTGTGTGTTTGTGAGTGTATCTTTTATTTTTTCCATGGTTCATATGGAAAATTTAGTATTATTATATAATCTATATATATAAAAGAAAGTCGAAAAACGTGTTAGTTAGAACACTTATAACTCGAGAACGGCTGCACCGATTTCAATGAGATTTGGTTCTTTGGATTCGTCTCAGGCGGGGTTAACATATAGGCCATTAAAAAAAGGATAATTTCACACAAAAAATTCATCTCTTTCCTATGGACATGCTTTTAGGAGTTATAGTAACACAACAATTGATAAGTCGGTCAAAACTACAAATTAAATAATTTGTTTTGTTATTACCACTTTAATAACTGAATTTCGTAACAATATAACATTTTAATTACTAAATATATTCAAAATATTTATTAAATTGAAATTACATTTAAAAATTTAATTCAAGCTAATTGTAAGCCCAGCCGTGGCCCCGCTCGAGTTGACACTTCACTACCGTGTTTGTAAACAAATCTCCAAGCAATTGTTGACAAACGGTAATGTCCGTGTTCCTGTCGAGGAATCGAGTAGTTTTAACTCATTTCCTTTTAATGATTACAAATTAGTTTCAGCGAAAGGTGAGCTCATCAACAAAGAGTTCCAGAATATGATTGATCACCAAAATAATTAAAGATGGTTGATTTAGCGAGCAAGAACGAAGATGTGGATGACTAAAACGAGGTAAATTCAAATAGTTCGTACTCTGCATGAATTCGAATCTTTTAAATGTGTAACAAACGAAGACGAAATCACCAACTATCTATCTGAATATTTTAAGTCCTTGGACGTGCCTGGCTTACCAAGGCACGATTTACAGCTAAATGTAGGCTCTGTGTTCATGATCTTTCGAAGCCTAAACCAACCATAACTATCCAACGGAACGTGTTTGGTGATTAAAAAAATTGGTAATGAATGTGATTCACGCAACTTTACTCAAAGGAAAATTCAAAGGTGAGGAAGTCCTCATTCCGTAGATTCCATGATCTCAACTCATATGCCCTTTTGAGGTTAAACGTATTCAATTTCCAATTCGTTTTGCATTCGTGATAACGATTAAAAAATCGCATGGTCAGTCTTTCAGTTTTTGTGATGTTTGTGCTCATGTGCTAATGAAAACCCATGATTTTCTCATGGTCAATTTAACGTGCTATGTTCACGAGTCGATAAACCATCCTCTGTATTTCTTCCTTCGCTTCAAGTGCGTAGCTAGGATAGGGGGTTTTGGGCGCAGCTAATACTACGGGTCTGTAGGGCATAGAAAACTCGCTAAGGTAAGCGGGAAGTGTTTGGAAGGGAAGGTTTTTCGGCTGTGTGAATAGTTAAATATGTTTTGTTTGTTAGTCACCCGTCCCCCTAATATTAATAACAAAATATTTCATAAAAAAATTCTCTAAGCTCTTGGGGGGGGGGGTTTATCCCCCAAAATCTCCCCTCGCTGCGTCACTGCTTTGCTTCGCTATATTTATTTAGCTTCATCCGATTCATCTTTCGCCTGATAACAAAACAAAAACTGTTGTTTATCAGAAGGTGCTTGACGCAAGACTGTGTAGGGCTCACCGTGGTGCGTTTACGCATGCAGTACGTTTACGCAGTGCATTTTTTCCAAACAGAGATACTAAAACTGGCGCGCCTTAAGTCATTTAATGCGAATGCTGCTTCATAGGGGCTTCTCTTGCACGATTTTGAGCATCAGTCAAGCGTCGGTCTGGGGTTGTGTCAACCTGCCCCCTGAATGGGCCAAGTGTAGGCAACAGACTTGGACCTAAAAACATTTTTTTACAGCTAATAACGCAAATAGCCAACAATTGAATGCGTATAATTTTTAGTTCATGAACTGCTTTATTAAACCACAGTGCCCAAAATTTCTTAAGCTAAAACGTAAGAAAATTTGTTGAAAAAAATCCGCGTAAACGTGCTCCGATCCACCCTATGTAGATTCAATAAAGAAAATGTCTTTCTGACAAGCAATTTTGGTACTCATTTACGTAGTTTTATTGAATTTGTATCCTTATTTTATTATAATAAATTAAACATGATTAAAAACGATACAGCCGCTCTCGATTTATAAATGGTGTAAGTAAACTGTAAGTTCATTGATTGTTAGGCGGTACGAAGTTCGCCGGGTCAGCTAGTATACTATAAAATAATCTTAATTAAGATTAATTATATAACGTTATGTT
Organism: Ischnura elegans; assembly: GCF_921293095.1. Classification (NCBI taxonomy): domain Eukaryota; kingdom Metazoa; phylum Arthropoda; class Insecta; order Odonata; family Coenagrionidae; genus Ischnura; species Ischnura elegans. The sequence goes on from NC_060250.1 coordinate 72,536,812, forward strand.
CATTATTATACACTTATGATATCATATACATATTAATTATAGGAAAATTAAAAATTATTAAATTATATAAAATATAATATAATAATCTCAATTTTTCTTGATACATAACGAACTCACAAAAAATAAGATTTTTAACCAGTTTTCCACCAAAATTCACATATTTTCGGGCACAGAAAGAAGACATAATTTTATGGCTGTAAATGCTAATCCTTTATCGTAAATTTTAATCAGTAGAAATATTATAAATAAAAGTCATCTTCACTGGTTAACAATCCTAAGATTGGTTTGACGCAGCTCTCCACTCAAATTTCCTATCAGCTAATCTTTTCAAACCTACTTATTTCTTCTCTTTCACATCTTTCTTTACCTGTTCCATATATTGTGCTCGAGGTCTTCGTTATCCGTACATGCCACCTACTTATCCCTCGACGCTTGTCTTCATCAGAGCTTCATGTCACAAGATATGGGGGCCTGATGAAGGAAATCGTCGAAGGGCAAGTAGGATAAAAAGTACGTTATTATAATTATTTACAAATATTTCGAAGTTATCCCTGATTTTTGCAAGTCGTTATCGGCACAATTAAAATTATGCGTTAGTGTATTCATTATTGTTTTTTGCCTTAATATTACGACCAACTCAAGGGGTGATGGCGATATTTGGTGGAGCTGAGTAACTGGAAACACAATTGCAGATACACTAAATTTGTATGTTTCACAAATTTTTTAATAGTTTGACCCAGGTTAGACAATATTCACTATTCTCAAAGGTGAATCTAAACATTTTTCGAGCTTATTAATACCATTATGGAAGGTGGAGAGAGATAAAGACCTTCAAAGGACCTATATTTACCCCCAAAATTGGTATTAAAAAGGTTCCAAAACGGAATAAATAAGCGAGCAACTATTTTCACCAATGAGAATGTCATAGTGCATAATGAGGAAACCTTGGTTAGACCATTATAAAATTTGTGGAACATACAACATTAGTACATGCGGTATTATGTTACCTGTTACAGAATCCCACCGAATATCGCAATCCACCCTTTTGTTGGAAGATATCATAAGATAAATAAACGATAATGAATAAACCAATTCTGCATATTCTGAGCTAAGCCGACAAAAACGAGCAAATATCAGTGAAAAACCTCGAAATATCAGTTTAAAAATTTTAATAAACGTACCTTTTATTCCACTTGTTCCTCCACGATTGTCTTTATCAGGCCCTCATATCTTGTGACATGATGGTCAGATGAAAACAATCTTGGAGAGGGAATAAAAATGGGGGAATGGGGGTTCAGGTTAGTGTAGTGGCTGGAGTATTGGCTTCCCACCCGGTGAGCTCTGTTTCAAATTCCGGTAGTAGCAGAGAATTTTCAGAGTTTGCCCAATCCCTGCATGGATGAAGTGTGGGGGGCATTTCAAGCGCAACACTCCGTTCGTCGGATGGGACGCTAAGCCTTGGTCCCGTTGCAGCCATTCGTTAAGAGCAGGCTAATGCTGACGCCGGTTCTCTCTCCACCCTTCCCTGCCTAACCTTCCCTTATGGCGCAAATGATCTCAGATGTCGGTCGTCTCCTCCAAATACTATAATACACTATGGAAGAATGACGTAAAAATTGATACAGAAGACTTCGAGCAAAATATATGGAATAGGTAAAGAAGGACGTGAAAGAGATGAAAAACGTTGGTTTGAAAAGATTAGCTGATGGGAGAATTGCGCGGAGAGTCGTTAAACTTGCCTTAGGATTGTTTAAAAATGATTAAGGCTTTAATTCATGACGGCAGTAGTTCCTAGTGATAGAATGATAGCATGCAGGATCAAAATTTTAGCAGCAAAAACTTTATATTCTCATTTCCGTATAAATGGAAAGTGGATATTTTTTGGTGGGAAAACTGGGTAAAAATCTAATTTGTATTATGCTTATGCTTCCATTTAATTTCTTGTTGAAACGACCTTCCATGGAAAAATAGATGACCAATCGCTGCCATTACTTTTCAAGCGTAACGCTGTTCACCGAAATGTCGCGCCCCTTCAGCAATACCTCTTCCCTCTCTGCCCCTCCTTTGATTCACGGTGACTCGAATTCCTTCCGCTGTGAGGCGCTCTCGGCGGTAATTAAAGAGTTCCGGGAATCGTGGGCACGTCGCAAGGAAGGGAAACGGGGAAGGATGCGGTGGTTGGAGAAGAAGATAAGGAATGACGAAGTGTGGGAGACGTATGCCCCCCCCCCCCTGCCACATACCCTCGAGGTGGCTTCACAGGGTATTAAGTAGATGCAAAGATACCATCACGCCACCATCTCAGCTCAAAGGAAAAGGAGGAGACTTTTCCCATTTCGCAATTAACGCAAGTGCTCTCACAGTGGCAGCAGCAAGAAGGCTGGGATAATTCAAAGGCAACAGGAGAGCATATAACTGGAGCAGTCGGAACAGTTCACGCATCCATAAAACTGGTTGGATTTGGTGCGGATTACTTTCGCGGCAAACACGCACGGAGGCGCATTGCATTGGCAAAGGTAGCACATGCACTTGGAATAAGTATTTGATGGAATAGGAGAAAACTGAAGTAAAAAATGAGGAAATAATATCCCAAAACAGATGCATATAGAGTACCTATATATTCCACTGATTTTGTAAAGGCTTCTCTGTAATTGTGTATGAGTGGAATAGTTATATTATTATTGTTATTATTTTCGTTATACTTGAGAGGCTTTAATAGCTCGCATACGGTATAAAATGCCATCTTTGTTTTTTAATGTGGTTTAGCAGACTTTGATGGTTGAAAGAGATATAGGTAGGAATGGTAGATGGTGAGGACTAGAGAATTTATTTTGACTCCTATGCCTTAACGACTGTTTCGATGAATTTTAAAATGTGTCAAGTCATTGTGTACATGAGTTACTTAAAAAATTTGCCATTACCACCCTTAGGCCTATTGTCAAATCTTTATTAGGCATTACTTAACTTATTAGTGAGATGTGCTGTAGAAAAAAACAGAAATATATCCTTATGCAAATTTATTTTCATTTAAGGCGTTTAATATTTAATTTTTGAGCAATAATAAGCATCACACAAGCATTTGAAAATGTCAATTTCTAATAACCTTGTGAATATGCTATCCGCCTTTCAGATCTTGCAATACCCTGTACCCAACTTTTATTGCTAACTGGGTAGGTCAGTCGCTTCTTCATACTGTTCAGTAAATGAACTCTATGCAATAAAAAGTGAGAAACTCTATCTAGCCATGTGACTAAAATAACATTTGTCCGCCAACTTACTCAGAGCCTCCGCATATGACGGCTCCTATGGATCTATAATGAGTAATTTTTTTAAATAATTGCGTAAGATCTTGCCTAGATACCCCAATCTTGATTGATTTCAAAATTCCGTCGTGACGCTTCAGATTCTATTCAATCACATCTGCACTAGCTTAATCTGTCCCAATAAAATTTCAGGGTCGAAATTGCACCAATACGCTCTGTCACACCACTACAATTGTCTTTTGCAAACCTCATGCATGGCAGGTGTATGACAACCGTCATTCCATTGTATCGAGCTATGTGTGTTCAGTGAATGAAACGGATCGATGCACTAGCATAGATTGCCCTTGTCTCAACGACAGCACGAATAAAAGGAAAAAAAATCTTAAATTTTTCACTAGTTCTCGCCGACGGCTTTGTGATTTCGTCGTACCCGTTCTTCGGCCGTCATTTTGAAATACAGATTGCCGCAAGCTACCTGGCACAATCACACATGCGAGCTTCAGGTTAACAATGCTGGAATGAAACGGTGATTAGTTGAGTAGTTAGAATAGTTGAATTTCCACGCTCACCGCTCGCGACTCTTGTGCCGTTGCACGTACGTATGACCTCCGCATTTCGAACAATCGACGTGAATGCCGTGTCGACCGACCGCAGCTCTGAACTCTTTTTCTCTCCGCCTCCTCCCATATAGCTTCTCGCCTGCAGTTGACAATGGAAACCTCTCTCTCTCTCCATCTCACAGTGATAGAATCGCTCAAACGAACAGGACACGATGCAGTGTAGGGGAAAATTGGGGAGGTATATGTGCTATATATACATCAGGGTTGCTACAAACTCCATGAGTTTGAAATTCACTTAGATTTTCCAGTTTTACTGGCCAAATTTTTCTATCTTCCGAGTTCAAACAATTGCTTAAATTACCTAATTAACCTTTGACACCAGAGTTCCCAGAAACTCTGGCTTTGAAAGTCCCTTAGATGTCCTAGTTTCACCAGCCAAAATTTTATATCTTTTATGATGAGTTCAAAAAATATTTTACATTATCAAATTCAGAGTATTATCCAGTGAATTTAAAGACTTTTCAGTATTTGTGTCAAAATATGGGTTAAGTTCAGAGAAAATATTAAAGCAAAAATAAGGAAAAATACCATTGTAAAAAGAAATATTTCAATTATTTTTATGATCATACGCAATTCTATAAACACACTGTAGACTACAAAAAATAATCACACGTTATATTTGAGTAGCACGAGGAAGTAGATATACTGGAAGCTGATACAAGCTTTTCAAATCTTCATAAATATCTCAACCGAGTTGTAAGGAGTTGAGACGAGATTTCTTCATCACCCACGGAAATGTACTCAGTATTCTTATAATTGTACCTGTTTTATTCCTCATCTCACAAATTTAAAATTGAAGATGTAAAGAGACAACTGTTTATTCGCGCACCGTATACTTAAGAAAAAAAATTGTTATGTGTATACCAAAATGTTGTTAATTAGCTGAAAAAAAATAAATAGCAAAACTCATCAGGATTTCTTCCAACATCTGTTTCTTTACCCCTATATATATGTAAAAAATATTGATCGGACGAAGAACAATCATTGAAATTTCTAGCTTTCAAAAATATTCGAGTCGATTCTGTATTACATTGCTTAAGTATTTTAAAGTAGCAAATCAATATTTATTATCTTCAAAAACATTTTAACTAGTTGCCAAGGGAATCTGCAAATGTTGGCTTCAGATTATGGATTTTACTTTATTTTCTATACTTTCAGCGAAAAATACAGTTTTAAAAAAATATGGCGCAAAATAAATGCATTGAGAAGAAGTAGAAACAAAATATTATGTCATCCATTGATAAAATTTCATGCTTCCATCCAGAATGATTTTAATGTCAAAAAGCAAGTAATGAAATCACAAATTGAACCCAGTTCTTAGCATATATACAGACCATCCAGGAACTCTGCGAGTGAATCATAATAGCTCAGCTTAGCGCTATAGCTTTCTCCATGAAAATCTGCAGATGTGCTAACTTTCGCGGCTGTTGCTGACACGGTGCTGAACTCGATTAATATCGAGTACCATAAATTTTTTATTCACCTGCTGACTCATCTTGGCAGACGTTTTCATGGCTGAGATTATTTCTTTACTTCATTTTATTCGAAAAACGTAAAAATAATTAAAAATATTTTTTATGAGGGATCTTAATCAATATTAGCGATTAGTATTCAACAGAATCCAAATCAAATTGGTATTGCATTGAAAACGCATAGACCATACTAATAATAATGCCAAAAATGCTATTTATTTCTTTAATTGTAAGCAGTTTGTTGAGAAAATGGATTATTGGTCGTTCTTTGAAAAATAAAAAAATTTAAGGTTAAAAGATGATTTTTCGACTAGTAAGCGTGCATGGAATTCCATAAAATGAATTAGATATTTCAGGCATTGATGGAGGCATCAATGAATAAGTTAACTAAATGACAAGTTTCCTCTTTAACATAGGAAAATGATCTAAAATATCACATTACCATAAATATATATTAATTATTAACTAACGGGGGACACATTCAGCGGTCTCTGAGATTTTTAATCTCCGATTCAATGACTAGGACACCATGGGTTTTACTGGGAATGATGATATCGATGATAATTTTCCTATGAAATCGTTGTTCAACGTCATCAATTAATCTTAAAGTACGGTTAAATTGATTATTGTTACTGTTGAAGAGGTCTAAATTTACTCCACTAGTCTATAAGACTATCCTTGCCCTCTATCATTAAAAATTTCAATTATTAAAAAGTAAAAAATGGAATTGTTGCAAAACTTAGCATATGAATCATCAAAAAAAAATAGGGGAGGGCTCTGGGTGTCAGTGTTAACTATTCACATATCATTTTAAGCCTTCTTGCAAGACTTGCATATGCCAACTTTCATTGTGATCGGTTATGAAAACGTGTCGGAGTGTACTGGTAATGAATGAACAAACAAGCTGTTTAATATAAGTATGCATGCATTGCATTGAAACCCCATAGGGAGATAGAGAAATTAAATGTATCGCTTGCTCCCACAATATGAGCTAAAAAGTTAAAAATTACAAAATTTGGTTTAAACTAAACAAAGCAAACTGTTTTTCAAATTTAATCACAATTTCATGTCTTTGATTGCCTAAAATAAGGAATAAAAAATGAAACGATCAATGGAAAATAATATGCATAGGAAGATAGATGAATGATTAATAAATTATCATGCTTATATGTGACACGGCTGAAGGGGTAAAATACTCTTCAAATGCTCGAAATATTGTGCCACAGAGGGAGGAAGTTGAGTGGAATAGATTACTATCTCAAAAAATAATAAATAATTATCTAACTCTTGCCATCAAAATAGAAAAAAATTAAGTACCAAAATAATAAAATAAACAATCATACGATCAATGGGACAGAATATACACAAAGAGATAGATATAAAATTGATAAATTATACTCTTTTATGACGTTGCTGAGGGGTAAAATTCTTCACGATTGTTTGAAATATTGTGCCACAGAGAGAGGAAGTGGATTGATTTGGGTACATATCTCAAAAAGTCCCACAGAGTTCTACAGCCCTTTCCTCCCTTTCTCCTGTCTCTTGCCTGCCAGTCGACGAGAGAAGGGAAGAATACGGCAAGCCAGTAAATTTTCAAGCTGAAACGGCAGCGGCGGGAGTGGCGAGCTAGTGCGTGCATTTCACGTGCAAATACAGACACACACATTAGAGGGATATGAAAAAAAAGGCGAAGAGGAAAAGGACGTGGCCAAATCGTATATTCCGACTCGCTCGAAACGATCTCTTCATAACCATTGGGAAGTCGTGTGAAAAGTTATTGTGTTCCAGTTTAAAACGCTGTTTCTGCAAACACGAGCTCATATTCACATTTTTCTTTCTTCTTTTTGGAGTAAAAAATGCACCTTCAGTTGTTGAAATACCTGGAAGGTACACGCTTAAAAAATTTGTCGTCGTCACAAAAAGTGTGTGAGGAAGCGGAAAGAGATATCCCGTTGAGAAAAAATTACAGAACCACTAGTTTTATGACACTCGATAACTATTTGGCAAAAGTGCTGTTCTTTCAATTGCGCAGATAAAAAATAAAATGCAAACAATGCCTTTTTTTAAGCTTTCATTGAAATGGTGCGATGAACTCCGATATATATTATTCGATGAGAAAAAAAGGAGATCGGACTCATTTTTATGGCAAATGAATATACAGAAATCGCGCAACGACACGTATTTCGCGTGAAAAGGTAAAAGAGTTAAAAAATAAAACAAGGCTTAAAAACTTTTATACCACCCCTGGAAATAGCTTTTTGATAGTCACTTTGGAATTTTGTAATATAAATGAAAATACCTAACTTTCGAAATTGTAATTTGATATCGAATTTGAATACACCTAGTTTGCCGCATTAGTCGCTTGAAAAATATGCGAATATTTCTAATAAATATTAAATTGTTGTTCACTACTCTTTGAATCTAGAGTCGAAAATATTTAGCATTTTAATAAGGATAATCTATGGCATATACAATTTTAAAGCCGGGAAAGGTATATTATAGATCCTTAAGGAGTTGAATATAAGCTTTGATGTTTTGATATATCAACATCAGCCGCATTAAATTATTTTATTTATTCATCTACTTATCTTAATTATTCTGTGAATTCCACGAGAACCATTATTAATTTCACAGATAAAGGCTCACTGATGGGAGATATCAACTTGAAAATTGATTTTTTATCTTTGAATCGCATTTTTATCTCCTCTTTAAATCTCAACGACGTTTTTATTGGGTACGTTTTTATTTATGAAAATATATTTGTGCAGAAATCCATAGTACGCCCAAGAAGAACACGGTGGTTTGGTCGCGTATTGAAACTGACGTGTAAAGCATAGTGGAATGAAATATAGATAGAAAAGTCCCCAAAGAAGGGCCAAGGAAAAAGTGCACACCATAGACCAACTAGGATATGGGGAAAAAGAGACTCAGTAAGGTGAAATACCTAGCTTGTGATAAGGCTAAAGATATGGCTGCAGTATATCAATCTTAGCTTTGCAACACTTTATATATCGTAATGTAAGTTTATATATATTTTCTTTAATTTAACTCTCTTTGTGTGCCAGAAAGAGAGATTGTTTTAGGAGAATTACTTCAAGATAATGGATAAAAAAGAATTTACATTAATAAGAACACGTAAAATCTTAGGAAACATGGTTGGAGCTTGACTTAAAGGGCATATTATTCGATTGCTTGTAGCTTGATTTTATTTTTGTAGCTCCAGTAGAGAAGTAAGGATTATTGATAATAGATTTTGGTCAATGCGGCACTGAATAAATTTAACTAAACATCGAAAAAAATAAATCCTGATTAGTTTATTTTCAATGCGAAGAAGAGGTTTGAATTGACAAAAATATAAAAAAGGGAGAAGAAATTTCCTCCATGTAATATGATTCCATTCTTAATGCTAGAGACTAGTAGTGACAGAATTCTGTAAAGTAAGTATTCCAGATAATGGAAAAATTTTAGTAATAGAAGACCAAAGATCACGTAAATACTGAGAGTAAAGATATTTTAGGTTTCATAAAAAGAATATACCAGTTAGAAATAAATGTGTAAGAATGACCTCGAAAAAATGTAGCATAGATTCAATTTTCGCGTTGCTTCTATACACACAAAACAGGACGAGTTTATCTGCCCACTATGCGTTTACATATGGCAGCTCGGATTAAAACAAACCCCGTAGTACTACTTTCAGCTGCGTCCGACGCGTCCTTTTCTCGTTACCGTATGTTACGTCACGTCATACAACCTCTGCGATTGACATCCTGCAGGTTAGGCACACCTAATGAAACAATTGAAGGGAAAACCTAACTCAAAGGATACTAAATCTTCCTGAGCAACTCAGGGTATCCTACTAGTAATTATTGTTATTAATTGTTATGCTTTAAATAGTTATAAATGACAAAGCCAAGATGAATTTTCCAATCTGCATTTTAATTTTAACTTTTGGCGCTAAAGATATAACTTTATATATTTTAAGATTATTTATATTTAAATTTTATTTAAATCTATTTTTTTCATCTTTACTTTCACTTTTGAATTTCCGATATAAAAAAATAACAAGGAGGATACCGGCTGGGAGAATGTATCAAGTGTCGGGGGGAAAATGGTTGCAAATACGCTTGGAATGGTTTTCCCGAGCGCTCTTATCGCTGCTTCTTTTCCTTCGCTCTTTCTGTGCCTTTACCGCGTCAACCTCTCCTTGGTGTGCAACGATGTAAAAACAGATAACAAGTTCCTTTCCCGGCCTGGAACTCCACATCAGAGGAATGTGAGGGCAAGAAACTCTGAAGAACGGCTTTGGAGTTCTCCTGAAGTAATCCCATTGCAATGGGATGATGTGGAAAAAGGAAATAAATAAATAGAAGTAAGTATATGGTATTTAAGGCACTACTGATACTATTCGGTAACGCAATGAATTTGAAGGAATGAGAAAGACAGTCTTCACTAATACAGGCTCAAAGATGGCAGATTAGAACGAGCGAATAGATTTTTTTATCTTTGAATCGCGATTTTTTTCTCCTTTTTAATGCCCAAAAATGTTTTTTTTTTGGGGATTTTAATAATGAAGATATCTTTGTAACAAAATACGCAGTATGCAAGAGAATAACACGGTTAATTGGCCACGAATTGAGGCAGCATTTACGTGTAAAACATGATGCAATGAAAATTTGATCGAAAAGCCCCCACACGCCTACAAAGAAAGAAGTTCATAAGATAGATAAGGTGATGAAGTGCCTCAGGAAGATAAAAAAACTTAGTAGAGGAAGAACTGGATAGCCGAGGCATAGCGATCTTAGCATTGCAACACTTCTTATGTCGTGATGTGTACTACATATTATCTTAAATATAACTTTCTCTGAGTGACGGAAAGAGAAGTGTTTTCTTCGGAGACTTGCTTCAAAGCATGTATAGTGAGTAATACGAAATCAGTCTGGCTTAAATTTTATTTCTTGGGATGACAAGTCTAATATCTTAACAGAACCAATTACTCTCGCTTATTGACCTTTTTAACGGACCGAAAAACTTATTCAGAAATTACGCTAATAAAATGAAATTTGCTTCAAAGTAATCTCTGCTTCCAAGGTTACTTTGTCAAAAGTTGATTGCAGTCATATTTGAAAAAATGAATCAAATTATTTTCTAAAATATAAACAGTTATATTTGAAATATAGTATAATGCTGAAAAAGTTATCCTATACACATTCTGGGAACATTTAAAAGGTAACTAAAGTTTTAAACGAGTAATTACCTGATAAAAGTCTAAATACAACTGGTTAATAGGTTCTTTTTTGCCCTTTTAACGCACAATAGATTGCGAAGTACGCTCTTTCTCTAATTTATAAAAGATTTATACCATGTTTTCACATTTTAGAGGTAGCAATTTTTTACATAGAAGTGCTACGAATGTCTAAAGCGTCGAAGAAACGTGAAGTAACAAATTCCCATCTATATACATACGTGTGCCGATATTTATAAATGATTCCACTGAAAACTATAAGTTTGAATACGGTGCATAGCAGTGGCCTTTAAAGATGTGTACTTAAGAGCGAACCGCCTTAATTTACGGGAGTGAAGCGTAAACTGATGTCATAATTTAGTTGGGCCTCAGAGCTGTTAGCTGAACAAAAGGACTCGGGGTCAAGGATTTTGATTTTTGAGGAACACAGAAATACTTCAGACTTAAGAGATTGGAGATATCAAACAATGCTACAAAGGCCTTGGCGCAGAAGGCCAAAGTCCCAGTTCATATCATTAGTGTAGCAGTAGGTAAAGGAGCAGGCATGATTAACGTTCTTGAGACCCATGGCAACAGGTTGAATTGTGTCGTGCGGAAAAGTTAAACGTTTATCGATGATAATAGAAAAAGCTTATCAACTCAAAAGCCACCAACTGCAGCAGGAAGCAAATACTCATGTTTTTGTTCATATTTATGTTATTTTCAATGAGAGCTAAAACTTGGTAATTTTAGTGAATAGCAATTTGTTGTCCTGAAGTTCAGCAGTTTAGTTGGGTAGAAGACTATACCTAATTTGTGGTCATTTACCACAATTACAGACATCATATTACCTTTTACATCTGTTTTAGAGTATTATACATAGAAATACAGTAACAAGCTCTACTTAACACTATTGATTTATTTGATCTCAAGGGCAAAATATGAACAATCGTATATTTTTTTCGTGAAATTTGGAAATGGCAGACTTGACTGATTGTTGAATTAATGTTCTCAACGGATGGACGACCTTTACATAATATTTTCTTTCGTATAATGTTATGGGTGAAATCGATAAAAAACAATTAAATATGTGATATTTAGTGAGGCACGTAGCCATATTTTTCGGTCTTTAGCCCTATAGTTAAGGGCAATATCCAAGTTATAAAAAAATTAACAAGTTTTATTCAACTAGATTTTAGTAGATTTCAAAACTAAATAATTTGAACTGTGGATACTTTCAGCCTTAATCTTGTAAAAATCCATGATTGATTTTAGTAGAAAAAATCAGAATATAGATAAGTCTCGCTTTAAAATTTTTTAAACCTACGATAGGTTTCGTGAAACAGCGGACATCATCAGGCATAAGTTACAGAACCTTTATACCTTATACACACATCGTCCTGTGTTAAAATACGACAGAGAGGGGCTTGGGGTAGATAAAATAGACTCTAACACTCGTAGGAGGAGACGAATGGGAAATGTGGGGCAACGGAGGAGAATCAGCAGTAAGCATCATGATGTCCGCTGTTAGATGAAATCGTTCGTAGATTGCGTAAAAAAATTAGGTGAAAATCGTGTGCATAGTTTAATTATTAAATAAACATTTCGTTTTTTCTTTTCCCCTAGTTGAATGTTGTTAGATAACTTTTCCTCAACAGCGGACACCATCATAAATACGTAAGACCGTCTATTTTCTTACATAAACCCATCCAGGTTTAAAATGCGTCATCGAGTACAAAAAAAACATGAGTTTTGGTTGGATAAAATAGACATCGACACTTAAGCCTTCGTCGTAGGATGCGACAAATGGCAAATCAGGGGCAATGGAGGAGAATTAGTAGTACGTAAGCCTGATAATATGTGTGCCCTTGGAAATCGCGTGCACAGTTTAATTCTTAAATCAACATTTGAATTTTCTTTTCCTCCATGAATATAGTACTACGAAACGCAAATCCCTCCTTGAGATGCTAATCTCTAGCACCGCACTTCCGGGTGTGCTGTTTGCTCACGCTCATCGTAAATGGTTCAGATGATGATCTCGGCTGCTGCGGTACAGCGCCTGCAATAGCAATTCAGAGCACAATCGGATAGGAGAGTTGGATGCGAGAATCGCGGCCGTTTGTCCCGAATGCAGCCGATGGAATGGGCCGGTCTTGAGTGGAAGGAGGAGGGTCGTGGAAGGGGCGCGGAGAATCCAGAGTGCGGAGGATCCAGAGTCCCACCATTAGCCTCCACTTAGCGGAGGGTCACTTGGGTGTGTCCTCGGATTAACGCCTCATTCGCCAGACCGTGTAGGGCGGGTTGGGGAATCCTTTCGAGGGACCCGTCTTCGAGCGCGGTCCTCCTTCCCTCTGGTTTGTAATTAAAGCAAGTGCTCCCGCCGTGGCATCAGCGGAAGGCTAGAATGATTCAAAGGTAACGAGAGAGCATAACGCTAGTCAGTCTGAACCGTTCACACCTCTGCGGAATGCAATGACTATGCACTCTATGCTTCTGATATCCATCCGAGTAATTGTGATATGAATTAATCCCCTTGAGGCGATTTCTACGTTTAAGCCTCTAGCCTACCTTAGTCGGACTTTTTTTATTGTAATGAAAGTATTTTTGATCAAGATTCCACAATTGCGAACTTAATATTTGGAATTTTTTGGAACATGTTTATAAACACCATTTCCACTTGATATCCTCTCTTCCTCTTGTATGTCATCTAGGAATCTTACTAAATTCCTAGCGAACGATAAAACGAGAGTGGTATTTAGTATAACGGATGGGTATGCGAATCTGTTTTTCTCCTGATTAGTAACGTAATTTAATAAGCGGTAGGTGAGGATCTGTAATGAAATATACGAGTGGACATCGACATACAGGGGGAGAAGGGCTGCTTAAGACGTTCTGATAGCATAATACCAACAAAATAACAAGAGACATCAGAAAAAACACTATCAAAGATTTCTCTAAGTGGTTTCCTAAGGTAATTGCTTTGCGCGTATTCTCGGAGCTATACATCCGAACTCGGCCGAGAGTGCATATTACCTGCCTGGATTCTCAAATATGAGGAGCCAAGTGTTCCGCATGAAGCTTCTTCAATACCTAACACCGGAGTAGTTATATTCAATATGTTTATTTGCCGTTTGTGCATGGAATTTTGTTTCAAACTTGGCAAAAGTGCTACGGAGACGTTTGGAATGATTCAGTAAGCCTTTTTTAATGAAGATATGAGTCGAAATCAGTGTTTTGAGTGGATAAGTCGTTTTAAATCGGAATTAACCTCGATGGATAAAGATTCGCGTACGGGACGGCCTACCAAATCAACAGACCCCAACAATGTGAAATTGGTGAACGATTTGGTGCGGGAAAATCGCCGTTTAAAGGTTAGGGTGGTAACCAATGAAGTGAACATTAGTTAGGATCCTGTCAGACGATACTGATAGAAATTTTGGGCACTAGGCGCGTCGCATCAAAATTCATCTCTCATGATAGCAACTTATTGTGGAAGATGAATGTTATAGACGTAGTACTTTTCCCTGGGTTGAGTTACCAAGTTCATGAAGTTGACAAAACGGCGAATTTTATGGTACGCGTAGTCACCCTTTAATTATTGCACTCGCGTATCTTGATTTAATAGTTTTTCATAAAACAAAAAATAAATTAGAATTTGGAATAAAATTTCCTTTAAAATGAAACAGTATTTATAATTATGGCACGCACTGAAGTCCAGAAATAAATTTGCAAAGCAAGGTGGCACATCATTTTGACGCCGACAGTAGTTTTGGATCCTTTCAGACAAGTTTGATATACATTTTGGGCACTACGCGTGTCGCATCAAAATTTTAACTCTGATGATAGCGTTTTCATCACGATAACGCGCCGGTTAACACGCTGATCGTGACAGAGCTATTCGCCAAAACCAGAATTTCCGTGATCCCACAGACACCCTATTTTTCAGACTCCATCACACTTTTGTTGTTTCCCAAGTTAAAATCAAACTTGAAAGGGCAAAGATTCGACTCTATTGCGCACATTAATACTAATTGTACGGCGCACCTGAAGAGGATCCTTAAGGCGGCTTACCTGTCAGGGTTCGTGAACTGGATGAAACGTTGGCAAAGGTGTGTCATCAGTCAAGGCATGTAGGTACATTAGGGTGGGCCGAAAAATGTTTTTTTTTCTTGATCAAATTTTTCATGTGCGGGGAAGTTGCGAAATGATATAAGGACCTCTCTCAAAATGGAATTTTAGAAACGTAGGCAAATATAAGTTGTGTTGTGCGGGTGGTCTATACTATAATTTTGTTGTTAATTCATAGACATTGTTTAAACCATAGAAATTTTTCAAATAAACTTAAAATTTCCTTTTAATAAACTATAAACATGTATCCACTCTTTAATATAATCCATTATCCTATATTTTCATATAATTCGTCTTCATAGCCGTTTGATTTTGAAATCAGCCTGATTTTTCGCAAAATTTTAAACTTTAGAGCTCGGGCGGCAGTGGTTTATATAATCCAATTTGAAAAAAAGTTTTGTGTGCGAGATCCTTATATCATTTCGCAACTTTCCCGCGCAGGGCAAATTTGATCAGGAAAAAATACCTTTTTTCGGCCCACCCTAATGTACATACATTGAGAGTGACAAGTTCGATTAAGCTGTATCCGTCGAAATAAACAAATTATAAAATCAGTCAGGTCTTTTTCGATCACACCGGGCATTGATCTTTTGTTTCATTGCTACATTTTCCATTGCCTGAACCTTTGCTGCATTGAGAAAAAACGCCTATGCTATCTATGATTTTGAAATCCATTCAAGTAATTGTAAAACGAATTTACTCCCCTTGAAGAAGGTTTTCTTCGTTTTGGAACTTGCTCTTAGTCGGATTTTTTTAATAAAAATAAATGAATATTTGATCAAAAGTCCAAATTCCGAACGTAATATGTGAAATTTTGTGGGACGAATGGAGAAACAACATTTATAGAGAAAATGATCTCTCATGTCTTTCGGTTGACGCGGCATATTTATCGATATTCGTTTGGTATTTTCGCACTGAGGCGTTGCGTGAAACTCCTTTGAAATTTCACGTCACATTTGTATTGAGGATACCTACCTTAAGCGTACCCTCGGGCTAGTAAGCATGGAAAGGAACGCAGAGCTAAGGGAAATGGATAAAAATGGACTTCTTTGGAGGGGAAAATGGGAGGAAGAGGTAATACCTTTCCACAACAACTTAACTTGGCGCAACTTGACATATTAGGACATAAACCGAATAATGATAGATTTCATCCTTTTCTTAATTACTCTCTCATAAGTTGAGTTACGCCATTTTAAGTTGTTGTGACAAACGAACGCTATTTTCATGTTTTAAACGCCGTAGTTCCGCAAGCACAAGGATTTTTCGACAAAGACTGCATAAGAGCTGATAGGTTGTTGGATTAAAATATTGATGTGGCCTCTATGGAAATTGCACACAATTAAAAAAAATACTTCCCCTAGCATTCAGCCTATTTACTCAATCTGTGATGTAATTTTCAAAATGACGTTGAGGTACTCACTTCTTGTCTCAATTCTTCATTAAAGGTACCTAGACCCTTTTTAATTATCACTATGATTTTCATACGGTGCCTTTGCGTCACGTCCCTTATAACTGCTGTCGTGGCTAAGAGAATTACTTCTTTGCATTCACATCTATTCTTATAGCAGTAAACGTAGTCTACTTGGGTCGAATCCAGACTACGTCACAGATGACGTCGCCTTGCGACCAAACGAGGTCACCCTTTCACGCAGACTTGAAACTAGAATTATTTGTAAGAATTCTGTGAATTTAAAGGAAAAATAAATTATGAAGGTAAAATTATCTTCCTCATTGAGTCATTATTTTCTAATTTTAAAAGGAAAATGCTAAAAGTAAACATGATAGAATATATCAAATAAATGGTAATATTCACACATTAATATATAACTCCACTACATTAATATTTTCAAGGTCTTGACAAAAATGGTGGCGGCGGGGTAAAGTCCTCGCCTGCCAAACAGGAGGTCGCGGGTTCGAGTCCCACCTAGGTAAGTTACCTCTATCCAGGGCATGGTCGTTTGTGCACGTTAAACTGTTAACATGGTAATAACCCCGATGTTAAAGGCCTTATAGAGCTGTTTTCCGTGGTATGGAAATAAAAAAAGTAAAATAAAAAATACATAGTGTCGTGACCATGATATGCAGTGGAGTTTTATATCAAAGTTGGTAAATTACCATTTGTTGTTTATATTTTATCATGTATATATCGCATTTCCACCACGTCTAACCTGAAACGATTTCATGAGTCTGAAATTACCACCCTCTTTTCTTTTAGTCTGACTCAGAGACTCGCGTTCTGACCGAATAGATCGTCGAAGGAGGGATTCCGGGAGAGTAAACAGTAACAAAACATGCGAGGTTGATAAGCAAGACCCAGAAACATCTGAAACTTTTTCCATCTGTATCCTAGTTGTTCCAAATTACATATACTTGTTTTGCTCTTGATGTACGTGTATATAATTTTACGCCCGAAGAGACTTTATACTATAGAAAAAGAAATTGTTTGCGTTTTTTTAATGCTCCATACTTTTGTAGTACTCGTGTGCGTTATTCCATTCACCTCCTCATCATACTCAGGTTAATAACTCTATGCATAAACTCGAAATACTTTCGGACAAAAAGAGCGTCTAAAGCACTCGCCAATGACCTCATTACAGCCAGCTAGTATGTAGTAATATCCCAAGCAGCGAGAGAAACAGAAATGTTCCTTCTTTTCGGGAAAATAACCTGTCGGGTCAGCCTGTGGAATGATAGGGTTAGGAGAGGACAGAGAAAGGAGGAAAGAACAGGGGATATTGTGTTGTGAAAGGGAGAAAATCGAAGCTCAAATGGGCAATAGGGAGAAGTAAGCGATAACCATAGTTGCAAACATTGGAGAGAGATAGAGAAAGACGGACAGAGAGGGGTTGTTTTGGAATGACGATGCGGAAAGAGGGGGAGGAAGAGACACAGGCATTGAAGTTAAGAATCGCGGAGAATTTTTGGGGAGACCCCCCCCCCTGGGTTGGGTGTGAGGAAGGGAATATGCTTGAATTGTGGAGAAAAAAGCCTTGCACATGACTACTTATCCTGGCGTAACTAATTCATAAGTGTCCCTTCTATTGGAGACTCAAATCACCGATGGAAGTGCCGAAGGCTCTGACGTTGCCAATATGGCTTAACTTAGCGTAACTGTGGGGTTGAAAATTCAAAAATATCGCGCTCATTGGTTCATTAAACCTTGAAACTTGCGTAACTCAACTTGGCATTGCAATTATTATCAAAGTATTTTACCAATTAAGTCACTTTTCCATAGAGTACTAAGGCGGCATTTTGTCTCTTCTTCCTTCATGTACTTCCCTCTTCAATTTTTAGGAAGTCTCACTCCCTTTCATTCTATCTAAAAACTCTATCCTCTTCCTTCCTCTCCTATAACACTGTTTTCAACATCCCCTGCCAGCTAAGTACTCTCTCAATCCATACCTTCTGTCTCCCCCGTATCTCATTTAGAAGCTGCCTCTCCTCGCCCACCGTGCCCAACACTTCGTTGTTTCTCCTCCTTTCCGTCCACTTCACCTTCTCCATTTTTCTCCACAACCACATCTCGAACGCCTCCGGTCCCTATCGCCGTCTTTACTTAGCTATGACAAAAACCCCTTATTGAATAGCGCCAGTAGTAAGGAGAATACAAATACTTTTTGATGGTCAAGTAAGCTATTTAAAAGCCAAATCCACGATTAATGGATCCGTAAGAAGATTGTTGGAATACTTCTCTCGTAGATTTGAGGTATAATAATTCAAGTTACGAAAAGTTAAGGTGTTGTGTTCGGGCCTGAAGACTGTCCGTTGGTTCTTGACAGTCTTAAAATGTTGATAGTTGATATAAGAAGGCCACCTTGAGAGATGAGATCCAATTTCCCTTGGAACAAACCATGAGTAAGGAGGATAGTTTTACTCATCGAGAGACGTAAAAACTTGGCTGGTTTATCTAAAACCGATTTCTCGATTGAAGTGCGGTGTTTTCTGAGGTCGAAGGTATTCATAAGAGGTCAGGAGCTTCACAAGCGCAATTCAAGTCTGCGCACGCAAAAACTCTTTCCTCAAATTCAGCGGTATCTGTCACTTTTATCTGTTTTACAGTTGCTCCCTCGCCTATTTAGCAAGAATGCACAATGTGATCTAACTATTCACCTCATATCAATACCATTACGGCGAGTGGTAGTGTTTTGATGTCGCGGTTATGCCAAAAAGAACTAGGGAGATCGTGTGGAACTTGGAACTTGACCGCGATATGTGACATTGTGGTTTCATAAAAGTTTTGTGCCAAACCCCATCGTAATTTCAAGCCATTCCTTGTGATTCCTTTTAAGAAACCGTCCCGGCTATGATCTACACGGAGTAATTTATTAATTGATATGGTTTATAATTATTTACATATCATAATCATCTTAAATCAACAATCCAAGGATTAAAATATTAGGTTTTCCCAGCATATAGATTGATGAAAAATTTCTCGGGTTTCCCACCGGGTGTGGTTTTGGGTTAATTCTCCCAACGTTTCAACGGATAAGTCTGCAATCGTCACGTTTACATTGGGGAAACTGGCCGCACAACCGAAAAACGTCTGACGGAGCATGAAAGATGCAGTCGTCATTTTTATCCAATGAAGTCGGCGGTAGTGGGGCATTGCTTGGACCTCGGTCATAGGATGTACTTCAAAAGTATGAAGGTTTTGTGCCGCACAAGTGACTATTGGGATCGAATTGTAAAGGAGGCAACTGCTATTAGCCTTGAGGAGACGAGCTCAAACAAAGATAAAGGCCTCCAACCAAGCAGTGCCTGGAATGTCGTAATTAATCGCTACATCCGCACACAACAATAAGGGAAACCAAGGATATGAATAAATAAATACATTAGTACCGTAAATAGTACCATAAAGAGTAAATTCCTGAAGACGATGGCAGACTTAGCCTTTGAAACGTTGGGAGAATTAACCCAATACCACACCCGGAGGGAAACACGAGAAATATTTCATCAACCCTAAAGATTAGTTTCACGCATCTCTCAATTCCGCTCCCGTTCATACTAGTCTTTTCATAGTGATGTATTTATTCTCTTTAATACCCTTTACCTGACCTTAGTAACTCATTCGGGGCCATACCTAGCTGTCTTGCTACCGTAACTACCGCTAGCGCTTGTTGCGGCGCGATTCTGCACTTGCCAATTACGCGCGTCAATCTTGATAGTCTAAATAGCTAGATAAATAAAAACACTAAAACCAGCACAGTACCTTTTTTCAATAAATTCATATGAATTTTCAAAGTCCTTGTATTACTGTATATTTTTGTTACTATTGACTCACTCAAAAGTTACGGCAAGCTAAGTTGCTGTGGCGAAAGTCTAAGCGAGCACGGGAAACGCGGGCGACGATGTGAGTTCTGGGAAAACGGGCTAAAGTGGGATGGGGAGCAATTCGGGGGGGGGGGGGGGGAGGAGAGACAAGTTGAGGATCGCGAAAGAATTGGTGGAAATATTTATCGAGGGCATAAGGGGATGGGAGGTAAAAGCCCCCGTGGGGTTCAATCTCGGGGAAAATACAACAACAATAAGGGGGGCGGATGAATAGTTTTTCGCTCCCTACCTCTCCTCCTGAAGCCCCCGTTTACGTTTATTGAGGCGGGCTGGAAAGAAAACGGAAAAAGGCAGACATAATGGAAGCGACATTATCCTCCCGTGGTATCTGATATAGGAGATGGAACACCAATGTGACCCACGATGTAGAGAGTGAAAAATCATTCCCCAACCTTTTTCATGAGAGTTGACAAGTTTGGACAACTGTTATGGGAAAAAATGTTTTTAAATAAAAAAAAAAAATAATACAGACCTGGAACCCATAAATGACTACCACTTCTCAGCGGTTGTATAAATATTGATATATCGTGGCAAATGCAGTTTAGCATGAATTCGTTTGTATTTTCATTGTTAAAACATAATAATAATAATAGCAAGAATACATGCATATTAATAATGAAATAATTAATCTTTGAAGATAATTTAACGATAGTTTTGAGCAAGGTTCAACAACACGATTGCGAAATCTCACCCATTTTGAGATCTTTTTCAGACGATTATAACCGCACATTTTCGTCAAACCTTAATTAATTATCGTCAATAAAAATCTACAGTATTAAGTAAAATGTCGAAATACCTCAGCAAAATCGTTTTCATGGTAAGTAATTTGTGCATTCAAAATAATGTTTACGTTGCCATAGCTTTGTGTCTATGGAGTTACGACCGTGTGTTTATTTATTATTTATTTACATAGTTAGTACAAAAAAAGCACTAAGGCCTTTTCAGGGCTATAAACAAATTGAATCATGTAAATAAAAAAAACAAGTATAAAAATAATATCATAAATAAGAATCATATTTAACACATAAAATACGCACAAAAGTTGGAAATCAAAATGAAGGTCTTTGCAATTGGCTATTGAAACTGGTGCGGGAGGCAAAGAGGTCAAGAAAAGAAGAAGTGGATGAGAGGGAATTGAAAAAAGAAGGTATATGTTAGAAAAGGGATCCTTGGGAAATTATAAAAAAATCTATAGTCGGGCTGGTGTACAGCCTCAATATTGCGGGTTTTGACTTGTTAGCGGGAAGAATGGCAGGAGATCAATGCATCTGAAGGACCCATTCATTCGTTTATGGAAATAAATTGCTTATAATTGTCTCCCCTACCATGTACTATAGCAAGTTCCCAGTACCTGATGAGGAGAAGAAGGTGTAATAGATATTTGCTTTTAACTTTTCCCAAAATCAATCATGCGAGAGAAATCGTTCTCTGGAAGGAATGATTGAACACCTGTTTCAAAGCAACTATCGCGAAACGGAAACACTAGAATTATAGCCCGGGAAATTTGTATCTATCCTCAATCGGCACTGCTGGAGGTAATATATCGTGATAGTGACTTATGGGAACACCTTTGACGGCGATATTATGAAGAGGGCCGATGCAGCTACTTGGCGAAGTGACGCACAGGCTGCAAATAGATGCACAGATCCGGGAAGTAAATCATGGAGGCAAATTAAATATGAAGGTGACAAATCACCCTCCCTATCCTTTCCAATCGAGCGCAAAATATCTCCAGGTCAACGGGTTGTTTGAAAATACGTCACACATTACTGAGTAGGTACATTGTAACCCATATCCCAAGTTGACCTCATTTTTTAATTTTTTTTGATGCTTGAAGAGTACTCTTGCAGCAAAGCTTTACGTTGGATGTCGCCAGTGTTTTATCACTACCAGGCAGAGATAGGAGTGTATGAAATTAAAAAAATAATAAAATATTATTATTATTATTATTAAAGTATCCTAGCGATTAAGGTAGATTTCCTTGGAGTACTTAATACCCATTATGGGTGCCTCCCTTTCCTTCAAAAACTTCCCTCTTCAATTCACTGAAAATCCTACTCCCTTTCATTCTATCTAAAAATCCTATTTCTAATCCTTCCTCTCCCTCTTTTACCCAACAGCGTACCATCTAATACCGTTTTTAACATCCCCTCCCCGCTAAGTACTCGCTCCATCCATACATTCTGTCTCCTCCGTATCTCACCTTCCTCTCCTCACCCACCATGTCCAGTACTTCGTCATTCCTCTTTCTCTCAGTCCACTTCACTATCTTAATTCTTCGCCACATCCACATCTCGAATGCCTTTAGCATTCTCTCGTCCTTCCTTAGTGTCCACGTTTCCGCACCGTAGAGAACTACTCTTCACTAACCTTTTCATCAAACTCTCACACAACGATCCCGTCATAAGATCCATCCTGTTCATGAACGCCTCCTTTGCTAATGCAATTCTCTTCTTGATTACCTATTACTGTACCCGTTTTCCTCTAATGTGCTGTCAAAATAGTTGAATTTCTCTACCTACTCAAGTTTTTCCCCACCTACTTTTACATTGATTCTCACATTCCTTGCTCGCGATGCTTTACAAAACCGCATAACCTTGGTCTGCTTGTGGTTAATCCTCAATTCCTACTCCAAGTAACGCTTTTCTAACGCATGTACTAGAGCCTGAAGCCCCCTCCAAGGTTAAACATTGTTAAACATCGCGACCTAGACATGGTGATAATGAATTCACTCACTCAGTGAATCAATCCGTACTTTACTTGGATTAGTGAGGGTAAAGCTCACCCTTAACTTAGTCACGGGCGTTTGATATACCATATCCACGATAGGGGGGGCAGTTCCTCTCCTTAGACTATCTAGAAATCAGTGGATTACTGTTTAGGGGTGTATGAAGGCTACAGTTAGAAGTTCAACACATGGCCTGCCGATCAGCAGTGAAACACTATATACCCACCAGATCATCTCCCTCTCTTCAGTTTAAAAAATTGAAAATGAAATACCATAATTTTTATGGGAAAATAGCATATATTGAAGTCACGAAAATTATAATTTACTTATAATTACTAATTTAATCCTTATAAATATGAGGTGAGCTTTTACGAGTTGACGATTAAAAGTAAATAAAGGTCTTTTTTAGCTCCATACAATTGGCACCACTCGTCAAGAACACCAAATTACCGCGTTGATGTTCTTGTTGATGAGGCGTGGTACATGAGAATAGAAGTATCTCCCTCCGTCAAAGTGATGCCCCTTAACCCCCGGCAGGATTGCTATCCCCCCTCCAAAAAAAAACTCTAAACTCCACCCATGCCGATAAGGTAATTTTAAGGGACCTTTTTCACTACTTTTTCAAAGTCGAAGTTGTTGAAGTTTGAATCCAAACGAGCCGCTCGATTTTGTTGGGCCAATTCCTTTCATTTTCTTCGACTCAACAAGTATATACATATCTGATATTTTATCCCTATCCAATCGTGCTTGACCCAGTTTCACTAGGAAAATGGAATTTTTTTCCATTGCCTCTTCACCCGACCCGAATTCTTCCACCTATCACTGCAAATGCTCACATATATTCTATCAATTTTTCCGCGCGTGATGCTTTGGCCCTTCTTGTGACCTCTGGCTAAATATTCTGTATAATATTATTCTATATTATTTAGGATATATGGAGAATATTATCCTTTTATAATATTATAGATACTATAATATTATATACAATATAAATTATATATAACATTATCCTTATGGTTCACGGATGTCTCTGAAAATGCCCGTCGCAATTTCCAGGTAAGACGCATGAACGAAGCATGTGGGCGTCATTCTCATTTCCAAGTAAGTAAGACCTATACGGGCGTACTCCCACATCCAAGGAGTTAGGTTTAGAGAAAACAAGAGACTGTACCGTGTATAGATCAAGGAACGGAATCTCTAATTAGGTTATGGAAGTGGTATCAGCTAGTATTTAGCGAAGCATAAGAAGACGACTGAGGCTGCGGAATATGTTGAAGAATGAAACGGGATGTTGAGTGGTGAACATGAAATCTGTTGAGTTTGTTTCAATGCAAAATTGAGTTAAAAAATTGTCTAAAAGTCCTACGTGATCTATGGGTCCTTCGATAAATAATACGTCCCTTAAAATGTACGATAGTGGTGGAGAGCTACAGAAGTAATCACCATTTTTCAATTTCACTTTTTTTTTTACAGATTTTAGTTTTAAAAATTTAATCTCGCAAGTAAGATGTAAGATGGAAAATTTTATCCATGTCCGTTTTCCATAGTTGATTGACGATGCCAAAATTAAGCCTTATTAATTTCACATAATCAAATGGAACTAAATAATAAGACGGAGACATGACCTTCGGGTAAACTAATCCAAAAAAAAAACGCCACTTCTTATCGAAGAGTGGAACACTTCCTAGGCAACTCAATTAGCCCTTAGCTCTTGTTGCACAGCTATAAAATATTTATTTACTGCACAAATATATGAATTCCGACCATCGCAGATAAATGAAAGCTAAAACTTTATTTAAATGTCCATTTTATTCCGCGAAGAAAGGATTTAGAAAAAAAATGCATTGTAAACGTATTTGGTTAAACAATCTCCAGTAATATAAGTGAAAAAAAATCAGCAAACATAAATTATAAAGCTTTTATAAATAGTGAAGCAATAAAAAAACGTCTTATGAATTCCAGAAACCTAAAAATAGCATTAAAAGCAAAGTTATTGAAGTTCGAGTATTATAAATCAATTGGAAATATTGCATTGATATACGATTAAATTGGAAATTGGATTGAAAATATTGCATTAGAAAAACGCTAGCATTACCCTGTCACTGTTCTACTATTATCTAATGATAAAATCAACATTGCACTTCATCCCCGCTTTGACAAAAATACCTCTGTAGTCGAAAATTTTATCAAATAATAATATCTATTATTTGTCCATTTATATTTTAAGATAACAATTGACCTCTACTGATATAATAAAAGTTAAATGGCATCAATACATTTTAAAGAAATCATAGTATAATCAATAGTGAACTAAAAATGGCGAAAAACGAGATAAAATTGTCCACCATATATCGTGTTGATAAGACTCGAAATTATGGAGATAAACTCAACAAAAAAATTCAAAATTTTTCATGCTGCATTCTTTATTTATGCGGTCAATATCGAGGGAGATAATTAAAATATATGTGTTGTCCTCACTTCAGTGCATAAAACATAACGTCAACAAACGAAGTGATCGTACGCAAGCAATCAAGGGAAAAATAAACAGAAATTTCGCCGTAATTTAAGCACCAATCTAAAACTGGGAACTAAAATTAATGACATAAAAGCGCAATAAAAGAAAACCTGGTGCTGATAGTACTCCCGTTACCGGTGATTATAATCGCGAGTTCAATATTGAGAGTCTGGCTGGTGCAATTTTATGCATAAAGCTCGTGAATTATTGTGTCATCATGAAAGAGATATACTGTCGTAATACACCATGGTAATGTACATGGTAATGCGGTGGAAAAGTTGGCCATCGAAAATAACGGAGGATACTTTTAATAACAATTCATTTTATTTACCTGCATTTTGTATTGTGTAATTATTATAGCCAATTTCCTTGGCATGTTTTTATTAGTATTTTGTGAAATCAGAATCCTGCATTGGGATATAATATATTCCTTCTTTTGACACATAAATTTGCTTCGAACATTATTTGAATTTTTTAATCAGATAAATGGCATGTTTAAAGAGGAATAATGATAGCGATATCACAATAATATTTTCTAATATATAATAGTATTTCTCATAATTATGACGTTGATTTCTGTTACTTGATTTCTACTTTAACATATTAGAGTTGAAATAATGAACATTGGCATTCAAATAGTTAATTGTGTTGAAACTTAGACTGTTATTTGTCTTTTTCTACGAAAAATACCGCAAGATAACGGCTAAAGAAATATTACGAAACGTGATCGAACTAACGCAAATACTTGGAGAGTTCTCTCTGCTGACCACCATGAGCTCTTATCAAATGATATATTGGATTGTAGAGGGTATTTGCATGACTTTTATTGGCCGTTTGAAATAGAATGATGTCGCAAAGGTATGTTAGTAGGCACCGTTTTCGGGATTGCATGCGTACTTAATTTATAATATTATTCTCCATCAGTTGATTCAAAATTACTGCAGCGTGCTGTTGATTGTACGACCGATAACTGCAAGGGCGAAGTATTTCTTTCGGGGTGGTGAGGGGAAGCCTGGCCGCCAAACTTAAATGATAATTTGTCCGAAAAAAGTATGATACTTTTATATTCAGGTACAAGAAAACAAACGCATTGAAAGTTTAAAAAAAGGTAAAAACATCTCTGTGTTTTTTCTTCTTAGGTAGTACTAAAAACGCTATTTTCAGAGGCTAATTTAAACAAATATTCCAGGCGATGGCCCCGGGGAACCACTTGTTATACTGGAACGTATTCGATAGCCCCCAAGTCCCCGGAAGGATTGCTGCCCACCCCTGGAAAAATGTCAAAACTCCGCCCGTGCCGATAAGGTAATTTTAAGGGACCTTTTTCCTTACTTTTTCAAAGTCGATGTTGTTGAAGTTTGAATTCAAACGAGCCCCCCGATTTTGTTGGGCCAACCTTTCATTTCATTTCATGCGACTCAACAAGCACATATATGATAGCGATATCAAAATATTTTCTATAGCGATATCAAAATAATATTTTCAAATATATAATACTATATCTCATAATTATGACGTTGATTTCTGTTACTTGATTTCTACTTTAAGGTATTAGTTTTGAAATAATGGAAATTGACATTCAAATAGTTAATTGTGTTGAAACTGGGACTATTTTTTTTCCTTATCTATGGAAAATTCCGCAAGATAACGGCAAAAGAAAAATTACGAAACGTGATCGAACTAACATAAATACTTGGGGAGTTCTCTCTGCTGACCACCATTAGCTCTTATCAAATGATATATTGGATTGTAGAAGGTATTTGCGTTAAAGTAGCCCCATATCTGATATTTTCTCCCTATTCCATCGCACTTGAGCCAGTTTCACTAGGAAAAGGGAATATTTTTTCCATTGCCTCTTGACCCGACCAAATTCTTATACCTATCGCTGGAAATGCTCACATACCTTCCATCAATTTTTCCGCGTGTGATGCTGTCGCCCATCTCGTGACCTCTGGCTAAATATTCTCTATTATATCCTAATCCTTCCTCCAAGGAATACCCATTTTTGAATGTAAGTCGCCTCGGGTCCCTCGCGTGGAGAATTTGTTTAAATTAGCCTCTGAAAACAGAATTTTAGCACTATCTAAGAAGAAACAACACGGATGTGTTTTTAACTTATTTAAACTTTTAATGCGTTCGTTTTCATGTACCTGAATATAAAAGTATCATAATTCATGGTGATCCAACTATTCTCCAGAAAGAAAGATAACCAAAGGACAACAGCTTGGTGGCGTTATGGAAACATTTGACGTGCGTTCTGTCGCATGTTAATGCTGCACGTCTTAAATCTTTCTGCATGTTAAAAAAACCAAGATCTCGAACAAAATATATGGAAGAAGGTAAAGAAAGATTTGAAAGAGAAGAAATACGTAGGTGTGAAAATATTGGATGATAGGAGAATTGATTGCAGAGCTGCGTCAAATCAATCTTAGAATTGTTGACCAGTAATGATGATGATCTCGTCTTAATTAATCAAGCGATTTAAGACCAAAATCTTATAATTATCTTGAAGAAAATTCACCTACCATCAACCACTGGTTGGGGAAAATCCCATCCAGATGGGATTCAAACCCGAAACCCCTTGATTATCAGGCGAGGACTTTACGCCGTCGCCACCGATGGCGACTGAGCAGAATAAGAGAGAGAGGAAAATCATGTTGGGGAATGAAATTTCAGTTTTATTTTACTAGTTTGAAATATAATGCATGCCTTTAGGGAGGAATGGTGGAAAATGGGGTGGAAAGTTCATGCGAATCTTCCATAACCTGTGGAATATTAAAAAAATGATTCGGTGAGAAGCCAAGGTGTACAAGTGATTCGTTTTTTGTAAACAGAGTAAGGTACAGAAATTAGGTAAAGAAAACAAACGAGATCGAATAGGAATTTAGTAGTGCATTTAATATTCCACTCGATGTCAGTACAGAACAGAGACCCGCTCGCATTCCTTGGCAACCAAGTTTTTGAATATTTCTTTTCACAATAGTCTGTACCTAACTCTGTTTTGAAAAAAAATCACTTTAACCCCTTGGCTTCTCACCCCCTCAATCGTCTTTGTTAATCAAGCGAGTTGAAGACTGAAAAGCCTACTCTTATAAATCCCTTAAAGAAAACCTACCACCAAACTCTGGAAGGGGGAAATGCCATCCTGATGGGATTCGTACTCGAGACCCCTTGATAAACTAACGAGTACTTTACGCCGCCGCTACCGATTCCCTCTGAATAGTTGAAGAAAGAAATCTGAAATAGGATCTGATGCTCTCCAGCTGTAATGCAGCTGGTAATGAAGGCTGCACGGGTGTTCTACCAGATAATCACCTCCATGGCTGCAGGTGTTTTGGGGCACGAGTCGTACTCCAACCTCAGGGCTGAATGGTAGTACCCCAAAACGTCGGCAGGTACGTAGAGGTATGTACCTCTACATACTACCCCTCAAGCCGCCTAAAAAGGCGTATTGCAGGGGATAGGAAGACACCAGCCCTCTACGTATAAAAAGCAAATGCTCAAACAATATATCAACTAGCATTTATTAAAGTCCTTTGTGGTTCGGGGGAAAAACGAATACCTATATCTATCCGTTAGACTTAATATTTCTCTTAATTTATCGCTACTGTCGGACCTGGAAATACTGTGGGGATCTAATATAATATAATATTATATTCTCCTTGTCACTCTTAAAGATGTCTACTCTCAGTTGTACAAATAATCTAAGCCTAGCGCGCAGCCTTTGAGTTTCTAACGGTTCTCAGCCTAATGCGCTCAACATGTGAGTAACGCTGTCTATACGCCCGTATTAGTTTTTGAGGAATCTCGCACCTTTCCTTTGAATTTTATTCAGTTCGCGGATTAATTCTTTCTGCACCGGATCCCATACACTCGCTGCATATTCAAGGTGCGGTCGGACGAGTGCGAAATAGCACCTTTCTTTTACTTTCTCATCCGAAAATCTTTCTCCAATACGCTTGACGAGTCCTATTACCTTCAGGGCTATGCCGCAAATATTCCTTATATGTGTTCCTCACGACAATTTCGAAGTTATTGTAACCCGGTAGATCCATCAAGAAGCCTCTACTGAGAGCAAATGCAGGTTGGAAAGTGACATTGCCGGTTTATTTCATTAGGATGAAATACAATGCCTAGCTCACGCAAACCCATCCTAATCGGTAGATTATTACAAAAATGTCCTTATTAATCAAGTGAATTGAAGGCTAAATAGTCTTCACTTATAACATTATAAGACTTATATATTTCTTATTATACAGCATTAACACACTCAATGCTGAGAAAATTTATTATAACACACCGCCACGCGGAAAAAATATTTTGCAATAATATCAGATGTTATGTCTTCCTAAATCGTATACAATCATACATAGTTCAAAATTATTAAAATTTGCACTATTAATATAGAAAATTTTAAATATTATAATAAAATTATAATAAATATATGATAATAAAAAGAAGGCAAAAAATCTGCTGCAAGCAAACGACTCGTATCCAGTCATAGGAGAAGACACACTGAGACGCTGGGCACAATTGCAGGGTCTAGTAGAAGACGCGGAGGCAGATGGCGGGCCGAGAAACCTAACGAGACCGATGACTTGAATTCAAGGCTTCGGCATTGAGTATGTTAAAGAAAATATACCTACCAGCTATCATTAGCTGGGGAAAAGCCCATCTAGAGAGGGTTGGATCCCGAAACCCCTTGATTACCGGGCGAGGACCTCACGCCGTCGCCACCGATGACCAAGTAGGAGAGAGCGAATAAAATCTGTTTGATAAATGAAATTTACGATTTATTTTCTTCGGTTTCAACTTTTAATGCATACCTTTAGGGTATGATGAAGTCTGGGGTGTTAATTTCATGCAAACCTACCTTAATCGGTAGAATATTAAAAAATTGTCTTTATAACCGAGCGAATTGAAGGTATTGAAAAAAAGAAAACCCTCGAAAAAAAAAAATAAATGAAACAGGTAGGGAAGTATGCTAAAGAAAAGAAATAAGAACGTCGGTGTGAAAAGATTAGCTGAATGCTGAATGACCAACCTTGAGGATGAAGTAGATAGAGTTGATTACTCGATGGAGCACCCAAAAAGTCATCACTAAGAGCAAAATCGGGGTGAGAAACGAAATTGCCGGTTTATTTTAAGAAATAAAAACGTCGGTCTAACAAGATCAGCTGAATGCTTAATGATCAGCCTTGGGGATAAAGTAGATAAGGTGATTACCCGATTCAGCACCCAAAAAGTCATCACTAAGAGCAAAATCAGGGTGAGAAATGAAATTGCCGGTTTATTTAAAAAAATAAGAACGTCGGTCTGAAAATATTTGTTGAATGCTGAATGATCAGCCTTGAGGATGAAGTGGAAAAGGTGATTACCCGATTCAGCACCCAAAAAGTTATCACTAAGAGCAAAATGAGGTCTTGAAATGAAATTGCCGTTTTTTTTCATTACGTTAAACCACAATGCATTATTGTAGGGGAGGCATGGTAGAGACCGAGGGTGGAAAAAGTTTTATTTTCCCCGAAGAGGCGTAAGGGTTGATGCAGAGGTGGGCTGGGGCGCAGAGACAGCGTAAGTGTGTGGGAGTCGTGTGACGTGGGCGTATGTTCGATACGAGTGCTGAGGTGTGCAGGAAGGGGAGAGGGGGAGGGAGAATAAAGGGGAACATTTTGAGCGCCATCTGGGTCTCTCGGGATGCTGGAAAACAGGGAATACCAGGAAGTCCCGCAGAAATTCTGCTTTCATTCAAGTCCGTGGAGAGGAAACAGCTTTTCGTGACGGCGGAAAAACAAAATTGGATTTGGATAAATTGGCGTATAAAATTTAGAAGAAAAATAATTTTATTCTCTGCTTCATTAAAATTCATGAAAAATGCTAGTAATAATATTTAAGACCTGTACCGTAAATTGGGAGAATTCTCATCTGGTACGAGAGAAATGTGTTACTTATTAAGCACCGAGCGACACAAGTTAATATAAAATTTATGGCAGGGAGGCCACTATTATGAACTAAGATTTTTTTTAATTACTTGTAAATGAAATAAGAATTACTAGTATTACTGAGGGTATAACAGGTTTAAGTATTGGAATCAGTTTTCATAAGAATGCCCAGTCATAATTAGGAAAGTATAAATGCATGTAAGGTGGGTACACACTAGAGGTAGGCCATCCACTTATCGTTTTCACTGAGCCCCCTATACGATCATTCCTAAGGGCTACATTTAACTCTCAAAATGCATCATATTCTTATATCTATTTTAAATAATATCACTGGAAGTGAATGACGTAAAAATGTCCATATGTTCCTAAAATGGGAGCACAAACTAAAGGTTTCTCTTTTTTAGCCTTAACGCAAATTGAATAATGTTTGTAGCAAATCGCTTCATCTACACCTTTGAAAAAACCCGGCGTCAAATTTGGTAGTTTCTTGAGCATATATCTTTTGAAACAGTCTTTAAAATTCACAATTAGTTATGATTAGTTGGTTTTTAGCATTATGATATTTTTTCATATTACTTATTTTTGATTTTATTTTTTTTTTAGTCACTCACATTAAGTTTTTTATCTCCAAGCTTAATTAAGACGTGATGCTATGAAAACCTTTAGTAGAAAAACTCTAGTAAAAGAAACATTGATATTTTCTTTCGTCGCAATCCAAGTTAAATTCTGGCACCTTGAAACATTGTATTCGCATAAAAATTTTCCGAAGCAAGTAATATTTTGAGAACGTATCATTTCCTGGAGGAAACTTGCTGAAACAGAACCAGTACCAGCGGAGGTTATGGATAGGGCGTGTATTGAAGGAAAGAAGAGGAATAAGTTCATAAAAGACATCCAGAGGGATGACATGTTATGCGATGTTATATAGGGTGAGAAGAGCGCCTCGCAATCGCTGATGCGGAAATAAGAGGATAAAATATCGGGCGTCGCAAGGAGAAACAGAGAGTATGCTGGCCTGAATAGAGACATGACGACACTGAGGACACCTCAGGGAAAAAAAAAGAAAATAATGTTTAAAAGATTCACAATTTTCAGAAATTGGCTTAAAAAGGTAAGTAATGTTATTGTTATCGCTCTGTGTAATCCAAAATATTTTCCCGAAATTAAAAGAATATTAATTAGTGAAACTGTGACCATGTAACTTCTTTAGATAACCTGAAATGTACAAAATGCGTTAAATTCTTCTACTTCCGCTTTTAAGTTCCTAAAACTTTTTTGTTTCATGGCATTGTTTTTTTTTGTTTACGAAGTTGAAAATTGAAATGTAATATAAATGTTATGCTTTCAATGTGCCAATATGTAGGATAAATGGAACCTTCTAACAAGCCTTATAGCTCAGAAGGACCAAGTTTTACATGCTAATAAAGGCAATTATATTTTTTTGAATGGCGGTATTCAATAAATTATTACCTGCGAGAAATGTTTTCAGATCGTGGTTCGTTATTCAGCAATTCAGTCAGGGATATCAAAATTTTGAAATATAGAAATAAAAACGTGATGTACAATTAGAAAAACGTTTAGAAAAAAATTCTATTGTAAATTAAATAATCGCTGCCTAATAAACACTATAAACGAATGTATTTATAATGAAAATAACACCCTCCGGCATTTTAAAAATGTTTGCATGAATTTTCAGGATGAAAATTGGCAAAAAAGGTAGTATTCATCAAATTACTACCCGCAAGAAATGTTCTCAGGTTGTACCGTTTTTTGATGATCGTGATTCAAGATTCAACAATTCCGTCTGGAATATCGAAAATGTTTGTAATTTGGAAACAAAAACGTGATGTACAGTTAGATAAATGTTGATTGCAAATTAAAAATTTGCTGCCTCATAAACTCTGTAAATGAATCAATTAATAATCAAAATGACACCCTCCGGCACTTTAGATATTATAAGATTTTTTAGGGTAAAAAAGTGGGGCACAGATTCATTGATTCAGTTAAGTTCATGAAATGGTAAAAAGCCACGAAATGTTTCTCCTTCTGCGCTGTTTCAGGAGCAGCTGCGCCAAAAATGTCATAACTTTTAGGATGCATACTGTAGCTTCTGCGCCACATTTCTTTTGTCGAGAGACTACTTGCTTTAACCTTATGTTATCATCTAGAATTTGTAAGGTGTATTATATAAACCCTCGTCAAAATCTGTCTGTATCTCAAGTTTGATAATTTTACATTTCGCCTCTTAATTATTTCTCCTGGAGTAATTCTTTTAATACGTCAACACATATCTTCAGATCTTATAAGCTTAAATTCGCAAAAGTTCGTGTTAACTTCAACGTTTCTCTTTAGCTGTCTGTTTTCTCACACTCTCCCCACTGTATGCCTGCTCCCCACCCTTTCCTCAAACTTGTCAAATCCTCCCCCTCTTCTTCAACTGGCTAAATTTGATGTTCTCATGTACTATTATGTTTTGTGTCAGTTTATTGCTCTGTGATTCGAAACGTGTTGTACGAATTAAATAATTGTGGAAAAGGGCATATACCTTTTATTTAAATAGTTTTCAACATTGAGGTACAGGCTAATGTTGAGCAGGATCTACTAATATAATATAATTTATTTATTACAATGATAAAAATTGTTTAAATAATACATTTTATAGTTAAAAAGTGTTTCAAACAATAGTTTCATACCTAAATAATAAATATTATACCTAATAAAATATTAACCATTCGTTAACATCCATTCAAATAAGTAGTCACATTGCATAGCATATTACAAAATTTTTAAAAATGTTACAAAATATAAAATATTATCTGAAAAATATGATATTGTCATTATATAATTCAATTCAGTTAAGTATATCTTCCAATGAAACATTTAAGTTCTCTAAATATTTACATTTGAATGAAGGCTACATTATTTTTGCATTTTAATGGTCCTGCTAAGCATTAAGCTTATCAGCAGGTTCCATTATTATCTTTACTCTTACAAAACATTTATTAAGTTTTTACACACAAAGAATATACATATACCCCATCATACATATGAGCACTAAAGTATTCCTAAATTCCCTAGCCACATAGTAGTATTACATTATGACACTGAAAAACATATCTAAGAAAATTATAAGACATCAGTTTTACGATCTCTCCAGTAGGTGCTTTTTTAGTTTACTTTTTAATTCCCTAATAGATTTTATTCTCTTCAAGTTATCTGGTAACTCGTTTATTGCCATTGGGATTTTAGTATTCATTACACCTTTACCATAGTTGTTATTAAAAAATTATAATATTAATATAATTAAATTAATATAATATAATATAATATAATATAATTAATTAAAAATAATAATAATAGTATTAATTATTTATTCAACACATACAGGTCACCCCAATTATATGTGTTATAATGAAGTAAAATGAAATATAAAATATATAATGAAATACAAGTAAACATAAATATAAATGAGTCAGGGAAAAAATATGAACAAACTCTTATATTCTATTAAAAAATAAACACATATTCCTTTCAAGGGACACAAGAATCATAAATTAATTTTACATATTTATTATTATTATTATTATGTAAATAATTATTAGCCGTGCGTATTATCCTTGTCAGTGGTTCATTTTTACGAACATCTATCAGACCGAAATGGCATCTGAAAAGTGGTGATTGCTTCGTTATCCTTGAAGGTGCATTGAAGTTGATTATGGCAAGTAGATTGCTGGAATCCACATCAACTGCCATTATTTTACGCAAGAACATTGCATTTCATCTACTCTGCATGGAATGGTATAATGTTTGGAGTTGGCGATCAACAGCTAAGATAATATGCACCATGAGGGAAGAGTATGGAAGGAAAGGTGGAGAGAAACCCGGCGTCAGGATTAGCTTGATATTAATGAAAAAAAAAGAGGACCGGGACTGTGTATCCCATCTGGCGGATGGACTGCTGTGATTGAAGTGATCTACCCACAATTGTCAAGTAGACAACGGGCAGTCTCTGAAAATTCTTCGTCATCGCCGGGATTTGAACCCTGGGGTGGAAATCTAGTGTCGACATCGGTTACCAAGTTAAGGGGGCGTAAGGATGGCGATATTTTATGGAACTGTGTAACAGAAAAATAATCACTGATACACTTATCTTGTATGCTCCACAAATGTTTCAATGACCTGACTCAGTTTCATGAGTAACTATAGCAAAAATACAAGGTGTTGCAGGAGAAATCTGAAATATTTCAGGAGGTGGTAGGGGAGACAATTTTAGCATTTTTTTCCACAAACATGGGGTCACAATTCCTGAGCTATGGTAACGCACACACTAGAGATGACATAGTGGGTGCTTTCCATTAATCGACTCACGTCAACACATCATTGCGTCGCGGTTTTCGTGTTCCATCCTATGTGTGTCACCGACTGTTGTGACACAAGTCAACAAACGATTACGCCCAAGAATTTGAGAGCCATAAACAATTTCCATGAGTCAACAATAGTCGACTCTTCAGTCACATGAATGGAAGGCACCCAGTGCGAAGTATATTGCAAAGCCTTGAACGATGGAGGACGCGTAAATACAACTTATAAACAACATTTAAAAGTGTTAGTAATACAGTCCACAAGGGCCACTCCATAACCGACGCAACCAAATTTATTGACACCACCACAGCCATAATTCTAGGCACTTCAATTTTTACAGTGTATTCGCACATCCTTTGGGAACATCATGTCACTTACCAACATCTCCCTCCTTTTCAATAGCCATACACTCAACCTTGGAACTAAGGCGTGTACAGGGTCTGTTGATTAAGTATCGGGCCTGGTTCCAAAAATCAAAATTTATTGCTGTCATCATAATAATTACTTTATAATCTTCAAAATGCATTCCTCTTGCATCGATACACTCAGTTCGGCGCGTCTGCCACTCGTCAAAAGCCCACTGGAAGTCGGTTTACGGAATACTTTTCAGAGCCTTGGTCGTCGCCACTTGAACCGCCTGATGGAGTCGAACCGATATCCTTTCGGCTCCCTTTTTATTCGTGGAAAAAAAGAAAAATTCAAGTGAAGCCAGGTCAGAGCTCAAGGGGGGGGGGGGGTGAGGCAACGTTACTACGCCGAATTTTGCTAGCAGCTGCCACATAATAATCGCACTGTGGCACGGCGCATTGTCATGGTGAAGTTTCCAATTCTTGGCAATGGCTGATCGTACCAGCTTCGCGCACTTTCCTCATCGCAAGATCCTCTTACAATGGTGTGGACGGTTCCAACTGAGGGCCGGTCTGCTCACTGATAAGGGCGATGGTTAAACGCCTGTCAGTGTCCAAAACGTTTTTCACTTTGGCCACCTGAGCATCGGTTCGAGCGGTCGTCGGGCGTCCGACGCGGTGCTCGTCTTCGATGGAGCTCCCGGCCTTCCTTAAGCATTTTGTGCCACTCAAAAACTCCTGTGCGGCTTAAGGCATCATCCCCATATGTCTGTTTTATGAGTTTAAGGGTCTCAGACGCGGATTTCCTAATATTAACGCAAAACTAGTGTTGCTCGACAGTGCGCTCCATACTGGCGCGACGACACCACAAACAGTCACGCGTCATAACAATCAACCTACTGTCTCAACACATGCCTGTAGGCGACTGAACTAAAGTGTGCCTGAGTGGTGGGGGAACCCTCTATAAAGCCGGCAAGTCGGACCCCCCAACAGGGCTCCCCCATCCACCGCACTGTTGAGGCTACAGCGAACCAGTCCCGATACTTATTGAACGGACCCTGTATTCCTGTTCGGTAAAACTCTGACTTGGCGCGCTCAACAATGAGAAGTGTTCGTGCAGTACGGGGTCTCCCGCTGCGTCCACGATCTTCAATACTGGCGTACCCGCTCTCACCAGATACTCGTTGTGCCCACTGACTTACTGTACTACGGTCGACATAATCATCTCTCTACACCATCTTCAACCTTTCGTGAATGCTTCCGACTGTCTCATTCTCGCAACAAAGGAACTCAAATACACCGCGTTTCTTTTGACGGACATAAAATACATCCTCCATCTAATAGAACTGCTGCTACTACGCAACGATCTGTATTGCGTTCAAATAAATTTTAATTTTAATTAGATGAAGGGAAGTGGGAAGTTATTTAACATTTTCAGACATACCAAGCAGACAAACTAACTTTGATCTTTTCCGACACTCGATTGGAAATATGAAACATATACGACATTTTCTATGTTATATAACAATATTATCTTCCGTTTTAGGTTTACCTAACTGAATTACTTAATGCGTGTCAAATAAAATTGTTGGTTAACATCTCAGAGTTGAAAAACTGCATTCCATTGAAAAAAGTTATATAAAACTGCTATATAATTGTTTTGTTGCATAGAGTGAATGCGGTGTTGCATTAACATAATGGAACAGTATTCTACACGCCCTCATAGTCGTCGAAATTGCGTTTATAATCTGTGGCTACAAGCATCAGTAACTTCCTTGTACACCAAGTACACGAGATAAACGGCGACGATTACGGAAATGGCGGGCGGCCCCATCTCCAGACGCTATTGCGTTCAAATAAATTTTAATGAAAGCGGGAAGGATAATTCTATGCACTATTAATTGGAATTGCCTAGAGTTGCAGTTGCGGTGTCGGGAAGTTTGGGTGCAACAGTTTTGGAGTGCCCCTCGTACTTTTCCTGGCTTTAAAGCTGCAATATTCTGGTGTCTTGGTAGACGTGTTATCCATGCATCAGATTAAATCTGCTGCGTTTTGAAGAATGAAATCATTAATGCTTACCCTGAAGCTCTCAACATTTGAGAATGACATGGTGTATAGTATCGAAATATGTGTCAGATCCTAAGAAAATTTGTGACACATATACTATTAGTGTATCTGGATTACGTTTCCCGACTTTGCCTATCCGGGAAATTTCAAGACGGTGGTATTAATTTTGCGCGAATAGTCCGTCACCAAAAATGAAAGGTCTAGAGGGAGCGCATGATAATAATTTGTATTCAGAAGAATGTATTATTTTAACCATGATAACCATGACAAATTGAAACCATGGTCGAGTTTTGAATTAATGTGTGGAAATTACCATTTGTGTTCTTTTATTGTAGATTTATCAAAATTCCACAAAATTCAACTTAAAAATATTTTATTTTTAATTACTATAATTAATTTTATGAGATTTTAAATTTATTTCCAAACG
This sequence comes from Ischnura elegans, assembly GCF_921293095.1. Taxonomy (NCBI): domain Eukaryota; kingdom Metazoa; phylum Arthropoda; class Insecta; order Odonata; family Coenagrionidae; genus Ischnura; species Ischnura elegans. The sequence continues at coordinate 72,575,235 of NC_060250.1, forward strand.
TTTTATAGCTGAAAATCACATGTTTCTCGAAGTACAAACATTTTCGATATTCCTGACTGAACCGTTGAACATCGAGTCGCGGTGATAAAAAAATAGTGCAATCAGAGAAAATTTATTGCGAGCAATAATTTTATACCCTAATTTGTATAAATTCCCACTTATTTGTGCCAATTTCTAAAAATCATGAATTTTATATGAGGGGGTTGGAAGTCGAGGGGTATAGTTTTTATACAGATTCAATTGCACGCATCCTCTCTAGGTAGAGGAGCAAGGGGAGTGAAGTGGGAGGGGGATGTTTGATGAGGAATGGGCGAGGGGGTGGGGGAGAGAAGAGGTGGGGTAGGTGGGAGGTAAGGGTTGAGGTTGAGCTGCAAGGGAGGTGTTTGCATCCAACGCCTCTGCTCTCTCCACCTGTTCCTCCCACCACCACCTCCCAACAGACTTCAAAGCCACCCTTGGGCCAATGTAGCCTCCACCTCGCCTCCCTGGTGGATCCGCGCGATATCGCAAAGCATCGAACGCGTCTCAATTGTGAGAGTGGGGTGAGTGAGAGACTTGGGGCTTCGTCGAAGCAATAATGAACGACGAAATATCGATTCGCGACTCTTTGAATTGAGCGTGATTCGGAGGAAGGCAATAGGGAAACAGCATGCCGTTCGATTATTGCAGCCAACGTCAAAGTCCCTCGGAGTTTTTCAAATCTGATCAATTTCTTCTCCGTTAGGTAGGTATTGATTTTAATTAGACTCGACGGAATATAGGCCTAAATAAGATTCTCTTGAAACGTGGATCAGTTGAGGATTATGTCCAGGAATGAGAACTAGTAGCTTAAATCAGTCTAGTCTAACGATAAATTCATGGCATCCATGTCTCCACGCAAGCCTTTATAAAGTAAACTTATTGAGTTGGCCCACGTATCAAATCTTGGGACGTATATTTCGAGGCTTCCAACGAAGGTACCATTTTTTAATGGCGGCCATGCCGCGTTGACATTTAAATCATGTAAATAGAGTGCAGTGAGGAAATCGTAAACGCGTTTTCTGGTGCAAGCCATTTTATGTTGGCACGGCTGTTATGAGTCAAAAATGATTTTAAAGAGGTTCTCACCATTCAGTCATCATTATTAAATTTCATCAAGCTATGAGATTTATGCCATTATTTCCTTTACACGATCAAATAACATGTCTATATTACACAAATGAAAATAAAAGGTTCAAAAGAACCGTACGTTATCTCTTCATGCGAAAACAAATTAATCAAGTCGATCAAATTCGGAAAACAAAAGGTATTATAAAAGTTAAAGATTCCAAACCACGTCTGATCCGTGAGACGTTTGAATAAGGGCAGTGCAAGGACTAGTGTAATAGAGCAAAAAGTGTAAGAAGAAGTGTGCCCTCAAAAACAGATGTCCACACATGGGAACATGCTTGTAATTATAATAAAAGAACTCTCCTACTGACCCCCCTTTTCCAACCACTTCACCTAACTGATGCGTTATATATGCCCCCTGAATAATGTGACTTATTCCGTCAGAAAAGGTGAACAGCTACAGTCAAGAAACGTCGGGCAATAACCTTAATATTACGTAAGGGTACTTTCTTAAATGCGAGATATAATGATAATAATGTAATGTATATTTTCAATTTAAATACATTATATTGTTTGGATTATTACCTACCTCTCTCTTAGGCCCTAGAACGCATCATAGCCAAGCATACAGATATTGTAGCTATGGATTTGCAAATTTTAAGAAGATTGTCTACTGGTTCTCAACTACTTGAAGCACATTAACTCCACTTGGAATAGTGATCAGTTGAGGAAATCCAAAAATCTATAAAAAACAGGAATAATCAAGGAAGTAGCAATGTATATTGAAAGTCATGGGGAATACCGAAAGTTGTCTTGCTTCCATTTTGCGATTGAAATAAAGGGTAATTAAATGATCATCTATTAAAAATGAGTTATTTAATAGCAGATGATTAAATCAATGTTCTTCTCAACAGGGTGATATCGATCCTCTCCCGATGATCAGAGCCCCTGCCGCATCCCTTGCCAGCCTTACCCACCCCTAGGATGAGCCCCGCCTACTCGAGGTGGAAGGGATATGGGGGCAATTTGTATCGCGAACCCGATGGCGAGAGGTTTCCCGCACCCTCTACATCCACGAGCTCAATCAGAGTGAAAGTGGTTCGCATCGTTGTTGGCTTCGGAAATCGATCGCCTCCAACATTTTTTATTCCGTACTTTTTTTGCGCCATAGGTAGGTACACCTCTTCCCAATCTCAGCTTCGAGCGAACAGTATGCAGCTAAGGTGGGAAAGATGGGGATCGATGTCAATTTTTTCATCCTTTCCGCTATTTTTTAAACATGCGAGAAATGGTGAAGAGGCGATTTCAAGATGGCTCAACTGAGGTCAAATGGAGGTATGACGTAAGAGATTTTATATTTTTAAGGTCTACTTTGAGGCTGCGTTGGAAATACGAGGACCCACTTTATGATTCGGTCATCACGGTATCTGGAACGCTCTCGGAGTTATTTTGCTGAGTATGTGGACATGTTGCGAGCTGAAAATCTAACATCGTTCACGTTTTTGACTGGCAATATTTACTCTCGAAAAACAGGGAATCTATACTTCTTTTTTTAAAAAATACATGGAAAAGAGGCAGTTTTCTGATGGCTTAAATGAGGTCAAAAGGGAATACTTAAAGTTTCTGGTCATTGCGTACGTTCGAATTGGGGTATATTCCACGTTTTTGAGCTCCTATGATTTAATCAACAGTCCAAAGCTATAATTTCAATTTTACAATCACTTGACTTCGTGCGTTTATTCAGTATTCGTTTCAATTTTAATATACTCTAGTGTTTTAAGTATTACATCTCTCAAAGAAAAGCCAGACAATAACCGTTACAATGGGCAGGGTACACTCGAAAACGCGACGCATAACTGGTAATAATGTAAGGAAAAAAACGCAACATAATCTACCACGTGGTAGCTATGGAGTCGAAACATTTACGACAATTGTCTACTGGTTCTCAACAATTTGAAGCGGAGTAACCCCTGTTGGAATCGTCATTAGCAAAGAAACGTACAAATTTCTCTTAAAAACAGTCAGAATGAAGGAAGTTGCAAGGTATGTTGACATGTGAAATATTGAAAGATATTTTCAATTCATTATACGATTTTTACTCGGTCTTAGCGCTGATTGGTGAAATATTTAACTCATAAGCCTGGTTACATGGAGTGGTACATGGGTCTCAAGAAGAGGAAATTTAGACAGGGTAGTGAGGACAGGAGTCCACATGGGGCAGTATTCCTCTTCCGAAATATTTCTCGAAATGCCGGAATGATGCCACTTGTAGTCAATCAGTTTCATTTACGTGACTAAATGTAGCATAGAGGTGCATTCATTGGAAGACAGTGAACGACAGAACGTGAGTTTTTCTTATATTTCATTTCTACGCGACTTTTATCTAAATTTTAGGACCGCGTAATTCTTATCTGTGCATTAGGCGTTTATTTAAATACTGTTTTAAACGGAAATTTGCCCCCACATGAGGGGCAAGTTTCCGTTTTGCTTTTCTCTTACATTTTGATGAATAATGCCAGTTATTTATTTTTTCTGCGTCAATGGAAGATACGTATTGTAGTACAAGTAACTGCGGACAAATTGCGTAAAAATAAAAATTATTGTTTGAGCTTGAATGCATAATTGTAGTAATTGTTAGTTAGATGCGTACTCTTGCCCCACATTCCCCTAGTTCTGTGCGGGGCCCTGACATAATTGTCTTGAATATGCTCCTAGATCGGTTCGAAAATGTTACTTTACAATACTTATCCTTTAATAGTAAAGTGAAGTTTCAAAGAATCAGTACGTACATACATTAAAAATACTAAAGTTGACTTGATCGTCATAGGTTATAATTGACTAAGATGTTACCTAAGTTACGGGATTCTCAGATGCGTTCCCTGAAATTATTGATAGCTTATAACTTACTAAATCGAATTGCAGGAGGAAAGTTATCACCAAGTTCCCTAATAGGCTGCAAGTCTATACTTAATACGATTAAAATTTGCAGGAGAACTATCTGCGAGTTAGAAATGGGTTGATATAAGATAACATTTATGGTTTCACGACAAATACGTGGGAACACAACTTTAAAAAATGATAGGGATTGTTGAAAATGCTTTTATCTAAAGGATTTTTTTCAAGATGATTTGATATACAGTATCAACCGTGAGCTTCCAACTACAATCCATCTTTTGAGCATCAATAGGCATGAAGGTGGAATAAATTTTGGATCCCGATAGAGGAGAAATCTTGATTATTCAATAGAAAGGTGAATCTTGAGGATATCTTTCATCATTAATATTTCATAATCGACCCTCAAAGGGTTCTTAGTTTGGTTCCACTAAAAGTCTAGCATACCATCAATGGAGCATGTAATTACTAATAATTAATAGCTTCTATATATGAGTGCATTTCGTAATATCACTTATGGCGTGAACATTTTCCACCGAAAAAATTCCATTCACTCAATTCCACAACTCTAAGATTGGGAAATAGATAAAAACAGCTAATACAAATAAAACTACTAAAATAATGGCTTGGAAATTTTAAGCAATCATTACGTTTTTTTACTTCCTGTTCAACCCTCGGGGAAACAGTTGAGTGCTCTAATTACAATACGATTATGACACGTAAGTATGGCAACGCTGAAAAATATAAAATATCAGAAATTATATTTTATGGTAAAACGCTTGCTAGATGTTACATTTATCTACCTTCTCCTTCTCTGGTGAAATTATTTTGTGAGACGAAAATGAGGAATTGCGAGCCGTTTTCTTTGAATGTGCCTATTTATTTGTGGTATTTCCTCATAGCCATTTATTTTGTGACCTATTTAATGCAATACTTACATTTACGTACAACCCGTGTACGAGTTTGAAATATCATAAGAGGATGCCTATTGCTATCTGGCGATCAATATTGACTGGCTATTTAAAAATGTCTCACTCAGAAGTGAATATTTGTGCTGTAGCCATTGTGGACGAAGTTATTTGCCAGCCAGGGGGCATGTGACCTCAGCCTTCCCCAGTTACGACCAGGGGGAGATGCAATAGGCGCGCTTATAATTAGGTAATTCCCCACCGTCTCAGATGGTAATCGAGGTGGACCCTTGCAATCCACCTCCCCTACTCCACGACAGATGAAACTCTCATCAATCTTAGTTCTGGTCTACCCCCACATAAACCCACGTGATGGGAAACCCAGCAGTTTTTCACCAGCCTTGAAGAAAGAGTTTCAGTAGTGGCTTAGGACTGACAATGCAACTTCGAGAAACTCCTGTTTGATACAGTAATTTTCATTACTAGTAACGACTGTTGAGCTACCTTTAGGCTCATACGATTCGATACTCATACGATACGAATATAGTGAAGTCTATTATACTGATTCCTTAGAATTTTCATGATTTATTGTTAACAACGCGTTAGTAATATAATATAAACCTTTAAAAAAAAATCTCAATCATTTCCATTTTAACTTCGATGAGAAAACACCATCATGATTTACCACTGGAAACTGATATCAAGTTCTACATTTTCTACCTGACATCGCTAGTATTATGCACGCTGAAATGTCCTGTAACACCGAATAGGTATCAGCCGGAAAAATCATGCTACTGGGACTGACTTGACAATGTAGAGAGTGAAAAAATTATCCTGTGTTAGACCGAAACTTGAAGCTCGTACGTGGTGGAAGTGTTCCATATTTTTAATAATAGACTCTCTCTTACTTCCAAAAGACATAATTTTTAAATTTTTTGATCGGTTTCGGCAGCTACACCATTAAGATATTTTCTGTACTTGCTAACGGTGTAACAGTCGAAACCAATCAAAACATAAAAAAATATGTTGTGGAAGTAACAAAGTGTATGTTATTGATAGTATCATCTTTTGTGTATGGATTATTCTTTGCTATTTCATTGGCCTCGGAAATGAGCACTAGAAAATAAAATTTATATCTCCTCATTAAGTGGCGCCTTGGAGTGAAGAAATCCCCTGTCACCCCCTCGTACTCAATGGCAAGCGGAAAATGGAAACCTCCCTTAAGCGTTCTTGGAATCTGATTTTCGTGGAAAGGAAGAAAGATAGACCGTCCTTACAATTTCTTGTCATTCATACACGCGTGGGATTGGTCTGGGATGCAACCAATATGTTTCCGATCCTCACTTCTCTCTCTTTTCCAATTGGAATATTCGAATGATGATAAGGGGTCGCGAACGCTGGAGACTCGTGAGGCTGTCGTAAGGTAGTTGAGTAGACCGGAGAAATCCATTCCTCCTTTATTGATTCCCATCTTTTATCCCTCACGTTCAAGCTTAAGAGGATAACAGCAGTTCTAATTACCATAAACATACGCGAGTCGAGATGCTGCGTTTTGCAAATTTCGTCACTGCCTGATTTAACCGATGCCTATTCAATAAGGTCTCTCTTTATTTCCTACAGTGCATGAATGCTTTTAAGGAAGTGTTAGAATCGCAGTTCTTTTAAGTATATCCATGATTCGAAGATCCCCTTTCATAAAATTTAGCTCAAATTTGTCAAAAATTGAGTATTGCAAAACTTTAGATAAGAAAACGATTAGATATAAATTCAGATCAGGAGGACTGGATACCTGTATGAATGATGTTACTTATTCAGTAATTTTTACGTAAATTCCATTTTAATGAATTTTTGAGATTTTTTCTGTTCCAGTTAATGGAACAGTTCTAATTATTAGGAAAATATGAGCATTTTAACGGTTAAACTCCTTGGAAAAAATTAATTTTGTTATAATTATTGGGGAAAAAAATAAATCTCAAACGTGATAACATAAATGATAACGTATAAAAAGTATCTTCAAAGATAAATTAAAGAATACCACTAACGTTTACGTTTGGAAATTTTACGATCACGATATATTTTGTGTCTTTAAATTTTGTTTTAAAAATTTAAAATTTGTGTTAAATTTTTTATGTTGTAATCCATGTAATTCCTTAACATTTTCCTCAGCTTTGTCACTCCACATTACAGGACTGTGGGTAAATATTGTGAGGGTGAAATAGACCATTTCCTGAAGATGGGACAGAAAAAATACGAAAAAATCAGCAGCCAAGAATAACTGGGTCTGAGGTCGGGACCTATTTCGCGAGCTTGCTGGATCCTATCTCGCGACAGTGGGCGATGAGCCAAAAAAGGAAATGCATTGACCTAACCGATCCATCGAAAAATGATCTATTCTCCAAGAACCTAACAGATTAGATACGGATAGGTTCCAATATGCCAGAGTCAGGAACAAATTTGTCTCCGTTTTCCGTGGCAGATCTAAAACAGGATAAAACGTAATAAGAAAAATGAGTTCCCCTCTCTCCCAGAGTGATTTATCTTTTGAGGACCAATCGAGTTTCCGAGAAAAATAGCTTTCAATCGATACTTGAATTAGGCACTAAATTATGCAATCTTTGTAAGTGTTTCCTGTACTTTCTATTTTTGGAAAAACTCTTTTGACCGAAGAAAAAATAAAATAATAACTGTTCCCTCGAGCCTAACGCTTTTACCACAGCATGGAACCAAATATATAATATAAAAGTCTGCCCTTAAGTTTTGACGATTTTCATGCGATAAGAACTCTTTGAAGCATGTACTACTTCATGAAATTTCATTTCACTAGGTCGCAGTGATAATGACCTTGGCCTTGGTCGGAGATACTTTGAGGTAACGATCAATACATAAAGACTACGAACACCATGAAGAGTTCCACATGAATACTATAAATTGTAATACGGTATTTTTATATTATTTATATATTTTTATATCCATATTATTAATGTATGATAATAATATGAACATAATATATTTTTACCCATATTTTTTAAAATTCTTATATCCATAGTATTCATGCAGTTCGTATACCGCCTCTTCTCAAGGATGTTTTTCTCGATTTTGGGGCTTACAAGACCAAATGAAATTTATGATTTACAAATAAAAAAGTATCATCAGAATTGTTACGGCTTAGAATCTTTTTGTAAGATACTAAGTTACAACCAACGTTAACGCCTAGCTTCGTTCGCCAACGAAATCGACCCCGAATATGTTATTCCTGAACACTTTTAGCAATACGGTTTGACGAATCCGTCTTATGATTTACAAATAAAAAAGTATACCGATATTCCATGGGCTGAATTTCATTAAAGCCAATTCAGCATTTTACTTTTAACCGTTTGTAAAATTTAAGTGACTATGCATATTCCGTTGTGCGAGTAAAGGGTAAATGTCCCGTGTCATTTACATATTAACTCGAGGGCAACAGTCATAAAATAGAAAAATAACTTGAGGAAAGATATAATGAGTCTTCAATTCATGCGAAAATTTTTGGGGTACATTAAAAAAGGGGCAGCACAAGCGACAATCGATGATTTTTTCCACCTAGTTCTCTTTTGCGAACCTATTAAAACTTAGGTTTTTCTTATATTATCTTACAGATATTTAGATTCTTTTAGTATGGAATGATTATCGAAAGGTGCCTCAAGACTTACATTGGCATTGCTACTTATTGTGACGGGTCTGTGATCCGTAGAACAAACGTTAAAATTGGGTGTTAAAATGCTATCAATAAAGTATACCATTTACAAGGAGAGTTATTTGCCGCAAACAAAATAAAAATACAGTGTTAAAATACTGCGCTTTCTTCAGCAGCAGTTGAAAATATCTTATATGCCACCCTTTTAGTTAAAAGATTAATAAGGGGTAATTTTAAACAAGAAATAATATAAATTATTTTACGTGAAAAAATGATCATGAATTCGAGTGCCTCATGCAATAATTGGCCAGCACATTACTGAAAACAGTTAACCGTTGCTAGGAGCACTGGAAAACAGAGATAAAATGATTAAATAGCCGAGATTCAGTTACTCATGCAACACAGTTAGTCATGTTAGTTTCCCTCTTTCCATTAAAAATTAATTTAATTAATGCTGCGCTATCTTAGGAAGTCTCACAGGGTCTTAATAATGGCTATCGTTTTACTGCAGAATACTAATTCAGTAATAATTACCCAAAGGCGGAAAGATACGCTTTCAGAAAACATATATCCTGCGAAATATAATGGAAATTTCATGTACTAAAAACTTCCACGCTTCAGCTATTCACGTTAGCTTCCCTCTTTCCATTAAAAATTAATTGAACTAAAGCTGCGCTATCTTAAGGAGCCTCACTCAGTAATAATTAAAGTAAAAATACGCTTTCGGAAAACGAATATATTGCGAAATATTATCGAAAGCTCATGTGCAATAAGCTTCCTCTCCCAATATTTCAAACATTAAGACAGCTATTTTCCATGCCGAATCATTCAAAACCAATGGATCAAACTTGAGTTCCGGTAGTGGACTGCCTCAGTGCATTAAGGTTTCGCAGCTATGAACTCCGCTTTTCAGCTATGCTTCATAACTATTATGAAGTATTTTTAAGAATATTGAATGTTTCTATTTATGTGCGATTTCCATCTCATATGTTAATTTGTTCCCGTAGTTTTCCAATTATGTATACAGTGGCAGTATCTTAAGAAACAAATTGCAAACGGTTATGGAAATATGAGGATGATTTCTCCATTAAGCTTTTATCAAAATTTTATCTTTCAGACTTAATTGGAATGTTAAGAACACTGAAGATTGGTTTCGCGTCAAATAAAATTTACCTTGAAGAGGCAATGAACCTGGTTCTGTAGCGCGGGAAGTAATTTCCCTAAAAGCATTTACGAATCACGAGAGAAAATTTAGTGGACAGCCGCTTGGGATCCATTGAGGTACGCTTTGCCATTTCTGGCCGCCGCAATTGCAGCATTTCAGAGTCACTCCATTTTCCTTGAGATACGTTGATCGCACGGGGGACCGATTAAATCCGCAAGATCTATCTAGAATGTAAAATACTTTCCTCAAGGCCTTATCCCCTGTTACCGACGAAGATGTTGGCCTTAATTACACGCAAATTCCTCGCAAGTATGCACATTGCTATTTTAACAACGATGACATGAGTGAAAAATTATGGAAGTTTAGAGTAGAATTCGGCCTCTGACACAGAAATTAAAACTTATGATACCTCTGGCACCGAAGCAAATAAAATAAACGCGTTGATCAGTGGCTTAGCCTGGAATTTCGTTCGGGGTGAGTCGAAAACCAGGGGGAAATTTTTTTATAAAATAGGGTGCTAATTAATGCGTTTTAAACTAATTTTAACACTATTCATAATCGAAAAAAACTTCATTTTTTAAAGAAATATTTTGAAAATTCATGATTTTTCAATATTTTATCTTTTATGAAGGAAAATAAATATATTTTTGCCCTTCGGGGGGGGGGGGGTCCGGACTCCCCGGAGCCCCCCTGTCTACGCCACTGGTGTTGATCCCCAATGAGTCATAAAAATACAGATTATGAAATCAGTGCTATTGATAAAAAGTATTTTTCGCACGAATATCATTACAGAGAAATATACTATTTATTCATAACCACGAAAAGTACTTGCTAAAAAATTACAGTTAATAAAATGTATTCCTGATGCTAAAAATCGTGGCGCTGAGTTTTTTCCTAGATTGTTTTAAGTCAAAGATTTAAATAATTTTATTTAAATTGTAAATTTTTCAGGTCGTACGTTGAATTAATCAGTTTCATTTTCTCATCAAAAACTGATATTATGTGGAGTATTCTTAGTTGCATACCATTCAAAGACTATAAACGTATTATATCGTCTTAACTCCTCGATAACTTCCTAACAACCATATCCGATCATTTTTCAAACAGGCCACATCTATTGACACTTGTTCTCCCCATAAATCAAGGCGATAGCAAAATAAGGGACAAAAAATCCTGGGTCAATATCTGGAAGTCCTCTCGTTTCCTTCAAATTACTTACGAAGAGATAGTGCTTTAATCAAAACAATTTTCAATATTCTATGGTATGTGGATGAAAAATAAACGCGATTTTTCTCTCCATTACAATGAATTTACTAATACCAAGCCTTCAATACTTATCACATCATTATCGATATGAAAAATTGCTTTGTTAACATGCGAAAGTAACCACTATACGCATATTCCCTTCCCATGTTACCCTAGAGCTAGATTTCATACTGGCAAAAATTGCATTATAATAGACATATACCGCCTTCTACCGCGAAGAGATTTACTAGCGATATTCGATCACTCATTGCCTCGCTTTGAACTCCATAGTCTCCATTCTCTTCTGTAGTGTAACTAATGATATCAACTGGTATCCATTCTACATAATACAGTTAGAGAGGTGTTTTGTATCTCCATTCCCACGAATATAAACCCAGACGAAGTGCAGCACAAACCACATCGCTTTGTTCTACGCCCATGGGAGCCGATATTTCATCACATTCTTGGTAAATGGCATTACTTGAGCGTCTCTCTGAAATTTGTAGCGGAATATCATGTCAGACTGGCTCACGTTTTGTAATCTGCTGGAGTTCGCTCCTCGACCGTCATCCTCTCTTCCGATGACACCAATAAATTTACACGTTGGGTATTCAGCACGCTGGCCTTTAAGCCTTTATTGTATTACAAAATCTCATTATCTACATGCAATTGCGTTCTATGACAAGGCTCTAAAGTTGAAATACTGCGCTCTAATTTAAAAATATGGGCGTAAAAAGGTTCACGCATCAAAATTTGACAAAAATAAGGTATAAACTTGTAATAACATTTTAAAAGTTATAAAACAAGATTTTTAAGAAAAAAGTATAAAATTCACAAAAAAATAATAAATAAGTTTTACAATACTAGGAGGATAAAAGGTGGGTGGTTAATGGAAATTACTGTATAAGAACCTGATACGTTAGTAAGGATAGCATTTTTATTTTACTTATTTTATCAAATAAATTTAAAATTTATTCGTATTCATTTATTTTGATTATGAAAAGATTAAAAAAAAACTTAAAATTAGAAAAAAATATTGGAATGGAATGGGCTCGAACTCCTTTCCTCCAAGAAATTTGAGTCCAAATACCTAGAATTCAACGCCCACTATTGAGAAAATTTTAAATATGGACATTTAGTTAATTTATAAGGGCACGAGGGAACAAGATTTCAAGGCTCTCATTACTGAATATTTTATCGCCATCCGAGGCTAGCACGTGTGCGTAATTTCAGCCTAATCCGACTGTGCGAAGTGGATTAAAAATCAATTACAATATCTCATCGTTGAAACGAACAAAAAGACGAAACAAGTCAAGAAATAGCGCGTACAGAGTGATCATATTGGAAGTGAATGACGCTGGGTCGAATGCAAGAAACTCGAGAGAAAGGCTGAATTCGTGGTTGGCGGAGATTTTTAGTCAGTGTGCAGAGGAAGGATTTCGTAGACGGAGGGAGGAGTGTTTAGGGAGAAAGGAGTGAGCTCTGGCAGTGGCCTGAGCGATTTCGCAGCGGAGGGAATAAATCAGTTGAGTCGGACATCCTAGAGTGGTGGCAAATTGCTTAAAGAAATACTGCCTTCCCTCGTGCCGTTGTCGTCCGCCATGACGCACGTCCCAGCACGAGGATGCATAACCGTTTTAGAGGCGATTGCGGCAGCTGTTCGCCGGCCGTTCGTCGTGACGGAGTCTCCCTTGTGCACTGTAGCACCTAGAATATTAAGACGGATTCGTCAAACAGTATTTCCTAAAAAGGAACGCTCAGGAATAACATATTCGGGGTCGATTTCGTCGGCAAACGAAGCTAGGCGTTAACGTTGGTTGTAACTTAGGGTCTTAGAAAAAGATTCTAAGCCGTAACAATTCTGATGACGGTTGACGGATAGGAGTGCTTGCGAATACTTTTGTTGGGGGTCACCAACGACTTCACCGAGGAATTGGACAGTAACCCCCTCCGATAAATAACCAAACTCTCAACTTACTGGGCCCCCGAGTTCCCTTTATAATAACAAAAATTGGTTAATAGCAATCGCAACCAGTAAAGTAAAAAAAAATAATTATGTATTTATACCAACTAATAGAATAAAGCCTCACTTCATGGAACGTCCTCCTATCGGAAGTTAACGCAGCAAGCGTTCTAAAATCGATGGATCACCGAATGGATTTTTTTATGTCACTTGGAGTAAAAGTAACAGTATGGTAAGTTAACAGGTACTTAGTATGCGGATTTCTCCTTAAGAAAAGATGATTCCGTTGAAAAATATTTTTTTGACCAGTCCAGGCGCGCCTGATTTTTATTGATGACTCGTAAGCACGCCTCATTTCAGAGTAGATTTCGTAATTACAGTAAAACTCGTTTTTAACGAATTACAGGGGACCATCGTTCCATTTTGTTTGAAACGGGATTTCGTTATACTCACGTTAAAGGGTTTTGTCCTGTACAAAACAGGATTGCCGACTACTTTCCGTAAATCGTCATTATTTAAGAAACAGATCCATAACAATTAACCTATTCATCTTTAAAGGGATAGATTTTAAGATCAACAGAAGAAATATATTGTGATGGCCACAACGTAAGCTTAACTGATGATAAGGTCAAGAACGGTTAAGTATCGAATGTAGTCTTAATAATTTATTCATAAAAGGAGAAATAATTCCCAATGGGACAAAAGAATAGGGGATATGGTATCATTCGAGCTCGTTAAATGCGGGGAAATTAACATTTGCGATAATAGGAAAGTCTTAGGGACCGGGAACTCACCTCGTTGTAGACGGGATTTTGTTATATGCTTGTTCCTTATAAGCAAGTTTTACTGTAATAATTTTAAAATTGTACCACCGTGGTGGTGCCTCCTTCAGCAACAATGAACTATTCCCGGGTAGATGCAAATCACAGGGTTGAGTGCCGCTGGAGAATGCTGATGTTGAACAGAAAGATAGCTGGTCTTGTACCAATTTAGACCCCCACAACGGGAAGCGTCGTGTGCCTTATCCTCCTCTGCTTCTCTCCGCGTAAACCACGCTGGGCATGCCAGGCGTCCAGGCTTTCAAAACCGTCTGTCATTTTTAGCAGCAGAGGGGGTTGGTTAGTCGACCAACAGCACGCGTGCCCCAAGACTGAACGTGACTTTCCATTCTCCGCCTTCGTAGCCGGACGCCGAGCAGGGGGATTATTTTGTGCGCCAACGCGTACACCAGACAGCAACGGCAGACTCCTTAAACCACTCCACCTGTCAGCCACGAGCCATCAACTTAGTTACGAATGAGAGGGCTGGCGGACTTGTGAGCGGTTGGAAACGGGGATGAAGTATAGAATACGTCGAAACTAGCTCGCGTGTCGTCTGCGGTCTGCGATCGTAAAATTAATTTCCCGGCAAGCTTGGAGATCGAGCCTTTTGCTGCTGCCGGTTTAATGGGATAGTCAACAATGCACTGGCGCTATTTGACGGCCGCCGCGAACTATCCCTCAAGCGTCAGCAATCCTCGTGAGTGTAACGAATTCGACTAAAAAGTTGACATGTGTAAGGCAGATGTCTGAAATAGTGTGCGGGGCCATTCATAGCTGAATAAATTGGTGCTTAGTGTAAAAGTTGAGAGTGGTTTTAGGGGAAAATAATCCTAGAAGGTAAAAAAGTTGTATCCAGTTCCGTAAAATGTATGCTTGAGTGATAACGACAATGATCACTCTTTATTCTAGGTTTATCCTCAACTTACTGTTGCAAACAATTTCATCGTATTTCTTAAAATACTTTTCCACGCATTAATGGAATTTGATCATGAAATACTTTGATTTCCATTATGATTCATTCATATTCCTTCTTAAAAGTCGATTCGGTGATTTATTTTAGTCATAGATTTAGAATTAGTTTTATTAAGTTAGTCAAGAGCGAACACCTCTATGAGTTCAAAGTTTTGGCTTTGCTCTCCGGCAGTTGCGTTGTGCGCACGAATTGGACTGCTTGTCGCATTATGCTATATAATGCGACAAGCATTCCATACCACCTTGTCCGGTATAGTCCTCTGCGGATTTTTCGCACAATTGATTCGGTGAATTCTGTGATAAGGAAGGATAATTGCCCACAGCTGTCGCAACTGGACTTAGTGTAAGCTTCATTTTTCAACCGACTGATATGCTCGAGTAAGAGGCCTTCACATCTAACTGGCTGCTACATTCAGAGGGTTGAACAAGGAAATGACACAACAATAAAATAAGGTTTGGTTAAATGATTCGCTCAGAGTTATGAAAGTGAATCCAAATCATATGACAATACTTGTGCAAAATAGGATTTCAGCATAATAAAAAAATTCATTATGGTACAAAATATATGAATATTACTAATTTTTTATTGGAAATAATAAAACGGGTAAAGATTTTGGAATAACATCTCTGGAAACGAAAAGGAAGTTATGCAATTTTTTCTTCGTTGATACAGAAAAGAAAGTATATGACTACAAAATAGGCATTTCTGCGGACGATGTCCATTTAGTGCTAAGCAATTCACATTCATACTTTAATATACCCTAATATGAGCGTGTTGAAAACTTCAGTAACATTATGTTAAACGAGGAAACAATAGATAATATCGATGGCTATGTTATAACAGCATGTATATAAAAAAAAGCAACTTTTCAGGAGAGCAAAAGAAAACTATTATTTTTTTTACTTGTACACTAAAATTAAAAACCAAAAGTTCATAAAACTGAAACAGAAGCATTCATTTGCAAACAAATAGTTGTTTTTTGCTTGTATTTTATTTTTTCTAAATTTTATTACACTTTGTTTAAGATCTCAAACTGATCGGATTTGAGACACGTGTTGTGTTGTTAGAACTTAGCCATCGATATCTAATTCGACAATCTTTAATGAACGACGGGTGGGTGTTACGCATATTCTTGGAAAAGAAATTTTCTTATAGATTATGAATAGATTATATTTAATATTAGAGTATAAGATGATTCAGGTAGGTGTAAAGTATTACGGGGAGATGAGCTTCTTTAAAATTTCAGCATGAATACACTTTCTTGTATGACAGTCTTTTAATTAAATGTACTGGAACACATGTGAACTGCTTCGCTTGCGGGCGGAAGGATATCGTGCTTGCTCTCATTAACGACGAATTAGGCTGATGTTGTAATCTTCATTAAGATCATGTTAAACCAGGAAACGATAGGCAATATGTAATTAGTTAATATCTACTAAACAATCGATGGATGTTTAACATTTTCATAAAAAAAGCATTTATCGCCATGAATCGATTTTTTTAACCGTTGAGCTATAGACGATTCAGATGGGTGTAAAGTATGACAGGCAGATGAGCTTTTCTAAAATTTCAGTATGAATGCAATTTATTGGATGATATTCTTATTTCTAATGGAATGTACTGAAACAGCATAGCGAGACAGCCTTCACAAATGTGAGCTGCTTCGCTTGAGGGCTGAACGAAATAGTGCATACTCCTCGTAACGACGAATTCGGCGGATCCTTGCCCACTTACGAACATTTATTTCGAGAGAGGAAACTTGAGCTCGTCATATTTTCGCCGCCGGCCAATGGGATTGGGAACCGCGATTCGAAGCGGCTTAGTGGACATTTTGCGCCTTTAAAAGGCTCTCCATTTCGCCGCGACGATGGCGATCAAATATTCGGGACGGTAATGCCAAGTTTATAGGGGGGCTTAACTCTCGTATAGACCGTCCATGCCTCGTGGGAGATGAGAGGAGGAAATTGCCGGTGCTGCCCGGCCAGAATGAGGAGCACTTACCACTTTTGGAGTGGGATTTGGTCAGGTGATATATTCGCTAATATCGCGCACTCTGAAAGCATCTGCTCGTCCCTTTCTGTCAAGGTTTACCTATTGACGGAAGATTCCCCCGAATAAAGACGGGTAAACATCTGAGATCAGAAATTTCCTGCATGCTGTCGACAAAAATGGTTTGACCAAGTTATCAGAAACTTATAAATGGTAACGTTTAATATTTACGTTTATAATTCTTCGTTAAAACTTTCGCGGGTACTCGTCATGTTGAATAAAAAATTTTGGGCTGTGTCGCCTCGTCAGTTTTTAGGTGGCCCCAACGTTTCCCGACCGATGGTGGTCGCTTTCTCAAGGGATTCTGAAGAGGTGGTAATTTAAATTCATATGTATAGGTATCCGCCTCAGGTGGTGGGGGGAGGGGAGCGGGAGGTTGGAGGAGTAGGTTGTTGATTGTTTTTGCTGATTACTGGTTGCCAAGTACGAAACTTGACGCGGCGACGTAGCCCAAAAGATTTATTCAACATTTACGTTTATGGTCAATGAATACAGTTATTGATTTGATTCTCATGTTTAATTTCATTTTTGTGTGTAATGAAGACGAATGGAAGGTTGCCCTAGGAGTTGTTGTGAGGAGAGAGGGGGAATGTTAAGGGGGAAGCCATTGAAGAAATATCTTGAAGAAAGGAGACGAAAGAGAATTGGAATTTTAAAGGAATAAGGAGGTTTTGGAAGAAAAAATTGTCTGATGGTACAATTCCTAAATAACATTATAGCAATATTAGAAATATGTATTATTTTACTTGAGATACTTCAGGAATTAATGCCATGAATTTCTGAATTCCGTGGCGAATAATCAGGTCGAAGGAAAAGATAAACTAAGGTAGCAATTTGATCGTTCATCAGTCATTAACAACTAAATTTAATAAATACTTTAATGTTACACATTATCCATGTTTTTCCTGATTATACAATTAGACTAACTGTGCGACATGTCCATGAATATTGAGGTTGCAATTGAATAAGATAGTATCAATCGCAATGGTATTTGGGGGATATATCCGAAAAAAGACCGACAGCAGGGGCTAAAGATAGAAGTTCCAAGAAAAGTTTGGATTCATCATTAGCCTACTGCACACTGAAGTTACCAAGGGAACTACATCATAATGCAGAATATGATGGGCGTAGTGCTGCACTTAAGCCACTTCTTGCGGTATGCAATCCGGGACTAGGTTCCGACTGAAAAATCTGTGCCACCACCAGGACTAATGGCGCCAAGACTCCGTTATCATTCGAAAGTATTCACATCAGTTCCTAACCCATTCCGTAATGTATCAGTTCTTTCTCATGAGGTTGAAAATCATTAGGGGACGAGAATAATTTTAATTATCTTGAAATTAATTCATTAATACTGCACAACATTCCCGTTCAAACAGTCTGAGTTCGTGACATTAAGCTTACCCTGAAAGTTATTGAACGATTAAGTATATTTTAAAAGAGTAACCTATCTGGTTAAAAGGCATTGCACAACCGGTCAAGAGGGAGAGACTCGTCATGTTGACTTAATATTTCGAAAAGTATTGTATTAAATGAGACGCATCTCTCCGTGAATGATTGAATATAACCTGGATCGATGTAAGTAAATTTATTGATTTAAAAAAGCGATGCAAAATACTAAATTTATTGCAATAAGAATATTAGAAAGCTGGGTTGCTTCAAAGAAGAACTTATGTTTAAGTTACCTTCATAACTGTTATTAATATTCTTCTCCAACGCTTCTATTTTTTCAAAAGAGATAGTTGAAAGTGAAATTCTCATAAAAGATTAGCTATAAAAAATAAATACCTCTTTAATCTGTATCATTACTGATATGAGTATTGTTACGAAACGACGGCTAAATATTTTTTACGAGGAGAAAACAATACCTGATAGCATCAAAAGAATCTTATAACATTAACACTAGCCCCTACAATTTTTACATTTTTAATTTTCTCGGACAACAACTTATAAACATTTTGTTCCATGCATGAAAATTATCTCTTGAAAATATTTTGAACTGGCTTAATTAATGGGACGTTTTTCTTTCCCAAATTAAACTTGAACATGCTGCCTGCAATAATTGGAATATTACCACTCATAACATAAAATAATTTCAATAACTTAAATGTATATAAATCTGTAATTTATTTGCAGACACATAAATAGCAGATGGAAAATTTGTCCAACATCTATTCCCAAAATCTGCTAAGTGCTCCAGCAGATAAAAAATTCCCGGGTTCACAAACGTGCTCTTCCGTGACAAACGACGACTGCGTGGGTAGAAAAATATAGCCGCGAAGCCAGCGAACACCTGTTCATCGTGGGAGCTAACAAATAGACCGTTCGGTTCCCTCTATTTCCTAATGCAAGAAACCTGCAATCCTTGGTCGACTCATTTCTTGCGTTAGAGTCATTGAATGCATGTGGAGAAGCACTCGAAATTTTTCGTTCATTGGTTTGTGTGACCCATGAAACTTGGATAGTTATTTTTGGTTGTTAAGTGATCGTACCAAGTTCCACGTGCAGGAAAATAGCTTCAGGAAGTTTGTTCTGCAGCTTCCACGGGAGAAATATCATTATACACCGATACCGACAGCGATATCAATGATTAAAAAAAAAACAATTTTTAGCAATCTAGTCTTGACCGAAAAATTAAAGGAATACAATATTAAAGGAAAAAAACATGACCGAACTACCGAAAAATCAAAGGAATACATTATTGATAATGAATCCAACTGGATGAAAATCGTTGATGTAAATTCATTTATATGAATTGCAGGAATATTTCTCGGGTTTCCCACCGGGTGTCGTATCGGTTGAAGTTCCCAACGTTTCCATGACTAAGTCCGTCATCGTCATCAGGGGTCATTAACCCTTGATGACGATGACGGACTTAGTCATGGAAACGTTGGGAACTACAACCCGATACGACACCCGGTGGGAAACCCGAGAAATATTCCTGCAGACCATACGCCGGGAAAAACTCAGATTCTACATCATTTATATGAACTTTAAAAGTTATAAATATTACTGTAGAATCATCACAAAGGCAACTGGCCGCCCGCTGGGACGGTGATGACTCAAATGAATATTTTGAGTCTTTTTAGAATGAATAACTAACATACAATGGTAAAATAAAGGTGGGAGAGACAGGCCGAAAGATTGAGACGAGGCTGAAAGAGAACCGAAGGTATTTCAGTTTAGCGCAACCTAGGAAGTCGGCCGTGGCGGGACAGAACATTAATGAAGACCATGCCATTAGATGGCGAAATGCAAACATCCTTTGCCGCGCACAACGCTACAGGGACCGCATACTTAAGGAAGATATCGTGATCCGCCTCGATCCCGAAAATTTCAATCGGGATACCGGGTTCCATGTTTGCAATACATGGAGGCCTGTTATAAGCTGCATAAAAAACATAAGGGAAGCACATAAAGAATTTCGAAAGGCCTTCAGCCAATCGGATGACACCTGAACCTTATTGTTGAGCTCGCTAAACGAACGATTCCATTCAGTGTGAAATTGGACTTTCATTGAGTAACACGCCTTGAAAATAGGAGACTAGTCGCCTTCCGAAACGTCGGCTAATACGACTGAGTTAACCTGGTTGAAACCCGAGAAGAATCCATCAATAATACACACGTTGTATGGATCATAAAATAAAACGTCGATTTTTTCTGATTAATCTATTTCTATTTTTCGGTTCATATTTCGATTTTTTGTTGAAAAGGCGAAATTTTCATTGCGATTAAGAACCGATTGCTCGAAATATCGGTTTTGACTGACATTTTACCATCATTAGTCCAATGATACGAGCTAGATACTCGGTTTAATGAAAGCGAGAGAGAACGAGAGCTCCCGCACGAGATCCTCCCAGGGAAAAATTACCCAGGAACTGAAATTATAGGAGAGAATATTGAAAGTGTTGGATTAGCATTCCTTCATTAATGCAAGAAAACAGGTCGAATCATACCATACGAATTTCAAACGCCAAAAGCTAAGTTCAAATTGGCCCAATACTTGGTTATAAGCTTGTCGAAAAAGAATGCAAAGCTGCTTCTCTCCATAGTCAAGTGCATGTAACAAATGAAATGTGACCAAATTCCGTTCTATCACAAAAATCAATTATATTATCAATTATAAAAATTATATCGACACAATCTTCGAATGTAGACGAAAGCCGTATACATTAGTCACCTTATTAAGACCTACAAATGCGTCGCCCTACATTACCAATCCTGTATCTAAGGTCTACCATGCTTGGCTGACTCGTAAACGGCGAAATGATCTACTAATACGGAGTCTCTCATTGGACTGACGTTGTTATTTTCAATCACCGATATCATATTTGCTTCGCATAGTCTATGAACACGGCAAAAATTAATTTGTTTGAATTAGCAAACCTTTCTGCTTCACCGGCCTGATCGAATTTGATTAGGCCTTACGGAAAATGTATCGGGAGGAAATCTATCCGAATAATTTCTGTAAATTTCAACCAATTTAAGGTTTTTTTCCATTTCAACACGTCAGAATTTGTTGACGCAATATGATAGTTGGATACATTATCTCAAAACAAATTAAAAATGATCGTATTAATGGGAGCATATGTATACCTTGTTAGTGTCTTTCGCACCGTATGGAAATAATATTGAGTATATCAGAATTATTGATACCGAAGTTCATTTTCATGAAATTTTGAGAAAATTCCTCGTGAAAATTAAATCTGTGATGCCTTGTTTGTACGCTAACTGTAAAAGATCTCCGAGCGGAAAGTCGAAGCTTCAAAAATTAAGCCTCTTGAACATCATGCTTTGTTTGGGTACAGTTTGTGAGTATGAATTGAAATTATTGCATTCTTGGGAGCATAATTATTCCTTCTTAGAGTAAATTTTCTCCGTATGGAAATGATATTGAGTTCATCTGGATTTTAAATACCGAAGTTTATTCTTATGAAAGTAAGAGAAAATTCCGCGTAAAAATCAAATCTTTGACGACCACTTCATATGCTAATTGTAAAAGAACCGCGAGCGAAAAGAAAAATCTAGAATAATTAACCTCTTGCCTCTCAACTGAATCTATGTCATGACGTTATAACATCTTGTACTAGCTAGAATCTAAATAAAAAGTGACATTTTCAGTAGTCAGCAGCAAATGTGTGAACTTGAGTTCTACAAAAATATAAAAATGTGATATTTCAGCGTAGATAGCGTAGCCCTAATCTTCCCTCCAGGGGCGATTACGTGGGTTCAGTAATGTAAGGGTGGCTGGGTGATGTAATCCTTCACGGCTAGCACGCTGAGGCGTTCGCTGTCGGCCGATGTTCAACCGCTGCCGCGAGCACGCATCTGGCTAGGCGAGCGAGCCCTACTGTTCGCGGCGTGTTAATTGCACGTCGGTGGGGGGTGGGTTCTCGGAAGAAAGCGACCGGATGCGAAACGGCCCCCCGCGGCTCCTTCAAGGGGAACCGCAGGGAGCCACTTGAGGCCGCACCCCCGGTACCACCTCGCCTTGCGTAAACCCCAAACGTTCTTCGACATGCTTGAGCGAAGACCACTCTCAGTTTAGCCAATCTGCGAGGGGCCTCATGGGTGGGAGGAAGAACCGACGACTTGGGATTCTCCCACCCTACAAACCTCGTAGATCGTTGCAGTAGGGATTTCATGAGCACTCCATAGGCTTGCAAGGCTCTCAAGCGTTTCATCCAACGAATATTAGGGGCCTGTAGCGCTCCGTAAATAGATGATTCGGGCATCGTTTTCATTAGTTAGAGCAAGCTACCATGTGGGACGTACAATTGCTTTCCAGAAGTAAAGGTCAGAACCCACTTTCCTGCACTGAATTGTTGAGGTTCTAACCTTGAACCATTATATTTGAAGTAAGGAAATATAACAAGTTTTACTTTCTACAACTATAAACAAGCAATGAATTCAGAAGAAAACAGCAGAAAATTCGGACTTCGTAGATTTACCTTTAATCGTAGACTAGTTTTTTCTAATCCACTTTCATTATATTATTTCTGTCATTATTATATTTCTATTATTCATCTTATTAATTTTACTGTTGGACTCTTTTCCTATATTAAAATTATCAGCAAGTGAAGCGTGGATATAAATGCTAACGTCTGATTGTGGATAAGTAAAAGATTCGTGGAATCCAATTAAAATAAAACATTGGACGGCGATATAGATAAAAAAAATAATTGCTTAAAAGGTTACGCCATAAAGCACATAAAGGCGTTTCTAACTGAATTTTCAGGCAAAAATAGGTACAAATAAATGAGTTTTTCAAGTTCTTAATTAAAATTGCTTTTCGTTCGGTGCCATTACGAATTTCACTGTACGTTTGGTATTGGCTTAGCTGTGATTTTGCTAATAACAATTATATTTCCCTCGTAAAAAACACGAAAGAAAGTTTTGTGGAGGTCTGTCTCCGAATGATTTCTTCTTTCATCTCCACTCCTGTATTTATATTTCTTAGGGATCGTTTCCTACATTTTATCGGTACAAAATATATTACATACAGTCAATTAGCATTTCTAATAAAAAAAAAATAATGCAAGTCCCATAAAAACACAAAATTTCCCTCTTGTTGAATGCAGGAAAAACTGAAAGGAAAGCGATCACAGAAACCTTGTTTCCTCACAATCAGCTGATAAAAAGGAGGCTCAGAACGAAAGAACGAAACAACTATTTGATTCAATAAAATGAGATAAAAAAGCGAGTCGTAAATTTCGTAAATAATACGCATCCGTAAAAGGTATGGATTTCAAATGCACCCAATGCTAATTTACAAATGATGGGCAGCGTCCCATAGTGGTTCGATGGTACAAAAATACGCTTTTCAAGAAATTTCCTTGCAGCATAAAACCTTCCATTGAAATTAGGTTGCTTTAGCGCTACGAGCTACCACGAACTACTTACACCTATACTGAGAGAGAATGCGGTCGAAATTTCTAAGAGAATTGGCATACGATTCGCGTTCCAATGTGAAGAGGCTCTTCGCCTGAACAAATATTTCCGAACCTTTCCGTCAGTAATTTACGCTTAGCAGGATAACAGCCGATAATTGTAGCGGACTTGAACGAACGCAGCACGTGGAATAATGAAGTATTTTCGGGGAGAACAAGTTCAGGCATAATTGCAAGAGTATGATTCATTTGAGTTAATAAATACTCGGAAATGGAATATCAACGCATTTATTGAAAGCTATTCAAGATTAACCTTTTGGAGCTTATGCATTCTGCATAATCTTATTTTTCATTCATAAATGGATAAAGAAATAAGTGAGATAAGGAAAGTTTACCCCATGTAGAAATGCTGTACCATTGTTTATAATGACCGTACTGCAATTCTAGGGTATTTGGAGGCAAAAATAGATATTATTGCAATCTATGTTCCGTACAAACCTGTTTCCCTCGCGCGAACTACAAAATTGGCCTTTCATTTGTATTTATTGAATTTTTAACTTACGGTGAGTTTTTAATTTTGTGATTCTGAATCACTTCTTTATTTGCCACATTTCTCATGAAATCATTTTTCCCTATATTATCAATGTCTGCGGTGGTACTCCCTAGCGTTTACCCTTTTCCCTAGGTATTTTCCAAAAAGAACGATGGATTATTCTTCTTTATATAATCGAACAGTCCACGTAACTGATGGTAATTTTTCCCCGACCATTTCAACGTAGGCTTTTAACGACGATATTGCCTACTGAAATCCCATAGTGAAATTAAGTAAATAAAACGGTCGTTAAGGTTCGACAAAAAGGCCCGGTATTTTCACTGAGAATCTTTCACAAGAAGTACTGATTGAGATACCTTACTTTCATCTACACCAGGCAAGATAGTCTAAATATTTTATTTAAAAAGAACGCGTTAGATGAAGATTCGCTGTCATAAAATAATGCGAATAAGCAATGGTGCATATTCAACCCGAGAATATTCAGGTTGACAATGTTCAGAGTGCGTTGAATATGAAAAACGAAAAAAGTGGAGTATGAAATCGGATGCCTTACGATATCCCTCCGTCCTATGTACCAATAAAATAATCCGTATGCATATCGCCCTCAAAAATATAGCGAGAAGTCCGTCGTAACGAGTCTTCCCTTCTCTCAGCCATGTGTGCTATGATATGGTGAAGAAAGTGCCTTCAAATATTCTCTGATTTTTGAACTAATTGATACGCATAGGAAAGCGGCGCGATACGTTAATTAATGCTACGAGCGAGTAAACATTGTAACAAAGCTATTCATAATAATGCTGAGGCTCGCTAGAGCCTCCAATGTACTTGCTACGCTTACTTTACTGGAACAATTACGAGAGAATTCTATAAAACTGCTTTTGTTTTCTAAGCCTGAAAGAAAAGATTGAAAAAGGAAGGGATATTTCCTGCAACGGAAAGGTAATGGAATTCGCTATTCCCCAAAACAAAGGAGCTACTCATAAATAGGTTCCGAAAAATAAAATTAACGCTAGGTCGAACACAGACGGCCCCAAATGAGTTGCATAGGACAAGTTACGAAGAATGTAAAATAGAATAAATACGTTAGTATGAAAAGGCCAACGTTTGGGATAGAGGAATGAAGAGCTACGTCAAAAAATCTTAGGATTTTTGACTAATGATAATGATGAGGTCAAACATAGGAAGTCAGATCTCCCTTAAAGGACACCAAATCATTTTAAATCTCCCACTATATAACAGACAGTGTCCTTATACCATCTGCCACACTCCAATCAAGTAGGCTTGTAGGTAGCATATACAGTAGGCCGGCCTTATTTTTCAGAACTGCGAAAAGTTATGTTTTCCTAGTCTCAAAGTGATCCGAATGAGGTTTGAATTCACACGTTAAAATTTGGTTACTTTAAAATAACGGCAACCCGTGCCCCAAGTACTGAGGACCCTCGATTGAGTTTTTTGGAGCAGAAAAAGTGCTATTTCTATGTAAAACGTAAAAGTAAAATCCTCTAGGGCCGATTTTCTGTTTTTTTACCTATCTCTAAGCATTTAGGAGATATCGTCCGTCGTAATGCAATCCACCCCCCAGGGCGCCACCCCGCACCGCGGCGCCGCTGAGGTAGGGCCCGCACCACTAGCTAGAGACTAGGAGGGGAAGTCTCTCGTTAGTGGTGCGGGCCCTACCTCAGCGATGCCGCGGTGCGGGGTGGCACCCGGGGGGGTGGATTGCATTAAGACGGACGATATCTCCTAAATGCTCAGAGATAGGTAAAAAAAAACCAGAAAATCGGCCCTAAAGACCCTTACTTTTACGTTTTACATAGAAATAGCTCTTTTTCTGCTCCAAAAAACTTAGTCGAGGGTCCTCAGTACTTAGGGCCCTTGGGGCACGGGCTGCCGTTATTTTAAAGTAACCAAATTTTAACGTGTGAATACAAACCTCATTTGGATCATTTTGAGACAGGAAAACATAACTTTTCGCAATTCTGAAAAATAAGGGCCGGCCTAGTATACAGGGTGTCCCATTTATCTTGACCACCCGAAATAACTTTTTGTCCAGCTGCAAATTCAAAAATGTGTCAAGCAAATGTTCATTAGCCGTTAGGTGGACATTAATAAGCATGGTTGCCTTCTTTGTAGATTAGTTATTTACAAAGATATGAACGGTATATCTTTTTTAAATGGCACCCTAGACGTGGACGCGGTTGTGGTCCCGGGCTCAAAGTGACTTTTGTGCTATGTTTTGACTTGCTTGTCATTTGTTTACTGCTAACTCCAGTAAGTGGACGAGTTTCTTATGTTTCCATAAAGTTCTGTTTATGTTTATGGTCCACTGTGATGCAATTTTGAATAAGTCTTTAGGAGAGGAAATGAATTTACGGATAAAAAATATAGGGTGCCATTTAAAAAAGAGGCATATCGCTGTTCATACCTTTGTAAATAACAAAGCTACAAGGAAGGCAATCATGCTGATTAATGTCACTCTGACGGATAATGAACATTTCGTTGACACATTTTTGAATTTGCATCTGGACAAAAAGTTATTTCGGGAGGTCAATTTGAATGGGACACCCAGTATATGCAGCTGGGAAACGATCTTTCCGATCAAGTCCGCATCCTTACACGAAGGCGAGGAAATCATGATAGTAGCTCTCTTGACACAGTGAGAGGAAGGCGATGCCAAAAAGAAATAACGACGGGAACGAGGATGACGTCATACAGAGGGTCTGGGCTTTACATTTTTTTTTCTCGCCGCCATCGGAGAGCAAACGAATGGAGGAGAACCTCTGCGAGTAAATGAAGGCTTCGTCTTCCATCCCGTCGCTAAGCCATCACCAGCGCCTCCATCAACGCCTCGATTTCCCTTGCCTTCTCCTCCCCCGCCGCTCCTTTGCTTAAACGACAAAAATGTTTAATCAGTAGAGTGCCCCCCTCCACCACCTACTCCTCCCACTATTTCAACCTCTCCTGCCTCTAAACCCTCTCTCCCTACGCAACGCGGTGGGAGCAGGAAAAAAATATAACTTCTCCCCGCTGATAAAAACTCGTAATATATACATACGTTCATTACCATGAGAAAAAATTCCCCTTGACCGGGAATCAAACAACGGACCTTTGGGTACCCGGCCATCGCGCAAACCACTGCCTTATCCCGGTTGCTTAATTCCCACGGCAATTGTAGCGAAGCTGATGGTACAAGACGTTAGGCACTCGCGGTCCATCAAGGATGGCAAGATACTAGATGATATACCCTTGTGGTCCATCAAGGTTGGCAAAGCGAGGGAGAAAGGACCTCCAAGAAGCCGCAGCCGTAGTACTCTGCTGAATGACCCGGAAAGCCAAAGGTTCGTGGTTCGGTTCCCGTCCCAGGGAAATTTTTTCTAATGGCAATTTAGGTATATTTCACCACCGTTCACGCGGCAGGATTTGAAATATTACTCGTAACTTGTAACTTTACATCTCGTGATGTAAAATCCGAAACGTATTATTCCTGGAGATACCGGTGGTTCCTTGACATGTCTATAGTAATTCTCATTACACTCAGGTACGTGTGACGTACACGTAACTTATAACTAGTGCCTGAGCAACTTCTCTCAGGTATTGTTGATAGATAATGAGGTTTTAGTTCTAGTAGCTGTGAGTTTCAGAGGATCGGATCCCTCCGAGGAATGGAATCTATTATTTTAGGAAATGCGTAAAAAAGTCATTTCTATGCAAACCTAGGTCCTTTCTTGAAGTCCTTTAATTAATAGTAGCGGGCGTAACTTTGTGAAAATCCTTTATCGTAGGAATAGAAGTTGCAGCGTAACGTTGTAAAGGTGTAACGAAACCATGGTCGGTCTCAATAAATTACCATCTGGAATTAGCAAGTTATTATTCCTTCTCTTCCTATGAAGTCCTTTAGTTATCGTAGCTAGACATAAGCTTAAGGTAAACCCACTACCAAGTGGTAAATACCCATTTCCAAACCACCCATCTTTACATTCCCTACCTCGTGATAATTCAATGGAACCAATGCGTTTTTTTCATGAATAACTGGAGTTAATACGTTCCGAATGTCATTTTTCCTCTTTTTCTTCCACGATACACCCTCAGTGAGATAATCTCTCATCCTCCATTTTATCCTTCAAAAAAATGCTTGGAAGGAACGTGACTATCTCGCTTCAGGCGCCGCATTGGTGCGCGATGCTCAGTTGTTTTCTCGCGCTAGCTGTTTGCGTTTGGTCTCACTCATTTTTCGCCCGCAGCGTTTTTCTCTGAGCCAATTTTATGATTTCGCTCACTCTGTCACTTTTAGGTAGGTTGAAAAATCAAAAGTGTCTAGCGAAATGCGAAAATTTTACAATATAACACTTGTTTCGGCACCGTTTCACCGTGACCTTGGTTTTTCCTGAAGAAATATCTGCCGAATCTTTCGGTCAGTAATTTACACATTGCTGGAGAACTATCTATAATTTCAGCGAATTTTAACCAAGGCGGCACGTAGAATAATGAATTATTTTGTGAGGAAATCAAGTTCGGACATAATGGCTTTTATTAGTATAATTGTTTTAGTACCTAAATCAGCATTCGGAAATGGAATATCAATGCCTTTTTGCAAGCTATTCAAGCTACACATTTTGGTGGTATTGCATTCTGTATAAATTTATTTTTTATTTATAAAGGGATAAGGAAATAAGGTAATTTTACGCCATGTATCAATGTTGTACAGTTGGTTATAATGACCGCACTGTTACTAAAGGGCATTTGAATGTAAAAAATAGATATCATTGCTATGTATCCTTGCTAATCTTTTGGAACTACGCTCCCGATTCTCAATCTTTTGTGTCTTTCAAGGCGCAGGAATAATCATGATTTTCACCGTAAGGCATGAGGAGTTAATTGAGATCCATACCTTTCCAATTTTTTTATGGGGAACGGCAGTTCTAGCATATCGGAGACTTAAATTCAACTCAAAGTTTCCAAGCTATGGAAATGGAATTATGAAGTCTTCCTGAAAAGAATCCCAGGGAATCGAAGGTTATAGCCTCGGTCTTGAGAGTAAGAGGCTCAGGGTCAAGGTTATTTTTCGAATCCGATATGATTCCGCTTCCGCCATTTTTCTTTCGACATGCAAGTCATTCATAGGATCCATTCACGATTCAATTATTTTTTAACGACCTTTGCAGCCTTTATTTGATTAAATGACGTGGTTGAACGTGCATTCGAGGTATAGGAGAAACTAATTGGCTTCGTGCCACTCCAATAGAATCTTTTTCTAATTTTCCTCGAAATCTGCGGGCCAATGGAAACGTTGTGACTCAGAGACAGTGGCAAAGATTTCTGAAAAAAAACATCACATTTTATGCATGTTTTCCTTCTATTGTATGTGTATTACTTGCACTTCAAATTCTCGGTACACTGAGTAATTACATTTAAAGCCTTTTTGGTTTCTGTAATTGTCAAGAATTATTGGCTGATTTCTTTCATTTCTTGAATTTCAAACAGCATTTCAACATCACCAGATTCTGATCATTGTCGATGCCTGCTCCCGGGTAGGTTTTGAATTCACTTATCTGGTTCCTAAACCTCTGCTTTACTAAAATATGATCTAGACTTTGTTCTGTACAGTATTGCAGAAGCCTTTCTCCTCTTTCTGCTATATTTCCTAATACGTATTTTCCGGCCAAACCCATATTATTGCTTGCACTTCAAATTCTCAGCGCAACAAGTAAGCACATTTAAAGCCTGTCACTTAAACTAGAAAACAAATTTTCTCAGGCGTACATAGGCTGTTATTATGTAATATAATGACAACGGGTAATTGGAATAAGTTATTTTAAACCAGTAGGACGAAGCTTCAACAGTATGCTTATTCATTTATCAATTTCCGACTTTTCCTTAAACAGCACATAACCTTTTTTTTGCAACGGAAGTTTCGACATTAACGACGCACAACACAAACAGCCATGGCCTGGATAAGGACCACCTGCCCAGGCGGGGCTCGAACCCGCGACCCAGGGTTTGACAGACGAGGAGAAGAATATACTCAGCAATATTTATGGCAATAACACAGAAAAAACATCATTCCCTCCAATAAATTCCAATTGTTTTTATTTTGCTTCTTTGCACTTAAATATTTTCTTACGGGTTTACGGCTCTTGTCGCTTATCGTCCCTCGCCTATTGAAGTGGCTTACGGGGTAGTACGAAGATTGGAAGAGAATATAGATAAAAGCACAATCATAGAACAAGAAGTCAGTCATCATTCCTTCACAGCGATATAAATTAGATTAGCCCTATATGAACCATATATCGTTGACGTTCTCTACGTATGAATATTTCTGAGCGAAAACATGGCAACCTTTCAATTATGCCCAGTTTTCATAAGTTTACTCTTTATTAGGCCAACAAACATTGCTTTAATTAGAGGAGAACTCACGCGGACTCTATTAACGTAATTTCTTTCACATAATGCACCCCAAGCGTATTCCAAAATGTTTATTTCTAACACCTGAGTCAACACAAAATGATCAATCGAATTCATTTGCTCAGCATGAATGTTTTATGTGAAAATTAGAAGTCGAATAAAAAACGAGCACTGGTGCCTTGGCTAAAAAGCCTCATTGGAGCCAATATTGGCAACCACCGCCCATGTCAAAATGGAAGTTACTAATGAGAGCGATGTTTAAAATTTGTTGACACACTTAATACATGCCAGCTCTTTTTTTTTTTTTAAACCTCCCCGCGATTAATAATTAATGAATCATCGCGTGTATTTTGCGTCAAAAAGGGATTCGTAATTGCCAATTCAAGCGCGGCACGCGAACCTTTATCGTAAAAAGCAAGCCAGGAACATCAAACAACTGTTCTCTTTCCTCTCGGCACCGATCACAGTTCGCATGTGTCATCAGGAGCGGAACGTCAACATAACCGTTGATTTCGGCCCATTTTCAAATATATAAATCGTTAGTGGCGAAAACGCAAACACCTGATTGCAGCAAACATTTGGGTGCCTCCGAACTGCGGTGTGTGCGTGGTAATAAATGTGTGTTCAAATTGGGTGGAAAGTTTGACTAATCGTCCAAACTGTGTATTAAATCTAAAGTACGCCCTTTATTGCGTCAATTTAATCGAGAACAGATTTATATCCTTAAGCCCCATTCCATTACGAGTAAAGTAATTTGAAGTTTCCCTTTGAAAAGGCTTCGAACGTCTTGCGCTATCAGGGTAGCCTAAATACACTTTTACTTACCTATTTAAAGGAAAGCTGGTAAAACTTTTCCACGATGTGTGCTGCCAGCTTTTATTTAAATGTGTCTAACTTCCACCATATAACGCCTGAATACATTTAACTTATTTTAATTTCCTTATGCCTCAGGAATAAACTAAATGAGTCTAAGATAACGCTGCAACTGCAAACGACTTTTGTTTTAAAGTCATCGAAATAAATTAGAATTAGGTTCCGTTAAACGTTTGCTAAAATGTAGGGATTCTATGTCAACTAAACTTTTCGCAAACGATACCAATATAAATATAGTGAGCCAATGATCCAACTCATCATCCACCGTAACATGAGATTAAATAGTTTGATCAACCCTTTCAGTCGTAGAGTCCACTAAAAAAGATATGACTTTTGAGGGATTTCAACTCCCCGATTTGAACACTTGTCCATAATTATGGGAAAAGACCATAAGATTTACATCGCAAAAATAGCTAATATCCTTGGAAAAATGTTCTTGACACCATGATTTTGGTTAAATAGCCAAAAGAATAATTTTCATTGACGTTGAGAAAAAAATATCTGACTGAAAGCGTTAAATGCATAAGAAAACCTGAGTTTTCACAGGACTCTCTCAGGTGTCGGATGTAAGTTTACGGAAAAAACGGAGCACTTCTGAAAAAAATGACCGTCTACCATCCCCAACCAGGGAGTATTTTGCCGCATTTTTTTTACCGCTGCTTCCACGTACGTTCTACAGAAGGTTCAAGCCGACAGGTGGAGTCCTTTCGGCCCTTTACGGAAGCCACGAGGCCACATTAGGATCGCTGCCTGGAGTAGGGCTTAACCCATGCATCAGGCTAACCAATCGATAAATGCTTCACCGCAAAACGCAGAGGCGGCAACTACCCATTCCTCCGACTTCACCCTGCTCCCGTTATCAGAACGTTCGAAGGGCTTTTCTGCGATAAGGACACGAGTTTGATTTCGGATTTATCTCTTCGTTTGATGCTAAAAAAAAGTGTCACACTCTGTTCCAGGAGCTTCATTCTACACTTATCCTACTTTTGTGCTCCGAAACATTGAGGATTGCCTGAAATTTTCTCGAAAGCAAAGGATTGCTTCCACGGAATTGCGAGATAGTTTCTTGTAATTTCATCGGAAGGTAAGGTAAAATTGCCTGCAGTCAGTGGGTGATTCGTATCCATATAAGATTGATAAGTTATTAAAAGTGTTTTTTAACTAAAAAAATAATTCTTTAAATTCATGATT
This sequence comes from Ischnura elegans, assembly GCF_921293095.1. Classification (NCBI taxonomy): domain Eukaryota; kingdom Metazoa; phylum Arthropoda; class Insecta; order Odonata; family Coenagrionidae; genus Ischnura; species Ischnura elegans. The sequence goes on from NC_060250.1 coordinate 72,607,922, forward strand.
TATTTTTTATTTGCGATATTGTAATTTAGAGTTCTTGAATTTCATTTTCTTTATTCCACTCGTGATCAGCAAATCATTATATATTTAATAATTTTATCATTATATATTTGAGTATTCATATTTTTTGTGATGTTAGTTTAAAAAAAAATGTTCATTTATCTACGCCAGCATCTGCTTTAAGGAAATAGATAATGATAACCTAAGTTCAGGTTACCCAATGGGGTACCAAGATGTATCAGACAGGAAATACAATCGTAGGTTCCACAATTTATTATGTACTGCGACCGGATTCAATATATAGTATCATCATCAGGATTAATAAGTTGTGGTAACTGCTATTGTCCTTCCTGTCTGATACATCATGAGGAGTTCCATCATATTTCACCTGGCAATATTGAATTCATCAAAGGTACCATGATTCCTCTGCATGTTTTCATTTATTGTGGATACGTGCTTTGTAGCTATTGAAAAAGTGGAATGAGTATTAGTGTTATTGTGATAATTTTAAATATTTTTATTGTTATTAATTTATTATTTTATATTAATATTATTTATATTAATTATATTATTTATATTAATTTATTATTATTTATTATTAATTAATTTATTTTCCCACTTCCTATCGGGCAAGGTTTTGCCCACAGTGAACGGTCCAAGTCAAGTTCAACTGTGTCTTGTCCAGTCATTTTACGGATAGGAACCATCGAAAAATATGACAGACGTCTAGGATGATGAGGATTTAGTTTTTTTAATTGATGAAGCAATTCACATGGCTTCATGGCCAGCATTATTATTTATAATATCATTATTAATATTTTAATAACTATAATATTCTATCTAAGAGAAAATGTGTAACAAAAGATCTCTTTTGCAGGAATATTTTAAAAAAATATTTAGTTTCATAAGCTGAAATAAAAGCAGTAACCTACAAATATTCTCACCTCTCAAACTTTGAAGAAATTTATCGTGCATTTAGATTTAAGGAATTTAGCAAGAAATATGAGGGTTCTAGGTGAACCCTCTCAAGCATACAACACGGCGGGGCCGGGACCCAAGCCCGTGGCTTGATCCGCCCGATCACCCGGGGAGGGGCTGGAGAGGAAGGAAAAAGGATAGAGGCGCCGCCGCGATGGGAGCCCGCCGACGCCTCTGGGATAGGATAGGAACGGAAGGGAGGGGACGGGGAAAAACACCTCAACGCTATAGAAGCGAAAAGGGCCCACTAAATAGCGGAACCAAGCATACGCAATTAATTTTCTACCAATTCTAGTCGATTTTCCTATGAGGAAGAAAAATCCATCGATCGAATCGGTAGATATATCGGTAGAAGGAATTTAGCAGAGCGCCTGATAATCACACCTCAAATCAGTATGAATTGATTTAGGAAGAAATGAGCTGAGTAGAGTGGAAATTCTTTTGAATACAGCCAAAAGAGAAAAGATAGGAATGCATCCCGAAAATTTGAAAGACCATTAAATTTTCCCTTAATTTGATTTTGCGTTTGATACCTGATCTTGGCTATGATAGCTGGAAAATATACCATAGTGGTCAACAATATTAGGCTCGGATTTAGTATGACGGCCGTCATCGAGTAGGCATAATGCATTATTCGTAATGAGTGACTTATTTCACTCTTGCTGATTCTCCCTCATGAAGAATGAGACTCAAACTTTTAGGCTGTATTATTTTATTTAAAACCTTTAGTAATCTCTGATAACTAGGAGTTTTGAATTAACTGAATTAAACCAATCTGTATGATTAAATATCACATTTTTGGCTACGGTGATTACTAATATTCTAAAATCTTGTATCTGAAATTTAAAAAACCGGCAATAATTGAAAATGATAATTTCTACAGATGACGAGAAACAAAAGCCATGACCATATCGTGTCGGACCAGCTTGAATGACCTCAAAAGGACTGTAAGAAAAATGAATTTCCGCAATTTTGTTAAAAAGGAAGAAACTGAGTTTCTGTTGAGTGACAAAGAATATAAATTATTCTTATTCTCAGAGTGGCATTATATTTTCCACTTTTTCGGCAGTAAAACGTGATTTTAAATGCCGCAAAAAACATAAACCACGAATAATTATTGAATAAATTAAGATGTTGAGTTTGTAAGTTCTCTTCGTTGAAATTTTCAGTGAATTTTACCCTCGGAAATCATTAGCGTTACTTAGTTGGGAAAAAATATTCCAATTCCTTTTCAATGATAACTAGGTGGGACAAAATATTACTTTCCCTAAACTATGTTGATAAAAGCTGATGTGAATCATTAAATTGGTTTGTAATTTGAATGAGTAATGCTAAAGTGATTCAACTGGTTAATAAACATTGGTTGCAAATGCATTTAAACATAAAATAATTTTCATTCTGTGATTAATCTAATTAAATATGCTATTTTATTTAATTGTAGATCTATTAATGTGATAGTATTTCATTTGCTTTTCCACATCATGCGTTGGTGAAAGGCGATATACTTTCAACGAGATTCAATGATAGGGAAAGTAAATATTATGCTTTTATTAATTCGATAAATGGAATCAATTAATGAATTTTGTATTATTAAATGGCAAAAACCTTTCATTTTGAGCAATGATACGCCATGCTTTTCCTTAGCTGTTTATAAAATATAATTCATAAATATGAAATTTTGTTACATGCACAGTCACATGTTTACCTCAAGTGATTTCTTCGGAATTTTTCTAGCGTCGTGTTTTAAATTTAATGAAAAAATATATTATTTTAGCTACTCGTAAAAATACAACGTTTGCATAAGTAATTTTTGCGATACGTACTCAATTTTATGTGATACTTAATTTTTGAAAAATAATTTTTACAATAACTTCTGAGTCCGTACTTATTCTCCAAATTAACAGTTACAATAACTCTCAATTAAGTCTTTTGCGGAATCAACTTTGATATTTTGTGACAGTGCACTGTATTCGTCGTGTAAAAATCAAAAACCAACTTGTTACATATCCTGATACCTAAATAATTTCTCCAAAATCCTCTTCCTATACCTATTCTGAGTGGAAAGTGACACAGTACTCTACTTTTGTGTAATCATCAGGGTTCAGTACACCGTGAACGGTAAAGGAGAGCGCTAAAAATGAGTGTCACTTGTCGATCGTCTAGACAGATGTCTGGGGATGTAAATAAAGCACAATGAAAATCACCATCCCGGGAGAGCATTCATGTCGGTGCATTCAGAAGTCGAAATTTTTGACGGCCCCATCCAGACGTGATATATATTTTACTTCGTTAATTGACGACTCCAAAATGTGTTCGCATCCATTTTTCACGAAATGTCGGTCAAATTTATTTTTCGCTCGATACCAGGGGGACGTGGCTGCTCTATCCGCAATTTTTGATGCAGTACTTGATCAATATTTCATTCGCACGCGCGAGGTGGTCCGCGTGATGAATTACCTCGCCTACAAACTTCGACTGTCGAGAAATAACCGCAAAAATTCGACAACTGGAATGTTGGCTGCACATTCCGTGGGCTCAGGCTCAATTCCCAACAACAGGGGATATTTTAGATTGGGTGATAGGTAGCCCAATCCATGCTTCAGTGCTGTGAGGTGGGCACTTCAGATGCAGCACACCGACCGTCTTATGGGACGTTAACCCACGGTCCCCGTTACGTGTTTCTTCATAGAAAAAATGTATTATCAATGCATGCAATTACCATCTTTAGGATGTTAATTACCCAACCAGGGGTAGCTCAAGTTGTCCCCTGGCGTACAAATAGACACAAAACATATACAAAAGTAAATATTTTGTACAAAAGTGCTATAAAGCACCATCATCATCAGCATCACTGGTCAAAAGTCCTAAGATCGGTTTGACACAGCTCTTTACACATTTCTCCTATCAGCTAATCTTTTCACTCATTTCTCTCAACTACGCATTTCTTCTCTTTAGCATCCTTCTTTCGCTGCTTCATCTATTACATTCAAAATCATCCTTTTCCATTCTTGCCATGTACTAGTCCCTACACAATTATCCTTATGAGGCCATCATGTCTCAAAATATGGCCGATAAGGTTGTTCCGTCTTCTTATCAAGACTTTCATGAGGCTTCTCATCCCTTATATTCTTCTTTGAACTTCCTCGCTACTTGGTCGATTCATTTGATCCTCATCATTCTTCTGTTGCACCACATTTCCAAGGCCTCCTCCCATGATTTCACCTCTGCTATCATTGTCCATGCCTCACTTCCGCTCAGATGCAGACTCCAAAGTAATGTGTCCTGATAAACTGATTTTTATATTTCTATGTTTATATTTTCCACTGTAAGTAGATCTTTATTTCATCTGCATCTCCATACTACCCCGCAAGCATCCTAAAAGGCGTATGACAGGGGGTGTTAGGGTACCAGCCGTTCACACACAAAAAGGAAAGGCTCAAACGAAATTACAATTAGCATTATTAAAGTCCTCTATGGTTACGGGGAGATACGATTCCACATATTTATCCTTTCTGCAAAATATCTCTCTTAATTTATCGCTTTTGTCGGAACTGGAAATATAGCGGAGCTCTAATATTATGTCCTCCGTGTCGCTCTTAAAGATATCTTATCTCAATTTTTCAAGTAATATAAGCCTAGTCCGAGTCTCAAGCGGCTCCCAGCCTAATTCGCTTAACATCCGGGTAACGCTGTCTGTACGCCCGTGGGAGTTTTTGACGAACCGCGCGGCCTTCCTTTCTGTTTAATTCAGTTCACGGATTAAGTCTTCTGCACCAGATCCCATATGCTCCCTGCATATTCAAGGTGCGGTCGGACGAGTGAAAAATAGCACCTTTCTTTTACTTTATCATCCAAAAATCTTCCCACAACACGCATGACGTATCCTAATTTCTTCAGGGCTATGCCGCAAATATTCCTTATAATTATTTTGGTTCAATATATTATTATTATGGTTCAATGCTCTCTTCGCCTTTTCTATTGTCCTGATATTTTCTTTCTTGCTTCTCCCATCGCTAGATATCCTGCTTCCCGAATCTCAAATAACAGGATTTGTAAAACAACTACACCAAAGAATGGTTATTCAGAAGCATATCATAGATACAAGGAATGATATGAAAACAAGGGATACGCGAAGAAAATTAAACTGCCTGGCGCTCAGTAATTGCCACATGAATAACAAAAGGTTATGAAGAGGTAAATCCGAAGCCAGGATTCTCTTCATTCACTTATAGGCCAACATGTCGTTCACCTCCACCCAAAACCATAGCCAACCCAAAGGGGATCCAATGCAATATTTCTTTCGGGAGTCTTTCATTTCCCATTCTTCGCAAGTGCCCGTGCCACTTGAACTGCTATAATTATTCATATTTCGTCCTTTATTCTGTTACCTATATTTAGAATTTCCCTAAACCTTTAATTCCTAATTCTCACTACCTAATTCTCCAATTTTCTGGAATTTTCGTCTGCTCTTTTTCAGAAGCCCATAATTTCTTTGCAAAGTCGTAGATTTCTATGATTTTTTTGGTTAATGACCGTACTCCATAGCAGTTGTTTACTAAGTTTATCATTATCATAAGGTATACCATCGTTTTATTTTCTTTGGATATTTTCTGGTCCCATAACAAGTTATATCAAAGTGCTATAGTCTTTTTTTCCTTTACTGCATATTTCTTTGACGGCTGCGTCCATCGTGGTTAAATCCATACAAATAGTTTCAAACCCCAATAGGTAAAGTTTTTCATAGTAAGAGAAAATATTGACATATTAGTAAATGTATTGGTATTTTTTTAAGGGAATTCGGGTATTCAATTCCTGTATGATTTAAATGCGTTCATGCTATGATGAATTACATTCAGAGACTATTGAAGCCTCTATTTAATTGTTACAATCACAAAATATTATCTACGATACTTCCCGAAACAATTACGCTCTTGAAACATCAAAAGAATTAATTAATAAAATTTTTATATCATGTTTTACCTACATTATTATTTGTAACTCATAATACCATATTGATCATATACTTAAACGAACTTTCTGCGAGATCCTAACCATCAGTAATCACCAGTAGTATCATGGTACCAGAACGCGCTGGAACGGCGGCCGTTCCGGCACTGGCTAACAAAAGAAATAATACTGAAATAACACTTTTATCATTTTTGGTGACTCAAAATTTCTAATATAAACATTCGTAACCAAGACAATTTAAAAAAAATAAAATGTAAATAATGACTCGCTATTAAAAAACACAGGATAATATTTCACTGCTAAAAAAACTTAAGGAAAGTATGTTCCAGCTCTTCTAATTTGGCCACGATGTCACTGGGAATCACAAAGTTACAAAATAACTATCTGGCTTGTGAAGTAAAACCATTCAGAGCTTCAGGAGAGGTAGTAAACGCCATTTGAATTTTCGAAGACACGCGTGGCAGTGTGCTTCATTCTCAAGTATGTTCATTTCTTCCCATCCCACCACGGTGTCAACTGCGAAATGATACGTTTTCCTACTAATATTTGCCTCAAATTTCACATCCAATTTGGCATAAGTTACCTACATGGTGCCTAACAAAATTCTACCGACCGGATTCGATTAATGCTTTAGCTTCGGATACGGATTAAGAATGCTATCGGTCATTTTTAACTCGAATTTTATTATTTATCGAATGTATTATGCTTTTATTACATTAATTTTTATTTCGTTATTCGATATAATCCGAATAATTCGAATTCCCCATGCATTAACATTAAAAATCGATAATATATATGCATTACGTCAGTAAAATATATCAATCCAAGCGATGAATGGTTTTGATAAGTATTCGGGTATGATGTGGAAAAATTATGCTGATATAAGATTAAATGTATTCCTCATAAAGATAAACCAAAGCTCTTACCGTAACTATCATGGAAAGGCGTTGCACATTCTCTGAATTCTTATCTCATGTCAGTCATAGATTATGGCTTACCTGCAAGGAAAGAAAATGAGATTTGATTAACATTTGGGATACTAAAAGGGCTTTAATTGCTATATCTAGTGCAAAAAAAAATTCTGATTAGTATTGAGAAGGACAAACAATAATATAATAATAATATATTACGCTGAGCCTTATTTAATAGTGAACGTGAAAAAAATTCTATGAAAAATTTGGTCTTTTGATGTCTCCGATGAGGAAATGGAGCATTTCAGAAGCCCATTTTCCCCATTAATAACCAGAATAAATCTGCACCAGTATCAGTCATTGGCATGCACTTGAGGGATTTTTTAACATGCATTTCAATCGTTGGCTGGGAAATAACTAGATTGAAAACGTTGAATGAAAGCAGTTGATTGTTGCAATTAGGGAAGCATTTCATGAATTATACCAATATGCATTCCTCTCGTGCGCATAACTGAAAATAAACCGAAGCAAGCGAAATGGAAGACGTTCGAAGTTGCAAACCGCGGGAATTTTATCGATTTAATTCCATTGAAAGGCAAATAAAGGGTTGTGTTTCCATAATCACGGCGATTGAATGGACGGTAGTTGAGGGATAAAACATATGGAAGCTATAAAATTTACGAGAAAGAAATAATTTTAGAAATAGATCCATCAAATTCATCTAATTCCATCTAAGCCAGGCAAATTCACTCACTTGCTTCTCATATTTGAAGTATCATTCCGTTATATATACAATTATTAAGCGCCAGTATTTCTTGTACTTTCTATAACAAATGAGTGGGTTGGGAGCCAAGGGGTACAAGTGATTTCTCTTCTATATACAGAGTTAGATACAGAAATTAGATATAGAAAACAAAAGAGATCAATTAGATACTTAGCAGTGCATTTGATTTTCCACTTGATACCGGCACAGAACGGAGACTCACTCGTTTCCCTTGGCAACCAGGATTTTGTGTATTTATTCAAACAATTAACTTTACCTAACTCTCTTGCGAGAAATCACTAGTACCCCTTGGCTTCCAACCCACTCAATTCATATTATCGCTGGCTTCTTCAACGTTAAAAATATTTCATTTTCTTCACGTTTTTGTTTTTGGTTCATCTTATTTTCCTTTGATCCATGAGCGATGTTCTAGTGAGCTACCGATACAATCTAAATCGAATGAAATACGAAGTGATAGGTCTTTAGGAAAAAGGAAAAGTAAATTCTAACGGTTAAATCTAGGCAGAAGTTTCAAGAGGAAAACTAGATAAAACAAAAGTTAAGAATTGAAAAGGTAGAGATTTCAATGCAGAATATTGTTGGATTATTGTTATTGAAAATATATTTTTCTTTTGTTATTAACCTCTTGTATGTATTCAAATATCAATCGAGAGTTATTTAAGAAAAACATAATATCCGATGCTAGAAAAATTTATTTTCCATTTTCAAGCCGTCTAAAGTTGGAAAATATGTTGTTTAAAATGTTACTAATAAATTACTAGAGGAAACACTTCTATGAGTTCTTCACCTCTAATAGCTGGAGTCATAAAATTTAAAAGGGCTACAGTATTTCGGGGAAGTTGCAGGAGGTAGTTTTACCGATTAAACTAACTCATTCCACGAAAAAATATCAAAGATCCTCTATTATTTCACCTCATCCAGCAAATATTACTATGATGAATATATATTGGATTTTCTGTGATGAATCTCAACGTTTTTTCCATCACTTGACACCGTGCCCTGAAGAAATGGAGCCAAAACTATGACCACCCCAACAATCCGTTCCCGCATTTTCTCGCGATGATCGTTTGGAGAATATTTTTTTCCTCATTTCCATCGATTTATTAGGACTTGTTTTACAGATCTATCCGTGATATAGTAGCCTTCCAGAACTGTAGTATATCATTTTTATGACCTATAGTGCTATATAGAGAGAGAGGGACCTTTTGAGTCAATTATGCGGAGCCGGATTCGCGTGAATTCAGGCGGAAAAAACAAATATTCTCTTTATGACGGATAAGGAATTTCATCGGCGGTCGGGCGGCTGTTCGACCTTTTACCTACCCCCCTAACTCTCTTTACCCACCCTCCCTGCCCCCATAATGCGGATGAGTGGGTTAATTTATCCGGAAATCAATCAAACTGGGGAACTCTCGCGATAGTTTCCACGAGTGCCGGCTGGCTGATCCCGTACTCATTAATGCCATCCATCCTCACAGGGCAGGCTGCGGTGGTATTTTAAAACCGCGGCGCTGCGAGCGTTCTCTCTCTCTCTCTCTCTCTCTGGGTTCCTATCTCTCTTCGCCCCTGCATAGATGAGGAGAACAAAAAAGAAATGAAGAAATGGGCAAAAACTAATCGCAACGCTCCGGTTAGCCATGCGTCCGAGTGTTTGCGGACCCAACGGTCAGTCGGTGCTATGCTCCGAGACGTGACTGTGAGCGCGGGGGCTGCTTTGCTGTAGGTAGGGGTATTTATGCGGTGCTGCACCGTCCTAGCGTGCAGCCTGCGGAACGAAGGTGCCTCTCATTGCCTGAGAGAACATTGCCAGGGTCGAGCGTAAGCCGGCATCGCAACCATAAACTATTTAGTGATGGAAAAGCCCATTTAGATTTTAATCGAAAATCGATCTGTCGGAGATAAAGGAAATCGAGATCGATTCATGATCTTTGAGTTTCGGTAAAAACTTGGATTTACAATTTCAATCTTGATCATTTCGTCTGCAGAGCAAACATTTGATGAGATTTTCCTCCACCTCAAATATGAAAAATTCAGTTATTCTAAAAATTTCGAAATTAAGATGCAGGCAAATTTTGAAAAATTTCCTCACTCCCTAACCTAGAAAAAGGCACGTATCCTAGGGGAATATGGGATTCGGTCCCCCTTAGAAATTGTTTCTCTTGCGACGGCTGCTCGCGATACACCAGCTGAATACACCACCATATCTACCTATCCTCTTACTCTCCATTTTAAGGTATAGTTACCTCTCATGCCTTCTACTTAAGAGTCACTTTAAAGCAAAACGTCCTCAGTTAAATCAAGCAAGCATTCTCCAACTAAGTCCAGTCAGGAGAGAGGGATACGTACCCTCACATTAACCAGATGAGAAGTATTTATGAACCACCTTGTACGAGGCGACTAAGTGCAGTCCTCCAGAAAATTTATACCCTCAGCAGATACGCATAATAGGGTAGGTTGAATATATGTTAGGGGCAAGAGAAATGAACGGAGGGGAAGGCGAGTGCATTGGAGGCAGAATGGACAATTTAGTGCTTTACTACAGAAATGGCGTTCTGACCCATAGTGGGGGAATTCAACTCGGCGGGAAAAATATACATAGCCTCCAGTAAGGAAATGATAACGCCCCCTCATCCATAAGCCACTGCTGCGTGTAACAGGGACTTTTGACACATTTCATAGTTGGCGAAGAAAACGTAACTCCACAGGTGTAGTGATGGAAAAATCGTTTTCGAATATAATCGAAATGCGAGTATTTATTGCCGATCGATAAAATCGAGATCGAGCCTTCAACGTCAAGTTTCGATCGAAACTCGATTTATCGTCTTCAATCCTGTCCATTACGTTTGGTTTCAGCAGCGTCACTATCAGCCTATTATAACGCCATCCGTCCCGAAAGAATGAATTTTATCAAAGGCCAGTTAAATTTGGAAAGCAACGTTCTAGATCATCAAGAAAGTATTTTAATCAGTTCATACCTCTAAAAAAAAATAGAGAAGGTATGAAATATTAATCTGACTAATTCCTCCGTCCATTACAACGTCTTTCCCAATTTAAGTTAATTAAGAGATACCGGCTCTATGAAACTGTTAATATTTCAAACTTCCAAACAGCAGCTAAGCGGATGCAAAGAATGAAAGAATGTGGAAAGAAGATAGCTATTCACATGTAAGGAAACTAGGTATTAAATTATGTGAATTTCCAAAAATCTAGCGTTATCCAGTCATATCATAATTGCGTATATTTCGAACATTCGAGATAGCACTGCTTATAACTAAGCATATCACCCACCACCATGCCTCAGTCACAAGGCATAAAATAGGCCAAGTACTGTATTAAAACATTAACATATATTTAAAACTGGCTCTTAATTGAATTCGGATTTTGTGAGTAGATGGAAACAGTAAAAAGGGAAGAACAAAGAGAAGATAGTGGGACTGTGTTGAAAATGATTTGAAGGAGAAGGGTTTGACTGAATGGGATGACAATGATAGAGTGACTTTAAGGCGATTAGTTAGGAACAGCGACCTCTAACGGGAATTAAGCTGCGGAGAAAGAAGAAGAAGAAACTTAGCATTGACTCTTTATCAGGTTGAATTTCACCAACTGGATTAATTACGGTAGACTATGGTAATTATAAAAGACCAACCAAATTATAAGAGATGGATAAGGTCAATTTTTCCATGAGGAATGGCTGAATAATAAATGGTGGAGAGAAACTGCATTTGTTGGCTTTTAGATATCAGTTACCTTTATCTTCGACCTGATGACGCTGGCAGGATAGTCAGCGAAGTAAGTGCTTGAAAAACCAGGTGACGCGGACAAGCTTACCCGAAACATGCATCGAGTAAAAACTCCCAATTTTGAACCTGGATTTGCCAAAAATAATAATTGGTAAAATTTTTGCGGCGAATTAACTTCCTTAATTAATTACTGCCCCAGTATCTCGAGCCAAAATTAGTTATCAACTTAAAGCGATACAGCTTCCCCGCTGAGGTTATCTTGTACAAATTGCTTCTTATTCCATTAATTACGAGAGTGCAAAAAGTAGTAAAAAGCGATTCGAAAATCATAGTACCCACAAAGAGAGTGGGAACAGGTTTAGGTGCCTAACGAAGTATAAACTACTGTTCATCAAGAGAAGTTTCCTACTCAGGAAATTCGTTTTATTCGAGAAGGTTAAATTTTTCTCCAGACCCACTCAGGCGCTAGTTCATACGCATCGAGGAAGGCATGAGGGTTTGGTTAAGATTGATGCCTAGACTGCTTCAGAAGTGCTCTTATTTTTCGGAAGTTAGCTCCAACCATGAATGAGTTCGAAACGGTTTCGCGAATACCGATCTAAAACTGCGGGAAAAGAATGTGTAAGAAGAGAGCTTTCTGTTCGCGTAGTTGTAGAGAAGTGAACCTCCTTGTAGATAGCTCGTAATTATTACACCATTCGAGGGGCTAACTTTGAAATATTTTTTTTTCGCAGTAGACTTTCCGATATAAATTCTGTACATTGAAGGAGAAAACAAACACTGAACACGCAGAATATTTTCCCCCTAGATATTTTACTTCATTAATTCGCACTGATAGTATAATTTACCTTAAATCTTCACTTTAGATATGATTATTGATAAAATATAGATGAAAATGCACGTTCTGCAGTTTGTCATAGTATCGCTTTATTTTATGTACACATCAGTCGTACCAAACAATATCTATTTGAGGCAAAAATAGACTAGTAATCAGTATACCTTATTATACAACATTTTCCGAAAGGTCAAATACCTATAAAAGCATTCCCTGCGTATGAGTGCTTAATTGATAAGCGATTAGAGGTGTTGATGGACCATTTTTGAGAGCATAGAGAAAAAATAAGCTCTATATCAGTATATCGTTTAGGTTTCAACTATTCAAATGGATCCCACATCAAAACATTCTTTTGTAATCACTCTTTTTGAAGGAAACAATGAATTAAGTATTGAAGTAAATATTCCTGAAAAAATAAAAATGTTTATAACTTCAATTTGCCTTAATTACTGGGAATGCAATTAACTGGCAGATTGGTATTGCTGCCAAATAGACTCTATTATCTTCAGCACGTTTCACTCACACTCTATAATACACGTTGTATCAGCCTAGCAGCATTTGTAAGTTTTAATTTTAAAACAAGATGCGTAGCAATCTACGAAACCTATCAGTTGTTGAAATATTGGGATACACAAAACTGAGTGCCTTATCACGTAGGGACTCAAAATATTTACTGGAAAATGGTCTATTAATATTTTAAAGGGAAAAATCCACATATATCATAATTAAACCATGAATGTGAAAGACATGAGCTACTACTTCATGCATAATTTAGAGAAGGAATCTCTTAGAGGAAGTTTAACCTACTTATAGCAGTCATTGATTTTGATTAAGGTTTAAATTTAATAAATGAGTCACAAAATTAGAATATATTACATAAGAAATAGCTGATTATGTCAATTCTCATTCTCATGTCAGTGTAAAGCCCCTTACTAAATATGGATACAAAAACTTATTACACACACTGATATTTTGTTGTTCATTATGCATCGGTAAATCATCCATTTTAATAGATCACCGAATTTTTCGTTTGAATATTGCAGAAAGTTAAATTCATCGTTAGTTATTGGCAGGCATTATGAACTGTAGCTATATTAAAAAGTGGGTGGTAAGAGTACGGGTGCCTGGGCTAGATTTTGACGTGGCTTGATGTGGATTTTTACAATGTTAGCTATGTTTAGTTTTCATCCATTTGAACTGAAAAATTTCCTGTCTTGAATTTTTTTAAAGCAAAATAAATCATAAAATATAGAGATTCAATCGTTTAAATGGCAAAAATACTCATATGTTTTTCGATCAACGGGATGCAATAACAATTCACCCACCATTCATTAAAAAAATAACGTTACATAATGCGAGTGACGCGAGTGGGCGTTTTCAATCACTTGGAATTCCCGATTATCACATTCAGCTGAAATCGAGAAAATCTCGCGAGATCACCGAGAGGAATTTCGGATGCTCATGGAATTCCGATATTATCCAATGAAAAGCTCGGAGCTCTGTCACGAGAGAGGTTTCTGAATATAATCTCTGCATCTGGTTAATATGCTTCACTGAATAAATTAGATTTTTCCGTTCCGAAATCATGAATGACAAGGAAGCAGACTTGTCCCTTCACCATACGATACGTCTCCATTAATGTCACATGTTGAATTCCAATCTCAAAAATATTTTTTCAACATATATTACATCCATATTAATTATTCATTAGCTAAAGAATGCTATGATGAATACGGGTATTCATTCTTTTTGCGGATACATACTGCCAATCTCCATAATGGTGATATTCGTTCAGCTAAACGTATAGTTTTTGAAGCGACATGCTACTAGATAGATAAATATATTATGTGTAGGGGAGACTGGGGCACAGTGGGACAGTTTTAGCATTTCATTTTTATTTCCCACATAATTATTGGAAAATGGAAGATTTTGGTGCCATTGCTTAAAGAGTATATTCCTCAACTTATTAAAAAATTCGCAAGTAATGCAACTAACTTAAAGTAGTTGAAATACTCAAGTTTCTTCTTTGTTGAAGAGTGTCCCACTCTGCCCCAGCCTGGGGCAGAGTGGGACAGTGCACGGGGCAGAGTGGGACAGGCTTGCAATACTCAATAAAATACAAAGTTTAAATTAATTGAGGGTACAAATGAATTAATTAACATTAATAGGTGAAATATACATGCAAGCGAACATTTAAATCAAGAAATTTTTATTCAAGATACATGTGCTGATAAAAAATATTAAGTCATGTAATTATAAACTTTAAAACACTGCATGCAATGTTTTTCATCAACATTTAATTACGCTAATGGCTGAAGTTCTGCCAACTGTCCTTGGTGGTAAATTTAGTCACTTTATTCTGAAACTGTTGCTATATCTTCCATTTCCAATCTTTTTTTTAGTTCTTTAATGTGAAAATCTTAAATTTTCTTGACATTTTATCGCTCATTTTTCAACATTTTCTTATGACCAGGCTGTTTTTTCTCTCTTTCCTTTGATGATATTATTTTATTTTTTATTGATGATATTTTCCAATCTCTTTTTAACTGGTGTGTCCGTAGGTATCTCCTATATTTTCTTTTGTCTAGCATGTTTAGATATTAGCCTGCTAGATTTTGGACGTTATTCCTCAGGGGGGAAAACTATGCTCTCTAAAACGAAGTTTCAACCCGGGTTGTCCTGGGCTTTCGAAATTTTACTCGGTTTCTAAGTGAAATTCTAAAGGTCCAACAAACTGATCTTTGACAGTTTCTTGGGCAAGGTCTTTGTCATTAAAAATACTTGGGTTAACAGGGCATATCCTGGTTGAACCGAAAGTAAAAATAATATTTATTATTAGATGTAAATACTTTTTTATGTGCTGTATTCAACCAAGTTGCAAATTGTTATTCTCTCTCCTGGGTGGTTTATAGGCCATTTGCGGTCATTTCAATATTTTTTCAAAAGGCCAAACAAACAGTTATCTAATTGATTGCAGTGAGGTGACAAAGTAAAAAGTACCACCCATTCATTTTTATTAACTCAATAGTATCGGCAGAAATATATGATTCGTGGTTATGTAAAACTAGCAATGCAGGGTTTTCTTTAAAAAATTTTGCGTGTTCGATGAAATATTTTAAAACCAGTAAAAATAAATTGATAGCCATCCATTCAGAAGGACATGCGGCACCCACTGATCCTATGGGACACTTCAACAGTATTTTTTGGAGGAATTTCACTCTAAGACAACACAAGAAATGGAGGAATTGTATTAACCTGAACCTTTATAATATAGCACAATGACATCGAGGAGCCTCTTTCAGAGGAGGTAACTTCACCTACTTGTTTTCACCTTTGAGGGCTATCACTTTTCCTGGAGTTGAACGGTAGTGGAACCACTTTCATCATAATTACACCTCCAGCGGAAAATACATGTTGACATAAAGAGCTGATAGATCGGAAAAAAATGCACTCACAACCGTCCTATAGAAGCCCACGTCTCTGGCCAGTGAGGTTGCTTCTGGTTTTCGAAGGCTAATCGAAGGATTCCGCTTCAAAAAAACGTAAAATAAACCAACATCAGCGATGTCTTTCTGATCGCAAGATGGCGGGTATTTCTTTCTATTTCTCTGAGCTAACTCATATACTAATTTTTTCGTGCGCAGAGGAGACAGTCTGTGGTGCAGTCGTGCTGCAGTTTTAAGTCACAGTTTACTATGGTGGTAATTTATTTTATAAGCTATGAATCTCAAAAATTCAATTTATAAATAATTTGATTTAAATAGATAATACGTAATAAACAATCTTGCCTCAAAATTCTCTTTAAAAATCAAGTTTTATTGCCTGTTTTTCTTCCTTTCACGCAAATCACTGAATGTTCCCAGAGCAGGCTTGTAGAAAGGAGGAATGTGGCAGCAACTAATGTTTATGAGACTCTCTCTTCTCACTACCTCAAGCTCGCTTCTGGCCAAGACTGAACTGTTCCTTACAAAGAGCACATCTATGTAACAGATGTGGGATTCAGGAAATGTAGACAAATTGTCGCATACGATCGGGGTTCACACTAATTATTTACTTCGGCATTACTTTTCTCATGTTCATTGCTGTTGCCATTCTTTAGTTTTGTCCTCACATTCACTAACTGAAATGTACTGCTTCAAATTCTAAAGCATCAATATGGAGCCAAAACATTATAAAGTAAGCATGATATGAAATTTGAGTGCGTTTAGGTAACGGATATTGATAGTACGAAGCTCCTGGGCTGTAATTCGGCATCAAACTGTGCCCCAATTCGAGTTGTCCCACTGTGCCCCAATCCAAGTTGTCCCACTGTGCCCCAATTTCAGCTGTCCCACTGTGCCCCGCATGTCCTGAAGTCTTGTATTTGTCAGCAAAAATTTTAAACATGCTACTTTCGAAAAATATGTTTAGAAAAATATTACTAAGTCTCTAAATAATGTATTCACCAAGTCATTCCTTATGAAACTTGCTATAATTAAGAGAATTGCATAAATATTCATAACGTGAAAGTCACGAAAATTATAGCAAAAAACATATTTTTTAACATTTACGCGAAGCTACATAAGATTAGGAAATAAGATTTTTGTGCATTATTCCTCGTGATATGACTTCCTTAATTTTAATGCATTTGCCCTTTGACCGAGTAAATTGTTTAAATAAATCAATTGTCCCACTGTGCCCCGTGTCCCACTGTGCCCCAGTCTCCCCTATACTTTTATACATACATCTCCTCTCAAGCAAGTATTATTTCATCTACCTCCCACGTGAATGGAATAAAACTTACAATCCCATGAAATCAAAATATATCTTGATGGCTTCAGGTTTGTCTTAGTGAACATTTCCAACGATTGTGATGAAAGGAGAATCTGGACGTACAAGGCGTTTCACCGCTCTGAATATGATTATGCCTCAAGGTAATAAAACGCGTAGTGCAATTTTAATAACAGTCTGTTGGAAATACAAATTTATGTCCTTTCATCGCAAAGAGATATCTTTTTAGCCAGTCTCATCCGACGTAACGTCGTCTATGGTAGACTGGAGGAACTTGGGGAGCAGTTATCTCGCAAGCCGTCAAAATTGAAACTAAAAAATGTGACTGAAATGGAATACACGCAAAATTATTATTACCTAACGGAATCAAATATTTAATTATCGATCTTATGAAATAAGATTTATTTTTTCCAGGCGAATTATGTAGATAAATGTTTTTTTTTTTTGGGATTCCCACCGCGTTAATTACTCCATAATGGTCAACGTTTCTAGCTCGACTAGGGACTCATCCTCAGGAAGCAGCTCTGAGGATGAGCCAAGAGTCGGCTAAAATTGAGTTTATAACCCGGTAAGAATCCCGAGAAGCTTTTACCCACATCGATCTCATAATATGGAAGCATTAAATTTGTACAGTCAATCTGCATGGAAAATAAAAAAACGACCTAAAAATAAGAGCACATGGAGAGTTTTATACCACAGATTACCATTAGATGATTGAAATTCGGTTGCATTGTATCAGAGCAAGACAAAATGTTCACGTTTACAACTAATTAAACATGGGAAATAGACTCATACTCCTTATAGTCGCCTTTTCAATATACATTCTTCAGTATAGTGTTACCATCAGACCCATTGTCACGTGATCTAGGATTTTGCCGTTTCATTCTAGATCGCACGCATGCGCAGAAACCGAAAATTCCACTTGTTTGTATTTACGCTGAGTTACTCATTTCCCCTCTACTTCGTCATCTAAACCCCCGCTGACATATTTCAACACCTCTGCGTGCATCTACAGGAGGTAACGTTACGACATTGCATGCCGGGTTAGACGTCATACACTCACTTTTGCTTTCCGTTTATTTAAGCTTTGGAAAGGAAGTGACAAAGGAGCATGAAGAGTACAGACGGTGCGGAAGGACGTTCAGCATAATCTGGAGTTTGCTTAGCAGGAAAGAAGGAGGTGGTGAGACAGGCGAGTGAGAGCGGAAATGGAGGGCGCTGGGCTGAGTCCCTTCCGCTAAGCTGGTGAAGAGGTGTTAATTTGATTGCATAATGTCCAGGATACAAACGCATTAGCTCGGAGACTGAGACTTAGAGAATGTGCCTCCCTCGCCTATACAGATATTGCAGCACGAGCGAGCTATTTTACCGGATACAGAATTATGTCCAGTAGGAACCTTTTATGATATCTTGGACGATATGGAGGGAGTTATAAATATTAGCTGAATTTAGACATTGAAATATATTCACTTAATTTATTTGAGTTGGGCACGTTTCGCTGTTATAACACCTTGTTACACCAACACGTTGTTGCAGTTGACAATGTAGCTGCAGCAGCTAAATCCTTCGTCATTCTTACAAAAAAATATATGCTGTGGAATTTTTTGGATGTTGAGGTCGCCGAGAAATCAGTGCAATCAACAACTTTAACACTAAAATGTCTTTGAACCAAACTCCACTAAGCATAAGTTAATTGATTTCATAGATTATTATCTGTTGCTATAACGATGTGTTTCGTTGTTACAACAACAAGTTGTTATACTTGAAATTTTGTTTTAACAGTGAAACGCATTTTTCCTTAAATACATTCAAGGAAATATTGCAATGTATTAGTTAACTTATGTTTAGTAAAGGTTGTTTAAATACATTTTAGGGTTAGTGATGTTGATTTCACTGATTCCTTGGAGTGCTAAATATATTTGAATTCAACAGTATCTAGCGGTTATTTTTGTATTATATTATGGATAAAAATTTGCATCTCTGCGAGAGAAAAAATAAGTATTAAAAGTGATCTTCCTAGGCTCTTCACTATAATTCGAAAATTGGTTGTGTTTGTCAATTTGATTCACCACCAATTGACTAGGTAGTTTGTGTGTCAGTCTGATTGAGAACAAAAGATACGATCTAAATCTCAGTATTTGCTCATTGAGACTGAGTAGCTTCTCTGCGAAACTAGTTAAATATTCACTTAAGATATTAATACCACCCAGAATTAAATGTGACGGGTATTTTAATATTATAGGTATTATAAAATAAGGGTTTTTGAGACTGAAATTTCCAAAATATGTCTTTAGTTCTCTGTAATATTTTTCTCTATGGAGTGGTCAATTTTATTTACCGCCGATCAGGTAGTTTTTTGGCTAGTTAGTCTGATCGACAACATATCAAAGCCTGCCTAAAATATCCTATGCCTCAGACATTTTTATTATTCCTCAGACATTTTATTATCCCTCAGCGTGAAAAATTCGGGATGTATTTCTTTTTATTTTTGATTACCTTTTTGATTGAAATTTGGGTCAGTGCGGTTTATCCATACAATTATTTGACGAAATAACTGTATCGTTAATCACGAGAGAAAATTTAGTCAAGTAGCGGAGACCGCGAGAAATATAAAGTCAAAATTATGAAGGTATTCCGAAAATTCAGTCGGTCCATCTCATCTTACACGGTTCTGCGCATCAAAAAATAATCCAGAGGCAAAAAATGAACATTAAATGTTTAATTAGTAAATATTGAATGCTCGATAGTTGAGGAGAGAAGTTTTGTGGTGAATGTGACCCAATTCATTGTGGGGAAGTCAGTCTTGAAGCCATCATTCCTGCTCCAAAGCAAGCAGTAGAATAAGGAGTTCATTGTGGTTTCAAATTTAATCAGCGCTCTCTATCGTCAGAATCTCAATTTGCGAAGGTTTACTTCCAGACTTCTAGAATGTATATTAATGAAAAGAGGCGTACGTAGCTGCTCATAAATCCTTCCTTACCTGCTGCTCTTTTGCTTTTATAATTCCAGCCACCATCGTAGTTATCAATCTTTTATTTTCCGTTTCCAAGCTGCATCCGCACGTGTGAGTGCTAAGTTTCTTCCGAGCCCGTAAATATTTGGGCAATATATCATTGGATACCATTCACCATCTGCGCTGCATGTTTATCATGCCTATAAAAATTTATGTCTTGATGAATTATTTAGTGGTCAAATATGAAATGGAGAAAATTATGCGCGTGAAATGCCTAAAATAAATAAATTTATGCACACAATGCTTTTGTTACAAATATTTTCAAAGGTATTTTGACGAAATAAAACAGTGAAATGAAGTTTTCTACACATGCATGCACATCAAAATTGATGTTTAAATTCGGAAATTAGACGGGTTAAAACAGAAAACATTCATTCAAATTGGTCATAATTTTATAAAAATAAATTTCGTGGTTCCTTAGCGTTTAATATATTTGTCCATGCGTTATTTAAATAAAATTATGACATGATAAATTGCCTTCATAATTTTTTTGTGGTTTTAACAACACATTCAATGAATATGGTATCTTGCCGTAAAAATGAGACATTCATCACCCCACTTTGTACTTCACGGAGGTTATATTATTGCAAATCTCTCTAGGAATCAAGGGATTAGTTCTAATTAATAAACAATGGACATTAGGATAAAGAACTAAGTTGAGATTAGCATATAATTTGAAAAACACAAAAGATAAACCTCTTGATAAATAGTGATTTTTTTGCATAATCTCCCTACAGCCATTAAATGTCTTTTTGTATTATTGGCAGACATTTTTTTCCTTCACCAGCAACTGAAGCAAGAGAATTTTTCAACAAAATGGAAAGAAGTTTTATAAATTCACTTTAAAGACCATTTTTTTAAACCAATAGAATTACTCATGGTGAAATAAAAACACAGTACTATTCCACAACCTTATATTTTTGCAGTCTACTAGTTTCAACGTTTACACCGTTATTATCAAGTCTTGCCTTTCTGCAAAAAGATAAGGTTGTGACTGCAAAAATATAAGGTTGTGGAATAGTACTGTGCTTTTATTTCACCATGAATATCTCATCGTTCCACCAAGTAACGCCTAAATCTGTTGATTTTATTCAAAAGAATTACTTTCATTAATGCAAAGTTTATCATTGATTATTCGCATTGCTTCTACTCGTATATTTTTATTGTACCACTGATTTTTTTTGGAGAAAATTTGCATCCAATCCGTACACCAATTCTATTGCTATCGCTTCTCTGGAAAGAGAATTCACTCATAATAGCTGGAACATATCTATGCAGTGAGTAAATAGCATTCATAAATAGGACTATAGGAATAACCAAAGTTTCATTAAAAATGAACGCATAAAACTTATTTTGGCTCCCGTAATTTTTATTTGACCTTCTCAGGCTCTACGCCCTCGATAGAGCCTATCCTTTTTATACATGTATTACTTTTCCGGCTAGTGAAGAAAATGTGCGTATCTCAGAGGCGACGTTTTGTTCTCTCTAGGCTATACAGCATCTCTAAAATATCATCTCTTTCCGAACGACCACAAAAATCGGTTTCTCTATTGAGTTGTCCCGTAAACTGGTACGCTATGAAGATGATAAAATGACCGTTACGCCAGCGAAGATTCCACCTCGGACATGAGGTAGACGCTCATTTACACATTTTTTTAGGAGTACAGAATGCACAACATCCTGTAGGCGATATTTTTACGAACCCCTGGATAGTTCTCCAATCAATTTCGATTTTTTTCCAACCGTACTCCGATTCATTCCTTTTATTTCAATAGTTTTGTCCCCAACTGAGAACGCACAACGAGGGAATCGACCTAGATTCTGGGGAAAATGCATCGGTACGACAAAAACTCGGTGTAAGAAGTCGGAAATTATTGTATGTGTGCGCACCCCGTTCCTTATCTTTATTTCCCTTCTTCCTGGTTTCGAGATCAGCTCAATGCGACCAGGGAGTCGTGGTGGGGACCTCCTCTTGCGAACAATGCCCGGAAGGAAGACCAGCCCTTCGGAGAGCTATATGTATTATTTATTTATCGCTCAGCTTGGGGATATCATTCCAAGTCCGCGTAAGCTGGAGCGGACATCTCCTAGGTCATCCGGAGTCGCCTCATCCTATTGGGAGTGCAGCTATCTCACAAGCCGCTAAAATTGAAATGAAAAAGATGGGTCTGAATGATGAACTCTATCCACATAGTAATTATTTATTTATTGAATCATTCAAAAACAGCCAAAACGGCCTTTACAGTGAAAAGGCAGCTTAAAATCTGCAGCTTTAACAAATATAAACTAAAAAAAGGATATTGAAGAAAAAAAAGATTCAGAAGATGGCTTTTCGAAGCTCCCTCTTGAATGATCTGAATTACACCGGAATAAAAGGTTTAAATTTATATCTTATGTTATCGAAGAAAAATTTGATCAGTCAAATACTCGGAGAATAAAATATGGGCCTAAATAAATATTCAATAAAATATTTGGTGGCCTCGGTGGCGGCGGCGGGGTTAAGTCATCGCCGGCAAAACCGAAGTTCGCGGTTCGAGTCCCGCCTGAGTGGGTTTTCTTTACCTGGGGCATGGATTTGTGTGAAAGAAGTTGCTACCCGTTATTCCCCCGAATTAAAAGGCATAAAATGAGCTGTTTTCGGGGCGATGAAGATAAAAAAAATAATTAATAATAAAAATGAGTGTACTGGGCCTTTTTTCACCACAGAATAAAATTTGACGGTCGATTTCGATAAATGTATTAGATAAAGTAAACTATTTACGTTCCCATTTAAATGAAAATTGGAAATCGAAACATACTTCTCTATTGCAAATTATATGCTTAAGTTGTCGAAGAATTGCTAACAAATGCCTTTTCCATGATTAGTTTCTACGGCGTGGGATTTTTAAGGAATGACTGATAGATATATTTAGTCCCATGCAGTATACATTGTCAATGTGCCACAGAGAACTGTCCAATTTTAGAATCAATGTTTTTTTTGACGCATATCTGACTTTAGTATTCCATGAATTTTGCATGGACACGTTAGCCTTGCCAATATTTCATTGAGAAAGTCTAAGTCAAAAAGTATCCTATCATATATAACAATATATTTCCTCTCAAATCGAGGTAGACGACAGTCCATAAGATTGGACGAATTTCAATGATCTAACAGAAGAGAATCGAACTAAACCCATTGCTATTATGACCTACAATCAATTTAAAAATGTTTTTACATGAATAGTTTTCAGTAATAGGCATTGAATCTTGGCGTAAAATCTATGACTTCCGTTAATTGGGCAAGTTAATATTTATTTCACAATTTATTTGAGATTATTGAAACGGTATTCAGAATGGGGAGGGCCACAAATAACCCCTATTCACTGAATTCGCTGAATATATCTGAAGTTGTAAGAAACCGATTTTGCTTTCCAAGTTCCCTTGATAAAATGTCCCCCCTTGTTAAAATGCATCTGCCTTTTTTCAGCAATCGAGTAACCATGTGTCGTGATAACTACGCAGAGCGAGTCAGCGGTCAATTCGGAAAGATAATATCCGTTATTATGGGTCTTCGGGAATTTATTACAGCGCGTGAGGATTTCTATTCAACATCAATATCGAATTTTTACGGATGTGTAACAATTTCTAACAAAATGACTGAGGTATTGACTATGGATATTTTTGCCACACCTACATCACTCAAAGTATACTATCAGTTCAGGATAGAATCTATATGCAAGTTATAACTGTAGCAGCAAAAAGTTACACAAAATTCGCATCTATAAAGCTATGGACTTCATTATGTGCGAGAAATGCACACAATCTGTAAAATAAATTCTTTTTCAAAGTAAACATTGCCTTTTTCTTTGAATCCTCATCATTACATACCTCATAAATTAGAGGTGTCCAAAACATCGCAAATATTGCAGAAATTTAAAAAAAATTATGATTCAAGAGAATTCAGTTATTGGAATCCGAAGAGCCATGGATTACATAGATGCCAACAGAGATGCTTACTTTATTTGAGAGTTTTGTTATCGTGAAATCTGCTGCATGCTATTGCATATGTTCGTGAATACTGAGCACGATTTGATTGGCAAATGCAAATTATTTCAATAGCCTTATGTTTTAATGGCATTAATCATAATTAAAAGAATGTAACATGTTCTAAAAAGTGAAATTAGTCGTAAGTTGATGAGTTAGATATCATACTTTTGAGGTACGATAAAAACCCGGTGCAAATAACACTCATCTTTGAATTCAACTCAATCCCCCAACTCAATTGAAATAGGGAAGTTTTTTAATCCTCGGGGGAACACAGTAGAAGTTATTTGATATTTGAGTTAAAAAAAAACCAAATAGTGAAAAACATGGGGGAAATCAGGAGATTTCGCATGCAGACGCGAACCGCTCGGAAAAATATGTCTCCCGTTTCGACCGGCAAGAACGCAGGTAAACTCCCCGAGTTGACAATTGTAATTCCGTATGGCTAGCGGGCATCTGCGGTGTCCTTTGCATTTGGAAGCGGGCGTTCTTAGCCGCCGCGAGCCGCGCCTTCCCTTCGCCGCCACAGCGGGCAGCTATCTTGCATTTTTAAACAGTCGCCGTAATCGCGAGAGGACGAAACACGAGGATAAAGACGGAGAGGTGATATCTCCCGACATTTTCACCACGAATATTTGTGACCGACCAGCGCCTTTGGCTTCCAGCGTGACTCGTAAAATTTCCACATCGATAAATTCCGCTTTTGTTTCCGTGTCCTTCTTGTCCTTCTCTATTCGCCACCGATTGCATAGCTATTTAAGGAGCTAGTTTCTCAGACTTCGTGATTCAAAACGAATAATTTTCACATGCATCACAAAAAAATATTTTTCTATCATAAATAACACGCATGGAGGGGTTATTCTCCATCGTAAACTGGTTTTCTGCCTATCGGCAGGTCTCAAACATCAAAGTTGTCTCAAATCCTCATGTCCACGGCTTTTTCTTTAGTTTCCATATACCTTCGTGAAAATCTACCTTGAAAATTACACATTGCGTTGAAGTTTTGAATTAAAAGTAGAAATTACAATTTATGTTCTATTGTCATGGATCCATAAAAGGGCAGATTCGGGATTTTTTTCTAGTGGGGCACAAGGCTCTGATAGGCAAATGATCTTCTCATACTTGAGATTAAAAAAAAGATACAACAATAACTGTACGAAATATACTATTTATATGAAATAAAATGAGCGAGACTCCGTAATAAACAGAAAAAACGAAGGTAATGATAAACGTATAAAACGTTTTGTCTATTTTGTAGGGGTGCCTCCGTGCCTCCTCCCCCCAAAATTCGCCTATGAGTCCATATGCATTCTATTTAACCACACTTAATCTGCCATTTTCCAGGGGCGGATTCAGCATCAATTTTAGGGAATATGTATTACTCCCCGAGAGGGAGGAACGATCTCCCATGTAAATTCTTTTGCGGGGGTTGCTACGCTCCACGATAAATGCATCTCAAATTTCTCTCAAGTTTGGGCCATGAATTGGCGTATAAACTCCCAGTTCTCCTTCACATTGATACATAAATATGTCACACCGAGAAAATAAATCCGTGGAAGAAAACGAAGTCTGTTCGTCATTTGTGAACTTCAACTTCCACAAATTTGAGCCGGAAACCATTGAACGTTTATATACGAATATTGTACAGATGCACAGTTGCCAGAAATAATGACATGGGACGCCTAATTATTTTGGGGATTGTCGAGGAATTTTACATTGAGATTTTCGCGAATTTGGCGTATGCTTCGTTTCCCGCTCCAATCTTCTTGAGGAATTGAGGAAAATTTCTGTAAGAGAGCACGAGCTGTCCAAATGGGCGACGGGTCAGTTTAACCCTATGATGTCCAGTAATATTGCAGCCATTATACTCGATAGTAAAATACCCTTTAAGGCTAATAATAATGTACAGATTTCTAAAACATATATATGAAAGCGATATCTCTAACAGTTTCTGAGATACATTCTGAGACGTGAAGTAATACCAATTCTCGCTCCCTTATGATTCATAGGGACATGTGTGCCCCATGACATAAAAACCCTACTTTTGTGAAAATTAATGATAAGTGGGGAGTTTTTCGTACTAACTCCACAGGCTGCACATACAGTGTTAACCTAAAGTCCTATTATAATTGACCTCCTCATTTAATGTTATAAACTATAAAATTTCCACTTCGTAAACAGTATTTCAAGTGAAAGTTCTTACCAATGTGGAAACTACAATATCTAAAGGATATCACAAAAAAATTAAAAACTAGAAGCCAATAGCCTATTCTTCAATGCAACAAATTGTTACAATCTTACACTTTCTCATTTAATTTTGAGAGTATTTAAAAAATTGGGATGTTATACATGTCCCTTGGACCTTAAAGGACTAAACTGTTGGGACGTATGAGGAGGAATGGTGGGAGAAGCAAGGGGAAGCTGGACCCGCATCATCCACACTCGGGATGCTGAATATTGGATGCGTGAGAGAGGGTAGGCAGACGGCCAGTGTTCATTATTCATAGGCCACGGACCTAACGATCTTTGTGCTTAGAAGTGCGGACAAAGGGAGGCGAGGACCGCGGGGGGGAAGAAGAACGAGGAGGAGGTTAGAGGCGAATAAGAGAAGGAGTAACGCAGACGGAGGAGATTTTAAGCCACCACTGTCTCAATGAGAGGGAATGTCAAAAAGATATGCGGAAAGCGAAATGAATGAGACAGTAGACTTGTTCACCAAATCCTACATAAAATATGAACAACGAATGGTAATATCCACCGATTAGTATAAAAATCCGCTACCGACCATGGTTTCGACATTCTATGTCATTCTCATGGCAAAAACACAAACTTTTTCTCCCATATTTATACCTAGAGCTAGGTTGGAGGAGGGGGTATATGAAAGTGGGAAAGGGAAAACAATTTGGGTGAACAAATGAGGTCGATGACAATAAAAGCAAAAAAAAAGTGGAATGCGAGTGAAAATCAAGTTTTTTTAGTTATGAAGAAGTTTAACTGAAACTAAGGTGAGTCGGTACAAAATTAAACATTATCACAAAGTCAATGTAGGCTATTGAAAATTTAAAACTTTTCAACAAAATCTAATTTCAGCCGAAAATCTTGTTATCTAATTTCATATGCTCGTTTAAATCTGCTATCATAGGTTCGTTTATCAAACTCAATTCATTGCCGATTGTGATAAGAGTTTAAAAGGTAAAGATAAAGCCACATTATGGAGTCATTTACAGAGTGATAATATGTGAAAACGTTGTTATTAATCTATCGCTAATTCGGCTTTCATGAGGCGAAATTTCCAGTGATACCACACGCAGCTAGACATTTTGGATGACACGCGGGTCGCACACATTCGACATTGGTCGCTTATTCTCACCCATCGTAAAACCTTACATTTCTTTGGATATACTTTAAACTTAGTCAAAATAATTTTTAATGTTATTTCATCATTTGTTATTGTTTAAACGAGCTTAGTTGCAGCGTTCGTTTCGAAATTCAGCCTGAATTTTCGCAAAATGTTAAACTTAAGGGCTCGGGCGGTAGTGCCTAACGATATCAGATTTTGTAAAAAAATCGGACATGAGACCCTGATATAATTTGGCAACTTTCCCACATAAGGAAAATATCAGCCTGAAAAAAGTAATTTTTCGCCCACCCTAATGCGCAATTCCTCAAGCTCCTATATTGCATGGCGAAGGGTGGGTAATACCCACTGGGTATAGAGGGCAAAAACAAATGCATTTGAAATCACTGAAATTTGAAATTTGAAAGTTGTTCGGAGATTCCGACAATGGGGAAAACTTGCGACCAATCAGAGCGCTTGTCTCGAAGTTTTTGTCGCTTAAAAATGGTGCGTTTTCGACCTCAACATAATTGATAATTTTGGTTCACACTGACATAAGCTATCCAGGATTAAAGTTTCGTGACACAATTTTACTCCACCGTGTATATTCATGAGAGAAGCACCCAATCTTTCTTCGATATCAATCTTCTTCTGCACTAATCGATAAAGGAGCATATTTATTTTATTCTCAAACCACCGAATACCGTATTGGCCATTTTATATAGAGGTATTCAACAAGTTTTTACAAGGAAACCTACACGAACAACCATGCCCTGGACAAGGGAAACTTATCCAGGTGGGATTCGAACCCGCGACCTCTTGTCTGGCAGGCGAAGACGTTACCCCGCCGCCACCGAGGCCGGCATATAAATTATGAATATCAATATTAAGCTGAAACCCTAAGCGGAGACAGGTAATAGTCTGTACAGGAGAAACCAGAGATGAAACGAAATCATGAAGAGTGCTTGTCGGGTTGAGATGAGGGATGGGTAGATGACGAAAGCGGGCATCGAGAGCTTCATCTCGGGCGAAATTGAGTGAGGGCTCGCGGCGGTGGTCTTGTTCGGCATTCCACGGGCCCTTATGAAAGGAAATAACCAGGATCAAGAGCAGGTCTCAAATATCTACATGTATAAGAGGGCGGAAAAATAAGTGGAGGCGGTGTAGCGGAGAATCGATCCCTCAGTCCACCCAAGTCAAGGTAAGTTGTGTGGGATAAGTTTCATGGGACGAAATATAAGCGAAATAAGGGCTCCCCGTCCAAAAAAGACTCGTAAGCCCCCGTATATTTGCCTATATCTGGCTTCCCCATCAGGGCAAGAGACAATTTATTTTTCGGGAACGAGTGCAAGGAAAATTATAAAAAAAAGACAAACTTCCGCGCATCCTTTTCAAAGAGTCCCCTCGACGTAAGAGTTTTATTTATTTGTTTTTCCCCGTACTCCCTTTTCGTTTCAATGTGTGATGCTTGCGATGATGTGTATATTTCCGGGTAAGACCTAAACTGATGCAACTTTTCCTAATTAAGACTACAAAGCAAGCGAGCAGCGCTTATTTTATGCTTTGGCTCCTCAAGTATTCGAACACAAAATATATTTTTCCATGATTTCTCTATAATTGTACCACGATGAATTGGATGACAATAGTAGCAGGATGCACGAAATGAATGTTGATATAATAAGGTCACTTTGACCAATATAATTCTCGTTGAAGTTTGACCACCATACATTTACAACTGGTTTTTATTTCATGTCATGAACATAATACGATGATTTGTGCCTAGTTAGATTCCGTTCACAACCACTTTTTAATGGGTGCATCTTGAATTAACGTCCCGGAATGATAGCTCTTATATTGCGCTAATCACAAGTTAGGAGCACGAAAAAATCGTTCAATAGGTTTTACAAGAGGAGTGTTCGAAAACCGGATCTCAGATTTCAACCAAACTTTGTTGCATTTTAGTCCATCGGGAGCTGTCCACGAATCACCCTTCAGATGAGGTTATATAACCTATAGTTTCAACAAAAGACGCAGTTAAAAATTTACAGTTGTGTTAGATTCCCATAGAAATTGAATAATTTTAGCTAGGAGCGGCAGCCCGGTGGCTGCCGATCGACTCCTACCCGGAGGTCCTATATTCGATTCTCGGATGCGGCACTTTTCTTTACATAAATTCGTTTCCACCTTTCATTTACCAAAGCCTGTTCTCCATCATTTCTATGATTTTCAATGAAAATTTTTATTTTTATACACGGAAATCTTTTTCTACAATGCAGCAACGTCAGATTTTTTCCCATTTTTTTCACACGGAAGCCTAGTTCCAATTACGTTACAAAGTTTGGTTGAAATCTGAGACCCGCTTTTTGGACTCCTTATTAGAAGACTTTCGATAGTTTATGTAAATATAAATAGATGTGGCTATTCTATTCTAATTGAATAATTTAAATAAAATTTGAGTTTTGTTCACCTAATGACTATGCTCCATTTGCAACGTTTTCAGCCGATGTCGACAAGCAGATACACTTAATTCCAACTCAAGACTCACGTCAACTTTAGTCGCCGTTATTAGACTTTTCACTTTATTTTTAATCTGATTAATAATGAGGATAACTCTTAATATTAATCGATCTAAGTAATTAAAACCCCCAACTGTTTTTAGGTCTCCCACAAACCTTTAATTTGCTACTGCATAAAATAGCTTGTTTTTAGGCATTGCCATATCGATAAATCTGCTATCCATAAAGAAAAACTTTTTTAAACTAATAATTTTGATTTTCCTTGTGCCAATAACTTTTATATTCGAGTATTCCTACGACTTTTTATAATTACATTAATTGTTTCTCCATATACAAATTTTCATCCACTGGGTAACTTTCATCAGTTTTGTTTATTATTATTATGTTAGTGAATATTCATCCTGCTTTATTAAATTTAGTGATTGGGATTTTATTTGAATTAGTAAATGTGAAATAATGAAAAATTTACCTAAAGCCACCCTCTTCTAGTTCTCCTACGTATATAAAACACCGATATAACTTCCTTAAATTACTAATTTTATGTTAATCACTTTTATATCCATCCACATTTGTATTTTATGGGCGGATTCCCGTTAGTTTTGATCGGTAATTTCCCTTGACAGATGGATTGATCCAATGTTCTTAGATAACACAGCTTGGTCTTCGCTGAAAATGGTCATAGTAAAAATATGCCCATCAGTGACGTCTTACAAGTGCACACCAGCGTTGACGTGGATTATCTTATGTACCACCTCATGTAATAGTCTCGCATAGTACTCATGCGCTCATTAGAGAAGCAGGCGTGCGGAAGCATAATGGTGACTCTACTAGCTTGAACGAAGCCTCCGTCACAGAGGTACCAAAGTTGATGTACAATGAATGGATGACTAGAAAATTGGCGACATTTTTTATCTGATTTCTTGCAAGCTGAGCTCCTTGAAATGCATTAGGTCATCTTAAATTACCAAGGATAACTTTTAAAAATATTCAGATTAATTTTTGGGTAGTAATTATCAATTCAAGATATGAATACGAGAAAAAAAAAACCATACCAGCCGAATTGAATACTTGAACTGAAATTTACCAAAACTAGCCCAACCAAGTGAGTTCCCTCCTTCACAGACTCCTATTTTAGGATGAATTTCGTTTTTCTAAGTCCTCCATGGTCTGACTTTTATCTCTATTTACAGCGTGGCGCTTTGAAATTTTCGTAATAAATCATAAGTTTTTAATTAATCATCTATATATATAAAAGAAAGTCGAAAATCGTGTTAGTTAGAACACTTATAACTCGAGAACGGCTGCACCGATTTGAATGAGATTTGGTTCTTTGGATTCGTCTCAGGCGGGGTTAACATATAGGCCATTAAAAAAAGGATAATTTCACACAAAAAATTCATCTCTTTCCTATGGGCATGCTTTTAGGAGTTATAGTAACACAACAATTGTCGGTCAAAACTACAAATTAAATAATTTGTTTTGTTTTTACCACTTTAATAACTGAATTTAGTAACAATATAACATTTTAATTACTAAATATATTCAAAATATTAATTAAATTGAAATTACATTTAAAAAATTTAATTCGAGCTGATTGTAAGCCCAGCCGTGGCCCAGCTCGAGTTGACACTTCACTACCGTGTTTGTAAACAAATCTCCAAGCAATTGTTGACAAACGGTAATGTCCGTGTTCCTGTCGAGGAATCGAGTAGTTTTAACTCATTTCCTTGGAATGATTGCAAATTAGTTTCAGCGGAGGGTGAGCTCATCAACAAAGAGTTCCAGAATATGATTGATCACCAAAAGAATCAAAGATGGTTGATTTAGCGAGCAAGAACGAAGATGTGGATGACTAAAACGAGGTAAATTCAAATAGTTCGTACTCTGCATGCATTCGAATCTTTTAAATGTGCAACAAACGAAGACGAAATCACCAACTATCTATCTGAATATATTAAGTCCTTGGACGTACCTGGCTTACCAAGGCACGATTTACAGAAAAATGTAGTTTCTGTGCTCATGATCTTTCGAAGCCTAAACCAACCATAACTATCCAACGGAACGTGTTTGATCATTAAAAAAATTGGTGATGAATGTGATTCACGCAACTTTACTCAAAGGAAAATTCAAAGGTTAGGAAGTCCTCATTCCGTAGATTCCATGATCTCAACTCATATGCCCTTTTGAGCTTAAACGTATTCAATTTACAATTCGTGTTGCATTCGTGATAACGATTAAAAAATCGCATGGTCATTCTTTCAGTTTTTGTGTTGTTTGTGCTCATGTGCTAATGAAAACCCATGATTTTCTCATGGTCAATTTAGCGTGCTATGTTCACGAGTCGATAAACCATCCTCTGTATTTCATCCGTCGCTTCAAGTGCGTAGCTAGGATAGGGGGTTTTGGGCGCAGCTAATACCACGGGTCTGTAGGGTATAGAAAACTCGCTAAGGTAAGCGAGTTAAATTAAATATTAAGCGAGTTAAGTTAAATATGTTTTGTTTGTTAGTCATCCGTCCCCCTAATATTAATAACAAAATCTTTCATAAAAAAATTCTTTAAGCTCTTGGGGGGGGGGGGGGTTATCCCCCAAAACCTCCCCTCGCTGCGTCACTGCTTTGCTTCGCTATATTTATTTAGCTTCATCCGCTTCATCTTGCGCCTGATAACAAAACAAAAACTGTTGTTTCTCAGAAGGTGCTTGACGCAAGACATTAAACCCGAATGTGTAGGGCTCACCGTGGTGCGTTTACGCATGCAGTACGTTTACGCAGTGCATTTTTTCCAAACAGAGATACTAAAACTGGCGCGCCTTAAGTCATTTAATGCGAATGCTGCTTCATAGGGGCTTTTCTTGCACGATTTTGAGCATCAGTCAAGCGTCGGTCTGGGGTCGTGTCAACCTGCCCCCTGAATGGGCCAAGTGTATGCAACAGATTTGGACCTAAAAACATTTTTTTACAGCTAATAACGCAAATAGCCAACAACGGAATGCGTATAATTTTTATTTCATGAACTGCTTTATTAAACCACAATGCCCAAAATTTCTTAAGCTAAAACGTAAGAAAATTTGTTGAAAAAAATCCGCGTAAACGTGCTCCGATTCACCCTATGTAGATTCAATAAAGAAAATGTCCTTCTGACAAGCAATTTTGGTACTCATTTACGTAGTTTTATTGAATTTGTATCCTTATTTTATTATAATAAATTAAACATGATTAAAAACGATACAGCCGCTCTTGATTTATAAATGGTGTAAGTTCATTGATTGTTAGGCGGTACGAAGTTCGCCGGGTCAGCTAGTAAATAATAAAAATAGCTCGGAATCCAGTCGTGCTTAAGAATTTAGATGAAAAGTATTTATCCACCATTAGTAATCACGGATCAATCAATGCGATTAGGGGAAGTGAAGGAGAAACTTATGGACGTTTAAAAGTCTCGTACAGCATATGGTGGTTTATGAATAAAAAAACGATGAATGAAGTTTTTCGAAGCAACAGCTCAAGTTTTAATTATTTCTCTGGATATTAAGTTCATCTCATTATCACTAAAAAATACGAAATCCAAAAACGGAGAAAATCAGATAAAAAATACATCCGCTTTTCCTTGGAAGAACTCTCATCTTCATAAATTCAAGTAGAAAAATCGTAAAGAAATCGCGAGAGGTTCACGTATGAATCGGTAAAGTTTTCAGAAACACTTATACTCTTGAAAACTTCATCTTCGGAAAATTAATGGTAGAAAATAATTGTATCTCGGACCCTAAAATCAAGGAAGTAGGCCGCGGCCTCAATGTAAGCTGCTACAAGAGGCTTATTCTCCAGCTTAATGGACTGGATTCATCTACAATTTTAAAAAGAACAATGCATTTATTAATTAACCAGGCTTCCTGATAAATAAAGGGGACCCGCGTCTCTATGCCCTAGTTTCACCACCCACTACTTGATTCATTATGAAGAGGCGCTGTTGAAAGTTGGTGAATAAAATGCACTCACCGTTTTATTTTTATCGTAAGGCTGTTTCCCCGATAATTAAGCTTGTTGCCAGGGCTTAATGGCAAGGATCCGTAGATACTTTCATAGAAGATTACTCCGTATGTGCGTGGCTCAAATATCACGTGAATTAGAAAAGTAATAGGGAGTGTAATGCTCTTAATAAGTCTTCGTATCAGGAGGACTGTTGTGAATAAAAACATAGACACTCATATCAAAGTACTTAAAAATGTTGAAATGTATGCTATTATGAAAAAAACCTTTCTCAACCAGTATATTTAAAAAGAATGTATTTTTTTACTAACCTTCATCGGATTTTTTATCAATACTTAAGCATTTATCACTTACAATGGGAAACATTACGTCATCGGAGAACCTTTTCTTACTGTTCGTTTAGCTGATATACTGGAAATTGTTTTATAAGAAGGGACTAGATTTTTGTAATGCTTATAAGCGTATATTGAATAGTGAAAAAGATCCATGTATGAGGATAGAGTACAAAAAATATCATCTCAACATTGTATCGCTAGGAGAGCAATCGGTTGGGTACAGGCCGTAAAGCTGCTCAGAAGAGATTAAAGTTTAGGGTTGCGTGAAGGAAGGATTTTTGCTATTAGCAGGATACGTAAGTTTCCTAAGGGACATGAGGTTGGGTTGTGGCCAGAATTTCAACTTTTCCCCGGATCGCCCGAACATTCCGCAAACTTTCCTGTTGCTCTGGTCCAGGCCACTCTCCCTTTCAATCCGGATCTCTATATCGGCTTCAATTCTCTTGCAAGTCCAACTAGGTCTCCATACCTGAGATAATAACTTTACTTTGACGTTTGATTACTCACAGCTCATCTCCAACTTCAGTTCCCCTTCCCTTGAAGATGAATGGAAGCCTGGGGGATGACATGATTAAATACTTCATGTACCGTGGCGGAAATAATAACGCGAACGGTACTGTCGCCTTCTTGCGGCGATCACGGGAATCACGTGAATAGCCCGTCTCCTGCTTTCTTGGCACTCATTCAGTGAGTAGTTTCACTCTCACTTCAATTTAATGTCTTAAGTTGCATTTCGTAGGAATTCAACGAATGCATCGCAATGGATACGTGTACTACGCGTAATTATAAGTTTTCAAAATTTTAAAAATATCGTATTCGCCCACATCTCGTCTGCAAAATCATTTCCTGTTGTTGGGGTAGCTTTGGACGCAGCCGGCATACTTGGAGTTAAAATAGATGGATTGCATTAAATATGGGATAATTTAAACGAGTGTTATCATCTGGGCTGCATCATTTCATCTCAAGAGTGGCCGAAAATTCTTGCCTTAACTGATATCAGCAGTTTATAATTGTCTGCATTTCTTAATAAGTATATTTTAAATCCATAAATTAACCCGAAAAA
Organism: Ischnura elegans; assembly: GCF_921293095.1. Lineage (NCBI taxonomy): Eukaryota > Metazoa > Arthropoda > Insecta > Odonata > Coenagrionidae > Ischnura > Ischnura elegans. The sequence continues at coordinate 72,643,178 of NC_060250.1, forward strand.
CTTCAAGAGACGAAAATTTAAAACGAATATTTTACTTCATCCTTTAACAATTATGCGTATCATTGGTTCAGTTGGAAACAAATCTGGGGTACTTCTTTCCATTAAATGAAATTTAAATAATTTGACGAATATCTGAGTACGTCAACCGATAAGAAACCGGAAATGTGAACAAACCGTTAGATTGCGATACAAATATCCGACGAAAGGAATGACTCTCTGGAGGTTTCTAACACTCGTGTTTTATTTTGTTCTATTACACAATATGGTCGAAAAAATATAATAGTTATTATAAAAATTAAGTAAAAAGAAGGGCGTTGGCTCGGGTGGTAACATAGATTGGCATTACCTAATATAATACATTACGCTGCAATGAAAAAAAACATTCATGGGGAAAGACATAAACAGTAATACGATATAAATTCTACCCTGAACATACAGAAATGAGATATCAGCATGAATAGTTAAATAGAATAATATATTAAATCGGGATACTAATCCAATATTTCCTGGTGCACATTCTTCAGGCATGTGATTATCGGGGAATGGATTACTCAGCAGCACTTTCCGACATTTCGAATCTGGCGTTCTGCGCAGTGATCTCCGCTCACCCGTGAAGATGAAATTTCGCGCAGAAACAAATAAATGTTTTTCTTTTAATTTTCCTCCCATATTATGGACGCGAATCGCTCAGCGAGTCGGAAGAGAATACCTTCCATGAAGTTTAATTTCCTCCTACTCCAAAAATAACCTTCAAGCCGGGAAAACTAGAGTGGGAATTGTGTGTGTGGGATAGGTTCACGGGGGGTGAAGTGAGGCGGGCGGCGTCACGGTTGCGCTGCGGCAGATGGAAGGAAAGGCGAGCGTGGGTGCATGGAAAGGCGAGGAGCAGACGGTTGGAGAATTTCAGGGAAGGCAGCGAGAGGGCAAAGTTCACGGGGAGACCGGGAGGACGGTAGGAAGGAGGTAGCGGGTGCAAAATCAAGGAGGCTCACGGCTGAGAGTTTTCTAAACAAATCGATCGCGAATGTTTAAAACAAATGAAGTTGGTGCGAAGGCTTCCACGGTGCTGCGTAGTGATTGGTAGCATCCGATTAAGTTTTCCACCATGTTCGTAGGTTTTAATACCAGAATGCCCAGATGGGTCAATTTGACCCAAAAGATAATATTTGTGTTGATTATTTTGAAAGGAAGAAAAATTTTAAGACTCGTATTCCATGACTCTAAATTATTTAGTTTTATTTACCACTGTGCAATATTTAGTCCTTATATTATTATTATTTTCTATTTTTTCTCATCACTTATACCTGCCATGCCCGGATGGCTCATTTTGACCTAGACTACCAAATCCATTTGAAGCCTTCCTACTTTTCCTTTGAATTCAATGTAACGGTGTGTTTTATACAGATTTTTTGTCAAAATGTTACTGTAATTTTCTATTTAACCCGATACCATTGAAATTGATTGTACTCATCCCAAACCCAAAACCAATCAGAGAACTAACTGATAGGTATTCACAAATTTGAGGAAGCTACTTTCCCAAACAACAATAGAAATTGTCGAACAAATACAATTTTAATATTTTTATCCTAATTAAATTTTCTACTGCCCTCCCAAATGCTTTATAAGCAGTATTAATAAATGGACTTGGAAGGATTTAAGCATTTTGAGTAAAATTTGCAAACATGGTCATGTTGGGTTAAGTTGAACCACTCGGGCATAATAGGGCATAAGGATTGGTCGGGAATTCTTGTGTTAATGGCAACAGTTTCGCCCCCGTTCCAGCAGACATCTTAAGGTCGAAGTGGCGATGAAGCGGATGGTCCGCTTTGTATAGGGCGGATCACCCGAATTACCACCACTTCAATCTTGACACGTCTGCTGGAACGTTGGCGAAACTGTTGTTATTTAAAGCAACGAAACGTTGTAAACCCAAGACGACAAGGGTGACCCAGGATCAAAACTATGGGGGGGGGGGGGGGGGGGGAGCAAGCCATGGTTGTTCAAGATGTAGGTAAAATTTAAGTATGGAAAAGGTGAATGAAATCAACATTTTAAGGAAACTGCAACAGCTATTTATTAGTTTTTAAAATTATTTGCTTGAAAAAATATTAATTTCCTTAAAGGCATTTGCGATTCTTGCTTCTAGGCAGATACCCCCATGCAAGAAATTGCTGTCTATCATTTAAAACGAACGTTTCACCCGCGATCAGTACTAAAGAGAATCCTCAAGTCGGCCGCTAAATGTGTTGTCGTCCGACGCACATTTAAATGGGTTTAATAAGTCGCCACTCGCGTTCGCTGACGGAAAAAGTGAGTTTCTCGAAAAAGTGTGTTTCTGAGTTTCTCGGGGAAATAAGGCATAATTAGGGGTGTCAACCGAAATTTATATACATGATGATGTGATCTATCAAATTCATAACTTTTCAATGTTATTCCTATTACAAACAATACACTGCTAAATTTCGCATCGCGGATGCAGTATAATGTCGAAAAGCAGATCGCATTGCACAAACACCGCGCCACGGATACTTTTGAAAACCGATTTAAGTGCCTACAGAAATCACCTTTTTATGGGATAGAATTGAACCTCCTCCATTCAGTCCGTTTTGGTTTCACCATTCGAGTCGGAGGCTTTCGGGAGCAGCTGCGTATTACGCTTTTGCGGCCATCCTAGCACGCATCATCAAGCGATGAAGGGTCATTAATAGACACTACAGAGACGAGGTACATCATTCATTGTCTAATTAATGCGTTCTGCAGTGGTCGCGAAAGGTCGCTTGACAAAGCGTAATACGCAGCTGCTCTCGGAAGCCTCCGATACGAATGAATTTCGCTACGAAAGCTTACTTTTTAAATGTTTCACCATGTTATAGGTTGGAAGCCACTAGAGACTCGGAGACTTCGCCCGCGGCTTAAATTGCTAGAGAAATTGAGAATAGGTATATTTGGGAGCGACACGGAGAACATTATATTAGAACCTCAGAACCGATAGATTCAGAGAGATAATTTGCCGAACGGATATTTATGGTAATTCGTTTTTACTCCGAATCATTAAGGAATTAAATAAATGCACGCCGGAACATCGTTAGTGCCCTTTTGTTAACGGTTGGTGTTCTAACACCACCCGCGATAGCAGGGTAGTATGTACATGTAGATGAACATTCAATGAGAATAATATAAGACACGGTCTCAGGCGTTACTTTGAGGCATTTCTTCATCATAGAATAAAATAAAATTACTTTGTTTTATTCCACACTTTATTTTAAAGAAATTGAGGAGGCACGAGTCCATTGAAGCTTGACGTTTTTTGCTCCTATGCGCACATTTTCAACAGTTCATAAAAATGTCCGCTGCGCGGTGATAAGTTGAGAGAGGGATCCAATTACTCTCACTGTTTAATACTAATGTTAATAATACACATAATAGATTAATGCTGAAACCAAATAGTAATCACAGTAACCAAAATCGTGAGTTAAGACAATAAAATGTTATGAATTAGATAGATCATATCATCACGACTATTTATTTCGATAATCAACCCTAATTTTAATTTAATTCTCCGTGAAATTCATATCGCCATGTCCTTAAGCGACTCAAGTGGCGGTTTTTATAACCCCATTATTTTAATGCGTCGTAGTTGACAACACATCTTGATGGGGACACGAGAATCCTTCTATTGGAATATTCGCGACAACATCCATCGAGGCTAAAATCAAAATAAGAATAGAATATGTATACAGAATACGAATAATTCAATCCTTACTTTTTTAAGTTCGCACATTTTTCAGGTATTTGACTCATCAGCTGACTACTTAACTAACGTTGCTAAACTTCAATTACAGTACGTATGAACTAGCCTACCAAATGTTATCCCAGTGACGAGCCTGTCATTATTATTTTCACGATTCCTAAACTAAAAGTTTAAAAGGATTAGAAAATAGAAGTCCCTCAATAAAGGGCATGAGATACAGTCCGTAGCCCGTATTTGGGACAGGCATCTAACTTAGGACCATTGGGGAGTTTTTAATTTTTCTGGTTGGCTACCATGATGTAAGCAGTGTGGGTGCTCAGAGAGGTATCTATTTCTGAATAATCATTAAGTCTTCAAAGAGTAGTGTTGATTTATTAGATTTTTTTAAGTTCATGTGGTTTTTACAGTAAGTTATATTGCTGCACTGAATTGTTGAGGCCTTTACTTTGTAGAATTCGATTATATGGTTGGAAGGAAATTACTTTGCTTTTCTACAAAACACACACTTTATTGCCGACTAGTTTCGCTTACACTGTACCATTTTCAAGACTAGTGATACACACAAATATATTGCTGTTAAATTTAAGTAAAAAACCTTCAAGTGTCCAGTTTCGTAGCGAGTTAGCGAGGTGGGTCCAAACCCCCCTTTACTCCCCCACCCAGAAATATAAAAGCACACTTACTTAGCATCACAAAAGAAAATCAAATATTGAAATAATTAATCGTAGAGGGCGTAACTTGGTGGAAATCCATAATATCACGAATACAAGGATCAAGAACTTTGCTATTTCCACATAATATTTTATTAGCACCGACCATGGTTTCGTTACAGAGTAACATAATATAGTCGCAAATATTGAAACATGATGAATTTACAAAATATTTCTTTGAATATGACGTTTTTTTTCGATTATGAAAAATGTTAAAATTATTTTAAAACCCTCTCTTTGGAACCTTATTTTTCAAAAATTTTCCCCTCTAGTTTTGGACCCCCCCCCCGAACAAAATTCCTAGCTGCGCCACTGACAGTGTCCCAAGTTTTATAATCCCAAGTCCCAAGAGTATATTAGTTTTAACATGCTAAAGGGATTAAAGAACAAAGTTGTGCCGAGTAAGGATGTATCCCTACCATGGTTCTACATAAAAAAATCAATTAAAAAAGGAAGGTGAGTTAACATTTCATTTTTTTAAAAGCGCAAGGGCTCTTATGAGTTTTAGATGCCATTTACAGTTATGTTAGGACATAAAATCTGTCCCAAGTATGGGCGTCTGATTGTAAGTATTAGGGACAGACGAAGAAGGCCACAAGTAACTGAAGAGCCTGTGAACTCAAGTAAGTAGTTTGGGATAGGGAGAAGACAAGGACTGCAATGTAGCAACCTTAGGTTTGGAGGAAGCTATGGATGAATGAAGTATTTACGAAAAAAATCAATTGGGAAGATAAGAGGAAAATATAGCAGTGAAGTAATTGCTGAGCGTATGGAAAGAAAGGCTCGGGGTATTTCTCGAAATGTAAGACTAGAGATGGCCAACTGCCCGCCCTACCCATTGCCGCCTTACTCCATCCTTTATCACGGTGCATTACCGTTGGAGTGACCTAAGCTGAATTTAAGGGCCACAGGGGACGACTCCACCGTTCTTTGCCGCTAAGCTGGGTTTACTTATTCCACACGTATTTTACGCAAATAGTAGTAGGTTTGGTCTGGGAGATTATCGATCTGGTAGCTTTATCTTTTGAGCTCAAAGAGGGGAGGAACATGATGAAGGAGATAAATTTTGTTCTATAGTTAAAGTCGTAATCAGTACAGCAATGAACAGATAATAACTTCTTTCGTTGTAACGTAATGCCTTTTAATTTCATTTCATTAATAATTGATATGTAAAAAATTAGTTTCGTCGTGATAAATTTTCACAAAAACTTTTCCACCTGTTGGCATTGGTTGTCGCTCAGTAGAGCTGTTGAAATACATGCTATGTGGCATTCATTATTTGAAGAATAAAAGCAAGTCACTCACCCGGGACAAGAGTAAGTGTCGTTGAAATAAAGTTTTTATGTTGTATTTTGTGAAAAAATCACTGAATATACAATTTATAATACACATCAATTCCATTGTCCACGCTTAGAAATGAAGTTTAAAAAAATTGATTTGTAAAGATAACTGGAGTAAATTATTTTCCATCAAAAACGACCTCATTTTTAACCATATAATGAATATCTATTTTGAGTATTAAAATTATATTTTACGTACTTTACATTTAAAAATAAAAAGGGTAAAATAAAAGGGGTACATAGGACACAGAGTGGATTTTTTGTTTTATCAACTTAAGTTACTTCCAAATGATTAAAGCTGAAATCATCAATTTTGTCAGAAGTTTGAGATCATAATTACTTAATATTTTAGGGAATAAAAGTGTTTTATTCCGCACAGAAATTTCGGCTTATCGGGTCAATCTAACTGAAATATGGAACCTTATGTAGGGTGCAACATTCAATGAAATATCATTTGCCTATTTCCTACTTTGGAACCTGAATCTCCCAAAGAACACCTGTAAAATATTGCTTGCATAATGACGTAGTTTCACGTAATAGCTATGAAGGACAAGGATTTGCTACGAAAATAAAATAAATTGACTTGACCGAGATTTGAAACATGAGAATTCGGCACGATATATATAGTCATTGTGGTGTAACTGGCCAACAGTGGCATCTGAATTTGTTTTCATACTTCGCGTGAACGATGCATGTCTTCGTTGCGAAACAAAGTTTGTAGATTTTAATGTCGTTGTAATTAATGTAACGATCGTCGGGAACCTTATGCGCGGTATATATCTATTCGTCAATGCTTTATGGAAACATCTCAGGTTTGCTAAATCGATCGATAAGACTTCTTAGTAATCATTTATTGGAACACATTTTTTTTTTCATTTTGGAGCCAGAATTAGCATATTCAAATGAAGTCTAAAAAGTCAATTTTTCTCACGACAACTATCAGATAGGATGGCAGCAGCTGCTGGTACAAATCTTCTGGGAAACGTTCAAGAACCCTCGAAGAGAGATTTTCTTGGTAGCTTCACCCCTCTTATTTTTTATAGAGTTAGACGGAGTTGCAAATAAATGCACCCTTTGTCTTGGATTCTCACGAAGACCGGTATCCCGATTCTAATGAATATTCCTTCAGATAAGGCGAAGGACGCATAATTGATAGGATCTTAATCACACTCGTCTCCACACGGTCATCGTGTTACACCGGGGTAGGATCACGATGATCCTACCCCGTTACACATACAAGTCAATTATGATAAAAAATATATTCTCTTTTATAAAAAAAATTGCCATCCAACTCATTCACGTAGATAGATAAAGAGAATTCAGCCCAATTGATCTATGGCCAAGGCGTAAACGTATGTGCTTAGATCATTACGAACATATCCTTACCTGCATTAATATTTGAATGGGCGAAGACATATGTATAAAAAAATCGTTTATGCCGCACGAAAACTGTGAAAGGAATTGATGACATTATAATAAGCTGTAAAAATACTTACAATTATGTAAAAGGGTATGCATGATGTAACTGAAGAGGAAAGCATAAATATATATATATAATTAAAAGTTGGATTAGACCTGTGAATTTAAACCAATACGGCTCTGGGGCCGTATTCTGTATTTCGTCGGTACCGCACCGGTCGGTTTCCCTTACCAGCCCACCGACAGCACATCATTCCGTACCGACGACGGTTTCCATACCGACGACGGCTAATTCAGCGATTCAGTATGGTCGTCGGTATCAAACCAGTCGGTACGGTTCCCCCTCCTTCTCAAACAGGGAAAATCCGAATATATCCGAAGTTAGAAGTCATCTAACGTGTCTCCACCAATGAAAGAAGGGTAAAAACAAGTGAAGACTCATTGGCACAGTTTGTTGTCGTCATTCTCAATCTTTTTATTTGCGGAAATTACGACTTATTGCTAGATTAAGATAAACGATATTGGATAAGTTGTTAACAATGCTGATATAATGTGTGGTAGTAATGCTGTACCTACAGAATCGAAGGAAACAATATTAAAACATCACAATAAAGTTTGTAAGTGATGGAGATTGTTGTTGCTGGAATGAATTATTGAAACTATCCTTGAGATCGTAGTTTCTTTTTTTAAATATTGGTTCCGTTTATTGCTATCTATTCATGATTTGGTAATATAGTTGTTAATAAGTAAGTTCCGTCTAAATGTTATCAACGGAAGGTTATGCCATTGGCACCGTAGCAGACGAAAATAACATACCATGGAACGTGAACGTAGGATTCAAAAGCAAATGTAAATGTCATATTAGAGGAACAAGTTAGGAAATTGTTATTAAAATATGGAACTGGGTGTAATTAAAAGAAGTGTAATGACGAGGAAGTAAAGAAATTGTGATTGGGTGAAATACATATGTTTAAGTTGCGCATTCCAAGTAAGAGAAAATGATAATATTGCGGTAAACCTCATACTTATTAACAAATATCTTCTTTTATCGTCAAGGGAATCAATGGCTGACGATAAAATGAAATATAGTTGCCTGTTACAAATGAAAGAAACTGATACCGTTGTGGCAAACTTCATACTTAAATAAAAAGATCTTATTTCTATGCCGAGGGAAACGCCAAATGATGATTGAGTGAAACAATAGTTGCCTTTTCAGAGTGATACAAAGTGATAACATTGCGGCAAAACTCATATTTAATCAAAAATATCTTTTTTATGTCAAATGAGCAAATAAATGATGATAGAATGAAAGAAATCCTATTACAAGCGAGTGAAAGTGGTAACATAAACGAGAGAAAGTCATTATATAGTGGCAAACCTCATGTTTATTAACCAATATCTTATATTTATGTCAAGGTAATCAATATAGATTTTGACACAGTGAATTATAGTGGCCTATTCGAAGGGGCAGAAAAACATAACATTGCAGCAAACCTCATTATTTACTCGGTGATGAGATAAAAACAAAATAAAACGTACAATGCGCACCTTGGGGAGTCCTTATCCTTGGGGAGTTGATGAAACCTTCTAGTCGGTGGCCGTACCGACACCTTTTTGCTGTCGGTACGGGTACCGACGATCTCTCGCCATCACGTCGGTGCCGCACCGATTGGGTTCGTACAGAATCGCACGACTTCTTACCGGGAGTCGGTGTGACGTCGCACCCGACGAATCGGTGCCGCACCGATCGGTTTGGAGTTATAGAATACGGCCCCTGGATCTCTCACGATACCTACGCATGCTGTACCATATAGTCCTAGGTAATACAATTTAATTTTTGAAGGATATTGAAAACAATATATTGGTAGATTTGAAATAATTCTCAAGTTTTGAATAAGTGGATGACGTCAACGTTACGCTATTCTCATTACTTATCTATAGATTTCCTCCTCAGCAAGACCGTCGGTCACATGAGCTCTCATTAGGCTGTATACGATCCTTCTATGCAGATCTTAAGCCATTTCTCTTCCCTATTAGATACCTTAAGAATGATTGATATGAATCAATTTCAATGAGGCCCCATCATTTCCCGCGTGTGAACCGTCACGCGCCACCATGAACGCGGTCACCGTGGTTTTTGACGGTGACGCGACACCTGATCGACGCAACCGCTTTGTCAGGCGTCGCATGCAATCGCGAAATTATACATCAGCTGGATCGATGGTAGTGCGCCAATGTTAATAAAGCTCTCAATTGTCACCATGTGTGCCAATGGCATCAACAAAAGTCAATAGGAGGGAACAGAGTGAGCTTGGAAATTGCATTTAAATAAGAGAAGACATGCTTACCTTAGCGGAAGAAATGAAGAAGATTCTTAATGTATTGAAACGATTATCAAATTGAAAAGAATTGTTTTAAGATCCGTGGGCAGTTCCGAAACAGTTTTAGGTTAAAGTTTCCATGCTCAAATATTTTGTGTACCTAAGGTCATTCCGTGACTTTTATCGTGATGTGTGGAGCGGAACGAAATATGCTGATTCCTATCCTTTTGGTCCCACAGCAGATTTTTTTCTCATAAAATTCCACATAAAATGGCACCTGCGGGCACCTTGACTGAAAAGCATGCAATGAATATGTAAATTACATACGAATTAATTATTAACACCTTTTGTGTGTGAAGTCTTTTAACACATGTCTTCTGATGTGATCGATCTTTGTTGCTACGTGAATCACTTTGAATTTTAGCTGATTTGCATCGCAGTAACTTTTATTTCTCTCTAAACTGAACCAAATTTCAAATGTGGTAATTATTTTTTAATCGTAAATAGTGGTTTTTTTATGATTAATTGTTTTAAGCTAGCTTTGACAATGAACTGAAAGAAGTTTTAAACAACGTAATGTTATTAACCATTGAGAATGTTTTACTTTACCAATTGATTACAAATTATTAGACCCATTTTTTAGACACTAACCTTTCTATTCCCATTACAGCCACCATAATTCCCTTTTTTAACGACTTGGATGGATTAGAATAACAACCAGTTGCATCAAATTCCGCCGATTCGTGACCTCAAATAAGAAATATAGTGGAATTTACTGCACTGCAACAGTGGAATATGTGAACAGGAACGAACTGCTGAAAATTAAATTAATACATTTCAACGAACAACGATAATTGAGAGTGAGATCCCACTAAAATAGAAAATGCAATTAATATTTCATCAGGCCTCTGAAAATAATACATGCAATGGCTTTCCTGGGAATATGAGTAATGGAACGCAAATTGGATATATTTCCGGCATTGCTGAAATAATATGAAAATAATTTTTGGCGGTTGATTAGAACGACTATAGCAATATATGTTTCTCTAAATGATATTCATTATAAATTCAGCATAATTGCAATCTTTTTCAATTAGAATTCCCTGGAAATAAACGTTGGTAAATATTTTACAGTATTACTGCTCAAGTTACTCTTACCTGATATTGAGGAGAAAAAAGAGGTAACACGGTACAATGCCATAACAGAATTAATCTAGCTAGCTATACTCGGCCAATTTATGTTTTTAAAGAAAAATTTCCCAACTTACAATATGAGTATCATTATAATAGCTCCATTCATCAAGGGACAACGAGGTATATCGTACTTTAAAATCTAGTTCATCTAGTTCATTAGAGAGATGCATTTGATTCGGGTATTTTCTCTTCATTTTTTATTAGTCCTTATTTGATTAAAATTAGGTAGGATATCTAGGCCAACAAAATTCACCGATTATGTCCTACAAATCATTCGTCTGAAAATGCCATAGCTCAAGGTGAAACTTCTATCGCATGAAAAACCCATTAAATATCGCTTTGTATCTAATTCCTTAAAAGAAGTATTTATGGAATCTAATATAGAATAATTAATTTTATGATTTCAATCCACATTTTTTTATGATATCATCCACAGTTTATACAAAAACCAAGTAGCCGTGATAAAATCAGGGCACAGCTGTGAAGAAGAAAGAATTAGGAAAGGAGTGCGACAAGGCTGTACACTGTCACCCGTAATTTTCAACGTTTACATTGAAAAACCCATTAATGAAATCAAAGAAAAGGAATTGGGTGTGAATATTCATGGAGAAAAAATTAGCATGCTAAGATTTGCCGATGACATAGCCGTTATAGCAGGAACAGAGAAGGATTTGAAAAATATTCTGGTTAATATGGGTAGGGTAATGAGTAGATATCAACTGAAAATAAGCACGAAGAGAACCAAGATCTTAGTATGCAGCAGAAGAGAAGAAGTCAAGACCAACATTAAAATAGGGAGGCAAAAACTGATAGAGGAGGATGAATTCAGTTATTTGGGAAGCAAGATAACTAGTGACGGGAGAAGCAAGAAAGAAATTATCAGCAGAATAGCCCAGGCAAAGAGAGCATTCCACCAAAAGAGAGACCTGCTTAAAGCGGGAAACTTAAATATGGAAGTAAAGAAACAATTTATAAGAACCTACATCTGGAGTATGCTCCTATACGGAAGTGAGGCATGGACAATGACCGCAGCGGAGAAAGCAAGGATAGAGGCCTTTGAAATGTGGTGCTACAGAAGAATGATGAAAATCAAATGGATCGACCAAGTTAGTAACGAGGAAGTCCTAAGAAGGGTGGGAGAGAAGAGAAGCCTCATGAAAACCTTAATAAGAAGACGGAACAACCTTATAGGCCACATCTTGAGACATGATGGCCTGATGAAGAAGAAGAGAAAAGATTAGCTGATCGGAGAACTGAGTGTAGAGCTGCGTCAAACCAATCTTAGGATTATTTATCTTTGATGATGATGATGATGATTTCAATATTATCAATCTATTATATTTGAAGCAATGGGAATGTAGCGCATGAAGATCTGATATAATTGGTAATAATTACCATTACATATTTTGCTAAAAAAAATCCTCATAATCAAGTTAAAGTGACCGCAGATCTTGCCTCGAAACCGGCGATGTGCGATATTCCCGAAGTGTTAAAAATCAATATCCCTCACTGGCTGTCGAAAAAAAAATTAAAAAGTATTTTGATTTTGGTAATCTCTATAGTCTCAGGCTCAACTTTGTGGAAGTTCATTTCAATAATTAAAACGAACAAACTTTGTATTAATCCACCAATTTCGTACCACGAAAATAAATTGGTGGATTAATACAAACTTTGTTCGTTTTAATTATTGAGTATTTGATTTTAGTCTTTATGATTTCACAAATAGCGTATATTGTATACCTTCTGTATTGTCGTTTATCTACCGTTTTTAAATAAGTTTGCATTTAAGCTGTCTAGGGGTTAGGTGGAAGAGGGGACTTCTTAGTCTAACCTCGCCCGAATAAAGACATCTTATTATTAAAAAAAATATATTTTCACAGCATTTTTGCTGGTTTTAGGCGAGGTACGGGTATCACCAAGTACTCTCGTCTCTTTACTCTGTGTTGAAAAATTTTCTGACAATTCGGCAAGTATTTAAAATCGCTGCTTTTTGTATTGTAACAAAAAAGTTTTTCGGCCGTCCAATAGTTTGAAGACCTTGATGGAGTGAATGAGGCACTACTCCTGTGGCGGAGATAATGATAGGTTTAATGTGTACTTTATCTGATTTCCAAAATCTCTTAATTTCATTTTTAAGTTCTTCATACTTTTCCATTTTATTGGTGTAGGCTGTATAGATATTATGCGAATTAGGTACGGCAATGTTTAACAAGTACGTTTCATTGTGGGTTTTATCTTGCACTAATTGTCAATATTGTTATTATTATTTTCTTTTTCCCTCCTTCCATCTTGCAAGGTTTGTTCACAGTGAGCGGATCAGGTCAAGTTCGACTATGTTTTGTTATTAGTTCTGTTATTATTCTATTGAAAGGAACCGTCGGACAATATGACAGGTGTCCAGGATGACTGATTTTTGTATTTTTGGTAGAGTTTTCTCCATGTTTAGCTTTCTTAGCTGGTGTGAAACTTCACACGGTGTGATTCCTGTTGTTGTTATCACTATTGGGCATGTATCTACTGACTGCATCTTCCACAAGGATTTGATCTCTGCTGCAAGTTCGGCATATTTATTAATTTTGGTGGAGTGTGATTTCTGCTCATTATGGTATAAGGAAATTGTCACGTATATGAGGGTGTGTGCCGTTTGTCTATTATAACTAAATCCGGTCTATTGTTTTAAATTGCTCGGTCAGTTCTGATTTCTGCATTCCAGTATAACTTGCACTCATTGTTTCCCATAACATCAGGTGGATGGTATTTGTAGTATGATGCATCGGTGTCCAGGATTCTATTTTTTCTTGCCAGTTCTTGGTGCATGATTTTGGCTACGTTTTCATGTCTACTGGTATATTCATTTGCAGCTAGGGCCGTGCAACTTCCCATAATATGCTCTATTGTCTCGGATTGGTTCTTTCATCTTCTGCATTGATCGCTGGTCACGCTTTCTTTCAATTTGAACTTTCTGCAGTTCTTTGTCAATATTATTATTATTATATTTTTCCCGGATGGGCCCGGGAAGCCAAAGGCCCGAGGTTCAACTCCCGATCCGGTGGAATTCTTTCTCATTCCAATTCATGCATGTAATATAGTAAATTAAAAGTATATGATGCGATTCGATAAAAAGTAATCAACTCCTTCAAAAGTATAAAACAAAATCAATCAGCCCCTTCTCAGTCACTCTACTTAAGGGGCTGATACATTTAATAGCTTGCAATTGTACTGGTCGCATCAGTTTGATTCGAAATTCGGGCGAGGCCCGTGGGTAGCCGATATCTTATTTAAACCATCACTTGACCGTATCAGTGCCTCCGTGGTTTTCGGGGAGTACTCTCTGATCAGCACGATAGGAATGAGAATATTTCCCCGGAGCAGAACCGGTGCGGTATGGATTGCGCGTACGAATCGACGATTCCATCTCTGCTCCACCGCAAGGATATTGGGGAATGGTCGTCTCGGGACCTTGCCGTGGGCCGCGGGAGAGGGAGGGGTGTTTTGGAGAGAATTTGAAACCCAACGATTGAATCTGAGCAGCGTATCCACGTGCGCCGGATGCTAACCACTGCCATGGGGGCGCGTAGCGAAAATTATTTTTTTGGTTTAAAAAAAGTAAAAATTTAAAATGTTTTCATTATACTCATTTCAAAACCTTAGTTTTCATCTTTTTAAAACTAACTTAGACTATCCGACCTTCATGATAGTGAAATAAGCTTTAAAGATATACACAGGGATAATTACCGCAGGAAATAATTTTGTTGCCATATTTTAATCAATCTGCCAACCTTTATGAAGGCTATTGCCGGAAATTAGTTCAGGGGGACGGTTACCTCAGAGAAAGGAAGAGTGCATTTTCTATACAACAAACATAACGCAGGCTTAGTAATACAAAATATAAAAGTCCCAATTAAAAAGAGGCCTACACTAATTTAAACTTTCGGTGACACTACCACCTTCCTTGGAGTTAGAAACAACACATGAATCTTGTACCAAACTGTAAGGATGTTGGAAGTTATTTGAATGAATTTCAACTTAGCCTTGTGGGTGCAGATTGGAAAGCGTTTATTAATGGCTGCTGTAGATGTGATTGGTAGTTATTTTGGATTCCTCTGGACTGAATGTAGAGTGAAGGATTGCTCTACTAGGTCACTTACATTCGAAACGCGGTTCGTCCGCTTGACTCCAAGCGGTTATGACGTTGGAGATCTCGAAGCCCGACGATTGAATCCGCGCAGCGTGTCGATCTTTTCAGAGCGGGAAACTGCCGCCTTGGGGGCTACGGAACTGGAGTGGCCCGCGCGAGCAGCATGTCCGCAAACTGTTGATAGAATTCGCGGACAATAGTCTAGGCGCGGTGCGGCGCGGGGGCGCTCGCCGGAGGCGGCAACAGGCCAGTTTCATCGCCATCACCGAAGTCACTCCAATCACGAGTGGCCGGGAAATGGTGCGGTCAGATTTCCCCCTAGGATTGGCACAATGCAAACACGGCTTCCGACCCGGCAAACACATGACGAGATCATCGAGAGCTTTGGCTAGTACCTACCCTAGTCGACTCCATTCGCGGTCATCCGAGCAGCACTTTTTTCACCCATATGCCCTCTCAAATTGATTTTTTCATTATTTTCAATCAAGTCTGGCTCGTAATGAACAATACTTCACCAGTTGTACATCTAGTGCTGTAGAAAGAGATGGTAAAGCCTGTTGGGAGTGTAAAATTTTCTTTTAATTTTACGTTTTTATGACGGATATTTAAAAGACGAAGGAGCGTGTTACATAAATAATGAAAAAAATGCTTCCGGACTGATTCCCGACTGCGCGGCACTCAGTACATGGTCACATATGGGAACTCAAAATATACGACATAAAATACGGTGTAACGAAACCACAGTTGGACAATATAAATTACCACGACGAAAAAGCAAAGTATTCATTCCCTTAACTCCAATGACCAAGGATTTCCACCAAGTTAGGCCCGCTACAATCATTTTTAATTGGCTGCAATCAAGTCTGGCTCGTATTCAACTAGGCTTCACCAGTAGTGCGTCTACTTATTGCTGTAGTTAGCGCTGCATGAGATCTGTTAGAAGTTTAAAAAAAATTATAACAGGTTTTTGAAAGATGAATGTGCGTCAGTGGCGTGGCGAGGAGGAGGTCCAGGGTGATCAGACCCCCCCACTTCCTCCAAAATATGAAAAAAACAATTACTTTCCTTCTTAAAAATAAAAGAAAAGATTGAAAAAATTAGTTTACAAGCAGTGTCTTTCATAAATGAAGTTTTTAAGATTTTGAAAAGTGTTAAAATTAGTTTACAACGCTCTACCTAGTAACCTGTGATTCAAAAATTTCCCTCCCTGGTTTTAGACCCTACCCTCCCCTCGAACGAAATTCCTGGCTACCCCACTGAGGAGCGTATTACATAAAATAATTTTATAATTGTTCACGGATAGATTCTCAGCTGCACGGCACTCAATAGATAATTACACGTGAGAACTCAAAACAGGAAGACATTATAAAATTATACCCTGTAACGAAACCGTGGTCGGACAAAATAAATTACCATGTGGAAAAAGCAAAGCACGCTCGCTATTATTAATTTTCAGTCAAGTCTGGTTCGTAATCAACGAGGCTTCACTAGTGCATCTATTGCTACAGCCAGAGATGATAAAGCCTATTTGGAGTTTTGAAGTTTTCATTCCAGATCATTAAATGATGAATGAATGAGTTGTTTTACTAATGCTCTGGGAAACCTAGAGGAGCAAAAAATCTTAGTACATGCAGCATTCCGCTTAAAATGCAATCAATATGAAATAAATATAGCATAAAAACAGGAGTAATTGAATATAAAGAATAAAAAAATCCAAGTTAACAACAGACAGGTACTTACTTTTATTTTTCAAAAGAACAGTGCTACGGTGGTAAATATTCGTATCATTTCTTCTTAAATGATTTCGGGGTGAAGGAACATTTAATGAGGGGGTAATGAATTCCAGAACTTGGATGCTATAATTAGGAAGGGATTGTGGTATTGCTTGATACAGGCTTGGGATATGTGGTGAAGGTTTCAAGATGAAGTGGAAAATATGAAGGAGCGAATTACATATATATTTTTTTTAAATTTTCAGGGACTGATTCCCACCAACACGACACTATAAGTAATTACACGTGATAACTCAAAACAGGAAAACATAGTATATAATACGCTCTGCGTGACATTCACTGTGCATGAGCTCGTGACGTCATCAACTCTTCTGCGAAAGGATTAATGCCATAGAATTTCGTTAAGCCTGAATCACACGATAATTTTCTTTCGTCGCGAAAAGTGATCACTCGAGCGATCGCTTTTCTCGACCGGAAAAGTGATCGCTCGAGGGGTAATTTTTCTGAATAACACGATCCCCCCCGCCGTCGCCTTTTGCATCACTTCCGATATCACAGCTCGTTGTATTAGGACCCGCATTACGAAAATATACAGCATGTTTGTTTATCTATGCCGTTTCCACGATTGTCAAACGTTGCGCTGCAGTAGCTCCATACGGGCATGCGTTCTGATCGGCCTGTATGGGGTTTTAGTGACGGTTTATTGACGGAAAAAGCGACCGGACGAGTGATGAAAAAAGCGATGGGAATACTCATCGTTAGAGTGAACGCGAAAAAAAATTGCCGGCGACGATCATTTGCGAGTGATCACTCTAGAGATCGCTTTGGTGATCACCAGGAAATGACGGATAAAATGATCATGTGATTCAGACTTAACGAATAGCTCGAGATAGGCAAAGGATCAAAACTAGGAAAAATACAGGTCACTTATTAATCACACTCTTTACCGATCAACAATTAATCAAATTAGTGAAAAGGCTTTTAGTAACTTGAGCTAGTGGGCTCTAACTATAACCAGAATAAAATACAGGATACGGAATATAAGATGAGGGAAAAATATACTTTTGAATCTTTTTGAAACACCAAATTTTATTTTTAATGCTGTTATTGATTAAATTTCTTCCAGTTGGTGATATATATATTTCGGGTCTGCCCTACTTGTTTAGTTTGTTTCCTGACATTTCATGGCCATTGTTAATCATTTTCTCTAAGGGTATAGGAATAGTTTTTTTCGTGGAGCATATTATAAGGGCTCATGGAGGGAGGAAGGTTTAAAGGAGAGGGGGTGAAGGTTTTGTCATTATATTTTTGTTTAACTTCAGAGCAGGCTGATTTTTGTTTTTAAATCTCTTCCTGTTGACGTCAATATAACGGTTTTAATTCTTGGTAATGCTGTATAAAGGTCGGTCTCAGTTACTGCAAAGCAATATCAATCTTGATTAATTCAATCTGATGTTAAAAAGAACTAAAAAAAATAGTAATTCAACAAATGTGGTTTATTATTTTAAATTTATTCCTGTTTACGTCAAAATACCGGAATTATTCCACGGTAATGTGGTATTAAGTTTGGTCTCAGTTACTACAAAGAGCTGTTAAACGCTCCTGATACATTCAATCTGAGGTTAAAAACTCCAAAAAAAATACCAATTCAACCGTAGACTCGTACCAACTCCTTTCTCCTCCCTTTTTGTTTTTGTTGGAATTATTTTTCCCTCCTTTTGCCAACGAGGTGGTGAAAGGGCGTTTTCTACCCTCTCCCCCAACCCCAGCAAGAACCAAGATATGAACAACTGACTCAAAATAAGACCCGTGATATCAAAATGGACTTCATAGAAGGTTCTTGACGTCTTCCTGTCGAGTCAAATTTGAAATGCTAGTGCGACGAGAGTGAATATAAGGGAACAGATGCCCCGACGAATCGTACGCTAGTACAAACTCCTTTAGGGATAGTTTTCTCCTCTTTTTGCCTCCTAGGGGAAGGTGACGTTCTCTGCCTATTCGACTGATAAAAAAAATCTTCCTGTTTACGGCAAAATACCGATATTACTCCTTGATAATGCGGTATAAAGTTTGGTTTCAGTTACAGAAAAGCAATATCAATCATGATTTATTCCATTTGGGGTTCAAGATTTCAAAAATAATTATTTCAACCGAGCATTGAACATCAGACTAAAATAAGACCCGTGATATCGGAACGGACTTCATCGACGGTTCGTGTCGTCTACGAGCCAAGCCAGACACAAAATTCGAACGCATTGCAAGATTTTTCCGTCTTTTATAGGTTTTGGATTTAGTCAGGTGCTTCCTAATTGAACTTGTGGGTCAGCCCGTAAGCATAGCTGCTGCTACAGCATCAGTTCTAGGAAGTCTTCATTAACATTCAGCCTCAGATACAGCAAAGGACTGTCAAAAGCTCCTGATATATTCAATCCCAGGTTAAGGATTAAAAAAATAGCAATAGAACCCGGCTTTGAACTGTTGACTTAAGATAAGATCCAAGATACCGGAACGGACTTCATGGAAGGCTCTTGCCGTCTTCGCATTGAATCAGAATTGAAATGCGAGTGCGACGAGAGTGAATATAAGGGAGCAGACGCCCCAACGAATCGTCCGCACGTACCAACTCTTCTAGGATTGTTTTCTCCTCCTTTGCCTACGAGGGGGAAGGGTGCGTTCTCTACTAAACCCAGCAACATTTTTCTGCCTTATATATGCCTCGATTTTGGTCAGGTGAGTTTTAATTGAACGCGGAGGAAAACCCGGAAGCCTAGCTGTACCTGTCCGCAGAGGTCTTTGTCAACATTCCGTTTTGGTTCCTACAACGTAATGACAAACGCTCTTGATGTATTAAATATGAGGTTAAAAACTCCAATGGGATCGGGTTGGTGTGGTGGTTAGAGAGTTGGATTCCCACCCAGCGGACTCGTGTTCAAATCCTGGCGGTGACAGAGAATTTTCAGGGACTGCCCGATCCCTGCGTGAATGTTGTGCGGAGGACATTTCAAGGACAACACTCCGTCCGTGGGATGGGACGTTAAGCCGTGGTTCCCCTGGCGCCTTTCGTTCAGAGAAGGCTAATGCCGACGCCGGGATTCTCTCCACCCTTCCTTACCCACCCTTTCTTCATGGCGCAAATGACCTAAGATGTGGGTCGCCTCCTTCAAATAACATACCATACCGTTAAAAACTCCAAGGTTGAGTAATTCGACTCCAAGGCTAGTAATTCAACCGAGCTATGAACAGCTGACTTAAAATAAGACCCGTGATACCGGAACGGACTTCAAGGAAGGTTTTTGACGTCTTCGCACCGAATCAGAATTGAATTGTGAATGCGACGAGTTTCAATATAATGGAGTAGACGCCCCGATGAATCCTACGCTAGTACAAACTCCTTTCGGGATAGTTTTCTCCTCCTCTTTTTGCCTCCGAGGGGGAGGTGACGTTTTCTGCTTCAACCTATTTGACTAATTTATAAAAAAATCTAACTGTTTACGTCAAGATACCGATATTATTCCTTGATAATGCGGTACAAAGTTCCGTTTTAGTTACAGCAAAGCAATATCAATCTTGGTTTATTCAATCTGTGGTTAATGATTTCAAAAATATTATTTCAACAGAGCATTCAATCTGAGGTTAAAAACTCCAAGGCTGAGTAATGCAACTCCAAGGCTATTAATTTAACAGAGCTATGAACAGTTGACTTAAAATAAGACGCGTGATACCGAAACGGACTTCATGGAAGGTTCTTGACGTCTTCGCGCCGAATCAGAATTGAAATGTGAGTGGGACGAGAGTGAATAAAAGGGAGCAGACGCCCCGACGAATCGTACGCTAGTACCAACTCCTTTCGGGATTGTTTTCTCCGCCTCCTTTTGCCTCCGAGGGGGGTGAAGGGGGTTCTCTGTCCCCCTCCCTTCTTGAATAATTCAGGCTGGCGGCGGCGACGTCCAACCGCCCCCGTCTCTCCGTATATTAAGCTCTCTTCGCGATCGTCGGTCCAATCTGGACGGGTCGCCTCCTTTCTTGTAGGAAGCGTTCGCTCTACCCTCGACACCCACTTTTCCGGCCCGATAGTTTATGGAGATTGATAAAAAAAATTCCTTCTCCTTTTGAACTCTCTCTCCTTTTTGCCTTTGCCGAAAAGAGGAAGCACTGTGGCTTCAAGATTCTCCCACGATCGATATGGTTGAGGTAGCTGGAGATAGAGGGATAGGAATGGAATAATTCGAGGAGTGTAAGTAATTTGCGTCTTGTGGTCGTCATTTTTTTCGTCGCTCGTGACCAGAATTTCTTTCCGATTACTTTCACACGTAATGGTGACATGATGTCACACATTACTTGGAGGAATATTTTTTGGCTTGAAAGGCAGAAAAAATCAATGGGTCGTTCACTGAGACCTGAAATCGGAACGAATTGAAAAATAAAATAATAAACCTTGTAAGGTTCACTAATATATTTTAGATAGGCACGATATAACTTTCATACATCTTCAGAACCCTTTTATTTCAGCAGGATGTGTTATTTTTGAATGACCTGTGATAAGGACTTGAATATGTAACAATGTCATGACGTGTAGTTGTAACAATATTATGAAACCGGGGTAGTGCATTATTTAAAAATACAAGTGTACCTTACAAAGTTTTTTATTTTATTTTCCATAAAGGAAAGGCTTCGCGCATTTAAGCCTGAAGTTATCGGTCTTATATTGAAAAAATTCGGCACATATCGAGGAAAGATGCTCGTAGGTTAAGAAAGCAGACAAATTTTCCTTATTCAGCCATTTTCTCTTTAATTCAAATTTAAAAAATACGATAAAGCGGCTGCTTATTTTTTTAATGAGTGATGATATTATATAAGATTTCACTTTTTCCCGGCATATGATGGCGGTGAATTCTTCTCGGGTTTCTATTCGGGTGAGCTCCATCTCCATCGCTGCCGACGTTTCGATAGAATCCTTTCGAAGAACGATCGACACCCGAATCAAAGAGCATAAGCGTCATCTCCGGCTGTGCCAACCATCGAAATCGGCGGTTGCGGAGCACGCCATCAATCTCGACCACGCGATTCGCTGGGAAAACACCAAAATGCTCTGCCACTTCAGAGGCTACTGGGATCGCCTCACCAAGGAGGCAATTGAAATACGACTCTCCAAGAAAAACTTCAACAGAGACGAGGGTTTCAACTTAAGTAAGGCATGGAACCCGATTTTGAAAGTGGCGGGAAAAGCGCACTCTTTCTCCGCCAATCAGAACGACCCAACATAACGACCAAGGATATATAAACCTGGCACTTTCCTACTGGCATAATCGGCCCTGATGACAATAGAAAAGGATTCTATCGAAACGTCGGCAGCGATGGAGATGGAGCTCACCCGGATGGAAACCCGAGAAGAATTCACCGCGATGATGTTATAGTTCCGCTTCATCATTAATTGATATTCTTAGGAAAATACATTCATTGAAGGGAAGTATTGCTACACCATAAGCAAACCACGCGAGACAGAGGAGTAGTTAAGACGCAGTGACCTGCTCGAAATAAGTGCGTGGCGTCATCAAATTCGCTATGAAAAGGTTATACCAGTCGATTTTTTTCTCTAGGATAGCTCGAAAAGTAGACGACGTACTGGCAAACGTTAAAAGGTACCGGTCTGAATATTTTTCCATTTACCACAAACTAAATAATAATCACCAGTAAAAAATTAGTGAAGTAGCCTATTAGTTATGATTGAGAGTTAAGTTTGGAAATAATCAGGAATATATCAATCGGATTTTTTTAAATAGTCAAACATCATATATTCCTATCTGTCACCCAAAGCTAACATTGTTTTCGCATATTTTTTGATGATTTTGAAGGTAGTCTAACACATACATATGTATTGAAAATGATAAGATAGTCATGGGGTCATTCGAGGAGTCAATTGACGGAAATGAAGTGAGTACAGAAAAGCAAGGCAAATGTCTTAATTTCTGGGTCGTTTCACTTCTATGACGTGACATCAAAGAGAGTCTTGAAATGTAAATAAAAAAGTGGACGTAATCACATAATGGCTTTATATGTTTGACCATTATTAAGTGGATTTTTAAAAATTGAAATTAAAAACAAAGGGAATAAAAAATAGAAAAAAAACTAACGACCGCATGGTCGAAATATATCAATTGTGTGCGATAAATAATTTTTTAATGGATCACAACGGACTCCTATTTTTTTTTAATGTAAAATAAATTGCTGAGGAAAAAAATAAATTCATTTGTACCAGAAATAGTTTATCAATTTTTAATATGAAATTTATATATTTTCTATTATTATGAACTGGAATTACATCATATTGTAAATTTAATTATCATTTCTTTTAGTATTTTAATCATTACTTACAGCATCATATTTTATAATATTATAATTTTACCTCATTCTTTAAAAATATACGTTTCAAAATGGTAGGATTGTTTCATCTATACCGACTCAATATAATTTACTGGGCAGCAGGAGTTAGATTCCTCCATAAAATCTATGCCAGATTAGTTTCCAACCCTCTGAAGCTGTCACCGCTAAAAACATCACACAAAAATAAAAAATGATCTCCAGTTATAAAAACGTATGAGCAAGGCAATGACCATCGAAGTTTACACGTTAAATTTGTTCTTTACCGCAAGTTAAAAAACTGAGTCACGGCGCTTATCCACACACGACTGCTTATATATTTCCTCTCCGTCGCAAACCACCCGAACACACACACTACGGTGGACGACAAATTTCCTCCCGAGGAACGAACCGAGTTTGATAAATTTCGCATCGATCCTGCGGACAGCGGCTCTATAGCGGCTTCGGAAGCCGGGAACGACGGGGATAGAAAAGAAATAAGGAGCGAAAAGAGTCGCTGGATGTTTGCCGACCTGTAATTGACTCTCCGAAAGATATCGTGTGTAATCTATCTCGGAGTCGAAAGCGGATAAAAAAAATAACGTGGGTGAGCACTAACGATAAAGGGGTATTAGCACGGGCCACTGTGTACACCCAGACTGGAGAGACTCGCAAGGACCCAGACTCCGCTCTGGACGCTGCTTGTGAGCTACCTCCTCTGTTTTACCGCTAGGGAGGGTGGGAGAGACTTCCTTTTGTTTACCAATGTCCTCTGCCATCATAACTACTACTTTCTTCCCAACCTTCCCTTCTCTCTCGCAGGGGTTCGGAACCTCTATTCCTCCTCATCCCCCGGGTATCGGATGCCCGAAAACCGGGGGAAAAAAAGACTCCTGGATCGTCCTGGGTGAGGTTTTTCCCCGTTGAAAGAGTGGGGGTGGTCCCATGCATGGGGCGACCCCATTATCGATTTGGCGCAAACAAGTTTCAGTTTTAGGGCCGGCCCCGCGCTTAAATCTTGGCGGGACCTTTTAAAAACCGGCGGTTGTGTGAGGGGAGGCGTTTTCCGATAATAAGTCCTAGTTTATCACACGATATCCATGCCTTCCTCCTCCCCCTATTTTCCCCACCCTCTCTCGCCTCTTCCAATTCAAGCGTTAAACTCCCTCTTCCTAACTCGACCCGCTTATATGTAGGTATTCGGGCAGCCCATCGCAGTTGTTTATATCCTGGGAAGACCAAAACTTCGCATCGGATCTGATATCCCCGAGCCGGAATTAATATTTGCTCGTTTCTCCCGTATTCGATGTCTTCCGTTATCTTTCTTCCGTCTCACGTCGTCCTTCCTCGATATTCCGATTGCTAACGCAGCTGCGTTTGAAGCTGTGACTGCTCCCTCTTCTGGTTTTCTTTGCCTGCTTTCTTCTTCGTCTCTTTATCTCCAGAATCTATACCTTTGATGCCACGTAGGACCCTGCGAGTTATTTTTGGCCCGTTTTAGGATCGTGAAAACAAACACTTGGGGAAAACTTCTGGAAACTTGAGATGGTTCGATTACTGTTACCATTTCACACTTGAAAACATCGTGATATGGTGGGTGATCCTTAAAATATTTTCTCTATTTCACTTCGTGGTGCTATAGTACTTTGTTGGATTCGTAAGAAAAGCATTTTACACTTCTCTCTTTTGATGATTAGGATTGAGTTCGGTGGATAACGTACTTCATGTCAAAGTACCTCGACAATAAATTGTGGTATTTATCCTGTCACTTCAATGCTGCGAGACTACCGCAAATATTTGTGTCATCCAGATCTTTATTATTTTCTCTATTCAAACTCAAATCTCGCATATTAGAGTGCATTCCGTATAAATGATTATCGGACATTTAATTCTCAAATGTTTTGAATATAAATTTAACATTCTGATTGACTGTTTTTGAACAGCGGTCGTAAAAACTTATTCTACACCCTCATTCCCGCTGCCTTTTTTATGGTTGATTGACCCCAGCGTCTCTAGCGGTGACTAATGGTATATAATTCCCAAATTGTTGGATCAATAAAAGACGGACTTCAAGCATAATTGTTTAATTTACTTATTATGCGTTCATTATTCTACAATTAGGTACACCCAATGCGCATACATGAATGGGATGATATGGTCTAATAAATCGCTCTTACTGTTTACGCGGAATCTCACTAGTATTATGTTAGTGAGAAACATGATTGGCTAATTAGGCTTTAAAGATCACTCGCGGTTGAGGGTGTGATTCATAACAATTGGTGAAAGTTCGCTCAATTTATCTAAAC
Organism: Ischnura elegans; assembly: GCF_921293095.1. Lineage (NCBI taxonomy): Eukaryota > Metazoa > Arthropoda > Insecta > Odonata > Coenagrionidae > Ischnura > Ischnura elegans. The sequence goes on from NC_060250.1 coordinate 72,668,447, forward strand.
TTTTGGGTTATATTTAGACATATTCAATTTATTGCCTTAAAGGAATCATAATTTTCCCTCTAGTATTTTATATCATGAGGGATTACTTATTTAAGAATGCTACATTCATGTTTAAAATATCAAGGTGTGTAAACAATGCAGAGTTTAGTCAACATTTCCTAGTGCATCAAATTTCAAATTTTTATTACATTATTCCCGCAGAAGCAAAATTTTATATTTGAAATACAGAAAATATTTTAACAAATATCAACCCTCAAAAGAACACCTTTTGTAAAATTATCTTCAAAATTGACAAAATAACACAAGTTTTTAAACGAGTATATCGCCGGGGAAAAGACAAAATACGACCTTTAGAGATAAAATGATGAATCCCAATTCTTAGAAATAGCAGGAGAATTTCCGATGCATTTTGAGTGTTAACTAAATGTAATTCTTCAACCCCGAAAGAACTGATTACATGCTCAGAGGATGTGAAACCACGTACAGCTGATTCTCTTTGTTCCTGATCGATTTTTTTGTAGTCAAGAACGTTGAATCAAGTCTCTCTGCGCGTGACTAGGTTTTCACCGTGATTCTTCGACAGAAACCCTGCCGAAAAATATCGTTTGTTTGGAAGAATCCTAGCATTTATCACGTTTTTTCAGACACTGAATTGGAATCCACCGCGCGCCATAGAAACTGATTAGAAACGCGTTGAGAATTGCTTATTTGATTCTGCTCATCGAATTTCTTTAATCTGAGTCAGAAAGGCTATAAATCACCTTCCTGCACCATTCATGCAAGTGGTACTGCATCTTTGATAGGGTGCGTGCCCAAATAAATTATTCGCCGATTTAAAAAGAAACATAGTAATTTGATTTTTAATACTAACAACGTCATTCTTCGTATGTAACTAAAGGGCGCTTGGTGGTACTGGAGTAATATTGAATATAAAATGCATTCCCGTAAGGAATTTAAATGTAAAAACTTCATGCATTGGCATGAGAGACCTGAGTTTGGGACTTCACAGTGAGTACCTAGTCATCAAGTTGAATGATGATAATAAAATTTCACAAGTTTTAACCTGTTGCGGTATTTTATGCATACTGATAGACGGAGGTATCGTATAGTCCACCACTTATTTACCGAGTACGACACGTGTTTCAATTGCAACACAATTATCCTCAGGTACCAAAGAAACTGACTAAAAATTATATTATTTCTTATTATATTCTATTTCAAACATTTGGTTGGTATTTGAATTTAATGTCAGTTTCTTTAGTACCTGAGGATGATTGTATTACAATCGAAACACGTGTCGTACTCGGTTAATAAGTTGTTGACAATACGATATCTCCGTCTATCACTATCATTAGTTATGTTCCACAGAATCTCTTCTATGAAAGTTAACTTGATTTTATGCATACCCTTACTTTGAAATTTGAGGAGCACTTTTAGCTGAACATCATCTACATCTACATACTACCCCGCTAGCTACCTCAATAGGCATGTGGCGGGGGTTATCGAGTCTCAAAAACAGTTATTGAAAAAAATTATTTCTCCACTAAAAACAAACCTGGCCGGAGATACGTGTTATTATATAAGGATAAATTTATCTAAAGTCATATTTGATAACAAACGACGATTGGCCAACATCGATTGATTGCCCATTTTCAATGGAATATGCATACAAATGTAGAACATTGTGGTGACTTATATCGAGGGTCTTGTCCCTAATTTTTTAGTTGTAAATTTATAATTTCTGTGCTGACCGGAGTTAATTTTCCCTGAAAGATTGTCTGACTCTTGTCGATATCTTATGTTATGTGGTACCTCTAACTTAATGGATAGTAAAAAATTACACGTGCCATATCACTCATGATCAACTGATGCTGTTATATCGTTTTTATTGATGCATTACTTATTATTCCATCAACTTGGAATTTCCAGGGTACACTGAGTAGGATTTTGTCAAAATTTTCCCGGGCCTTCAATAAAGTGTTTACCTACATATAAGAAAATCTTTTTTTTAATAACTGAAGTCATTTATTGGTACAAAGATCATTTTACGCATGCAATATGATTATAAACTCTTGTTATTTGGTTCGTATTCATTAACCAAATAGCAATATAATGTAAAGTTTCCAATATAACAAGGTAGTTAGCAATTTGATTGCATAGAGATATTAAATATGTTTAATATATTCTTAATTTAAGTCCTCCTGCGCCACTGACTCGTGAGGAGGTGCTTGCAAAAAAAAAAGGTCGGAAGTGGATAACGCAGTAGTTTACCAAGTATAATTGATATTTTTTCTTAAAATGAAGAAACTACTTTGACGTTAAGTGCTCAATTCGGAGAGATAGGACAACGATGAGGAGTATATCCTAAATACTCTGAAATTTTCAATCTGGTAACTTAAATTTGAAATAAGTAATACGTCACATAAAATGATTCTTCGGGTAGAAATGATGGCAGAATACTTTGGCTACTTTCTTTTTGAAAAACTTATTTCCTCTCATACTTCGAATAATTTGGCTAGAGAATTTTCTAGGTTCCCCTCTCATCCCCTAGGAATCATATCGATATTTCAATACCACCGCAATGAAGTTCACTTAGTCGGTTCTACAATACTCCCGTGGACCGAGATAATCGAGAAAGTTCACCATGTTTAAAGCCCTAAGGAACGGAGTTGGTGGCGACCATTGCTGGACGAGGTGGGAAATAAACCTTGCCGACTCCTCCTGTATTTATCACAGAATGGACGGTAACCGCCACACCTCCAGCTTAAGTCTGGGAGACAACATATCGCCCTCTCTAAATCGGCGGGTTTCCCATTCCCCCTCGACTGGTTCCCAACGCTAGCCAGAGAGTAAGTACCATTGCTTTAATTTTATTTAATTTCCAACCTTTTCTTTATGCTCCGGAGAGGTTTTTTTTTTCGCCACCCTCCCGGCTACACGACTGGTCAACTTCCACAAAACAAGTCCCTCTCCCTTCGTTAGAGAAAGAACGAAATTCTCCATGGAACGTCTGTGTGAAGAGAGAAAAGTTAGCTCAAATTTCGTGAAGTGAACAAAAGGGAAAGGTCTCTTTGGTGTAATTGTGTTCGCGGATAGCTACGCATTGTCTCTGAATACGCACTACTATGCTGTCAGCGTCTGCGTCGTTCAACAAATAAAGTGAAAAAGTATTCTTTTTGCTGGACTTACATGTGAAGTTTGAAGTGACTTTCTTTAACTTAAAAATTATGCTCCAAGCCTGATGTGCCAACGGACTGCGTTTTGTGATAATGAAGTAGAATGATCAAGTTATTCATGCCCACGCATATATTGCTGGTGGTCTCAGGCGTAACTTGGTAGAAAACATTAATATTCAAATGAAAAATGTGAAACTCTACAACCTCATAGAAAAACGATATATATATCGTTATAACGTTATCGTTCGCGGCCGATATAACGGCCGCGAACAGAGGTAAGTTCATCATCTTAAAAATCAAAGTCAACGTTTAGCATCCAAATCCAGTTCTAGCCTATTATTTTTTTATAAGTAATTATGTGGTGACTATACTTTTTTATTTATTAGTGTCGTATACTTACTTAAAAAACAGAATTTTTCGGAAAGACGTGAGAATAATTAAATTTTTAACTTTTAATTTAAACTAATTGTGCTCATTAATGAATCGCCACATAGTTCATATACAAATTATAAAAGTAAAAATAAAAAATAAGAAAATTTCATTGCAAAATATTATACAGCAACAGTATGAGAACTTATGAACTTGACCCAAGGAATTTCAATTAGCGCAGCATAAGTTTTTTTCGATTGAAAAGAATAAAATACTAAAAAAGTTTGATTCCACCAAATTAAAAAAATTAAGAACTAGATCCGATCAAAGTTTAGGCGCTTGTACGGTTTTCATCTCATGGATCTGCTAATTGACGCTGCACGAGCATTTGTAAGAGCTAAACTTAGCAACTTAACTTGGCATAAACTGGCGTAACCTGACGTTTAATGCCTAGAGAAGGGACTATAAGTTCACGAAAACTTTAAGTGGTGTGAATCAACTTGGAATAGTCATTATCAATGGAAACTATGGAAACATAAAATATATCTCAGAAGTAACAAGTAGCTAGGAAAATAATTTATGTATCGACAGTCATATGGACTATACAGAGTTTACTTACTTGGTTCTTTTGTTTAGCACTTGGACTGGTAGAATCTTTTACTCATTGGTCTGGGGCATATGAATTAAAGTTATTACTTCAAGTTCGTTGTGGTGAAGAGTTAGGGTTAAAAGTGCGAATTCCTCTTCCCTTGGTTTTAAACCCTTTTCATTAAATCTCTCCTATTTTCTCCGCTTCCACGTTTTTCCACTCTTGAGCTAGCCCTGTCCTGTATCATTTTTATCATCTTGTCCAGTAGAGTAAAAATATCTACAAAATCCAGGTCAAAGCGAATGATTTTTTTCCACGTGGAATTTTTGCACAAATTTACCTACATTGAATTGGATAAAGGCACTTGGATTGGTGCAATACTTTACTCATTGGTCTAGGGGACATTAATTCAAGTTACGACAAAGTTCACTTGTGGTGAGCGAATTTACGTCAAGTTAAGTTATGGTGATGAACGACATTGGATAGCGAATAAAGATGCGTGAAATCCTCATCCCTTGGCTTTAAGCCCTCTTCATTTCCTTCACTCCTGTGTTTTTCCACTACTGGCCTTACCCTGTCCTGTATTTGGACAGGGTTAGGCCGAGTGGTCTCCCTCGTCCCAAGTGTCCTCCGCTGACCGCGTCCGATCCGCGCCTCCGTCAACCCTTCAACCGCTGCCGCCGATGTCACTCCGCTCCCTCCCGATTTCGTCCGGATGCGGCAGCAGTGACGGCACGGCCGGGCCCATTCGCACCCTCATCACTTTCCGGGCACAAAAAGTCGTTGGGCGAGGCAAACGCTTGAGGGCGGGCGGCGGTGGCGTTGGGTGTGACGGGGTGGATCTACCACGGGGGGGCTGTTAAGGTGCTCGGTCCAGCACGAATGGGTTAGCCGTGCGGTGCGGTTTTGGTCAAGGGAATGGAGGCTGAGCGAGGATAAGAGAAGACATCCAGGAAAGAGAAAGTGCTCCGAAAGTAGAGGGAATAAATGGAGATTTTTCATGGCCTCTTTTATTCTGTGATGAAGATGCGTTGTACCGATTTTGCTCCATTTAGGGAACCTAAATATTTTTTGTAGAATGTGAGTTTTTCCCAGCGTAAGCTCTGCAGGAATAGTTCTCGGGCTTCCCTCCGGGTGTAGATTTGGGTCACAGGTCCCAACGTTTCGATGACTAAGTCCACCATCGTCTTCAGGGTTTGAATGTCGAGCCAATTTCTTGCCGGTTTTTATACCCTTGAGAGCCTTTTAAGTGTACTTTAATTAGTCTGTTCTCGATCGGTGTGGTTCATAGTGGTTTATGACACCCTTCCACGTATTAATTAACTGGAAGCTTTTGTCTCTGTTGATGTTCTTTTTTCTAGGTTGATAGTATGTATTGATTCTTTGACAATCCGGTCCCAATCATTGTCCGTGCGGCATTGAACTTTCGTGATTTTGAAATCGACTCAATCCACAAATAAAATATGTTTTTCTGGTAATAATTTATTTAAGAACCGTTGAAGACTTTATCTGAATAATAACTTTACTTAAAGGTTATATGAATTAAAAAAAGCGTTACTATAAGACGCAAATATCTAACTATAGGAAAATAATATTTTTTACATTGAGGAAACAAGATAGGAGAAGATAAACGATTTCGTTCCCGAATAGCGAGTCTTGCCACGCAATTGTTTCTTTTATTTCGTGCGCACGTCATTGTGCGTTTGCCGAGTAAGTAGGAACATAGCAAGGCGCCGCTAACCACTTTCAAGTGTGGTCAGATTGTGATAAACGCTTGTAGAAATGCATTGGATGCAGACTGGCACAATTACTCTAATGCAGGGGTTCCCAAAATTTTTTGTACCACGCCCCCCCGCTACACATATCAGCTTTCCATTTAGCAATACCCTATTTCCACGGTGCCGTACATACCAACTCCTACTTGTACAAGTACTTGCACTCGTACAAGTATGTGCCTACTTGATACGGTGAGTAGGTAGATTTTTTTGTTCACTGTTGAATGCGGTAACGCAGAATGGAAAGATTCAATAATTGTACGTATCTGAGGAAATTCTTTTTGTAATTTTTTCATTTATTTCATTTGGGCGTCACGCCCCCCCTGGACTTTCTCCACGCCCCCCCAGGGGGGGCGCGCCCCCCAGTTTGGGAACCCCTGCTCTAATGGAACATGAATTTAATTTTAGCTGGTTGTAAATTCCAATGAAATGATCCATTATTATTTTTCGCAAATAATACTAGGCCAGTGACTCTTACGAATGTAACTTAATTTTTTCCAAGTAATTATCCTTCAGTATGAAAAGAAGGAACACTACAACAGCGGTTAGTCTACTTTTGTATATTACTTCTTTTAAACGCCTGTTCCCAATACCGACCCGCTTCGTCACTGGCACCTTGAAAAAAATTATTCCGAAAAAAAATTAAATAAAATGATTAAAAACCCAAAGAACTAAACAAGAGACCCACAATTCCTTCACGCATGTCGTTATTTCTTTTTTCCTAAAGTGCACGCCGTCATTATCATCTCTTATTTCAAACGCGCTTGAGAAGTGTGGAGCCCATTCCGCTTTGAATAAATTTTTCTCACGTAATGTCGTCTTCCTTTTTTCTGCCCTCTCCGGAACTGCACTTTGTTGCGCTTGCTGAAGTGGATGATGGCGTGAGACAGTGGTGGGAAGTGGGCGAGAGAAATGCAAGAAAACGTTGTGGACGAATTTTGAAGCGTGCCCTTTCGGTCGATGTAAAAACGGGAGAAACGATTTCGTTCGTTCTAGGTGCGAGTTCACCGAATTACTTTCTTTTGTTTCACGCGCACGCCATTGTGTGTTTACCGAGGACGTAGAAACATAAGGAGGCGCTGCTAACCAGTTCTAAGCGTGGTCAGATTCCCAGCATTTTAGCCTGACAATTTCTGTACTCAGTCTACCGCATGAAAGTTCAATTGTGATTAAAATGCTTGTATAATTGCATAAAAATGGCTAATTTAGACTCTCGGCTTGTTATGGAGCGAGAATTCAATTTTTGCCGAGTGTAAATTGTAATCCTGGCGATATATAATTATTTTTTCCATAGGAATATAAATCTGGTGTATAATTTACCAATAAATTGAAAAAAAAGTTAACTGGTTGAGTTAAATACTGCATTCCAATGTATGCAGGAGTTATGACCGAAAGTTTAACCGTAACTCACCCAATGACCATAGTGTCTGTTATCTATGTTTTTTGAAAATTTGACGTGGCATTGTTTTCCTAACCAAGCATCCCTATTCCAGCCAAACTTTGGTCAATGCTATGGAACAGTATGGAGCGAGCTGATCTAACGACTTCGTTGTTGATTGGCCCGATTGCGTCTCGTAGAATTTTGATGTATTAAACTACTTCTCTCGTTTCATATTCTGCATACAAAAATTCCGAATCGCGATTAACGCAGAACGAACCGTATATAATTGACTTTGCCAGTGTAGTATTTGCACTCTTGAGAAATATCGTAAATAGTTATCACTTTAATACATTTAATCATCTCGAGTATACACTTCGGTTAAAAACCCCTAAGTGTAGCTTATTTACCTGTGAAATCCGGATCGTTCTAACGTCAGATACGCGACGACTTTGTTAACTCTTTTAAATTCGCAGAGGGTGACACTACACTTGATGGACGACTGGATTTTCCTCTTCCGTAAGGGTAAAAGTGGTGGGCAATACATTGTGGAAACATCATAATGCAAATCAATAAGGTGACCCTTATCCACCAAATGTTTACTGGTGAGTCATGCGTTACAACTTCATTATTTACTTCACCTATATGAATAAAAGAAAGTCGAAAATCATGTTAGTTAGAACACTTATAAGTCAAGAACGGCTGCACCGATTTTAATGATATTAGGTTATTTGGATTCGTCTCAGCTCTGGATAACAAATAAAACATTAAAAAATAGGAAAAGTTCACAAAAAATCATATTTTTCTTAGGGATATATTTTTAAGATTTGGTAACGCTACAACAATTGATAAATCGGTCGAAACTACAAATTAAATTATTTGTTTTGTTTTTACCAATTTAATGAATGAACTTCGTAACAATATACCATTTTAATTGTTGAATATATCAAAAATATTGAAATTGTATTTAAAAAATTTCATTCGAACTAATTGGAAGGCCATCTCGAGTAGACATTTCACTACCGTGTGTGTGAACAAATCTCCAAGCAATTGCTGACAATCTGTAATGTCCGTGTTCCTTTCGAGGAATCGAGCAGTTTTATTTCACTTACTCAAAAAGTTTGCAAATTAGTTTCATCGGAAGGTGAGCTCATCAACAAAGTGTTCCCGAATATGATTGATCACAGTTGAAGTTCTCATTCCGAAGATTCCATGATCCTAATTTATATGCCCTTTTGAGCTTAAACGAATTCCAGTTCGTGTTGCATTCGTGATGATGATTAACAAACCACAAGGTATATCTTTCAGTGTTTGTGCTCATATGCTCATGAAAAAAACAAGATTTTATATATAGTATGTTCACAAGGAGGTAAACCATCCGCTTAATCTCTTTCTTCGCTTCGCTATACTTATTTCGATACATCCGCTCTACCTTGCTCCGGATAAAAACAAACAAAAACTCTCACATATCAGAAGGTGCTTAGCTCAAGAGATTAAACCCAAATGTGCAGGTGTCGTGGTACGTTTACGCAGTGCACTTGTAAGAGCCGAATTATAACTAGCGCGCTATGAGTCATGACATATCAATGCAGCTCCCTAAGGGCTATTTTCAGGAGATTTTGAGCGTCAGTCAATTATCGGTGAAGCGTGACGTGAACTTGCCCCAAGAACGGGTTTGGCTTTATTAATTGCTTCATAAGACTACAGTTGCTTAAACATCCTAAGTTAAAACACAATAATTAGAAAATTTATAGAAAAAATCCGCATGTGCCTGCCTTGGTCTACTTCCCCCGTGTAGTTTGAATAAAGAAAGTATATTTCTAACAAGCCATTGTTATATTTATTTATGCTTTTTAACTTTTTGTTATTTTATTACCGAAAGCTAAATATTATTAAAGTCAGTATAGCCGTTTTTATTAATAATGGTGTAACTAAACTGCTCAGTGATTAATAGGCGGTACGAAGTTCGCCGGGTCAGCTGGTTATTAAATAAACTGTGTAGTTGATTATAAAGTAAAAGTAAAAAAGCGAATTTCACCAATAAAACTTATTGCAAGTTCATACTTGACAACGTTATAAAAGTTGAAACGCGTCTAGGATAAGTAAAAAAAAGTAATAAAGAAAATTGCCTTCAGTACAAATTCGCTTGAGAGATAAGTAAAATTTATGGGTGACAATCAGGTTGAGCCATTTTGGTCGATTTAATTTAGAGAAAGACAAAGTTAAAGAGGAAAGAAACGGTATTTGCATCCAAAGAAGTGAACCGTGCCGTGCGCTGCGTTCTTCTTTCGTATCTCGCGAGCACGCCATTGTGTGCTGACCGAGCAAGAGTTTGCTCCGACGAGGACCATCGCGTAGGAAGCCCCGCGTGGGCGTGCGTATGCTGTGATTTCTAGTCTGAAGAGATAATATCGTTACCGGGGTTATTTGCGTACTTTACACATGGACACCACTCCAGGAAAAACTCTGTGTGCTGAACCTTCTGGTGAGGGAGCTTCCAACGGAGGAGATATTTAAATTTCGCATCCGCGATAGGCGTGATTTTCTCAATTGTATTCGTTCCTCGTGCCTTGTAGGCGAAATGAGGGGTTTTAGGTTTCAAGTGTAACCAAATTGCATTTACTTAAAAAAACTTATAATTTGCGCAAACGAACTCAGCGTAAGTTTCGTAGTCAATTGGGGAAAATTTGAAAGATTCTCTACCTGATAAAATTTTGATCGAAGAAATACAGTCGCAGATTCAAAACACTTAAGGTTTTTCCAACACTGCGTGGTGTAACATCCTGTACCATGAGGATTGGTACAATTGCGATTGGAATTCAGGAACCTGGATAGCGTAGTAGTCTGCACAACGGTGTGATAAGCAAAATTTCCATGATTCGATTCCAGGGACAAGAAATTTTTTCTCATGGCAATTTATGCATATTTTTCCTACAGTTTAAAATATTTTTTTCAAGGGTATGATTTTCCACGAATTAATTTTCTTAGAATTAAAATACACCGGAAAAATAAGTAACGCTATGTAAATATGGCACATATTTCCTAAAAATTGAATATATCCCAGGGGAAAAAGGCATGGACTTTTATCATACGTAGGTTTCTGGTTTGAAAATGTCCGTAGAAGGAATGGAAGTATTAATACTCCTTGATTGCTGACTTTCCCGGCGTATTGCATGTTGGAGGGCAATTCGAGATTTCCACCGCGTCAGGTTCTCCATCACGGCCGACGTTTCGATGAACGATTCGTCCATCGTCATTAGGGCATGTCAAGTCCCCAAGAACAGTATGTGATTCCCTGATAGAGTCACATAATGTGTCACATTCTTGACATGACGATGAACGACTCGCTCATCGAAACGTCGGCCGTGATAGAGAACCTGACGCGGTGGCAATCCCAAATAACCTTCCCCGAACCAATACTTGTCTGGAATAAAGGCACATGTACAAACCTATATAAGCTCAAAAAAATGAAAATAAAAGTCTTCTCGATAGCAAGGAATTCGATGTAATCGGATCATAAATAATACCATGGGGACAAAAAACATTTCCCATTTAAGTCCGTGGGGGTGTGGGGAATGAACGAAGAAAAGTGTTTACCGATACCCTACTTATTGGGGATCTTTTTTGACGAAAAAGTCTCAATGTATCCACGTGGTCTGCTGCGTAAAAAGCGAAAATGTCAACAGTGCCTCATAAGGCACAAAAAGAATGCGTCAGAGCCGCGCGCATATTGGCGAGAAGGATCGATTAAGCACTTCAATTACTCCTTTCAAGTCACTGAAACGAATGGCGTGGCGTCAAAGCTTTTCATCGTTGCGCTCAGAAATATTGATCCAAAATCGTCGTAGGTCGATTAACTCATCAAAGTTGATTGCTAACCGGCTCAAAAAAAAACATTTCTTACTCCCACGCAGCTCGCTAAAAAAAAATGCGGACGCACTTCCCATGCCAAACATCATAAACGAAGGGGAGAGTTTTGATTTTTGCCCTCAAAAATATTTTTAAAAATTGCGTATTGCGTTCGACTTCTGTTTATTGACATTGATATCGATTTTAGTGAAAACTTAAGCTATAAGGCCGTTGATTTTGATATTTCCCCGATTCATCATTCATGAAATTTTTATCTTGAAATCTGATAGCAAGATTCGTGGAGGTGGTAACTGGGTGAAGTCAAATTAATCATTTCAACAAACGTGCATCCTTCATCGTGAGCTCGCTTACGATATAAATAATACGTTTTGCCTTTGGTTGCGATGGGCTGCTGACTTAAAACTTTTATGGTTATTTTGAAATTTTCAGGATATGTAGATTGGACCTCGGTAATAATGTTTCAGAAATTCGAATATTAGAATTTACATCCTTGAAAAATCTGACGAAAATTTTCAAACAAAGAGATAAAAGTAGATATTGACAAGGGTATATTCTTCAAGTCAACCGTCGCGAAAAAAGACGGGTCGGGCGGGAATGATGCTTCGTCTGCTTTGTTAACGCGTCATAAACTTTATATTATTGACTTACCGCATATTCATCCGACATATGAAACAAAATTAGAGATATTTAGCCGGTGGAGCTTTATGGAAACTGAGTAAACAACTTCATACCAATCCATATACGCATAATACTACGGTAATACTACGCATGTATTCCCAAGGAATGAGTTCCTGTAGCAGGGATGTAGACAGGATGATATGTTGGGGGGAGGGGCCCGATCCGGGGGACGGGGGGTGAAAACCACCCTCCGTGGAAAATGCAAACATATTTATCTCAAAATATCTCATTTCTAACTCTATTATGATCACTTTTGTGCTATTTTGGCACTTAAATTTACATAATTAATGGGTCCTCTGAGAGCCTTTTTACTAAAAACATATTGAAGGGGTAGAATGAACTTGTTTTATAGGTTAATATTTTTCTGCTAAAATTAATTGGTTTGTGGGAGCACGTGCCGTCTGTACCCCCGGATATGTGACTGCCTGTATGTGAACCGCTGAAACACACTATACATATAATGTTCCACATTATCAAGGGAATTTAACTTGGACAAGAGCTTCCAAGAACGAAGGGGCTTAGTGCTATCGACCCGGAGAAAAAATTCTCGGTGGCGGAAAATGCCCGTCTGGACCTTCTTTGCAGACAAATGGAGAAAACTCGTGTTGGATTTGTCTCGCCCCCTGCAGGGCACTAAGGCGATTCCCGGCAACATCTTGCACCGTGGGTCGCCATTCCCTGTACCTTGTGGTCAGAAGTACGATGGCGCACTTGTGCGGGATTCCTTTTTTTTGTCAGTCGATTCCTTCGTAACAACCCCTTGTTACTTTTGGTAGTTCATCCGGAATAAAGTTTCCTGTCCTATTTCTTTGCATGATAAGACCTGGCCACTAGTTTCGGAGAGATCAGGGAGCCTGTAAGCAGTACTATCAATGGAAATCCATTACGGACGAAGTATGTTGACGAAGTTTGTATCTCAACATGCATGATTTTATTCGAGTCAGGACGATTTATTTGTCAGAAAAAACTTAATTAAGGCACAGCAGGTATCCGGCATAAAATCGTAGCATTCAAGCAATTAGATAAATACTTGCAATCTTCCACAATCATACACATTTTTACGACCTAGGTTTCAATTATACTATATAATCGTAAGATAAAAAGTAAAATCATAAGTTGATGTAGTGATATTGAAACCTGGTCGCAATATTTTATAATCATGGGAAATTGTAAGTATTTATTTCAGTATTTCGATATAATGCTAACTAAGTATTTGTTAGAGAAGATAAAAAAAATTAAAGAGGTCCATAGAAAACTACCTATCACAAGCATGTGTAGATATGAAAATAAAGAGGGATATTAATAGATGTATTTACATACGAAACCGGTAGATGTTACCGATTTTTCAGAGGTAAACGTAGAAGTTGGCATATTTGTTTTTTCCACGAAGTATATTATGGAAAAACATTCGTTAAAACTCGCCCTCAGGACCCTCAAACCCTTTATACTTCATAGCCCATATGCTAATAGTTTGGTAGATTTATCCTTTTTCTGAGTAATCTCACTGAAGATAGAGAAGTTGGATTATTTTATCAATCGGATATCCATGGCTGCGCAATAATCTTTTCAAATAATTCAACCGATTTTCTTTGGCGTTTCATACTTATCTGAAAATACTGTTTTATTCTGAAATATTTCACAAATTTCTTTGAAATAAACTGAGCACTGTGTATTTACTAGAATAATAAATACCACGACCGTAAAATTATACATTGGAGCGATGATTGTGTGTGACACGATCTTTCGTATAGCGCTGAGCGATTCCCCTTTCAATATTTTCCATATGTACCGAGGAAAAAATATGCGCAGAATCAAATGAATGGCATTTTGAATGACTCGGCAGGTTCAATTTCTTTTGGGCCTCATTCTAATGTTTTTGTGGAAAGAATTTATCAACTCTTATCATCTTAGTCATGCGCATGCAAAAAGAAGAGCTAAGTAGGCGGTTGTACTTGCGACAAATAATAACACAAGTAGGGTGTATCCCGAACTATTCTGTACCACGGTACACCCGCGTGTTTGCAACCCTACCGCCGATATTTGGCCCTGATTCAGCCAAATCCAAGGATGAATGTTAGTTCCGCCGTGAGCGTATTAGGTGGAGTACTTCCCCAAGTAAACGATGCTCTTATCGGCTAATTAGTGGCTGCATATTGCTGGGCTTGAATTCACCATTGACCACTGATGGGATAAACGTAATAATTTGCCGTCGCCATGATAATTGGTCATTTATCCTCATCGAATATACGTCATGCCCTTGAGTTCCAAAACGGGAAGCTATTATTGTCAATAATTGATTGGATACGGCCGGAATACAATGAGGAACATACATGGGAGAGGAAACAGCTAGACAAATTCAACCCTTATCCTACTTCGATCCTATCTGGGGGTATTTAGTCTAGGCTAGGCATCGAGGCTAGGATAAACACCAATTCGTTAGGTACAGTCACTTTCAAAAGTCGGTCCCCATACCTGGCGCAGCCGTCTCCGTTATTCTCCGAAGTCGACCTTCGCGTATTGCTTACACGTTCCTTGTCCACTTGGGATCGATTCGACTTGATCAGGTAGTACAAATGGTGCAACTTGACTACTTTAACCGTCGTCAAGAGCCCCACGCACGATTTCAGAGGTAGGAAGGCCGTGTGAACCTCCCCCTCCCCCCCACACACAGCCAAACAATTCCACCACCGAAGAAACGAAGAAAGCGGAGAAGAATATATGGGTTTTTCCGGCAAGTAACCCATCGCACGAGGAAGAGAGGAGACATCTGTGTAGTTTGATAAACTTATACAAAACATACTGTGCAAATAAATTTTCGGAGCATTTCGAGCATGTTACTCCAATATTTTTTCTTCGCATCGCCTGGTGAAAAATACGTAAATATATACGCCTATGTAAATATTGTCATTTGCGTCACGGTTACCATCCGTCATCGCGTTCATCCATGCCGGCAGTTAAAGATTTTCAGACATTTTTTCAATGTTTACAAATTAAATAGCAGTCACTCCCCAAGTAGTAGGTTATTCGGACTACAAGTAGTGCCTACATTTTGAATAACGCAACTTATTCCCATACTGTGAATAGAAAATCAGAAGAAGTTTTTAAATTTTTACCGGTCAAAACTACCGGTACGGCAATTTTTTATGGGAGAAGATAATTTTGCATTATTTTTTCGAATAAGCAATTGGATTGTCTTTAAATTTTATTGAATTGCTTTTAAGGTAAACATAAATGTTCACTAAAAGAAGCAGCGAGATGTTTATTGGCATCAAGTGAAATGGCAGGCTGTTAGACCATAATGCGTCGTAGGAAGTGTTGTCCTTTTGTTTATGGGAAATACTCTTACATTAATATTGTTCATTTTTTAAGAAAAACAGTACAAGCAACATGTGCGTGGAGTTATGATGGTGAGTCAACCAGTTATGGTGGTCATAGAAAAACATCATTTACCTGCCCTTATGAATTGAAGATTTTACGAATCACCGTGCCTGCGCCCCTCCCAACTTGAACTTACCCTTTTAATTAAAAGTGACGCCCATTCGCATTAGGCCCTTTCATTCTAACCATATCCTTACTTTCATCCTTCCCCTCCCCCCTTACCAAAAATCTCTCGACCATGGATAACACTTCTTCTATTTTTCCTCTCCATCCTTCTCACCTTTTCCTTTCTTTTTTATACTCACACCTCGGATGCCTTCATTCTTTTCTTGTCCCTCTTTTGTCGTCGCCTAAGTTTCCACACCGCCAAACGCTACATCCCAAGCAGTATATTTGGCAGCTCATAAGTTTAATTTGTATTAATGATGCAGAAATAGTCATTAGGTACCCAACACGGTATATTTTTATCGGATGAATATTATGCGTGCGTAGTTTAGTGTCAGTAGGAATATGATCAGTATTTGTTCGCACGTAAGACTGACTCAATATTCATTACATGAGTGTAAGTTCTATTTATGATGTAAAACCACTTATAAATAATAATGTGAAGGATATTGCCCTGCATGATATCAGCAGGCGCCAATTACGACTGGTTTTAGCAGAAAAAAAAGAAACGAAAAAGGGGAAGACTTAGGTTAACCTCTCAATGAAGGGGCAAAGATAAAACATATACTTAGTATTAATGTGCCTTAAAATGGTAAGAAATAGGCACACAAGTCATGTAATTAATGCTTCCGCTGGTATTTTCATTATAGAAAATATATTTATGGTAACTATTAAGACATTCGAACTTTCGATGAACATAAAGATGTCGGTTAATAACTTCCTGATACCTCGAATATATAAAGCATTATTTAAATATTTGTTCATATAGGATATGTTAGTAACGACTGGAATAAATATGATACAGAATTAAACATTACAATTTAGCGCACATTAATATTTTTGATTTCTCGCGTGATGAGACACGTAGAAAAATGTAGTATAAACCATGGTAAACATATGTATCCTAAGAAAATGGTTAGGAATAATGAATGCGCCAAACAGTGTGTTTGAAATACTTAAACATAGAGCAATATATATTGATGGTGTTTGTAATAATGTATCAAAGGTATAATCTAGAAGGTTATTTTGTAGGCAACTTTTTGAATACTCTTTCAGACGTAAATTCCAATATTCGTTTCTTCCTCATATGTGCGTTGCGACGCAGATACGTCTCGTTATTTTTTAGTGCAAGCCAGACTACTCGGAATATCCATCTCAGAATACTATCAGGGTGGGAATTCCATGACTGAGAACATATGCTTCGCCTTGTGTTGTGGCACTGGTAGTCGGGGAAGTCGCGAAGAATTTAGGAATAGTGAAGAATGCCTCGGGAAGACTTGCGCGGACGGTGAGAGTAAGTCAAACTGGCCCGTTCAAGACACAGAAGGCATAGTCAATACCCGAAGTTCGACCTCCGAGAAAAACGTAGTTGCTCGCGCTGGCCGTGGGGACCTACTTTTGAAAGTGACTGTACTTCGGATACACACATGCATCTGCGTATGAATCCGTATGATCTTTAAAACCCAATCCAGAAGGATTTATTACGGCGATTTATACAGTGATAAGATTGAAATTAACAATTTCTAGCATTCAGCGGGCATGGTGGTGGCATGGTGTTTATACCTGGTTCCTTCAAGATATAGAGTTCTTAGGTATCATAAAAAAACGCAACTTGGTTTACCACGCAGTTGGAAACTTGAGAAGAGCGTTCGGTCGTTCACAGTCTAATAAAGCGTCGTAAGTGACATTTGACAAACTATTAAAAACACACATTCATCTCATAAATGCTCAGTAGTGAGGAAGATTTTTTATCTATTGAAAGTATCATAAATTATCTAAAGCAACGACATCAGAAAAAAATCTGAGTATTATTGGTAGATATTTTCATCTAATGGGCAACGTCATATTAAGTAAAGTTACGCCAACTTAAGTTGTTGCGAACGAATCCTCGCGTGTTACACATTTTTCTGAGGGCCATTGCTCCCTACTTGCGATAACTCACAGCGTGAAGCGAATTGCTTCATTAACTCTCATTCAGAGACCTAAATCAGAGGCCGTCTTGACTTCTTTCGTGAAAGACTGATTGGCGCTTACCTAAGGGCTCTTCTTCCTTTCATTCTTTCTCTGGGGAGAAAATTATTGAATGGGATAGCGAAAAGAAAACAGAATGAGAGCTATAATCGGGCATTACAAGGTGTTCGAAGGAGGGCTTCAAAATCTCTAAGAGCCTCATCATCTCTTCTCCATTCCATATCAATTCCAAGCCCCAAAAGTCCCACTCGTCGGAAGCTATGTAATTAGCGGCGCGCGTGGTTCCATTTGCCGGCAGACTCTTGAAATATCCAACGGACCCGGGGAACGCCGTACATATAAGGGATAGGCGGATGAAAATTGATTTTGTGACCCCCTTGGGAGACAAGTCATGCCGTCCGTGCCTCATTGCGGGACCTCTTCACATCCCACGAGACCGCTGAAAACCCAAAACTCTCCTCACCCTGGCCGCTCTTTTCTAGCTGAATATCCCATGGCAGGCACTAAATTGGGCTACTGGAGTACCCACATACATATATACGCTTCGAATGACTCGCGTATAAAAAATACTGGTCCAATAAGAGGGACTAACGTAAGTATATCTGCACATGAACGTACAAAAATGACCGCTGACTTATGAGGATACTCGCGTACGCAAAAGTATCACAAATGAGTGACTCGTACAAACTACGTACAAAAAATGTATATGACGAGAGGTATAACTATTCAGTAGTACATTTCCACTACTAGGCTTCGAACCATTAAAAAAATCATATGAGAATATGAGTGAATTTATGAAATAATTTGAATGAAGCGCTTTATTTTCTAAATTAAATTTCCAAATGGTAAGTAATATAATTTCTTCTTAATTTGTTCTCTGCGGAATGCTTTCACTTGTGGGTGACTTTTAAGAAGGTAATCCACTTTCTAGTCCGCAGTTATTCCTTGAATAGTCGTATTTGAACACCCAAATTTGTCATCAAGAAAACAAAATAATCGCTCACTGATGAGGACACTCGTGGGCCAAAAAAATCATATAAATGAGTGATTCGAGCATAAAATAAAATATATGACGAGACCAAAACTGTCTAGTAGTCAGCAGTCTCTCTCCATTACTAGACTTCGAACCATTAAAAAATTCATGATTGAAAATGCATGAATTTATGAAATTGTTTGAGTGAAACACTTGAGTTCTCTTCTAAATTAAACTTACAAATGGTTACCATTATATTTTACTGGAAATTTTTGGTCTGTACCTCTCGTCATGTACATTTTTTGTACGAGTCACTCGTTTATGCGATATTTTTGGGCACGCGAACGTCCACATAAGTGAGCGGTCATTTATTTTATTATTGCCATAATTTCTTGATATTTTGTTTTTTTAGGAATTTTTACACTTGAAAAAGAGAATCCACTTGTTAGTCCGCGGTTATTCCTTGAGTAGGTAGTTGTATTTGAGCATCCAAAATTTTTCATCGCGAAAAAAAAATGACCGCTCACTTACGAGGATACTCGCGTGCCCAAAAATATCACATTAATGGGTAACTCGTACAAAAAAATACACATGAAGACGAGAGGTGAAGACCTAAACTCTCCTGTAGTATCTCTTCCCATATATCTTTCTCTCTCTCTCTGTCTCTCTCTCTCTCTCAGTTGGGTGGAGTCGAATCTGCGTAAGGCACTAACAAACGTAAATTTCCGTAACCCGCGCCGAGCCCCGCATTTTTCAAGCGTTTTTCCTACTTTTTTATTTAGGGTGGCCCTTCCTAAACCCGCCCACTTACACCTTATATCTCTCCTGGCCTCCAGTCTCGTCCTCCTGCCTGAAATCCATCCTTTTTTTTGCGCATTTTCCAAGCTAGAGATGGGCACTGGATATATTTATCCACTTACAAAAATCAAATAAAAGGCACTTTCTGTTCATTTGAGAAATAAAAATAATTTCTTACTGAATTATAATTATAATGACGGCTTTTTACGGGCTAAATATGACTTTCTTGACTTATGTATGGTAATTTCTTTATCTAAAGCAAATAGTGTTGATTTCAAAAGGCTTTTTCTATTACATACAAAACAAGTCTTTATTAATATTTTCCACCATTTACGTTAGTTTTCTTCATATTGTTAGAACTTCATCATTTGAACTTAGGTGAAAGCTAATAATAATGGAAAGATAAAAAAAAGAGACACTTACATTCCCTCGACATTACATGCTCGTGGTGACGTCCATCATCCAGTGTGAAATTCAAGGCACTCACCTAAAACAAGAAATAAAATTCATCACAGGGCATAAATAAAATAAGCTAGCAGCAGTCCTTGACGGAAAAATTCAATATTTTTATGAAAAATTTTGGTGTTCCTCAAACAAATACAACTCTTCAAGAAATTCAAGGCATAACCGCAGACTAGAAAGCGGTTTCCTATTACGAAGTCAACTCTAAGTGCAAAAATGCAAAGTGACAGGTATTTACGGTGAGTAGAAAAGATTCGCAAATAGAAATCGGGGATGTAAAATTGGAAATGATAAATTGAGAAGAGCCGTTGACCCTTAGATGGCGTAAATGCGGACAAAAGATAGAAGAAGAGTAAAAATATTTTACCACTGGAATGATTTGACACCTGTAAAAAAAGGGAAAAAAATGTTTGAGTCTGCAGGACGTAACAGAAGGTTAAGAGATCGCAGTTGAAGAAAATCTCCATATTATATTTATTTTGGTAAAAGAAGGTTATTTTGACTGTTTTGTGCAGTGAACGTTACATAAAAATCTCGATAGGTCAATTGCATATTGTTGGGTAGAATTTGTAAAAAGATATTGTATTTTTTGGAAAAATTGCCACCATGTGGAAAATAAAAAGATAATTGTGGAAGCATACATGAGACCATCTAACTCATGAAAAAAAATCCCTTGACCTTCCAACCCAATTCATAAGAGGTGTTGAAATTATTGATTAATGAAATATTTTTCACCATTAAAGTCTTATATTGAGTCTACAGAATGTAAGGACAGGTTAAGCGATTGTTAGTTAGTAGTAAGAATGTTAAGGATGGCTGTTTATTATGTGAATTTTGGTATGAGGATGTAATTTTGACTTCTTTGTACAGGAAACGTCGAAGAAAACTCTCGATGGTCCAGAATTGTATACTTTAGGGTAGAAATCATTGAAATTATCATCTTTTTTTAAGAAAAAGTCCCACTATTTCGAGGCATGCATTTGAAAATCTGACGCATGAGAATGAAACAATTTTTCCCTTGACCTTTTTTTCCAACCCAACCCACCCTGGAGGCTTCATTCCCTTCCCTTACCCTTCTCCCAGCGAACCCCTTTAGCATCATATCCTCTTCTCAATTTTTCATTCGCTTCCCTTCCAATCTTCCTTCCGAAACCCTCTCCCCCCTCCACCCTTTTATTCAACATCTTTGTGTCACGTGACTCATTTTTATCTTCTTTTTTTATATCATGCTCCCGAAAAAACCCTTGACTTCCCCTCATAAACCCTACCGTTCCAATTCCCTCTCCTACCCCGCGATTCGTTACTCCCGCACTCACGTTGCCTCAGAACAGGAAAGAGCCTGCAGGAATTGGGCTGGCTTACTTAGTGGCCGAAATACGGGAACGCAAGCCCGAAGGGTCTGGTTTGTTTCTGGTCACGGCTATTTTTTCCAGATATTTTATTAAATGTTGTTAATTTTATAAAATCTAAGGCTTTTTGTACAACGCTGATAAGGGTATTCTCTATGCAAGCCGAAAGTTTCAGAAATAGAAAAAAATGACCAAAATGCGATGTAAACAGCGCAAATGCTTTCCTGAAAGCTTAAGCACTCGATCAAGATTGTAACAGCTGAAATAATCCGTGTTAAACAATCGAAAGACTCCGAAGAATAATGGACATGGCTTTGTGTTGACTCTGACTTGAAATTAGGTACAAAAGGCTTTATAATACTACTAACTACGAATTTGGCATGAAACCTGGCATTGAAAACAAGATAGTTCATTCTATATGGACGGTACTATATGGCGGCTCAAGATACATGGAGTCATGTAAAACAAAATATTCACGTATGGGGCTTAATACTGCCTAAGGAAATAATTTGCATTCTTTTATTACTGAAGATGACATTCTTTCTTACCTAACAAAAAATACTTTTATATCTAATATCTCTTTGCGTGATGGGTCACCTGACACATGGGACATTTCCAACAGTTTACCCTTTCAATAGTCACATTTTCCTATGGTTTAAAAATGTAAGATTATATGTACTATTTTGATAAAGGTATCCTTTATGTATACTGAAACATTCAAGGTTATTGCTTAATTTGTAAGTGTGCAATGCGTCACCAGAAATGCAAAATACTAATGCATAAAAAACCACACAATCTGTGGTTTTTTCTATGCATTCACTCTATCAAATACGAAGCCTGCGTTTACAGGTGAAATATGTTCTTAAGTTGTCCATGAAAGAAAAACTAACTTCCTGTCGTGACGTCAACTGGTCGTCATCCTATCACTACCAACTGGTTCATTTTTTTCCCTTGCTGTTTCATTCAGTCGCTATGCTATTTTTTTATCATGTCCACCTAAACGAAAAACCTTACCCTCCTATCCCCTAAAAAAATTTCTTCTCTCTCAATATCTCCACACCCTTCCTCTACCGTCTCCTCTTCACGAACACCAAGGCTCGCTCGCAAACACACTCACCCACTCGGTAAAAGGCCCGCTCGCTAGCCCGCCCTCCCGCAAAACTATGATGATGCCCGTCACGTGGGTGGTCATCCCGCGAGGCATTATGGGTAATCCCCGCAGGGACGTATGCCAGGGATTTGGAATGCTCTCTCTCTATCTCTCCTTCCCTTTGTTCACCTCTCCATATTTTCTATCTTTCTCTCTCTTCCTCCCTATCTGTCTCTAATCATACTTCCACTCCCCTTAAAAACCTCTCCGCTATCCCTTCCGTTTATATACATGCATGCCTATCCGGTTTAGTACGAGGAACGTCCGCCATCCAGCCTCGAGAGCGCTGGAGTTGTGTTCCCGCCGCACCGTGTATATTTTACCGAGCAATTTAAGTGGACACGCCACATCTTCCCATGCCTTCACCGCACGTCCGACTCGTGGGATATTTACGGTGGTTAGGAGGACGAAGGATGGGGATATTTTAAAATTTTCCGGTATCACGAGGATTTTTTTAGTAAATTTTTTTGGTAAAAATAATATGACTATTTTTTTAAAGATGATGTGGGAATAAATTTTGGTTCCCAAAACCTTATTTCAGTCTCTCACTAATCTCCACCGTTTATGTTAGAATCATATAAAATAAGTGCACTTAAAAATTGATTGGATTGCGCAATAATTCAATATCAATATGCTCCATTTAAGTAGAAAATGTCATGAATGTCATCAAATCATTTATTCACCTCAACTTCATCCATCATATCCATGAATTAACGCGTGCCTTACTATCATAGCCATTGCTAAATTATTTAAAAAAGGCACGCAACTTAAAAATTTAACACTATAATTATTCAAACTGATATACGTCTTCAATCATTAGGGATAAGTCAGGATATTTTTTTTAATTAGCCAAATCGCATGCTGACGTTCCATCACTGTATTTTTGCACCACTAGGGATTGAGACCTATTTTAAGCCATTGTGCCAAAAAGCTCTTCTCTACCAAAAACGTTGAGCCTCTAATGAATGGGAAGCTATAAGTGTCATAGAAATATAGTTACATATACTGTGTAATATGATAAACAAATATTCTTAATGATAAGAGACTTAGGTTTGGAGTAGAGCATGTTCCGCAATGTACTAGTTTGTGAACCTTTTCAACCTCTGATGACGTAAAAGTTCAAATGCAATGCGGTGCTGGAGAGTTGGCTAAGTTAAAAAAATGATAGTTACCTAACTCAAAAAAATTCAAGACGTGTATTCAAGAAATGTTTGCGCCCGTTTAAGTTACACCAGACTTCAGTCATTTGGGCCACCGGATGATAAGACAAACCAGTTATTTGGAATATATCTTCTTGAACTGCACAAAATTTAGGAATGAACATGAGTTTTCTCAAGTAAACTGGGACGAAAAACCGTTTAAACGGACCATGTATCGGTGGTATTTACCAAATAATAAGGGTTTTATTGGAAGAGGGGACTTCACATACCCTATCTTGCCCCATCTCGTAGCATCTACCACCGATGAAGGTCGGTAAATTCCCAGGGAAATTAAAGAACCTATAAAGGGTAGTGGCCCATGCTCTGTCCTGGAAGCCAAAGACCTGTTGACCTATACCTGGTAAAGCATTTTCTTTCATGGAAATGCCAATTAAGGAGTTTTATTATTTTTGTCATTTATAATAATTAAGTAAGCTTATGCCATTAAAAATAATTCATCAATGTAGTGTATGGTACTATGGCTATATCAATCAATAATGGAAGTGCATCATTAAAATTTTTTACATTATACCATTCTATTGAGCTAATGCCGATTTTAGTCATCCTCTTTCATCACCTCTCTTGCCCCTGGTCAACCCTATAAATACATGAAGATTTCCGATTGCATAATATTGAATTTCTCTCAGTACTTCAGGAAAAATGTCGAGAATTTTTGTTTCTCTTCTTTCACATGTATATTTAAATCAAAGTACTTATGAACAGTTATGCATTTAACTTTTCAAATAGCCTTTTTATTG
The DNA here is from genome assembly GCF_921293095.1 of Ischnura elegans. Lineage (NCBI taxonomy): Eukaryota > Metazoa > Arthropoda > Insecta > Odonata > Coenagrionidae > Ischnura > Ischnura elegans. The sequence goes on from NC_060250.1 coordinate 72,692,485, forward strand.
CATTTCACCACCTATGCACGCATAGTCACGGAATTATCCAGATGGATGGAGCAGCAGTTTTATTGAAGAGAAGTGTGCTGGCACGATGCGTCCCAACTAACCGGAATATATTGTGTTTGTCTTAAATTAGTTGATAATGCGTCAAAAGAAAAAAAAATATCTTCATGGAAATCAGCACAGGTGCGTGATTTAAATTCAATTTCCGTACGCAGAATTAATCAATGGCTTTTTGTGTGAATAGTGTGATATGGGCGACCACATTATAATTTATGCGAAGAAACGGATTTGCAAATCGATGATACAAATTCATGGCGACCACAACGCAACGGTGGGGGACGACATTCAATTTGCAAGTCACAGCAGAGGGTATTTATTTGATAGGTTCTGAATTAATTGGAAGGTTTCACGAAGCGTAGAATTACGAGGCTAATTTGTCATTTGCACCCGGAATGTTGACCGCTATAAAATATTTTATACCGCGCTTTCCGACCACAATCGAATGGGAAAGGCATGTTCCGCAATGGACTTACTACCTACTAGTTATGACGAAATCAACGTCATTTATACGGGGCAGTTTTTTTTCAACCTCAGATAGCTTAGCAAAAACACCATACCAGCGACATGCGGGTACTGCGCGTATAGGACAACTGTGCGTCAGCCGCTTCTCACGCTCTAGTCATTTCTGACCGTAAGTTTTAAGTTGAACGTTAGTGGCAATCTCATTAACCAACTACCTCAATTGATTCTCCCGCCTAGTGTGCACTGCGGAGTGACAGCTAGAAAACTCTCTGAATGCCTTCAGCATTGATTTTTCTTGACCTTTATGCCGATGAAAGAGAATTTTAACGTTAATGCAGCTGCTCAGAGTGAAACATTACGTCCATTCCCATTCAAAAAAATCAAGAGACATGCTTAATTCTGGAAGTGTTCTGATCCATGGCAACCCCGTCATCTCAGCGCTGATGCAGCCCAACTGCATCTTTGAGTAATTTCAATGGGACATTTTCGATCACCCGCCGTACAATGCCGGCATAGTGCTGTGTCTATCTTCACGCTAAAATAAAGATGCGGCTAGGAGGGAAGCGTTTTTAAAAGGGCGATGAGCTTTAGGGCAAAGACAACATTCATTGGAAGTCATTGGCGGCAACATCCTATGAAGAAGGTGTAGTAAAGCTTGTCCATAGGCACGACCAATTGTTCAATCGCCGTGGCGATTATGTCGAAAGGACACCACAAATGTACTCAATATTTACCTATGAAATAATTTTTGATCAACCATTTTGTCTTCTTTTCATGGCCCATCGGATGTTGAAAAATACGGCCCTCGTAATTTAATTAATCAATTATAATGAAAATATGCCAAAAATATCCCATTCTCAGGGAAAATGTATTCAGTCGCATTTATTATGTAAACATTTTCCCACAAAAATGCCCATTGTTGAAAAAGTTTGTTGGACGTAAGGAAAATATTTGCAGCGGAAATAGCTGAGTTCAAGTTATAATTTGAGCAACCATAGTCATAGCACCCTCAGTAGTAGATGTATAGCCTACTAACCATGGCGAAAATAACTGAATTCATCATAAAATTAATCAATTCAATAAAATATACCAAAATTCATGCTGCCAGGAAAAATTTATTATGTATAGTATTTTCTCCCAAAAAATGCCCATTGTTGGAAAATTACTTTATATTTTAATCTTTGTTGGGTGTGGTATTGAAAAATAAATAGATTTTAATGTAAGGAAAGAATTGCTGTGAAATAAGTTGATTTCGTGTTAAAATTTGAACAACCATAATAGTCATAGCAGCCACAGAACGCTCTGCAATGGACTTACTACCTATGTTTTAATTTTAATGCCAGTATTATACAATAACACTGTAAAAGAAGCTAAATATCCTATTACCCCGTCAACGTATCTCATGCCACTAAATGATGGAGAACAGGTTATATCATATGTGGCAAAAAAAGAGCAACGGAGAAGTTAGAAAAAGCGTCATTAGCTTATGAACGACTCTCAATATTTCCCAGGATATGGCAGTTTTAACCATAGAAAATAAATCACAGTAAAACTCGTCTATGAAAATAACGCATGTGGCAAAATATTTCCAAAAATGAATTGTGATCTTGGTCCCATTAGCTTACTTCGATTCACGCATTTTAATTACCGCACATGTACCATGAACGAATAGAGCAATAATCTTGATTTAGTGCAATTGCTCCCTTGAGAAATTGCTACCCTATTCATAACGAAATTTCTGCCATATTTATGAGATATTAAGGCAATCTCGTCCACAAAGACCTAGAAGGCTTGCCCCTTGAATTTTTTTATCATCGAGTAGTACGAAATTTGGTTTTCTTTAGGCCCTATAGAAACTCAAGAAGCTAAGTTCCCCTGTGGAAATCACCGCATTATGGACACTGAAATGAATTCCAAACCAGCCTTTAATTTACCCTTGATCGGAAAGCACTGAGCGGCATTGATCGTATCCTTGCGTTTTCAAACTTCTTATCTCTCTGCGGCCCTTCCTATATTGAGAGCGACTTAAGATGGCAAGGAAAAAAGCCTTGAAATTTTTGCCCAGGAGCAAGGCCTAAATCAGAGCTCAATTCTACGGCTACATGATTTATTGCTCACGTTGGAAGGAAGCTTTAGAGGCTGAAGGAATATAAGTTGCCGATAAATTAAGGGAGGGCGTTATGGAGGAGGCGAAGATGAAAAGCCAGGACCTGATACAGGCAGATACCCACTTGAGTCCCATGAAAACGTTATTGTCGCACTCCCTCCTCCCTTGCTTTCGTTCACCTCGGCTGGTTTTACGCGGAATACCTAATGAGAGCGAGGGACGCCGGGGTACCCGCTCTTTTGAGTCCTTGAAGTGCAGGGTACTCTAAGGTACGGGAACCAGGGTGGGGTAATAGGATCTGCCTCTCACGGCCCTACCGTGCAGGATGATATTATATGAAATCGCGCCTCTAAGCAAATCAGCCTTGGACGTCAGAAGTTAGTTGATGCATTTGAGATTCTCCCATTTCTTGTTCAACCCTACTCTTGAATTCATTTTTTAAGATAATTCTTTAATTAAATAAACCATACGAGCAAATTTACTGTAAATATATCTGTTGAAAAGTCAGCAAAGATAATAATACCACGAAATATCTCCTCTCATCTCATATAAGGCATTTTAGTAGCATGTTGCACTAAATTCGTAGGATTTGAGACAATTTGGTTCTTATTTTCGGTATAGTTATTTGTAACAGCAACAGTACCGCTGATTAATTTAGGAGTACCAACATTTATCTCCATTCATTAGAAAATTTCTCGTGACACATTGCATTTAATATCTGCAACTAGCCTGAAAATTGACAGCTTGATGACTTTCAAGCGAAAATCATTTCTCACAGGTTGATCTTCGCTCAATTGTCTACCATAATGTATTTCGTCGTTGCCGTCGTTGCCAATTGTCTGTTGAGCAAGCATCAGATGCCTTTAAGATTCTCCCACTTCTTGTTCAACCGACTCTTGAATCCATTTTTAAGCTAATTTTTGATGTGGATAAAGTTAAACATTACCATGCGAGCTGATTTAGATAAAATACATCCAATGATAAGAAGACTGCAATTATAATAATCCTACGAAACATCACCGCTCATCTCATTATACAAGATATTTTTAGTAATACGTTGTGCTAAATCCGTTGGATTCGCGATGGTTTGGTGATTTTTTCCTGGAAGTTATTTACCACAGTAAAAATAGCACTAATAAATTTAGGAGGTACCACCACCTATCCCCCTTCACAAGAAAATTTCTCTTGACTTATTGTACTTAATATTTATAACTAGTCTGATTATTAAGAGCTTGATGACTTTCGAGCGAAATAATTTTCTCGTAGGTAGATATTCGCTCAATCATCTACCATCAAGTGTTTTCTCGATGTCGTAAGTTTTTTGCGCGAATATCGGAATTTTAGATACTCTAATGCATTTCTCAGAATCATTGCTACATTTTTAAAAGATTATTCTTCTGATAAAAACATTTGAAATATTTGTTTTTACACTAACTGTCAGTAAATATATTTGAGAAGAGTCATTACTCCTTATAAAGTTAAAGAGTGGCATTACCTCATCTCCATTTTAGTTTAGAATGAACAATATTATTTCTATGGTAACTATGGTTTTTCTTTTCATTATTCTTCTGAACAATTGAACAATATATTTTTCTCTCTAGTAAACTACGTGCTACCATCCAACATACTACTAGCGTACTATCTACTATGATGATGCTAAGTTAAGCATGACAGTTAAGATAAGCATGCTACCAAGATTGATAAAAATTTCGGGCTAGAACCGGAAGTAAACTTCCTAGAAAAATATATAGCAATTTATATTGCAATTGCAGACAGGGAAAAATTAAGAAATCGGCTTTTGTGATAACAAAGCAAATGCCCCTGAAAAACGACTATACACTCCTATAAATACCCTCCTTTGGAAGCGTAAGAGTTTTTTTGAGATCACTTGAAAACAGTTAAATATTTCAAAAAGCTGATACATTGAAATTTTCATTATATAGCTCCAAATAGGTAAATGGCTAATGAAATAGCCACATCGATCGGTCTAGTAGCAGGAAATAAGTGCTTCCAAAACTTAGAATTCAAAAACATTAGATATTATAAATTAAGTAGACGACTAATATTTGACTGTGGCCTCATTTTATCGCATCTCCAAAACAAAATAAATTCGTCCGAAAAAAAATAGAGGTAAAATTTTCAAGTTTGATTCTGATATCCACAGGAAAATGTTGACCTCGGTCTCTTTATCTACACAAAAAATTGAAGGCGAGAAATAAGGTTTCAATCGAGTAATATGTCACCAAAACACACCGATCAGTAGAGAGAGATGCTTCCTCTCAATGTGACGTTGGTAGCCGAGACTAGATTTATCACGGAGTAATTTTTTGTGCTTTTTAATTAAAAGATAGCTTCGGAAGCAGATATTTCAATCCCCACTCAAGTCTAGCGGTACACATTTTTATCTCAGGGTCTGCGCGCGGAACGCAGCTGACGTAAAGCTCGTGATAGGCAATGAAGGAATCCTCATTATCCCTACCGGCACGGCGGCGCGAAGCCTTGCATCGGAAAACACAAAGAAGCATCACTCCTATCTCTCAGCTTCCGACGCGACGGTCCTCGGGTCATTTTTCATCGTGCACTTCACGCCTTCGGGGACCTCGGGGCCCGAAACCCGAGCATACTTATGAGCGTGCTCTGGCCGGAGCAAAGCGATGAATTTCCATCGTAGCCTCCTCCTCCTCCTTCCTCTGCGTCGCGCGCGGGACATAATCCATTATTTTAAGTCCATGCACTGGGGAGCAATGCAGATATAACTAACGACCTAGCGCTGTCGGTTCGCTTGCATTTTACCCCGTAGAGGGGGTAAAAAAATTCTGAGGCAGAGACAATCTGCACCCTTTAAGAAGGCTCATCACTCCTGCTAGATCGGTATGTTAAGGTGGCGGATTTCTCGCTTAAAATCTTTACTATCATCTTGACATTTTTAGTGAACGTAAAGAAAACCTTGGTCAACATTTTAATTATGTGACTATGATGATTCCGATGTTAATAAAGATTAATAATGTTTACTTATGCAATAACCTACTAAAAATATCCAAGGTATCGGTGCCAGTGATTTAAGTTTGTATTGATGTTTATATTTAATGTGATTGTTAAATTATAACTGAAACTGATGTACTTATAAATATTTTAATTTGGTGGTGGAAGTATCAAGATTTTGTAACGTGGGCGGAAAATAAGTAACACATGGACCTTAGCTCTTTTTTGACGCAGCTGACGTAAACTCATGTTATGGTGGATGGTTGCTCGTTTAAAATCTTTGCTTAGGTACTAGCTTAAATCTTTATCAACTTCAAATTTTTAGGGTACGCAAAAGAAACCGTAGTCAACGTTTGCCTGGATCTCAAATTTAAAAAATAGATCTAAAAAATTAATTAAAATGAAATATTTTTGAAAATAAAACTTAAAAGCAGCATTATTCTTCCCGGCCCATTGATACCACTAACACTTAAAATATGTTGAATTTAGATTATACGTGAAAAAATATAAATCTCCTCCAACTATTTGGAATTTTAATGATTCTATATTCAGAGCCAAAGATAGGGAAAAACAGAAGGTATAGCCAGAAGGTACAATCACAAGATAAGGAGCACATGAAAATATTATTGCCAATTCAACCTTAAAATACTAAAAATACTCTCGCGACTCGTGTTAAAGTTATCATAAAAATTAAGCTTGCCCAAAATTCTGAGGTCAAAATTTTGCGTACATAAGACAAATGAAAATATTGATAAGGATGTTATCAGGATACAATAAACATTTCTCGGTGATAACGAAGTTTTTTTAAGAAATAAATACGTTACCAAGGAGAGTAGTGATCTGGGGGGGGGGGGGGGTTGAGATCCCAGTATCCTACGTCATCCTTCAAAGCCATCCTGCTTCCTATCCCATCTCTAATAATAATTCACCGCGTGCAGTCGCGGCTTTCGAAATTAGGGCCCATGGTTTTTAATGCACTCATCTAGGAGGCGTCAATAGGTACCCTTGTTACGCTTCCTCCGTCTACGGGGCGGGGTTACAGCTCAGTTTTCAAGGTTGGCATATAATAAAGGGGATAATGGATGAGGTGCGATGTTAAAAAAAAATTCTGTTAGGAAATGTGGCTACACTGAGTTTTGAAATGGCGAGGAAGAGCAGCCATAATTACGCCAACATAAAACACAAAAATGGTTGGCGGGAATTTTAAACGAAGGTAGATGTCGGTGAGTACCGCTGCATAAATGATTACTTCTCTCGTCTCGTTGTCATATGAGGGTTAAATTATCCAGACGATAGCCTTAGCTTTGTCTAGCTACACTCAACATTGATGCTCAATGATTCTTTAATCATTATTTCTTGTTAGAGTGTGCAATTTCTCATTTGATCAATGTTTATAGGTTACCATGTTACGGTATAATAATGTGAGTTGTTGATTGATTACGAACTCAATCAATTCATTCATGAAAAATAATGCTGAAAATCGTATAAATGTTTAGGGTGCATAAAGAGACTATTTGCCGGTAGGTATAAGAGTCACACCTGGAAATTTGACCGCAATATGATAAAAGGATATTGAAGGATTTTTTAAGAGACATAATTCACACAGAATATAGGTACGCAGTAGCAACAACTTAAAAATATTCATGCAGGCAATGACAAGTAATAATCTTGTGTCCTCGCAAATGCGTACTTTATTGAGATTACCATTTTCATTAAAGTTAGTTTTGATTTTTGGAATCTGGTTTATTGAAACTAAATCCAGAAATATAAAATAACCTATAGCTATATTTCTAACACATATTTGACTCCCAGTGGTGTTTAGCTATGCGAAGCATAATTCCATTTGAACACTCCAAAATGATGGTAAATGATATTCATCCGTAGTAATCTCCGAGAAGAAGCAAAATCGTATTTATATTTTTCATCGATTCTATTAAATATATCGATACCTCCTCAGAAAAAACGCTCAACAAGCGTCCACCGAATCAAATCTGGTCATGTAATATTCTCAGTAATACCACTAGGTATAGGTATAGTATATGGCTCTAGTAATACTACTAGGTATAGCAGATACGGGGATTTCATTCGGTGGGCGATTGTTGAGTGTTTGTACAGTGGTATTGATACTTCTATTTATAAATATTAAAATCAGTTTTCACCATTGCGTAAAAACTTTTTTATGCAGCCGGCTCATTTGTTTATAATTGATGCAAACTCGGGAACAATACGTGTTTTATCTCAGTATTTAATATACCGATATTTTGCAAATGTTTGACACGGCTCATAAAAAATATCGTATGACCAAGAAAATGGCATACACTTCCTAATTTATGTCAATGGCAACAGTTGTTGCACAGAGCTTTCAACTTCTCTCTGTCATTAATTTGAAAAAGGAAACATTTTTCTGACCAAGCTTTACTGCACGTATGCTATTTTCATCTTGGTGGCATCAATTTTATTTGGATGAAAGGTAAAGGCAATTATCCTCCCTTAAACTCGGAGAATCGGGTTTATTTTCAACGAACCAAAAAATTGTGGATAGCGGGATGTAAACGAACTCAGCAAAACTAAATATCTGAAACCAGTTATCTTCAATCAGTTATAACGATTGTCGACTTTCGGATCCAGCACCATGAGAACTGAAACATTGATTGAGAGAACCGGGAAGGGTTAAAATTTAATGAAAGCTCTCTTGTGCCCTATCAATCCCTATTAATTTTCAAATGTATTTTTCAGAGGCTCGTTTTCTCTGAATACACCCTACTGGTATGTTTTTCATCCTCATTGATGTGGAAAAAATCTGTAATTCATTCTCTTTCGTTGATTTTTCACACTACATTCTCTACATGTCGACTCTTGAAAAAGGACTCATATAAGTAAATTTCCGCTGCAACAACCCATGACCTGACAAATAGCATTGATTCCCTTCCCTTCATTTAAGAAATTTCCTTTATTTTAATTTTTCTCGTACTGAGCGGAATTTATCAACCATTGAACCGTACCGACAGTTATAATGCTCTCCAATAGCTCTCCAATTAAAAAATAAAACCGGCCGAATAATTTCTTTGCTATTTTATTTAATCGTAATTTGCTTTACAAAGTACGCACAAGGTGTACTATATTTTAGTTGACAATTTTTATTGCTGCATCTATGACAATTATTTCCCGAGGGAAATATTTTCAGACCAATACCTTTTTATGGAGGCATTCATATGGAAGAAAAAATCTGTTGATAGAGGCTTCTGCGGAGCAGGGGCGCCGACTAATAAAAAATATTGGGGGGGCCCATATCGGAGGTCTTGCCCCGGGAAGAGGTTAAATTCAAAGTGTGTCGCAGCACCGAAACACTACCATGATTCACACCACTTGATTCAGTTAACCCTTTATAACCCAGAGCTGCTTAAGGTAGAAATCAAATTTCAAGATTTTTTATTCTGAATAGATGAAAATTTTGCACTCGATCATAATTGTCGAGGCAGATAAATATTTCGTCATCAAAATTTACGCCCCAAAATAATACGTAGTTTAGATATTTCCTAAATAGAGCTGAAAATTTATACATTTTTGACGTTGCTTTGAAGCAACATTGGGTTATAATGGGTTAACCTGCTTAACCTTATAATTATTTGTTTCAGCACACGTTGTTGAATTTATTTTAAAAGGTAACTATTGTCAAACATGGGAAATAAAAATCACCAAAATATTTTTGTGATTTCACAAAGCATTATATTACTTAATTATTTTCTTGAATTATTGAGGGGGCTCCGCCCCCCCAAACGAATCTTTGAGGGGGCTCGGGCCCCCTCAGGCCCCATGGAGTCGGCGCCACTGCTGCGGAGTGGTACAGTAGGCGCAGCTACGCTTGTTTTCCACCTTCATGACGACAGTTTCGCCAGGCATATGCTGAAGGAGCCTGCTGCAATGCCGGCACAACCGTATTCACGAATATGAATCCACGCGGATGACAACCCAGAAACCTAGTTCCATCCGAAGAAATTACCTGTTTGCAAGTCCAAGGGTACTGTATTTTTTGTGATATAACTTGTCATTTGCAGTAAGCATGTTGATCTCAGAAATTTCGTCATGCTTCTTCATCATATTACAAAGGAAGATCCTCAAGTCGGCCTCCCTATGTGCTGTCACCACGGGCTTACATAATCAGGACTGGGTACCTAAAGCTTCATCTGTAGTCGCTATTGTTGCTGAAGAGAAATTATTCACGCAGATGGCAGCACTGTAGCTTGCCCGAAACATCTTAGGAGTTTCATGATGAATGTATGGGAGTGATATTTTTTCAGTAGACTTTCGAATATAGAAGCTACTTTAGAACGATCAATATACTTCGGGTACAAAGAGAATTGTATCAGGAAATTTTTCTCGATGGGAGAGGAAACAAATTCCTTGGTTTAGAATTGACTTCGTTGACGTTTCTATATCTGTCCCATAAGATTTTCAGCCTCCAACGTTTTGACTACCGCAGTGTGAATCTTTGTCGGAGCTGCTATTCCTGTTAAATAGGGTATTTTTGTTAGTATATTAGCGAGAGCCTTATTGTTTAATTATATTCCTTCCGCCTAGATTAGTACAACAACTATGACGTGCGATTACTTCCGGTTTCGTGTTCACTCTCATAATATCACATGTGCCTCGAAACGGAATTGCCTGTTCACCACTCTGGTAGGTGAATTCCACTGATGAACTGTTGTAATGATAATCAATAAATGCTATTCCACTATGTACGGTTTTTACTTAATTATTCAATGCTGAATGACTGTATGAAAGCCTGGCAGATGATATTTAATGATACACCAAATGCGAAGTTCGGGAGCCTACTCTCGGGCACTTACGCATTTCTATCGCAGAAAAGAAATATCCTGTGTTAAAAATGCAATTCAGCGCTTGATTCGATATTTAAAGAATTTTATTACCTAGGCCGATTAAATACAATCACCTCCAGTCTGTTTCTTATCATCATATATTTCCTTGAATCGGAGTTACACACTTATAATTCAGACAATTGAATTCCACTGATAAGCTCTTAAGTTAAGTGCTAACTATAATCCCATTTTGAAGAGTTTGCACATGATTTACGCCGTTGATCGATCTATTGGAAGCCTAGCAGATGGAATGCAATAAGGCAGAAAATGTCAAGTTCGGGGGCCTATTTCATGGTTCTCTACGGATTCATATCACAGAACAAAGATTTTTAATTGTGAAAATAAGTTTCAGTGCATGAGTCATCATTTAAAAGATATAAATTCATATTGAGTACTTTTTACTTTACGTCCTAACCACTTAAATTCATAGGAGCACACAGTATGACCTTTAGTGCCGCCATTTACGTTTAAAACCATCGCCGGGCGACTGTGCGGGCGACATCGCTTACCGTTACCAGGGGGTAAAATTAGCCGAAATTTATGCAAGTGATGATAAATAGTGATGATCTATAAAACTCATTACTTTTTAATGCTATCCCTCGCAATAACAAACATTACACTGCATAATATTGAAAAAAAGTGGATCGCATTGCACTTATTACCGCACCGTGGACATTTTTGAAAACCAATTAAAATGCGACCGAATAGGCAGCAGAAACCAGCCTTCTACGGGATGGAATTGGGTCTCCTCTATTCATTCCACGTGGGAGGAAACATCCACACGAGTTTTCATCACTCCAACATTCTCTTCGCTTTCTTCAATGTACATACAAAATAAAATTTCCATTTACTCCTCCTGCTCTATGGCCCTTATCTTTCACGCTCCACTGCTGCACGTGTTCGAGTCGAACTTGACGCATGAAATAGTAAAAAAAGGACACATTACTCGGATATGGGCTGTTTGTCCTAGTTCGGGAAACAGAATGTAGACTCACGTTCGTGAGGTGCATGCAGCTTTTTAGACGCTAAAGGTCGTCTTTGAAATTTCTAAGCATCCTGCGTAATCTCATGTTCGTCAGCCTCTATAAATGTTGATGTGACCCGCGTTACAGCGTAATACGGCGCTTCAGCCATGTAAATGCACATGAACAAGTTCACATGCGGCTTGGCATCTATTACCGTAATTTACTGGTGGACGAAGCTGAAGTTTTCATACCAGCGAGGTTTTAGGAAAATGAGCGTAGAGGTAAGAATCACCATGCAAAAAGCTGATAATATCAAAACGTATACCAGTATTTCGCGGACAGTCTCTTCGGGAACCTTCCTACGAATTATTTTAGTCTTTGAACTTACGCCCCATCCATTCGCTCTGAAGCATTAGCATCATGGTGAATAAAGATTAATACATTGATGCGAGATTACGTTGAAGGGTTGGGTTCTACATATAATTAACTCTTTTTGAGATAATCGAGGCTTAGAGAAAACGAATATTAGACTTTCAAAAGAAAGATATTTGAAAGGTAGAGACAGCTAGTTAATTAACCTTCATTAATAAATTATCAATTTTGTTTACCTATGATATGATATGTGCTTCAGATAGTCTGAAATCCACTTTAATTAATGAACCACATTTACGTGATTTACTTTTATCTGAACTCATATTAATCATGATTATTGACCATCCTGAAGTTAGTCTTAATGATGACACGTGCGTGGAGATACCATCTATGTAGTTATTCTCAGATATGCACGGATGGTAGTAAGTATAACTAAATTGGATATTTTGATTAAACATTTTATAATAACCATTTGAAATTATTCAATAATCTAAGCTGCACTGTTCTCTTTTGGCTACTGCGACGAGATATTTTTTGCACAAAATTGACTGACTTATTGATAGCACATTTTGGTATGAAAACAGCGGATAATTTGAATGCCATTTGCTGCAACTTAATCTAAGCAGGTTTCGAGTAAACCATTATGCTTTAAAAGTAATTGAACGTATCCATCTATCATATTGACACTTGTTTAGAAATATTTTAAACGCCATGAATGTCATTGCTTATAATTTGATAGGCAACAAAATGGCAGATAAATCTTTTTACGAGCTTAAAAATAGATCTAGAAAGCAATGATACTTATCCCTGAGCGAAGTGAAATTTATGAGAACACGGTTAAATGAGATATCTTTATTAAAAAAGAGTTTATAATCAATTTTGTTTTGTTTCAGATAAGCTTATAATAAAATTATATTGATGAGTGGAGATGAAGCTTCGTTGGAATTGCGATAAGGGCCCTTAAGAACAATACGTAATGCGTCTGTTCAATATCCTTCCTTTATTAGTATTTTTTGAGTCGCCTGAAACTCATAATGATAACAAGGATTTACATCCAAACTAATGCTCATTCTATCGCATAATTAAATGCAGAAAAACATGCGAAACAGTGGTGTTGTCACACACTACCAGTCTAAGAGGTGATGCGGATGGAACCGTTCTCATTAGTAGCGAACGGCAATGGAGAAAAAGCCGACGCAGAGAGTTCTGGGTGGATAGAAATTGCATTTGAGGGAAGCTAGGTGTATACTCCATGCTCTTGGGCTCCAATACGGTGACTAACCTTGGAAGGTGTGTTTCGCAATAACTAACCCATTATTCCTCAAGGGTGAAGACGGGCTTTGCGGGTTCTAAGCTATGCAAAGGTAGTTAATAGCCATGACCTTATTTCAAGATGGGGGTTGACATCGGCTGGAGTATTGCAAGGATTTACATGGTCGTTCAAAACGCTCTGAAAGCGTTTCAATTGCAAATGATGTTTAAATTATGTCGCCTTGATGATACAGTATCTAGAAAATAAAAATATAATACTAATGAAGTACCACAGTTCTGAAGTGTTTCATTTCTTCCGATCATTTGAATCTTATACTTTCCATCACATGCAAAATATGCAAAAACATTTATGCTTGCACAGAGCAATACTCGTTATTTACCCACAGCGTTGCAAAAGAGAGGCAGTGGATCAGGTCTTTTGTGATTTAAAATGAATTTATAATTCGAGAGATAAAAATTCCCTGTCAGTTATCTCCTAACTCTTTATAATTTTTTTTTGCATGAATTTTCACGGAAATTATCAGAATATCTGCATAAAAAGATCTTAATCAAATTAAAGCTTACTCTGAGATCTTAGACATAATTATCTTTCTAGAGCCATACTTAACGATCTATTTAGAATTTAGAATTGAAAGTAATGGTGAGTAGAAAGAGTTTTAAGTTTTACTTTTTTGACCGCCCATTTATTATTGCTAAAACCTATTGGGATATTCCCTGAGCCTCTGCTTGGGCATGACAAGGGAGAGTATATTCGTAAATATTTGTACGGGGAAAAATGAAAATTATGACCTCATATCTATCCCTTTGGCGTGCACACTAAAAAGAGCATGCTCACGATTAGTAATTACGTTTGCCATCTCGACCTTCCTCTTCTATAACTTTTTCTTAAATATTATATTCCAAAATGTTTGGTGCAGAAACGCATGCCCAAACATTTTATCCACACATTATTTTCAAGTATGCACAAGCCAACTCCCCACAGAAACTTATAATGAGGAGTTACAAATATAAAATACGAAGACTCTTTTGAGATAATCCAGTTTTCCTTGAAAGCTGTTCCGTTGCGTTCTGGCCAAAGTATGCACTGCGTTTTGACCGTCCTAATGTAATATAGATCCAAATTTCCCAAAAAAATGACCTGTATTGGTCACGAAACAGTGACGCCACCTAATCAAATTAAAGCTTACTCTGAGATCTTAGACATAATTATCTTTCTAGAGCCATACTTAACGATCTGTAATTGGAAAGCTAATATCGTGATAAAAAAGCTATCCCTTCAAAAGAATAACTGACAAGCATTCCCACTCATAGGCTTGTGAGCTATCATCACGGCTTAGGTGATATTTATAGTGAGATGGATTTTATGAATTTATTGAATTATCTTTTACTGGAAAAGGATATTATGTCGACTCTTGCTATAATATTATGACAACATTTTGAATAATACCTTGAAAAATACATTTTCTGATTCATTTTTGTAAAGTCAATAACCAAATGCAACATAAGCGATCAAACGACATTTGTAAGTATAAAAAAGTAGGGCGAAAAAATTGCTTGGCGATTTCTCTAAAATTATTCTTTCATTCTTTGAGCCTTTTGTACAATAAGTTTAACAAACGCACAATTTGCCTTCCAAATTGTTTAGACCGTGTTTTATAGGCACGTGTTATTTATGTTAGGATAAATACTCGTGCGATGAGGAACTCTACTCTTTCTAAGCTAATTTTTCAACTATACAAACCCGAATCTGCTGTAAGTGGAACAATATACACAAGCAACTCATAAATATTTTATGCATGTTAAATTTGGTAAAAATACATTACTCAAGGAAAAAACCTTTTTTTACATAACAAGTAACTATATTGAACGCATTATTAAGATAATCTTCTATTGAGTTAAAGAACCTTTGAATTACGAAAAAAATCTTGTAAATTAAAATTTTAAAGAACAAAAGTGAGAATAAATGTACAATATATTAAATTTTCACATCCTAATTATTTCTTATGTTGCCGTCAATGACAGGCGTTACGGTGGCTTTTCGATATCCTGAGGAGCGTATGGTTGTCAACCATAAATATAAAACCCAGTAAAGTGATTATTCTGCTAGCTTTATTCTTGAGGATCTAAATAGAATTTTTTTAATTTTCTACACATATTACTAGCACTGTGATGCCAAAGCGAATTACATCCAGTGATCATTTAAATATACTTTGGCTCCTTAATTCAGTACATTTAAATGAAAGAAGAATTGATTAGCTAATGAGGAACCTGAGTTCATAACATGACTGACTTTGGCCTATATCTATGTATAGGTAGTGGCAAGATATTTAAAAAAATCATGGGCCAAATACACGAAGAAATATTTTTTAATAAACTCTTGCAAGTCGTTAAACAATATGCACAAGGATGAATAAAATAGATTTGATATTTGAATTTTTATGCTTACATGTTCTCAAAATCCAAACATGAAAATGGCCAAAAATAAAAATGCACGATAAAATAACTCAAAACCATTATTAAAAAAATAATGTTATAAGGAGCCCGTGCATCCGCAAATAATCTACGCATCATATCTATTAAATATAACGGGGATAATGAATAAATCGTTCTGCCGAGCTGTAATGATTTCAAAATAGCACTTGCCACCTTCATGTCAAATTTTCCGACCTAATACTATTTATAAATAGTGACTGCATGACGAAGAGTGAATATAAAAATTTGTATAAATGTCCATTAAACACTATTTGCTCTTTTAAAATTTGATATGCTATTTACAAAGGCGACCAAGTGTATCAATTAACTTACGCAATATTATTCCAGGCAATATTTTGAACGTAATTTTCCTGTAGATATAACGAACCAGAAGCGGATAGTTTTCCTGTATATATTAATTTCTGCTTGATTATTTGCAAATAAAGCCATCATTAAGCTGAATTTTCTCTGGTATTTTTTGTATTCAGTTTACTTCATGCCGACATATTTCGACAGGTTACTGACAAACTTTCATGATTCCTGAGAATAGCTCGTAGAAGCATTTTGTTCCTAGTATACAGAAACATTTTACTTCAAACTCGAAAAAAAATTTCTTTATCTGAAATTATTTCGCAAGAGTAATTAGTGCGAACACTTGATAGAAAAATTCAGCTTTAGAAAAAATGAAAATCTGAGCCGCATGTCCAGTCACTCAATGGTTCAACCCGGTGGCTAGTACGGATAGGTGAGGGTAGGGCTCAATCAATATTATGCAACAAGTAAGCCATTTTCAGAGAAGGGTCTCAAAAAGGAAGAGATCCATACAGGCTGGGATATCATAAGGGGTGCTCTTACTTCACCTAGAATTTGAACCCGGGAACACTTCAATCCAACGCCTTGTACGAACAAAATGTGCTCCCCCAATTTACACCATTTATGTTTTACATTGGCGAAACTATGGGTGAGATCAGGGGGATATATCCCCCACCCCAAAGCCTAAAAGAATGAGAAGGAAAATTTAAGTTGCACATATCTTTTCCCTGTTTTTATGATTTCCCGTGGAGTTACGAGTAAAATCCAAATTTTAAAAGCCAATATGATGTAAAATGTAATTCCAGGAATGTCATTTTTCAAACATTTTCCCCGAATCCTGGTGGTCGCCCCTTCTACTCCTCCCCAAAGCATATTCATAGTTACCTCAATGTTGTTTTATTTTATAGATTTCCAAAACCATTACAGCATTTGTTGCTTTTAATATTATTACATACTACCAAAAGCATATTTTGCAGTAAAAAAATACGCATTTATTCTTCATTGCAGCCCAGAAATAACGTTCAAATGAAGTTCACGATAAGAATATTGTTATGAAATACCGTCGAGATCAAAGGAATACTGCTGAACCTAAGGCCGTGCAAAAACTATCAGCAAACGTGGATAGTGGATGTCATTCACGGTCTAACTCGTCTGCGCATATACACGCGATATGAACTCCGGTCGCTGCCGATCCGCTTGCGACTGATATGTTGGCAAGGTATCATCACCACCGCTTCGCATTCACGGAAACAAGTGTGCATCGGAGCCGCTCTCTCCCTGTTTGAACCGAGAAACTATGTCGAGTTAAGAGGGCAGTTATGGGTGGACGGGGGAGTGGGTCAAGAGGTAATTACCCCAGCGGAATCCACGGAACGCAGGGGAAAAAATACGCCGTCACACTTTTTTTATTACACCGTATTGATACCTCACTGAATTCTGTAAAACACGGTTTATTAATTTCACGGAAGCGAAAGAGGGAGTGAGACTTTAAAGAAATTCCACAAGGTTTATTAATTTTTAAATCTGACATTTAAATGATAGCTTCATCTCACGATGTCTTCCTGTTGGCATGAAATTTAGTAAAATTTATTATTTAATGAAATAAAGGAAAAGAGCTAGAAATGGGAGAAAAAATACCGCCCCATAGGCTGTTTAGACTGTGATTAGGTTCTCAACGTTAGGCCTCCAAATACAAATCAAAATATAGAGCAAAATTCAGCGTAATTAGTGAAAAATTATTCTCCGCTGATGCTATTTACAAGGGATATGGTATTGATGCAAAAGTATTGGAACTATTTTGCGCCCTAAAATTTCTTTAGTATCCGATGGAGTTCATCACACTATTAAGTGTTGTTGAAGGACTTCTTTGAAAATCATAACTTATCTTTAACCGATATTTTTAACTGAATTTATAAGCAAATAGTCGATAGAAGAATACTCTATTTAAATGGAGAACTTGCATGGGTCGTCGATTGCTGTAAAAAACTATTTTGAACATGTAAAAAGGATACATTAGCTCGCAAAAATACCTAAAGTTTCTCCTTTCATCATCAAAAGAAAAAAAATTGGCTAAAATCGAGAAAAATTTCTCTGAGCCGACCACTGCGCGAAGACACCCGAGCTCTGCCGAAGCAAAGAGTGACGTCATAGGTGCCTAAACTGCCGCCGGTAGTCGGGAAATACACTGAGCACATACTGTAAACATAGTTTTTAGAGAGAAGTTAGCCGCTCATCGTCACTTGTGTATGTGCTTTTATTCTTGGTAAGTTTTCCTATTGCTATTGTGCCACGATTATTACTTGAGATACTAAAACGGCGACATCGGTATGATGAAGTACAAGCGTTCACTTCGTATGTTTCAGTTATCAGAAAAATGGATGATACGTTACCACTCGTACGAATAGTACACATGAAATTCATCTACATCTACATACTACCACGCAAGCCGCCTAAAAATCGTGTGCCAGGGAGGTGTCAGGACACCAGCCTTTTTTTAGGCCACCAAAAATTGATTCCACGACCCTCATCGAATTTGTAATGAGAAATTATTGCTATACGTCGGCGGAAAACCGATATATAAAAGAAACTTGTAATACTGGAGGATAACGATCGTAAGACATTAGAAAACATCAAAAATGCTCTCATTATGAATGCTCTAATGAATGCTCTTATAATGAATGAGGTACCATCGAGAACATCAGCTTACAATTAACGTATCCCTGTTCACTGAGACTCAGACCCCTACAATGATGTTATTTTGTTATAGTAAAATTCTTGGTTTAACTTTTCCAGTTTTATATACTTTTGCGCTTACTCTGATATTAATATTATAAATAATACAAAATATGAGGGCTTCCGAGCCTCGTCGGATATTTTCCTTTATATTGAAAATAATCAATACGTCTCACAAACGAAGCTCTCACAACTGCTGGCAACTATTAAAAACAATCACAACAATTGCTTCGTGTGATGTTTCGGCACCTTTGAAGCCATCGAGGCTTCGTCGACAGTGGCTTGGAGGGTGAGGGAGTTTTAGGCGCGCTTTAAAATTCGTTATATTTATCATTGAATATCTCGCGAAGGAAAACTCAGATTTATATGCAATTTTCTTTGTTGAATTCAGAAAATAATTTTCTATCCTCTTGGGAAAAAAAATATTCATAAAAGTTCCCCATTGTTCGACGGGCATTGATTTAATTTACCAAGTGAAACTTTTAAGTTATAATTCATCAAAAGTCAAATAAAAATTATTCTTTGCTAATGCTATTTACAAGGAATATTGTATTGATGCAGAAGTATTGCAATATTATGTACCCTCAAATTTCTCCCTTAACCTTGGTACGGAATTTCATAAATATCTCATGGATAATTTTTGGTAAACCAGCAATAGCTTACGCGCGATGTTCTTAACTGAATTTGGAAGCAAGGAGTTGATTGAACAGTACTCTATTTAAATTATTTGACGGGCATTGAATTAATTCCCAAGCAAAGTCTTTAAGTTACGATTCGGCGAAAATCAATGACAAAGTAGTCTCCGCCAACGCTATTTAACAAGATATGGCATTGAAACAATACTGTTCCCTCAAAACTTCTGTAGCCCTCATTATTATACGCGTTCTCGAAGGATAACTTTTGGTAAACCAACACTGACCTATGCTCGATATTTTGAATTGAATATATTAGCGATCTAAGAAAAGTCTTTTTAAATTATCTGATTTAATTTACTGAGCGAGGCCTTCTTTAAGTGGGGTGGTTGGGGGTTTGTATTGGAAGGTCCCACTCGGTATGGGGAGAACCTTAGTTGATCTCGCGGCTTGTAAGGGTGGCGAAGATAATGGGGTGAAATGTGGGGGCGGGACTAAGTGATGGTCTCCAAGTGAGGCTTAGAGGTTAAAGGGACCACGGCTTCGGCAAGTGGTAAAGGGATTGGGAGGGAATATAAGGCGGGGGGAGGGTTTTGAGAGGGAAGCTGTTGGCATGGAACTAAAAGGCTGTGCGGAATTTCTCCTAAGGGGTAGGGTGTGTTTAGGATGAAAGACTTCGGAAGCCATTGGTCCCCTCCGGCACGTGCGAGGGTTGGTCCAAAATGCCGAATAAATTTATTGTCACGGTCCCCCCAATCGATATGTATGCAATACTTTTTGAACTTCGACACGGAGAGCTTCCCATACCCTGCAAGCCTCGGCTGGATCCGATAGCACATATTATAGGGGTGGTCGCTTATCTTTTGGGATCGTTTCAGCTGAGCTCTTTCGTTGGCGTCATTTCTAAAACCAGTAACGTAGTTATGGGGAATTTTGGAAGCTGAACACCCTCTGATAGTAAAAAAGTGTTGAATTATACTTTTTTTTTAATATTGCAAAATAATTTTGGTAAAAAACGCAATAATATTAGTTAATGTTGGATTTATTCTGAATACATCTCACATGTAGTGAAGGAATAGGCGATTTAAATAACAAAAGGATATTTTCCATTGTAGGCCTACAGGTCCTCTACTAAAGATCAATGGTGGTGAAGCTTATATTCTTTCTAGACTTCTGTTATTAATATAATTTTGGAGTTGCTGGTAACTTAGCGCAGAAAGCATTGCAAAATGAAATGTGTAATTGGAAAGGTAGTCAAACAACGCTTCAATACAGCAAAAAACAGGAGGAATCCTCACGAATGTTGTTTACAGATAAATCGCCTTCTTTCCCAAAAAAAACAATGGGGAGACCTCCTCGTGGGGTTCCTCGGATTGAGAGGCATTGAAACTATCATTGGAGATGACATCATGGGCAAAGTTGTGTAGTTTACTCTTCGCGAACCACGCACATCTGACCACACCATTGCTCCGCCCAAAGCACATTACGCCTCAGTCTCTGGGCCACAGATCACAGGAGGATATGGGCTAAAGAGACAACGGGATCGATTCCTATTGATGATGACTCAGCTCATGGAGCTTACTCGAGGAGTTTTCTCAAGAGCGCCGCAGGAAGTTATGGAATGACGCCTTGGCATCCGCCCCTTCGTGAATATGGAGTGCACCGTAGTGAAAGACCCAACAATTCTCCCCTTTTTAGAGATGTATAACGGTGGAAAAATAGGGGGCGGTCATAATGCGCTGAGGTAGGGGGAAAGAATATAACTTTTTCTTCTAAAACTCCGTTCACTTTGAAAAAAGAATTCTTTACAGTTTGCTCCGCAGGAGCCACAAGGAAGGGTATGCAGTATAACTTAGTTATTAAGTCATTAAAGTGAGCACCCAATTGTTGACGGTATATCAGAGTGACACTTTAAAAATGTTTTTTTTAACTAATCAATCAGGAGAAATAAAAATGTACATTTATTCATAAGTTACATACTTTAATGAGATTTATAGGGTAAATAATACTAATTTTATTATTAATAGTGCTGTGCTATTTAAATTTTATTACAAAAATTCATCAAAAATGAAGTGTTTTCATGCAACGAATACAGTATTATGTGTAAATAAAGGCAGTGGCGGATCTAAGGGGGGGTTTTTGGGGCTATAGGCCCTTGGATATAGCCCCACTTTACATTTGATAGAATGGTAATTTTGTTCGGACCCCCAATTCAACTAGGTGTTTGCCCCATAACTAGCCCCGCCTTTTCCCTATCCTGGATGCGCTATGTTTATAAAAATTGAAAACTTGCAAGCACTTTTAAATTAAGTCCTACAGCTAAAAATGTATATGAGTTTTTGGAATTTATTGACGATAAATCCAAACTTTTATCAACGCTTACACTTTACTTTTGAACGAATTACGTCATATCAATATTGAAGTTACTGTCGAGGACGTAATAACCTAGTTGCACAGTATTCGTTAATTTTTTCCAAAATTAAGAGAAAATGATGAGGTCATCTTTCCATCCCTTTGCCGTGAACATACCAAAAACTATGTTATACTCACCATGAGTAATCACGTTTGCCATCTCGACCTTCCTCTTCTACGACGTTTTTTTCATTACGGCGAAAAAAGTATGAATTTTCATCCTCGTGGAGGAAAAATATATTTCTTCTTTCCTCGTATCCCATTTTTCTGGAATATTCCGCAACGCACATCCTTTTGTCGTCATCGGATGTTTTTTTTACGGCCCAAAGCGGGAAGATTTCTTTTTTTTATAAATCTTACTTCCTGCCGCCATCTTCCCATTACAGCGGGGCCTATCTCCGGCACGATTATTTCATCATTTTTTTTATTTACGGAATGGAACCAAGTGCAGTTTCATTTGTGTTGCAAATGCCAATCGTAACGCGCCGTGGTTGGTCCTGGGTCTGTGTCTCTTGGGGAGGTTTTTGGTCCATAAATGTTTCGACTGCGTGTAAGCCTTTGTGCTGGTTTGGAAGGGGGGTAGCAGTTCTGCTGTCTTTCTTTGTATACTTACCCCTAAACTATAATCTCGACCAATTCGGTTCCTTTTTCCCTCAACCCCCTTCTCCGCCCCCACTGTTTTACTCCTGGGTGAGGCATATCTTTGACAACACATATTATGAACAAGAGACACCATATTAAAAAAACTGAGATGACTAAAAATACAAAACAGGCGATTACTCTATAAGGCAACTTTCATGTACAAGTAAATGGTGGCTGAACTCTCTACATATTTACATCAAAATGTACAATATAATCCTAGAACAAATGAAGTCCAAAACACCGTATGGAAGAACCTTAAATATCACACAATCGAAAATCCGTCTACTCTAGGTCTTTCCATGTGACTCCTTGCGAAACATGGAATCAATTGTGCGACACCGTAAAAAAAATCTGATGTCAAATACACTCCGCGGCATAGCCCATTGCCACAGTTATGTGAATTCACGCATTTGAAGTCGGTGGACGACTTCCTTTTATTGCCCTAACCCGCAAGACGATGATTTAATATAAGAAAAACTATTATTATACATGTTGTCAGAAGCAGGATATTCGCCAGGATGTAACAGTTAACTAATGAAAGTGGATCACTAAAATAAAACAAATCACTAAAATCATTAAGTTACAAGGAATGGGATATAACAGTTCTGATCGCAGTCCAGTCCAATGATAAATGGTCCTGTTGAGCTATGAAAACTTTTTTACGTTGATCCTTTATGACTGACTATTTTGAAAGTGTCTCAAGATTTGGAAAACAAACCTTTACGATCAGCTGCCACACGCTTCACCCAATAAGCTACCGCGTAAAACAAGAATTAAAAAATCAATTAGATGGCCAATATTTAGCTAAAACTGGGACCGTTAGACAATATTATACTTGAAGACATTTGTCTGGGTTCATGATGGTACCCCATACTTAACAATATATATAAAGCGGCTAGTATGGAATGGAGAAATTTAAGTTTATTCGATGGGTATTATGGTTCTCATTTGCTAGCTCTAATTTTTTTGCCATATTGTTAAGTTAGATTAGAAATTTTCTTCTCTTTTAATTAATTAATTTAACTGGATTTTAATAAAACACTGATATTTCTCTCAATTTATAAACACATTTATTAAATAAGTAAGTACTGCACGATTTCCTAAATTTGGTAATGTCCACGTCGAGGCGTTTTCGTAAATCCGGTGGTGCCGATGCTGCTTATGTTGTCGGAGTACTGAAATCGAACTGTATGGTGAATTACTCGAAGCGGGCGTCGTCTCTGTTTACATGCATCGTCTATAAGTCTCTCGACCAATCCGCTTTCCTTTTCTCCCTCCATCCCCTCCTCCCACTCCTTCCCCACTCCACCCCGCCCCCACCCTCATCCAACCCTCCCTTTTCACTTGCTCCCCCAATTTGGCTCATAAAAGGCACTTCCACTCTACTTATCAAGCACATCGCTTTCAAGATTGCCTCTATATACGTATCTCAACGTTGCCGCTCATCCCTTTAGGCGCTCCCTCACCTTATCGCATCATCTCCACTTAGCATACGACCCTCGTCCTCCTACGCCTCTCCCTAGACCATCTTCCTCTTTCCCTCTCACTGTCTCCTTGCCTAGGCAATATTCTACGCAAAAGAAATAGGCTTTTGGATAAACATTTTCAATCAAAGGTGGTGTTGAATAGTAACGTTGTTACTTTTTCAACCACTTAATTAGGTATTATAGCTAAAACATTTTTGGGATCTTTGCCGCGTTTCTAAGCAAGATATTCTTAGCAAAATAAATAGGCCCTATCATAAACATTTTATATCAAGAGTGGTGTTGAATTGAAAGGTTTTTACTTTTTCGACCACTTATTTAGGTATATTAGCAAATAATTTTTGGGATCTTTGCCGCGTTTCTAAGCAAGATATTCTAAGCAAAATAAATAGGCCCTAGGATAAATATTTTCAATCAAAAGTTGTGTTGAATAGAAAAGTTTGTACGTTTTAATCATTGAACCACTCATTTAGGTATTGTAGCTAAAAATGCTCGCCGCGTTTCTAACCAAGATATTATAAGCAAAATAAATAGGCTCTAGGATAAACATTTTGAATTGAAAGTGATGGTGAATAGAAAGAGTTTTAAGTTTTACTTTTTTGACCGCCCATTTATTATTGCTAAAACCTTTTGGAATATTCGCTGAGCCTCTGCTTGGGCATGACAAGGGAGGGTATATTAGTAAATTTTTGTACGGGGAAAAATGAAAATGATGACCTCATATCTATCCCTTTGGCGTGAACACTAAAAAGAATATGCTCACGATTAGTAATTACGTTTGCCATCTCGACCTTCCTCTTCCGTAACTTTTTCTGGAATATTAACTTCTAAAATTTTTGGTGCAGTAACGTATACCCAAACATTTTATCCACACATTATTTTCAAGTATGCACAAGCCGACTCCCCACAGAAACTTACAATGAGGAGTTACAAATATAAAATACGAAGACTCTTTTGAGATAATCCAGTTTTCCTTGAAAGCTGTTTCGGTGCGTTCTGGGCAAATTATGCACTGCGTTTTGACGGTCCTAATGTAATATAGATCCAAATTTCCCAAAAAAATGACCTGTATTGGTCACGAAACAGTGACGCCACCTAAGCGGTGACGAGGATATCTCAAATTTACTAAAACTATAATGACGAAAACCCTCGAACGCTTTAACGGGGAATTACTTCTCTATTCAAACTCCTGCATGGAAGCTCTAAATGGTTTGGTAAAATAATAAAAATGTTTTGTTTTCACATCTTTCTCGATTCATATGCTCGATTTGTTAATGCTGTCTGTGTATCCTTACAGAGCTTTAAATTTAAAGAGAAACGTTGTCCAGGAAATTTTTTTTGCATCATAGACAAATTCGAATTAAGTGGAGTGTAACCTGGCATTTCAAAGCGGTGATGGATATAGAAATGTACACTACGAATGAAATTCGACATGAGAAAACCAAAAACCAACAAGAAATTGACTTTGCCGGGGTTTGAACCTGGATCTCCGGGTTTCCGATCAGGTGTTTTAACAGTTTAACTTGCGTCACACTCATGTAATAGGGTAGATGGAGAAAATTTGTTTCCTTTTCTCGTTTAAATGGAAATGCAAGGCCAGAAATTACAATAATCTTCGCGAAAATATAAAATGGGGATAAAAAAATAAAGTGCAATGGTTGATTGCATTATGGGAGTCTCTTTGGAAGTAACTGTCTTTATTGTGTAACTGGCAAAATATCTGACCGGTTATGGAGCCATCCGGCTTCGTATCCAGGCCAAGGAAAGAAAAATCATGTCGAACATCATCCACTTGGTAAATTTTCACCCTTGTGCATAACTGCGTGGTTACATGGTATATGCAGTGATTTGAAGAGAAATGTGTTCATGATGGTTATTATCTCAGCGCAAAGCTAGAGGCACAATCACTGCAGGTTCAAGTTTGGCAGTCCTAACCAATTTAATTGACCACTCTTTTCTTCGCCTCCATAAGATCATCTCGAATAAGAAATTGCGTCACAATTGCCTTTCACAAGCCACAAGTGCCATGCTAAGTCTTTATATTTACTCAGATATCATTCCATGAACCATATTAAACTTCCAACCTTGAACATAAGGTTTGTGCGCGTTTACTTGAACTTATGAACTTACCACATTATCGACTACAAGGGTAGATGGTGAAACTGAGTTTCCTTTGTCTCGCTTAAATGGAAATATAAGGCTCAACAAGAACTTTAGTCTTCCGAAAATAGAAGGGGGATAAAAGTAAGATAATTGAGACAAACTGTTGATTGCAATCTTCAAAATCTTGGAGACGAGCATCGGATTTGCTCAAAATCCAAAATTCTGTGCATGTAAAATTTAAATTGAAATTTCTTTTAGGGCAAAACACACAAGCAAATGTTTTTGAAAGATATCTAAGTTAAGTTAAATATAGATCAGTATAAATCTACTGTCAACACTTCCGAGATTAATATTTTTCCACTTGAAAATTTAGTCCGAGTGAAAATATGGGTGAAGAAATTTTTACAACCGATTAAAGCCGAAATTCTTTTCATTCTCTTAGCTCATTCCATATTGCCGTTTTCTGCTAGCAAGATAATTCACAGCCATTCCTTCTCAGGTATTTAGGATTTCAAATAATTCATTCCCAATTGAGAAAGATACTTCTAAATGATAAAATTTGTTGTCATATGAGGACTCAAGGGCCAATTTATGCGTATGCTGTTGATTTTAATAGATGACAACCTAGAGATCCTATATTCGACCTCATTTTGTGTTTAAGTTCCCATCGATATTTACTACACTTACGTTGATCCCATGTAAGGATAATAGTCTAGTTCAATGGAATCGCACGTCACAAGGGCATTAAACTCAAGAAGGCTGCCTGGCTTTAAGCCAGGAAAGCGTCCTTCACTTCCCCGCTTTTCTTTTACCAATTTTCTCAGTGACCTCATTCCTCTCTCATGCCAAATGATCACTATGACCTCGGTGTCTAATATGTCTTCCCAGCAGTTCCCAAAAAGAAATCCCGAAAAATACGCGAAGGAAAATACGATGCAAAGAATAACTGGAGAAACATAAATGCTGAAGAATTAGATTGGTGATTAATTACAGTTTTCGCGTTTAAAAATAACGTCTCTTCCGGTTCATAATGGAATAGCATGCATCCATCAAACTAATGCAAATTTAAG
Organism: Ischnura elegans; assembly: GCF_921293095.1. Taxonomy (NCBI): domain Eukaryota; kingdom Metazoa; phylum Arthropoda; class Insecta; order Odonata; family Coenagrionidae; genus Ischnura; species Ischnura elegans. Next base: position 72,719,439 of record NC_060250.1, read on the forward strand.
CGAACCAAATATCATTTAACTCCCCATATTTCATCCAAAAGATTTGTAGCAACTTAACCATGGCACCTTATTAATGTTAAATAGTTATCGTTTGAAACATGAACTCTTAAGAATGAAATATTACTAGTTCCATTAAAACCAGCTACATAAAATATCACTTCCTTAAAAGACCGGAAGTGATATTTAACTGCACAATAATGGATACCAAAAGGTTACTTCCTGTTCCAACCGAAAGTAGGATGTAGAAGCTTAATCTTGGAGGAGCCCCACGAGCAAGATATGACTGAAGTTATATTAATGTTGCAGTGCGAGATATTGATTTTTTTATGTATCGGGAAAAGTTTTAACAATTCTGCAAGATTTCACGGCCACAAAATACTTTATTGCCACAGACGGAAGTACCGGAGGCTGTAAATACCAGGTAAATCGCCATACATGATGAATAAACTATTTGGAGCTCGGGAATGAAGGTAGATATTGGGTATTTTTTTGGGACCGGGAATGGATTTCGGGATTGGAGTATTCGGCGCAATAAATATTGAGTTTGAAAGAATTCTGTATGCTATGGATGACACGGCCTCTCTGAAATGTTCCACTTATTATCCAAAGAGCCACGCCATTGCCAATCTACCAAGTCTCCCTTGGAAAAGAAAAAAAAAAAACAGTCAATTTCATCAAATTTGATCGTGTATTTCATATCTTGCATGATATTTTTGAAAACTTAACTCAGCATCTTAATGGGTACATTTTGAGAATAATTAAGCCGCATTAGCGAAGTAATGGCCCCAAGTGCATGGCATTGACTGACGTAGAAAAAACTTTGGATGCAGGAATGGATTAAATCAGACCACCTGGAGAATTGCCTAGAGTAGGACCCTGTGAAATTCACACCAACGAACAAAGAAATAATGCAAGACTTATTATGAAAGGCTTCCTCTATGTACTGAATAGTTATAGATTTGAATATGGTAGTGGTGGCTGTCACTTCGTGGAACGTCATTTTATGATTTGAAAACTATTTGCGTAAACTATAGTGGGCCGAGTTGGGGTCAATTAAAGACAGAATGAAAGGTGTATTGTGGAATAGGTGTAATGTTTTATATATTTATACGGAGTTAGACTTGATTTATCATGGGATTTAGCTCACTCTCTAGCCTACTTAAATAAGCATCAGAATGAAAATATTATTTTCAAAACTCATTTTAATAGGATGTATATATCATTCTTTGCTTTTATTAGAGGAAACTGCTCCTTCTGTTCGCAAGGTAGGGTTAAAAAAATCTATACTCACGTGTTGGTAATATTTTCTACTGATGCTATTAACAATAAGATGATTATGATGGTGGAGAGAAGTTGATGGGGAAAATAATTAATGGGAAACAAATATCAACAGATCTCAGCCTTTTTACAGGAAACCACAAACCCAGAGCATTTGCAGAAAAATTATGGCGAGTACCAAAAATCAAAATTAATTATTATCCATATTATCTCATTTCCTTGTGATGAATTATTTTCTAATGCATGAAATTGTACTGCTGAAAAAAATTGAGAAGCTTCATTGAGTTAAAAGCATCAGCTAATGCTGTGATAGATGAAAATCATCTTTGAAAGACTTTGCATTTCCTCATCAAAAACTCAAATTAATCCCAGAGTTAAAAAACTGAAAGAAAACACGCATAAAAATAAGTAATTACTTTTGAAAAAGCTCGCGATAATGCACCTTATTTTCCCGGATTAACAATCACTAAAAATTGGATCGAAAATTTAATCAAGTCGCGAGGCACATACCTTCCCTCAACATGTTAAAATTACAAATCGATATTCAAAGATGCATATTCGCAAATAATTTCAAAGATTCACGCAATGCATAGGCATCTCATGAAAAATTTACCATCCAATATTAAAAAAAAAAACATACGGTGAGCGTCGATATCGTTAATAATTTTCAGGTTAAATAATTTTCAGGGCATGCAGCATGGAACAGAATGTGTTATTTTTTTGATGATTTTCCAAATTAAAATTTGAATTCCAACGTTAACCAATATGCAATTTCAATTTACTCGAGATAAATAAATATTACGTATTGCTTGTGGCACGCACTCGTTCACTCGTGTAATTAAAATGAAGGCTGCGCCAAAGTAATTCCAATGTTCATAGCGGAACGAGCCAATGGCGTTACACTTTAGCTTACTTTAACGACCTAGTTAGGTGAAAAACCAATTTTTACCGCCTTTGCCACAAAATACTGAGGCACCTGATAAAAACCACCCTATTTATGTCACCTTCAGTCATTTTTCATCCAAGTTGACTCTTGCAGTCTCTCATCCAAATAGATATAATTTTCTGACACTATGGTCATTTACCGAAACTTCAGCGCGTGGCTTGAATTATGAAGTTGAACAATTAATTAATGGCGTTTGTATTTGTCTCCCGCTTAGTAATTTAATTTAATATATTTTAGGGAATATTGAATACCTTCTGCATAGAAGTGTTGATTTATGGTGTTGATATAATAAATCCAGTCGCAGAAGGGAATTTAGAACGTCTATCACGATATATCTGTTCCCAAGAAGCAAGTTTTTCCATTCCCATGATTATTAGAGGATTATAGAGAGAATCATGGTTTCCAGATACTACCCTTAGCACTTGGTGGTCCAAACGCCTCTTAAAGATACCTTCACCATCAGAATCATGAAGATTTAGTCAACGCGAACGACTGATAGCACTATTCTTTAACCCCTAACGTCCAAGGGGCATACATGTCCCAAATTTTTGAAAATTTCTCAAAATTTAATGAGTAGGTCTATGACTATAAGAATTGGTTCTATTGAAGAATAGGCTATTGGCTTTTAGTTTCAAATTCTTTTTGCGATGTCCTTCAGGTATTGTTGTTTCCACATTGTTAAGAACTTTCGCTTGAAATACTGTTTACGAAGCGAGAATTTGATATTTTATAACAAATCAATGGGCAGGTCAATTGTAAAGGAACTTTCAGTTTATCCTTTATCTGTATCTAGCCTATGGAGTAAGTGCAAAAAAACCTTGCAGTTATGCTTTAGTTTTGATAAAATTAGTGTTTTTATACCATGGGACACATATGTTCCAATAGACCATAAGGGAGCGAGAATTGCTATTCTTTCACGTAAATTGACTCGTAATTGAATGGCAACCAATAATAGCACCGCAGAAACGGTAACTGAGGCTGAATGCAATTCCTACCTCACATGGAGATGGGTTTTAATTTTTTCTTTGTGACTAAACTGGAAATGGAGGGTCGGAAGTAATGTGTTGCTTGCTGTGTCCCAACTCATAGGTATTGTTTCCAGTATTCCGGCTGACGCTTGCAAGCAGTATTATAGCCTGCTCTCGGCATCATGTTCCCTGGCAGAAGAGAAAATGCCTTTACGTTTTGTATGCCGTGTATTATCTCCTGGTGTAGATAGATTTACTAGACACAGCCCCTGCGAAAATTTACATATGCTAAACAGACTGGACGCCGCTGACCCCAGCTATCCTGCGTGATGCCACCCTTTTGCAATACTCCAGCCCTACAAGTATTTATTTATTCTTTCCAAAGCGGAAAGCGTCCCTGATGATCTCAAAAGTCCTTCGAGACGTTACATTTTCAATTATTGGCAATAAACGGCACTTGCATGGCAGAATCAGAGGACCAATAGTCCCTAAAACTAGGAACTGCATGATATCTCATCATTAAATTCATCCCCAAATACACGCTAATCTCTTCGGCAGTAGTTTGGAGAGATGCCCTCATTTTTGTCGTATAAGTTCACTTTGTTGAACAATAATAGTGACCCGTTCATCAATACTACAAGCTTTTCTAAAACATCCCTAAATACATTTTATAATTTGAAGGGGTTATTGGAGACCTCGAGGTTGTGAATGTGGTCTCCATCAGGAAGGCAGGCAATGGATGACATGCTTCTTTCTCACTTTTGACGTGCTGTAACGTATTTCGGCAAAGATACGTATGACCAAACAAAAAATAGGTTTAGTATGAGGAGCGGGAAAAAGGAGGGCAAGATAGGTACAAAGTAAGAAGGGGCTTGGAATTTGAAGATTTAAAATAAGATTTAAAAAAATACCTTTACACAATATTCATTGGTCCAATATATGGTAACAAAACATACCATAATCAGCAAATATATGATTTTCATATTCTGAATGAATTTTACCCTTACCGTCCATTGGGACATATTTGTCCCAGGCTATATCTCAGAAACCATTTGAGATAATACATTTATATCAACATTTTTGGAACCTACGCATCAATGTTAGCCCACAAACGTATTTTGTTATGCAATTTCATGGCTACAATCCTTATGCACCTTAAAGGGTTAATGAAGTAAGGGGTAAGTATGGCGAATGCAACGACATATTTGAAAGGCACAGGAAATAGAATCTTTGGAATGTTTTTTTGCATTATAGAAAAAAGCTGGCATTTAATTTTAGGCTGAAAATTAATTCGATAATGGCTACTGGGTAAAGTAGCTCGGTGACAATGTAAGCATGCCTGAATTGCGCATGCGCTGATAAATAAGTGTTTAAATTATTTCAAAGTACTACTTAAATTACGCCATTAACTAATAATAGTGTTACTTTAACTGAAAGTTTAACTTTATCTGACAAAATTGGCAACAGAGAGAATTTTTACTGACGGAAAGTAATCTACAAGCCTGAAAATCGGGTCAAATGCTCATGTCATTTTTACGTAGAGTCGTTTGAAAATTATGCATAAATGAACCATTGGGCTTTTAAAAAGGTTTTTTTAATTGATTATGTTTCATGATTCCAATAACTGTGAACGGTTACAGACATACCATACATTCATCATAAAATACTAAGTAAGCCAACGTTTTGGTTGGAAATTAAAATATCGTTTTTACTGTTAGTGCTGAAAAAACTATTCTATTGAATCTATTATCTCAAAAAGAATGCAAATAAAAAATAAATTTTCGATATATGATGCAATAAGAAAATAATAAAATTATTCCACATTTGAAAGTGGCAGCTATTCTAATTTTTAATGTCTTTACCTGAGCTAGAGATAGTTTTTGTTAGATTATTGCACGACATCATATCAATGCCTAAAATTATGTGTACAGCATAATTTATCCCTGAATGGATGATATTTAGAATTATTTGGAAGGATGAAAATGATATTGACGATTATAATTTACTCCTAAATCTTCTTAGATTATCTTTTAATCATAATTACTCATATTATCCTAGCATAATACGAAGGTGTATTGAAAATTAAGGCCTCCTATTTTTTCTTTTTCGGAAAATCAATGTATTCTCAACTTTGAGAGCACCATTGGAAAGGCTGAGCGTTTAGCTATTTTTCTAAATAGTTGCCTTGACGATTAAGCACTTTTAGATTACTTTTAACCAGCTTTTTAATACCGGTATCACACCACCTTCCCGCCTAGTCGCGAAGCCAACTGACGACTGCTTCTTGCACTTCCTCGTCTGACTTGAATTTCTGTCCCCCAAGATCTTTTTTTTTGACCGGGAAACAAGTGGTATTCGCTTTGGGCAACAACCGCGCTGTAAGGAGGGTGGTCGATGATATCACAACCAAATTCATTGAATAGGGTGGTTCTTTGATGTGACACATTGATTGGACGCGCACTGTCATGATGCAAGCACATTCGTTTGGGACCCACCTGGGAGACACCTCGTTTAAACCGAGGACCTCCGGCCCATTATTTTGCACGGAGATGTAGCTATATCCCTCATTAAGACCTTAATTTATGTCATTAAGAGTAATTCTTCGATTATTGCAAACTACCTTTTTGATTCGAGCCGTCGCACAGTGGGCTGAAATCGAAAAAAGCTGGACAAAAGTCCAAAATGACGTTTTTTGAGATAGAGACTTCAAACTTGGCGTAAATACTTATAAATGATTACCAACTATAGATGTATGTGCCATTTTACATCAAAACGATCCGTTACTGAGATACAGTGGCCCAAACATGACCAACTTTTTGAAAACACGCGCGGTCTCGTTTTTCTTCAGAAACCTTTGAATTTAAGCAGGTGGTGTTGCGTTGGCATGATTTTAATGGAATAAAAAACGCAATATTACTTTTACTTGATGCTTTACCTATACTTTCCATGAATTTTGAAGATTTTGGTTCTCATTTGACTGGTTTTACAACGCAAAATGGCGGACCCGATTTTCACGTGAAATTTGACATAAAGTAGACATTATCTTTCGTTTGCGAAATATATAACTCGGGAAATTCACATCACGGTGTAAAGTAGAGATTTCTCAAGAATACTAAGCAGAAATATTGGAAAAAAGTCTGCGACGAAGGAAATGAGAGCGATTTTTCGATCGCGAGTCAAGGCTGAGCTACACGCCGCGGAACCCTGAGGCTCGGTAACCGAGGTCGATGTTTCAAGTTTTTAAAACTTTATTCTTGAAAATCGTCATTTTAAGCACAGAAACTAGTCATTAATGACCTAAAACACTATACTGATGACATTAGCAAGGATTATGGATCGACCGAATTGACCATTTAACGCGTTACTAGAGTGGAAATGCTTGGGATTGGATATTTGTCGGAACCATTCCACGTATAAGAAATATGCTTCGGGTATTGAAGTAGGGTTAAGAGATTGAGTTGGCATGCTAAAGAGAGAGAAAAACAAACTGTTTTCGCGAAATGCAGCTACCGTTACCCTTTCCCATTTCCACCCTCGCCGAGGTGGGTCACGCGGAAAGGGGCGTTTTATGACGACGCACAGTCTTTGAAGGTATTTAACAGATTCTTCCCCCAGTGTTTTTCATTTTTTAATCTGACCAAGATGTATACAATAGGGGAATGATTTAGTGAAAATGAAAAAAAACTTTAAATTTAAATTCATTATTTTTATGTTATTATAAAATAAATATGAAGAGTTAACCTGACCAGGTACAATTTCACTTTCGGTCGTCCATCTTAAAGACAGTATGCGTGGCAACATGTCCAATAAATGAAAATTCAAAATCAAATCATACATATGCATTGGAAAAATGTTTGATAATGTTTTACTCTATCCGTAAAGGTATATTTAAATAAAAATACAATATAGCATCAATGGAAATCCACGTATTACCTTAAACTTACAAATAAAATCATTGCGGAATCATAAATTGCGATATAAATAGAATTGATGTTTTGTATGTCATACATAATTGTTCTTCCTTAAAGTAACTGAATTTTCTTTTTTTCTTTTATAGAGTTTCTACCATCAATCTTCCTATGAACTTATTCAGTCACTAGCGTCTGATCCCTCTTCTACACTATCATAAAAAAATCAGCAGATCTCTTAAATCTTATGGTGTTTACGGAATTTACGCGTGTCCTTATTCTGGGCTCCTAATGCCTCTTCAGATAATTGTCCCATAGGAAGAATCAACTCTTTTGCAAAATTGCTTCCATGCTGAAGCACTTTATGTACCGTGGTTGTTATATAGGTAATACCAGGGATACATCTTAGCGAATAACTCCACAGTTCTCTAGCAGTCCGAGAAAGCTGTATAATTTAGAGTTATGCCACTTGATATTGCCCTCAGAATGATGGAAAAATGTTTTATTAGGACAACATTGATACCTGTAATTATGAAAAATTTATTTTCTCCTGATGGTACATTACACTTTCCTATGAAAACATATAATTTAGATGAAGTATTTAGCCATTTCGTTTGAAAACATCCGTGAATTTTACATTTGCTTTACAGTGCATGGTTTACATATGCTATTGCAGTCTACATTTACTCAATTGCCCGTCAAATCAGCGGCCAAGTCTGGGGAATCGAAGAGACGTCTTGCGGACTTACCGTCATTCGTGTTCCCTGATACAGACCTTGGAATATCAACAATAAACCCCATCCTTCCTCTAAAATCATTCTGAAATCTAAATTTTCTCTGTATAAGGAGTGTTTTCAGATATCCTCGGGCCTGTAGATAATGTTGGCCGTAATTAGAAGGCATTTTCACCATTGAACTGGATTGGCGGACATGGCGGACTTTTGAGTTTAGCCTGTGAAGAAAACTTAAATTTTACACTTTTTACTTTAATTTTGCTCTTTACAAATGATCATGAGAAAATAATCATGGGATAAATTTCATGAATAATACTAGTGATGGTCAACAATGGGTCCATTCTAAAGATTAAAAAGCTCAAAAAATCTCATTCATACAAAATAATGGAAAATATTTTAGTTTCAGTGTATTACATAAATCCCTAGATATAAGTGTTAAAATTTAATTCCACAGTGACGTTACACTTTTACCTATTTTGCGTAATATGTTTCCAATCATCGAAATATAACTTCTTTCACAAGAAAATTTGATGGAATATTGAAAGAAATAGCTGAAAGCATGATTGGTCATTAATGTATCATGGGTTGAATCAACTTTAATTTTCAAACATTAGCCGAACTCAATTATCTGTACAAGAATATTATGTTCATTAATACCCTCGGAAAATTACTCAAATTAACTACATTCAAATGAATTAAAACAGTGCACCAAAAGAGAAATCAATTATCCAGTTAAGAATTAAATTACAGAAAGAACTAATTAAAGATAAAGAAACTTCAATAAGATGTAAAGGAAAGTTAGTTGTGCGAAAACGGGTTATAAAAATTGACAACACATAATAGCAACGCAACGTCTAATAAGACAATGAAGAGGGAGTTTTGAGTGAAATAATTAATGAGCAACCTTTTCATTAGTATATTTAATTACAGAGATAGTTTAATAGCTTTGGACAAAATGCTCCATCTGATAGGTAAATTACAACTACCATTGATTTATAAGATAAAAAAATCTAACTTTTGGTCAATTTAGATATTTTGGATGAAGGGTCTAGCGGGTTAAGATGGTGAATAGTGACCCCAGATGTTTTGAAAAATAAAAAGTTTTGAAAAAAAAAGAAAAAAATATATAAAGTGCTTAAAAAATTATGTGTTTCCCCAAAGTTTCAGGCCCTAACAATGGAAATTAAACTCATCAAGATTGAAACACGATTTTTCGTTTTTTAACCATATCTCCAGTTTTTATTTTTGCAAAATCATTTTATTAATTTTAAAATATATACACTAGTATGCTCTACCATTATGATTTACTTCAAAAATTTTTGATCGAAAACTAAACTTTTGCATAAGTTTGAAAATTTTAAAACTGATGAGTTAAAAATTTTAGGAAACAATAGACACGCCGAAAAAATACATGTTGTTACCACTACACCAAAGTATAATCCTAATTTTTTCAGATTTTAAAAATTGTTGTAACACTGTCAAAAACATAAAAACTGCTGTGCGCCATTTGCATCTATGTATTCCAGGAGGATATTTTATTTGATTGTTGAAAGAAGCGATTTTTGATCAGTTTGTAATATAATTGATGAAGAATAAATATTAACATAAAAAATGCCTATCTCACTTTGATTAATCGTAATTAATGGTTATAACCATACTGTCAACCTTTAAGTCCGTCTTCATGCTTCGAGAAATACAATGTCTGCCGAAAATGATTTTTTTCATATCTCCTGACTTTAATTAACCATGAAGTTATCGCCTGCATTTGAGCCAAATTAATTGTAGTGTTACTATATGACTGAATGATCTCTGCATTTCTCCAGGGTTTTCTTCCGCGTCAGGTTGTTGGTTGATTGACAACTTGACGCGGAACAAAACCCTGGAGAAATGCAGAGATCAGAACATCGCCGCGGAAACCTACGCTCTAACATTATATGACTGAATACTTAGGGATCAGTTTTCAACGAAGCGATGACACTTCATCAATGTTGATGCCAGTATGCCCACTTCAAGTGTATATTTTTTATATTTCAAAACATCTTGGGGCACTTTTCACCATCTTAACCGGCTAGACCCTTTCCATTGAAAAATATGATAATTTACATAGGAAAAGTGATTAAGTAATGGGGTTATTTTTGTGTTGAGTGGAAATTCAAAATTCTTGTCATCGCGAATTTGGCTAAGATATGAATGAAAGAATCAACAAATAATATCAATAACATACCTCATACCACTAAATAACTTTCTTTAGAGCCCAAGGATCGTTATCCTTCCTCCTACACGTAGATACACGTTAAAATTCATGGGTCATGTATACGCTTTAAGAATAAACCTATTTCAAAACTGTAGAATGAGGAAATAATTTCCCCCAGAAAACGTTTCCAAAATAAGAATGCTGAAACGTTATTCGCGGTGCGTTCCGTAGCGTAGGAAGTTGGAGGAACTTCGTAATTGGAATGCGAAAAAAAAAGAAAAGCATTTTTCTGAGATAAAAATGGGGGCCGCTAGGGTCTGAATTCATTTATGGCCCAAAAATAGATATTCTGAATTTGGAGCGGGAAAATTTGCAGATTGAACATGGCAAGAAATATGACAGGTCACAATTATAAAAAAAACTGACTAGATGAAAGAAATTAAGATACATACAAAAGAGAAGGCCAAATAATCATGTAGAAAATGACTCTAACAGACATTTCACCTACACTACAAATATAAAGGAAATTATAAGCTGCACAATGCATTTTTAGCGAATTAATGGATTCTAAAATCATGAGGCCCGAAAAAATAGGGACTTTTTGGAAGCAGATTGCGAGAAGAATAAAAACAAATTGGTCAGAAGGTGTTCATTTCTAGACATTCGCGGATGAAACAATACTCCCAGAGTATATATACTTTGAGGGTCGTGAGAAAAATTAATTAATTTTATCTATCGGTTACAAACGTTCGTTTCCAAATGATTAGCAGATAATAAAATAGAAACACCTTAAAATGGGCACAGGGACGTATTATTCAAAATATTTCTGATCTCACATACTAACTTTGTTTGAAAACATACTTAGACATAAACTATATAGAAAAAAAGAAAATCATTACAACGAGCACACTACCTTCATATTTATCTCCAAAAGAATTTTTCCCAATATGAGAGGTATTTTCAAAACAAGTGAAAGAATTTCAAAGCATTAAATCGTTAAGAATATTTAAAATGCACAGATATTGAATAGAAATAGCGCGGGTTAGATGAGAAACCTCTGCTGATGAACAGAATTCCAGGCGAGTTTCGAGAGTAGATGAAATGTTAGGTAATTAATCATAAAATTTTCGAAATGTAAATTATATTATTTTCTTTTGCCTTCATTATTGAAATTTTAATGAATGATATTATTGATAGTGGGGCTATTTATATCTGAACCTGAAACCCACTAATGAAATACTGCCGGATCGGGGTCACGATAATGCTATGCCGCTAAAATATTTTTTATGATATGTTTCTATTATTTTGAACGAACCTACACTTAATCAAAAAGAAAGAGCGCAAACGGTGCATATGTATGCATGGTTTTATATATTACCCATCACATGTACTGAGTTTTGTTTGAAAACATTCTTTAATCATTCTTTCTTTTTTTATAATTCTTAATAATAAGAATTAAAAAAAAAGAAAGAAAATAATAGCAACAAGCACCGTGTAATCACTTTTATCTCCAAAAGAAACTTCCACAATATGAGATACATTTTGTAAAAAAGATTCCAAAATAATAAAGCGATAATAATATTAATATTCACAACAACAATCCTCTGTCAAGCTCGCAAAAATTATTAGTATAATAAATGAAAAGCTATTACCGGTATATTTAAATGATGAAAAAACATTTCATGATGTACAAGATTATATGTACTGCGGAGCAGCCACAGCTATTCTATGCAATGGTGGCAAGATTATCCCGAATAACAATGAAAACAACAATAGGGAAGAACCGCGACCACCGATGGTCGCGGAGAACGCATTTGGCGCAAACCAAAATGGAAAGTCCGGTTAGAACGGAAAGTGGATTAAGATATGAATTTGCACGTTTAATCCAGTTTTCGACTGGTAATCCCAATGCATCATTAAAAAAAAGGTGAGAAGGCATTCATAAAATACCGTTCGCACACTCAAAACGACAAACCAAATGAAAATATTTAAAAAATTATTGACACCCTCAAGCAAAAACTTGCAGCCACAAAAATGAGACTCAACAGATATAATAAATGCACAAGAAGGAAACAACAGAATTCCCAATTTGAAAATAATCAACGAAATTTTTACAGCACACTGGGCAATAACAAACAGATGAAATCCATTTACTGTGAAAATAAAAACCTGAGTAATTTTAACTCTCAGGAAGTGGAGAAATTTTGGTTAAATATATGGTCGAATGATACATCCCATAATGGAAATGCGACTTGGATGAGAAATGAAAGAGCAGCAGCGGAAAACATAGAAACTACGCTTCCCCCCATTATTATAATTGAAATTATGGAAAAAATTCTTAGCCGAACCCATAACTGGAAAAGCTCAGGAGGTGATAATGTACACAACTTTTGGTACAAAAAATTCACCAGCTGCCATAAACATGTACTAAAGTATATAAACGAATTTTTGAAGTGTCCAGAAAATATTCCAGCTTTTTTAATGGAAGGTAAAACATATTTACTGCCAAAAGAAGTCATATGTAACGATCCATGATAATATAGGCCGATAACTTGTCTACAAACATTTTATAAAATTTTCACCTCTTACATAACGGAAGTAATCAACAACCACATAGAAGAGAACCACATTTTAACGGAAGAACAGAAGGGGTGTCGCAGAGGAAGCAAAGGTTGCCAGGAACAGTTGATAATTGATTCAATAATTCTTAAACAAATGCAAGAAAAGAAAAGGAACCTACACAGTTGCTACATAGATTACAAAAAAGCTTTTGACTCTGTTCCCCATTCCTGGCTTATTGAAGTACTAAACATCTATAAAATTCACCCAGAAGTTATAAAATGTCTCCATACCGTGATGAAAAAATGGAGCACTATCTTGCACATAAAAACTGACGAGGGTCTTTTGCAGATAAATAATATCAAAATCAAACGGGGAATATTTCAAGGTTACTCTTTGAGTGCGTTATGGTTCTGCCTCGCACTAAATCCTTTATCAAACGTCCTGAATAATACTCAATATGGAGTCAAAATAAAAGGAAAAGAACCAAGATGCCATACTCTATCACATCTTTTCTATATGGACGATCTCAAGCTGTATGCGGGATCTAATCAATTAGTCCGTTTAACTGAAATATTTTCTAAGGATATAAACATGGAATTTGGAATAGATAAATGTAAAACTATCACAATAATCCGAAGTAAAGTACAAAGGAATGATATCTACTACGGGATGGGCAAATAATTGAGGCCATGGATGAGGGAGATACATATAAATACCTAGGATTCCAACGAGCAAGACGACTAGACCACTCTAAGATAAAGAAAAACTTTCGACTGAATTCCAAAATAGAATCAAGAAACTTGTTCGCACGGAATTAAACAGCAAAATCCTCACTAATTCAACTAATACCTTTGCCATCCCTCTCCTGACATACTCCTTTGTTATAATCAAATAGTTACAAACAGATCTAGACGACCTACAAAGAAAAATTCGGTCCCAAATGACAGAGAAAAATATGCTCCATAAAAACTCGAATATAGAGAGGAGCCCGTTGCCCAGAAAATTTTGTGGACGGAGCATCGTAGACATCAAGAATCAGCACAACTTTCTCATTTACGGAAATGTGTTTTCAACAAGAAATCTACCTCGGATCTCTGGAGAACTATCTGTGACGCAGACAATAAATACACACCGTTAAACCTATCTGATGAACGCATGCAAATTAGTGAAACCACTGTTACTATAGACAGTAAAATGTCAATATGGAAAGCTAAATACCCTCACGGAAGACACCTTCATGCCCTGGAGGCCCCTGAAATCGATAAAGATGCATCGCACGCATGGCTCAGGCATGGAAAACTCTTCCCAGAAACAGAAAGATTCATGATCGCCATACAAGACCAGGTGGTGAAAACAAAAACTTATGAAAAATATATAATTAAAAACCCAAATTTATTGGATGACAGATGCAGAAAATGTGAAAATGCCTCTGAGACGATACAGCTCATCACAAGTGGACGCACTAACTTATCCCAAAAGGACTATCTGCACCGTCACAATCAAATATGGAACATCATTCACCAGAAATTAGCTCTAAAGTATAAACTCATAGATAATGGAGTTCCTTATTATAAGTACGCTCCTAAAACCATCCTTGAAAACGACCACTGTAAGATTTATTATGACCGTTCAATTATTACTGATAAAACAGTCCTTAGCAATAGACCTGATCTAGTAGTGCAAGATAAAACTCACAATGAATCGTACTTGATAGACATTGCCGTACGTAATTCGCATAATATCACTACAACCTACACCAACAAAACGGAAAAGTATGAAGGACTTAAAAATGAAATTAAGAGATTTTGGAAATCAGATAAAGTACACGTAGTACCTATCATTATCTCTGCCACATGAGTAGTGCCTCATTCAATCCATCAAGGCCTTCAAACTATTGGATTGCCGAAAAACTTGTTTATTACAATACAAAAAGCAGCAATTTTAAATACTTGTCAGATTGTCAGAAATTTTTTCAACACAGTAAAAAGACGAGAGTACTTGATGATACCTGTACCTCGCCTAAAACCAGCAAAAATGCTGTAAAAATATATTTAAAAAATAATTATAATAATAAAACATCTTTAGGGGGAGAGATTGGGACTAGAAAGTCCCATCTTCCAAAGTATTAAAGCGATAAGTATAAATTAAAATTGCACAAAACCTTTTTTTAGGTGACACATAATTAATCGACATGAGCTTTTCTTTGAGAGTTTAATGACGGGTACTCTGCAACGCCGTTCACGTCGTAGCGACGTATTTTGTATGCACACCTCTTACCCACGGCTTGCCGTGCTTTAAGGATTCGGAGATTTAGCAAGCTTCCGCGATCTTCCAAACCAACTATCAGGGTCGACCGACTGCGGTATTTTTTTTTCCTAGGCTGGCAGTCCATTACCTCCAATTTGCCTTCATTCCTCGCGTGACGGAAGCATTTGCTGCCGCAGCGGCGGGGATTTCGTAGGAAAAAAGCATCCCACCGTAAGATGAGAGATCTCTAGAGGAAGTGTGCAGGCGGGATTTTGGTATGTGTGCCACACGGGCCGAAGTGAAAGACCAAAAAGGTTTCCAGAGAGTTCGCAGCTAGAGGTGGACTTTGGAATGCCTAAATATGTGCACACAGCGCGAATGTGTGTGGATAAAAGTGCTGGAGTTCGCTGGATTTAGGGAATCTGTTTTGGTGAATTGGACCCACGGATGAATAATTTTCTAGGTCAAGTTCCGAGAGGCTGGGTTACACTCAAGGCCAATTTCAAAAGCAATATGAGTGCGGCGCAAGTGTCTAGTTAACATAATTATCCCTAAGCCAAAAGAATCTGCCAACTAAATCTACGTTCTGCCATCCAAGCCGCCTAAATAGACGTGTGGCGGGAGATTCTAGGTTACCAGCTTTATAAATATAAATAAAATACAAAAATATGAACAATATTTAGATGCGTGTTCCAAATGAATTGAATGTATTATATTAATAATACGAATATGCGAATAAAACTATGATATAATTAATATCATAGTTTCATTCTGGCGAAAAATGAATTTATGGACCTATCTGTTCGGCAAAGTATCTCTCCTACAAAATAACTTTTGTTGGTTTTGTGAATATAGTGAGATTATTAAATGATCTCCGTGTTGCTTTGACAGATATGTTCTTGTTAATATAAGAATCAAGGACTAACTGATAGTGATAAACAATTGAGAATAATTGTAATTTACACCAAATATCACGAGAATTTTATTAACTAATTCAGGACTCAATCCTAGAGCCATAAGCTTCAATGGTGTGTAAAAGTTTGCATCTAGATTCCAATAAAAATAAAATGTCGTTGAATAATTCTGATCATATTTTCTCTGTAGTTATAATTTCCTGATTCCAGTTGATAAAATTGTGGATAAAGTGCACTTTATTGCATCCGTGAATGAACCAGCTTAAGGTTCCGAGTCCAATGATTAGCATGCAAGATTTACGAATGGCGGGATACCACGTATTTACTAAGCTTACATCTTTAAACATTCTTTTAAACTTCATCTACCATCAACCAACTAATATAAAAAGTGATAAACAGCAATAAAACCAAACTATTTGTAAGAAGGAGAAGATAGAATCTTTCCCATATTTGAGATATGTCAAAATCACCTCGTTCTAGGTACTGCAGTAGCTTATTTATTTCTGTAGCGTCGGTAAACGAGGTCACCCAGCAAGATATTCCATTACTTTCATTAACCTAATAAACTGAGAGAATGGAGGCAAAAGTTTATCAGGTAATCAGAAAAACATCTGAAAAATATGAAAAAATAACATAATGCATAGAATAAGAAAAAATACTTATAAAAATTGTTGTGAAAAATACTGTAACAAAATGTTTTTAAAATGTGATTACAAATATTGACTAGTGTCATTGCGTGATAAATTTAAAGGTTTTCTTTTCGCAGTCCGTGACTATGAATATACTGTTACTTCGATCGCAGATTCCCAAATTTCAACCTAATTGAATGGAGATTTACAAGCTTTGTTTCAGCAGAATTGTTCATCGGTACAACGGCGCGCCGCGGCGCTAAGTTGTCATTCTAGAGGAAAACTTAGCATTAATACGCGTTGTAACAGCAAAAGTTTCGGTGGAAAGTTACAAAGGATTTTTATTTTCATTCAGCTTGAATTTTCATCGAGTGAAAGCCAAATATGTATGCAGAAGGTTACTCGGGATTTCCACCGGGACAGGTTCTCCAACTCCATCTCGGCCGACATTTCGATGAACGAGTTGCCCTGATGACGATAGACAACTCGTTCATAAAAACGTCGGCCAAGATGGAGTTGGAGAACCTGTCACGGTGGAAATCCCGAGTAACCTTCTACAATTCTACACGCCGGAAAAGCCTGCGATCATTCCAAATATGCATGGATTTATTCAAATTTATTACATAAAAACCGATCGCGTTTTACCAAAACCAGTTCAGAAAATATACTTGGGAATACTTGCGGAGATTAACTGGTTATCGATTGCTTTTTTAAATCACTCTCTTCCAACAGCTACACTTAAGATTCCTTGAAATCTGTTCCCACTAATCATTAGCGGAAAACGTGAAGCTTGGCGTGAAATCCAATCCCTTCTGTAGACTCCATCCCGTCCCACTCGCTTCTCCACATTCCCTCTGCTATTCATTTTCGGCAGACCGTTCCACCACGGTGTGCCTCGCCGGCTGTGCAGTAGCGGCGGCTTTCCGAGTTCTAGGCGAGCGAGTACTGCGCACTTTAGTCGCGAATATCCTTGGTGGCGTTATCGAACTCGTGGGAATCGCTGTTCGTTGCTTTCGAAATCCCGCAAAGCGATGTGACCACGCAAGTGTGCTCAGCTTATAGAAGAGCGGCACTGCATGTGCAGCGTATACTTCGATTATTTTGGCCACCCTATAATAGGGACAGGTGATCTGGGAAAAATCTACTTAATCGGAAACAAATTGAGGGATTACTACAATGGCTTATGTTTTCTTGTAGCGTTGGAAAACGAGGTCGCCCATCTAGTTATTGCATTCCTTAAATTAGTATCATCAATGGATAAAGTAGCATATCGGATATATGGAAAACATTTGTATAATGTGAATGGAATAGCATAACGGAATAAGAAGGTAAAAAATTCTTATAAAAATTGCATGTACCAAGTATATCTCGGATATTTTGGCCAGCGGACAATAGGGATAGAACCAAATTGAGGGATTACCTTGAATTTATGCGGTTGATTGGAAAAAAACCGTTAACACGGGCCCTTGTGAAATTAGTCTTGCATTTTGGATAAAACATGTTATTTTTAAGAACCAGAAACTAATCATACACGTGTTCATTCACCGCTGATTTTATCTAGAGCAAGCATCCATTTCCATTTTCTCTTTTTACTACAAGAGAAAACTTTCAAGATTCCAAGAACACTACATCCGTTTAGATTTTTTCATCATGTATTATGTGCAATGATGCATACCCTGAACACGATTCGACGGTAAAGCTGGAGAAAGATTAAATGCGATGTACGAAGATAACTTTTTCCAGTCGGAATGGCTTGAAGATATCATATGAGAAGTTAGTACCATTGAAATAAGGAAAGTGTGTGGATAAGAAAATTCCTCTCTGTAGTGGAAATATCTATTTCATATTGGATATAATTATGTCAATTTTTGCGTCTCTTCAAGGGGGGTATGCCATACTCCCCGGACCCATATCGTAAACCTCCCTCCCCTATATTTGATGTTGAATCCGCCCCTAAATACCACATCACATACAATACACTCCTCTGGTCAGCTATCCTCATATATCCCATGCCTATCCGCAGCCTTCCTTCCAAAACTCCAAAGTGCTCTTTACCGCTGCTGGCGCTAATTGCAAAGCCATACCAGCACGCGCCCAAATCGACCAGCTGTTTCCCGCTCTCTCTGTGGCGGCTGCCACCATTCCCTTCCCACAATCCCTAGCGAGACCGCAAAGGTTTGGCCGCCACCTACTGGAAGACTAGTCGCGCGCGAATCGGGCGCAAACGGTAATGAAAAGAAAATCGAGCAAAGTGAAAAATTGCGAGTGGACACACCTGACTCCCACGTCCGGAGCAAAGGCTTTAAAAGCCACCAGAGCAAGCGGTGCGATGCTTCACTCTGGGTCGTCCATTCGGAGGATAAAACGTTACCAAGGAATCCTCGGTAAAGGACTTGACCAAAAGTCTGGGATTCCCAATTTTCTAAGGATTTAGGAATCTTCCGTAAAGTTATCCTATTTTACCAATTTTACTTTATAGGAAGCTCCCTTTGAAATATTTTTAGTGAATGACCTTATATATCTGAACACTTTGAATACCATTTATTGCATTATTGCACAGAAAACAAACTAAGTGGGCACATTTTGAAGCGGCTGTATTAAAAGTGTTTTTCCATATAATATTTGTGTATCAGTATGTAACGACCGGAAATTTAACCGTACCGGATGGAAATTCCTCACGCTTGCCTACGTGCTCGAAATAAGTTTATAAGTCGCGGACATAATCTTATTACCGGTATTGTATTACTATAATAATAATTAATAACAATAACCTCAGCAGTGATCGAGTCAAATGACTTATTTCGATGAAAAATAAGTGATGTTCTTATCGAAGAGGGAAGGTGTTATGAGAAAAATAATTAAGGCCGAAGTATCCAAACAAAACAACGTTCGGTTTTTAGCTGAGAGAAACTGTTAAAAAAAGTTCTCGAATTACATGAATTACTGGCGGAGCGCGGATAGATATGGCGGAAATGTTTCATTGAAAGATTTCTCTGGCATTAAGCGAGAATGGCCAATTCCTATGGTATCTTGAATCTATACAACTCGTTCGGCATTCATGTCAACGGTCGATATGGTCACAGTCGTGTGGGCGTGAACAGAAGATAACGTCTTTGTGCCCAGATTACCGAACCGTATAGCTATGTCTGTGTTGACAAAATGAACGTTGTGAACCACGGAAGAACTTCTTACTCTGCCATAATTAGTACAGTATCTCTCCTTAATTTCTCGCATTTTTCTACTGCCTTATTTCAAAATCCCGTGTAAAAGTTTTTCATTGAGACACCATAGGCGAAATAGGTAAAATATCAAAATGAAAAAAAGTCAAAAATAAAATTATACCCCATCAAGACCCGTCATTTATGCCTGAGCGGAATGATTAAATATAATTGGAGTCCATGATATCTTCTTACGGGTCTTGGCTTATATGTCACCAGGCATCCAACAAAATATTCCTGTTAGGGCTGAATAATTTGCATCACAGTTAAACCTTGAACAAACATTGGTTACAATAACATTTGAATGTTTAAAATATTTTGTTGTGGACGATGACATGATATATTTTATTATATTTTTATTGCACATATAATATTTGACATATTTAACCCTATCGCATAAAAGTTGATGAACTACTGGCGAGCGATTCGCCGCTACTCCTACTCGCACATATGCATTGCGCAGATAGTTTTTGCTAATTACCTAATCCTTCCTTCTATGTGTGCTTCACTCTGAACTAGTTATTTAGCCGAAACTCGAATAACGACACCATCTCATGGAGCGAGTACTTAGCGGGGAGGGGAGGTTGAAAACAGTGTTAGAGGTTCAAATGTTTGGTGAACGAGGGAGAGAAAGGAAGTGAATAGGATATTTAGATATAGTGATATATTGAAAAGGGGTAGACCTTACTATGAATTGAAGAGCAAAGTACATGAAGGAAGATGAGGCTGCCAGAATGCTTCTCAAGTACTGCATTGAAGCCTACCTTGACCGGTGGAGTACTTTAATAAAAACAAAATACTTATATTGTGACTGGCACACAGTGCGTCATCACGCGGTGTTTTCTCTAGTTACCGCACTTATTTCAATGAATCAATATCACATTGTAGCGTAGTTGCTCTGGTCCTACAGGTTAATCCTTATCTTTTAGTCTCCAGCCTGATGATGTGCTTTACAGCCTGTTTAATCCACTGCTATGATATACAATCAGCATTTTAACCTCAGTGCTCATTTGCATCCTGTATCCCATTTCTTTGATGTATTTATGGTACTTGAATGTTTAAATTTTTAAGGAGCAATAAATATGTTATTATTATCATTGTCGTAGTTGTAATTATTATTATTTTCATTCGATAATTTTCTCCACTTATTTTTCCTTTCTAAGGTTTTAAGTGTTTGACATTGCTTGAGTAAAAGCTTGATTTATGCTGGCTTCATTTTAATCAGTTTTCAAAACATCCCCAGTGAGGCAAAGAGTGCATAGTACTCTATTTATTCCGAGTATTTGTAAGATTTTTTATGCTCACGATGAAAATATAGGAAAAGTTATGAATTTTATATATTAGTTAACCACAAATATTAATTTCAGTCAAAAACTTTAACTATGACTTATTTTCATGTTGAATTTGGTTACCTTTGCCCTCAGTGACGCAAACGGTGACTTTTGCAACTCCGTTTAATTAAACTATGGGTGAAAAAACATCGCCTGGCAGGCAGAAGAGGCTCTACTGCATATAAGGCGTGAGAAAAAACTTTGATGGGATAAATTTTCCCCGTATAGTAACTTTTGTGTACGTGTGGGCCGTTTTCTGATTCGAGCAATAGTATGCTCTCATTTGGTCTACACGTGGCAGAACTCAAGAGGCTTAAAATGAACAAAGTGATTTATTCCACTTCTCTTTACTAACCTGAAAGGTTTTCACAATTTAGACCTATTATCAAAAGCTACCGAACTTCCTTGATAGTGGTAGAAAAGTGTAGAAACCGCTTTTGCTAGGATAAAGTTATGAAGTATTTCCTTATAGGCATTCTCTTTTGTACCTCAGCAGTAGTTTGACCAAATGTTTGCTCATAATACTCACGGACTCTTTGAGCGATCGCGCGCTGAAACTGATCGGCAGAATTTGGGAAACAAATTTTTCCTATTCTTTTTAAGCGAATGGGAAATATTTTGGGAGTTTGATTAGAAATACGATACTTGGCCGATCGTTTCACAGGTTCAACCGGGTTCCACATCAAACGCGCGGGTGGGCTTGATCAAATGAATCCTTTCCGAGTCGTGCTGTTGAGTTTGCAGTTCTTTTCACGAGCAATATGGCGCGTGAGGTACACTGTACCTCAACGTCCGCAGCGTTCTAAAGCTGGAAAATTGCTAAAAATAAACACGTAATTGGTAAGGGAATTGGTTGAGGGGTTCTCAAAGTTCAAAAAAGGACTTATTCTTTTGAGACTATTTTCGAACGATTCATTGTTTATTTTCTGGAAAAAAATCTCTCGATTCCATTCACAAAGAGGCTTTGATCGCATCCTTTTAAATTCTTTTATCTGCAAACAGTGCGACGGCGAACGAGTTGAAAAAATATTGATGCCAAACAAAAGATTATTTGCTTGGATACGAAATAGAAAGGCATTAACTGATTTCATTTTGATACACCTTGTATTCACGGAATTCAAAATATATAATGACGTATCTCCTATTATGCTAAATGAAATGCCCATTCCTTTGGTGAATCCATAACTGCATGTTGGAAATAGGCAAAGCCTTTGATATATGCATCTGGAGTGGTCGGAGGTCAGTGATTGCAAAAGCCATCGTGTCTGGATAGTTCGATGGTCATGCATACGCAAATTAGGCCATAGGTAACCTGTTCAACATTCTGCACCAAAGCGCTGCGACAACAAAGACTTACTCCACTGACAGTATTGGAAATTAAACTGATAACAATCTATTAAAATGAATTTCAAAAAGATAATAGTCAATTAATATGTACTTGGTTGCTCTAATAAGCATCTGTAAAAGTTATTGGAATAATTTGTGTAGAATAAATATTAAGGAATATCATCAGTTATTATGAATTTAACTGTTCACTTAAAATTAGGTTTTATGTATTCATTGTTATATTTTATTTACAAAATATTAATTAATATTTTATCTACAACACAGTAATTAGAAAAATTGAGAAATGTCTATTAATCATAATTGTCAAGCTGTTGAAGAAGAATATAACAATCACTTGCATTGAATATATAAATAATAAGAGCTACATCCTAATTGGTACGTTGCTCACATCATTCAAGTATTATAAAAATAACAGATATTTATAATAACATTAATGGTCAAGATTCTAAGAACACTACATCCGTACAAATTCCATCATCACGTATTTAAAAAAATTTAATGCATACCGTGAGAATGGAATGACAGCAAAGCTAGAAGGGATAAAATGCGATACATGATAAAAATGTTTTTATGGCTTCAAGTTATCATTTGAGAAGTTAGTACAATTGAAATAAGGAAAAATTGTGGATAAAAAACCTATTTTCCTCTGTTATAGTGAAAATGCATACTTCGTATGGAATATTATTACTGACGGCCTGTTTCTTCATGCAACACATTCTTGATTTACCCAGAGATAAAAAATGAATATTCTTAAATGAATGTGAAAGATAATATCACCCAACGATTACGAACGACGATTGGTTCCGATGGGAAAGGGTATAGCTTAGGACCACGGACTTAGCTAAATAATTACCGTATGAATTCCACGCATACATTGAAGAGGGGGCAGTTTCCGTCTCTGAGCCACCTCGTTCTCAGCGGATTCAATTGTGAAGGTTTCACCTAGGATTTGGATGCAGGACACATCAAGCAGCAGCCAAGCCGAAGCCTTCAAGCTTCCACTCTCCCATTGGTTCAAATAATAAGACACCATTTATAAAAAGTGGTGAAAAATCTCCCTGAAATAATTGAGAACATGGGTATCTTCGAGTTAATAGCATGCGAAAGAATAAACGCTGTTAGGATCACTATTATATTTGAAAAAAGCACGACCTAGGTTTATTAACATAGTTACATTGTCAGGTGACGATGAACCTGACGATGTAACTCTTTTATGAAACCCGGCATCGGTGGCGGCGGGGTAAAATGCTCTCTTACTGAGCAAGAAACTACAGATTTGAGCTGGGTTAGTTACCCTTATAAAAGGCGTCGTTTTTCATGCTCGTTCAATTGTTAATATATTGAAAAACTCCGGTATGAATGAATACAGTGGAACTTGGCTATAACGGCATCGGCCGTAACGTCTACTCGGGTTTAACGTCACATTTTATACAGACCAGCCAAAATTGAACATCTTATGTTGTACGAAAACCCGTTTATATCGTCAACAAATATTGCGACACTCGGGTATAGCGTCAAAAATTTTAGAATTTTAGGTTACAAAAGTGGTAGTGTGATTGCATTATGTCCCAAAGTTCATAGTAACCAAGTGTAGAAACATCAAAAGCAAAAACAGGTCACAAGCTGGACGTTGAGCTGGTGACGGGATGCAACTCTTATTAGGCTATAAAATATTTAATTGTGAATATCATTTTTTATATTAACGTTTTTCATTGTACATATTCCAATGTACGAGTAGATTTCAATAAACAGTGTTGTATACAGCAGAAAATTTGCGTTTTTACTTTGTCCTTTCACTAATATTTAAGGCTGTTTTTTTATAACGTCACTCGGATATACCGTTAAAAATCTTCTGGTCCCTTTGATGACGTTATAACCAAGTTTCACTGTATAATCAACCAAACAATCAATCAACTATAACCAATTAATGAAATAATATGCCGACCTCGGTGGCGGTCGGGTAAAACCCTCGCCAGCCAAACCAAAAAGCCAGAGTTCGCGGGTTCGAGTTCCACCTGGGTAAGTTTCCCCTATCCAGACTGTTCGTGTACCTTTCATTGTTAAATACCCCGATATAAAATGACCTGTGAAAGCTGTGTTCGAAGGTTTGGGAATAAAATAAATAAATATAAAGGCCAATATGACCTATTTTAGGTTATATTCTAATAAATAAATGTTATATAATGGAAAGGTTTCATACAATTAGACATGAAGTAATCAGTTATATTTTAGTAAAACACATTAGTTTCTCATATCCTCAATCATTCAAGCAGTATCTAGTCCAAAACTCTCTTAACCCCATCGCAGCATCGAAAAAACCATTTTATGAGAAAAATGATTTAGCCTATATCCTACAGCTTTGATCCTTTGACCTCCGATTTTCACTCAGCTGGGCTTCTGCAGCACCGTAGATTACCTCGCTCTAATCAACTTGCATTCTCAACCTACCCTACTTCTGCCTTTCCATTTCATCTTTCCCTGGATCATCCCACGTTCCCTTGTCCTACTAACGCCTGTTAATTGCTTTCCGCTTCTGTTCCACCCTCTGTTGCTCTACGTCGACCTTGACCTCCGGCGTCCTCGGGCAAAGTTTCCGCAACAGCTTCATGAATATTGCTCAAAGTTTCCCCATATGTTCGAGCTATGGGATACCAGTTCTTCAGGAAAAAAAGGGGGCTGCAAAAATGATCAAAGCGTCCGTGGTATAGCAGGAGGGTAGGTTTCAAACTTTACTTATAATTGCACCTGATATTTCTTTTGCGTTTTGATGAGAGAAATGTAACTTACTCCGAGTAAAAACAAATCAGAAATTAAACCTGAAAAAAGACGGATCTCAATAACATGAATTTGAGAACCTGAGACATGTGCACTGCATTTCGTGAAATATTCGGCTCTCTTTTCGTGGCTGTAATGTTATACCGCAGGTTTCACGATGAGATAAGAAAAGGAATGGATCAAGTTTCAAAAACTCATTTCAACCAAAACTTTAAGAGAAGAATATTGAATTCCTAACATTTTTTGTTCTAAATGAATTTTTATATTGTCTCAGCATCTGAAATCTATTAATCTAGCACAGTCACTAAATTACATTAACTATTTGAATATTTCATTTCTATCAATGAAACGCAAGTATCGTTTGAACGTAGTCAAAATACTTATAAACGACGAGGGAGAAATTTATCTGCGTAGATTAGGTAAAAGTAAGGGAATGATGACGAATGTTCAACTCACTCATAGCTTTAACTTCAAAGGGAGAGGAATCGGACAGGGATCAAGAATGGGAAAATATGAAGAGAGGGGGTATAAATGGTGAGGTGGGATTTGAAGAATGAACAGCAGTTTTAGTACTACGGTCATATTCATGTGGTTGGATTTTACGAATAGGTAAGACAATTCTCTTAGAACGAATCATAAAAATTGATATTACTGAATAAAGTAAAACAATAGCGTTTAAACTATCCGGAAATTATTCGGGAAGCTAAATTATCTCGAAAAAGAATGCAGAAGAGAATACATTTTTCAACAAAAATTGAATTAGGTTTTCCCCAGATCCCCACATTTTACTGTTTAGTGTGGTCAACCTTTCAATTCCTCATATATTCCAAAGAAGCGCACTATTATGAATAATCTTTTATCTGGACTGATGCTTCTGCAGACACTATTTTATCTGCGGAATTCCATAATACTTTGAGACTGTTCATGATGTGGACGGCATTTTCTACAACGTTTCACTATTAGGAAAACCTTTCTATAATTCTCTTTAAAGTATCATCCTTAAGCTTGACATGACAAACCATAATTTTTAATAAAATTGCACGTTTATAAATCTCCAAAAATAATTAAGACCATATGAATAATAATACAAGTATTTTTATTTAAATTTATAGACAAAATTCTGTGCAGGGTAATTTTCGGTAAAAAAAGGAGGAACATTTTTCTACTAAACGTCTATACATTTCATCAAACCATCTAATAATAAAAACGACTAAAAATAGGAATTGAAGCCTTAGACTCCCAACCATACACTCGGAAAACCTCATACAACATTCCACGCAAGCAGAAAACGACGTCATAACACACGCAACGCGTTTAGCCTCCGAACGACATAATTACGCACCAGACGAGCGTCAGTTAAATTGGGAACCCTGACGTTTCCACAACTTCTCCCTCCGCAGTCAGTAGACTTCCTCTCACTGTTGAAGAGTTTCTCCATCCTCCCACATCTCTTATATTCTCTTGCATTTAGTCCTCCCACCCACAACCTCCACTCCCTTTTCTCTAAATCTCAACTCTCTCCCTCGATCCCATTCCACAGTCCTTAAACTCCCTTCTTCACCTCATTTACCCCCTTAGCCCACCCTTTCTGCTAACTTCCCTTCTCTCTCTCTCATGCACTCTCGCTATTTCTCTCTTACTGTGCCAAGTTCCCAACTTTCACCCCCTCAAACCGCTACCACCCCACCCTACTCTGGCTTTGTAACCCTTTCCACACCCATTCCTTTACCTGCGTAGCCACTATACCATTCCTCTCCCTCCCACCTCTATAATTCGCTTCCATTTCATTTGCACATTCGGCCTCTCCCACGCCCACTGACTGTTATCTCTCCGAGGAGCGAGCGTGCTTTGCAGTATCCACGCGTTAACTCCTCGCACCGTTGGGATTCGGTGAAATATGTATAGCTTTCGATGTGGCCGTGGCTTTTCCCGTTTTCCCCCCGAGGCTTTCACAGGGCTCCGGCGCATCGTCAATGTCCAATCAGGGTTTTCTTCGGTCCATTTCCTCTTCAGCGACGGAGTATGTCAGTCAATTACCTCGCCTAGTTCTTTGAGAGTCCCGTTATTCATTAAGAGGACGCGTCACTCCATATCGCTCTTGGTCCGATCCCAAATTCTGGTTTAAAACTTTCGCTATTATCCAAATGTTGCCTGGATATGTATAACAGATGTCGAAAACATTTTTCCTGCATCTCAAATTTAAAAATTTCAACTTAGATCTATTTCGAATGTAACACTTTTATATTTTGAGTTCCGATAAGAGTTGGCAAAGTTCGGTGCTATACACCGGGAAAATGTTAAAGAATATATATAAGAGTTGAATGAATATTTTTACGCGAAAAAAGCCAAAGTATGCCTGAATAAGAAGAGGTACGTCACCTTCAGAAATGAAGGTTAATATAGAACCTTTAATGTGTTCAAATTAAAACGACAGATAATTATAAAAACAGCGAGATTTATAGAAAATTTTCAGTTGATTTATGTGTAATTTATCTATTATTAAAGGGCATTGCACCAGCCAATTGAGAATTAGATATAATTTGTGTACAAATTTTAAACACTCTATATGAGAGTATCGATCATTGATAAACTTATGGCTCTAATATGGTGAACGGTTCTAATAAATACTCTATAAAAATTGATTTACCAACACTCAGTTCATTTTTCTCTGATAGGCGACAAAAGGAAACTTTTTAGAATTTCAATACATAGTAAAAACATCAATATTTCACCATAGGTTTGTGAAATCCCATACTTTATGTTCTAGTTATAATGAATGGTCAACTGAATAATGTAAACGATGATAATAAATTCCTCCGCCGGATTTAAACGCATAGATTGATATGGTAGACGTATGAAAGAAAACATTTCAAGACTTCCCCACCTATGCATTGATTGCTATAAGATATTTAAGGGATGAGATAAGATATTTTACTATGAGACTCCACTTTTGCGAGGCCTAGTGAAACGAAGATTTCTAACACACCACCAGACATGTTCAACGAGCTAAATGCATGTGCCTGTTAATATTTAGAACCAGGAAATTAACGTATAGATATTTTAAAAGCGTATTGGTGTTTTGAAAGAAATGACCTGAGGCAATATAAATATTTCCATTCCAAAATGCTAAAATGGTAACGTTCGACCAATGGTAACGCTCCGGACGCTAAATTTGCCATAGGTCGAAGCTAGGATTCAAATTCCCTTCCAGAACTAAAGGCTATAGAAACGGACTTCCACTCAGTGAATAGTAGTACTAACATGACGTGGAAGCGTTGTAAGCGCTCTTCACCGGATGTTTAATCGAATCGAATTGACATCAACACACGAAACCATTGGGCGATTCGATTGGGACATAAACAAGGTACAGGTTGGAGTCGTGAGCACGGTATTTGCCCTTGATGGCATAGCAGACATTCTTCTTTCCTCAACTGGATGTCATCATGCGCGCGACCGGCATCACAAGACCGCAGCGCAAGCGTTCATTTGTATAGTGACGGCAAAGGGAGATTTACTGCGTTTTGGATTATCCTGCTCGCGGACAACGTAATCTTACGACAAACTTAGACCTGTGTCGGTAAACTGAGTACAAATCTAGACGAGGAATATTTCGGGTCGGTACGTAGAAACTTACTTCTTACTTACTTAGGTATTTCTTACAATTGCTCATTTACTCAAAATTTAATAACATAGGTTAAGTTGTAATGAAATTAAAATGGAAGGAATATGTGAATATAGAAAATTTTTGCTGACGTTAGAGCAGCATAAAATCAGTCTTAGAATTGCAGGCCTATAAAGATTAAATTTGAATCTGAGAGTATTTTTTTAAAATGTGTAACTGACGAAAATATACTAAAAAACGAGACGTTATTCAAAGTGTACAACAATATTTAGCACATAGATTTTATATTGAGTACTCTTCGATTATTAGCAATGCTTTGCTCTTACAAATTGTTTTCTGAAGCCATAAAAACCACGATAAGTGTCAACGGAATGCTCAGTAAGTTTTTTCTGAAGTGATTATATCGAATGAAAATTCTGTATAATATAGGGTGAAGTTAATTTAAGGCTAGGCAACAGATATTTTACTCAATTTCTTTCCCTTATACAATTCTATTACGAATTGCGTTTTACGAGAAGAGGCATTACCTAAGT
This sequence comes from Ischnura elegans, assembly GCF_921293095.1. NCBI lineage: Eukaryota > Metazoa > Arthropoda > Insecta > Odonata > Coenagrionidae > Ischnura > Ischnura elegans. The sequence goes on from NC_060250.1 coordinate 72,748,645, forward strand.
TTTCTATTACCACCGAATTAGCATTAGCTAAAGAAGAGATCATAAGGTCCAGCTTCATTCAATAAATATGGGTTACCTTAGTGATTAGGATTATATGTGATTTTTTTAAATTTCGGAGCGCGAATAGCATAAATATTTTAATTAAATACCTAAACAGCAGGATTTAATTGACCTTTTAGATCGATCATCATGATAACCAGACCTCTAAATGAGAAGCAGGCTCACTGATGGTAAGCCTTTATAGCTCAGGTATTCGACTATCGGAATAACTCTTATGATTAACTATGGAGACTATCACAAATCTTCTCTTCAACACGCTAAAAATGATTAGAGTCATGATGCCTCAAAAAATCGTCTCTATATTCACGGAACCACTATTTGAAAATAAAAATATTACTCCAATGTACATGTGTCATTAATTGCGCACCTTTTACTTACAAATGGGATTTAGCGAATACCTTTAACTAGTAATTAATAACTCAAAACTTCACACGAGAATTCACAACATAATGAGCTAATAACTGTTGCTTAATGGAAGTTTCAATTTTGCTTACCTGAAGCAGTAATTTTCAGTAAATTCTATATTGGAAGTAAGTATTCGCCTTAAAGGTGTTTGTAACATTATGGCATCGCTCACTCACCTGAAACAAAAGAAAGAGGCTATTAATTTATGATGTCCTCGATATTTAAAACACAACATTTCAATCAATTCATATCAAAAAGACATATTAATTTTTTCGTAATAAAAAAAAATATGAGAAAAATTATGGATTCACTCAGTTATTCAATCCTAAAGTTGGTTCGAATCAGAGAGACTTTTACAAGCTGCAGTACGCAATTGTCTCCTGGAGTGTTCGCAAGCAGACTACCATGTAAATTGTGTACAGCGCAGTGACATCATGAAGAGAATTAATCCTACACATGCAATGAGATATATTTCCCTTCCTATGCCATTGATATCTTGTTACTTTGGGTCTCCCTATCAAAATGTTACTTGAGGTAGAATGCTACCTTTTGCATGGAAATGACGCAGACCACTGTTTTGCCTATGACTTTTTGTTGTTTTGAGCGCGGTTTCAAGTGGTTTCGAGCGTTCGAGGTCATAGGTGTCCTTTGTTAGAGGGTTTACAATGGGTTATCGGGGGCCTTACCCGGGATTAAAACCCAAGACCTCTTCATCAGCAGCACTCTACCCACTAGGCTATAGTGATCCCTAGATTGGGTAAGATGTGCCAAAAATTTACGCTGGTGAGGATAAATTTTTGGCACATTTTATAAACTTACTACTTCATTCATTCATTTACCCTCTGCTTTATGGTTTTTTCCACCTACTACCGCACCGTTGTCCTCGTTCTTTTTTTATTATATGTTCCTATCCCTTTCTTTCCTTACTTATGGCTTCATTGTCTCAACTATTATTATTAACTAAAAAATACTGCACATTTTTCAATAGAGGATCAAAGGTAACTATACACTTTTACACGAATTTTTCAAATTTTATGTAAAGACAGACTTAAATATTATGATGCAGCCCACGAAATATCGTTTTAAATCATTCATGAGGTTATAAATAGCAAACTTTTCCAGCATTGGCATCACAAAAAAGCAGCCCAGTAGCCTCTCTCAAAATCGGAATACTTTTGATTACTTTAAATAAGTTGAGGGACTTTGCGTATGCCTTATTAATCCAGCCGGTCCAGTTTAGCCTTTCAGGAGCAGGAATTTAAACCCTCATGGGTGGAGTGGAAACGAGCTACCGTGAGCCCTTTTACCCTGCTCCGGTGGTTATTGATGGGCACGGCACAAGCCGCGCAGCGCCGCGCTTGCCCTTCGCTCGGGGTGCGGTACGTGCCCGCACCCACACCTGCGCTCTCAACTTAAGCGCTCCCTTGAGCGAGCGAGCGGGAGGGAGGAGATTTTTGTGTGGACGGACGCCGAAACATCATGGTGTAAGCGGGTCATCCAATAAACGGTCCGCACGGGATAGCGCGATCAAAATCCGCCACTCGATGCAGCCCTGCTGAATCAATGAGTCGCGCATAAAATGGACCTACGGCGGATGATGATGCGTTTCCCCGGCAAACGCCGGGTTTGGTGCAGTGCGTGAAACCCTTTCGTGAGATGAGTGAGTGCCGGTGGATCAGAGAGTGCGACGTTGTGAGAAAAAAAATGGACTGCTCGTCGAAAAAATGGGATCCGTAGATGAACCAGCTGTCGAGTGATTGTCGCAGAGATCAAACAGAAGGACAAAGTAGAGAAGGAGAGAATACGCTAAAGAAATAATGACATGAAAGACACTGCGAGCACTTGGTTCAAAGAAACATTTTCTTTTTTACCTTCAAAAATGAAATTTTAACAACATCAGTTACATCATCTCCTCAGATGCATCATATGATTGTTACTTACCAATCCATTTTGATGAAACTTAGTTTTACTGAAAAAAAAACATTTTTACTGCATCAGTTCCATTACTACGTTAGATGCATCGTTTTACCATCATTCACCAAGCTATCATTATGAGAATATGCGTGCCCTATGTTACATAAGTAATTTTAATTTTTTCTATAAAAATACAATTTTAACTACGTACGTGAGTTTCATTGCCACGTTCGACGTATCGTTTGATTATAATTTACCAAGCTATCATGATGAGACTACGTACACTAGGTTCAATAAGGCATTTTCATTTTTACTACAAAAAAACAATTTTAATTGAATCAGTTCCATTACCTCTTTAGATAGATCGTTTAATTATCACTAATGCCCTCTCGACGTGTGTTTAGATGGTGCTGAGGTAAAATCTGTAGAAATAAATTTACAAAATAGCAACTAGTGCATTTCAATTTATTTATGTCCACTAGTCTGCAGGTGCACCTGAATATAATCGTTTTCATATTTTTCCAAGCTATCATGATTATTATGCTTGGTGATGAAACGACCCGTGAATAAAGGTTTATACCGCGAGTGCCAATAATTATACTGATAAAAAATGGACGAATGACTAGAGAAGGAGATGAGTAGTATTTTTTATAATTCTTGGACTTTCAAATGTCTAATTCACCACTTGGTGGAGATATTTATACTACATAATGTAAAATTTTTGATCCCCATTTGAAGCTTCATGCCTTGTAAAAATTTTACTCGCTACATATTGGCGCATAGAAAACTGCAGTATATACTCTTTCAGGGTATTTGTAACAAGTGAACGGAAAGGAAACAACTCATACCAGTGTCTATTTTATAAGTGATTTTTTCAGATTATACTTCAGCCCCACCTAAAACTACGAAGAGAGGGTGTTATTACGGGAAAAGATCTGAGATCAAAATAGATCAACTATAGCACTTCCGGAGAAAATGGGAATGAATCAGTTTCCGATTAAAAAACGACACTAGCTGCCTAGCCTTCGTGACCATTAATTTTATCGCGACAATAGAAGCATTCATTCCTGCATCCATACAATCCTAGGGATCAAATATCTTGATTTTATTTGGGTCTTTACTTTGAATGTGAGGTTTGAAGAAATCATGAAATTTGGAATGACCAGACAGAATCTACAAATATTTTCTAGGATATTTTTTATCTTCGTCGTAATGCTCGTGCAAGAAACCAAATTGAAACAGTTGGAAATCTTGTTTGTTCCCTGGGGACAAATATGAATTGAGGAACCATTATTATATCGATAGATAACACGGAAATAAATTAAATCATCGTTAAATAGTATTTTTCATTTTTTTCACGATTTCATTGCAGTAATTATATTTTCTTAAGCATACCGCCAACCCACATATCATGCTTTCAAGCTTCACCCACATTCACATTACTCATTTTTTTGCCCTTATAATTCGTATAAGTTCAAATGAAATGTCTACAAGATTGATATTTACATAAAGTTCAAGTTATTGAGGCTGAAACTTTATTTTATCCTAGTCTAGCACGTTAATATAACCCAAAAACTCTGGCATGCTTACATAATTATGCATTGATTTTGAGGAGATTCGGGTTGGCGTGGCGTGTCGGTTTCCCAGTGTGTTGGCTTAACTAAAGGCAACTGCTGGCAAATCATTCTAAGTCGTGAGCTGTCCAGAGCAACCGGCAACAGGGCAAACTCGCGGGCAATCGGAGCGCTTGGCTCAATGTATCTGTAGTTTAAAAATGGTGCGTTTTAGACAAAAACATCATTGGTAATTGGTTCCCACTTTAACTAACAGTCTAGTATTAAAATGTCGTGGCACAACTATTCACCACCCTGTAAAACCTCAGCTGTCGGACTCCAATTCCATATAGTAAACCAAATGTATCTATGGTTTAAATATAGTAGGTACGTTTTACCCAAACATCACTGGTAATTGGTTCCCACTTGTACTAGCAATCTAAAATTAAAATTTTGTGGCAAATTTTTTCACCGCCGTGTAAAATCTCAGCTGCCGGTCTCCACTTCCATTTAATAATATCATTTTGATTTTGATCATAATTCCCTTACCTTCTTGTGCACGATGCGCAAGCGACACCCAGAATTAACCCTTCATATGTACCATAATCTCCTTCTCATTCGAATGAAAGCAGTCCCTCTTCGCAAACCAATTCCTTTCCCGCCATCAAGAGATCCTCTCAAAAGAGAGGACAGGTGGAGGATATCAGGTTATAACGAAGTGGCACCCAGGATGAAGCCATCTAATCCAAATTGCCCCTCTTCCCGAAAATCTTCCGTTTTTGCCCCGGAATGCAGTTGAAGGTTATTGGAAAAGTTGGCCCTGGAGTCCCCCACCAGATGAGATGGCGGCAGCGGACCAGAGGATAGCGGGCGAGTCATCAAGAGATCTCGCAGGGAGAGGTTGGGAGAAGAGGGGACGGAAGGGAAAAGAGAAATGATGATGATGATGATGAGAGATGGATAGGAACTGGAGAGACGGATGATGACTTCTGAGGGACGGTAGACTATCAAATTTTTCTGTCGACTCGTCCATAATTTATCGTGGGGAGGAGTCCGGTCCCCATCCGAAACGGATTGATGAAATTACTTCCGTATGACCTTAGTGCGTACCTCCAGATGTTTGCTGCCGTATGCCTGAGATTTTCCCCCGGCTTAAAAAGGCCAGGCGAGGAAGTGGAAATTTTTCCCTACAAAGTAATCATTCCGGAATATTCTATGATGAGGTTTTTTTTTGAGATTTACCATACAAGGTCTCAAATCATGACTGGACTGAATAAGTTTCTAATTCCAGTTATCATTCCAGGAAATAACTGCAGATTACTCTGTGGTGTAATGTTACTCACCCGAAACTTACGCTGATGTTTCGGATAATGAGTCCGATCCAATCCGAAACGGATTAATGAAATTACTTCTGTACGACCTTGGTGCGTACCTACAGGTGTTTTCTCCCGCTTGCTAAATATGAGATTTTTATTGGGAGGGTAGGCAAAGAAGTTGATATCGTTCCCTTCATTGTACCTCCTGAAGAGTAGGAAATCAGCAAAAATCAAAGGTTATATTTTTCTTATGTATTTAACGCAATGAAAGTACTTGTCTATCGCCACCGACCCAGGTTATTTTTACCGACCCAGGTTATGGCACATAATGCCAATGCCACAATGCCATTTTTTTAAGGTCTCCTTTTTTTGCAAAAATGGCATTCTTTTCTGAAACCTGGGGTCGGTAGAAATAAGAAAAGTGATTTCACTGTTTTAAACTAAATATTTCCACCGAATAAAGCCGGATGCTATTTTTTTTACAGATGCTCTTTGCATAGTTTCAAATCATAACGGGGCTAAATAAAAACTGAAAAATTTTCATGCTTCTTCCAGGAAATAACTGTAATTAATGTATCAATATTATTGGCTCTATATAACTATTGGCTAAATCTCAAATTTAATAATTTTATCTCCGTGTGTTCTCGGGTGGAATTTTTCATATTTAATAATAGAGATGTACTGTATGCAGCGTGGTGTATACTCTTAGTTTAAAAAATGAAAACATTTATTTTCCAATACGTTACGAATCAATTATACACAAAATATGATCGGCTCGCAGCATCCGGGATGATTACGTAACTAAGTCATCCTTTTCGATCCTAAGATTTTTAGTTTCATTTCCATCCTTAAGAAGCCAAGGTATGTTGCCTAATGTTGCCAAGATGTTGATGCTGCCGAAATGTTGATCCTGCCAAGATGTTGCCTGATCGGTGAATACTGTTATCAGATACTGTAAGCTAATAGACTGCGTGTTTTCGTCGAACAGCACATTCCCATGTTACCATAAGTGATTTTATCAGCCTAAATTAACCAAATCTATGATACTGAGAGCCACATTAAAAATAATAATGTGGCTTATAGGACTAACATAAAGGGATTGTTGAGAAAACTTTTCCATGGAAAAAGTACAGAAGGACTGCATCCATGTTGGAGCTGCGCAAAATGAGGCACAAAAGAGAACAGGGAAGGTAAAATCGTCCAAAATTTCCCTCGACTCCTCCATAACTTATCGTCGGAAGGAGATCGATCCCATTTGAAAACAGATTGATGAAAATACCCCAGAAGGATGGAAGGTGCACCTCCAGAAGTAAAACGGTCGCGGCCTTCCTTTTCATTTTTTGGAGAGCGAGAAATAAGGAAGCAATGTCGCACACGTGCATCTCTTTCTGATGTGATCTGGTTTGGGAAACATTTTATGGCGAAGACTCCTGCAATGCTCTTAAATGTTTTCTTTCGCTGCACCCGACCTTAATTTACATTCTCCCAGAAGTCGAATGCGATGACAAGATTTTTATCATCTCCGGACAAACAATTGTAAGCAATTTGCCGAGTAGTCAAGGAACCTATAACCGAGGGTTATGGCGAGATGAGGGTTTCATCTAATATTGGAGGTATTTTTTTCGAATTGGGGTAGTTTTCCAATGTAATATTCTCTAATCAGTTGTTCAAGAACCGAGTGGAACAACGAAAGGAGATCTGAAAATGAGTTTAAATAAAGATATGAAACATTATTGGCAGCAATTTTATTTATCTTGGAAATTTTCCCTCCCTTGCTCATCCTATTTCATGCTTCGTTTATTGAAAGATTTAAAAGTAAGGTTTGGAGGTCAGACTGTGGATGGAATGCTCTAAATGAGTACATTTCTCATAATTTTACTTTTTATCTTCTCTTCTAAGCTTTTCCACGAAGTATTTTTTTTACCATAACATTACTTGCTCACGCCGTTTCTCAAGAAAATGCTATCAAGTATCACATCAACTTGCGGAAAAAATAACTCCTTTCTTTGCATGATACTAACTTTCTGTGTCACTTACATTTATTTTGCCTCTGAAAGAATATTTGAGAAATGTCGGAGATCAAGACTGAAGGGTAAATAATGCTTTCTTAATTACCTGCAAAGTTTGAGTTTGTGTCTCACATGAGTACTCTACTGAGGCAATTGAACCTACCCCTTATTGGTAGCCATGCGTTACAACGAATGTAGATAAAGGCTGTACTATGGTCTTCCGTAGCGATTTTGATGAAAACTTAAAAAAAAGAATCTATCAGTAGATAATGAATCATTATTTATTGATTTTTACATAATACCTAAAAGGAAATTGGTGGATTACGAAAAAAGCTCTGCTAAAGACTGTTAATGAAATAATTTGATTTTTATCAATTTGAAGAGGGATAAACTTAAAGGCCATTGCCTCTAGCAGTAACACTACCTGTAAAAAATTATGGGTACAAAGCTCGCTAAAAACCATAATCAACATGCGATACTATGACTCTCGTTTACCTACATGCATCATTCACAATTTCCCCTACTACTGCAAAGAGTATATTAGCGGACTAGGGCTTCATTACTCTTGACGTTAATGCAACTTTGATATCAAAACTGTAATTCATATTATTAAATTTTTAGATTTTGTCATGGACAATTACATTTTCAATTCAAGTCATATCTGAATCGGAAACTAAATATGGAGGAGATAAAAAATTATTATTCAAGTACTTCCAGAGTTGAAACGGAGTTCTTAATAGAAAAATCCTTACAATTAACTCCAGTGAAGAAGTAATCTTCGATTCTTTGACGACCACCTGACACTTACGTATCTTTCGCGTGACCTATTCGAAGACTACCTCCGTGCAACTCGGCAGAGGGATGCCTCATTACGGAGGTGAACGGAGTTCTTCTGAAACATTGGGGGCATCAAGAGTTCTCTCAGAGATAGAGAGGTCGACGTGAACAGACGGTTGAGGACGCAAAGAGAGAGAGGGATAGCGGGAAAAAAAAAAACCCTTCGGAGAGTGTCCCCCTTCGTGACAGACTTTGGATTTGGCGATGTCTGCGCGATGGACGAAAACAAGCGAAAACTTCTCCAGGGGGAAATGGCTAATTAAGTGGAGAAGAGGCGGAGAAAAGTGAGGGTTACCGTTCGGTGGGCTTGTGAAAAGTGAAAAGTTTTCGGTGAAGAAGTTTGGGGGCTAGGCTCGGAATTTATGAAGATGTGACGGAAAATACTTCGCGATGAGGTGAAGGTGACGACGCTGAAAGCTCGCTAGCCACAGTAAATGATGTAGGAGACAAAGAGGGTGGTGAAAGATTTTAGAAATCATTTTTGAGAGCTTTTTTTGACGACAGGTGAAAAATCTTTGACTAGTCGAGTACCATCAAGGTGTGTGGGAATTTCAGTTTTCAAGCCGATACATTCCTTGAGAGGACAGGTTCTATTTAAGTATGTGTGAAGAACAAAGTTCTTTTGCACCAACTTAAGTTTGGATGGCGATATTTGGGGAACTGTATAACAGGAAACAAAATCACAGATACACTATTATTGTGTGTGGAGAATGATTTCTTTTGGATGAGTATCCTTTGAGAACGACATAAATTATAGTGTAGACACCTAGGTCAGACCATTAAAAAATTCATGGAACATACAATATTAGTGTATCTTTGATTATATCATATTTTGAACCTTGAATAATCTGGTTATTGATATGTTTATTCTATTTTATCTGTGTTATTTAATATGATATAACTTTTTTCCTCCAATATAAGCCAGGCAATATTTTTAGCAAATTGTAGTCAGGAGGCAAATGACTCTTGCAATGGTAATGAACAGGCCATTAGATCTTTGGCCGATTGGTACAATCTGTCATTAGCTATAAGATATACTGGGCAGAGAAATTATTTAGAATTACTAAGGAGCCGTTTTTTTCACACTTTGGAGGAACGATCTATTCAGAGAGAAGTCACTAATTATTTAAGAAGCGGAGAATCTGAACAGGAGTTCAGAAGGCGTCATTGCTGGCAACGCAGTCAAAACTGAAGTTCATTCAGAAAAGGTTCGAGAATATCTATTTTAAATTTAAAGAAATAAATTCTTTCGTTACGCGTAGTTATTAATTTTTAAACGAGTCAATGGCTAAGTATTTTTATAGAAAATTCATTTGATAAGGAGGAAATCTCTATTAAATCCAACAAAATATACTCGTGAAAATTGCAAAAAACTTAATGCTAGTTTGAGGAGTAATTTCCTATTTACACTGAATAAATTCAAGAAAATGTGGCGAAAAACAAAATTCAAATTATCTGGAAAAGAGAACAATATTTATTTAAATTAAACAAAATTTATTCAGCAGCCAGGTATTTATTTTGACCCTCAGCATATAATTTTTGTCACCTCGCAAAGTACTCATAGCAATATTAATATTCCTCTCATTTTTTTAGGTTAAATAATGGAGTAATGAGCAAAGAGCAAATGAAAAGCTTCTAAACACAAATTAATTCTTCACCGTTCTTAAGTGAAAACGTGACATCTATTAATTATTCAAGGGGTAATGGAAAAATAAATACGTCCTTAAACGCACGTCTGTACGGTTGGCCTGTATCCCTTGTGGTTATCTTTCAACCTGCGAATGGTAATGAACATTCCGTGTAACCTTTCACCTTTGACAAGATACGTTGTACTGTAAAGAAAAAATGTCGGAATGACATCTGTTAGATGTCATGTCAACATTTGATACGAGAGCATGATAAAGTTTTGGTTATTCAAGGAATAAGGGTAAACTGTGAGAGATGATAAAAGACTCAGACTTAATTTGCACGGAGAGATGACCTTCTATTATTTTGATCTCACGATGGCGCTTTAACTTCTGAGACCTTTTGATTATGAAGGTGTCAAGACCTTTAAATTATTCACCCGTAAATATAGCACGTGTTCTAATGTCTCATTCTCATTCCAACTCCTTCAAGAGTAAACTTCAGAGCTGAATAACACACCTCTTTGTGAAACTGGTATATCGATCTCTATATTATGTGGTATATGATGAGAGAAGGGACATAACTAAGACATTTATCCGTAAAGGATTCACTGATGGATATCAAAATCAAGAGCATTTGCTATTACTTTGTTTATTGAAATTCTAAATCGCGTGAGAGTTTGAGAGACGTTTGTCCAAAGTTATTTTCTCGACTACATCATTGAGGAGGAAGGGAGACATGAAATTTAGGCAATTTTTTGATTCAGTCGGTGAAGTGAGAAGGGTTCAGTCCTTTATAATATTCCAGCAGCCAAGAAAACAAATCCATTCATATTCTAAGTGAAAGAAAACACCTTCAGCTGGTTTCCAGGTATGTCTCAGATCAGGATTTTGGCCTAGAATATGGAAGGGTGAGATGAGGTGAACACATATTTATAGAGAGATGAGAACCCAAAAAATGTACTGCTACGATATTTTACTGTTACCCTGATATGTTATACTTTCTAATTTATTACTTCAACTTTAATGTAAAAATCTAAATTGCGTTATGAATATTTTAAGATCTATGAAAAAAGAATTTTTGTGACCAAAATTCAAGAATATCATTAAAATTAAACTTTAAAAAACAGTTTATACACTGATATTTGTGAACTTCCTTTCATATTAACATAACTTGACGTATATTAGACTTGCTATGACCCAGAGTATCTTGTCGCTCCATGGCTCAGACCGTGGATTGATGTCTCTTGGGATTATTTTACCGAATGTTGTCAAAAATGGTGTGTCTCCCTCGACACTCAATGGACAAAAAAAATTTTTACTTTTTTTTCTTAATTGATTACGAAACCAAGACAAGTTACGCTGCTTTAAGTCGCGGTGAGAAGTTACGCTCCTTTACAGTTTTAAACTTAACGGTAACGTAAAGTCAAACTAAGTAGTTGTAATCGAGATTTAAGTCTTCAATCAGGGGTAGGGCCAATGATATGGAAGGTGAGAGGAAGTGAGCATAATCGTATGTATTTATATATAGATAGAGAGAGAGAGGATTGAGGCCGGCAGAAAAAGGATTGTGGATGAGATTCGTGAAGGTGACAGCGGGAGAGGAAGTTTTTTTGAAGATGGATTGGATGACGGTGGACATCGTTGGGTTGGGAGGGTGGATTTTGAAAGCGCGGTTTTGAGGTAGGGCTGAGTTCCGGAATGAAGTTGGTCCAAAGAGGGTATATGGGAGACGTTTTTGGGTTCCGTGGGAGAGAAGAGCCACCCAGAGTTTCTCGAATATAGGGAGTGGGGGTTGGAATATGATGGCGGAGCTAACTTTTAGTTTCCTCCAATTTCCCACGCCTTCACCTGCACTCAAAATTTTGCTCATTGATGATATCGCTCCCCCTTTTCCTCGGTCTCCTCCCTCGATCAGTCAAAAGTTATGGCACCGAGAACACATGCGTCCATTATACCGGCGAAGACACCCGCTCCTATCCTGACATAGCTTTGATGCGTCGCGTGGAATTCTCATTAATGACGGGCTCCAGACTTTTTTCCCATCTTCCATTTCTCTCTCAATGATTAAGTGGCAAAGTTAGAGAAATGGGAGAATGATTCTGAATCCTCATCGAAAAGAGATGCTCGATGATGGCAGAACAGAAATTCCCCAAAAATTCAGGTAGTTCTGCGCGCGAATAGAGTGAAACTGAGTTATGAGTTGCTGAAGTTGTTTCGGGTTTCCCACCGGGTAGGGTTCTCCATCTCTGCCGACGTTTCGATGGCCGTGTAGTCCATCGTCATCAGGACTTGTCATAGAGTTAAGTGATACGACTTATATATATTGGTCTCCTGGTCACGTGACTACTCGTGATTGGTTCGCCTTTTCCCGCCTTTTTTCCCGGGCCTCCATGATGTATGTATTTAAGCACCGGAGAGACCCGAGAAAAAAAGGCGGGAAAAGGCCGACCAATAACGAGTCACCCAACCAGGAGTCCAAACTATTTAAGTCGGAACGCTCAACTTGTAGACAAGCCCTGATGACGATGGACCATCGAAACGTCGCACAGTGGGCTGGAATAAAAAAAATGGCCAAAACCTCAAAAACGATTTTTTTGAGCCAGGAATAATTTCGCGTACATATTTTCAAATAAATTTTGACATACTTTCTACATTATTTTTATCCTGTACCTTCACGTTAACATTATAATTGAGGTCAAAGCTGAACAAATTTAGCGAAAAACGACCACACTCGATTTTTTCTGGAGATTTCCAACTTTACTCGTGCAGTGGTTTCCCGAATAGTTTCATTGATGAAAATGTTATACCATCAAAATAAATAATTCTGTTTCTTATATTTGAAGGGTTTTCAAAGCTTTTTACATTATCAACCATAGTTATTAACAAAATGGCGGAGCCTGTTTTCAGCCAATTTTTTGCATAAACGCAGAGAAAAAGTAGATCCTTCCGCCGACTTCCGCCAAGTGACTTATACCGCGTCATTATATGAAGCTTCTTTATCTTGAATCTAAAGTAAAATCTTGCACCAACTTGCAACCCCGAATTTTAAATCGTTTTTTCGAGCGTGCGGTCGACTCCGGTTCTGGCCGGCGGCGGTGGAGAGTACGGCGACGAGGCAAGCGTTTGGATGCGATATGGCCACATTCACATATTTACATATGGATAATTGATATAATAGTGATGGAAAATGATCACCAGAGAGTAAAATTAATAAATATTTCTACAAATGACTCTTATTATGCAATCGCTGGACACTGCGAGAGGTACGCTGAAAGGCTTTTTTTAGTGCATTCCATATACTTCTACGGAGAATGGACTTACATCGTGTGCTTAACGTAGGGAAACGGGTTAGAGTTTAAGAGAGAGAGAAATAGAGTTTTTTTATTAATAAAAAACTCTATTTCTAGGCAAGAGCCGTCCATGATCCATGGCGTCCATTTCCTAGCCTCCCATACGGCAGAAATGGAGAGCCTCACCCGGTGGGAAACCGGGAAAAAACTTCAACATCATCATACTCCGGGAAAGTGTCAGATCTTTCTTGAGTTATGAGCTCTTTAAAAGACTTAACCTGAAGGTTGGTTCACTTAGGTACAGGCAAATGGGCAGGCAAGGGTGTGGTGCATTGTACTTGAGAATGACCTGGCGATCGGAACGCGTAGTTTATTAACCCTCCGTCTCTTGCGTCACATTTTGGAACGCAATTTGTCGCGCGGCATCTCACAGACGCCATTTAGTAATGGTCAAAGAAAATAAATGCCAGTAGAAATAATAGTTTTACCTGCACAAAATCATTCATATAATATTTAATTTCATGTATGGGTATCAAAAATATGCATAATAATGATGGAGATATCCATATTAGTAAAATACTTGATACACATTTTTTTACAGAGTCATTGCACCTAAATAATGTTAACATGTAAAAATCATAAATGTGTAGCAAAAAGTTGCGTACCCCAAATTTCGTGCTTTGAATAGTTGTTAAAATGTTTGTTTAAATTAATTAAACGCATTTAAAAACTTCGTGTTAATTTCAGAAATGCGACGAAACATAAAATCACATAAAGGACTAATTCAGAAGCATATGATAATACGATTCAAGGAAGGACAGTTTTCTAAATTTGAAAACACGATGTGGTAAAAAAAAGAAAATGGATTGGCGTCTGGTAGACGCCACTCGAATTTTGCACATAAAATTTCTGGAAAATTGCCCTCTCTTTTTTATTAAGTTGAACTGTTAAGTTTTGAATCATCAATGTTTTTTCTACTTTTTTAATGGAGAATTTGCCCCTTGAACACGTTACTTGTGGGACTATTAGATAACTTCGCTTCTTGGTGTTCGAAAATTTCAATCGGGATTTAGACCTGAGAACCGGACAGTATTATATTAGTATCTATGAGCTCAACACACTAGTCCACCACCTTCCCCGAATCTGTTGGAATATAATGGGGAGATCATACTTTTAGCATTTTTCTTATGGTTTAATTATGGATTCACTATAATGCTTGTACTTTGGACATGCCTTTGACATTGTTAATAAAAGTGAGACGCCATTAAGTAATAAATATCATGAGTGAAATATGCAATCGTAAAAATGCAAATTGCCCAAAATTTCAAGCTTACTGTTTATCGAGGGTTCTTTTATTTTAGCGATTATAAAATGAGTGCACTACGTAGAATTAGGTTTTGGCGTTGTAATGTTACAAGTGTATCTTTCGTGTCGTATTTTTCTACTCAATGAAGGCGATGAAGCGTTGTAGCACAGGTGCTAATATTTTGAGCAATTAAACCATTCAATGACAAATTCACGGATTAGTCAATGCAAACTCATTCCGTAACCAACTCGCATGCAAGGAAAATATTCACCAAAAAATCTCCTTAATATCCATCTTAAATTTTGTCCTTGTTACGAGGTATTTTCTGTTTTACCGAATTATAATTGTCTCACTTTTATGACTTAACTTCAGTATTGATCTTCGGTACCTACCTTATTTTTCCTCTTCTTATCTTCTTCTATAAGTTTGTGTTTTACTAAACTGAACAAGCATCAAAGGCGTTATAATGTTGGAGGCGAATTTAATTATTTTCTTTGGGGAGCTAACACACCATAAGACTGCGGCTTACGTCATATTCCGATTTTTTTCTACGGCATAGGAGAGAAAAGATCTGCGCAAAGAAAGTGGTGAAAGCAAAGTTCAGTGAAAGTTTTTCCATCAAGCCGTATAAAAGTTTCGGCGTCATATTGAGAAAATAATTTTTTAATCTTTCTTTAGTCACTTCATCTCTCCTCACGTCATCACACTTTTTGTAACCACTGCTTTTGTCACGTTCACTTCTAATATTACCTGCAGGCGCAGTTGCTAAACGCTGGACGTGTAGATGATATTTAAAGAAAAATGAACTCCTAGTCTTTTAAAATTCAGAAACTTAGTAGATACTGATATTCTACTCGGTGTATTTCTGTTTATTAGGAGTGGAAAGACAACTCATCAACTCAGTCATATCTTTTGTATTAATCCAGATCATAGAAATAAAATGGTGAAGTACCACTCCAAAAGATGGGTATACATTTAGGATTCTTTTTCTTATTTTTGACAAGAAAGCACTCAAAAAAGTTAGAAAACAGGCAAATAATCTTACAGCCTGACCTTAAGCAATTTATGTTTTTTAGAGAGAGGTTCGTAATTATGAAAAAATGCATAGAAGAGCGGGTAGACTATGATAATTATCAAAGGAAACTCTGCAACTTTTGACCCTTAAAAAATGTTACTCACTGCTGTAAAATTCGTGTCTGATAAAAGAGCCGAGTTTTAAGGACTGAGGGAAGGCATCTTTGAACGCTTAAAAAAATGAATGCAGTATAAAATCGTACTTTTTGACAGCGATGCCTGCATTTAACAGATCTCTTTCATCTTAAAGAGACTATTTAGAGTTTAAAATCTAGAATAGTGTACATTTCAAAGCGCTTGACTGGTAAACAGACGTTTGGAAGAGGCAATGAGCAGTCCAAATATAGGGAAGCGGCAGAGTTGATTTATTTCCAAAGCCTTAGTGATGACAAATGGGAGAATTCTTTTTTTATAACTGCATTTGATGCATCGTGGGACATTCTTTGATGTTTGACTAGACCTTTTTCTCCTCCATTTTCAATAAAGCATTGAATTTGGTATCGAGTACGCCTTTCGGCTGAAGAAAAATACTAAAATGCAGTGCTGCCCTCACAGAAGGAGATGTGATATCTTCTTCTTTGAATTCCATCGGCACGACTCAATGTCTCCTGCATCCTACTCGATTATAACCCATACCGAGTTTTCCATGCAAGCCAATTTGAATCTAGTTTTCCTGGAAAGCTCAAAAATATCTATAATATGGCAATGGCGAAGAAAAATAACGTTGTTTGATCTCATGCAGCAGAAAGGAAAATAGGCATCTATCTACGATCTAAAAATTGAATAAATATTTTGTAGAACTCCGTTCACTAATAAGGAGCCTATTTTACTTAAATCTAATTACTATCAATTATCCTAAATTATTAAAAATTGATTCCAGAATTGAAAGGTTTCCATAAATTACATTAAAACGCGTATTTTAATTAAAAAGGCAAATAAATTAATAGCATAGTCACTCTCTGCTGATTAAAGAAAGATGCAAAAAGATGACAATTTTTTAAGAATTCATACCTCATTTTGATTGGCATATGTATGTGCTACAAATAGACGTTTAAACTGCTAAGTCATTATGAAAAATGGAATGGAAATACATTTCGCAATAATAATTTTAAACGGCTTTAACCAATGCATTCATACCAATAGATTCTCTTCTAGCTGAAAATATTTTCGATTTTTAGTTTGTATCTCCATCTAATCTCCATCTCATTGTTTGATTGGCATATGCATGTGCTACAAATAGACGTTTAAACTGCTAAGTCATTATAAAAAATGGAATGGAATTACATTTCGCAATAATAATTTAAAACGGCTTTAACCAATGCATTCATACCAATAGATTCTCTTCTAGCTGAAAATATTTTCGATTTTTTGTTTGTTTCTCCATCTAAATTCACCAACCATTTTGTATATTTACCCATCCAATACTAAAGCGAGGAAATAAAACATTGTTCAAGGCCTTACTTCATGAAAAGCACGCGTCGTTCTCGCCTGGTCCCTCGAAGGAGGAAACGAATGCCCAGGACTGAGATCATAATTAAGACAAATTTTCGACAGGATCTCAGCTTTGTCTCCATAGTGGAATTCACCTCCTCTGAAGCTACCGGGCTGAAATAATGCTTAAATTTCCGTCGTGACGACGTAAGGAACTAAAGCCGTAATTATTCCCATTGTGCTCGTCGGCGTAACTGTGCAAAACCTCTAGCCCTTGAGAGAGAAATAAATTTGTTTTCGTCACGCTATTCATCCCCTTATCCTGTTCACCGAGAATACTTTTTTTTCCATTTACAGCAGAGCTTAATTTTCTAAGCTGCAGACGATATCCATTGGATATCAAAATAAGTATAAAATCGTTTTGGGCTTGGTTTTATGGAAGTTTGCTATATTCATGATGAAGAACACAAGTGGTATTTTCCACACTTTTTAATTCACTCTCAACAACCGACCATGGTTTCAACACATTGTCATTTTCAAGGCAAAAAAACATACAAAAATAACTTTTCTTGAAAATGACAATGTGTTGAAACCATGGTCGGTTGTTGAGAGTGAATTAAAGTGTGGAAATTACCACTTGTGTTCTTCATCATGGATATCAGAATAAGGTTGATATATCCACAACACGTTGTTATTTCATAATGAATCAACGCCACATAGATATTTGTAACATCCACATCGAGTTTTAAAAATAACGTTACATAGATGGATCCTAGTTGTAATACCAGGGATATAAAAAATTGTTACTCCAAACAGTATTATCCATAGGTAGCATATGTTCTGTATGGAATTGAACAACGAAAGTGTTTTGTTTGCATGTCTGGGGATTACCGAAATCCGTTCATATCATGTCGTATCACATATCCATTCTTCTCCTGTCTTTTTCAATCCGATCTTTCCAGCGTAGACGTGACCGTCCCGGAGGTCGCTTTTCCCTTAGTGCACCATCTTATACCGCTTTTATTATAGTGCCTTCTCTTACATGGCCTGCCTCTATGTCTGTCTTTGTCTGTACGTCTGGGAATAGCCAAAAACTACAATAAGCAAGGCCATTATCTACTCATTAGATGTTGTGAAGATATCCAAGAGACATCGCTGCAACGTTGTTTGACGGATCTTTTGGATATTTGACGGATATACATGCAACATTAATGGGATTAACATGAATTTTGCACGGATGTCATATCATAACGCCAACAACGTTGTCTGGATGTTGTTGGGATATCGATTGCTGCATGGGTCATAAAATACTCGCAATCGGAAATGACCAGAAATAAAGAATGAATAATACTATGACAGACCAAACGTTTTCAATTTCTCCTGGTGAATTATATTGATGAATTCTTTCAGGGTTCTCAACAAGTTAACGCATTCGTATAGGCCGACGCATCGGAAGACGAATTGTCTCCTATTTCTAAGGAGATTGCTCTGTGAAAGTCCAATTTCAGACTAAATTAACTACGCACACACGTTTAACATCCACCAAATTTAAATATTTGAAATCCAGCGCAGTAACGTCGCTTTTTCTCTAAAAAATACATCTACCATAAGCTCACACTAGGCCAAATAAAAATTATAGTTTCATTGACCTCAAATAATTGCATCGTATCCGCCACTTATCACATATCCTGAGTCTGGTTTCTTTTATTTATTTATTTTATTCTCAACCCAACCGGATATAGCTCTTACTGGTCATTTTATACCGGGGTATTCAACAAATGTAACAAGTAAAGGTAACAACACAAACAACCATGCCCTGGACCGGAGAATCCTACCCAGGCGGGACACGAACCCGCGACCTCTTGTTTGGCAGGCGAGAACGTTACCCCACCGCCACCGAGGCCGGCTTAGTTCCAAATCTCCACTCAATTCTCTTTGATCAAATCTTTCTACTACTAAATTTATTCTACTCTACATCTCAAGACCATAATTTTCCTAATTATAGACACTACTTTGCTATTATTTCAGCCGTTTCATGCTTAGACGGTTGTCTTCATTAAACTGATATGCTTCGATTAGGCTATTCTGAACTCGATTTAGGGTTTATGGCAGCCTTATCTCCTCTTTTACTCATATATTACTCCAGGATCTTTAGAAGAAATATGCAAAATCCATTAGATTTTGGGAATTTTTCATAAACCGTGAGTTACTAAAACCTGCTCAAATATATTGTATCCTAATACTACTGCTGAAATTTCAAAGCGGTGAATTGATGACAGATAAAGATTACCTTCATTTCATCCATATTTAATCACCACTATCATGAACACCCATTCTGTTCCCCCTGATTACTTCGCCAACACTAAAGGGTACCTTTCATAGCCATATTTTCGTTCATCTTAGTCTCGAACCACGGAAACCCATCCCCGAGGCAGGTCAAACAACTTGCATCTCCTAGGCGACGAAGTCCTAGCCAGACGGCCTGTTAGTCCCATCTTCGCTCTCCGGAGTCACTTGGCGTTATGAAACAATCGCTATCGCATAGCTGCGGCAAGGATGTATGTTATTTAAGGTGGCAGCGGCACGAACACGTCTCGTTATTCCTCCTCACGCGGCCTCTGAGATAGAGGTAGACTGCGGCTAAGTTGCATGCGCCAGCACACAGCCACGGCTTTCCCGTAAAGCTGTCACCGAGTGTGAACAGGGTGTCAAGTACAACGGTGCGCATCCGCGCTGTAATGAGTTTCAAACCTCGTTGCGCGAAGTCTATTCTTCGCGTTATTAAGTGCTCAAGTGTATCGGTTAGCCGTGCCATGGGTTAGAGGTGCAGTTCAAATAATGATTGCATTCGCAAATTCGCGCGAGCTGAGAGGGTGACTTGAATTTTTAGGGTCTAATTTCGCCCTTAATTGCTATTGTCACTGGAGTGCCTCCGCATAATTGCGTCATGATATCGCCGTCAAATATTTAAGCGCGTGTCGCTAGAGAGACGTCAGTTTTCATTTAAAGAGCACTCAGCTAGCTAAAGCTAAAACGCAATGAAATGGCGTTAGGCGTCCGTAAAACTTCATTCACATCTAATGTCATTTCCATTGTCGCGTTTAGTTTTCCTATGCAAAGAGGATGGGTTACATCATTTTGCAGTGATGTTTAAAATAAGTAATTTCTGCTTTGGCTTTTTATAGATTATAAGAGACCTTCTTCAGTGAATTTTGGGAAAAAACCAAGTTTCTATCAGTGAAAAAATAATGAAATTCTTTTTCAAAATTGCAATTAAAAGTTCTAGGAATAGATACGTTTGTACCAAAGCAAGCGCGTCAAAAAGTTCACTAAGTTGTTGCAGATACATAGCAGCCACTCGTTATTAAGATGTTCTTAGGTTATAATTTAATGCCACTGGCTCGAAAACTAATGCATTAATAAAAGCTGTACGCAACAATACCAAAAGCGTATACATAGGAATTTATTTAACTTAACTGCTCACCAAAATATTGTGACAAAAGTGAGTATGTTTTACAAGCGCAATATATAACCTATTTTCTATTTAAAAAACTACTATTAGTTTCGTCATTCGTTTCCATGTACATTCACATTGGCTTTCACATCATTACAACTCCGAATAATACAAAAATGTCTAATTCTCTCTTTAGCATACGTATTTTATAGTTATACTTATGCTCCCTTTTATATTGACCATCTTTTTCATCAATATACTACCTTCAAAGTGCATGATCCTTGCAGAAGGTATGTTAAAAACTTCTAAATAAGTCGTTTCTTACGCAGGCTTCTTCGTAACCCTATATGATGCTTAGCATCCATACGTGGAAGTGAAAATTCGGGTAGGTGTACTCTTCCACAGAGGAGGAACGACCCCTAGGGATCAGATTGACGGTGCTTTGTGTCGACATGAGAGATGGTTTAGGGGACTAGAGAGGTTGGAGGCGGAAAGACATCGTCCCACTCCATGGCGAAGGGAAAATACCGCAGAGAATACGATCATCGCCCGACTATGACACCCCTCCCTCCCTAGAGGGATACACAGTAGGGCGGATCGGAAAAATCGATTTTTTTCAAATCCATCAGGCCCAATGAAAAAAAGTTGTGGGACCGATCAAAAATAAGGCCTGAAAATTTTGAGACCTCTAGGTGAACCCCTGACCCTCGCTCAAATGCGATTTAGGGGGGGAAGGTCGAAATTCAAAAAATGTAATATTTTATGGTCATTCTCTATAGATTTTGCCGAGTTACTGCCCTTCTAGACCAAAAATTTCGTGCATTTTGACGTATCTGCCACCGCTTAGCCACAAAATGCCTATTTTGAGTCCGCGTCCGCGAAGAAAATATTCCAACGCCCACGCAGCGTCGCGGAAACAAGAGCGGCTGGCCGATCCCTTCCCCTCCCCGCTCGCTTCTCCCCCTCCCACGCCTCGAGTGCAGCAAAATTCATCCCGCGTGTGCTTCTAGCAGGGCGTTCATCTTGGATAATGTAAATCGGAAGATGGTAGAAAGTAAAAAAGGATGCGTCGTGAGACGACTTGTTCCTTATTTGGCGCCTCGTCGGCGTTAAACAAATCGATATTACCAACACTTAGAGAAGTGATGAAATATTTTTAGATCCGAGAACGCAGGAAAGGAGCCTACGGTCTATGAAGAGGCCTCTCGAGTGGCTATAAAGGTGTGCGAACTGTGCTTTTCTTCCATTATGTGTGTGACTAAATGGATTTAGCGGTACCACAGGAAGACTAAAACGGAACGGACGTACGGAAAATGCAAATAGGCCAAAATTTGAGTTTTATTGAAGTACAAAACTCAAACGCTTTTAAAGGAACATTTGAAATTATGCGATATTTTTGCGTTTAAGTGCAAGAAGGAGCAAAATGTTCCTCCCTAATGAAGAAGTATTTTGAGAGATAAGCGGACGAAACGAAAGATTATGGCTGCTGGATTGAATCCTAATGAAACTCGGCAACTGAGGAAAAAAATGGAATCGTCGGAGAGCGTTGAGTCAACATCGTCAAGTCTTGTATGGGTAAATAGTATCAAAAATTATCTTCATCAATTCATCCGAAGAAAATTAAACTTACGAGGTATCTGCCGATTTGTTTCTCTACGTTCCTCATGACATAAGCATTAAGGACTAAACGTAAACTGGAACTTCTGCGAGGAAAATGCATCGGGCAACTGTGATAGAAGTATATGCTAGAACCAAGCAACAGCAGTGATCGTCCTCGCAACTTTAGCTGACGCAAAAATAGTAACTTCGTAAGATACATCCAAGGTGGTTTGCAAGAATTACTTACGTATACAGAAAAAGATGCTAATTATTGTGAATACGAAAAGGGAGGTATCAAAGGGTGTCATCAAAGGGCTACATTTTAATGGGGTGAAAGACTATACTTTTGTCTGATGAAAAAAGGCAAGAAGAATTATCAATGCAAGTGTAGAAGGAAATGTGTGGTGTTAGTTGAAGAAACAGGGACCCACTTTTGGGGGTCTGCCTCCCCCGTAGGAGGATTGCTAATTCAAAAGTTATAAAATCTGCGGTTCTCGATTCTTTTCCGAGTAAAAACTAGATGAACAAAATTAAAAATGATTTGAATGTGATGGAACCAAGTGAGTACCGCCGAAAAAGGAGGCATCATCCCTCTGCTGCAAGCATAATTCCAACATCCCTTGTAGTGTGGGTAAACTCTTCTCGGGATTTTCACCGGGTTAATTCTTCCATAATGGGCAACGTTTCAAGCTCCGACTCGGGACTCAATCTCAGGGATAAATTATGTTGAATCCCGAGAAGAGTGTACCCACATTATTCGCCGGGAAAGCATCAAATCATATTTCATTCCTTACAGTGGTCTTGCTATTTGCACTAAGTTGACTTAGATTTGCGACATTAACATTGGGAGGGCAATTTAGGGACCCAATTTGCGTTGTTGCAAGGATGCGTTTGACGACCAATCCGAGATTTTGTTAATTGCTGGATTTTAATATAGACGTAAAGGACTACCCACTGATGATATATTGGAGATAGTTCACGGTACCTCCGGTTATATGTGACGTTAGCGCTGTGGAAATTTAAAAGTCTATTGATGAATGTTCAAATTTGAAGTTAAACATTCTTTTTATTGTATATGCGGACGAGATATTCGTGAAAGAATTCACCAAAACTTTGTTGACAAAAGCGAAAGTCGAGGAATGACACTGACATAAGAAATATAGACTGGAAAGCAGATAATTGAGTAATTCTATCGTGATTGTTCCCTCAAAGACGAAGCCGAAACATCAAATATTAGTTAGACTAACGAAGCACTTGGTGTGAATTTTGGTGCATTTGGGGCGCGGTAGAGGCGAGCGGGGAGAGGACGCGAGTGGCCTGCACCCAAAATCCATTTAGTCACAGCTGTCGGACAATACCGGAATAGAAGCATATATCCGAAGTTCGCACACCTTCACAGCCACTCGAGAGGCCTCTTCATAGACCGTAGGCTCCTTTCCTGCGTTCTCGGATCTAAAAATATTTCATCACTTCTCTAAGTGTTGGTAATATCGATTTGTTTAACGCCGACGAGGCGCCAAATAAGGAACAAGTCGTCTCACGACGCATCCTTTTTTACTTTCTACCATCTTCCGATTTACATTATCCAAGATGAACGCCCTGCTAGAAGCACACGCGGGATGAATTTTGCTGCACTCGAGGCGTGGGAGGGGGAGAAGCGAGCGGGGAGGGGAAGGGATCGGCCAGCCGCTCTTGTTTCCGCGACGCTGCGTGGGCGTTGGAATATTTTCTTCGCGGACGCGGACTCAAAATAGGCATTTTGTGGCTAAGCGGTGGCAGATACGTCAAAATGCACGAAATTTTTGGTCTAGAAGGGCAGTAACTCGGCATAATCTATAGAGAATGACCATAAAATATTACGTTTTTTGAATTTCGACCTTCCCCCCCTAAATCGCATTTGAGCGAGGGTCAGGGGTTCACCTAGAGGTCTCAAAATTTTCAGGCCTTATTTTTGATTGGTCCCACAACTTTTTTTCATTGGGCCAGATGGATTTGAAAAAAATCGATTTTTCCGATCCGCCCTAATACACAGGCTACGTCTGTTGTCATTTCTCTCTTGAAAGATAATTGAGATCTAATTCTTCCTAGGAATTTTTTCAAGACCTGAAAATTTTCACAAATATATTTCTTGAATTCGTTGGAAATATTTGAATATTAATATTTTTAATGAAGCAGTTCCCTTGCCAACGTTAGATTCACGCTAATAGATTCATACAGTTATGTGGTTGATTTTAAGTAGAAGTAATATACAAGAGGTAAAGTAAATATAAATGGATTTATATTCCTTGACCTTATTTAATTGAAGAATGCCTTGAATCCATCGTTGAAACGTCCATATTAATATTTTATTTCATTTTCAAATATTCTCGCAAACGTATCCTTATTATATTCTTACTTCATCAGGACATAAAAATACTAATTAACTGATGCATAGCCTCCCATACAAAAATTTTTAAATACCCACCGAACTTGATTAGAACTTTTTCGGGTATGCATTAGTCAATAATGATTCTCAAGCTCTGATGATGAAAAATTACAATGGTATTACGTTTGCGAGAAAGTTGGAAAATTTAAAAAATATGAATATGGACCTATCTCCAATACATTCATGGCATATTTCAAGTATAGTAGGTCAAGAACTATAAATCCATTTATATTTACTCTACCTCCCGTACATTATTCCTGCTTGAAATCAGCCTCACAAAAGAGTGAATCTATCTCACATCTCTGTCCAACCTAGTAAACACACTGAACAAGATACCATCAAAAATTATCCTAGGCTGTAGCCCTTAATCTTTGAGTAATTTTTCCAAATGAGGCTAAAATAAAAAAGAGTTAAGTCAGTGAAGTCTCAGATTGATATAACTCGCTTGCTTTATCAATATTACATAACTTTGATTTATACAATTTTAATTTCTTGTACCGAATTTAAATTTTTGTTCTCTGCTTTTTGAATATAAATCTAAAAATTTGGCTTTAATAAACACTAATGTTAACAGTGATTTAGGTAGTACACAGCTAGGTAAGGACCTTGGTGAATTATAGTGTAGTCTTCCGCGACGTCTAGTATCAGCGTCCGTCTTCTGGGTATACGTCGCCTCAGTTGACTTGTCGTGACAACAGTTTCGTCCCCTGTCCTGGAGGTTTCGAAACGTCAACTGATACCCGGAAAATGGATGCTGAGACCTCGATGAATCATGAAAGATGTGGGCTGGATGGATAGGTTTGCCAGATAGAGAGATCTCCTACCTTCTTAGAATCACATGTTCACATTCCGACGGTGGTGGCAACTATTGCAAGTAAACTTGGCACCTGTTTAGGAACCTCATGAAGGCTCTTTATACTTCTGATGGAGAGGCAGATACTTCAACAGTCACCAATAATGTCGAATAGGATATTGGCTCTACTTGGCACATAAAAGATACGCAATCGCTGGTTTTCTCACAATCCTTATTTACTTACCGTTTCATCACAGCAATGCATCATAGCTATCGATTCGTACGCGGCATCCATAAAATATCCGTACATATTAAATGGCTTTCATCAACAAAATATTTGATCCAAGAATATTTAATAGCCTTCTTTTTAATATGGAAGCCTACGGATATGAGAGTTATGCTTCATGAATGATGACAGACGGAACTGGATTAGGATCACAGGCCAACTGCGACAGAATGTGACACGAGCGTAACTCTATATTTCTTCAAATCCTTCAACCCCTCTCTGGGGATACCGAACAGTGCTTTTAGACTTTTACAAAAAGGGCGGACGGCTGAGTTTTGCCCCCTGACGCCGACGGAATTATTGCTCTCCACGGCCAGAGGCGGGCGACCAGGATAAAACGGGAGAGATTGACTCAGGCATCCAGTATATTAAAGAAAAATACTCCCGTTTCTCCAGTAGCCCATTTCATTTTTCTGGAATCGAAATAAAGTTGAAGCTAAGCAAAGGGTGCCGTGACAACTACGATTCAGAGTTTTGTCTTTCTTCGTGTTTGCCTCGGTTTTGTTCTGCGGGAGAGCTATTTAGGGCAGCAGCACAAGAAATCTTTCCTTCTTTCTTCAATAAGCCCTTATCTCGGTAATCCTTCAGAGAAAACGTACTTCGCGAGTGCCTCCACGTTTTCTATTGACTCTCCGACTGCTGAGTTGAAAGTTCGGGAGAATAGAGAACGCGATAGAGGCAACAAATGGTGCAGCTCGAATCAACGATTATTACTGGAAGTACACGTTGCGTTGCGCGCTTGTGAGTTTTATCGGTAAGATGATTAAGCTAGAACTCCAGGAACATAAATTCTCGTTCAACCATTCCTCTACCCCGCTTTAGAATCAAATAACAATACCTCAGACCTCCAAGAAGAATATTTTAGTCACTACTAAATCGCAACACGGTGTAAAAGGATTTTTGACGACCTTCCCTACAGCAGAATGTGTATTCATGGCCCTTAGTTTCATATATTTGTTGAATTTTTGCTAACGTATGTTACGCCATAGAATAATGGTACTTGTTATCATCAATAATTATGGGCGGTATATTCCATTGGAGGAGATGAAAATTTCATGGTTAGAATTTTGTTATAGCGGCATTCAAATCGAATGAGTTTGTTAGAGCATCTTTAAGACGAGAAAAATATTTTTTCTTGGCCTTTAAAGACCTACAGCGTTTTAAAAATCATTTTCTTCCGCTAATTTATCATTGAATCATCCTTAAAAAAATCAGTTCTTCTCAAAATTTAAAACATGCCGAAAGTCAAAACTGCATCATTCAATGATCGGTATTCTGCATCCCTCAATTATATCTACTCAAACCTTGTTCCTTTATTTCACAGAGGTTCTGTTCGCCTGTGCCCTTCTGTATGCGTCCCACGTACTAATGTCTTGGCCTCCATCGGGGAAAATTTCCCTGTTTTTTTCTTCCATTATATTTCTCGCATAATCACCGTGACTTATAACGTACTCCTCACTTTCGTTTTTTCTCCTATTCTTAAAAAAATCATGTAGTTTCTCATTATGCACGTTCTTTTAATATTCAGCAGCCGCCTTCAGCACTAGGCCTCAAATCATTTTCCTGAGAATTGCTTCCGCAGCTACACTATCAGCCTAAATACAACCAGTACAATTGAATGTTAGGTTAGGAGAAAAAAATAACAGACTCAGGAATTCCTGCGGTTTGCTTATGGATCCAGCAGAATGAATCATAGAAAATATTATGTAAAAATATGGAAAATGAAATGTCGACGGGGAAAACCTAAGAGACCCATTGAGGAATTGATATTCTTGATCAAGTTACGCCCAGTTGCAATGGCAAAAAGAGGAATGATGGAAATGTAGTAGCTCCTTTCGTTAAATTAATACTGGAAGGTGGAATGCTACTAGGGTGGTCTTTGTTTTCCAGGAAACTGAATCTCAGAAACCGAGTTCCTTTCTATAGGACGTTGTAGGGCAAAAGTCACATTCGCATTCCAAACTAGCTTGTTAGGGTCCACAGCATTGTTTCAAAAATATTCTGGGCCTTAATTGATCTTCGCCAATACGACCCAAGGCTACGCTTGAATATTTCACATCTAGGGTATAAAAAATTCGAAGAATGAAGAAATGTTGGAAACTGATAAAATTGGATTCAACGATTTCATTTGAGTCTATAGCGACCGGAAAAAGTTATGTGATCCACATAAGAAATAGCACTACATTGTACGCGTTTAATGCTCTTTAAAAATAAAGAGGCACATTCAATGAATCACTTAATAGAATTTGACCTCCAATTTGAGGTTAGCAGGCACTGAAAATAGAGGCATGATGTGGCATCGTTATATTGCGTACTTTGAAGCAGTAAAAATAGAGGTACTACTGAGGTGGAATTCACGTCCATTTTTAGCATACTGATTCATACAAAACAATAGCAAGAAACGCTGGTGATTTTTGAGTTGAGTTAAGAGAATGCAAGTTTGATGAATGCTGTTAATATCAGAAATAGATAGAATAGGATTATAACGAATAACGTAGAACTTCAATTGACTCGAGTTAATCTTGACTTCAAGAAATCAGCTACCCATTCAATGTTACTGCCTAATAACTAAAATTATTAAATTAACAACTTACTGGGTTTTGACAAGCAAATTAAGCCGAATTAAAAGAAGAAACCTGTGCAAACTATACCCTTTTTTCACATTAATAATGATGATGCTTTGGGTGCGAACAGCAAAATTTCCCGCTCGATGAAGATGAACTATGAAATCATCATCTTATTCACTTTTGATCGCGGGTTTGGTTCAAAGTTTTCCGCGCGAATTTTAGGACTGACTAAAGTATCGTATAAAACGTCATGAATTTGAATTAGTTAAACGTTCAATAAGATTGCCTTTTTTTACCGCAAATTCTTCGCCATGCTAATTTTCATCTTCGATAGAGAAAAATTTCATCCTCTAGGCTGTAAAT
The DNA here is from genome assembly GCF_921293095.1 of Ischnura elegans. Taxonomy (NCBI): domain Eukaryota; kingdom Metazoa; phylum Arthropoda; class Insecta; order Odonata; family Coenagrionidae; genus Ischnura; species Ischnura elegans. Next base: position 72,776,955 of record NC_060250.1, read on the forward strand.
AAACCGATTACTTCATTACATCATCGGCTTTTTCACGTACTACAGTACTGCAGTATGTAAAAAAGCCGATGTTGAGCTTACGTGTTTTAAATTTCTTGAGATATCCCGGCAGTAATAAAAAAAACCGTTCTCAATTTAAATCTAGAAATTTGACCTCAGCTGCGCTGAGAAAAAAATAGAAAATAAAAAGCTCAGCCTGAAAGGAAATCAATCAGTTCTGAGCTCATGCCTCTAGACGGTGACGGCGACTGATGTCTATAATACAGTTTTAAAACCTGTGTGCTATTTTTTATGACTGCTTCTTGCGCGTGAATTCGTAGTGAGAATTCAACAGGGAAACTATGACATGCCCTTTGCGCCTACTAAATTGATAGTGGGGTAACAATATTCAAGTAAGGTGTAGCAGTGAGCAATGAGTATCGAGATTTTTGACTGACTGTGATAACATGGTGCACAGTTCGTACTTAGAGCAATTTCCACGTATCGTCACTAGACCCATAAATAACCATCGTGTAACGTTACACCTCAGAATTAAATTACTAGCCTTCCAAAGCATCAGATTCAGCGATGTCAAAAGCGGAAACTATTTACAACTTTACCTCATCAACTTTACCTTTGTCAACAAGTACCATTCGAAAGCAACTGTTAGCAAATAGGTTTCAGTAATTAAATGTCAAGCAATTAAATTGTCCCTAATAGTCAAGTAATTTAATTTATGAGGAAGGTTACCTGTGATTTTTATGCTTGACGTGGTCATAACCAAATTCCACTACGACTTCTATGCATAGAAACGGTGAGATTCAATTTAGACACGGTTTTGATTCCCATGTTTTCTCGCTTACCTATTGCCACGACAACCTCAGCACTGCGTAAAACAACCATATTATGCAATTGACACTACCTCGTTTTACAGTTAATTCCAGGCCACAGAAATTTCAGCCTCTGCCTTGAAATCTTTCTTTCTTTCGGCTGTTAAAAGTTGCATTTCGTATTTTTACAGCTTAAAATTATGTACCTCAGCGAATATCATGCGAGATCGAGCAAGTTTAATTTCTTGAAACACCTCGAGAGAAAGGTTGGAACGAATCTCGTTTTTGAATCGAGAGGATTGAGCACAGCGGAGCTGGCAACAACAAATTAGCAAAATTTTGAAAGCTGCGTGAAAGAAACGCAAGATCTTCAATGCGTATCTCCAGACATTCCCTGTAAGTCATGCACTTCCATTGTTTTTTACTGAAAATTGGGAGAAATTTAGAGAAAGGTGGCGCACGGACGAGAACAAAACACGAACGAAACCAGACACAAGGAGAAAAGCTTGAAGTCACCTAAAACGTTAAAATGCATATTGCGGAGATTTTTATTAAGCCAACTCCCTTCTTTATGTTCCCTCAAGTCTTGTCTCATCGTTGAAAGGAATCGCCATATCCAAGACAAGAAAGGGAAACGCTGTGTATTCAAGAGCTGGTGGAAAGGAAGACGTTAGGGGAACAGGGTTTGGGATACGAAAAGTGTGCGTGAGTCGAAAGGAATGAAAGAAAAGTAGCAGAAAGCAAACAAAAGCGAAATGGAATCCGTTATATCCCCCCGCTCGTAAAAGTACGCCTTAGTAATGGGGAGACTGCAACATTCGTGAAAGCAGTTAAAATGCTGAAAGAAAGAAATTCCATAAAAAAGTGAAAACGAGATTGTTGGGCGTGGAGAAGGTAAGATTTTTGATGAAGGTGTTAGAGTTGAAGTGGGATTTGAAGTTAGTACGGATCGAATGGAGTGAGTTGCTTTTTATCGCCATTATGCAAGAGTCAAGGGCAGACGGTTGGAGAGCTGTAGACATTACGTTGAATTTCAGTTGAAATAGGTCTGGGCCAACGTGCTTCAAATAATTTACGGTCGTTATAATTCCAGCTACTTTTACCGTCATGCTGAATAAAAAATGACCTTAAAATTACGGTGAAAATGAAAAGTTAAGTCAAGACCAGACAGCCAGCCATAGTTTTTTTCGTCGTTTTTCTTCTCACCGTCTCTCTGTAAAGTCACCCCTATGAAAAAATTGTATAAACCTGTATAAAATTTGTATACATTCTTATACATTGCCATGACAATTGTATAAGAATGTATACAAATTTTATACAGATATATACAATTTTTTCATAGGGGCAGGAAAGAAGGCATTTCTATCAAAAGTGCTCTAGAGTTATATAAAAATACCCAATACGCATATGAAATAGGTAAAAATTAAAATCTCTTACTGAAATTCCAACTATACTTCAGCTATCTCAGACGAAGCGTACTTATTTCAAAGTATCTCAATTTTTTTTATTAAATGCAGAAAATTGTAATCCGCCGCTGCTCACCGTTTCACTTCTTCATTTTGAGATCAGGTGTAAAGAAAGGAAATGTAAAGATCAAGTTCTGCAATTCCAATCTCCTTGACACATTATTATCAATTCGTATCCTACTACGACACTTTTAATTTCTTACCATGTGCATAGCAATATAAGGTTTGGGGAAATATTTTTAAAATGTTAACTAATATCAGGTAGTTCCAGTTCAATTTGTTTCCTTCCTTTCCTATGCAATTATATTCCTCAGATTTTCCTCTAATTTGCTCCTCAAATAATTACGCTGATCCACCTGCTCAAGCTTGTACATGTCTATTTTTCTACAAAGCCCGCATTCATTGTTCACGGCACTATACCAAACCACGTCTTCTGCGAAGAAAAAAAAAATAAATCGATAAAAAAGAAACATCCATGACACAATATTTCCGGCATCCTAAATACATGAATTTCTATTCCGTATCACAGAAATTTTACGTGTGATGCTGGAATTGTGTAATTATTTATTCTTTCTGTGTCTGGGGGATAGTAATTCTCAATTAAATACTCGTTTAACGGTGGCAATAATTAACGTCATGTCACGCGTAAACCTAAAAATTCCAAAGGGAAATAATTAAATTTGAATAAGACATGACGTGATATTTATTTTCACTGCGTAATTTTGCACGAATAAATGAACTCCGTTCTCGCTAGCTTGGCGGTACTCAGTCATCAAATTTTATTATTGATTTCGGTAATTGCAAACGTTTGCCAGATTAATAAAAATTGTTTCGCATGATAGTGTTTGATTAATTTTTACGACAACCAAATAAAAATTGTCTGATATTCAATTGGATTGGAAATTTTCCCATTCTTGATGAATATCTCTTTTTTAACACCTGAATTCATTTCCACCTCTTTTTGGAGAAATACGTGATTAGTGTTCTGCATAAAATCTGTTTACAAAATTCAGGTTATATATGTTGCGTCAAATTACGATTCCTTGGATGGCAAGTTCATCATGCACAACTTACAATTTAACAAGGAATTATACGTAAAAATTTCTCTGTTTTTAATTGGATTGGAATCTTTCGAATTATAAATAAAACAACAAGTTCACCTCCGGCCGCAATTAATAATATAGTTTTTCTCTTAATACTGGCTGGGTAGTGGAGATGAGAATCCTTGTAAAAACCTTATCAAGGAGACGGAACCTTATAGGTCATGCCATGAGACATGACGACATGAAGATATTTGTAAAGGGGCAAGTAGATGGCAGGAACAGAAAAGGAAGCCCTCGAACAAAATATATGGAACAGGTAAAGAAATATGTGAAAGAGAAAAAATACGTTAGAGTGGAAAGATGAGTGGAGAGCAGCGTCAGACCAATCTCAGTATTGTAGGTTAGAAGATTTTCGCGGCGTTGGTTAGATGATCTTTCCATTCTATTCGGGTTTTTCACCGCGTTTGTTGTTTTTTAAAGATAACTGTTTCGCTTGTGTTACAGTCAGCGTCTTCAGGTCGAAGGTGTGTGAAAAAATTGGAAAAATTTTCCGCCTTTTATAGGCATAAAATTTGCCGCCTTATATAGGCGGCGGCGGCTGCTGATCCGCTGCTGCTCTCTCATTGGCTGGTTGTCCATCTCTCATTGTTGGTGGCCGGAGAATCCTCTTCCATGCAATATGCAGGCTGTAGCCTTGATCTCTGTTAAAATTTGCGGGCGTTTTCGCTATCTCTATAGCTTCTCTGATCAGGCGAGGGAAGTATTTATTCTCTTTAGCTATTATCCTGGCGTCTTCATAGACGCCAGGATAAACAACAAATGGGGTGAAAAACCCGAATAGAATGGAAAGATCAACCAATCTTAGTATTATTGAGCAGCGATGAAAATGATAATGATTTACATAAGCTAAGGTCTGTCAAAATTCCTCCTTTAAAGACCTTATAAAATTCCCGGGAAACGGCAACAGATGTAAAGCTTTATCACCATGCCTTTGTGTCTGCATTAATGGAATCTTCTCGGTTAGAAATATTTACAATAAATAACCATTTTGAATTACGAAAAAAATGTTTTACAGTTTCGGGGCGTTTATAAACAAAATTAGCATGGACTGCACGTCATCTATCCATTCATCTGCAGATTGAGATGAATGGCTGTTCAATACGGTCATTAGTATACTCATTGAATGTGTATTGCTCAAGATTTTTGGGTGTACTTGAAATACTACTGTTTTATCAATATTCCTTAATTGCGTTAGAGCTATTAGACACGAAAGAAATCCATCACGTTCCCTGTTGCTGAGGGATACTTTCACTGTGTTGGATAAAAGGAAGCCTTACAGGCTAGGAGGTCAGGAAACAGGTGAGAGGCACATTATTCTATTCATTCATTCATGGTGAAGGCTGACAAGTAAGGAATACATGCTTTCTCTCATAAAAACAAAATAAATGGAACCTGGTTTCCTCTCCTGGTTTTTTATCCAAAAGAAAAATGCTTTACAATTGAAAATTTCACTGCTGAAAGAGGAAAAAGCTAAGTCTCGATTCTCTTGTTTTGTCGCAAATATTTTTACTTCAGCTAATGCTCTAAATCTTCATTGAAATTTATAAGATATTCTTGATCTACCGTTAGCTCTATCTACTCCTAAAGTCATACGCACAATTAGGTACCCAAGACCTATTGATGCACATCACCGAAGTGTATTCTCTGTTGTAAAGCACTTTTATGTGTTTAATCTGAACTTATCAACAAAACTCATATATTTCATTTATTCTTCACCGTTCTATGATAATCTTTTTTTTAAATCACTTCTCTTATCATCACTTCTCTCTTAAGTGATTTAGCCGCTTTAAGAAATGAATATCGCTGTTTCCTCAGCAATTTGGACCCATGTCATCAAATTAAAATTTTTAGCATCATAAAAAATAATGCGAATACGTATTATCTTTATGATAAAATGATCGAACATTCTCGATGTAACCACTGTATAGTTTTCATTCGCCATCTAATATCCACTTACTCATGGAATTTGGGCGTAAATATCAGGGGTCAACAACGAAGTGGCCTCAAAAGATGAATGGTTGCCCAAGTCGCGTAAATGGGTTCCGATGTTAATACCATGAGATAACCAATTCACCTAAATTGTTATCCGATTCATCAGGATTCTCTGTCATTTCTTGCTGGTGTTTTTGCGATGCGTAGTGAACGGTCTGCTGCACAAAAGGAGCCATTCGTTCAATCAATCTAACAGTTGTCAGTTCCTTTCCGTAAAAATCGCCATAAATGGATAAACATGTAGCCTTTGCTGAGCTCAATTTAATTGCCCAAAAAATACATTAAGCAGCATCGTGGTTTATATTAGTAACTAGAATGAAAGGCGTCACAACTTTTCTTGAAGATCAAATTAATGTATTTTATTAACTTTTAAATTAAGCCAGGAATAGAAACTTCATTAGGATATAAAATTATTGAAAATTTAATTTCAAACTAATTTTTATCGGCACAGATGGTATAACTAAATAAAAAATATTGATTTAGTATTTTCTGGTTTAACAATTTCGTAAAAATATAGTAATATCTTACCTGAGAGTCATTTATAAATACGTATATGCGTGATATTGTAGCAAATATGTGACTTTAAGATCGCTGAGGTATAAAAGATGCTTTTGGCCAGTATCCGAGGAAAAAGGAACTTAATACTACTCATGGTGGTAAGTGAGCCATTATACCCACATTTTTAAGCTCATCAATATAAGAACTTGGTATCATGGAGTTTTCTCACAGATTCAAGTAATTACGCAGCATCTTAAGCTCTTTTGAGTAGTAATAACTTTGGTAAAGATGAGGTTATACAATGGAAAATTTGTGAAACGTTTGACTGGCTATAATTACTATTTATATTTTATACTCCGTGAGCAGAAATGTAATCTTACAGCACGAGTTATTCTTGGAAATAAATTAAAGAAATAAATGCATCGGCGATGTCACTTTGAAAAGATAGTAAGACAGTTTTTTACAGAGGGAAAAGTTAAAGAATTTGAATTTCTTAATATTTATCGCCCTTCATCTCCATTATATGAAATTACGGTACTTGAACCAGTGTGAATCATCATTGGTTATCATGCTATTGAGAACACAGGATGACAATTGGATGAGGTAAAGAAAAGGTACTGATTATTATAAGATGAAAGGACATTCATTCGATTTTTGATGGAATTAATGGTACAGAGACTGTTCTCATCCCTAATCCTGAATGAACCTGGCATACAAAAAATAAAAATCAGAATATTCCCAGTAATTCTATTTTAAACGAAGAAATGATGTCAAAGAATCTGAGGTTTTCCTCCTAAACAAAAATTCCTTGTTGACGCTTGTTTTAAATTGTGAAATCACATTTTTCCAAGTTTTATGACATGAAAATTTTTAAACTTTGAAAACTGAATGCCATCCAAAGTTATCATTAGAATGAAATCGAATTCAACTTTAGTGATGCACCTTGTACATTCATTCACACTAATTACTTACGTGAACATTTTTATCGGCTAAAAAAATATACCGCTCTTGAATGGCGGTGTATTTTTATTCGCACTCACTGACATCTGACTCAGTTGGGATTTCAAGTGGAACTTCCTAAAAATTTCAGAGGTCCCCAAATTACTGTGCAGTTCATATAAAACCAGCGCAATCAATTTCCTAGCATTTTCATAACTCTCCAAAGTTGAGGCTTTTAAACGCCAAGACTTTTTAATTAGTAGGAAAAAATTTTCGCAATTAACTCCTGACGAAACATGTAGCGCCGCTCACTGGGGACACTTTATGGAAATGCATTGCTGTTTGCTTTCGCAATTACCCAGGGCGCATGGAGGGGGGTGACAAAGCAGTCATCGTTCTCTTTTAGTGCCCTCATTAAAATTATTTCGAGATAAATTGAAGTCTGAGTACGCGTTCTCTTTCCCTTCGTTCTCTCTCTCTCTCTATGCCTCTACTTCTCTTCCCGTTTTCCTGGCCCCTTTAAAACTTTATAACCTCCGGTTAAATCTTCAATAACTGCATGAGTTACTGCCCGTCTCGAGTAATTTGGGAGATAGTGGGTACCTCAGGAACTCCCAGTAGAATGGCGCCCGGGCGTAATTTAATGGGCATTCTAGATTGCTTGCCTTGTAAAATTGGTGGCTACTCGAAGGAACGGACGCAAGGAAAACGAGCGTGGGACGCAGAATGAGGGAGATGTAAAACTGACGACGAAGTCAGTGAGGGAAATGTTGTGTGCGATAAAAATGGATGGATATAGGAAGGAAAGAACAGAAAAATTGGAAAAATATGGGAGAGACTAGACGAAAATTTCCGTCCTCCGCACAATTCCCATCTTTCTATCCACCTTATTCCTATAAAATTAAGTACTTTCTTTTGTTATTTTTTCCGAGAAGATTATTTCGAATAAACAAATATTGTCAAATTGCATCTCGGAGACGTGCTCTCAAGGTCCACGCTCCTCGAAACCATGGGTATTAAAAATTTTATACAAGTACTTATGTTTAATTAAAAAACGTGTACGTGATCTCAACTGTGAATTAAATTATTTCAAATCATATGAATGAGCATTTTACGTATTTGATATTTCGAATTTCGACTTTATATTCCTATTGATCTATCACTTACTTCATCAGGATTACTATTACATTGACCACCCACCATTTCCTTAAGTTATTCTGTGTATTTTTATTTTATTCCAAATTCATCCCCTCAAATAAATATTTTCTCTCGTGCCAGAACTATAAAAAAAACATTATTTTGCAGAATTCTTTATTGGCCAAGGGCATTCTAAGAATATAGATGGGAAATGATGACACATTGGCTTTGATTAGGTGAACTGCGAGAAGCAATTATAGCTAAAGTATACATTTTCATAAGCGTTACTACATAAAACACTGTTCTAACCTTTCTTATAGAGAAATGATGGAACTGAAGTGGATTGTCGTTTGGAATAGAGAAGAACCCTTCAGCTTATTCTTCAGCGCAGACATAAAAGATGAGTGAAGAAGAACCTCGAAGAGAAAATATATCATGCAAAAATAACCAGGACCGGATGCTATACACACTTTTATAGACTTATTTAAAAAACACACAGCATATATGGCACAAAATCAAGCAGAAAGAGAAGCTGTGGTATACGGTAATAACGATGAGGAAGTGAAAATTAACCTATTGACATCAAATTTAAACCAAAAGGAATGTATTTTGGAGGCAATTGCAATAGAATCGCACAAAAGGTACATCATTGAACGTAACTCATAATTCAGCTTCGTGAATAGTAATTTTTCGTGTGGGAAGGCAGCAATAAAAACCAAACATCACGCCATGATAGAGAAATTTTCATGGAGAAGAAGCAATAGCAAGATCTAAAAATTCGTGTCGACCTGTTTATAGAATCAAGTCAGTTATATCAATCGTATCTTTTCGTGTGCGAAAGCAGCAATAAAAACCAAACATCACACCATAATAAAGAAATTTTCATGGATAAGAAGCAAAAATCAAGATCTAAAAATTCGCATTGACCTGTTATACACCCAAGTCAGTTATGTCATGTCAAGTGATGGAACCTATAATTACACGTCTGTTGTGTACGTTGGAATTTCTTCGACGTTAATATTCGTAAAATATCACGTGCAATGTAAGACGTACATCTTTTGCAAAATTCTTAATTTATTTAAATGCTTATTTTTTTCTTTTTGCCTCCTAACTTTGAACAACTTTCGTATTTTTTTCTATCTCCAACAATACTCCTCCTCTCATCAACAACTCCGTAACAGCATCAAGATAAAAAATCAAATATCAAACGCTACGTACGTTTATACCACATACGTGTCTAAATCACATGAAGAACTTGAAAACTCAACGGTTCACTGCCAGGTATCTGAACTCATGGCTGTTGATATCACGAGGATTTAAGCCTGGAACATGCTTGCTTCCTACAGGATTGCTCTCACTCTCAGAAAAATAAAGTGGTTTTGCGTCGAACGAGAAAGATGAATAGATCGCATGAGAGGGAAAGAGAGAGAAGATATGGATACGTCTGAGGGTCACAGAGTGTGCTTAAGTGAGAGCAAGAGGCGTTGATGGATTGAATCGGGCGCTGACGTGAAGCGTGACAAGAAGTGTCTCGGAATGGCAATCCTTTCGCGCGAAATTCCCAAAACGTCCTTTTCAAGAACGGAGACAGCCGAGGAGGACGTCTCTTTCCTTCGACATGCTCAACTACATCCCAAGCAGCAATCAATATCCCAACAAGATCCAGGTAACATTGTCGGTATTAGCATATAACATCATTATCCATATTAGTCCTATTAACCTTGTATGGATATATGTTAAATATCAGAAGAACCCGTCAAACAACGTTGTAGCAATGCCCAAAAGTGGACATGGAGATCCATATTACAACATCTTTTAGATATCTTCACAACATATAATGAGAAAATAGTACGTTTGCTTATTATGGTTTTCTGGTTATTTCCAGACATATGGACACAGACAGACATAAAGACAGGCCATGTAACAAGAAGAGAAGAAGACACTATTATAAAAACGGTATCAGATGGTGTACTAAGAGGAAATTGACCTCGGGGACGGCCACGTCTACGCTGGAAAGATCAGATTGAATAAGATATAAGAATAATGGATATTGAATCTGGCTGGATGCAAGACTGAGAAAGATGGTGGGGCATTGTTGGTGAGGCCAAAAACCTCCTAAGATTTTAAGCAATGTTTTTCTTGTAAAAATAAGAACGCTAAAATTGCATTCATTTTAGTCAAGATGGCGATTATATTCAACGGAAAGTTAAGATTTATTGAAGTAGAACCAAAAAATTAAATTAATTTCATTGCAAACAGCATGAACTCCATTTGTCGTGCAAAACTTTGAGTGGCCTATTAGGTCAGGTAAGGTACACAGACAAAGAATTGTGCTCTTCAATTCTATTCAGGATATATGATTTTTATGGATACTGTTTGGATCAACAATTTTTTTTAAATATTTCGGATATTACTACTTGGATACCCATATGGCGTTATTTTTCGTCGTGAATGCTACAAGTACGATATCTGTGTAACGTTGTAAAAATATCCATCGTGTATTAACAACGTGTTTTGGACATTTCAATCTCAGCTAGATATCTGATGGATATAGTCTGCTGCTTGGGATGTCGTCACTACCCGTACACGTAGAGTTCCCGAATACGCATCAGAGGTGTTATTAAAGGTTCAATGTCTTCGCATGACATAATTGAATTTGGTCAATAAACATGTCAACACGAATTGTTCTATATTGCTGTGGCTTCCTCTTTAACAATGTATCTTAATTATAGCACTCTAAAAATTACAAATCGCGTGGCTGAATTATTCGGAATGGGTAACTAAGCAGATTGGTTCATGAATACTCGATCAAAACAAATACCATTCACGTTTGCTATTAAAAAAAACCAACATCAAAGACGATGTATATTGGCGTTAGAAAGTAAAAATTATGCTGGAAAGAATATGGATAATTTTCGATGTCCAGCTATTTGATCCAAACACTGCCATGCAAATAACCTGATTTGTCATCTATTGCCGCATTCATTTGCTAATACTAGATAAATTATTACGGTGAAGTGACTAAAATTTATTTTTACAGTGTTTATTTTAAGGTTGCGAACACTAAAAGAGTATTCATTTTAGTTAAAATGGAGCTTAACTTCAATGGAAAATTAAGATTATGCTAAACGAGTAATATTGAAGGAGAGCCAAAAAATTAAATTAATTTCTATGCAATTAGCATGTACTCCGTTTGTCGGGCAAACCTTCCTAAGGGCGCAGTCCTAACGAACTTTTGTACATTCTGAAATGTGTGGATCAGAGAGAGTGAAATGCATAGGAGAGATATAAGTAAGATATGGAGGGGAAAGTATGCATGTGGAAGACGTATTATCAATCACAGCGTTTCATCGTAAAAATGAATTCTGAGCGGCATTGAACAATTTGGTTACTCTTGTAACATAGGTCATAAAAATGGCACTCAGGGAGGAAGGTACTCTACTTAACATACTGCGAAAAATTGCTTCAGGCTTAAAACTACATCAACATCAAATGACAAACGTCAGTTTTGGTATTAGTCATCATAAACATTATCTCCCAGTCAAATGCTTCCACCCACCTCCAGTTCAAAGTCGTTTACACTACGAACTGGTAAGCCTCTGATAGAACTATAAGTAATAGCGTTCATAATTATTCCAATATTTTCACTGATTAAAATCTGCAATCTCGCATCGAGATGCAATCCATTGCAAAATTAAATATACGAAAATATCTTTTCAGTGAATTCGACTCAAAATTTTCGAAATATTTTGAATTTTTTCTGGCAGAGGGACCGCAGTTTGAGATGAAGAGATTCAAATTAAATTATAATAATGTCAGTAAAAATGTATATTGGCGTAATTTCCCCCTATTGCTACGGGCGTACAGACAGTGTTACCCAGATGTTAAGCGAATTAGGCTGGGAGCCGCTGGAGACTCAGAGGCTGCGCGCTAGGCTTAGATTTCTAGAGCAATTAAGAATGGATATCTTTAAGAGTGATACAGAGAACATAATATTAGAGCCACACTGTATTTCCAGGTCCGATAGAAGCGATAAATTAAGAGAGATGTTTTGCCGAACGGATAGATATGGGAATTCGTTTTTCCCCCGACCCATAAAGGACTTTAATAAACGCTAGTTCCAACTTCGTTAGAGCACTTCATTTTTTTTAGCTGTAAACGGCTGGTGTCCTAACACCCCCTTCCACCTGCCTTTCAGGCGGCTTGCAGGGTATTATGTAGATGTAGATATTGTAAAATTTTTCTATTTCATTAAGATTTTTTAACTTTCTAGTGCGCACATTGAGGTCTTTTTCGTAAACAGCAAACAAAGAGCAAACAATTCGCCCCATGCTCTTTTTCCAAGTTAATCAATGAGAAATGCTTTTCAATGCTGAAACTTTGAGTCAGCATTTACAGAGACAGATATACATTCAAATACCTCAAAAACACCAGCTGCAATGTTTTCATGGAAGTAAACTTCCCCTTACTCGTACACCATAACTCGCGTGGTAAGAATTATGTTGCGAAAAGGTTGAACTTCAATATTATTAACTTTGTTCAGTAGATTTCGCGATAAAAGGTAAGAAAATGAGACATAAAAGAATAAATACCGTAAAAATGCAAACACATTACTAAGATAAGTGCACAAATGCGGCATTCACGATATAAACTGCAAATGAGCTTCTGTTGACATATTCCTTAATGAAAAAAATATATCCTTCCCTTATTGAAGTGGTGCCTTTCTCTTAAAATGCAGGCTGGATACTATTGTCGTCGAAGCAGCAGAAATAAATACATACCTAAGCATTGAAAACACTACGTTGAATTGAAAAGTGGGAAAGAACACTGAAATATAAATGAATGGTTTATGGGATGCTACGAGGTGAGTTATTTTACAAGATTAAGCAGAGTATTTTGAACAATTATTTTCAGTAGACAATCTCAGCAAAACTGGTGCTTTCCTACCACAATTTCTCTGTTACAACGCACTATACACTAATAAGGAGAAGTTAAGAAGTTGAGTATGGCCATCAATTTTAAGTAGAGCATGACAGGAATTGAAAACGGGATAACAGAAAAGGAAAACCGAGGCTATCTTCACCTTTGTGACATTGAAGAGATCTACTGAACTGACTGCTGCTCGGCGATGCGGAAACTAAGGTTAAGTCATTAAATTTGTGACTCGCAGTGACGTATTTTCTCGTGATACCTTTCGAATCAGCTCTCCCATTTTAGTGTTTTGACCATTTGATTTCGAAGACGGTGGCTCAAGTGGTGATTTAAATTATTTTAAAAATATTCAGGTAGTTTACCAAGAAAAATTTGGATTAATTTTAATTGATATTTTTTGTCGCAGGAGGCCATACATGTTTATGAAAGTGGAAACTGCTGTTTCAGTTGTTAAGCAAAGGTTTTATTTCGGGAAATGGGGATGAGTTTTAAGGATTTAAATGATAGCCATATTTTGTCATATAATCGGAAAACACCTTAGAATATAATATTCTACTCAATTCGCAGACCCACAATCTTAATTCTCTCTTCATCATGCATCAGTAAATACCCAAAACTATACAGGAAGGATGTTATTCGTGAATGACCGATTCAGAACCAGGACCTTGCCTGGCCTTTTGTTAAAATAGCACATAAGTCCATCTCAAGTATTCCCAGAAATATTATTAAGCCGTCTCTCTTGGGAGGGCGACCGCTTGATCTTATTTCCAGGAATGACACGAGAGGCGCTCAGCATTCACTCCCCGGATGCTAAGTGCAGAAACAAACGAATAATGAAGAGGAACCAGGATTGGCTTCAGTACCTTGGAATGGAGGTGTAAAGGAGAAACGAAAGGACAGTGGACAAAATTGAACAAGGAAGTTCTCAACATAGCGGGCAAAACCTTCATGTGAATATAAGCAAGGCGGCTCGTTCGAAACATATCGCTGTGGATTGCGTTGAAACCCAATAATTTTTTTTGAAAAAATATTAATTTAAAACTACAATATTATTTTAGTGATTGAAAATTTAAGCAGATCCAATGCTTATATTGGATATTATCTGATAATCTTGATAATAAGCCCTCTGATTGGTATTGAATTAAAAAATTAACAGTAGTTGCACTTAAGAAAGGGTGTTTCCGGAATTAGCCCATTAGATCCTGCGAAGATCACAATGTTTGAGATTTCGTCATTTAAATCTCATAAGCATTCGCACATTCCGCAAATATATCTCATTGGTTTTTACTTAGAGGGTGATTAAATAAAATATTCACAGAGGATATGGTTAAAACATGGTCCTTAGAATAACGATGCATTGCGGGGCGAGGTAATAGAATAAGATAGTACTTATTGGATAGGAAAGAGTTATAGGTATTCCTAAAAAGATAGAAAAATTGTAATCATTTACGTGTTTTCCAACTCAATGTTCATATCAACGGTTACGTATGTAAATCTAAAGAGTTTCTTTCAATCGATTTTTCCAAAAATAATAAAAAAATATCTAAAATTCCGATTCCATGTCAAGTATATCCATCAGTCATCCCTAAAATTAGAGAATGGCTATGATAATTACCAGTGCTTTATTATAGACTATATTTTGTATAAGTAAATTATATTTTTATTTCTTTCACCATTTCTCCTTTTCCATCGGTTCTCTCCATTTACATCAACAAGCCATGCACTATGCAAATGCGTCTCGGCTCTATATCGACTCAATCACCGATGGGAATAGTAATCCATTCGGGTTTACGATTTCTGCCTGACATTCATAATCGTTTAACCCTACGCGGAGATGTAAAAATATTATTGAAATCTACAATCGAATCGTCGCGTCGGTTGGATGATGTCAGTTATAAGCACGCAAAAGCTTATCTACATCTATTCATTTCCCGAGGAAATGTTTAATCAAGCTTTGAATAAATGGGTAACAAGTTTGCGTCGCGTGTATCAGGCATGATATGATCGTGAAATTTTCGCGATACACTGAGATTGATAATTTAGTGGGGAAAGATGGAAATGAAATCATTCACGGAAGCATTTGCCCTCAATTCATGTTTTATTAATCCATTTACTTGGCATTCTCCCTTCAACTCGCAGGTTATAGAGTCTACTAGTGCAGTTGATAGATATAACAGACTCAGTTGAGCGGACAACTGAGAGAATACCATCAAATGGTAAAATTAAGTTAAATGGTTAAATTTTCTGCCAAGATTGCAGCTTGATTTCATTTGAAGCATTGCATATAGTTCTCAAAGATAGTGAAAATATACTTACTCGTAACATTTTTGGTAATCAAAATTTATCACGGATCATTCATAATAACAATGAAATACAAATCATCATTCCTGTAAATATTCGATGCAAGAAACTGAAACATCACCCTCAATTCATGTTTTATTAATCGTTGTACATGATATCCTACGTTCTAAAATCCGGTTAGTTAGTCTATTTTAGATTGGTCTTTCTATGAATTTGAAGGTTAATGACGAAATCTTTTTGGGTACTCCACCAGGTTAATTCTGTCGTATTCGGCCGACGTTTCGGAAGACGACTTGTCTCCCATCTTCAAGGCCGTGTTACTCATTGAAAGTCCAATTTCACACTCATTTCCATGAGTAACACGGCCTCAAATATGCGAGACAAAACTCTTCCGAAACGTCGGCTCATACAACTGAGTTAACCTCGCTAAGAACCCGAGAAGAATTTGTCAGCATTATTCACCAGGAGAAATTAAAATCGTTTATTATTGGAAGGTTAGTATATCCAGGTAAATATGAGCGATAGATACAAATGAGCGGACAAGTGGATGGACAAGTAGGGTCAAAATGGTATTAGATTTTGCGTCAAAGTCGAAAATTCGTGCGTAAGTAATCGAAGTGTTAATAGATATAGGTATTCATAATTTCTATGTAATTTTTTAATGAAACTTACAGGATCATTTTTTTAAAGAGGGTTTCTAACTCTGAAAGTTCGTACACCTGTTATCCCTATCATATACGTTTTACTACGCCTCCTTTAGATAATTCTGAAAGATTGTGAAAACTAAAATATAAGTAATATTATTAGTACTTAAAGTTTTATGCGGAAAATTGTTATTAACTTTGAAATACAACTCAACTATCACATACATATGGGATCTAAGAAACTTTGGCACGGCCAAAATAGTGATATATATTTTGCATTTGTGAATTTAGGAATTAAAGTTTTTTTTTAGTGATTATAGACTAAAATGTAAACTACATATTCATATATTGGAAGTCATTTTTGCGTAACAGTTTATGGCTAATTTTTTCAATCCGTGCGTATGTAATCGAAGTATTTTTAGAATCAATAATAATTTCCAAGTAATGTTTGCATTACAGTTTCCGGTTTTCTTTCTTCAAAGAGGTTTTCTTCCACTCTGTTGGTCTGACCAGTAGTTATCCCCGCCATTTCTTTTAAACTACTCCTCCTTCAACCTCTTTGCACTTTCCCCAACACTCCACACACAAAATTCACATGCACAAAAACACACGCCCACACATCCCAACCCACGCCGCACACTTTCTTCCTTATATATATTTTTTTTCCTTTCTCCGCCATTTATACCGCGTCGCACCGCGTCACCACCATCTTTTATCACTCCGGCTAACTTCTTTATTTCCCTCCCCTCCTCTCACTTACATTCTCCTTCCTCCCTCTCCCCTTTTCACCCCCCCATTCCATCCCTCCATCCCCCACTCTACCGTGGGGACATCCCCGCTCAATTTTTTTTCTCCGTGAATGCCCTTTTGAGTTCACGACCCCTCTGCCCTCCCTCTTCTGCTTCATTTCGCTTTCTTTTCTGCACCCACTTCACTGTCCTTTCTCCATCTCACCCTTCCCATTACAAGAGTCCTCTTTGTTTGCGTGCTTTCAGAGCAAGAAGAGAACAGAAAACTATTGTATATATATGCATCTAATGGCGGTAAGCTGAACCTCTAGTTCATTCAACCATACTTCGTACTCGGTGCGTGGGTCAAGGGCGTACCCAGGATCATAATTCGGGGGGGGGGGGGGGGGGGGGGGGGCGGGGCAAGCCAAAAAGCCAAATTATGACATTTCAGCATGGAGAAGGTGAATGAAACCAACATCTTAAGAAAATTATAACAGCGCTTTATTAGTTTACTAAATAAAGTTTTATTTTAGTAACGCATCTTATATTAATAAATATCATTTTTCGTGGGTTTAAAGAAAATTTGTTGAATACTTTCGTACTGATTTTGCTTGAAGACTTTTGAGATTTTTGCTTCTGGGGGGGCAGCTTTTCCCCCCCTCGCCCCTTCCTTGGTACGCCCTCGGAGTGGGTCGAAACTTAACTGTTCGAAGGTGAAGCACGTTGTCCAACCGGTGCGAAATACTATACGTGTTTCGTTTTGTCCCAGAGGTTTAGTTTCGTTTTGACTCCGATTTCGTTTCGACCCCGAATTTAGCTCCCCGGGTTTATATCTATTTCGTTTCGTTTCTACATTTTGCTCCCGGGAACGAAACTATTGAAATTTTACTGGTTTTGACTTTCGTTTTACTCGCCATCCCTTTTCATAGCAGATGAATTGGTTTTACTGGTGGGTATGCATCATTTTGGCGATGAAACAAACTGTATCGAAGAAAATTATAATTTAAAAACACTTTTGTGGAAAGACATCAGTCTCCTGATTGGAATGTCATACTTTTCCCTAGTTAAGTCCGAAAACCAATAGTCAAAGGTTTGGTTTCAATGGATTAAATTAGTTTTTGGCAGGCCAATTTCATCTATTTTATATTGAAATGGCTAATTTTTTGGTGCTTTTTTTACTTTTTTATGATGCCACACATTGCATCAAAGAGTTTATTAGTGAAATTATTTCACAAACTCTGCATTTTTTTCATCGGTTCACTTCATTAACATCAATATGTCACACCATAAGTAAACGAGAGGCGACGTTACACCAACTCAATCAGGGATATGAATCCATTCGGGTGTACGACTTCTGCCTGACATTCCAAATCGGATAACCCTACGCGATGGAGCAATAATAAACACAAAGAAGCAATAATGATCCTGTACACGCTTCATTTTGTATACACCTAAATTACAATTACAAGTGTTGATCCATAGTTGATGTAGCTCAACTTTACCACTCGAAATTCTTTGTCCAGCATAAAATGAAGTTCAGTTCTAATTTATGCATGTAACGCTTATTGATGTTCTCTCATCAGGAGCTCAGCAGAAGGATATTGGGAGAATTTTAACTATACTCGTTCTCAAATCAGAACGGAAAATAAGTAATTAGACCTTAAATAATTTTATCACCTTCAGAACATCATCTTAGCATTGAATCGCTACGCGGAATCGCGCAATGAAGTGTATTTATAAGATTTGTCATTTGCTAATGCCGCGCATTTAACCTTCAATGGTTCCCTAACGTATATAAAAAAAGAAATCCCTCAGCTCTCTAATCCCCTTTTACGACCAATTCGCATTAATTTGGCCAAAGACTTTCACCTTTATTTCCATCCCTGTCCCCACAAAATCCACCCACAAACCACCAATTCATTCCTCAGCCTCGCCCACACTACCTTGTCTTCCGCCCGTTCTTCAAACACTGAAAGGAAGAAGTTAAAGAGAGGAGAGAATGGAAGGAGGATAAAAGTGGAGGGAGAGGGAGAAGAAGATTCCATGGCACCCCGGGGGTTAATCCCGTTCCTTCCACGGCGGGATAGAAAATGGGCAAAGAGAATGAGAAAGAAAGGTTTTTTCCCCCCCTTCATCTCTTGGGGCTGTTGGGGTCTGAGGGTAGTCTAGGTGGAGAAGGAAAGTGTGGGAAGTACAGTGAGAAGAGGAGTTTCGTCGCCAACGGATACGGATGGATGTGGAAGGGAAATGTGGTGGATAAACCATGTGGGAAGGAGGAGAAACGGATGAATAGGTTGGAATTGAGATAAACTGTAAGGAAAAGCTTGGGAATGGGAGTTTCATGATTCCGGAAACCTTCTCCACCTTATCAAGGAAAATTTCTGTGATTCGCAGCGGTTTGATCAGTGAGTACTGTTTATTCGAGAAAAAATAATTATTATCTATTATTAAATATGAAAGAACTAATGATTTCTGGGCAAAAAGGACGTGAATTTCGATAGCGTGGCAAATGGGCGTTATTGGTATGTTTCCCGATTAAAACTGATGAATATATGAGAAGTAAAAATTCCCGAGCGGGTGTTACAAGCTAACGTGATTGCTCTACATCCATTGGTTGAAACTAGGAAGGTTATTTCCTTCATCTCCTTGGGATTTTTAGGGTCTGAGGGTAGTCTAGGAGGAGAAGGAAAGTGTGGGAAGAGCAGTGAGAAGACATGGTTTCGTCGCCAACGAATAAGGATGGATGTGGAAGGAAGAGTGGTGGATAAACCCTGTGGGAAAACGGATAAAGTGGTTGGAATTGAGATAAACGGTGAGGAAGAGCTGGGAAATGGGAGTTTCAGCATTCAGGCAACCCTCTCCACCCCAATGGGGAAATTTTCTGTGACTCGCGGTGGTTTGATCATTGAATGCCGTTTGTTTAAGAAAAAATGAGGAAAATCGATGAATGGAGATGAAAGAACTTATGCTCTCCGGGCGAAAAGGACGTTGTGAATTTCTATAGCGAGGCAAAAGGGTGTGATTGGCATGCATATTTCTCGATTGAAACTTATTGAAGACAACACAGCGGATGTTGTAAGCTAAAGTGATATCTCTACAAGTACGACCTAATGCCTCGTATGCGCCGCATCAGTTACGAGCTCAACATGCTCAGCCAGAGATATTGCTTATTACATTATCTAGACTGTTGGCTCTAACTAAAGTTGGCTGGTTAAAAACAATTTCATGACAATTTCTCTCCCCATAGGAACCTCCTAGCAGAGACTGGAATTTTGTAGGTTTGTCTGATGACTTCACGCGGGATTTCACGTTGAAATATTAGATGAACGGCGGAGTAGACGGCGAAGCAATAATAATCCTGTACACGCTTCATTTACCATCCACCTGATTCAAAATTACCATTATTTACTCGTAGTTGAGATGTAGCTCATATTTCACAACTCTACACTCTTTGTCAAGCATAAAATGAGGTTCAGTCTTTATTTATGCAATGGATACTTGAGGCTTGCACGTGGTGGAAGGTCTCCACTTATTGCCTTTATTGCTTTATTTGTGCATTAAATGCTTAAGAATATTATCTCAGTAGGGCTATTATCGTTTTCAGATTAGAGCATGCTTCATCTCCTCGTCATATGGCGAGTCGAAGATGACTTCTCCGCCAAACAATCTTGCGTGATCTTTAAAGCATCCTAGTCATTCAATGAATTAACCCGGATATTGACTGGGATAGGTGAGAGTAGACATCAACACAGACTATGCCACATGTATGTGAACTTTCAAATCTGTAAATGGGCAACTAAATAAATAAATTAAAGTAAGACACTGACTTTTACTCCTTATCCGCCCCACATTGCATGTTTGATGTGGCCCTCAGGGTTCACCAGTGATCTATCATCTAGTATAGTCCAACTTAAATGAGTAGTTATTTTCAGTGACGGATCCAGGATAGGGACAAGGGGGAGCTAAGTGGGGGTTAAACTTCCAGCAGTGGTGAGGGCTCGAACAAAAACACTATGCTATCTTGTGTAAATTGGATATCTAAGGGGGGCTATAGTCCCCCCATAGATCCTCCACTGGTTTTTTAATATGTTTTGCAAAAGATATTTAATCCATACAGACAAATATGCACACAATTTTCATATGCGTATATGGCATTCCGATTTGAACTTGTCAGAATAAATGGTTACTTAACTTTTTAGTAGAATTTTGCTATAAGCGGTCTAACAATAAGCATAGGATCTATCTTCTTTTAAGTTACGTAATTTATCTTATTCATTATGGGTGTATTGAGCCACCGACATAGAAAATGGTACCACGAAAAGAACATGCCGGTGAAGGCAAAGACGGTTACGACGCGACGGTTAGAGAGAGGGGTTTATCGCCAGTGGATATACCGGGGTTTGTCGTCGAGTTGTAATATTAAAGTAAAAGTATCGTTTTCCTCCATTATATAAAGAGAGACTCTGTTGAGAAGGGAGAGATGGCTAAAACTTTGCGGAGCCGAGGTTTTTTTCACATGAAAAAAAAGGAGGCCTATTTTTTCGCGTCGGAAATTAAGCGTGGACTTGGGTGAAAACAGCCGGGGAGTTCCTTCCACGAATTTGGGAGGAAAGGAGACTCTTTGGTCGGGGAGGGAAAAAAAGGCGAAACGAGCTAAATATGAAATTGGACGGCGCAAGGGCCGAGGCCTCTCTGGCCAGAGCTCACTGCGACTAGTCCGTGTCGGGCGAATTTTAAAAGCGGCGGCACATGATGCCATTGTGGTGTGGCGGAAGCGAAAGGGGTCAGGCATCTGGGAATAAGAAAACTTGCGAGATGGGACTAATCCAAAATTTCGGTCCTCGCACACACAAACGCGCGCGTTCGTGCTTGCGTGCGAGTGCCTGTGCGATTGCGGGCGCGCGGTCGGCGTTGTTGTCTTGTTTTTGTTTCTGCGTTCCAGTGTATGTGTGGTGCGTGTCGCTCGCATAAAAATTGCACGACTCAGTGGGGAAGGTGGTGGTCGTGGAAAGCCGGAGAACGTGGTGACCTTCGCCCAAGGTGGTGTGGGAAAAAAAAAACAGAACAGTCCGCGGCGCTCCCTTCGGACTGGCCCGGATTAAATGACGGGACGCAAAGTGTGCGCGACGCGAAAGAAAACGGGTGAAAGTAGGGATCTAAGGTCGTCTTTTCAACGTTTGAACGCCTGATCCCGTACAGTCGAGTCGAAAAAGTATTGCTGTAGCCCAAAGGTTAAAATCAAACCGCATATTTATGCATTTCGTGCTTAATAATTACTAATTAATGTAATCATTTATTGAGGATTCGTAGGGATCTTTTCAAGGTTAGAACGCCTGATCTCGTCCATCGGATCGAGGAAGTATTGCTGTAATCCAAAGGTGAAACCAAAAAAACTAAGTAAGCGCTTCGCGCATAATAATTACTAATACATATAATTGTTTATTGAGGATTCATTGTAGAATTTGGAGGCTAAACACCAATATTTGCTGCTGTTTAGCATAAGATAGGTAATTACTAATTAGGTATTCTCAAGATTATGAAATACAAAATCAAAATTTTACTTTACATATTATGATGACTTGCATCAATAAAAGATTTATTTTACGTACTGCTAATGAAATAGGTTATAAGTCATCAGCCTTCTCGTTCTCTGAAAAAATTATTTCGCTAAAAAAATTAAGAAATAATAAATAATAGATAATTAGTATTTCAGTTGATAGAGAAGACGAGCAATCAGATTACCTGTTTACCCTTATTTTTGCTATATTAATTTCATCGTAAAAAGAAATATACATAGAATAATAAATACATGGTTACTACGACGGCAATTATTATAAAAAAGAGTACAACGTAGGTATCTCAATGAAAATACTGTATTTCTCAATCTCTAAGGTAAAAAATATATGAATCCTTATGAATACTACAGTGGTATTCAGCAGTATCAGATACTTGCGTGCTTCAAATAGTACATTCATTAGGAATTTAAGTAGTCGTTTACAACGTTAACTTGACTTAACCTGTAATTAGTGTACTATAGTCGTAGTTTGTGCTGCCTACCATGATGATTCTTACGTAGATAATTGGAACGTCCTCGATGAAAATATTTTGGCTAACGCCGACG
Source organism: Ischnura elegans (assembly GCF_921293095.1). Classification (NCBI taxonomy): domain Eukaryota; kingdom Metazoa; phylum Arthropoda; class Insecta; order Odonata; family Coenagrionidae; genus Ischnura; species Ischnura elegans. The sequence goes on from NC_060250.1 coordinate 72,799,628, forward strand.
AAAAAATATAGGCAAAAGCAAGTATTTTATGTATAAAGGCGTTTTATACAGCCGTGATACTTCAAAATAAATAAATTGCGTCAGGAATTTCTTTTCGGTAAGTGCGACCGGCGTGAACTCCTGCAAACGGGGTGAATCCAACCAACCGGTGAATATCAGGACACATCTTCCTTCATTCCACTTATTTCCCAACGTGCGGTACCCACTCTTACAAGAACCCATTCCTACAATGTACTTGTATTTTACACAATGGAAAATAGTATTTAGAGAGAAGACACCAATTTTTGCCGTATTTGCGCATATATGCGCAGGTATTTAGGCATCCTTAAAAACTATGAAAATACGTAATCTAAATTTTACCGTAATGTTACCTTGCATCAATAAAAGATTAAATTTACATACTGCAAATGAATTAGAAAAATAAAAATCTGCTCCTTCATTGATACAAGTTATTTCATAAACAAAATATGAAAATAATGACAAAATATGGTATAAGTATTTCAGCTTATACAGTTACATACCACGATGATTCTTACGTAGATAATTTGAACGTACCCGATAAAAATATCATGGTTAACACCGACGAAAAAAATAGGCAAAAGAGAGAATTTTATGTAAATGGGTGTTTTCTAGAGTCGTGATACTTCAAAAGAAAGAACTCGCGCCGGGAATTTCTTTTCGGAGAGCGCGACCGGCGTGAATTTCGGCAAACGGGGCGAATCCAACTAAACGACGAATATCAGCACACATATCCCTTCATTCCACTGCTTTCCCAACGTGCGTGTACCCACTCGTACAAGAACCTTTTCCTCCAATTTTTCAGAGAAAAAATCACCCTTTTCCTTCCCTCCAGAATCCTTTTCCCCCGTCTCTCCCTTTTACGTGGCCGGTGACTCGACATATCCTCTCACGACCTTTTCGGCGCCATGCTGCGTAATATGTAGATGTACCCACCTAATTTCCTTAATCACCCAACCCTTAGGGGCGTCATGTCCTCCTCCTCTCTTTTTTTATATTCTTTCTTCCACTCTCTTCCTTTAGGGTCGTTTGGAACTGCCACCGCGCTCAATTATTTAAATAAAAAAAAGGAAGAAGGGAAAAGAGGAGTAGAGAGCTACCGTTCAACGATACCGTGTGAGGGCTCTGAGGAAAATTGCCCGAAAAACGGGGTGCACGAGGCGTGGCTAAGGTCCTTGCATCTCGGGTGGGTAAGATGATTAAGGCTCTTAACGCTGTTTTACACGCGGTATTTCACCGCGCGCACTTTGAAGTATGACACAACTTCACGGAGGAGTTCGCCTGCGCGTCCCGAACAGTGGCGTTTCTTCGCGTCCCTCATCGTGACGTCAATTGGCGTGCACAGCAGGACGAAAGGACGTAAAAATATATATTTATTTACCATTTCCGATAAAATGTTTTGCCTTTTTTCCAAAATATTTTGCCTTCATTTTATACCTGAGATCTCAATTTAATAAAAGGATTCGGTCTAAGGTTGGAATAAAATTGATTTCTCGTTAGTTCAAAATATTGCGATAATTTTACGTAAATATTAATTTATGTTCATTGTTTATGCTTTCTTTAAAACGGTCAATATTTTTAAATATTTTGTTTTCATTTTAATCCACGTTGAAATGAATAAAATTTTTTATCACATATCAAATATCTTAAACTTTTTCAGGACTCATCTTTATCTCGCGACCGTTCGTATTTTGTCGTTCTTGCGACTAATTTATCGTTCAATGCTTGCATTAATACATCTTAAGGGTGTGCGCACTTTTCAATCGTTGATTGCATCCAAAATATAAATAGGAGAGAGAGACATGAGGCATATGAGAAAAGTACACGGGTGGAATTCTTTAGTTTAAGACACTGGCAAAGGGTCTACATTGTTAAGATTGGTCAGCAGCTTTGAATTATTGAATAGTCCATACCACACGTTCATGAATTTTGCAACGATTGGTTAGGTTTTGATGAAGGATGTAAATCGGGAAAATGATGCAGGTGTTACGAAATTAGCCAATCGGAGAAATGAGTGAAGAGCTGCGTGAAACAAATTATAGGATGATGACTGTCGATGACGACGTTTAGCTTTAAATGATTTATTAGCCGCAAAATTATATTTATTAATGCAGTAATGCGTGCTCTCAAGGTTCCGAATTCACGATAACATACTTCGCCGAAGTACACAATGTGCCGGTGAATAATTTGAGAGGAGAGATATGTGCATTTATCAATACCACCAGAGGTACAGCTTTAGATTTATTCAGAATTCTAAGTCATCTAGCTGTGTTGTCAGACAAGATTATTGTGCAATTATATCTACCACCATCAGTGAATCATCAGAAACTATTTAAACATTTATCAACCAAACTTTTATCAACCTATATAGTTAACATTATGATGCAAAAGTCTTATAATTCGACGGTACTAAAAGAACAATGAAGTAAAATAATTTACTTGATGATTTTAGACATGACTTGGTGAACTTGCTTCATTTTAAATAAAATAAAACCTTTGTGAATTCTGGCCTAACGATGTCGCACAGCGATCGAAACTGGTCGTTAGTAAAATCGCAGGTGAAACTTGCAAAGTTTCTTATTTTAAATAAAACAATAAGATATTAAAAATTAAAAATACGCTAAATAAGCTTGTACCTGTTACTCAGAGTAAAAATATGTATGAAATGCATCTTTATATACTCTTCTATTCCCGAGAGCCAGACGAGAATGTTGGAGATGGATACACATTGCTACCAAGATGTACGAAGGGAGTTTAAGAGGAAGAAGATATCTAGGGACGTTTTTGGAGACTCTTGAAGTATGAGAAGAGGACACGGAAAGGGTAAGATGAGGAAAATTTGGGATGAAGGCACGAGAAAAGTATTCGAAGAATGGAGGTTTCTTTTTTTTCTCCTCTTTTCTCGGAAAATGAGGGTCAGAAAGTGGAGAGAGGGGAAATTGAGGACGGGGGAGCACTTCAAAAAAGTTTCCGGGTGCCAAAAATATTCCAGATCAAGATTTTTCCATGCAAAGGTGTCAAACACCATAGCCAGAAGAAAAAAATGTATATATATAAAAGAGGAGCCTCAATAACTTTGAACAAGCGCATTTTCTCCCATTCCGCGAAGTATTACTTTTTCCAGACTCGTGGATATATGTGTGTACCTTTTTCCTGCCCGCCGGAAGAATGTGGAAACTTGAAGTATCGCAGTCATGCAATTTTTCGCTTTCTTTTCTATTTGGCAGACTCCAGAGCCGGCAAAGGAATGGAGGGAAAAAAAGGAAGGAGGATTCGTCTCTCAAGAAATGACGGTCGGCGAAGGGAAAATGTGACAAAGCAAACACGCTTACGTCCTACGAAAGAATTGCAATATCTCAAGTTTGTCCCAAGAGAGACGCCTCATCATTGAAACGATGTACAAGGAGGTAAGAATGTTTCCTTTAAAATTTTCCATCATTCGGATTGTAATGGTCTCCTGAGAGTAAACCAGTATCATTAAAAATTGCATCAAAAAATGAAATGCCCTGAAAGCTTTGGTCGCAGTTTCTTCGATATGTGGTCCCCATTGCAAATCCCAGCCTAATGTCACTCCTAGGTAATTAGAACTTTTGGTTTCAGACAGTAACTAAGTGGGTAGAGTGCATTGATGGTCATCAAGGGATCGCGGGTTCAAACCCCTAGTGAAGACCATTCGATTGTTTTGGGTGCCTTCGTACACCAAAAAACAATCGAATTGCGAGGTGGCCCAGGGAAAGGAAATACCCCACCTACCCGGACTATGCGAATTTCATACGCCTATTGCCTAGTCCGGGGCGAGCTCTACCCTTACCTAACCAAACAAACCTTCGTTTTGAATCACTGTGTGAGTGAGTGAAGTATTTTATTTAAAGTAATCAAGTCATAGGTGTACTAGGGATTGAAACTAGGGGGTGTAGGCCGTGGTTGTAAGCACAGAATGGGTTAATGAAACCAAAATTTTAAGAAAATTATGACAGCGCTTTATTAGTTTATAAAATTATTTTCCATAAAAATAATGATTTTTATTTTAGTTTCATGTCTCATATTAATATGATTTTTCTTCAAAACATAATTCGTTCAAAACTTTCGTTTTGCAATAAATTTATTTCCGCTTCTAGGGGGAGGGAGGAACTGCCCCCTGCTGGCTATGAATCAATTGATGAATTACAATGACTTACTTCCTTCTTCAAAAACATTCCCAACCGTAAGTCCTCGTTTCATCCATTCTCCCTTGCCTTCCTTAAATTCTTCTCTTCTTTCCCTCCGTGCTCTCCATTTCCTTCTTCTTCCCCCTCTTTCCTGCTTAAATTTCTCCCTTCAGCTCCTCTTCTTTTCCCCAAGCCTCCGTTGGCTTTTCGCTAGGCTCAATTCCAACTCGTTTAGTCCCTGGATTTCCGCTTAAGCCGGTCTCGAATCAGAAGCCTTCCCCCAAAGCGTCGTAGTGAAATGTAAAAACGAGATCGGAATGGTCCTCACGTCACACACAAGGAATATATTTGAGAGAGGGAATTTCTCTTTCCTTTCATCTTACTTTAATATGCAAATTTTCATATTTCTCCACGATCCAGCTGGTTTTTTCACCAAGATTCTTTCAAGATACATTTCTAGTTGGATGTTTTGCACGAAATCCTAAGCAATTATAATTAGATGTAATCAATCCCGGAATTTGGACATACAGTGTCATACAAAAATGTTAAGAGCTACACCATTTTCTTCTTACTTTCCAATATTTGCAACAACAGTTTTTCCAGCAAGATTTCATCAGGATACATTTTTAGGTGGATGTTTTGCGCGCAATCCATCCTAACTTACCATTCCTAATCATTTATAATTAGGTGTAATCTATCCCGGAATTTGGACACGTCCTAACAAAAATATTAAAGAGATACACCCCAAACGTGTCAGCATATACTTAAAATGCAGAGTAATACTTACGCCAGCATTTGAAGCCATGTACTCACAGTCTGACAATATCAGATTCGAACGACATGGTATTTTATGGAGCTCAATTATTTACTAACCCATCAGTGCTCTTTGTTGCACAAAGGAATTTCTTGAAAATGGAATTTGTTAGCATTTTAGTAAAGCCAAATAAAATATGGTCATTGCCACTGACTTTCCTGATTCGCTTTAAATAGGCATAAAAACATCTAATACTTTACTGTTTATCATTAGTTATCGCTTACTTTGTAGATGCTGTTCATCTTCTAGGATTATTAAAACTACAGTGAAGTAATGCAAATTACAATATTCTCCAGAGATACATTATGAATAAAATATTGAAAGACTATTACGGCGTTTTCGGTTCCAGATAATATTCTACATCCTTTTTATTTACTCCTCGGAACGTCAATCCTTTTTCTTAAGCTTGAAGCATATTTAATTTTTCCCGTTCTCTAATGGTTATTGGACCGTTTTCTGGCTTCTTGAACCTCAAAAAACATATCCTTTAATAATCTTCTTCCGGGCTCGCAATTAAATGAAGAAATTACAGAATATTCGAGCAGATTGCTCGGGATTTTTTTATTTTATTTTCAAAGAATGCTGGGAAAAAAAGGCATTTGCCTCTCGACCAAGAAAGAGAAAAGATCCCAGAGGTTGCATTCCCTTTTGCTATTTTCAGAATGGGAAGGCAGCGCAAAGAATGGGAAGAGGGATTAGTCGGAGGGAACACAAAGGAAGAAGAGATGAAAGAGACAAAAAGGGAGGATTAACGATTATGATTCCGTTGGGATCAACACATCGTCTCAGCCTTTTCAGCGATTTTAAATTTTCACGCAAAATATACGATATTACGTGTTTTTTTTTATTTTATTTTTTTGAACGCCGACCTCCTTCAAAACCTGGAGACTTGAACGAGTTACCGTCACTCTTTAAAAAGGATGAGAATGTAGAGCATTACCATCATCACAGAGGCCGATTAAAGACGTTTAAAGAGCTCCTCCCGCCGTAAAAGGAAATGCAGACCCCATCCGATTAAAATAAATTAATCTTTCTTGGAGAGTGGGCGGAAAGATTAAAGGAAAGTAATGAGGGAAAGTGAGTCGAAATATTCATCCAAAAGATTTCGTTTCATTTCTCATCTCCAGTGAGTGCAACCCTCCCTGCCTTCAACTCGCTAATGTTTTTAAGGGCGCCTAAGGGGCGGTAGAATCAAAAGCTCAACAGTTAAAGGAGTTGCGTAATTTGCAAAAAAAATAATATATAGAAAAGAAAATCGAGGAGGAAAGAGAGTCTTCTAGCATTGTGTTTTCATTTCCTCGTTCCTTCGCAAATTGTTTTTGCTTGGATGAAGCGATGGATGGACCAGCTATCTTCGCTCCCACCACCCCTTCCATCTGGTGTTTACTTCTTGATCTCTTCCCATGTCTCTTTAGCTTCGTTTCCACCCGCTCACTCCTTCAGAACGGAAATTGGGGCTATTAATTAATTGGTTTCTCGGCTCAGCATGCTTATTCCATTTTCTCGACCTCCTCCTCCGCCCCTTCAAACTAACCTTTCTCTTCTCCGTCTTTCCAATGAGATCCGTCTTTCCCTCAATCCAGCGCTGCGGCTGACGCTTCCCTTTCTCGGCATGCGAACGGAAAGACTGCACTGACGGGGAACATTCTCTTTCCTCCCAAAATGTACATTATCCTTTTTTTAAACAAAAGATCTATCAAGGTCTAGTGCAATACAAGTTTACTTATGGATTAGACTTCTGCTCAGGCGCACGTGTAAATAAATTAAAGCCTGCTCTAATCTTACATATAAATTACCAGATGTATTACCCTTAAAAAAATGGGAAATTCCTATCCTTTGATTTGTACATTCCAATACTACCAATACACATTTGGATGCATACAAAGTATTGAAACTATTCTTTGATATGAGTGGCAATAGGCTAAATTTATCTCGCAGTTCTTTAAGGCTCGATCTAAGAAAGGGAATGGTAAACTTAACCAAAACTGATCTTACTATCTTCAACCGATGATTTGTGTGCCTGGTACCTAAAATTTACAACATGTTTATGTAAAGAATAAGAAAGGCAGTAAATTATTCTTGCTCCTATCAAAAAATTGGATATTGGCGGATGAAAATATTGCTAGATTATTGAAATCTACCTCGTATTAATCATATTATCAATTTGGCGTAACGTGCACTGTATAACTAATTCCTAAGTATAATTTTCATTATTAGTAGAATCATCTTTATTTTTGTCACCTGTACTGCATTATTAATTTCCATGCCTAATTTTTATTGTAATTTTATATAGTTACAATTTATTATCTTAAATAATTATGTATTTTACATCAATGTGAGAATGAATGCAAGAATTCCTCTTTTTTAAGCTGAAATAACATAGCTACTCTTTCGAAGCAATCTAGCTTGCAGCCACGACATGTAGATCATGTTTCAATACATAATAGTTTTAAGAAATAAGTATATTTAAATCGCCGTTTCTCCGCATTTTTCCTGCTCACTAGATCGTGGCGTCACCCGAACCTTTATTACACCTCCTGTTCACTCACGGCATTCAAGTACTCACGTTTGAAGTCTCACTGCGCGACATACTCTGTGCTTCCGAGAATTCCAGGGTACCCTATTGCGCACGCGATTGGTTGTGTAAAAATACCCTCACATTGATATCCCTGCTCTGCCTGCTTCTATTCAGAGGTATTCACCAGATTCCCAGAAATTGGGAAAAATGCTGACTTTATTATTTCTGGTAAAAAGCCCGATAAAAATGCCGCTTGGGGTCTCGTTCAGTGAGCCCAACACTGCCCGATTGTATTATAGAAAAGTATACTAATACTAAAAATATAATAAAAAAGTATAATAAAGTACTACAATAATTCTGTGAGATAGATGAAGACCACTCACTACTTGCAAAATAATATAGTAACCGAAAATTAGGAAGCGTTAAAAAATTATTTGCTACTCCGTTATTATATATCTAACAATCCATTGTATTCCGTCCAAGTCTTTTGCTATTACTCCGACAACATAAACGGACACCATCTTTGTCATGCAATGAACTAATGCCCTAACACCAAATACATACTAGGATGGACCACATCCTAATAATAGGTGGGCCTCGGTGCTATGCTCGGATTTCAGTGTGATTAAAGCCATCTCATAAGTGTTTACCGAATCAAGAGCGTACAGTAATGGAGAAGTATCTATAACAGATTTTATAAGCGAAAATGAAGATTTCTCATAGCCGTCGAAAGATAGTGAGGTAAATGGTAGGGACATTTCTAAGCTGCCACGTATTTTCAATGTTCACATTTCTCCTGATTTTGTACAAAGCTAGACAATCACTTGGAAGTAAAACTTACTATGAAGAGCATTAATACATGAAAAACTATGATTTTGGTAGCCACTTAATTAAGAAAACAGGTAGAAGTTATAAAATTTATTAGATATCATGAAAGTGGCAGTACAATTAGGTAATAGCCTGAGTAAAACCATGTATAGTCGAAAGTGGGATGAGTGATAAAGAAATTAAGTAAAAAGGAACGGAAAAGTCTGAGTAATTGTGTGAGTTTCACGAAGAAGAGCGCGAATCATCAATACGATGTACGGATAAGGTAAATAGCACCTTTTCATCAATGGAATTGATGAAGGTAGATTTTTTAAACAGCAATCAGTGATTACCTACCAATTCTCTCCACGAATGGCGATATTATTTCTAATGGCTCTTTCCTACCTAAAGTAAAAATCCGGGGATGTCATGTGGAAAAAAAAACTTTTTCACAAAAATATAGATCATGTGACTGGCGATATGCATCCTTCCTGTGAGAGACTATGCCCCTCTTAGCATTATAAGAAATATCTTTTCCTCGATACAGATGAAAAAAAACCCACGTTAGTGTATGACGTGATGCACGTGTGAACGTGCATTTGAAAATTCATCATGTGCGGCAAATAATGTGATAATGAAGAACGTGAGGTGAAAAAAAGCCCTGTTCTGATTCCAAAATGATCCCATACTCTATTGAGAAAACATCTGCATACTACCTCGCAAGTTAACTATAAACATGTGTGGCAGGGGATCTTAGGACACCAGCCGTTAAGAAACAAAAAGAAACACTCCGAACACATTGTATTCAACTTAAACATGCAGCCTTAAAGAAATGATATTTCGTGTCCCTTACAAAACTGCTGACATATTGTGAGTGCTATGGGAGAGTGTTAGCACTGTGATGCTGGAAAATAGATGCTTTAGCCCAAGCCAGTTTTCACAAATTACTGCGAATCCAAACAGCTTTTGAGGTTATTCTTCCCAAACAAAAGAACACTTCATATTCAAGTATATAATACCCCGCAAGCCGCCTAAAAATGCGCATGGCAGAGGTGTTAGGGCACCAGCCGTCTGCACATAAAAAGCATATGCTCAAACAAAATTGCGACTGGCATTTACTATTAAGATCCTTTGTGGTTCGGGGGTAAAACGAATTTACACATTTATTCGTTTGGAAAAATATCTCTCTTAATTTATCACATCTCCTGGAACTGGAAATATAGTGCCTCTAAGATGTTCTCAAACTCGTTCCTAAAGATACCGATTCTCAATAGTTCATGCAGTCTAAGCACTTCTGTTATTCCTTGTCACCTCTCATAACCGTGGTCCTTGTGCAAGCACGCTTCATCGATATTTTTGTTCTCTTTTGAGACCAAACAAGTCTCTCTCTCTTGTCTCGCTACATTACCCAATGTATTCCTCACTCTCTTCCAACTGCTTTCTCTAGGATTTTATCCTCCCATCCTTTGCGTATTCTTCCACTCGGAAACTTTTTCCTTTATTTCCACTTGGCTACGCCCTCCTCTCTGCTCCACGATGCTACCCCTTCCCTAATACCAACACTCCCCCATATCTCAACCAGATTCATATCAGCTTTTCTTGCCACTTCCACAGCGATTCCTTTTATCCTTTCTCTCAGCACCTAACCTACCCTTTCACTGGCCGAGAGCAAGTAGGCTTTCTCGTCCGGCGGCCTTTGAGACGAATTTCCAATGTCGATAGATGAATAATTGTATCCCATATCAAAATTATTGACAAATAAAATGCAAAATTCACTAACTCTTGCTTTACTTTTTGGCATTCCGTCATAAGTTTTCCTGGATATACAAAATTGCATATACCACTTATTTTTTATCTGAGCGCGACCAGGGTTTCGATGAATTATCATCATCTTCAGGCGCAAATTCTGATTTATTTATCTTATTATTGTTACCTAGTTACTTGATGAAATTTTGGTTTTAAAATTCATCAAGTAACTAAGCAGCAATAATAAGATAAACAAATCATATTTTTGCCTGAAGATGATGATCATTCATTGAAACCCGGGTCGCGATCTGATAAAAAATAAGTGGTATAAGTAATTGTGTGTATCCAGGAAACAAATAAAAAGCAAACGCTCTACGCACGCTCTGCTCAACTTAAACGCGTAGCCTTACAGATATGATATTTCGTGTCCCTTCCAAAGCTGTTATGACATATTTTCCGTGTTACAAAAGAGTGTTAGCACAGTGAAGCTGGAAAATAGATGCTGTAGCCCAATTAAAATCAAAATGTTGAATGCTGAAACCAAGAATATTATAATTAAGGATTCTTCAGCCGGATACAGTAAGTTGTTGTCTCTCACCGCACATTGAAATTGACCTTTGAAAGTCACCACCTTGCATTCATTCATCCATGATACATTCAAATGTCGACGCTGATGACTGAGTGAATATCTCGCAGAAATAAGCAACGATTAGAAGACTACAAAAATTCCGTTATAAATTAAAAGTGTGCCGTTAAACGAACTTTATGTCCATGATAATATCAAGCATTATTGACAAAACTTTTCAATGCTATTTCTCGCGAGTTCACATACTCCATTGCAAACTTTGAGAATATAGGTATCGTTTTGCTCTCATCGTCGCCAAGTGCTTTGAAAACCGATTAAAATACCCCCTGAGTGGCAGCATTAAGAATGCCTTCTACGGTATTGACTGGGCCCCCCTCTGCGAAGTCCCCTGAGCCTGTTTTGACACTAGCTGGCCGTCCATTGCCCATTTCAAACTTTCTGTCAATGGTCACTGATTTCAAATCCACCAATTTTTTTATAGAAAATTTCCATCGATATTAAATGGCCACTAATAACGAAGGTTTACAGAGATTCGTTACTTTCCGCCACTTAACTGTGGGCAGATTGGGTAAGAAATATATCTTAATGAAAAAATTCAAAATATATATATGTATTAATAAAAATATAAAGAAGTATTTATTCATAGTATAATATTGTGCTTATGTTGGAATATCTTAAGTCATTTTCGAGAGTTTGATATTTCTAAAATTTTTCTCTTCCAAATCAGATTCGTCTGTTCTCTCTGCTGCTTAACATTTCGTGTCCTCCTCTCCTCTCCTCGCTGTCCTTCTTCATCTGAAATGCAAACGCTCGCTTCTCGTCCCGCCCACACAATCTCACCCTTTACCCTTCCCCTCGAATCTCTTACCCTTTCCCTCCAAGCGTCCACTCCCCCGAATTGTACCCTTTTCCAGAGAGGAAAAGTATGGCGCCGGGACACGTCCCACGGCGTAGTATTGCAACGCTTGCGTATGTATGTAAATAAAGCCCAATGAAGTCTCCAGACCCACCCTCGTTTGGCCTTGTTCTCGGATGATCACAGTTTCTTCTTTTTGTTTTTTTTTAGAAAAAATTGTGTGGCTAAGCTGAAAATTTTGCTCGGCGAGAAAGGAATTTCACATTCCTTTTCGTCTCTGCAGAGGGATATTGAAAGAAAGAGGGATTAATATATTTACCAATTAATATATTAAAAAGGATTAATAAAATCAGGGTGATTAAAAAGAATACAACAACTATGAAATTTGTTTTTAATGTAAGAAACACAGTTGAAACTTGTGTCATACATAATTATAAAGAGTATTTAAAGTGCTTTTTAGTTGAATACAAGTTCAAAAATGTTCAATATGACCCCTTATAGACACTCAAGCGATATCATCCCGATACTCAAACTTGATCCGCACTCAATAGCATATCGGGCGTAGCAGTTTGGATAGCTGCTGTTATTTCTTGTTTCGGATCATCAATACTGGGAGAGGGGTGAAAGACCATATAATTAACGTACCTTTACAGGGAAAACTCACTGGGGATTTAGGTCGGGGCTTCTTGGAGGCCAGTGATGAAGTACATTTTCATAGGCTAACGTCAACAGCGTCTTAAGCGGACAAATGAGCAACTAAATAAAAACTTAGGAATTTTAAAACTTTAGAGCTTCCTTAATTGAACGAGAGATAGTGCTTAGCTCTCATTTCCTTCTCTGCAGAGTTATAGACACGAATATTACAAAAGTGGATCCTCAAATCGGCCTCTAAATGTTGCTGTCACCCACTACGTATATAAATGGATTTACAAAAGTCGCCACTCGTGCTGCTGAGGGACAAATTGATCCGAGTTTCACGGGGAAACAACGTATACTGAAGTTTATCAACCAAATTTTTAACATGATGATATTATCTATCAAATTCATTATTTTTCAATGATCTTTCTCGCCGTGACAAACCAAAATATTGGAAAAGAAGTGGATGGCATTGCACTCTTCACCGCACCGCGGACATTTTTGAAAACCGATTAAAATGCGACCGAAGTGGCGATAGAATTTAGCCTTGCATGAGATGGAATTTGGACACCTCTATGCAGTCCCCTTGGTCAGAAATATTTAAAGTTGTAGCATTCTTGTTAAATAAAAACTTTTGAGCTATGTTACCGCGTCCATTTTTGGGTGGCCCCAACGTTTCCCCACCGATGCTGGTCGCTGTCTCAAAGGACTCTCCCAACGAAACCCTTGAGAAAGCGACCACATCGGTCGGTACCGGGGTATTTAAATTCCTAGGAACGCCGATTCTTGCTGGAGGTGTTGAGATTGGAAATATGTGCCTATTAGGGCGTAATGCCTTTGGTTTAAACGTGGTTAAAAAATTAATGTTTAGAATATAACTTTACCCAATCAAACGTTATGATGCACCAATTCATTATGAATAACGAACAACAACTGAAAACTTACTAACGAAAACGTATTGTACGCTTTAAAATTATTTAGGTTGACGCGCCTGAATGACGAGAATCTTCGTCATCCGTCCGGAACGTTCGGGAAATATATTACGAGGATTCTCGCAATCCGTACGCAACGTGTTAAAAGTTTTCATTTAACATCACAAGTACCCACGAGTGTTTTAACGAAGAATTGTAGTATTATTTTCGAATCATCTCGTATATCCTATTGAGTTAATTTCGACCCCTTTCGAATAAACTGAGCGGGGAGAGGAGTGTAGCGCGGGGAAGTGAAGATGCCAAAGGAGATAACGCTCCGTCCACGTTCGTATTCCGCTGAGTGAGTGGCTGATGATTGCAAATTTAAATGGATCCCGACTCTGGAGCCGCATTTAAGCACTTAACCGGATCCGCTGTGAGCGGAATGGAGGATGGAGTCGGGAAGACATCATTTGCTTACGTAAATTTTATTTCGCGCAAGAGAGGAAACTGTAAATCCACGTGCATGCCCAAGTTAAAGCGCAACTAAATTAATTTCATGGGCGTAATTAAATTACCTGAGCCCTCCCCGGCTGATTTTGCCTCTAATGAACTTCGTTGCTAGTGAAGTCGAGAAGCTGTAATACTAGATATAATCCTCAATAGCATGGGAGGTGAGACAATTAACGCCGCGAGGTACTATGAAGCAAATTTTGACTCTTCAGAGAAGCGTGAGGAATAGTCAAGTTGAGTGAAGGTTTGTGATGAAGTGAATTAAACTATTGTATCACATTATCTATCCTTACTATAATCCTTCGAACTTAGATCTAAGATACTAAGATCCTTACTATAATAACTTCGAAGAGATTCATCTGTCCTAAATCGATTTCATTGACATTATACCATTCAATTCACATTAAAGTGGCTCTTTCAGTTAAAAAATATCATATACTCACTAAGGACTCCTCCATTTCCTATGCTATGTTAGTGCATTAATAAAATCTTTTTTTTTACTAACAGTGGCAGGAAATACCTCTACTGCCATACCAGACCAGCTTCTCAATATTGTAGAAATCAGGGAAGACAGCTGGTGAGAGAGTTCACTAATTTAATTTGTCTAAGGCGAAGTATTAGAAATGAAATGGTTAACTTTTGGAATTATTAAGGTGGTATGCAGCTGGTTTGCTATGCTTTAATTCTTAGAGATCATTCCTCTAGCACTCCCTGACATCATACGATAAGTGCCAGTGAACACATATTAAAGCTCTCTCCATGAGACCAAGTCACGATGAGGATAATTTTGAAAAATGATCTCTTTCTTCACTACCGACTTGTGAAACAAGAACTTAAGTTTAACTGGATTCGAATGGGACGATATTCCTTAAAAATATGATAAAGATAGGGCTATAGTATTTTCTTGATCACACCGTAATATGAATTTACATCAACATGAACTTTAAACAATTACTGATATTTGATTCACCCAGAAGTGATGTGCGGGAGGTGCGTTGAGGTACGGTTTGTAGCTAACCAGTTCAAGTGGTTCACGTGATTATAGCTGCGAAGAAATGTATAAAAAGCATTACAGTACGACATATCTTGCATAAAATACTTCCTTGTCCGAAAGAAAATGTAAAATAGGAGAGATAACTTATCAAACGGTTTCTTAGACGAACGTTTTTCCACCGAAGAGGAAAAGCATTGCGTATTTAAACCCTTGGTTGAAGTCAGGCAGTCCAATCTTGCATTAAGCATCTATTATTTAGTTATTTTCGCACAATTTAACGGCTAAGGAGATACATCTCGAGATTTACCCCTATATACGCGGCTTGCGGGGTAGAATTTAGATGTAAGTGAATAAATCCCTGTCACATTCAACGCTTGAGAGTCATTACCAAGGGAATATAGTGTATTATAAGGATACGCAAATTACATGAAAGGTACGATTAAAATTTTAATCAAGCACTCCATAATGGGATTCAAGGAATACCTTCCGTAAAGTTTCTCGAGAAATTAGTCCTTCATAACACCTCAAAGTTACTCACATATTTCCTACCCTGGTTGAACCGAAGATAATCATTTGGTTAGCATGCGCGCCGACGCTGGTTTTTCGACGGCGTCTGGCGGCGTATGCCTTTTAAACCCACTCATTATCATCCTTGCCATCGAGCGAGCCATCCTAGAGCGCCCCAGTTTCCCCCCCCCCCCAAACCTTTTAGCCGCGGCGGGCGTATCAAATCACCGCGAACCGCAAATGAACATTCATTATAACATGCGCATGAATCGTGGCCTGATTCAACAAGTTTGCATTTTGCGGTTTAAGTATCACGTTCGTTCGCAACCCTCGCTTCCTCGCTCGGTAGGCAGGCAGGGGCAAATGTTTGCGTCGCGTAAATTCGAACTTTAAACCGTGGGCCCTGTGAGAACGGTGCACGAGCGGGCGAAATATTTTCCCTTCAACGCTTCAAACCGTGTAAAGAGAGAGAGGTTATGGGGTTAGTGGAGGTGAGAGGGAGAGAGAAATGGCGAGGTCTTTTTCGAGACAGACGAATAAAATTTCCCCAACCTTCTCCCTTTCCCTATCTCTATCTGTCTTTCCCTTTGTCTCTAGCGCTGCATAATGGGGATATTGTTCGAGCCAGTCCACGGAAAACGTTTCTGTGCGAAACACAAACGTTTCAAACCTTTCGCCGACGTCGGATTGCTCTCGCTTTTGTGCGACGCACAATCAGATGTTCAAACATTTCTTCCCGCCGCAATTTGCCGCGTTCATGGTTCCATCCATCTCGGCGATGCTGCTGCGGCGGAAGGCCACTCATCTCGTTTTGTATCCGCGGAACCAACGCCCAGCGCCCTCGCAACAATGCGTCCAACGGTGGTAACAGGTTGAGCACGTGGGCAAACTCTCCGTCTGCTCCCCGAACAATATGAATTCTGTCTGCGAAGCCTACAAGTAACAGCTAACTTATTGAATGGATGTTAGGCTTGGCTTATCTTCGAATTATTTCTCCTCCACTATCTATTCCGATAGTCCTGTTTAAATTTCCTTACCAGTTGGCTATGCCATCACCATCATCGATTGTCGACAATCCTGGATTGGTTTTCTGCAACCCTACTCTTACTTTTCCTCTTGGTTATTTTTTTTTTCAGACTTTTGTATAATTTCCCTTTCACATCCTCCATTACCCGTTCCAAATACTTTATTCGATGTCACCCTTTAACATTTATTAATTTCCACTGGTCCCTCGATGATTGTATTCAGCAGACCATAATGCCTGAAGATATTCCTCACTGCTCACTTGGTTGAACTATGTTATTTTTATGATCATCGCGACATTTCGAATGCCACACCCTTGATTTCTTTACTTCTATCATTGTCCATACCTCAATGAAACAGGGAAGAATATTCTAGATGGTTATATCTTCATTTAAATATTTTTTGAAATTTAGACTACAAGTCTGCAGACGTCGGCGAATCCCGTGCACTCTTTGGATAACGCATTGATAAGAAACTGCATCCCTTATCACTTTACATGTAATGATAACCATGAAATTACTTTAAATAGGAGTTTTGTTAACTTATAAATATATTTCCACAGTTTAAGAGGCTCTTCTATATTTACAGTAGCAAATCAAGTAATTTAATTCTGAACATTGTCAAACAGAGTGGGTCCTTATATTTTGTGTAATTGTTTGCACCGGTAGGTGATTAATGTGATCTCATTTCGATTAACGCTTTGGACAAAATAATTATGTTTAACTGTAGCAACGGTGCTTGAAATAACATCAGTGGCAAAGGAATTCATGAATAAAATTAGATCATTTTACTTTAATTTCAAAAGGCTGATTCAATGGAGAACATGCACAATTTTTTAAAAGTACTATAATAAGAAGGTCCCTACCTTAAATGTACTCGCCGAAAATCTGGCGGTTGAATAATGTCTTCTAGCTGAGTTATGAGTCTTTAAAACTTCAGCTTCATCGGCTTGAAAACACGACGTCATCGGACCATGACGTCACGGTACGGTATCCACTGATGACAGACGGAGGAAGTGCATAGAAAATCGTTCTATGCAGGGGCTCAAACGCAAATTTGGCGAAAATAAATACTGTATATCTTGCATTCATGTACATGTTCTACCGCTCTATTCTCTTAGCGAAGTGTATGGTGTACCTTCCATTGTCGTCAGAAAGCGTTTCAGGTCACGTGACTTAGAGCGATATCCGAGCATTTTTAATTAGCATTTAATGACGTTTGTGGGGTACAAGGAGAGTTTTGGCATATATATTTGGACTCGTAAGAAAATTGTCTATTCAGTGAGACCGATGAACAAATTTCATGCATGTTCCCCATTGTTACGAGTATTACGTCTAGGATTCGTAGTCAAAATTGCTCAAATAATGCCAATTTTTAGCAGGTCAACAAGCAACATTTAGGAACTAGGGTGAAAATATACCGTGCTACGTCGAATTTCTACCATATCAGCCGATTTTGAATTTTTTGCTTCAACGTCGATAGAATACAATACTTGGCAAAGAGCGCCACCATTTTCTTTCCGAGTCTTAGAGTGAACTGAAGTGCTTCGAGTCCCAAAAAAATATAGGGTGCAATATCGAATAGGGTACGAAAATATTTTGCTTGGAACTCTTCCACATAAATATTCGATGTGTCGACTCCTCATCCGAAGCGATGTCCCTTTGGCGACTGAGGGAGAGGGCAAAGTGGAGACTTGTTTCTCCGTGTCTAGAATAAGCAAACGCTGGGAGCAAGTCGAGGACTGACTCCTGCACCTATGTCACCGTGGGAGAAACAAGAACCATGCCACCGAGCGCAGTGCCGACCCAGCTCGCGTAGGTTTACCATGGGACAGACGTGTTTACTAAAATAATTCGCATCATTTTCCTACGGCACAACTGGATTGCCTTACCACAGAGAGGGCGCGTTGACATTATCATGGCAATGCATTGCGGCTGGGTTAATTCACACGGTAGCCTCCGGTCTAGTCTGGTCGGTAGTTCACCCCAGAGTCTGAGGGTATCCAGATTAATCGCTGCAGGCGATGCGAAATCTTCTCACTGAGAGGTTTCCACGGTTCGGCGGAAGGATTACACTAGTCACCCATTACAATTTGATTAATAAACTCCAACTTATACGGAATAAAGAGAGAGTAAAGTTTGCCTAAATATTATTAGAAAGAGTAAATGGAGGTACCATTGACACATTAGTACAATGGTGAGTTTAATTAGAGTAATGGTGAGTTCAACTATTATCTCATTATTTCCCGTCTATTTTAACACTAGAACCGTGGACGGGACTTTTTTGTCCCATCGCCCTTTCAAATGTTTACAATTCATATACTAGTGGTTTGATCCCTTTGAAATTTACTGAATTTTACTCATTTTTCATGCTCTTTCGAATGGTTATATTTAAAATATTGTACGATGTTTGGTTCGCGAGAAAAACGACGATTTACCTAGAACCGCGGGATGGGACTTTTTTGTCCCATATGGGGAAAACATACAATTTCTTTTTTTTGTACACTTATTTTGTATTTAGCATAAAAACAGTTTATTACGAAGGGAATCGATGCACAGATACTGTTATTCAGCCAGTTAGAAGCGCAGAAGGGAATAATATGTGCACTGCGCCGGCCGCGTCACCTCTGCCCGGCGCTGCGCCCCTCTTGACAAACAACACTTTTGCTGTCAAAATAAGTTTACTGTATTCCTAGTTATACTTAATAAAACGTTTTAAACATTACCTAAACACGTGTTTTGTTCACACAAACCACAAAAAACCGTCAATTATACTTAAACATGACAGGATCAACGTATTGTCAATGGGACAAAAAAGTCCCATGCCGCGCGTTTGGTGGGGTTGGAAATTTCAGCGGTTCTAGTTTTAACCTAACCAATAACTCATTGTTCCTGCAAAGGACTTACTGCTATTGAAGATTTATACCGGTTGAGATGGGCTTGCCTTGAGGCCTGCCTTCTTTCATTCTATGCGTAAATCCTATTCTCTTCCTTCCCCTCCACTTACATAACAATTTCCCATCTAACAAGGATTTTAACATCCCCTCCCAGAGCATCAAATTCTCCCTCAAGTACACCCCTACCAAAACCTTCCTTCTCCTAAGTAGGTATCTCGGATAGAAGTTTCTTCTCCTCGCTCTCCACAACTAGCACTAGCAACCTTTTCCAACTCACCTACTTCTCCTTCTCCAATTCCCTCACTACTCACATCGCGAAGTCCTCCAGTCTTTTCTCGGCCCCCTTGCTCTCCCTCCTTGGAGCCTCCTTGTACTTAAAGGGTTATATTTATCAGCGTCAGAGGCCATTACCGGATATTTGAAGCCGGGAAACTTCGACCATCGTACCCAGTGGGAGCGTGGTAACACAACCTACTGGGCAACTATGATCCAACAAAGTAAAAATAGCGATAAAAAATAATAAAAACCAACAGGTGATGATGCTCTGTAAAGATAGAGAAAGTAAAAATTGATATTTACGAGTCTCTTTCCATTTGATATCATAATTTGGACTTAAATGAAGTAATAGTGAACTTTCCCAGCTTCCGCATCGTAAAGGGCTGTTCTCCAAATGAGACTTATTACTATACATATGTTTATGACTTCGCACAATGTCTCCCTCTTCATTTCTTCTCTTCATAAGAACGCCTCCTTTGCTAACACACCAAAACACTTCATTTTAGAATGACTTTGCATTCGCACAGGTGTTTACCTTTTTTCGCCAAAGAATAACATGTTTTTGCCATTAAAAAATAATGGAAAGCAGCAGTAATACCTCGTACATGAGACGCAAAGATATCGCACTCTCTACTTAATTAAATAGACAGTACGATATCTTTGTGTATCATTTAATATACTTTTCTATCTCTCCGGGAAAAGTTGACTTCATAAATGCCCCGGTCGAATCAAATGCTCCATTAATCATGAATTACATAAGCCTATAAATTTGGTGCCTTTAACTACGCCGAGGAAACACTAACTCAATGATTCAACCCTTAGGTTGGTTTTGATGTTAGAGGGTAGACCTGATCACAGACTAAGCCACTAGTGTGTGAAGTTTACACATCCTTTACAAGGGTGCAAATTGCTTTCCCTGAGCTTCCTGGCACTTAAAGAGTTATATTTATGAGTGTCCGAAGACATTGTTGGATATTTGAACCCGGAAAACTTAGCTACCTACAGCCTACACATCAGGAGCGCGGTAGCCCTACCTACTAGGCCACTAAGCTCCAACCAAGAAAAAATAACAACAACAAATGATAAAAACCAACAGGTGATGATGCTCTGCAACAATAAAAATAGTAAAAATTGTTATTTACGAGTACCTTTCTATTTGATATCTTAATTTGGACTTGAATTCAGTGATAATGACCGGCTCGGAAGGAAACCTGATTTTTGGGACCATTCCATGTGGCAAGCTGGTCCATTAAGTTCGTCTCCTTCACTCTCCCATTTCGTCATTTACTGCGGGGCGTGTTCTCTTCCTTTCCCTTCTGTCCAATTCCTCCTTCTCTCTTCCTGCCTACTCCTATTCCCTACTGATCAATTATCTCTCAATTATCGTCGTTTCTCCCTCATAACAGTTTCCCTCCATCCCACCTTCTCCTACCAGCCTTCAACGTTGAAACCCTCTTTCCTCCTCTACCGAAAGTGAACTTTCCCCTTCCAATGCTCGTCCCTTCGTCTTTTTCCGTCCACTAATTTAACCCTCACCACTTCTACCATCCTATTCCTTCTTTCCACATCTTTCTTTTTTAATATTTTTCTCCTCACTGTCACATATAACTACAGTGTTCCATGGTTCATTCGTCGTCAGATCTATTGTTGCATGGGATGAAATTCCCAACTATATTAAAATTTGTGCGAATGTGGAATCTTTTATGAAAAAATATCACAGATATAAAATAATTTATTTTTATAAATATTATTGCAAAAAAAATTATTTTTACACTATATCACGTTTTTTCAAGAGTATTTATTTATGCCTGTTATTCATTACATGTATATTATATAACGCTATTCAAAGCTGTTTTTTACCTATCAAACTCAAAATGTCATGTTACTTCTTGTAATTTTTGCTGTTAGGTGTATGTATCCAGAACATTGAATACATTTCATTTCATTCCCAATCTTCCTCCTCGTATTATCATATCTCATCCTCAGATATAGCGTCTTTATTAAATGTTGTTTTTACCTAAAAATTACAGTAAATTTCATGTTACTTCATGTATTTTTGTTCGTTAGAGGTATGTACTCAGAACATAGAAGGAA
The DNA here is from genome assembly GCF_921293095.1 of Ischnura elegans. Classification (NCBI taxonomy): domain Eukaryota; kingdom Metazoa; phylum Arthropoda; class Insecta; order Odonata; family Coenagrionidae; genus Ischnura; species Ischnura elegans. Next base: position 72,820,971 of record NC_060250.1, read on the forward strand.
TTCCTTTCCTTTTTTTCCAATCTTCTTTTTCGTATAATTTTTTTTCGTTTTTCCCGAAACACCTTCACTTTTTTTTGCTCTTACTGCGTTCTCCACCTTCTAGTCTCACCGAAAAAAATCGGGGGACCACCACCTTCTCAAGACCGCACTCGACAAGAAACCCGACGCCTTTCCGATGCCGTCTGTCTCCCCCTCACGTGCAAAGCAGCGACCCCAAGCCACAACTCTGAGCTCCGCTTTTCGCCACCTCCCTCACTTCCCTGCTTCTCCTCACAACCCTTTCTTTCTTTTACCCTGATACGTGTGAGTTGAGTCTCTCAGACTCGTGGCTTTGCATTTTTTTTCATTTCCTTTTGTAATTGAAATTTCACCGTAGCGTAAAATTATGACTTCGTCTGGTTACTTATCAAAATTACATTATAAATAAAATAACTGGTATAATGGAGACTAAATTTGGAGTGGTAAACAAAAAATAACCACGTTCTACAAAGAAACTAAGGTTCATTTCTTCCATGTGTTATCTCCGAGAAAATCCATTTTCTCAAGTTTTAACTACTAGCTGTTTAGAGGACTCATTACATCAGATCGACGTACTTTTATCATTAAATATTGACCGTTTTAAAGCTAAAATGTCGTTATCACTTCAAGGAATGCAGTTATTAACTCCGTTAAATTAAATAGTGTTCAATTCTAAACACATATGGTATAAAATAAAGCAATTGAAATGAATAAATCGAACGCGGCCTCATGAATCGAATTCCTCTTTCACAGGATTGCTGGAACATAATCCTGAATTGACCGTTGAATACACATGTGTATGTTTTTAATGTGAATAATTTCCTCGGTTTGTCCTCTGAGATAACATGTTTATAATCTAGTGTTAGTTAAATTTTTACTCGGCTGCATTTTAGATACTCTGAAAACTTTAAGACGATAACTAAAACTTTTTGTGAGTATTACGTAAATAAAAAAGGTAAAGCACGAACGGCTACACGGATGTAATGTGCCATCTTGATTCGTCATGCAATCGGCAATCATTCACAAGGAAATTACGGTAAAATAAATTAGCTGAAGCAATTAACTCAGATTTGATAAGGATTTAATGGTTTTGATATGGAAATGTATATTTGAAAAGAGCAATTGTGCAACCATTTTCAAAAATAGCGATCATAGTGTCATCTCAGTGTGGTTTTGCGAACTGTTGGCGGTATAGAGGTAGAGGCCAATCAGAAGCGCTGCCCTTTCTACCTCACCATTCCCCTCCATCTCCTTTCCTATTCCCCACCATACGGGCGACCAGAGTTGCCAGTCCGTGGAAATAACTGTACGTGAGGCAGTACGAGCGCGAGCTCCACAGATTGTTTGGCAACACTGGAAGCTGGTGAACAATGGTCACTGCACGACATTCAGAGAGAGACTTCGGCCTCATACGCACTTTCATCTGCCACTCTTCTTTGATTGGCTAGAAGAGTGGGTGGGCTTCGAGCACGCTCAAGGTCACCCGCCAGTTGGGAAAAAAAAGTATGATGGCATTTTTATTCCAGGATCTCTGGCAGGCTGTACGAGGTCTGTTCAAAAAATACGTTGACGGTTTGAATTGTGCCGACCCAGTTGATCCTCATCAATCCGATTGCTGTCGATTTCTTTGTAAACATCAGATGATCACAAGGTAGTTTTGATTTTGCAGATACAATTATTTGTTGTTTAGCAATACTGCCGTTTGTGTGGTTCTTATTGTGTTCCTTGGCGGATTTAAGGATGACTGACTTGAACGAGCAAAGAGATGCTGGGAAGTTTTGTGTAAAACTCAGAAGATCTTCGAGCGAAACTGTTGATGTGTTAAAGGTGGCTTAAAATGACAATGCTATGAAGCGTCTTGACATTTTTCAATTGGCATTGGCGTTTTTAAGATCGACGTCAGTAAATTAAAGACGATGAGCGTTCTGGACATCCTTCAACGACAACTGACGTCTCACACGTTAACCAAATCAATACCCTCGATCGAAAAAATGGAATTCTGGCTAAGAGGAAACTTGCTTAAGAGACTCGGATATCGTTTGAGTCGTAACACTATTTTTTTAGAGAGAAATTAAGTATGTACTGCTTTGCTGCGAAATTTGTCCCATGTCCAATGACGGAAGACCAGAAAGCCCATCGCGTTCCCACTTGTCAGGAGTTGCTCCAACGTTCAGGAGAAGACTCGACCTTCTTGTCAAGCATCATTACAGGTGATGAATTGTGGGTGTGACTTCTTGTCCCCCAAATAAAAAAATTCAAAGGAAGAAGATTTAAGACGATTCCTGAGATGAAAAAAATGCGACGACAGAGCTGAAGAGTATCACAGAAGAATCGTTCTAGGACTGTTTCCAAAAGAGCAAAACCCGTTGGAATAAGTGTATCCGTACCCGTTGGGGATAGGAGTACTTCGAAGGGGGCAGAGACGCGCAATTTGTAAATAAATTGTATTTTGTTTTATGACATCAGTCTACGCATTTTTTTTTACCAGACCTCGTACAGCCAGCAACTTAATTTAAGGGTATCCGCTGTCAAGAGTAGTAGAATTTATCAGGTGATTAGTGGCTCCTCAGTGGTTTAGTTCCTGTATATATAAACGCACGACAAAGGTATAATTTTACATCAGACCATAAGGTAGACTAGTCTTTCGAGCGACTGTTACAAATATTATAGGAAGCTGTATTTTTATACATACATCGAGGGAGATACTTCGGAATAAGTTCCTAACTTAGAGCTATTTTATGCAACAATGCTATTCAAGCAACGAAGGATATTGTCAGCAACGCCTGCTATACACTAAACTAGTGACTTGAATAAGCATGAATAGTATACTGCGGATTAATATGAAGATTTATAAAAGGCACTAATCCCTAATGGGAAATTGTTAGATCTGTGGTCATTCGGCATTCAAATATTCATTTCATTCTGAAATTGTGCATCGGGAAGCAAATGAAACGCTGCATTGAAGTACGCTCATTGATTATCAATTTGCACAGCATAATTTGAGCTACGAAGCAAAAATATTCTCATTTCAAATTTCATGCAATTGGTTTGCTTCCAATTCCATCATGTGGATGATATATCATAGGGATTCCGTCGACACGGTAGATTGAATCGCAACAGTCGCCAAATTGGAGGTATTCCAATTTATAGTGGGTATATGTACATGGTATTATATTGAGGATGAATATAGCAGCATATTTAGCAGAGTTTAAATAAGTGGTTCATCACCCACAAGTATGTTCGATGTTAAAATTAATTACGTAATAATGTACCATTAATTAGTTAACAAGAGCCCCTTGCCCGTGATCGATGTCAAAAGTGGTTCTATCCCTCCGAAAAAAAACGGATCCCAGGCTGTATACGGCCCTTCAGGCATTTCAATGCGGATATTTAAGCGATAAATTTATTCTACTGTAGCAAATTTGCATATTGAGTGTATGAATTACTGAAAATAATTACATAAATCGTTACGTTGTTCATGATTCATTGCAGGTCTTCGTTTCCTCACTCATCTAATAAGCTGCTGAGTGTAAGACTACGGATCGGTGTGCAATATTTCGGCTTCCGTGAAAGTTCCCCAACCCAAGTATTATATTTGCAGAAAACAATAAACATATCCCTCATTTCTAATTTGCCAACCTGAAATTAAACTGCTCTCATATTTATAAATGAAGCTCATATTTTTCGGCAGATATTGATATCGCTAAATCTTTAACATCAGACAGTTATATGAATCTGTAAGAAAGAATAGAGCAAGTTAGCTTCTGGATAAATGAAATATTTAAACGTGAAATTGAAACGTGGAAGGTTACTCGGGAATTCCACCGGGTCAGGTTCTCCAACTCCATCTCGGCCGACGTTTCGATGTACGAGCTCCATGCCCTGATGACGATGGACAACTCGCACATCGGAATGTCGGCCGAGATGGAGTTGGAGAATCTAACCCGGTGGAATTCCCGAGTAATCTTCCACGATTCTATACGCCGGGAAAGCCTGCGATCACTCTTCATGAAACTGATTGTTTAAGGCGTCACTTTGGGGGAATTAGAAGAAAATTTGTATTTTCCACACAACATTCATTTATCTACAACCATGGTGTTGGTGTAAAGGGGTCGTAGAGACGTAACTTTTACGTGGAAAATACAAATTTTAAGCTATTCAAGATGATATTGAAACATTTATGGATAGGGAGATCTGCAAGTTAAAACTCACGGGAAAGTAACTGTTTCGAGGGAAGTGGGACATTAAAAGCTTGATGAAATAATATGGTGGGAGAAAAAAATGGATCAATGTTTTTTTTAATAAGAATTCGATAAGAAAAACTGAATGTAGCTATGTCAGCACTTGATAAGGCACAGTTAGCTCTTGATAAGACAATCTCGAGAGCGTAGGTAGCCAGGAGTTCAAACGTGTGGATAAACAGGGAACTCTTTAGTAAGGGAAAGCAATTCAGGGGAGTCTCTTTGACATATCAATCTGCATTTAATATATTTTCAGCCTGTTTTTCAACTTTGATGACTTAGTTACACGAGGGATAGGAGGAGAAATGGTAATGGAATGCTATGCGTCAAAAAAATAGTAAAAAGAAGCTGGCTAAGCCATAAAGGGGAGCAACGATTGTTTCCGTGGCAGTCAACGTAGGGATAATGAAATGTTTCGAAATTACCCCTTTCTAAGTCTGGGAGAAATAAAATTTCCAGACTTCACATTTTAAAAAGGTGAAAAATTTCCACTCAATCATAATTATTGTGGCAGCTACACATTTTTGATGTTACTTAGAGGCAACATGGAGTTATAATGGGTTAAATACGAAAGATTGGAGGTAGTTATGTCAGCACTTGATAAGGCACAATCTCGATAGCACATATAGCAAGGAATGCAAACGGGTGGATCAATGAGGAATTCTGAAGTAAGGGAAAGGGCAGTCTCTTTGAGATCAATTAATATGCCGAAAATATATTTAACTGTCGTCACCTATGGACAACTCAACGCGGAGGAACGCCCGGAAGCCGAGACTCATATGAAGAAACGCCGCGGAAACCTCAGATCATATTTTAACCTTATTCACCTACTTTGATGACTAAGGTCTAAGAGGTATAAGAGAAAAAAACGGCAGTAGAAATCTATGCACCAGGCAGTTTTGGTAAAAAGAAGCTGGCTAAGGTAATAAAAGAAGCAAGGTTTGTTTCTGTGGTATTCAAATAAAGGAGAGTGGAACATTTTTAAAATTAAACGCGAAAAATAAAGGAACACTCAGGCGGGAGCCTGGCACCACAATCTTATAGTCTGCCGTGGTAGCACTGGTGGGAAGACCAAAAGATGTCCCGCTCCCTCCTTGAGACGCCCACAAAATCACTTTCACCGTAGCGGGAGGGACCACCCGCTGCTTCGCCCCCGAATCCTTTTGGAGGGAGCACGTTTACGGTTTTGCGGAAAGGAGATCAGCCGGATTACGTCCCGCAGGGAACAATAATGATGGAGGTGAATGGATTCTCTAGGAAAGAAAGAACCCAGGCAAATATAGAGGAGCGCCCCCTCGTGGGCTGAAAAGCTTTTTCATCCACAAGCGGCTGTTGAGAAGGAGGGGGCGAGGGTGGATCTCGGTAGGTCGCAGGGAAAAGACGGGCATTTGCTCTTTTGTGCACGAGCAGCGCGGCGGTGGTAATAGAAATAACAAACGTAGCAACGGGATGCCAAAATGGGGTGCTTGTTAAGTTATGGGCCGTTACCGCGGCCGTTGATATAGGAGACACAATGGTAATGCTTAAGGTTTGAGAGGAAATCTGGCGAGTGAAAAAAATAGGCAATGCAATAAGAAGCATCAGGTAACATAGATGATATCATTTATTCTACCTATGTCAGATTCTTTTGATGAAATGTTTATTTTTTTACATATTACAGCAAATTGATGGAGCTCGTAGGGTGGTATAATATTTTAGGTGACTGGACTCCACTTTATCAATGACAAAAATTTTGTTGCATGTCAGCATACGCTAAATAATAAATGTAAATATCTCAATGATGTCAAATATTTGCCCATTTCAGGATACTGACTAGAATTTGTACTTTTCACTTTGCCCATGACTTGAAATCAATTTTTATTAGAATAATCGTTACATAGAAAAGAATTAATTGTTCTGATAAATTGCGTATTTTATTGATGCGTAACGTTATGATCCTTAACAAAAAAGAGCACTTCCTTAATTAAGTTGGGAGAAAATTAGTTAACATTAAGAAGATCAAAGCAATTCACCACATTGGGATATAGTATCTTGATCTCACGCCATTTTATTACATCCAAGACTTGAGAATAGCCAAAGCTATTCTTTCTTTGATGAATTCCTTTCAAAATCGAAGATTTCCCCATGAAAGCATGTTTCCTCAGTGGTTCCAAGGAAATTTGGGTGGCACGCATGAATGGACGAAATTCATTGGATGGGAAAGAAACTTTCATATATTCTTTGGGAAAACAAAATAATATCGATGAAGCCTCAAATCCAACAATATTTATATCCCCGTACACATATGAATGCTCAAATAAATTCGGTAGAGCTTCGTAGCAAATAGGATAAGCGGCCAAAAGGGACTCCTCAAAACTTTTATGCATGGGTTGCACCACCATAAAATATGTCAGGACGAAGTTCCTTCAAAGTATAAAAAGAATGACAGAATCATTGTTCGGATTTTTCTTATGGTACAGAAATAAACATTTCAACAAAACCATTTACGGGATTACAATAAAATATGGGTGGCACGGATCGCATGGACCGAAACATTGTAGATGCGAGATTATTTCCCTATTTGCTATTTAAAGGAGGTGAATATGTGGTCACGATCAAATAGATCTAGACGGCGATATCTGGAGTTCTGATTTATGGCTTATCATTTTAAAATTCCCACCAACAAAATGGCTGAAATGTTCGCATACTTTCTAAGGTAATAGAGAGTGTATTATGGATAAAGATGGTGGAATTCAGGAATACAATTAATTGTTGCTTAATCCTTTAGAGTCTAATGTTCTCTTTTAGGAACAGATTTATAAAAATTCATGAAAATTATATTTCGTATCTATGATTACTTTTATAACTTTTGTTCTTTGAATAGAGCATGGCAGTATTTTTTAAAGTAAATGCATGACTTGTGTATGCATTGGTCGTTAATTATACCTTTTCAAAATTGGTTATTTTCATCACCTCTGTAGTGAGTACGCGGTTTATTTGATATTTTTCCCTGCACTCGCTCTGTATTAACAAATGCTCATTTATTCAAAAGATCAGTACATATTACGTTGTTAAACTTTGTTATTGGTCAAGTGTATTCTTATTTTTCAAGCAATAGCAAAATTTTGTGACGTGTTCCCATTACGGAACATGCTTGAAAACGCATATAAAATTTTTATTCAGGTTTTTTTTTCATAAAATCTCTTAATTGCTTGTAAAATGAATAAAGTATGCAAAAAATAATAAAAATTAGTTGGTAATTAGTTCGGCCTTTAAACGGATAACTAGCAATTTTCAACAAACGTTTTTACGACCGGTTTTGACGACAATACAAAATGTTTTGAACCTGGTCGTCTGAATAACATTTTTTGCGGAAATTTCCAGTAAGTTTTAATTTGCAATATCCTTCCAGAGGCACCGTTTGACTACCCCTCCTCCTGTGTGACTTGGCCACTTAATCGCCCAGCAATTTGCAACCGCACGCGTCCATCTGGTCCTCAGTGACCGCGCCACCCACTCGCCTGCCTCCGGATCGCAGATTCGTGGCGAGAGCATATGTCTATAATCACCTCTCGGCAAGAGTCTTCACAACCTGATCCCACTCAATTTAAAAAGAGATAATTTCTTCGTGAGATATGGAGTTAAGAGAACGCACATCTCCCACAGGACCGATCGTATATTATCTTATTTAACTCGGTCATACTTACTCACAACTTACTAGCGAACGGTACCCATTGACATTCAACGGAGGGAGGGGGTAGTGAAATTAGTAACCTCAAAGAATATTTGCTAGAATTCACGAAATTAAATTACTGCCGGTATGAATAGCATTTAAAATGTTTAAATTTAATGTTTAAAGTAAATTTTGGAGGGGTAAAAACATACCAAACCATTCTACTTGTCAAAAGTCCTTACATATAACGTCAATTCATTACACAAGAAATGTATGCTTAAAATTTCATGGCTACATAATCTGTGATCTGGGTTCCGTTGAAGAGGGAATGAGTCAATTAAGACTCGTTTCTTTATCATATCCTATGATATCCTATCGTCGTGAACTTTTCATATTAAATAGAAGAGACCGTGGCAAACATTTGCTCTGGCCTAGATTTTGCGAGCTTAATGTGGAAAAAATAAAAAAGCATTATTTTTCAAATTTGAGCCTCATGTGAATGCTAATAAGCGTTTACTCGATATGCCCTGAACATTTAAAGACAATATTTTTCAGCCATTCCGTGCGTCATCATGGTACAAATTACGTATATGAGAAAGGAAGCCTCAGTTTTCGTATCGATATATTCTTAAATATATTTTATTTCCACTTTATTGGTATTTGGAGTAGATGACCAACATTTAAGTCATTTTCGCAATGAGAGAATGGTGGATAAAGATGGGCGGAAGCGAGCTTAGCGTTAGGATTATCCTGCTCTTGACGAAAGGCGTCAAGGGGACCAGGGCTTATCGTCCCATCCGATAGAGGACTGCACCTGAAGTGCCCTCCACACGGCGCTCAAGCAGCGATCGTGAAGCCTTTGAAAATCTCCGATACCATCAGGAATTGAACGCCGACCCAGAGGGGGCGATTTTATCACCCAAGCCACCACAGCAACCCGATCCTCCTCAGTTTTCGTTTAGTTAAATGCTGCGTATACGCAAATTCCACGTCCAACTAAATCTATAAGTTAAGAAAGATTTTTTTCCGAACGGATAGGTATGATAATTTTTAATTCCCCCGCACGATAAAATATTTTAATAAATGTTAAGCGTAATTTCGTTACAGCATTTCCTTTTTATGTGCAAACTACTGGTGTTCTAACACCTACTGCCGCACGCCAATTGAGGAGGCTTGCGGAGTAATATGTGGGTAAGAGGTAGGAAGGGAATGAAGCGCATGTGAAATTGTATGCCAAATATGAAAACTCAATTAGTTCCATTATTTCCATAAATTAAAAGAATATATGTCTTTTTTCATGGAAAAGTCATGCGCACTTGAATGCGTGATTGAGCTAGAAAATTGAGTGTTGAGATGAATGTCGTTTTTATTTACGTCGCATATCATCAGCATATTAATTTCCGAGGAGGGCGTCGATTGAATGACTTTTTTTTCACTACCCCTTAACCTGTCTTAATGGGAGAGTAGTACAGGCTGTGAGCAACGTGATAGTGGATTTAGATTTAAAATTTCGTGACAGAAACCAAAGCGAAATCATTTACAAGTAAGTTATTCTTCCGTTGGGAGGTCCTTCCACTCACTCAAAATTAGTTTACCAATGTCAGTACCGATCTCAATTCCCTCTGGGGATGTAAATAACTGCAAAATAATATAAGCTGTGTACATTTTTACCAAAAGGAAGATTTTTTTCGATCCAAAATCATCCAATCCCAAGAGGAGACGGGGTAGGAGCTGGCGACCGAATGTTTCAAAAGTCGGCTATTCCAAGGTATTCACCTGCAAAGAGAGAAGAATATACAATTAATGATATTAATGCCATATTTACAAACAAAAATAAAGTTTCCGAGATGAAATTATAAAAAAATAAGACAAGTAATTGCTAGACATATTACAAAAACTACTTCCCTTAAATTATTTCCCACGTATACTAAACCGCAAAATCAGAGCTTATATCGCTTTGCAAGATATTTCTGTGCATTTAAGGAGAAAATCATACTATCCACCAGCCACGTCAATGGATGAGTGGCGAGCGACGCCATTCATTAACCTGAAAAATAAATTTCAGTATATCCCAGGGAATTGGTGATATTTTGAGCGCAGATAGAAATTGAATTCCGGGTCTCCACCATCCACGGAAGGGACAATGCCTCTGAAAATCAGATTGACTATCAATCTTTTGAATTTAATCGTTTCTCTTTGACCTGAAATAATAAGTCGATACAGGCATTATATTCCTTCAATAAGGTTGCGGTTATTAATAGTAAATAGATTCTCTGCCTTGCGATTAACTTCCCAGTATTTTGCAGTTCCTAAGGTAAAATTTATCTCTAAGGAAAATTTTATCTGTTACCCAGCAGCCATAGCAGTTTTTAACGATTCATAGAGATTTATTAGGTTGACGGTGCAAATTTTCCTCTTTGGGTTCAAAAAAGGTTGGGTTGCTTGGACGCATCGTTAAAAACTCACCTTTGATGAATTAAATAAAAGGTCATGGAATGTAATGTACCAGACATGATTCGGGAAAATTTTAACATTCTGAGGGTGAGTTAATTCAAAAATTTCGAGAGAGATATTCCAGAAAAGATTTATATCACAGTTTTTAGCTCTGATCTTGATAAAGACCCTCCACAAACAGCCGAAGGAAAAGAGGTAAGAGGAAGTACGCGAAAATTTAGGATGTGGAATTTTGTTGCCATGTCTTGAATCAAGATATTAACCGAAAAGAAAAAAATATTAAGGAACAAAGCATAAAATGATTCCGACTGAGAAAAAAAATTACATAAAAATCAAATGGAAGTGCATTCATCAAAGTTAGGGTTGGCCTCAAAGACAGATAAATGCATTTGGGGTTTTCTAGATGCAATTCCGGGTGCAGCCAACAGATGACCATATTAAAAATTCAATAGGGACGGTTTTGTGATTGTCTAACCCTCGTAAAAATGCAAAATCTATTCAAGTATTCGAGGAAAGACACCGTTACTTACATAATAAGGACGTGACTCGCAAAGATCTTCGGTTTAATTTTGTGACAGCTACTCTATCTTACACCATAAGTTTTACTATTCCAGAGGATTTGCGTGTGGTAAAAATTATATAAATTTCTGCCACAGGCATTGTGAAGAATATGTTTTTTCTAAAACATAAGCGCTTCAGTTATTTCAAATTACAGACTGAAATGACTCGTAATTAAAAAAATTAACAAAAATGACGATTTCAGCTCTAAATTGATGAAAAAGTCTCTGAGAATCATTCTACGTTAAGTTTTTATGATCCCTGAATTTTTCATGTGGCAGAGAAAGGAGGAAAGTTTGGAGTGGAAAGCCACAGCCATTAACTTTCAAATAGCGATGTTGACAACGATAGAGCCTAGAAATTACGTTTATCATGAAACACACTTCAAAGGAAACCAAACCTTTAGCCGACATAACCCTTATCCTCTGTGGTACTTGAATAAAGGATGCGTGCAGAATACTGGGGCTCTTTGGCAATCGTGACCTTAAACATTCGTGAAGTCTGTTCGTTACTTCCCCCACAGCTTAGTAAATAGCCACCCTTATTCGATTTGCTGGATCCCAGCATTTCAATGAATCTGCTCTACCTCGATAAAGTGATTTAATGATTGAATTCAAAATGTCATCCTTAAATTTGATATAAAAAAAGAATGAGAAGATCTAATGGAATGAGAATTATTTTGACGATAGTTTTAGACAAAATATGTCATTCTCTAGATAAGAAAAACTTCAGCTTAAACAGTAATATTTTTATATTATCGTGACGCATTATAAAAACTTGAGCCAGCCGTCTTGAAATTTTTAAGGTCACATACGGCAGACTGCAATCTACATATGTATCTAATTGAAAATTTTCTGAAAATGGCAAACATTTTGAATGCAATACCTAAATGAAAGTGTTTGATGAAAAATGTCCAGTTTTTGATTCAATATTAAATGAATTCGGTTAGGTGGTATAACAACACTCCTTGACGACGGGAGAGAACAACGGGGGTCAAATAATATTTCTTATATATCAAATTCTTGTGTCACAGTTTTTGTTGCCAAACTCCTCCGACATGGCTTGACCGATTCCTATCAAATTTTATGTGTGTATTCAGTAGGTATGAGAATAGGACGCAAACTAATTTTAATTCTTCCACATGACCTATGAGGCCCAGGAATGGGCCCTGAATCATCTCCATAAGATATACATCTAAGGTTCGTTATTAATTCCTGCAGACCTTTTTTCTTTTTTATATATTAATTAATGATAATGACCACATGTAGTTTAAATATATACCATGGGAAAGAAAAATAAGTAAACGTTCTTAGTATTGTATTTGAATTTCGTTTTCCTCGTAATTAACGGTGAATTTGAAATAAACCATTCATGAAAATGCTGAAATGTTAGCGTTTTTGGCTTACTGTCCCTTTGATGACTATCAGTATTGTTTTATGTTGCTTGAAATACCTTTCCATCATAATAAATTATGAATGATAAGTTCCAAGGTGAAGATTTATTGCTACTACGCCTATTATATCGACATATAAGCAAATTGTATTCAAACTTGTTCAATATTCAATGAAAACAATTGATGCAAAATAATATTGAACAATAATTCTTGTAGAGGAAACGAAAATAAACAAAAAGGGCGTGATGCATTGAAAATAGTGGTGTTTGGTCGCCGCTCCCGATTTTTCGTCCTGAATACGCATCAATTGTATTTGCAAATTGTGTTAATTTGATTTGTAAAGTAATACGAGCATAAAATACGTGTAACTTTCGGTATTAATGCCTGTAGATATGTTTGTTCCTGATGGTACTTAACTCACTTGCCTTTATTGTGCATATGTTTTCTATTTTTTTGCAAGAAAAAATAATCAATAAAGTACTTAATGATACACCTTCTCTTTTTTATCCAAATTACACCGCTTCTTTAACATAATTATTCCCCGATAGCGAGCAAGTGCGAGTTTTTGCACGGGTTATCCAGTAGTTATTGAAAAACTTTGATTTTTGACTGATACCAATATCTTTCTAAGTGCTCCATTAGTGTTTGTAATTCGTATTTATTTGATTTCTGAACTATAAGTGAACATTAAAATGAACAGATTTGTTTATTTTTTTCAAAAATGGCGTTTTATTCGTTTCTCCGTGAAATCTCCTTCAGCAGTCCGCACACTTCACTCCTCTCCCTCCTACACCAATTGGCTTTTCTCTATTACTTTCCTTTCCTTTCTCTTGTCGTTCCTTCCAACTTCTTCCTCAATTTCCTCGCCACATTAAACTCCCGCATTCTTCCAATCCCTTTCTCATGCACCAAGAGCCACCATGCCTGTCAAGACGACGAATTCTTCCTCCCTCAGCCTTTCTCGTACTCTTTTCTCAGTACAAGGGATATTCACTCCCTCCTTCCAGACATACCTTATTCTGTCCTCCTTTTCAACCGAAATGTCTTTTCTCTTTCTCTCACTATTTCTCTATTTTCCTCCTTTTTCTCTCTCTCTCTCCTGTCGCAACTCTCCTCAGAAGACCACATTGTCGTCCTCGAAACACGAGATTCTTCTATGAGGAAAAGAAAGAAATACTTTTGGCGAGTTTGTCGCAAATAAATCTCGAGAAGAATCCTCATAGTCAGTCTCTACTCTCTCTCCAATTGTTTTCTTTTCAATGCCGATTTTATTTTGAGACCTTGTAGTGCCCATCTTCAAGGGCGTACCCAGTATCAAAACTAAGGGGAAGGGCAAGCCATGATTGTTCAAGTTGTAACATTTTAGCATGGAAAAGGTAGCTAACTAATAACTAATGAAAGTGGAAATAGGAGTAATGTACGATGGACTGAGCGTTGCATTATGAAAAAATCAAAATCTCATTTTGTGTTTTTTCAAGTCCATTCAATTATTCAACCTCCAAGCAAATAAAAAATAATTAAAAAATGAAAATAATATTTTAAGAAAATTATAGAATAATTTAATATAAGAAAAATAAAAGTAGCGCATATTTAGTTTTTAAAATTATTACCTTGAAAAAAAAAAATGATTTCTGTTTTGCTCACGTGTCTTAAATTAAAATTATTTTTCGTGGGTTTAAAGAAAATTTGTCTAAAAAATTCTATTCAATCCAGCCCGGAATATTCTTGAAGACTTATGTAATTATCGTTTATAGGGGTGGGAGGCTGGGTACCCCCATGCCTATCTTTTTCACATAAGGCGGATAAAAAATGTGCCACGAATTTTTAACCCTTGATAGCTGACGCCAGTATGACCCAAAAACTATTGACGTTTTGGTCAAAAGCGCACCATTTTCAAACTACAGAAACTTTGAGCCAAGTACTGCGATTGGCCGCGAGTTTGCTCTGTTGCCAGATGTTCGGGACAACTCATACCTGGGAATGCTATGCCTGGCGGGGATCACGATGCATCCAAGGCATCCGGCAACAGGGCAAACTCGCGGCCAATAGGTGGTCTTCGCTAAAGCTTTCTGTAGATTAAAAATGGAGCGTTTTCGTTGTTAATATCATTATAGTTTTGGTGCCTACTAGTATCAGCTATCCAGGCTTAAAGTCCGTGAAATGATTTTTCTGTGCCCTATATGATGGAAAGTTCTAATTTCTCAATTTCGAGGTAAATGTTACTAGGACAGTTGTATATTATGACGTGGAGAGGTCATCGGAGAGAGGAGTAAAGTACGAAAGATTGAGCGTTACATTATGAACGAATCACAATCTCATTTTGTGCTTTTTTAGTCCATTTAAATAGTTAACCTCCAATTAAATAATATCATACTACTGGGATTACGAACCATAAAACCGTTAAAAATAGCAAAGACGATTCATTATACCATTGGAATCTTATTTAAACTGACAATTGGAAATATATTTGTAAAATATTTTGTTTGATGTCATCCTTCGATGCATAAACTGATAAATTTGTGTGGGGCATAGGCATAGTGGGCATGTGGTCCTCAATTATATGGATTGTTGTTTTTGTACACTTGTTGTATCGTTAGAAATTTCCGGGAAAATAACTCTTAAACATCGTTTTCTGATTCATTCAAATAAAGCGTCACGTTATGATTGAACCACAACCTAATTTTGTGTATTTTTAGTCCAATCAAATATTTAATCTCCAATTAAATATTTTCATCCGTTTGGGAGTTCTGCAATGATATTACGCACTATATTACAAATAACAAAGAAAGATTACATTGTCATTGAAATACTATTTGTAACTAAGAAAATCTTTCATTAGTTCTAATTTAATAATGAATGCTTCGTACACCTTAACCTTATAATTATGCTTCCTACTTCTTATACGTCAACTTGTTGAAATCTTTTTTCAACTCCCGTCCCAACAAAGACGAGTAGAGAAACATAAGCGATTAGAAGAGTTTATTTCTACAAGTATATCGTATTTTCTCACTTCCTCTCTCGAGTGCCCATATGAAACCGTCTTAAAATTGTAGTTTCAAAGTTAACGCCTTATTCTACGCGAATCTTCCCCGATTGCTTGAAATTTTTCTTTGACTGCTAAATCTTTCCATTCTTATATACGTAAGTTCTCTGAAAGTGTTGGCGCCTATTCGGGAAAGAATTGAAAAACCACGAGTTATGGCCAGGGGTCACCAAAGTCAAAAGCAGAAGTTCAAAAATGGAAAAAATAGTGTTCGTTTTCCTTGCATCCACCAAATTCGAGTCCACAGATAACCACGAATGCCTTTTCCGGAAGCGCTGTCTCGTTTCCCGATGTGGACGTATAAAATCCACCAACGGCTCGGAGGAAATGTATGGAAGAGACACGGCGCCCAGCGCGCCGAAAAACATAAAATTTCACCGTGATTGGGGATTTATCGGAAAAATTCCGCCTTTTGTCAAGGAGGAAGCCTATCTTTTCCGGTGGATTGGGAGCGTTCCTTACGAACGCGGTCTTTCTGCGATTTTATCGAACGTGCAATAGCCGGAGACTTTGGAGCTTGATTGAAATGATTGCACATGCATCACCCGGGTGATTTTGTTTACAGCGCCAAAGGAATGACCGTAGCCGTGCATGTGGGTTGGATAATGGTAGTTCCGCAAGAGAAACGACCTCATCTAAAGGATGAGTAAAGACGTGTTATCTCCCGTCTCAATTTAATCTGCAGTCTAAACGATGAATTATCGGCAATTACTACTCTTTCGTAATGACACAGATGGAACTAATCCATTCATTCAGACTATTGCAAGCCTCAAACCTTTCTCTCTATCTCAAGGTAAATCTCCTTATTTCCTGGTTCTCCTCTTTCTTGTGTCCTTCTTTATCTGTCACTAGTAATTATTTTTTAACCTTCCTCGGTAGACTTTTGCTCCGATTTCCCCTCCCCAAAACTCTTCTCTCGCTATCGCTGCTTCCAATCTATCGGTACCTATTCTATTTTCGGTACTTCTCTTACGTATGGTGCTCCTCATTTATCTGTTCATTCCCATTTTTACTCGTGTTTTCTTAACTTGCTTCATCGGTTTGTCTTTTTCATTGATGGAATATCATAATTGATTTTTTTACCCATTTGCCATTGTAGGATCGGTTTGAAATACAAGTTTCAACGATCGGACAAAGAAGATTTTGTTCCTTTGCGCTCTCATTAATTTTGCTTCCTTATGGAAAAACAGTTTCAAAATTTTTCAATAGACTGCGTCGGCAATTAATTTTCAGACAGGAATTTCTTCGCCAGCTCTGGATCAATCGCCACTAAAACGTAGGAAATAAAATTATATAACGATAGATTTTTTAAAACACGCTCTTTCCAAAAAAGTGTAAAATGCACTAAAATGTTTAAGGTAAGCTTTTCATCACTCCGGTGATAAAGCGTGAGTGCCGATTAGGTTTAGTTTTTAAAGTAAGTTTAGATTAAGTTAAGTTTATTGCGTGTAAATCCTTACCAATCAGGCTCTTCTACACTCATTCCTAAAAACCCTAATAAGTATCCACGCTCAATTCTCAGAGCGATGAAAAGCTGGTTTTTTTGTGCACTTTATACTTTTCGAGCAGTGTTTTTTAATTTTATTTTTATTCGTTACACCTTTACTATTCTCACCCTATCTGTCCATTTTATCTTCAGCACTTACTCATAGCCCCAGATCTCGGAGAATTTTATCCCTTTCAAGTCCAGATTTCAATTGCTTTAATTCTTTTCCAATGGCTCATGTTTTTGATCCGTAAAGTGCCACTGCCTACTTGATTTTTTTCACATACATTGTCACAGTCTTCGATATAATGCTCTCAAAGAAGAGTAGTCATGAAAGTAGCCTCCGCTTATGCTATGCGACTCTTCAGATCTTTGTCCATCCCAGATGATTGTGCTAGTTGTAATCGTTTGATATAGATAAGTTACTTTGACAGAGAAACTAAGAAAATGAGATTGATCGACCGAATGTGTAATTAGGAAGCGATAAGAAAAGTAGGGGAAAGAATTCGTCTGGACACCAGGGGTACCGAGTTATGAAAAAGATTTGGGGGCCCATACCGGAAATTATATAAATAGTGAGTTATAAAGCTTTTTAAAGCATTTTAAAAGAGTCAAATGATCAAAATTAGAACCCTGGTAACTCAAATCTCCATATCTGGACACTCCGGGGAAAATCGACAAGCCTGAGATATTTTTTCCTCACCCCATAACGAATCATTGAAGGGGCTCGGGCCACCTTAGGCCCCATAGTGTCGGCGCTACATCTGTACACCTTTTCTTTTTCATCCTTTGTAACCTGTCCTATGTAACTCATTCCCTTTCACCAGTCCATCTACAATTATTATTATTATAAGTCCATCATACCTCATTATGTGGCCAAATAAATCCCGTTTCCTCCATAAAGTTTTTATAAGAGCTCTCTTTTCTCCCTCTTCTCAGAACTTCCTCATTACTTACTCGCTTGATCCATAATACAAATAAATTAGATCTTTTTTTTAATTTGGCCGAAAATACCCAAAGTTCTGTAGGGCTTAAAGAAAACTTTTTCTCTGGCAGAATAACCGCGGTAACACAACCTTGCGACCTTTATGTCATTTCTACAGGATAAAAAGAACGCTGGATAAAGCGAACGCTTTATGAAGAATAGTTGTCACCCTATTCTCTTAAATCTTCACACGTGAAGGCGATTATTCTCCGAAAAAAACAAAGAATTTAACTGATCACCTTTATCCAATGGAGACTCTGGGAAAAAGTCGGATATTCACCAACTGCTTCGGTGGCAGAGTTCCAAAGCGATATTCACAACACCTTCTATAAATTGACTCTTCTTTATTGATCCTTGACTTTATGACCGATAGATTCTGCGAGCTTTTGACAGGGCTGTAATGAAATTTAGCGGGTCAAGGCCGTATATAGACGTTGAAGCATTCCGCCCCGACCATGCGTAAATCCGTCATCAGAAGAGAGATATTGTTTTATTTTCTAAACGTCAAAGCTCTGACAGGAATGCCAGTTTTGGGAACGGGACAAAAACGAAAAACACGTGCTTTACGAAAAATTTCCATTCACGATTTCGTAGAAAGGGGTCATAAACGGCAGTGGAATAATTTCTCTCAGAGTAATGTACTAGAGCGATTTTAGGCAACAGCGCACACAGCCAACATTGGAGTGGAAGCTCTCCGTATCGCGTGACCTCCGCCACTCTTCATTAGACCTATTCGTTTATGACAGCATGTCTCCTTGGCTAATTGTGCATTGTTTTGGGGAGTACGTCACAAATTGTTGATTTTGATTGAAAATTTTATTCGCATTGCATGAAATGCTCTCTAATGGGAGGGGTGTCAATATTGAAATAAATCTATCATTAACTATGCTATGATTAATTTAAAAAATATATTCAAAGATGATATCGACACTTTTCTAAAGTATGTTGACTTCATCTTTTAAGTAATGCGCAATGACCTTGAAGCATCCGTTTACACTTAGTCGGAGGATAATCTTCAAGCAAATAGAATAGTTTGCGATTTTTTTGGCTTTCGTGCATGCAAACATGACTGATAGCTAAGACTGAGCTCATGGGACCCCCATCACTCCTGTGGGACCTCCATCATCAGACCTGTCCCTGAATGAGAATATACCCCATTGGCTAATTACACACTGCAGTGGGAAGTAATTCGAAAATTGTGTATTTCGATTGAAAAGTTTATTTTCAATGCATCCTAAAAAGGAGAGAAAACTACTTTTTGAATGAAAACTATTATAAAATTGGCAACAGTTAATTTTAAAATTTCAATATTCCAAGGTAATATCGGTATATTTATAAATTCAGCATGTTGGTCTCATCTTTTAGCTACTGCGCATTCATCTTCAGCGTTCTGTTTACATTTACCTCTTTCTAAAAGCAAACAAAAATATTACGATTTATTGTCAGCTTTCGCGCATGAGACCACGACTGATATAACTAAATTCAAAATGATGTTATAATACTGATGGGTTGACGATGGCCATTGAGTTTATTTTTAAGTTGCTGTTTTGATCGAAACTGTATTTCTTTTAAGACACACGATACAGGAAAATATCAAAATTTCAATAAAATCTAATATTAAATATCTGGGTTACTAGCTTTATTCATTTCCCATGATGAGACTTCAATTTCCCACGGTAAAAGTTATATCATGGGAACTAAACTGAAGGGAATAATGCTAGACTAAGGTTTTTGTTGATTCGAAGCCGCCTAGAGCGCTATTGTCAAAATGGTCCACGCCAACATCTCCATTCATAGTGTTTTGACTTACATTATGACGATTTAGTCATTTAAAACTTACGCTTTTGCATTGAAATGTTCAAGGTAATTTCAGTACACATTTTTTCGAGATTTACCTGAGTCAAAAAAAAAAATAAATAAATACATTTTAGACAATTTTCAATTCAATTGAACAAGGTACAGTTTTCAATTTTCTGGTGCCGGAAAAAACTGCCCAGGGTCTAATCATATTGTCTTTTCTTACTTATTCTGCCTTTTTAAATTACTTATTACTTGACCGAAAATTTAGCTATTACTTTGAAACATTAAAAGATTATAAAGTAGATCATTTTCAGAATTTTTCTCAATGTGAACTCCAAGTCTCAGGAGAAAATCGAGTTAAAAAGTTGATTAAAAAAATTCAAGGCCCCTTCCTTATGCATTGAAATTTTTAAGATGATAGCGTAAATTTGAAGCGAGTATTGCATCACCAAAAATTACCTATTGAGCGGGAGTAAACGGGTCCTCATAATACGACCCAAGCATAAACAGCTCCAGCATGATTAGCCTTCACTTCAATTTTATGTTAAAGGTTAATAAATAGTTTATTACTTCATTTTCATTTTGTCATTTCCATGCGCATAGCGTGTTGTCATTTGTTAATGCGCCCAGCGCCATCTTTACCTTTAAGAGCGACACAGAGAACATAATATTAGAGCCACACTATATTTCCAGGTCCGATAGAAGCGATAAATTAAGAGAGATGTTTTGCCGAACGGATAGATTTGGGAACTCGTTTTTCCCCCGAACCATAAAGAACTTTAATAAACGCTAGTAACAACCCCGTTAGAGTACTTCATTTTTTTTTTTAAGCTGTAAACGGCTAGTGTCCAAACACCCCCTGCCACACGTCTTTCAGGCGGCTTGCGGGGTATTATATAGATTTAGATGTAGATGAATATTTACCCCGAAAGGATAATCCCCCGTGAGAAAGCGATGCGCTCCTCAACACGGCTACAAACAATGGGGAGTAGTCCCGCTTCCTCATTCGCTTTTGACTAGTTTCCGGTGGCAGCAGAGCAGGGGCTCTCCGGTCCGTGTGTCTCCCATGGAGGTGGGATCACTAGAGCCCTGGAGGACTATTGATAATTCGCAGTGCCGTCGGAACAACTCCCTCCTAAAATTCAAACGCGGGTTTCGCGGACGGTCGGTTTTGATTGGGCCCTTGGGTTCTTTGCCTTGTGCCGTCCCATCGCGGTTTCCGATCAGGATCGGTTCCTCTCTCCAGGGTTTACCCACGTGTTTCATCTTCCGTGTAACATCCCTCTCTCACACTTCCTCGTGGACCCGTGGATCCTCACTCGCTGTCCGCATAGTGAGAAAGTTATTGCGCGTCTGCATAGGATAACGGCGGTAGTGGATCAGAGAAAATATTGGAAGATACTTATGTAAAGTATCACGGGCGAGAAATGAGAGACGTAAAGATAAAAGTAGGTTATTATTATAGTATTCTACCGATTAAGGTAGGTTTCCATGTAGTGTTCAAGGAGTGATCTGGAAGCCTCCCTTTCCTTCCAGCACTGCCTTCTTTAATTCACTGTAAGGCCTACTCTCTTTCAATCTATCTAAAAATCCTATTCTTTTCCTTCCTCTCCCACGTTTCCCTAAAATTCTACCCTCTAACACCATTTTCAACATACCCTCCCCGCAAAGCACCAACTCCATCCATACCTTCTGTCTCCGGCGTATCTCATCTAAAAGCTGCCTCTCCTCGCCAACCATATCCAGCACTTCGTCGTTCCTTTTCCTCTCCGTCCATTTCACCCTCTCCATTCTTCTCCATTCCCACATCTCGAATGCCTCCAATTTTCTCTCGTCTTCTTTCCTCAGTGTCCACGTTTCCGCACAGTAGAGAGCTACACTCCAAATCCAACTCTTCACTAACCTTTTCTTTGACCTCTTACATAACGATCCTCTCAGAAGCTCCTTCCTGTTCATGAACGCCTCCATTGCTAGTGCAATTCGTAAGTCAGGAAAAATTTGAGCAGGTACCAGGTAGTGCTATTTAATTATTAAGGTAGCACATTAAACGAAAGCGGATACAATAGTAAGGACATCAAAAAGAGAATTGCATCAGCAAAGGAGGCGTTCGTGAACAGGAAGGAGCTCATGAGAGGATCATTGTTTAAGAGTTTAAGGAAAAGATAAGAGAAGAGTTTGATCTGTTGTGAGGCTCTCTATGGTGCGTTAACGTGGACACTTAGGAGGGAGGACGAGAGAAATCTGGAGGCACTTGAGGCATGGGTGTGGCGAAGAATAGAGAGAATGAAATGGACGGAGAGGAGGAGGAACGATGAAGTGCTGGACATGATGGGTGAGGATGAGATACGGAGTACCCAAAAGCTGTAGATGGAGCGAGTACTTAGGGGAGAGTGGATATTGAAAACAGTGTTAGTGGGTAGAATGTTGGGTGAACAAGGGAGAGGAAGGAAGAGAATAGGATTTATAGATAGAATGAAAGGGCCGTACAGTGTATT
The DNA here is from genome assembly GCF_921293095.1 of Ischnura elegans. Classification (NCBI taxonomy): domain Eukaryota; kingdom Metazoa; phylum Arthropoda; class Insecta; order Odonata; family Coenagrionidae; genus Ischnura; species Ischnura elegans. The sequence goes on from NC_060250.1 coordinate 72,843,096, forward strand.
GAATAGAGAATTTCTTGAAGGCAACGGAGACTCCCTTAATGCTTCTTGAGTACCCCATGGAAAGTTGCTTTAATCGGTTGAATACAATATTAATTATAATAATTTGAACCGGTGAGGTCATTAGAAGTTGCGTTACCGAACGGGTGATAATACTCCTTATGACCGAAAGAAAATATTATGAGTCCGTAGATAATGCAAATGATGTAAAACAAATTATTAGCCAACATTATTGAAAATTAACTATGACAAGGCAGCGTGTTATTAAAATTACGTATTTATCGAAAAATACCTCAAAATAGCATGCAACCACTCTCAAATAGTCAAGTCCAAGATCAGGTGATTATACTAATGGGCTGGCCAAAAATAACGTCGTCTCGAAAACGAGATGTTACTATCGACGAGTTAATTAGAGGAAAAATTATACCTCGATCATTATACTCTAATGAATTGACGCGGCGTTGTAAAAAAATTTAATTAAGTACTAGTAATTAATATTTAAAATAATTATTTTTTCCTCCAATGTATATTCATTGCGAGCCAAAATGGGAGCAAGTTTTTTTCTTAATTATGCGGAGCCTAAGTAATCGGGACGGATCCAGCAACACTTTAACTGAACAAGCGCGTGACGGTCTGACAGGTTGGGTGGACAAGGCCTCTCAAAAATTAATCGTTTAATCCTTGGTGCTCTACATGAATGTTAAAACTCCTTTTTTATCATTAAGGGTATAAAAAATCTTTTCTCGCGCTCGTATACTAAGGGGAAACTATATAGGTTGCTTACATCAATGAAATATTGATATTAAATGAAAAAAGAATCTGACAGTCTTCAGTGGACTTTTGTGGTGCTAAGCAACCACAAAATTAATCATGTAGTTATGTTGAGGGATTTATAAAAGAAAGTATACATCCATCTTAATGTTAAAAATTATTTTCAGCTTGATTCAAATTTTACAGCTTTCAGTGTATAACAACGGTTCATCATTGGAGTGACTGAAATGCATGGATTGGCGATTGTAAATTAAAACATACTGGCAATTTTCCACAATTACATTAGAATTGGAATAGGACTGGATTAGAATTAGAATTGTAAATTAATTGAAAAGGGAGGTGTGAATAGAATATTTGAAGGAAATTAGCAAGTAATATTTACTTAAATATTCTTGAGTTCCACCAGATTACGCCTAAATCAACGCCCAATGGATTAGCAAAGAATTGAGAAAAATGGAAATCTCATATTGGAATAATATGTCTTTACAATTGCGTTTAGAAGACAAGATCTCTAATATGGCAAATGACTTCTTTGAAGATGGCCTGTTCAAACAAAGAACGGTTGGATATCAGAGATGGAATTTCGGCGATGAAAACCGTCAAAGAGTCTGGAATATATTATGGACGTAAGTATGAATAAAGAAGTGTGAGTACCTGAATCACTTTGTCCAAAATCTCTTTGAACCATTCTACTTTAAAAATAATTCTCCTACTTTACCTGAAACTGTAAGGTATTTGGATAAAGTTACTTCCGCATTAAAAAATTATGAGCATAAATTGTTAAATTATATTGGTGAAAGCTATGATTAAAATTTCTTTAAGAGAAGCCTTTTCTAGTGCAAGCTTTGATGAAATTATGCGTATAATAAAGATTGTACATTTGCAAGCCTGAAGCTACAAGCGGCGTAAAAAACGTAATTCTCTAACCTAAATTTGGGGCTTAGATACCTAAATAACAATTGTTAAACCAGCCATTTACTGTATCATTATCGGAAGAATATATAGCCTCATAAATCTGGCAAAGATTTATGGAAATTATATGACTGGGATGATGAAATGAAACTAAATCCATACTATATACTATCTGGTATAGTTATTATCACCGCAGATCATCTACTCAAATGTAGTATTAAAATAAGACGTTTGCCCAAATTTAAATTATTTTTTGTCAAGGCTATAAAACCCTACTGACTTCATAATAGTCTGGTGAATGATTGAATGAAATCTTAATATTCACATTTCCATTGTAAGCCATAGCAGTAATTTTCCCCTACACAAACAAAGAATGAAATTCACAAGTTCAATGGCGGAGATTAGAGGCTTATGTTTTGGGGGAGGGGGGTAGCAATCTTACAGGGGGTTTAGGGGCAATGGAATACCCTCCAGCGAAACTCGCAACGAAAAGTACCTCCCCTGGAAAATTCGTTTAAATTATCCTCTGAAAAGAGTGTTTTAAGTATTATCTAAGACTGAGCTTTATTTGAACTGTTGATGATTTTGTTTTCATTGCACTTGAATTTACTGGGTTTGTACTTTTCTCGGAAATATTACCATTTATGTCGGGGGGACCAGGTTGCCCGTGTTACCCCAAAATTCTGCTCAACAAGTTCTCTGGTAAAAAGAATTCCGCCTTAACATTAGGAAAGATACTCGCTACATAACCGCATTTAAACCCTTCTATTTTGCGTTGCCATATGAGATGGACCTCGAGGGCTAATCATCTTGTAGCTTGAGTCTCTGAGTCTCGGTCACTAGCCATTGGGAATTAAGGAAACTGGATAGTATTTTCGACTACGAGTCGCCCCAACAAAAGCCGAAGCCTTAGGTTCTATTCTCGATCCAGGGGATTTTTTTCCGGTCTGCGTGGCGGCGGGGTAAAGTCCTCGCCTGTCATAGAAGAGATCGCGGGTTCAAGTCCTATCTGTGTAGGTTCCTCTACCCATGGCATGTTGCTCATACACGCAAATTGTTTTGTTGAAAATCTCTATGCAAAAGGTCAATATATGCTGTTTTCGGTGGTATAGGAATAAAATACATATAAAATTTCTCGCAATGTATATGAATTTCACCGTCGTTTACACGATAGGGCTGATATTTCACACCTAAGAGGCGACATCTATGCATAGGAGTGCGGACTAAATATTTTCACAAACGTACCTTTCCACTTGAGCTTGAGCGTCCTGGGGGATGGCTACGATTGATGCCCACGCTTCAGGAGGAAAATTCTTCCGTCAGCTGCCATTCCTCACTCTTGAAATACCCTTTGGATTCCCAGAGAAAGTTCGTTAGCTAACGTTTCTGGAGGGAGTTATGGATTATGGCTCCGCGAAACCCCTCAAGAAATCTTCTCCGCATCAGCGCCTTCTCCTTAATCCTCTCCTCCCCCCCCCCCCCCATCTTCCCATCAAGAGGAAACCAAATGAGGTTGGCCTCATCTTTCGCGATCCCGCAAAAATTGTCGGTATATGCGCTAAGCTTAGCTTGGTCGAAAGAAAAAAAAATGATGGGTCCTTGGGATAAAGAGATGGTTTAATTGGATGGAACTTGACAAATGAATCCGTCCTGTTCCCAGGGTGAAAGCTCACGGATAATATTTATCGGCGCATAATATAAAGAGATATTTCGTGAGAGTGGCTTCGTTTAACCTTTTTTCGTGTCATCGCCTTCGTGCAACTCATCTCCTAAATTTATTTACTTTATCTTTCACTGGTCCAGCGAAGCCGTAGACGTTTCTTTCACCCGAGTCTTTGGGTTCTGAAATCGGACTAATTAATTCAATTTGTTCTGAATTTATATTCAATAGAAATGAGTAATAGAATTGAGCTTGACATCCGATAAGTTAAACCTATCTATAAAATTACAAATATAACAAAGACGAGATTGAATACGACTTGTAATTACCCATTCTATTTGCGGTTTCAATTTCGAATTTGTCACCAAATAAGCAGCACATGCGTCTTTCACACATTTCTGTGAACAATTCAACGGTGTTTATACAAAAGCTCCTGATAAAAACCAATGTACAATGTAATAGTACTTATAAAATAGCTAAGGCAAAAAATAACTTTCTGCTTACTACTAAGGGAAAACAGTTATGATATTAAAATTTCAGTTGATCCATAAATAGGACATCTATTCTAACCCATGCTTTATCGGTATATCCATTGATTTAATCTTATGCAGCATGAGTTTGAGTAGATTTAGTGTTTATTCGTCATTCAGTCTCACTGAGAAATAAAAAAATTAAAAGAATGTATATTCTGGTATTATACTTTATTCTACGTTACAAGGGCTGCAAATAATAATTAATGGCAGAGAGCATGTTAGATTTAAGATTCTTGTTTCACTAAATTGGACCTATATATTTGAGTGAAATTGCTTCTTTGATAGTAATCATAAGGTATAATAATCAGGTTTTATTTTATGATTGCATTGGTACTAAACTTCAATGGTTCAAAACGATATATTGAGATGATAAAAACAAGATTAAGAAACAAAATGAATAATACTAATAAAAAACTATAGTATCCTCAGCCATAAAGAGCAACGATTGCTGTTATACGAAACCATTTTATGGTCACGTACTGAAAATAAACAACGAAAACCAAAGTATTAGTATGCAGCAGAAGAGAAGAAGTCAAGATTATAAAATTAAAATAGGGAAGCAAACACTGGTGGAGGTGGCTGAATTCTGTTATTTGGGAAGCAGTATCACTGGCGACGGAAGAAGCAAGAAAGAAATTATCAGCAGAATAGCCCAAGTGAAGAGGGCATTCCACCAGCTTCCAGCGGGAAACTTAAATATGGAAGTAAGGAAACAATTTATAAGAACCCACATTTCGAGTATGCTCCTATATACAGAAGTGAGATATGGGCAATTACATCAGCGGAGAAAGCAAAGCCTTCGAAATGTGGTGCTACAAAAGCATGATTAGGACCAAATGGATCGATCAAGTTAGTAATGAAGAACTCCTAAGACAAGTAGGAGAGAAGAGAAGCCTTACGAAAACCTTGAAAAGAAGACGTAGCATTTAATAGGCCAAGTCTTGAGACACGATGGCCAGATGAAGGCAATCGTCGAGGGACAAGAAGAAATACGTAGGTGTGAAAAGACTAGTTGATAGGAGAATTGAGTGGAGAGCTGCGTCAAGCCAATCTTATCATTGTTGACCAGTGATGATGACAAATAAAAATGATCTGTAAATTTTATCATTCATAATTGTCTTAATTTTCTACCTTGAGCTTTGTCTGTAACATTTTGTGTTCCAAAAATCCTCAAATTCAATTTTTTAATGAAACTATTCAATAAGATACACTGCAGCCTTCCATTTTTACTTGCCCTAAAGCACTTAATTTGAGTATCTACCATTTCGGAATTATCATTTTATTGCCTTTTTCAATTAATGAATGACAAAGAAGGTACTTTGGCCTCTATTGAAGCATCACCAGCGATGTTTATCAAAGTAAAACTGGCGGCAATGCTTAGCTGGAGCTTTACCTGGTCAACTCATCTATATTGACCGCATTTAAAATACATGAGACGCTCCAATTCTTTCCACGTAATATTCTCTTTCCTGTAACAGCGCAATCTTGAGAGAATAGTACCTTTCAATATTCCCTGAGCTCTCCTTTTTTATCGCGTCTATATTTCTCCCTTTAACTTTTTTTATATTTCACCTTTACTCCCTCCCCAAGTGGGGTCACATATTATTCTTCTGCCTTTTTTCCTTTTACCCAACTATCTTATTGAGATCGTTTTAAAACTTGGCTGCTGAAAACCACTAGTGCTTGCACAAGCTTTACCCAGCCAAACAACCAGAAGGGTCTATATTGACGGCACAAAGATAACGCCGCCGTTGTTTGAGAAGAAAGGGCCTGTTTAAGACTATTTTCCGAAAATTTGAGAATAATATCATCTACCAACGAAAAACATAGTCTCAATTTGGGCACACTTAGTGCTTTGAGTTTATAAAAAAATCGTGGTTTAGTTCGGAGGCTTATTTCAGGGTAGCTTGGCAACTTAATGTAGATCCATAAAAATTTTAATCCTGATCTAGCTTTGAGTATTTCAACCAAAGTGAGAGTATTTTTTTAAATTTTATTTACTTAGTATTTATTGATGGCAGGGAAAACAAATTTATTTTTTAAAATGCACTTATAATACCATGATTCACGTTAATTGAGTGCACACTTGTTGAGTCAATGAATTATTTTTTTTACGTAAAGAAGGAATTTCACATTTTTATCAATCGTTGCGGTACCAAAGTAAAATAATAATTATTTGGCATAATTAAATCAATTTAGTGAAATTCAGAAAAGATACAAATTTATAAGGAGATATGAAATTATTCTTATAATGTTTTTGCGATACTAGACACTTTTTTGCTGTGCATGATACTCAAAAATAGTTTTAGAACACTATTCTGAGCAAAGGAAAAAATAAGAGTAAGTTCTCCTTCACAAAACCAAATTCAGTAATCCTATCGTTTAAATCAGTCATCAAGACAATTCATCAGATAGACCTTAACTGTGCGCATGATGACAAATAATGTAAAGAAATATTACATTGGCTTTATTTCCTAATCTAAAATAGAAAATAAAGTGCAGTCGAGCGAATATAATTTCTGATGCAATAAAACCAACCCTCTTTTATTGGAGGTGCTCTATCCTATAAGCCTATATCCCATGAGAGTTCCAAGGTACACGCCACATGTACGTAACCATTTTCCCTTTGAAACTGGAAGTGAATGTGACGTTCCCGCTTATGAGATCCACGCATTCACCGCTGTGAAGGCTACAGCGGACAACGGGGTAAGATTCCCTGTGGTTGGGAGAATATTTGAAAGCTTAGAATGTAGAATACAGAGGATTCCTCTTCGTAATAATGGAAAAAGACGCTTCTTTTCCTCGCCGATGAACTTTCAAGGCAAATGCAAGGGATGCGTGAGCATTTTTTTTTAGTTCCCCAGACGATTTGACAGTGTTATTGACTTCAAGACTAAGCATGCATTCAAGCAATAGTAATTTGCATTCAAAGTTGACTCCTAGGAAAGAAAAGTAAAGGAACATAGTGAACAGGAAGTCAAGTAAAGATACGTAGGTAATGGATTGGAATAAAGAGTTTGCATTTGTGGCATAGAATTTAACACAATCCAATGATTTATTACACATAATATCTGTCATCTTGTGATACATATTTCTTGGAAAAATAAATTAATTTGTTCTAGTTTAAATGATAACTCTGTCATATTTAGAATAAAATATTTTTGATTCTGCTGAGCGGCGGAACAAACTCAAAATGGCTTTGGGTTAAATTAGGTAGGTGCACAAGTAGATAAATGTGAGATTTGTCACTTGGGAAACATGTTTGAAAGAAACACAATACCAATATCAAAAGTTGGCCCCATTAATATGATTAAGTAGTAGCAGTGCATACAGATTCTCCTGACAAATATTCCTAAGGATAGTCACTAAAGTTTATATAGCCTTGGAAATTGAATAATTTGCTTAAAAAAGTAATGAAATATGTTTGTTTTGTAGCCGAGAGTGATTAGTTTACAGAAGAAAGATGTAAGTATAGGTAAATTTGAAATAAAATACTAATTTATGACAGTGGGAACGAAACCCTTAGGACGGGCTCGCGGGATACACTCCTGGGGCAGGGACTGTAAGCGATTAGCTTTTCTCCTCTGCCACCAGAAGGGGAAGGACGGGAAGGAGCAAGGAAAGGAGGCGCCGCCGCGATGAGAGCCCGACGACGCCTCCAGGGGAAGGACGGGGAAGGAAGGGAGGGGACGAGGAATCCTGCACCGTCACAAGGCGGGCAGGTCCTACCATCAGCGAAACCAAGCTTACGCAATTAATATGCTACCAATTTTAGTAGATTTTCCTATGAGGAAGAAAAATATATCGATCAAATCGGTAGATACTAATTTAAGACAAGAATTCTGAGGGTTCAAGGCGAACCCTCTTAAGGGTACAACGCACCGGGGCCAGGAACCAAGCCCGAGGCTTATACGCCCGGACACCCGGAGAGGGGCTGGATGGGAAGGAAAAAGGATAGAGGCGCCGTCGCGATCGGAGCCCGTCGACGCCTCCGGGAAAAGGATAGGAATGGAAGGGAGGGGAATAGGGATAAAACACCCCAGCGCTAAAGAAGCGAAGGGGGCCCTACCTAGCGAAACCAAGCATATGCAATTATTCTTCTACCAATTCTAGTAGATTTTCCTATGAGGAAGAAAAATCTATCGATCGAATCGGTAGATACTAATTTAAGACAGTCAAGACTTTGAAGAATATATAAAATCTCTTGAGATGATTCCCTCCCACTCTCGCACAATACCGCCAAAGCATTGTAAAATTTAGCCAATGTACTCATGCCAAACATGGATCACATGCTACGAAATGCTTTGCCTTTTTACTATTGCTATTATGCTACTACTATGCTAATACAATATTACTACTATTGTTATACTCCTACGATTCCGTCATCGGTGACAGCGGGGTAAAGGCCACGCCTGCCACACAAGGGGTCGCGGGTTCGAGTCCCGCCTGGATAGGTTCCCCTTATGCAGAGAATGGGTGTCCATGTGCGCTTGTTTGTTAAGTTTAAAACTCCGATGTATAAGATCAATCGTAATGCTTTCGGTGGTAGAAGAATATATAAATTAATTAGTCCTAACGATAGGAATATTAACTGAAAATAGGCGTGATAATTTAAGGCCGTATTACGAATAAGAAAAACTCTGGGGAAAGATTAATCCTTTTCTTCATGATGAGAATTATTATGGCTTGGATGAGCATCGTCATCGCATGTACAATTAACAAATGTATCAAATTCGAGGTGAGAGCATTACGAGGGAAAGAAAGAAGAAAAAACTGCGCATTTCGTCCTCATTTAGGTTTAAAGAGGATCCACGTACAGGGATAAAATTCTTTGAAGAAGAGAGTCCCCTCCTAAAATTACCGATTACCATGAAAAGCTCTTGGAACTCAAATCCTCTTTTCAGAATGTTTGCAAAAGATGACAAGCCTATAATCGCCTTAGGGAAAAATTCCGCCAGCTCCTCTGAAATATCTTAAGCACGACGCATAAGTTTCCTGTATTTTAACCAGAAGGTATGATATCTCTTTGGGCAATGGACAAATTTAAAAAGCAAACACATAAAATTGATGATGATGGATCTCGCACTTACGATACACCCCTCTTGTTTGACAAAACTGAATAATTAAATCGGAGAAAGCGATACTCAGAAACTTACTATTTAAATATTCTCTCATTTACTGCGAGTCAAAAGTTATGACACCCAATGCTGTTACCGTGTTAGAATTTTCTGGCTTCATTAACATACGAACAGTTTGACAGCATTCTGATATATTCGTTGAGGATACTCTTTGGATAGGAATGCACCATCATTGACAAAGATGGATTATTCTTCACCATCCTTTTCATCAGACTATCGCACTGCAGGTTTCCCTTTTCAGATCACCAAAAAAATAAAATTCGACTCATAAACGTGAGTTTAAACTGACCTGGTTTCAATGTATTGAGTGTGGGATTGAATTTAAATGCCCAAGTTAGTATATAATATATAGGGTTAGTATATAATATGTAGGGCAAAACAAGACATGATAATATTTAGTAAGGGATAAATTGATTAGAATTTATTTCGGGGATATCTTTGCCGAGATTTTAGGGGTTTTTGACACTTTAAGCCTTTAAGCATAGCTGATAACCACTATCGTATCCGCAATCAGAACGGAGTAATAGCCATTTCCAACGTAAATTTAACATTGGTATCTAGTGTGTCTTTTCCACAATTCAAACGGACGGATGCAATCGTATATCGACCATTAAATTTGAAACCAGATTGGATTTAACCACAAGGCCTCGGCATCTTTTAGCAAAATTGTATCCCACAGCAGACACGGCACAGAAGGCTGGAACGGCGACTTTTATACCCTCTGGCGAGCCACTTCTTTCAGTCATTAGAAATAAATGAGAGCATTCAAGCCAAGTAATATATGACGATGTGCTCACCACTACTCAGTAGAATTCATTCATATTCAAAGCAATCAATACTAATGTCAAATGAAATTCCTATTGCTTGCATGCCAAATTATTGATAGAGATGTGGGTATCGACAGAATTTATCGAGGAGGACACATGAAACATTTTCAGTTAACAGCCACTCTTGATAGAGGCTACCGCCCCTTTCTATGGGCTGTCTTAATATCAATTCTAATTCAACATAACAACAGCTTCAACTTTAACACTGGTAATAGTAACGAAGATAATAAGTTGTAATATATTTATGAAAAGATGTAGCTGCCATAATTGTGACATTTGCGTAATCTGGCAAAAGCTATCATTAAGTATAAGTGAATGCACGATGAATTTCATTCAAAAATTACTGGTTAAAACATTTCAGATTATGCACAGAAATTGGAATATAACGTGACCTATGATATAATGTTTGATACAACCGTTATAAAAATACTTGAGGAATTTTTAAAAATCGTTATTATTCACATAGATGGTACGTTTAACATGATCTAGTCAGGTAGAGGAGAATTGTGAAGATTTTCAATCCACGAATATTGACTGGCCTAAAAGATGCTTCAAAGAGAGACCAGAGAATAAAAAGTTAGCAAAGATTAAATTGAATAAAACTAATTTCAACCTATATGTGTTCATTCCAATGCCAAAAAGATTTTTCACCTTCTTAAGATTGGGCTATAGTACTATACAAAAATTGGCGGACACAATGTCATGGGCTTTATGCTCACAAACTCACTCACAGAGACTCAAGCTCTAACCACTAAGAACTCGCCTACTAAGAAATCCACGCCTTTTTATAATTATGAATTTCCATGTTTTACATAGTGATTAAATTTTTTATTACGTATGGTTATCGAATAAAATGACGTAAATCACTTCATTTTTTCATTTATGAATCGGTATAAAAGACCGAATTCGTCGACGAACCGTGAAAAATGTTATCACAAACTTCCAGAACTCGTATATTTATTGCATAGCATATAATGTTGTAGTATAAAATACAATCTCATTAAGGAACCCTGACAAATGCCTCAATGAACTTCTAGAACTTGCGGCTTGAAAAATACTTAATTGAGAAAGCATGGGAATTATCAATAATATACAATATGGGCATACAATATTGAAAGGGTGAAAAAAACTAATGAAAGTTGATGACTAGACATGAAGGGTTGAAGCGGTCGAGCTAATGCAACTGAGGTTTTGACGAAAGAAGAATGTGAAAGGGCCTGAGAGATTGAGGAAAACTAGCTTTGAAAATGGGTGACGAGACAGATACAGAAACATCGACTACCTTAGGTTTTCTTACCCGCGAGGAAACCCGAGACAATTCTATTCGTAAATTCCTATGCTTTACATAATCATTAAAATGTTTTATTGTACTAGGGGTTTTTTCCAACCTCCGGACGCTCATCAAAAACACCATACAAGCGACAGGCGGGTTCTGCGCTGGTAGGGCAATTATGTGTCCTCCGTGCCACACCCTCAGGTCATTTCTGACCTTAAGTTGTTATTTTAAGGTTTTTAGCAATCTCATTGACTACACTGCCTCAATTGATTCTCCCGCAGAGTGTGCACTACGGAGAGACTGCCAGAAAACTCGCCGAATGGCTTCAGCATCGACAAGTCTTGACCTTTAGGCCGATAAGAGATATTTTTAATGCACTGCGACTGGAGTGTGAAACAGTGTGAAAAATTATATCCATTCCCATTAAAAACAAAATAAGAGACATGCTGACTTCTGGAAGTGTTCTGATCCGTGACAACGCTACTCATCTCTACGCTGATGCAGCCCAACTGCCGCTTGAGCAATTTCAATGGGACATTTTTGATCACCCGCTGGGCAATATCCACTTGTTTCCGTGTGACTTCCACCTCAGCACTGAAATGAAGAAGTGGCTAGGTGGGAAGGGTTTTAAAACGGGCGATGAGCTTCAAGACAAAGGCAAAATTCATTGGAAGTCATTGGCGGCAACATCCTATGAAGAGGGTATAGTAAAGCTTTTCCACAGGCACGGCCAATTCCTCGATCTCCGAGGCGATTATGTTGAAAGGATACCAAAAGTGTGCTCAACATTTAGCAACGAGATAATTTTAAATCAATCACTTGGTCTTCTGTTAAAGAACCATCGGAGGCTGAAAAAAGGTCCCTTGTATATGGGTAGGGAATAAAACTGCCGTAACTAGCTCAATTTCTTTTCATTTGCATAAAGATGTGAATTAAAATAAATACGAACTCATCGATGAACCACCACTAATACTCCAATGAACTCCTAGAACTCGTTCCTTTAATAATGCTGAAGTGAGGATGCCTATGACTTCTCAAAAATACACCATGAAGGTGAAAAATATTGGAAAAAGAAAAACTAATAAAATTTGATGGCAGGACACGAGGAGTAGAAGGTTAAGCGATGGAGCTAATGGTACAGGGGTTTGGCTGAGAGATGAATGTAAAAGGGCCTGAGAGATTGAGGGAAACTGCCCGGGGATAAAGCGGTGATGGAGACGAAGAAGAGTGAATGTTAGGGGAGGAGCAGGAAGGGACGCCAGGGTGGGCATGGGGCATATACCAGGAGGCTAAGGAAGTGGTGCGGGGGAGGGCTCGGTTGATTAGCCCGCGCGTCGGAGGTCTGGGAGCGAGATAAGAGTGCGCGTGATAGCGTCGTTTATGGGAGGTGAGGATTTGCCAGAGTGAGCCGGGGCCGCTACAAGGACATAAAGTGTTTTTACGAGAGTCAGAAAGGGGGATTCTTTCCCACAGCAAGCTTTTTTTTCCACCCTCCTCGAAGCTGCGAGAGAGAGAGAGAGTGTGAGATCTGAGACGGAGACTTTGGCGCGAGAGAAAAAAAAGGTGGTAGGAGGGTTGGAAAAAAATGTCTCCGGTTGCCTCCTCTATGTTAAGGGTTCGTAGAGTGGGAGAGAATGCAGGAAGGTAAAATAAAGAAAAAGTGAGAACTGAGTAAAAGGGGGTGTGGTCAACACAAAAATGCGGCTTTTTCTCCTCTTTCAGCAAAGTGGACGCCCTTTTTACTATGGTTTCGGCTTGCGATTGATTCGGTACCCAGACGGCACAGAATCCTCCGTATATAATTCGTATGCAGATAGTATCCATTGACGAAAAGCGACGGAGCGGTAGTCAATGGATACTATCTGCATACGAATTAGATACGGAGAATTATGTGCCGTCTGGGTAATTAATACAATCTGAGCTGATTTTGTGCGAAACATTTTCTGGGTAAAGTTTCGGCTATTTTTTGGTAGTAAATACGGAAAATAGTAAGTTATCTATATTTCAGTACCAGTGATGATCCCGGTGAATAGCTTCTCTGGTTTCCAATCGGGTTAGTTTCTGCGTTTTGTAGGCAATTGTTTCGGTAGATGACTTTCCCAACATCTTCAGGGCTGATGATGACCATGCCTCCGAACGAAACGTCGACCTGCAATATCCAGACCCTAACCCGGTTGAAAACTCGAGATGAATTCATTTAAATACCAGTGATTGCCTATCAATTTCAATCAATAAATCAATTTCACCTAAGTTAACAGACACTAGTGAAAAACATAGCTATTACGGTATTGTAATAATTAAATTTCATAAAAGTAAATTGGTTGACATACGTAAAAAACTCAACCAAATGAAGTTATGTTCTTAAATAACAGATAAGAAAACCTCTAATTTCTCTAGATAATATCCAGCGTGCGGTGATACGGTCCGCAGTAACTTCTCAAACATTGTTAAATGGACGGAACAACTGATACTTGTTTAGTAAAACTCCTTTACTTCTAAATCCAGTTGCAACAATGCTGCAAAGGCTTTCTGATACTTAATATCGCACGGTTTCTTACAAAGTGCCAACTACTGGGGAGTGGGGTTGGGCGTGTCAACCGTAGGGCAGTAGTAATGCAATAATTAATAGACGAAAAACTCTTTGAACGCAGCAAAATTTGCGTTTCCTGGTACTCTTCAAACTAATTCTTCGTCCAGAAATGATGCGGATTCAGCATGCGAATTGAATTCGCTTCACAACCGGTCCCCCGGAACGGATAAATATCGTGAGCGAGGGTTTAATTAATCTGTATACAATTGATTTTCAATGAGGGTGGTGCTTTTCACTAGACACGTCTGGGAGGGCCGAATTATTTTGAACAGTTATTACGGATAGCGGCTATTCCTGTACCTTCTATGGAAGCTGTCTGTCAGTAAGTGTATTTTAGTTACGGGCTTTTTACTTTGGAATTACTATTTCCGCCGATGCTTTTACAAAATTTTATCATTTGTGTCAGACTTTTTATACAAGCGTCGATGCTTTTTATGGAAAAGACCAGCCTGATTAATTATTCATTTAGCATAGTTTAAATAACACCATTTCCAGGCTTCTGTGCTGAATTATGTGCCAGTAATTAGAGTACGTACTCAGAGTATGACTCATTTCGCAACTTAAATGGTCATATCAAAACCAAGGTTGATCAAGGCTTTTCTCAAAGGACTATCATTACTATTTAAATACGCCGCGGCGCACCGTAGTTCATGTTACTATAATTTATAAGCAAATTTTGAAATTTTCTCGGGAATGGCAGACAGAATCAATTCGCACCAATAAGTCAATCGATAACTTCCCACTAGGATATCTTGCCTACGTTGCTTCAAAGATTCAAAATGGAGCTAAGGTGTGACTTTATGGAGCCAGGGTTCGAAACCCGATAAAGGTGAGTGGCCATCACTCTTCGCAGTCAGTTCAAGATGACGACAAAACGGGGCCTTAACTAGGCAAGTTGTGGGGTAGATAAGATTTTTCTCGTCCTGTACAATTTTCAAGTTGCTGAATCCGAATCTAAGGAAGAAAATTTGTGGCTCATAAATGAGAATGAGGAAAAAAGTGCTCAAAATATATATTTTTTGCATTTTTTGCTAAAAGGCATGAAAATGTTGACTTCTTACTAAAGAAAAAAATCTTAGTCAAATATAATGTCCACTAAATATTTCAGTAAAATTATTTTTTTTGGTGTACATTTGATTTTCTCCGACAGTTCTGGTGCACGCTTGAGTATGTAATTGGTTAATAATTGCTGTCCCCACATTTCCTAATTATTTTTCTCTCTAGCAGTCTACTTAATATATCACAATAAAAGACACACAAATTCATATCCTAGTAAAAAATAATCGCACGAGGACACATCGAGTTTTCTCAATGCATGTGAAGAACAAGTTGCTTTATATCCTTTTTCTCGGCCTTGAAAAATAATGCTTTTTCCTTCAAATTCTTTATTACGCCAATAACCGCAGCAGTCAATCACCTGCTGGAAAAGGAAAGAGGATCAAACCGTGTGACATCTACACGAGTGACTTGGCAGAAAAAATCTCAGTGTTTCGACGGCAAAAAAGTGATGAAATAGCGGCACTTTCCCTTTGGTGTTCGCAACGATAAAAGGGAAGCGTGAGTCTCCACAAAGGAAAGTAAAGCGGTGTTCTTTTGTGTTTGCTTTATACGTGTGTCGTTATTGGCCTGCGAAAGGGGTCGGATCTCATTTTCTCTCTTTCTCCTTCCTCGTTTTCAAGTGCTGTCGCCACTGCTGGCTCGTTTTGGGCGGGAATGAAGGATTGGATCGCGGAGGTGGAGATCTCTGGGGGCTTTTTCCCTAGTTAAGGGAAGAATGTGGAATGTAAAGCTACTGCGCAAGGATAATGTAGGCATAGATGTCTCTCTTATCGAGCGACTAAGGCAAGCATACTAAAATTTATTTATTAGGTAAAGAAATGCATGCGACGATAAATTCGAAAAACAAATATACACTGTAAGTGATTCTGTTATACTGTGGTCAGCAACACTATTCTTTTCTGATGACCCCCTTCCTGTTGTACTAAAAAAATATTCCTCATAGTTTTTAGCTTCAGTTGAACATCTACTGTGCTCTTTAATACAGGGTTATTATATAAGAGTACTGCTGTTTTGACCATGGTTTAAATGAAAACAATAGGGTAGTTTCCTTCATCAAAGAAAACGAAAGGCATTGATTGCGATTCGTTACCCACCAATAGTATATTCATAATATACAAATTATTTGGTTTTACAAATCCCAGTTTAGACGAATGGCAATGGCCAATTTTAACCGCATTTGAAAAAGGCCAGATTGGCGCCCATGCGATGCCACTCCACGTGACGTCACAGGGACCTAGTTTCTATACGACTAGATAGGAGTTTTATATCGTCTGAGATTACCAATGCATGCATGAGGTACAGAGCTCAGAGAAACATCTCTAAATAATCACCTATTAAAACTGCCTATGGTCGGAAAGTTTCCTTCGTTTGATAAGATATAAATAATCCTTATTTAAGCCAAGCGCTACCTGGTAGCAGGGTACTATGCTACCTACTAGCAGCCTGCATCGCAGCGGCGCACACATCCTCGCCCCAAGGTCACCTCACTTTGTGGCAGCGGGAACCAGAATGACGTCGCAGGGGCTTTTCCCAGCATTCATACTTAACCGTCGCGTTTTCGCGCGCATGAAAATTTTCAGTTATGATTTAATCGCAAAAAATATATATCGTCATTTAAAAATCTAAAAGTGTGAAATTTTTACTCCAGGAGTAATGATCTTTCGATATAGGCTATAAAAAATAATAGGAAACGACCCTATTACTCGCAGTTCATGATTTATTTTTCGTCTCAAACATTTTTTGACACATTTAATAAATTTCAATATGGGCGCCCTTGGTCGCACGACAAGAGAGGGAGAAGCCCGGCGTCGACATGAGCCTACTGCTAACGAAGGGCGCCAAGGGGAAGATGGGTTAACGTCCCCTTCAACGGACGGAGGGCTGCAATTGAAGTGCCCTCCTGAAGGCAATAACACCTCTGAAAAATCTGTGCCACCCCATCCCTATTATCTTCCTCTGTATTACTCTAACTACTCCATATTTTTTATGAATGTCCAATATTTTCCTTTATTGGAGCCAGTAGCCCATACTTGGGATAAATGTTACGTTCAAACATACATAAAATACTGTCGGAAATAACTGGAAACTGTAAATGTTAGCCTAAACTCAGAAGAGTCCTTACACTTCGAAAATAATGAATTGTTAATCCACCATTCTTCTTTTATTTATATTTTATTTCTTTGTGTTGTCCCATGTTGTGGATGCCTTCCCCTCACTAGGGATAACATTATTTTTTGATGCCTGTACCATGTTAAATCTAAAATACCCTAAATCTTGGGACACTGTAGTAGGTATTTTTATTTCCATTTAATAGGAACAAAACTTACCTGATCTCAAGAAAAAAAACTAATGAATAAACTCATCTCTTTGAAGACAGTACGATTATGCAACAATAGATACCACTCTGAGAATTCAAACCGATTATAACCTGAGCCACTGATAATAACATGAAACCAAACTGAAAAATTAAAAAGTGCCCATTTGTCCCATGCATGGGCTACTGACTGTATGTGATAATTATTCTATTTCATCATTTTAAAGAATACCTTTAACTAAAATAAAAATAGTTCCAGGTCCTACTTTAAGCCATCTTATGGATAAATATGTCGAATATGGGTGTAAATTATCACCAGCCACGATGGCTATGGGATAAGTGCAGGTGATTGCTGAGCCCAGGGGGGATAGGTCGTGCAAACCCATATAACCTCCCCCGCATTACACGGCCGTTCGGGCAGGGGATTTTCACGGAGAGGACGGAGAAGTGGAGCAGTCTAGTCGAGTCGATTTAGGGGGGATGGTTTTTTAGTCGGCCGGACGACGACGGTTTGGTTCCCGTGTGATGAGCTCCCCAAAGCGCCGGGGTCGGCAGCCGGGTGGGTGGATATGGTGAACGCGATGGAGTTTGGGATAAGGGATGGCGGGTCGTGTAAGGGTGGGTTGTGCGACGATGGGACAACAACAGGGCGAGACAGGTGAGGATAAGGAGGGAAGGAGCGATATAAATAGGCAATCCACACCAACCTGACCACCCCACAAAAGGGTGGAAGCCCGCTTCGTATAGTTTTCGAGCGTCTGGCACGATTTACGTCGTACTTAGGGCTTCCGATCTCTCTACATGAGAGTGAGCTCACTGAAAACGACATTCTGGAATATCTTATAAACATATCGTCACCTTAAATGTAAAACCATGCATATAAAAAATTTCATAAGAGTTAGATTGTATGCCATTATTTGTAAAACCTTGTCATTCGTATAATACCGTTAAAAATGGTATTTTTAATTGAATTTAAAAACCCAAACTGTTATTTCATCGTTGTATGGCAAGAAAAATAAACTTTATTTCTTCTTAAGGTAAATATTAATATTTTTCATTCACGAGGTTTCACGTTTAAGGTGACATTATATGGAGGTTAAAAATAATCCACCCCTCAAAGGGAGGTAGTTGTTTTTACAAATTATTAAACCGTCTCGCAATTTACGTCGTCATTTCGGCCTGTAATTTCTCTACATGGAGATAATTTGACTAAAGATGACATTCTGGAATACCTTTTGAACATGTGTGAAGTATTGAAATGAATGGTAGCTGCATTTTCACAGTATTTTAATGCGTATTAAATTATTAGTCGTGCCGATTAATTAACTGTGGAAAAGCCCAATGCCTTTCATTTTTGTAGGTTGAAATCCAACCATATCATGCCTGAATGAGAATGAAATACGCGAAGGTTAATAATAATCTGCTACACAAAGAGTTTAACGTAGCTTTAAAGCATCTGGCACGTTTTACACCACAGTTTTGGCCTCCGATCTTTACATGGGGTGAGCTCAATAAAGACAAAATTCTTGAATATATTTTAAACATGCATGAAGGTTATAAAAATTTTATCCTTTATTCTCAGTGGTGCAAACTCTTAAATTGATTTTTTAAAAGTCCGTGTCAAGGATGGGGATGAACAACTTCAAATAATCGTGATAGTGGAGCTCACATGGAGTAAATACTGAATAAACAACAATTAAATTTACTAGACAATATAGTTTTAGTTAACTCTGCTTTCGGACATACTAAGAATATTTAGGAATGAGCTATTTTTAATTTCATATTTGAATAATAATGCTGTCATTTGATCATGGCCATTAATTTTAATAATGAATAATGAAATGAATAGTGAATCGAAAGCAATAATCAGATATTTCTGATAAGGACTATTACAAATATAAATTGAAGATTTTTTGCCACTAAGAGAAATGGATAAATTTTAACCTTCATATTTGTTAAAAAAGTGTTCTAGAATGTCGTGTCAGACTCATAAAAATTATGCAAGTTGACTTAGAATTTTCATATCTTGCAATATTGCCTCTTATTGTGGCAAAAATAAGCCACTGGGTAGCCAAATAATCGAAGGATGAAAAGGTGGGCCTATACGGCAGACGACGAGGGATGAAAGGTGGGCCAAAATATGTAGGTTAACTTTGAGTATTTAAATCTCGCAATACTGGCTCTTATTATGACAAATATGAGCCAATAATTCAGGTTTGAGGCATGTCTATCAATGCGAGGGTTACAGTTCCCATAGCTACTTTCCCTCTCGTCATTACAAGCCTATTATTATCGCGTTTATTTCAACCGAGAAAATAAACTCCTCCCGAAGCTTCGACAAGGCAGAACGATGAAGCGATAGATGGTGCAAGCGAGAAGCCTATATGGCAGATGGCAAGGGATGTAACTTCCAGAACCCAACTGCCGTGAAAAGTCCCCATCCCCACCGAGTGTTGACATTATCGAAGTTGCGAGTGCTCTCGAGAGAGAGAAGGGCAATGGTCCGAAAAATTGAACATTTCGACCCCGGAACCTCTCTCGTGGGATGATAAGGTGCTTCATTGTTTTCGCAGCCTCAACCCACACCCCCTATTCCACTCCCAGGTAAGTAAGTGGACGGTTCCAACGGGAAGAGGTAGGTTGTGGAGTCGAGAGGGTGTGTGCCGGGCCCAAGGAACGTATGAACATCGCGAAAGGAAGATAATTGCGTCAATTATGTACGACTCCATTAATTCATGCGGTTTTGTGCGGACACACATTCTCACGAGCGGCGCTTGTTCCCATTCCGTGGGAAAACACTTCTTTTTTTATTTCACTCCGAGGGGATAGTTCTGGCCGCAAAAATGTCTGGACGTCGTGAAATATGTAAGACTCCCATGAGGGGGACGATGCTTGTTCTACTCCCGACGGTAAATAATGAACGTGTAATGCTCGGAGACTCCCACGAAAAAAAAAAGATCCCGCAGGTACTCCTGGAAACTATTATTGTTGCGACTTCAGGGTTAAAAACTCCTCTTACGTTTTTTTTTTTTATAACTTTATATTTATTGCTCGGCAATAATTGGATCGTATTCAGGATAGTACCTCAAATTGCTGTGCTGTACGTTTATCGAATGAGGTAAAGGTTTAGAAATGTATCCTCTAAATAATTAAGGTAAGCAAGAATTAAAACGCCCTTATTTGAAAACAAGTAAGCAATTTTTCTGCCTTTTCACCTGATATAAATTGAACTGCATGCAAATTCCGTTTATAAATGATCGAAATCGGGATTGAATCACGTTATATTATAAATTTTATCTTTTTAATATGTTTTATACATCATATTGGTATTTAACTTTACTTTTATAAAGCAGCTACAGCAGGATTACGAATTTGGTGCCATAACGTTTTTAACGGCAGAATCTATCGCATAGTGTTGAAATATATAAAGCATATTCAACAGGATATCGAAAACAGGATATTAAAAAAATGAAGAAGAGATTTAAAAATGTTATGCATCCAACTACCTACTGAATTGGCACACAGTAATCAAACATAGCACTGAAGCTTTGATGACAACTGCCTCACAGGAACGCAGAATCACTCTTTATTTGTGAATTCTTTGAATATGTCCACGTTGTTGTTTTTCCGCCCTAAAGTATGAATTTATTCATCTAAGTAATGGAAACTATTGGTGTTTTTATACGCATTTTTTTCTAAACAAAAATCTAAAGTTGAGGCAATATGTTTTCTTCTTACTATTGGCGTTGGGAATATTTTTATACCTTTGAGATAAATTATATTTTCTCAGTCTTCTCAATCTATGACGATGAAAGATCACCATAGAGAAAATCAAAGGCAAATATTCGACAAATATACGTAATTTCCTATATGAAATTTCTCCTTTAATATCACTCTACAATAATATAATGGGGTGATGATCGATATAATAGGTTCTTCGCTTGGGCCCAAGTTTTTTCTTTCTACCGAATATTCCAAGTACGTATCAGGTGACTTCATGAATATTTGCGGCCTGCTAGTACTCGGTTATTTACTCAGGTATTCGGGAACTTGAAAATGTTGAAATATGGAAATTTGGAAAAAAATCAGAAAACTAAAGTGAAACACGTGGATAATTCGACTTTTCATTCCGCTAGACAACCGGGAATTCATATGATGTAATTTCAATGCGTATTTCAAATTTTATATATTCAAAATTTATTATGATGCATTCAAATTGAGCCTGTTAGTGCCTGTGCATCATTAGAGCAATTGAAAAGAACACTTTTCCTACTACTTATTCGAGCTTCTCATATAAAATTCACTGTCAAATGAATAATAATCAGATAAAGACTTCAATATAATACCTACAAAAGTTAAATTTTGAAAAGAAAAATGCTTGAAATAGCCTCCAATATGTCTCACACCCTGTAAATGCACATTAAGAAAGGAGGCAGCTAAGGCTTTGAGAATAACTCGTTTCCATTTAACATCCTCCATGCATTCGAATTTATGAAAGCATTATCTACGCCAAAATGGCTGCTCTTCCAGTTAAGCGGTCAAAAAAATCATTTACCGATGTATTAAGCTGGCGAGGCTATGCAGAAAATAATTTTGCGCCCTGGGTTTCAAGTCTCGCGGTCTTATTAACGAGCAAATGAGCTTAAATTTCGCATCAGCAAAGTAATGAGTGCTCTCCCAATTTATTCTTCGATTTCGACTGACATTCGGATTTCACCAAACATTTTCAAATCGTCTTCGCCTTCTGTTGCTAATGTCAACCCTTGCAAGTAACCTACTTTGTTTCCATCCCATGCTCTTGCACGCTAAACCATGCGAACAACTTGAAACTTCCGTTGCAAATATAAGAATGTCGGATATTCAACTTCATCGTTTTTTAAAATTTTCAGAATATACTGATTTTTCCAAGTGGCTTTAGCTAAGGAATGAGTATTGTTTGGCCGTTGAAAAATAATATGCATTTGGAATTGAATATTAAACACATCGACTGAAGAGCCAAAATTGTGCTACTAGCTGAAGGAATAACATGGTTTGGTGGCTCTGCTCCTAAATAATATTTATTCACTTTCTCGCTAATTCTCACAAATAATTATTTTTTTACGCTGAAAAATAACGATTTTAACATTTCCTTTCACTACACAATTATATTTAATTATTAACTTAAAATTATTGATATTCAATTTCCCCCGATAAATGGCAGCTGAAGAAACACATGAGTTTAAACTCTACTTTTTTAACAAGCATGCATTAACAAAATGTATGGCTTATACCATTATTACGGCTCCATGGTTTAACGTCTGATTCAGTGAAATATACCCGAATTTTCAAGAAATGAACACAAACAAATCTTGAATTACCACTGAATTTTAGTTCTGTTGACCGATTTGGAGGAATTTAGTAATATTTTCATGACTAACAGTCGTAGAATAAAGGCAGCAAGGATTATGCGTATACAGCAGACCTAGGACAGATCAGAGGGCTAATGGACAGTTGGGAAAAAGACAGTTGAGAAAACGATTTGAACGGAATGGTTCAAGTAAGAAAGTACCAGAAACAGTGAAATAGGCGGATGGGAAGAATGATAGACTGAAGAGAGAGTGTTGACGATAACAGGAGGTTGCATTAGCCAGTAACCAATTAAGTCAGATTTTATATCAGTGATTAAAAAGAGAGGAAATATTAAAACTATAAGGTTGTTTGAAGGAGAGGAACAGCAGTGTACAAACACAAACTGGAATAGAGCAAAACAAAGAATAGGCCCTAGAAATATTGCCTTCATCCATACTCCATATGCTCTCGTTTCTGAAACACAAATCAGATAATTGATAATTAGTATCACCTTTAATTATTGAAAAGAAATTTAGAATCTTAGGTCACGAAGTTAAATATTGAGTCAGTTAATTAAAGCAATAAATATTTTTTTAAATAGACAAATGAAAATTCAACGAGGAAACTTGCTGAAATTTTGTTTGAATATTTCCCATAAGCCAACCGTTTTTTTTATTTCCCCATGCTATTCACAAAATATCGTATTTTCCTTTTAGTTTAATTTTACATTGGAGATGTTAGCTCCAAATCAAATATACTCTTAAAATTCCTCTCACATATTAATCAAACTCGCCATCAGCTCGCCTCCGGAAAAAAGGGTGGATATAGAAGTGGGGTTCTCCTTAATGAATAAAATACCATCCTAGTTCCTCATGTACATTTATGTACTAGTATGTGCTCTTTTTTATTTAGTGGATGTGTATGTTGCTGTGATGTTACATATATACGTAGAATTCCCATATTATATGCTTATGAAAGCAATCAATTTGGCCCACCGTTTTTGCTCACCCATGGCGTCACAGAAACGAGAAGACTGAGTGGTTCTTAGTAATTCCTACAAATTAATTGAAAACACTGAACGCGGAGGTCTGGGAACTCAGCTTGATTCCTTTTCTCCTTCCCCACTTCCCTTGCCTGTGTCTTTCATCAGGCCTCCATCTGTTTGCTATGATTATTTTCCGACGCTACGCACCACCCACGAAATATTCTTCCTCCTATACATGCAAAGCACCGATGGACTTTCGCGCAATATGACGTCACCCTGGAAACGCGATGTGTGTAGGGGTTCCTACGCCGCAAAATTTAAAGTAGATTTGCTTCCTCCTTTACATGAACCTCTGAACAAATTAATTGTAGTTACGACCTTGGTGAACGGTGAATAACTTAAATCGACAGAATCGACAGCATGCCTCGATATATGGGGTTGAAATTATAAATGCTCGGATTGACTGGGTCAGTAAGTATTTTATAGAGCACATTCCCTATATTTGCTGAAGAGTCCTAATATATACTAAGAAAAATAGACCTTACCGGAAAAAGAGTGGAAGAATATATATATCACTATTCATTAATTGCTATGACAAAAAATTTCCTTATACCGGGTATCGAACCACGGGCCTTTCTCTTTCTGGGCCACTGCGCAGACCACTACGCTTTCGAGGAACCATGTACAGTTGCCATTTTACATGGCAATTGTACCGTTGGTGTTCGTAAAAGCAAAGATGGTTCCGTTCGATTCCGTGGTTCGATTCCCGGTCCAAGAAAATTTTTTGTCATGGTAATTCATGAATATTTCACTGCCGTTCACGCTGCAGGATATCTATATATCACTGTTCAGTGTTCACAAATGTATGCGTCACCATGACATAATGTTACTTTTTTCATGAATCTAAAAGGTTATAATCCCATCAGTTACTACTCAACTGTGCTAATACCAAAGATAGAGCATGGGTATAGCCTTTTTATCTCCAGCGTCATCATCACTGGTCAGTAATACAAAGATTGGTTTGACGCGGCTCTCAACTCAATTCTCCCATCAGCTAATCTTTTCAAACCAGCGACTTTCTTCTCTTTCACATCCCTCTTAACCTGTTCCATATATTTTGCTCGATATCTTCATTTTCATTCTTGCAACTCGCCCCACAATTGTCTTCATCAGGTCATATGTCTCAAATATGACCTCTAAGGTTGTTCCGTCTTCTTGCCAAGGTTTTCATCAGGCTTCTCTTTTCCTCCTACTCTTCTCAGGACTTCATCGTTACTGACTCAGCCGATCCATTTGAGCCCCATCATTCTTTCCACATGCACCACATTTCGAAGGCCCCCACCCTAGATTTATCCGCTGCTGTCATTGTTGATGCCTCACTTCTGTTGAGAAGCGTACTCCAAATGTAAGCTCTGATAAGCTATTTCCTTACTGCTACGTTTAAATTTCCCGCGGTATATCATTCTTATAGCAATATGCTGTCTTTGCCTGGGCTATTCAATGCTGTGTGTTCACGGTAAATTCAAGAAGCACTCGTAGAAGACTGTTCTCAAATTAAAAATATTAATTGCCCTGTGGCTATGCCACTTAAGGATTAATAAATAAAAATGCATTTTTTTAGGGAAATGGAAAAATCTACAAGTTTGAGTGAGTATAGTGAAAAAAAATTAGACACAAAATAATACAATATTAATTAATACATTAATACAATAAAATATAAATTAATAAAATAGAAATAAATATAAATTGATACAATATGGAAAATATTTAGGACAAAAATATTTAAACTTCGCGATCACTCTGGCCAAGATGAAGGTCCTCTCACATTTCATCGCCTCGGTGTGCGGAAAACATACATCCGCTTTCTTCCACCACTCCGCAGCCATTCACTCAGCTTCACCACCGCACCTTCGAAAACCTCTTCCATCCCACCTGCTCAGGAGCGCGGCATGGGAGCGGCACGTCACGCTGACAGTAGCAGCACTCAACGAATGCTTTTCCTCACTTTGCCCGGGAGAATGGAGTCCCTCTGCTCTTTTCCTACCTCGCAGAAATACAGGAGCAATCTTAGCCGACAAGTAAGTATGTATCAAATTATTTTTTCTGGTCTCTGATTTATTCCCTTTGTCAGTTTTCCTGTAACCCTTCAGGATGATCTGTTTTCTTCGTTACTTTTCTTGAAGCTTTTCATTTTCGGCATAAGCGCTTTTGGATGTCATTTTTTTGCTTTTGTTGGTGGAGGCTTCCACTCTCTTGCAGTAGTATAACATGGAGGACAACCCGGAAGTCAATATGGGCCTTTGTTTTCTTTCATTTTACGTTTGAGGATTGGATTACCATAAATACGTGTTAGGTATTCTACGCTCGAGTGCATGAGTTTGAAATTTAAATTATTCATACAGCCCAATCATTATTTCGGACGCGTTACCTTATGAACGAATTTTTGTCGTGGTCATTATTTGAAAATACCTTGTAAATGATGGGCGTGATTAATGAAATAGCAATATAATACCTATAATTGTCAGGTATAATTCCGTTACAAATCCAACTTTGCAACTGCATCGAAAGGAAACATCACCTTGCAGCAAACGCACGAAACAGTGAAAGGATGATGGTAACCACGTTGTTCTGTGGAAAAACATGACTTATTAATAATTTCGTCACTTGGTGAAGATAATTGCTACTTGTTTCGGTTCCGTCGCGAAGACTTTTAGCCAAGTAAAATTTAAAATTATATACGCCAATTTTTCCAAATTTGTTAGGTAAAAATTGCATAAAGAAGAAAATATTCCTCTCAATTAAGCAAGGACCCTTGAATCCACGGGTAGTAGCAGAAACAACTTGTTATGGGTAATTTCAATGGCTAAATGCAGGGGCGGATCCAGGATTTTTTTCTGGGAGGGGCACAAGCAAGGCCGTATCCAGGATTTTGTTCAGGGTGGGGCACAAGGATACCTCGTAATACAAAACGAACGCAATGGTAATGGGACCGTATTAAAAATCATGCATATTTTTGAGGGTCTGGGGGGGGGCACGTGCCCCCGTGCTATCCGCCTATGGCTAAATGTAGGAATTTTTTTAAATTTAAGTGAAAATATTGCAACGATCTCACGACATTTTCAACGCTAAGGAATTATATGATACATATTAGTGGCTCTTATAACTTCGGATCGTTTTCGGATTGGGAAATCTTGGCATAAAAAATATAAGACGGGAGTCCTACATAATGCTCCTTTAAAACCCTTTAACAATTATTTAACCCCCGGAACCGTGTTCATGTAATGAAAAGAAAAAAATAGCAGCGTAATCAAACAATATGGGTAATAGTGGACATTCAAGGCGAAACAGCTTGGCCGATGGTATTTTTAATATACTACTTGGTATTATTTCTCGCCCACCAATGATTCGGTATTACAATGCGTTGAAACATTTCTCGGTGACGGGAGAAAAGCATGTACAAAGCACATTTGAAATTATTTTAAAAAGTAGGCACGCATTTACTGGTGTAAAACATTCCACCAAGGCATTGAAAATGTTATTTTTTACATGTGAAGGAAATATATTCATACGAGAAATATAATAAGTTAGCATTTCATTCGATACAATTAATTCGAGGCTACTTAATACCAGAGGAGTGTTTTCAAATTGATTCAACAGCGGAAAACAGAAAAATCACTGGCCGATAACGCCGTGGAAGAGCCGCTTTGCTCTCCGCACTGACAGACTTAATAGTGTTGATATTTCCGAGGGTGAAGAGGGCTCGTAAAGACGTTCCGCAAATAGCCTACAAACCGCCGCAGCGCAGTCAAAGACCACTTCCTTCCCTCGGTACCATCTCCAGCCGGCAGACTGCCGGCTTCTCATCGAGCCCAGAGTGTTCTAATTCCAGCGGAAATCGTAAAATGGCTACTAAGTGTAACTTAACGGCGTCAGCCTTTTGCAGCAAACTCATTTTCGACGCAATAGAGGCCTTAAAAGAAAGATACCAAACTGTTAAGTGTAAACTTTCAAGACCTCAGCTCGCAAATGGCGATGCATGCGTGTTAAGTCCACATTAGAAGACCAATCTTTTGCGGAAGTACAACTTTGAAACCTTAACCTTTGAAACTCTCTTATCTCTCTTCCAGAGTACAGGAGAATCAAGTTCAATGCCAGGGTAGGGTCATGGGCCATCACCTTTACCTCTTTTTATTATTTCAACTTTAATGCGACTGAGAAAACAAAAGCTAGCCAAAATAACTGGTAGCAAGTTTGGTGCTCGCTATCAACAATCTTATATTCCGGCTTACGAGGAGAATTCAAAAGCAAAGCCTATAAAGACACGTAAAATCTCTTTTGATTCTGTTTTCCCCTTATCCACTGCTTTTACAACCCTTTAGCATTCCGCTTGGAAATAGTTTCTCCTCGAGAATGAGGCTTCTTTTCGAAATACACTCGCAGCGGTATTTATTCTCTGTACATTCCCTTCTCTTTTATTTGCTACTCACTGCCTTTCTCTTCATTTACCGCTGCTTTTCACCTCTCTAATTGTGATTATTCCACCGAATTTCTTCAAAGTTTCTATGATATGTAGAAATACCTAAGTTTAAGAGGTTTCATTAGTGAAAAAATTTTACCCTTTAGTTCAACCGTAAACTGAATAGAGTATATTACTAAAAATCTTTCATGCAAAACATATGAAGAAAGAGATAAATACTAAAAATCGTTTTTCATAGCAATTAGAATTCGTAAATTTTAAAATATTGAGACACTTTTAAATTTCAATTAAAAATATTGTAACCTTTTAATAAATGACATACAATACAGCGGCTATAAATTTTGGATACACAGGCGGAAGTGTTAACGATGGAGTTACAGAATTTTATGAGGAACTAAATCCTCTTATGCTTATGATGTTTTTATCCAAACCTGCTCTTTTTTATACAATTTTCTCATACTTTACCTATTTATATGCTTAAAAGTTTTCATCGGTGAAACATTAAATATAGTGTGAAATTTTCTCACGAATTCATTTCATGACTCAGAAAACCAGTTGAATGGCCAATGAAGAAATATTTCGGCATCTTTATCTTTCAAAGGCCATAAATTCATTTGGTGAAGCCCTTGTTGCAAAAAAATGGGCGTAAATATTTTTCAAGTATCTTTAATACAAATGTGCTCAACAGAAACCACATAATATTTTTGCTTTAGAATGATTTGATAAATGTATGTTCAGTATTTATTCTTACATTAACATGAAGCGACTTTTCTCCTATTTCGCCCACCTTGATTTCTCTACATCTTCATCGATCAGTTAATTATCTCACCACTTTATGAAAATTCTATCCTGAATTTTGCCTGCATTTAGATTTATTTGTTATTTTTTGCAGGAGATCGAGTATTGCGGCTTGAGGTAGTGCTGGTTTGATTATGCAGAAGCAGGGTAAGAGATTAGATAGAAGCTAAAGGCGGAGATTTTCGATAAAATACCGAATGCCGCCCAGGGTGAAAGATTACTCAAATAAATCATTTGGAGGTTAGTCATCATCCTGTATGATATGTTTATTTATGACAGGTTAACCATAACAACGAGTTACCCGAATCTCTACTCTTCCCTACCTAATTACAGTTTTTTTTAGTAAAGAATATGTTACTTTTGTTTGTTTCTGTATAAAATTTGGCTTGGAAAATAGCTCAATTCGCCGTATTTTTATTATATTGCATGCATTTGCTATGATCGGTAACGTCATGAAATGGAATATCATTGTAATTATTTATCATTGTAATCATTTATATTTTATTCAATGGTATGTGCTAGCAAATTGTTATTTATTTATGTTATTTAATATTATTTCTGTTCTTACGGAATTTTTCCTGAAAATTAAATATTTTTCTATCTATCAATCTACCTTGCTTATAGTAAATGACCGAAGCACGTAAGCAATTTAGAAGGCCTAATGCAACTACTTTGTATTCCAAGCCCCAAGAAAAAACGTTATGTTTCATCATTTAAGCTAGTTATTCTTTCATTGAAAACAGATTCAAGAGTTTAAATTTTATTTCCTACAAATAACCGAGTTTGAACGTAGTAGCATGCGCTTGTTTCAAAAAGCTTCCATGTAATTAAGTGACGTATTTGCATGCTTCTCTGTATTGTTAAGAGTATGTTGAGGTTTGCTCCGAGAAAGACTCTGCCAAATTTGTATTGATTTAAGAAGTTTCATTCGTTAACTTTAGCATATTCCACAAAGTAACCTTCTGGCGGTAATGATGACTGAAACAGATGATTTGGGAATTCTTTACGGACTGTGCACCAGGTCATTGTCTCTATTTCCGCCGATATTTGCGAATAAGACCTTCGAAAATAAAGTTACCTTCGAATGTAAAAGTTTTCCTTTTATTTCAACCGTAAGTAGAATATACTAAGATCATTATTAATACAAATTAGTTATGCAAAAAATACGGTGAAAGAGATCAATACAAAGAAACTGTTTTCACAGCAATTGGAATTCGTTAACTTTGAAAGCTTTTATCTGGGGAATGTTTTACATTTCAATTAAAAATGAAAGTAATCCTTTAATAAAGATACCTATGCACTACAGAGGCTGTTAATTTTGGATACAGTAGCAGGAATGTTAAAGATGGAATCAAAGAAATCCATGAGCACAGAGCTAAAAATGTTATCACCTGGGAATTATTTCCTTATCCCTAAGCTATGGACTACTGCGAGCTGCTCAATAAAGCAATTATTTTAATGAGTACAATGGAATTTAGAGGAAAAAATAAAACGTAAATGCATGTATAAAATATACCTCAAGAGTTGTAAACATACTCAATAGACGAAAACGCCTTGGGCTCAACATGAATGCAAAATGCTGAAACCTACATGTACAAAAAATTAGCGCAACAGGAATACTTGTGGGTACAGTAGTATTACATACAGTGGTGCGGCAGTCGTGACATAAAGGGGAAAAATTGCTTTGTCAAAGCGAGCTATCACGAAGAGAAGAAAAATGACGGCTGGTTTCCCTGAGTGAGGATGAAAGGAAAAGATCAGGGAGGACGTTGATATGGAGTCTTGTGGTGTATACGGTTCAGAGGGCCTGTCTCTGAGAGAAGACGAAGGAGCGTAGATAAGAGGCTTAATAGACGTGGGTGTATGGTTGGCGAGGACGTGAAAATAAGCCGGCAGTGGGTGGACGGTGACGTGTTCGGCATTGTTGGGAGGTTGTTGGATATTTGAGAAAGGCAGTGCATAAAAGATATCGGGGAGGAAGGGAGGCGTTGATATTAAAAGGGGGGTGAAATGCTCCACAGTCTTTGCGGGCGGGCAGGGTGAGCTGTGGAACTGGGGAGGCGGAATGCAAGATGGTTAACGCATTTTGACGTGACGGAAAGACGAGTGAGGGAGTGGAAATACAGAGAATCGGCTAAAGAGAGTGAAATTGAAAGGCCCGTCAAAGAGAAGAAGAAATCGTTAGAGATGCAGAGAAATTCTCTATCCAATAAATCTCTTGCTCTTCGTAAGCATGAAATATTTTCCATAATTTTCAACAGAAATTGTGCATTTTTTTCAACATCTTTTTCCATTGAAAAAAGGTCACAAAAATTATACCGTAAGATTTTACTTAGGGGTTGTTTTTGGCCCACTTCACCACTTGTACGTACACAATATATGTTTAAATCAGTAATTTTGGTATTATGCGATGTAAAATATTTTTTTTATTTTGCTTTGAAGTTCTAACTCTGTGGTACATGAATTTCAGATGCAGCACTGATACAAAAATTCCATTGTGATTGTTTTTTTTAAAAGTTGATTTAGTGATGTCCCAATCATTGGCTTTGTCTCACGCATATTTCATGGTTATGATGCTTGTTTTTACCGTTAGGTCAATGTTACCCCAAGAAGAAAGTTTGCTCTTCACATAACACTACGATGCTTTTTCGATAATATGGAACGATGAATACTTTTGTAATCTTTAGTTATTTCTGCCAACTTATGTTCACTATGGCAATATTTTGACGGAAAAAACTGTTTTTAATTATTAAATCTCTTTTTAGAATGTGGTTCAAGGTTATACTGATGGGGCAAAGTAGCTTCTTCTGTCATAAAAGTTACATCTTACGGTTGCCAAAACTATTTTTTCCAAATTTAAATTCATTGTAGATACTTTTTTAAATAAAAAACTATAGTGATATTACTTTTTCTAAAGTTTGATTTATTATGTCTTTTTTCTAATTAAAAAGTTCTTCGCTTGTATCTTCGACCTGCGGCAATTTGCAATAAACGTCTACCAAACCGGATACAAATGTTTTCTTTACGCAAAATTTAAGGACAAAAATTCAATCTGAAGCAAGCATATTCCTATTTTTCACTCACAGTCAATCTTGGTCTTGAAATGATCTTCCTGAGGGAGCTCTGACAGTTATATTACCGATATCTTCTCCCAAGAACTATCAGAAATATCAGGTAACAAAGGGTTCTTGCTGTCGCGGAAAGGATTTCAATGGTATATTAAATTTCGTGCCTAAATTGGTCAAATTTTAAGATTTGATGGCATAAAAATTGCATGAAATGAAAATATGGACCCGTAAAAAATTTTATCGAATGTAATTTACGTGATCCCTAAAGTGATGGTCATTATTTTTCGCGTTGAGACTGAAGGAATATTTCTGCACCTTGATCGGACGGCCAATGGCTAAAAAAATGGATTCAAGGGTATAAGTATGAATTTCAAATGAACCTCAAAATAGAATCGAGTCTGTATAGTATAAAAAAAGTCATTCTTCAAAAGTAATTATTTTTAAAGTTCGAAAAATATCACAGGCACTGAAGCACTGCTTGACAATATTAAAACAATTTCAACATGCCTCCCACTGAGTCTTCTTTTACCCCCAATTCCATCCCCTTTATCTCTCCTTTCACACCTGGAAATTTAATCTCATCTTATTTTACTCAAAGATATACCAGAACCAAATTAAGTCCCCTTATTCCTTTGTCGCGAAAGGCGTTGAGTGGAGCTTATTCTAAAATCGTTCTCTTTTCCTCCTCTGACGTTCTGATACCTCCCCAGCCAGGAGAATAAATTGGGAGGATTTTTTCCTTTAACTATTGGAATTTTAGGAATCAAGCCTTCATGCATTCGACGAATTTTTAATCAGAATCGTGCTGTACATTCTAATTCTAAGATGTGAACTTCAAACGAAATTAATGGCCTACTGTCTCAATACTCGCGTAGTATTTAAGCCTGAGGCTGGGGTTTTAATGAATACGTAATGTAATTTCCAACATAGTAACCTCATATAATAAGGTAAGGCATAATTTCAAACACATATATGGGGTACAACGCAAGTCAGACTGAACTTCTCGGAAAATTCATACTCTTATTTGGGACATTTATCGCATGAAAGATTTGGTATGAGACTGTTTAATGGATTAATCCGTTTACACACAGAAAATTTCTGCCAGTGAATTTGAAGATATTGAGAGTTTTGCTCCTTTGGTCGTCGTATGTATTTCTTATACATGTTTTGGTGGTATATTCATCGGACAGTTTCTCAGAATTCTCTCTGTCTGTCTTTCTAATGTCGCGAAATATTAGGCACTCTTCCTTCTCCAGAAATTTTTATTTACAAAATCGTGTTTCACCTTTTCCATTCCTACCCGGTCTAATATATCTCTCGTCCGTATTTTACAAATCCTTGACGCCACCTTTTTTTGCCGTATCGCTCGCAATCTCTGCGTTGCCGTTACTGCGTTCTAAGAATTCATTTCTCCCACCTTGGAATTGAAAACGGAGTAAGACGGCTGCGTAGGTTTAGTTATCAATTGTGCGCCACCCACGCTGACGACTTGAACCTGAAATTCCCGGTATAATGGGAAAATTTTCAGAAAAGTCCCACCGCTACCTCGTCGAGAGGGCACGCCGGATTTATTATAATGTGTATCCCGACTCAATAAAACTTAAAAGAGATGTATTCCTGAAGTGGTATAACTCGATATCATGATAAATAATTTTTTGTTAAAATTCATCATACTAGCCCCAATTCATGCGAAAGATCTCTAATTTGCGAATTAGCACTAGATATTGATAGCCAGTTTTTACGCAATTCTATTGTGTGTATCATCCACTCTGAAGTTTACGAAGGGATATAGCAGTAACAACTCATTCATATTTCAAGAAATTGGTCGAGTAATGTGAAAAATTATTAAGGAACGTTTTCGTAAAATTTATCAGACAACCGATTATCCTGGTGAATAGTCTGTTTTTACGTGTGGTGGGCCCGTGTTCAATACCCTATGCAGATACATATTTATACACCTTTCTTCTCCAATTTTTTCGTATTTATTTTGAGGAAAACTACATTAACTCCTAATTTTATGATTTTGAATAAGAAAAATGGTTTTCTGGGTGTAAAATCTTTCATCGGGTCACGCTACATCCGGTTTATTATGCGTTTGGTCTTAGTTGTTTTATCAAACTAATGGGTACCATGTTGATAGTATAGATCGAACTACATTTATCATACTTGTTCGGTAGGAGTAACAGAAATATTAAATGCTCCATATGAATCCATATTGGGATGAGTTTGATCAGAAAGTGGTATTTTTAAATTTACTTTTTGCGGTGTTTACTCGCTTTACTTAATGATTTATCAATTAAAATGTAGTTAACTGCAGTTTATTGTATTTCCTAAAGTCGTTATGTCAAGATATTCAGCAAAAATTGGGTGCTGCAGTGGATTATGCTCTCAACGTTTTTTGTAATTGAGTTGAATAATATAGGGATTATGTCTGACTCGTAGAAATTTATTTTACTTTTTAAGTCCCTCAGAAACACGTTTCTCTTCTGTAAAAATTTATTTTTATATTGTAACCTACGTACCATGCGCTCTTTTTAATTGAAAGTGGAAATATTTGTTTATGGGCAATTCCATTTGTGACAGAATTACCTTTAGAGAACACCATGCCATAGGATATTTCGATAAAATTGTGAAATACAAAAAATGGCAAATTCTAACCAAGCATCATCAAAAAACATTTATGAAGGTGATTTTCATACACAAACAAAATAAATTATCGAAATACCTTCTAAATATGTCCAAAATGAACATGTGACATAATTACTGCCAGGGCAACCTCTTGAGTGCAAAACTTTTAATTAGGCTCTAAATAATGTTTCAAATACATATTTCATAAAATAAAATCATTAAGCCGTAGATTTATCAAGATAAAATGACCTTTGACTAAATATTAATTTGAGAGATAAAGTTGACATTTTCATGGAAATGCCCTAATATCTAATCTAGCCAACTGGAAAATAAACGACACTGAAGTATCAAATGGCAGACAAAAAGTATATGACCTTACACAGTGAACATAAGAGTCCGCAGGCATTTTTATCTCGAGCAAAAGCAAGTTATACTTATATCACCACCCTTTAACGAGTAGTTGCCCTAGAGGGACTTATCAGAGGGAATTATACAGAATAAATTTATACGTATGCCCATGAAGCATAATGCGTAGTGTCACCTAATTAATTCCCACATAAAAAAATGCAATTATCCCTAACTTATTCATATAATTTTAAGAATATACAGCTACGAAATATGCTCCACGTTAATTTTACAAATACTTGCTTTGTCCCCTAGAGACACAGTTAACACCACCTGACATGGTTTTAATTTACTGACCAAAACTTTGCATTAAAACTAAATGGCATTTCTAATATCAAAATAATCAGATTGACAAAATTAATAAATTTTAAGTGTAGTGTAGAAGTGACTCAGACAAAAAAATTTTTAACTGTCGTATTTCCTTCCCTGGAATAATACCATACCTTCGCAGTTAAAATGAAATGGAATTTTAAAACACAATATTATAATTATGATAAAAAATACATAAACTACCGTAGTAACGAGTGATTCTGTAAAGAAATGTTTCGACTGTCATATATTCTTCACCGGGAGAATACCCAACGGTGCCAGTACCATTCCTTGAGGAACCCCTTGGTAACACTTTCCTTCCCACAGCCTCCTACAGCGGGAAACCGGGGGGATACATAAATATCGATGGTTTCAAGTTTCACTCCGCCAAAATCTGTGGCAAGTCACGAAGAAAAAATCCTTCCCCCTTACGTCTCCTTTTCCACGAGACAGCTTTATCGAAACTCCTGGTCCCACCCCGCTTCACCTGTCACGTCGTCTCGGAATACCTCTTATGGCGTGTTCAGGCACCTGAATATCCCGCAACCGACGAAATCCGGGGAAGAAGTAGGGTGCTTGGAGAAAATGATTTCGGCAAGAAGAAGGGAGGAGGAAGGAGAGATAAAAAAAGAGGCAAATTCTATTACAGTCACCCTGCCCGAGCTCACCCACGAGGGCTACCCTCCCACAGCTAAATCTTCACATCGTCGGCTCTGATTTTCTTGGCGAACGCAAAAAGAAAAGAGGAGATTCCAGGTTCACTCTTTCCCTCCTCCCTTCCTTGATTCAAGAAGGCGACGAAGTAAGCCCTCGTTCCCGCAAACACCATCCTTGAACTCCCATCTGGTAATGGAAAAGTCGATTTCGATAAAAATCGATTTAAATCAAAATCGATTTTGGACAATCAAGTTTTCATATGCGTGCATTCATAAAGTTTCACAACTAATAAATCAGGATGCATTAAAAAAAAATTTTTTTGAATATTTTTCTGCTACTGAAATTTGTATTTTGAGTGTTTTTCGACTTAATCTATCTTTTCCATTAAAAATCGATTGGCGACAAAGTCAGCCCTTGTACCCGCAAAAGCCATTCTTTAACTCCCATTAGTTGATGGAAAAATCGAATTCGATTAAAATCGATTTAGAATATAGTTCGATTTAAATCAAAAATCGATTTTGACCACTCAAGTGTTTATATGCGTGCATTAATAAATTTTTGCAACTAAGAAATCAAGGATGTATTTTTTAAAAATTCTGCTGCTGAAATTTGCGTTTTGAGTGCTTTTCGACTTAATCGATCTTTTCCATTAAAAATCGATTTATCGAAAAATCGATTATGACCAACGTTTTTCCATCAATACGCGAGCTCAATCACGAGGGCTCACCTCCCCCAGCTAAATCTTCAGATCGTCAGTTCTGATTTTCTTGACGAACGCATGAAAAAAGAGAGGATTCCAGGTTCACTCTTTCTCTTCTCCTTCCCCTGATTCAAGAAGGTGACAAAGTAAGCCCTTGTTCCCGCAAACACCATCCTTGTACTCTCATCCGTTGATGGAAAAACTGACTTCTATTAAAATCGATTTAGAACATAATTCGATTGAAATCAAAAATCGAGTTTGAACACTCAAGTTTTGCGTGCATTCATAAATTTTTACAACTAATTAATCAAGGATGTATTTTAACCCTTTTACTGCCATCAGGCCGATATATCGGCCCACGCTGGGTGAGCGAAAACTGCCAGGGGACTTATTTGACTTTTTTTTCGTGATTGTGGCCTTTTCAACGTCTGTAAATCAGTAAACCCCCAATAATCTATCTATGGTTATAAGATATAAATATATCTTAAGTATTGCGAAAAAATCTGGATGTATTAAATAAAATTAAGTAGATGAAAGAATTTATAATCTAAAATGTTACAAAGTCCGGAAAATAGCCTTGACATTCCTTGCACATCCCACCTGAAATGGGCTGGCAGTAATAGGGTTTGAAAAAAATTTTTGAATATTTTTCTGCTGCTGAAATTCGATTTTGAGTGTTTTTCGACATAATCGATCTTTTCCATAAAAAAATCGATTGATCGAAAAAACGATTATGACCAACGTTTTCCCATCAATACACGACCTCACCCACGAGGGCTCACCTCCACCAGCTAAATCTTCAGATCGTCGGTTCTGATTTCTTGGCGAATGCAAGAAAAAAAGAGGGGATTCCAGGTTCACTCCTTTCCTCCCTCCCTTGTTTCAAGAAGGCGACAAAGTAAGCCCTTGTTCCCGCAAACACCATCCTTGAACTCCCATCTGGTGATGGAAAAATCGATTTAGATTAGAATTTTATTTAAATAAAAAATCGAGTTTTAACAATCAGGTTTCTATATACGTGCATTCATAAATTTTTACAACTAATAAAACAATGATTAGATGTATTTTTTTATTTTTTGAATATTTTTCTGCTGCTGAAATTTGCATTTTGAGTGTTTCTCGACTCAATCGATCTTTTCATTAAAAATCGATTGATCGAAAAATCGATTATGACCAACGTTTGCCATCAATACGCGAGCTCAATCACGAGGGCTCACCTCCCCAGCTAAATCTTCACGTCGTCGGTTTTGATTTTCTTGGCGAACGCAATAAAAAAGAGGAGATACCAGATTCACTCTCCCTCCCCTTCCTGCCCTGGTTCAAGAAGATGACAGAGTAAGCCCTTGTTCCCGCAAACACCATCCTTAAACTCCCATCTAGTGATGAAAAAAATTGATTTCGATAAAAAAAATTTAAATTGTATTTTGAGAGAATGATAAACATGTTTCATTTTGAGTGCTTTTCGATAATTTGATTTTTTCCCCTATTTCAATTTTCATTGGAATTCGATCTCTTCATTTTGATTAAAATTCGATTAGGATTAAATTCGAAAACAGTGTTAATTTTGGACGATTGAGGAGATCGAGATCGATAAATGATCATCGAGTTTCGATCCAAAATTGATTTCTCAATTTCGATCTTGAATATTTATTTTTATCTCAACAGCGTCACTAACGGTTTATAATAACGTCATCTATTTCACATTGTGAAAGACTTTACGGTCTAGTAAAAATAGGCCCTGGTAAAATTGAAAATGCCTGCCCTCAATAAACTCAGGAAAGCATTGACATTAGTTGATCTTTTATAAAAACTTTAGGGAAGCAGAATGGTTCCAAGTGGCGATTCCCATACTATAATGTGCGTGTAAATATTACGTAATTTGCAAATATTGACTGCCGAAAATTCTGCATTTCTGAAATAGCATGTATTCTAATACGAGATCTTTACCTCGCGAAGGGAATCGTAACGATGAAAAGAATGAAATGGGGGATAGATCTAAGAACTAGCGAAAGCGAGGTTACCTATTTGCTTTCAGCTCTATTTTTCTCACTAAGGTACAGAACAGAATATCCAATAAGCGGGTTAAATATCAGCAAAACCTTATCTATAAATGAGACCTAAGTTAAAAACGCGGAAAAAAGTTAGAAATGCGTTATATGAGATAAGAATTCTGCACATCTCGTTGGGCGATACACAATTGTGATCCATGACACCCTGATTGTGATTCACAACACGTAGTTTCGTTCAAATATGGTGTTTTTTACTATATTCACGTCGTCCGATGATTATTATAAGTATATATTTTCGGAATTTTTTCCACTGCTGATACGATTATTTTGAGTTGTTTTTGAATGAGTAATAAATTTGTTGCATTCACTGCATTTTTTCAAAAATTTAGAGTCAAATTCTTCGATTAATCGGTTTTTTTTTTAGCTCAAATTTCAATCTTTTTCACGGGAAATTTTATTTCGTTAAAAAATTTATTAAAATCCGAACCGTGATGTAGTGTTTTTTCACATATTGAAATAGACGTTAATATATAGTTAATATAATAGTAAAAATGGAAGTTTTTATTTCATTGCCATTAAAAATCGATTGCCCGAAAAATCGGTTTGACCAAATTTTTCCATTACTACGCGGGCTCAGCCACGATCTCCACTCTACTGCTAAATCTTCACATCGTCGTTTCTGATTTTCTTGGGGAACGCAAAAAAGAGGGATATCAGGTTCAATCTTTCTCACCTCCTCCCGCTGATTCAAGAAGGCGACAAAGTAAGCCCTCGTTCCCGCAAACACCGTCCTCTGACTCCCATCCTTCGATCTACGCCTTCTTTATACCTTCCTCTCTGCAATATTACACAGATTTAACGTTATTCCTCTCTAACTGCGTTCTCGGATAAATCTTTCAAAACTTTGTCATCACCTAGCTTAAACTGATACTAGTTCCTTTATTCCGTCCCGAAGGGTTAGCTATAGAAAACGTTAGCTATCACTACGAAGGAAAATGTCAT
Organism: Ischnura elegans; assembly: GCF_921293095.1. Classification (NCBI taxonomy): domain Eukaryota; kingdom Metazoa; phylum Arthropoda; class Insecta; order Odonata; family Coenagrionidae; genus Ischnura; species Ischnura elegans. The sequence goes on from NC_060250.1 coordinate 72,882,539, forward strand.
TCTTAGCGATAGTTGTCAATTATCCCGCTTTCCTTGGCTGGCCAGCAGTAATAAAAACAGGAAAAAACACCGTAGAGACTTTCAATGCTAGTTTTGTTTGGATGCCAAGGTAGTTGAAAAAAGTGAAAGCTTTGGTGATTAAAATGTGATTTACTTTAATTAAGAATTTACTATAAAAATTGTGGGACGTCGATTGTCAAAATCATGCACCATGGCTAAAACCGGAGCAAAACCAAAAAATAAAGTATCCATCGTAAAATATGTTAAAATGCATTCAGTCATAGTTTTTCTGACTTCGATAAGTAAATGTGTAGAATCACCCAAGAGGACTGCATAGGGGGAGGCCCAATTCCACCCCATAGAGGGCTGATTTCTGCTGCCACTTCGGTTGCATTTAAATCGGCTTTCAAAAATGTCCTCGGCGTGGTGATGAGAGCAATGCGATCCAATTTTTTCCAATATTTTTCTAAATTATGTTCTTTATAGCGAGGAATAACGTTGAAGAGCTATGAATTTGATAAATAACATCATCATGTATGTAACTTTCGGTTGATACTCTTAATCACACATTATTTCCCCGTGAAACTCGGATCAATTTGTCCACCAGCAAGGCGAGTGGCGACTTTGGTAAGCCCGTTTAAAGTCGCGGTGGGCGAAAACCAGGAAGTTGGAACTAAACGAAAGTCAAAACCAGTAAAATTTCAATAGATTCGTTTCCGGGAGCGATATGTGGAAACGAATAAGAATTAAACCCGAGGAGCTAAACTCAGGGTCGAAACGAAACCGGAGTCAAAACTAAATCGGATCAAAACTAAACAAAACCTCTGGGATGAAACGGAACGCAGGTAACGTTTCGCAGAGGAGGGACCACGTGCTCCACCTTCGAACAGTTTAGTTTCGACCCACCCACCAATACGAAATATGGTACAAAATATGGTTGAATAAAGTAGAGGTTCGCCCTACCGCGATTATATGCATGGGACACTCATACCTTTGCCATTAACAGGAAAACAGCGAATGCAAAATGGCCATTGGATTTTTCAGCTCAATGTTTTGACCTCTGTACACGTATGTCAAACGTAATGGGTCGAAACTATTCCCTCCTCTCCCCTTCTACTCAACTTCTGGGATCGAAACTTTACTTTGAGCAGCGGAGTTTCGATTAATTTAGTTTCGTTCCCGGGCGTAAAGTTTCGCCGCGGATCGAAACTAAACTCCTAAGTGATTTTAATTTTGTGCTGGAACGAAACTAAACCTAGGCCTCGTATTTTCGTTACCCTCCGGGACGAAGCGAAACATTTTCGTTTCGTTTCAATTGCCATCCCTGGCGACAACACATTATGAAGCCGGCTTGAGGACCTTCTATTGCAATATTTGTGGATACAGCTATGGATATTTGAATGGTGACGGCTTCCAATCTTCGGTAAAGCTTCGGTAACTCAAAATCCCGTGATATTTCCAAAATAACACGTTCGTGGTTCAAGGTAATTCCAAATTTTCACAATTTTGTTTCAGATGGTGTTTCTGGGGAATACATGGACCATTGTATTGCATAGAGTTTAAAATAGAAAATATTATGTATTACGTATGTCTCAGTTTGGCTGCAATCACTCTAAATATGTGGGGCGTCAAAAGAAATTTGTGCGTAGTTTTTTTTTTAAGTTCACCTTTTGCACTTTTTCTTCCGATGGTTGAAGCTCCTTCTCCACGGTTTCGCTTTATTGCTAAAAACAGGAAAAAATGGGAGAAAGTGTTCAACCTTTTTTTTTCCTCCAGCTAGAGAACAATAACTAAGTAAAGTTGATCATCATCTTTCTTCTTCCTTTAAGGAAAGTCCCTCTACCTCTCCACCAATCAATCGCCTCTCTCTCACTGCATTCTAAGAAATATCTCACAATTGTCACCACCTGAGTGAAATTCATTTCTGGAAAACTCTTATAGGTAGAGCTGGTTCCACTGGCTGTTTGGGTCTCACTCAGACATATTCGTTTGCTAGTAATTCATGTTCAAGAAACCAGCTATAAAAATTACCATTACAAATGACACACGTTACATATAGCAAAACTATGCTCTTAAATGATAATAGCATTTTCATGAACATATGTTACAAAAAAACTGTCGTCAAAGAATATATGAACATATTTATGTGCAATTTAAAAAAAAGTTATAGTGAAATTCCCCTTCACAAGAACAATTAATGAACATATGTCACAAAAAACTGTCCTCAAAGAATATTTAAACATATTTATGTGCAATTAAAAAAAATTTTATACTGAAAATACCCTTCACAAATTCATTTAAATTTCTTCCAATTGCTGGTTCCACTGAGCTCTCAAAAAAGCGAGTGGTGATCTCTCCTTGAGTGAAACCAATCAATTCCATACCTGGCCATCTTGAGGAAGACCACAATAACTGCGCCATTCAAATTCATGGGAAAATCCTTAGTAATCTATAGCCCAGCCCAGACTGCCAAGTGAGGGTAGCGGACGGAGAATTTGGGTGGGGAAGTATTGGCCGAGGTGTGAAGCAAGGCTGTCCTCTATCGCTGCTGCTTTTTAACGTGTTAGCTGAGGAGATGAGAGTAAGAGATGCTTGGGACGAATTGGAAACCGGAGTAAAAATTAGGGAATGATGTTTAAATCAGTGAGGTTTTACGAATGATTTGGCGTTGACTAGCCAGTAAGCGAGGGTGCAACTGGCTGTATTGAACGCGTTACATAAGCGCTGAGTGGAGTATAGAATAAGTATTATTCACAAGGAGAACAATATGCGGTTTCTTAAAAGATCGCGGGCTAGGAATGTGAGAATCAAGATAAAAAAGGGCAGGAAAAATCTTGAGCACATAGAGCAATTTAACTATTAGGACAGCACATTATAGGAAAACGGATACATAAAGAAGGCGAGGCTTGCGAGGTATGTGAGGCTCACAGTTGTATAGCTGAGACGCATTCCGGAGGATATCACTGAACATTCTCAGAAACTCTCCAGCTCATCTGGAATAATTTTTAAAATGTATACTTGGTTTTGATAGAAGAAGAAATTTCCATTGGGGTTGGTCTATGTTTTCAACTTTCGACGCAAAATTCAAGAATTCAGTCATTAAAATTATGCCTCCAGCAAATGCAAAATATGAAACACCGAATTTTTTGTAATAATAACTTTAGTAACTATGAAAGACTAAATAACATCACATCCGACAATAGTTGTGTATGGTAATCACAAAACATTCGTACCGCTCAAGACTATATTCGCTTTTTTCACCATTCTCTTTCCCTGAATAAGAACCATTGTCTTCTACCCTTTATTCCCTGATAACTTCGACCCACCCATTCCACTTGTGTCGCAGTGCCTCATCCCCAACGAGTTTTCATTTCCTTTCTGAGACCCTTCTTTAGCCGGGGGCCTCACAAGAATCGACAACTCGGGTCGATTGTCATCATTCCCAAGTCTACGCCGTTTACCCTTCCCAGAAATTTCAATCAAGTATTTTCTCATTCCTCGGATTTTTCTAATTTTAATAAATATATATATTTTTCTGCACATGTGAGATTGAGACACACATCAGGCTTCCAGGAAATGTTGGTGGAAAATATTACTGGTTTTCAGAGAAATAAGAATGAATACGTTTTTCGATGTAGGAGTTATTCCAGCAGAAAAAAACGACTACGAATCGTAAAGTTATCATGATGTTCAGCACACATCCCTTTTTTATAATACGCATGTTTTATGTTCCTCGCTCATCATATATCCGAGTTCCACCCTTGAGAAATATGAAATGGAAAAATCATTTTGTCGACTCCTATTTCACCTTTAACGGAAAAATGACTGCCATTTTATTTCGTATTATAAAATATCCTCCCAACAAAATTTTCTCTCGATTACTGAGAGGTATGCACCTTTTTTACGTTTGAACTAATTTCAGATTAGACCATGTGCATTTATACATTCAAACTTTCTTATTGCGAACCTAATCCGTGTAACCACTGCATGAAACTGAAGCATAATTTATATGTAGATTTCATAATTGCAACAATTTTCAATGTCGATGTCTATTTATTGTTATAGTTTCATAGCCTATTGAATTTAAAAAACACAAAATTTTACGTCTTATCTATAAGGCTATAAATAGCTACGATGTAACAAGGCCATTGAAACGTTAGCAGCAATGTCCATCCTCCCCCGGCTGATTTCCCGTGAAGATTTCATCAACATTTCCTCTAATATTTTTATCGTCGCTCAAGATTGAATTCAAAACATAGCTTAGGAATAATTTTGTTCAATTTAGCCTATAAGCTCCCGTTCCAATCTTAAACTTTCCGTTACCCCTTCGGTGTTTCCTAAGCTCTCAGCTTCAGTCACTCTTTATTCCTCTCTTCCACGAACCCCTTCTCATCTTTCCTCAATTTCCGCTCACCTATACACGACTCACTCCGCCCAAATCTATTCCTTTGACTCTGCTACCCCAAAAACTCACTCCGCTTCCCCCTGCCCCAACCCTGATCCATCCCTCACCTTTCTCTTCCTCCACGTGGACAAGCAAGTAGCACCAATACCCAGACAGTTCTCTCACCTTCTTACCTGACTCTTGCTTTCGTCTTGGACCTTCTCCACCATACCCTACTATGACTCAAAACAATCAACCAACAAATGGTGTGGTGCCAATTATCCCCATGAACGAAGTTTGACTTTCTCTATCGTTATTTGTTATTCATACGCCACAGACATTGAGCGGGGTAACATAGGACCAAAATTCATTTGCATACCTTTCATTCTCAATTACAGTAGGTTTTCGCAGGTTTTTCACGCCCCCCTTCTTGTGTGGGCGTTTTCCTGCAGTGGGTTTTTTCGCTGAAGGATATTACACCCTTATCCTTATGTTTTTTCCCACAACCAGAAATCTTTTTACACAAAATTTTCACACATACTTGTTTATATTTTTTGACATTTCACAAATATTATATACATTTTGTATTGTAAAGGTTTATATTCCATTTTTTAACACTAGAACTACCGATGGAGTCATTTTGACTCCTCGCGATTTTTATTTCTCTGCCCTGACTAAAATTTTCCGAATTCTGACCTGGAATTCCGTGAATTTTATTCATTTTTGACACAAAATAAGGCTTTGCTATTAAAATAGTTCTAGAAAATAATATAGTACACGCTTTTAAAAAAAATCGCGAGGACTCAAAATGACTCCATCGGTAGTTCTAGTGTTAATATGCTTGCATTGACGCTATGGAGGGGTTAGGTGGAAGAGGGGACATTTTAGTCTCAACCTCGCCCGAATAAAGGCATAGATATTATTATTATTATTCGGATAATACAATGTCGCCCTCGCCTGCCGAACAGAAGGTCGCGTGTTCGAGTCCAGTATGGGAAAGTTTTCTCTATGCAGGTCATTGATGTCCTTGTACGTATAATTGCTAAATGATATGAAAAGCACGATGTTAATAACAGATGGCGTTGTTTTTGATAATATGATATAAATAAAAATAAAAATGATGATATAAATAAAAATAAAAAGCTACGGATAATTATTCGTTCTCCTAGCTTTTCTTAAATTATGCAAAATATTTCAGGGTGGTATCGAAATCCTGGAAGACAGCCACTGAAAATTATTTCGATCTTTTAAGTGCATGGCCTTACAGTACATACAACAACAGTGGGTTCGGGGTTCCCAGGGCGGGCCCCGCGAGGATACAACTCGAGGACCGGGAACCAAGTCTGAGACTTATACGCCCGTGCCTCTCGAAAGGGGAAGGACAGACAGGAAAAAAGGATTGGAGGCATCGCCGCGATGATAGCCCGACGACGCCTCCAGGGAAAGGACGGGGAAGGAAGGAAGGGACGAGGAATCCTGCACCGTCACAAAGGCGGGCAGGTCCTACATACAACAACAGTGAAATTTACAAGTACGAAACGATATGTGACGCCACTCCATTTGTTTAAAAACTCTATTTCGACTCACCCACCGTCTTTCTCTGCTATCGTCTTCAGGGCGAATCCATCCTTACCCGGCTGATTTCCCGTGAAGATTTCATCAACAGCATTCGCCGGGAAAGCACCAAATCATTCTTTAGAGGAAATGACTTGGCAACTTTAATATCTCGTAACACATCAGTTGGAAATTACAGTTGAAAAAGATTTTGGTTTGTCTAAAAATATGTGATTGCATATGTTTCATAAAAGTCGATTGTTTTTTCTCTTAAGCCTCATCGTCACGGTTTTAAATGTGGCTGATTTTTGGCCTTAAAATTGAAGAATCGAACTGAATCCACGTTATAAACCAAGGAAAAAAATTCACGTAGTTTTTTGTATCATTTCAACCTGACATTTCAGAAGAAAAAGATTTAAGGTTGTCCAATGTGTGATTATACAATTCCAAAAAACTCGGTTGCTATCTATCCTTAATAAAAATTATTATTGTAATGTTTGTGGCTAATTTCTGACATTGAAACTGAGGATTCAAGTTGAGGCAACGTTTAGAAACAAAGAAAATTCGTGGAGGAAAAATGCTACGCAGGAGTGCCCTTAACCCTTTCATTGCGTAACATTTTCTCAGAGTTGTTTCACATTGGCGGAGAATTTTTTTTCACTGCATTCACTTTGTTTTTCGAATATATGAAAACAATTTCAATAAAAAAGGGATTTTTATATTAATTTGACAATTTATTAAACAATTTGTTAATGGCATCACAGTGATGCCATCCGCACCCATGTGATAAATGCTCCGGATATTTATGCAACCCGTTACACAAACATTAGAAACGACGGACAACATATTTTTACATAGCAACTAAGAAGCTTGAAATAATTTCTGAAATGATGGCGGAATTGAATTATAAAATAAGATAAATAATTTTTCAGATGTCATCCACTATCCATGCATCAAATTTTGGGTAAATAAAAGTTTTCGAATTTTAATTTTCACATCTAAATTTTTAAATTTACTAGTAACTTAGATTTGGATGCAAACATATGAAAGTAATTTTATCTTTTGCCATTTTCTTTTACGTTAACGCTGAAAATATTAACTAATAATTGTGAAAGTCTTTGAAAAAAGGGTTCAAACACAGCCCTGGAACATCTGCACACCATACACCATCAGAGTTATACTGATCCGCCACTTAAGTCGTTCTAAGGACGTGAGGAGGATTATTTCTTCTGTTTGTTCTTAGTTTCAGTGGTGTGTCTTTTTGCGTAACTCAACAGATATTTGAACAGATTATTATAATTTTTATGATGATTATAATTTTCCATGTATAAACTCAGGAGAGTAGCCACGGGAGGGGGGGTTATGGGTAACAACCTCCTTTCAGGTGACAAAAACGGGTAAAATGGCCCCCGCACCCTCCAGAAGGGCCCTCAAACCTCCGGCAAAAAACCCCCATTTCAAAATCGTGGCAACGCGACTGTATAAACTGTGCCCACTGAGGAGAAATCAATCGATTAATTTTCGCACGACTTTGTATGCATGTCCCCTGCCTCCAACATCAGGATCCTTCGCCCCAGTGTAAATTATAGCATCTTGCACGAGGCCATTAGGTTCAGAAAGCATATATAATGTTATGCCGCGTTTGTGACGCCAAAGCAACATGGACTAATGAAGCGGAGTTCTTTAAACGTGTAATACATTTCTTTCATTCTTTGAGTGAATAATTTCAAAAAGGGTCGAATTTTATGCAAGGGATCTCTTGGTATCGGATCATCTACTCCAGGGTTCCTGCCAAACTGCATGCAACGGAAAATTAGTTGAAATCGGTCTCGGGAAAAAGTGCTGTGAAGGAAAGAAAAATCGAAAATATTTTCCTACCTTTTCCAATAATCTGGAATGGATGGCCATCTTACAATACTTCATACAATCATACATTAGGTTTATCGGACCAAAAATGTCTCCCATACCCCACGAGTAAGATTCTTATGCTCGGTTATCCTTGAAGAACTGCATGTTGAGAGGCATTGGCAATATGGACCAAAGCCTTTCAGACGACAATATTTCCTCCAGCTCCACATACTTGCATCCTCAACGTAAACTTCAGTTAACACCTATAAAATATACTACAATAAAATACATTACACTTACAAAATGCACAAGACTGATGAGGTTGCTCTTTTGCAGTCAGAAAGAGATGTAAGCGTTAAAGTTTAGAACCGACGTACAAGAAATATCTAAACGTGAATGCTCCAGATAAAACGGCAACGTATAATAATCCAAAAATAATAGTTTTTTTGCGCATAGAAATTTTGCTGACTTTCTTTTCTGATTATAATAGCTCTATTTGGTCGAAGTAAAATATGTAAATTGCTTCAAAGTTAAAAAAAAAACCTTCACGGAGAAGACCCAATGCAGTGTTCCATGCATACACTTGAGTAAATTGTGCCAGAGGTTATTGCGAAGAGATATTCAAAGCCTAGTTGACCAAAGGCTGATACATAAACGGTCTTTGGGGTTTGAAAATAGGAATAAAGTTAAAAATGAAGATGTCTCCCAGATTCCACGTAAGTGGCTAAATATATGTAAAATACCAAAATGTCCAATGGAAAAAGGTCATACATATTAGAAAAAAAATCTCTATAGAGGAGTGAAAATGCACGCAATCGAAAGATGTCCGAAGGAGAGACTGTACTAATAACGAGAGTCGCAAAAACTGAGAAGGAAGAGCTGACCTTTTCTACGACATGCACACAACAGAATAGTTGCATGGATTTCTAATAAGAATGGCAAAAATACTTCTAAAAATAGAGATAACAGGCGACACAGAGCGACTTGTAGTCTATTCCGCGGTGACGGAAAACGACTTTTTTATTTGAGCCCCGAAATTCGATCATTTTTTCTCCAAGGATTTCCCCAATTCTAATTTCTCCTTCAAAATGGAAAAAATATAAAAGTTTCCCTAGAACCTTCATTATTTCCCGTGAATAACAAATTGGTGGTCGTGATTATTCCCACCTAGTAACTTTAACAAACTTATACGAAAAAAATGAGAAAAAGTCGAAAACTCTATTTCTTCTTCCGTAGCCAATATAATCAGACCCCTATTGAAAGGATCGTTCAGAAAATGAGTGGCAAATATATTATGGAAGGATGTTAGGAGTTATAACGGCATTATGTAAATATTAAGTTTAAACATTAATAAAAACAGCAACAGATTATTCAACTGTGTTTAGCGTGTGTAGGTATAGTGACCGTAATTTGAAATACGAAAATATTTTCCGTCAATGAGATGAAAGGAAATATTGTTTGAAAAATTTTAATCAGAAAAGTAAAGAAAATATCACATTTAAATTTTTTTGTAATGGCGAAAAATCTTACAAATAAAAAAGTACTCCATAAATGTAAACAAAATTTACTCAAAAAATATAAACTATTTTTCAAAAACGGAAGGCATACGCAGGTAGCCTAATCCATTTTGTGTGCGAGAAACCGTCATGAGAGTAGATAGAACAGAGCGGAGGAGCGTAGGGAGCGATTGAAGGACATAGGCCGGCGTGGCATCAATGTGATGCCACCCGCCCGTTGGCAGGACCTACGCTGGGCATCAATGCTATGCCATCCGCACTCAAAGGGTTAAAGAATATTTTCTGGCCATTTGATATAATTATGCTTTTTAAGGCACTTACGTTTGTTTAATATTTTATTGCTTGTTTTCGTCGTGTTTGATTAAAATGAGTTGCTTGTGAATTTTGCACCTTGGAATGGGGAACACAGTAGTAAGTGGCAACATATTATTATTTACGTCACTAATGCAAGGTAGGTTTTTTCCTCCTTTAAATTAACTAATACCCTCTTCCATTATTTTTTTCGTCACGCATAGTTTTGTTAACACGTGGATTATCATACAAAAATGCACATAAATCTGTAAGCGTAGGCCTTCTTTAAGCGTCTTAAGTGGGAATTGCTTACCATGGGAGAAATGGTACGATATACCCGTGCATAAAACGGCATGTACCTGAATTTTGGGACACATGAATGTAAAAATGTTGTTTTTAAGATGTTCTGGGCATTTAAGTGCCTTAAGTAAAGTACCTATTGAGTAAACGTTTTTTCAATATTTGCATTATTCTCGGTCGTGGGATACAAATCCAAAAATCCCTCTTAAAACGCCTATCTGGCATATATTTAATAAATTAAGGTACTTTCACCGTTGAAACTTTTGCAGGTCAGTAGCTATTAGTGATGCTTTTCTGAGTGTTCCCTCCGTGCTACAACTACGTACCGAGGGTATTTAAATACCTTGGAGGGTATTTATATGCCATGTACGGAAAAACTATCCTTATTTCCTAATGAAAAGTAACCAGTGACCGCCGCGAAACGTCGGGTAGCAAATCCAATAAGTGTGCGGGCCATACTCGAAATAAATATCAACAAATTAAAGTACCTTTCCCCGATATCGAATTTTATTTTTAGCAAGCCAATTAAAAAAGAGAATATTTCAAGATCTTAAAGAAGTTTTTTACCAATACAACGATGAAATGGCACTGTCGCCGGTGATCGTCCACTGCCTCCATATTCCTGGGTGCAAAGCGGGTGGTAAGGGAGGAGTTGGGTCGTATAAAGAAGTTTTATTGGCGTCACGAAAAGATGAAAATTTACAGAAAGCGAACGTCCCCCTTGAGGGACGGATGGCACATCCACGAGAGCCCCTCCCACTTTCATCTTCCATTTCCCCAGACACCCCCCATACCCTTTCCCACTTTACTTTCTTCCTCCCGCTCCTCGGAGCCCACTTTCGCGAGTGAAGATGACAAACGCGCGTACCATCCCTCTTTTGTTTTACGCAGATCAAGGGGAGTGGAGTAGGAAAATAAAATTTAAAAGATGAGTTGAAACGGGAGGCACAAATACGACCGCTTTGCGTGGAAGTGCTATTTTCGAGTGAGGATTCCGAAGTAGTGTTATCGCGTGATTGCAAAGGTTTATGTCGCCTTCGTAATCACGTTCTTCGGTAATTTGTCCTGCTGTAAATTCGCTTTTTGCTACCAACAATAACACTCACTCCACTCGTGCAAAACTCTTCAGAGAAGCAGATAGCTTTGCACATAAACGCGTGAATGTAGCCGACAGGACCAATAAACAAACTGAGTCCCGATGATGTTGGAGTAGATGTGTTTTATTCCGAAGAGAAATGAAAGCAATTGGAAGAGATTTGAATGAATCTTGTGAAGGGGAAATTGAGTATAACATTTTTTTTAATTGCACATAAATATGTTTAAATATTCTTTGAGGACAGTTTTTTTTGTGACACACGTTCATTAATATTTCTTGTGAAGGGGAATTTGAGTATAATATTTTTTTTTAATTGCACATAAATATGTTCATATATTCTTTGACGACAGTTTTTTTGTAACATATTTTCATGAAAATGCTATTATTATTTAAGAGCATAGTTTTATTATATGTAACGTGTGTAATTTTTATGGTAATTTTTATAGCTGGTTTCTTGAACATGAATTACTAGCAAACGAATATGTCTGAGTGAGACCCAAACAGGAATATATCAAATACTATAGAATATCTGTTTGTATTCGCTTGGAATACACAATAAAAGTTCATTTCAAGAGTTCTTTTTCGGCTGAATAATGCCATTTCATCCGTAGGACCCACTCTCATGGAGCATATTTGTTTACAGACCTGGATCGCAACGTCCCAACCCTCAGAGATGATGGCGAACGAGGCTGGGATGGCGCCTTAACCAATTCCTCCTCCCGCTCTGCCTCGTCTTCAGCTCAACCTTAGCCACCCACACTTTTCCACATATGACCGTGGGCTGTGCATGTGGGATTCCTGTAGCGTGTCGCATGCTGTTGCTTGATCCCCACTTACCTAACACCCTAAAGGTGGCTCTCATGGTATTATGGAAATGTAGATTCATAGTACTCTAATGGACCGAAATTTATGCATTATTAATGCCATCAAAATGAATAGGTAATAGAATAATAAGCCATCCATTGGTAATAACATAATTGCTGAAATCGATAAGTCGATACCATTCATGTTTACATCCTATTTTCATGATAACAGAAGGATATTTCCAGGACCGACGGAAGCGATAAATTAAGAGAGGTTCAAGCCACGGATAGATATGGGCATTCGTTTTTCCTCCGAACCATAGACTTCAATAAATGCTAGACGTAATTTCCTAAGAGCACATCCTTTTCGTGTGTAAACGGCCGGTATCCTAATGTAGTGATCCGGAAATGGAAGATCTCCATATAAATATGTTGTTTAGTGACGTCTCAGAATAGCCAGCTATGACAAACTATGCCTCGGAATTTGCACATTTTCACTTTCAAGAACGCATAACCTTCCTCTTCCCCTTCCTTTCCCCTCCCTCTTGGACGAAAACATCCTAGTCCCACTTCCCTATATAATGGCACGGTTGAGATGCTATTGGCACTCAGGATGCACTCAGGGACGCATTCAGTAACACACAGGGCAGGCAGCAATTTAGCCGCCAGTTAGAATCGAAGCACGGGCCGTATGGCCCTCGCTATCCACCCGTGCCATCACCAGCAGCTCCTCTCCTTCCCGAGACTTTGATAATGTTCTAAATTTTGGCTATTCTGGACGCACAAATTCACTATTACTTCATGCCTTTTGCTTGAATTGATTGGGAAATTGGTTTTTTTTAATGGAAATAAACTTTGGGTAAAACTTCAAATACTCGTGTGTAATTATTCGCTTCCCGACACCAAGGGCAAGAACCCACACGCAATTCAAGGCGTGCGACCCGCGACTTTTCGAGGTGGCGGGCCGCGCACCCCTTACAGTATTGTAGTGATCCGGAAATGGAAGATTTCCATTTCAAAAATATGTTGTTGTATGACGTCTCAGAATAGCCAGCTATGACAAACTATGCCTCGGGATTTGCACCTTTTCACTTTCTAGAACGCGTAACCTTCCTCTTCCCCTTCCTTTCCCCTTCCTCTTGGACGAAAACATATATAATGGCACGGTGGAGATGCTATTGGCACTCACGGACTTAGGAACTCACTCAGTAACTCATACTGTCACGGGTCACTCGTCAGTGGTCAGTCAGCTATGTAGCCGTCAGTTGGAGTCGAAGCGCGGGCCTAATGGCCCTTGCGACCTAAGAGCCTCGCTATCCACCCGTGCCATCACCAACAGCTCCTCTCCTACCCGAGACTTTTGGTAATGTTCTAAATTTTGGTTATTCTGGACGCACAACTTCATCATTATTTCATGCCTTTTGCTTGAATTGATTTGGATATTGGATTTTTGAATGGAAATAAACTTTGGGGTAAAAACTTTAAATACTTGTGTGTGATTATTCGCATCCCGACACCAAGGGCAAGAACCCACACGTAATTTGAAGCGTGCGACCCGCGACTTTTTATTGGTGGTGGGCTGCGCACCCCTTACGCTACGCGCCCCCTGCCACGCGCCTTTTAGGTGACTTTCGGGTAATTATGTAGATGTAGATGAATTTCACCATAACTATGATAAAAACTCAGACGATACTCGTAAACCAATCTAGTGGTTCAGTAAAACGTTGCGATAAACTTCATAAGCAAGTATTAGTTGCTATTTTTTGAACAAAGATAAGTGGCCAATATTTAAAGGTATTTATGTAAAATATGTTCCTTAATGTGATGGCAAAGAAGGAAGAAAACAATTCCATTTTTAATTACGTATTTTCGTCGTTAGCGATAAAATGTACAAATGGCTTTAATAAATGCTAAACGAAATTTCGGTAGAGCATTACCTTTTCATGTGTACACGGCTGGTGTCCTAACAACACCTGCCACACGCCTTTTTAGGCGGATTGCGGGGTAGCATGCAGATGTATATACATAGCTATCTCATCCATAAGACTCACTCTCAAGGAGCAATATCTATTTACAGACCTGGATCGCTACGTCCTGCCCTCCTCGGAAAAGAGACGATGGCGTCAGAGGATGGGATGGTGTCCCCCTTACCACTTCCTCCCTTTCTGCCAGGTCTTCAACTCTACCTCAGCCACCCATACTCCCTTCTTCCTCCCACACTTCCTTTCCTTCTTGCCTCACAACACAGCCTCTCACCTCGTTCCAGAAACCCTTTCGTCAACCCTGCTACCTCTCCGAGCCCTCTTCCACGGTCCCCGAACCCTTACCGCCTCCAACTTCGTCCCATACATCAATCCACCTTGCTTCGCTGAATCCCAATCGGAACCTCCATCCTCATCCTGCTCCGTCACCACCTCTACCGCTTCACCCTGTTTCCCCTCGTTTGCGAAACTTTCTTCCGCTTTATTTTTTTTGTTCCCCCTCAGGGAGAAGGTCTCCACCGTCGTCAATCGTTTTCTTCTCGGCACACCCCTTCCCTATTCCACGCTGCCGATCCCATCCGAGCATACCTTCAAGCATACGTTTCTTTACATTCTACTATTCTATTTCCAGGTTTTAGTCCACGTTCTCCAGATACGCAGTTTCGGAGAAGCCTTGTTAAGAAATCCATATCAGGGAACGCATTGTATTGTGCGAAATCGATCGCAAAATATCTATGCTTGTGAAAAATAATGAATAATAATAAACATTTATTGTTTTTAGACTCCTGCGTCCTTTATACCGAGGGATTACAAAATAAATAATACATTCAAATTAGCAAAAATGAATAAAGGATGGCAGAAAAAGAAAAAATAGAGAAATAAATAAATGCAACTAAAAATCCTGAATTATGTGAATGGATAAGTAGAGTGAACTGCAGCTTGAGTGAATGATAGGGAGCAATAATGCATTATGGTCCAAAAAAAACTTGGATATGTTCTTATTCTCAGGATCATTTATATTCAAATTGATATGTGGCCTCACATCCTCCGAGGAAGCAACCTGGAAATGCTAAGAAGATTGAGAGATAAGAGAAGTCTTCTAAAAACCTAAAACAAAAAACGGGGAAACTTAGCAGGCCACATTATGAGACATGATGACCTTATGAAAATAGTCGCAGAAGGACAAGTGGAAGGGAAGAATAGCAAGGGACGGCCCCAAATGAGTTTATACACAGGACAGTTTATAAAGGATGTAAAAGAGAATAAATGCGTCGCAATGAAAAGGCTAGCGGTTCGGAGAGAGAAATGGAGAGCTGCGTCAAACCAATCCAGGAATTGTTGACTAATGATGATGAATTTGTCTCATGAGAGGCTGCGCGGGTTTTCCACCGCCGGCGTTTCGGGGAACAAGTTGAACCAACTGTTCCCGAAATGTAGGCAGAAATATTTAAAAAAATTAATGTGAGGCAAAGGCCTGCGAGGGGAGGGGGGTTTGGGATATCAACCCCACACTCAGAACTCAGCGAAATTTTAAAATTCAATCCATTTTTCTTCATTGGATAAATATTACTTATAGAATAGTGATTGGATTGATAAAATATTCCTTAGAAGGCTGTAAAACTCATCATTTTGAACCATTTATCTCAAAATTTTCTGAGGTAGGGCACCCGAACCTCCAGTATTCCATATCCCCAATATTAGTTGCGCCTAAAACCCCCCCTAGCCTTAATTCCTAGCTACGCTCCTGTTTTGGGAACCCAACTAGCCTTCCTAAATCTTCATAAATCATTTGGAGGTGTCATTTCAGAATATGAACCTCACTTTTAACTTTAATAAAACCTTTGATAAATAAGTTTTTCCTGGATATACACAATTACTCAAACCACTTTTTTTTATAAGAGCACGACCCGGGTTTCAATGAATAATCATCATCATCATTTGCGCTCTTATGTAAAAAAGTGGTATAAGTAATTGTGTATATCCAGGAAAAACTTATAATGGAATACCTCAAGGTTAACCAAGAGTTAGTGAATTTTGTTCTTTGATAAATACGCAAATATACGGTTCTTGAAAGAAAAAAAGTGTTTGAAAACAGTCGCCTCGCCTCTGACTCGCCGGTATTTGCGGCAGCATTCATTCTAAACATGTGTATCCTTTGAAGGAATGATTCTTGGTAGCCGCTCCCCCACGCGTGGAAGAGACTTTCTCATGGAACAGACTCTCAAAACGCAAACACAACTTTAACCCGACTGAAAAACAAAAGCAACTACTCCTACTTCTGCTTATAATTAAAGGAATGATTGCTAAATAATAACCGGAGGCTAAAGTTCAAGAAGAATTAGGTAAAACAATGTTTTTTCCACTCAGAGGGCAGAATGTAAAATTGAAACCTAGTTTGCAGAAATAGTAATCAATTATTTAAATAATAATTATTCCTTCAAACTATACTATTGGAAAATCCCTATTCTTAATTATCCCAGGCTGCTCTAAATGAATGTAATGGAAAATAAAAAAAATGTGTAAACCGTTTAACCCTTTATAACCCATTGTTGCTTATAAGCAACTACCTAAACTACCCATTATTTTGTAGAGTAAATTTTATTGACGAAATATTTAGCTGCCGCGATAATTATAATTGAGTGTTGAATTTTCAAGTTTTCAAAATGAAAAATCTTCATATTTGATTTCTCCCATAACCAGCTCTGGGTTATAAAGGGTTAAAGCACTTTTTCACTTAACTCCAATTACTAAATTAGGATTCCCTTGAAAAGCAGGTGGAGCCCTAGGTCCCAGAATGCGGATCATATATTCCACACTATTTTCATCAACCATTCCCTGCCAACTCTCTCTCTATTCCGCCCCTAGTCATGGAAACTCAACCTCTCAACCGGACGCATCCTTATTCACAATTCTCTACATTTCCGCGGAAAATTTCAATATCCCATTTTTTTTCGATAAGATTTCCCGTAAATATAGATATTTCCCGGTCGGATATTAATTATTAGCAGCGTCAAGGTAACGTGCCGAAGAACGGGTTTGAGGGGGAAGGTTGATGACATTATCGTTCTTCAATCAATTTTCCCGTTACTTCAATTCTTTGTCCTTCATTTGGAGATATTATTTCAGAATATGAACCTCACTTTTCTGTTTAACCGTCCGTCAATGGCGTTACATTTAGTAACGTAATTTGTCGCGCGGCGTCTCACGGACGCCATTTTGGAATGGTCAAGCAAAATACATGCCAGTATAATTAACAGTTTGAACTACAAAAAAGCATTCATATAATATTGAACATAATGCATGGCCATCAAATATATGCATAATAATGATGGAGGTATTCATATTAATAAAATACTTAATACATGTATTTTTACAGCATAAATAGTTTCACTCATTTGAAATATTTATTACAATCATAAATGTGTAGCAAATAGTCGCGCACCCTAAATTCAATGCTGTAAGTAGTGGTTAATAATGTTTGTTTTAATTATTAAATACATTTAAATCTTTACAATGAATATCACGAAGTTATCTAACCATCTAACGTATTGTAGCTCCATTTGTCGCGTGTCGTCTACCAGACGCCAAAAGCAACAAAACATTCGTATTGATTCCACAAATGCGACGAAACATAAAATCATATTGGTTACTATTTCAGAAGCATAAAATAATACGATGCAAGGAAGTGCAGTTTCCTAACTTGGAAAACATGATGCGGGTAAAGAAAGGAAAATGGCTTGGCATCCGGTAAACGCCACATGACAAACGGAGATTTATATATTCACAGCATTAAGGTAACGTCCGAAGAATGGGATGGAGATGGGAGTTTTATGAAATTATCGTTCTCCAATCATTGTCCCCGTTACTTCTATTCTTTATAATTTATTTGGAGATATCATTTCATAATATGAACCTCACTTTTCCCTTTAATCAAATCTCTGACCAATATATGTTCTTTCAAAGAAGGAAGTGTATATATTATATAAGGAACCATCTCGCTATCAGCGGCAGTATTCATTTTAAACACGGCTATCCTTAATTATCCAATATTTATCTGAATGTTTGGAATTGAATATTACAAATATGTGTCAACCCTTTTAAGCACAGATGCTTTTTCCAAGTAATTCCAATTGCTCAATTAGCATTCTTTTAAGTCCTAGGTCCCAGATCAGGTATTCCACACCGTTTTCATGAAACAATCCCTACCAACCCTTGATTCCGCTCCTAGTCAGGGAAACTCAACCTTTCAGCTGAGCGAATCCCTATCCAAACTCTCATTTACCCTTCCTTTACATCCCCGCGGCAAATTTCACGTTCCCATTTCGTTTTTTTTTGGAGAGAGGGAGAGATGATTTCCCCAAAATAAAGAGATTTCCCGACGTGATATTAAATGTCGGCAGAATCGAGCAGCCTTTCTCTCTCCTCGTTGAAGCGCAAAAGACGACACATAGGCTCCCCTTGAAAATCCTCTTCGCTCATCTTCCTCTCAATATCCCTCCGTAAACCCAACCAAAAAATTCACCCCCCATCATTCTCTCTCCCCTTTTCCCTAAACCTTCTAGCCTTTCCTTTCATTTCATTCAGTTTTAAGCCCGAAGCCCACTTCAGTCTGTTACCCTCTCCTCCCCGTCCCTTTCTCTCGACTACATATGTATAAATATTTTGCGCGTCTCGTTCAAGCGGAGCTCCCTGCGTTCAAGGCCGACCGGGAATTTAATCTCGTCGGGATGGCCCTCTCTCATTATTTATTAATTTCCATATCCGACAATAGCTCTCGCGCAAAAAGAATTTTTCGGTCCAATGCAGGCGCGTGTACGATCGCCTCCTTAATTCATTCATTCATAAAGCAACCGTTTATATTTCATCTTTATACTTACAGAAAATACATGGACACGTATTTACATACTCGTCAAATCAATACGATCAATATTTTTATTAATTTTTTTGTTATGAATCGAAGTAGCCTTAGTTGAGTCCTCTACCTTATTAATAAATAAAGATAGTATACGATGTATGGTGCGGGTGGTACAAAGATATATGTACATACTATAAACAATATTATGCAATGACCTCATAAACATTTTCTCCCTACGAAAAAATCCCATTTAAGCATAAAAAAGGCTAAAACAAGACGGTCACATGGCAAATAAAAATAATACTTGTCTAAATTAATAGACGCATTGAAAATAATCATTTTTTTCCTAGAGTTCAGCCTCCAGCATTGCCTTTCCTAATCAAATACCACTTTATTGCTGCAAAAACTTGTGTTTACACTGCAGAGCAATATTTTAAGTACCATTAAGGACAATAACGCTCTCATATAATTGGAAAATCGAAGGCATAAGTGCTCCCTTATGCACCTACTTATTTTTTGAATCCCAGAACAGTAAATTTCCCTTGATACAAATTTGAAAAACATTTTAAATCGATCCAGAGAAATATTATGATAATATTATGATATGATCAAAACAGTCAGTGTCTCGTAGAATTTTTATTTTACCGATGAAAAGTGAAAATAATGAGATGCTGTCTTAACAGTCTCAAACATTTTATTTTTCTCCATATGTTATTTTGTTGTTTAAACAAACCCAATAACGTTTGTGCATACGCCCAAGTTTATTTTAACCCTCCTGCACTGCAAAAATACGTAATATATTCACTATAAAAACCTGCACTCTAAAAAAGAGTCCTTGGGTACTGCAAACTCCGTTTTGCTCCCCCGCAGCCAATTTGTTTCCGTCCCATGTACCTATTCCAACAATGGCGGCGTCCGAAGCTCTCGGAAAGTAAAAGGCGGGGCGGGGAATAAAGCTCGAGTTAAATGAGGCAGAATGGGAACGTCAAATGAGACTGTAATGTGGGAAAGTTAAATGGTAGCAGGGAGATGGGAAAGAGGGAAAAACGTGGTGAGCCATCCGTGTGGGAAATCGAAAATATTCAGGCTCTCTCGCCGAAAACAAAGGCATATATTCAATTAAGTCATGCGACGATGCTTTAGCGGAGGGGAGGAGTTCGCTTGGGATGGGTATGAGTTAGGAGCGCACATTGAGAAGTTGCGGACCTGCGGGAGCAGGTGGCGGCACCAGAAATATGAGGAGATGGGATACATGGGTGGTCCCTCCAGGGAACGAATCAAAAAGGAATTTAAGCGCGGGAAATCTCATATAATTAAGGGTTGTCCGCCAAAACTCGCGAACATTCATTTTTTTACGAACTCCATATTAGCTTCGATGCCCTTACGGAAGAATAAGCTTGTGTTTGTACTTACTGTTGATTGCAAGGCTATTTGTACCACTCTTTTGTTCATCCAAAAATTAAAACTGCAAAAAAAATATGATTCTGAAAGCACCAAAATACTTACACGGAAGGGATGTAAAGTTTGTCGGGAAAAATGAACATTTCATTATTCTGTATATTTCCTATTTTTGACTTCACTGCTTCTCGACTTATGTAAGGGATGGTATAGGAGGGTGTATTAAGTCTCATTCATTCAGGTAAGGATTTTAATTTTTTACTATTAGAGTTCGCTGCTGATTTAATTCACTTTTATTGCGCTCGGAGGCCGAAATTTCAGCGTGTATGAATTCAGCCACTTAAAGCAGCTATAAAGTTATTTTTCCCTGATATTTCGTGAGTTGACGGAGTTAGTCACGCGAAGCGATGCAAATAGAAATTTAGCAGCTCTATATCCAGTACCATATAGGTTATTCTGTGACACCTACGCTGGGCATTGTACTAATGATGCATTTATTTATATTTTTAGATTAGGCGTCCCATAAGAATGCCAATCTCAATATCTATTAAATTCAGTGTTTTCCACAGAGGAAACGGGTACGAAATGAAGCTAAGTTTGCGACAGTGAAGAAAATATAGGGACCCTCGATTTTATTGCTCATAAACAAGAGAGAATAGATTCAGCCGTTGAAAATCAAAACTATTTGAAATGTACTCGAATAGACTGAAAGTTTACGCTCTGATTGGAATCTCAAACTGACAACAATTCATTCTCGCTGGTATTCAGATTTTAATCCCTTGGTTTAAACGCATATCGTTAACTATCGTGCTAACCACCCACTATCCTCCATTATCTAGTTCTCTATTGTTCCAGTTTTTAATTCAAAGTTCCTTTTTAATAGAGAGTGTGGATTTCGGCCCTACAATGATAATCTTTGCTATCCCAAATACCTTTGATGCTTTATTCTCTTCTACGATGGCCAATGCTAATACCACAAGATTCATCACTATCTCGTCCAATACAAGCACGTTGCCCACGATTGAAAAATTAATTACAGAACCGTTGGGAGCGGCATATTATGATCCAAGTATCGATTAATACCCCACAAAGTTATCCTCTATATCAGGAAATAAATAATCAGCATTATATTCCAAATGAGGCATTTTAACATGTATTTAACAAAGTGGGTCATTATTTTTAAAATTAATACATAATTATTAACATTAATACATTGAATACAAAGGAATTGTTTTTCTTATATTGTTTCCCTTTTTCTGCGTGGCTTTGGAAGGGAGACGCCACTAACTTCGTTTACAGTACCTACTTATTTACAGCATGCAATCCGTGGGGCTATATCACTTTTTTACCACATTAATGATTGGGCTTACTAATTCCAATGTGTAATTTATTTTCATCTATTTATGCTTCCTTGAACAGTTATTTCACGGCACTGATGTCTGGCATGATTGGGTAGCTATGAAGAGTAAATCACCGTTATGCTTTTGCATTCAAATGTTTCCTGTGCTGATAAATTTCATTAATGATCTACCAGACATATAAATTCTAATAATCTATATATCCATCAATGGAAGTGAATTCTTTAGTAAACAAAGAGGAAAATCTCTAACATTGTGGGTAACATCGGTATTTTAAATGCAAAGGAAATTCTATAAAAAAGGGTTCGAGCATTCCATTATCATCGATATTTTAAATTCAAAGGAAATATGAAAAAAAACACGAGCATTTCGGAATCAATATGCCATGAGCCTTTCACTCAAGCAAATATCTACATTTCCAAAGCCATTTTCAACCCGTTTATCCCCGAAATATCCATTTCCCTTGAAGTCCCAACTTTACGCATGTATGAACGTGGAAAACTATAGTTTTAGCGATTGTTTAGGTACGTTCGTTAACTGCTCGCTGATGTGAATAAATATTATATTCGCGAGTACCATGTTAGGGTTTGCGCTCGTTAGCAATTTATAACTGTAGGTATTTTGAATTTTCCTGCAGCTTCGTTCAAACAACACTATTTATAGTACTGAAAAATTCTAAAATCTAACTAAAACATGCCGCTAATTACAGGTCCATGTCCAATCAATGATTGGTAATTTTTTCCCCAATTGTTCCAGTTATAAAATTTACTTGAGTCTAGATGATTCGGAGAACTTCGTATCATCTTCGTATATATGAATGCATAAATCAATTGCAGTCACTTCTTCTCGCTTAAAACCTAAATCGGCTTGTCTGATTTGGCTAATTTTAGTTTTGAAATGTCTGTAAAAATCCAAACATTTGATGCTCTTACCGTCCTTCAACCACTTTTATCTAATAATTGTGTTAGAGATAAGTGTGCCAACAAAGAAGCCCCTACCGACACTTTTTTCGGTCAGTGCCGCCTGTGGCCTTGCAATTGAAATGAACATAATATCTTCATTAACATTGGATACAAAACAGTGGCAACACAATTCATCAATTTCATGCTTTCTCATCAATTAAATTTTTAAAATTTTTTTCGGTGTTTAAATACACAAAGATGAGGAAGTCATTTGAAAACAACTGTTATATTTTTTAATGTTGGCCAATTAGGGTTTAGACTTATTTCCCATTCCAGAAACGTATGATCGTAATAGACCTAGTAGCGGCATCAATTGCGACAATATAACTTTTCCACCAGCAAAACGTAATCCAGTAGATTCACCGCTGTATGCCATCGCCTTACAACATTGACAAATGCATTTCATTTCCCAAATGCTACTGATTTATCGGCATAATAATGTAGAAACCCGATCGCAGATGAATGCCACACGTTCCAGGATCACAGGAGCATTGCATCTTAATCGATTAATTTCATTAAGTCGTGCTCGCTGCTTCTGTGCTTGATGTTCACGAACTCGTTGCATTCTAAGCCTATCCGCTTTATTTTCAGCCACTCTATAAAGCAATTCTGCGATACTAATGCGACTGTAATTATTATTTGTCTCTCGCTGGTATCAGTACGGTCATCACGTAAGGCAGTTCGTCCCACATTTGACTGAATTCAAGGGACTAAGTTTGGTCGCCACCTCCTTCGCATAGTAAATAATCAAAGAAAATAAAGTTCTCGCGCACCAAGTGTCCCAATGTCAAACTACATAAACGAATGGCTGCCCTAACATAAAAAAATAAACGGTAAGTAACGAAATTAGCCTAAAATAAGTGAAAAATGTTTTCGTGCACTAAATTTGTATATAATTATTTGAAAAGAATGATAAATCAACTTTTTAACCTCTAAATCAAAGGGTTTATTCTATCAATGAACTTAAAAAGAGACGTAAAACTACATTAACATATTTACGGTCGTCTAGGCGATAGCAATCAGAAAACGCTCAAATTTTAGTGAATGTTGATGAATGTAATGAATGTTTTTTTTCAAAATCCACCGTAAATATCAAGGAAAACAAAAATAGATTAAAAGAAGGAATATTTACATTTATTTTTCTTTCCAATAGTATATTTTTTAATTATATGGGACCATTATCACTAATTTCAATATGCGAAAGAAAAAAGGTCTGCAGGTATTAATATGGAACATAAAATACATTTCTATTTCCAGTTTCAGAAATAAGTTAGGGTCCATTCCAGGGCCTCGTGGGCCTTATGTAATAATCTTTTCAGCGTTTAAACCTACCCTAGAATTCCAAAATTATTTTAAAACCGAAATCAGCCAAATCGGTCCAGGCGTTCTCGAGTTTTAGCGATACTGACGGACAAAAAGTCATTTCACCACGTCTTATTACACTCGCTTTCTAGTTTGTCCTTACGGGAAAAATCTTGTAATTCAAATTTGGACTAATTACTCATTAACTAGAGCGCTGAAATTTTGAGGATAACTGAGAACTGGATGACAATACAATATTCTTTAACCTTTACCACGATTGGGAGAGTACCTCGAGTAATATTTACGATAAAGTAAAATACGTTTCAGAAGAACATTTCAGGCATAAAAAAACGAAGAACGTGATGCGCATCTCAGATTACATTCGCTTTCGCTAGGAGATAAACCTGATAATATAGGGGGTGAGAAGCCAAGGGGTACAGGGGTACAGGTGATTTTTTTCACAACAGAGTCAGGTAAGTATAGTTAATTGGTAGACGAAATACACAAAAATTGGTTGCCAAGGGAAACGAGTTAGTCTCAGTTCTGTACTGACATCGAGTGGAAAATCAAATGCTTTACTAAATGTCTAATTGATCACGTTTGTTTTCTTTACCTAATTTCTGTACCTG
This sequence comes from Ischnura elegans, assembly GCF_921293095.1. NCBI lineage: Eukaryota > Metazoa > Arthropoda > Insecta > Odonata > Coenagrionidae > Ischnura > Ischnura elegans. Next base: position 72,906,818 of record NC_060250.1, read on the forward strand.
ATTCTGGATAGAAAAAATCACTTGTACCTCTTGGCTTCCAAACCACTCAAATGTATATATTGACCAGCAATTATTATATTAGCAATTAGTTTTATAATCTCAGAAGCGTATCTTTTTTTTCTTATTTGATACCTAAATTGGTCTTCTAAAACTTCTTCTACTTTATCATCAATAACAACGGAAATTTTTAATAATTTAAGGGACCTTAGGCATTTATTACCTTCTTTTTTTACAAAACGCGGTTCTTATAAAAACGTTAATTTTATACTTTAATATTATTTGTAATATAGACAATTATCTGTGCTGTCACACGCGGTATATAAATGAGAAAGGAGTTGGGGCACGGACATTTCTTGAACACGATGTGAAGCAATACGGTTTGAGAATTTTTATTTCCATTATTGTGATAAATACTGAGAGGACAGAATCTATACACATGATTTCTTATATCGCAGGCTTGAAATTTAAAAGAGCAGTCTGAAGTTGAAGAATAGTTGTATATAACTCAGCTCTTTGCAAAAAAAACTCGCTGAAAAGAGAACAGAATTGAATCTACCAGGGAAAACATTTTGCTACAAAGCTCTCCTCTGCATTCTCGGAGCCTACGGAAACAGATTTCGACAATTTTCCCAACCAATTTCTTTCCGAAACCCTGGTGAAAGACGCATTCTATGAGGGGAGGGCATTAATATTTTCTCCAAGCAACCTTACAAACGAGGCAGGAATGTGAGAAGAATCATTCATCGACAAAATACGGTAGAAGATGGAGGAAGATGAGAAAGAGAGACATATAAGAGAAATATATGGCATCTCATTCCGAGAAGCGATTGATGTCCCGTCAACCGTGACGCGTCTCCATATCGTCTTTAATCGATGTCTTTACACGGCAAGAGCGAAAAGGGGTGCAGGGTTACCAGGGCTATGGGACGTTTTAAAGACCTTTGAGAAGGCGGAGGGATGGTAGAAGTGAAAAGGGGGAAGGGTGGAGGGAGGTTGGAGGGTGGAGAGGGTTGCAAGGAAGCCCGACTGAAGATTCGATTAAGATATCACGTCGACTGTGGTTTTCATTACCCTCATATAAGAGAGGCCATGCCACCCTGGGAGGGGAGGCGGGCGAAGGCATCCTTTAAGGGACATTCATTCTCAGAGGAGAGGGAGAAAAGGAGGGAGGGTGCAAGATAAGGAAGAGGGGAAACAGGCGGGAGGAGAGAGAGAGGGGGAGCGAAGTAAGAAGTAGAAGAAAAAAGACGGGAATGAAATTTTGAATAAAGAATGGGGTGCTCAGTGGAGAGGTGGTGGGATATCTGGACGTATCGATGACTGCCAATTACCCACCATCGAAACAGCGTATACGCGCGCTATTGTACAATTTTCATTGATACGGCTTCATATATTTGACCGCAGTAAAGGCATCGAATTTTTAAGAATGCTCGCAGTTGCGTAAAAATATCTATGCTAACGTTATTGCATTAAAGTCAATCTACAAGAAAATGCTAAGTGTATTAAATTTATATATTTATTTATTTTAAGCCATGCATAATAATTATAGTTAAGATAATAATTGAGCTGAATTGGACTCATGATCGCTAATTCACGTGAATTCGGCGCACCTTAAATCGCTATACCTACTGATGTACAGCGGCGCCGACTCCATGGGGCCTGACAGGGGCCCGAGCCCCCTCGAAATTTCGTTATGGGTGTGAGGAAAAAATGTGTCAGGCTTGTCGATTTTCCCCGGAGTGTCCAAATATCGAAATTCGAGTTATCAGGGGTCTAATGTTGATCATATGACTCTTCTAAAATGCTTAAAAACTTGAAACTCACTACATATAAAATTTTCCGGGCCAAGATCCCCGGTTTGGGCCCTCCCAATATTTTTTATAAGTCGGCATCCCTGCTGATGTATATAATAATCAGTACTTTATGTGATTAAGAGCGAGGAAGAAGCCTTTGGGAAGGAAGAGGAGGTGGGCAGAGTGAGGAACGGGAGGGGAAAGACGGGAATGAAATGTTGCATAAAGAATGGGTTGCTCAATGTAGACCAGGGTGGTGTGAAATGTCGACGTATCGATGACTGCCAATTACCCACCATCGAAACAGATAGCGTAGATGCGTAGACGTATTGTACAATTTTCATCGATTGGCTTTATATATTTGACCGCTGTAGAGGCACCGAATGTTCTCGCAGTTCCGTAAAAATATCTATGTAACCGTTGTTGTAATTCAGTCAATCTATAAGCAAATGCTATGTATAGAATGATCGCCGGCTTTCCCAGCGTATCGAATCGTGGAAGGTCATTCAAGAATTCTTCTGAGTCAGGTTCTACAACTTCATCACGTGATTGGGTCAGGGCATGATGACGATGGACAACTCGTTTATCGAAACGTAGGCCGAGATGGAGTTTGGAGAACCTGACCCGGTGGAATTCCCGAATAATCTTCAACAAAATGCTATGTATAGTAAATATATATATTTTAAGTGATACATCATATTTATAGATATAAAAATTATTGAGCGTAATTAGACTCATTATCGCTATTAGCGTGAATTCGGTGCATCTAAAATTAATATACCTACTGATATATATAATCAGTACTTTATATGATTAACTCCTAAGTAGTCGCGTCGGGACTATATGTCCTGAGAGGTTTTTTTTACTGAATTTAACCTACATTCAGTTAAATATTTTATTAATTTGGTCCCTAAATAACCTCTTTAAGAACTTTTCTCTTTCTTTCCATGCCCGGATGCCTTATTGGACCGGGCCGGGCATAAGACCATTTGGACCCATTATCGCTATTCACGTGAACTCGGTCCACCTATAATCAACAATCGATACACCTACCGATGTATATTATCAGTTCTTTATGTGGTTAAGAGCGAAGGAGAAACGTGGGGCTGGGGGGAAGTAAGGTGCAAAAGGGTAAAAATGGAGGTGAAAGGTTGAATAAAGAAAGAGGTGCTTTCAAAGTAGGAGTGGACCAATGTGGTGTGATATCGATACATCCATCCACTGTACAAACGCTCAATAATCGCCCACCGATTCAAATCCGCTCATCTAGCAGGGTATATGATGCTATGGTAACTAAATGAGCGGACTTGAATAGGTGGGCGATTGTTGAACGCTTGTGCAGTGGAAGTATCGATATCTCGACGTATCGATGACTGCCAATTACCCACCATCTAACCAGACAGCAAGCTTAGAGTCGAGGTATTATTGCAGTTACTTTGATCGATATGGCTAAATCACTGTAGGGGCAACAAATTTATGCGAATAGCTAGAACTCGCCGTTCAATGAAAATATGTATGCAAAATTTATTATAATACAGCCTATATATAAGCAAATTTTATGTAGAATAAATTTATTATGCCCTACCACATAATTAAATATCTGAAAATTTGTGTGCAACTGATGTATATTATCAGTACTTATTTCTCAGTATGTGATAAAGAGCGGGGCAGAAACCTGGGGAGGTACTTATAGGAGAAGTGTAGAGTAAGGAGCAGAAGGGAAGAGACGGATGAAAAATTGAAATGGTGAATGAGAGAGTAGGGTGCTTTCATAATTGTGAAACGGGGGGACAAGGTGGTGAAATACCTCGACGCATCGATGACTACCGATTACCCTCCATGTGTTGCATTATGGTGGAGAGTAATGGACTCCTTTGCTCTCACAAATCAAGATGTCAAAAAGAGATTCAAAGTCAGTGTTGCCACTTCTTGTACCATGTGGTGCATTAGGAAGGCCATCAATGATATAATTGTAACATTTCCTGAAAAATACATCCGTCATATCTACTCAATAGTCTACAAGAAAAAATTCCCCTGCGGCTCGCAATACAAAATAAATGAATACTGAATGAACTTTTACTGACGTCATTTGTTATTTCATGCTGATAATTTCTATATTTCACAGAAATTTTATTCATCGATTTCACCAACACCGGGTATCTTCAGCTTCAAAAACAGTGCTGTATTCGCACTTTTAAAATATCAGTTCTATTTGTTTTTAAAACAGTTTTGAAGCATAGCGGACGATATCAATACATTATATCGGATGATTTTCCTTAGATTTAAACCGGTGGCACATCAATTAAGAGTATTGTAGAATTCTACCCATATCAGGATAATCATCAATAGTTATCAGCTCTTCAGGTGGACATGAATTTTGCAGAGGATGAAGGGCCTGCAATTGGTCAGGATAAAAAGGGGAGAGGATGGCAGGAAAGTGGGGAAAAAGGGTTCTCTGGGGGTCACACAGAGCGTGTTTGCGAGACGGTGGCATCCGGGAGTAATGGAATCCCAAGGTGGCATATATGAGACTGGCCAAGTTCGTTTCCCTCGGACGCAATGAAAGATGTGTGGTGCCGCGGCAAAAGTGGAGCAAATAGGGTAATCTTATGAGATTCCTCCTCTTCCTGCTTCTCTCCCCTCCCTCCGGCTTGAACCCCCTCCATGACCCCGCATACCCTTTCGTCTGGCGGTGCGGTCTTCATGAGATTACTCCGTGCGCTTTGGTCCATCTCACGGTCCCGACGCCCGCACCCTTACTTCCCGGGGGAAGCGAGTTGTGTGGCCGGGGTGTCCAACTCCATCCTACCCGTCTTTCATCCTCCCCGTTGGGATAATGGCGTGTCCCGCAGCCCTGCTAGCCATCCCACCTCGCTTCGCCCTACTATTCTACCTGGAAGGACCACCGTCAGAGACAGAGCTGCTCTGAACAAACAAAAGGGCCTCCCTAAATTGTCACAATGCCATACTAAACATTATCAACTCACTAGTGTTGTAATACATTAGAAAGATTATTCCAACGAATCGCTGCTCGACAGGTCATAAACAATTACCCGAGAGCAATGCCTGAATGTCAGTGCGTGCTGAATTTGTTTATTGCTTGCTGGTATCCATGCCGTTTTTTTTAATAAAACATATAAACACCAGCCAAAAAGTGTGATATCATTTACATCCATTTTTTATTTTAAAATGTTTACTCTATTTTGAAAGAGTTGATATCACTCCCACTAGTAGGTATGATGCATAATGAAAAAAACATTTCCAATAAATAAACAATAAACAAGCCTCCTGAAATGTATGAAAAAAATGGTCATCTTTCAGGTATCACCATGTATTTTACCAAATGTAGGTAGCGATATCAAATCTTTTGAAATAAATAAAGCATCTTCAAGTAACAAATGGCTTGTGTTTTCAGAAATTATGGGGGTATTGTTTATAGTTCTCCCGAAAAAAAATATTAACACCAATCACAACGTTTGCTACCAATTCACAAGCCGTGTTTTAGTTAAAGATGCGTAATTTATTTAGAAATATTTGATATCATTACCATCAGTTTGTAGAATACATGGTGATACCTTAGAGATGACTTTTTTCAATTTTTCAAAAACTACAGGGGATTGTTGGTTGTTCTCCTTTAAAACCCATGTATACACCAGTAAAAAAGTGTGCTACCATTATACATGCCATTTTTAATTTAAAGATGCGTATTTTATTCCGAAAGATTTGATATCGTCACCTCTAATTGGTACAATAATAATGATAATTATATGGTGTAACTACGTATACCTAGACCTACCTCTATACTTTATTTATCATCAGTAGTTAACCATCCGAAGATTGATTTGACGTTGTTGGTCCGCTCAGTTCTCCTATCATTTGGGCATGGGGGGCTTGTAAAAAGCCCTGGTCCAGAGGAAGAGGGGGCCGGATTGTGGCCTCATCTGGGCCAGGTAAAAGAAATAAATCAAATCAAATCATCTAATCATTTCACTCCTACGTTTTTCTTCTCTTTCCATAATGATACCTTAAAAATTACCATTTTTTTATTTTTCAGAAATTAGATGGGTAAGGGGAGCGGCCATCCCCCCCTCGGTATGGATTCCACACTGCACTACCCAGATAAAATCCTCGTGGAAAACGATAATCGTGGCAATGCTTGGAAAATGCCTCAGGAATCCTACACCGTGCCGACTGAAATTGCGAAGCCCCATAGGCGCCATACTCAAGAGCAGCGAAACCTGTCGCACAACCCCGGGGACGACGTCACTCCCTCCGGCGTGTTTAATGTGCGGCCTGGGACATGTGGAGAAGACAACCGAGCGTGTACGCCACGGGGGGAGGAAACGAGTAGATTGAAAAAAAGAAAAACACGAGAGACGTTGAACCCTTTGGGTTCTCCATCACCGTCTCTGTACGTCCGACGGAAAAAAAAACTCCCCATGCACCACCGGATTATTAAGCGATTCTTAGTGCTTTCGGAGTGGGATCGTGAGCGAAGGAAAAAAAAGCATAAACACGCTCAAAGAAATCGTCGAGAAGAGAACGACAGTTCTTCTTCTTCTCTTTCTTGAGTCGTACTCGAGAAACTTCTGCTTCCCATTTCTTCTTCTTTGGCTCGATCCAAAGAAGGGAAGAAGTTTTTCCCCCTCACATACTGAGTGGAACTGGGATGGTGTGGAAACGTACCGGCATATTACTGTGCCCAGGGGCTTTCCGGGTTGTTACGTGGCGTTATACGTCGGCATTGGTGTGCAAAGATCCGGCTATCTCCCCGTCCCTATCACAAGAACTAACTACGTATATCTAGTCCTACCTCTATACTTAATTTCTTTCTTTCAAGTTTATGTCGTGCGAGTTTAATTTACCAGATTTTTGGATGTCTCGATCGTGAACCCCTGTCTTTCAAATTCAACGTTGTAAATCGGACTTAAAACATTTTTGGAATCGGCTAAAAGGATGTGGCGAGGTTCCATCCTGAAAAGATTTTAGCGGGGAATTTATATATTTTGGGGCCCTACCGTACAGAAATCAACGATATTTAGCACATAAGTGCAGTGCCTAAAAATTAAGAAAGCCCCCAGTGACTCACAACCCCGCGGGATGCGGCCTCACGAAATTTCTTTGGGAATTAAAATTAAATTTAAATAATTTTTCAATTTACGCATTTTAACCCTCATATGGATTTACAAATTTAGTTACGTCGTTGGATTTTCGGCGCCGCAGCGGCGCCGCGTCATTTTTTGCTATTATCTTTCAAAGTTAGCCTGAATTTACAAGTTTTCTGATTGATAATGGTAAATACATCTTTTATCTTTATATCTCACCGTGTTTTGCTAGATTTAACCCATTATTGTGGAAGTCATAACAAAAAATCTTAAACGCTGCATTCTTTTCCATTTTTTGCCGTAATGCTTTCTATTTCTGCTTCCTTTGTCTGCTATTTTCGAATGAAAGTTTTAATTTCGTGTGTAATGGTTGTTTGAAATATTTTTCTGATGCAGTGCTGGAATAACCCCGCTTTTTAATGTTTATATTGTTTATATTTTAATGTATCTAAATACTAAAAATGAGTACCGAATAAAATTCGTTTATGCCCATATGACATAATTTTGCTTCACCGCGTCCACCCATATGTTTTACCTTTGCAGTGTATACAGAAGGATAAGTTTTTACACGTTAATAATGAAACAGCTGTAGGTAAAGTGAGAAGAGACGAGTGTTACTTTCGTGATTTTTACAGGATTCTGGCGATCAAGGCAAATCTTACGAATATTCTGGGAGCTCATAATCTGCAATTAAAAAAATGAAGTCCTATAGGTTTGGAAATATAACGAATATGGGATAGTTAGCGACGTGTCCAACAACCCAACGCCGCTTCGGAGGTTGAGCTAGAAGAGCCGATATTTTTTTTCGACCGCGGAGACCCATTCCCTCACTGAGGACGTTTCCTTAGAGATGGACGAGTAAATGTGATGCGTGGGAGTGTACCAGATGAGGTTTTACTCCTGGATTGGTGGGAAATCGAAGAAAATAACTTCTTAGAAATATGGGTTATAGGAGGTAGGGAAGAAGGAACAGGCGCCTATTTTCTTTTGTCCAGCTCTCCGTGAGGGACTGAAGAAAGAATGTTCTGGGGTGACAAAAATACTTTCAAGCTGGGAGGACTTCCCTCACCGTTTCTTTCCGTAGCGTTTCACACACCGAAAACATTGAGACTATCCATACCTTCCCACTAAGCTTCCTTATTCGTCATTCACCACCTTCTTCCCCCCTCCCACAAAAGTTGATTGAACTTCTCTCCGCCCTAATGACCCACCCGAGCTGGACCTTCTTGGAATGAAGGGAGAGCCACCGCGAGGCGTTTTGACAAGGCTTTTGTTCCCTGTCCCTCATGCAGCGATGGAAAGATAAAGAAAAAGCAGGCTATTGTATCTAATAGTCTCCTTGCATTCCCAACCTTTTTCGCGATAAGGGTTTTCGACTCTTACCTGGCCTAACGATCTGGGTATTCCCTGATCCTTGGCAGTCGACACACTACCACCCCTTCACCTCAAAATACCTACCTGGCATTCCTTCTCCTTTCTCCTTCTCACTCACCCCTTCACGTTACTAAAATCCCAATATCTGCGCATTTGAGTACACAAAGAAACGAGAAATATATTTACAAATTTTCACTTCACGGCAAATTGTCTATTCTCCTATTCATCATGAAACGATTTTTACCATGTAAATACTGAACTAATGGTCAGGAAAAAGAAATTATTTTCTATCACACAATTAGTTGGGTAGTTGTCTTAATTTCACCCCAATGGTAAATTGTCACGTCATCGGTAATTAAATAAACGTCAGCGATTTTGAATTGACTATCGTAGACGCAAAGGTATTTTTCGAATGAGAGGTACAAGACATATAACAGTAACCGTGCAATGTGTTCTTCACGGTAGTCGGTGAAACCTCTGAATCTCCTGGCAAGTTACAGTTGCTCATTCAACGAGAAATATTCACACGGCGGTGAGGAACCATTATTCTAAGAATTCGGATAATGTATTATGTTAAAATTGTCTTAGGATTGCTGCTTGGTGTAATTCTAAACAGAGTAACACTGGGATTTACTCAAAGGGGACTATCACCACGGCAGGTACATGGACGCGGAGCGGAAGTGCCCAAGCAAAACTAAGACGGATGCCATGGAAAAAACAATCTAGCTTAGCCATGAGTTTCTATGAATAATTCTTGCAAAAAGATGAAGTTTTGTCAATGAACATTATATTGAGGCAAACATTATGATTCTTAGAGAAAATAGAAAGAAAAATTGGTATAGTAATATTTTCCTTTTGTTTAACAATTTCAATTTGTTTATAAAGTTTAGAAATGTAAATAATAATATTATAAATATATTATAGCATTTCATACGAAACATAATTGCTTTGACATTAACATTGAGAGTGCAGTCCACGATGTAGCGACGAGGAAATACTGAGCGCCGCAGCGGCGCAGTAAATCCAACGACGTAACTTTTTCCATTAGAGGCCAATAAAATGTAAACTATTGACACTATTCAAACAAAATTTTACCTGTAGACGAAGAAAGCAGAAATAATAGACTACTGAAAATTTCAAAATGATCCATTGGAATGGAAAATTTTTACACGACTTTTAAAACCACGAGCGCCGCTAAGGCGCAGATAATCCATTTGAGGGTTAAATAGATTCTCATTGAACCTTCCACATTTCAATGCCCGATGACTGAATTCAGGACACCGCTCAAGATCTTTTACAGCTGGTGTGGTTACGTACCGGTATATTAGACAGCGTTACCCAGATCGGGCGTACAGACAGCGTTACCCAAATGTTAAGCCAATTAGGCTGGGAGCCATTGGAGACTCGGAGGCTGCGCGCTAGGCTTAGATTGCTTGAACAAGCGAGAATGGATATCTTTAAGAGCGACACAGAGAACATAATATTAGAGCCACACTATATTTCCAGGTCCGATAAAAGCGATAAATGAAGACTTCATTTTTTTTAAAGCTGTAAACGGCTGGTGCCCTAACACCCCCTGCCACACGCCTTTTAGGCGGCTTGCGGGGTATTGTATAGATGTAGATGTAGATTACTGTGCCCAGGGGGTATCCGGATTGTTACGGGGCGCTATTCGCCGGCGTTGGTGCGCAAAGATTCGGCTGTCTCCCGGTCCCTATCACAAGATCTATCTACGTATTATACCTAGTCTAAATTTTTCTTTTTTTCCTCTTTCAAGTCTATGCCGTGCGAATTTAATTTACCAGAGTACGGGGTGGCTTGATCGAGCTGTGGAGAGATAGCGCGGTGCACTCGTAACCGTGTTCGCGAGAACATGCGGGCTTTCGCGGACGATGAATATTCATGCTTTTATTTTCCGTAAAAATCGTATTTATCCGGGAACACAAAAGGCCGCATTACTAAAAGAGATGTGAGTTCTGTAAGGGTGAGTTGAAGATGGTAGTAGTCGAGGGCAAGATACCACGAGACTTCCTAAGATTTTTTGTTTATATTTTGGGAATGATGACTTGCTTTGAGACTTCAAGCAAAAATGATTTAAATAAATCTACATGCAAGAGAAATAAAATATAAGATGCTGGTAAAGATTTTTACCCCGCTGATGTGAAAGAGTCTGCAAATATTTAAGTTTATCCACACTTAGTTGTAATTTATGCCTGTGAAAATTATGCTAATGTTCGGAGATAGTAAATACTAGTGTTTCTGCGGTGTGTTCTAAGTGGTATTAGATTTTAAATACCATAAAATCTGCTGGTAATAAGCTTTCCAAATATATTGATATTGCAACAACTGATAGATATTTAAGGTCTTTGTTAAGATTTATTTTCTTCGTGAAAAAGGTGCTTAAAATTATGAAAGCATTTGCAAACACTAAAATGTAAGCTAAGACAAAAGGAATGATGCCGCGAAACTTCTCAAGATTTTTAGTTTTTATTTTGGGAGTGATGACTTGCTTTGAGACTTCATGGAAAAATGCTTTGAATAAATCCACATGAAAATAGATTAAAATATATGATGTTGACAAAGGATTTTATCCCATTGACGTGAAAGAGTGCACAAATATTGAAGTGTTGCCACTCCTCGTCGTGAAAAAGTTAGCTTTCCGGTGAATAAAATTATGTTAAAGCCTAGAGATAGTAAATAGTGCAAGAATTTCAGCAAGAATTTTAATATTGTCTACCAATTTTAAGGCACTTTTTCAAAGCTATTTTATATTGAGGATAAGCATTAATACCACCTACGTAAATCAAATTAGCAATAACAAATTCAATAACTTTTTTTCAGCCCCGCGGTTGGGGTCCCAATAAATTTTGACCTACTAGCATAAAATCATAATGCAAAATGAATTTTCACTATTTTAAAATTTCACACCACCACGAAATTTGAGTAAACATAGAGGTCATATGAAAAATTCAATTCTCTGTAGCAGAAGGATTATTCAACTCCCTTATTCTCAGATCCCAGATATACCAGTACTGGAGACGAAAAATACTCAGTAGGGCAGATATCCAGAAGAGTGGAAGCGGAATCTTTATTTCGCTGAGTGGAGATTTAGTACATCAATAATAAATTATATGCACCCGTTGTTAAATTTGAGAAACGTTTTCAATAAAATTTCCAAATCTACTTATTAAAAAAGGGCATACATGTATCAATTTTCCTTGCATGTTTTCTTCTATCAAAACTCGTGCCATCTTAAACGAATTCTTAATAATCCACTTCTCGCAAAAACTAATTCTTAAGGGTAATTACTGCTATCTATACTATTTACGGCATTTTCTCAATAAAACTTCAATATAATCCATCTCAAATTGAGCACCACCCTATTGAGGGCATTAATAACAACCCACACACTGGCTATGTCACTACAATTTTGAGAACATTAAGTAAAAAGCATTTATAACTTTAATTTTCCTAAAACACGCGATTTGACGCCTGCACTCTATCTAATTAGTTTATAAGCTCATGGGAAGATGGAGTAGGAATCATCTAAGGTTTTAATAATAACTTTTATACCCTCAAAACTTGTACATTTTTTCTGTTTGTTTGGTTTCGTGTATAAATTATTTTTGGCACATTTATTACGTTATTATACTAATTATTTGATTACGATATCTTTCTTACATTTTATATTTGAAAGAAAAATCGCATCGGAAATTGAGTTGCAACGTAAATGCGAAACATTCACATTTCTTGAGATAAACCGGGTATAAACTATTAATTACCGACATTACAAAGAAATCCTCTCTTTTTCTATCTTAAATTATATGGAAAAGGATTAAACATTTACATATGCATTAATAAAAACACAATTAAATAAAAACCGGCAAATTCATACGTGAGATATGAAAAGAATTCTCTCCCTTTCGTAATTACTCATGCTAAAACAGGAGAAACGGAGGGAGGAGATCATGCGCCGCAGAACTTTACAAGGCTATTAATAATTAAAAGTTGCGAGCCTATTTATTAAACATGATTACTGAGCGTTCATGAAACTTAGCCAATTCAAGAGAAATATTATAATATTTTAATTTAAATATTTCCATTGTATTAATCCTGCAGGAAAATTTTTCATCCAACAAACAGCTTTCCTTTTGGTGAGAATTACGCGGAATAAAAAATAAAACAAAAACCTGCAGACAGATGTCGGTTGGCGGCACTGCTTTTGCGAGCTCCGATCCCCATCAATTGATTTCTTCGACCTCCACTCGAAGACGTGCAAACGAGATCTTTCCCACTTCCAACGAGCGATGTCCGCAGACGACGTAATGAGCATCGTGAGTGCTCGTACGCCAATTGATATGCCTCCCAGACGGGCACTAGAACCCGGCTCCGATAGGAGAGAGAGAATGGCCGACGCCTGAGGCGACTGCAGCCGTGGAGTGGCGTACGTGCGTGACGGAGTTCGATCGGGCGACCCTGAGGGTGGGAAGGACTCCTAAGGAGGGTGCACGCATGGAGCGGATAGTCAGGCACCGAGGAGAGATTACCTGGTTGCGGGAGGAATCCGTCGAACCCTGACGAACTCTCGAAATGGGATGGGTTGGGGGGTTTGATTTATAGGGCAGCCGCGCACCTTAGACAGGACGGATTACCTGGTAGGGTTATAAATAGATTTGCGCGCGAAACGCTGTGTTATTAAGTTGAAGGAAGTGTCGATAACAAAATCCATCGTTAGTCATACATAAAATTTGACAATTATAGGTTTTGGTTTTACTGCAAATAATTTTTTGAGGGGCACATAAGTTATTTTCATTCATTAGATTAGGGGAAAGAAGATTTCACTTCCATTTAGGGATTTATTTTTTTTATATTTTAAGGAAACGGATCGACTCGTATGAAAATATTCCTATCAGCAAGCACCTCCCAGAAAACAGACACAACGGCAATAAAGTATATTCGTGAATTGTATTTATCTATTCGAGTATTATTAATTGAATTTCCTTATTTGAAATTTTCCTTGAAAGTGCAATAGAAGGAAGGTTTGGAAAATATGTAAAAATTTTGAGGGGTACAAGTTATACAAGTTATCGTTTAAACCTTAGATGAGTCCTACTTCGTCTTATCCCAAAGCTCTCTAGGATCCGATGACTTCTCAACTTAGAAAAATGTATTCAATATTTCCGAAGGGAATGCACACAATTTTTGAATAATTAACGATGGTTTCGCAGAAAGATAAAAATGCTCGAAAAACATTCAGGTGGTACCATTAATTCGTTCTGATTTTTGGAGTAAAAAAATAAAACAGAATCCAACTCTTGATTTTGTTTTATTCATGGTAGGGATGTTGTGATTTCGTTAGAATACACCAGAGAGCGAAACATCATTTCCAGTAGCCAGATTATAAATCATTTACGTTCCCGTTTCCGACCCGCTGACTCGGTCACAAATTTCGCGAGCTCTTTAATGAAATTTTAACTAACCTAGATTGCGAAGTTCGTTTTCTCACTTTTAGGAAAGTAAGTTTCACAATGGAAACAAGCTCTTCTTTTGTTTTCCGAGACATAAAATAATTCCGTATGAAAAATAAGGGAATGCAACGTCAGGTAAATGTGGAAGTAAATTAATTGATAAAATGTAGCAAGAGCAAAATGTACATGTGCTAGTTTTTTAAGCGAGCAATACCGCAAGAACTTCGAGAGGTTGAATTAAACGACCGGCGCAATCAACGGTATAAAATGACATACGTTCGAATTCGAAGAACACGATTACCTCTTTGTTATGCACATCATATTAAATATCAACACAATTTATCGATTTAAAACTTAATATTAATATCTGTTTGTCTCATTGATATGTATTTATGGCGAACATAAATTTAAAATACTCATTTATAAATATTTTATGATAAGTTTGGTCAGACATATCCTACAAATGAAAAAAAATCAGTAAGTACTTCGGCAACTTAATTCTTAGTGGTGCGATGTCTTATAACTTTCGATTGGTCATAATACGAAATATAGTTAGGGTATCGAACGAAATCGGAGGGAAATTCTTTTTCTTAGATTATTTCATTTTTTAAACTCAAAGAGAAGTCATAAAACTACTTAATGCAGCAATTCAAACCCTAACTTAACTTTCTTCACGTTTTTATTTCCTCATTAACTTAACCGTGCCAAAATCCACCAATGTCGGAAAATGAGGACTAATCACAGTAAATAAGCATCTAAATTCTTTTAATTTATTGCTCATTGGTCGACCACGAAATGGTTTTTTCGTGAACACCTTTATTTCAAATTCCACGTTGTAAAGAGGATGTTAAAAATTATATGAATTTGGTGAGGTCCCATCTTGCCATGATTTGAGCGTGGCATTTCTAATTTTTGGGGTTCTACGGCCTAGGGCTCTCCTGTAGTTAATGTTAGATATGTAGCTCCCGAAGATGAAGAAGGCCTATGGCGTTCCACTTCAACATTACCACGTAGGATGCGGTCTCACCAAATTTCATTCAGCAGTAAAAATCATTTTTCAAATTTCTCCATTTATTCATTTAAAAAAATCTCAATGGTCCTTCCACTTTTCAATGACCAACGACTAAATTCAGGTCACCACTCAAGATCTTTTCGGCTTTCCTCAAAAAGGCAATGGGCTCTATATTAAACGCCTAGCTAAAAAGCATATTTTCCTCTTTCCGAGAAATTCAAAGCGCCAAAACTTGTGGCGCAATAGGTGCTTGAAATGGGGCTTATTTAACAAAGGGCTATACTAAAAGGAAAAAATAAATGTACTCGCACAGGCCTTGTTTGAGATATAAATATTTTCCCCATATTCAGCTTACCAGCCGCTTATTTCCATGGAGTTTTGAGCAAACAAAAATATCCTGCAGCTATCTCGAACGAATTTTCGACTCCCTTTATTTCGTACGCAAGCGGCCTACGTTATGACTACAAATAATTTTAATAAAGGTCGCGAGATTTAAATATATTCGTAAACAACTAATGTTATGAACAGTAAAGCATGCAAAAAATACACATTGAGATGTATGACGGGAAAAACTTTAATTTTCTATGGTCAACAGGCTAGAAACATCTCGAAGAACAAATATCTCACTTTCAAAAATGGTATTAAATAAGTGATGCTTTAACACTAGGAGTACCGGACTTGACACCCCTCCTAGAACTACCAAAAGGAGTCATTTTGACTCCTACCTTATAATTGTTTATTTTTCCAGTTTATCTATGTTTTTATTCATACATTGCTTTAGTTTATCATTTTTGTTTATTATTGCATTATTTCAGACGTAATTTAAACAAAAAAATCATATTTTTTTAAAATGCGAGTTTCGACGGTATTGCTTTGAAATTCTTTTTTCCTACATGTTATGTTGTTTTAATAGGATTTTCACACAGTAATTGGATAAAACAGCAAACATAGACATTTCAACACATTTTATCATCATGTTTGAATGATCAAAAATATTACCTAGGCTACATGGAAGTTGGGAAGCTAATTAAATACAGCAAAAAAACTGCATTTGATAAGCCACGCATTTGGCTAAGGTGCTTTGCAGTTCAAGCATTGTCGTTCATTGTCCACAGTTGCCCACAGAAATACTTTTGGCAGGTCATACAATTCCAAACTGAGCGATTCTTTCTGCACTTTGGTATTGCCTGGAAATATTTTTTTGCAGAATCCCGTCAGAAGAATATGCAGCATTGGACACGCTTCGCTTTTGTCGAGATCTAATATGAGTATCAGCCAACTCTGTATCGAGCTTTTTCAAAAGCGTCTTGCGCGAAATGTTTTAGGTAGTCTCCTTGTACACTATCCATGAATACCTGCTAAGTTGGAAGTATTTTACAACGAGTGGATAGGCATCGCTGAGTATATGTTCTTGTGGTAATAATGTGATTTCATTTCTTTTGATAATTCTCTTCGAATTATTTACCTTTCCCATAATGCTAGTACCCTAGCTTTTTCGCTGTTCGGCGAGTTTGACTGAGGTAATGTAATTATCTACGGTAACATTTCACCCTTTTTCAGAAACGTTTGTATTAGTTTCAGTACTACTAAATGGCAATCTGCATGAAGTGAATAATCTTTTCCATCATTAGGGAAGGTATTTGCAAAATATTTGCTATCATTGTTAACAGCTAGCCAATATTCATGGCCGTATTTGTCCGGCTTGGATGGAATGTACTGAGTAAAATACACCTGATTTTACTGGGGAGAATTTGTTCAACAACCGTGATGTATGGACCAGGTTTGTAACAAGGAATGTAATTATCTGTGAATCTATCCTACACTTGACAGTTTTGAGCTGCTGGAATCGATTAGATTTCTCATCAAATCTTAGATAATGAAAAATTTTTACAAACCGGTTCCAGTCGTTCATTTTAGATAATGGTATTCCCCAGTCGTTTGACCAAATACTTGCAATAGAGAGATCATTTGTACCTGATATTCAACGGGCATAAAATATGGCTATACATGCATTTAGCTCCCCACCGAAAAGAGTAAAATCTTCATAATTTTGTTTGCGTGCTTCTACAATTTTACATCACTTCATGTGAGTCAGTATACACAAATCGATAAATAATTGTAGATAATATCTTTGTTTTGTAACTCCTTATGAAAGGGAAAGTAAATGTAAATTACTGCATGTCTTTTGCACGTATTATGTCTGAATCTTCAGACTAGCTAGAAACGTTTTGAGGAATAAAATCTTTGACTTCGTCAGAGACGAAATGATCTTCCTGTTCGCATTCCGATTTACCCTCCGGTATAGAATGCAACATAGAAAGGACTTCTTCACGCTTTAGCCTACTTCTTCTGGTCATACTGCCAGTCAGGAAAAATGAAAGCCTTACTTCACTAGAGTTCTGCAGTCCACTCCAGAGTTCACTGGATTCACTAATGCGAAGGACAGCGCACGATTTTACTGTGCGGCGCGCGACAGCCAGCGCTGTCAGAGCCGACAATGCTAGGACAATAACTTTATTTCATTCATCCTTATATCAATTGAAGGATACAAAGGTACTTTTTCAGGTTTGAAAATGAACTTCCACGAGGTCAAGGGTGAAATAAAAGCGCAGCAGTGCAATACTGTGTATACAGTATTGAGCTGTAGCGAGCCTGATAGGCGGGGAGAAGGGAGGGGTAAGGGATGAGGGCAAGACACAACGGCTTCTAAACACATGAATAGACAATGCTCAGTATTAATGCCATATTCACCACTTTATCGCAGGATAAAATTATATGAGGACATTCATATGGTTTGTAGTTCGAAACACGGACCCGTAAAATTAGAAATGCCTTCAAATTCTCGCAAATATTGGCCTAAAAGCGAAATAATTATATATTTAAGCCATCGATTGATTTAAATTAATTATTAACATAAGAAGAAATAAACTCTTGAACAAATATTACTATTTGGCGAAAATACGAGCAAAATACAATAGGGAGTCAAAATGACTCCCTTTGGTAGTCGAAGGTAAATTTTAAAAAATGAGTACTATTTTACTTTCTAGAACTATTTTGATCGCAAAGTTTTATTTCGTGTCAAAAATGAATAAAAGTCACGAAATTTCAGGCTGGAATTCGGAAAATTTTAGTCAGGGCAGAGAAATAAAAATCGCGAGGAGTCAAAATGACTCCATCGGTAGTTCTAGTGTTAAAGGATTTCATTGTACAAACTGAAAAGAAACAAAAAAGATTTGGGAACATACGCAAAGCTGTAGTAACTTCGCTCATACATGATACCGGAAACTTGGCAGCTCCAACCTTCACATGACCCGGAAAAAATGGGTAGTTACTGTTTTCTTCTGCTTATTTTTAGAAAAAATAAAATTGTTTTCATTTTACATTTAGGGCACACCAGTGTTATATATCTACACAGTAAATTTCCCCTCAAAATGAGTTCATTTTTCATGATAAAAAGCTCAAAATCCTTAAAAAAAAGTGCAATGCATTTACTCCCATGAAATAGAGCTGAAGCTTGGCATGTTATGCAAAATTAAAAGACACTCATTTGCCTAAATTTATACATGATCTCGTGCAATTTTTCTATTAAATACAGGATTTGGTCCCCAAAAGACCGTGTAGTCATGGTTAACAGTATTTTTATAATTATTCAACGAGAGTGAATTAAACTTGATATGAGTGTACAATAGCCAGCCATTTATAAAGTTTGCTAGGTAGACAGTGTTCTTTCTTTGATAAATATATATCCGAATGTTTACTGAGGTCGACTGGAGGCCTGGGTAGACGGATTACTTAGCTGTCTAATTTCTGAATTCGGACCACGGGAGAAGATAATTTTTCGTTAAAACTTTCGCGGGTACTCGTGATGTTAGGTAAATGCTTTTGGGCTATGTCGCCGCGTCAATTTTTGGGTGGCCCAAACGTTTCCCGAACGATGTTTCCCGACCAGAGTCGTTTGGGAAACGTTGGGGCCACTCAATAATTGACGCGGCGGCATAGCCCAAAATTGTTTTTTTACCATAACCCTGTAGAAGACTTCGTACACCCGCACACAAAAATCCTCTCAGAAATCTACTTGGCACCCCTGCCATGAAGTTGAGAAAACTGAATGCCTTTAATCAAGTCTTGGTTGAGATTGACCCTTACCTACCCAAATGAACTTTACGCTGAATCATTTACTTAGCGAGTAAATCTTTAGACTAGGAAATTAGTATTCAAGTGCAGAAAAGTTTATTCATTTAATTCACTGGCAAAAATGTTAAATCGAATTTATGAATACCGGGAACCGCCACCGTGATAACTTTGCGGAGTCACCCGTTATGCACAAATTGTGCGAAAAATCCACAGATAAAAATCATTCTCCTTAACAAGGATTCAAAACCGGATCCCCCGATATCCGGTCGAGTGCTTTAGCCAATTAAGTTGCCGAGGCGCCGTTCTTCCCTGTGGAAATTTGAGGACTATACCGGACAAGGTGGTTTTCGCACAATTTTATGAACTGCGGTGACTCCGTGAAGATATCTCCGTGGCTAGTCCCGGTTTTCTTAAATTAGTCGAGATCGACTGCCTCTATGTGGTCAAAGTTCGGGCTTTGGTCTGCAGCTGTGGCGCTGCGCGCATGATTTGGACTGTTTGTGGCATGATATGCTCGGCAGACCATAGCACCTTGTCCGGTATAATCCTCAGATTTCCGCGCCTCAGTAGCTTCAACTGGTTAAAGCACTCGACCGTAAATCGGGGGATCCGGTTTCGACTCCTGGTCAAGGCGATTTGATTTTTTCTCTGTGTATTTTTCGAACTAATTTAAAGCATATATTTCTAGGATATGCTAGGGCTATTAAATTTTCACCATCCACAGATAATCGATTTGGGCAAGTATCTATTAATGCACTCAAGCGTGCTCCAGTGATGCTATTCAACCCTCACGCTAATTTTGAGGCAAGAAAAAATATCCAACCGAGGTCAACGATCGTTTAAGGAGAAGATCCCCGCCCGTCGGTCGTTCCCGCATATTTTCCTTCGCTCGCCAAAATTCCAAAAACGCTGCGGTAGACGCAGCAACAGCAACACGAAAGAGAATGGTAGCGGGAGATGACCCGCACGAAAGTGCTCGCTACACGACCCTGCTCTCTAGAAAGGGTAACGAGATCGGAGTGGTTGGTGCTACTGGCTGGGAAAGAAGGAGCTCTCTCCATGAGGCGGTACTTGTGGTGGTGGACTCTTATAGGTAACCGAGCGAGTGCGACGGAAGAGCATTTCAAGGAGGGTGGTATCGTTAGTTTTATCTTCTCTTCGGGGCGGCGGTTATCCACCCCTCATGTGACCCAAGGGGTAGGTGGGCGCGTCGCTTCTTCCCACACGACCGTCTGCGGGAGCCATCCGAGGTGGACATATTCTCAGAAAAACCAGGAATAATGGGAATGGGGAATTTGAAAGCACACACCAAAATATGCATCCAATCACATCGGATGTAAGAGAGCATCAAGTTAATTATCGTTATCATGTATGAGTTATGAAAATCACCACAGCTAATTAGTTGTTTGCAGAGAGAGAGAGACTTCATGTTGCCTGCTGGTATTTTTTCTTTCCGTGTGACGCTATACTTATTCAAACCGGTTAAGTTGAAATCTTGAGCGAAAGTATGCATACAAGTATATCGCATGTAAGGGAATATCACGTTAATTACCATTACCGTGTAAGTGGTACGAAAATCACAATAGGTAATTGTTTGCGAAAGGAAGTAAGACTCTCTGTCGTCAGGTCGTTTTTTTTTCTCTCCTCGCGAAACTTTAATCATTTGATCTGTTTAATCACCTTAAATTTTTCGCGGCATAAAGAGCAGACCTTTTCCTAGATAAATACCGTGCCTTTAATGAAAAGTCATTGGATTCGTGATAAGGATAATTTTTGTGCAATCAGTCCTACTATGGAAATAGATACACACACAGTAGAAATTATTTTTGCAGTATATTAAACTTGAATGATCAGAATACCTTTGCTGTATGTTGAAAAAAATAGCCGTATATGATGATGAAAAAGAAAAGTTTATCGGGTTTTCTACCGGTCGATGTTTTCCATATCTCCCGACGTTTCGAGCAGCGACTTGCTGTTCATCGAAGAACCATTCGGAAGATCCCCTGAGGATGAACAGCTAGTCGCTGCTCGAAACGTCGGGAGACATGAAAACATCAGCTGGTGGAAAACCCGAGAAACTTTTCTACAACTGATACGCCGGGAAAACCTAAGCTCATACATCGCTGAGGGAAAAGTTTAAATTTACTCGGCTATTTAGCATTAAAAATTATGCATTAACCATACCAATTTTTACAGAATTTTCCGTCAATGTGATGGCAAAAGTTTACCTTTCAATTCACTTGCAGTGCTTTTTCCAGAAACTTGAAGTATTTCTCTGGTAATTTTCATACGCCTTCCTGGTATCTTTCATCTCTAATCCTCCCCAGACTTTTTCAAACTTCCGAGTAAGGGGCCACACTACTTTCCCGATACCAAACTGTCCCATCTCCGATCCTCCCAGCAGGTAGAGTCACGCAGGATGTGTTTCGCCCTAAGGTACTTCCTGCACGGCACTCAGGCTTATTTTTCTGCGCTAGGATCCGATGTGAGTTAAATTGGAAGGAAACAGTTTCTTCTCTTAAGAGACGATGAGTCGCTCTGCGCTTGAGAAGAAGAGCAGTCCAATGAGAATTCACTATTTTTGTCATCATGGGAAACGGTGATACCACAGTGTAGTTTCGAACAAAACATTTCTTTGAATCAGTACCGATGAGCATTTCGGTGATTGGGTAGGCATTTAAGGCTGAATTTTTCGCAATTCTTTTCAAACTGAAGAATTGAATTGCAAATTCAAAATCATTGCGTTTCCTGAGATAAATTGGGTGAAAACCAATTATTACCGACATTTAAAAAAACTATTTCACTTTTTACAACGTTTTTCTTAACTTACTTTCGTGTCTGTCTGATTGTTACGGTGGAATTTTGTATTTAATATTTATTGCAAACAATAAATGTAACATTACATGCACCCAACGTTTTTCGTTTTGTTCGCAATGATTGTCATAAAGTATGTCACCATTTGAGTAACAATTCATATTGAGACTCAGATATGGACAGAGAAGTTTATTTTCTCCTTTTTAGTTGGCAAGAAAAACGTTGTTTTTGATTTTTTAAATTTATAATATTATTATGCCTTCAATTATTATGATATTACTCCTGAAAGTTATGAGAACAGTAAAGCAGCTATAGATGCGTACGTTGATAAATGCTTCTTGAACCATGCATGAAGTTTTCTGTGGAATATGATTAAAAATTTACCCGTACAGCTGTAAATAAACGGCAATTCATGAATAGAATATGAAATGAGTTCTCTCATTTTCATTATTACTCAAGCTAAAATTTGCGGAAACGAAAGGACATACCATTCGCCGAAGTAAGCACTATGCACCGATGTTGAGAGTTAAAAGTTGCGAGGCTATTTAACAAATATTATCGCCGAGCGCTCTTCAAACTAAACCAATTCAAGGGAATTATATTCAGAAAACTATAGAACCTTGGACTCTAGATTGTGAACCCTAGGAATAGTAACGATTTGTGTAGCAAAACGACGAACTGCATGATCATTTTAACGATTGGATGAATAAGCCAGCGGAAGGTAGAGCCTGGAAGTGTACTGAGAGTTTCAACTACGCTGTATAACTATCATAAAATTTAAACAACTCTCTGAAGTTCTTAGCCATGAAAAGGAAAATATGGAAGGCCATCATACCGAGTAATCGTATTACCACCACACCCACAAGTATACCTTTCTACCAGGCCTTCTGGGAGATTGGCCGTGCGTCGGGAAAAATTCGGCGGAAAAGATCCAAACAACTGCCAAAAACCCCACGTGAGTACCTGCCTCAGAGGGGTATCGAATTAACTAGCACGTTAGAATATTGTATTGCTGACATCAAAGTAAAAGTCAGCGAAATAAATAGTAGTGGTCCTACCAAAAAGGGAAAAAATGTACATTTTCTAATGAATAAATAATTAAGTTTTATCAACAAATTTATTCCTTTACATTCGTCATTGTAAGACGCCAACAATGAAATCTGCAGTAGGTAAATATGGAATGCACATTTATTCCTATCGGCAAGTATTTTTAATTTCGTGGTTACAACACTTTCTGGACCAGTGCAATAGAAAAAAACGCCGCTTTCCACAAGAATAAAATTTTATTATAAATGGTGCTACAATAAATATCTATCTCCTACCGTCATTTTCAGTAACACTTCAGCTATTGTGAAAAAAATAGTGTAAAAAATAATTAGTGTCTCGATTGATATGCAAAACTATAACAAAGTTATAAGCCTACTCCTAACCCGTCAACCAAGCTAAGCATTAGGTCTCACGTCATGAGGGAAAAAACCCTATGACCTCACGCTCATATGCCACATACAACGTTGCCAAAATTACATGCGGGTAACAGGCATACCTAAACATCACCATGTCACAAATATTCCGGTTCAAAAGATCACACTCGTCTCTTGAATATGGCCTCAAGTCAATTATCAAATCAATGCCGCAACAGGAATAAAGGGAGTAAATTAATTGAAATCGTTTCACAGAAAGCTGATATTGCACCGAAGTTAATTTTCAAACGAATGATTGAATGATCAGTAATATTCTCCTTTTTGTTATCAACTATATATATGTGATATGATTTTTATTCCTATGAACATTCCGATTCATAAGCAAATAATATTTGCAAATAAGGATTAAAACTGGAATATGAATATTTGTTATGCACCACTTAACCCTAGTTAAACCTCTCCAATCATTGCAATAGATATTGTTATTGAAAGCGCTTTTTATTTTAAAAAAATCAGTCTGTACGCCATAACGTAATTTTCAATAAGCAATGAGGGGCTAGAGGGCTAAAGATGTAAGGGCAATGTATTCATTGTTTCAGTTACAATGTATACCTTCGACAAAGATTACTATTACTATTACCACATACCACCCCGCATGCGGTATGAATAGGCGTGTTAAGATACCAACCATTAACGAAAAAAGAAAAGAGTACAAAGTTTCGCCTGGCATTTATTGAGGTTCTTTCATGATGGGTGAGAAACGTAGTCCTATATTTATCCATTCGAACAAATATTTTTCTTACTTCTCCGTTTTTCAACAATTATACTCCCTTACCGCCACTGCTGCTCAGAACAGGAAAATCTAAAAAAATCAACATCTTGACCCTTTCAGGGAAAAATACTCCGTTAACCGCCATTACCGTCACAAAGTGTCGACACTTACTCTAATTGATGCTTCAAATCAACCGAATTAAAGGGACTGGATAAATAAAAAACTAAGCTGCTTACAATAGCGAACCACACAAGGTCTATGCACATGGGCGAGAAGCGGCGTAAAGCGTGGTATAAGTCAATGACGTCATCAACCTATGGGTCAAGGTTGCCAATTATTTTTCGCGAATAGTTCGATAAGCAGACCACTGATTGAGAAACGTGAAAGCCCAGGTCTCACCATTCATCAAACTCTATCGCAATCGAATATAAAGTAAAACCGGTGCTCATGCCCTTTATGCATATCTCCCTGCACCGCCACCGATACTTAGCCAGAGACGAGGAAATCTAAACATTTCCTCCACTCGATCGTTTCGTAGGGAAAGACCCCGAGAGCCTCGACCACACGTGGGATAGGATACTTTCCCCCGGAATGATTCTGGCGGGCGAGCAGTAGGAGGAATGCGTAAGGAAAACAACAAAGAAAGTCGTGTCGGCTGGAAGGAGGAGAAAACGGCAGCAGCGGGGGAGGGAGGAAGGGAAGGAGCCTTTTAGTTGGCTTTAATGGCCCGCACGTTCGGAGAGGGTTATGGCTAGGGACACAGAACCGACCGGAAAGGAGTGGGGGACACATTACGTGAGGTTTCTGGGCGTGTGCGGGCTGAGAATTGAAGGAGGAGGTGGTCCAGCGTCGTACAGTGTAGTATAGAGAGAGAGAATGGAGATTGGAAAGAGTGTGGGAAGGGAGTGATAAAGTGGGGAGCTAGGGAGAACATAAAGGAAGAATGGATATGGGGGCGTGGTGAATGAAAGGGTGGAGTAGGAGGAATGCCGTTAAAACGAACTTGGAATGGAGGATGAAGGTTTAGCGGAGACCCTTTGGCGAAGAGAGTTCTAAAGGGAGACAGGGTGGTCTTTTTTTATAGGCATCCCCCTTTTTTTCCTTCAAATTGACTAGAAAATGACAATGTTTCAACTCCCAGGGTTGTACGCGGCCCTTCTCCAGAATTGGTACGGTGTAATAAAGCGGTATGCCTTCCTTCAGGCGGAGTAAGTGCGCGTACAGAGAGGTAGG
Organism: Ischnura elegans; assembly: GCF_921293095.1. Taxonomy (NCBI): domain Eukaryota; kingdom Metazoa; phylum Arthropoda; class Insecta; order Odonata; family Coenagrionidae; genus Ischnura; species Ischnura elegans. Next base: position 72,931,944 of record NC_060250.1, read on the forward strand.
GGTGGAGGAGGGATTGTGGCAGTCATTTAATTACGAGGCCGTAAGGGAGGATGTATTTTTCACGTAATCATTAACGCGAGGATACGGCGGGGATGGGAACTTCAAAACGATTCATTCTTGGTAGAGCGTCCCCTTGCGGCAAGAAATTAGGTTTTCACCCCGCAATAACCATTTCGGTAAATTCACGAAAAGAAGGAGAAATTATGCCCAAAGTGGAGGTCTAAAGCGTTAATATTGAAGCGCAATTGAGCGTGTCGGCGCGCGCCCAGGTACTAGTTACAGCCAGGTCATTACACTCCAAAAAGGTAAATACATAAGATGTGGCAGAGATTATTAATTAGATTTACAATACTCTGGTATATTTAATGCAGTAATTAATCAAGACGTTCACTATTACCCTCTTTTACTCTAAATTAAACTGTATTTGAATAGCATCTGAGCAAGATATTGATTTTTTTAAATCATATTTGGAAGAGAAAATATAATCAGATGAGATGATCTTATACGTATGTGAAATATTTATAAGCACATTCCTTAAATCCGTTTTAGTTTTTTATGTGGTGAAATTTAGCCATTGCACAACAAAATATGCCACACAATTCTCAGCTGCACCGTTACTTGCCACATTGGGAACATTCAATTCGTTAATAGGGTAAAAAATGATACTTATTCTGGGATTGCATATTTTCTTTCTCATGCTATTTCACCACTTCAATGCAAACACGCCGGAAAACATGGCTCCCAAAAATATCAAAACATTCAGCGGAAAACTTCACCGGAATATCTCCAGAAAACTCACTTAGCCTATTCCATGCATTTCAATTTTGCTAACATATTCAATACATCTTCATCGACTCCGCCTAAAATTCATGTTTTTGAGCTCAACGAGGAAAAAGTCAGTATCAATTACACATTTCCATTTCGAAATCAGAAAAGCAAATTTTTAGCAGCCATTAAATGTGAAGGAAAATTAATTTGACCACGATTGGAGTTCCTGGAGAAGAAATTCGAGCCGACGAACCGGCAGATGGACCGTCGGGCAAACATCATTAGGCCGGCGTCGACGGAAACCCAACGGTTCCGAGAACACGCGAACCAGCGGCAGAACAACAATGGCGGATAATTTCGCGCGCGCGCGGGAGGTGAAAACCATCAAGCCTTTCCTCGTATGACTCGCTCGTCAATCTCTCCCTCCACCTCTATACCGATGAGCGATGAAGAGAAAAAGGAGAGACTGGGGCGCGTGGTCACATCATCACCGCCGCAGTAACGCAATATCCCGTCCGAATCACGCCCGCATGGTCGAGGCGGGAAAAACAAAAAATGTGGAAAACAAAAGAAGAACGAAAAAGAAGAAAAAAGGGGCGGGACATGGAGATGAATGGGGCACCGGAATCGGCGTAGGTGCACACACAAAAGGAGTGACGAATGCCGAGGCTCAGCACGCCATATCGGAAACGAGGGACCGGGAAAATGAGTCGAAGAGGACGCGGGTGGCGTGGGTATGCGCGAGGCCGGGAGAAAAAAATTGACGGGCGACAAAAAAAAAAGAATTTCGAAATTTTTTTGAGAGGGAGAGAAAAAAAAATTGTAAAAATTGGAACACGTTTTGGCGGTGCAGGCGAGGCAGCAAGCAGGTTATGCGGGTGGGATTGGTGGAGGGGTGGTGGAAATGGAGACGCATGATCGAATGAGGAGGGAAGAATTTCGGTGGGCGTGTAAAGGTTGATTATAAATTTGATATCATGACGTACACGTAAAACTGATCATGATGGGTTTTTTAAATAATGAAGAGTGATGGTGAATGTATAAATATCATGGATCCACAGATACATCACAATAAATTCTTCGTCAAAGTTAACTCTCTCACTTTCAACTTTTGGAATTCCATATTAAATAGGTAAATCTCCTTTTCCTGAGAAAATATTAAGGAATCACGTTTTTACAGAAAATAATGATAGCAACTCAAGTGTAGACTGAAATGTAGTAATCATTAATGCCTCTTAAATAGCCGCTGGTCATCCATCAGTGGAAGCCATGGTTGCTTTTTTTGAGGATTTGGAAAAAAAACAGTTTTATTTCCAGCTGAATTATTTGGTCCTGCCCACTAATGGTAGCAAACTCGCTCTATAAAGGAATAGGTTGTGTAATTAATGTAAGTTCAATTATATTTTCTTATCCTAAGGCATAGGTACTCTATCTAATAGGCATAGGTAATCTATAGGTACTCAGATAATGACATGGAAAATATTGGACTATTATAATCATAAAATTTTGAAGGCGGAAACTTTAGTTCCCTTAGAATAAATTAAATTCTCTCATTACACGCTTTAACTTACGGGTTAAATAAGAGCATTAGGGTGTAAAAAAATTGCACTCGATAAGTTATTTCAAAAAATTAGGATAAAGACGATATCTCAATTACAAGAAAAAAAACAGACACGGTCCACATTTTCTGACTGCGACATAGCCTACTATGACCATCAAAAGTTCGTGGAGCTACATATGAGGTTCTTAAAATGATCGAATATTCAGAAATATTAATCAATTAGAAGGCAAAGTGTAATGCTTCATGATTAACTTTCAAAGGTGCATTTATTTTCATACAATATAAATAAGTATAAATTCATCCCAAAATGCATCATTCGAAGAGCTAATGAAGGTACAAGACAGTAAGTTGAGAACACTCAAGTTACATTGCTGATAATAATATTAATTTGCTTATATATAAATGTAAAATTGGATATGATTGATTTATACGCCGGGTCTTAGGTATGATTGCAAATATAATTTATAGTGCTTGTGCTCAATTTATAACATTTTTAGAAACGGAACGTATATCCGCACATTAAATCGACATATGATTTTCAAACATAACCACCCCTCCTTAAACTTCTTTAATCTTAATCAATACTTACGCGATCATTATTACTGATGATGATAATCACGCGATTATTATGTAATTATTACTTCCTTAGTTTATTGAAAAATAAAACTTAATCAAACTTCCAATTCTTTAAAACTTGTAATAAAAATTGCAATAAGGAATCATGTTTTACCAAATGTACAAAAACGATGATATTTTTAAAACTTCTAACTTACATATGGTAATCACAATTGATTATTTTTAATAGTACCCAATTCGCTCCGAGAGGTGCCGCTAAAGACAATCACAAGAGAATACAGACATGGTCGACACTTTTCTCTCATTGAAATCGCAGACCATGGCCATCAGAAGCTAGTAGATCAACACACATTAAGTTCTTAAAATGATAGAATACTGATAAATATTAATGGTTTTGGTAAAGACTACGATTGCCATTTGGGGTGAAATTAAGCATCGGGAGATCAATAAATAATGGTAGGGTGCATGAGGTGAGGTGAAGAGAAAATATCAGTCGGGCAATGATACTGCTTTATAGTCTCTAAACCTGATTGTTATGGGCGGAGGAATTTAAAACAGACGGATGGAATTTCAGAGGTGGACGGGGAGAAGGTATGAGGAAATAAGATTGTTGGCAAAAAATGCGAACGGGGAGGAGGGATGGGAGAACAAAGGGTGGCTTTTAGAGGAAATTTGAGGGAGGCCGACGAGGCAGATGGGAGGGGTAATAAGAGGCAATTTGGCGTCGAAAGTCATGATGAAAGGGAGAAGGGGAGTCTAAGTGGAGGAGAGGATGGGAAAATTACGACATTTTTGATTCTTTTGCAATGAGAGTAGTGGTACAAATGTAGAGAAAGTACGCCAGCAGAGAAATGAAATTCTGATACATTTTCCTGGGTCATGCATTGGTTATTCTAGCATAAAATATTACACCTGTGTATTATGATCTCATAGCTTCATATACGTGGTAACTGTTATTTATTGAGGACCAAAGAGGCCACGTGCAATTTTCATAATTCCGGAGATAAATGGTGGGGTAAACAATTTTAATTCGACTAAGGGATATGAGCGAATCACTGAATCTATATATAAATACTACTAAGCCTTGAACGAAATAGAAAGGAGGTCATTATAGACTCGGGTGGCTGCGCGCTAGGCTTTGATTGCTTGAGCAATTGAGACTAGATGTATTAAAGACTAACACGAAGAGCATCATGTTAGAATCGTCCAACAGTACATACCCACGTTCAACAGAAATAATTAATTAAAGAGAGATATTTTCCAACTGGATAGGCATGGGAATACGTTTTTATCAGAATAATACAGGATTTCAATACAAGCTGGGTGGAACAACGTTAAATCATTTTTATTTTTATTTTCATTGACGATTGGCTTCCTAAAACCACCGCCTAATACGATTATTGAGACGGCTTACGGGGTAGTATGTAGATGTAGATTCTAAACAATCGAAGTAATAAATAAATTAACCAATAAGTGTAAAGCGTCCCATATTACGGTCAATAATTTTTCATTTTTTTCTGGTCTCCAGTTGACATGCGCTACATTTTGATACTATATTAACTTCAAATGAATATCTGCTGTCACCACTTCGCAAATATTTTAGTTGCCTCCTTGAATTTATCAACTTGTGAATCATTTATGTGAGACACGGCAACGAAAGAATTTTCAGTCAAACACACGGATTTCGTAAATTGTTTTTAATGAAGTATTTTTCTCAATATGTTGATACATTTTATCTCATTTTTGTTCTAAAGATTGATCATTTTGTTTTCTATTTCCTCAAGTTTCTCCTTACTATTTTGTATTTGTTATCAACAATTAAAGCGTGCCGTCCGATATATCGGACGCCATGCACGGGAGCAAGTTCTCGTAGTTAATATAAAGATGGCTGCTCTTATATTTTCACCACAAATTTTCATTTCAGTACTGTATGTTTAATTATAAAATTATGTGCATTTTATTTAACGATGGAATAAAGCATATTGTAAGTAGTTATCCATAAAAAGATTATTGGCCATGGCAATAGACCAATATAAACAAACACCCAATGGCACCTCTGGAGGTGACTAATAATGCAAGCAAATAAGTAAATAAAACGGTGCACGTCTCAGGACAGGAAACAGGCAAGAATTTTCACTCAGTAATAGGGTAGTTTCTTCATCAAAGAAAACGAAAGGCATTGATTGCGATTCGACACCCACCATTAGTGTATTCATAATATACAAATGATTTGGTTTTAAAAATCCCAGTTTAGACACATGGCAATGGTCAATTTTAACCGCATTTAAAAAAGGCCACGTTGGCGCCCATACGATGCCACTCCACGTGACGTCACAGGGACCTAGTTTCTATACGAGTATAAAGGAGTTTTACATCGTCTGAGATAACCAAAGCATGCATGTGGCACAGAGCTCAGGGAAACGTCTCTTAATAATCACCAATTAAAACTGCCTAAGGTCGGAACGTTTCCTTCGTTTGATAAGGTATTAATAATCCTTATTTAAGCAAAGCGCTACCTGCTAGCAGGGTACTCTGCTACCTGCTAGCATCCTGCGTCGTATCAGCGCTCAAAGACTCGTCCCAAGGTCACCTCACTTGGCGGCAGCGGGAACCAGAACGACGTCACACGGGGTTCTCCCAGCATTCATTCTTAGCCGTCGCGTTTTCGCGCGCTTGAAAATTGTCACTTTTCATTTAATCGCGAAAATAGATATCGTAATTTAAAAATCTAAAAGCGTGAAATATGTACTCCAGGAGTAACAATCTTTCCATTTAGGCAATAAAAAATAATAGGAAACCACTCTATTCAAACCGAAGGTTGCTTTAGTTAGATAATGTTGTAGATAACCCCAGTGTTAATTGAACGACATGGGCATGTGAATGTAAGATATTCAGGATAAGGGGACCCTGTGTCAACTCGCGCTTGGAGGATATCGTTATGGATGTCCAACGGTTCCATCAGACGGAAGCTAAATATCCATTTGTCGGTGTAACGAGAACAAGTGGATGGGTATTCTAAACAAATCAAGCCACTTGTGTGCCCTAATAATCCTTATTGTATAGCCCTTGTAATCCTTATTGAGACAAATATTAAGAATTCAATTAAACTATGCGTTTCATAAAAGTGTACAAAGTAATTAAAGTGGATCAATATCATTGTGTCATTTTCCATAGGCCGTCGTTGCCTTCAAGATCCACCGGGATGTTTATAAAATCTATTTGCCTTACAGCGCACGTCTATGCATAGTTTATGATTTATTGTCGTTTCCAGTGTACTCATATCTACGATACTCTAAAACTAGCCCTAGAAATAATATCATTTGCAAAATATTCATCTCTCCATTGGCGATATATTTGGAAACCCAATTCATTGACTAATCCATCCCATAGGCTCTCGCTGAAATGCTATTTGTTCATATTTCATCAATATCATTAGTCAATAATCCTGAAATTGGTTTGACGTAGCTCTCCATTTCTCCCTCCTATCCGCTAACCTTTTTATAACGTATTTATTCTCTTTCATATCCTTTATAACCTGACCTACGTAACTCATTCGGGGACGTCCCTTGCTTTATTTTTCCTTCAACTTGCCCTTCATCAATAGTCTTCATCAGGCCATCATGTCTTAATGTTTGGCCAGCTAAGCAAAGTCTCCCGCTTAAGGTTTTTTGGAGGAATATCTTTTCTCCCACTCTTCTCGGCACTTCATCGTTACTTACATGGTGAATCCATTTTATCTTCATCATTCTTCGGTAGCACCACATTTTGAATGCTTCCACCCTTGCCTTCTCTGCTGCTGTCAACGTCCAATTCTCGCTTCCACACACTCCATATATAGCATCTAATGAATTGTTTCCTTATTTCTACGCTTGTTTTATCAGCAGTAAGAAGATTCTTCTTTTCGTAGAAATCCCTCTTCACCTGCGCTATTCTACTGACTTTTTATTTCTTGCTTCATCCGTCGTTGGTAATTCTGCTTCCCAGGTAAGAAAGCTCTTTCGCCTTTTCAGTGTTATGCTTTTCCTAGGTTTATCTTATTCTTAGTCTCCTCTCTTTTACTGCAAAATAATATCTTAGCCTTCATTTAGTTGATTCTCAGCTGATATCTGGCCACTGGCCTTTCCAAGACTTTTGTCAAAGTCTTCTTGAAATCCTTCTCTGCCTCGGCTATGAATGCTATGTCGTCAGAAAATGGCAGCATACTAATTTTCTCTCCCTGGACACCCGAAGCTTTCTCCTTGATTTCATTGGTGGCTTTCTCTATGTAGAGGTAAAAAGTTAAGGGGGAAAGTGCACACCCTTGCCTCACCCCTTTTCTTATTCTTGCTTTTGCCCCGTTGGGTGCACATTTGATCACAGCTACTTGGTTTTTATGCAAACTATAAACAATACTACGATCATTGTAGAGCACTCCAATTTCTTCAGAACTCCAATTTCTCCATTTTCTTCTTCACAAGCAGCCTAAGTGCCAAAATTGCTTTTCTTGGGCCCTCGCTTTTCCTAAATCCGAATTGGTCCTCATCCATGTTCACATTAAACTTTCAAACAAGGCTTCGATCCAATGTACAGCCTTTTCCCCATGTCTGGATACCTAGGCTGTGCAGAAAACAAGGCATTACAAAAACTTTTTAGCGGATATAGTTTCGTTTTAAAAAATAAATCTGCAGAATTTCTGCAATCATGTGCGTCCCACAAATTGGTTCAATAAACCTTCGGAGGGCATATTTTCCTCAATTTTTCTGTAACTCCAAGGCGGCGCATTCCGGGATTAATTTTCCTTGTTGTTTCCTTGTCTTCCTTCATTTTTGGCTGGATGAGGTTCTACAGAAGTTCATTTTCCTCTCGTCAACCATACTTTCCATTCCTTTCCTTCCCAGGAACTGAATATTTACCTACTATAAAATTCGTAACTGGAATTCTCATAAGCATTTCGCCTATTTGATTCATCAAGCCATTTCTGTATTTCACTCATTGACAAATTCTAAGAAAGGTCACAGAGAGTAAAATTTTGAAGAATGTATCGCTCTGCCCGGCTATTTACGTAAATGGCTTCCATAATTACTTAGACTTGGAATTGCATAGCTACCCCTATTTCCTCTGTATATAATTTATCATCATGTCAATGGTGGACGCAGTTCTTACATGCTATTTAGCCAATACAAAATGTACATACATATTGCTTCCAATTTCTACATAATGATATTTGGCTTCTTTCATGCTAAAAATCAAGTGAAACATTGAATGTTTCATTAGAGACGTGTATCGCAACGCTAGCCATGCATATTCAACAACTGCATAAATTCAAAGATAAATCCACAAATGATCAATTTCAAGAGGAAGCAATACAATGATTTTCCTTCCAAATGAGAAAACCTCACTGTAATTGTCCCTCTCATTTACTCCTATGAAACGTAAAAGGTCTATTCCTCGAGTAAGCCATTTTTTATCAGAGCCTTCCAATGTGTGTATAAAATCTTGTGCCAAAATTGACTTTGCTGAACTGCAAACATTAATCAAAATTCATTAGACAGTAATATATTCGCCAAGCACAGCTTTTACTTCGTTTCTATGATCACTGGAATGATTTAAGTATTAAATATATTTCTACGAATAACAAATACACATGCACAGTGATCGTGAGTTTGGAGTGCTTAAATTGCTCTAATTACAGTACAACTTGATCGAGGCATATGATTTACATGTTACTGAGGGAAGAGGGTGTAAAAGAAAACTATTATGTAGGTGTAAAGGATAGACTGAGGGAAGAACTGAGTTGTAAGTAGGTGCTAAACCAATTTTAGGACTACCAATGACAATCACTTACTCTATTGTATATTTACCTCTCCTGCACACATATTTATTCTGACATATACAATCTTTAGCCCCACAAAAATATTATTTAGGGTGGGAGAGTATTGATAAATTTATATCTTTAAAGACTGAAGAGGCAGGTTGGTGCAAAATAATGACTGATTCACAAATTAATGGGTTGGACCATCAAATAAATATCTCGACTATTAACGAATTAATAAACTTATGAATTTTAAACAACTCCTTTTTTCATGACAGAATTGGTGATAAATGAGCACCTTGAACCCAAAAATGCTTTTCCTCAAGGTATGCCAGTACTTACTCATTATGGTCTAAGTAGCTAATTCACGAAGACTTGAACTGACAGAACAGACTTAAAACATGTTAGCAAGCAAAATTAAAGATTGCACATACATGCTCCAAAGTCTCCCAAAATTCCGCAAAGAAAACTCTTAAAGACAAGGACGATCGCACGCAGGAATGCACGAAAAAATAACTAATTAGATCAGAGATACTCATGGAAGTGACTCTGGCACGCCACATTCTGAGGGCAGATATTCATCCTCACGTCTTTGTGGATGTGAGAGCGTCTGACGACACGTGGAGATGTAATGAAGGGTTTTGAACGCGATCAAAATCAACGCGACAGCACTTCCGACGAAACTTTCGGGATGAGAGTTTTGCAAAGTCGAGATGATGACGTACTGCACGCGAGACTGAAAGCGTTGACTACGTCAGTACGATGAGGAGCGGAATGTTTTCAAGAGAGGATAAGCGAAGGATAAGGATTGAGGAACTGTAAGGTGGGAGAGAAAGTTAATTTCAATACGGCGGAAATGAGGATGATGGTGGCGACGCCATACCATCGTGTTGTGAGAGGGAAACGGCTCTTTTTTCTCCCCCACCTCTCCTCCTCGCACTTCCACTTCTGTGTTTACGCTTCCAAGACGGATGACAAGCAACGGAAATTCAAGCGGAACAAATGACACGATACCCATACCCATCTGGTTTCCCACGCGAAAAATGTCTCCGCCACTTCCATATTTCAGTTTCAGCAGTTTTGGTTTGGTTAGAGTTTTTGTTTTGGAGTGCTGAATGGAGAAAGATAGGAGAGCAAACTGCAGGAATATGGTGAAAAATACATTTTGACACGTCGGAGTGGGAGGTTGATATTTGCTTTCTTATTTGCTTCTCCAGCAGCCTAATTGAATGCGACTTTTTCGTGTATTGTATTGCCTAAGATAGCTTAATCAGCTGAATTATAGAAAAATATACCCATGTTAACGTTCATTTTCTTTCTTTTCCATCAATTTATACATAAAAATAGCTTTCGGAACTTCAAACAATCCGAGTTAGCGTGTTTACCAGGGAGAAAATACACTTGGAAATAGTTTACAGAGATCTCATACTGAGAGATAGAGAGCCCTATTTAAGAGGGATAGCCATTGTCAATCCATCGAACTTAAATTTCAGGGCATATTTGAAACATTGACATTTTTTAGCCCCTGTAACAAAGGTAGGTATTGCTTTAAATTTAAATATTTTTTTCATAGTTTGGTGTAGAATAAAAAATTAAATTAAGTCAATAATGATATTAACAAAAATTTTAACCGTCTGACAAGAAAAACTCAGGCACTATTGCTATTTCTTAACTGAATCTATTCTCTCTTTCTATTCCTCTATTCTCTCTCCACCAAACCTACGCTGTACTATTGTAGGCTTTTCTGAACAAAAATTAATTGTGCGTTTTCCAATTATTTTCGTCTCGTATGTAATAGCATATTATAAAAAAAACAAATCTTAAAATCCCTCCGTTTGCATAGTAACTTTCAGAAAACTACGAGAACATTCGAGAAAATTCCCACAAAAATCAGACTTAGTAACCATTAAAACAGCCACGCAACGTAGTCATTCCGTTTCGGATACGGAACATTTTGACAGCCCGTTTCGGCTAACGCGGCAGTCTATGAGAGGGAGAAGACCAGAAACACTCATCCGTAACGGCCGTTTATGACGACTATTCGGAACAGACAGTGCCCGGCTCCTCTCGCGGGAACGGCGGAGAACACAACTCGCGATGCAGGCCAGGAAGATAGGCCGTACACCGTTGCAGATCGGAGCATACAAAAAAAATCGGTCGACCCAAGTAAGCGTTAAACCCTGGACATCCAGGCCGAGCCCGCATAGCAATATACCGAGGTGTACACATACAATGGCGGGAAAACCAGTGGGCGTGGAGTTTAGAGGGAGCCACGCGTGTTGGATACGAAGGTACGTAGAGCCTGTGAGTATGGTTGGGAGATGTGTACGGGTTATAACAGAGTAAGGAGGGGAAGGGGATGAGCACTAGGTTATGAGGTCTTCCACCCCTCTCTCTCTCTCTCTCTCTGTAGGGAGATCAATGATTTCGCTTCGTTCCGTTGACGAAAGAGGTCAGCAGCGCAGTTTCCCGCCAAGTCAGCAGATGGAAGAAGACGACCAGGTTGGCATTTTGGCGCGGGAAGATAGGCACTCGTGCGCCGTGTGTGCTTTCCATGTGAGACGGTGACATCGTGTTGCATCCAGGACTTGGCCGTGTGTCACTCGACGAGGCGCAGGAGTCAAATGCGAGTGTCATGAAAAAGGAGGAGATTGCGTCGGGTCAGGACTTCTCCCCAAGTATTTTGCTGTGTTGGTGGCGCTGCATGTCGCAGTCCGGGAAATTTTAAAAATAAGGAGAGACCCAGCAAAATCAACGAGCCAATTTATAAGTTCGTCACGATTCCCCAAGATTTACAGCTTGAGGGCCGCATTATCTATCAAAGAGCAGTTTAGTGGCCGACCATGCATTCTAAATCCAAATGAAAAGGAATCAAAACAAAAATTGATTTTAAATATTCACTTGATATAAAAATATCCAGTTACTACTTTATATTAAATTAGTGTACTATACATTAATAACTGCAAAATTACAAACGGGTTAAGGAACATTTCCGTGATTTCCGCTTTTTTATCATTATGGTCTCTAAGGGCCGGGGGAGAGAGCTTTATGGGCCACAATGAACCGCTGCCTGTAGTTTGGAAACCCGAGGTCTGAAGGCTAAAATGGAACAAATATCATCTCGTTCCATTATCTACAGAAATAAAGTTTGGTCTTCAAAGACTATTTAAATATAATAACACATTACTAATCAATGATAAAATTCAAACACTACAGATTTGACTGTGAAGAATTGCAAAATTTTAAACTTCGTACTTTTGCAGCAGTTTTTTGCCCCACCATTGATAGAATCATCAAAATCAATTGTAATGCTAGTAAATGACTTCTCAAATTTGACAATCACCGAGATATCTTTACATAAGGAGCGTCTCATATCTAAAATAAAATAACAACTAACAAAGTACCAACAAATACTAAACAATAAACATTGAAAGCAAAAATTCAATATAGGACATACCATTATATTCGTAAAAATACATTATTATTCTCTGAGAAATAGGAGAAGCACGGTTTTATGAAAAATTATTCACGGGACTAATAAAATGAATAGCAATGCGCATGTGAGGGATCGTGTAAATGTGTTGCATCTTAGGCAAGCCCTTCGTTGGATTTGTGCCAAGTTGGATGAAAATCTCTAGGGTATTACTGTTTAACCTCCCATTCATCAACTGCATATAGCTTACTGCACTTTGTGTTCAACACGTACGTACTATTCGAATATGGGCATTACAGACAACCGTCCTTGACATTTCTGACCCGAATAGGGAAGATTAAGAATCACTTCATCAATGTAGTGGGAGTACATGAAAAATTTGCCAATGTAACCCAATAGTAACCCTTATCTTTCTTATGGTTTTATTAATTTCATAATATTACGGTTGATAATGGTATTTTCTTGGCTAATATGGCATGTCCGTCAATTTATACCCTAAAATTCAAGGGAACATGTCAACTCCCTTCTTTGTTGCGTCAATTTTTTGGAGAGGTAAAATACTCGAGTCATTAAAGTTCTGGGTAAATCCATACCCTACGGATTTATTCATCTGATAGCATAATCCATTACTTAAGGAAGAGATAAACTATGATGATTGCATTGATTTAATTACGTTTTCTCCCATTAATGATTTTTTACTATACATAAATTAAAAACACTAAAGTAAATACCGAAATATCGTAATATTAAACCATGAATATCTCTTAAATGAACAAAAATTAGCTGAAATTGAATACAAGCCTTATATTTTTTGAAAAACTGCAAACAGGCTCCATAAAACTTTCTCATTTATTCCTAATTTTGTGTAAATTAAGACTGATTTAGGGGGAAACGAATGCCAATTAATCCTTTTTAGCACTGAAAAACACTTCGTTACTTCCTCAATTTATTTAAAATTACCGGAAATTTAGGCTTTCCCGCAATGATGAAGTACATAAGTATCCTATTATGTATTTATATAATTGGTAGCCGAAACTGGCAGTAATCTTTAAATAAAATGTGGAGGTAGCGAAGTGTTTTTCATTGCTAATATGAAACACACCTCTTGCAAGCTTCAAGTGTCGGTCCAATTATTATAGTCCATGGTTCACACATCTGCGTTCGCATGGTGGTCTATGATCTCTCAGAGAAATTTTAATGCACGAAGATGGTGTACTCACTAACTAGTAAGACCTTGAAAAGCCTTGAATTAGCCCCTTCAGAGTTTTAGGCTCGCTCGCATGCATGGCGAGGACTGAGCGCAGAAAAGCCTTCCATTCTCGAATTTGAATGGGCGAGCTTCCATCCCTTAAAACCGCGTCTCTCACTGGGATGACTCTTTTATGCAGCTCGATTAGAAAAGGACACAAGATGGGAACAAAAGGAATAAAGACCCAATTCTCTTGCGTAGGAGCAAAATAATACGCGAAAATCTTTCAACTGAGTAAAGAAAAGATGAGCTAATCGCTCGTATAAGGCTTGTTCTCACTCGATGAACAAGTAAAACGCAAGAGGAAGAGAGAAATTTAGAAAGAAAGTAAGTAATGGTCCCGAAATGTTTTTTTTAAACGCCTTCTTTGGTATGCTCTAGGAGTGGGGTGATGCTTAGGGCTGAAGTGATTTATTTTCAGAGGAACATGTACTGCCCCAAAAATATCACGGAACAACGAGTGAATCAGCGGGGGAGAATAAAAAAAAATCATTTTGGCCGTAGGAAGTTATTCCAAATCAAAATTTGTTGATAAATTGGAATAATATTTTTTATAATATTTTAATAATATTGCTACTAATGTTGTTGATTAGTGATTAATATTGTTGATAATATTGGAAAATACAGTAAAGTTACAACGATATTCATGCATGAATTCTTTAGAGAAGTTAAAGTTACCCCTAAGAGCTATTGACACATTCACGTCACTAAAACTTAAAATGAACTCCTCATTCGCAATTCAAAAACAAATCTTGAAAATCGGCATTGCAAACCTTTTTTCATCATCAAAACCTCTAAATTGTATTGTATATAAACCTGCATTGTAAATGGATATTACATATCAAGGGGACTGCATAGAGGAGGCCCAATTCCATCCCATAGAAGGGTGATTTCTGTTGCCACTTCGGTCGCATTTGCATTGGTTTTCAATAATGTCCGTGGTGTGGTGATGAGTGCAATTCGGTCTACTTCTTTATAATATGGCGCAGTAAAATGTTCGTCATTGCGAGGAATAGCATTGAAGAATTATGAACATGATAGATCACATAATCATACATATAAATATCGGTTTACACTCCTAATTACACCATATTTGCTCGTGAAACTCAGATCATGTTGTCCATCAGGGACGCGAAGAGGGACTTTTGTAAACTCATTTGAATGCGCGGTGGTTGAAAACAAATTTAGAGGCCGACTTGAGGATCCTCTTTTGTAATACTCGAGTTGCATATGCTCCATCCGAATTTATTAAAATTCCTGAATATTGAGGTCTAAAATTCATAAACTAGGCTTCAATAAAGCAATGCAAATAGAGGTAAACAGTGGGGACTCAATAAACACACGAGAATATTGAAATGAATGGTGGTTGACTTTATCCGCAGTTAATTCATACGTGGGATGCGTTTTGGATCACAGACCCTTAATCTGGTACACCAGATGACTAGGGGATAACTCAGTGAGTCGAAACGCGTCGTGCGCATTAGACACTTGCGAATAGTGCGACTACCTTTCATTTCAATACTTCCACTATATCACGCCTGAATTGGTAAAACGCAAGCACTTTTGCTGTTAATAATATAAATAACGTACATTAAATTAGGTCTTTTTTGCTTAAAACCGAATATTCCTACCATATAATCTCAAACTTTTAAAGCTTCTCACGAAACGAGTTGCCCAAAATGGGGAAGCCCTTACCTCAACACCTCAACTCCATCTCCCAGGAGCTATTTCTCCTCCTTACTGGTCTCTCCTTTATGTCCAGTGTTCTTTTTTTTAAACTTCCCACCCCGACCCTGAAGTAATGCAGTAAACGGGCGCAGCGTATGCACCGCTCCACCACCCGGCCACTCGTCAGGTAATGCGCCAACCTCCACACGTTCATGCCTCCGACTGTCCTGATTCTCTCTATCCCTATCTACCCCACAAGCTCCCAACCGCCATAGCACCACCACCTTCCATAACCGACCCTCGAATGCATCCCCGCCTATGTACGCCCATGTATTCACGTATCCGCACAGCACATAACATGTTCGCGTGCACAGGTGCTCTTGCCCAGCCGGATGGTCGTGTGGCGAGTTAAACCGTACTCTTTCCCCCATGCATACTCCCTTTTTTTCTTCGCGATGGGATCCTTTGTCAAATATCTCTTCTGTTCAGTCCTCTTGCCTTTTTGTGCCGTAGGGGTGCACGTGCCAGAGTATTTGTGAGTAATTAAAAACAAAACAATGAGGTATTGTTTGCTGTTTCCACTTTTTTCTTGTTGGATACATTTGTTCCCCTTTTAATAAGCGATAAAATGGGTACGACCACAGTCTCAATCGCATAATATCTACCATTTAAATTACACTTTTGTGGAATTTGTAGTAGATTAAAAAATAAACAATGAGGTATTGTTTGCTGTTTCCACTTTTTCCTTGTTGGAAAAACTTGTTCCCCTTTTAATAAGCGATAAACTGTGTACGACTACAGTTTTAGTTTCATATTATCTACCATTTTAATTGCATTTGTGGTAGATTAAAAACTACACAGTGAGGTTGTTGGATAAACTTTTTACCCCTCTGATATGCGATAAAATGGTTAGGATCACGATTTTAATTGCATATCATCTACCATTTAAATAGTCATTTTTATATTAACAATCAACTTGAAGTATGGTGACATTAACCGTTATACTTTGCTTCTAATAAGTTGTTGATATCTCATTGAAGAGTACCGGTAAAATCAGCGGTGTATCATCTTAATATGAAAGGTTTAAATTCCTGGAAGTTTCCATCCTTTTTATGCCCAAAATACCTAATTATTAACAGATTTTCGCAAGCGTTCTTCTTAAATTTTACATCATTTATGTAATATTTGATTACGTAAGAAGTATCCGGAAACTTTATTGCTTTATAATTTCCATTATTACCTTCCACAAATGAAATCGCATTAATTAGGTTAAATTAACTAGGGTCAACAATATTTAACTGTGTTCATCTGGACGTATTGCAAACTGTACTATTCCAGGACGATCAGCAATATAACCAGCAGAGTAATTCAGCCGCTTAAGCAAATTTTTATGATCCCCATGCATTTATCATTACATTGCTCTTACCCTCTTTACGGCGAAAATTCTTAATATTGATAAATTTTTTAAAATGATTTTATAAGTATGTATTCCCCTTACTTAACTTTCTTCGCTGTTACAATAATAACTGAGTGAAAGTTTTAGTAACACCTGACTAGGTGAGAAATAACATTTAATTAAACTTTGAGTGACACCTAAATATTAGCATGCTAGTAACAAAATTATTGATGAAAAGTCGTGTAAAAAAGGACATAAATACTGTCAGTGATACAATGAAAGACTAACGGATACCCTTTAAGGGTTTTTAATATTAATTAAAAATCACTTTTCATTCTCTTTAGATTCCTTTGAAAAGGAATTAGAAAAAGAAAAAAGTTGATTGATTTGGTATTTATGCAGCTGTTGATGAATACAATAGAAATATTTGTTTCGAATATTTAGTAGAGATTTTTCAAAGAAAGGAGGTAAGTCTTTATATATAAAAATTGTTTAAAAAAAATAAAATCATCTAATGTCGCTAAAAATCGCCTGAAGAACTTCGTTCACATTGGTTCTTTAATTTTTCTGGAATTAGCCTTAGCAAATAGATAAACCGAGATAAAATCTCGATAGAAAAATACTGATTTTTCAACTAGTCCTGTATCTATTCTATTCAGCGGCACGAATAGTCTTGCAATAGGTCGCATTACCGTAATTAATAACAAATTTAAGTGCTTCCACGGACTCATTATGCTGCATTTGATTGCTATGAAGCATTTCGAAAGGGGTAACTGAGCAATCATTTTATCCATATTTCTTACCCGAGATTCCTACGAAATATGAACAGCGTTGAAAAGTATATCGAGCATTATAAATGAAACAATATATTCATTCTCCCATCGGAGTTGTGTCACAAATAGGGGTCTATTTACCCTAAAAACCTTTCCTAACTGCATTAAATTGCCTGGTCTCGCATCCAAGTATCTCTTACTCCACTTTTGAAATCTCTAAAACGGTGCCATCCACCCAACTCGCCCATTTTCCCATCTGCTGCATCTTTTTCGCCTTTGCATTCCACCTTTGGGTCCCTTTCTGCATCTCTTTCTACTTCTCTCTCTCTCTTCAACCGCTTCCGCTAGCCCCTGGCTTAAAACCCTACTCGTCCTCTCTCCCTCTCGCCCTCTTCCACGCCACAACTCGAATTGCACACGCGATCCCACTTGAAAATGTTTCGCGCGAGCCTCCTGCTGCTGCTGCTCTCGAGTATTTGATGCATTTACGCGAACGAGAGCGCGGGGTGAAATTGGCGAGGATAAAAAAGTGCGGTGTCTTCATTTTTCCCCAATTATTTTTTTTGTTACCCTTCTTTGCTTAACCAATCCATACCTTATCCTCACCTCCCTGTCCAGGATGGCCAACTTTCCATGGAATAAAATTCAGCCATGTTTTTATATTCCCTGTTTTTTTATCGTCCCTTTATTCATACTTTTTTAGGCCAGCGAGTAAATATTCTTACTCTCCACGTCATTTCAACACGTTTCCGTATTAAAGGATCGTTCTTCTGAGCATGATAAGTGTTTAAAATCATTTATTTATTTTTTGTAAGAAAATATGCCATTACTAAGGGTGGTTATCTTTACTTACTATTTAGTTATGTATTTAGTCTCACTTGTTTAAACAATCCAGTCCTTCCCTCACCATCCCGTACAGAATGGCCAACTTTAAACGCGGAAGAATTCAGTGAAAATGTTTTTGTAAATCCCAATGTTTTTACTGTCCATTTTTCCTTACTTTTAGGTCAGCGAGTAAATATTTGTCTCTCAATTCCTTTTCAACATGTTCCTACATTATAGAATGGGGAAACGGTTCTAAGATAGTCTACGTTTTAATCGATTCCATGGCATTTTCAGGTGCATGATCATGATAGATAATGATGAATATCTGAGATTATTTTTTATTACCTAGAAGAATATATTCCATTGCTATGGGTATTAAATTTTCTTTGGTTATTATTTGCTTATTTAATATTTTTGTATGATTATCCTCCTCTTTTCATTCACCCCGTTTTGAATGGTCAACTTAAAACACAAAAAAAATCAGTAATTTTTTTTTTAATTTAAATTTCCTTTACCGTCCATTTTTTCATACTTTATTGACAGCGAGTAAATATATGTGCTATCTTATTCATTTCAATACGTTCCACTTTTAAAGAATGCGGCGATGGTTCTTTCGATTGCCTCCGTTTTTATCGATTCTGAAGTATTTCCGAGTGGATGTTTGGAATCATTTATTTATTTCTGGGAAGAAAACATTCCATTATTATGGGTATTTAGTTTAGCCTCTGTGAAAAAGAACGTTGAAAGAAAGGAATACACTGCTGAATTTGTAAGAGTCTATTTTGAAAAAGAAATCTCCTCCTCGAATGGAATTGCTCCGACCCGTTCGTTCAACCCGAGCTGGTCTCTTAAGATCACTCCAAAGGTCAAGGGCCAGCAGCATCAAGTGAACTCGAGATGTATTTCTTTCGTGGGAAGCAAAATAAACCTGATAGAAGGGCAACCTCACAAAAAATAATTCTGATGGGAGGATAGAACTTGAAGAGGTCCACAAAGATTATTTTTCGAAAGAAAATATCATTTTTGCTATTTCCACAAACCCTCTCAAGAAATTTAACTAATTAAAGAATCAATTCGTATAATAGTTCATCTTTTGAAGAATTTAGCACAGTATTTCAACCTGAACTTCCCTATTAAATGCAGTAATTGATGGAAAAATACAATTTAGGTACTAGATGACAAAGAGAAATAAAATGACATACCAATAGTGATACTTACTCTGAAAATTCTGAATATTTGATTAATGGAAAAGCATGATCGTCTCTCACTATTGTAGCGACGCATTCAAATGAATGAAAACAAAAATTAAAAAAGAAAAGTTTTCCAAGAAAAACATCGCAAACCAATACATTAATATATTAAAATAAAGACACACAAACTACTTAAAAAAATAAAAGTAAATGGTATGTAGCCACGTAAATATGTTATTATGATAGGCAGTTAATCCAAATTAAAAGTTTTAAGTGAATCAATTGCACAAAAATATAGATAATTAAGGTTAGAGCCAAGGATAAAAAAAAGAACCTGGTGAATTCAAAGAATTTTCCCCTTCCACATCAAAAGAAAACGAATGCAATGGATGAAAAATTAGATGGGCAACAAATACCTCCTTAAATAATAAAAAATAATGATTTGAAATCTTATAAGGACATTTTTTCTCGCAGGTTTCAAGAAAATGAAAAATATTACCTTTTAGGCAGCACGTTTCCTTAACGGTCATGATATTTACTAGATTTACCGGATAACTAAGATGTCATTTACCGCCACCTCAGGCAAAAATAAGCCATAATTTTCTGCCAATACAAAGTAAAAGTAGGTGACAAAAAACGACTCTTCTATCTTAACCTTAGAGGAAGAAAGGTACCTTTAAGACAACGAGCCTATCACTTGAACGAATGGTGCCCTTAAGCGTCTATCACCATCGGCTTCCAGAATATCCCATCCCTTACAGGCTTTCGGAGCGAACCGACGAAAGGAATCTCATGATAAACGACTCGACTGCGAACGCATCTTGCATTCATTGCATCACCCCGCACGACCGGAGGGAAAAATAACTGCTTCGACCGCCAATAAGAAGGAGGACCGGCCGGAGGCAAATTTTAATGACGACGCCGCCTCAGCGGATCACGTCTGCATCATAAATCTTCACCTCTACACCTCCCGGCCCATTTTCGCATCCATTCCCCTTTAGCACCCCTGCTAGCTGAATATTCGGTTTGTCTAGCTTAGAAAAAAGTTCCCAAGACGGCTACGCGACGTCGCGACACATGAATTACAATGTTAACGAAGAGACACTTAAACGCCTAGCGTGCGCGCGCGCTCTCATCGCCTCCTTTGTCATACAGGCAGCCACGCTCCACGACAACAGTCGCGTCAAATGGCACCAGGGAGTGGAGGAGGTTGAATGGGCCGGAAGGCTGTCGAATGGTCCCTCAGTCAGATGTGATGAGATCGCGCTTCGTGGGTTGGGATAGTCATGAGCTCACGTACTTAAGTACCGCGATCAGTTGGGTTAGAGGGAAAGGAGACACAAGTCCCTTCCACACCCTTTAAAACCCATTCATGAAGAGAATGCGATCCCTGAGCAGCGAAAAAAAGAGGGCAAAACGAAGGCGCTGGTACTATTGCCGAGTGACCCAAATTATCCCGAGCAAGCTCTTTTCTAAATGGTTGAACGCGCCCCTTGACAAAGGATCTCGCGGAATATCCAATTAGCCTAATACATGCATGCGGGACACCAAGACTGGACCCTTGTCCCCCACTCTCCCCTCCACCACCCCCTTGCCCGGTATCTTATGCAATCCTCATGCATACCCCCAGGGTTTCCTATCCAGCCACCCCTTCTAAATCCCCTCACCCCCTCCAGAGCTGGTCCGACGAACCGTGTCCCGGGTCACGTGTGCCATTTGTACTGGCCTTGTGGCAAATGGGTGGGGGAGGACGGGTGATTGGTGGAAGTGAAGCGGAACCAAAGCAGTGTGGGGGGGGGGAAGAGAGGGTTCGCCACACACGGGCAGCGATGCTGTGCGATGAAGCCACGTTCTCTCGCTGGAATGTACGTTACGCCCAGACTCGCATTCATGCCCAAGCCTCAATCACACTATACTTGACCTTGTTAAGTCCAGAGAATGCGGTAGCGTATGTACGACTCACAATATCACGTGAACTAAGCTGGTATTCAAGAAATTGTGGGTCATGGCTTTGTATCCTGGGAGGAAGACTTTAATCTCCTCGGTCCTGACGAATTGTATCCCATTCAGACTATTGGATACAACTCGTTGATTGTCTAATTTACCTCTAGAGAAACCTTTCTCTGGTCTGTAGTTATATATTTGTCGTTTCGTTGAGACATGCACACGAAATTTTAGATGTGTGCACATGATTCCGTGAAATGCGCCTATTTTTTTGGAGTTCATCGCGATCCACGCTCTGGTTGAGGGAGAGTCAGTGATCGGTCGGGTATTTTTACGACGAAGAAAGGAGATGGTTAGCCTTGTTTGAATTTCCCTCGCCGACCAAAGAATAATAGCTCACTGGAAAGGAAAAGCCCATTTTCCGCGGAACTATAGTGGAGGCACAACCTATGTTGGGATACTTATTTCCCCATAGATTCGTAGATAGGTCCCGGGACTGATGAGGTTAACCTTCAAGTTGAATTACTGAGTGAAGAGGAGGCCGATGCAACACGTCCTGGGGATAGCCAGGTGACGGGTGGACTACGACTGAATCTATAACATATTATTTGTGCATTTTTGGTTCCGCTGGACTATTGCTATAAAATAAATGTTATATATAAGAAAATGTTACAAGTAACTTGTTACATATGACATGTTTATATAACATGTTACATAGTGTAAAGGCACCTTAATACTTTTTGTCTGCTACGCCCGCACTCGCACTTAAGTCCAAGCGCCAATCACACCATACTTTAACCCGAACCCTCGGGGTGGGAATAATCCAATACTCTCACCACCACATCGACCCGATCCTTTCGAATTTATGCTCAAATTAAATAAATAATGAGTTGCCTATTTGAAACTCTTTTCTACGATTTTCATTTTGCCCATCTTAGATTTAGGACTAGACGGGGGAGTGAGGAAAAGGACTAGATTGATTACATGAAGTAGATGAATAAAATAAATAAAAAAATAGTTCGATACCTTGCGACATTTGAAAAGCGAGCATAGACCCCTAGAACATGTATTCCCAGACGTAAAAAATCGTTTCAGTGTTGATTTGGTGGTAATCCGATGTATCCATGATAAAAACTAGAAATGGTAAATTCCACACTTTAATTCAAAACTCAAATACGGACCATGGTTTCAACATAATATGTCATTATTAAGGATTTATATCTTTTCTAAGTAATTTTCGTAGAGCTTATTATGGATAAGTGTGGCCAGGATAGCTCTCCCGTTTAGCATCGCATTCGGCACGTGGCTGGCTGTCTTTGTGCGGACTTGAGGAAGGAGGCCCCGCGGAGGAGGAGGCGGTGGTGATTGGGTGGGCGTGGAGTTCCTTGCGGCCGAGGAGCGAGCCCCGCATTGTATCGCGGAGCCGCGGCTCGGACTGCATCGGCAAGGGAGTCAATGAAAGGCCTCGTAAAAGCCGTCGTTATGGTCCCCCGAGCGTACCGTAGCCGCTTGGTGGCCCCTGAATGGCCTAAGTGTCGGCGCTCGCCACTGTTAGTAGGTAGGTGTGTGTTGGGAGGTTTGGGTGGGCGGTTTTACCAGTCCACCTCTGCCCAGGGGTCAGTGGGGGGCATAGGGGAGAGATAGGACTTTGAGGGTTGGTAGTGTGAGGTATTTGAGGAAATTACAGGGTCAGAATGAGCCATATTCTCATTGGAATACATTTTAAATGAGTTCAGATGTAGCGGAAGGATAACGCATTGGGGTGGATCAATACTTTGGTGGAAGATGTCGCCTTACGTCATCATAATTTCTCTTTTTGTAGTTTCACGGTGGCGATGGTGTACCTAATTTTCATTCTTTGCTAGTATTAGAAACGGATGCATCCCTGCTTTTTTACACGGCATTGTTCACTTTGGTTCTATAATTTATAGATCAAGAGAATATTGCCTATTGCCCACTGGTTAGTGGTAGTCCATTTCAAAATTTAAGCATTTTGATTTGATTTAATTATAAAAACATCCATGGAATATGCGTACTCATATTTCGAGGTATTTTCGCTCTCGTTTACTAAGGAATAGAGGATGTATGTAATATTCGGTCGGAGGAATTCAATATTGTATTATTTTATTTTCTGTGCAATATTTAACATTGATTTCGCACATAGCTAGAAAAATAATCGCTACCACCTCTTTCTCTTTCTTTAAGCTGTGGTTGTATGCCCCCATTAAAGAATAGTATTTCTTCTGAATTCGAGAAATTCTGGTTTTAGATCACGGAGTTTTGATAAGATTAAATGCAAATATGAACGGTAAATCGTCCACCTTATTACACGAACAAGTAAGGGGTAAAGAAATGAGGTCAATTATATCTATGTAGCATAATTTATTGATAAAATATAAATTATTAAAACTTCAACTTTGGTCAGGCATTTTCAATCATTGACTGTCATTTATAGAGATACATCTATTTACATGAAACTG
This sequence comes from Ischnura elegans, assembly GCF_921293095.1. NCBI lineage: Eukaryota > Metazoa > Arthropoda > Insecta > Odonata > Coenagrionidae > Ischnura > Ischnura elegans. The sequence continues at coordinate 72,955,598 of NC_060250.1, forward strand.
GTAACAGAAGAAATTTTGTACCACGAAATCAAAGGAAAAGAATGCTTAGATGAATATAAAAACATATTTAAGCACGGAAAACAGAGGATGATGCATTGTTAGCAAAAGAGAATGAGAAATGGGGTATTCGATTATCTTGACGGTTTCTCTTATATCCTGCAATGCACGCTACACTTCGTACTCAATACTTTCCTTGCTGCGATGAAATGGGAGCTCAAGATAGGACTAGAACTTGAAAATCTGAGAGTTGATGGTCTAAAATAACAATTAAATGCTATTAATGACCGAGGGGTACGTTTTATTCTTCTAAAAGTGTCTTGCTCCACTTGCATATCAAATACCAACGTAGCTTCAAGGGGTATCGACGACACCTTGTCTTAGAAAATATATTCCCATCACTTCTTACATCTTGCCCATACTTTCTTTTATTCCCCATCAAATGATGAAACTAACAAAATATTAAGAGAAAAAGAGTACATTTGGAACAGAGAATCAGGCCTTATCAAGTACTACAAACAATTGATCGGGAGGTATTACAGGGAGTTGATGGAAAATGCGGGGAAAGCTCAACTGAAATAATAAAAAATAGTTACTTACGATGTACCATGAAATTTATGGGCAGAGGAAAGTATGGGAAAGTGAAGGAATTGCAATGAAAATGGAATAAATGGAGGGTTACTAACCCCTAGGTTAACGGCATTGATATTAATGTCACCAGCTGGTGATTATATTTGCAGGAATATGCTGGAGAAAATCAAAACAATTGTACCAGAATTGCTTAATTTTAGAGCAGGTGAAATTCCAGATTTTGTGAAGATTTGCCTCAATGGGATATGGTGTGAAAAAGAACCTCACCAAGTTGTGGAAATGCACTCAATGATCTTTCTTTACGTTAACGACATGATGAAGTAGTAAAATAATGAGAATATACTTATAAAGACAGAAAACAATCACCTAAGACTGGAAATTTAGCCAAAAAAGGTATACTTATTGAAGCGGTGAAAGTAAGTTTAAAATTAGCATAAGTTAACCCCAGGATGATTATCCAGTTATTATAATACCAATATCATCCTATTCCAATCCATAATAAGCTAAAAAGGAATATACAGGTGAAGAGCAATTATTATTTATTTATTTCTCAATTCCCCGCAAACAGCACAGAATGGCCTTTACAGCGTGGGTTACAACATTAACAATAGACTATCACAAACATCCATGCCCTGGATAGGAACCACCTACCTTATTGTGAACAGGTTAAAGATTATAGCAGAGGATGATGAAACAGTAATAATTAAAGCCATTTGAAGACTAGCTACATTCATTTGCTGACCCTGTTGTAGCATTTTATTCTAAATTGTGTGATAAATTTCTGCTTTATTCCACTCATAAGGAAATTAATAAAATTTTCCGGAGCAGAAAGCAGTAGCACTATAGATTTAGCGTGAGGAACTTATCAACAAGTAACCAGTAGTTTACATGTAGGGAGAACTTTAAGCAGATAACAGAGTCGAAGATAAGGAAATGTGAGACCAGGTTATATAAGAGGAGACTGCTCAAGATAGCATGGCAGAAACCGGATATAATGGAAAACGGTGGGTACAGGTATAACATTTGGAGATACAAAACAGCGCTTCATACGTTACGGACCAAAATGAGCTCTGTATTTCTTAGGCAGTAACTTTGAAAAAAAAAAACAATTCTCGGGTGGTAGGGTTAGAGCGAGAAGTCTGACTTGAAATGAGAATCTTCAATGAAATAAGAAGCTTTAATGCTTGTTGTATATATGGGAAATGTCTCCTGAGAAATTCCACTCAGAGCCCATTTCAAGAATTACGTAAGGGAGATAGGGCACCTATCTCTCGCATGGCCGGTAGAAGGTAGTGAGGCGGTGGCTCTATTTCAAACAATTTTGGACGAAAAATAAACGAAAAAAACTGAATCCGACCAAAACAGCTATCTCACCCACGTCTTCGTTGAGCAAATTGAGCAAGTTTCTTTCCTCTTTTCCTCATCTGTCTTTCTGTGGGACGATAAACTCTCTTTTTGAAATCGCTCTGAGGGTCGATTAAAGCAAAAATAAACTTTTTGTTTCGAAGTTAACCTCGCTCAAAAAAAACCGACGTTTTATTTTTACGTTATGTTTAAACGGATGGGGTCCTTTTCATTGGGCCAAATTTTCGACTCGATTCGCTTTGCAAGAAAGATTATGCTACAAAAATTGAATAAAAGAATAAAACTACCTGTTTGCTCATTTATATAGCATACTCCATGACCGATTAGTAGTATTATTGAAAATGATAAAATATCAATACTTTGTTCGTGGGAAAATGCAGATAACCAAGAAAAGGAATTCGGCTTTTTTTATTTGGCTCCTTAAACGCAAATAGCCTAACTTTGGCTATGAATGAACACCTAACCAGAAAAAGAACACAGGATGTTAAAATTTTAAATAATTTCTACATTACAGTTTCCTTACAGGGATATTTGGCCTTTTTCGACCTGTTAATGATTCAAATCAATGGTATTTTATGTTTAACATTTCATCATTAAGTATAAAACCTAAATATCTTAATGAAAAGATGTAACTGAGCCTAGTTAACTCCCTTTATGTTTCCTAAAGAGCATATCAACTATGTAAAAATACAATATTTTCGCCGATTTATGGATACCAATTTCAAACAAATGCGTCATCTCATATACGCGGCATGGTTGAAGTTTTACTATAATTTGCAAAATATAATCCAATAAAACAAAGGAGTTGGGGAGGGAACTAAGAGAAAAAGGCTTTATGCACTCATAAAGTATATCCTTACATTAAATACAAGTATACAGTTTAAAAAAAATTAAGGAATAAATTCAGATTTTTTTATAATTTCAATATCAAATAATTGTTTTTGAATATAATTATGGTATATTATAATAATCATATTAATTTAATTAAAATTTTAACTTTAATACCAATTCTACACTTGCGATACCCACTATGTAATATAAATGGAACCTTTTTACATGCCTTACAGCTTAGAAGGACCAAGTAGTATACACGAATAAATGCTATTATTATTAATAATTGAAATGAATTACTTAGCAGCAAATAAAAATAACATTGTCTGTAAAACATTTTAATCGTGGAGAAAGACTATATATAATACCTTCTTTTCCCAATTATATTTATGCGTCGTAACATGTAACGCATATACATAATTGTGAGACTGATGGAAAATGGATAACTCCCCTGCGCTGCGCCTTAAAATTCTTATGCGTCTCAAACACGCCTTTAACAGGATTAAAACTATATTTAATAAAGATTATTCTCCTCCATCGTTACGGAGATGAGGAAAACTGAAAACACACCACATTCAAAAGCAATCATAGATAATTAACCCCTCTCGCCACGGAAACTAATTAGTAAAATTACAACGGGACCACCTGAGGGAGTTTCTGGACATGTCTTCAACCAACAGATTCGTAACACGAGTTACCTCACCTCTTTCCGGGAAATAAAATGTCTGTCCCCGTGAGAACACGGAAATATGCAAATTCTTTTTACGCTTATTCGCGCCGTATCCAAGTGGGGGCCGGGAAGGTCGAGGTCCTTCGGACAAAGCTTCTCCTCTTCTTACCACACGCTATATCCCCTCTATCCTTTTTCTCTATCGCTCGCACATCGTCTCTTTTTTGTTACTATCGTGAAGAGGGTCCATCCTGAGGGATTTTGGGCTCTCCAGGCCGAGAAAGGCCGGCGTAAAGGGCAGCAGTGCAGGAGAAGGAGAAAAAAGCGTGTGAATTGTATCCTACGGCCACGTGTTGGGGCATCTTGTCCGCTCGAAAAGAAGCCATCGCCACTCCAGAGAGAGAGCGAGGAGGCGCCTCGCGATTCTCTTTTTTCTTCTCCATACTCTTCTTCCGCCTTCTCGAGTTCGGTCTCATAAAAACACGTGAAATGAGAGAGGGTCCCTTTGCTTCATCGCACACTCGGAGTATTTTTTTTTCCTTCCTCGGGAGCACTCTTGCGGTCGCAAAATGAAACCTGCGCTTCTGCGTGGAGAATCCGGTCTTTTACTTCCCCTTGTCTTTGGGACTGACTTTACCCACATCTCTCCAAGGCCGGCTTGAGAATATTTAAAGTTTTCCCTGATATTCTTTTTATATTAAAAACCATGATCTTGAGAACTACTTAAAGAAGCGCTTCAGGATAAGCATAATATTAATTTTATCTTAAAAGCATAGTATTTTGTCCTCGAGTACGTAAAATATGTTCTTAGTAAAAAAAAAACTTTGCAGCAGTCAACCAAAGAAAGAAATAGCTGTTCTTCTCTGGCATACTTGGGAAACTAGCAAATCATAATCTATAGTATGAATTCCCTCTGGATACACTGAATGCTTAAAAATATAAGCAGTAAAGTCTTATAGGCGTTTTTATAATTAATTTTACAAGGTTGTTGAAATGGATTTTCGTCTATAAATAAAATACTTAACCTCCGTAGCGTTTCACAGTAAATGTTTATTCTAAAGGCTTTATAGCATTTATTTTTAATTGATGTTGAAGTGGAAATTTAGTATGAGCGATATCACCAAAAATTGAATTACACACATTAAAAAAAAATGAAAATTACGGAAAAATCGAACCACTGTTGAAATATAATGCAGTTTTTGTCCCTGTTTTACAACATTACAATAAATATTTTTGATGCTTTGCGATTGAAAAAACTGTCTGATGATAATTTCAAAATAATAGTTACAAAGTTGTGAATGCAACTTCTACTTCAGCTTTAAATGAAATGGAACGACATTGAGTCATAGGTATTTTAAATATCTTTAAGGTAGCATTATACGGTTGCTAGTAAATCCTAATTTGTTGGCTCACATTAAATTACAGGCGGAATAAATTAAGCATAAAGAATCTTGATGCGATGACATCCACCTAACAGCAAATACTCATTTTTATAGATTATTTCAAGTTCTTACTTACAAGTTTTATTCATTGTAGAAACTGGAGATCGAAAGAGAAGGAGTGCGCCACTTACCTGAAAGAAAAAGGACAAATGGTCATTAATTTCATTTTAAATACATTTTAATTAGCGCAAAGTGTAGAATATGGCTCAAGCGTTTTTAAAAATTGGATCAACCTGAAAATAAGTCCCTAGATAAGCTAAAAATATTTACGTTTTGTTAATTATTGTGATTATGATAATTCCTATCCAAAATTGGTAGCTTTCCACCACACTCTAGCATCAAAAAATCAAAGCGTATTAATGAATTGAAATCATATTCACTGTGATGATAAGTTCGAAGGTTTGTGTTCCTTACTGGAGTACTTGCAAACATTAAGTACGAAAATGGCTGGATATAAATTAATATTTTTCCTTAGTTTCTGAATTTTCTTTAACTATTTCCTTGACTTGCATTCTTTTGTAACCCCATCTCCCTCTTTGAGCCACTTCCATTGCAAAATTAAGACAGGCATAAACAATGAAGCAAAAGAAATGTTAAACAGAGGTTTTTCACTTTCTCTTACTATAATTACCAATTTTTTAGATAATACAATTCCTTTTTTAAGCAGCAGGATAAAACTACAATAAATGGGAAAGACTTTTCAAACTATCATTCACTTTCGAACCTAATATACTTAAGATTTAAGCTAACACCAATTATTACTCTAAAAATCTTCAAAAAATGATCATATAAAGACTTCTTCAATAATATTCTAGTTACATTTCATTCTCATCTAATTTTGAACGATTAAAGTGAAATTGTTTTTGCATTTAATAATAAATATCCTTTTATCTGCCATAAAATATATATGAATATATTTTTGTAGAATTAGTAAAAAAACTGAAATAAGTTAAATTTTTGCATGCTAAATAGTTCAAGTGCATAAAGTCCTTTCAGTTGCTTACGAAAGTTACGATTAGGAGTGAGGCAGCAATTGTAGTACTCGTCAGTATAGCAATCGATTCTTTCCCTAAGCAACGTTAAAGCAACTCCAACCTTCTTGCAATGATTGCGTTTGCCTTAATTCAGTATGTATTACCAGAGATAATTTCGTACGTCAGTGCACGAGTGCTATGGATATTAGAATTAATGAGCTTTAAGCTTATCAGAGTATTGATTTTTACGGAGCCCTCGTTTTTCAAGGAGGATAGATAATTATTTATTAATGGAATCGATCACTTGATCTCAGCTAACGTGGCTCTCAGTTAAAAGCGGGTAATGCTTTAAAATTCTATCAAACCAATTACAGATATAAATTGAGGGGAATTATTTCCGACTTGAAAGAAAATAAGTATTGAACCGTCTCGGTCAAATCCCTAGAGAGGAAAAATTGATTTGAAGAAAAGAAGGAAAATACGTGCCATTATCAGCGATTAAATGATATTTCTCGCGTTGAACTAATCCAACTGATTGATAATGTTAGCAATGAGAAATTCTTGCCATAGAATGAAAAGATACCCTTACGAAACTATTAGGAAATCGGGTTGGTGTAATGAATAATGTGTTGGCATACCATCCAGCGGGCCCGGGTTCGATGCCAGCGGTGCTGGAGGTTTTTTAGGCCAAATGATCCCTGCATAAGTGATTAGAGATGAATTGTGCTTGTATTTTACCTAGTAGGCACGGGTTTTCATCCTGGTGGAGTTAGTTTTTAGTTACCCAGTCCCAACATAAGTGCTCATTCGAGAGCACTTCAAGTCAGTAGCGGATGCAGAATATACTAAAGGGGGGGGCGCAAAAAAACCTTGAGTTACCTTTACTTTTATGGCAATAAAAAATAATCAAATCACGTGCAAAGTTTAAGAAGGTTTTAAGTGATTACGTAAAAATACAAAACAATGCCACCTTATGATATAAAAAAGTAAAAATTGTGGTTCTGCAATGTTTGGCAATACGGGCAGCCCCACAAGGGGGGGGGGTGCGCGCTCCCTGCGCCTCCGTCTATATCCGCCACTGCTTCAAGTTCAGCACTCCCCCCGTCGGATGTAACGGTTAAGACGTGGTCCCCATTGGCGCCTTTCCTAGGGGGAGGAGGCTGTTGCCGATGGCGGAATTTGCTGAACACTCACTTCTCAGTGGCAAAACTTTCAACGTTCACTTCCTCTAATTAACAACTTGCATACGAAAGAACGCAAAGTGAGAAAGGGGCTTACTTTGGACACTGCCACTGGGAATCACCAATATATAGCATAAAACCCAATCCTGACCACTGACTGACTGAGTCATAAAAATATTTGGAGTGAACGAGGCGAGATATAACAAGTCATAGATTATCCCTCCCTAAAATCGTCTAAAACCCTAGAACTAATTGACGTAGAACTAGTAGAGTAACCAAAAAGCGAATCGTAGAATAAATATTGCAACACATCGAACACCATTCTAAGATAATGGGACATATTTCGCTGCTGGTTCTGAGATTACCTATCAGATATCCGTTAAGTCATGCCTTCCTATCTCCTTATGTTGAGATATAGCAAACCCTTAGTACGCCAAAGTTTTAGCCATTCTCATGTCTATACCCTTACCCAATGACGTGGATGTGCTCAGCTATCTATAGTGTCCAGGAAATCGATGAAGCGCCATTAATGCTACCCAATGTAAGCCTCCTGAACTCCACAGGCGACCTTTGAGCTCACTGTCGGATCAGAAAGTTCATATGAGTTGTCATAACTTGCGTCTCGTTGGATAAAGCCACGTAAAGCTTACGTGAAGTTGCCGCAAAAGGATAGAGTCGTGAAGATAGTGAAAAGTCGTAAGCCTTATCTTAACAAAAGATATGTCGGTAAACACAATTGAACGAGTCATGATGATAAGGATCCCTAAAAAGACATTTTTTGAATGATGCAAGTGCGGATGAATTTTTTTTGTGTATACTCATTGGAAAACAAACGGGATCGATTAATGTGCTATGAAGCTGAATTTTTCTGTTGTTAGTTTTCCACCGCATAAAATATGTAACCGCAACTGCAACTTTCAAATATGTTCTTTATTGACCACCCCAGCCCACTATTATACCTAAATTGCCTTCCACAAATTACCTTAGCTTGGGCATGCAGGTCTTAGGGAAATCTCTGCCAATATTAGGAACTCCGCATTTCTGTTCCTTTTTGTACTACTAACTATTTTCTTCCAATCACCTTTCGTGGAGCACGTGCGATGAGCTTCTTCGACAATTTAATTTTTTGCTGATTTTGGTAGATTTTGGAACAAAAAAACCGTATATTTATTTTCAACACGCAATGCTCGAGCAAACCACCGCAAAATATAACAGGTTTCAACCCTTTCTCAGATAAGTTGATGACGACAAGCTCTCATGCCGAGCGTGTTGCTACTTCGCCGCAACTCCACCCATTCGCTGTGAGTGGTACTTCGCTGCTCATACTCTCTAGCGAACGATTCCATGTTTCAGTAAAATGTTCTTCCTGATAAATTAAATTCACCAATGATCTGATGACGTCACCGGCTAAAAAAAGTGGGCAAAAACTTTATAGTCGTGTTTTATTTTATAATTCAGTGAGAATGGCTGCAAGAGGAGAATTTTTTTATGCCATAACTTTTCTCTCAACTGCTCCAACATAAATATGAAAGTACTGAAGAGGCAATTTTATGGCACATTACCTAATTTATTTTTCCATAAAAATTTGTAGTAAAAATATCTAAATTGTTCACAATACATCCTCAAATTAATTTAAGATCGACTATAAACCAATGATGGCTGTGGAAGAAGGGTATAACTCCCTACCATCAGTGCATAAGAATTTTAAGAAAATCGTGTACATGCGTCTCGCCTTCAACTACCCATCCTTTCAGATCCGAGAGGCTTAGGAGCATTAGACGCCCGTGGCCGATGGCTTATGTCTTTGCTTCAAACGCTTGCCCACACACGTCCTGCCCATTCCCTTTGCCCGCTTTGCCCGTGAGGGGGGAGCCACTGCACTACGTGGGCGGAATCCCTGAGCGTCGTCACGACCCAATATTTCATCACGGCCAGACGCCAAGGGTCCGCCGCCGCGGCCTTGCAACGGGGCTGGGATGAAGGGCATCGCTAAATTAGGCGCATGTTTCGTATTCCCGATTTCCATTCCCGCGGTCAGCGGCCAAGCATGAATTCCACCTCCACACGTATATCCACCCACCTCACACACTGTCTCGTTGATGTGATTTGGGTTCATAAGCTCGATGATTCCTACTAAATCAAAAGAAATACAGTTCTATCAATCTATACCAATAGTCTAAAGGAATTATAAGTATTTTTCTCCGACACCATTTTTGCTAGTTTTAGGCAAGCTACGGGTTACACCAAGTACTCTTATTATTCAGAATTTCGTTTTTTTTTATAATGACAACTATTTAAAGTTGTGGCTTTTTGTATCGAAACGAAAAACTTTTTTTGGTGATGCGATATTATTTTAAACCGTGGTACATCGAGTGTGGCACTACACCTGCAGAGATCATAATTGATATGAAAATACTTTCTCTGATTTCCACAATCTCCCAATTTCCTTCTTGAGCTCTTCATATTTTTCAACCTCAGTGATATAGGTCTTCATGATATTTTGTACGCACGTATTGGATACAACAATGTCTATCAAGTATGTTGTATAGTAGTATTATGCATGGCGAAGAATCTATCTCCTCATATACCTGGATTTCTGTAACTGTAATGAAAATGCTGCTATAAAATAAATTTAAATGTTTTAATAATAACGGATCAATTAAATAGAGCACTGTTTCCTAAGCATATTACAATATTCACGAAGTGTTAAAGTTTGTGATGGTACCTATAATGAGGCGAAACTATGGTCCATAACAATTGTCCTCGTGCGGAATAAATCATGCTCGTATTTTCCTCCAACTTACACCTGATTTCTATAACGCTTCAACTACTGAGCTGGCTTTAAGTTAGTTAAAATAAAATCCAACTATTATTTATCCCAACGAGTATACGTTCTCACGAACGATGGTTGCCACACAATAGAATACTATCAATATAAACTGTTATAAAATAGTGTAATATGCCAAAAAAAATGCTATTAATAAGAAATGATTCGTTAGCATCCAAATATTGAAATAAATTTTCATTTATTCATAGCAATTTTTGTTTTAAAATTTTCATGAATATCAAAATTTCCACTAGCCTAAGCCTTAGACGTTTCCACAGGCATTTCAGCATTCATTCCAAAATTAAAGAGAATGAAGGCGACATGGACGAACGAGTGCGGGCACGGATCGCTTCATCTTCTCGGAAGCACACATCAGCACCTTCGAGGAATGCTCGACCCGAACGCGATAACATTTTCAATATTTGCCCCCGAAGGGACCTCGCGTGGGCGTCTGTCGTCCCACGCACTTCCCACGGGGCGGCGCTACTGCAGACGCCTCGGTTGGGAGAGGATCCCAGACGGAAGGACACAGGTCAATGCGGAGGAGCGAATTCTTGCAAAAAAAAAGGAGAGGGAGCACCGACAGTTATACTACCACGTGGAACTGTCTCATTTCTATTGCGGACGCGTCGTTTCCGAGAAGGCTAACCCATTCGCGGGAGAATACTGGGGTGCAAAACCTACAAGGGTTATACTCGAAGAGGTAACTTCGCTTCCGGTGCGGTGGTGCTGCCCTATTTTGCGGGAAAAACATCGGAGTTAAGCGAGAAGGATAAGACTCGGGAGGGCTTGCGGTACGGCCCGTTAGGGGCGTGCGGGACAAGAACAACGTGCAAGTCTTGCGAGTCAATTCTTCGGGGTCCATGCTGACGAGACAGGACACAGTTGAGAACGGAGGCAAAACATGGAAACGTCCGACTTAGGTGGACAGTTTGGTTTGAAGGAAAACCCATCTCAATTGTAATGGCTGTATTAGTCTCTTGTGGGATGAACTCTACAGTTGGGGATTATTGACCACCTGCTCTAACAAAATGGAGCTCGTGAAACAAGGACTGTTCTAATTTTTTCTCCTTTCTTTGACACTGTTTGTATCGTGTGGTACCTCCCCCTAGAGGTTCCATTTACCCGGATATTTCTAAAAACATTTGAAGAGAATTTATAATAATACTCAACGTTATAAAAACGTATCTACAATTAAAAATAAAACACATCTTTGCAGGAATGTCAACAGAGTGAGGTTTTATCTAATTTTGAAAGCATATTAAAATTTAATAGAAATGTTTCAAATTGTACCATTACCAGAAAAACTTAGATTGGAAAATAATTACCCAAGTTTTCATTTCAAAACCTCAATTTTGCTTCCCCCGCAGGAGCAGAAAAGGAATAGGTAAGAAATTGAACTAATTAATTGGAAGAAAGAAACAATAAAATAATTTTCCTAAGACACAAATACTAGGATTATGAAGAACCAAAATACCGAATATATTCTTTCCTAATTGAAATATACAATTTCATTCCTTATTTGAATACATAGAAACGTAAATTAGAAATGCGTAGTCATTTTAGGCATGTCAAGAACGTATGGTAAAATTGAAATAAAGATAATTTCATATTTCCCATAATTTCATAATTTCCGTTATCTTACAGTGAAATAAGGAAGACATGGCTGGATAAAATAACATTTTCCAATTTGAGTTCAATATTTATTAATATGCATAAATCTTATGTGAAATTTTTCTCCTACAAATTACAAAACATAACAACGGTATTATTTATCAAAAATATATAGTGTTGATTTACTCAAGGGGACTGCATGGAGTAAACCCAATTCCATCCCCTATAAGGATGAATGCGGTTGTTACTTCTTTTGCATTATAATCGGCTTTCAAATATGTCCGCGGTGCGGTGATGAGTACAATTCGATCCAATTATTTTCCAATATTTTGCCGTAAAATGTTTTTAATTGTGAGAAATATCATTGAAAGGTTGTGAGTTTTATAGATTACATCTTCCGCACGGTTACATAACCATGTATAAGTTTTGTTAAACACCTTTAATAATACCTTGTTTCCCCGTGAAAATCGGATCGTTTTTTCCATCAGCGACACGAGTGGTGACTTTTGTAAACCCATTGAAATGCACGGTGTGTGAAAACACACTCAGAGGCCGACTTCAGGATCCTTATTTCTATCATTCGTGGATATGCGTCTCGGAGTATAGGTCTAAGAATGTACTCCGAGCCGTTAATCAACATTAAATAATTGAGGTCAAGAAAATAAAATCAAAACTCTTTAGCGCCAGTTAGCTTAATGACAGTATTTAATCGCCATAAAAAATATAGAAGTCGAGTACATTTCATCGATTAAAAAAATAGAAGTCATGGTGTTAACACGACTTACTCAGTTAATTGGCTCCCTCGAGTGATTGCACAAACGCCATAATGGAAGCGTAAGTTCTCCGTCTAGGGAAAAAAAATCGATCAGTTTTAAATTAAATGAACTGTAGCACCGGCGTCATAGAGGGAATTTATGGCTCGAGTGCTTTTGGCTTCCGCGGTAGCAGACGCGACCGTCTCGGTACTTGCGCGTGGGACTCACCCGGCCGGATCGGCGAATTGATCCTAGCAGACCGTACTTCAACTCGATTAGAGTAGAACGGAGCCAAACTGCCGCGTCGCTCGGTTTTAAAAACTCGATGCCATAATGCTCTATCTCTCTCTGATGGTGGCAGTTTTATGGTGTTCTTTCCCTCCGAAAAGAATTCCCTCTCTCGCGCGTTGATAATGTTCGTCTTCTCTCCTGCTGTGAACGGTGAAGAAAAACGATGGGAGTTCCTCCATAGTATGGACAAGTTCGGTGGACCCAATTTTGGGGTCCTCAACCTTTTGTGAAAATACAGTCCCACGTAAATTCGTTGGTGATGGTCAGCCATGGCCGCTCTCACAGTTTCCATGATGGAACGAATACTAGTTGAATACTTCCACTAATTCAAACTTTTATCTTCGACATTATATTAGTATTATAATATTCTACCGATTAAGGTAGGTCTACATGGAGTAATAAAGAATTCCTTCCAGTACTGCCTTCTTCGATTCACTGTAAGGCCTACTCCCTTTCATTCTATCTAAAAATCCTATTTTCTTCCTTACCCTCCCTCTTTTATCTAACATTCTACCCTCTAACACCGTTTTCAACATCCCCTCTCCGCTAAGTACTCGCTCCATCATCATTGAACATTTTAAAAAAACCAGTGATTTATCAAAACTTGGGTCACTCTCTCCAATAAAATAGTGGAAAATATTGCATAAAAAATAGAGATGCGTGAAAATCGCAAATGCGATAAATGCGATGTAGATGCGATGTGCGCAAATAAATGCGACATAGATGCGATGACTGGACTTTATGATATTTTTACGCAAACTTGCCTTTTCAACAGCAAAATTCGTACATTTTGTGCCTAGCGCAGTTTAAATGCTCCGCCGACACTCACCGCTTAAAGCATGAGAGCGACTGGCCAGCTGCTAGTTGGCTGGGACTCCACGTGGGCGCGAACTACAATTGGGCGCGGGCAACCTACACCTCCGACATTATATGATTTATTCCTTCATTTATTATTGTTCTACAACATAATTATTTAAAATATTATTTATTTTTTAATATAACTGTGTTTTGCTACATTTCATTGTCATCTACCTCATTAAGTGCGATAAAATAAAAAGAAAGTGCGATTTTTACGTATCTCTATAATAAATCTAAAATTCTTCCACTAAGAAACGCCTGAGACTATTTCTAATATGTCCTCTGTTGGTCCGCTACTGCCGGACAAGTTGTCTAAGCACTTACCTGATACAAAGAGACAAGATATTATCGTTATCATATTATAAAAATACAAACGTGTATAGTTACTGACGTCTTCATGAATTATAGAGATTTTCATTATCCACCGTAACAACACAAGACTACAGCCAAGGCAGAAGCAGTTCGACACGGAATAGTAACATTGATGTCATCATAATAGTGAGCCTGCAAGATGTTTTTGTGGTACCCCAGCCAACCATTCACTCATTATTTCTTATTTGTCTCTTTAAATTTCTGTAATTGTTATCTCTACTATTTGGAAATGTATTGTTATTTATTTAAATTCATTGTCCCATTGTGTTCGTGCTTTTTAAGTTTGTTATACTGTGCCACTATAAAATGGCAAAATATGCTGTACGCGGACAATTTGATAAATAAATAACTAAATAAATTATTAATTGGGAGAGTGCATTGATATCTTCATTACAACAAATTTTGAACCTAAGGTCCGAAGGACTACGTAGAGTCATTTCCCTTACGTTGAATACCGTCGCAGGAGGAAGAGTAGGCAAACACACGAGTCGAAATTTTGAAGATGGCGGCGAGGCGAGGCGATGAGTGATCGGAAGGGGAGCCCGAAGGAGTCCTTCCGCCTCATTACTCCGAGGCCAAGCCGCCGTCGCTCGTGCGTCCCAACAGGCGATAATTTAGCATCGTCTCGCTCAGAAAGTCATGCGGATGGCGGGAGAAGACGGGAGCTGCCTTTGGCAAGGAGAATGGCCTCTAAGCATGAAGGTTTTCGCTTCCCATATTCAGGGTGTCCGTTATATTCATTGCATTGCATGATTCACGTGTTAAAATTTACTTTCGTATCTCAAGTTGTCCTTGCCATGGCTCTATGTGTTTTTCAGCTATAATGATCGGCTAGGGTTGTGAAAAAAAGGAATTTATTTTAAAGTTGCATGCGGAAAAATACTTTGATGAAGTTAAGGAGTTGATCTCTTGATAATACGCTGTAATGAAACCGTGGACTGACATAATAAAAGTCACTATGTAGAAAAAGCCAAGTTAATATTGCTAATAATCCTTTGATTAAGGGTTACCACCAATTTACGCCCGCTACTATTAGTTAATAATGAGGTTTCATTGGGAAACACAAACCGTAGAAAAATTCAGCTTGATCGCATATTATTTGACTAAGCCTGTTTGTTGCACACCAGAAAATGAGTGAAGTTTAAAATAATATTGGTAAAATTCAACCCTTCGTTTATCTTTTTCCTAGTTAGTTTATTCACTAGTTCTTCACAAGTATTAAAAAAACTGGACTCCATTTTCATTCATAAAGCAAAAACACTAGGTACTTAAGAATGCGAAAAAATTGACTACAATCATCCAACGCAAATCAAAACAAGTATTCGAGCGATGAATTTTTGTCTAATGCTGGAGTTTTGGTAGAGATATGGGGATAAAATCTTTCAAAATAGAGTCGCTTTAATTTTGTAACGGTAAGTTCATGCTGTTCTTTTTTTTTAATGCCTTATTTTGATTATTGCGCTCAATAATAAAAGGTCTTTTAAAATCTAAACGACCGTTTGGTTTTATTTATTTTTCAATACAAGCTGCCTTTATGTCTTCGCACGAATAGAATAACTCAAATCGAGATACGTGTGGGCAATCATTTGCTACATTGAAATTGTTGACGCATTTATAGTGAGGGAATTTTCATCTGATGTTTCAGTACTTGCGTGGAACTTGGATAACGAAATAATTCTTCATAATCACATCCTCCTCCTTTCTATCTTCATGATAGATCAACTTACGGTGAATTTACTTAGATTAGTTAGATGAACTTTCGCTGGAAACATTCATGTTTATTGATTCTTAATTCATCTAGAAAACCGTTTTGGCCCAATGTGACGCTTTATTTGTCAGTAATAATTCGCTCCCGTAGTGATTTTAGCATAATTAATGCTGAGAGATATAACCATCAGCTTCATAGCTTTTCCACAATCAACCATGAAAACGGTAGTCGTTACGGTAATGGCTCCTTCAGGGGTTGGAATAATTAAAAGCCAGCCAGTTGAGAGAGTTATAGGTATGGCTTTTTAAATCGCGGGCAGTATATACGAGGGCAAGTCAATTAATGCCCGCAATTAAGTAATATCTTTGTTTATTTCGGTAGTACTGTCGTTTTACGTTGATGACTCATGCTTTGTTTATTTGCTGTTATGCCTTTGCAAGTTTCAAGCTGCAAGATTAGTTTTGTCATAGTTGTCGTGCTGTTAATTATGACTTCTCCGCTTCCTATTTTTAACAAAGAAGAGGAACGTTTAGTGATCCAAGATTTTTTACCTCAACGATTGCCAAGAATTTTGCCTCCGAACCATCCAAAAAAATCACCATTGAATACTACAGGAATCATAATATCCTTGATTTACTGCTTCCCAAAAAAATCTGTTTGTTATAAAACTATCTAGTGCTGTTTAAGCATAAACGTGCTTTGGGTGAAATTTCAAGAATCAATTTTTAAATAATTCTTATTGATAAATTTATTTTTTTGTCTAAAAATAGCAGCCTTTTACATTTAAGAATTGCAAGCTATCTTACTATTTAGACTAAAAGGGTTCATATAGCTTCAAAAACACATGAAATTCTCGACTAGACGATGTTATTTCTTCGGGAAAGGGAAGACAAAGTTCAGTAGAAAGTACCGTAATATTCAATATTTAAATTTTTAATCACCATTTATTTTGACTTAGAATGTCCGACGTAGGTCGAAAATGGCTTAGCAGATTATCGGAATTGATCATAAATATTATTTTCCAGGGTCTACTAACTGAAAATAGAGGTGACATATCTGTCATTCCTATGATAGTTGATGAGGTAAGGAAATGCCTTGATTTTCAATTTTTAATTACTAATATACTGCCTCGAAATTTCCGTGGTAGGTGGAAATCGGGCAAACATTATCGGACATGGATATAGATCCTTTCCATCATAGTGAAAAAAAATATCAATAATGTATTCAGGTATTTTGAATTTTGCCAATGATCATGTTGTTGTGTTCTGAAAGACAGAACGCAACAATAAACAACAACTATAGATCTCCGACCCGAGTGGTTAGGCCGAATTCTCAAAGAATGGGTATAAGAACCAAAGAGTAGAAAATCAAGCGTTGGCTATGGAAGATGTTTATTAAGCCCCGGCCGGAGCGTAGCAGTGCCTTCGTCTGCACCTTAGATATTTTTCCCCGAGTACAGAAATTCTGGGGTATTCATGCCATTCTCTGGACCAGGAGGCTGCAGTGGGTGGCGTGAGAAGAGTCCTTTGCAAAGGATTTTCTCGGAAGCAGTTTTCCAGCGAGAGCAACTGCATTATTTGGCCAGTGTACAGGTGGCCCATTAAGCAAAAACCCCTAATTTCACATTTAAATCCCAACACGGCTTTGAAGGACGTCTGCCAAAATTATGACGTCTTGCCGGTCGACCTAACACTTGAAATGAGCAGATGGACCTAAAAAATCTCGCCTTTACTCTATACGTGACCCTCGGACGCTCCCACCCCAGCCTCCAAGAACCCATAAAGTACCACGACAGCGTCCACCCAGATACTCAGAGCAAGAGGAGAGGGCGACATATATAACAATATAATCGAAAATTTACCATGATTTACCATAGAGTGCATAACGATAGCTGAGTTCTAACAACACGTATCAAAAGAAAAGCAACTTTTCAGGAGAGCTAAAAAAACAATTAGTTTCTTTTACTTTACACTGAAATTTAATACCAGAAGTTCATAAAACTGAAAAAGAAGCATTCATTTGCAAACGAAGAGTTGGTTTTTGCTGGTATTTTATTTTTTAATGTTATTACACTTTTTTTTAAGATACCTATCTCAAACCGGCCGAATTTGAGATACGTGTTGTTAGAACTTAGCCATCGATAACTTCCATACCCTTTGAAGCCAATTGAGTACATGGATTGCGAAAAACCACGACAAAAATGGCAAATTGAACGGCGTACTACCAAGAACTCACTCTCTGAACGCCCTCTCGTGGACACAACCGTAAAGAATGCGAGAGAGTTGTATATACTGGTGGAGAAGAGGAAGTATTTCCCGAGTATAGCCCATCGTCATCCATCAGCTCGGGGAACTCTCCGCGTCCGTAAATTCTTCCACCGCCGTAACAGGTGCACCGTAACTACCCCTACCCTCTCCTACCTTTCCCCCGCGAACGCCGAACATTCCATCGGCGAGTCGCGGCCGTCCCGGAATCCGGAAAACTACAGCGAAAACAGCCCCTGAGGTGGACACGTGAAATTCAGAGGGGCGCTTTGGGGGGTAGGGGTGAAGGTTGGAAGATGGATAGGACTCGAGAGTGGGGCGGACTGGTTGTGCTTGTCGCCCCGGGCGAAAGAGCAGGGAGAAAGGGTGGACTTGACGAAACCCAGCGTCTGCATTAGCGGGAGGAAAAAAATGCGGGAAAGGGTGTGATGAAAAAATATTCGCTGTGCCCCCCGCCCTGGGGGAATCTTCTCGCGACTTAAAAAGTCACTTCGTTCTCTCCCAAGTGACGCGCTTTTTATTATTCCAACCCCTGAAGCGACCTTCCCGCATATTTTCACCTGCCCAGAATACTACCTTATCGCGGACATTCTTGACGGATATATTTTTGGAAACGAGTAACACGAGGACGTTATATTTCCCAATAGTAATTAATGCTGAAATTTTTTCGTGGATAGTTCGGAGGAAATATTCGTAAGGGTCGTTGAGACATCGTAATAAAAACTCACTATGAAAAATTACCTATACACATTAAAGATATAATTTTAATATTATTGAAAGGAGAAGGTACCACAAATCCAAACTTGAAAACTTTATTGCTCTAATTTTGACTCAGTCTTAGACTGACTTAGTCTTTTCGCTCTCCCAAGTGTCGGGTTTTTTTTTATTCCAATCCCTGAGGCAGCCTTCTCACATATTTTCTCCTGCCCAGAACCCTACCTTATCATGTAGTTTCTAGAGGGGTATTTTTAGGAAAAGAGTAACACAAGGCGGTTATTTCTCACAGCATTTAATGCTTAAAGTTTTTGTATATCATGTAAATATTTCTAGGATCGTCGGGATAAAAATACCAATAATTATGAACAAATATCAATATAAATTAATGATATTTTTTCGTCATGATTATGG
This sequence comes from Ischnura elegans, assembly GCF_921293095.1. NCBI lineage: Eukaryota > Metazoa > Arthropoda > Insecta > Odonata > Coenagrionidae > Ischnura > Ischnura elegans. The sequence goes on from NC_060250.1 coordinate 72,974,466, forward strand.
AAAGAAGAACCTATCACAAATCCACAGTTTAAAACATCAATGCAGCATTCGTGACTTAAACAGTCGCTTCGCTCTCCCAACTGATGCTCTTTTTATTATTCCAACTCCTGAAGTGGCGTCTCCGCTCATTTTCTCAAGCACAGCACCTTACTTTATCTTGTACAATCTTGGCGAATTTTTAAGGAAAGGAGTAAATCGAGGATGCTATGTTTAATACAGTATTAAACACTGAAGGTGATTTTTGGATGGTTTGAAGACAAAATTCGTCAGGGTGGTTGAGATAAAAAACTCAATAATTGTAAAAATATCCTCATAGTTTAATGACATCATTTCATCTTAATTGTGGAAATGGGAAAGCAGTACAAATTTGATAACTAGAAAACGGTCAGCGATGAAGTTCATTTTTATCACCGTTTTTTATTTCAAAATTTAATTCTTTAGGAACTCATTTCGGAAGGAATTGAAGACAATGGCTTTACTATTTACGAGAGCAAGGGTTACACCAACATTCGCCCAATCCTAACGCGTGCATGCAACGAATACCATGTTTTCATCCCTATTATGAGGAAAAACATTTTCAAACACTCGATCAACCACGTGAGAAACTCAACGTATTCTTTCAATCTCTTTCTATAAGCCGCCCACATCAATGCTTCTAACCTTTTCCTAACATCCCACGGCTCTTCAATTTTAAGTGAGAGTGCTTTGTTCCTACCCACACGCGTATCTCCCTTCTCTCAGGATCCTGAGGGTGCTGACGCAAAGGGAGATGAAAAAGTGGAAATTGGGGTTGAAGAAAAGTTGAAGGGTCGAGGGAAAATCCGTTAGCAAGAGGAGACCGAAATGGGCGACGAGAAGGAAGTGTGGGACGCGCGCGAGTGGGAGAAAGATTGAGGCGAAGACGAGAAAAAAAGGGTTGGAAAGCAAAAAAAATATTACTGGGTTGGTTCATCCCCTTGGGAGGGTCAATAGGAAGTCGGAGAGACGGGAATTGGTTCGGAAGAGGAAGAAGTTGCGTAGGTTTCAAAGTCAAGAACGCTTTACCATGCTACGGAAAAGAGAGGACAAAAGAAAAAAATCTATGGAGTTTTTATTTTTATTTTTTATTGATTTTTATTTATTTATTGCTATTTATTTACTGATTCATTTTTATTAGTTCATTGATTTTCATTTATGCATTGATTTTACTTAATTGATTTCTTTTTAATTTATTTATTGATTCAGATTAAAAAATTTCTCGATATTTAACCAGCAATAAGAAAATTTTTGGAAACACCGTCAAGTAAGATTCGCCCTGGTTACATACAGTGCAAGAAATGACCGAGAAATACAAATCCGTTCATAAACATATTTCATAAATAATATTAAAGGATTTACTTACAATGAGAAAAAAGTAAGCATGGATCGCACCCTAGACACCTTAAATAAGTAATAAGTTTATGATGAGATTTTTATTTGTTTATTGCAATGAGTGAAATGTGGGAGGAAGGTTGAGGTGAAGATGAGAAAAAAGGGTTGTAAATCAATAAAAAAAATATTACTGAGTTGTTTCATCCCCTTGGGAGGGTCGATAAGAGGTTGGCTAGTTGGAAAGGCGGGGATTGGTTTGGAAGAGGAAGAAATTGCGTAGGTTTCAAAGTCACGATGACTTTACCAAGCTACGGGAAAGAATGGACAAGAGAAAAAATGTCTATTTGATGAAGGGTTCCATGTGCCCTAATTCATTTTCATGTAGTTTACTTTTTATCGTTTTGATTTTATAGTTTTATCGTGTTTGTACGTTGTATTGGCCGTTTTGCATTATTGCCTTGAAGTTGTTATGTTCAAAATAAATGAAGAGTCATTCAGCGGAGAACGATAAAAGAGTGCACATCGAATTGAATTAGGTGTTGTTATTTAACTATTTTAATTTAATTAAGCCATCAGAACTCACTTAAGAACCCTCTCCATATTGCACCAACGAAAATAATTAGTTAAATGATAATTTGCAATTTCTAAAGGTATCCTGTGAAATAATGCAATACTCAAGTTAACTATTAAATCTTGAATTTTTAAGTATTTTTGTTAAAGGAAATATTGAAATATTTCCAAAGGAATCCTTCACAAATATTGCAAATTTTCATTCAACTAATATGAAGAACTTCCTCCATATCATGCCGCATATCAGGCAAGACATTGAAAAGAAATTATCAGAAAACACCCCAACGTTTCCCGGGCAACAAAAAGGTCAAGTCAAAAATGCATGAAAAATAAAATTCCACGCGAGAAAACCAACTTGAAGAATTGCCTAGTCGAGAATACGTTTTTTACGTAGGTCTTGGTGCACGTGATGTTTATGCAGTGGCCATCGCAAGTTAAGATGTTGGCTCTAATCCATAGCGTAATGGAAGTTAAAGGGGGTGAAGAATAAAGAATGATATAATTGGAAGGAGGAGAGGTTAAAATGCAACAGTTTACGGGTCAGTCTTCTTTAAAGACAAGAACATTGCGGAAATTGAGGTTCTAGTGGAAAGTAGTGGATTGAAGCTTGATCCTCTTGGCTGAGAACAGAGCTAATATTATTGAAGCCAATGGCGTGAAAAATCACTTAGTATCGGAGAGGCAATCAATCACACCAATAAATTAATCGCATATTTAACTAGGAGTAATTCTATTAGAAAATGCATAGGAATAATTTCGAAATTAATTAAATTAAAAAACAATTTAAATGATTTTACAACCTCACCACGCCATTCAAATGTGTGCGATAGTGTTGCAGCTATGGAATAGTAGTTGGTACACTAATTGATTGCTGTTCACACGATCCTATAAAAAAATGTGATTAATCCCACCGTTAACTTAGAAATCCTTCCAATTATGATAAAAGTGACGATTTTCTCGTAATTAATGGTACGAATAGTGTAGTAAAAATGTTCATTAGAGCTCAATTAAGCACATGGTGATCCACATTCTGATATCTCAAAAGAATTACATCCTTATATCGCTATCCATACACATTCATACTTGCATCGGAAAATTCCTTCATAATGAGCGTTGCATCAGCATGTTAGTAAAAGGGGTGCGAGGTTATGGAAGCAGGGGAAGTCTACGACGAAAGGATGAAAAAAACGTACCATGGTGGCACGTGAACGCATTGGGGGCGGGCTTTGACGGGCGGCAGATGCCTTTGAGGTACCGAGGCCGAAAGGGGACTTCTCAGAGATTACCAGGGCATTGGAGATAATGGAGGCGGCCTGTCTCCTCTGCCATCTGGTGGCCACACGTCTGCCTGCACACTGACACACACTCTAGCCAGAGGACCGCATCGGCACGAACCCTTTATAACCCTTTCATGCCAAGAGACTTATTTTAAAACAATTTTCATCGAATTTTAAAATGTTTCTCTCCCTAGGGACGTTATTTCCGCAGATAGAATTCACATTATGGATGATTTTAAAACCTGTATATCCTTAGAAATTTTTAAAGAAATTTTTAATTTAAAACTTCTCAAGTCTGGATGCTCGCATTATTTTTTCATCATATTTATGTTTCAAATAAACATACTACAACGTTATACAAGTACGCATCTATCGGAACTATTGATCCCACACCATCATACACAGATATATCGAAGATCTTTCATAGTTTCCATTTCCCGCTGATGGAATTCACTACCGTATGATTTTAAAACACACAAATCCTTTCCTTTTGTTTTAAACGCCAAGTTTCCTGTGAAATAAATTCCAAAATCCTAGCATGGAAAGAGAAATTGATCGTAGTATTTATTAGAATTGTTGCATCTTCATTCACTCGATGTATTTTTTTATAATCTACACACTCTGTATGAGTACATTATTCAGAATTGTTTTCTTGTATTTTTTATTTATTTTTCGTTCATGAAAATGTATTATTTTGGTTTGTTTATCAATGCCTAAAGTATCAATGAGTCCACGATAATAAATACTTATTGAAATATTATTTCGTGTAAAATAATTTTAGTAACATTAAATCATCATTCAACGTTACTGAGGATGAGATCAGAGACGTAACTCTTCCCCCAACTACCCCTATCAGCCATCTTTTCACATTGAGACGATTCTTCTCTTTGACATCGTTCATCACCTTCTCCATAAATCTCCTTAGAGGCCTCCCTCAAGTGGTCTTCATGTCTGCCTTTTCTATTTACGATGTCTTCAAGAGACCATCACTTCTTATGACGAGGCTCACTGATATGTCCCGTTATCTTCTTAGGGTTGTCAGATACCATTCTGCCACTCTTCTCAGGAATTTCTAATTGCTCCCATGATAAATCCATATGCTCTTTTTTCTTCCTTTCGTAGCATCTAATTTGGGATGGCTTCACCCAGAACACCCGAGCTGTGGTTATCGTCTATGCTTTCTCGTCATTATGAGATATTCATCAGATAATACTTACGGTAGTACATTAGCACTTAGCTGCGTTTTATGGCTTGGAATGTTTCGGCATCGTCCACTAAGGTGAAGACAAAAATTCAAGTGGAGTTTTCCTAAATCACTATGCAAGGTTTCCAAGCATATTTATGGAAATTTTACACTAATGACAATTGTACTAAAAGAAGCTTGAATGGGTACACGGATAATGTGATCGAAATGATAGTTGGCGAGAGAAGCATTTGCAATTCCGGAGGAATATTATAATAATGTGTACGTATAGTTGGGATATGAGCATCTCCAACAAAATTCAATCTTTTACATCTAATGCTCTTGCAGTACTTCGTCACATCATGCTCCGTGAAATGAAATAAAATAAGTGTTTCAGTCTGTTTGGCAAGGTTTATCTCAAGTAAAAACGATTTCATATGAATTTCATGATAACAGGCTGAAATTGAAGCAAGTTTTGTATCCCTTTCATTGATGTAAGTATTGTATTCTGTATTTACAGATATTAATTCAAACGTGCACAACAATTTACATCAAGTATAATAAAAGCCTCTCTTGGTAGCGATATTTTTAATAAATTAATGTAGTAAAATAGTGTTTATGCTGGCGATATCGAGTACATTTTACCAAAGTTCGGTGTATAGAAAGTGCCCTCTATATTTACTATAGGTTTGAAGGAAGCGTGCATGGATTAACTGGAGCAATCACTGCAATACTGTGGAATGGAGTGTATCGGTGGATAACCATTTGTTAGAGCTGCGAAATAGTCCCGATGGTATTGTATATTGAAAGTCACCCTGTCACTCACCATGAGAAGAGTCACTTACACGTTGCAAATTGATGCCGTTACAGATTAATGGAAATTCTATCCCTCGTCTTTGTCCTTTACCACATATGCTCGCCTCTATTTTGCCCCCAAGACTTCCACCACTTTTGCGACCTTGCAACTCCTCTCTCACTAGGATACACGGATCTTTCTGCCGGCCTGAGGGTCCACCGACCTTCTCCTCCCACTAGTATACCCACGGGTCTATCCCCTTTTCCGCTTCTTTCCTTCCCATCACTTCCACTTGCCTTAAATCTTCCAACTTTTCCCGACCTCCGATCTCTTAGCCTCCTCACTTAATCCCTTCACCTAGTTTTATATACCCATACACACACATGTATATATGTGCTTAGCCTATCTATCTCTTATCCTCACCCCATACTCTTCCTCAACATAGCCTACCTCCCAAACGTTCTATCATCCTCCTCCCCCCTTTCTCCCGGTTTTACCGAATTTTTCTCCCATTGTGAACCCGTCCCCTATTGTTACGCATTTGAAAAGGATTCTCCAGCGCTTGCGAATAAAAAAAAGGAGAAGAGAGTGAGATACCGCAGTCACTGTTTCGTATCCCGATGAAAAGGTTCGACTGTCCTAGCCGTACGTCCGACCTGCGTCGCGTCGGTCCTTCGCAGTCCGCATACGCTCCACTCCCTTTCTCCTTTTAACTATTTAATTCCTTCCACCAGATGCCCTCCCTATCTCTGCCCTCCACTCCCTTTTTTCTCGGTCTATTCCAACCGGACGAACAAAGCTCCCCGGAATCTCTCCGGATAAAGCTTTGGGATCGCTCGCTCGATCGCAAGACAGGATTACATCTTTCCATTATTCAGTCTTTTCGACGCCACCACCAAAACGTATTCTCCGACTGCTCTCCTCTGCTCCCTTTCCTTCAACCCCTTGACTCAGGAAGGCCATTCGGTCATCGAAAATAAATACCCACCCTAAGTTTTCTCCTGTTTTCTCGAGTATGTCATTCTTTATTTTTCCCTGTTATTTTCCATTATTTTTTAACACATAAAGTTTGCTATTAGGGGAAATTGAGAGTGAGCAGAAGAGTGTAAAACTGGAAAAATTTAGACAGACTTTTCAACACTCAAGCAGTCAGTGTTACTTTATTGGTAAGTCCCATTTCTTCAACCCCTGACTCAGGAAGGCCAATTAGTCATCAAAAATAAAATACCCGAGATTTTTCCGTTTTTATCCGAGAAGATTTCTTTGTTTTTTTCCGGTTATTTCGCATTAGGTTTCTACACATTTCCCTTGCTAATAGTGGAAATTGAGGGTGAGAAGAGTAGCATAAAACTGGTAGTATTTAGCCAGGAGTTTCCTGTTTTTCAAGAAAATATATAATATTTGTTCTCGATTGATGGCATGACGTGTATGAAAAATAAATATCTCATTCAATGAGGCAATACTTTGGTAGCTATGCGTTTGAACTCAAAATATATCATCCAATTTAAAGGAACAATCGCAAAGCCATAACATATTAATGGCTAAAGCAACATTTTTCCATTTAATCTTCAACGCATTTATGCTATTTATATGCATATTTATAAATCAAAAAAATGTTGTCATTGATGTAACGTTTGATTTTAATTTCCTTTGTATCATTACAAAATCATTAACAATAAATAAACGGTAAATAATGGAAATTCTGAAGGTTTTCACTGAATTATCCTGTTGGAAATTTAGTTAGAGAGTTTTGAAGGTTCCTCATATTTTACGATATATTGGTCTCTCCGCCAACCCCATAGAGACAACGGGATACTGAGGAAAAGAGAAAATCACGCATTGAGATTGGCTTAGGAATCAGGAAACACTGCATGGCCTTATTATTTGAAAATCATGGAATAGAATCTCACCTAGGTTTCCTTTCGCAATGAAAAATATCAAACGAGATCCCATTCGGTCCCTTCCTCTCCACTTGCTCCAAAGAGTTTTACGACAGGATTATCCTGGAAAATATTCTTATGAATTTCTGAAGTTCCTTTCAATTGGAAGATATTCCAATTCCTTGTTCTCAGCCGGCCTAAGTTTCACCCTTTGTTTCTTTTTACACTCGAGAACATCAATTTCCTCTTTTCCTCTCTTTGTAAACCTTAGGCAATTTAATTCTTGCGCGTAATAACCCTATACTAGTCCAATGAATCCATGGCAACAAATATTAGCCACAGGTCATCGTTTTGATATATTCATTGAAACTGATATTTTCTGCTAAGATTAGAGCAAAGAAAGCATTTTCAAATTAATGGCTGAAAGATGCACTTGAGATATTTTTTTCAGTGGGAGTTTCACCTAAACCAATGTAGGGACAAAACCATTCTTATTTATAAGCAGCATTGACATATCATGTAACGCTACGCAAATTTTATCAATCCTACAGTTTAAACTATAGAAATATCTTCCATGACATTTTTTGCAGTACAAAGTAATACCCTAACATAAAATGGCCTCTTAATAAGCCATAAAAACTGGGTGTAATAGAACAAAGAGATTAAAATTAGGTATACTAAACAGTCTAAATTCAGCTTATTAAGGTAGTCTTTGATAATGACGTAAGTGTCAAATCACGGTTGATATTCATAAATTGCCTATACAGAACCTAAAAAGCATTTTATAAATTGTGAATTTCCTTTTCTATGTCATAGTTTTACAAAGTTAACCCGGAAACTTTAAAACAGTGCAAGATATATGATTCATTAAAAAATCTACCCGTGCAGCACCATTATGCTCCAACAAATTATCTCCCTGGCCTCCGATAGCAAAAATCGGCAGAACTCGGCTTCCTGGATATCCTTCTCGTTAACCTCTGCTTCCAATGTGAACTAACGCGGATCAAATCCCGGAGTTCTGCCTGATTCTATGTTGTTGTATGGGAGGGAGAGACGTATATTGAGCATAATGGTGATGTATAGGCAGGGGCAGGTCTAGAGGGTGTGGTCACTGGGGCCATGAACCCACCAAATTCTATCAAATAACGAAATGTTTATTAGTTTAATAGTTTTTGTATCATTGCAAAGGAGTAAAAGGAGTGAAATGCAATCGCATGGCTAAAAGGCAAACGTGAGAGAAATTTCAGTTGTGTTTACCGTACAGCGTAGCATATGTGCATAAATTTGATGCTGAATCTGCCTCCGTGTACGGATATTTATTTTAGGATGTTTTTTTTTATTTTATATCTTCCACTGCTGGAGTTCTGTAATTTGAGCTGCTCCGGAAAAGGCATGTGCCCTTATTTGACATAGAATTCGATTCCTTTCTATCTTCAACCACCATCTCATTCACAACTTCTGACACGATTAAATATATTAGCTGACCCGGCGAACTTCGCACCGCCTTTTAATCACTGAACAGTTTAGTTACACCATTTATTAACCAAGAGCAGCCGTACTGATTTTAATAATATTTAGCTAACGGTAATAAAATTTTAAAAAATTAGAAAACATAAATAATAATAACAATGGCATCTTATTTATATATTTTCTTTATTCAAACTACACCGGGGAAATAGACCAAGGCATTTACATGCGGATTTTTTCAATGAATTGTCTAATATTTTTTAACTTAGGAAATTTAAGACACTGTGGTCTTATAAAGCAATTATCAACATCAAACCCGTTCTTGGAGAAGGTTTACGCCACGCTAGACCGATACTTGACTGAGGCTAAAAATCTCTTGAAAATAGCCCCTAGAGAGCAGCATTAATATGTCATATTCTCGTGGCGCGCAAGTTATAACTCGGTTCGTGGAAATGCACTGCGTAAACTTACCCCGGCTCCTACACATTCGGGTTTAATCTCTTGAGTTAAGCACCTTCTGATATATGACAGTTTTTGTTTTATTCATCAGTCGCAAGATAAAGCGGATGAATAGAAATAAATATAGCGAAGCAAAGGTAGAGATTAAGCAGATGGTTTACCTACTCGTGAACGTGAACGTTTACATATAAAATCTTGGATTTTTCATGAGCATGTGAGCACAAACACCGAAATATTGACTTAGTGATTTGTTAATCACCATCACGAATGCAAAACGAACTGGAATTCGTAAGTTCAAAAGGGCATACAAGTTGGGATCATGGAATCTTCGGAATGAGAACTTCGTCATCTTTGAATTTTCCTTTGAGTGTAGTGACGTGAATCATATTCATTATTAGTTTTTTTAAATCACCAAACGCGTTCCGTTGAATACTTTTCCTTGGTTTAGATTTCAAAAGATCATGAACAAAGAGCCTACCTTTAGCTGTAAATCGTGCCGTGGTAAGCCAGGTACGTCCAAGACCTTTAAATATTCAGATGCATAGTTGGTGACTTCGTCTTCTTTTGTTAGTTGCAATTAAAATATATGAATTCATACAGAGTACCAACTATTTGATCCTGATTTACCTAGTTTGAGTAATCCACATTTTCGTTCCTTTCCCCCTATTTCAAATTTTCCATTCTTCTCCACGCCGAGGGAAATGGTAATATTAAGGTGCTTTAAACTGTTTAAGTTTTGCCATTTGAGCTGCTCAACTAATGGTATACTCCCTAATTTGGCATAGAACTTGATTCCTTTCAATCTCTCCCCGCCATCCCATACATTCTTCTGTCGCGAGTTTTATAAACATATATCCAATTCAACCATAATGTTCCACAAGTATCACTAACGTCGCCTCGCTTTAGAAATGGTCTATATTTACCATCGGCTGTAACGCTCCAATGGGGGCGGGCATATCTGTCAAGCTGCTCTTCCTCAAACTCTCACATCCCTCTCCTTCCTCTTTCCTCCACCCCCGCTTCCGCGATGGCATCTCGGTTCCGCCGCTATGAGGCTCTCTACCCTCGGTGGAAGGAAACAGGAGGAAGTGGCGAGGTAGGGAGAGTGTATGGCATGGGTTGCCCGAGTCTGGGGAATTGGAGGAAAGGCACGGTTGGGCGGAGATGGGGTGGGCCAGATAAGATCGCAAATGGGTCCATCTGGGCTTGGCTTCCTGCAGAGAGACAATTTCTTTGACCCGCCGTCCGACCCCGGGACCAAATCTCCACTTTCCAGCCAGGGGGGGGGGGGTGTGGGAGGTTATTGTTGGTACGGTCCCACCGGAAGAACTCTCCTTTCAATTGCCTGACGGCTACACAGACGCATGTACCCAAATAATACCTATACATACGCACGCATGTGCATGCAAAACACAGCAACCTGGTGAAGGAAACGTACAAAAAAGGACGTTGACATCATTAAGGAAAGGGTTCGATCAAGAGAGAATGAAATATGTTGACAGAATAGAATAGACAGGCAATAAGAATGGCATAGGTAAGACTGACAACAAACCGAACTATGGACACCGATTATTGATACAGTTTTTTAGTCTGCAATTGCCACGGTGTCCTATTATTTACTGAAAAATACATTTTGGCGGTAAGCGTATCTTGAAATTAATATTTATTTTTAGAAAATGCCAGCCCAATGGCAATCAGAAATACATAGGTTACTCTGACTATGATCCGAGTTATTGACACCGGGTACTAATACAACTTCTCGGCTACACGGAAACGTATACCCAAATTATACAGATATATATCGATGGCTATATTCTAACAACACGTATCTCAAAAATATCAACTTTTCATGAGAGAAAAAAAACTATTATTGTTTTTACTTGTACACTGAAATTAAAAACCAAAAGTTCATAAAGCTGAAAAAGAAGCATTTATTTGCACGCGAAGAGTTGTTTTTTGCTTGTATTTGGTTTTTTTAGTGTTATTACACTTTGTTTAAGGTACCTGTCTCAAACCAGCTGAATTTGAAATACGTTTGGTACTAATGTTTAATAAATTGAACAGAAGAGACTGAAAATCATAAACTCTATTCCAATTATTATAGATATGGTAGCAAACAGGTATTGGTGTTTTCTGTGTAGGCGAGTGAAAATTTGAGTCGAATGTGAAGTAACGACGGCATGATTTAAGATTACACTGATCCGTAGCTCCAGACTTAATCCTAACGTAATTACCAAGCAGTCATAACAATATTAAGTGTACTTTACTGATATTACTGTATGGACCTTTTAGAAAAAAGCATGCCCGCGCCGTGCAATTCTAAAAACTCGCGGAAAAAAGTTAATCCATAGATATACAGTCCGATCGAGAGAGGACGTATTCTCGCAGGTAGATTCATTTCATCTCTAATATTGGTTAAAAGGGGGCAAAAAAATAGAAAACGAAATGTTGACAGAGAAACAAAATCATCCCTGTTGGAATTTTGTGAGTTTTAAAAGAGCGCCATTGAGATTCCGGGAGAGAAATTCGACTCAAATTTTATCGGTTTATTCGAAAACATCCGGTGGAATTTCATGTGGGCAGGTAGGTATATACTCCATGGAATGCTGGGTGAGAGCAATAAACTTTCTCTTTTGATCCGTAAACAGTGAAACCGGTGCTCCAATTGAATATGTTCCCTCGAGACGGCGTGACAATGGCGTGAAATCCGATTAGCGCGGTGGGAGAGACATTCGTCGACCGAAAAAATGGGATGATATTTGGAGTCGATCGGAGAATATGATTGAAGAAATTTCGTAAAATCGGAGCCTATCTCCAACCGAAACCAAGCGGATGATAAACTGACGATATATATGTGGGCGTGTGCTAAAATCATCGTTTCGTTAGCAAATATGCACAATATCTTCCCTGTCGTAAATCTGCGAAATTGCTTAATGAAAAAAACACAGTTGAAAATGTCAAAGATGTTAGTCCACACTGTGTTTATATATGTTACTATACCTCTTCGTAAATCCAATATTCCTCCACGTTATGAAGTTTTAACTTTTAGTAATTATCATTGTGTATCCAAATAATATGGGCGCAATGCAATTATAACTCGCTCACCAGTCTTTCGCGCCCAAACTTAACCTCACGCTTGGCCACCTATGATGACGAACCGTATCTTGTCGCTTGCGTCGGCGCAAAAATATGTGGAACGCAAAATTAGCCAAAAATAAGATTTCGTTCTTTCTCAGTGACTAATTTTCTAGAACTGAGTTTCATGACACCCAAAATTCTTAAAATAGACTTGTTAAAACAATACTGAACATGAGTGTTTATAACATGCCGAATTCTGAATGCATTCTATTAATGTATTATACATTTTTATCTGTAAGTAGTATTTCTATTGTGTTGGGAGGGGTGTTATATTCTAATTGTGCTGGGAGGGATTGACTGACCGGCATTGGGAGCCTCCCCTGTTGGCGAATAGGGGAATGCCATCCAGATATTGTGTTCCCGTGGAAATGAAATATCCGAGGTGGTCCATAACGGTATTGGAGAAGGAAGAAGAAGAGAAAAACCTCGGCTATTCAGGTTGGAGTACATGGAGGCTGGCCTGTAAGACCAACAAATATACGCCCATATGTCTCACAATGAACTTCATAATGAAACCTCACTAAGAGCAGAAAAATCTTATTCTTATAAGAAGGATAATAATAAGGGTATAGAGGGACATTATTGAAACATTGTCTCCTCAAAAAAAGTGAGAGAAGATAAAAAGATTAGACGGAATAGTGAAGCCTATTATCAGAGGTGTCAACAACCGATGGCAGATATACTGGCTCGGCTCTAATTATTTCAATACATTGTCACCGGACCGTACTGTCCCACTTCTACTGCTTAGTAATTCGTTTTAAAAATGTTCTCAGAATATTACCCTTTCAGTCATTTCCTAATTTCATTCTTCTTTCCCTATTTCATTGCTAACTCCCTTAGTGCCACCTATTTGGAGAAGCACTGGCAAGAAATGCCAAAGGTAATTTAATAAAACGTAAAATCTTCTAGAAAAACCTCTAAAATGTCATTTTTTGGTACAACAAACACACCGATTTTTTAAATCATACTCTTATTACATCAAGTTTTAACTGAATAAATAACCCTGATTTGTTTTAAAAATTGTTTATTTGCTGGATGATTATTTATTTTAATAATTAACACTAGAACTACCGATGGAGTCATTTTGACTCCTCGCCATTTTTATTTCTCTGCCCTGTCTAAAATTTTCCGAATTCCGGCCTGAAATTCCGTGACTTTTATTCATTTTCGACACAAAATAAGGCTGTGCGATTAAAATAATTCTAGAAAATAAAATAGTGCACGTTTTTCAAAATTTACCTTAAACTACCAAAGGGAGTCATTTTGACTCCCTAGTGTATTTTGCTTGTCTTTTCGCCAAATAGTAATATTTATACAAGTTTTTATCTCTTCTTATGTCAATAATAATTAATATAAATCAATCAAAGGCTTAAATATACAATTATTTTCCTTTTGGCCCATATTTGCGAGACTTTGAAAGCATTTCTTATTTTACGGGTCTGTGTTTGGATCTACAAACTATGTGAATGTCCTGATATTATTTTACCTTGCGATAAAGTGGTGAATATGCAATTCATAGCATTTTCAAATCCATGTGTTTAGAATCTGTTGTGTCTGTCCCTCCTCCGTTACCCCTTCCTTCTCGCCGCCCACCTTTGCCGCCGCCCGCTAATACTGTGCATTGCGCTGCAGCACTTTTATTTCAGCCTTGACTGCGTGGAAGTTGATTTTCAAATATGAAAAAGTACCTCTGATATACCGATTCCCCAGAAAAATTGATATACTGATGAACCAGGAAAATAAATCAGTAGAATGAAATGAAGTTACTGTCCTAGCACGTTCGGCTCTGACAGCGCTGGCTGCCGGGTGCCGCACAGGAAAACCGTGCGCTGTCCTTTGCATTAGTGAATCCAGTGACTTCTCGAGTGGACTGCAAAACTCCTATGAAGCAAGGATTTCATTTTTCCTGACTGGGAGTATGGCTAGAAGAAGTAGGCGAAAGCGTGAAGAAGTCCTATCTATGTTGCATTCTATACCGGAAGGTGAATCGGAACGCGAAACAAAATATCATTTCGGCTGTGACGAAGTCGAGGATTTTATTCCTCAAAACGTTTCTAGTGAGTCTGAAGATTCAGACAAAACGCGTGCGAAATATAAGCAGTAATTTACATTTACTTTCCCTTTCATGGGTTGTTACAAAAAAAGGTATTATATACGATTATTTATCGATTCGTTTATACTGACTCACATAAAGCGATGTACAATTGTGGAACCACGCAGGCAAAATTACGAAGATTTTACACTTTCCGATGTGGAGCTAGTTGCATGTATAGCCAAATTTATTCCCGAGAAATATCAGGTACAAATGATTACTCTATTGAGAGTATTTGGTCAAACGACTGGGGAATACCATTTTCTACAACGAACGACTAGGTTTGTTAACATTTTGCAATGTCTAAGAGTTGATGAGAAATCTAATTGATTCCAGCGGCTCAAAACTGTCAAGTTTGCCCTCTTTTTCAATAGTGTACGATAGATTCATAGAGAATTACATTGCTTGTTACAAACCTGGTCCGTACATTATAGTTGATGAACAACTTTTTCCCAGTGTAATTAGGTATATTTTACTCTGTACATTCCTTCTAATCCGGACAAATACGGCCATGAATATTGGCTACCTGTTGACAAGGAGAGCAAATATCTTGCAAATGCCTTCCCTTATGCTGGAAAAGGTAATTCACTTCATGCAGATTGCCGTTTAGCAGTACTGAAACTAATGCAACCATTTCTGAAAAAGGGCGAAATGTTACTGTATATAATTACTTTACCTCAGTCAAACTCGCTGAACAGCAAAAAATCCAGGGTACTAGCATTGTCGGAAAGGTAAATAAAAGAGAATAGAAGAACCAAAAGAGATGAAATCACAAATATACCACAAGAACGTCTACTCAGTGATAGCCTATCTACTCGTTGGAAAATACTCCCGACTTAGCAGGTGTTCATGGATAGTGTACAATGAGACTATCTAAAACATTTCGCGCAAGACTTTTTAGAAAAAGCTCGTTACAGAGTTGGCTGATCCTCATGTTAGATGTAGATAAAAGCGTTGCGTGTCCAATGCCGCAGATTCTTCTGACGGGTTTCTGCAAAAAAATTATTTCCAGGCAAAACCAAAGTGCAAAAATAATCTATCAGTTGGGAATTGTAAGACCTGCCAAAAGTCTTTGTGTGGGCAATGAAAATGAACGACAATGCTTGAACTCTAAAGCACCTTAGACAAATGCGTGGCGTATCAACTGCATTTTTTTGCTTTAGTTAATTATCTTCCCAACTACCATGTAGCCTAAGTAATATTTTTGATCATTCAAACAATATGATAAAATGTGTTGAAAGATCTACGTTTGCTGTTTTATCCAATTCCTCCATTATAATTCTATTAAAACAACATAACATGTAAGAAAATAGAATTTCAAATTAACACTGTCGAATTTCGCATTTTAAAAAAATATATTTTTTTGTTAAAACGACGTCTGAAATATTGCTATTATTAACAAAAATGATAAACTTATGCAATCTATCAATAAAAACAGACATAAACAGCAAAAATAAACAATTATAAGGTAGGAGTCAAAATGACTCCATTCGGTAGTTCTAGGGGGGGTGTCAAGTCCGGTATTCCTAGTGTTAAACCACCATAAAACCGATAGTTTGACTATTTGCACTTTTCGGCTTAGAAGCAAGAGCTTAAATATCGGGCAGCGTCACTAAGAGTAATATATTGTGTTTCCGTGTTATAATATTTTATGTTATGCTAACAAATAAAAACAATTTAACAATTTTCAATTCAATTGAATAAGATACAATTTTCAATTTTCTGATGCCGGAAAATACTGCCCAGGATCTAATGCGTGACCGTTTTAACATGCGCGCACTGCATATCCCGTTTCATAATTTCATCCATATACTCCTGTCCCTTAGAATGAAATCCTACGCTTAGAAAGTCTGTAAGTGGAATGATAGAAATATCCCGTGCTGTAAAAAAGTTACACTTGTAATTCCCGTGCGACTGGAGCAAGCATTCACAGGGCGGTCGATTGAAATTCACGAACGTATCAACGAATTCCTACGCCCCGAAGCCATTGTCTCTTTCTTGTGCTCGGATCCGGCGCCACCCACACCCGTCTCCACAACTAGAAACCTTCCATCAAACCCCTTTTCTCCTCCTCCCCAACCCCCCAGGGCTTCTCTCTCACGACCTCCCGGGGCAGCCATGACCCCCCGCCCGCGGGCACCCGACAGCAACCCGACCGCCACATCTTACCTTCCAATCAAGATCAAGGCGGGAGCCATTGTCCTCAAAATCGCTACCCGTCCCACGTCCTTTATCTCGAAACCCTCAAGGCTTCAGCCCCGACACCACTTCTATCCGTCTCCAAGTCCCCTTGTAACCCGTCCTTCATCATTTCCCCCGTCTCCATCCTCTAGCACTATCACGCCAAAGGACACCTACCATTTCCCACTCCAGCTAAAAAAGTTCTTCCCATTTCGTCAAGTTTCACACGGATGAAACACTCATCTAATACACCGAAGAAAAAAATTATTCTGCGATTAATGAGTGAGGTTTCAAGGATTATTTCGGAAGTACTAAGTATATTTCAGTAATGACTTCTTCTTCACACGCAATAAACTCTCATCCGATTCGCCGAAGAAAAAAATGATTCGTCGTGATTCTGCGATAAATAAGTGAGATTTATAGGATAATTTCCGCGGTACTAAGGGTTTTACTAACGGTGAAGTTTGAGTGAAGAGGAAAATGATGTTATCATAATCAAGCTCGTGAGAAAGGAGGAAATCAGGTTTCGAAATCTCATCATAGGGACGAGGTATCACGTGCACACTAGCATTCAAATATAGATAAAATGTTGGAGATAAAAGTTGACCTAAAAGCAAAATGAATACATAATCAACAGTGCAAGCACTTTCTTCATCATTGTGGATCATGGTTAGTGAGAATCATTAGGATCGCATGGAGAAAGGAGTCTGTCCCGAAGAGGCTCCATTTATCTTGTCACTTAGGATGCAATTTAACCCTTTTTCGCCCAGAAAACTTTTTGCTTGCGGTTGTGAAGATATTTAGGCACGTTGCTCCTATAGTCGTAAAGTTACCACCTTTAACCCGGTAACGCCTGAATTAAAAAGTTTCTGCGATTTTTGTGGTGATCATGTATCTAAATGTCAATGAAATTCGGAGTCATTAGGTGCAAAATTTATTCTTTTACCACTAATAAGTACGCCTTATGGTAAGTTACCACTTATAGCGGTACCATGTGGTACCACTAAAATATTTTGCATCACTACATCCCAAATATTAGGCTCATATCAAATAACCATACTTTATATGAGATGTACATGTTATAACAACCATAATTTCATAATAAACCTTTGTATTAACAGTGCATAAGGCGTAAGTAAAGAAAATCGAAATGCTTGGTCTAAAAAATCCGATTTTTTGGGCTAGTTGATAATTTACAAATTTCGAACGGATCTAAATGCGTTAATGACGGCTTTAAAATACCAAACTTTTCGGGAAAATGTTATTAAAATATTCTTATCAATTTTAAACTCTCAAAAACACTAATAAATAACGATGAATGACAAAAAAGTAACGTTTAGCTCTGCACTACCAGCCGGTACCATTTGGTACCGCTAGGCGTTAACGGGTTAATTGAAATCTGATGATGTGATATTTCAGGTCTGATTTTCTGGTAGATAAGGCATGAAACAACGCGGTGCAAACCCGGAAAACATGGGACTATACACTTACTATCACGATAGTCTTTGCTATAACTTCACCCATTCAGCGATTATGCCCGATGCTTGTTTGGATATACGAGGGTAGAGCCTACACGAGTCATTTCAGTCAGATTTATAATCATTCTTGTAGAGAATCAGGTTATTTTTTCTGGGATCTTATTGAGTATTTCTATGTAGTGTTCAAAGGCTTCACCTGAAATTGAACCCATAAAACATGGTTGGCGGCCCATTGCTAAACCCATAGATGTTTCGTTTGATATGATTATCAACAACGTATACCTATTCCACACAGACTATGCTGCAGGTATGTTATTCACCCTCATTTGTGTACAGAGGAAGGTTATTTTCCCTTTTCCAGCTCTCACTTTGATGATTTCTATATAGTCTTCAAAAGCTTTACTTGGAATTGAATCCATAAACCCTTGTTCAGTGGCCCAATGCTCAACCCATAGATGTCTTTTTGATCATGATATCAACATTCTATACCTTATTTTTTGAAAGTATTCTCCCAAGTTTTCTGTACCCACATTCCCTACGTTCGGCGTGCCATCTGGCAGGTCACAACAGACATTCCTTTATCCTGACTTTTCCAAATTCTCCTTTTAAACATTTCCTCTACATTTATTATAATTCCTTACGCTTTCCTTTGAAGCCCTTTTCACCCATCTAGGCATCTGCTAGGTTCGCGTGGGTACCTTTTACCGTGATTCCATTGTTCCTTCTCTCTTCCCTCTCTTATCGGTTACAAAACTCAGGTTCCCTACACGCAAAATTTCTCACAAGGGCGAGAAAAGAATTCCTCCAAATTCCACTCGCAGATTCTCCGTTTCCATAATGCGACGCCGATTGCGTGAGCGTCATTTTTGGTTCGCCGGAAATCCGACCCAATACGATTCGAAGGGAAGACGAGGAGGGCAGGGGTTGCGTGAGGTGAAGAGGAAAAGTGAGCGCCTTATGCCGATACAGGCAACCAAGCGAGCAACAGGGGCGTTCCGAATCTCCAATGCCAAATAATTCTTTACGGTGAGGACCTTATTTAAAACGCGAGTGGAATGGTAGAGTGGATTTGAAGGGAAACAGATCTAAGTTTAGGTTAAGTCTCCTTCTAGATGATTACATTTTGTAATTCTGAGGTTTACTCTCAATTATACACATCTCAATAATGTAAGGTATATTTATTCAATGAATATACCTTTTATAATTCAATAACATTAAAAAACCACAGGTTGGGCAGAATCACACTTCACAAAAAAGATAAAAAAACACTCACAGGGCGGTCGATAGAGTCCTCAGAGTTAGGTAGGAGACTATGCTTTAGTCTCCTACCTAACTCTGAGGAAGGTGGTAATACGCCACCGAAAATTTAGTACTTACTGTGAGTGTTTTTTTTAATCTTTTTTGTGAACTGTGATTCTGCCAAACTTGTGGTTTCTATATGTTATTTACCTCGTCGAGGAACATTTCGAAGTGTCTTTTATAATAATTCAATATATATACATACCTCATAAGGAATATATATCGAATATTCGGTATGAAGAAATTTACCGAATAAATATGCCTCAAATAAATA
The DNA here is from genome assembly GCF_921293095.1 of Ischnura elegans. NCBI lineage: Eukaryota > Metazoa > Arthropoda > Insecta > Odonata > Coenagrionidae > Ischnura > Ischnura elegans. The sequence goes on from NC_060250.1 coordinate 72,993,910, forward strand.
TGCATCATTCCCCTAAAGGCAAAAGCACTCGACCGGAAATCGGGGGATCCGGGTTCGAAATCCGGTCAAGGTGACTGATTTTTTTCTCTCTAGGATCATAGCACTCTAAATTTTAATTTTTAAGTTTTCTCAGCTGTCGATGTCCTTAATTTCTTATACTAATTTTTGCATTCCAAGAATACCTAATGAAAACATTTTCTAATTTCAGATTTTTCCTTGTGGCTACAAAAATATATTAAATAGAGCTGGAGAACGCAAAAGTATTCCATCAGAGATCTGAATAAGACTTTTCTTCGTACCATATGAAATGAAATCAATGCACCTGTCCATCAATTACCAAAAGTTTTGTTGTATTTTCAACTACTAGATCATTGCACCTTTTCCAGAGAATACTTCATTGAAAGAAAATAAATATAACATTAAATGGAATCAAAGTTATATCAAGATACAAATCTGAAATATATTTAACACCACGATTTTCGAAAGTCTGAATGATGATTTAAAGAAACAAATCAGTCAGCAAGAAGAATAACGTCATATTTTACCTTCCTCACCTCCCTTTAACTTACTATTTTACCCTTAAAGATACCAAAACACCAAACTTGCCTTCACTAAGATCTAACATATCACGAGATTCATGTTAACGTATTGAACTCGGTGTCGCTTCGCTTCAGCCACGGCTTCTGCTTAATACGACATTCACCATGCCAATTTACCATAAATATCTCGCTATGCGCTTCATTTCTTTCATGGTTCATATTACGTTGAGATAAAAACGTAAAATTATAAATAAAGATTTCAAAGAGCTGAAAATAAATTATGCCAGAGCAAGAAATACTAGCGCACAGACGATATTTGACGGGAATCCCATCCAAGCATACTCGACCTACCCTTATATCCGCCTCAGCCTCAGAAAACGAAGAGATAGGAGCTAATTCCCGCTTCCAATGCTCCCATTATTTCTCATCCCCTTCCTTGAGGAAAAAAATACATCAGCCGATGACGGGCAACCCCCGTCCATTCATTTCACCCGCTTTTATCCGCTTTCGCTCCGTCCCCATCCTTCAGACTTGATGTTAGTTTTGTTATTAGTTTTGGGAGATGCAGACACAACATTACTTTATCTCAGATGTTTTCATACATCATTAGAATCGTTTCGTAGCCACAAGAAAAAGGAAAAGTTTGTTCCAAACTCCCATTTTTTATGCAAAAGCGAGACCAAAAATTGATTCAACATATTTGATATAATGAGAACAATGACGAAATTAGGGCTTTTTTAACTAATTTATCCTAAAGACCAATTGTCAATGTAATGAGACCATTCACTCACATTCGAGGTTAAAATTTATCAAAAACAATTTTTAAGATGGAAAAGGAAGATAATCCACGACGAAAAGAAATCTTCCACTTTCATTCATCGTATCGCAAGTTCAAATACAGAAAACGCGAATTAAAAATAATAATAATCGCGAGTTCACGAGTTGGTGACGCCATGAGAGCTTGGGTTCATATACTCGATCAAGGAAAACCTTTCTCTGGGGTAAAAAATTATAAGGTTGTGAGCAACAAAGAACATAGAGTAGTCCATGAATGTGTTTGAGGAGCATCTGAGAAGCGATGAACCTCTCGTTATGAGCTTGTTATGTCATCAACTCATCTGCGGTAGGTTTAAGGTCGTCGATATTTGGACGCAAATAGCTCGAGAAGAATGCGAAGGATCGAAAACGGAAAATTATGGGTCTATATTTTTATTACATAATATGCAACTACAGTCAAAAATAACAGAAATATGGTGAATATTTATTTAAACAGCATCGCATCATCCTAAGCGCACCATGGCACACATATATTTCCTCTGGCATCTGCCTTCCCGTTCTAAGCCATGTCATTTTATGTATATCTTTCTCTTCTTAAGTGCATCTTCCCAATTTTTTTCTGAAAATTGATCCCTTCAAACTCAGTCGCTTCATTTTGTCTATTGCAATCTACGTTTGGTTAAATAATATAAAATAACGCCTGTGAAATTGCCTTCACCGTGAATACTAACACTTCGTTTGTCTTGGTGCATCTTAGTTTTTTATGACCCAAATAAAAGAAAACATCTTCTATTGTTTTTAGACACTGCAATAGACAATATTTTTTTCTTAATGACTGCAAACAATAGAAAGCAAGGCTCCTCTCAGTCACCGACTCTGTCAATTCAAGTAACGCTGCAGTAAGAGGCTGTGAACTTGTGGACAGTATTTTCAAGCTGCAGTCTGTACTCCTAATGCTTCAAGTCACGCCATGCTACGTGACATAAAAATATACTGAATGAGACTTTAGGGTTGATACTTTCATGTACACGGTATCATTGGTAAAAGAAAATTTAAGACTTTCCGAACCCGGAATTTACTCTAATCCCTTTGGACGTAAGCCAATTGCTGACGATTCTTGGAAAATGAGGAATGACCACGCTCAAGGCTTTTGTCAGTCCCAGAGGTTGACTATCGATTTCAGTACGATGCCAAGCTTGGATGGGAGCGTTTCCGTTGATTAAATTACGTTCCTACTTTTTAGTCTTTGGACTTGATGTTCATTTTCGATTCCGAAGCGTATCCGTTACTCTTTTTGATGCTTTATGCCTCTTTCTTGGATATTATCATTGGATTAGGCACCCTTACTTACTGGTTTCTGACCGATTTATAACGTCACTTGCCGCGATTTAGACTGATTTTCGAATTAGTCTCTATTCATCAGTAAATGTGATCAATAACACAGGCTAACAAAATTTTTTTTTTTACTTTTTTTACTTTAATAGCTGATCTTTAAATCTATAGATTTTTATGTGCCGAATCCAAACCTGGCCTTAGTTTTTTTGTATCACCCATAGTTTCCAAGCAATATGTATTTAATATTTAGTCTAATACCCCTATAAGGTATATAGGGAAATCAATAAAACACTGTGTTACATCATAAAATTGTTTGTATTTAGTGTTCACTACATCATGATAAAATTGTTTGTATTTGCTACAGCCTGATAATGCAGGGTTCACTTGTCAACTGGAATTAGTCTTCATTTTCTTTCCCTCTTTTCCTTGAAGCTTCTTGTGTAGCTTTTTCTGCGGTGAATCGCTTGCTGAACTTATCGGTGAAGTACCAACAGTAATCCCCCATTATCTTCGTTCATTAGACCTACTTTTTCCACAATATTATAACTATAAAAAAGCTGTTGAATTCTAAAAGTATTGCTTGATTTTATAAATGTAACTATAAAATGTGAATAAATGGTGGGTAACAAACTTTAAAACCATCATATTTGGATTCAGCAACTTTAAAAACATAAGAATAAGGTATTTTCAGTAAAACGTTTTTTCATTGTTGGCCTGTGTAATATATCAGCCACCATAATAGTTCAGCGTATTGGCACTGGGCGTAGTTAATTTTGTAGAAAAAAAGGGATTATTTAAGCGTGTGAAGTTTAGTGATCGATTCGTTATCATTGATAGCTATTAGCTGGTATGGTATTTGGAGGAGGCGACCGACTGCTGAGGTCTTTTGCGCCATGAGGAAAGGGTATGGAAGGAAGGATGGAGAGAAACCCGGCGTCGGCATTAGCCTGCGCTTAAGAGACCACGGCTTAACGTCCCATCCAATGGACGGAGTGTTGCGCTTGAAATGTCCTCCTCACAACACTCAAGTAGGGATCGGGCAGTCTTTTAAAATTCTCTGCTACTGCCGGGATATTGCCGATTTTCTGCCGTTTATATCTACTTCTTACTAAAGATACTTATATAAATGTAATCAATACCGTAATTAGATGATAGCATACATACCTACTTGCAAAATTAAGAAATATTTTCCAATAAAAAGCTCGGCCTCTGTTGCATGGTTCTTAAGAATATTGGATTCGGAAAATTCTTCCCTATCTGTTTGTTTTTATCTATTTCAACATAACCGAGATGGTGATGAGAATCAATTAACAATTTTGCATAGTGTTATACCTACCGCTTGAAATTGTTTACTCTCAATGTTTATAGACAAGGTACGCTCAAAGGAATTCTTCAAAAACAATCCGCCAATCATCTCATGGATGATAAATCAGACTTCTAATCATGTATGACTAATAATTACACTTAAAAGGTAAAAAAGTAGAAGTTTTATACCAATAACATATGTTAAAAGTAAAACCAATAGTCTAAAATTGTAGCAGTCTTTTGCGATGTTCTAACGCCAGATTGCAAATGCATTAGTCGGCTATTTGCAGACACTTACTCAGCAACGTAAACTGCGATTGTAAATGAGAGAACATTTTATTAGGAAAGCTTGGGGGATGCTTTACTTTTCTTGACAGAAAATTGATCATTCTAACACAATTATAAATATAAAATCCCATGTAAAGAAACATTTAATCCACTTTCCCTCAAGTGTGCTGAAGGTTATTTCGTAGAAATTTCAGGTGCAGCCAGATTCTAATTTATCTATTCGATTATGGGTTGATTTTAAGGAACTCCTACTCTTTCTTATAGCTACTTTAACAAATTGTCGTTCCTTAACACCATATATTCTTCCGAGCACCGCAACCCACATCTAAAAGCTTTAGAACACCACTTGCCATTTCAAATTTTTGGCTTCGATTAAAATTATCCATTAACTCATCTTGTCTGTCCTTGGAAAAATATCCCTGTAGCATAAGTATGACCAGAGACTGCCGCTTTTACCCTTTTCCCAAAGAATTCACCACTGACCTTCGTTCAACTCTACGCACCCCCACTATATTGCCCTCCCCCTTGCCCTTGGACAAACCTCATCCCTTTCTGTCTCAACCCACTTCGCCCCCGACCTCTTATGATGAATCCCAGCGACCCCTCCCTCTATCACCGCTTGTCATAGAAGACATTTGCATTTCACCACTACTCTCTCTCTCTCTCGATAATCCTTATCCCTATCCTTTTCCCTTCCTTACTTCACACAACCGTTCTCCTCTACGGTCAAAAACAAACCACTTTCCTCCAACATCTCTCTTTTCCCTCGCCTTAAACCTCATTCTCCTTTCCTTCTTAATGAGTCTTTTGCGGCATCTTATGTGATATGCCACCCAGGACCTACAAGCTCCCTAATCTTCCCACTCCGACCTGTTCATCATTCAGGAATGGAGTTTTCAAGTCGACGCCGCGATTAATAAACCATCGTTCTTCACCCCTCAGGGCACTACAGGCACACGAAACCCCTTTTTCGATCTCTCCTTCACTCGGGAAAAGTTTGTGAATGAAAATAAAATCTTGGACTCTTTAATTACGAGTGGAAACGCTAGGTTGAGACCTTTGAGGTTGGATGGGGGATGTCTGTTTCAAAATCTTTATTTATCTCTTCCAAACTACTTAAGAACTTTACGTGGCCACAGTAGTAGAGGTTAAACCTTACGACGATTCGAACCAATCGATTGAACCAAACAGGTGGAATAAATAGAAAATAAAAATACATCTGGATATGTTTCCCACGTTCACTATCACCAAAAGGTCAGCTCGTGAATCTTATTTTTACTCTTTAATGCAAATTTTACCAATAGACAAAAACAAATGAGTGTCATATATTATCTTAGTAATTTTCTTTGACTTTCCCATTTAATTATCTAATTTTTTCACTTTTTCTCCCTCCGGATTTTAACGACCATTAACTTAAAATGTTCCTCCACAAATAAAAGTCGCCACTTTCAAAGCATACTTCTTTTTCTGACCCAATTTACACTGTCATTTTGAATGAACTTAGATGCCGCATAATTTTTTTTCCTATCGAAAATTACAAATTATTACCAGAATTAGTCGAGAAAATAGAAAGAAATTTATTCCTTTAAAAATGCATCGTGATATGAAGTTTTTAAAGGATGAATTATAAATATGCCATGTTCATTTTCATGCGATTTCTTTTTCAACAAGCAGTAAATTCCCTTTGGAATACAATACTAAGAAATAATCATGAAGAAAAGAACCTAGTAGAAGTAGCAAAACAATTATTAATTCGTGCTCTATTACCATGCCTTAGGCTTTTGCTAATCTTGTTACAAATTCTTACTGTTAAAGACCAAGATACAATGAAATTATAGAGGTGCTGTAATTAATGAGTTTTTTAAGTAAAGAAAAGTTTAGGAGGTAACTTTTTTTAAAATCTCTTCGACTCATAATACTGAAAATTCTACTGATTATAAATTAAAATAAATCCAACAAAATTTGACCACAAAAGACCAAAGACCACCAATTGTCTTATAATAATTATATACATTTAAGTTCTACCATTATCGAGGAGAATTTAGAGGAGTGGAGTTAGGAAAAAAAATTCATTCAAGCCGTAACACACCACTTTACTTATTGACAAATCTCGCTGAAAATTATTTCCAGAGCATTTAACGAAAAAGTACTTTGGTATAAATCATTTTTGTGCGATAAAACCAGAATCTAAAATTATATCTAACGTGTTTTTCTAGCCGCATAAAAACTTCGTACTTACCCACTAGACTCAAAACTACTTTTATCTCACCATGGGCCCTCGTGGTGCATAACGAATTCCAAGGAGTGAGAGAAAATATCAAGTATATGGAGAGGAGAGAAGTATAAGGCAGGAAAAGAGATAGAGAGAGCATGAACTTCTCTCTCTCTCTTTCTCTCCCCAAATAAATGAACGTGGGCGCACAGTACGTTCGGGATTAATACCCTGTTTATTTTTTTTCCAGAGAATCGTTCTGCCTGAATTGTGATGTTTTTTTTTTCGCACGGAGGAGGGGCGATAATTTTCACGATAAAGATGAAGGATGATGACGACATCTAGGTGGGGGGTTGGGGTTCTGGGAGCTGCGGAGATGGGCGCGCCTTCGCAGCCTCTCATCCGTCTTCGCCCGAAGCCTGTCTCTTACTTTTATCATCTCCTTCCGCCGAGCAATTCCGGTTCCTCATCCCACATACGCCATCTTCCAACCCCACGTTTTACCCATCCGTCGCACTCCTCCTCTTTATAACTGACAATTTACTTAATTAATTTGGGTCCAAAAGGGATCGGGTTGACTTGTTAGCTGCATTGCATCTGATTCCAATTATAATTGGTCTTGAGTTTACCGTAGTTTAGTTTAATTCATTTTAACGCTTTCGCTGCGGTGAAGGATACTGTTCTGCACTACATACGGATGGTGATCTGCGTTGGGGATACTTGATGCATTCTTTACAAATTTTTCCCCCTTTTACAATACACACCACTCACTAGTACAAGTGAGGACTCATGCATCTAATTTCAAGGTGACTAAAGTTATCGAAATCCAAAACAACAATGTTTTTGTAGTTTCCTCAATTTAATTACTATCAATCTAGGCTTCCGATTCTAATGTATGGGGTTTGACGTGATATAGCTGAATTTATTTTCACCCCTTCGCTGATAATTTTAGTAAAAAAGTACTTTGGTTTATATCATTTTAGCGCAACAAAATCAGAATCTAAAATTCGATACTATCCTGTACTACATACGGATGGTGAACTACTTCGGGGATACTAGATGCACTCTTATTATTACGCCTTTTACAATTCACACCACTCAATATTATTGTTGACGACAGATTTCGACGCGGGTATGTAATTTCCAGGAGACTTACGTTTCTGAAATACGAAACAGCAATGGTTTTGGAGCTTCCTCAATTCAATGATTATTGATCCTGGCTCAGTAAAATTCACTACCGATATGGATGCTTTAAGAGTAATCACACACTACTGAATCCATTTTCAGAGATAATTATAACGTATTACTTAAATAGCTATTGGTTTTCCATTTGGCAGAACATCTTTGCTTTAATTATGAACTGAATCATTCTTAGCATCCTCTGACGTTAGTAAAAACACCAAGTTATGTTTAAAGTCAACGCTAAACTTGTCCTGTACTACACCAATGATGATTTTTTTCCTTAACATATTTTCAAAGTCTCATTTCTTCATGTCCGAATATATGTGTTAGAATAGCCTATTTACTATACAAGTTAATGAATTTAACTTTCTTAATTCCTTTATGGAAGATAAGGAAAGATACATACATCCATTCATTATATTTTTTACCACCTTTTTCGCGCGAGCCTTAAGAAAGACATAGTTTACAGATTGTTTGCAGATTTTTGTAAAAGCCATTATAATAAAAAAAAATCAGGGATGAAAAGCTATGGCTTAGAATACAATGGCCAGAAATATATGCACATTGATCAACACTCAATAATATTGCGCAAAAAAGTCTCATTGCACGTCTCATGGTCTTAATCCATAGTCATTATCGTTTCGCAGCCCAATGTAGTCGTCACTATCGCCAATGATACGATATGGATAATTCCGCCCTTTTCCCATAATTCTATTGCGCTAAATTGAAAGATAGCAAAGCTTGCGTTAGATAACCTCAATATTCCACAAAATTTATTCCGTGCCTCCGTTTCCTTGGATGTATGACCTTTGACACTTACCAACTAATTTTATCTTGATTACTTGACGAGAGGCTATGTGAGAGGCGAGAAATGGGGTTATCTAATAAAATTTTAGAGCACCGGCAAAGGACTCAAGTTGTCCCAGAGAAAATGTTCTGGAAAAAAAACCGAAGAAACAAAACCAACTTTCGTACCCACAGAGGATACCAATATTACGAAAGTTTTTCGGTTTAAACAGAGATGATGGTGAAAATAGCCGAGAGGGAGAATTTGTGGAAATTTTGGCGGAACGGTGAGTGGGTTTTATGTTTTTTTTTTACCAAGAGCGGAGGGATCAAAGCCTCAGGGCGGCACCATCATCCACACAGAATCTGATCCAGCAGGAAGTGAAATAAAAGCAGCTTGCGCAATGTTTGTGCTATCGTAACTTAAGCCTTATTCAATGTTTCGGACGAGATCCGTTACAGAAACAAGGGTATGGCTTTTTGGTGTGGATTCTCGGCACATAAATTTCTGATGAAGCGCTGTTCGGCAAAAATTCAAGGCAATATTTTCAATATTCACGTTTAAAGAAGAAATATCTCCTAAATGTGAGGGACATCACTATAACGATCATACACTAAGTCATAGGGCTAAATTAATTTTTTTCTCGCTTTCGGATTTCACTCACTAGTGTAACAAAGTACGTTATGAAGTGATAGAGGCGACAAGGGAATATCCAAGATTTTTTCTGGGATCAAAAATGTAGCAGAATCTGACAGGCAAACAATCTTCTCATATTTGGGATGAAAAACCAAATGCAGCGATCACTCTGAGAAATATACCCTTACTTTTAATATCAAAGGTATTAATATGTGAGTATTTATAGCTTTCATATTAAAATATAAAATTTATTAATATTTGTATTATGATCTTAATTTATTAGAGTTTAGACCAAATAATGCAAAAGTTTTTTGCCTAGGCTTCGGTTTATTTTAAACTATCATTGGGGCTTTAAATGAAAAAATGATTTTACAATATTGAAACATATATAAAAGGTTACAAGCAATATATATTTTTTACAATAAGATTATAAAAAAAGAAAAAGAGGGAAGACACAAGAATTTTGGCATATCTTATTTTCACAGGATTGTTTTTTTATAGTAACTAAGTTATTAACATAGTTTCATTAATTAAATAGATATAAATAAATAATCAATCATAAATAATAATAATAATTTATTTCTATTTCATTAATGGAAATTGATAGTAAATAAGTTAGGTAATAACTTAGTCACTATAAATAAGCAGCCCTTTAAATAGAAGGCAAAAAATTAGATTTTTGACATAAACAGTAAAAATGACAAAAATTACAATGTCAATCATAATAATTTCGCCATAAACTATTAGGCTCATTCAGAACTAACAGGTCTCCTTCGCCGAAAAACCTTTTAGTTAAAAAAGGATCAACTCCTGAGCTCTTGATGGGTCTAAATTTCCACGCACGCAGGATTGCATTCCACGAAATTAGGTGGTGAATTGTATCCTACGAGAAACAATCCACATATCACCCTTTTACACTATTACGCCGGCTAATCCGAGTCATATCACGAGTGGACCTAGATCACATGTGTTCAGAATGAGCAAATTATGACCAGTCTTTCGAATTTTCCTTTACCGTTTTGGAATGGCCACCGCAAATTTCATCGCTGTAACTTCATTGTAATCGAGTTGATGAGTTTATAGTGATTATGACTCACAGTAATTTACAGTAATACTATTTAATTCACAGTTATTTAAAAATAAATTACTGTGAAATAAATAATCAAAATTAAATTAAAAAGTATATTTTAAATGAATAAAGTAAAATAAAATTTTTTTACTGTGAGTCATAAAATAATTCCATGAAAAATTAACGCTGAATACTACGCAAAAATATCGAAATTCATTGGTAAAGCCAAATTAATATATTTTTCATGCATACGATATATTTTTTATTGGTGATTATAGAGATATAAATATTATCTCAACGATTTCACCAATTCTAGAGATGTCTGCAAACAAAAACGACCAATAAAAGATTCGCTACTAAATATTCAAGTCGACACATAATGAAGATTCACCGCACAAAGATTGCATTTTGTGTGATGTTTCGGAGCAAGCCTTGTGAACAGCGGTGAAATATACATGGATTGCCAAGCAAAAAATTCCCCTCGTCCGAGAATGGAACCGCGGACCATTGCATTTCCGGAAACCCAAAGGTCCGTGGTTCGATTTTCGGTCCGGGGAAATTTTTTCCATGGTAATTCAACTATAAACATAACATTATCACAAATCAACAAAAATCATGGTCCATTCTAAGGACAAGGTTAAATTAATACTGGCATTCCATTCATTAATAAATAACAAAAACATACTTTAATGAATAAATAACAAACATATTCTTAAATTTAAGTAAAATTACTGTGAGTAGTAAAAAAGGTCCATGAAAGTAAACGATGAACACTTGCAAACATCTCAAAATATATTGATAAAGCCGAAGATAATATATTTCAGCTATACGATAATTTTTTCATACTTGATACAAGAATGGTGTAATAAATGATTGCTCAACGATTTCACCAGTGCCAGAAATTTCGGTAAACAGAAAATCCTAATCTAAGATTTGTAATTAAATTAATATGGATACGCAACATACATACACGAAACCAAAGTAGAACGAAGAAAGATTGAGGTTTTCCCGGCGTATGCTGTTGTTGAAGTTTATTCGGGATTGCCACCGGATAAGGTTCTCCATCTCTGCCGACGTTTCGATGGCCGAGTCGTCCATCGTCATCAGGGCTGTAGATGGACGACTCGGCCATCGAAACGTCGGCAGAGATGGAGAACCTTATCCGGTAGCAATCCCGAATAAACTTCAACAAAGTAGAACGAGCTCAAATCAGCGAAAAAATGGTTGCGTTAATGTTGGTATACCATTCATGAATAAATAACGTACATATTTTTGAATCAATAAATAACAAACATATTCTTGAAACACAAAATTCTCCACGTATATCCTTCTTGCTTAATAAGAATCGTGCAAACTCTGCTTCTCCCGCACCGAGCGACTGCGGCCGCGAGGCGAGTCTCCTAAACATGAGAAAAACCGCTCACTTGACGGCCGCAGCTTACAATAAGAGGGCGGAAATTTCTCCCAGCACCCACTACAAAGAGCTTTCATGCACCCACGCCTCCACATTTGAACCCCGATAGCCCACTTCTCCACTACGGAGTGAAACGGCCCCTCCCGCCTCGAAACGTGCGCACGTTTTGCTTCCGTGTTGCCCGACCACTACTGTAAGGCAGTTACGCTTGGCAAACCAGCGCTCTCAAAGTGCGGTCCCACCGAAAGGCAAGGATTGGTGACCCTTAGGCGAAAAAAAAACATCGTCTTTAAAAAGGTTATGGCGGCCAGCCGCTGCCGGCACACAGAACCTTCCTCTCCCCTTAGAGCCTTAAAAAGAAAAGAGAATATGGCGAATTGCATAGGAAATATGAAGGATATAAAAGCACCCGAACTCGATCTCGGCTTCAATCGATGAAGGCGTCTGTCAGCATGGTCATTCTAGCCTGTTGGTGCCCCTGCCGAATAAGGCTACCCCACCCAATGCAAGCAACGTTTTATCCTGTAGAGTATTTCTACGCCTCAATTCCAGTTTAAAGGAGGTTGGTGAGTTGTTCTATTTTTTGGACTTAGCAGATCCATCTAAAAATTTGCACAGACGTCAAACTTTGTGATGTCCATAATAAATCTGAGGAGTAAATGGAATAAAAATGAAATTTGGAAGTCTGAGTTTGAATTCTAGTCAAGAGAAAAGATTTTTCTCTGCGAAATCTTCCTATTTTTAGTTTAGATAGATGTGCTAAGTTTTCATCAATATTCCAAATTCCAAATCTAACCCTACCGATGGAGAATCAGGACCAAAATATTGATTATTTGTGCAAAGTCTCTCTTTTATCTATAAAACCATTTTTAGAAGTCTAATCAGGAAATTTGTATGCTTTTGTCGTGAATCAAGCAAAATATTTTCAGGACCGTGGAAATTTCTAGCAGCATACAAATCGTTCGAAATTAATCATGCATCATCAACGCCAAAAAATGTATCATCACGACCTTAACAGGTACAGAACGCTTAACATTCACGGATTCATTTTTATCAACAATTTCATTTTTAAGTACATGCAACATAACAGCAAAACTCAATTTGTATCGAATTAAATTCTAGTATGAACATTTATAGTGGTTGGTTTATGACATTAAATAAAATTTGTTGCGCCCAGTTCCAGTCGTGATGTACCGACTCCTATCCACTAGTGAAAATGGCGTTGCGTGGGTCACAGACTCGCAGGATGAAGCTGAATTCAATGCGTTCTGAGATTCTTGCCATTTAAAGAATAATTGTACTCTTGACAGAGAAAATTTTAAAACCCACCGATCAATGCTACTATCAGCCCTTCACTTTGTTCCAATTAGTAATTAGGAAAAAAGCGTATTTACTTAGACAATGATTCAGCGTATCTACATTTGGCAAATTGGTTGAAGTTCAACTGAACGCTTTTTCAATATAAAATATCTCCGAAAAAGTTATTCCCCCTGCAGTCAAAATTATTTGCTAGGTTATTAGTGAAACTAGGAAAAATATGTTTGCATTTACCATAGAAATTAAACAAGCTAATATAATTTCGAAGAAAGAAAAACTGTAGGAAACGTTCAAATAAGTAGTGTTCAGTCTTTAATTAAAACAAATATATCCATCATTATTACGCATAACTTTTTTCCATTCTTTAAGCTAAGTATTCAATGAATGATTTATTTTACTTAAATCTGTTATTTCTACTTTCAAACATTTTTTAACCTTTCTAAAACGGTGTCTGTGAGACGCCGCGCCACTAATAGTGTTCCAAAATGTGACACAACTGAAGGCGGGTTTAAGTTCTTATTGCATAAAATATTAATGATAACAACATGACTAATTGTTCTTGGACTTTTCCACTAAGAATATAATGGGATTTTACGAGGGGAACTCCAGAAGTAATGTACACAAATATCCTGACCCCACAATTGTAACTCCAGGCACTTCTAATTAACAGAATGTATAGAAGAATATTTCCCGCTTCTATTCAAATTTATTTGAAAGCAATACAGATCGTGGCGTGGTAGCAGAATTTCTATAAGATGGCGGAAGCATTTGATGTCCATTAAAAGCAACGCGCTTTAATGGAGTTCCTTTGTTGTAAGAACGAGACGGTCGGAAATATTCTCGAAAGGTTGAAGAGGGTATATAGAGATGATGATGTCGATCTCAGTACAGTTAGTCAGGGGGCACAACGAGTATCTGGTGAGAACGGTCACGCCAATATTGAATATTGCGGACACAGCGGTAGACTCCATACTGCACTAACACCTCTTATTGTTCAACGCGCCGAGTCAGAATTTTACCGAACAGGAATGCAGGCCTTAGTTCCAAGGTGGCGCAAGGCTGTTGAAAAGGAGGGATATTATGTTGGTATGTGACATGATGTTCCTAAGTGATGGACTAATACACTTTAAAAATTGGAAGTGCCAAGAATAAGGCCTTTGGTGTCAGGAAAATTTGGTGCATTAGATATGGAGTGACCCTAGTACAACAAAACAGAGCTCATAATAAACAATTAACGAAAATGTATAAGGGGATAATATAGAGATGGGCGGATACATTATAGTGAATATAAAACGAGAATATCAAAGAGAAAAAGTAACAGCAGAAGTTTAACAATGACCTTAGCTTCAGGTGTGAATTCACGTACGGGAACTGCTCAAAGTGGGAATTTTCCTTTCAGATTGCTTTGGATTATGCCTAATCTTTCACGTTTCTTCGCTTTTTCTTTATCCTCTTTCAATCTAATCTTCTTCAACTGTCCAGAGACTTCCCTTCCCATACCCTAATTTTTCCCAGGACCCTTCATCTCCCTTTCTCATTCACGTCTCCTTTCAAAGGGTCGCGGACCCCCCAGACGTAGACTTCCCATTGTGACTTCATAAAGAATAGGTGAGATGACTAAGGTGGGAGAGTCGCCGACGTCAGGGCTAGGGCGGTATCTGGAGCATCGGCAAACGACTTTAGAGGGATATGGGCGTCTCCTTGGCTCCTCGGCCACCGCGATAATGCATTTGAATAACTTACATTGCTGCCACCTTCGCGAAATGGCTTTTTCGCCCAAAAGGACCGTCCTTTGCCCGGGAGAGAAAAAAGATTTATGCCAGCAAGACGTAAATTGGTCCCGTACGTTCAAATGATATCATTCATAACAGAGTGCGTTTACATTCCTCTCGCCTCGTGCGCGGAACAGGCAGTTCTCGATTAAAGCGGAGGACGCTTGCGTTATAAATTGTCTTTATGACCGGTTTTCCATCCTAAATATTAGCCACCAAAACAACTCTTTTCCTTTGAACTTTTTCCTTGAGTTTACGATGCCACCCAATCTATGGCTTATTTTTCTTTAACTCTATTTTCAACGCTAAGACCTTAAATATTTTTGATTCATCTTTCTTTTTTAAGATGATCATTGATACACTTAAACGTTCTCCAGCTATTAATATAACCCTTTACGAGAACTTGCAATAAACCAATGTTGTCTACTCCTTATAATATTACCTCTATTTTTAACGCTGAGGCTTTGAATATTTTTGATTCAACTTCTTTTATGAGGATGATCAATTATGTAGAAATAGTGACACTCAAGAGTTAATTCAGATAAAAATCAAACCCTTTACCGTAACTTTTGTGCAAGAAACTAATATTTTTACCGTATTTATGTAGAATATTGTTGCTTGGTTATCAAAATAAGTAAAAATAAATCATTAAAAAAACCTTCTGTGATGAGTTTCTCACACTGTATTTGAAATATACATTTTAATTTCGGCAAGATTGAAGATGTAGCCTAAAAAATTTAAAAATATATTTAAGCTGTGCGGAAATGGTGATCTAAATATACCTTTATAGTTTTCCGAACTAAAATGCCTTTCCAACATTGGTGGCGGCAGGGTGTTCCTCGCCAGCCAAACAAGAAGTTGCGGTTCCTAACTGGGTAGGTTGCCTTTTATTAAGGGCATGGTTGCTCGCGCACATACAATTGTTAAATTTGTTAAATACCCGATATAAAAATACCAATATGTGCTGAATTAATTGGTATGGGAGCATTTAAATAAAAATGGCATTACCTTGAACAATTAAAACGCAAGACAAAATCTCATTATTATTTTTCTTGCATCGTTTTTATTTTGAAGGACTAGCTTGAAGCAATGCTTATAATTAGAATACAGTTGATCGAATAGGCTGAAGAAGCGTAACGACCGCTTCTATAAAAAAAGAAAATGCTCTCTAGATGCATCTCCACCTTGAATGGCTTACCCGTTAACGACCTCTCCCCAAGGTCGTTTTTCATGGCGGCCGACAGAGTTCACCATTGAGAGGTTCCTTCGAATATGAATGCGTCATGGGGTTATCGTAACTGTCAGTCCCTTCGGTGCCATTTCTCAACGTGTGAAACCATTGAAAATATTTCCATGAAATTTGGCGTTTTCCTGGCAGTGATCAACGGGTCCGCCAAGACGGTAGTGGCAACGATTTTCATGCGATCATGAATATCTTTTTTTTATTCGCCAAATACGTCATTCACCGCCTCAATTGATAAAAATCAGTATCCCAAAAAGTACATTCGGCCATTGAAATCTGGTTTTATGGTGGTACAGTGAATGTCGTGCGGCAGTAACAAGTCACGCCATCTCAGCTGCAGTCTATGCACCTGTTTAATATCATGTCAAATCTTTTGAAGCAGTCTTTTAAGCAGACAGTAAAACGATGTCTAATAAATTATTTCACGCGTTGCATATGATATTATAATTGTTTCCTGCATGCATAAAATTCAATTTTAAGGTTATTTCAAACTAAAAGTGAATAAGAAGTTTCATCAATATTGGGATATTTTTCTGGTGCTGCTAACTTTTGGAATAGACAATAACTTTTTGGATTTTTACTTACCCAACCTTAATCAATTTTTATGGATTGAAGAAGAAAATGTTTTGGTTGATAAATTGTTACTAATCTACATGTAATTGACAAATTAAATACCTGTATTAAAAGGATACTAATTCCAATGACGGTCATATTCAACATTTTTACGCATATTAATAAATGTTGCCTTTAGTATTATTGATAATGTGCAAGGATAGTTATTGACAGCATCGACAATAGCGTTCTGTTGGATATAGTTGCACTTATCACAGCACTCCCTCCCAAAATTCTCAAGTGGCATATTCCGCCATCTGTAATGCATATTTTCCCCTCCGTTGAATATTCCACTCCCCTGCTCCGTATATCCCTTTGTCCACCTCCGTCCACGCCCTCAACTCTCAGCTTATTCCGCCACTAGTGCAGTCAACTGCCGATCAACGACCTTCCGCCGATCCATACCCATATGCATGCCTGCCCCACTCATCCACAATCTAGGCTACTGTGCACCCTTACTAACTACAACTTAACTTGGCCACATGCTCACCAATTTTCTTTTATTTTCCATTGTGATAGAGTTTGAAAAATAAAAAGGCCCACATTTTTTCGTTTTCCGATTCTTCGCACTAGCCTTTTAATTTTCGAGCCTATTCGCGGCCAAAAAAAGCGTTGGCCTTTGGTAATAAGTGGGGATCGGGTTGGTGTGGTGACTAGAGTTTTGGCTTCCCAACCAGTGGTCTCGAGGTCAAATTTCGGCGGTGGTAGAGAAGTTTCAGAGACTGCCCGATCCCTGGTTGAATGTTGTGAGGAGGACATTTCAAGAGCAACACTCCGTCCGTCGGATGGGACGTTAAAACGTGGTCCCCTGGCGCCTTTCGTTAAGAGCAGGATAATAAAATTTGGAGGCCGGGTTTCTTTCCACCCTTTCTATCACACCCTTCCTTCACGTCGCAAATGACCTCAGCTGTCGGTCGCCTCCTCCAAATACCATACCATACTTCGGAAATAAGTTGATGTCGTCACGTGCTCATGCCGATCGGATTACCGCATCTTAAATATTCCTCGGCATTGTGAATATGCCTTATGTGTACGTTTCATTGCTTTTTACAGTTATTTGAGCCTCATCCTCCCTCAGTTAGTGGTCATACCTGATCGAGTAAATGAACCGGAACGTCAACTTCACCAACTCACGAAAAAATAGAAGCAAATTTAGCGTTGACTTGTTTAAAACTTAGTAGAAAATTTTAGACAGAGGAAGCTATATTTGCTGCAAAAACTTACCTCTCCTTACCGTCTACTTAATTTCTTTTAAAATTAGGCGATTACAGACTTGAATCACTTTTGGTTTATTACCAGGTAGATAAATAAGAAATTATTATTTTATGATATTTATCAGTTTTCATAAATACCGGTGGGCAATGCTAAATGCTTTTCTCTTACCTAATTATTACATGAAATGGAATTATTCGTTGAGACTTTCGCGGTATATTGTGATACATAAAGTAATTATTAATGGGTCATCTACTACTGAATCAATTAAACCATGAATTTTTTAAACTATTAGTCCTCGTTTTCATTTCAATCACTACTACTAGTTACTATCGCTTTTCTTGGGGTGAATATTATTATGATAAATAATGATGAATGACTAAGATGATAGATGAATATTACAAGCAATTTAGCGAAATTCAGTAAATGTTTGGGGAAATAGAAAGAAAATGCTATCTTCCTTGCCATTATCAAAGTAAATTAGATGAAGTTGAATGCTGCGTAGAAACTTATGTGATCGATGATCAAAGTGATTTTATTTACGTCTCACCGCGTAATAATGGGATTCCTCAAAGAAAACTAATAGCAGAGGTCGCGATACATTAATCCAACCTGATTAAACAGTCGAAATCAGTTAAATAATTGAGATATACTCCACTATATTTCACGTTATACAAAGTTACACCGCTGTTAGTTGTTAAGTAACAAAATATAATGTAAAAATGTTGAATATAATCGTCATTGAAACTCGTATCCTTTAAACAGAGTTATTGCATTTGTCTAAAACATGTAGATCAGCTTCACCTCATCAGTCAAAAATTATACTCTACATCAGATAATAATGGATTGGGGTCACTGAAAATCGAATCGCTCAGTCAAAAAGTTATCAGCATCGGAAAAATATCCTAATTTTGAAAAAAGTGGTTTTTTTATTCAATGTTAGTATCAGATATCCTTGAAACTGAATTTTATGCATGCAGGTGACCATTATGGTGTCATATGCAACGCATGAAATAATTTATTAGGCATCATTATTTCCTCTGCTTTAAATACTGCTTCAACAAATTCGCGGTGATATCAATCCCTAATTCACGTCAAGTCAAGTTAAGGCATTGTGAAAGAGGCTTCATATAGAGTGAGGTCCCTCCTCCCTTCAGAACGCCTACAAGGAGTCCCATTCGTCCTCCCCTCGAAACCCCCTTGCCCGTAATTACACCCGAGCACCTCCAAGGGTGGAAACGCAGGGAATTGGCACCTTTCGAAAGAGAGGTGGCGGGCCTTATGGACTGCGTAGGTAGGTACGCACTTAGCTTCCAGGCCATGAGAGGGCGCCCTTTTTCCCACACCTCCTCCAGCCGCCTCCTCAAAAGGCATTCACCCCTCCTGCCCTCGAGAACCTCACGCTACATTCCCCCAATTTGCTCTACCATAATCACGAGCTCTTAAGATGAAATACGTGAAAGGACTGCCCAAGAAAAAGAACACTTCTCCCGTCGGAAGTACGAGTATGGTTCGCAAAGAACGGTTTTTTATTTAAATTCACATTTAAATACGCTCCAATACATTTCAATTTAACACCTCGTTTTTCTGGTATTAATCCTAAAATCAGTGTAAACTTAGTTCCTTGTACTAATAATGGCAACTGCATCCGAGATTTTTTTTCTAATTCCTACTCTCGTTATCATATTCCGACTCGTTATTGTTCTTTCGTAACTAACAAGTTCGTCTCTATTAATAAGACAGTTGATTTTGTACTATCCAAATTTTATATTCCAAGCCATTGTGCTGGAAAATATAATTGTAGATAAGACTTTTTAGGGTGAATAATTTTGGAATCCTTAAATTCTAATGAAAAAACCTCCAAATTGCGAGTGAAAACTTTATATGATATTTTTCTCGACTCCCTGTTTGGGTAACCCTAACTATTGAAATTCCATTGAAAATGAAACCAGCATTGGTTGTGAAACGTTAAAGCAACACAAATAGTGAAGCAGAGAATTAATCTTAAAGTTGCTATTCAATAAAATCAATGGTCAAATAAGTGTGTAGCTAAATCTATGCAACTCAGGTAGTAAATTCCATATGTTCCACTTTAGCCCCAATCAACGTTTTGAGCACTTGTTATCGAGTTCCACCTGCTCTCTCTTAGCTATGAACTAGATTCCTTTTCTCTATGATAATAGATTGCATTCCATGTCTTTAAAGGTTGATTTAAAAAAACTATTCAATAATGCTAGAGCCTCTAATTGTAAGTACCACTAGTGAGAGTGAACTTTTAGCAAAACTATATATTTTTCAAATAGTTTTGTGAACTATAAAACCGTTTTCAGACTCTCTAGTCATTAATATGGGTGCACTGTGCATTATAGTCGCTATCGTTCCATTAAAAACGGTATTTATAACGCTTGAAATCGTTTTAGGCTTGACGAGGTGGAAATTCAATTCATTCCTGATAAAATGTAAACAACAAATGCTAATTTTCACACAATTAAACTCCACTATATTTCAAAACTTAACGTAACTTCCCTTTAAAATGACATAAAGCGTTGAGACTTTGGTTGGCAGTGAAGTTTGATATAGAAAGGATGGAAATTACCATTTGTAGTTTATGTTTTATTATGGATATTGATAATATTTCTCACTTCTTTTTTGTACAAATATGTTGGGAAAAGTTTACAAATTCATCAAAATACAATGATCGGATTATGCGTAGTACTTGTAGAAAGAAAGTATGGTGTATTGTAGGTAATGAAGTATAATATGCATAAAGTTTTAATATTTAAGTCCAAAGTAAATAAATTTGTGGCTCAAATCTTATCATCGCATTCATAGCCTATTTCACATTTATTTATTCAAATAGGTGTGAAAAATGTATAAGTTTATAAAATGTTTTCCTGAATATACACAATTACTTACACTACTTATTTTAAATCAGAGCGCGGCCCGGGTTTCAATGAATTATCATCATCTTCAGGCGCAAATTATTGAAAGTCAGGACAGTACTCTTATAAATGAATATCTCTACCCACCCTTTTCCCCTATTCTGGCTTTTAAAATCCGTTTTAAAAATCATCAAGAAACTAGGTAACAATAATTAGATAAACAAATAATAATTTGCGCCCGAATATGATAACTCATTGGAACCCGGGTTGCGCTCTGATATAAAAAATAAGTGGTATAAGTAATTTTGTATATCCAGGAAAACTTATAATGGAAAACCACAAAGTAAAGCAAGAGTTAGTGAATTTAGTTTATCAAAATACAAGGAGTGAATTATGCGTTGTACTTGTAGGAAGAAAGGAGGACATGAGCTTGCGGAGCTTCTTACGGCCACCATGGCTTTCTGATCGCAATCAAGAAAATTCCAGCGGCAGCCGAACATATTAGCGCTCGAGGGTGAACTCACTCGTCGTGCTGCAGTTTCATGATTGGTAGTGCACCAGTGAAACGTGGAAGGATATTATCGCATCCTTCCGGTGGTGAAACCGCATTGCGGCAATTTACTGCTGAAAGCATTTCAGACCACCAACATCCATCGCCTCCGTAAATTCAGAGGTGTCTCTCCCGAGATGCGATCCATGAAGATAAATCCCCAAAAGGCTCTCATTTTAAAGAAATATTTTCATTCTCTTGGCACACGGTGAGATTATATGCATACAGATGAGTTATCTACACCAATGCACTACGTATCACCTGCAAATGTTAGAACTACCACCGAGGACATTCAAAGTAATGTAACAAAGGTTAAAAAAACAATGCTAAAGAAAGTATTTGTAGTGAAAATATCGAAACAAGCATAAGGTTGGAATTTTATTTAATGTCTACATTTTCCTGAGTCCCAGTCTAGAAGAAGATTAGTTGTACTGATGATAATTATTCCTATTGACTGAGAAATAATCTTGTCCACCACATCGACCTGAAAACATATTTTCATCGTGCATGCTAAATTTCTAACCTTGCTCCTTAGGGCAATGGTCTACGATAGTATAATGACCCAATTATTATGCTTTAATCACAATGGATATTGAACAATGCTCTCCAATGGGATATTTTCAACTCCTGGAAATTCATTACTCCTTAAGAAAAGATTTTCTTCCCATGAAATGTTCACTTATCTTATCCTTGATTGGTTGATACCCATAATGTCATTCATCGATTGATATCGTCAACAAATGGTAATCTCCGGAATTCATATTTAACAATATGTCATTTTCAAGGGAAATGACAGAGTTTTGAAACCATGGCTGGTAATGTAGTTGAAATAAAACATAAACATTAGAAAATCCATTGAAAAAAAAATCCGCGAAATCGTGCCCCGGTCTACCTTATCAACATTAAATTAAGGAAGTGTCTCTCTAACAAGGCATTATAACACTATTTTTTGCAGTTTTAGCAAACTTTATCCGCTATTTGAGGCATACCACTTCTGTTACCAATTGTTATCAATACCCTCTTTTGCACGTATATACAGTAGTTTTCATATTCTAGCTTTTTCATCACCACTAGTCTATCCACCCACCCACGGTTGTTACTAATGCCCACTTTTGCAGGCATATACAATAGTTTTCATGATCTAGCTTTTTTGTCACCAAAAGTCTATTCAGCCTCATTCACAGCGAACGTAAAACGAAAAACTGAGAGGCACGAAGAATTTTTCAGCGTTGGCGACGCAGATTACGCCTCTTACATTCGCATCTTCAATCCTTTGTTTGAAGCCCTCAATTCTCTCCACAGCCTTGTAACATTTTGTCTTCTCCATCCATTCTCGTGCGTTGCAAATCTTTCTTTCTGATCCCTCTCGGATTCTCTCCTCTTCTCCTTTAAGGAGTTGCTTGGGTGCTTGCCTTTTACTTCACCACTGCGTCTTCATGGGCTCACATTCATACATTCTTCTCCCGTCTCCACAAACAGCCCTCTCTTCTCCCTCGCCGTCATTTCGACTCTGGTTTTATTATCTTTGCCCCGTTTCCTCTGTCCCATATTTCCCGCTTCGTGGAAGAGTACATACATTCAGAGCGAGAGCTTTTCCATCTCTTTTCAGCTTTTCCGTCTTTCCCGAGTCTTTTCCTCTGCTGTCCCTTCTCGGTCATGGGATTTACAAATGCTCACTGCGGCAAGCTTCTTACTCACTTTCCATGGCATGAGACTACTGTTTTTTTTCATCCCCAGACCGTGTATTTTGTTCAACCCTTTTACTCGTTAACTTCGTCACTGGCTACTGTGACTGTTTTGCCACGTAAATAGAATGCGTAACAAGGCGCAAGCAAACCCGGAGCCAGATGACTAAGAGATGCAGCGAAAGTCTTCCATTTTTAATGACGTCCAATCTTTTCATGACGAGCACAGTGGTGCCCTGTCTCCATGTCCCTGAGAGAATAAACTGGAAAGGAGAAAAACTCCATGGGAAAATTTTTGGACGCTGGATTCGATTGCAAAGAGAGTCAAGTAATTTCTCCTCGAAAGTTTTCCGCTTCTTCGGGGCTATGAAATAAAACATATACAAACTATTTAAATACTTAGCAATAGTAAGCATTATGACTGACATAGGTGCAAAAATGACAAGATGATCATTTGTGCTTAATTAATAGGGTTGTCAGCTTCACAAAATATCGTTTTTCAATCAGCTGTTACAGCTAAAATAACTTTTCTGGTTATTGCTCTTTTTCATCAATACTGCACCACATTGTCCACATATCATCCATCAATAAACATCACAGTGGACAAACATTTTGTAAAAATTAATAAGAAAAACGTTTCAAAAGTGTTGGTCAGCACATTATTGTAAATAATACTAATGTTGTTTTATGAACCATCAAGTATTTATTAGTATCAGCTAGTTCCTCAGATTGATATCTGTGGAATCAACTGTGTGGATATCAATCTGTAAAACTAACTGATGGAGATGTTCGCAGTTCCGTATTGATGGAAAAAGGGTGTGATAAAACGGGAGTATTGATACAAAAATTCTTCTGGTATCATCTCTCAATTTAAAGAGGAAAAGGTTCAACTAGTTGTCATTATTCAATATGATATTTTTTTAAAGTAAGGCACTGGCAATTACAAATATCAATTTGAAGCGTCAAGAAAAGCTATTTGGGGATGTATCGGAATGATAAATAATTCGTTTTACAAGCAGCGTCATTCCATTTTTAATCTGGGAATGTAAAAATCATGTCTCACTTTAGAGTGTGAGACGAGAATCTTTTGCCGATGAACGAGTTTAAAATTTTATGAAAGGGAGTTATGGTGGAAGGAACTATTTTTAGAGATTCAATAAGTACAAGGAAAAGTAAAAAAAAAACTTTATAATTTCACAAAAACTTATTGCTGAACGACGTAGGGTTTGTCAAGGCACGTCATGCAACGCCAATATCTTAGTCGTACAGTATAAAATTTATTTGAAATTACGGAATTATTTATACATCATTATGTTACACCGACTGCATAAAATAAATACTAGCAATTTTCCATGATAATAAAATTTATTACGCCCTCGGTTTCAATTTTACCACATCATCTTCAAAGTTGATGTAGTAACATTGAAACCAAGATTCTAACAAGTTTTATAAGCGTGGAAAATTGCAAGTGTTTACTTAAATATGGAAAAATTCCACTCCATCACGCTTAAATCATTGAATTCTATTCGATTCAATGAAATCACGCCCAAGACAACGAAATACGCTAAATAAATAGTTGCAAGACCATCTTGAAGGGAGATAATTAAAGCAGGATGACGGTCAAGGAGGAAATACTAAACATAGCAGCCCGTCCCTCTATTCGGGCGAGTTGGAGATGCTAACAGCTTTTCCTGGATAAGGAAAACATTTCCAGCGTAGGCGTCCATGCAGGAAATACCCTGGAGCTCATCTATGCTGATTACTACAGCACCCTCAACCATATGTCGGCCAGTGTATCCCTCACTTTGGCCGGCTCGCCCAAATATGGTGTAAGGGTGATTTAATATCCTCCGCATCAACTTGAAACTCGACTCGCATAGTTTCCTGAAACTTCCGACGAACACTCTCTCCGCGTTGTAACCTCCTCGTCTTAACTACTGTCTTCCCCAGTTTCACTTGCTCAGTCCACAAACAAACCAACAAGCTCACGCAGGAACATCCTTTTGGAAGCTTTCCACTCGCCCGCACAACAGGACTACAACCTCTTAATCCCCACCCCCAGCCCTGAACCTAGTTCAATCTCCCGCTCCTAAACAGATCCTTTCACTCTTCTTCATGCCTGTGCTAAGATAAGCGCACCACTCCTACACCACCGATCGCGGTTTTCTTTATTTTCTTAAGCATGCTAGTTGTTTATGCAGGGTGTTTCAGGAGGAATCTGCAGTAATTCAGGGAGTGGTAAAGTTGACAATTTTTAAGAATTTCTTTGTCCATAAACAAGAGGTCGCTACTCCTTAGTTACTAATTATAGTTAAAAGACGTTTAATTTTCAAACTGATTATCGAAAACAAAAATTCCCGTAAGCATCATTGTATAAAGACTTATGATACACAAAATACGTAAAACAAGTTTAGGTAAAAGGTTGATATCAATTGTTACAGTAATAGGACACAAAATTTTTAAAATTACAGTTGCTGCCTGTCAAAGGTCATGAACCAAACAAGAAAATTACGAGTGCTGTTAAATCACAATTATAGGATAAACATTTTCAATTATTATCGGTTGATTATTTTTGAAACACTAAATAAAGTCGCCAGTGTGCTCATTGCAGTCTATAAAATATCCGCAAGTCACTCCCCAGAATTGTATCTGTGTAATTAAATCAAATATTTTAATCATTACTTAATTTTGCTTGCTCACTAAGAGCAAAATTCGTGTTTAAGCCACACGTTTCTTCTCGAAAGAATTTTTACGCCTTTTATTGGACACTTTACTCCTTTTTTTCAAAGCGAACGCATTCATCTCGCCGTCATTTCAGAGTGGATGCCGCGAACAATGAGTCCCATTCATTATTCCCCGCAGAACATGCACTTTCAACCGTAGGCATCTCTCTGTGAATCCAGCCGAGTTTAACTTAATTGCAGCGCACTGCTCGTTCAACTGATGCAGAAAATCAGCCAGTGCGTCACAGGGAAAGCGGACTGAATTGAATAAAATAACCTCGCTTTTGAAAAGAGCGGCGAGAATACACAGAGAACATCCTCTGGAGCCGACGCACTGGGGGCCGTGGAATAGAACGAAGCGGCTGTATTCCACATAATACTCCACTTGCTCATTTTAAAGGGATTTTCCAAGTTTCCTTTGCGTTGTTCGATATTTTTATTTCTCTTTTCTCCGTGCTGTCATCTCTTCCGAGGAGTTTCTGGAAGAAGTTTAATCTCACGCGAAAACGATCCGGACAAAGGAATTGTGCGCCATGCAATCGTTCTCTATTTTTCCCTTAATTCAGGATTCATTTGATAACGAGTAGAGTGTAACGTAACTAGGGAATACAACCTGGGTAGTGGATAACTAATCGGAATAAAACTAGCGAATTAAAGGAGGACGAGGGTAGCTAGAGCTTCTACACGGTTGTTTTGATTCGTTCTCTTGAGTTTCTCGTTGCATCTTAATGGAAATGTAAGTTAGAATAAATCAACTCTTAAGGAGTAATAAAAAGGCAGCCCTAGGGCCTTAATGAAAAGTATCCCAGTTCTTCAACCTGTCTAATAAGCCTGTGATAAAAAATTCAAAGTTTTGACAGTTTGTACAGTATCTTGTCGCTTGAGATTTATGCTTGTGATGCCATTCGCATCTGATTAATTTACATGTACTTATACACAATACCAATCAAAAAAGGTGTAGGAGATAGAAATACGGGAGAATTTTTTTTTATTACATAAGTTTCGACAAGATTTTTCTACGAATAAAATAACTAAGGCCACTATGATCCAATCGATACGGAATAAAGAAATTTTAACACTTCTCCATGGTACAAACTATGAGAAATATTACAGAATGGTCCAATATATAGAGGAGCCGTGTAAATTTTACCATGCCAAAGTGGATGGTAAAATCGCAGAATACGGAAACAACCAAACATCAAGAGGGCAAAATTCACATCGCAGTCTAAAATAATAATTGAAGTTATCTCGGTTAATTAGGAGACACTCATTACGAAGGAAATGAATTTAAGGTTACAACCTTATGGTGTTATACTGTTTTCAATAATAATAAAACTATGTAAGATTTACGACCGCTACTGGTCCGTCAGAGGAAGTACAGGGAACAGAATTGAAAGATTTTGTGAGATAAAGACCATTCTTTTATTGATCCCCAAGTTGATGTTGCTCTCTCTACATCTCGCGGTTGACTCCCCGCTGCCAAGCTTCTTACTCTCCCAAGTCCACCTTAGGCGTCCCCACGTGACCGGCATTCACCTCTCCGATTCGTTGCCACCACCGTGGCGTGTGAGGCTCGTAGGTCGCTGATGTTGCAGTACCTATAGGTGGGAAAGGAGCGACCGGAAACCAGAGGGATGTGCAAGCTGAGGAAAAGAACGGAGAGAGCGTGGGATGCTTAGGTATTTGCTTTCGAACATGACGAGCCAGCATCCGCCCTCTTACATCGCCCTCCCGCAAAACAAAATTGGACACAGAGTGGACAATTTTTAAAAAAATAAGACATTCAAAATGAAATACCACAATAACCCAACACCCAATAAAACGTCAGAAAACATCATACTATTCCGCAATGCATAATCATTCCAACCCTTGGATCAACTAAAACACTGTATTTTTCATATAATCAACTTGGCTAAGATGATAGCATTACCTACTCAAAATTCCGTAACATACTAAATCATTGTTCGTTTCATGAAAGGACATAATGCAATCACCAATTTATTAAGATGTTTCTCAACTAGTACTCCATTATCCAAATGGAAAACACTTTGTCCCGTCGCACTGATATAGAGGCTACATACGTAGACTTACATACACTCATCGCCCCTCGGGCAAACACTCGGCCAACACCATAATGGCCTCATCACTCACTTTTTAACATGGCCGTGGCCTCAAATTATATGGGCAAACGGCTAGCGTCGTACTTTCACAATTACTCTCGCTGCTTTGCTCATCATATGCACTGGGACACACTTCGGGGGAATTTGCACTGAGGGATGGGAGGACTTCAGGGGGCATGGTGGTCAAAGGAGTCTCCGCTGCTGCCTGCGTTATCTTCACGCGGTCCGCGCTATCTTCAAAAGGGGGTGGGGACATGGTGGGAGGCAAGGTCGTGACGGGCAAGGTCGCCGCCGACGTGTCAACAATCTCCACGGGGTCTTCCTTGTCTTTATCAGCAACCCGCCGCCTACTTCGCAACGGGTACGGCGAACGCTGAGGTAACGGCTGCTCTGCTCGGAGTGGGCGTGGTCGGTCGGCTTTCCATTCGCCTCCGCGCTCGTCCTCCGAATGGTCGGAAACCGCCGACCAAGATGCCTCGCTCTCCAAATCGGAAACGGCATCAATTTTCGAAGAAGGGACAGGGGGGAAAACTGTCACTATTTCTTTCTTCCTCGTTGTTGCATTTGGAGTGAAAGAAGGGGAGGTGGAAACGATTTCCGGAGACGTTGATGCTTCCTCAACTCCTTTCCCTCTCGCCATCAGTAATCTCGGACGCCCACGCCTTTTCTCGCCCCTGATCGCGTCTGCGAATTCATGTTCCTTATTTCTCACACCCCTATGTGCTTTAACGCGGTCTTTATGCACCACGATAGTCCTAAAACGTAGCTGCAAACGTAGATTAGAGTCATTGAGCACCTCAAGGATTTTATAAGGCCCCGAAAACGGTTTGTGGAACTTGCGGATTCTGCCGGGCTTTATACAGGGGTCGTTTAGGTAAACGTATTGACCCGGCTGGTAGTTCACATCCCTGCTCCTCTTGTTGTATTGCCTTGCCTGCGATTCAAGGGCCCTCTTACTGTTCCCCAAACATTCTTTCCAAATCTGCTTGAGTTGATCACTTAGTTCGTCCACATATGAATCTCTCGTACCAGTCTCTACGGTCTCTAAGCAATGGAAGGGCGTCTTCATTTCGCGACCGAAAATCACCTTGAACGGAGTCAATCGCGTGCTACTATGATAGGATGAATTATATCCGGCCACCGAAAACGCTAACCACACATCCCAGCTATTGTCTCTTCCATTAACATAGTGGCTAAGCATTTGCGAGATGGTTCGATGCACTCTCTCACACCTTCCGTTACAGCTGGGGTGAAAGGGTGATGTACGTAATTTAGATATCCCTAGAAATTTACACAAATTCTGGAATAAAGCCGACTCAAAGTTGGGGCCCTGATCGGACAGTATATAATCAGGAACACCGAATTTCAAAATCCACCGCCTAAGTAGAGCGTCGGCCACTACTTCCGCTGTCTGTGATGGAATGGCCACCATCTCTAAATACCGTGAAAAATGATCGAGAATTGTAAGTATAAACCGGTTGCCGTTCGAGGTGCGCGGTAGGGGCCCAACAATATCTATGCTGATGAAGGAAAATGGGGAGGTACTTACTGGAAGTTTCTTTAAGGGTGCCCTCGTCTTGCCGTAAGGGCTGCGTTGATTACAAGGAACACAGCTAGCAATCATCTCTCTCACATCCTTATCAAGGGAGGGCCACCAGTACATCTGTCGTATTCGTCTAATAGTCGGCTTTACTCCTAGGTGTCCTGACAGAGCGTGGTCGTGATGTTGGCGGAACACAGTTTCCCGTCGGCTCACAGGAACCACCACCTTTAATCCCTCACTTGTCGATCGGAACAACAGTCCATTTTTCTCCTCAAAACTCTCGCACGACTTCCACTCCTGGCATTCCGTATCCTCGGCTTGGTACCTCTTCCAATCTTCGTCATCCATTGCCTCCACCACTCGTATCTTTCGGCTTAACCCGTCGGCGTTAAGGTGGAGTTTTCCTGGCTTGTGAATAACGGAATAGTTATATTCGCCGAGCTTTAACGTCCATCGCATCAATCTGCTAGAGGGGTCCTTCATACTGAAAAGCCATTTCAATGCTGCGTGATCTGTTACAATTTTAAAATTTTTCCCAAATAAATAAGGCCTCCAATGCTGAACACTCCAAATTATCGCCAGCAATTCTTTTTCCGTCGTGGAATAATTGATTTCCGCGACATTTAGTTGCCGAGATGCATACGCTATTGGATGCTCCTCTCCTGCGACCTCTTGTGATAAGACGGCCCCAAGGGCAAAATTACTTGCGTCCGTGGAGAGGATAAAGGGTTTGTTAAAATCAGGGTATACAAGTACGGGGCTACAAGTCAGTGCATCCTTTAAAACCCCCATTGCGTGTTGACAATCCGGTCCCCAGATAAACGCTGTTCCCTTCTTCAAAAGCCTTGTAAGGGGCCTGGCCAGCTCGGCGTATCGATCGACAAAGCGTCGGTAATAGTTAGCTAGACCGAGAAAAGATTGCAACTCTTTCACATTCGTTGGGGTTGGAAAGTTTTTTACAGCGTCAATCTTTCCCGGGTCGGGCCGCACACCCTCTTTCGAAATAATATGGCCGAGATAATTTACTTGTTCTAAGGCAAAGTGGCATTTTTCAAATTTTAATGAAAGTTTTGATTCCCTCAATTTTTCGAAAACTCGTCTCAATCTCTCGGAGTGTTCTTTAATTCCGCTACTGAATACAATAACATCATCTAAATATACTAAACACTGTAAGGGTTTTAATCCGCGGAGCACTCCGTCCATCATTCGCTGAAAGGTAGCAGGGGCATTTCGCAAACCAAATGGCATTCTAGTGTATTCGTAGTGCCCACTCTCGACTACGAAACCAGTTTTAGGCTGCGATTCAGGGTGCATGGGTATTTGATGATACCCGCTGGTCATGTCTAAGGTCGTGAAATATTTACACCCCCCCAAATAATCAAGAGTATCGACGATATTTGGAATCGGATAGACATCGGGTGTTGTAATGGAGTTCAATTGCCGAAAATCTACACAAAATCTAAAATCCGGCTTCCCATCTGTGGATTTCTTTGGCACGATAACGACTGGTGATGCCCATGGGCTTTCACTAGGTGTAATTATCCCAGCCTCAAGTTGCTCTTGCACAAATTTCTCTACCAATGGCTTCTGATGGTACGGAGTGCGGTATGGGCGACGATATATGGGCTTCGCCTCATTAGTAGGTATGTGGTGGTACGCGATATCTGTCGCAGGTAGATTTTTCTTATGACTAAAAAGGTCACGAAATTCCTCCAGGACAGGCCTCAACACATTCACCTCATCAGGCCATAGGTGACTTAGCTTGTCAGCAAAATTTAATTTATCGGTGACATTTTCTATCGTCCCTAATTGGCCAACTCTTACCACATCACTTTCGCCCGCCAACCCTGTAACTAGCTCGTCTACCGTAGCCAATAACGTCCCCTTTGGGAAATTTAATTCCTCTGTCCCAAAATTCGCCACTTGAAAGATAACAGAGTTATCTTCGCCTACGCTGCTCAAACTACGAGCCACGGCACACCCCTCAACATCCGGAATTATGGGTTCCACAATAACTTCGCGACCCTGAAAGGAGGTTTCACTTACAATTGTTGTTCTAATTATTTTTTCGCTACGCGGCGGCACAGATATAGGATTTTCTAACCTCAACTCTACATTTTTAATAGTTTTTTCGTGTCTTTTAGAACTACTCTCCTTCTTATTAGGGCTTATCTCGTCCTTCAGGTCCTGTTTCTTCTCTACTAGTTCCCCTGTTAATGGCCAACTATTTTTGCCAACAAAAAGTTTACCCCCACTCACATCAATTGATGCCCCATATTTCTTAAGAAAATCCAAACCTAAAATCCCGTCAAATTCTGCAACTTGCTCAACCACTTGCATATTTACATCATACTTCACTGCCCCCACAAAAAAGGTCACTTCTTTCTCCCCGTAATTCCACATTTTTCCCCCAGCAATACCCAAAATTCTGACCGCAGGTGCTCTGATTTTGTCTGCTCCACATACAGCGCGCCTGATTAGGGAAATCTGAGCCCCCGTGTCTATAAGCATTTTACATTTTCTTCCTAAAATATTAACTACTGCCACCAAATCGCATGAATCCCCTCTACTGCCCACACGAGGTAGGATTACACTTACCAGGGGCCGGATTCGGTGGCTCTTCCGGCCCCAGCGCCGTTTAAATCTCCCGCCTGTTGGACCCCGCTGCGGCTCCTACAATCACGGGCCAGATGATCTCCCCCTCCGCAGATAAAACAGCGCCTTCCTCGGCTGCACTGCTTGGAAAGGTGACCGGGCTGCCCGCAGTTGAAACAGACGCGCTGGCTAGGGGCATGGAATACTCGGCGGGCGGGTGGTCCATCCCTTGGTCCCTCCGCCGGCCTCCTCTCAGTCTCCTGGATCCGGATGGCGTTAGCGATGGCAGCATCGAAGGTCTCAGGGGCAGTCAGTCGACACTGATGGCCAACCTCCCCAGTTAGCCCACGTAGGAACGTGTCGAGCGCCCGCTGATCCGCCTCGACACGTCGCTCCGCCACTCGTTCTGCTGGGCCCTCAGTGGAGTAGGTTCGCGCATTTATCGCCCGCACTCGGTCAGCGAATGCCTCAATGCCTTCGCCCGGTGACATGCGGAGGTTCGACAACATCTCCCGGAAAAACCGCGCGCTCTTTTTGGAGCGGTACCGCGTCGTAACGAGAGCCTTAAAAACTTCGTACGAGTCTGCCTCGCGGCATTCGTCTTTACTACGAATGAAAATATTAGCGTCTCCGAGCATACGCAGCTTAGCGACTCGCAATCTATCGGCATCGGACCATCCACCGAGATCTGCGATTCCCTCCAACTTTGAAAAGAAGGCGTCGACATCCTCCTCGACTTTTCCCGAAAACTCGCCAACCGCCGTGAAATATGCGAGCTGTGGTCGAGTTTCTATCGCGGTTGCCGCGCTGCTATCCTTCAGCCTCTTATTTTCCGTTTCGACCTTGCGGAGCCGTTCGCACAGTTCGTCCATGGCATGCTGGAGCTCCACCTCTCGTCCGCCTAAACTGATTCGAGAAGACATGGTCTTATCTTCTGATATGTATCCTCCTCTGACTAAGATCCGACACTTCCGACACCAATGTAAGATTTACGACCGCTACTGGTCCGTCAGAGGAAGTACAGGGAACAGAATTGAAAGATTTTGTGAGATAAAGACCATTCTTTTATTGATCCCCAAGTTGATGTTGCTCTCTCTACATCTCGCGGTTGACTCCCCGCTGCCAAGCTTCTTACTCTCCCAAGTCCACCTTAGGCGTCCCCACGTGACCGGCATTCACCTCTCCGATTCGTTGCCACCACCGTGGCGTGTGAGGCTCGTAGGTCGCTGATGTTGCAGTACCTATAGGTGGGAAAGGAGCGACCGGAAACCAGAGGGATGTGCAAGCTGAGGAAAAGAACGGAGAGAGCGTGGGATGCTTAGGTATTTGCTTTCGAACATGACGAGCCAGCATCCGCCCTCTTACAACTACAAATAAAATATAATTATATGATAGCGAAAGAAATTAATTTTATAATACTAACGAATGGAGCGTTATTCGTTCAGCTGTACTCGCTAGGATGAATATTCCAGCCGTAATAGTAAAAAGAATAGGGGCAGAACTAACTCTACGAGAGTGAAGTTCTCGTTGAAATAGGGAGAGAAAGTCGGCCCTACGGCGACATTATAAGCCGCAAGCTCGTCTAATTCTCAACTCCAAAAGTTACCTGCGGATTTCGACCACCCACTCGTACCGATTTTCAGCTAGAAGGAGAATAGTGGGAAAGTAATTCCATCATGCGGTCGAAGTGACTGGTCGTCTTGAGAAACTCGAGCCCTATACCTCACCGTTTCCTTTCCCGCCTCCACGATCACTTGAGTAGGCACTCCAAAGAAGTGGTACCTTCCGATACGCAGTATGGTTTTCACTCTTCTCCCACGAGAAAATCAACTCAGGGCAGCACCCTCTTTGTCGCACGGTTGCCTATGTGACAAAGTTCCTACATTCAATAGTTCTCGATCCCTCAAGAATGGATGATAACTGATGCTTGGGAGTTGATAGAAATTGATTTCTATACGACTTATCCGTTTTCTAAGACGTAACTTGATGGAATTTGTTAATCATTGTGATGGCAAACTATTACTTTGTATCGCCTCATAAAATTATTCGAAGGAAATCATCCGCAACAAAAATTCTGGTTTACTTACACAGATGGTTCAAATAAATTTATTAGGAATTATAAGGTCCTTATAAATGAATTATGACACACTATATTCCTTAAAATTTAAAAAGTTACAGCAATAAATGATTCCAAAGCAAGGCATAACACCGTCGTTTGTTAGAAGTTTATTCCCCTTGCTTACACCCCTTTTAAGTCTTTACCATCCATAAATTTGATTCTCTACAGTGAATTTTGTCATTTACTAATAACATCTTGATATTTTGATAACAGTTAATTTGGCCTTTGGTTCTCATCTAACTTGCTTCATTTTTTATCTCTAGGTCCGTTTCTTCTTTTCTGCATTATGTATCAATACAGTGAATTCCTCATATGGGTTTGGGTCAAAAGATCCGGCAGCCCAAGTATAAAAGTTCGATACACTTTTATTCAATCAGCCTTTGTTACTCTCTCACAATAATTCTATACCTGCTCTTTACTGGGCAATCTGGATCGTATCATTAGTACCACTTTTTTCAGAGTTCATCCTGTATTCAAAAAAGATAAAAATTTAAATATAGAGCTTGCTATTTCAACGTAAAATCCAGTTT
Source organism: Ischnura elegans (assembly GCF_921293095.1). Classification (NCBI taxonomy): domain Eukaryota; kingdom Metazoa; phylum Arthropoda; class Insecta; order Odonata; family Coenagrionidae; genus Ischnura; species Ischnura elegans. The sequence goes on from NC_060250.1 coordinate 73,028,357, forward strand.
TTGTGATGAAATCAATGATTTTTCTACAATAATATTATAATATACGATCTCATGGCACATTGCATTAGGAAAGAAGATTGTAAATAATCGCCATATTCGTTAATTGATTTTATATAAAAAATTAAAGGTAAATGGAAGGTAAATTAACCCTCGCGGGAAACGGCGAATGTTTTACTAAAATGGTCAGTTTAATCAGATGGCTGAACATCGAAGGCATGGAAAGGCACGTAATAGAAAGGAAGTTACCCGTAGGGCGAGAGGTAACAGGAAGGGGGCCCAAGTATGGCAGACATTTGCTGGACTACCAGAATGGGCAGAGGAACAGCTGCACAAGGTTGGGAGGGAAGAAAGACGGCGTGGTAGACGAAAGAGGTATATGGGCTTGTTTCAAAGTTTGTTTATGCTTCGGTGGATAGAGAGAAGGTGAATCTTTGGCCAACTACTTCGTAGCTCCAGGGCAACATGTTTGGAGTAATCCCCTTCACGAGAGGAAGAACGTGTCTCAATGAGTATTCGAAGGGCCTATCGCTGAAATATTTCGAGATGAAAACTGGACAGTTTCTTCTTAATAAGCAGGATTACTGTCCCTCCACCGATAACGTTTCCTAAGGTATTTCCTACCTTATTTATACGCTATCCTATTGATATTTTAAATGTGTATAGGAAAATCTCATTTCAATGATGAACAGTATCCCAAACATCATAATAGGGAAGTGCACTAATTTTTTTTTATTGCTGAATTTGAAAGTTTAGCCTAAAAAAGAAACATTAGTATAGTCACTTTTATTTTCTGCATCTGGGGTATGCACTTTAAAACGTTTTGAAAGTCGGAAAATTTCATGTTGCGCTGAAACACAGTGCCTCCATCTTGATTGAGATGTGACGTCACAAGGCAGCAGTCACCATTGGAGTATCGCTGTATTCCGTCGCCTTCTTTAGCGCGGCGAGAGTTTCCGGGAATCGGTGGAGTTTGCTTCCTAAAAATGTCGTCTAGTACCGAAAACATGAATTCAAAATAGAATTATAAATGAGTTTTTGTTCCAAATTTCATCTCGACGTCGAAACAAAAGCCTTGAGAAGATATTCATTCCCGTGCCTTAAGCACAAGCTATACGGAATAAATGGTTCAAGGCTGCTCCAGACTCTTACCTATCGATGATATTCTGTTTTGAAGATCATTTGAAGGTATTTTAAGATCAAATTGATATTTATATTATAATAATTTACTTAATAGGTACCTCAGTCATATCAGAAAGTGTGTTGAGTCAAAATATAGCATCTTCCGCGAAGACCTACGTAATTTATAAACTGAAAGTAGTCTGGTTAAAGAATTATGGCGCGACTGTTATTTTACACGACCGGGCAAAATTCGTACTTTGCCCATGATATGTGCATATATGATAAAAAACGATTTTTGTTTAAGTTAATCATTATTTGTTGAAATTAGTACATTTATAGGTGATATATATAAACGTACACGGCAGGTCGCGCGGCGTAATTTATGCTCCACTGGTGACGGGTTCATATTGCTGATCTAAAAAATTAGCTACAATACCTCGAACTTTGAAAACTCGCAATATAGGCAGTCAAATTACATTGTAGGAATACACGAGACCATTCTAGCCCAGAATGTACGTAGAATGTTGAAATCCTTGGTTTTCAAAGATTGACGTATTTTATACGCCAGCGCGCCCGGTCCAGGGTTATCAACTTTTATTTCATCCTATTTGTTAATTGAAATTATATTTCGGAAGGTTCTTTTGGCACTGCTACTGAGGTAAACTGGTAGGTACTGAGTACAAGGTACTGAGGTAGGTACTGAGTAAGTAAACTCCCTTTGGAGCAATCTGAATTAGAAGTGTTCGAGATATATGGCATTTTATACTCGCTTTGTGTTCTTATTAATTATGTCTGTAAGCATATTGTTGCTTGCCGCGAGCCTTTAATGGTATGTGCTCTTACAAGAGTGGTTTTCATTTTTAATGTGGAAGTTAGTCAATATAAGCGAAGAGAAAATTAACATTTTAGCGCACACCAACCCTTGTAGTCATTGTATCTCTGCGTTTGTAATGACACTGCTAAAATACCTAAACGCCATTATGATGATAATAAATTGTCCCATGTCAATGATTGCTGCAATTATGATTAATGATAAACTTGACGCCGTATGATCACAATGAAGACAACAAAATATAATGCCATGACGAAGTCTTGAGCCCTGGTCCTTAGGGTGGGACATGAGACAATTTATTATCATCATAATGGCGTTTAGGTATTTTAGCAGTGTCATTACAAACGCAGAGATACAATGACTACAAGGGTTGGTGTGCGCTAAAATGTTAAATTTTTTCTTGAAGTCGTACACGCTACCACTACCCCAACCGACCCATAGGGTAACGGAGGATATTTTGGATTTATATATATGACTTGTGAAAAGTAACGCATGAAAATTAATTAATTACAGCCTAACTAAGTCCCTAATTGAAAAAGATGGAGCAAGGTACGTGGTCTCCCCTTGTTAGCCTTAACGTCTCGCATTTCTATGGAGCGTTGAACCTGTCCTCCTTTTTCAAAAACTCAGTGACCATAAATACATCAAAGTTTGGTATACCATTTATAAATCGTTGGAATTTTCCTTCTCCCAACCAAGATTATCTTTTCTTGAACCCATCCTGGACAGCGAACCATTGCAACAACCAGCCAGCACGGAAATAAGGCTAACATCCCATGATTCTAGTTGCGAAGGGCGAACGTTCCGGCCGGCGTGAATACATACGCAACGAACAAGTCTTGCAGCAAACGTCTGAAATAGGTTTATTAGTTTGACTCAGTTCTTACAAAAAAGTTTTTGCATGATAAACGGCATTGTGCCAAAATATACCCAGCGAAAAATAAATACCATCATCTAATTATTAAAGATTCAATGTGCTATTCGTACTACTCTTTCCAAACTTGACGTTGACACGTAAATGAATATTAATATATTACGCAATGATGAAGTCATTTACTCAAAAGAGAAGCAGCCACATATATATTCTGAAGATATTTTATGACAGCAAAAAACGGATTCCCTCAAATTCTGTAATTTTTCTATGCAATAATAGTGGTAGAACTAAATGGCGTAGAAGCTGCCTTCTGCTACTGCCTTGTGACGTCACGGCCAATATTCAACATGGACACCCGTTTTAGCGGCCTTTGAATTTTTCCATATTTCGGACGGTCATCTCGAATCAAGTATTCACTATTAGGATTTAAACTGTGGTTTTACGACATTATGTTATTCTGAACTCTAATTTAAAAAATGTGTTTGGTGCATTTGAAACACTAGTGTACTTCCCTATTGACCTCATAATTACATATTTAGCAAATGTTTCTTGTTTGAGATGTAGATGAGTTTTGACAAGGTTCTACACTATATGCCCTGAAACTTTCAATATGGAAATTAAAGTTTTAAACAAACAATACGTCTGGAAATATTATAAGGGATACGTCATAGAAGCATTTTCAAACCATTTTCCTTTTTAATTAGATTTCAATTACATTCTTTCTCTTTAGTGTCTCTTCGTTGTATATTACTTATACATAAATTGTACGATATTACAATCTGGAAGGCATCAAGACATTTTTTATTATGCAACAATATGCACAGTATTACGATTGTATTTCTGAAGGTGATCCCAGCGACAATCAATAGCCTCTGGGGTCACCTAAAGATAAAAAATTGGTCTCGTATCAATGATTGTAAAATGTTTGAATTGTTTAAGGAGAAAATATATTATTACTACATTTTAAAATCGAGAAAAAATACTGCCAATTGAGTGGGAGTCATTCTTCCTCTTTAGAATGATATTATGTGATGAGTTACCTTTGATCTGATTCCCTTACATTCCTCACGAGTAGCCTATATATGCCCTAGCCACAGAGAACGTGAGAAGCTCTCCACAGCAGCAAGGAGAAAAAAAAACAACCACTTATGATTATAAAGGCAGAAACGAAGAAGTTTTTCCTTCCTTCAAAGATCATCTAAGCAGTTTCAGAGAGATTTGTTAGATCGGCAGTACGTAGATCATCGGCGGATACATATGGGGGGCGCAGGAGGATCACCCCCCTTGCGGGGGCGCCTTCATTTCCGAACATTGCAGAACCACAACTGTAACTTTTTCTTATCATAAGATGGCATTGTCTTGTATGTGTGTATCAGTAGTTTGAATAAAACTTTCTAAAATTTCGCCTGTAACATGATTATTTTTCATTACGATAAAAATATAGGTAGCTCAAAATATCTTTTGCGCCCCACCCCCCTTTAAGTGTTTTCTGTATCCGCTACTGACGTAGATGAAGAACTTGATATAGTGTGGAGGCGTGCTATAAGGTGAAAGCGTGTTGGAAATATCACATATCCGCCGAGGTTAGCCATAAAGCTGTGTACGCCCAGACTTAAAGGGTATATCGTCATGGTTTCTCGTACAACTATCGATGAACTGTAGAAAATGGCTTATTTATCCATCGACTTTTCATCTCGGCAGCTTAAAATTCAAAACAGATGGAAAAAAGTCATGAGTAATCTGCTAAGATGCATGCATATAATATACACCAGAGGATGTAATTGCAATTCACGTACCGGCGAAAGCTTTCGATCAAAATTATTTCAAGTGGCGCTTTTGTTTCCACATCCCTCATTACAAATGCTTGCTATGGGGAACTGGGCAGCATAAAGAGAAATTCCTTTGTGCAAAATTATACAACATTGAGAAGAAATTTTCCCAATGTCTGATTAACAGATATAAGAACCCACTTCAATCCCATTACAAATTCACGACTCTAGGATCAGTCTTAATATCTTAAATATAATACACTGAACTTCAGATTGTCAAAAAACGACAATAGAATCCTTAATTGAAGTCCATCTGGCATACGAAACATTATCACCAAAGTACTTTTAATTATATACCAGATAATACTATCCAACAACGTTGATGTAACCTTTGGAAGATCAATAAATCGTCTCCAAATAAGCTACAAAATCGTCCATTTAACTCCAATGAGCGACTCGGCAAAGATCAGTAATCAATTAAAAATTAAAAGATACGAAAAAAGCATTTTTGCCATTCTTTTCGCTTAACTACTAGCTTAGAATCCTATCAAGGAATATCAATCATACATTTCTTATGATGAAAATTTTTTTTTAATTTTTACCAAAGGGAATTGTACCCATTGAAAATCGAACAAGCAGAGAGGAAAAGGCATCAGTTAGGAAAAAATATAATAATTAGGTAAGATCTCAAGCCTTCATTTAAAACAAGCGACGCTTTTATCTTAACACCCCTAATGTTTTATTTGAATTTGTTATTCAATGGATATATGGCCTGCTTGTGATCAAATAAGTCAGTTGTCATATGGTTTCATCAGTCATTTGTTCGATTTAATTTCCTAACTGAGAGATTGGTATGTTGACTGACATCGTTAAATTCATAAATTGGAGCCAGATAAATACTATAAATAAATCATCACGATCATTATGGGTACTTCCGATTATTGATTTTTTTTTATAAATTGATTTGGTAGCAAAGAATCATCAAAATTTTGAAACACCCACATTTTTTCACGAAATATGGGTGACTACATTTTCCCAAAAGCAGTTTTATTAGTTAACAAAATACAACATAACTACTTTGACATGCAGTAGTGAATCTGATATGCTTTTTTTCCAGCTTTGGCGTAAACTGAATTCCGGCCGCTTAAATATTAGGCACTAAATTTAAAGGCAACCTCTAAGAGCAAGCCTCAACCTTGGAGTTATGCTCCACATTTTAACAGGCAGATACACCCTGCTGCCAGCCCAAATGCATTATCACCAGGGAAGGAAGGGTTATTATTTTGAGTATTGGGGACTTCTTTGCCATGACAAATGGCATTGCATTACCACATTCCGGGCCATAAAGCTGCTATCCCAAAAGGCCATTTGTTTCACGGTCCAGGAAGGAAGCGCTGCGGAGTCTTTAACCGGCATAATGCATCGCTACTAAATGATACTGCGACATCCTTCGCTGGCACTCAAATTTCTAGCCCAACCAATGAATGTCGCTATAAAGTATACAACTACAAAAGGCACTTATCACCTCCACTCGGAGCCTTTTGCGACGCCGAACCAGCATCTTCCTCCGATACTCGAGGGTTGTAAATTCAACATTAATGACTTGGGGTGAGAAAGAATTCTCAGTTGAAGGCGATTCTTTCCCGAGAATAAAAACTTAGCGATCCTTTTAAACACTTACGGGGTTTAAGATGGAAGTTTAGAGAAAAACACTCACTGTCGAAACATTTTATGATATTTCTCATCATTTATTCTATTGAGAGATACATGTCTCTTTAATGTCCTACTATATTTTTGCCGGCCTCGGTGGCGCCGGGGTAAAGTCCCCGACTGCCAACCTAGATGTCGCGGGTTCGAATCCCGCCTGGGTGGCTTGACTACCATCCAGGGCATGGATGTTTGTGAATGTCTAACAAGTTAATTGTAAGAGAGGACAACTCTGTCCTAAATTCGCTTGTATAATAAAGAAAAATTATTATTATAAAATTATTATTATTTTTCAGCGAGGAATTTCTTCCCTGCTGATTACCAGAAATTTTATTTGTTTCGTTCAAATATCAGAAAATCCTTTCACGTGAAATTCCTTCTTAAGTGTTTAATGATTTAGTAATTTACCCTATTTGATGATAAACAAGACATCTAGCTAAAGCAAACTCTTCTTTATACTGAGTGTTCCGTGAAATGTGAACAAACCAGGAAGGTATTGGATTTTCTGTATCTTTGTTTTCAGATTATTTTGACCTTATATTTGCAGCGAAAGGGCAAACATATATTCCGACGATTTGTTGCCCTCTTTCATATTACAATTCTGTTTTCTGTTTATAAACGTTCCGTGGTAATAAATATGCTAAGTAATCGATAAAAATCAAAATAAAAGGAAAAATTTTGATTTCCAAAATTTTTGGTGTCTTACTCAAACATTTAATTCTTGGAAAATATCAAAGAACACCGACCACAAGAATTCCTTAGAGGACGGCTTAATTGAAACTGAATATTTTATTGAATCTTAGTATATTTAATATAGTTCAATCTCATATTCATTATTCCTGTAAACCATCGCACACTTCATGGTAACCTCATCATAATTCTACCTGATTTTTTATAAAGTAAATGCCTAAAAAGCCTTATCCATATCACCCTGATTATTTCAAGATGTAAGAACAATTATAAAAGCAAATTATAGAACTTAATACTACAAAATTTGCCTGGCTGGAGTGATTCAAAACTTCCGTATTTCCCTACCTTGCCCATACCCTATCTTCCTACCTCGGCTATTGGTATAAATATATGAGTGTTTATTGCATCACCTTGAAAATGACATAGAATATCGAAACCAAAGTGGAGTGGAGTCAGTAGTAGAATTTTACCTTAGAGTGTGGAAATTACCATTTGTAGTTTATAATTTGAAAATTTGTCGTATTTTATGCATATCAGTAGGAAAATTGCCACTTCATTACCCAATTTCACAATATCACGCCGGAAAATTCTCTGTTTATGCAAAATTGGATTCAAAACTCCTGTTTCGATTAGCTCCTTTAAGTCACACTATTTCATACCATATGAATGAATTAATGTGGTACATCAGAGAGGGCCATAGCAGGGGTTACTGAGAAGAGCGGGGTCTTTCTCAGTGGCCCGGAGCAAGGGTGGAGGGGGAAGACGGTGGTGGTTCTGCAACCGTCCGGGCCGGTAGCAAAGGGCTTTGGAGGCAGTCAGAGAGGAATTGCTAGCGGGGAGGGGGGGAAAGGGATTTCGGATGTTTACCTTGAGAATGTCGACTAAAGCACTAACTTGTCCTCAACAGAGGAATGGTAATATCAACAACGGTCTCTCTGTTTATCCTATGCTAACCAAGGCGGCGTAAAAGTTGAAGTGGGCTGAAGGCGAGGAGGCGAGGCGGGGAAGGAAAGGAAAATATACCCCTCGCGGAGTAAGAGTTGTTCAGCATAAAGGAGGGGCACGTAACTCTTTGCGGCACGAGGTTATACATTTCGGGGACCATGAATATGTACACGTCCTCCCACACTCGCGGTCGCTACCACGCGCGTTTCCGCCCTCGCGCCGAAACTCCCGTCCATATGTCACTTACGGGGAGAATAATTTCTCCCGGATTATCTTCACACCACGGATCTGACCAATTCGTTTGAATCCCCGTCCAAAATATACGCAAATATATGCAGGGTGGGCATATAGTCTGGCCCTGATTGTAAAAATTTGTTACAGAATAACCGTTTGAAATAGGTATTAATTTAAATTTGATGCTGTTACATAGGTCCGTGTCGCTAGTTTTTTTAAGACCACTGGCGTTAGTAAACTTCAACGTGTGCCCCCTTTGTAGCTCGGAGAATGTCGAAACGGTATTCAAGTTCCCACCAGAACACATGTTACAAAACATGTGGCGGGAACATGGAAGCGAGTAACATTAACCATTAAAAGCTTTGCATTGAGATGAGATAAAAGTGACAAACAACAAATTCCAATAAAATGTATCCGGGTAGTTGGACATTGTTACTAAAATTTTTCCTCGATGTGTATAATGGCCTGCAACACTTTTTAAAACATTGACTAATAACAGCTGAAAGCTTTACCCTTAAATTCCACGAGGTGAATTCATCAGACCTCTCTAAGGTCGTAATTGCGCTAATATTAATGCTTAAAGCAAAATACTTCGTCTCTCTTCATAATATTTGAGTCCAATATAGGGGTTTTTGGATCCCAGGAAATAATTACTCCGACGAATGTTGAACACCTCATCAAATGGGTTCTCAAAATTCGACCAATTAATGAAATATTTCCATATCCCTAGAGAGAAAGAGGTCATTCTAGTTGCGAGATTCTGATAGGGCTTGTTTGTTACACTGATGAATTTTACCGATAAATAAGATGAGGAAAATACGTGCATGCATTCTCATTTACTTTGACAGCATTTTAATCTTTCTTCTATGCGTGATGCATTGTAATTTCCAAAAAGTCAAAATATGTGCATGTTACTACCATAGGGAGATTTTCTGGGTGAACTAAAATATACTATTCTTACGAAAGTTATTTAATAATCGGTTGATTTTTCCGTTCAATAACGCGTAAAGCTGTGCAAAAACGGTGGAAACCATTCCAACCATTAGTCATCCAATGATATGTAACTGCGCTGACCTCAGTATTTTTCACGAAAGTACGTCATGACTATTCTGCGATGCATTAAGATGAGTACCTAATCATAAAACCAACCGCCGACAAGCCATGAACGTTTATTTTGCGCCGCTATTAAATGAAAAGCACCACTAACGTCCTGTTCGGAAGAGTGAATGAAAAAGTCGAGGAAAGATCTCAGTAGAGAAACATTTCTAGCGTGCAACTTTTTTCCACTCAAGACGACGGTTAATTTCCCTCGCGAATTTCTCTTTCGAATACAGCCTTGAGGAAAATTTCGCGAGGTGAAGGTATACAGAAAAAGAGCTATTTTGGTTACTTAAGAGGAAGCTACGGAGGACAAAGTCAAACTACGAAATTACAAAAACATCGTCTTTTAAGCGTTTCTTTCATTTCTGTTTGAATCCCGGCTGGAATAAATGGCAAATTAATTTTTACTTTTTGCCACAAGGATACCAACTGAGTCGTAATTGGCGAGAGACCCTAACTTTTTAGAAGCACCACAAAGAAAATGATGAATAGCTAATTGAAAACCACAAGGCATTCATAGCATTTAAAAGAAACGTACTTCTTTTCGTTTTAGCCTACACTTACTATTTTCAGAAACAACCCAACGCCTTCAATTTTATTTCGGATCAAATACCGCCAAGCTTTTATTTCTATCAAAAGCCATATAATATAACGCAAAGTGACTTCATTTAGAATTGATTGATAAATTTTCACCGACTATCCTACCTAATAATAATTAAGTATTTCTACTAATCACCACTAAAACCGAACACTAATCCTTCAATACATAAAAATTAAATATTAATGGACACACTAGGAATTTCAAATACGATCACCATATTTGTAATTTAAAATTTTGAGATAACATGCTGGTAAAAGTTTTATTATTTTCTTCTTCCGTGGATGCAAATATAAAGGCTACTGCCATTGAGAAAATGACGCATAGGACGAGACGGACATATCCAGAAGCCCTAGCTTTACTGGCTTTGGGGGTACGAAACACACCTACGTACTAACTTGGGTTGTAACCCTGGAGCCGTACAGAAATGCATAGCGAACAGACAAAAACATACTCTTTTTTAAGATAGATTCTTAGCGCTATCTCACCAAACTCCTTTGAATGCTTTCCTTAAGAGTGACGAATCTGATGATTTGTTAATATATTATTTTCAATTTTTTTCTACACTCCGAATGCTTCAAGCGTAAAAATTTAAGGTAGAAATACATCAGAATAAACTAATCAGAAACGCTTTTCTTGATGCACTCAATCCAAAATATAATATTTCTTTAGGCTCAGAATCAGTTTTACCGACAACTAATGATGGTATTTTTAATCCATCTAAAAATCTCACTTGTTTCGAAGGGATGATTGAATGGATCCCATTAGCGTAACTATTGGGGGGGGGGGTTTCGATGAGGGGACAGATCCCCCACCCAAAGCCTCAGAAAATTCTATAGTATACTTATATATAATATTTTCCCTGCTGCTATGATTTCCCGTAGATTTACGGGTGAAACTCGGCCTAAAGGGTGTAAAATGTATTTCCAGGCGTGTCAAATTTCAAACATATTCCCGTTGCCTGGGGAGGGAGTGGGGTACCTCCCCAGACCCCCAATCACCCTCCATAGCATATTCTTAGTTACGCCATTGGTGGAACCAATATCATAACTTTTTATGTCAAAAAATAAATTCATCAGTCTTCAAATAAATCATGAATTCTTTGAGGTGTTAAATTTGCTTAAGCTACAATTAATTTATTTTTAGTTTTTGAGGCTGATTTGTATACTTATTAGGGTGGGCCGTAAAAAGGTTGTTTTCCTGATCAAAGCTGCGAAATGATATAAGGATCTCGCTCAAAAAATTTTTTCATATCGAATGATATTAACCACTGCCACCCGAGCTCTAAAGTTTAAAGTTTTGCGAAAAATCAGGGTGATTTCATAATCAAACGGTTATGAAGACTAATTTCATGCAAATATGGGATAATGAATAATATTAAAGAGTAGATACATGCTTATAGTTTACAAAAGTGAAATTTTAAGTCTATTTGACATTATCTATGGCTCAAACAATGTCTAATAATAAACAACAAAATTAGACACTCGCACAACATAACGCCTTTTTGCATACATAGAGCATCGTTTCGAAAATTCCATTTTGCGGGCTAATTTGCAGATAAAATAATATTTATTTCGATTGAATTTCATTTTTAGTAAATAATTCAGCATATGGTTTCAAATAATCCCACAAAAAGTTATAATAAGGTAAATTATTTTAAATTAACATCAATCATAATGACGAATAACGTATCTGTGGAGCTATTTTCAACAAGTAATTTATCCAAAGCTGAGAAAGAGCAGAACCTAAACACCAAGCATTTCACTAAGTGGCTCTCTGCTAGTTTCGTGAAGAATCTTCCAAGAATTCACCATGAGGAAGTGGCTACCATTAAGCTCCACCCGAGTCCCATATACCAGTCTTCCAAAGGTTACGAGAGGAATGACGTAATGGCGAAAATAGAGAGAAAGCGTACCAGGTGTGGAGTGGAGTGCGTGATATTTGGTGCACCCGAAAAGTTCAGGGGCAAAGGTTCAGGGGTTTAGCCCACTTATGAAGAGATGGTGAAAATGTTTTTGTACTATCGGTACATTGAAGAAGAAAGACCATTATTTGCTACTATTTCAACGTATTATAAGTAAAATGTACACACTGTACATGGTGCAGTGATAAAAATTCCAAATATCATAACAATAAAAATAGTCGGTGATTAGTAGAAATAATTTTTATTAGGCATGATGATCTGTGAAAATTAGTCAATACATGATAAATGAGGTCATGTTTCGCCACATTATAGGGCTTAAAATAAAAATAAAAATATAGTTGAATTAGATTCAGCATAAAATTGAACATGTCTTCGGATTATTTCGGTGCCTTAAAATAAAAAATGTCTAAAAAGTACAATAAATTAAAATATTCGATTGTTGTCTTTCCACGACTGTTTTCTCAACTTCTTTTACCTAATTTTCTTTGGATTTCATTTTCTTTTCTTTAACCCCGAAAGGCAAGCTAATCTAGCTCCCCTCTGGGAAGTCCGCTGGGAGGTTAATTCTTCTAAACCTTGGGTTAATTCCCTCTCCGACCACCCCAAGAGCTCCTCCATACTCCAAAAATACATCCCTCCTGTCCCTCCTCAGAAAATTCATGCACTGCCCCTTCGACCCTGTTTTAATCCAACACATTTTACGACCACCCTACTTCCGTTTCTTCCGCGTCTCACATCATTCTTCTTGCATCACTCTCTCTCTCTCTCTCTCTCTCTCTCCAACTACCATCTGGACCACTCCCTTACTGGTTTTGTGATTTAACAATCGTTATAATGCATCGCTGCGTAGTTACGATGTAATTTCGTGAAAAATACTGAGGTCAGCGCAGTTGCATATCATTGGATGACTAATGGTTGAAATTTTACACGTTATTGAACGGAAAAATCTACCGATTATTAAATAACTTTCGTAATTATAGTATATTTTAGTTCACCCAGAAAATCTCCCTATGGTAGTAACAAGCACATATTTTTACTTTGGAAATTGCAAAGCATCACGCATAGAGGAAAAATTAAACAAAGCTGTCTAATCAGCTTAAGGTTGGAAGGCGATATTTGGTGGAACTTGTTGACAGGAAACATAATGAAGATACACTTTTGTATGTTCCACAAGAGTTTTTAATACCGACCCAGGTTTCGGCAGTACACACTGTCATTATCAAGGCCTTGATATTGACAGTGTGTACTGCTGAAACCTGGGTCGGTATTAAAAACTCTTGTGGAAGATACAAAAGCTGTCTAAGTTTATGAATTGCATGCAAGTATTTTTCCTCACCTTATTTCTCGGTAAAATTCATCAGTGCAACAAACTAGCCGTGTCAGTATATCTTAACTAGAAAGAGCTCTTTCTCTCTAGGGATATGGAAATATTTCATTAATTTGTCGAATTTTGAGAACCCATTTGATGAGATGTTGAACGTTCGTCAGGGTAAAAAATTATCTTCTGGGCTCAAAATAATGCCATATCGCATTCTTACCTGAAGGTGGACGAAGGATTTTATCTTCATCATATTGGTCATGAACACCATTGTTACTGTAGAGGTCTTTCTAATTCACCTTCTTCAATTTCTGGGTGGGCTTTCTCGTTTTAATAATTTTCCTTCGGCTGTGTTCCTAATCGTTTTAAAAAGTATTCATCATTACTGGTCGACAATCGTAAGATTGGTTTGACGCAGCTCTGCCCTCAATTCTCCTATCTTTTTCTCGCCTACGTATTTCTTCTCTTTCACATCCGTCCTTACCTGCTTCATTTATTTCATTCTAGGTCTTCCTTTTCCGTTCTGTCATCTTTTCGTTCTTTTCCACAAGAGTTTTTCTTTTCTTTTCTTTCACAAGAGATTTCTGTTCTTTATCGGGCCATCATGTCTCAATATATAGCCTAGGAGGTTTTTCTGTCTTCTTCTTGAGGTTTTCATGGGGCTTCTTCTCTCTCCTACTCTTCTTAGGACTTCCTGATTGCCAACTCGGTCGATCTATTTGATCCTTATCATTCTTCTGCAGCACCACATTTCGTAGGCCTCAATCCTTGCTTTCTGCGCTGCTGTCATCGTCCATGCCTCACTTCCGTATAGGAGTATACTCCAAATGTAGGTTCTTACAAATTGTTTCTTTACTTCCATATTACGTTTCCCGTAGTAAGCAGGTCTTTCTTTCGGTGAAATGCTCTCTTCGCTTGCGCTGTTCTGCTGGTAATTTCTTTCTTGCTTCTCCCGTCGCTCGTGATCTTACTTAAGTAATTATTGCAGGTCATCATTAATATTGGAAAAAATTAAAGTTACATTTTTTAAATACTCAGATCTCTTCCATACTCCAAAAATACTCTCTCCTATCCCTACCCACAAAATTCATGCTCTTTCCCTTCGACCTCGTTTTAATCCAACCCTTTTTACTACCATCCTTTTTCTGTTCCTTACGCATTTCTCACCCTTCATCTTGCATCACTCTCTCACACTTCCATCTGGACCAATCCTCCCTTCCTATCCACGTCCAACTCCCTCGAGTCTGGAGCGTATTAATTAAATTCATAAATTGCCCCGGAAAACCGCAAGTATCGTCGGTATTTTTCCTTTTTCTCGGCAAGTGAAAGAGGGAGAAGAAGGTGGAGAAGAATTTTTTGGGGTTGGAAACATCGTGGAGTGAGAGGGTGTGGGGCATTTAAGTTTTCGTGAGCCTCGAGGGAGGACGTGCTAAGTGGTGGGAGACCTAAAGGAGGAGGCCGAAAGAGGATTAATTCTGTTTAGGGAAGCTATCACGATTAAGCGAAGAAAAATAATAACGAAAAAATGCGAAGCCGTGGTATTAATTTCCTCCTTTTTCCCCTCCCTTCCCCCGTACCTTACGCGGTTGTTTATTCTCTTGTCAGGAGAGGCGGATCGTCATGGCGGCCGCAATGGAGCGTTTCCCCGCACCGATAAAGGCTGAAAAAGGGGAAACTTCTGGGCAGAAACGATGAGTCCGGAGAGTTTTTTTTTTCTTTTTTTTTTTTCGAGGAAGGCCGTTTTGCGGATCGGTTTGCGTAAATTTCGACGCCGTTGCTTCTGGGCCTCGAAAACATTATTTCATCGTGTATAACGCGGATAAAAGTGAATGCGAGAGTTGTTAAGCCTATCTTAAGCAACTTAATTACCTCTTTCCGCTGATTCCAAAGGGAGATCTGATGATAGCTATCACGAAAAGGTTTAAGGATTCACTTGCATGTCTAGAAAAGGCGGTAAAATTTTGCCGAAAGAGGAAGAGTTTCAGTTCCATGCTTGGACTGAGAAAAATTAATATAAATTCTATCGACTTTTACGGCAAGGGGTCACCACAGTTGATAGCATTACAAAACTAATTGCCGTTATTGTTTCATACCGGAATAATATTCACCCTGACATCTTAAAGCGGCATATTAAAGCTTACGAAACAAGAAGGGCATATATTACGATGCGGAAACGGTAGAGCAGATTGGATGGATTTTTACGAATAGTATTAATTGTTTGTTCTGCTCAAAAATGCTCTTATCAACCAATGAAATATAACTTAATACTGGTTTTACCGGCTGAATAAAGTAATTAAACTCAATGGAACTTATTAAGGAAATCTCTTTCCACTAAAATGCGCATTAACACCATTTGGGAAAGGCGGTGCCTCCAAGTGTTTGTAATTGATGCAGTTTTCTATCTTTTGTTGGCTTAAAATGAAGAAATCGAGTAACAAAAAGAGAAAATTTTAACGCAGCTTTATTGATCAACTTGTGACATGATTTCGATCATCAAACACAAAAAAATGCATACAATGCCTATTAACTTAACAATATGAGCATTTGATTCGGAAAACATTTTATACATAAGCACTGTACAATACGAAAGAAGATGCCAAGTCTACTTTTTGCTATTTCTCTTCCCTTAATCCTTGCTCGATGTTTTCCATTTTAAAAAGGTATGGGAAAAGGGGTATCTTTTAAAAACCAGTGAAAATGACAGGAAAAAGAAGAAAATAGACTTTTTGGTGAACAAATAAAAAAAAAGTATCACAACTTCAAATTCGGCTTGAGATACTTTAATAGAAAGATCTCCTGAAAACAACTACTGTATTAGTTCCTACCCCAGGAGCGATTAAAATAAATAAGGGCCAATGTAAGGATTAGGAACCTTGAGTATCAAGCCACATCTCGCAACAAAGCTCACAGAATCGCTGAGGTAAGATTGAAAAACTTTGCGAGCAACGACGATAATGGCCCCTATCGGTTTATAATGGGTTACAAAATGTGTGTAGCGAGTAATGAAGACATCAGCAGAAAGGGAGACAAAAAAGCGAAAGAGGTCTTTCCGTTGCTCACTGATACTAGGTTTGAGGATCAATATCATTGCACACCCAAACTTCTCGAGAAAATTCAAGTATTGGATCTGATCTTCTGCAATTCGTTCTCCGTAAGTAGGTAATTGAATTTTCCGCAGAGTTGGAACTTTTCGACGGTTAGCACTGGAAATATTTTGAGATGATGATCATAATCCTGGGCGAGAGGAAATTAGGAGGCGGCCACCTTGTAATACAATATTGCTTTGATGAACTAGTAGACATTGCTCTTGGTATCCATCATTTTCAAATGCGCCCATTCTTTGTGCTAAAATGGCCATAAATGGCAGTAAAAGCGAAGCATATCTCATTAGCCAAATTTTACCTTCAAAACTTAATGCAGTAATATGTGGATATTGTTTACTTTTATATTCATTTGGCTATGAAGCCTATTGGTAGATCTATTATTTTGTTTCCTGTCTTCTAAAATCAATATCAATAACACCCTGCATTTTAATGCCGTATTTTTACGGCCTTTCCTGGGCAGTAAAAATGTGTGACCACTGACCGCAGAAAATGATTTTTTTAAATGTAATATGAATTATAATTTGTATTCAAAATAAAAATCATGTATTACTGGGCATTAACTTCCGATACGTCCGCAATAATCCAATCTCTGTATTCGCAGAATTGATAATATTATATAAATTAAGAGGACTAGATTAGAGGGCTAACAAAAATAAATATTTGCCAGCACAAGATCTTCCTAGAAAAAAAACTACCTTCCGGATTCATGAAAATTTAATTTCCATTCAAACCTATTTGCCAGGTTATCTTTGAATTACAGTTATTTTTTAAGTATAGTCCTCTAATAGTTTATGCGAAGTCCAAAATCTAATTTTAGCCAGTTTAAAAGATTTGTTATCGTATTTACATGTTCAATCACCAATTATTTAAAAAATACATAATTAATAAATACATACTTTAATCCAACTGTCTCGAAATATATCAGAGAAATTAGCCCTCAGTGATCATCAGTTACGTCAAGGATTGCAGTAAAACAGATACGAACGGAAGTTTTGTTAGGTGTAAATATTTTTAATTAAAAAAAACACCTTCATCGTAAGTTAAGAAAAATATTAAGGCGACAAGAATCTCAGCGATAATTTAAAATTTTATCGATCAGAAGAATTCGCGTGGCGATACACACCTTTGTTATGGTCTCAGAAAAACTAAAAATTTACTGGTAATTTTTTATATTCTTTTGGTGGCAAGGTTAAATAACTACTAAGATATCCTAGTCATGAGAGCATATACCAATCTGCTGTAATTCTGTTCGATAGATGATACGGAATTAATGAAATTTGAGAATGAAATTCATCTAAACTTTCAGGGATGCGTTTTTATCATATGCCTGCGGTTTTACATCTGACTAGGTAACGTAAAATATATGGGAAGGAAAGCGGACGAAGACAATTTCACCCGCGTTGAGCGAAAGCCAGAGCAAATATTCCTATCACCATCGCACACCATAAATATACGCAGCTTTTGCAGCAACCGCACCTCCAGTAATCCGCCACCCTTCTAATGCCACGGACAGTGTTTCCGCCTTTCGTTTGCACAGCCGTATGAAACGAGAGAAAGAAAATTAGTTTTGCATCGGTTCGAGGCGCTGTAAAATATCATGCGGGTTTCCAACGAAAGGGATGGGGTGGAAAGTTATCGAAAATTTTCATGTCTGCGACTGGAATAACCGCGATAGGAACAAAATGAACTGACCTGGGTAAAGAGACAATCTTCCAGTCCCGTCACACCCATGTTATCTGGCCATCTTCACATGCTTGTTTTGCAGGGTGGACTACCTTAGAGGTGATATTACTTGATCTACTTTTAAATCTAGATATCCGACACTGCTCATGAATTTAGGCCGACAGGAGGTAACAAACATTAATTCGAAGAAGATAGAAGTCACAGCTAGAGCATAGTGATACTATAGTTTCAAACGGAATATGTACCTAGTATCTGTCTATTCTCGAAAAAACAATTCATGTCGATGCATAAAAACGAGAGCTATGTCAAACTCCTAAAAGAAATCTTGATATCCAAAATTGATAAATCATTCACGCCATATTAAACTGGAACCACTTGCTTAATCGCAGTCAAACTAAGGAGAGAAATATCACCTATCATCATTCAGACCGAATATTGATCTCATCATCGATTTTGGAGGGCATACGAGAGCGTCAATATGTACTGCCACTTCCCTTGATAATGACTATGATCAGGAAAAAGAAACATTTACTCTTATATGCATCACAAAAATACTAGTTATGTCACCACAGTTACTGTTACAGTTGTGTCTCCGAGTCTCTGCTTTAAAGACCAAATACAAAGTAAGTCTACTCAAAAGGTACGAAGTATTTCTTCTACTTTCTTAGTTACCCCAAGTTGCAATGATTTTTGTGAAGTCCAGTCTTTGTCAGAAATGAAAACCTAAACGGGACAAGAAATTGAATTGTGATAGGAAAAAGAGAATATAGATTGACAATACGGGGAGCCAAGTCGCCTCGCACATTTTATGCCCAATAATGATTAAACCTTTTCTACGTAACAGATCACCATCATTATCGTCGCTACATGCTAGCCCAGGGTCGGATTTATGGGGGTCACACGACCCCTCTCCACAAAATTTGTCTAAAAGTTTTCATATTTATTAATTTCATTCTTTTCCAACCTTAGAATGACTAAAATTGTTCAATTTCGTCTTCCATTTAGAGTAAAAATGAAATTTTTGGCTCCAAAATTCGTTAAAAATGGGTATTTAAAAAAATTTACGAATAAAAAACCTACTCCCCCGGGGGAGGGAATTCCATATTCCTTAGACCCAGGTCGTGACCCCCCCAAATATAATATACGTTGCCGAATCCGCCATTGCATTCTACATAAACGCCTATACCGCTAAATAAAAGAATGTTTTATTTAATAAGTTATGTAAATATCGACGCCGCATTCAGTCGGTGGAAAGTCGATCATAATGGCTAAAAACCAAGCCTTAGAAGTTAGTAACAAAATATTTTACTTAAACTTCAATAGTTTTTTTGGGTGTGGTTTAATATGTTTAATTAAGGCTGTCAAGTAGGTAGGTTGCCCAAATTCACCTCCATAGACGACTGATCTTCTTCATTTGAAGCCTTATCTTTGCAGCTTAAATAAAATTTTACCGGACAATCCTCAAGAATAAGGATCTATGTAACTTGCTTAATTGATGAATTTTCAAAACTAACTTTTTTGGGATGATATGAACCGTAAAAAGACGAAATTTTCAACATGTTTTTCCACGGGATGCTCTAACACGTATTGAGACAATGTTATAATTTATTAATATAGCAATTTTAACCAAGTATTTCCTGAGATCGGTCCATTAATGATTTCGTAAATATCTTAATTTTCGGTTTATATAGCTCTAATTTCATGACACACATTATGATGAATAGTAAAATAATTAGCCTTAATTTTTTTCTTCGAACCACTGAAAACAGTGCTTTACTGGCGTTTTTCAACAACAACTTGAATGCACACCAACACCCATTACCTGGATTGGGGCAACCTACCCGGGTGAGACTCGAACCCGCGACCTCTTGTTTGGCAGGCAAGCACTACCGCGCCGCCGCCGAGGCCGTCTCATGATCATTTAGTACTTATATTTAACCTTGGCGCCGTAAATGGGTTGAACCTGAAGAAATTCGGCGAGTACTAAAGTCTTAACTTGATCCTCACCATTCCCTCTAAAGAGGTCCAAAGGTAAGGTACACCCTCGGAGTTCAAGGCGCGGATTTAGGATTACAGACAAGTGGATATGGGAGGAACATTGGTTGGAGATGTGGAATGGCAGAAGGTAAGATGGGTAGGGGGGCGAAATGAGTGTGGGGAGCTTGGCACTGTACGTCGGGAGTCAATATTGGCGCCGGTGGCGTTAAGCTGGTATTGCGTGTATGTTCTGCCGTTCCATCCCAACCACTCTCCTCCCATGGCATCCGTAGATTACATTTGCGATATCAGACAGGGTGTGAGAGAGAGAGAGAGAGAGGGAGCAAGCATAAAATTATTTCAATGAGGATTCATTGTCCAAGGTTTCCCAACTTAATGTTGATTAACGAACCTGGAGTAAGCCGGTCAGAATCAAATGAAAGCATTCTTGCCCAACGTTTTGATATTTTTTTATACGTTCTTCAGTGCTTTAATATGTGCTAAGGGTTGCCTCGGATTATTGTTTAAAATTTTTATATCTGATGCTCCAAAAGATGCGTTTCTGATTGATATTATTATACAGATTACTTCCTCTTATCCTTTTCCTTGTACTCCTTTATTATGCAATGAGATGATGACGATATTGAAGTGATGGCTTATTTTACTCCTTTTTTCTTTTTATATGTTGATTAATCAACCTTAAAAATTGAGGTAAAGAAAATTAAAAACTCATTTTATCCCAAACTAAAACGTGGTATTTGTCGCCATTATCTCCCGGACCAGATTACGCATTGAATATTTCTGTATACGGAATTTTACAGCGTGAATTTAGCTTTGACGCACTCAATTCGATCTTAAACCGGGCATAATATATTTTCTCCGATATTCTTTTTGAGGACGCTTTGCTTTTGCTCCACCAGTCTTCCTGCGTGGGTTATTACTTGATAAAAAATTTTCATACAATGCAATTCATGGATACATGTGCCGTATATATGGCATTTTTATCACGGAGTCAACTTGGGCGTGTAATTTATACTCACAAAACATGCAACCGCTGACTAAATCCTATTTTACTCGTGTAAACAATATAAAATGATAGTCTATGTTTCAATCCAGCAATTTGCCATTAAAAAAACAACCGATCGAGATGGAGTGATGTGTCCTCAAGATTTATTTCTGTAGCTTTAATTATTAATAAAATATTGCCTAGAAGTTGATGTGAGATGGAAAATAAGGCTGGTACTGTTTTAAATTATCCATCAGAAGTTGAGAAATATTCAAACGGATTCTTTTAAATAATTTACAGAAACAAATTTTGGATATTCTTTAGGATGCAAGGCCGTGAAATAAATGACTACCACTTTCTGTTGCATCCTAACTACCTCGTCAAAAATTCATTGAAATTTTATACCACTCATTACTAAAACATCCAGGAATACATAGTAATAGTAAGAGTTTATAAATGCATATTAACAGATGACTAAATCAATAAACTTAATTATGAATAATTTTTCATGTCAATAAGCTCAAGAACTTACATAACAATTTCTATTTGAACGAAAAGTCACTTGCAATAACCCTGACTTAATTTAAATATTTTTTTCAAATCATCGAACCAATTCCGAGTTGAAGGTGAAAAATACCTCCAATAAATTTTAAACCACTAAAATATTATCCAATTTTAGACTTCTAAAGGCACTAGCATAAATAATGATTTAAAATATGACCAAACTCATGACAATATATAACAAATATAATGGTATATCACGAGGAAAAACTGCACCGTAGCGATAACTCACCACATATCACTTCTTCACTGACAGAATTAGGACAAAAGTATGACAAATCAGGTCAATTTTGAACGCAGAATTTCCGATATTTTAAGAAATAAATCCTATGACACTATGACCATGAAAGGAGGATCAGCACCTGACTAAAACCATGGACACCTAATCTCAGGGCTCCAAATTGTGTCACGCATTTGTTGCTTGCTTGAAAGCCTCTTCGCCTCTACTTAACTTTCTGTAAGCTACTATTTGCCATCACGTTCAAGTCAAGCTAAAACAACAGAACGAGAAAAAATATTCTTAAACATTTGAGAGATAGGAGTAATAAAAAGATTAATTCCTTAAAAGGAAGCCCTTCATAGGCCACAAGGTAATGCTACAGTAATGGGCCCCAAAATTCTATTGTTCAACTATTTACTCAGAAAATAGCTTAGCTACAGCATTGTTTACTGAGAGACTAGCTCCTCATGTTTACTCCGGTATCTACGGCTCACTTCTAGTCTACGAGGTCAATAATGACGGCCATCTCGCTTCTGCCTATTGTCCACAATCCCACTGTACCACTGTTAATTAAGCCACGTCTCCGTGACGTCCAGAGGAAACGCATTTTAACAGTTTTGTTTAACGTACAATTAGAAATTAAAATTTACAAAAACATACGCAGGTTCCGCTATGAAACAATAAAAATGTCGCTTTCATCAAATTCTCAAAATATCTTCTTCTAGTTCAACTACATCAACTGTCAATGCGAGAAAATGGCCTTTCCACCCAATATGATTTAGATATTGCATTTAAAAATCAAACTTTTGCTGCTCTAAGCATAAGAAAAATGTAAATTGTATCTGAAATCAAATATCCTCGCATAATTACTAGTATGAAGTTCATTCTGCCAAATAAGTCATAACAACAAAGCTTAAAAACCTCAACACGACGTTTTCATTAAGTATTAAACAAAGATTATCTGAAAGGAGAAACTAGTGGAAAGCTGTGTCAAATCAATTTTACAGATGTTTTCCAGAAGTATAATGAGAAAATCAAATGCTGTAATTTAGTCAAATAACAATAGTTTAATGAAAATGGCCCTACGGTCGGCTCATGAATCATTAAGTCAAAAAATTTAGTGATTCTGTGTGATATGAGTGGTATCAATTATCGCTCGAGTCTGAATCGCTGAATCTATCGCTCGGAAAATATCAATTCATAGCAAACTATACTTTTAAATCTTGAATCATCACTAGATATTTTCATTAAAAATTGCGATAGGTACCTCCAATGCACAAGCGCTCAAAAATCGCCCACTGAGTCAAATCCATTCATCTAGGGATAATGTTTTTTTTTCTCTAAGGTAATATTTTTGAAACCAAATACATCATTAATTACGTTTTTTATTTCTCTCTTCAAATGACTGAATAATTAGAGTGATTCATAAACCAAACGTATCGCATCGCTTTACTGTCCTTTACCATTTGAATTTCCGAAAGGTCATCCTCTTAAATCTGTAGAGGTGGGATCCTATGATAACATGTTATTGCATCCTTTCCCTCAAATTTCTAACCTGCTCTCTCTTTTCCCGTAGCTTTATAATCTTTCAAGCCATTGATTATGCATACGCATTCTCATCTCCTCCGCTCAACCGGTCGCATTTTGTTAACTTTTCGTTAACATCTCCAATAAATCGTCTCAATTTGTGGTAACGTATCGGAGATTTCAACACATATGAAATGGGCTCTTTTGACTAATTGCCTGTTTCTTAAAAATGCATAAACATCTGAGAAAAGACTGCGGCAAATTTTCAAATTTTTCATGCAGAGCAAACGCAGGAAAGCGAAGTATCTACAAGCATATCTCAGTTAATTTATTATATTACATACAAAAAAATATTGATTCAACTGAGAGGAATCCAGAGCCCATGTAAATTTACGCAAGAAACTCATTGACTGCAGAAAAAATGGAGGAAATCGGGTTCTGTAACAATTTTTGTGTAAATAAAATTACCTCTCACGCATGAAAAAACTCCACATTATGAAAAATATTATAATCAGGAATTTAAAAAGAAAGCTGGAGAAATATCCGCCGTGTTATTATAGAAAATCCCGTCAGGTTTGCCGAAATGATCAATGCGTGCAATTTTTCATACGATTGGGAAATACTCTCAGTGCTATATCAAATTGTTAATCTAATTCCTGGTACATATTTTTTTGCAAGGAAAAGGGACTGTTTCGCTTAATGCATACAAAACTTGACTCGAAAATTATAGAGGAGAGCTCAGCTGAAAAACTGTTTACTCAAAAAGAATATTCAAAGTCGCAGGTAACAACACGTCATTTGAAAAACGACTGTCCTCCAGAAAAAAACACGGTATACCCTGAAGAAGATCCTACATATGGATGAGGGAATGCAGCGTCCACCCTTTTCATAATTATCGTTTTAGCCTCCGGTACGCTTTGCCACAGCATTTGCAACCGGTCTTTTTACCGTGACGTTGGCTCCAGCCACTTGTCAACAATCCTCCGGCTCGGCGGAGGAAAATCTATTAAAGATGAGGACCCCTCTGCAGACGGGCTAGCTCCAAAGAGAGAAGAAGACTTCCACGACTCAGGCAAACAACTTTGGGTGCGAGGAGGTATGCAAAAATACTACGTACGCGAGACTTGACGAAGAAATATCCCATGCTTCAAGTTTGCGAGGAGAAGTCGTTTTTTTCGGGAGGTGAGCAGACTTTTTTCATTGATAGAGTTTCATTTAATAAAACCGGGGACAACACCAGTCTTTCGGCCCCGGAAGCCAAGCATGAATCTGTATGGCCAAGGCCACGAAGGAGCTAACCGAGAAAAAAAGTTACGCGAACCAATATAACCCCCTTCCGCTTTTCTGTCTTCGTAGTGAGTTGCAGCCAGAGAAAGCAAGCTTTTTTTCCTATTTTAAAATGCCATTTTTATTACAATTTAATTTTCTAAAACTTATATCATGCGTCAAGCACTAGATTAATATATATTTGATGGAGAAATATCAGAACGTTCCACAAACTGTAAAATAAATAGCGCTGATAGGATAAAAAAATTACTCACGCATAAACTTCCTTCCAGTAGCTATCAAGCACCACATGAAAGTATATGCCACTTCATTTGATTAAGATTTGTAACAGGATTATACTACTTTACACCTTTATTTCTGCCAGATATTAATGCGGTTGATCTCTAAATGAGCCAGATATTATTACCGTGAACTTTAAATTTTAAAGGGATTACCTCCATATAATCATATGTTTCCCTGTACATTAGACTCATAGACAGAAACCAAAATCAAACTCACATTGGTGAGATGTTGTAAAGTAATTTGCACATATCAGGGCGAAAAGGAGCTAAAAGCGTAAAATATATGTTCTTTAATAAACTGATCGATTTTAATAACTTAATATGTTTAATATAGTATATTGGTCAAGAAAGAATATTTGATAACGTCCATGAAGGTGAAGACGGACATATAAATATTTCTAACCGTTACATAATGATGAGATAATAGCAACGGTCCTCACCTATTCAATCTCTAGTCAGTTTATACAAATGATGTGCCTCAAAGATTATCTAGCTTGCAAAAAGTTGTGACAGCAAATTGCCAAACTGGAAAACTCTGAAACAGAAATAAAATCAGAGGAATTCCTCATCGTTGCTCAACATCGAATTCCTCCTCTGTGACTAAGAGTACTTTTCATACGACCGTTATAAAAATCCAAAATTCCTACTCTCATACCGTAGTACGTTTGTCGTATTCTCCTTTCCGTCTCAATAGTTATCATAGAAGGTTTCTCTAAATGATACACCTCTAGCATTATTTGGCAAGAAAAAATTGTAACAGCCAATATGGACTGAAAAATTCATTACATGGTAAGTTGGCAGGCTATAATTCAAACTGGTAAAGACTAGAACTGATAAGGGAATGATTTAATCTAACTTGTATCCTGGAATCTAAATATTGTTTAACTCTTAACCCTGTTCTATATGGCCTCAAATTCTATGATAGCCATGAATAAAGGAGAGGGCAATCACTACAACTGACCGTGTGATCGAAAATTAAATCCGGACGTTTACAAATAAGCTTCGTAGTCATGCTTTCAACGCAAGCATCACTCCAAAAACAGAGTGCGTTAAGTGCCAGGGTTCCCTTAAACCCTGAAAACAAACTCATATACACAAGAGACAATCACCAAATGGGCAAAACAAAAGCCGGATTCCATGCGGTGTCGAAATGGCACGAGTGGTCGTGAACGGGAAATGAGGCAGATGGATGTGCGAGTTGAGGTCTTCCACTTCATACGGAACGCATACGAAATCACGGTGCTGGCTACTTTTCCATCGCGGCTAGCTGGTGAAATGCCAATTTTTAAATGTCTATTAGTACTTATTTAACTAACGTACAATGGAAAGCGACAAAAGTGAGATACACGATTGAAGGATAAGTACTATAATTAGATTGCCGCGGCAATGAAAGATATCTTTCAGGAGGACATGGAGAATATCATCCGCAAACCGATCTACATTACCAAGTCTAACAGAAGCTATGAAATAAGAGCATTATATATTATGGAATGATAGGCAAACGAGTTCGTTTTCCCCAGAAAAATATAGAGGTTCAATAAATATGCAAGGTCAACTCAGGCAGTCAAATCTCAGAACACGTACTTAATTTTTTTGTTTCTCTTGAAGGTTACCGGATGGTGTCCTAACATTCGCCATTACTCGTCTATTGAGGCGGCTTGCAAAATAAGGCGTAGAAGAAGCAAATCCCTTAAATTCCACGGCTCATAGGGTAATATGTAAATGTAGATATAGATGGTCGCTCAGAAAAATATCCTTCAGTATCAATTTTAAGACACTATAATGGAAGAGAAATGATAAAATAAATTTATTGTCCTTATTAGTACACTGCTATTGGCTTAGAAGTTAATCCTGTAGTATAGTACTACTAGTGATTCTAACATTCTTTGCCTTTCATAGTACACTTAACTTTAAAGTATAAATCGCAGTCATACATGACGCGCAAGTCAACCTTTGGCTCTTACCCATAAGCCTCTAAAATTTCAAGCATAATGCCAAATAATACTTTACGCGCAAGAGAGTTGAAGCACCCGAATGCTGAAATTTGTACTCTCGTGCCATTGAAATTTCCACTTTCTCCCTCATAGTACTTACACAAGGAAAATCTATAAAATATTTTTCTTTTTGTTCGTTCACCTAATGTATAAGAAATATTACAATCAATATCAACGAGGGGCCACTACAATAAGGGAGAACTGTTTCATAAAAATCTCAGCTCTTATTTGTACACAGAAGAATTCCTCTGAAGCCACCTTTTCATAATCGCATCACGCACATCAAAGGACTGATTAACTTTGAAAGAAATGGCATTAATAAACACCCCTTATTCTTGAGAATTCAGGGAACATCCATGACCATATAAGGGGGTGAGAAACCAAGGGGTACAAGTGATTTCCTTTCTTAACAGAGTAAGGTACAGATTTTGATAAAAGAAATAAACGAGAACTTAATGGCCAAGGGACACGCGTATGTCTCTGAAAGATTAAACTTTGTTTTTTCACAGATTAGGAATAATACGTTATTTTATTTATCTAATTTATGTTTATAACTTCGTTTAGAAAAAAAACCTTGTGCCCGCTGGCTTTTCAACCCCTCATTTCAATTGCTATAATGATATATACGAATGTTTAATAAATACTTCGAAATGTTCATCGACAAGGTAAATAACATAAAAATATCCCAGGTTGGGCAGAAGCGCAGGACACAAAAAGATACAAAAAGATTAAAAAACACTCACTGAACTAAATTTTCGGTGGTATACGTCCACCTTCCTCAGAGTTAGTTTACCTTAAAATTTAGTTCTGTGAGTGTTTTTTACATTTTTTTTGCAGGTAACCTTTTTTTTGTAGGTAACCAAACTCTGACGAAGGTGGATGTATACCACCAAAAATTTAGTTCTGTGTGTGTTTTTTAAATCTTTTTGTATCTTTTTTTGCCCTGTGCTTCTGCCCAACCTGGCATATTTTTATGTTATTTTTAATAAATACAATATTAACGAATAATCACTTCGAGGATGTAGCTCACTACTAGATCGAGTTACCTGAAGAAGTTTCCCGCACCGAAAATATGTGGTAGGTTGAGAGGAAGATGGAAATTTTCTGGAGGGATTGCGTGGGTTTTTAAGAGGGAAGATTGCCCTTTTCCGCCCACGCCATCTTTTGCGCGATAGATATTTTAATCGTCGACTCTTCGGCTCTCTGCGGTGCTCTCAAGGGTCGCTCGAGAGGATGCTATTGAGAGGGCTCGTCGTTTTATACAACCACGTCAATTTCGGAAGCAACCTACCGCTCCTTTGTCTCCCCCTTATTACCATTATTGACTCGTTCATCCCAGCGCATGCTGTTTCGGCGCGTTTAAAGATTTTACGGAAAGTGAAAAAATATACTTTGTCATATTCACTAATTTTTTTTGAAAAAGCACGACCCAGGTTTCATAATATAGCTATATCATCAGGTTCTATTTTATGAAATCCACGGTTCTATGTACTATGTTATGAAAGAATAGTTTTGCTTTTTCAAATATGTCAGTCAAACCATCACAGTACATTTATTTAATTTTGCATAACGGAAAGGTTTCACACAGTTAAGCCTGAAATCATTAATTATAATATATTAATTTTAAAACGCTGTCGCTAAAACTCACAATATGGAGGAAATGCAAAAGATGAGTAGGTACATATATTGCGTTTAACCCATTTCCGACCACCGTAGCGACATACTAACTCATACTCAAACGACGTTCTCATTTCTACATACTAACGTTCTGAACATATGAGACTCTTGAAGAAAAACCACTCTCATTTTAACTATCGAACTGTCACAAATATGTTGCTGAAGTCTGCAATAACTGAATCCACTTATTACTTTATTTTTGAAGCCAGTCGAAGAAAACCCTCAAACGAAAGAGACGGGCTCAGTATCATTTTAAAGCATAAATTTTTCTTTTGTTTTTTTATTTGTTTATTTAGAGGTACCACTTTATTTTTTTTAATGGCAAATTAAGATTTTTCAAAATGTGAATGGCATAATATTACGCTCGTATAAAAAATCTAAGGATTTCACGTGGCGTAATATTACGCCCATAGCACGCTTAGTGTTTAAAATATTTGATATATTTGGGAAAGGCTCTAAATGTTGTGCTAGTAAATTTTCACAGTCAATCATGGCCCTATATAGGTAAGAAACCTCTTTTTATTGGAACCTTATGGAAAGCGATTTAGCTGTATCATATTATGAGAAACAATATTTCATCACTTTTACCCAGTAACTGGTTATACCCGAAAATTTATTACACTGTAAAAACATTTCCTTTCCGATGAAAATTTCTTTCATGGCCAAATCCACTTCACATCTTCATAAAATTAGAGAGAATGTTTGTTAGAGTAAAGATTTTTGGACTGCAAACAATCAATTAATACGCAATAAAACTGTTCAAAATATCCAATTTTCAGTCTCTAAGGTAAGAATACTTTTTCAATTTGAATAGTTTATATTATCCTTTGCATGTAAGTTTGTAAGTTCAGAGGCTTTCATGGCCAAATTTATTTTCCATCTTCACATAATTAAAGAGAATTTTTGTAAGAGTAAAGATTTTTGGGCTATAAACAATCAATTACGCAATACAATGTTTAAAATTTTCAAATTTTCAGTTTCTAAGTTTAGAAATCCTATTTCCCTTTGAAAAATATAAACTATCCTTTGCACATATTAGTAAGTACAGAGGCCTGATGGTCCTCTACGTTAGTTCAAATTTTATCTTTTACAATCCAGTGAAAAAAATTGACGCTCAAAATCATTAATGGCCGATAGTTATAAGGGGATAAAAAAATTAAAAATAGAGGAATCACAAAGAAAACACGGGAGGGCTGCCTGGCTCGCATGGAGGCAGTAATCCGGAGCAGGTTCGCAGCGATGGAGAAATCCAATTAAGAGAGCATCCGCCTTTGGAGCTGTCACGGACCCTGAACATCGTCATCGGAGAGAGAGCCCGGCTGGCTGAAAGTGAAAAAGTCATGGGGACTAACTAATATCCAAGAGATCCGGCTTTGATAGATCGCTAAGATATTATCGATACCCTACTCGGCTTGATGCAAAGTATCCTACATTCCTGCGCCCTTGAGAAGAAACACATAATCCCCGGAAAGATGAATAACGAGTATCCTACGAAAGGTTTTGATATTGATGAGAGCCAAGCGACCTACTTTCGCCGATAGTATCATAGATTTCGTGATCGAATCAATTTAAGGGCCAAAAATGTTTTTCAATGATGACTCTCAATCTGCGACATTCTCACGCTCATAGCCTAATCCCGGGATAGCTCTATCCGCGCCTATCGAGAACCAGGAGTTGGTGAGCCAGGAATTATGGGGCAACAAAGTTCAACAATGACGACTCCGAATCTGTGACATACACACGCTTACAGGTTACTCGCAGGGTAGCTCTATCCGTGCCTATCGTGATCGAAATAAGGAATTGGTGCATGCCTTCCCTGATGGACTCGGTGGCGCCGGGGAAAAGTTCCCAACTGCTAACCTAGAGGTCGCGGGTGAGAATCCCGTCTGGGTGGTTTGACCACCATCCAGGGCGTGGATGTATGTGATTGTAAAACAAGTGAATGGTAAGAGAGGACTAAATTTGGCTTGTGAAACAAAGACGATATTATTATTAGTATTATTATAATCAGTATTATGTTTTTAACTTCTTGGATTTGTCAGTTTGGCAAATTTTAATTATTGGAAATTAAAATGGACTTAAATTTCGTGAATGGGTGACATGCCATAAAAGAAAAAATATCAGTATTTCTGAGTATTTTTTTACGCTCTGCATGCAGTTTTTTACTGTAATATTTTTGCGTAACTCCAGAGTGTTTCATTGGGCTCACGTACGCTAGCTGGAAACAAGGCATAAAAAGTATAACGTATCAAAAAATATATCTTCATCTTCTTCAGCAAATAATGTTTGATGGAAAGCTCGATGTGAATTTTTTGTGCGCACCTTTTCCTGAGAAGACGTAAAAAACAGCAACTGAATGCATGCATATTCATGAATTGAGAAAATGGGGGGGGGGGGGAACCTGAATTTGAAAGCAAATATTTGATTAAAAATACGCCACAAAGCATGATAAATATGCATTGGTCACCCATATTGTATTTGCATGAAAAACATTGAGTGCTGGTGGGCAAAAAAGTCATTATAAAACATTTTTGCATGAGAATTCTCATTAAGGTAGGTAATATTTGGAGCATATGGTAGCAATTTGATTTTTGGAGGCAGTAACTTTTGAAACTTATCGAATAGTTTAAATCACAGGACCAACTGATCTTAGTTAAAGTAGAAAATGCAATATTTCCACTGAGTTTTATTATGACACTACGCGTTTCGTCGTTACAAACAATATTTTCAAGTGTTTGTCACGACGAAACGCATAGTGTCATAATAAAACTCAGTGGAAATATTGCAGTGTCTGATTTTACGAATATTAAGAACTTTGACCATACCATGCCCAACATCATACAAGACCAACTGATCTTATCATCAAATTACTTAATCAATTTTTTGTAGCACTACAATGTAGGAATTGATCTGGATACAAGCTATTACGATTTCGCGATAACTTCGTGCTATCTAGCCCCAAGTAAATTATCCTCTCGAAACGATTCAATGATGCAAAAAACTGATAAACCGCGGAGATATTTCTGAATATTTCGAAATTATAAATATGTTTTTGCCTAGGTTAATTTGTTCTGTACCTGCCAGAAGATTCAAGGAAAGTAATGAGTGGACAACCGATAAAAGGACGAATATCATTGTCTTATGTCTATTTCTTAAAATCTTATAAAACAATGGTTTTCTGCGTTACTCTGGTATTATTTAGACTCGAAGTACCCAAGGCTGGGGAAATTAGAATGATTAATAGTTGAAACACTCATTGCGGTGGGCCGATATATCGGCTCTTGAAAAAATGTGTTCAACTTTATGACATTGAAATAAAAACATTTATATTTCATTAAGTGTAAACATATTTTATCATTAATTCGAACCAGTATAACCTCATCAATATAAAATAATTACACATGTATGTAAGACACCAATATGTCGTGTTTTTTCTTAGTTGTTGCGTTTTATTGAAATACCCCCAGCATTTCTCTCCATAGCCGTCTCCATAGTAGGAACGAGGATAGCAATAAGTGCGTCAAATGGCTACTTGAAATAAGATTTTATTTGAAGAAAGTGAGATATTCCATGAGAAGACCGTTCCAAGTACCTGGGGAAGCATCAATTAAAACCCTTTAATCAGCAAAATCAAAACAAAATGTATTTTCCGGGCGGCTTTCTTCCCTTATTTTCCAAAAAGATTGCATTTATGCGCAATGCAGAAACGAAGGGAATTATAAGTTATGTCGCACAATAATTCGCTTTCTTCAATAATTCTCTGTGCACACTGTGCCTAAGCGTTTTCGACAGCCCTGTAAAATGGATAAAAAACGTTGGACCCCTATAATTTCAAACAAAAAATGGTACTTCAGTATTTTCTTTAGTCTCCAGGTCAGCTATATTTCTTTCATCACCTTATCTCTTTCAGTTTTAGATGTTCAATCAACTCTTCTCTTCTGTGTAAACTCAACATTTTGATTAATCGGGTCTATTCCACTGGTGTAACTTTGTGAACCAAAAGACTAATTGAAAATATTTATTTTTGCACTCAATTATAATTACCTTTTATCATAAATTTGATAGAATATTCCGTGAAAACCATTGTTCGAAAAATCATTCTGAAAATACGCAACCCAAAAAGTTCAAAAAATATTCTTTGAAAATCAAAAGTCGAAAATATGTTAAGTGAAATGAGAAGACTAAATGTGACAGTATAGGTACTTCGGTTTCGCCCAAATGCTTTTCAGGCAACGCAAGACAGTTATTGGTCGTGTCGGGTAACGTAAATGACCTGTTCTTGGATGTTGATTTGGAGTAAGACAAGGGAAATGCAAATCTCAACCCGATCGTATATCCCTTCTGAAATTCGAGGGTACCATTTGGAATTGGATTGAGTTCATTATGCTGCCGACATAACCTTTCCATGGATCACTTCGTTTTCCTTACAACTCTACTGAGTGAAATGTTGGGCCACGAACCAACACGCATTTAAATGGAATGTAGAGCATAAAACTCAACATCCTGCAGTATCCTGAGAGAAGGTGAGCAAGGTACGACTTTCTGGTAGTGATCTAATTTAAAAAAAGAGAACGAGCACTCCAAAGTAAGATAATGTCACAATTTTCGGGTTACAGAAAAAAATGGTTATCCTGCAGTGAAAAGAAAGAGCCTTCATGATTGTTTCAAACAGCCTTCGAGCAAAGAACGTCATGCATAAGAAAATTACTCCAGGAAACTGCAATCTGATAAGCCAAAAACCTGCTAAATATGAACTGAGAAAAATTGACCACCATTATAAAAATGGGCAATTTTAGATAATTCCAAATCCACCAAAATTACCGCCTTTAATAATAATAATTAAGGCTACACATGTGAGCACAAAAAATATCCGCGATACTTAGGAGCCTAATTTGATTCGCATTAAGGGCGTATTTCTTCTCGGGACTGCAGCGGCATACGATATCGCTGGTAACCGCTCTCTGAATTCTCTTTATGTTATATACTTACCGCGCCGACGTGAGAAAGCAATCCACGAAAAGATAACGGAGTAAATCGTAATAACGGTACTACTTGATAGTGATAACTTATGGGCAAAACTAAGACAATAGGGTGGTTCCATATTATTTTTTATTGCCCAAATCGAAAGATTATTACTCCTGGAGTACGTATTTCACGCCCTTAGATGACCTTATGTGACGCCTTAAATGACGATATCTATTTTTCGCGATTGAATGAAAAGTGATAATTTTCAAGCTAGCGAAAACGCGACGGCTAAGCATGAATGCTGGGAAAAGCCCGTAAGACGTATTTGTGGTTCCCGCTGCCGCCAAGTGAGATGACCTTGGGACAAGGCTTTGAGCGCCCATACGACGCTGGATGCTAGCAGGTAGCGGAGTACCCTACTAGCAGGTAGCGCTTGACTTAAATAAGGATTATTAATACCTTATCAAACGAAGGAAACTTTCCGACCATAGGCAGTTTTAATAGGTGATTATTAAGAGATGTTTCCCTGAGCTCTGCGCCTCACGTACGCATTGGTAACCTCAGACGATGTAAAACTCCTATCTACTCGTATAGAAACTAGGTCCCTGTGACGTCAAGTGGAGTGGCATCGCATGGGCGCCAATCTGGCCTTTTTCTAATTGGCAATTGCCATTCGTCTAAACTGGGATTTCTTAAACCAAATAATTTGTATATTATGAATACACTAAAGGCGGGTAACGACTCGCAATCAATGCCTTTCGTTTTCTTTGATGAAGGAAACAACCCTATTACCTTTGTGTGTGTTACGCAAAGTTACTATCATTTGAATGATTAACATTTTGGTCGCTCTCTAAAATTTGCGTTGAAAAATTGCAAAAAAAGGCGGCAGAAACACTACTCTTACCACGCGTTTTATTCACATTCTCAATACATTAATTCGTCCATCTATTCTAACGTATCAACGGGAAGTTTGAATACGAGAAATACATTTTTATTTACTATTTCTCGTTTTCTGACAGAATGACTATCAATATTTATTAATCCATTCATTAACCCTCGAGCGGGCGCGGTGGCGTATAAAGTACGCAAATCTTCGAAAACCAAGTTTTCCGCTATTGTACAAACATTCTGGTCCAGAATGACCTCGTGTACTCCTAAAATGTACTTTGACTGTCTATTGTGCGAGTTTTCAAAGCTTAAAGTATTGTAGCTAATTAATTTTTAGATCTGTAAGAGGAACCGACACCCGTGGCGTACTAAGTACTCCGCGCGACCGGGCGTGTACCTCATGCTTTGCTTTTCTTGAATGGCCTTGAGTATTCTTACAACGTCATTTTGACTGCCTATGGGGTGAGTTTTCAAAGCAATATTAATTTTTTTTTTTTAGATCGGCGAGAGGTACTCGACAGCCGTGGCTTTAAAATTACGCCGCGTGACCGGTCGTATACTACGTGTGTACTTTTATGCCTATATCACCTATAAATGTACAAGATCTAATTTTCAAAATAAAGATAAATTTTGACAAAAAATGAGTGTTATCATATAAATTCATGTATCACGAACAAAGTATGTCATGCGCCCGGTCGAGTAAAATATCAGGCGCCCCCGCACGTGGGTTAAAATCTCTACCATGCCATATGCTCACGGAATCATGGAACTAATCACTTCCAAACAACCATCAATGAATTTAAACTCAAGAAGTATTTATCTTAAAATATGAGCATTTAAATTACAAATGGGCTTCTCATTTATGAGTATATTTTAAGCAGCATTTTTATAAAATGCCAAAAAGAAGGGGAAATTTCAAGTGACTTATTTTACCGACATTTGCGTATTTTTTATAAGCACTGTTACTGTAACTACGTTTTCAAATGTTGGATTCCAATTCTTGTTTGGACAAGGAAGCGGCGGCTTTTCCGTTATTTTGAATTCTTTTGAGTTCATGAGTATAGTAGAAAGAAGAAGATTAAAAGGACGGTAAAATTCCCGATATTTTAATGTTCCCAAAGCATACGAATCTATTCCAAAAGTTACCGTTTGTTTTCTAATTCGAGAATCTAACAGTTCTTTATGAATTTTTCCCTAAATAATTACTTTCAATAGCCTTCAATCAAAAAGGATAAAATTTAAATACACAGTTGAATACTGAAATACAAAAATATTTAACAATGAAACAAAAAGACTCGAGGGGAATGTAAGAATGCTTATAGATACAAAAATTTATCAACTATCGAGACTATTACATTGATTATTAGTTCGATGAAGTAACAACTTGCATCGTGATTGAAATCAATTACCAAATTGTAGTCATTAACATAAGCAAAATTTTTAGCCATAAACATTTTTTAGCAGTCAAAATAAGCTTATACTGAAAAAATATTCCCCATATTTAGCATTAGGACGTGAGTTACACTGCTATTTGTCTCGATTTATTTCGGAATCCAGGTAAAGATAAAGAATAACTAGGGCGTAGTACTATGTACCTGATTTGACTCACCGTACACATCACAGTAGTACCTTAAATAAACTAATTAGAATTAATCAAACATTCTGGGAAAAGGAAATAATCCAGTCGATGAATAGTTAAGTATCATATTATAGTTACAACATCCTTTCATATCGTATTATTCTATAATATTAATTATCTTGACTCTATCAGGAAACAGTCCATATGTAAGTGTAGCTAATAGTTGTCCACCAAGAACACTCGAGGCAAATACGGATTACATTACCAGAACTTAAATATTTGTCAAGAAGGTGAGAAAATAATAATGTGTAGTCGAACTTAATCCCTTTGACCTTAGCCATCCATTGAACTCAATTCTTTCTAAGCATTAATTTGAGGCGGTTTGATGCAAGAAAACCTCTTTCTGAAAGTTTATCCAAATTTTATAGACTTAAAATGTAAATTTAATGGCGCTGATGCGAGAAACTACTTCAGTTCCCTTTTCAATTCTATTTATTTTACCCAATAGCTTCATGTTGCACAAAAAAGGAGGCATTTTGAGGAATAAAGTCCTTGGAGAGAGGAAAAAAATACTTTAAATGGAGACAATAAGCGACTGCAAGATTCATCGCGAGAATATATAAGTTTGGACGATAATTTCAGCACAAAATCTAGCGTAATATAAACTTCCTCAGGTATTACTAATACATGTTCTCTCTGTTCTACTTGATGCAATAAAAAATATACCCCGAATTAATTCGAACGAAACTATTTTAATAATAATTTGTTTGTAATAATGAGTAGCCCGGAAACGTTTATGAAGACATGCCTTTTATTTCTTGCATTGATATTTTACAAGGTGACTAATTTTTCAGTTTTTAAGGGTTCGATCATAATGCTACAATGTGATCCAGGGGATTGAATATCTTACATATCCTCTGTTTAAAGCAACAAAATAGTAAATAAAAATTGAAACTAGAAATTGGAATTTTAGATTCTAAAGGCACTTATTGCCATATTTGCACAATCGCTGCATACTCTAAACTTTTAAGTTTTTTTCAGTGGCCCACACATACGTTCAATTCCTTTCACGTAGCACATCCTCTTTGTGTGGCTTAATGTTTAAATCGGTTCGCAATTTAAACCGAGAGTACATATTCGATGTCACCCGATTATTGCATCCAATGGCGATATTACTTATTTATGTGGCAGAAACGTCGCATGACGAGGTAATTAATACCTACATTCTTGCAATATCTAATATCATAGAGTAAGTATATTATAGAGGGCTCACGGCATAGGAGGAAAGCGTATCGACAGTTTTAATTCTCCCACAGCAGATAGATGGCATCAGAGGGGCACACAAGGTGCGAGAGAGAGCGCGTTCAAGGTCTCTCTCTTTCCCTCGCCTGTCTCCTTTCCTTCCCGCCCTCCCCTCTTCCTAACTCTCCCAAGCATCGAGGGAAGAGGATAGGCTCGATAGGCTCACTCGTATACCAGAAAGAGGAATCGGGCAATAGTATGGGTCCTACAGGAGGGATTTCTTTTTCGCCTGGTGAGCTGCGTCTTCCACGAATCTTCCCTCTTCTCTCTGCTTGGCTTTCCCCATCACTACTGAAAACACTTTTACAACATGCAGTGTGAATAAGTGTTTTAACTGTCTCATGCACTTCAAAGATTGCTGTCCGAAAGCCAAGCAGGAGAGAAAGGGAATTTTCAGGGGGTCCCAGGCCCTATAAATATATGTATATTCGCAAAACTAAACGAATAGGCTATCAATTAGACAGAGTTACGGAAGTATTCACTTAACCACCACAGATGTTGATGAAATTGTGAGAGGAGATATGCTCGAATATCGAATGGACTTTGGAGGGGTTTTACCAGGTTTTACATTTAGCAGTGTAATACAATGTGATACAGAATGATTCCTTTGACGAGGTGCTACAGCCGTCCGCAATGCGTTAATGGAACAATGGCAAATTTGAGAGATAATATCGCCGATGGTATTTTGTCGGCAGACATGATGCTGAGCCACTTTGTGAAACTTTCTGCACTCATTTTAATAAGGCAAGGAAATATTACCCGTGAATTAGTTCCACGCTGAAAATTTGTTGCAAAAGCGGGGACACATTTATGATAATAGGAGTTGTTGGTTTGGAGATTCTTATTTCAGGAATAAAGGACATATAAAACGTAAAAGTTTGCGAACAACAACATGCGAAAAAAAATACACAAAAGAATTCACATTTATTTAAATAAAATCTGGTAGCTATCTTCCAAAACATTTTAATGCCTACGACGCGTTTCGGCTCACAGACCCATCATCTAGCTCAAGACAGTATCTTACATATAAACATAACATTTTTACCTTTGAGAAAAGGGGTTTGTGAGGATTTGACATGCTTGAAGAAGGGGTGGGAAACAGGTGTACAGAGTGGAGAAAGTGAGGAAAGATACAAGTGAAGAGTTACGTGAAATCCACGGGGGGGTTGAGAGGAGTTAAAAGAGGGTTAGGGTAAAAAGAGAGGCGGCGCACAGTGGTCCCAAATTGAAAAAAGCTGGCCAAAATAATTAACGGCGTAATTTTATCTAAAATTGCATCAAAAGTGATTTCGATTGTCTGAATCTGATTTTGGCATTATTTTTACGATATCTCTTCATTTTAGTACTTCATATCTTTCTACAACCAGCTTTTGAACGTCTCTTTGAAATGCTCATCTGTCCTGAGCTTTGATTCCACTTTCTCGGTTATTTCAAGAAAACATTCTTCGCACAAAACGTGTCAGAATATTTTTGGCATGCCTGATTTCATTCAGTCGAAATCTTAGTTAAAAATATTCCACGACATATTCCTTCTTCTTTGCTTATGAATATTCTTTTCTCTCTGTATTTGTATTGTACACCGCAAGGTACGAAAAAAATGGCGGCACCCAGAATTCAAATTTAAGAGGTGTATTTACGGTTGAAACGATTAATGTAATTTCTAAAAGTTGTCTATTTCTAACCAATAACAAACCGGAAACTATGAGTTGATACTGAATAAAAGATATACAAGCTTATATAGACTTGCTTTTGAGTTTCCGGCGTATCCTGAAATTTGAATGCCAAACAGTGGCAAATCAAGTGCTTTAATTATCTGCACAGAAGAAGTTTCTCGAGTTCGCCGTGTTAACACAGTTTGGAGCACAGCACTTATTCACTAAGAAAATCATTAAATAAAACTGAGTGGGAAATATTCACCACATCCATGCAATGGCTCTGGTGAGGGAGGCCGTCATCCTCATTCCATTATTATTAAAAAATGCACTTGCAAGATGCACGCTTCCTTGGGTGGTTTAGGCGAATTTCTCCCTCCGAATTTCATCCTATCTACGTCTATGGGCTGTTGAAATGATCCTATGAATAATTCATTAGGGAGCATTTATTTCTCTTACCTCTAAGATCATATTTCAGAATAACGTGCCTACAACACTGTACAACATGTAAGGGATCTCTTCTCTAAAAATATGAGGAAGGTTTTGCAGAGAAAAGCATCTTGTGGTTACTGTAAGAGTATCGCATAGTGACGTAAGTAGTCGCTTTTGATCACTCAATATGTTTCTTATTAAGAGAATGAAAACCGGCCCTCATTGTTTTCATGAATATTTGAAGGTGAGTGCACAAACGAGAAGTGTGCATACGATAGGCGTGAAGCACTCGATGTATGTAATCTTACAGGATGTAGAATTATGCTAAGTATACACCATGCAAGTTTGACCACCGATATAGGTATATTTGAGCGATAATGCCACTGCCTCCC
This sequence comes from Ischnura elegans, assembly GCF_921293095.1. Lineage (NCBI taxonomy): Eukaryota > Metazoa > Arthropoda > Insecta > Odonata > Coenagrionidae > Ischnura > Ischnura elegans. The sequence goes on from NC_060250.1 coordinate 73,067,995, forward strand.
GCCGGCCAGCCGCCCTCAGCGGAGCGTGCACCGCTCAACTTAAAACCCTCTAGATGTCGGATAGGCCAGAATAAGCAGGATTTTTTTCTCCACCTTGTTGTACATACTCTTTCCAAGGATTCAGCATAGGAATCTTTGAGGAGCACGGGAGCACAAAACTATATCGACACATTTGACTAAAAATAGGCCCAAAAATAGCAAACATTATAAATAACTTAATATTGTTATAATAAATTCTGAAACGAGCAGAAAATACCAAAGTATTATGAAAAAATATGCAAACTTACCGTAGTAAAATTGACAGATGAATCCCATGAATTTAAATAGCTATGTTTGCAATTGATTTCATTGTGGAATCCCATGAATTTAAATAGTCATGTATTAAGTTGAATTACTCTAAAATCGACTATTTCTACGCCTCGGGCGTTTTTGGCTGAACACGCCCATGTTTGACGGGTTACACAGGTCAACATAATAATCACACAGACCTATCGGGTACGAAATATTATAGGCCATATCCTGTGGAATCCGAATGCATAATTCAAAACTTCCTCGTAAAAAGTCGAAAAAATGACTTTTGGCCAGCTTTTTTCGATTTGGGACCACTATGCGGCTTTCGTTAGAAATGGAGTGGTGGGAGTAAGTAGCGAAGCAGGAAAGAAGCGGGGAAGAGGAGTAGCCAAAGGGAAGCTGAGAAAGGAGTGAGAATTAGCAGGAGTACTAAGAAGGGATTGCAGGCGGATGAAAATGGTCAACACAATACGGGAGAGAGGGTGGGCGGACGGAAAAAAAAACAATGTGGAGGTTGGAGTTGGTTAAGGAGTGGGCGAAGAAAGAATTTGACCATTTGTTTTCGGGAAGGGGCTGCTAAGGAGATGAGAGTGGGTGACAAACCCTTGTTCATTCATTAGAATATTTGTATCAATTTTTACTATTTCAAATTGCTCTAAAACATCAAGCCTTGTGCGCTTACTGAAGGGGTGGAGAAAATTCTGGTTGAAAATGACAAGAATGTAAAGTGTGTACCAAATTTTTGGCGAGAAGTAACGTTTTATCCCAATTGTCCTGCACCTTCTATGTTCTTTCATTCTGATAATGAAACTTCTGCATGTTTGACCAATGTAACGCAAGTTGCATGATTTACAATTAACTTTGTAAATGATGCATTGATTCCGGATGCCGGGTTCCATTTTGCCTTTGTTACGACACAGAACTTCACCGAGAGTGCAAGGGTTGCAGAAAGAAATATTGAATTAATTTTCGGGGAATGGCTCGCGTTTTCAACTTTCTCTGAAGGATTCTAGTTTAAGTATTTAAGCTGTAGCCATTTGAAATTGCAATTGATTTCATTGTGGGAAGTTCACAATTAAAATTGACTGCATTTGAAGGTAAATTGATTAATCTATGTAACATAGAATGAAAGGAGGATAACTTTTGGGTGGTTGGATGGCATCAGTAACTCTGAATGATTGTATCACCATAACAAGGGTTTCTGTAAATACCAAATTCATGTTTGTGATCAACTATGGATACGGAGAGATCGAGAAAGTTTAGGTGCTTTTTGGATTCTATTTCTACTACGAAGGTAATATTAGGATGTCGAGGATTTAAAAGATTCAGAAAATTATCTAATAGGGTGGTTTCCTTTTATTTTTTTATTGCCTAAATCGAAAGATTATTACTCCTGGAGTACGTATTTCGCGCTTTTAGATTTTTAAATGACGATATCTATTTTTCGCGATTAAATGAAAAGTGAAAAATTTCAAGCGCGCAAAAACGCGACGCGTAAGTAGGAAAGTCCGTGAGACGCATTTCTGGTTCCCCCTCTCTCCTTGTGAAGTGACCTTGATCGAGGCTCTGAGCGCTGATAGGACGCAGGATGCTAGTGGATAGCTGAGTACCTTGCTGGCTGGTAGCGCTTGGCTTAAAAAAGGTTTATTAATACCTTATCAAACGAAGAAAACTTTCCGACCTTAGCCAGTTTTAATAGGTGATTATTAAGACATGTTTCCCTGAGCTCTGTGCCTCATGCATGTATTGGTAACCTCAGACGATGTATAACTCCTATCCTCTCGTGTAGAAACTAGGTCCCTATGACGTCTCGTGGAGTGGAATCGCATGGGCGCCAATCTGTCCTTTTTCAAATGAGGATAAAATTTGACGGTTGCCATTCGTCTAAACCGGTATTTCAAGAACCAAATAATTTGTGTATTACGAATACACTAATGGTGGGTAACGAATCGCAATCAATGCCTATCGTTTTCTTTGATGAAGGAAACTACTCTATTGTCTGACAATTCCGGTCCAGCGGCAAATGATGTAGTCAACATAACGGTACCAGAAGATGTTAGATGAGATAGAATGCCCGAATCAAATAATTGGCGTTTTGAATTGTCCGTAAATGTTTCGGCTATTTCAGGTGAAAGGGAATACCACATCTCAAGGCCGTCTGTTTGGTGATGAATATTCTTATTGTACAAAAACTAATTTTGGCTGGCACACTGTTCCATTAGACAATGAAGTTCACAAGACTCACTGTTTTTAATGTTGTGGTCTCTCAGTAAGTCTCTCATAAGTAACAAAGTTGTTTGTACAGGTACAGAAGTAAATAGATTTTTTACGTCAAAAGAAACTAGCTTGGAGTTGGATGGTGACGTATGAGGTGTTGAAGTTTCTGTGGCAAAATGATGGGGCTATTAATATTACATTTTGGTGAAAAACCAGGCAATTGCCTAAAGATGATATTTAATTTGGGAGCTAATTTATAAATTAAAGCAGGAAGATAAAGCTTTTTAAACACTTTCTTGGAATCTATCCGTTGGATCACGGGGAAGAATCACGAATGAAGTATCCTCCAACACATCATCACATTTGGCGATGCATTATACCTTATTACGGGTTAGCACACAGTTCCTTTTTTCTGCTTTGGAAATAATCAAATCTTCTTCGTTTACCTTCTAATTGATTGATCAAAATCAACTTGGTTTTGATTAACTTTCATACGGTGAGATGTACTTGGATTAGCAAAGGTAATATAATTATATGTATCGCACAATTTAGATTTCCTACATTCTCGCGCCGGAAGGCTACTTGTACGTCGACTCCGTCGAAATTTTTTTACATCAGATGGAAGTTTTTTAACCTTCTAAAAACACATCACTACTTTTTACTCGTCGGGACATAAGTCCCCAACAATGGAGGAAAATGAGGGTTACACCTCGGGAAAATCATTGATAGATGACATTTCAGGCACTCAGAGGAAGTATCTCCGGAAAGGCTCGTCAACAGGTCGGTTGCAGTTCGAAGTTTGGACTTAAAACTTTATGTTGCATGATCTCTGCCTTCTCTTCGGGTTTCCACCGCGTCCGTTGCCTTTTGGCGAGAACAGTTTCGACAAAAGCCAACGGACGCGGTGGAAACCCGAAGAGAATGCAGAGATTATCTGATCAACGCCGCGAAAATCTTCGAACCTACTTTATGTTGCATGATTATAACAAATCCTGTAGTAGTGTTCAAAATCTGTATTTAAATGAATAACTTGTTATCAAAGACAAAAAAAATAGGTTTTGGGTTGTTAAATTGTGTACGAAAAGCAATCAATATCTAATATATATATTATACATAGTATACATAGAATCAAATGTTTTATAACAATTAATGAATGTATAACTCAAGATTCTAACGCGATAACATATTTTAGCCTACGGATTAGGATTCCCCATAAGGCCTACGAAGCAAACTTTGCTAGCAGTTTCGATTCACAAAACTGCATAATAGGAGGTTTAATTCCGAAAGAGAGGAGGGCGGATAGTTTTGAATCGCCATATTTTTCTAGTGCCGCAGCAACTTAAATCGGAATATGCCAAAAATACTCCATTCGATATTGCTGTATAAATACTCACCGCGTAAAATGTATCTTTACATACTTAGTTTTTCGGCACCTGGGAGAAGGGATTCATTCATATAATGAGGTAAGAATTTAAGCAATGAGTGAACCCGGGCCCAATTGCAGCCGCTATTTGTTTTACTTTTAAGAACCTCAACTAAATGCTAACGCTTAAAACAAAACTTTCCTCAAACGATTATGCGTCTTGTTATTGACGAGACGACGATTATCATAACTATGATCAGAATAAGGTCTCAAGGTAAGACAAAAACATATATTAGATGATCCCCGGCCCCATACGTAAGATCCGAAGTAGGAAACTGGTAGAGCCGAAAGATATCTTTCCATATTCGACGTGGTAACAGAATAGGCCATTACTCATCCCGCTATCGAGCAAACAAATCAAGGTCACTGACCACCCCTATTCCCAAAAATGCTACTGGTGATCCATACCTCTTTGTGTTCGTTTGCAGCTGCGCGCTTAAGAATTCCTTACCAACTACTTTTAAGCTTTAGTTACCAACTGTGGTGAAGAGGCTATGACCGATAGCGAAAGGCTAACAGTGCATTGCTGTTCAGTGTAGAGATCCAATCTCGCATTCCATTTTTATTGTAATTTTCCGGCACTTGGTGTTGTAAATAGCATTTACACTTCACCAAAGTGAGGTATTTCCTAACTGAAGTTCTGAAGCACACTACGCGAAATGTATTTCATTCGATATGTTGATCGTTCAGCGATGCGATGACCATCAATAAGATTTATATTTTCTCTTGAAGCGAAAAGGTCTTCCCTCACGCAGAAAATCTCTTCCTCGTCAAAACAAAACCCTCACTTCGCCAACCTATCTGATGGCAAAACGAACTCCTTAGGAGGCGGGAGCTTTCTGCGTAGACCCAGGCCAGTAAGGAAAGCCTGACGAGGCGCGGCCATTAAAAATTCATAACTCCCCTTGTAATCGAGATAAAGTTACAATTCTTTCACCAAAAATAAATTTATAGTTTTGTCCAAATTTCATACGCAGCATATATGGACCTATATCGTAAGATACGAAAGTTAGCAGGCGATTGATTTTTACCCTGCAAAATTCCAAATTTTTCGTCCGAAAGATATATAAACACACATAACAAAGTTGTAACTAAGTTTTGAACAAATTTAAGTTTACCAGTATCGAAAAAAATGTACTATAAACATTTCCTGCAAGTTTCAACTTTATACTAAGAACAGTCTGCCGGAAAATGGATTAGGAATATAAACTCGGAAAAGTCAAGTAACTAGCCGAAATTCGAGAAAATATTTTTTATAACAATTGTTATAAACAAAATCGAAGAATAAATGTCTTCACTAAACGTAGCAACCCTTTCTGCTTCAGAATATTTTTTTATACTTGTGGAACGAGCAAATTAAAAAAATTGCCAAAATTCTTCTAGTGACGTCTGGTTAACCGCTCTAGAACTACGCCAAAAACGTATACGATTTTTGTACGTGCGGTGAGCCCTCTATATATACTTACTCTATGCTAATATGCATCGTGTGTCAACACATGGATGCACCACATATTAACAAATAGAGTATATCGTTTTAGCAAGAAAATGTCCGCGACTCACACTATTCCTACTCCTCCAAAGGCTTTCCCTACCTCTGTCAAAGCCATCAATGGCCTCCGATGGCCAAATTCCAGTTTCATCTCTCCCGTTTAATACCCATCTCACGACCTATCTGTGGCTTCGCATCATATACCCGGGTCCACCGCAGTCGCGTAATTGCAGCAGCCTAAGTTCCCGAACGGCGTTCGACGCGGAACGATTCCCGCGAGTCATACGGTGGAGTTCAATCCTCCCATTTTCATCATAACCCTAGTCCATATCTACATCTTAAAAACCATTTCGTGGCATTCGTTAACTGCATGAGGCGTTTAGTGGGGTCAAGCCGATTCTTATTCAATATAACGACTGGGAGAGGGGGGTGATCCTAGCAAGTATCACATTTTTTCCACATGAAACAGTGTAGAATATTGTTTTTTTGTAATAAATCAAATGCAATGAAGCACAGGTTAACGTATTTACACTGAAAATACGAATTTTGAACGATCTCAAGTTAGAGGAAAGGGCTCGAGAGAAATCTCACGATATCTCACTGAGGGGAGCCCAAAAATTGCCAAAATGCCCTCACGTAAATAATGGACGCTCCCTGGACGAACCGACTAACTCACCGCTTGCTTTCACCTCGAAAAGGCGTCGCTATCACTTTAGTCTGTACCTCTAAATATTGAGATGAAAGGAAGAATATCAACCCATTGACATCTATCTCTACCAGGAAAAGGTGCAGACTAGGGTCGGCCTGAAAAAGTGTTTTTTTCCTGATCAAATTTTCCCCGCGCGGAAAAGTTGCGAAATTATATAAGTATATCGCAGACATTTTTTTTTCAAATCGGATAATATTAACCACTGCCGCCCGAGCTCTAAAGTTTAAAAATCTGCGAAAAATCAGGATGATTTCAAAATGAAACGGTTATGAAGACTAATTTTATGCAAACATGGGATAATGGATGATATTAAAGAGTGGAACTTTTCGGGTGCACCAAATATCACGCACTCCACTTCACACCTGGTACGCTTTTTCTCTATTTTCGCCATTGCGTCAATCCTCTCCTAATCGTTTGGAAGGTTGTTTGAGGGGCACGGGTGGAACTCAATGGAGGCCACTCACTCATGGTGAGTTCTGGGTAGTTTATCCATGGAATTAACAGAGAACAACTTAGTGCTTGGTGTTCAGGTGTTGAAAATAGATCCACAGGTATGTTATTCGTCGTTATGATTGATGTTATTTTAAAATAATTTACCTCATTATTACTTTTTGAGGGATTATCTACTACCACATGATGCCTTATCTACTAAAAAAATGAACTTCATTCGAAATAAATATCATTTTATCTGCAATTTTCCCCCAAAAATGGAATTTTCGAAACGATGCTATTCGGAAACCAAATACCACTAGCGGCGCTGTCGTCGCTGACGTCATAATCCAAAATGGCCGTCAGTCCGGGTATACTTCTCGTGAATAACAACACATTTCAATTGCAATCTCCGTGATTCTCCTTATTGCTGTGGATTCGATTGCGCATATCGGCACCGTTATTCGTTTTCGGACTAAATTGTATTCTAAGGAACATGAGTAGCAAAGTTTTTGTGGCCTATTAAGAAATTGTGTGATATTTGGGTGGAAATTGCAGCCAACGAAATATCTTTGAAGGGGAGAGCGTTTTAAACGCGGGTTTGATGATCCCTGTGGGGCTTCACCAAGGAAATGGCTGTGAATTAAAAATAACGGCTCTTGTTCTTCAAACAAGTGGCCTTACCAAGGAACCGCTTCAAATAAACGGTCTCATTAGCCTAACAATTGATGAAAAAATCGAGATCCGGAAGTTTGATTGTTCTCGCAAAGCGGGAATTGTTTAGGAATAGGTAGAAACCATTCGTAGACAACCCAGTTACATTAGTAGCTATTAATGGTTAATAATTTTATGCTACATTAATTTAACCTTTAGTATTCATGAATAATAATGCAAAAAATGCCAATCATTTATTACTACTTTGTGGATGTTGCAGTGTCCATCAAGTCAGTGGTAAGAGTACCATACAATTATGGCAGAAGAAAGCTAATATGAAGGAAAGAAATTTAACAAATAAGCAGTCATAAAGGAGAAATTTCAAGCTTCTTACTAATTTCAAAATAAATTAAATTTACATTAAAATTGTTTTTGTTGGGATATAACTGAATGGAGAAACCTTTTGTGCCAGGTACCTTAAAGAGGAGCTGTTTTAACCATAGACCACGACCACTTTGGGCTACACTGACCTCTTTCTCTGGTACATATCCTTCAATTCTCTATCCTATGCCTCGAATAAAAAAAAATAAATAAAGTTACAGCTTCGATCAAAAACTATAATCAAGCCGAAAGATAATTAGTTAGTTAGGTATTACCTAAACAATTCACTGGTCATATATGACTGCAATTATACATGTAAATACTCAGATTAAGGATTAAAATTGGGCCCACTGAAAAATGTACAGAACTAACCTACCTGAATGAAATCACCAATTCATCATAGATCATAGCAATACAACCACATACTGACTCATAGGCGGATTTATCCCCTTCCTCCCCAGACCCATGAGATACCAGCAGCCCCTTTAGCTAAGACCAATTATACCCCCAAAGGTTAGACCAATGCTTTTCCATAATGGCATCTGTTTCTCAGAAAATATGCGCAGATAAAAAGAAATTCATGTATTTTATGTACGCCCATTGTCCCTGCATGGAATACGTACCTTCTTCCATCAAAAGGAGTATGGAGTGAAAAGATGTCATTCACAGTAAGCTACATAGAGAACATAAGAAATACATTCTAACATGCAAAAGAGGTAACCTTGGTGACATGGACAGCAAGCAACTGGGGTCTTGAAGGAGTTAAATGAAACAAGATAACAAAATTTATATCAGTCGATATATGTTTTCCAAAGGAGTCGGAGATATCTAATGGGAGATGTATACAAAGATAATACACAAATGACATGATTAGCATTGACAACATTATCATTCATGGTACACTTGATGCGGAAGTACGTGGTTTAAGTACATTATGAAACCATGGAATAAAAAAAATATAGTACAAAGCAATACAATAAGTAAAATATGCCCAAGTGGTGTAATATCCAACAGTTGTAGTCATATCTTGGATGATTTACAATGTTCAAACTAGATTTAGATTTTAATAACAGCCAGTTTGCAAAATGGAATTAATGATATTTATCCTTCTTTATAAGGAAGGCAAAACACTGCAAAAAAATACACTTTATATGGAAGTTTGTGGTACATTAATGAAGGCAGAATGACAAAATATATAATACAGTGCAATACAATAAGTAAAATATGTCCAAGTGGTGTAACTCCCCATAATTATACGATGGTAATATCTGGGCTGATTTACAATGTTCAAACTAGATTTAGACTTCAATAACAGCCGAGTTACACCATGGAACTAATGTCATTCATCCCCCTTTTTAAGGAAGGCAAAACAATGCAAAAACAAATAAAATTACACTTGATATGGAAGAATGTGATACAAGTACATGATGAAGCCATGGAATGAAAAAAATTATTATATGCTGCCATACAATGTGTAAAATATGTGCCAGCACGGCAAAGGATAAGTTTAGCTTCATTTTCGTGAGCGATAAAATTATTTTGCACTTGTTGTTTAAGAAGTACCTCATGTTGTCAGGCTGAAGTTCCGAAAACAAAGTAACTAAACTGGCCAATTGCAGAAAGGAATCGAGGCCAGTCATCGTGTATAGGTTCCTCTCACTGACGATCATGTCAGCCACCGTCGAGTGAAAGTCACCACTAGTTACCTGGCACCCAAAATCCCTTGTCTCATTCACACATTGAGTGCCAATACTACATTGTACACCCCTAACATCTCCATTTCCAATGGATATCAGGGCCTCAGCAGCTGCAACCTCTTGAGTTTACATCGAAAAATCTTTAGTGGGCTCATCAATGGGGCTTGCAATAATCTGGTGGATATCGGCCTCATCACACTCAGCAACTGCCTCCACAAACCCTCCACTTTGGATCTAAATAAAAAATAACCACATTACAATGATTCAAAACAGTACTTGGCATTGGTAAAAAACTTTTTTCAATAGCTGCATCACATCACGCTGATATAATGCAACCTTTTGCATGATGTATGCACTTTTATTTTTCGGCAACGTTTTTAAACATCTATAAAAAATAGGGCTGCACTTCCAAGCCACAATTCATTCGAAAAAATCACAACTTATGCAGTGTCCCAATATACTATCACAACCACTAAATACGAGAAAGATAGCAAGTTCAGCACTCTATAACCAAAACAGCTAATAACCACTTCCTTGTTACTACTCAGTTAGCCTTAACTATGGTTGCTAATCAATGAATTTTGATTTTTAATATACGGCTGAAAACTACAAGATTAAATAATACATTCCTTTGAAATACCTACCTTAATTGGCTCTCCTCGTCGTCCATGCCGTCTGTGTACTCAAACTGGAGATTTTTCTATCGACGATATTGGTAAATTCATAGACGGGACAGCACATCTCTTCAAAAATCGATGTCTTGCTGGAAAATCTATTGAGAAAGAACACGTTAAAACATAGATAACTACAAGTAGGTTAACATTCGCATCGACTTCACAACGTGATCTCAGCCACGTTGAAACAAATTAAGAGAAAAAAAGTGAAATAGAAAAATGTATACGTACCCGGTAATATATAATCGTTCTTTATGAAGTGCAAAGAACACACCAGCATGCTCTTCGTCACCTTTTTCCCGATTTTCAGCCGGTGGATCCACAAATTCCGTCGATCGACCTTCTCCATCTCACACCAATCATTCCTGCGATAGAAAACATCGCCTTGCTTTGGAAATTCGTGAAATCGAACTACGGTGTCCCTACAGGCCTTAAAGAACACTGTGGCACACAGCAATTCTTGTTAGATTTCCCTTTTCTTGGAAAAAAGTCATCGGAATATTCTCCATCGCAAGCAAACGACACTACTTCTCCTCAGAAGAACCTTTTCTGAATGAGCCGTGCGCAAAAGTATACCCGGACCAGTGATTCTACTTTCGCCCGGTAGTTGGCGTGTAGTTGGCTGGAATCACGAATACCTAGGCAAAAATGAGTTATGTTTTGCGGGTGGTATACACTGTATTAATTGTTGTTTATTAATAGGTATTGTTTGAACCATATATTTTGTCAAATAAACTTAAAATATCATTTTTATAAACCATGAACTTGTATCCACTCTTTAAATTATTCATAATCCCATATTTGCATAAAATTAGTCTTCATAACCGTTTGATTCTTAAATCTCTCTTGAAGATTTTGCACAAAATTTTAAACTTTAGAGCTCGGGCGGCAGTGATTAATATCATTCGATTTGAAAAAAAAAGTTGTGCACAAAATCCTGATATCATTTCGCAATTTTCCCGCATAGGTAAAATTTGATCATAGAAAAAAAACTTTTTTTGGCCAACCCTAGTGCACACTTCTACACACTTCAGAGCCCGCCGTTTGAGTGAGTGGTAGAGGATGCTGGAATACCACCAGGTAAAGAAGGATGTGAAACACAAGAAGTGCGCAGGTGTAAAAGTATTAGCTGAAAGGAGAATTGTGGGAAGAGCTTCGTCAAATCTTAGGATTGTTGGACACTGATGATGATTTTAAATAAACTTAGGCTTTTCATTAATAAACACGAGAAAAAACCGGTTTCCGTCATATTTAGGTACGGTAATGACAAGTGATTCACCAATTTCAAGTCATGATCGCAGTGGTGCTTCTAGTTAGAGTAGTGGAAGCTAAAACTCTGAATTTGAAGAATACTTTAACTATATTTCCATATATTTCTATCCTTCAGTTTACCATACCGGTTTTGTCAAACAGATCTACTAATACAATTGTATCCACCAAACTATGGAGGTAATGTAAGAGTGCGTAGCGTGTATCAGTTATTTTAAGTTCGAGCCAGCTCAATGAACGATGACAAAGTAAAAACGAAAGAAAAGTGAATAACCTGCTGCACTGAATAGTAGAGGCCTTCACGTTTTAGAAATCCATCTTACTGATTTGTGAATGAAAAACTTTGCTGTTTCTACAATTTGGAACTTTATTTTCCTGACTAGTTTCAATACACTGTATCATATTCATAGGACTAGCAGTACAAGTAGCGTTGCTGTGGGTTATATACCAAAAAGGGGGGGCAAAGAGGGCCAGAATCAAATTCATTTTTCACACTTTTACAGCTGTAGTAACAGTGTAGTGAGCCAACGAGTAGGATAATTTCACAAATTCACGTGTGAAAAGTTGCACTTCGTTGTTCAACGTGCACTTAAAAATTCGGTCTTGATGACTTACTACCAACGCATGTCGCCAAGGCAAACCTGCTTTACTATGACTATTGGCCACTATATATTTTGCAACAGGAACCCGGCATTAAGTGAAGTTCAATGAGGGCGCAATGCACTGCAAGGTGTTTTCCGCGCATAACTAGGGTATTTGCTGATACATGGAAAAGTGAGCATATCCTTGCCATAAATAAAACGATAGTTACTGAAATCCTTGAAGTTTATAGTAAAGTCATTAAAGTATTAGTCCACTTAAACCATCCATAACATTCATTTGGTGCGGTTATATATCTCTACATCGGTGAAAAACTCAGCAACCTTTCTGATGCATTAGACGAACGCCGAAAACAAGTTTCACTACAAGAAGTAATTCCGCAAAGCAATAATAAAAAATTCCAACCCTTTTTTAATAAATAAAACCCAGAGTGGCTGTATTTGTATTGCTTATGACCCCAGGCCGTCTCGTCCGATTGCGGACACCACTTCAAAGCAATCTCTGCTAAATCCGGCTTTTCATCTGCTTCCTATGCCGCTTTATAAGGGCTCACTTGTTAGCATTAAAGGCGTCTAGAAGAACTCTTTTACAAACGCCTACAGTCTTTATGCCTTTTCATTAAGCCGTTCCCTCCATAAATACACGAAATACACGTACTTTTGACCTCCACCATCACCCGCTTCCTGTCGATTTAAATATGCGAATGCCTGATGTGTACCTACATGTACACAAAAAAGTATCAATTAGATATTTCTTTTAACGTAAACCCAAATATTCAGCAATGAAGGTCATTGTTTAGTGAAATATGAAATTATCGTTCCTCCCCCGGTGGTGGATAATTTTAATAATTTTATAATTGCCTAGAGCAAGCTGCGACCTCGGTGACGGCGGTGTGAAGTCCTTGACTGTCAAACAAGAGGTTACGGGTTTGAGTTCGGCCAGTATAATTTGCCTAAATTTATGGCGTAGTCATTCGCGTAATTGAAAATTTAGTGAAAAAAACGCGATCTGAATGGATAGTATGCGCTGATTTCAGTGGTACAGGAATGCATAAATAAAAGTATAAAAACAATAAGTACTCTTTTATGAGTCTCTAGTGACTAGTTTACCATGAAGAATGAAAGAGCCACTATTGAGGTATTTCATTTATGTCTGAAGCTAAGATGGGATATTTATCGATCAAACAATTTACTGAAACATGACTTGACGTGGTCTTCAAACCGTTCGGACAAGGAAAGTAGCCCTAATTTTGTAACAATTAATTGTAATGATTTAACAGAAATCCGGCGTTTGTTATAAAGGCAGATACCAAGCGTGTAGCTCGGTAATTTCCAGCATTCTACTCCGCAGGAGAGCATATTCTAATTCAGCAAATAGAGGAAGTAGTGCTTACTGACAGGGGAGACAAGCACAAAAAGTTGTCCCGCCATGGGAATGGAGGGGAGAAGTAGTCCTTGCTGTATTACTTTACGTTAACTCTTCAATTTCGTGTATATACTAGTACAGTGTATAGTAGAATATATTATATGCTCGTATGTTGTCATTAAAACAGAGCTTCCGTCGTTTAATTTCTTCATTATTAGCGATTTTCAGTAATCCGGAAGTGCTCTGGTCCGATATCTGCCGGATCACCGAGAGATTCCGTATTTACTTATTGATATAGCATGTAGGTTACATGCGCATTTCCTGAGAACTACAACTGGCTTCTTGAAAACGCACATAAAAATGCCCATATTGGGTGAATTTTACTGCGAAGCAATAAATTATTTTCACATTATTTTTTTTGCGTAAGGAGGGAATAACCATTATATTACCTCCTTATTTTCATTTCGTTCGGCTCATCCCTCATCTTTCTTCCACGAACGAGAACCTTCCCTCGCCCTTTAAGAAAAGAAAACTTCCATTTATACCCATCCCGGTACACTTTTTTTTCGCACTCACTTCCGCCATCTCAGCCTTCCTCCCTACTTTCTTTCGAATATCCCTTCGAGGAAAGCTCCTCCCACGCCGTTTTCGGAAAGCTATGGAAAAAGGAGTCGGAGACAGGGAATGTTTTCCCCGAGCTCGAGCTGTTAAGGGATAAGCCCGAGGCGGAGGGGGAAGGGAAGCCGAGATAATGACATGGCGATGGTAGGAGGAGGGCAAAAAAATAGATAGCGCGAGTGGGGGGGGGGTGAGGAGAAGATGCCCTTTTGTTTTACACCTTCTTTCCTCCCTTTTTCTCCTACATCATCCTCATCTATTTTCTCCAGAAGAGTGGGAAAAGAGCGAAGAACCAACTGGAGGGTGGATGGCGACATTTGGTGGAACAGTGTAGCAGGAAACATTACTATAGATATACTAACATTGCATGTTCACAAATATATTAATGATCTGAACCTGGTTTCGACACTATGCACTTTTCCATTCTTAAAGGGTTAAAAATTATATATTAGGCTTGGTGCTTTAAGGGCCAATGTCAAAAAATTACTCTATCGTAATTAAACCTCCATAAATATTGAGAAAAATGCAGTTCAAATAGAGCCAATGTCCGAAACAAATAGGAAAAAAATTATAGCAGCTTTTGGGCCATTGTCACAACAAATTTTTGAAAAATAAAATCTACAAAAAATAAAAATATAGAAAAACAGACGTGCAGAAGGGATTTAAAGTAATAATTTTCTTAAAATTCCTAGTAGAAAACTTATTTTAGCTTCAGTTTTAAATAAGGTTGAATATTCCATTATAACTCCATACTGATCTCCTGGAAAGTTGGCGATTTTCACATTGGCCATTTTTGCACCAAGCCACAGATATGAGAGAAACCATTACCACAATTGCATTAATACCGTATGCTTCACAAATATTTTTAAGGTCTGATCTAGGTTTCGCCACTATAAATTATGTCATCCTCAAAGAGTTATGCATTATATTATCAAACATAATCAAAGATACACTAACATTGTATGTTTCACAAATTTGAAATGGCATGATTAAGGTTTCGACACTAAACAACATGTCATTCTTAAAGGGTTTCACATTATATTATCAAACATAGTAACAGATACCCTAATATTATATGTTCGACGAATGTTTAATGATATTACCGAGGTTTTGACATCATACACTATGTTCATTGAGGTAACATTTTCATATTTTAGGCATGATAAAATTTTTGACAAGTGTACCTTGAAACATTCTATATGGTAGCCATATTTATAAATCTCAAAAAAATATTGGCCACGCGGTAGCAATGTATTCCCTTTTTTTAACCAATATTGTGGAAATAATGCAATTTTTGCACGATTTATTTCCCTCCATGTACATTCTCATTCCTTATGTAGATTTTATATTAGATACGGAATTCATTTTCTTTTCACATAATTTCTTACATGTCATCTTCGAAATCAAACACTTTTATCGGATTTATAATGCATCAAAGGAAAAACTGTACAATATGTTTCATTTTGTCCTTCCTTCCATTCATAGTTTTAAAGGATAAATGAAATGGGCTCTTGGGATCATTCCAGTATCGTAATCCACTGACGTCGGTTGGAAGGGGTCAACTGTCATAATTTAGGCATAATATTGACTGATTCAATACCTTTAATTAGTTTGTAAAAACAAGTACCTGGTCTATGGCAAAAACGAGCAAATGACCTCCTATTGCGAAAAATTTGCCACGAAATTTTGAAAAAAATGAGATATTAGGTACTACTATGAATGCATACCATTTCCTCAAATATATTGCCATATGGACAGATTTTCTGCTTTTCATGCAAATTTCCTCATTTTTACTGAAAGCTAATGCTGTGTCATTCCTTACTAGCAGAAATGAAATTGATGTAAAATCTCAGCTGTGAATTGAACAGCATGTTCTCCTGTTCTCGGTTTCCGCATACAAGCAAGTCCCTTTATTCCACAAACAACGTGGGAACACGGTGATTAATGGCCGACTCGATATGACGCTAAGATAGAGTGGATCGTGAACCGAAACCTACAGTGATTGCAGAGGCCAGTAGTGTAGTCCGTTGCGGAAGGGAGAAGACGCAATCAGAGCACTTGTTTAAAGTAAAAATGAATAAAAATGAACAAAACTTTAACATTGCAGTTGACTTCCACAAAACTGCAGGGGTATATACTGCGTTTTGGTAATGATAACCGCTTCTCTTTTGAAAAGGTTGGCAACCGTTTCCTACGTGTAGACCCCAAGCTCAAATTGGTTTTGAAATATGGGTTTGAATACTTTTATTGCACAAGGATAATTCAAAAAATAAATTATAAATAGACTAACCACGGCCCCATGAAGGCATATCTTTGAAACTTTTTGTTCATAGCCAGACAAGGCATAATTCACTGACCAAAAATTAAATTTTCAAACAAAATATGAGTGCAATTCATTCTACTAGCTTTTGACACGCAACTTTTATAGCAACATTTTGTCATTTAGTCTTCTCAATAGCAGCCCTCTTCATCTAAAGCATTAGAATCACGCCATTTTTGGTGCTATCATTATGCTGCCTATGACCCAAGGCATTTCAATACATAAGGGTTTCCAACCTCCTTTCTAAAAAATGTAGGTACTGAACTGCATTGAGATATTTCGGAGCAGAAACGCCTTCCAAATTTTTTATAACTTAATTACCTACGCTTTATATACATTCAAAATATGTGCAAAAACGTTTGAATTTCCCAATGACATTTTTTTCTTGGTTACTATAATTGTTATCGAAATTGCAGGATATTTAAAGATACCTACATTTAAAAAAAATAAAGAAAACTATACTATCCAAGAATCGTAGCTGGAAATTATACAATTATAATTTATTATAGTAACACATGTACCCTCATTGCCTGTACGATGAATCTCAACAGACATTTACATCTCTAATTCAAACCTTGAAGGTCGTAAAAAAGCACCAATCAAAGCGCCACCAGCACATTCTAAGGTAAGGAAGAGAAATTGGTGCGAGAATTAGAAGAAATTTATGATTAAAAAGTAAGACTCAGTGTTATCAATCCATGGTATATATTTCATTAACAAAACCAGCTTTGAAACAGCAACCATACCGAAATTTTAATCTTATTTAAGGTCATAGATTCAACTGCTCTAAATGAGGTTGTTCCCAAACATATGAAAAAGAATTTCAATAAATGACTCGTTAGATTGAAATGAAAGTTAAATGACGACGAAAAAACTGTCCCCCGATCATCCATTCTATTGCAAATTCAATACAAGAAAACGCGAAAGAAAGAAAGAATGTAAGATTACAGATAAAGATTTTTTGTGCTGGCTATGATTAAGATTTTTGGCTCATTAATCAGTCTGAAAGAAGCTTTCACTGAAGGAAGGAATTATTCATGAGAGGATAAGCAGCAATGAGCCACTTTAGGGCTATACACTTGACCTAGTAGGAGCTGAGAAGCGGAGGAACTATTGGCATGACCGTGACGTCATCAACTTATCTACCAAAGGGTATAGGTCTCCGATTTTTTGACAAAAACTACTGAAAAAGAAGGAAAATTAATCGAAAAAGGAAAATTGCGTGCATCATTGTTTTTAAAACTATTACTGCGATCGGCACTTTCAAAATGTGGTGAACGAGTTCACTAACTTTCAACGAACGGCTCATTAAAATGAGCTATCATTCTGACCGAGATGGACCTGGATGAACGACTTGGCACACGATCGTTTGAAAGGGAAATCTGGCTGAACAGCGCCCTCTCTAGCTGTTTGCGTGGGAGGCAGAAGAAAAGGATTGCTATGGTATGGTGAGAGGAAGGAATGGCGTGGGAGGGTGGATATGGGCCGTTTGATTCTGGGAGTGTTTAACGGCCTCGCTAGCTGGATGCATATATATAACCCAAATGTGTTCGACGAGGTCGTTCTGTGGCACTCCGCATTATAGCCTCATTCCAATAGATTTTGTGGCACGCTCTCGTAACAAGACAATCGTGGAGGCAAACCGACTTAAATTTAACTCCTTCCCTAAACAAAGCTGTTAGTCCGGGATGTTAAGAGCTCAATTTATAGAGTTATCTCTAAGCTTAGTTGTTAACAGTGAGGGTTGTAAACAAAACAGGCAAAATACCGCCTTCCACCGTTTTTAAGTTCATGAGAGTACATAATTTTTATTATGATCGAATTTGGAAAGCCTTTTAGTTAGTAATATTTAATGGCAAAGCATGTGGAATAATAAAAGATTTTAATTTTTCCTGGTGAATACTACTGATGAATATTTCTCGGGTTCTCAGCCATTTTAATGCTTTTATATAAGCCGACGTTTCGAGAGACGACTTGTCTCCCATCCTCAAGGCCGTGTTACTTTATGGATGTCCAATTTCACACTGAACTGGATCGACCGTTTGCCGAGGACAACAATGCGGCTCAGGTGTCCTCCGATTGGCTGCAGGTCTTCTGAAATTCTTCACGAATAATATTGGAAATATAAAAAAATATAATAAATAATATATATTACATTTGATATATTATTCCACATACATAAAATAAATATTTTATATATGTGGAATAGAATTGCTTTTAAAAAATTGCCTTCCAGTGCTCTTGATAGGTCCGCTTCTATGATATCCTGTACTGTTATGCTTTGCCCAACCCACGCCACCACTTTCACATGGCATCAGAAGACTCGATAGAGACTTCTAGTGCATTTACTACATTTTTCAATCGCTATCAGTTATCGATCTGATAACTTAAAAAACTGCTTCACATGAGATTGCTCATCGCCAAAGCAGTGTCTTGATTTGCTTATCACTTGTCAGCAGCAAAGTAATAGTAATTCCAAGAAATATAGAGAGTAATTTTACAGAAGATTAAAATTGATATTACTTGATTTAAACAAAACCAAATCAGCAACACAATTTGATCTCAAATGACCAAAAAATTGATCTACTGAACAAAAAAGTTTTCTTACCTACCTCTTAATTCATAAATTCACAAAAAATAGTGAGGTCAATTCAGGAGATTAAAATATATTCCTTATCCAATGTTTTGGAATATAAGGAATTTCCTCATTTGGGCTACGTAAGAAGAAATATGTGTAGTATAACTGTCAAATTCCGTAGATTATTTAAAAAAGCCTAAAATGAAGACAATCAACCGGGGGTGATTACCAAATAAATTTGATATTAGGGTACATCATCATAATTAATTAATACTGAGACAGAATCTACTAAAATAGGAATTACTTCTAAGCCAATTGTACTTCTTTTAATTTGCTGATGCTTATGTTTATATTATCTACGTAATGTTATAATTGAGCTCATAAACATTTCCTATTCAGTACCCTAGATGATTGCATTTATGATAAACCAAAAAGTTGACAAAGGAAGATCATTTGATTACCTATACGAGTACTGACATATACTTGCTAGTTATACATATATTTGATACATATACATAGATACATATACTTGGATCTCAATAGCAATAATTTTATTCCAAATTTTTAGAGTCCATTCCCTCTGCTTATTATTTTTACCCATATTTGTGTTGTTTTCTTTCCTTCCAGCACCATTTTCAAGATGTTACTCTGCTCCTTACCAGGACTATGGAAGGGGTTTCGTGGAAAAGACTACGGCTTAGAAAGAGTCTCAGTAATGCTCTTAAGTGAAGCTATCCAGCTGCCCACTACTCACGCTACACCATAGCTCTTCTAGAAATATTTCGGACTGCTAGCAGAGAGAGAACGTTAACGTCTGGCCTGCATTACTTTAGACTTTATCTCCTCGTTCTTTTACTCTTTCGCAGCTGCAGTGTTATTTTTGTGGTTTAGCGTTCCAATGGAAATGAAAAAAAGGTGCTGCTCAGAATTTTTTATGGAATCCTGTCCTAAAACCCTTTTAGCAACTCATAGTAAATTAATTTCCGTTATAGCTGAACGATGAGGGATTGAGATAATATGTTGAAAGCTCATCTGCTCGCGATGAGAATCATATCATTTATTTTGTAAAGTTTTGCTAACAGGAATCTCATCAACAATGTATCTAGTCGAGTATCGACGTCCGTGAGAAAAAGAAGCTATTGATTTACCGAGTTTGATAGCAAACGCCTGATTCGAATCTTCTTGTCGAATTCGAATTCTTAATGTCACGTTTGCTACAGATATTTTACCTTCACAAAATTTGACGGCTCTGACATTTCGGAACTAATGAGACCGTCTAAGCGTCCTGTCCAAATTGGAGGTTACAGCATAGCATAGCACCCCCGTAAAATCTCACTTACGTATACGACGAATGCCGAGCACCTTAATTGAAGAACGAATGATTGGCTGATTTAAACAAAGAAGAATTTTTTATTTTGATGCAACGTCATTCTAATTTTAAAAATTAAGCGTCAACTTGGCAATGAAAAAGATCTTTATGACAAATAATTCACATTATTCAGGCACATATTATGCGAATGAAGAGTATGAGATGAGCCTACGTAGACAAAAGGAATAAGTTCTGCCCAGGCCGCGGACATTAACATTTAAATAGGATTGAAGTGCTGTAATCTGTACAAGGAATCGTAATCATGTGCCAAAATTTCAAAATTAGGCCTAATGTATCTGTAGTATAGCTTTGTCCTTATGGAGGAAGAGAAGTCATTATTTTGTATTACTTTCAAAAATACGGCCATAGTCATTATACGGTATACTGGAAGATATGCATACTTTGAAATATAGAGTATAATAGTAGTATATATTCGTCCATGCATCATAAGTGACCCGTATGACTAGTAAATTCTCTCTATTCCCACTCTTCAACTGATCTAAAACGAAGTATTTTTTAGCTTGTTTGACCTTCAATAGAATGACCTTCACGTGTTTGAATATTGACCTCTTCAATTTTGATGTTAATTTACTTTGTTTCCATATTGCTGCTATAATCAATGTTTCATTTCAATGATTGAATTTATGTGCACGAGCAAATACCATATTTTAACATTTATTAGTAAACTGGACATGTACCAAACGGTCAAAGGACCCAAAAAACTTCACTTCAAAAAGATTATACTTCAAACGAGTGAATTCATCATATTATTTTTTTGCTCGGAACGATACGCCGCACAGCTACTTCAGTCAAGCGGACGCATTTCCGTGATTGGAAGCATCATTTCATTTCGCATGGCTTCCAAACGCACACATATATTCACTCTTTTTTTACTCTCCTTCCCTCTCCTCTTCACAGTGATTCACATTGTCCAATCGACGGCACGGCATCGCCGATCGTTCATAAGGTTTCCTAACTACTAAACCTTTGAAGTCGCTCCCACGGCGAGATCTCTTTTCTTAATGACGTCAGCCCGGGGTAAAACACGTGCATTTTGCAACTCCTCCTCCGCCATTCCCCTATCAGCCTTGAATGATACCCTCCCTCCTCCTCGCAAATGTGCTCTGCGGATAATAAGGGCCCTATTGAAAGTTCCTCCAATCCTTTTGCGAATGGCCCATTGTTCGAGTTGCAGCGGAACGATTTACACAATATCGTCGACCGTCTCGTCGCGAGGCTCCGGAAAGCATTCGCCGAGATGTTAGGTATCCTTCTAGGCACACTCTGAGAATAGTCTTTTGAGCCTTTCATTTCCTCTCCGCGGTTTCGGTGCGCGGGTAAAAAAAATACAGTAGAATACGGAACCTTGCGATGCGCGTTCAATGAGTAATAAGTTCAATAGTACTGGAAAGTTTCGCTCTTTGAAGCTCTTCCATAATGATTCCGACGCGAAGGAAAATTCTTATTCTTCTAAATTTGCCACCAATAGCTATTAGTACCCATGCTTCTATTTGAAAAGATTGCAATGTAAACAAAATATTGACTCACAGTCCTCACTATTTTCTACATAATTCGAAAAATGCACGCTGAACACAACATCCTCTTTAAGAATAATAATAATTTTACGATATTTATAATTATACTTTACACATATTTGGTCACATAGACTTTTTCGCTAACAACAAATCAAACGGTTTTTTCCCTCCGTAAATAGATTGTTATAGATAAACTTCAAAAAGATCTCAATTTTAGGGTACCAACATTTTCTAATAAATATTCCATAATTAGGCTTACATAAAGCCTCATCGAGATCATATCTCTTTAATGAAGTCTAATATCCTCCGGTTAGTTATCAAAATCATGAACAACGGAGGCGGCGGAGCGGCGGGTCGCGGGTTCGAGTCTCGCCTAGGTGGACTTTCTAATAACCAGGGCATGGATGCATGCATTTGTCCATCAATGCAATTGTAAGAAAGGACTATACAGTCTAACTGATTTAATTTGGTTGATAAGTAAAGATAAAATATTGTTATAAAACCTTCATTCCATGAGGTGTCATTCGTCATTTTGTGATCAAAGACATCATAGCTACATTTGTATGAGCAATAGGTAGTACCTACTCGATATTTACCAACTTACTCAATACATAAAAAATCAATCATACATTCAGTTTATTTGCTTCTCCTTACTTTTTTATTTTCGAGAAATAGCTATATTCTTCGACTGTTTTACAATAAGTATGTAGAGGAAAGAGATGAATAATTCCTTTCGTAATGTCTTCACTTTCCGAAAATGTCAAGCAATAGTTTTTCTTGTTACTCATCACAAAAAACAATTAAATCCTTAAACATTCTTAACTATCTGAAATCCTTAAAGATTCTGAATTAAAGTGGGAAAACTACTGTAGACGCGTTCGTCAATGTGTTCATAAAATCGAAAAAAGTAGGTATATTGATATTCACGCGGAGAGCACGCGTAATTTAGCGCGTGAAACAGCGTGACAATAGCTAATTCCAAGGAATAATACCCCAGTCGCTGAGTTGCTGAACGGCTCTGGAGCGTTCCCTTCTTCTCAGCGCGAGGATAATTTTCATCAAAAGGTTCGGAGCTGGAAGCCGAGTGCAGAATCCACGAGGATATTGAGAAGAAGGGAGGTCAGGGAGTGAGAAAAAGTAAATTTTTGAGGATTTGGTTGAGACATGAAAGAAATAGCGTCGACGAGGTGAAAGTCCTTGAAAGCGTTTCGGGTCGAATCCTGAAGGATTTAAGAGAACGTAAAAATGCAGGAATTAAAAGCACTCCATGTACGAGTTCTTTTTTTTCTAAGCGTAAATAATGTAAGGAATTAGCAGAGAGCAATTCTCCAAGAAAAGAAGGGGAATGATGTAGATCAGAGCTTAACTGAACCGAAGTCTTTATTTTTATTGCTCTTTCATCCTAATTACTGCTTTTTATTTCCATTTGTACTATTTAAATTTTATTTCCAAGGATTAGGCTTGTATTGCAGCTGATCCCTAGCTATAAAGTTGCTCTTAATGCCTCTATTAGATACTTTTCCTTCGTTTATAACACTATTGTTAATTAAAACTATTGATGAGAGCTATTTTGGGCAGGAAATAACCTTGTGAAGATAGCCAAATGCTGAGCTTGTTTTCAATATAATATTTTCTACTACGACTGATGTAAATAAAATGATATTTGCCGTAATAAATTGCCACCCTCACATCATGTACTCAAAAACACAAATGTAAGATATTCTAACAAAACAATCTACCGAACTTGTTTGATATGCGTTTGATGTGGTGGAAGTTCTAAATATTAGTAAACTGAAATCATAAAATATTTCATTTTAAATGTAAAAGAACACAAGTTTATATCAAAAGTAAGAGTTTAAAAATGAATAATGTACTCAAAATCTCACATCATGTACTCAAAAACACATATGTATAAAATTCTAACAAAACAACCTAACTTGCTTTATATGCTTTTGATATGGTGGAAGTTCTAAATATTAGTAAACTGAACTCTTAAAGTATATCATTTTAACTACAGAAGAATACATAAAATTATATCAAAAGTACGAGTTTAAAAATGAATAATATACTCAAAATCTCACATCATGTACTCAAAAACACAATTGTATAAAATTCTAACAAAACAATCGAACTTGTTTGATATGCGTTTGATGTTGTGGAAGTTCTAAATAATAGTAAACTGTAATCTTAAATTATTTCATTTTAACTGTAGAAGAATATCTTAAATCATATCAAAAGTAAGAGTTTAAAAATGAATGCAACATTACAATGGAGGTATAACCGCGGGAGACATTGAACTGAATGAACAAGTCAAGGCCGATATGCGAGACGCGAACGATTGATTGCTGCCTTTGGCGACGCGATATGATGCAATATGCGAGACGCGGCATTATCGACAATGCCCAATTTATATTCCAAGGGGGGGAAACGCTTCTCCCTTAAAATCTCACTCACCGTTCGCTTCCTACTCTTTATGTACCCCTTCCCTTGTATTCCATCGTTTCTCTTTCGTTCCAAGGCACCATTTTTCCTCCTCGTTTATTCCCTTTCATCCCTCTAGCTTCCAGATCGATCTTTTATAACTCTCCACTCTTCCTCCAGCGTCCGTACCATCGCTTTCACCGTCTTACCCCGCTTTCCACTCCAGTCCAAGTCCACTGGGCTCCTATTCGCTAGGACGGTGACAAAAAAAAGTCTCAAGGGGACGCGATTTTGTCGGGATGCGCCGTCCTTACGACTGGTTTGGGGGTTCAGTTTTTCCTTTACATTATCGTTCTCACCTTAGCTTTCTTCCTTATATTTTAGAAGCGTAGTTCCTCATCACGTTCGGTCCCACTTATTCTTTATTTATGAATACAGTCCGATCAGAACTTCGTTAATGATGGAAAAATGTCAAGCAGTATTTGGAGTAGTCCCTTATCATTCTCGACCCCGGTTATTCTTTTCCTCTGTACAGTCCGATGAGAGCTTGGTTAGTGATGTAAAAATTTTGGTCAAAATATATTCGAGTTATAGATTTTTTATCGAAATGAAAATCTCGACTTTTCGACAAAAATCGAAATTTGAACCAAAAAATCGATTAATCGAAAAATCGATGGTTCTTTTAAGAACAGCTTGTATAAAACATTTTTACTATCCATTCAAAATATACTTGTAAAATACATAGAACAAAATTCTCGGTTTTTTGCCGTTTCCTCGACTAGTGATGGGAAAATGTCCGTAGAAATCGATTTTTCGAGCAATCGATTTTTAGTTGAAATGAGAAACTCGGCCTTTCAACAGAAATCAAAATTTGAACCGAAATATACATTGGATGAAAAAATCAACGGTTCCATTGAAAAAGAGTTTGTACAAAAACAATGTTTATTATTCATTCAAAGAACACTCAAAATAAACATTTGATTAGCAGAAAAAAATGCACTTATAATATAAATTATACATATCTGAACTATAAGTAATAAAAATTTACAAATACACGCACATTAAACTTCACTACCCATATACGGATATAACTACTCTCCACTTCAGGAAGGCCGCATTTTTATCTATGCTCGCTAGTGGAGAATAGATAGAAGTGTATAGGAGATTCCTCATTACGTTAGAGAAACCGATTTCTCAGCGCAGGTCCACGGGAATTTAAATGCACCTGAATAGAATTTGTGGAAAGGACTGAGAAATTGCTGAAATTTTGTTGGTGAAAGACCTTTATGATGATACTTTGTCTTGGCATTAGTTCAGCTTTGCTTGTACCTAGTCCTTTGTAGATCGTTGCGGTGGTATGCTAGTCATACCAGTTTGACAGCGCTGAATTTCTTTTCTCTCGATATGTCAGCTATTTCAGTGATGCGAATTCTGATGTGGTATTGATCCCTCATCACACTACATTGACACATGTGTAGGAAATGTCTAGGGACACAACAGCCATACCATATTGGGTCAAAGAGAGCTATAATTATAACTTTAAACAGTGGGAAAATTTAAGAACTCTTAATCTAGAAGCCTATATATTTACTTACAAGTATTCTGGCTATGTTTAGCTAGAATATTCATATTCTTTAAAGCATTCCCAACCAAGCAATGAGTACCTATAGTCATGTATAACCTATCGCTGAATATATTCAAGCATTGAAAATTCTGTAAGTACTTGAAAATTTAGTGGCGAAAAGTTTGAGCGTTAATGATAAATCAATAAATAATAGTCAAAATAATATATTTTGGAATTCCCCGCAATTTGACACAAATCTCACACACAATCACAATCTAAATAACTAGAGTTAACTTTATCTATATTTTGCTAAGATATAGATAGTTCATATTATATCTCGTCATTACATTTGAAAACTGCGGAAAATTGTCGTGATAGCAAGATTAGTAAAAGATAGCAGAAACGAATGCCAGCAAGAATCGCCCTATACTATAACCACGTATACTACAAAAGAGTATTTTCCAATCAGCCATTGTATGCGTTGTCGCTAACCCACATTTAAAAGACAACAGGGCAATCCAAATTTCACGGTGAAATTTACGATCATTAATAGTGCTGCTGTTAACCGAATTTAATCTTTCTGAGCTATAATATATCACATACATAACTCTTTTATGCTATTCCACGTAAGTTAACGTAACTTATGGCAAATTCAATGAATAGAAATGGATGCCCCTGAACTCATTGCGGCGCTGAGGATATTTTCTAAAACCGATTAAAATGCAATATAAAATTAGTGCAAAAGCTTCCGCGGTGCGCTGGTAATGTAATGCTGGACTTCGACCTGAAGACGCCTGCTAGAATGCAGAAGAAACTGTTGTCTCCAACACAACCACGACGCGGTGAAACCCGGAAAATGCAGCCTATATTACAATATAAAATTGCAATGTGAGTCAAAGGGAGGAAATCTACCCTATGAAGCCCCCTTGGCTATGATATCCATTTAGTGTTCTACCATATAATACGGAATAGCAACGACGATAACACCGAGCGAAGTTTTTGTTGGAAACCTACGGTCATTCAAACAGAAATTTTGTAACGTACTACAGCGAAAACGCTGAGCCAGAACTTTGCAGTGGAAACTTTCCAAAGGGACAGCAAGGGAGTTGATGGATACTCCGGGCTAGCGGCACGTCATGGTTCCTTTGTGGAGCGACGGTGCGGTGAAGAGATATCTGTCGATAGGGCACAGGGCAGTTGGTGTGCTCAGGGCCTGAGGTGCCGAGGGCAGTAATAGTCTAACAGGGATGACGGACGGCCTGGCCGCTTCAAGCGTGAGGCCACGGGCACATGTCGGCATCAACGAAGCATTCGAACGCCGAGCGAGAATAAATTCCTTTCGCGGCCTTTACTGCGTTCGGAGCGAGGCATTTGGAGAATAGCAGGTGTCGGCATTTGCTCAACCGTTTAACCGAAACAAGGCGCAACGCTTTCTGTTGACGCTCTGCTTCCGACTCTCGTGAATTGCCCGTATGATCAGATGCCCAACGTGAAATGTCTTTCCTAAACACACGGGGTTAACTTTGTGGGGCTATTTGTAGCAAACCAATCGTTCATCAACCCAATGCGTTGTAAGGGGTATGTATCGAGAAGTTCACAGCGTGTTTCATTCCAAGAATTTGCCGAAAGGTTCGTCCGAGTGCAGATTATCGGGGAAATTCTTGGTTGTTTCAAAGGAAATCTATCAATAAACGGCTATTGCAATAAAAAAAATCCTATACATGCCTTACGTTCCTCACGCTCATGAAATCTTCCGTAAATAAAGGAAAAGTAGTGACAGAAAAACCTCAATAAAGTAACATAATTCCTAGATATTTATATAATACGCTAAAATGCATGTATATTCCTTCTATAGTGAAGTATTGCCTGCTTTCACTTACAGCATGGTTGAATTTTGCACATGATTGTATGTTCACTTTGGAAACCGAAAGTTTTTTGAAGCTCATACCGACTTCAAAACATGAAGGTGTCGTCAAAGTCCAGTTGTCTTTCAAAAGTTAATCTTTCATTTACCTGTATGAAAGGCACAAATATTGCCAGCAGAAGATTCGCATAAATGGCACAAGACATTTTCATCAAAAATCCTGCATCCTAACAGTTTTACAGGAAATTTACAAAAATTAAATTATCATTTTCATGCGAAAAAATTTCTGGTATTCCCTGAAAAAAATGAAGAATTCTCATTTAAAAATAGAACGGTAA
The DNA here is from genome assembly GCF_921293095.1 of Ischnura elegans. Taxonomy (NCBI): domain Eukaryota; kingdom Metazoa; phylum Arthropoda; class Insecta; order Odonata; family Coenagrionidae; genus Ischnura; species Ischnura elegans. Next base: position 73,095,800 of record NC_060250.1, read on the forward strand.
ATCAGTAGTCTTATGAGATGTAGCCTCAATTTAAGTAAATCATTTTAAAGCCTACATATAAAATAAAGAAATCCACATCTAGACGGACATATATTGGGTCACAATCCTAAGTCTCATACATCATATCTCATAGAAAAAAATGACCGCAATAATAATTATTTGATATTCATTTTCGTTAATAATAATTAGTCAATACGCTTATAGCATGTGGGTTACGATATAATTATACGATATAACGATACATAAATTATTATGTAATTGATACTTAATTTTATACTACTCATAATTACGAAAAATGCGACTTAAAAGGCCGTTGCAAGCTAATAAAACTCTTTGAGGTTTTTTTAAAATGTTTTAAGCAAACAACGTATGCGAAAATTAAAAACAATCTCATTTTTATGCTTAAACCGAGACCCCAAATCCACTGCCTTCATGTTACAAAAAAAGCTCAGATACGAGTATCTTTGAGCAAAATTTGTTTCTTGGACACCTTTCTTTGACCGTTCTGCACGTAAATATGTAAATTCACACAAATCATCGCAAGTTGAGAGATACTGAATAAGCAAAGAAACCTCAGCAGTCATCTCTTAAAATTGAAAAGCTGATTTTTTTTCCTTTTCAGTAATACTTGCCATTCCAAAGGAATCTTCAAGAGAATCTTCTTTGAGAATCATGAATATCACCCTCTGCACAACTTTCGAGAGCTTTACGTGTAAGAAACACACCAAGGCACGAAAGGAAAATGTTTCTCCCTAGAAATCCTGAATCAGTTAAGCACCGCAATTAACGAGCATCAAATGGAAGACGGTGAGACCATTCTCCGTTGAAAATTTTCGTTTCAACCGACTGTATAATGTTCTCCCGCCTATGTTAATTCCCGACGGAGGGACCAACCCTCACAGAAATCTTACCGAGGAGAAAAGGAAACGGACTAGACCGTTCTCGGAAAATCTCGACTTTCGAGAAGGAGCGAAGGATAAAACTTGATTTAGTTCCTTCCAGGTCTTTAAAATGAAAAACAACAAAAAATACCTTTTCAGCTGTTAAATTGAATCAAAATGCACAAAATAACACCTTCAAATATTGTGATTTCTATTTCAAAGCGTAAATTTTCGTACTTCGTGAATGATAAGAACGTACAAGTACTTTTTAAATGAAAATTGCGCGGCAGTAATTATTTTGGGCTGACGGAGTCTTTTTGGACTCTATTCTACGACTAATAAAGAATCGATATTAATGAAATTGACTTTGAGGCAGGCGATATGCACTTGAAATAATATCTATTCGTTGAAAATATGTACCTGAAGAAGGGATGGGAAAAAAAGGTATGTAGAAGTATGTACCCCATGATGACCTAGCGGTTGAATTGCATTGAGCTAAGATAAACATATTTAAAACTGTTATCTTGTTTCCTCCTATCAATCGACATTAATTTATCCTATTATTTAAGTTTTTGGATTGTCTGAATCCATTAAAAATAATATTCGTTTCACCATCATCTTGATTTAATAGTAAATTAAATTCTTCTGAATGAGATTTAGCGAAATTGCCCAAAAAAATTACTCTTTCATATTCCACAAATATCTATCGTTGTATGCATCACTGTATGCATTGGCATCGTAATATATTTATGCTCTTATATCTTACTATATCTAGACTCTGACTCATTGATCTGTATGTGCCACTGCTCATATCGAAAGACAAATTAACACGAATAATTTAAAGATGTAGCAGTCAGGGAACATCGTAGTCTATTGGGTGGACCGGTGGTAAAGTTAATTTAGGACCCGAGATTCAAATTTAGGGTGAAGCTTCCCGACACTTCAAACCAAAACTCGATATGAGAGATGCCCTACTGATGTGTTAGCCCTGAAAATGTGATAGCTCCTTGGAATGGATGCGCATGACGTAACTATTTGACTAGCGAATGCTCCCGAACAATCTCATCGCAAATTGAGAGTATCTAAATAAGCACACAAACCTCAACATTTACATTGAAATGTTGAAACATTTTTCCCCTTCAGTAATATTTGCCATTTCAAAGGAATCTTCGCGAAAATCTTCTTTAATAATCATGAATATCACCCACTACACTACTTTTGAGACCTAAGATGTGAACAGTTTTTGTAAAACATTAAACAAATACGTTTATTCCAAATATAGAAATATGGTTTCACCAATTCTAGCCTGAGAATGAGTTATATATTCGTACGTACTTCACATAAAGGACTATTCTTTTCCAACCTACCCATACACCCTATTCTCTCTCACCCCATACCCCTCTTAAAACCGAATTGTATACATTAATAATGTTTAGTGGCGAAGTATATGGCCATTTCTGGACTCATAAATACCCGGCACTGTTTACCGCACAAGTTTTGTTGCTCAATGTCCCGATTTTTTCCATCTCCCAAGTACCATTTTTCCTTATTTTGAAGTCCCTGCCATGAACTTTGAGAAAAGTGAACGATAATTGGTTGGAGTGAAATTGTTTAAAACATGCATCAGAAGTTTTCCCCAAAAACTTTCCATTTTCGTGTGATTCAAGCGCAGTGTCGAATTTACACCTCTTCCAAGGAAGGCCGATCCGCGGTTGGAAATATCGCAGATTATTTCTGGGCGGAAATGGGTTGGCTAATATTATATCCTCTTAATCAATCAATTTGGTTTTAACATTGTGAAAATGCATGTTGAAATGTAATATAAACATCCTTGGTAACTTTTCACTGGAAATGTTTATTGGTACGACCCTTTTCAGGCGTCAAGGTACTTGAAAATGACGCCTCAACGTTGAAACGCATCGTGTCAATAAAAATTTCCAGTGAAAAATTACCAGGGTTGTTTCTTTTTCATTTCATTCTTTCCTCTGCCTCAACCTTCGGAATACTATTCACATGATCCAAAACTATTTGACACAATCATGATAGGACATACACGACCGCAATCATCAGATGACCGCCAACTCAACGCGATATAGCTCCCGTATATTTTACATCGACGCCGTGAGAATCATCGCGAAATCGTGGTGTTCGCGCTCAGAAAAGTGGAGGACCAGGCGAGGTGGAAAGGTAGACAGAGGGAGAATAGGGTTTGCGGAGGATCATGAGGAGATGAGAGGGAATCTGGAAGTGGGATTGCTTTTCTCGGAGCCGAGGCTTCTGGATGAAGGTGAAGGGTTTTAGACTGGAAGCAAATGGGAAATGAAACGGTTATAACGCGGGGGAGGTGGGGTTGGCGCAGGTGGAAGGGGGCGGTGAAAGTGAGTGGGATTAGAAATGAGTGAAAGGTGCGTACTCAGCCTCGGGAAAAGGGTTGTGAGAGATTTAGATTGAAAAATATATATCATCGCGCAAAGAAAACAGTGAGAGGAAAAGTCGAGAAAACTATGAAAAACTGAGGTACGGCAAATATGGGAAACAGTTTTCCTAAAAACCTCAATTTTTTTCAAAAATTTTACCAGGCAATTAGCCTTATACCAGCAAAAAAAGGTGACAGTTTAGTTTTGGCCAAGGTAAAAATTAGTACTTTTTACCTAAAATGAAGGTGTAGTGTTCAAAATTTTGATTTGTATAATATACGTAATACAGGATGTTTCAGGAGAAATCTGCAATACTTCACAAGGTGTTAGGGGAGACGATTTTTAGAATTATTTGTCCATAAACATGGAGTCACAGCTCCTTATTTAATTATCTATGGCAACGCAAAAGTATTTTTGAATGCAATTTGCATTTACCATGAAAACGGTCTTAATCTTTGAGATTAATTGAACGAAAGCTTTGAGCGAGTATCAGCAATTCGATTGCGGAATATCACCCATTTTGCAATTTTTTCATGCAATTACAATCCCATCGTAGTAATCGAAACGTGAAATCAAATGAGAACCAATGAAGTCCTTTGGGGTGGGGGAGAAAAGATAAGCCTATAATAATCCCTAAGATGAAGAAGGAGCTGCTTAATCGGCCACACCATGAGGAACTGATGAAGACAATCATCGAAGGCCACGTGGATATAAAAATAGGAAAAGAAAGCCCCAGAATTCATTCCAAAGAGCAGGTTATTTAAGATATTAAATAAAATAATCACATAAATTGAAAAAGGCCACCTAATGGGAGAACAGATTGAAGATCCACGTCAAACAAATCTCCGAATCTCACCTTGACAACGTTACGCTGTATCGAAACCATGGTCTTTCACAATAAATTACTATGTGGAAATAGGCAATTTTGTGCGTCTTCTACTCCTACGATAAAGGATTTCCACAAAGTTACGCCCGCTACAATTAATTAATCTCCGGATAGTTTACTCTAGATGATGATGATGATTGCTATATTTTGTAACTTTTGGAATAAAATAAGAATTAAAATTTCAACACTCTGTGATACCTTCAACGCATGAAAACATAACCTTGAGACTGGATTGACAGAATGGATTTCTACAGCTGTCCTTTATTTTTAGGCAGTAATCTAAATCTCTGTTTCAAAACATGGCTTATTTCATCTCCACCCCCACAGCTGCGTTAATTAATCTTCATTTCCTTAATAGTATTTCATGATGTTAATTATATTTAAAAGATATAAAAAACATTCCCATGTGCTTTGAATAAAAATTGTGGAAGAAGACATTGTTCAGCGGAACAGTGTGGTATTGGTATTCCCAATAACTCTGTCCCAACTTGCCACAAAGGTAGCAATCTCATGAACTACGGAAAAGAACATAACAGAGATTCAAGGCCACGTCAAAGTCTATCGGAGCGTTTTTCTGGCTGCCAATGAATGTACAGACGCAAAATTTCTCCCATTGAAAGAAGAGATTACTAGCAGGCAATGGGCCTCCTAGCGTGCGTTTGAAATTAATAAAATTCCTCTTCGATACTGAATGAAATAGTTTTCATGTGAAGCTATTATTTAATTATACGAATGGGTTGGGCCAATGAATCAGTTGGGGATCGATGCGGGTAATAAAAAGGATACGTTTTTTTGAGAGTCACAATGTCTCGAGAAGCCATGAAATAGGCCTCTTACTAGTTGAGAGCTAAGTGGACTTTGGGCCTAATTATGCGGGTCTATTGAAACTTCCTACTCTCAAGAGACATGCCTCGAAATCAACAATCAAGTTGTTTGCCTCATCCATTCTAATGCCTTTGGATCACGAGTAAAGTTTTATCAGAATGTTTTGAATTAAAAAATAGTTTAAGGTTACCAGTAGCCAGAAAAAACTGGTACCACTCCTCATGAACACCCAACTTACCAGTGGCGTAACTATGGGGGGTATAGATCCCCCCAAAAGCCTCAGAGAATCAAAAAAATATTTAAAGCTATTGTCTATTTTTGACACATAATATCTGCATCTGCTTTAAGTTATATTTCAAGTGACAAAATGATGTGAAATATACTTCCAGGCATATCATTTTTCAAAAATTTTCCCGAACGCGGGTTGCCTTGGGGGTCGCCCTCCCATAGCATATTACTAGTTACGCCACTGAAACTCACTGTGCCATTTTACTTGGGAAATCCATAGCAGAGGCCAATTACAGCCTCTCCACCAAAATTACTCCTGTGATGGTTAGTGGGAATGTAACCTCCATACCATTGACCACCACATTCGCAGAAAATTTCCCTATTGCGTCATTAATTCGGCGTCTTATAGGGTGGGATTGAATCGGGACATAAAAGAATTTTCTTTTAAGCCTATACCTTGAGCTTCATTGAGAAAATAATCATCGTCTGCTATGCTTTCCACAGAATTTCTGATTGTTCAATAGGGTTGATATCAATTCTGCCGCTTTCTCTTCTTACCTTTGAGGAAATTTTAGTATCTAATACCAGGACCACAAGCTGGAGGGCCTTCCCTTTATGAGATCAGCGATTCCTTTACAGTCATGACTGCTAAGAAGATAATTGGAGGATGGACCCGAATTCCAATTAGGACATTCCGCCTCTAGAAGCCTACAGTTCCCACAAAATGTCCGATATTGAATACAGAGGCTTTCGAGAAGGTATGGCAAGAGGAATGCCAACCTAAATTCTCATCCATACCAAAGTGAGAACCTATCATTATCATCACAGTAAATTTAGAGATCGGAGCATGTAATAAATATCTGAGTCTCCTTTCTCGACTACCTTAATGCCTTCAGGTATTTGGAGAATTTTATTCCAGAACGTTAAGAATATATATTTTTATTTAATCCAGAGTCTTCCATTTCACGATAAATTTCCCTCAAAGTATTCAATTCTGCATCGTGCATTCACATTAATTTCGCTTCTTTGCCATTCCTGCATTAAGATTTTCCACTCGAACTTAATTTGTATAAGTGATAGTAGATTTTAATATAGACTGAGCCACTAGTTTGTGAATGACGAAGAATTACATTCAGAGTAGGGTGTGGCCATTTTCATTCCTTAGGTCAACTCGGGATATTTTTTGTTGGTCCAAAGGCTTCACGCTTCCTCTTCATGAAACAAATTGAAGAATTAAATGTAGGTGTTTTTTGAAGGTAAGGAAGGTAAACAAGTAAATAAAAGTTTTTAATTCACCAAAGATTAAAAAAAAACAACCAAACACGCACAAAAAAGTTTACGAATCTATTCGTTGAATCGAGAAAACCTAGTACATTTACACATGGATATTACAATTAGACAAGACACATAGATATTAAAATATACACTGTACGACACATTCATGTGTCAGCAAAGCTGTATAATATATGTGCATTCCAAAAGATTTTTTTGATTGGACATGAAGCAATTTCAAAAACTAACGCCTCAAACTATCCATTCAACTAACCTTCTTTACAGATTAGGCTTGAGGAATAAATTATCCGTTAGACCTTATCTCGAAGACTTCACTCAGGATTTGAAACTGGGTCCCTTCGGTCAGAAGCAATACCCACTGAACTACCTCGCTCACTCTTCTTTTTGCTAATCTGAGATAGGTACATTACGCACCTCCTTCCAAACCACCATCACTGGCAGAATACGGCTGAGAATGAATGGATGGAGAGAACCGAGGTTTGAGAGATATGGGTTTCCGGGAATGGTCGCAGGAAACGATAAAATGAGAAAAAGGGTGGAAGAGAAGAGACTCAAAAAGGTCGAAAGGCCAGATGATCGATTGATTGGTTCATTAACGTCTTTGCTAATGAGAGTGGGGAGCTGAAGAAGTTGAAATCCCTTGTTCCCTTGCGGAACTTCCTTGGATTAGGTATCCCTTTCTTCGCCATTAAAAAGGGAGTCTACCGCGTCGATGATGGAGAAAATAAGAAAAGAAAGGATTTCAACAATGCGGCAAAATTTGGAGTGGAAATCCGGGCGATAGGTGTGTTGATGCAGGAAAAGGGCTGGTCCCCCTTTGGGAACGCCTGCTGTCCACGGGGGCGTTGAGAGACTTGGAGACACAATAGCGTAGCGTAATTGGATGGCGTCACAGAATTGCTAACAATGCAAGGTGAGCGTAGGGGACTGAGGTGTAGGAATTTTGCTAATTAATAATCCTCTTCGACAAGTGAATTGAGGAGCGCAACAAGGAAGTCATTCAGTGGTGAGAGTTTGTACTCTGAGCGACGTAAGGTATGTGCTATGACTTAAGGTTTGAGGGGTTAACAATGGTGGGAATGATATTACGATATAGCATACAAAGTCTCAGAAGTCAACTCTTTTCTATACTCCATGGTGTTACACGAACTTTGCAGAAATAAATGTCTTAGAGAATTAGATCATGATTGGGGTCTAATTACCTCCAAAGGAGGACCCTGTCAACTTAAGTAGCTGACTGTTTCACCAAAATCTTCCGAGAAAAATATTATTTCTTTAGACAAATGATGTCCTGTAGATGTGCTAATACCAAGAGGCTTGATTTCCATTGTATTTAAATATTTAACGGTGGCTATTTGGATCACCCAATCGGATGACACTGTAAATTCACTAACAATGAGTGCCGAATGAGCGCGCATTGGAATAATCAATAATCTTCATAAACGAGGGATTCTGAGGAACACAGCAATGTCATCATTGGGTGGTGAGAGAGAGACAGAGTACGTAATGAAAGCTAGTGCACGATTTAGGTGTAATTCGGCGGGCGATGATACAATTAAATTCTGCGATGAGGATTGAGCCTGTAGGATTCAACTGTTTTTTTTATTCAGTAGTATTGCACACTCTCTCCATCTCTCTCGAACTAAAATTTGTCTAATGCACTTTGTTGATTTACAAATAAAATTCAACGCAAGTACCTAGTCCACATCATTATCAGGGAGTTTACTCAAAATCTTTTGAGATAAATGTAACTCTTGCGAAAAGCAAGGCGTATTGATGCGCTTCATCTGGAAGTGCTCGTAATGCACATGTCAGACTATTCTAGCATGAAAAGTCATTTATGACAAAGTTGACTCCATCTTTCGGGGTGAACTTCTTTGTATCTAAAAAGAGTTTAGTTTTTACCACTATTTTGAGGCAGTCTGCCTTCAGATCTTTGCACGGAACGAAAAAACCTGTCGATTACGTGCCTCATATTTGAGAAATATATTGCGAGTGTCCGCATCAGTGCTTTTTGTGTCTGCGGATGAGACGCAACTCTTTGAGGAGCAATTTGAATGTCGATGATCCAACTGACATCGAAGTTATTATAAATCTTATTGTTGGAAGTGATGGTGAGACTGACGAAGTGTGTCATTCATCTGATTCCGATTCAGAAGACTGCGCGGAAGCCAGAAATTTTTACTCGGATATAGATAAATGTACTGAAGAGAATGGAAAGGTATGAAATACCTTTTTTATTTATATTTTAATAATTTAATAATAATAATAATTTTAATTAATTATTAAAGACGAAATTAATTAAAATAATTATTTTCGTCTTAATTTTTCAAGCGAGTTTAGGACAACATTGTCCTCTCTCACAATTAACTAGACTGACGATCACAAACATCCATGGCACAAACAATCACAAACACCCAGGCGGGATACGAACCCGCGACCTCTAGGTTAGCAGTCGTGGACTTTACCCCGGCGCCACCGAGGCCGGCTATTTTATCATGGAGAAGATATACGTCTGTATTAAAAGAATGCCACGTAGAAGAGCGTAATGAAGATCTATGTAAAAACCAATCTTGCGCTTGTCAACCTATGGTTATGAAGGACAAATTCCACTCCACCTCGTAAGAATCTTATGATTTTATACGTTTGAGATTCTTCAGCGGAACCAGCGCAGTTGGTTACCCTAGTTTGTGGAAAAAGGTGAGCGACTCCTACGAGGAGGAGAGACGAATATACTCCACGCACACACACACACACTTCCAGAAGAACGGCCTCCAACATCCCTCACCACCCCCATTTATTTTTTAAAGGATTTCCGTTTCATCGCCACCGTTTTCCTCAGCCCAGCGCACCCCGCGGGATAATTAACTTGAATTTGTTTTCCTCGGCGAAACAGCAATCAAACTCCCCGGCGCACACTCTCGGAGGGAAGAAACTCTTGAAAAACTAGAATGTAAATAAATAAGTAGGTGGTTGAGAGGAAAAAATAAAATAATACTCCCCCCTCTACCCCTTTCCTCCTCTTGCTCTCTTTCCGACATCCAAACCACCGGGTTTCTTGAAAAAAAAGTGAGCAAAAGAAACAGTTACGACCAGGAGATCGCCGGGAGAATGTTATTTTCCGCCTCGGCATCCGATAAACACGGGCGGTGGTGTAATCAACCGCCCATGGCGTCGATGTCAGGGATGGGATACTTTTTTTTTCGTCGGTGCTGGTGTGGGTGGCAAGAGGAAGTTTTGGATGTTGGAGAGGAGTTAGGTCGGATGAGGTCAGAAGTTTAATAGTGGCGGCATGGGGTCATGGGAAGGGAAATAATCTAGAGTCTAATTGCCCGTTACGCTAAGCGTTCAGTTAATTTAGAAATCCTCGTCAGGGAAGCGAACACCTTGACAATAGAAAAACAAGATAAAGGAAAGAAAGGGATACAGTAGCGGATTAGGCCAAGCCAGATGGTGAAACTAGATACGCATGAAGAGTAGATGCAAAAGAAAATGGGTTTTGAATGTGCTCGCGACAAAATTTGCTTTTCTAAGCTGATTATTTGTGAATCTTGAAATACTATTGCGTGCCGTATTCTCGAATGAAAATATTTACTTTTTTCCGCGATTCATGAAAACAAGCGCATTTATTTCTAAATTTTATCTGCAGCATGATCTATGTCCCTCCCTCGTTACTAAATAGCAAATAATGTTTTTTTACCACCCACAATGGCCAACTTATAGATATTAAAATAAAAACGTTAGGAAAAATGAGCATGCCATATTTACGAGTTGATTAACAGTGACTATTTATGCTAATCAGAAATGAAATAAGTTCTCCTTGAGTTCCAAAAAAGGAGCTTGGCGGCTCAGTAAGTAAAGCGTTGGGCAACTGTTCGACTCCAGGATTAAATCTCAACTGACGCTTCGGTCCCACAAATATTATGAGGTGCGAAAGGATCCAGGAAAAATAACTGAGCTCCTTACCTAAGACTTAATCTCGGGTGAGCTCTATCCTCACTTTTATCCAAAACAACCTTCGACACTCCGTCATACATTTAAGTTTGACACATTTAAGTGTGGTAATTACAATTTATTGTTTGTATTTCATCATTGATACATAGCATTTTCACTACGCCAACCCTGAAACGATTTCTTACGTTCCTTTCTGAAAAGGTTCGGAATTCAGACATCTGCACATTATGCATAGAAATATTTGGTGAATTAGAATCCTTTCGGACATATACACGTAATTTATGTCCCCCAAATACTGGGATGTCAGTCTAAGTAGAACCACATGGGAAGGTGAATATACAGTAGTAACTAAACTAGAAATATTCGATAAATTAGTAGCCTTCAGACACATAGACGTAATTTTCAACCTCAAAATACTCGGATACCAGCCTTTGCGGGACCACATGGTTAGGAGATGATACAGTAGTGCCTACATGAGAATTTTTTGATAACTTTGTTGTCTTTCGGACTCATAAACATAGTTTTTGACCCACAAATACATGTGCCCGTTTGTGTAGGTCCACATGCCTAAGGGAGGATAAAGTATTATCAGAGGGAAGGTGAAAGGAGTTGAGCGTAAAGCGGGATCTGGGGGAGTAAAAGGAGCGGCAACCGTTGAGGTAAGGAAGGTGGGAGGACAGTTTAAAAGTAGACACGGCCCACAGTTGAGAGGGGAAGTGGAAAATGAAAGGAAAAAGAGATTGGATAAGAAGGGCTGAAGAAGACGGCATGGGAGGAAGGAGGAGACAGGCAGCGTCTTTGCGGGGGAGTATCCTATCCCTCCGTTTGTACGGCAGCCAGCATATATATGCGAGGAGAGTTCACCGTACACGATGCTGAGCGAGACATCTGTTCTCACTACGTACCATTAAATCTCTTAAATGAAGTTCTCACTGACCTCGCTCACAGTCAGTGCGAAACGATGCGAACTTCCCGAGTGCTACGTCGTACAGTGGGCTGAAAGCGAAGAAAAAAGCTGGACAAAACCTCAAAAATAGTTTGAGTATGGATTTCGGCACATTAAAAAATTGCTGTCAATATGTAAGCGCGTGTTTTGACGGAAACCGTTTTTCACATGTAACTTTTTTAAACAAATCACTTGACCTCAAAGATGATCAAATTTCGTAATGACTGCCCACATTGAATTATTGTTGAATTTCAGAGAGTTAAAGCTTATGCCAGTAAAGCTTAAAGTAATGAAATAGCAACAAAGATTTTATATGTTATTAAAAAAACTTACACTGTGCATTGCTGCCAATCCGAGGGGACTACATACAGCCGACCCCAGTCCATCGCGCTGAAGCATTATTCATGTTGCCCATTTGATCAAATTTTAGTCGGTTTTGAAAAATTGGCGTGAAATATTGCAAATTTGGTAGATCACTACCTACACTACACTCTACACATCTAACAATGTACATTTCGGTTAACAGCGGTGATCATAGCTTATTTTCCCGTGAAATTTGAATTGCTCTGCCGTCGGCGAGGCGAGCGGGGATTTTAGTAAACCCGTTTAAATGCGTGGAGCGTCACAACGCATTTACGGGCAAGTTTTAATGCATTGTGTTGATGCAGTGTTTTCAATTATTAACTTGGAAATTCCAAATTCAAGGGAACTCTACTGAAAGAGGTCCAAGAACATGGCGTTATATCTGTTGCCGTTTCGCGCGCATTTTATTCGGCGGCGCCACTAGGCAGTAGTATCTCGTTCAGTGTGACTTTCGTCATTAACGGCATTGGAAGTAGCATTTTTATGTTGACAATCGTCTCGTGAGCTTTAAATGCGTGGTTTATATGGTACGTATTGGCTCGGTCACGTATTACCACCGTTTGTTTCCTCGTAAAAAGTTAAAATCTATTACTGGTAGCGCCGCAAGTGGCGATTTTGAAATCTGATTTTGATGCGCGCGGAGCTAGATAAGTAAAAATCGATTTCGATTAAAATCTAAAATCGACTTTTTTAGGCCAAGGATGGAGGAAATCAAGATTGAGTCTTAATATTCGAGTTTGAATGCAAACTTTGATCCTAACCATTTCGTTTGATCTCTGCAGCGTCATTACCAGCCTATGATAACGTCCTCCGTCCCAAGTGAAAGACTTTTATATAAGGTCGGTAAATTTGGAAAGGCTCATCATGAAAACAAATGTGGTAATTATGCTTAAAAATTTCAGTGGAGCCAAATGGTTCTAAGCAGTTATCAAGAAATTTTAAAGCGTGTATATTTGTAAAGTTTTACTACGAATAATTTCCGGGTGCTTCCTTATTAGATTTTTGAGATATTTTCTCTACATCAAGTGTGTATTTTGAGTGTATTTCGTAAGCATTTGATGTTCATGTTTTTGTACAGATTGTTTTTTTTTATCCGTCGATTTTGTTCGATCAATCGATCTTTCCGTTGAAATTTCCATTTTTGTTCCAAAGTCGAGCTTTTCGTTCCGATTAAAAATCGATCGCCCGAAAAATCAATTTTGACCGACGTTTTTCCATTAACAACTACAATTCTAGCGGTGGACTTGAGAATCCCCTAATGTAATATTCGTGGGTGGATTCTTATACCCGTTTCCAAACCTATTTGACTCTGACTTAAGAGATAGAGGGAGATTGAGACCTGATTTCCCCCCGGGGAGCCGACAGCGGGAGCTGCCTTGCCAATGGGGGTCAGCGGTGGGGGAGATGTTTGGAATCCTACGTCCTTTCCCTTGGCGTTCCCCCTCTCGCCAGAGCCTATTTGCGTCCGCGCTGTTCCTCTGCCGTGTCGTGAGTGAGTGAGTTTCCTCCGTAAGGAGAAGGATAGGGAAAGTGAAGGGCGGGAGACGAGTGAGATAGCGGGCGGAAAGAAGATAGATAATAGGACAAGGAAGGCCCCGGACGATTTGTTATTGTGTCGGCGCGGAAAGTCCAATGGGGCGTGGATGTGTTCAGGAATTCATTAGCAGAGCAAGAACCCCCTCATCTCCGCCTTTCGCCCCGGCGCCATCGTCTAGGAGAAAAATAGTTGGGAGTTGTAGGGCTAGGGAGGATATGGGGTATTTTCATAGTTAACAGTTCTTCGTCCTCCTGAGCCATTAGTCGTCACTCCGGTGTAGATGGTCTATTTCTGGTACCTTTCAATTTGGGCATCACGTTAGACATCATGTGGTTAAACGATACGCGCATATGGTTGGCATACGACTGTAGCGACTTAAAAAATATAGGTGCCTAAGTCAATTTCCTGTGGACAGTAAGGTTTTGGTTTGCAGAAACTTTTGGTACCTTTCTATTAGGACGTGGGTACCTCAGTCACCATGCGGTTGGATAAAAGGTATGTTATTGATAGGAATGAGGGTGCAGGTGAACAGATTCGAAATATCGAAAAGAATATGAGCGCGTTAATCAAGTGCATAACGTCGATACATTCTGTCGCAAGAAGAAATCACGAGAGTAGATGAAGAGAACAGTATTTATTATGCATTTCCTGGGAGCAGTGTGATAGCATAATAATAATAATGATAATAATAATAATAATAATGATGTCGTCTTTATTTCACAAGCGAATTTAGGACTACATAGTCCTCTCTTACAATTAACTTGTTTCACAATCACATACATCCATGCCCTGGAAGGTGTTCAAACCACCCAGGCGGGATTCGAACCCGCGACCTCTAGGTTAGCAGTCGGGGACTTTACCCCGGCGCCACCGAGGCCAGCATAATGGCAAAGAAGAAACGAAATTCAAATTGAACTGGAGAGATGGGTTATTTTCATAGTTAACAGTCCCTCGTCCTCCTGAGACATTAGTCGTCAGTCCGGTCTAGATGGTCTATTTTTGGTACCTTTCAATTTGGGCATCACATTAGACAACATGTGACTGAGCATAAGGTATGCTAATGACAAGAAAGTGGATACGCGCACATGGTTGAAATACGAGCACAGCGATTAAAAAAATAGGCACCTAAGTCAATTTCCTGCAGACAGTAATTTTTTTGGCTGGCAGAAAGTTAAACAGTCTGAGACATTATAAAAATTAAAATGTTTCCGTATGCATTTCAGGATGGTTGTGCCGAAGACATTCTTATGTCAAATTTATTGTTTAAATTTTGGTTCATCAACTTAATTGTCCCACTTCATTTACCCACTTGAAAAAATGCATGCATTGGGGCGCAGTTGTGTTCAGCATTTATTAGTGCAAAATAATTATCTTCTAATTGAAGGGGTCGATCAGAAATCTTCATATTTTTTAACGTTTTAGGTAATTGTTTAAATTAACCAATTGTTTAATTAACCACGCGTTGGTTTTCCTCCTCAAAAGTAGATATTTCAGGAACCCCTTATCGAAATCACAGATGTTGGGTTAGACTGTTTTAGACGATGTGCGTAAACATAAAGATAACCCAGGAGCAACCAAACACCAAATACTGTAGGATTCGGGAGCAAAAATTTTAAAAGTCGTCCGGCTAAGAGGAAGGGGTATTTTCATAGTTAAAACCACAGTCAAAGGAAGTATTTTTAAGTGATGTACTTGGATCGGAGGCCAATAGATGAAATGGAGATCATGAATGAGAGATTAAATTGTAAAATCATGACCGGAAAAAAAATAAGCCAAATCTAACATGAATATTCAAATTCCTGCGAAACTCTTCATAGTTAAGACGAGATGGGATCCTAATGCAAGCAGCAGGATGCAAACAGAGACGCATGGACCACTTTCAAAGGAAAAAATAATGCTTAATACGCTGCGTAACCTCTGAAAGATGATGCGATAAAATTCATTAAATCCATCGCTCATTTATCTAACCAGATTGTCAGTTTGGATGGATTTTTTTCGGCTTTCGTACCCGGTTAATGTCTACATGTTGTAGGCCAAAATTTCGTTAGGGAGACTTTCCCAGCATCTAATGAATCATTACCTCTGAAAATTTTGGCAAAGTCTCCCAAGGAAACGCCGGTCTACAACACGCAGACACTAACGCGGTTGGAAACCCGAGAAGAATATATTTAAGTCATTCACCGTGAAAACCTCATATTTTTAAGAATGTCAGTTTTATCAGATGCATATATTTTCCTCCGAAAAAAAACTTCCAAATACGATCTGAGAGACAACTCGTATATTCCATCGAAAATGACTGTTGTACACTCATCTGGTGATCAACACTCCAGAAACAATAACAATGTTTGGGAGTTAGGGGAAAAAATAAACAGACGTCGCCCTCACACCGCGGAGATGAAGAACATCCAGAGGCATGTTAAAAACCCATTAATACAAGGCCGAGAGGGGAGCACTCCCCAATTCGTGCGAGGGTAAAATTATCCCGCACTCTCCTCTGTGGTTATCCCTCCCCTGTCAAATCAGTTTCGCTCGTAAGGAGGAGAATGAACTCTAGCGGACTCACGTGCGTAAACATTTGGGCACGCTCCACGCGGGGAAGGAAAACATTGGCACTGGTTGGGCGCACTCGAGTGGAAACACCAAGTACAGCATGGACGGAAGGCCAAGGAACAGGACCAAAAGGATGGGCCACGAACCCCTATCAGGTATGCTGACGAGGGACGTAGTACCTTCAGGGAGCGGTAACGTAACTTTCTTTCCTCAAAACTTAATGAAAACCATTGAAAGAAATTTTTTATTATCAGTCATCAATTATCAATCTGGGCAATCAAGTATGTTAATAAATAAATACCGTAAAAATTCTACCCCTGAAGACGATGGCTGACTCAGCCGTTGAAACGTTGGGAGAAATTATCCAATGCCATACGAAGAAAAACAAAAAGAAAAACGAAAAACAAACTCGATAATTTTCCTTGAAATTATGCGTCGGGAAAACCCAAAATTTGACAATTTTAAATTACTTTTTTCATAATGTAGTCACATATTTAAATGCCTGTACATAGAGTTTTTAAAGATCAAATTAGGTATGTTTATCATCATTTTAGGTATCAAATTAGGTCCCCCATCCTCCATACACCGAGTAAACTAATTTCTGGCATTTGTCATTGCTCTTGCCAGCAAAGAAGTCGTTTGGCTGACAATTTTTTTCGTAGATATTAGAGTTCAAAGCTTGTAGGGTCCTCGTACGATTCACATAAACAGGGAATTTCCAAAAACTCCGGCGAGAAAAAATCACAAGGTGGCAAATCGAAAGGGGACTATACTTTCTGGGAACAAAAACTTACACTTGCGCCTCTTAAACTAGACCACTTGCGCTCTGCCACAATATTAATCGACTTAATGGCGTACATTTTAACAAAATACCCATTCTTTTGTGATAACTGTTCATTTTTGAGTCATACCTATCCTCAAGTCATTGAGGTCACCTCAGCTAAATATGGAGTTAACTAACGAGGTTTGAGAAGCACAGAATTAATATGCTGACATTTCCGTTAGTCCACCGTTAATATTGCTTTTTAAAGAATTTTAGGCATGGTAGCTGTTCCATTATTTTTCAAAACTTAAAGCATATTCCACCTACAATCAACACACTTCGTGTGCTTAAATAATTATGGCCGTAAGAGATTGAAGAAAATGCCGAATTTCCGTTAGTCCGCCATTAATTTTGCTTTTTAAAGAATTTAAAGTATGGCAGATATTCCATTGCTTTTCAAAACTAAAAGCATATTCCACCATATTTCAAACCTGGGCCTGTGATATATTTTGTTCAATTTAGTTCATTCAATCGTACATTTCTATTCCGGTTCACTAAAATCGTTCATACATTTGGACATCAACTCGCACGGGTTAATTGCACCGTGTAGCCAGGCCTTAAAAAATCCTTGTAATAGACGACAGCCAAACGGACAGGATGGAAAAGGATTGGAATCAGCCGAAGGAGGATAAAAAAACGTAATGTGCGCTGGGAAACTGGTGGATCGGGAAGTCGACGATGGGCTTAAGCGGGAGAGATAGAAGGGGAGATAATTCTTGTAGATGGCCCGTAGCAATACCACCCAGGAGCCTTCAGACCAATTTATATTCATTCTCCCCCCCGCCCCTCCGTCACGCCCGGATTCGGTGAGAGATACGAAAAGATGACGGGATGATACTCAATGCGGATTAATAACTCACAAATTGCTCGCTCTGATGAAAATCCGGGCTTTAGAAGTAGATTAATTTCTTTTATAATCATCGTCATCGTAATAAACACGCCAAGGCGATCGGTCAATTTTATGGCGGCTAAGTCGATAAAAAGAAACGAGGGGTGGGGAGTGCGAGATGGATGCCGAATACGATAGCGCACGCTAGTAACGCATTAAAAAACAAAACAAACCGATAGCATTTCGATGGCTTCTCTGATTTAGTAAATATTGACGGAGGGCAAGAGCCAGTTAATACGAATTATATATGAAAATACATAGATTATCTTCTGGCCAAAAACTTGACTAGCAGAGGAAATCGATGGTTTGAGAATTTACTTCGTAGATCGGTGAAATGATAGATTAAAAAATAAACTTTGTAATATTACACACGATATTTATTAAAGAAACAGCTGTATACTAGTTTCGATCTTTTCAGGCCATGATCAAGAGGTAAAAGAACGCACTATGCGAAAGTTCTTTTATCTCTTGATAATGACCTGAAAAGGTCGAAACCGTTCCAGTATTATTTATGAATACTGTGTGGAGCAAATAAAAAAAATTTATTTTTGAACCTATCTCCATTAGCATAGTTTTATCCATAAATTTTGAGGGCAGTAAAAGTCTAAGCAGATTATTTCGTGAGATTTAATCACAGGAATCTAATTATCTTCGTAAGAGAAAACAGTAGGAGAAGATTTTACTTCATTTAATACCACCTAAGCTCGAAATTTAAATGCATATAATCATCACATAATTTATTATCTTGGCATGATATGGGTAGAAGGACGGAGTATCTTGGAAAATTTAAAAATCAATGCATCACAACTAGGACAAGCCTCAAAGAACAACATCTCATTCACTCACTACTTGGGAGAAAATAGCAACGAAGATTACAAATTCATTGATACATCAGCACTATTGCAACATCTGCAAACCAACACGATAGACTATAAAAAACTAATTGTTACCATTTCGTGCGCAAAGTATTTTTATCATTCATATAACTCTCCTTTTAAGAGAATGAATATTACCACAAATTATACCTGCCTCATTATCATAGACATGCTGCTTTTTATTCGGCTCAGCTACGCCTTCAGGTGCAGGACCCGTATTTAACCATTGTAATCCCTGCGAAATTAACAATCTCATTCAGTTATGAGCCGATTTTGCAGTTAAAAGTGTGAATTTTAACGCGCTGAGACTGAGATAAATTTGTCTGAAGAAAAGGAAACGAATTGGTAACGAGAATAAACGAAAATATGTGGTATATTCCTGTTGAAAAACTAGATGTATCCCTGAATTCAAGGCTGAAATTTCCATTTTACGCAAACGAATATGGAGTACACAAGAAAGCAAGATGGCAAATGGAGCAAACCTTTACTAAACTGGAAGAAGGTGAGCAGAGGTCGAGACAACCATCACAAAGGGATGAGGGTGTGGGTATGCGAGGGAAATTCATTAGGTATCATGTCCCTTAATATCTCTGAAGCATGATCTCGCTTGAGTATGAAAGTTACCAACTGTTTCCACCAAAATGTAACGCTTCGCGCCAAAAAGATATCCAAAATGGTATATTCAACGGGATCTTGATATCACTGTCATAATAATTTTGAAGGATCATCAAACTTTCTTGAAATTTTGATGATTCTTCAGAGGTATCTAAATACCCTTATGTGTAGATCAGCAGGCAGGAGATAAATTGTGGATTATACAAATGCCAGTTCTGGACTTTCCCAATTATTTGTGATACTGCTGAATTGAAGGTACGGAGGGATATTGAGTGTTTCTCTTTTATTTTGCTGCTTCTGCTGTCCAATTATCGATGCTTCTAGTATTTTATATTACAATAATTTAGAAAAGATTGCAGACTAAAATCAAACGTCAGAGAGATAACCAAAACAACCATTTTAGCTCAGAAACATGAATATCACTGTGAATCGAGGGTAAAAAAACATTATCTTTAATGAAAATGAACTTTTCCCTCACGGAATATCGGGAAACAAAATGCAAGCGTTGTTTTAACGTGTGATAAAATCGCTTTCCTAAGAAAAACTATCAGATTCACGTTTCCAGCCATGATTTAAGGTGCCTTTGTTCACACAAAACAAATAATTGCCTACATTAGTCTATTTTATTTAGATTTTCTCTTCTTCTTGAACCCTTGAGCCTATTTTTACAATTCTGAGGATATTAGGTTCAGCACAGAAAGGGCAATTAAGTCCGTCAACTGTTTTCATTGCTCCCGCAATGGCGGAAGTTTCATGTCGTAAACTTGTCCAATTAAGTGCATGGTAATGAGTAAAAAATCTCAAAAACTGTTCATCTAGGGAGTAATTCTAATAGTAGTGCCCTATGTTTCACCGTAGAGCGTACAATAAAGAAAGTAGCTGCATTATTAAACAGCTTGAGCTAGAAACACGGAAACAGTTGCATGGACTATTTGGTTAGCTATATAGTACGTGCTGCTACATATTCGGCCAACAAAAGCCTTCACGGAATGAAAATAAACTTCTCCATTTAATAAATAAGTTGGACATTTTTGGTAGGAATTCCTGATCCAATAAATTTTTTTTTTCGTATAATTAGGAAAGCATTTTTGCCGCAACTAAACATATGAAACGGAAATATTCGTTTCCATGGTATATTTTTATTGCCAACGTTCTCCATTTTCTCCACTTACATATGTATAACACTCATCTGCGCATTAAGTGTTCATTACGGAAAAAAGTGTGATAATTTTCGACCTCACAAACCAACACCATTACTTAAAAACATGAGGAAAACTTTTAGTTAAGGATGTTCAGCGTAGGCATAATAACCACTTCAGTATTTTAAAAAAATCACAAATTTGTAAAGAGGAACTGCAAGGATTATCAAATTAAAATTATAGAATTAGTAAAACATTAAGTGATAGGACCAATAACGTTACATAAGAACATAGAATTTGATATTGTATGGAGAAACTTTCTGAAGATCGATGAAACACTAAATAACAACTAGAATACAAGATTATAACCAGCTTTTAGTGAAACAGTCACTCATAGCCTTATACGAGATTGGTTTGAAAAGTTCTCGGAATGGAATTGAAAAAATGTTCTTACATCACTGAAACTTTTTTTATTTCTCAATATAGTCTCCTTGTAGATTACTCCATTTGGTCCAACTATATTCTAGTGCCTTGATCCCATCTAGAAAATGAGATTTCTTTAGGCCTGCAAAAAAGTTGTCACCTCCGGCTATGAGTTCTTCATTTGCAGTGAATAATTTTATCCACCAAGTCCACCATGAAAAAAATTCAGTTTTGGGAAGAGATGGTAGTCTAACGGAGGCACATTAGGTGAATGAAGCGGAAGTGGCAACAATTAATATCATAGTTCGTGTTATTTTGCCGTGGCGACAGCACATGTGTCCAGGCGCGCATTGCATTGATGGAAGATGACTTTCTTCCTTGCTAAACCTGGCCTTTTTTCGCGTATATTTTGTTGCAATTAGTCCAAGAAGTTAGCATAGTATTCTCTAGTAATTTTCTGCCTAGTGGGGAGACAATCTATAAACAGAATCCCTTTCATATCCCAGAACACTGATACCATGACCTTTCCAGTCGAAAGAATTGTCTTTGCTTTATTTGGTGGTGGATAATCATCATGTTTCCACAGCTTTGGCTGTGTTTTTGTCTCTGGGGAATAGCAATGGACCCAAGTTTTATCTTTGGTCACAAACCGGTCTAAAAAAACATGTTCGTTTTCCCTAAAACGGGTCAAACATTGTTCCGATATGTCCATTCTCATGCGTTTTTGATCCAGCGTCAAGAGTCGCGGCACTCATTTTGCAGATAATTTTTTCATTTCCAATTTTTCAGTTAAAATATAATTTACCCTTTTATATGACATCTAGCAAGAAAGAGCAATTTCACCCACTTCCAATCGGCGCTCCTCAATTACCATTTTGGACACTTGTGTAATGAATTCTGGAGTAGTGACACTTCTTGGCAGACCTATGCGCGGATCATCATCTAAGCTCTCCCGACCAAATTTAAATTCATATGTCATCTTGGCAACATTTGACTATGAAGGATCAGAGTCCCATAGTGTATTCTGGAAACCGGTATGAATATCCTTTGCATTCATACCTATTTTTCAGAAGTACTTAATCACTGCACGAACCTCGATTTTTTCCATCTTCGCAAATCACTATGCGGGAACAACAAAAGAGCCACGTCACCGCCACAGTTATTTTCCACGAGCATTGATGTGCCATTTGTTTATAGCGAACAGTCCTATGGATATCACGTGAAAAGTTCGTTGTACTAGCGCTGACAGCTCGTGGTGATTCCGAGAACCTTTCAAACCATCCTCGTACCTAATTTAAAGAGATCAAAATCCGGAATTCAAAACATTTATCAGGTTATCATCTGGCAGTAGTAATATTGGTATTCGTCCAATAGTAATCTCCTGATCTTCTTAGGTCGTCATTATCATCATACTATCATCACTATCATTAACAGCCAATAAATAATCCTGGGATTAGCTGGATTGAATCTGCCTTACGATCAAATCTCTTACGTATGAATCTTTTTGTAATTGCATAGGAATTTCTTTTCATTATCATTGACATTCATTATCATCTGTACCTTGCGCCTTATCCGAAAACTTCCTTTGAAAATTATTTCGTAAACTCTTTTACATAAAAACGAATTATTCGTAAAAGGTGAGTATATCTATTTGCATCCACATTGCAAAAGTATCTTTCGATAAATATATGATTATAATTCTTATCAATTTGTCCTCACAGCCAACTTTCAACGCTAATGATGGCATAGTTTCATGTCAGCTTTAATTTTAACTATGCTGGAATAAAGAATTTTCCCAGGCGATACAATTTCCTGGCAAAGGGCCTATCCCAATGCGGCCAAGAACGATGGCAAGTTCTCAGGAATTCATACTAAAAGGTATTTACATTCCACCAAAATTGCCGCTCAACCACTTTTTATGTGTTTAGTTTCCGAAATTCTTTGAATGCATTATAACAAAATTCCCCAAGCAGCCATAAATCAGCAGCTGGCGCCACTTAAGAAAGATAGGCGTGGTAATTAAGAATAACATACAAGGCGTTTCTCAGCGAAAGAGATAACATTGTATGCGAGAAAATTAAAACTTTTCAGACAAAATTCGAAAATAAGAGTTCTGAAAGGAGCTTAGCCAATCACAAAACTTCATAATTACCATTAAAACAAGAGGAATTGCTAATCATTTGTGCATTTCAAGGGAGGCTCTCATAGAGAGTATATCTTGAATGTTGTTTCCCAGAAAGATGGCTGATTACGAAGCATCATTGCATAGGATTTAAGAGGTATTATTGCATTTTTGTATTAAGTGCTGTGGCTTCGCTTCTGCGGATATGTATCTACTCCAGAACCAACCAAGGTTGCGAATATATGCGTGATGCACAAATGTTTTCGTAAACTCCCTTGATCAATAATACCATATTGTGTTATACCGTTGTTTTTATAAACTCGTTTTGTTGTTTTTCACCCTCCCGGGCAAATACTGCAGCTCATTGCTAAGCCAATTTCCGATATTTTATAAAGCTGAAAATTTCAGGGCATATCAAAATAAGATAACGATGTAATATCATGACACTTTTATAATACTTTAAACTGCCCACCTCGATTGTTGTGCTGAATTTAAAATTATTCATGGAGATTAGTTCAAACAGGACCGATGGTGGCGCCGCAATCATTTTAAGGAACGAGAAGGAAAATCATACGAGACAACAAATTTGTTTTCATCAATGTCCTTTGAAAAATTGATTGAATTTTTCAATTGAATTAATCAAAAAATTAGTTTTTTTTAGTTCGCGATATTATTTTTATATCTGTTTATTATAAAAATATATTTTTATTTTCTATTATTTTCCTAACATGCGTATCAAATACATTAGGTAGGCTATAATCAACCTGCTATAAAATAAGCATGCTTATCACCCACTCTTTCTTAGTGCCAGTTGGAATAGAGATAAATGTGTAGGTTTAAGAAGGCTAAATTAATTTATTGAAAATTTTACTATACTTGTATATCAACATGATAACAGGGAAACAGGAGCGAAAGAAAAATGAAGTGGAGAGATAATTATAAGAAAACAGCAAAGAGGGACTCGTGAAAATTTCAAAGATCACTTCAAAGAGGGTACAAAGTGGAGTTCTTTGTAACATGATAAACCAGAGCACATATTCCTGGTTACAAAACGAGATGCATATACCCGCAATTAAAGGCTCAAAGCCATCTTTCCTTTGACAAAAAAAATCATTCATGGACCTTAACCGAGCGCATGGCATGCATGTGACGCCCACTTGTGGGAAGAAAGGCAGTGAAAAACTGGATATAAACGCTTTAATTGTCGTCCCTTCCTAAAGTCTTATGAGCCAGTAAAACTGCTTGAATACCGAATCGAAATTGGCGTATGGAATGGCGCAAGACGTTTCCAAAGAACCCAGGGGTGATGGAAGGTGAGATATTTACCCATTCTCATAATTAATGAAGTTAAATACGAAAAACGCTTTTTTGAAAACTAAAAAATTTATTGCTAATACTTTTCGAAAAATGATGATTAAGAAATTATCATCGGAATAGCCCACGCTAAGAGAACCATCTGAAGTGATCCAGAAATGGAATAATTCCATGTCTAATAATAGGCATAAATATGTTGTTGTGTGACGTCAAAGAATAGCAGGCTATGTCAAACTATTTCTCGGGATTAACCGTACCACTCACTTTTTAGAACGGCTCTCCTTTCTTCCTCTTTGTCGAAAATATCCTAGTTTCACATTTCGTATGCAATGGCACGGTGGAGATGCTATTGATACTCAGTCATCACTAGTACTCGTCACTCATCAGTGGTCATTCACGATGTAGCCGTCACTGTGAGTCGAAGCGCGGGCCATATGGCCAATGCTACTGAAGCGCCTCGCTATCCACCCGTGTCATCACCAAGCGGCTCCTCTTCTTCCCCAGATATTGGTAATATTTTAAATTTTGGCTATTCTAGACGCACAAATTCATCATTTGATATTTTTTAAAGAATTTATTTCTTGGAATTTTAATGGTATACGGATACAGTATGAGAAGTCAATGACACGTTTCTCGAGAAAAACTAGATACATATATCCCAGCAGTTTAAGATTGAAAAAGGCATGTGCTAAAAGTAAGCAAACCGACCGTATGATACGAACGCGGTGCCGACCGTGGAAGAGAAAACTCTGCGGAAAACTCGAAATAAACGCTTTTAATCATCGCCACGCTCTTTTACTCCTCCTCACGAACCTCCTCGCTTAAACACCGGATCAGAATTCCTTTGCTCCGAGGCAAAAGGGGCCGCTGGCGTGGGAGGATGAGGAGGCAGAATATACTACGTCTCAAGGCGACTCCCTTTGGAGTTGGCCGAGATGAGAGAGAGAGAAGTCAGTTACTACTACTGCAAAACCCTCCTCGAAAACCTTCTTCCTTCGTTCCCGCACAATTTCCCGCTTACACACCCCCCGCCATACTCCTTTGCTCCTACCCGGGACCCTTTTAATCTTCTGCCGGATGGAGAGGGTTGAGTGGGCGGCCCCGGGCACCCCGTGGATTAATTGACCCACCGATTAAAAGGAGAGAGTGAGACCGGGGAGAGAGCCGCCAAACGCCGGCGGACGAGTCTGCCTCGGGTCCCGAAGGTGGAACCCAGCCCCCATCTTGCTGAGCTCCCGTCTTCTCTGTTTCTACAGCGGGGTAGCCGTCGCATGTTTTTCTTTTTTCGCTGAAGACGCCTTCTAAACTTGAGAAAACATCTTTAATTATTTTACGATTTATTTAATCGACCATCGGACGGTATCTCATATTTTGATCCCTAAAAATCAATGAAGCTTATAATTTTTATTTTATTAACAGGTACATTTTGACGAGATAATTTCTAATTTTTTATGCATTCTACCGATTAAGGTAGGTTTCCATGTGGTACTTAAAAAGGATTCGGGTTGCCTCCCCGTCCATCATGCATGTCCCTCTTCAATTCAAAATAAGACCTACTCCCTTTCATTCTATCTAAAAATTCCTATTCTCTTTCTTTCCCTCGTTTACCCAACATTCTGCCCTCTAACACTGTCTTTAACATACCCTCTCCGCTACGTACTCCCTCCATCCATACCTTGTGTCTCCTCCGTATCCCATCTAATCATTTCTAATGTTCCAGTAAAATTGCGAGATAAAAGTGTATATTTTAAACAAGCGATTAAAAGCGCATAAACGCCATTGGAGCGGGACTGATAAGTTCTCTTATGTGCAAGAGCTACAAAGAGAAAATTCTTTCGCCTTACTGCAATAGTATTTATAATATATATTACGAAATAAGCTGTGAAATGATACACAATAAGATTTTTTTGGAATCATTTCTTATATTACTTTCAATTGAAGACCAAAATTGACATAAATTACAAATAAGGTATTTTATTGGTTTGGCAGAGAGAAAAAACTTCTGATTCATATACCGTTATGCACTCCATGGGGGGATCAACCAGTTGAAATATCAAAACTAGGCCGAAGCAGGATCAGTTCAGTTTTAAGAAACAATTATATAGGCGGAGTAGGAGGGATGAACGTAATTGAATGCCTGCGAGATATGCATACGTAGATAGATAAGCGGAACGAGCAAAATTGCAGGGTGAAATAAGTTTTGAAATGTTACGCGAGGAAGTTTCAGCAAGAAAACTTTCGTGGAGGCGAGGTGAACATACGGACAATGTGATGAAATTAAAGATAGCGAGGTGAGATAGGTGATACAAAAGAATAACACTGGTAAAGTAGCAAAGAGAGAGAAAGAGTCAACTTTGACGGCTTGAAATGAGGCGAAAAGTAAGGAGAGATAAGAATCTATGCCATAAAAATACCAAAAAGGTAGATTGGAAGCAAGCGTAGATTGTTTCTGGACGATAAGTAAATTTTAATGAAAGTCTTGCTTGCCCAAGGTATTTCCACGGAAACGTCTTTCAAGGCAGGTTATACGACTGATTCTCACCAGGATCTATTATGCCCTCATACCTGAAGAAGACATTGACAGTTTTCAGTAATTTACATCGTGATCGTGGTAAGAAGAACCACCTAATTTTCAGGAGAAGATTTCCCGAGAAGAAAACTAAATTAGTCAAATGCTATTTAATGAAGTTAATAAATATCTCTTACGCATTGGTATGAAATCATGAAAAAAATGAATTAAATATGTACTATATTGTTTAAAATATAAATTTTCTACTTAGACTCAAAATATTGGTCCCCCTTTATTTTAGACGACTTTTGGTATGACGAGCTCCATCCGTACCTACTAAGCAGAGTACCATTCCATTACACTCTATATATATATATATATATATGCCTCACCTTGTCAACGTCTGTGAGAAATATTAATATGTTTTTGCGAAAAGCTTGTATTTACGTGTGAAATATTCTCCTCAGATTAAGTTCTTCGGTCGTTATTTTATTAAAACTGTCGAGGTGACAACTACTAAGAAATACGTAGCATTTTACCTTATCCGTTGATTAAGTTTCTTTAGAACAAAAATTAAGTTTTTTGATTGAGTCCATGTATAGTAAGCAACTTACGATGCTCGAAAAAGTGAATTGAAACGAACTAAAAATGAATTGCCCTTTAAATTACAAAAATTCAGCTTACACTTATTTGGCGGATTAGTGTCTGTAAAAAGGCAAATACTTAATACTCGTCGATCAGGAAATCAATTTTTCAATGCTTACCGTTAGATTCTAGCGTAAAAATTTAAATACCCATATTCGGATACGGCAGTTGAAAACTTGTTATGACTTCAATGACTAAACTACGAGCTAAAATTCGCAAAATAACGAACGAAAAATAAAATATAAAAGGAGAAAAGTAAATAGTTTCATAATCACAAGTTCATTTGGCCTATTAAAGAAATCAGCGTTATACCCTTGCCCAAATTTCTACGCCCTGAACTCGAATAACTGGATTATTTTAGTAGACCACGGGTAGGATGAGTTTTAACCCAATTCAGAGAGATTTAAAAAAAAGTAACCAACGCTCAGACCAGTTCAACCAAAATACCCCCGTGAAAGAGCTGGAATTCACCTAGCGTCGGCCACACAAGCCTGCGGCACGATAAGACTGGTGGGTTTTAACCGCAGACCACGGTGGACAAATGCAACGGATATCCACATTCACGCAGCGCCCAAAAAAAATGTTTGCCAACGGCATTAAAACACACGATATCTATACGCCGGAATCCTGCAGTCCACCATCCATCGGAATTGGGTTCAGTGCCTTTTGGGGTAAGCCTGTGGCCGCAGCTCCGATGGCTCTGATGAAGTTAGTGCTCAATACGCCGCCTTTGCATCGTTTGTTGATGTTGATCTTCACTGTGTACATATATACATACGTAACACAACGCGTACACCCTCAATGGCTGTCTGACGGTGATTAAAAGAACTCCAGGTCTTAGTGAGAGTAAAGTACAATCGTAAAAAGAGCACCATCATGTATTATTTACGAATTATTACGGTTATGTACGAATAAGCTCAAAAGGGACCAGGTGGCCAACAAACGCACGCCAGTAAAATGAAATATAAAGGCAAAAATTAACAAATGAGTCCAGCAAGTATGAAACCGTTCACCAGCACCCTTCATTTTGTTCACGGAAAAATCGACAAAGGGCATAGAAAAACATCGAATTAATGGGATCAAGGCGAATGGAGTAAAAATGTACGTGCTAAGATTTGCAAACGACATCGCAGCCATCGCTGAATCGATGAAGACCGACAGGACTCAATGAACAAATTTGAAAAAGTGTTTCAGGAATAAAATGCGAAAATAAGCAGGAATAAAACCAAGATACTTGTATGCGGAGAAGATAAAACTTTGGCCGACATTCACCACAAAAGAGAAAGATTGGAGTAAGTGCAATCATTTACTCTACGTTTCAGAAGCTTGGACCATCGGGTCAGAAATGAATATATGGCTTCGATACCTTAGAGAAAAGCCAATTTTTAGCCTCAAATCAATTACTACTTCACAGAGAGCCTACGAGGAAATTGGATAATTTATTATTAAATTCTTTAATAAATGGTTCATCCTCAAATCGTTTCTTCTAAACTCCCCTTGTACAAATGAAATTGGATTTCGATCGCCATAGCTCCGTCGGCATCCGAATGTATTAAGCAATAGAAATAAGGCATTCATTAATAATAATAAATTAAAGGAATCCATTACTCCCACTTGGCTTCTAAAATGTGTTTTAAATTAATCAATTAAACCTTGCACTATATATTTTAAAAATTTATGTTTCATCGGCTAAACCCCAGGAAATATTTTCCC
Source organism: Ischnura elegans (assembly GCF_921293095.1). Taxonomy (NCBI): domain Eukaryota; kingdom Metazoa; phylum Arthropoda; class Insecta; order Odonata; family Coenagrionidae; genus Ischnura; species Ischnura elegans. The sequence continues at coordinate 73,124,747 of NC_060250.1, forward strand.
TAGTCAAAAGTATTAACCTTTTACCTCCAAGATAATACCAAGGTAAAATTTCCATATTTGAGGTACGGTAAAATCTTGTTAGGTCTCTTTTGCGTATGACCTTCTCCTAGCTATCTAGATAATAGCGTCATTTTAACCTCGTTATTAGTCAAAAAGACTGGTCGATCGATGTTGATACGTCCATGCAAGAAACAATTATTGAGAATGACGTGAGACATGTCGATACCAGTCGAGGTTTAATGTACATAGAGTGAAAAATTACTGCGCTGTCTCTCCCATTATAATATGCTCAAAGGAGCATTGCCACATAGGACACCGTTTCAAATCCTATTCACATTAATTTAAAATTATTTCCTCCACCAAAATATTTTTTCTTAGGCTATATAATTTTCCCATGAATTGCGAGTTAAGTACTAACAATAAAATTAATATTAAAAATAAATAGTATTGCATCTGGAATTGATCACATATCAATTATTATTTTCTTTGATGCTAATTTATTCAATACTTTAAGGTGAGGTTGTCCTAAAATAATGAAAATGATCAATGTTTTCCTTCCTGAACACCTCAGAATTAGGATAAGAATTACTTCAAATAAACTCCTCCAAATAATATTTAATTCATTTCCCTGTCTTTTGGTAATATGGGACGTAACATTTTAAAAAGACAGAATACCATTATTTCTATAATTGAGTATAGCATTTTCTAGAGTAGGTACGTTAAATTTCATCAAATAACAAATTTTAATAATTTCAAAAATAGGGTGGTTTCCTTTTATTTTTTATTGCCTAAATCGAAAGATTATTACTCCTGGAGTACGTATTTCACGCTTTTAGATTTTTAAATGACGATATCTATTTTTCGCGATTAAATGAAAAGTGAAAATTTTCAAGCGCGCGAAAACGCGACGCGTAAGTATGAATGCCGGGAAATCTCTCCGTGTGGCGTATTTCTGGTTCCCGCTGCCGCCGTCTAAACCGGTATTTCTAAAACGAAATAATTTGTATATTATGAATACAGTAATGGTGGGTAACGAATCGCAATCAATGACTTTCGTTTTCTTTGATGAAGGAAACTAGCCTATTACCGTGCATTCAAGGGATAATCATTTCCCTACTCCTTTAAGCTTCAATGTACCCATTTTAAATCCCAAATCAACGGTCATTCGAGACCTCAGAGTGAAATTAATCACAAAAAGAACACCAGATAGAAATGTTTTTGGCACGGGTTAGTTATCTTTCAGCAGGAAAATATGCATAGACGTACAAGGAAAAGTTGGAAGGGATTGTTTCATGTTTTTCCACACTTTCATAAATTTCCTCCTCATTTTTTTCATCCCGCCTCTTCTCCTTTTTGACAAAATACATATCTACATTTATCTTCAAAAGGCGCATTGAAAAGAGCATCCTCAATCCAATTGATAAGAGCATCCTTTGCTAAAACACAAATAAAATGTCCACAGCAAGATGATTGAAAAAAATCCAATTACGTAACCAGCACGCACAATCTTACTCTTTATATCAAAGGGCCTACACATATGGGTTACAAATTATTTAACGATTTTCCAGTAGAGATAAAAAATCAGCAAAGACTGACGTATTTTAAAATTAAATTGAAAAAATATTTCTATGACCAATTGTTTTACCAGGTAAGAGAATTCGTGTCAAATGACTGATAATATTGTCGCATGCTGTTCAACTTTTCAAATATATGTTCTACCTTTTCACTGTATTTTACCATTTTTCTTTATTTGACGGGGCCTGTGTATTTGTAATAACATATCAAAGAATCCTATAAATTTATCTATCTATGTATGGATATACAAGGAAAAATTGGCAGGACTCACATCATATTGTTCCACAGCTTCATAATTTTCCTCCACAATTTTTCCTCTCATCTCTTGCTTTTTTGTAAAAAAATTATCTCTATCTTTACCTTCAAAGGCCACATTGATAAAAGCATCCTCAATCCCTATGCTAACCCCCCACCCACCCGTCTTTCCTTCTTATGCCCAATTCCCCCTTTATGCAGCCACCTTCCAAATTTCGTTTCCTCATAATACACACTGAATACATTCTTTTTTCCCTCCATAATTTCCCCCAACCTACCATCTCCTCCTTAGCCATATCTCAGCTCTTTTATATAGCTATAGAGTCCTGTTGCTCAAACTCGCTTATTTTCCTTTTTCAGACATTAATTTTTCAATATCATCCATAATCCAAGAGGCTCGTGCAATCATAATAGCTTCTATATTCTAGCAAATTTAATATTAACCAAGACTCAATTCATAAGATATGAATATGGTTTGATATCCCATTCGCTTATTAAAATATTTTAGGCTTAACATTATAATTCACCACTTATAAAGGCAATATCTTATGAAATTACCCTTTACGACAAGTAAATCATAGAATATATTTCTTATTGAGCAAATGTCCAAAGTTTTAGAAACAGCTGAGAATTAAAGAGGAACATAAGGAACTATAACAGTGAAATAGAAATTATCATCTCATTTCGATTTAAGAAAGGTAGGTAGGTACTACCTTCGAAGTACTCAAGAAGTAATATTTTTTCCCCAGAAAGCAAACATGCAAGAAGAGTAATTGGTATATGACCACGAGAGAGGCTAAAGTTCAAGTCTCTGAAATAGTTTCAGTTACCGAGAAATTAGAGCATTGATTAGTGCACACAAAATAATGAGGCTTCTAGGCTGTAAGTGGATGAGATACGCTGCATGATTCTTGGCGTGAAGGCGTGAAGTTTGGTTTTCTGCAAGCGTCATTAGCCTCTGCCTCGCCCATTAAAGGAATTTCTGGCTACACGCATACCAAGGAGAGCTGACTACATACCGCATTTAAGGACAATACACTTCTCATTTGGGTCATTTGTAATCATAATTCCTAACCAAATACATACATTCAAAAATCAGACCCAATAAAAGAGAAATTTTTACTATTTCTGCTACTTAATTTTTACTTATTACAACACCACCAAAAAGAACGCTACCTATTGAAACCCTAACTAATTATTGAAAGCCCTAGTTAAAAGTACTCAAACATCCGATTCCGAGATACCTACCAAGACGGGACTCGAACCTGTGAACTTGGCTTTGGTAGTGGCTTCTCTTTCGGCGAGTCCTAACCCCACCGCCACCGAAGCCGAGAGTTAGCATCAATATATGCATTGCACCATGGGAAAAACTTGCATTTCAATTTCGGAGCAACGGTTTGGTCGCCGCCGGTATGAAATGAGATAATTCAAGGTTTCACGACGAAGTCCGCGTGAAACGGAGACAGCTTCTGTCCACACGTAAAGCGGTCTGAATATGGCGAGAGAAAAAAACCTTGAGCCTCTTAGAGGGATATTGGTTATGTGAGAGAGGAAGTAAGGCGGGGTGGTAATAGCAGTGTCTCATGCTGAAGGGAAAAATAATAAAGAGGGGGATGTATTCGAAAAAAAAAAAGACTTCCACGATGAAGGAGAGGTAAAAAGTGGAGGCTTTGGTGGGCTGGGGAGGGAAATGCGCTTCGACGGAATCGAATAGGGCCCTGGAAGGAGGGAGAACTGCCCCATTCAAGAGGAAATTGAGAAGCCCTGCTGGGTGAGAGTGGTGGCTTAGCCCGAAGGGGTTTTCCTCTCTTCATAATTTTTTTTTCTCTTTGAAGGAGTGAGATCCCGAGGAGTCTGGTTATCGTCATCTACGCTCTGCAAACTGTTGAGCGAAGTGAAATGGAAGGAGCGGGAAGAGAAAGGCAGATAGAAAGAAAATAAAATAGTCCAAAAAATGCGCACTTTCCATCGTATATAGCCTTTCTATACATTCTCTCCTAAGGAATGAATTCGGAAAAGAATAGATTTCGTCATCTACGCCATGTTAATTGTTGAATGGGAGGGATTGAATGAAGAACTTTAGAAAGGAATATAAGGCAATGAAGATGGCGTGATACGTTTTTCTATACCGTTTTTACGCGTTTTTTCTTTAACATGCTTGGTCTTTTTCATGGATGGAAACCTGTTATTTATTTTTTAAATTACTTCCCATTGTTGGATTGGCTTGAAATTTTGCGCACTTACTTTCTTCTGCTTATTATTGATCGAATTGAGAAAGAGAGGCAAGATAAGAAACGAAAGAAAATAAAATAGTCCACGAACGCTCAAATTCCACCGCATTTAGGCTTCCTATACGTTTTATTTTCAAATAAACCAATGCGGAAAAGAATAGATATCGCTATCTAAACCATGCTAAAGTTCAGTGGATGGGATTTAAGGAGGAACGTTAACATAGGACGAAAGGCAATGAAGAAGGCATAATGTGTGTACTTTTTTGCGCTCAGCTTTTTCAAAACCATTTTTACACGCTTTAACCTGCTTTGTCTGTGTGTCTCTTTCATCGATTGCATCCTGAAAGTGATATTTAACCCACTCCCCGTTGTCGGATTGGCTTGAAGTTTTTCACACCCTCTTATATGAGGGGTGAGATTTCTTGGGGTACAAGTGATTATTTTCTAAACAGAGTTAGGAATAGAAATTAATAGAATAAATAAACAAAAACTTGGTAACAAATGGAAACGATTGAGTCTTTGTTTTGTGTTGACATCGAGTGTTAAATAAAATTCACTGAAGAATGTCTAGTTGATACCGTTTGTTTTCTTTACCTGATTTCTGAACCTAACTCTGTTTAGAAAGAAAGTCACTTGTACCTCTTGGCTTCTAAGCTCCTCATATGTTACCGGAAAAGTAGGATCAAAATCCATATCAGTCAAAGAATTGACCGTAATTTTCAATTTTGCATTCCTTTACTTTCTCCTGCACTATGAAAATCGAATTTTGAACGTTGGTACTGCTGCACAAAAGCTTTGATCATGACCGTGCCTATCTCAATTAAACTCGAATGGGCTGTGTCACAAGCGCTGGGATACATTACGTAACCCACGCATTATTAAGATCGCGTGTGTTGACATGCGGAGTAAATAGCAGCGCTGCAGAGGCAGATAGCGCTGCTTAAACTGCATTACCACAGTTACATTCATAATGAAAAATATGAGTTTTTACAGAAAATCTTGACGACTTTATTAAAACTACCTGGCCCTAAAGTTGATAATATCTGATCGACCAGGAGCTTTCAAGTGGTTCTCAATTATTTTACACCTAACAGGCAATTTGAGAGAGTAAACAGCGTAGTACACTACGGCTACGCATTGATATTTTTAGTATGATGCATCAGGACATACTCTGATGACAATAGACCACTCATTCATCAAAAGTCGGCCGTGATAGAGAAGTTAACCCGGGTGAAATCCCGCGTAACCTTTCATGATACAATGCAACGGAAATGTCTGAAATGATTGATACACGGAGTTTGATTGGGTCTGATTAGACTGCGCTATATTAAGTTAAGATACGCCAAGTTAAGCTGTTGTGAAGGGGGCTCTTCGACGCCATATTCAGGTAAAGTTACGTTATATATAAATTGCTATGAACGAGGCTTCACTTCCCCTCTTTCGGCTCCATAACCTCCACCCTTTACTCTTCACCCGCCCCTTAACCTTCTCCGGCAAGAGGTCATTGACGCCCCTGGTTGCGAATTTTGTCCCCGATTATGCCGCATGGCTCTTAAAAGAACACGAGAGAGGTAGAAAGAAGGAAAGGGGGGAGAGAGCGAAACGTCTGCGCTCCGTAAGCAATTTAAGGAATAAAATATGTTCGCTACTCCTTCCTTCTCTTTAAAACCCTCGGAGCGACTAGAGCGAGAGAGGAGGGTAAAAGTTGAACCGCCTTCCGCCGCAGACACTTGACGCCCCCTTAACTCTCCCCTTTTCCCCCGCCTTCTCGATTGATGTCATCACGGGTGTGGAGATAGACCCACGGCGATCGAAACAATGAATAGTCATTAAAAATATATAAGATGCTCGCGCGTTCGCCCGCCTAACGAAGGACGATTGAAACTTCGCCACGGTAGCGCGGCGTTGAAGTGCTTATTGTTCGCAATTGAATGGTCCCTCAAAAATTTCTTTTACTGGCGAGCGTTAAAAACCGCCCTCGGTGGTAATGACAGAGCTCACACCATTTTGAAAGGCATCGCAACTCTGCCATTTTTACCTTTCCGAGTGTTAAGTGTCGAATACTTCATCGCATTTTTTTTGTCACTTCTAGAGGGAGGCCTATACAAAATATACGTTTTTCCGTATTTTTTTATTTATACTGCCTGTGTAAATACTTTCATATAACGGGGGAGTGGGGTATTCAGTTGCGCATAGTTATTGGCTCTTGAACGAATATTCCTGGGTTCAAATCCTACGTTAATACTTAGGGCATCCCCAAGATCACCCATCTAAAGTCAGAGATTAAAAAGCTGACCTTACTTTAGCAAACCCTACAATGACAATCGCTTATAATCGCGGAGGGAATGGTGAAAATACATTAGTATTAATTTAAAAATGAAAATTAGTGGTTTATTTGTCTACGGTGGTCAATGAAAGGATACTTTATCCAAACTTGCCCTAATCCTCATCTTTAATAACTCCGAGACGTATGGTATAATTTCATTACATGAGATAGGCACACGAATCTCGGGTCGATGCTAAACTTTTAAAACGTCTATCAAGTGCACATTGATCTAATGACGTCGACAAATTGATAAATGTTGGGTATACATTTGAGCACTATGTGCAGTGGCGCCGACTGCATGGGGCCTGAGGGGGCCCGAGCCCCCTCAAAGATTCGTTTGGGGGGGCGGAGCCCCTTCAATAATTCACGAAAATAATTAAGTTATATTATGCTTTGTGAAATCACAAAAATATATTGGTGATTTTTATTTCCCATGCTTGACGATAGTTACCTTTCAAAATAAATTCAACAATGAGTGTTGAAACAAATAATCATAAGGTTAAGTAGGTTAACTGAATCAAGTGGTGTGAATCATGGTAGTGTTTCGGTGCTGCGACATACTTTCAATTTAACCTCTTCCTGGGGCAAGACCTCCGATATGGGAACCCCCCAATATTTTTTATAAGTCGGCGCCCCTGACTATGTGAGCGTGATAATTTATAACAAGTTTCAATTTTTTTCTACTAAAAGCGAGAATAAGATTCCAACAGATGGAACGTAAATCCATTGGCTTAAAAGGCATAATTATCATGCGAAATACGAGATTTTCTTCCGATGATTTCCGGGTGTAGCGAAAGAATGAATATATGGGGGTGTTTCTGCTAGTGATATTGGGAGTGGTGGACACGTCTACGGTGGTTAAAAATTCTATCGATATCCACGAAACTCACATCAGCTTATACCTAATTAGCGATCGCTTCTCACAAAGAAGTTGTGGAGCAATTCAAACTATTCTTGCGGCAGATATCTCGTAAAAAATCGGGTAGAATCAATGCACGAAGAGAATAATCCACGATATGAAATATAATCGGAAATAAAATATTTAGCATTTTTTAACGATGTGACTTTTCCAGGAGCAACGCAAAGGTGTACAAAAAGCATTAGTAAACATTATATGAAATGCTGCACAAAAAGTCCAGCACTTCGTCGTTCCAATGGTGAGTGAAGTGGTGCGTGTACACAAAAATGCTAAACCAGGCATGAACACACGTCACATGCGCATCATTTGATCCTTGTACTTCCACAGTATTAGAGGTATATTTATTGAAGGGACTATCTGGAGAATTATACATAGAAGTAGATAATCGAGGGCCTACAAAAACCGGGTATCAATCGCCAAATTGTTATAAGATGTTTTATGATAGTCTTTATGTCCTACCATAGACAAAACTATCTTCACTCTTCAATTCTCTCTTTATCGAGATTTTGGACTTTCCTCAACTAATTACTCAGCTAAGTCGAGTCATCCCATTTTTAGTTGTTGTGAATCAACACACGCTACATGTATATACTGCACAAATACTCCCAGTTAAGTAAAGTTAAGGGGGCAAGTATTGACTCGCCTTTTTCCAATCGTGTATGCGCATTGCCCGAGAGAATTTGGCGCGCGTGAAAGCCTCAAGAGACCGACAGCATCAGAAACTATCGCCCTCGTCCTCTCAGTAGCGTCGGTGAGGAGTCGACGGGGAAACTAGGAAGGTGTTTCCCCAGCCTCTTTTAAGTTGATACCCTGTTAATCATTTGACGGCGTGCCTCCTCGAGCTCACATTTTTCTTCCCCCAGGGAACAGAGGGAAAAATGGTAAACAAACCTTATTTGCATGCCACCTCTTCCTGAATCACTGCCAAGATGAAACAACAGCATGCCACTTTCGTTCCTCGTGACAACCATTCTCCTACACCCCCCACCTCCCCTCTAAACCTCCCCCTCACCAAACCGCTCCACTTCAACTTGCCAGGAGTTCCCTCCATCAGATGCGTCAGCGGAGTATAAGATATAAAAATGCCTCGGGGAAGCACAAGGAAAAACAAAGTCGCCGCACAGCAAACAGAAAACAAGGTGATGGCGTGAGAAGCTAGATGGGTTTTCTCGTCGAGATTTCTTTTTTAAGTTCAGGAAAAGGGTATACCAACAGTTGAGACCACAAGGTTGAAGAAGAGATAATGTTAAACTAACAACAACAACAGTTTTTACTTCACCATCATCACTGGTCAACAATCTTAAGATTGGTTTGACGCCGCTCTCCACTCAATTCTCATACCGGCTAATCTTTCCACACCTAATGACTTTCAGCAATATAAATAGGGGATAATATATTCTCCAGAAAAAAGTAAAATCCTTGAATTAAACCAATTACCTGTAATAATATTGAGGTATCTTATGTTTCAACAAAATACCTGATGCCTCAAACTCAATGGATACTTTGCTATAAATTTTGATGATCTTCGAATAATAGCCTTATTTTGAAGACCAAATGTCACTATCACAAATATAGTTCTAACTATTAAAATTTCACACAATTGAGCTGGATATATATTGTCTTACTACAAGTCTCAGCACGACTCAATTCTTTAAAAATAGATATGCTTGGTAAAATATGTAAGTTTCAGAGCTGAAAATCTGGTTACACCAATCGAATAAGACGGCGTTTTTCCAGCCATTATTACCCAAGACAAATATTTTTTTCATAATAATACCTTAAAATCAATCTCAAATTCCATATGATGATGATGGTGATATTATTAATAATTTTATTTGTAATTACATTATTAATTTTATCTGAATTTACCGAAAGTTTTTATATTTAATTTTTCATTAATGCATTTAATATGGAAACTGCCGACAATCCTGATGAGGTGTGTCAGGACCATAATTTCTACAGTTTACGTGCTTGCTTATTTCGAAGCGTGCTGAGAATTTTGATTAATGTATCTAGGTTAATAGCTAGGATTTTTCTTAATTACAGCTGCATTTGATGTATTGCCATTTAAGGTCTTCAGAATAAGGCTAACATCTGCAGCATATACGTATTGTACGTATATCTTAAGTATTTTTTTAAGTACTTACACATTAGAAATACAATCAATTCCAAAGTTGAACTATTTTGCACAAGCAAATATTTTTTGTTAATAATCATGTGATTTTAAATCAATGAAATAAAAAACAAATATTATTGATTATAATTCCATATTCTAGATAAAGGAATATCGCACAAAATAGACTCGAAACAGATCTTAACGTGAACAACCGATGAGCGAAGAATGTCAAAAGCCAAACCGGAGGGAATGGTTGGTTCAAGACCTTTCTTCCTCGGGGGGAGGAGTGTAGCAAACATAACGAAGGCACACGTGAAGCCATAACTAAAGGGTGCAGTCAGTGGAGCGACAGGTGGCGAAGTAGTTATAGCGGGGGATCGATTTTTTGTCCGCCTGGGAATGCCAGCGAGCGAACGGCCTCATTATCCGCGAGAGGGCGTTGTGCACTATGGCAGCCTTTCGTGCACTTCGAACACACATTCGCTCGGGCAAGTGACAGGTAATGAGTTCCAATTTTCATAAGAGCACGCCGCCTCACTTAAGAAGAACATCCAGTTACACGCAGGCGTCAGCATTCCTCACTTTTGCGTAATTACCTCGGTACATTTTTTGCAGGCATAAATATAGAGCTATTTCAATTGAGCTATGCGTTTTTATTTATTGAACAGTTTACATCATTTTAAAGTACCATACTAGTATTACGGCATTAATTAAAACGGGAAAACATTCAATGCATCATATTCTCTATCGAGATGCTTGTAAATGGCAGGTTTTATATGTAGTTCATCAAAATTGACAAAATAATGCCAAATAGAAATACGAAAATAAACACTTCTTACTTTTGTTAATGCTAGATTTGGGTGACGACTTGCTATATAACAATGCGTCTTTCTTCTTTTTAGTTTAGCACATTTTTCACTTTGCACCAATAAAATTGCTATCTAAACAGGATAACTTAGAATTATATTGGGTTACCAGGCGCTTTTGTAGCATAATAGGTACATTAAATATCGTTTTCCATCTTAAAATCGGAGGAAATATTGATATTATATCAAAAGTGTCCTCGTCAATTCAAGATGTGCTAGTTTGAAGGGAGATCGGGGAAAGATCACGTACACATAATAACTGGAGGTAGAATAGAAGTGCAGACAAGCCAGAAATTACTAATAGTTTATATAGTAACTATATTATAGTAACTATTACTAGTATTACTATTATAGTACTATTACAGTAACTATATGGTTAGTTATAAATTACATACACATGCAGATATATATCTTGTTGAAAGGGCAGTGACAAGAAATGACTTCTCAGATAACATATGAGAGTAATACAGGTCAATGAAAAATGTAAAAAACTTTTATAATACTTTTTTCGCTTCTCTCAGGCCTGCCTTAACTTCTTTACATCGTACTGTTACGTTTAACTGTATATTATTTGTCTTAATGATCATGTGATAATCATTATTATAATTAAAGGTATTCTACCGATTCAGGGAGTTCTATGTGGAGCATTTTGTGACTCACAACGATTGCCCCTCACCACACCAAATCGAACCAGCGGTGTATTCGGTGGGAGGGATGAGTTACAGGAGTCATGACCCCCCCAGATTTCATCATAAAATTTTAATGTAATACTTTCTTAGTTTGTGCATGCTTGAAAAAGAGTTACGGGAGTGTATATGAAAATGCACTGCTAAGTCCCAAACTTGAGAGAAGTTTGAGCTATATTTATCGTAAAGCGTTGAACTCCCCCCTTGAAAAACGACCCCTTACTCTGGGAGGATAAACCTTACTCCCCGAACCCAGGTCATGACCCCCCCAAAATTCGATGCTCAATCTGAATCCCCTGAATCGAACTTTCCTCTTCCATTCCCGGTGAGGCCTATTCCCGTTCGCTCTACCCATTTATTGTATTCTCTTCCACCATTTTCCTCGCTTACCTAACAGCCCTCCTCCAGAACAGCTAACTTCAGTATTCCCTACTCGCTAAGCACTCGCTTCCATCAAGACAGACTCGCTAGAAGTTTCCTATATCCCCCCACCATGTCTATCACTTTGACGTTCATTCTTCTAATGTTCACTTCACCCTCCGCATTTTCCTCTACACCAACTTCATTATCGCCGGTCTTTTTTTTCCAGTCATTTCTCTTTCTCTTTACTTAAAATTCATATTTCCTCGCCGTAAAGGGCTTCACTCCTAATCAGACTCTTCACTAGTTTTTTACTAAGCACTCTTACATAACCATCCTCTCCTTTAATGACCATGACCATGCGAAGATAGACCGAATAACAAAAAGTTGAAGAAATATGTGTCACAATAATTGGATTTAATACTGTTCAGGATAGAAAATACTGCACATAATGAAACTATAGCATATCAATTGTTGGTCCACCTTGCTTCTTCCAGGACTGACAAGGGAACTAGCGAATACTTCATTCCTTTAATTGCCTAAGACTTTTTCACTGACATTTTCTCTTTGTATCTTTATTAGGCATGCATTTAAAGAGCAGCGGGGTAATCAGGGGAAAGCGATGTGACAGATTGTCATAATTCCACTAATAAAATATTTTCAAAAATCTTACGGGACAAGAAAGCAGTATGAGTATTCAAAAAAGCATTTAACCTGAAGATATATAGGTGGAAGATGCTTTATTTGGATTCAATTACTTCAGTATATGACAACGATTAAAATCATTCCCAGTAAATCGACGGCTATTAGAATTTATGTATGATTGAATACAATATTTATCTATTAAAATACATATTCAATACTCTTGTGGATATTTCCGGACACAAATGGCAAAAAAGAATGGCATTAATGGAAATTTACGCAACAGAGATGAGTTAAGAAGATAAGGAATGTGATGGGTATAACTTTCTGGGAATGAAGAAGATTTTGAGTGAAAATCTAGGGCATCAATAAACTTTATCAAATAAAAACGTGAACGTGTTTCAAATGCGTTTTTTAAATACTCTATTGTTTCTTATACCTCTCTGTTAAAAATAGATCCAAATTGCACGTATTTTTTAACAGAACGAAGCTTATTAATTCCAATCTCAGCTGACTCCATGCTGAACCCGTCGTATTTTGCGACTTTCCACTCATGCCTAGGCATATTGGAGTGGACATTTCCATCAAGTCGCTTCACCATCATCATCACTGGTCAATTAGCCTAAGATTAGTTTGATGTAGCAGTCCACTCAGTTCTACTATCAGCTAATCATTTCTCAGCCGCACTTTTCTTCTCTTTCACACCCATCTTTACTTGTTCAATACATTTCATTCGAGGTCCTCTTTTTCCACTCTTTGTGATCTACTTGTCCCTCTACGATTGTCTTCACCAGACCATCATGTCTCAAGATATGGCCTATAAAGTTGTTCCGTCTTCTTATCAAGGTTTTTATGAGGCTTCTCTTCTCTCCCCTTATTCTTAGTAGTTTTTCATTACTCACTCGGTCGATCCATTTGATCCCCATTGTTCTTCTGTGGCAACACATATCAATTGCCCATACCCTAGATTTCACTGCCACACTTCTGTAGGGAAGCATACTCTAAATGTAAGTTCTGATAAACTCTTTCTTTACTTCTACGTTCAAATTTTCCGCTCTACGTAGATCTTTCTTTTGGTGGAATTCACTCTGCACCTGGGCTATTCTGCTGAGTATTTCTTTCTTGATTCTCCCATCGCTAGTTGTCCTGCTTCCCAAATAACAGAGTCCATCTACCTCTTTCATTTTTTCTTTTCCTATTTTACTAAATGTTATTTAACTCACCAATGAAAAATTAAATTTGAAATGATCTTAGATAAAATTACGATCTGGAATATTTCATTACTATAGTTATGGGAAGACAATTTAAGCCCTCATTTTTGTAATTGTTCACAAAGGTGGTTGAATATTTTGGCAGGGAAAGAGCATCACTTTGAGCGGAGCAACGCTTTGACCAAGAGGGCATGTGAACAGCAGATAAAATTAATTATTCAAATATGCACGCAAATTGAAAATAAAGCTCCGGTATGAACATCAACAGACATCCATACCCTTCGAGCGGAGAAATCACCGCCCCCATAGAAATTTTATCGGTATTGTCTTGGACTGAATTCCGCCGGTATGTACGAAAATACCAAGGAGGTAAATGAAATCCGCAGAAAATACATTTATAAAATACGAGACCTTTAGGAGGCGAAAATTAACTAACTACCAGGGAAATTACATGCAAGAAATTGAGAAAACGAAGAACAAATATAAAAATTAACGGAAAGAAATATATCAATGGCTGAGTTCTAACAACACGTATCTCAAATGTTATTAAATAAATAATATTAAACAAAGTGTAATAGCATTAAAAAATAAAATTCAAGCAAAAAACAACTCTTTTTTGGCAAATGTATGTTTCTTTTTCAGTTTTATGAATTTTTTGCTTTTAATTTTAGCATATGGTTAGAAAAAATTAATCGTTTTTTGCTCTCTTTAAAAGTTGTTAGTTTTGAGATACGTGTTGTTAGAACTCAGCCATCTATATGTTACAGTTTCCATAAATAAGTAAGGTTCCGATGGGAAATTCCTTGCGAAAGCTTTGATTTTAAGCTTTTCTCGGGAATCAATTTAGCTAATTTTCCTAAGGAATCAAAGTTTTATATTCCCATTTGGTTGCACGTGATTGGAGAACTATAAGAATTTCATTATTTGAAAGCAGAACTTGAGGATATTAAATTTGAATTTTCCTTTGGCCATCAAATTTCCTTAGAATCGTTACAAAATGCCATAATGACACTTTCCTTGGAACGAAATATTAATAATTTCCTCCTATTAAGTTCTTTTTACGGGCGTCAAACCGAGTAAGCTCAAAGTTTTCCTTTGCGGGTTACAGGAAATTTTTTTTCCTTCAAATTTAAATACTTATCCTATTCACTATAATTTCTGCCACGAGATGCCTATTCACCTCCGTTAACTCCGTCTCGATAAAAACATCATTTATTGTAGATGAATCAGGGAAAAAGAATAATGTTTTAAGCTTTTTTGGTTGTTAATAGTACTCCAAATATTAAATCGCAATTCGATATACGTCTCCCGGTTCCTAAAGAGATTGTTCCCCATTCAGCAGGTATTGTACCCATTATACTATTGTTCCAGATTAATATTCCATCAGATAACAAGCGGAACCGTATAATTTGACAAATTCCTTCCACAAAGTATGCGCCTATTCGCTCAACTATAATATTCCATTAATGGAACAATAGAGTCTTATTAAACATATAATACATCACTCACCATTAATCATCGTTAGCTCCATTGTGATTATAGAGAGCGTTCCTAATCCAAGAGACTATTTACAGCGGAAGGATTACTTTAATTACTTATCAAAGGGCGGAAAGTGTAGTGAATATGAACTCAGATTGAATTAACACGTGTATGAATGAGTAGGTGTATTTTGTCTTGCCAAACCTCACTCGCACTTCCTAGAGGAAATAATAGTTCACGTAAAATATGCTTCCATATTCGCAGAAACCATTAGAAAATATCATCAATGATGCAATTCTGCAATATAGGTAGACAGCCATTCTGGTGGAGTTTTGATCAAGAGGGCATGGATCCAAATTACATGAGGGTTTTTTTTTCATCTCCCAGCGCATTGATGTCCCTAGATGTCCATCTCGTTAATTAAGAGGAGAGAACTCCATTTCATTCTAAATTCACAAGGAAAAGACTTGTTTAAAAAATTAATTGATTTTTATATCCTGTGCTTCGTAATGGTGGAAATGCAATCCCTATGTTTCCTTCATAGTCAGGTTGAATCAATAATACGTTATTTTTATTTTTTGTTGTGTTATTTATTCCCGCACCACCTAAAACGGCACCGATGGCCTTTTAAATCAAGGTTTTTAAATTAAAATCAAGGTTCGAATACAGGACCTATTGTGTGGCATGCAAGGGCTTAAGCCGCCACCACCGAGGCCGGTGACATACGGAAAAACGTAAAATAAAAACATTGCACATAATATTTAAACATAAGACGAAAACATTTACATCGCTATTCTTGGCACCAACCTAAAACTTTCTCGTGCGATGAGAAAAAAGCTTATTAAACAACGAAATTTCAATTTTCTTGAATTGCTTTACGTATTACTTATAATGATAAAGAGATATTAAAAACTTATTGAATTCCCTGAATTTTTGAAGAATTCCCAAGGAACATATTATCAATGCAACGAGCAGAATAAGCTGGAAGATTGGCGATGGAGGCGATTACCTCAAAAAAGAAAAAAGAATCAAAATGGATATTGGAAAGTATAATTAGTAGCTTAAAGCAAATATGATCGTTCAAGAATCTTAATAACACTAATCATTACAAGTGATTAAATTGTTGATCACATTGATCGATACTCAACGCAAAAAAAAACTTAACGCTGAGGTCTAACTGGAATTAAACAAGGGTTTCCCAGAAACAAGAATATCAGGAAATTGAATGATTAAAAAAAAATCCCAATGAGAATGATATGAGGTAGTTTAATATCACGTCCTTTGCTGAGATTTAAAAGCAATTAGCATCAAAATCGACCTCTACCACTTGAGAAGGAAAAAATCGTATGACGTCCAATCAGAAAGTCAATTATAATTAAACTATTATGATCCATAATCAAGCCTTCTCAGCCTCTGAAAATGAGTCTACTTAACCGTAGCCATTGCGAAAAAGCTGTTAACATCACCAATTTAATTAAGACCACCAAAACTGACACTCACCATGGCCTCATTGAAATGATTTATGCACGAAGAGATTTAATTGGTAATTTTCCATGTGATAATCGACAGTACCTAAAAAAAAGTCCCATTATATTCACGAATTTCAATATATTTCCACCAATGAAAGTATTTTCCTGAATGAATCGCCATCCTGAAGCAAAATTTTGATGAAATTAGGCTTAAGCATGTAGATAATAGTGAACCAAATACTAACGACTGATGATGTGTAAAATATAATCCATGACTCTAAATGAATCGCTCATTGCATTAAGACATTATATGCAAGTTGGACGATTTTCCTTTTTAATTTCTTTAAGTTGTTGCTAGGTGCAAGACTCAACGTTTCCTACTAAAAGGAAACATGTCACCCTTACAAAACCGAGAGGTCATGATGCCTTTCTACAGTTAGTGATTCATATAAAAGAAACCCCCCCCCCCCATCTATGGCTTATGAGCCAACGTTTTATAAAGCAACAAAGAGTTTTCATATTGCTATCATAAGATGGCAAGAAGTAAAATTCAATCAAATTACATTTCCCCAAGGGCCATATCTGAAAATTTTACAGTTGAATTGACGCGCAATGACTCCAGGAAAATTTTAAATGTCATTATTTAGTATGTCTGGACGAATAACCAGCATGTGAATTCGATTCCTTTGATACTGACAAGCTAGGAAAAAATATAATCAGCTGTAATATACATCCTTTAAATTATGGAAAAGATTGAAGGTATATTTTTCTATTTTTCTGTTGATTGCGAGCGGGGTTTAGTGAGAATGACTAATTTAGGAGCATTTATTGGGGTGTAAACCAGGTTATTTGCTCCTTTTCCATTTCTTTTTTGGCAGAAATGAAGCCATTAACCTGAAGAAGAGCCCAAGAAGAATTCCTAAATATTAGTAGCCTTGAAAACTTTTAATCGTATACAGGATGGAGAAATATTTACCACGAAAATTTAAACTTGGAAAGCTTATGCCAATATGAACCAATACTACTAATGATGTTAAGGTCGAAAACGCACCATTTTTAACGGTACCTGTTGGAACACTTTAAAAAAAATTAACAGTGCTAAAAGTGGGAATGCATTAGTCAAAATTAAGTAAGGCATTAGTCGTTAAATTCAATAGCTTATAAATGAATTTCATTATAATCTATCGACCGCTTCTTGTGTTCAAAGGTTGCGACCGTTAACTGAGGTAATTTACACAATAAAAGAAGGGTAGGGAAGGATGAGTGGAGAGAACCCGGCGTCGGCATTAGCCTGCCCTTAACGAAAGGCGTCGGGGGGATCGCGATTTAACGTCCCATCCGACGGACTGAGCGTCGTACTTGAAATGCCCTCAACAAAGCATTGAAGCAGATTTCTGAAAAATATCCGCCACCAGCGAGGTTTGAACCCGGACGCATTGGTTGGGAAGCCAGCACTAAGTACCTTATTATCTCGAAAAGCGTTAGACTCAATGGAAATAAAATTATCGACAGGAACAAACAACACCGAAACAAAAGCTATCGTCAGAATCGGCAAATCTGCGATGTCAACCGGGCAAAATGTCGCAGGGGAGAGGTAGGGGTCAATTGATCGGCGATATTGCCATTTCAATTTCGTTCTCAACCTGGGCTCAACGCAAAATCAAAATCGACACTATCCGACCAGCAAACGCCAACTTCCAATATCCATATCGGAACTGATTTAAATTACTTTCTACCTCACGGTACTCATTGGTACACCTCAAAACAAATACAAAGTGAACTCTCGAGTTGCCTGTGCAGTAACCAAGAGCGGAGGAGAATATTGTTGTATAGTTTATGAGTATCCCATGAGCTAATGACCGCAGCATACAGCAATGAATTATCGATCACAGAGTACACACATGCAAGAGCGTTCAAGATGGCTGAATACTGATTGCAGGAAGAGATAGCCAGGATTTTTTTTCGGAGGGGGGGTTAAAAAAACCAAGGGGGAATATTTTTGAAAACTAGGTACTAAGTACAGGTGTTTTTTTTACTAATTTTAACAATATTCATAGTCGGAAAAACTTCATTTACCGTAGAAGTCTTTTGTAAATTCATTGTTTTATTTTATGAAGTAAAATAATTGTGTTTCTACAGTTTGTGGATCCGCATCCACCGTACCTCCCCCCTCGCTACGCCACTGGCTGAGAGAAACACTGAAATTTCAACTTAGTTTATATTATGGGACATGGAAAATGTGAGAAATACCGAAAAATATAGGTGAAAACTCAAAACGATTTTAGTAAAATCCCCATACTTCTCTTCATCCATGAATAATGGATTTAACGAAAATAAATTTTCCAATTTAATTTAAAGAAAAGGTTTGTGAAGAGTGATCTAGGATGTAGCGCTTTACGGTGCGGAAACATGGACTCTTTAGAAGGAGAAGGAGAACGAGAGAAGACTGGAGGTGTTCGAGGTGCGGGTGTGGAGAAAAATAAGGTGGACGGAAAGGAGGAGGAACGACGAAGTGCTGGACATGGTGGGTAAAGAGAGGCAGCTTCTTGATGAGATACGGAAGAGACAGAAGATATAGCAATTATATGGCTAAGGGGGCAAGAGACCCCCACTAAAACACACACAAGTAAAATCGAAGTATTTAGGGGTTACCACTTTGTACAAAAGTGTTTAGTTATATTTTTTAAAACATATTTCCTTTGATGTTGGAAAGATTCCCATGAGTGGTGTCGATGATTGGCTGCTTTCAGGTTCTTTCCCGCGCCTGTTTATCTCAGGCGACGAGACATGTTTCGCAAACGTTGCAGTTTGTAAAACATGTCGTCAGCAGAGCAATCAGCCAATCACATATTTACCTGCTCCAACGAATTGAAATACAAATTATCTCTAAACTTAGGGGCCTGTTTCACACGCTTTTGCTATGTTACTATTCAGTGGGAGAACCAAAGAGGGGCTATTCAATCCAGGGACGGGTATTCAATTTACACTACCCCGAATCGTAATCTAAGCCCCTCCCCCTTGTCCCTGTCCTGGATCCACCATTGGCGAGTAGGGGATGTAGAAAACAGTTTAAGAGAGTGTAATTTTGAGTAGTCGAGGGAGAGGACGGAAAAGAATAGGATTTTTAAATAGAATGAAAGAAAGTAGGCCCTTATTATGAATTGGTGAGGGAAGTTCATGGACGGAGGGGACACCGTCGGATGCTTCCTGAATACTCCATGCAAACCTACCTTAATCCGTAGAATAATGCAATAATAATTAATATGCAGCATGAAAACAAACGCTACCGTCATAGGCCGGCCAATGAGACTCATCCCATGACCAAAAATTCCTAGACTTCAACCACGGTCTCATTAGCAGAAGCCGTCAATCGCTCTTGTTTATATTTACACAATGTCAGAAATTCCGCACGAATACCTTTAAGGCCCTGAGGATGTTCGGACAGTCTCTCAACGAAACTTCGGGCTACACCATGCAGACCCTGACCCGGTTGGAAACCCGAGAAGATTTCATCCATGCTATTCAATGGAAAAAAGCTCAGATTCTTCACCTTTAAGGCCGTTTTCTGACGTGTGCACGAAGGCGTGAGTCGTGTAAAGCGGTGAAGTGCTATAATGTATGCGAGAATGAATGAATATGAGATGGCTAAACGACCCCTGATCTAATGCCGATCGTGTATTCGTGCAATTTCACGTCATAATGAGAAACAAGTGCAGTTATAACCTGACGTATGCACGAAGGTTCAGCCGATATTCCGTCTTGTGAAGCGGTGAATAGCTAGAACGCATGCGAGAATGCATGGATGTGAGATGGAAAAATAGCCCCTGCTCTAATTCCGAGTTCACATTCTCACGATTTAAAAAATGCATCCAGTGCCAACCTGCGCAATGACTTGCACCGTGTAAAACAACCTTTAGATAAGTGACTTTACGCCACTTGGGATGGGACGGACTTCCACACGCTCCGTCCCGACCCGTCATAGTCCGCTGCTACTCACCCAAGTTGTCGGCCCGAGTTTGCTGGGTCACCGCGAAGACCAGCGCCGCGATCAACAGGAGCGTCGTTGCCATGGTGACGGGTGCAGTAGGCGTCCTAAGCACTCCACCAAAGGAGGAACACGGATCACA
The DNA here is from genome assembly GCF_921293095.1 of Ischnura elegans. Lineage (NCBI taxonomy): Eukaryota > Metazoa > Arthropoda > Insecta > Odonata > Coenagrionidae > Ischnura > Ischnura elegans. Next base: position 73,145,009 of record NC_060250.1, read on the forward strand.
AGGGGAGATTCTATCAGACAATCTGGCGGAGATTGAGTCGATTAAAATCAGAGATCAGGACGAGGAGAGAATATGACGTTATTTCCGATGAAAGGGGTCTGGGGACAGCCAATTTGAGTTTAAGTTTCGTCTTTTCACTTTATTTCGTCGTTGAAAATGTAGTTGTACTGCCTTTTAAAAATCCCAAGGGAGCAGAGGATCATCTACGATCCATCTGGCAAACGGATGAAGTAGCAAACACAGCTAGTTTCCTAATTGAAATCTAAACTTTATATTAGTCTATCGGAAGGTTAGGGGCCGAAACAAAGTTGTTCTCCGCAGTTTACTGACACTTCACAGTATAATCGCCAGCAGGAGTAGCGAACAATTTCAAGGAGGATATTTTCGTGAGCACGTGGATTTCCAGGACTGACAACTCACAATTACTCTTCGATGACAACCGTCACTTCACCACATGAACTCGATAACAACTGTCACGCGCACATGTTCAGCCAATAACCTTAGGAATGCACGCTTAATGATCACATTAGCACGTGGATCCCAAGTCGGATCAACTCAACTGTTCTTTAACGACAAACGTCACTACACTTCAGCAGCCAGGAGAACTCTTTGAAAGGGTCAAGCCAATCATCGAGGTCAAATTCGTATCGTCGTTCGCTATTATTCGCAGGAACCAGCGCACCAAGGGGTCGAACCCGGGACCTTCCCGTTCGGCACCGCCTTTTCCGACTTGCTACCAAGACAGCACGTGCCGCGTGCTTGGTCGGCGAGCGGTACAAGGCGGAGAGACAAAGAGGAAGTAAGGAAGTCGAAAAAGATCGTGTGTGGAGAAGGAAGAGGAGTAGACTACTACTGAGGGATACTAGTGTGCTGGCCTACCTCATGGCTCGCCACCCTAAGCCCGGGGCATCCTCAGAGGGGGGAGGAGGGGAGGGAGCGGAGGGGGTGTTGAGGATTGAGGGGAATGCGAGCAGAGAGACGAGGTGTGGGAAGGGGTTTGGCTGGCGGTCGCCCGGCTGAGCGGAGTGGGTGGCTGGGGGAGGAAAAGCGGAGGAGGAGTGAGATGAGTCGCGCGGTTTTTAAAAGGCTTTCGCCCGCGCGCGTGGAATGGAGCGCTAGGGGAAAGCACTTGCGGGAGGAACGGAGATAGATCTGCTCGTTGCCCAAGCTGACAACTGGTGCTCGCCGTGGTGCCGCGTCTGCTTGTCCACTGCGCTACTAATCCGTCTCAGCGTCACTGGTCAACAATCCTAAATTTCCCCGTTAAAGTTCGCAATGGCGCTCTCTCTCCTAACCAAGAAGACTGCATAGAGGAGACTCAATTCCATCCCAAAGAAGGCTGGCTTCTGTTGCCACTTAATTCGCATTTTAATCTTTTTTCAAACATGTCCGCGGCGAGGTGATGAAAGCAATGCGATCCACTTTTTCCAACATTTTTCAGAATAATGTTTGTAATAGCGAACAGGGTAAGTCAGTATAAGCGGTGCGCAAAGCATGCGGCCACGAAGGGGGCCAAGCGAAAAGGGGCGCTTAAGCACTCAGCCCAATGTTCAGTACTTTTCCTAAAGGCCGTTTTACACGGGGCACGGAATTTCGCAGGTTAGAACTGCATAAATTTATAAAATGGCGTAGAATTGCGTGAATGGATGATCGAAATTGGAACAGGGGCTATTTTGCCATCTCACGACCACACATTCTCGCATGTGTTTTAGCATATTCATCGCACTACACGTCGCAATTTTGCCTGCACCTTCGTACACATGTCAGATTGTGCAAGCACGTGCCCCGTGTAAAACGGCATTAAGATTGTTTTGACGCAGCTCGTCCTTAGGTTAAGTTTTCTACCATGGGTGTGACAGCACCATCAGTGACAACAAACGTTATAAAGATATGAAGAAGATACCCATAATCATTATTGTTCATCACCGTCTAAAATTATAAGATTGCTCGTTAAAACTTCTATTTTTAATTATTTGTTTATTGCCCCAACACCGAAAAAAGCGCTATTTAGCCTTTTGTATCGAGGTTTTCATAACATTTTAACAATTATACACGTAGAAACAAACATGCTGTGAGTAGGGAGAAACCTGCCCAGACGGGACTCGAACCCGCGACCTTAGCTTTGACGAATGATGACATAACCCCACTGCTACCGAGGCCAGCATTTCGCCGGCATTGGGCATGTTAGTTGAAAACTTTTTGGGCTATGTTGGCGCGTCAGTTTTGGATGGTACCAACGTATCCCGACCAATGCAGGTCACTTTTTCAAGGGAATCTTGGTTCCTTTAATAGAGCGACCCTTGCGAAGCGGGATTCCCTCGTAAAAGCGAACAGCATCGGCCGGGAAACGCTGCCCCCCTGCCCCCGAAAATTGACGCGGCGACATAGTCCAAAAAGTTTTTAATCAACTATCCTAAGATTGGTTTGACTCAGCACTCTACTCAATTCTTCTATTAGCTAATCTATTCACACCTTCTTATATTTTCTCTTTCAAATGCTTCTATACCTGTTCCATATATTTTGTTCAAGGTTTTCCTTTTCCGATCTTGCCATTTACTTGTCCTTCAACGATTTTTATCATCAGGCTATCATATCTCAAGATATGGCCTATAAGGTTATTCCGCCATCCCATCTAGGATTTCATAAGGCTTCTTTTCTTTCCTAACCTTCTTAGGACTTCCTCATTACTAACTAGGTCGATCCATTTGATCCTCATCACTCTTCTATAGCACCTTATTTCAAAGGCTTCTACAGTAGGGTGGTGCGAAAAAACTCAAGTTCCAAATTTCGTGTCGTAATAGTGCGGAAAAGTTGCGATACGTTAGTACAAGAAAAACAAAAAAAGAATTATTAAAATCGGACGTCATCTTCCGATCCCGCAAAGCACCTGAAAAAATGACAAAAATGAAAAAAAATTGTTTTTTTTCGTTGTAAAAAAATTAAATTAAATTAATATCTTTTAACGCTGTAGCAAAAAATGATTACAAATAGCATAGGTTATTATTTATATGTGCATATTTATGGCTTTTAACTGTTATTACCGATCGCACAAGATCATTAAAAATGTATAAATTTTGCAATTTAGCCGGTTTTTCAGAGTTTTGTAATAATTACTTGAGGATAATTTTTGAGAAGTTTTAATTAGCTCTTTAGATCAAAAATGACAATAAAACTGACCAATGGAATTGAAAGGCAAAATTGTACTTAAAAAAGGCAGCATGTTAACCCTATTGAAACCGAAAGTGAAGATGTTGAGGTTTTAAATGACGCAACGCAAAGTTCAACAATCAAGGAGAAATTTGTTGACTAGGAAGATTACATGCCTAGTACATCCAAAAAAATGTAAATCACCATGGCAAATGAAGGTAAAATTCCAAAGTACAGCTTTTCATTGAGATCAACACGGGATGTCTCACCGTACAGCTGCTGCTATAGCATCAAGTGTACTTGTAGACATTGGTGTTATAACTGAAGAATATACTAAGTTCATTGACCGATGTAGAATTAAAAGGGAAAAGAAAAATATTATAAGCGATTTACAGCAAATCTATCACGATTTAGGTGAGCTACACGGTTATATTTCTCTGGTCTACAAGTTATGTTTCTCCAAGCTCCGGGTCTGCTAAAGATATAGTGGTCTCCATACTATCTTATCTCTCTGATCAAGGACTATCATTAGAGTTCTTAGAGTTAGTTTGTTGTGATGGCACGAACATCAACATTAGATGGAAAGGTTGCACTATTAGAAAGCTCGTAAAACACCAATGTCACCCGCTGCAGTGGGCAGTTGGGTTACTTCATTTCATTGAATTACTTTTGTCATATTTTTCAGTATTTAGATGGTGAAACAAGTGGCCAAAAATCATTTAGTGGGCCAATTGGACTAATATGAATGGTTATGGAAAGCTTCCAAACTGCATTTCCAAACAATTCAATGTGAAATTCTACAAGTTGATAGATACATTTTGAGCAAGGACCAAATATACCTTATTGACATTAGTCAAGCAATCACAAGTGGCGACTTTCCAAATGACTTAGCAAACCGGGATACTGGACCATTTTCACATGCTAGATGGCTCGTGTGGACAGAGCAAAGGAAACCTCTCGATACATACCTGGATATTAAAAGAAAGCAGTTTTCCCTGTTATTGAACGGAACTTTAAATTTGATCACGAAGAGAATGTATTGATGGCGATGGTTTTTGATTACAGAAGGCACATTAGAGAGCTAGGGCTAAAAAGAGTATTTATAGCCAGGCAGACTTAACCAAAAGGAAAACCTATCGTAAACTTCATTACTCCTACCATGAACTTCGAAATAACTGACCATATAGAATTGATTGACTGGAATGTAGTCAAACTATCTACTCCACCTCTTCTTATGAGAATAATTACTAATGAAGAAATAGCTTCCTTCATTGAATCTGGCGATAAACAAGATTGGGATATTATAACTTCCCATATCACACGCAAGAAATGGAGCCGTGTGTGAAATTGGTAACGGAGGCATCCCTTAAGCTTTGTGGCTATCGATCCAGAGATGGATTTATTAGGGCTAATTCAAATCAAGGTCCATTATGCCAGACCTTACCACTAAATCGCAGTACAAAGTAGTTTTCAAAAGTTAAAATTTAAAAGAAGGACAAAAAATTTAAATATTGTAGAAGCAGTAACCCTCATTGGTTGGATGGATGGAGGGTGTCGGTAGAACTCAAAAGTGCAGCCACCTCTCCGCGGTGAGTTCTGGGTTGTTTAAATATTATTAAATCATATATAAACAAAGGAAGAGCTGCATAATCAAACATGTATTTTAGACTAAAATATTACCTTAAGTTATTATGACACAACTCTGAAAAACCGGCTAAATTGCAAAATTTATACATTTTTAATGATCTAGTGCGATCGGTAATAACAGTTAAAAGCCATAAATATGCATATATACATAATAACCTATTATATTTGTAATCATTTTTTGCTACAGCGTTAAAAGATATTAATTAAATTTCATTTTTTTACAACGAAAAGAAAAACAATTTTTTTCATTTTTGTCATTTTTTCAGGTGCTTTGCGGGATCGGAAGATGACGTCCGATTTTAATAATTCTTTTTTTGTTTTTCTTGTACTAACGTATCGCAACTTTTCCGCACTATTACGACACGAAATTTGGAACTTGAGTTTTTTCGCACCACCCTATTCTACAGTTTCCTTGCCCGTACAGTCACTTTCAAAAGTCGGTCCCCATACCTGGCGCAGCCGTCTCCGTTATTCTCCGAAGTCGACCTTCGCGTATTGCTTACACGTTCCTTGTCCACTGGGGATCGATTCGACTTGATCAGGTAGTACAAATGGTGCAACTTGACAACTTTAACCGTCGTCAAGAGCCCCACGCACGATTTCAGAGGTAGGAAGGCCGCGTGAACCTCCCCCCCCCCCACACAGCCAAACAATTCCACCACCGAAGAAAGCGGAGAAGAATATATGGGTTTTTCCGGCAAGTAACCCATCGCACGAGGAAGAGAGGAGACATCTGTGTAGTTTGGTAATCTTATACAAAACATATTGTGCAAATAAATTTACGGAGCATTTCGAGCATGTTACTCCAATATTTTTTCTTCACATCGCCTGGTGAAAAATACGTAAATATATACGCCTATGTAAATATTGTCATTTGCGTCACGGTTACCATCCGTCATCGCGTTCATCCATGCCGGCGGTTAAAGATTTTCAGACATTTTTTCAATGTTTACAAGTTAAATAGCTGATGATGATGATAAAATTGATGATGTTGGTAATAATGTGTTAAAGGTATAATCTAGAAGGTTATTTTGTAGGAAACTTTATGAATACTCTTTCAGACGTAAATTCCAATTTTCGTTTCTTCATCACATGTGCGTTGCGACGCAGATACGTCTCGTTATTTTTTAGTGCAAGCCAGACTACTCGGAATATCCATCTCAGAATACTATCAGGGTGGGAATCCTATGACTGAGAACATATGCTTCGCCTTGTGTTGTGGCACTGGGAGTCAGGGAAGTCACGAAGAATTTAGGAATAGTGAAGAATGCCTCGGGAAGACTTGCGCGGACGGTGAGAGTAAGTCAAACTGGCCCGTTCAAGACACAGAAGGCATAGCCAATACCCGAAGTTCGACCTCCGAGAAAAACGTAGTTGCTCGCGCTGGCCGTGGGGACCTACTTTTGAAAGTGACTGTACATTAACCCGTGTATCCGTGCAGGGGTGGATTCAGGATTTGTTTCTGGGGGAGGCATACGCGTAAGACAGGTATTTTTATTTTTGAGACTAAAAAAATACACCAATTACTATAGGAAATATTCACTTTGTTTTGATATGAATGTATTACCTCTAAATTAAATTATTAAGGCTCCGTATAACGTATATGTACGCTCCTTATTAATATAAAACGAACGCAATGATAACCGTATCAAAAATCTTGTTTATTTTTTTAAGCGTATGACCCAGACACCGAGTACGAATATGGTTGAATGAAGTAGAGTTTCAGCCTATCGCCGTTAGATGCATGGGGCACTCATACTTTTACCACCAACAGGAGAATGGTGAGCGCAAGCTGGCCATTTGATTTTTAAGTTCATTATTTTTACCTCTCTTCACGTATGTCTACCGCAATGGGTCGAATATATTCCCTCATATCCCCCTCTGCTCAACTTCTGGGATCGAAACTTAACTGGTTGTTTTAATTTCGTGCGGGAACGAAACTAAACCTAGGCCTTTGTATTATCGTTACACTCGGGTCGAAATGAAACAATTTAGTTTTGTTTCACTTGCCTTCCTTGGTCGAAACTAAACTTTTCGAAGGTGAAGCACGTGGTCCCTCCGGCGCGAAACATTATCTGTGTTTCTTTTCGTCCCAGAGTGTTAGTTTAGCTTTTAACCGAAGTAATTTTGACGCCGATTTCGTTTCCACTCCGAGTTTAGCTCTCCTTAGCTTGTAATGATTTAAATCCATTTCGTTTCGTTTCCATATTTCGCTCCCGGGAACGAAAGTATTGAAATTTTACTAGTTTTGTCTTTCCTTTCGTTTTACTTTCCATCCCTGCTAAAAACAGGTACCATTCACTGAGACACGGACAACATCATCTTTGAACTTTCGAGTTTGTATCTATGTTTCTAGGGCCGACAGAAATTATAAATTAATGGACCTGTTTTGCCGAGCGATTATGCTTAGGAATTCGTTCATCCCCGACAAATTCGGGACTAAATGAAAGCCAGGGGAGACAAAGAAGTCAAATATATCTAACGGGTGCTTTTTTTATTTTAATTAATTTTACTATTCACGGTTGGTGTCCAGACAACACCCACCACACGGTAATTGAAACGACTTGCGAGATGATATGTACGAGTAGATGTGGATGATGCATTCACTATCACGGAGTAAATATAAAAAAAGATACTTTTGGCTTAAGAGCAGGTAGCAAAGATACGAATGGCCAAAGCTGAGTACGTAACTTGGTGCCAGCACAGGCCACAGCCTTCTTCCCCTTGCAAGTCCCTGCTGGAAATTTAAGACATTTCCTTACTGTTTAAATTAACAATATATTTTACTCAAGCGCAGAAGGCGCGATATTTTGATAAAAGGGTAACAAGCTAGAACTCGAAATTAAATCGAAACTCGAAGATTGGACGTGGTGGAAGGGCTCCATATTATCAATAATATACACTTTGTTACTTCCACATAATATGTTATTACTTCCAAAAACATAATTGTGTATATAACATATATTGTGTAGGTAATATATAAGTGTAAGTATATGTTATTGATAATATCAAGCAAGAATATAACCTGCTCTATCTTAAGAGTTGATAAATTAGAGATTTATACTGTATGAGCAATGATTTATATCTTCAGATACCATCAAACGATTTTGACAGGTGGTGAGTTTTAACTTTCAAGCCTCAATCGGTATTTATTATCTATTAAATTCAAAATACTAAACTAAATGTTCGTTAAGTCCCGTATACCGTATCGAGCGTTAGAGAGTGAACATGTTCTAATGACGTTCATGCGATGGGAAGTATACACAATATCCTCCTCCGTCCCAGTGCATCATAGATGATACATCTGATTTTTATCATTTAATGATCTGAGTGTATCCAAGTGATGAGCGCTGCTTGTATCGTATTCGATACATTCTGCGCTTGAACATATTCAGCTGTTTTCCATCTCTCTCTTGGATCTCAAGCGTAGACGATGACGAAAGATTCCAGTTATGGTGTTACTCTACAAGGAGTGGCATTAAGAAAGAGTTGTACCACTTATTGATACTATTTACCGCTATTAATTGATATTATTTCAATAGAATCATCTTAATTGGTATCAATGCATGTAAGTGTATTAATAAAGTTAAATAGTATAATATAATTAATAACATGTATCCATTTTTTACTTTTGCATAAAAACCTTTTCTAGTAATTTTTTCATTATTTTTACGTATCATGGGCGATACAAGGGGTTACTTTCAGTACAATTACAATTTTTTAAAGCGGACTAATATTTTTAGTTCAGTTTCTGCAGAAAAACGAGGAAAATTTTTTGCGAAAGATACACTTACAGATCTGAAGAGGATATCTAATACAAAACATAACATTCGACCTACTTGCGCACGAAAATGCAGCGAGTTTGACAACTTATTTTTTATCTTATCGCATTTTCAAATTTAAATCAGTGACCTTCCTTTTGATCGTATTGATAACGGTGGATGAACTTGAAAAAACCACACGTTTTCTCGCAACCCTACCACAAACAGCACACATTCCATTCCTTGAGAAAGGTATACACCGCACTCAATGGTACTTTCATAATGAATCCTTGGCTCGAATGAATGTCTTCGCCATCACCACCCACCACAGGGGACTTTTGGCGCATCAAAGCAAAGGGGGAAAAGGTAGGTACTCGATTGAGCACCTGCAGCTCAAGGGTGGATCTGCGCCAAAGGCGACCCCACGTTCCTGCATTCCTATCCCCATTGCTGGTTAAGACTCCGTGGTAAAAAGCGTTCGGGAGTACGGGTTGCAGGCGTAGCAGATGATTCAGCTTGTTTGTAGCTTGCATTGCCCTTCGCCATATGATTCATACTTCCTCACAGAGAATGGACATTAATACTAAACCTAAGGGGACTACAATTAAAGAGCAATTTATTTTCCGATGCTGTTAGCCATACCTTTCGAACGCCAATTTACTAAAGTATATCGGATCATAAAAATAAAATAAGAGAGATGTATTGTAGTAAAATAAAGATTCAGAGCGTATTTTTTTCTGCGATGGATAAGACACTATACAGACAGTGTAAGGACTAACTAATGAGTTAGTTGACTTATATGTTTCTTAATTCATATTTCAGAATTTTTGTAGTATTTCAAATACCATGTATGTAATGCATATCAAATAGCATGTATCACCAATATAGGATGTATTATCATTGCTATGTATATCAAATAGCATATTTTGCATGTCCTAGCCTCATAGGTAGATTACCTTCATAAGCAGTTGCCAACTTTTGCATTTACTTGAATATGGAATTATAAATTTTATAATATGCGTAGCATTTTTATGACCATATGGTGTGCATGTGGAAATTCTATTCAATGCTGCACGATGGTGATTGCTCACCCCCAGCTAAACTCCCAAAAGGTGGCATAAAGGAGGTGTAGATGTAGGTGTACAAAGAATAGGCTCCGTCCCTTTTTTTACTACCTTTATTCATACTGTCCCTGTGATTTTAATGGGTTTAAAAATCTCTACACCACCCACGGCGCGGGCCATGAGTGCATAGCGATACGCGATCGCGAGGTAAGCATCAATTAGTTAAGTATTTGATAGACTATAGCATCATGAATATATATTTCGGGAATAAAGTAATCAAGCTTATTTCTTCTTGAAATTTGAATCACTCTACCGTCAGCGATGAGAATAGCAACCATCGTAAATCCTATGCAATTATCCTCGGGTGGCAACACATATCGTGGCTGACTGATGAACCCTCTGTTTTAATATGCGTGACTAATCTATGAGCAAGTCTCATCGTCCGCATAGTTAAGCCCTATTTTAGGGCATTCTTTTCCTTGCATATAGCCACTTATTACGATCTTGCCATCAGATTTAGGATTGAAAAGGCCAACATTTAGTAACTTCGGCCAAGATTAAACATCCAAAGCGAGTGATGTACCTTCATCTTTTCATGGTAGGCGAACTTCTGTCTGATTCCATCAATAGCATTGTTTGAATCGTAGCGTTGAGTTACTGCCTGGGGAACTTTTTCCCCTGTTTAATTTAGAACTAACAGTGGAAAATTTTGAGAAAAAAATATTACGATTTCAAACCATTTTGAATTATTTTATCACCAACTTTCCCAAAGTAGTATTTTAAATGATATCAGCATTTTGACCTGCCGTTTTCATATTTGCTTCGGCTTTCGTGAATTGCGCAGCCGAATGAGCGCTCGATGTGTAACCAACTACTCCGAAGACTAAACATAGGCTAAAGGAGAGGTTTAATACACAGGAAGCTAATCACATTAATACAGCGTAATTCAATAAGTCAGAGAGCATAGAGACGCATTAATTCAGGAGAGGAGTTCGCAGTCAACCTCGTAGCAATACTGATGTGTTTAGCCCACTCTCAAGTAATAATGCACCATTACTATGCATGAAATTTTTATATGGAAATTCATGTAAATGTAATATGGGAACAAATAAGCCGAACCTATTTCAATAATAATTAAGTATCATTTATAACGGGTTGTCTCACAGAAACTTTTGTTTAGGAAAGGATTGAGGTTGGTGTATTCTCCATTTAGGGAAAAAAATGGAAAATTAATACAGCTAAAGATCCACTCAGTGTGATACAAAGAAAGATGCCTTTCCAATTCTTTGCTAAAAGTGGTCAATGCTCATTTTCTTGCATAAACAAAATATCAGTATGCACACGGTGCCAGTGACAAGCTAGTATGTCGATGAAAAATAATTCATAGTTTATACAAAATTGCACAAGTTGAAACCTTACTCCGATCGGGCAGTGGCTGGTAGATTAAAACCATTGATATTCATGAGGTCATGAAACTTAAGAACGGATAGTGTCTCAGACCTCGAGTCTCTAAGCTTGCAATCTCCACAAATTTCCGTGTAAGTACTGCATATTCAATATTTTTTTCACCTCCAATATTTTGTCCAGCATATGGTTCATACTGTCTTCAACGCCCGTGTAAGCTCCGGCTCATGACTTGAGTATCGGAAAGTACCACGCATTATAAATAAGTCTAGGGCCAATTTTACACGCTCTGGTAAAACTTTCATCGACGCCTATACTGGGTGCACTTTAATCAAATGTAAAAGAACACATTCAGCCCTGATTATGGAGTACGATTCGTACCCCGAAACGTAGGCAGCCATGGAGGTAATTATGCGGTGGAGTACCCCAGCAGACTTCACCATCTACTTAATCAAATATATTCAACAAAAGAATCAAGTAGACTGCGAGGGACTAAACTATGCGAGCCGGTGCTGGAACCCGCGGTCTGTTTCTACGCAGTTCAATACACCCTTTTCGTACAAACTCTAAAATTTCTAGGTCTTTGAAAAGGGGTTTTGTATTTGGATAATATATATCTTATAACAAGGCCAAAATCAAGCTGGCTGCCGGCACTAGCAATACTAGCAAGTGTGAAAAAGCAAAATTTAGTATTTTAATGACTGACACCACATAATGTGCATGTATAATATTTAAGAAATAGCAAAATTTTTCTATCGGCACGATCTTATGATTTTCAGCCATCTTGATGGAATGACTTGCAAGGCGTAGATCTCTCAGACAGCTTCCTGTGGATTCCCTCCCCATCTCATCAAGCCAAGGCATTCCTCATTACTGGGTCGAGAGTCCATTGGCGCAAATAGGATGAAACTACCCACTTCTGCCTGATCGCGACGGGCATGGAATGAAACCAAGCGCAGCAGATGAATAATGGAGGCTCGGATTAAGCGTTAACACTGCACAGTCGGCGACAAGAAACGGCGATTCATTCGCAAGAGGAACATCATTAGAACCGCGTAATACTTCACTGCGTTCGTTCCTTTACTCCAATTACTCACATATAGCTATCATAAATAGTAACAGATGAAATTATTATAAAACGACTGGGCACCTTTGAGGCGAATTCTAAGACTTAATCATATCTATGTGAAAATAATAAATACCTACTTCTAAGCACCAACCTGCAGGTCATTCTTCTCATCCCTTGTGTGTGGTGAGGTTGTCATGACACCATAAATTAATCAAAATGGAAAAAAGTATTGCTACAATATTATGCGTGAATTTAACATTTCTTTTAATGAATGTAACTGATGGCTTCAGGCTCGACTCTGTGAAATATTTTCCGTATGGGAAATGAAAGAATTAAGTTTTTAGGTTCATTAACATATTCGAAAAAGCACGAACCGGGCTTCATAGCAAAGTTATATCGTAGGGCGGGGATGTAACGATGTAAACAGACGATATAACTATGTTGCGATACCCGGGTATTGCTTTTTCAAACGTATTAGTGAACCTAACAAAGTATACTCTTTCATTGTATTTTACTTCAGCGAAGATTTTTCATTTATTCTTCATTCATGATTAAATTACTTATGCCAATGAAAAGACGAATAACTTTACCTAGGGCTGTGCGGTTCAAGAAATTCTGGACTGGTTCACCAAAGAAAAACCGTTTGCCACTTTGGTATAGTGGTTCAGCAGGCAGAACCGGTAATGATGCTGAAACGATGTTTCTATAGCATCAGTATTTTTCAACTGAACCGTTTTTTTATACCATAAGTAAAACAGATTTTTATTAATAGCACCAATTTATCAACAAAATTTTATATTTCTAGACAAATATTTAGGGAGACTTCGGTATATTCATATGCACTATGTTCTTGCAAATTCATCGTCTTTAATAATACCCTCCATTACTGACATAAATCAACACATGGTAAATTAAAATAAACTAAACTTCTCCAGCTAAAATTAATGTAAGTGATTCATAAGTCTATTTGCCAGTCCTGCACAGGGTTAGAGAGTCTTGTGTTTCTTTTTACCACCGCAACGAATGTTTTCATTGATTAACATGCCGATAATACTAGGTGGTACAAGTATAATGCATAATGAGCGTAATGCGAATGCAAGTAATGAGTGATGATAATGCTCATCCACAGAGCAAAAGGGCCAGCATCAATTGCGTTAGCCACGTAGCAACTAACATTTATGGGGAACACCACTAAAAGCGTTCGTTAACATGAGCCAACGATGCCCATAAATGCTCATTAGCAATGACTGAAATTAGCCCTCACACGCAGGGAGTACAGCATTAGTTTTGTCGTGATGGGGTTTCAACTCCAGTAAAGAATGTACTAACAAGAGACAATTGCATGCCTCCACAGAACTTTATAATCCAATCTCGCAGGTAACATAATTAGTCCCTGTGTGTAGTCTTACGGTAATTGCCCCTCGTCCCACAAGACTTCATGAATTGTCCAACATTTATTTAGAAAACTTTGATGCAAGTAAATATATTAATCATGGCAGAAAAAGGATAAATTGAATTTCCGTCACGCTTTTTTAGATATTTTATCAGATAAAGGCAATGAGCAACATAATTACAAAGGACATACCTATTAAGTCTTAGTTTGAATCAATTAAAAACATAGATCGTTGCTTCAACATGCATTTTGTATCCATTGAGGTTACTTGCTTAAGGATCATTTTACGAAAGTTGAGAATATATTTATGCCTCCCTTGAAAAGTCCTCTCTGTAATAAAAGCTAAACGTACAGCGTCATATAGTCATTAGGTCTTCCTATCAAAGTGTAAGGGTGCGGGTTCTTGCCCTTGGTGTCGGGAAGCGAATAATCACACACAAGTATTTGAAGTTTTAACCCAAAGTTTATTTCCCTTTGAAATCCCAGTTTCCAAATCAATTCAATGAATATACATAAAGTAATTTGTGCGTCTAGAATAGCCAAAATTTAGAACATTACCAAAAGTCTCGGGAAGGAGAGGAGCTGCTGGTGATGGCACGGGTGGATAGCGAGGCGCTTAGGTCGCACGGGCCATACGGCCCGTGCTTCGACTCCAACTGTGAGTTACTGAGTGAGTTCCTGAGTGCGTCAGTCAATAGCATCTCCACCGTGCCATTATATAGGGAAGTGGAACCAGGATGTTTTCGTCCAAGAGGAAGGGGAAAGGAAGGGGAAGAGGAAGGTTAGGCGTTCTTGAAAGTGAAAAGGTGCAAATCCCAAGGCATATTTTGTCACAGCTGGCTATTCTGAGACGTCACACAACAACATATTTATGCATATTTTGGAAATGGAAATCTTCCATTTCCGGATCACTACAAAAGTTTAATTTAATGTAGCGGTACGGCCGTGAACCTAAGTCGCGGGTTCAACGCTTTTAGCGTGGGTTCTTGCCCTTGGTGTCGGGATACGAATAATCACACACAAATATTTGAAGTTTTTAATCCAATGTATATTTCCATTTAAAACCTCAATTGCCAAATCAGTTCTATGAAAATACGTAACTTAATAATGAAACTTTGCGTCCAGAATAGCCAAACGTTAGGTTATTACCAAAGTCTCGGGGAGGAAAGGAGCTGGTGGTGATTGCACGGGTAGTTAACGAAACGCTTCAGTAGCAAGGTCATACGGTCTGAGCTTCGACTCCAACTGACGGCTACATTGTGACTGACCACTGACGAGAGACGAGTGACCAGTCTCGAGTGATGACTAAGTCACTAAGTGCCAGATGGTTGCTTTCGAAAAAGAGAAATAGAAAGAGGAAGGTTTAGTGTTTTTTGAAAGTGAAAGGTACAAATCCCGAGGCATAGTTCGACCAAGTAGGATATTCTGAGACGTCACCCAACAATATATTTATGCATGTAATGTAATAAAATATACACTGATTTGTATGTTCCACAACAGTTAAATTGACCAACTCAGTGAAATTAGTGCGTAGGTTTCCGCGGCGTCGTTCACGATGACTGCTAATTTCCGGGTTCTCCAGCCGCGTCTGTCGTTTATAGTTGACTACAGTTTCGGAAGCCATCCTGCTTCCGTCTTCAGGTCGAAGGTGAGAAGTGTTCATTTTTTGCCGTCTTATATAGCACTGGCCGATCTCCTCCTGTGCGCTGATTGGTCAGAACTCTCTTCCAAACGTTGCTGATTGGGTAGCCGTTGTCCCTGTTAATATTTTGCCTTTTGTGGATTTCAATCGCTTCCCTAATTTGCCTTGGGTAGTAGCGACTCTCTTTTGCCACTATCTTCGCTTTTTCAAATTCAATGTTATGGCCGGCCTCACTCCAAACATGCTCTGCAATGGCTGACAAGTGCAGTTGTTTTTTATTGGTAGCCCTCACATGCTCCTTCATCCTTGTCGCCATTCCTCGGCATGTTTCGCCAACATATGATTTTCCACGACAAGGATGAAGGAGCATGTGAGGGCTACCAATAAAAAACAACTGCACTTGTCAGCCATTGCAGAGCATGTTTGGAGTGAGGCCGGCCATAACATTGAATTTGAAAAAGCGAAGATAGTGGCAAAAGAGAGTCGCTACTACCCAAGGCAAATTAGGGAAGCGATTGAAATCCACAAAAGGCAAAATATTAACAGGGACAACGGCTACCCAATCAGCAACGTTTGGAAAAGAGTTCTGACCAATCAGCGCACAGGAGGAGATCGGCCAGTGCTATATAAGACGGCAAAAAATGAACACTTCTCACCTTCGACCTGAAGACGGAAGCAGGATGGCTTCCGAAACTGTAGTCAACTATAAACGACAGACGCGGCTGGAGAACCCGGAAATTAGCAGTCATTGACCAACTCAGGTTTCGACATGTACATTATGTCATTTTCAAAGGTACAAATGACATGTCGAAACCGGGGTCGGTCAATTACACTTTTATGGAACATAAAACTAGTGTATCTTTCATTATGTTTACTGTCACCAAGATCCACCAAATATCCCCATTCAGCCTTAAGTTGAACATATTTATACATGTTTTGGAAATAGGAATCTTCCATTTCCGGATCACTACATTAACACTTTTGCAATGATTCCATTAAAAATGAGCCCTTGCAATCAATATTGGTGCAAAATTGATTGGAAAACAAACCAGTAACTTCTAAATTAATGTGAGAAACGAGATTTCCACTGTGTGCTAAGAAGTTCTTCATTTCCGGTTACTACCGCGTCGGTTGCTGTGGCGATGACAACGTTTTCGCTGGTACTACTCCCAGCGTCTTCAGGTCGAAGGTGATCTGAAAATGCCGGCAGTCATCCATCATGGCCATGGCGCATTTCATCTTCGACCTGAAGATGCTGGCAGTAGTTCTAGCGGAATTGTTTTCATTGCCACAGCAACTGACTTGGTAGTATCCTAAAATGAAGAACTTTCTAAATTAATGGTCACTAATTTTTCTTCTAGCAAGGATATTCTATTAAGTATCACCACCAGATCTCCTTCAAATTTTGCTATGTGATAGGAAATCGATACCCACGGCGTTTGGTTTTAGCTGCCAATGCGAAGTACTTTTTGAGGTATTAGCGACGGTAAATAACAGAAATACCCTGAATGTATGGAACCCACAACACACTTATCTCACTCTGGATTCAGAATCAGCATTCCGAGTCCGGAAGAGGAGATTTTGGAAACTGACGCACCGAGGAGAGGTGGTTACACACTCTCGCCACACGCTAAAGTGCTCTTATTTGGGCTCTGTGCTTCACACACAACCCTGCGCTTCCCACCATGCAATCAGAGCTGGGAGTGTCCGATTCATTGAAAAAAAAGTTGGAAAAATTAAACTCAGAAATTGTTGACTTTAAAAAAAATCTGTTTTTAAAAATTTACCCGTTGTTACCTTACAGAAATCGCCACTTATCCACTCATAGAGTTAGAATAATGAGGGCGTGTGAGTGCATACGGTATAAACGAGATAAGGCAAACCTTTATGGAAAAATTCATTTGTATATTCAAAATGCTAAAAAAAGTGAAAAATAGCAGCCAGCCTACTACAGGTTCACCTTTATTTTATTTTTAGGAAACATCCAAAAAGTTTTACATAAAAAGTAGCTAGTTCCTTGGAATATTTTGGTAAGTACTTGTTACAGACTACAGATAATAAAAAGCAGATTTACCTAAATTAAAGTTTTCGGGTTTACTTTATAGAAACTATAAATAGGAAAAGGTTCTTCGCATCGTACAAGTAGTACTGCATGTCTTTCATGGTCCAAATGCAATAATGACATTTGGGGATGGAAAATAAGGAGGGATCATTGGGAAAATAAGCTGTTATACAAGGTCACTAATGGCATCAATACATCTAGAGACAACGAGCAAACTGAAATTAAATACGAACGGCGGTTGAATTTGATATCGTTTACTTAATTGTATGACATTATAAAGTGATTACAGTTGCTTTTCGCCAGTACTTGAACCATCTCTGTTCGCTACCCACGCTCCGGTGATCCCACACGCGAGTCCACCCACCTCCATTGCATCGCGTTCTTGGCATCGTAGCTCTGCCTCGAGCGAGCAGGATGACGCACAGACAAGAGGGGTGGAGAAAAAGAAAGCAATGAGAGAGAGGGGACCAAGGGAGGAGTGGAGAATTGAAGAGGGAGTGGGGTGGGAAATGGAATGATGGGGAAAATGGGGGAGGTTGAGCTAAGTTCACGTCTTTACATTAAAGTCCTAGAAAAGCACTCGGTGTAGGGGAATTGACGCTTTTGGGACTGGAAGGGTGTTTTTAAATGATAATAATAGATACAATAGTAATAATAATAACAATAATCATTAAAATCATATGTTATAGTAAGTAAGTTCAAGCACTACTATTGTTATCAGCGTCTACATCGCGAAAATGAAAAAAAAATTATTGTTGGAGTATGTAAAGTTTGAGGTGACTATCTCTTTACTCACAAATTATGCTCAAGTCTGATATGGTAACGGATTATGGTTTGTGCTCATGGGTTAGAATAACCAATGTGATTATGCCCATCCATATATTGCGAATAGTATTAGGACCTGTTCACACGATACATTAACACGAACGAATTAATTGCTGAGTGTGTGAACGATTTTGGTGGAGCGGAACGGAATATGTACGAATGCAAGAATCAAATTAGAACATGTCCCATTTTCTGCTTTTGCATACGCACAAGTTGGGTTATTACACGGTGCGTTTTGTTGTTCATTCTCGCGTTCATGCATTTAGACATTAACTCGTAAGACCTAATGTTCCATTTCAGCAGGCTTATCCATAAATGATATAAACTCCATGGGCCTATCGATGACTTCACTTACTCAGGGATTCAACAGGAAGGTTGATTTTCATAGGTGGTGGTAGAGTTTCCCCCAAACTTAGCCAAAGCCGTGTGAATATCTTATATTCAGGATACACGTATAGGTACGAGGTTGCGGTTTTGTGTGAGCTGAAAGATCTGAAATGGGGCCATTTTCAATTAAATTTACGAGTACGCTTCACTCATGCTTAACCACTCGTTTTTTCATCATTATCCGTATAATATGGGATAAACGTAATATATCTTGTTATTTTAATGATGTGTATAACAGCCCTTTTCAGTATTTACCCGTCTTTCAAATATAATAATGTTATCTCCGAGAAAGTGCTTAGGAAAAATTTCATATTTGAGACACAGGCATTAGCAGACAGAATCAATCACTTATGTTTTAATCCTAGGGTTAGTATTTTAATTCGAGGGTAGAGCTCGCCACGGATTAATTCAAAGTCTGGTGAATTTCATATACCCTTAAATTTCGCTCTATCGCCAGTGATGCGAGTGGTCTCTTGCAGGCCCAATCAAATAAGCTGAGTTTGACAACATATGTAATGGCTGCCTGGCGTATCCGACATGGTGACATGGTGATGTTCATGATCTTTTTCCTCTAAACCGGTTATCGCAATTGCAAGGCTAGTTCCTACTTGCGGCATTACGATTACTCACCGCATTGCCAACTTTGAAATTTGTCATTTTCTTTCCATCACTTTGAATTACCTCTGCTATTAGTGACAATGAGTTAGATATGGCTGAGACCTACTTGATCCCTTCCTACGTAAGATCTGAATATAGGTATTTACGCATTCTGAGGAGTCGAATATCCGAATACAGCTCGAGATTTCATTTCTCGATCCAGGAACTATGCTTGCCATTCCGCCAGCCTCGTGCTCACTTTCAGCAGCGTTCATTTCGATTGACCGACAGAATATGTTGTTTGATGTTGCCATCGCCTTATTAATAGCTTTTTAGGGATTTTCCCTCACTAAAGGAATTCAATTCCACAACGTAAAATAAAATAGGAGGCAAGTCTATGAGAGCCAGGCACAAAATAAAAGAAAACGGTAAGAGAGGTGATGCTGAGAGCAAGAATAATAACGGGAATAAGGGTAGATAACGTGAAGTTTAGTGCTTACCATGCTTCCGAGGCGATGCTGGTTTCAGGCCAATGGCTGACTAGCACGGCCAAAGACGCATTGCCTACTCAAATACCTCTCCTTCACCTCAGACGGATGTGTCCCGAGCAGGCAAAAAATCTTGAGACAGTTGAACATCAAAAAAAATAACCAAATGACGGTCGGATTGCGTCCAAGGAAGGAGAGAGGGAATTTTAAAATAGAGAGGGCGGACAAATCAAAAGCCTACCTCCCCAGTGGTGCCATCAGATTATAACCTCGTGAAACCTCAGCTTCGCATCAAGTTAACTGAGGCCGTGTGGAAAGTTATGATGTTAATGCTTACCAAATCTCAACACATTTATCGATAAAATTATGTATTCTCTTCGCACATTTCGGACCCACAGGTATTATTTATTATTAAGTGATAGTCAGATAAACAGTCAGATGATATTGCTCCATTTAAAATGAGAAGGCAAGGTTCATTCACATAATGGTCGTAGTAACGGAATGAAAGTCAGCTGACTAAGCTGGAGTCGTCAAAACTCTCCCCATGGTCCTCAACCGTAAATGGCAGACCACAAAGGAAGGAGCAATGCTACTTCCGCACATTCTGCATGCCCCTCAAGGGAGGAATCTCAACGTTCAAGTCACGCGCTTGTGTTACCACAAGGAAGTCATCTTGAGAGAAACTTGGTCTTCAAGTGGTCACTTGATACCAACTCGGCCCTTCGCATTCATGTGTACAATTCCCGGCCTGCGACCCAAGAGGATTCTATTTGATTTTAAATCTCCGTCCCGACCACGGTTCAAATACGGACGCGAGAGGATATATAAGAGTGCCAGGTGGTAAAGGATTTTCCTAGATATTTAGGTCATTTTCAAAACCTCTATGGATCGAAACATGTCCCACAAAGAAATTTAATCAGTGGAAGTCAAGAAGTCGTCTTTTCATTTGTGTATATCAACTTCTACAAAGTTGAGCCTGATACAATTGAACGTGGGAAGGGGTAGTTAATCCCCTCCCTTGCCTTCCTCCTACACTGCCACGGCACCAACACATGACCATGCTGTGTGGAAGTGAAGCACCATCTGAACACCTGTGAATCCAAAAACACACTTCGCCGTACGGGTGAAGCACCCAATCAGCAACGTGTGGAAGAGAGTGATGACCGATTAGAGCTCAAGGCAAGGAAGGACGGTAAGGCGGCGAATAATCAAAAATAGTCCCCTTCGACCTGAAGACGAAAGCAGGATGGATTTTGAATCTTTTGCCAATCACAAACGACAAATGCGGCTGAAGAATCCGGAGTTATGCAGTCGCGCTTTTAGATTTTTAAATTACGATACCTATTTTACGCGATTAAATGAAAAGTGAACATTTTCAAGCGCGTGAAAACGCGAAGGCTAAGTATGAATGCTGGGAAAAGCCTGTATGACGTCATTATGGCTCCCGTTGCCGCCGTGTGAGGCCACCTTGGTGAGAGGCTGTGAACGCCGCTACGATGCAGGCTGCTAGCAGGGGGCAGAGTACCCATATAGCAGGTAGGTTAAAATAAGGATTATTCCTACCCTATCAAACGAAGGAAACTTTCCGACTTTAGGCAATTTTAATAGGTGACTATTAAGAGATGTTTCCCTGAGCTCTTGTCTCATGCATGCACTGATAAACATCTCAGACGATGCAAAACTCCTGACTACTCGTATAGCATCTAGGTCCCTGTGGCGTCACGTGGAGTGGCATCGCATGAGCGCCAATTTGGCCTTTTTCAAATGAGGTTAAACTGGGATTTCTAAAACCCAATAATTTGTATATTATGAATACACTAATGGTGGGCAACGAATCGCAATCAATGCCTTTCGTATACTTTGAGGAAGGAAACTACCCTATTCAAATATTGCGCTTGAGGAAAGGTTAATAATTACTGAGATAACACCCCCCGCCACCCCCCTATTGAGGCGGCTCGCGTGGTAGTGTGTAGATGTAGATGAAGGGTGTGGGGGTTGAGAGCGGCAGTGATGGAGAGCGCGAGGAATTAGGGTCGAGTGGGAGGGAGTGAAGAAAAAAAGGAAAGGGCTGGGGGACCGAGTTGGCTCTCCATTCCGAAGGGGAGGGGCGAGGGCTTCCGTCTAATCTTGGAACTGTGGGGGGGGGTGAGATAGGAGGGGGAAGGGTTGGACTGGGGAAACGGGAATGCGGGGGCGCGGGTGAGGCAGCGGTCGGAGGAGAGGATGTAAACACGAGGGGCGAGAGTTGCACAGCCGTAGAAATCTCATCACAGGGGTGGACGGTGTCCACACCGTCGACGTAATGGCACATCCACGATATTACAATTATTATTATTGTAATGCTCATATGTATGCAGGGGTATGTGTATATTGTCTAGGTGTAAACATTTAATAAGTGTACGGTAAGGGTAAAGATGATAATGGAGCCTGCTGATAAGCATAATGCTAAGCAGCACCTTTAAAATGTAAAAATTACGTTTTAATTAACTGTAAAAATCAATGAATATAAATGTTTCATTTGAAGATATCTTTTACTATACAATTTTATAAAATGACAATATGATATTTGTCAGAGTTTATTTTATCGCTTGTAAAATTTTTAATATTTTAATATTTTATATATTGTGACTATTTATTTGATTATACATTTTTTATTTTTATTTATGTTAACGAATGGCTATTTTTTACACTTATGTGAAACTATCATATGAAAATGTAACTATCAAATGTAAGTATTCTTTAAGCAATTATCCTTGTATCCTTGCGATAAAAAATACATCAAAAATGTTATTATTTTTTCGTTTGAATATTCTTCAGTTTTTACAACGCTGTTTTAGTTAGAAGTGCACGGGTTGTCACGAAGGTAACTTTTTGCTGTACTATTGCGTTGAGTTATGACAGGTTGAAATTATTACAGCCTTTCGCAATTTGATGTTTTGGTGAGGGTTGCAATTTGATGGTTTTTGAATTTGGGTGAAGGCTGAGTATTTTGAAACTGTTTTGTATATATTTTGGGATGATACCGGTAGCTGAGATGTCAATTGGAGCTATATAAACCTATTCCATATTCTCTTTATTTCTATTGCCAATTCTTGGTACTTGTTTATTTTTCCGGCTATTGTCTTTTCGGTGTTATGCGACAGTGGCACAGCAATATCAGCTATGTAACACGTTCAATATTTCTTGTCAATCAACATTATATCTGGTCCATTTTTAACTATAGTTTTATCTGTTTGAATAGGCAAATCGTAGTAAATTTTATATGCGCTATTTTCAAGCGCTATTTCGGGGTGATATTCATAGTATGGGGTCTTGGTATCTATTAACTTGTGTAGGTAGGCCATTTTTTGGTGGAATATTTTTGCAACTTCATTATGTCTACTTAAATATTCTGTATTAGCTAACATCTTACAGCCACATATAATGTGTTGGATGTTTGTGGCACTTGAAAAAATCTACATTTGTCATCTGTTATGTCTTACCACCCAGGATTTACTTTGAATAATTTATTTTTATTAATATTATTATTACACGGATTACAATGATTAAAAAATGAAAAGTAGTTACCACGTACATATTATTACTATTAAGTCATGGATAAGCCCTCAGGAGAGTAGGAGAAAGATATTTTTCTCTTTGGAATTTCCGCAAAGTTTTTGCATTTCTGTTGAATCCGCAACGTTATCACCGTGGCTTAACTTAAATAACAGAAGACAAAACGAATGAAAACATTGGCAAGAAGAGGGAACAACCTAATAAATCATATCTTTTAGAAATGATGGCCTGACAAAGGCAATCGTCGAGGGATAAAATCGCATCTTCACAATTCTAACTTAGTCAATCCATTGAAATATTCCTCGAAGGTCGTACTTTCTCATCGTGACGACCGTACGCAGCATAAATAATCATTTCCTTCATATGACTCAAATTCCCTCCAATACTACGATCCAATACATCGGAACTGACTGTAACAACCTTTTTTTCGTGTTGCAAAATAGAAATTTATGCTTCCTTATACATAAAATTTAGATACTTCACCAAAAAAATGTTATC
Organism: Ischnura elegans; assembly: GCF_921293095.1. Lineage (NCBI taxonomy): Eukaryota > Metazoa > Arthropoda > Insecta > Odonata > Coenagrionidae > Ischnura > Ischnura elegans. The sequence continues at coordinate 73,168,548 of NC_060250.1, forward strand.
TCATTTTCAACTTGACCGTCGTCCACTTTCCATGCAAATGCCTTTGTCCAATCGTTGTCCCGTTCCCCCTTTTTTTACTGCATGAATACATGAAAATGTTTTCGTTATGAGTAGTATGTGATTGAATGAACGAGCAGTTGTAAATGCCCGTAGGCACGTATAAATATACCGGTGCTTACGTAAAAATCCTACCAAAAACTAAATAATAATGAATATTTTTTTCTTAAAATATTATTTATCAGGAATCTACATAAACTAAATTTCACTATGTAGAAACTTGAGCCATAGTGGAAGTCAAGATGGATGATTTTCTGTCAACAAAACATTAGTTTCAGTATTAGTGGAGTTTGTTAATAAATTGTTTGTGGAATAAAAAAAAAATATTTTTGATTCTATCACATCAGTATTGTACCTCAGTGCCGACATATTTTTATCCACGTACCACTCCCTCACCCCTTAGTTCTGAGAATGAGTATTGAATGGATTGAATCAGGGCAGTGCGTGTTGATGAACGCCACTGCCGCGCTAGTGGCGCGAGTATATCGCGCGTCGAAGAGTAAGATCAAAGCCGGCTGATTAATGCCGAGAGTACTCGTAGTTCCGATTGGTGTTGGCATTTGGAATTCATACGCCACAAAGGCACTAGTGATCCCGCTCCATACACACAAATTGACTCCGGAGAGACGGTTGACTTGCATGAACTCCTCTAAGCACTAGGAATATCCGCAGATTGCGATGTGAATTCCCAAGACGCTTACACGCCGCCCGCCATAGTTCACGAAAACCTCTCACCAATTTTAGGCTAGATTTGCCCTAAGCCACAGTCAATAGAAGTAGTTCGTAATATTTTAGATGTTTTGCATATTTTCCATTGTCTTCCGCAAGTGTCCACCGTAGACTAGTAAACTAAGGCCTCATACAAGACATCTGGAATTTGCACCAATTACTTTCAATCGATTTCATAATTGCAAATTCATTCGATAATTTCAGGGTTAAGTTTTAAATAGTTCCACAGAGGCATAAAATAAATTTCCATTACTTAGTAGCCAAGCAGAAAGTTTCAGTGATCGATTATGAAATCATTTCTATTACTTGATATCGGAGACTTTCATCGCAAGTTTTTTTTTAAGATTCATTCAGCGATATAATGGAGCTAGTTGATGTTAGTTTCATCATCAGTTGACTTAAACAAAAAACTCAATAAATATACATAACAAATATCCCAAACAAATAAAAACACTTTCACTACTTTATAGACGTGTACCCATCTTTTCATATCTTAGTTCCTAAAATCAAAATAGATTTCAATCTAGGATAGATAAAAGGAGAATTACCCACTGTTAAACATAGTACATACACTGGAACCCAATCCATTAGCATATACCCTTGCAGCATGTAAGATGTAAAATCAAGCAACGCTAATTTATGATATCACTGTAACAGAAAACCACAAATAGGTAGTGAATGCGGTATTATTATCTCATGTGATTTGCTGCCGCTGAATTCAACCAGTCTTCGACAGGAAAAAAATTACAACTGAGGGAATGATGTGGCTTACCTGTGCTCCGAAATCTAGGAAGGCCATGGAGATATGAAGAGCCAGGCTGCAACAACAAGGCTTTAGAATTAGAAACCCTAGAATCTTTTCATCATCCAACCCAGATACTCCTCCAGGCTGAGAAATTTACCATTTGCGGAAGTGTAAACCTGCAGAAAATTCATCGACTCCGTCTCGAATTTCGGCCATCAACCTGTAATTTAAAAATTTATTACATTCCACCAGAAAGTAGAGTTCACAGCGTTTTCGCTGGAATCAGTGGAAAAGAAAGGAGAATTTTGTGCCGGGTTTTATTTTCAATGCTCGAAACACTAAAATTCCAATGAATAGAGCAATCCAACCGTTGGCAGAGCTTTTTGTGGCGGCGAGAGATGGCTAACAAAAAAATTAATTGCTTCGGGCGAGGAAGGAGAAACGCGGCGCCAGCTCTGAAATAGCCGGGGTAATCAGAATGATGCGAATGATCCTCTTGGGAACCAAACAAAGCGATTGGAAAGGGTAAATGACCAAAAGATGTTTAAAATCTCTTTCCTGGATATAGACAGTTACTTATACCACTTATTTTATAAGACCGCGACCCGGTTTTCAATGAGTAATCATCATCATCAGGCGCTAATTATAATTTAATTATAATTAGCGCCTGATGATGATGATTACTCATTGAAACCCGGGTCGCGGTCTTATAAAATAAGTGGTATAAGTAACTGTCTATATCCAGGAAATAATGGAATACCACATAGTTAACCAAGAGTTAGTGAATTTTGTTTAAAATCTCCCAAATAAATTCACCACTCATTGCAACCATGCGTGATTTACCAAATGAGGAACAATCCGTGGGGATATAAACGCTATCTTGTTTATACAGAGTTTTTCACGAGAAATCTTCAATACTGCAGGAGGATTTAGGGGAGAAAATTTTAAACATTTTTTGTCCTTTAACATGAGACACGGCAACTCCTTAGTTACCGAGCTATGGCAATGCAAAAATTTATTTGATGCACTTTGCAGTTACCATGGAAACGGTATTTCTTGGGTATCCAGCCTTTTTGGAAATTTTTTATGACACTGAATTCTTAAGGACATAAAATAATTAAGGTTGGACGAGAATGAGCGATTATAATTGTCTGAAAAATTAATCTTTCGGCTAAATTAGACGAAATCTTTCAGCAAGTATAAACAATATGGTTGCACAGTCTCACATAATTTGAGATTGTGCAAATCATCATTAAATTATGTCTCCACGGCAAAAAAACCACATTTTTATAGCAGGGAATACAAAAAAAATGTCACAGAATAATACTTTTGGGTGCATTTTGATACATAAGCATCATTTTAAGGTTTCAAATTCCACTGACAGTATGATTCTACTAGCAGCTTATTTAGTAAACAATCTCCAATGAGTGCAGGCTTCAATATTTTACTTCTACTGATCAATGCACCAAACATAATTTTTTTCTGCCAGGTGTCTCTAATTCGCTTTGACTGAATAAAGCTAAGCTGTTATTTGGGATCATTATCATTGGCTCCCTTTGTACGCAGTTCAATGTTCCCTAAAATAGTAGTTGAAGTAATAAAAACTTTCTTTTTTCACACGGTGATTTATTTTTCCCGATCATAGCTTCGTTACAGCGCAATATTTTAAAGTTAGTGTCAGATTGTTTCCCTGTAACGAAACCATGGTCGGAGAAAATTAATCACCATGCGAAAAAAAGCTTCTTTAAAAAGCTTTTTTATTCCGTCAACTCAAACGAAAAAGGTTCCCACCAAGTCTCGTACGCTATCGTTATTTCCCTAAAATAGCAAGCCTCTTTACTACCTAAGATTAGCAAAATAAATAACACTAGGCCTTGTTTGCAATTAAAATTTTATAATCACATGAGTAACCGGAACCAAATAATAAAAAGTGGTAATTCAAATAAAGCATAATTTATGGTTCTCAAATTATTGCTGGGGAAAAGGATCCTTGATCTAGATTCGACAGATAGTGAAGCACATTGTGTAGAGATTTTCCTAGAGAACACGAGGGGTATGGAGAGGTGAACTACTTCATATCCAACGTCTCCTCATCTTGTACAGTGATTATAGAGACGGTAAGGGAGATAATGACGATACATCTACGTCACGGAGGGATTAACCTTGATGGATAGAACTTCTTCAAGATTAAGCACGGAATACGAGCGAACCCCATACAGAAATTTCTTTAAAAAATTGATTCGGGTGAGGAAGAAGAAAGAAAGAACTCCCAGAGATGACGACATCCAAGGAGGAATTTAAACCCGTTAAATGATGAACTACAGCCAATTTTGGGTTATTCTAGCATCTTAAGCAGCGAAAAATTGTAGGAATGTAGTTAAAATACGAGAATCCTGAGAGCATGGTGAATAATGACCGCATTCGATGAGACTAACGCGGTATGCTTGCTAAGGAAAAAATATTAGCTTCTTCATTAAGGCAGGAAATATTTCAAATTAAAATATTTTTATGATGAATGTGATCCTGGATCTGAGCATGGAATGTTTCGATGTTTAAGGTCCTCAAATATCACTTCATGAGTACATACGAACGCACAAGACTACCCTGAAGTTATGAATACAACACAATAGGTCAATATCATTTGTATGTTCCATCATCATAAATGTAATCCATCCAAATAAATAAATCCGCTGTACGAATTTATATGCTTTTATTTTTCTCCAATATACTAGTACAAAAGTTAGTTTCCTATTTACGTAACAGAAAACTTCAACAACAGATATTTCAATAAATTCACTTCAAAATTATTTCTTTTCTTGTCATTCGTTAAAAAATGTATGCCCAGCGATGAATAAAATAAATTTAACTAAGAGAAAATGATTGGTTTTCACTTCAGTAATATATTAATTTTTTTAGAGAAACTACAGTATTCAAAACTGTTTTCGATCAAACATATTCTTGCCTTTTAATGTGTCATAAAAACAAAATTAGAGCTAAATACTCGTACTTTTGCACGTCATACTAAATAAATAAGAAAAAAAATCGTTACACGTTCATTGCCCGTGTTTCAACAAAACAATATATAATATATTATGAAATACGATAATATTAAAATGATGATATACATGAAACGAGAACAAATGTTCGAGTTAGAAACGGCTCAAACTCAACTCTAATACCTCAGTGCTTCACATCTTGCGCCACTTCGTTCGATGTGGCAACAAAGACAGGAACGGGGAAGATAAAAGGGGCAGTTTTGGAAACAAAGGGAGTATACAGAGGAGAATGTAGGTCCCACACGTGCTCAACACAGGTCAGACGTTTTGAGCATGTAAAAACACACAAGCCTGCGTCCATTGAATGGCATACAAAACCCACTAGAGCACGCATGAAGGAGAACAGACAAGCACCAGGATTTCTTTCCAGAATGTTTTCCTTCAAATGGTGTGGATCCATCGAGCAGAAGATCCACGCACTTTCGAATTTTAAGATCCGTATGGCACCGAATGAAAAATCTTCACACCACCTCGTTGCTAAGTCGATATTGACGTGCAAACGCGAGGCTCCACTCAATTGTTTTCCATGAGATTCAAACTCACACACGACACTCGACTCATCCCACGAAGAAGGTGAATAAAATATAAATATACACTTCTTTGAAAGAAAAAAATACATGCGAGATCCCTAAAAACTTTGTTCGAAGATTACTTACTTCACCTGAAAGAACACGTTTTAAATTCACCCACACGTAACAACATGCACACTCGAACCGCGTCACACTTTAAACACATCCTCCAACAATTAAAGTGATTAATGTAACCACACTTCTCGAACTACTACTCGATAGATTTTTTTTGAAGACGTCTGCTTGCTTACTCGCTGCGCACACACTCAGAAGAAATAAACCACTGCCTCTTTTCACAAGTTCATTTTGGTCAAACTAGCGAAAACAAATGGACCACGATTTCATTCAATGTATACGCACGGTTGTCACACGCATATAAATACATGTGCACGCTCATGCTCCCCAGGAAATTTTAAAAATCTGCTAGAACATGCATCCACACGGATTTATACGTAAATTTTACATTACACACACGCACATGAAATTCGTGTCGTCTTGTCACGTTAAACCCATCCAATGTCCCCCGTCAGGAATTACGGCGCCATCCAAAATTTGGTATTTTTCAAGAGTACTGAAGAAGTACAGTCCAGAAATGTTTTTCAAGTTCCCTTCCACTCGATCGAAAAGTGACATTCAACAATTTATTCAGGCCGGGAGAGGTTTTTATCAGTCACAAAGTCTTGGCCGCCGCACACAGAAACGTTTCCTTTTAAATTTGTGGTCCCTTGTAGAGTTTCTATGCGTTACCCGTCCCACAGGCGAAGAAAATGCACCGTTTAGAGGTCAAGTTTAGATAGTGAGAATCAACACGTTCTCATTTTTTGGTAGCACTTCACTTTGCGACGCGACACTCCTGTCTTAGGGGAGAGATTTTGCGCACGTTTGCAAAAAAATTGACACACGTTTGCTGTGTTCTCGATGCTGGGAGGTAGAAGGGAATGGGGATATTTTCAAGGTATAAATACAATATCATTGGAGAGGTATTGGATGAAATGAGCTGGGGTGGTGGGGGAATTTTTAGTTAACTTATGCGTCATCCGATGGTGTTTGGAAAGCGTAATTCTACTTGAAGCTCTCATAATGGCACTCCCATTCCGATTAAAAGAAAATTGGCGTCAATTCAAAGTTAAACTGAACATGAGCGGAATTAGATATGCATTAGATTTCCTACTTATTTCTTCCATAATCATTCATCGGGCTAAAGAAACATTATATATTTTTTACTCAACCCAGTCCACTTTTAGCTCGAACTTTTTAACTGAGTGGAAAAAGAGGTAACCTCACCCCTTAACATCCAATAAAAGCAATTATTGCTCGATGATTATTAATCTCAAATTTATTCTGAAGTGAATGGAAGGCTACGAAATTCCATTTCAATTAATTTCTTTCCTCAGATTACGTGTTCTCCGTGAAACAAGAGTGCATGTTTTAAGACAATGAGCGGGAAGGTTGAATGCAATCAGCCCTCCGTTCCAGAGACGTACGTTTTGAAGTGAAATTTCAATTTGAATCTCCGGATAATACATACTCTGCATAGTCCGAAAAGACGGAGGAACTTTCGACTTGAAACCCTAAAGGTCTCGTAAATTACGCGAAGAAAAGATTTTAATCTCATGAGAGATACGATCGCATTAAGGCCGACACAGAAAAGACGCCGGTTTAAATGTAGCCCCGTTTGAATCTTCAAAAATGAAACTCCCTTTCACTCGAGGAAATTACTTTCCAAAGCAAACATCCTCTGCAAATAATGAATAAATCCGTAGCAATCTAATTCCTTTTCCATTTTTTATTTATCCATTTAAGAAAAGACACCCTGTTTGAAAAATGCCTGTGTGAAAAAATCCAATATTTATTTTTTCATCTGGGCACGCCGGTTTTGACAAAAATATAAATGTGTGCTAGTGTGTGCGCGCATACATATTTTAAAAAGTAGTTTACACGTGTGCAAAAATGCACTCGTAAGTGTGTATCTCTTGAACGTAGTATATATGTATGCGGAACACACTTTTTTATTCTCTAAGAATCGGTTGGGAGTCCTGCTTCTTCCGTCTCCTCCGCCTCGTCGACATATTCCGTGATCTGTATCACGGGACACTTGGGCCTCTTAACCTTGTGCTCCGAGTAGTAGAACGCCTTCCAAACACGCTTACCGTACATTCACGCATAGTAATACTGGTTGTTCCCACTCCGGCTCAGTGACCTCGGGTTCGTGTCGCTGTCCTGCCTCCGCACCCCCAAGACGCTGCCCCCGGCGCGGGGGTGGCCGTAACGCACCACCTGCCCCACCGGCGGCTGTGGGACGTGGCTGGGCGGGACGAACGGGGGCGGCACGGGGGTCCTGCCCCCGCCACCTCCCGGAGGTGGGGGCGGATGGCCCCCGCCGCCCCCGATCGGCTGCATGGATACCACCCCACCTGGCCCGCTGACGCCCAGCACTTCGCCGTCCGCGGAGCTCACGATCTGCACGGGTTGCTGGCTGGGGGGAGGTGGTCTGGGGGACGTTGTCGCAACCATCAGATCTATGTCCGCGTCAATCTCGCTCATCATGTCGACGTCTTCGGCGGCGAGGAAGCCGTTGGGCAGCGTGACTCCTCCGCGGGCGCCGGTGCTGGAGTCCCCGCCGGAGTTGCCCTCGTCGCCGCCGGAGCCGCCCCCGGAGGAGGAGGAGTGTCCCTGGCCGCCCCCCCGCCCCACTCCTCGTCTCCGCATTCGCCGGTTCTCGCGCCGCCGGCTGAGGTAGAGGCGCCCCGCGACAGCCGAGAGGAGAACCACGAGGCCGCCGCCGACGCTCACGCAGACGTAAAGATAGAGCTTCTCCCGGTTGCCTGCGGGCGTGGAGAGAGAAGAAAAACGCAAATGAGATACAGAGTAAAAGGGGAATTTGTGAAAAAATTTTGAAAGGAAGGAATGGCGGGGAAAAATTAGAGAAATATAAACATGTTGGACAGTGAAAATGGTGCCTAATGCAATCATTTCCTGTGAGAGCCGATGCCACCCTAGTGAGGTTAATATCGAATGAAAACTTAAAGAAACTGGATAAGTAACTCTATAACTTACAATATTAATCAATTACTTCTACAAAATTTTATAAAACTCTTGACATTTCACATCTATTTTCGGAGAGCTGTGTTTGCTAGCTATGTGCGATGTGGGAGCGAATCAAATAATATAAGTAAATTTTAAAGTAGAGAATTCGATGTAATTCATGGATACTGTGTTTTAGAAAATTTGCAATTTTTTGATAAAATCACGTATTATAATCGGAGGCAGATAGTTTAAAATATGGAAGATTATCGCAACTACAACCTTTTTTTTCACATTAGATGCTAACTCAATCCCAAATAAGTATCAAATAATCAGCATTGACATGCATACGTAAGGCATTACCATACGACACTAAAGGCACGTATACTATGAGCACCATTGTAAAAGAGTTGAGAGTCAGCGAGCACAAATTTGAACCTTCGTTAAGACAGATGATTCATCTTCTAGGTGATTTACATGAATGATGCATGATCTGAAAATGTTCCACAATTTGAGCCATTTCTTTGGCTAGCCAGAATACGCAAGGACAATAGTTCAATGCCTTACTCAGCAAAACTGCCATGCTTTCTCCCTCTCACCTACGACACTTACGTAAGGTATTCGCCTTTTAGTCAAATTACATATCCTCACTCACAGACACAGGACACGTCTAATCCAAAGAATCTCCATCAATTAAAAAAAAAAACTGTAGTATTTTCACCGCTGAGGATGAAGGGGGCCTCACCGAAGGACGCTGTTTTCCCAAAACGTCAACCGAGGGAAATTTCAACTTTGATTTAAGTTGGAAAAAGTAAAAAAAAAACAAGAAAGAAGGGACGTCAACCGAGACGAAGAGGCATCCCGGAGCCCTAAAACGTTGTTGTTCGCGCGGACTTAAAAAGTTTTCCCGGGATCCATAAAGCAGACTCCAAGCCTCTCGGCGAGAGTAAACAAGCTCAGGATGAATAATTAAAACTGTTGAAGAGAAGGGAGGGACGGAGATATATATATAATTTTTTTTCAAAAGAAGTTCCGGCAGAAGAGCAAGGGAAAGGAGTGTGGTAGACGGATGTCGTAAAACGTTTACAAGCATGGGTACGAGATAGGTCGGAAACCTTAACCAACGCAAAAGACCATTATCGGGATCCCTTTTGCCACGAACGCATGTCTACAGTACAACCGAGTACCCTTAAAAAACCTCAACACACAAAATCACGGATAAAAAAAGTTCCAGTCTGGTTTCAGCGCATCGTGAAAGTTTCATTGACCTCCCTTCGACCAATACATTTTATGTATCATTGATGGCGGGATACTTTAAATATAATTATAATGGAAATGACCGATTCCGGCAATGGAAACCAATGCGGTCGGTTTTTTTCACTTACGGGGTTGATTCAATCAAAATTCGATTCGATTTTCTAATCAAATACGCGATTGGGCATATCTTGGTATTGCCATAAGACAAATGGAATATACTGACTTCGTGCATCTCGGTGTTCCCCATGCTGCTTAATGGAGAAAGATATGGTGGCTGGGATCACTTTCAATTTATATCGAATATATATATTTTTTTCAAAATAAGTTCCAGCAGAAGAGAAAGGGAAGAGAGTGTGGTAGAAGGATGTGGTAAAACGTTTACAAGTATTGGTACAAGATGAGTCGGAAAACCTTAAAAAACGCAGAAGACAATTATCAGGATCACTTATCCAAGACGGAAGCATGCCTACAATACAACCGAGTACCCTTAAAAAACCTCAACATACGAAATCACGGATAAAAAAACGTTCCAGCCCGGTTTCAGCGCGTCGTGAAATTTTAGTTGACCTCCCTTTGACAAATGGATTTGATGAATCATTTATGGCGGAATCTCAACAGTTATTATAATGAGAATGACCAATTCCGGCAAGGAAAACCAATACGGTCGCGGTTTTTTTCACTTAGGGGTTAGTTTAATCGAAATTCGATTCGATTTTCTTATGAAATACGCGATTGGCCATATCTTGGTATTTACGTAAGACAAATGGAATTTGCTGACTACTTACGTCTTGTTATTTCCATGCTAGGAGCGGATCCAGGAATTATTTCTAGGGGGGGGGTCACGAGGGTCTCAAAGATATTTGAGATTAAAAACAAAATGTAACAATTACTGTGGAAAACATTTTCTTTATTTTCATATGATAAATGTTAACATAAAATGAAATGATTGAGGCTCCGTAATACACAAAATAAAACGAGCTGAATGATAACCGTATTAAAAATCTTGTCTATATTTTTAGCGTATGGGGGGGCACGTGCCCCTGTGCCCCCCCCCCTAAATCCACCTATACCCCAAACTGCTCAATGAAGAAAGATCTGATGGCTGGCCTCACTTTCAATTTATGTCGAATATATATTTTTTTCGAAATAAGTTCGGGCAAAAGAGCAAGGGAAGGGAGTGTGGTAGAAGGATGTCGTAAAATGTTTACAAGTATTGGTACGAGACGAGTCGGAAATCCTTAACCAATGCAAAAGACCATTATCAGGATCCATTTTGCCACGAACATACACCTCCAACCGAGTGCCCTTCAAAACCTCAACACACGAAATCACGGATAAAAAAAGTTCCACTCTGGTTTGCACGTCGTGAAAGTTTCATCGACCTCCTCTCAAACCCTCTCCTGTAGCATTTGACGAATCATTGATGGCCGGATCGGCACTCCAGGTCATTGCGCGAATGGGCAATGCGTTATAAAACCACTCGACGCATCCTTATTATTTTTTCTCCCAGCAATACGGGCGTTTATCTCACCCACATGACGTTCAACCGACTTTTTTTAAAGTTTCAACTCCCACCACCACTCCTCTCACTAGCAAAACAAACACGGGCACAGATTCCAGATTAGTCCCGTTAAAAATTACCCAGAGAGAGGGGAATAGGATTCGTTCCCCGGATTTCGTGCAACATTTATGACGCAAGGCAGTTTTACGACCTCGCTTTAAGCTACCTACTCAGCAACTATTCGAGATCCAATTCCCGCCACTCTGAATCGCGCCTTCGATCAATTCCAAAATGGGACTAATCAAATGGGGCCGTTGAGGTTCGAAGGTGAAATGGAGCGCGAGCCCTTTTCCCGGTCGGACGGAAATCACCGGTTTTGGAGGTTGCACGGTGCAATTTCCTCTGGCAGAAATTAAAATAATGACCCGTCTCCAACGGGATTTAATTATTCCGACCAATCACGAAGCCTCTCTAGCACTGCATTTCACGCAGATTCGACATTCACGCGAATATTTGATAATGATTGAGATAATTTTGAGTCGAAACATTATCATTTAACGATGTTTCATGACTGAAAAATAATGAATGTTTCATAAGGTGCCAGAAAAGTAGTTCTCCGTAATTAATTACCCTCATTTGTTTCCATTCTAATGCATCATAAATCATAGGTGATGTAAAATGCTCCATTAATTAATTTCAATTCTGCTACCCTGTTGAATATAATAGGTAATTTCACCTGAAACAAGAGGGATTTCAATGTTTCAAATATATGTTTTAATATGGAAAACAAATAAGCCTAAAAGTATTCTTTGGATCTCCCTCGGAATAAGTCACAGACTATGCCGATGAAAGAACACTGCCTCTCGTTAAAAGGGAATAACAAAAAATGAAATAGTTTCAACTCATCCTTCAAAAGGCATATTTAAAAATTATATTGCGAGTATAAGATTGTATATTTCAAAATATTAGCTTCCGCCAAATTTCAGAAATTGATATTAAGTATTTAAAACAATTAGCATATAAATACCAACGGTTGGACGATGGAATTTTTGCTGTTGTACACATAGATCTTTTCAAGGTCTATGATTGAACATATTATTCTTCATTTCAAATTCAGTAAAAATTAATGTACCTAATATATAAAATTGTTCATCATTTAGAAGTGAAAGATATTTTGAATATGCAAATGGAACAGAATCATTGAGATCACAATACAAAGCTTTATAAATGAAAAAGAAACAATAAATATCCAGTGAAATCATGAAAACAAAGACGTACTATCCGACAAAATGCACAATACCAATCATATTAACTCTAAATTTCAAAGACATACCTTAACAGTAACAGAGATAAAAACATCAATCACTTCGTGCACGTCTCCTACATGCACTACGGTAAGAAGGAATTGATTGCATGCATGCGATAATTACATTATACTGCAGACTTGCCATCTTATCAGGTACCCTGCAAGGACTCACCAGTAATACCGCATCGACTGTTCAAATTTATCAGGTGTCACAGAGAGGAAATCTCAAAATGAACCATGATAATCACTATGTAAAACCAAGCACATATTTTCCACATTGAATAGCTTACGTGAATACGATGCATTGTGATGAAGAAAATCAATAAACCAACACTTAAAGTATCATAAATAAAATCAATTAAACCACCAATCGTATAAAATAACGTTTTAAAAACAGTACGGCTAGAGTATTTTATACTATAGACACACTATTCCACAATTTCTCGATACTGGAACTTGTTCAGGCTTGAATGTTTGAGTATAGTACACTATGTCGATAATGTTTCACAATAAACCAATACCAAAGCGGAGAATTTCTCCTTCATAATCACATCCTATAAATATTCTTCAGTTCCCAAATTTGTGATTTCGCTGTATATTACCATCCGATAAGGCAATGACGTCAAATGAAAGTAAAAATTCGTGCGGGCGGATATTTTATTTCCTCATGTTTTCTATGAAATTCTTGATCCTATCCTAATCGTACGTTTCTTTCCATCCTGAGGACTTGCATTCGTTATAGTAGCTAGTAGTATACCTGGTTATCATCAATGACTTTCGTTCGGAAGTGTCCAAAGGTTTGATACAGGATTTGAAACCCGTGGAAAAATGATCCTGCGGTAAGCAGCCGTTGCCTCTACCCCCTGGACACTGATCGGAATTATTTCGATCGGTTTTCATTACGTTCCGAGTGGATGAAGAGCAGTTGCTGGAAATAACTCATTGGAATTAATTGAAAATTTTTTGCTACCGAAAAATTTCAAAGACTCACAACGAGAGCTCATATCGGAATGAAAATATACATAGATAAAACTAGCCTATATCGCCTGTGTATGGACTATATCGGTACCACTGATCCTTGTCGGTACGTCATAATCAGTCGCGAACTTCCATCGGAATAATTCCGATCAATGTCAACCACCTGGGCAAACACGCTTCTTCATGGCTTTAGATAGTAATAAATATCATACGCTGGACTAATAAGTACTATGTCATTCCCTTCATCCTTACGGTCTATATTGGCATTACTGATCCTTGCCACCTTGTCATAATCAGTCACCAAACTCCCTTCACTTCCCCGCCAATCATTTCTCCTTTGTTTAGCGTTATTTCTCTTTCCTCCAAAATACCCGCTAACCCACCACCCAATCATCCTTCCCTTCCATCTTGTACCCGCTTCCCTATGCTTCGGGACTTCTCTCCTAAGCTCGACACAACTTCAGAGAGCATCAGCCGCACCCTACCATCCACTCGAGCTTCCTTAGGAGATTAGTTTCAAAGAGAGACGCCGGAAACGGGCCACCACTTCTACATCCTTTACTCCTTCAGCTCCTCGTGCACTCTTTTAACCCGCGGTTGGAGAATAGAGGAACCTCGCACGCACAAAGGCGAAGGGACAACGCTCGTATGAACGATTGGCGCCGATCTATCACAAGAATAGATCGCCTCCACTCTATCACAGGTTGGAAAGAAAAAGTGGAGGGCGAAAAGGTCGTGTCAAATGTCTGGCGTGAACGCCGTGTACACCATGAGCATGATTGGAGTCGTGTCAAATGCGTGGAAAATTTTCCGTGAAAATTTATTTTTCCAGCAATCAATTTGTAATCGAAACCATGCAAATCGTAAATATGATTGGAAGCGTATCAAACTTCTGAAAAAATGTCGGTCGAAATCGATTATTTTAGCAATCGATGATTTGTCGAAATTTAATGCTTGACCTTTTAGCAAAATCGAAATCAGTTACTAACGGATCGATTTATTGAAAAATTCGAAGGAGGAATTAGCTTATAAGAAAACAGCAATCAAGGTTTGTAGAATATCAATGTTAATGTACAATGATTGCAATCCTACAAATGAATGAATTTATTCTCGTTTGTGTGGATCAATAAAATGTATCTTTCTTTCCCTCAATAAAAAAAATTGGATTTCTAAATTAAATTTTACCATTCATCGTAAATTTTCATAAATCGTCAATTATTATGAGAACAAACGCTACTTTGCCAACATAAAAGATATCAAATGGGTACTTTTTAAAAAGAGCTGTAAAATAGAATCTATAAGCTCGACAACAAATAAACCTCCAGTGCCTAGTATTGAAAACACTGCAGCTCTGGCAACTGTCACACCGAGGATCTAGCTTGTATAGGAGAGCTATGAAGGGTTGCAGAATATCAGTGTAACGATTACAATACTTTGAATGAATGAATTTATTCTCCTTCCCATTGAGAACTTACATGTATCTTTCCTAACATCGACAAAAAATTTGGATTTACATACGCCATATCAGTACATTAGATATCACCATTCAACGTAAATTTATATAAATCGTCAATTTTTCAAATGTATAGTGACAGCAAACGCTACTTTGAAATACTTAATAGAAATTAAATTTGTAGTAGTTTTGAAAAAGATCTAAAAGAACTCCACAAGCTCGTCAACAAACAACCTCCAATACGTACTATGGGAGTAACTGCATCTCTGGCAACTGTTCTACATTTTCGCTGATGCATTCCCTGAGTTTTATTTTTTCACCTCCCGCCACGCCATATTTCACTCCGACTGTCACTCCCGGCGCTAATGTCTCCCATCCTCTTCCTCCAAAATGCTTCTTTGCCGAGACGAACGTCGGAACATCGAACGAGCCCTTTAACGCCCGATGGACCCCAGCGAAAAAGAAAAGAACGCCTCCATCGAAGCGGTGACTCAGAACTGAAGCAGCGTTCCCTCCGGAGAAAGGTACCTTTGATGAACACACTAGAGCAGTAGAATGCCAGGGAAACGTGCAACAATGCGATTCTCGGCATCGTACGCCTTTGAAGTATAACTGGTTCTCCCAAAACTTCGTAACATATACGTACAACAAATACTATTCATCATAACTTTATGTAAGAAGGTATTATTTAAATATAACATCTTCCGTGGATGGTATCTTCATTGGTCTAAAATGAATACTTAGAAGGAAACACGCTGATGAGTATATGAGTAAAATTTTCATATTAATAAATATGCTCACTCGTCCATGTCAAATACAGAGGGTTTTAAATTGAAATATCGCATAGGGAATTCAAAAGCAACATTATATTTATACGAGAAGTAATAACTACCTGTTATTTGACTGATGATTAAAATTACTAGCGATTTCATTATAAGGTCATAATTACAAATAAAATTTCATGAAAACGTCATTTAAATGGATAAAAAATAAAATTTAACCCATTTCCCGCCGAGCAACGCAGGCCATTTTGGTACGCAGAACTGGAACAATTGATTCCGAGTATGTCATTCTGAATTTTTCAAAGCGACTACAATCAAAAATCCCCGCCGCATCGTGTAAAATATTTACCATAGCTGAATAACCATTACTTTAAATCATTATCCATTCGTCTAAGAGTTGTGGATTCGATTTAAATGTCACCAAGCTTGCGTTCCGAGTTCATCCTGCCATCATTACGGTTGAAACCAAGAATTTACTGCGGTAATAATTTAATTCACCTATTTTTAGGGCCATTGCAGCGTATGGAGATGCCAATTACAAGAAATTTCTATTAAAATGATGCCGAGTAAATTAATGCGGAATTAAAAGACTTTTAGTCGCTCAATGTACCTTAAAAAACCAAAGATATCCTCGTTACATCTGTTAATAATTAGCATGATCATTAAAGCATGATAGCTGATACTTCCAGTAGCAAATCAATAATTTCAATGACCCTATCTCAAGCAAGATAAAATATTCATATAATTTACACATCTTAATTTCAACGCAGGCATATTACCTTCGTTAGGATAGGTTTACAGAAGATTAAGTTGACACTATTGGCTCAGATTTCAGCCACTTAGTTGTGTAGTTAAAACAGTACATCAGGGTTCCCACTCAATCTCAATTATAAAATTCACGGTTATTTCCAGGTTTTCACTGTCTAAATGTCTTCAAATTCACTGGTTGTAGATAAAGCATTTTAGGCAGAAATATTTATCACGTAACAATCATCGGCTCACGTTCACTAAAATTTTAACAAACGCGGCAGACACCGTAAATGCAAACGTAGCTATCAAAGTGCTGTCTCTTCTGACGTCACATTACGTTTGCAAAATTCAGCTCCGGCGAAAGGTTGTGAGTGGGAAAATAGAGGGACCAGGGTGCCAGGGAAGAGTTAAGAAGAGTCTGAATTTTCGCACGTGTTAATGAATACTTTGGTTACCAGTCTTCCGGCTTTGGTACAGGCTTAAGGTCATTGTATCATCCCCAGATGGCACAGAATCCTCCGTATCTAATTCGTATGCAGATAGTATCCATTGACGAAAAGCGACGAAGCGGTAGTCAATGGATAGTATCTGCATACGAATTAGATACGGAGGATTCTGTGCCATCTGGGTCATAGCACACGGACAAATAAATGCGCTTCGAATATCCGTGTGCAGATGAATCCGCGGCCATGTCTGCGCGAGACTAACCTTCAAATATGATCAAAATATCCATTTTTCTTTTAACCTATCAATCGTTGTCCTACGATCGTAAAATCAGGATTGAGACATTTTAAAGGTTTTATGACGAAATTCACGGCTATTTCCAGGTTTTTTCACGGTATACGAAATTCACGGCTAATTCACGGTTTTAAGATTTTCAAGGTGGAGTGGGAACCCTGGTACATGTAAGGTTTCACAGTGGATTCATTTCAAATTTAACATTATGCATTGATACATAACATATTAATACTGAGACCGTGAATTCTCCTGCATTAGTTACTTAAGAAATGGGAATAAATCATACTTTTTTATTCTTTCCAGTATTTTAACCATATTTCGAGTTCTACTCTTGATGGGTAACTACAAGAAGCAAGGACGAAGTAAGCGCGAACGAAAAACGCAACAAACTGCGCAAATGCCTTTGATAACTCAAGAACAACAGTAAAACTATAGATTCAGTCTTCCGAAATTTTGAAGCGTTCCCAGAAATGCAGCGAGTCGTAAAATGCTCTTCCCTTATCTACGTCTAAAATGGCTCTATTCCAAAATTGACCGACCCATAAAATTCCGGTTTACTCAATCTAGTAAAAGATGAAACTTGTTCCAGAACATACTAGAGATTTTACGATCATTGATTTTGGAAACATAACCAAGGGAGAAAATCATGAAATTTTGGAAAATATTCTTTTCTATTTGCTGTTAGCACCGATGCTTGCGCCCCACATTCCTCTCGTGAAGATCAAATTAACTCTGCGTAAATATACGGCTGAAGCAGAAGCTACCGAAACGCATCAAGGCTCCTTGGAGAACTAAGACTAAACACTCGAACAATATTTTACGCCCTGTTCTTCAACATCTAAAAAATTATATGCCTCAAGTCAATTAATAAAATAACGTACATCCACTAAGTTAGTGAAAAAGTTAATGCGTACATTAAGAATTTTTACACCACTGCTATAATAGGTTAAATTCGCAGAGGAAAAGAGAAGAAATAAAATGAGGAAACTTGATAAAAAAGTGACCAACTGGCCACTTAACTACATTAAAACTGTACATTAAAACAAGGTAGCAAAAAGTATACCATTTTTGAAAATATTTTTTATCGGTTCTTAATTCTTTGACCCCATTTCTGTATTCTATTTCTCCATAGCAACTCTCCCAACACCTCTTTTCTACCCAGTACAAATTAAATTTATTCCCCAGTAAAAGGAAAAATTCCATCGAAAATCTCCCCGGAAGGAAAACTAGATGAAAGGTTCTTATTAGTCTTCATTCTGAAGTATCATTTTACCAGAAAATTCTTTCCGACGTTGTGAGGGAAGAAGAAATTGGCGTTACTCTTGACCGCAGCATCAAGATCATTAGGATGGTATTAATTACTCTTGCAAAGCTAATTGAATATCAGTAATATATTGACCGAAACCCTTCTAGTTAATCAGCGAGGGCAGGTGAGAGTAGTTTTAACTAGTAATTCTTGAATAAATTTAACTAGGTGTTAATAATACTCTCATCGGGGCATTAATTACCCAAAACTATTAACACGGTAATATTGTTCTCGATTGTTTACATTGCAAGAGCATTTGGACAAATAACCAGCAGGCTGGACGCGGAATCCAATTACGAGCGATAACCTGCACGTTCGATATGATAAACACATCATTTAATGACTCTTTACCTAAAGTACCCGCTCGTTTGGTTCAACAAACTCGGAACTCGCCTCGTATTCTGAACGGCGCCTGTTATGTGTCCCGGTGAACCGTTGAGCGGAATATACGAACCCACAGTGGCTGCATTCCCCGAAGACCGACCACAGACGCATTTGAAGTGAGAGAAGGGCGGTATGCAACGCAATGACGAGAAGGTACGGCAAACACTTAACGATGCTCAATTCATGCCGACTGCAGAAGGCAATTTGAGTTCCACTTCGTACGGAACGATCAGAAGTGCACCGCTTGACAGAAACACAGAAGCACTCGGACACTGACCACGTCCATTCAATTTATGAACGAAGCCATTAGCGATTACTTACAAGTTTAGTAAAGGAAGTGATGGATGGCAGCTCTTAAGCAAGGGCAGGGACGCATTAAACCCTGATTGTTGGGTTGACTGCTCTTTTATTTTCTCGCAGACAACCCTATTTACGTCCAGTTGCTCTCAGTAGAGCGTTAGATACAAATTCAAACTTGTATTTGAAGGAGCCTCTAGGAAAGACATTTCTCGAGATACTTCCACATACCAAAACCTGAGCGAAACGTAAAATATACTTAATTTGTGGAAAAACATCGCAGGTGAAGAGCGATTTGTGTTGAATATACATTGAAATGAATTACAAAATTGAAAAAAACGTTCAATTTAGCTTACGGCATACACGAAAAAGACACGAAAATTAGAGGCACTTTCAAATAAAATGAAATTGCTAAATAAAAGCACCTGGTTTTTTATGCGTGGAGGCAATGAATAAGATCAATAACACCTACCACTTAAGCTATTTGGCTCGAAAATATCAAAGTGAATAGTTGGTCATTGTAATTGTATCTCAGAACATACCACCCCATTGATCGCATACACCTAATAAAGCGAGGCTAAGTGCCTCGCATTATTCCGCTCCTTTATTTACAAAAATTAAAAAAAATCTACTGAGGAAATATTATTTGACTAGACCGAAATCTCGAGGGGGACTCTTTCGTCATTGTCAAGTTCGCGGGTCGTAGAATATTTTTCCAACAATTATTTTGGGGAAAATGACATGACAAATGACAGTTTAGAATACAATATTTTCGCTTTCAAACAAAATTATTGAGTGTAAAGCATATCACATTAGTTTTATATTAATTTGAAAGCATGAAAGGTCGGATTACCACGCCAATAAATTATTAAATTAGAGCAATTATTCAAAATTCTTCAATATCAAAATAAAAAGAGTAGATTACCAAGAACTGCCTAAAAAACTTATTCCCCTTACCACCGCAACAGTTTGAAGGGAGTAAGATTGAAGAACGTTATGGTGAAAATTGTAAAAAAAATAGCTCGAACAACTCTTAGCACCTGCAGGGTGTTCTAGAGCGAATATTTCCCCCTGAAGTTTTGAAGCTTTCCTCTGAAATGGACGGTATTTTTGTCAAGAGTTTCCAAAAATTTCACAATTAAAATAAAATAAACGAGAAAAAATTTTCTAAGATTTTTACGTATTTGTCATAAAAATATTTAAAGCAGAAAATTAAACTTCTCAGCTTTTTCTAACATTCTAATGAATGCAAACGAGGATTTTTCAGTCTCGGTCAGATCACTCAACCACCACATCACATAACATTAGATGAGATATGGCGAGGAGATATACTCAAGGGTCGGGGAAATGGGCGCGGCTTCCCACGATAAATTCCCACCATTCAACTTAACTCAAGAAAATTACAGACGTGGAGTGGGGACACACGATTCTCAAAAATGAAACGCCTTGTTCAGCTTCCCAAGCCTCCCTCAGCCGAGACCACCGAGATATATGCATGAATATCTCGGCGGAGCCTCGTCCTAGAGCACCTTCGCCTCGCTGCTTCTCGTCATGTCTCTTCACTTCCTCGTCCGAACCAATTCCCTTGCCACTCCGTCAACCTACCACGCCACACTCATCTGCGCCTTCTCTGCGGACCGCAATCAGATCATCAACCTCACAATAGCGTCCTTCCCTTATCTTCATCCTACACATAGAAAATCTTTATCGTGCTTACTTGATACATGAATTTACCACATTATTTAGCATCATCATCATCATTGGTCAACAATAGGAAGAAAATTCACTAACTCTTGATTTACTTTATGGTATTCCATGTATTAATTTTTGAATTTTTTTGTAATTTAATATTTTTAATTTTTTAAATTTAAATTTTTTATTTTTTATTATTTTTAAATATATTTTTATTTTTTTGCGCTCTGTAAAAATAAGTGGCATAAGTAATTGTGTGATATCCAGGAAAACTTAACATTAGTAAGATTAGTTTGACGCAGCTCTCCATTCCTCTCTTCAATAGGGTAGTTTCCTTCATCAAAGAAAACGAAAAGCATTGATTGCGATTCGTTACCCACCATTAGTGTATTCAAAATATACAAATTATTTCGTTTTAGAAATAGCGGTTTAGATGAATGGCAATGGTCCATTTTTATCCTCATTTGAAAAGGGCCATATTGGCGCCCATGCGATGCCACTCCACGTGACGTCACAGGGACCTAGTTCCTATACGAGAAGATGGGAGTTATACATCGTTTGAGGTTACCAATGCATGCATGAGGCACAGAGCTCAGGGAAACATGTCTTAATAATCACCTATTAAAACTGGCTAAGGTCGGAAAGTCAATATCGTCATTTAAAAATCTAAATGCGTGAAATACGTACCAGGTGTAATAATAATCTTTCGATTTAGGCAATAAAAAAATAATAGGAAACCACCCTATTCCGCTAACCTTTCGCTCATAGTGACGTATTTCTTCTCTTTTACGTCCTTTATAACTTATCCTATTTTTTTATTTTTTTTTTTAATTTTATTCTCAAACCACCGGACACAGCTCTTATTGGCCATTTTACACCGGGGTTTTCAACAAATGTAACAAGTAACCGTACACAAACGACCATGCTCTGGACCGGGGAAACCGACCCAGGCGGGACTCGAACCCGCGACCTCTTGTTTGGCAGGCGAGAACGTTACCCCGCCGCCACCGAGGCCAGCAAAACTTGGAGCCGTCCTTTAACCCTCTTCCCTTCCACTTGCCCTTGTATGATTATTTTCATCAGGCCACCACGCCTTATAATATGGTCAACTAAGTCCCGTCTTCCCCTCAGGGATTTTTTTCATTTAGAAGCACGTTATTAGACGTTAATAAGAATATCAGGCAGATCACCGTGTAAACGTATGACTTATATTATTTTCAATTTATTAGATATAAAATTGGCTTAATCATTTCCATTGCCATTCCATTTATACTTCCTATCAACTTCTATTGACCATACTCGTAAGATTAACCATAGCCACATTCCAAGGAAAATTTATCCTGGTTTAACTTGGCGAAGTGATTATTACGTATTCATCAACACGGACCCTCTCTACACAAAAATTCATCAATAATACACTTCATCAGTGGCGGACTCAGAGAGAGGCTAGGATAGGCTATAGCCCTCCTCTTGTGTGTTGAATTAACACTGCATAAAATGATATTTATTGATAAATAGAATTTTTTCCAGTTGTTAAATACATACAGGAGAGGAGGGCCCCCCAGCCCACCTTCGTCCCTATCCTGTATCCGCTGCTGTACTTCACTGGTCCCGTATCATGAATTCGTCAAAGATGGGTTGATATGCATTAAAACCATTTCTATCCTCGTCTACTAGAAACAAATCTGATCCCAAGTACGCGTTCTACACTCCACAACGTGAGTTGGCGGTGAAGAGAGAGGGAGAGAGAAATATTGACACGTAAATCGGCCACAGCGGACTCGTGCCTCGAGTTAATATTTCCCTCGCCTTCCCAATTAGTTCCGCGCACCCTACGGCCGCCCACTCATTAGCCTCCAGAGTGCAAATGCTTCCGCAATACGAAAACTCCACTCCCTGCAAACACATACGCACACAAACACAACGGAACGAAAGAGAAAAAAAAATCAACCAACTCCCCGACCTCCTACTCAGTCCTGCGGCGGTAAGGACACGAATCGTCATTCAGATTGTACCTCGGATGATTTGGGATGCTGCAAGCCACGTCTACGGGCATGCTCCCCGCACATACAATAACAGCGTGGCGCCGTGCGAAAATGCCGAGTGGAGCAATTAGCGAATGAGGGGTCAGTGGCCAGACCGCATGGCGTGCGGCTCTCTGATCCCAAGCCCACCACACTCGCTCCACCGCGAGCCCATTCTCAGCACCTGCCAACCGTCCCAAGATCTATTGCCACCGACTCAAGAAACTGCCTTGCCTCTGTTGAAAAAGCGATATTTAGAGAACTTCCATCAAGTTCATATGCCAAAGGAATCAGAGTAATGGCTCCCTCTCCCTTAAAGTTTAATTATTTTCAAAACATTCCCGAACATAAGATTCCCAATTTAACCCGAAGGTTGACTTGAATAGGTAAGGGTCAAAGAGGTCAAATCCGACTAAGCCGCAAGCATTTGTTTCCTTTAAATACGAGAAATCATAACCGTCACTACTCAAAAATCGCAGGTTTAACGCAGCTCTCCACTCAATTCTATTATCAGCCATTCTTTTCACACCTACGTATATTTTCTCAATTAAATACGTAGCGTGTGAAGGGGTTGTGTCAGGGTTCAATTCAATCAAAAACGCACTGCACGTTGCGGAATGAACCATAAGGTTCGAGGATGAAAATGATTATAAACTTAACAAAAGTGGATGTTTTCCCTACGATTTATCAGTTTAGAACCACAATCTTCTTGGATGGTTACCGGATTCAACTGAAAAACGAACTACGCACATTTCAATTCCTCCTTAAAACTGGCGTCAGTATCATCAATTTAATCGAAAACATTTACTGTCGACCACCTCCTTCATTCCTCACAACAATGCCAGATACAACACTTTGAAGTGCTGTATCTCGGTAACCATTGAATCGTTTGAGCTGAAATAAAGATCAAATGAAAGTAAATTTATTCTTACACTTTCTCAATTACATCAAAAATTCATTCTTATATTTAAAAAAAACTATTCGGCTTTGCATGAAAAAAATTCCACTTTTGGCGCTATTCACTCACACTCACATATTCACCCAAACACACACACAATCAACAACACACGCACCAACGCATTCCCAGAACCCCCCACATACTCACGTGACAGGAAGTGGTACGCATGAATCCACTCCGTAATGAACCCGATGACGTGGTTCCTCTCCGTGAGGACGGTGACCGTGCAGTTGACGATGGTCACGACGGAGGGGTCGGGGGGGGAGGAGGAGGGGAAAGGCGGGGAGGGCAGGACCTCGTCCGGAGAGGAAGATGAAGACCGAGGATATTCGGGGGGCGGCGGCCAACCCCCTCTGTCCCCCTGGACGTCATCCGGAGACCCTCCCCCTGACTCACCCTCCCTCAGCATTTCCTCATCGCTTTCCTGGTCCCGTTCCTCCTCCTCCTCTTGCGGGGGTCGGTCCGTCACGAGGTAGGAAGATGTCAGGGGAGGCAAGGGTGGTGTGGGTTGGGTGGTGGAGGATCGGAGCTGCAAGCGGGGACGTGGGCTTCGGAGGACAGCCACTTGGGGCTTGCTGGTGTGCGCACCGCCAGCACCGGTCCGACGGCGGAGGTAAGGGTATTGGGTGCTGCCGATGACCGCGTGCCTGTCTACCTCCGCTAAAGAGTCGGGCGTGGAGGGAAGAGACACAAGCGAGGGGCGAAAGAAAAAGAAAGAGAAAACAAGTGAAAGCGACGGGTGAAAAAGGGTTGGAAAAAAGTAGGTTCAAAAGGTGTCCCCGGGATTGATACGGGAAAGAACATAAACCATGGATGTAAATAAATATTTGAATCGAAAATGAGAGGAGGAAATTGTGAAAAAAAACAAATTGTAAATACCGTGGGTTCGCCGTGAACTATGAAACCTACGAATTTTTTCATGTTAGTTTCATATTTCCTAAATTCCAAGATAAAAGTTGACAGGACATAAATGAAAATATTCCAATTCCTTGAAGACGCAGTCCATTATATTAAAACGCCCAGTTTGTTTAAAACACGAAATCACTTATTCTACTATATAGGTCTGGTGTGTAAGATGAAGAGTTACAGAACATTTCGCGAGGTGTAATGAAAAGAACCGAATACGTTAAGGAAACTACGGCGTGAACCCAAGAAATATAAGTACAGCTTGCGACCTTATTCCCATCACATTTAAGAATAGCATAGTCTGCAAATAATTCATTAATTAATAAAGTGAAGTTGGTTGACCAGAAAAAGAGATTGAATCCCACAGATGTTATATTTTTCAGTCAAATTTTACCTAATTGTAATTGATTTATTTTAAAAGGAACTCCTCGTGAGTAACTACTATCGCATTGCTAATTTAGTTCAAAATTTCTATATTATCCTCGACTCCCTTGCATCAATATATAAACTAAATCAGTGGAACAAAGGAGATGACTTTTTGAGCACATATTTTCATATTCATTTAAGTTATAAGCTGGGCTGAATCTGATAATCTCTTTAAGAACGCACGTCTCCACGAATTTATGAACCATTTATTTATGTTTTTTGCAAAAAATAAGCATTCATAACATTTTTAAATTCTGGAAGAGTCCAATTAAGATACAAAATCACAAAATTATAATTCACCAGAACATATCTCTTTAATATGAGCAAAGAAAGTTTTTGTTAAGGGGAGGAATGGTGACGTCATTAAATGAGTGAATCGAATAATTATGATTGTATAGCTGCACATTTACATATAACATGTGTCAAATTAATAAATTTAATATCAGGCAAACAAATAATGTGGATATACCCCTAATCATTATGCCTGCATTACAAATTTATGATTATTATCAATCTAAAGAAGATTGAATTTACATAATTAATAATGGATACTGGCAATTTCAACATTAGGGTTTCAGGCTTCATGAAAGCAAAATTTAAATTTGATTCACTTAATCGCTCTAAAACCCTTAAAAACCTCCATCTAAAAAACCCTTGTTGACAATTAACGTTTTGCTTTGTTAGCATGAAATTATTCATAAACTCATTAGCGGACAAACACATAAGCATTTGAAGGAAAAGCTAAAACAAATTTTACGCAATATATTCATTGTTAATATTATCAAAAGCATTATTTGAAATAATTTTTGTACATGGATTAACATTGAAAAATGTACAGCAAAGTTAAAATATAGCAGAAGCTATAACTAAGTTAACATTTTATAGAACCCAAGGATTAGTTTCTAAGCTATTACTTTGGCCAAAGAGTTCATTAATGACTATACAATCAGAAGATAAAATCGTTTACGTGTGAAAACAGAATCTCCATCACAAGAATAATAAAATTTGCCGTTTGTACAAAAGGAAAAGAAAAAACTTTAATCCCGATTGAATATCGCTTTTTACAATATCTGCTGGCGGCAAAGTAACCATCTATTAATAAACGCTGAGGCGTTTCACAATATTTACAGTTGCTTTATCCCTCCATGATTTGGGACAATTCATCGTAAGGAGGTTGAAAGGTATGCCTTGAATTAAATTTTAATACATACCCATTAAATATTCTTGTACAATATTGAAAATATTTTAACCAGGTCTTCCAGAAAAGATGTTAATTAATATCGAGCAATAATAGCATTGAAATAAAATTAAATTGAATAAAAAAATCTTTCTTTTTCGTTAAATATGAACTCTATGTTAAAGTCTACTTCACTGGTATGTTGGACGATGGATACAAATGAAAAACGTTTAAAATCTCTTAACGCCATTTTACATACGCATACAAAAACTTAAGCAAAACCCTAAAATTTTTTTGATAACACGCAGATACATCCTACATGAATTTTCATCCACGTAGATTTAAATTCTATCAGCGTGAAATCAATTCTTCACCAATTATCTCCCTTCGTTATGCACCTGATATTTAAAAGTCTACGGCAAGAGATACTGAATACCTATACAATCTATAGTTCAACTTCCAGCTTCTAGCGTTTGTTTACAATATTTTCTGATGATATGCAAGCAATAATGAATCTGAATCAAGTTACCTAACATCCATTTCACCCACAAATTAGCAGTATATATCTATGAATGGTTAATAATGGAAATATAAATACAAATGAGAAGGATGATAAGCCCAAATAAATAAAACTGTGGATTAATTACATTGTGCCACACCGTTAGTACATGAAATACCAAAAGATGACAGAAGGAGAGAAACATTGGAGAATATTAGAACATGAACAACGAAAAAAGGTGAAAAAAGCAGAATGAGAAGACAGAAGCAAATAAAATATTAGGTCTCGCATCATATGTAATTAATAAGTATCCAAAGAGAGAAATCGTATCCTAAGGACACGAAAGATTAATGGCAAACGGTCGCTATACGTTTCAACTTCAATCAACATCTTACAGTACAACAGTAAAGATTGTCACCATAATAATAAACTTGAAGATCAGCATTTCAAGACGAGAGTATAGAAATACCGTATATGTAGTAATGTAGTAATAACGAAGCACGGAAGCTGAGCCATTACAATTACGTATTTACCAAAATTCCGTACATGGCACCAATAGGCAACTGCAATGCAAATGTGCACGGATATATATCAAAGCTTCCCCTGTTTCATGGTAACTTACGGGGTTCTCATAGTAACACCATTAGACGCGTCCTCCACCATTGCCTAGAGTTTCAGCAGTTACGCGAACCAAGCTCCAAGCCTTGTCAAAAGGAAGAGTAATGTTCTTGCGATGTGCACGTAGCATATTAAAGTTATAACTTCAACAGAATCCCAACTCTGAGACACACTCTCCTGGGACTGTTTTATTTCAGGTCTTTCTCACTTTAAGCGTCCGAGCAAGTTTTGGTAATATTCGTGCGACGAATTCGACCGCCACTTGCGAAAGCAGCGCATTAATACCTCGTCGCGAGTGCACCCGAATGCACCACACACACCTTGCGTCATCATTTCTTGCCCGCTTCGCGTTTCCCACATCTATCCAGGCACCCGGTGCAATTTGCCACCCTCCGCGACCCTCGCTCTCTCAAGGGGGAAATAATAGCACGCTGACCCACTTGTGAGATCTCTTGAGCTTGACTCCACGTGTTGTTCGAACCCACATGCTTCCCACCTCGAAAGTTCTCCAAAAAATGTTTTTCGAAACAAAAGCTTCTGCGTCGAAGAATTTTCAAGAAGCTCCATATTTTTAATTAGAATGAAAGTGAATCGATTCCAAATATACGTTTTTCTGGAGAAAATTTTCTCACGCCCAGGGGTGGCTTTAGCGGGGGGATGATCACAGGGGTCATATAAGGGGTCATATTTGAACAAAATTTAAATTTTCATTTGTATTATAGCTTGTGTATCTTCATAAAGAAGTAAATGAGTGTATGCGAAAACGCATGGCTACAAGTACACAGGGGTCATATAAGGGGTCATATTTGAACAAAATTTAAATTTTCATTTGTATTATAGCTTGTGTATCTTCATAAAGAAGTAAATGAGTGTATGCGAAAACGCATGGCTACAAGTACACAGGGGTCATATAAGGGGTCATATTTGAACAAAATTTAAATTTTCATTTGTATTATAGCTTGTGTATCTTCATAAAGAAGTAAATGAGTGTATGCGAAAACGCATGGCTACAAGTACACTTCACTTCAGAAAATTATTAGTGGATTACTCTTTAGATAGGGATGGATTTATGGTGGGGGTCACATGGACCATGACACCCCCAAATTTTATCAATTTTTTTCAAATTTTTATTTGTTTAGTAATTTTTGTATTCTTGTAAAGGATAAAAGTGATTTCATGTGCAAATGCACGGCTACAAGTCCCAAACGTGAGAGTAGCTTGAATTGTATTTAACATAGAGCGTATCACACCTACGATAAAAACGCTCTTCTCCCCGAGGGGTAGTCCATATTCCCCGGACCCAAGCCATGACCCTCTCCTCCAATCTGATTGTGAATCCGCCCCCGGTCGCAACCAAAATATATGCTTGAAATTATACCCCGCGTTTTGATATGAGGTTACTATGTTTGAAATAACATCACGTATTCAAAACACACCTCGCCTTAGGCTGAAATATCAGGTGAGTATTGGGACAACAGGCCAGTAATTGCGTTTATTGTTCACGACTTAGAATTAGAATGTACAGTACGTAGCAGAGTAACACATCGTCGAATGCTAAATGGCTTGATACATAAAATTCCAATCTTTAAAGGAAGGAAATCTTCCGAATGTATTTTCCTCGCTGGGGAGGTATCAGGTCATCAGAGGAGGAAAAGGAAAGATATCTAGTATATGCTCCAATCAACGCCTTTCGCGACATAGGAAGAAGGGGGAACTTAATTAGGTTCTGGTATATCTTTGAGCAGATGAAAATAAGGCGAGATTTAATTTCAAGGTGTGAAGGGTTAGGTAATCATTATCACATCAGATCATCGCGTCATTCAAGAAATAGGTTCCGTCACAGCTGAGTAGCTGTTGAGGGGGTGAGGAGCCAAAAGGTACAAGTGATATTTTCCTTAAAAGAGTCAGCAACAAAATTTGAGAGAAGAAATATACAAAAACTTGGCGACCAAGGGATTGTTTACGTTCACTCAGTACCAGCTGGATGGCCGGAAACAGTTTTGAATTATCGCGAACTGTCAAATGTATTCTCAATCTGAGCGATAAATACAAAAAATGAATCCGTCGAAAATTGTCATAATGTCTCCAAAGAACTAGAAATAGCGCAAGAATGTAATACCATCTGTTTCTGATCAGTATTGAAAATTCGATAGCTGATTGGGAACTGGGATCTATTTGAGTTGCAAGATGTTGCTCGAATGGACAAAAAAGCAGACAAAAAATTGATTTAAGAAAAACGTGGTAAGAACTAAGGTCACAACTCAACAACTTTTAAAGGAACAGGTTGAGGGATAGGATAGAATATGATAAATTTAACTTGCTTCAATAAAGGTTTGGTTTAGTCAATGAATGGTTCAGTAACATTTTGTGGAAGGAATGATCAGAAATTGTTGATTCAGAGTCGTTAGTTCACACTAACTTTGCATCTGGATGAAGTAATAAGTTTTTCTGGGAATATAACGCGATATGGTTCTGGTAGAAAATAAGCTTGAGAGGTCACTATATATACCTTGATTAGGCATTCACTAAATATACACTCCTACTTTAAATACTGAAGAATGATTTACATGGTTCTGTTTAACTTTGTGATTTATAACTACACTAAAAAATTGATACATTAACTATTTTGAAATGAAAATTATATAGTTCTTTTACCTGCCAGAGAAGTGGGGGTACGTCTGTACGTTAAATGATTCTCAAGTAAACCATACATAAAATGAACAGTAGAATGATAAGTGATTTAATCTAATCATCTTAATCATCGTGTATCGAAAAATGAGGAAGTTCAAATGAGCATACAACTAAAAGAGCATAGGGAAATAATTTACGAGAGCAAATTCTTAAGGACTAAAAATGAATCCAATATGTTAATGAGTGCAAAGATGTAATCATAGAATTCTGAATATCCAATTTCTACGTTGAGGGGAAAACACAATTATATTTTGAAAGAAAGATATTAATCTAAACTCGTTTTTCTGATTAGAGCATTAAAATCTGATTCTTGAGCAGATTCTGCTAAAATTGGAAAATGGAATTCACATGTTTACGCAGCAGAAGTAACATGAGCATAAATGCCACAAAACTATTCCAAAAAAGAGTATTGTACACGGTAACACTAGATATTCAAAGTAAAAATGAAAGTTCAAATGGACAGGGGATGCAAGATCTCAAGCATTAATTTGATATCCCTTGATGAGAAACAAAAGTGATGAAAGAATGAGTAAGCCGGAGTGAAAGCTTCTAGCACCACCCTAATTGAATGTTACTGGGACGAAATGAAGAAATGAAAAAAAACGACTAACGATATCGTAGCAATTTTCGGACACATTCCTGTAACCCTCTGCGACACAAACAATGCTCCCTGAAATTGGAGTAGGCAGCAATAACAGGAGAAACAACGACCTTGGAAAATTGCCGGGGAAAATATCGTAGGGCGGATGGGAGAAGGAAAAAAACATAAAAGAGGCTCGAAAAAAATCTCTCAACGAAGATGGAACGAGCGAGGGAAACAGAAATTGAAAGATTCTTCGCTTTTTTGAGAGTTTTGCACCATAAGCTGACCCTTACATATTTAATCGTTCTAAGAAAAGTCGCTCCGTTATGCTTAGGGATAATTCTGGTGCTTCCGAGAATGGTAGACCAAAGGAAGCATCAGATGGGAAGAAAATACGGATCTTTACTTATAGGGGGTTAGGTGGAAACAGTGCTGAGATGGGGTAAAGGAATGAGGGATTCTGGAGGTCCAAGTTAGACCAGATGACGTAAATAAACGTGGGCGGTGTGAGATATAGTGGAAGGTGTGATGCGGGATACGAGGGAGTTGATTGAAAGATGGAAAGAGGAAAAAAAAACGGAAGGACGAAATTGGGAAATATTATCTCCTCGGCCATTGGGAGTAGACGGAGGTTATTTTGGAGGAGGATCTATAAATGGTAGAATTTGAGGACTACGCTGAATAGCAAATTAACTGAAAATGGAGTAGGCAGATAACTACATCATGGAGTCACTTTTTTTCTCACGAGAAAAGACTCGAAAAGCAATATGTCGTGAAAGCGAGGGACATTAAAGGATAGGAACTCTTCTTTTCTCAATAGTTACGACAAAGAAAAAATAGGGAAATATTGCAGGGAAACTATATTAGCAAATACTTTTTGCATTGGCTGATAATCAAAAGGGTAAAAATTATCCTATCTTTCGGGAAAATACAGTGGAGGGGTACTGATTAAAAAGAAGTACTCTAGGGAATTAAGGTGATACCAATTGTTACTTTCCGGATATGTTTTTACTCACAGGTAATTCAGTATGGTTATAGCTAATTAATAAAAAAACGCGATCAATATAAAGTTTAATAGGACGCAATATAGTCAGTTAATAATCACATATAGTAACACAGGTGCTATTTAGGTTATGAAGTTATATCATTGTAGATGTCTAATGAAAATGGGGCTGATAAAAGTCAAGAATTTCAAGTATAAGCAAAAAATGCATACTCTACTTGTAGCTACGGGAAATAACTCACGATAAAAACGCAATTATCAACAGCAAGGGTGTATGATATGCGAAAAATAACTAAAGGTAAGAAAAATCATTGGCAACAATTTGAGGAGCTTCTAAAGACTTATGCGCACGAAAAGTATATCGACTGCATAATCCGTGAAACCACAGCAGACTAGCAGTTAATCATGGCCATAAATGTGAAAATGTATGCATATCCATTTCACGAAAAATTATATTAAAACATTATTTATTCGAACAAAATTGTAGGGACGAATGAACGAAATTAGCCAAGTATTTTTCCATCTGTCGGTTAGAAGTCATTCAAGTATGAGTTCAGAGTTATATATGCCATGTAAATAATGTAGAAAAATGTATCAGTAACTGGGTAATCTCACTCAATTAATATATTCTGCTGTTATTATCTCATAAAGGTACCTCGCCTAAAGAGCGTTTCCCAAAGGGTCTCTTCTCCGCCGGAAAACAGCAACGTCGCATGAAGGACGTTTTAGTGGAACGATTATTCACTGCATAACCATAATTTTTCCATTTTGAGCATGATGTGTACCAAATTAATGAATCCTAAGTAAACACAGGACCCCCTACCGTCAAAGAGAAAAACCCAAGCAAATGAATGAAAATGAAATAATAGCTTTTATGCTGCAAACAAAGCTAGGCCTTTAGATAGCGAGATCGTTCGTAAATTAACCCGTGAGCCTAGTTAAAATTCCGCAATGGGATTTGATTTGATCCATTTCGATACAGCAGCTTGTTATGGACTGTGTTTACCATGCAAAATGACCCCGTTAAATGATGTACCTAATATTCCAACACTAGATCACAAAGATCATTCTTTTGGAGTCACTTCGAAACTCTGTTTCAAAATCCAGCCGAGCAACTATTCCATGGAACAGAGATATGCCTTTGAAACAATATCAACAGCATTAGCGGAATTGATGCAATTTTTTATACGCAATCAAACATAATACTGATCGTGAGCTCTTATTTGGAAGAACTTTTTCGAAATCGTAATTTTCACTGAGAGAGTGCCTGGGAGTAGCAGTTGTTAAAAGGAAGTATTTTTTCAAATACTTTAAAAATAAATAAAGTAGATACAATTTGACCATTCATATTCTTATTTGATTCTTTTGGCTTGATTTTCGGATCACTTTGCAAATGACTTTACAAGATCATTAATTACACTTGACCAGAGATTCATGTACATTAGAAGAATTCAAGCACAGTATGGGGAACTTCATACAATTAAATAGAGAAAACAGAAACAATTTATTAAGTATTACCTTGGAAAAATGCTTCGAGTTAGCAGACAAACAAACCATCCGCTTACAAAAAAACAGTTGGGAGTAAGAGTAACAGAAAAAAAAGAAGCAACTAATCTTTTTTTCGAGGTGAATAATGTTGTCTGGCACAATTGAAAACTGCATCCGTAGATAATTCAAAGAAACTTCGTTGGAAAACCGCATTAGGAAAAATTCCATCAAAACTTCTGCGCTAGATCTCATCTTAATATCTGATGTTTACGGGCGGGTGGACTAAAGATAGCGTGTTTTTTTTCCGAGTAAGACGCTCACGAGTTTCCACGCAATATAATGCTATAGAAACATTTCTTGGGTGACAAAAAAAAATTCCTCGACCATCAGGAAAGAGTTCACTTTTCGGTCACACAGGAAAAGAAAGACGACCACCATAGTGTACCAAAAAGCTTCCGAGAAAAAACAAGGGGACCATTTCGGAAAAAAGATGATCTCGGGGTTCGCCCAGGCGGCAACGATACATTGAGAGGAAAGCGTAAAAACAACCTATCCACGAGCAAGAAGCCATCGAATATAGCGCCACCAGGACGATATTGGAAAGAGATGACTCAGGAGGGTGAATAGTGGAACCGAAGATGATACATGGTTTCTATAAAAAACAGCGGACAACGCTGTAGCAGAGAATATGCACCTAGATATTACAACATTACATTAGCTTCTATTCCGAGAAAACACGCTTAAACAACTAAACAAAAATAGCTGAGCAAAGAAATTAAAGGTATTAACAGAAAAAATTTGAGTCTCTGTCTAGCAGAAGGACGTCATAATTAGTAGTAGGTACAAAATTTGAATACTCTGCAATTTATATCAAACTTTCAACAGGAATGGGATCATTCTCTCAGATCAGAAGAATGAATTCGTTAAAGGAATTCGGTCGGCGAAAAGGTAAATAAGAACGAAAAAGATATCTTTCTACCTCGTCCATCGTCTCATAAGTTTAAAATTAAAATCAAACGCTCAAGTTGCCGTATCTGGTCATGAGTAACTTACGTCATCAGGTTTTAGGTTCCTAGTTTGTTCAGGGTTATTCGGTAACTCATTGCGGGAAAAAGGTGTATACAACAACAAAACAAGCGAGGTCAAAACAAGGAGTTGCTAACAGGCAGTGACCCGCTTTGAAGGAGTGTGTGACATCATTAAAGTAGAGTTTTCGTGGTGAACAGGTTGAAAAGTAGGAAACGGTTTAAGATGCGGCCTTAAAATACTACACAGAAACGGCTTAAAATACTACACAGAAACGTATTTTTTCTATTTTTGATCCGTTACCCACTCCTCTAGCGGCTCGAGACGAAAAACCAAAGTTAATGACGTCACACGCTCCTTCAAAGCGGATCACAAACAGAAATATGCAGGTCCCTGTATTTTATAAGCTATATCACAAACCGCAACAAAATATTGTTGACGAAGCTCATTAAGTTTGGGATAAGATGGCTGGAAGGGATGAGAGACTGAGCGATGTGGGGAATTATTTAAGAAAAGCGATTGGGGAATTTTTAATGGGAAAAGTTTTAGGGCGGATGCGGGACTAGATTTTCATGGAGAAGTTGCAGAATTAAAAAACGCGCTCACTCGCTCAAACATACCACCGTTCTCTTGCCTCGAATTCAAGTTTCTAGTACCTTCTTTTCCAGTACATTTGCTGCAAATACTTAACTGTGTGGCTAAATGACTAATAAATGTGACTTAAAGAAAAATGTAGGGACGACTTAGAGCAAGGGTCCTCAACCCGCAGCTCCCGGGCCGCATGCGGCCCGCCGGCTAATGTCTTGCGGCTCGTAGAGGATAAAAATAATATTGTTTCGCGAACAAATTATTAACACACAAGTCAATAATAAACAATGACAAAAATCGTATTGATCGATTGAAATTTATAACCATTAAATATTAATGCACTTTTTTAATGTTTTCTACTGTTTTGGGGTGGTAAAATGACTTGGAGCATTGTGGCTCTTCGGACATTTTGAAATCGATTTTTGGCCATTGCATGAAAAAGGTTGAAGACCCCTGACTTAGGGAATGCAATTTTTTCGAAAGGTCAGCTACCCAGCTTTCCAGACCCGATGGCACAACTTTCGTTCGTGCTGAGATTCTGTCGCTCTTCATCGAAAAGTCCAGCGTTATTAAGTAATTCCATGTACATGAACTGGAGTAGGAAGTTCCAATACCATTTTTGAGCATAAAGTTTTCACCAGGGGTCAAAGTAACCACTTGAGCCAAAACGGTAAAACTTCGCACGAAGGGGAATCGGGTTGTTGTGGTGGCTAGAGTGTTGGCTCCCTACCCCGAGGGGTGGGGTTCGAATTCCGGCCGTGACAGAGAATTTTCAGAGACTACCCAATTCCTGCTTGAATGCTATGTGGAGGAGATTTCAAGCGCAATATTTCGTCCGTCGGATGGGTCGTTAAGCCATAGTCCCCTTGGCGCCTTTCGTTAAGAGCAGGCTAATGCCGACGCCAGGTTTCTCTCCACCCTTCTTTCCCTACCTTTCCCTCATGGCACAAATGACCTTAGCCGTCGGTCGCCTGCTCTTAGTACCATACCAATAATAAGTCAATCTCGCCAAACACTAAAAGATTTTATCAATAGTATTCGCCGGGAAAACTTACGACCTTTTGGGTTTCAAGAAGTCGCCACCGCGTCGCTGACGGGCGAGAGTGATCCGAGTTTGACTGGGAAAACATGGTATAATTAGGTGTTTTAACCAAAATTTATGTTAATGAGATTGGTTGCAGGCATATGGTTGCAGAGATTTTTTAGAGAAAGCCCGATCCCTGTTTGTATGCTGTGTGAAGGACATTTCAAGCTCAACACTCCGTCCGTCGAATAAGATGTCAAAACCAGTGGCGCAGCGAGGGGGGTTTTTGGGGATGAACCCCCCCCCCCAGAACTCAGAGAAATTTTTAATTTTAATCCATTTTACTTAATTGGATTGATATCACTAATAGAAGAGTTTAAGGATTAATAAAATATCCCTCATAAAGCCGTAAATCTCACCATTTTGAGCTATTTATCTTAAAATTCCGCAATTTACTAATCTCGCACATACCGCTTATCCTGGTGGGTATTCTTTACCCCCACACATCCTGGTATTATTAGTATTAACCCCCCCAGCCTTAATTCCTAGCTGCGCCCCTGGTCAAGACATAGTCCCCTTGGCGCCTTTCGCTAAAAACAGGCTATTGCCAACGACGTGTTTCTCTCCACCCTTCCTTCCATACCCTTCCCTCATGGCGCAAATGACCTCAGCAGTCGGTCGCCTCCTTCAAATACCATACCCTACTTTGCACAAAACTGATCCAGAGGTCAAATGAAGATAAAAATTCGTGCGAGTAGCCGAAACAGTACGTCACTAATAACAAATTTAACAATTACAAACACACGAGCAACCATGCCCTGATTGGGGCAAACCTACCCTGGCGGGAATCGATCCCGCGACCTCTTGTTTGGCAGACGAGTACTCTACCCAGCTGCCACCGAGGCCTGCATAGACCATGGGAAAGAGAAGAGCATTCAAGACAGTAAGGGGAAAGAAAGAGAGAGAGAAACGATAAAATACGTATGTTTACGAAGGAACGCATTGTCTCCAGGGAGCTAGCCATCTTGGGAGAGAGGGTTGGGGTTGGGGCACCATCCCCCTCTCCCTATCATCATGTTTCCCCGACCCGCCCCCATCCCTTATTTTCTCCACCCCTCCAATAGTTGCCATAGGCGGAGGGAAAGCTGGTGGCGAGCAAAGGAGAAAAAAACCTGCAGGAAGTGAGACGAGGACTGATGGGAAAATGGACGTATATGGACCTAGCCTCCCTTCTGGTTACGCCTCCGGTCACAGGGAAGGGTACAGATCGGAACCGGTGAACGAGGAAGGGGTGAAAACACGTAGGAAGCAGGACTGCCAACCGATATATCGATGAGACTGACTGTAAGACTGGGAGAAAAGGTATGAGGCCCATTATGAAGTGACCACTGACTAGCCACGGCTGACCAATCATTGTCTTTGTCCGGGGGAGAAGACCCGGACTTAACCTCGGGTATGTCAGTATCACAACAATCAGGGTTAAGGAGCCAGTTTCTTTCTCTGGGCCACCTCGCACTTCGAGGATTTTATCTGTTGGTGTCCTATGGCTTTACCCGGGTTTTGAACTTGTGACAACGCGCAACTATATGGGCAACAACGCTCCCAAAATCAATCACGCTCCCGAACGAAGGCGATAGCATATACATGTACCAGATGATGGCTCAGTGAGCCAAAACGCGTTGTACGCAGTAAAAAGTTTTGTGGAAAAGTGGTATGATCTTTTATATATTAAAAGATGAAAGTCACCTCTAAAAAAATCATTTCGCTTACAAGGTATTCGAACCAGGATCTCCTGATTGGGAGATTCCATGCGTGTGAATGCATACAAAGGTACTTGTTCAATGCAGTACTTTGGAAAACGTTCGTCACGGAATAGCGACTAAGAGGGTTTTATTCTCCGATATTGACTCAGTAAGCACGACAACCGCCTCCTGAGCAACAGTGTGCACTTATGGTGTTAACACCTTGTTCGGTTAAACCAGTCTGAGAGTCATCATAGAAGAAGATGGCTTGGTGGTGTATCTAGCAGGCTACCTGACCAGCTATCGTGAAATCCTGGTTGGAATCCAGCTACGACAAATGATTTTTTCATGGCGAATTTCATCTTTGGTGCATGCAAGTTTGCACCGGTACTCTTGACTGCGTTCTAAGTCACTTGTCCCATGTTTTCAATCGCATATTTTTTTTCGTATTTTATCCTCGTCATTTTTTATGCATCTGATTCAAATTACATTTAATGCATTTGTTTTTCGTTATGTATTATATATTTTTATGATATTGGGTCACTGTAGTTTGAAAAAATTGCTTTATGTGGGCATTTTAAGTATGTAAGTATTTATTTTAAGCATGTATTTTAAGTAAATAAAAAAATGAAATAAAAATATTTTCAAAAAAAGAGTTGGCAGTGCTGGTAGGAGGACAAGAGCAGTAAGGAAACAAAGGAAAAACAATATGCTTAGAGAAGGAGGGGGTGGCTGATGTTCAGCCCCGTCTTGGGAGGTTGGTGGAACACGAGAGAAAGGGATGTGGCCTCGGAGGGAAGAGACGCGACGCGGGGATGAGCTGGTGTCGGCCGCCGCGGAATCCACCGCTCCCACTTAATAAGGGCGTCCCGACATTGGCTTACAGTTCCCGCTGCCGCTTGCACGTGAATAGCAATAAGGGGGAGACGCGGTCTCCCCTCCTTCCCGGGGAGAAAAGCCAGGGGAGACTGGAGCGGGAAACATAATTTTAACCTTACTTTCCCATCTTTATAACCCTCATATATCACTCAATATCCAGTTGCGCTACAACAAGAAAACTATAGTAGGGGAAATCTGCAAAGTAAATCTCTTACCTTCCGAATCATTTAAACGTCAACTATAGAGTATTGCAATAAATACGAATTTTCCACGATTGTAAAATTTATCACGACCTAGGTTTCAATGTTACTACATTATTTTTAAGGTAACATTGAAGTTAATGTAGTATTCTGTAGGTGTCAACGTTACAATATTATCTAAAAGGTAACATTGAAAAATTTAAGTTAATGTAGTATCATGTAGGCTTCAACTTTAAAAAATAATCTAAAAGGTTACATTGAAACATATAAATTAATGTAGTATCATGTGGTTTTCAACGTTACTATATTATCTTTAAGGTAACATTGAAACATTTAAATTAATGTAGTATCATGTAGGTTTCAACCTTAGAGCATTATCTTTAAGGTAACATTGAAACATTGAGGATAATAGTGTAACATTGAAAAATAGGTCGTAATAAATTTTATGATCGATAGGAATTGCAAATAGCTATTTCATTATGGAAAAACTCTACTCTATTACGCTTGAATCTTAAATCTGAAAAAAAACGGTCGGAAGCCTCAACAAAGAAAGTATACATCTTGTGTCCATCTTTTCATTAAAAGAAATACAATTCACAAAATTTAACCGTAAAAAATAAATATGGAAGCCGATAGTGGAAGCAAGGCTTGAAGTAGAGCATGAATCACAAACCACCTTTCACTATACCTTATTGAGGGAGGACTTCCCATTTATACTATTACCAAAAAACAAGACGATATATTTTGCAATCAATGCATAAGAGGCATCGAAATCAATCTAATCCGGGATCACTACATTAATCACTTCTGCCACATAAATTAGAAATAGGAAACCATAAAATTTAGGCTTTATAATTACTTGTCAGCCTCAAAATACAAGTGCGATCGTAATGAGAGACTCATACAATGATTTTCAACATTTTCATGACCTGGAAAAATATCCTTTTCATCCCAATATTATTAGGTATCCTCCCTGACAATCCTCTATTTTTACAAAAATTCGTATATTTCTTATGTTAGTGATTCACTTTACACATATGGGGATGAAATTCCTTAGTCGAATATGAATAGACCCTGGGACAATGGTTGATTAGATGAGAAATTTCCATGGTGTGCTTGGCCACCTCCACGTGTACGCTTCCTAAAACAACGATTTCCCTTCCATCCAGAGATTCTGACACCCGTAATAACACCTATTCAGTCCCTCCCATTCTCTGTAGCACACCTACTCTTCCGAGGCGAGGCAACTTCCACATGTTAGCAAACACTCCCATCCATCCGCTTCCTTCTCAGTCACAGATTGCTTCTCAAGCTCGCCCTCCGTGTCGGGGAGAAATGGCGGATTGGGCGCGCGAGTATGCCAAGACTAATTATTGGTGTGGCAGGAGCAAGGAGGAATACTTGGAGAGATTTGGAGGCTGAAGCGTCTGGTGTGAGCGTAACGGAGCATTTGAAGGCCATTCAAATCAAAGTAAACGTGGAATGGAACCGGGAAAATCAAATTAAAAAAAAATAGTTGACATAGAGTTCATGGAGAAAACTCGAAAAATTTTCTAACCTCAGTGATGTTTTATGTTTTGAAATATACTTTGCTTCAATGGTTATCAGGTAAAACAATTCACGATGCACAAAAAATACAGCCTAAGTTGATATTTAATAATTATATAAATTGCAGATGAAACATTGATAGTCGCTTAAAAATGAAGTGTTTTTCAAGTGTAAAAATACGAATGACGTCCACAGGCATCCTTTACATCTTAATTCACGAATGATACACAGTGGGTTGTAAGAAAAAAATAAATGCAGGCAGGTGATACTAAAAGTCGTTGATATTGATATATATCATTAATATGGAGACAAAGATTATGAAAATAAGACAAATGATCACAAGAATATACAAAGAAAGTTCTTAATTCTGTTAATTTTAGACGAAAGAAAAACCATGAGTTTAGGACTAGTTTTTGCTATTTTACGAAGAAAATGAGGAAGGAATTTAACGTGCTGTCTCAAAAAATAAACACGCATATTGACGACTGGTATTTAAAAAGTTTTTTTTTCACAAGCGTCAGAGATAGAAAGCATGAAAATGGATCACCACCGGCATTAATGTTTACATAACTCTGAGACCACTATAACTCTATGAACTAAAAATCTTCACGCAGATTGTCACGAAAAATATTCTTTAACACTTTCTGTTACTTAAAGAGGAAGAACACGAACGTGTGCACGGAAGTACGTGATTTCTGTCTGTACAAAGGAGCTTTACGATGAAGGTGGTTGGTCGCATGGAAACAAAACAGCAGAGATATCAGCGGAAGGGAGGAGAAATTAAGAGGTGTTCCGGAGAATGAGAAAGAGATGGAAGACGGGAGAACGGCATCTGGGGATAAGAGGGGGTGAGCTATTGATTATGGAGGGTGAAATTTATAGCCCCGCGAGGGAGGAAAAGATGAGGAGGACTGATACGACCGCCGGGGATCCGCGAGGTAACTTGCCGAGGGATGGAAGAGGCGCGGAAGAGAAGAGCAGCACGATGCAACAAAAGAGGAAAGCTCACCTCACCACCAATCCTTAGATTTTATATTTCTATAGGAGGCTCTACTAATATCAGCGCAAAAAAAAGGTAGAAGGCCGATATTTAAACGTTTGTATGAAATCCTGCCGAAGTTCCATAGGGTCTTTTAATACGCCATTTTACTCATTGCATATTCGACTACAACAATGAACCATTAAACACTGTTTAAACTTAAACGTTTAACTTCTACGGCCGAAAGAGTGAAGAAGAGCACGTGAAAAACTATGGCAACGGCGAAACGGTTATGTGCTTCATCTCGTCACGGGAAAAATATTTAATTGGATCACTTCACTGTTTTTTTATAGAAAGAACGATATCTTCCAATTACAAATAGCTTTTTAAAATTAAATTTATCCTATTTTTTATTTTTTAAATGGTCGAAACGTGGTCTTCAATTTCCGAGGTGTAGAATAAATAATACATGAACATCGTAGTTGCGTATGCTATATGGAAAAAATATTGTTCCTCTTAGTTAAAATAAACCACAAGGACAAAAATCACCATTTTGGTAGTGTATTGCCATGGGACGAGGGCAGAATTTCATATGAATGCTTAAAGTTAAGCGTTCTACCGTTTTTGCGCCGATAGTAGGTCGCAGTAGAAGTACTAGAGTGAACACGGTCCCTTTAACCCTTTCTAACCCAGAGCTGCTTCTGGGATACATTGAATTTCAAGACTTATTATTTGTAAAAATGAACATTTTCAACTTAATCATAATTATTGTGGCAGCTGCATATTTCACCATTAAACTTTGCAGCACAAAATAACATGCAGTTTTAATCTTTCCAGAATAGAGCTGAAAATTACTTTAAGTATTTGTATAACTTGGAAGGAACATTGGGTTTTATAATTAGTTAAATCGCCCTCCAACTTTTGTCACTAGCGGCACTAGGCTCGGCTCTGAATTCCCTTCAGAATTGTATTCGTAAAAATATTATTACGGCGCAGTGGTTATGATGTCTAACCACTGCGCCGTACCATGCTACTACCATGCCAAGGTTCCATAAACGAGGTTAGACCTCGGTACTTTTTCTCAAAATTTCTTTCTACTTTTTCTTTTACAGAAGCCTCCTATTAGCAATCATGTAAAATATTTTCACTGGAAAGTATTTCTATGATAGGAACTATTTTTTCATTATATTCATAACCTGGAAACTGTATATAAACTCGCGGTTATGATAACATGCTCGTTTGCAGTTGATATAAGCTTAATGTTTAGCAAAAAAAACATTAAATTCACCGCGTAGCGGTTGCATTTCGGGCTAACATGAATATTGACATTTATACTAGCGACTGGAGCGCTAAT
Organism: Ischnura elegans; assembly: GCF_921293095.1. Lineage (NCBI taxonomy): Eukaryota > Metazoa > Arthropoda > Insecta > Odonata > Coenagrionidae > Ischnura > Ischnura elegans. Next base: position 73,210,885 of record NC_060250.1, read on the forward strand.
ATCAGAGGGTTAATATATACGGTAACCGGCGAGAATCATAGGAATCGCGGGAGGGGAGAATCCTGTATACTATATTTTTGCACACAACCATGGATCCGTTAGATAAAGCTTTACAGCTGACGAGGGGACCGGGTTGGTGTAATGGTTGGAGTGTTGGCTTCACACCTCGTAGGACCGGGATCAAATCCCGGCGGTGGCAGAGAATTTTCGGACGGCACCCTATCCGTGCTTGAATGTTATATAGAAGACACTTCAAAACTCCGTCCGTCGAATGGGACGTTCAGCCGTGGCTCCCTAATCACCTTTCGATATGATTCCAGAAAAATGAGACATTATTTATGCAGGAACTTTACATACTTGATTTCCTCTTGTACATAAATTAAAATAACAGAATAATTTGAAACCTTGGTATTGGTCATACCAAAACAAATTTAGACCATAAGAAGCCGGAATAATTTCAATACAAACAAGCATCTACTCATGACCATGGCTCTTGAAAGCGCGTCACATGATTACCATGTTGTCAAGTGTTTGTTTATTTGATGATAGAATACAATTTATAGATGAAACGATGAAATCGATTATTGGGAAAGGTTTTACGTATGAATGTCAGCAATTGCTATAGAATATTTTCGTAAAGTACGCCAGAATTTTTGAAAGTATCCTTGTCGGCCTCGGTGGAGGCGAGTTAAGGTCCTTGCCTGCCAAGACAGAAGGCGCGAGTTCAAGTCCCACCTGGGGAGGTTTCCCGTATCCAGGGCATGGATGAATGTGTACGTTAGATTGGTTAGTTAAAAACCCCGTTGCAAATTAGAGAACACAAACGGCTTGAACATCAGAGGCACTTACGACTGGCCAAACCGTAAGAGTCTGCAGTGGCGGAGCATAGCATCAGTGAGGACAATGCAATACAATGGAAGGAGACGAAACTGCTCTTCCGGGCACTTGGCTAATGAGACCGCCCTGTCAAGGAAACCATTCATATCAGCATGAACCGTAACAACATCAATAGAGACAATGGGTTCCAAATCAGTAATGCTTGGTGACCAATAATAAAATCCTTTATATACAACAAAAATGGCGGGAAAAGCACAACATGCGAGAACCAATCAGGATACACCTGACCATGGATGGGGTGCATATATGCGTGTCAAATTTTCAGAAACGGCATTCAGAAGATGCCCTGAGGATGAACATCAAGTCATTGCTCGAAACGTCGGGAGACATGGAGAAGAGAAACCGGTGGAGAACCAGAGAAACTTTTCTGCACCTGATACGCCGGGAGAACCTAAGATCAGGTGAATAATACTGCTTTCGACGGTAGAGGAATAAATAAAATAAATAAAAATTACAGAGTCCAAAGGTATCATCTACCTAACTTGCGCTTAAACCTTTTTACCACGTCAAGGATAATTTTGCCAAGACGGAGACATTCCCTTTAAGCTGAGCGAACGCAACATTTCCGACGGTGATGAGCGCGCAAACAATGCTCACCGCGGCAGAGAGGACAAGGAAGCGCGACGAGCATCACGAAGCCCGCATCTTGAGCGCGCACTTGACGTAGAGGAAGACGTAAGGATCGCACCGGAAAATCCCAGCTCAACGTCCTGGAACTACTTTCATTATGGCCACAGCGGAGCACTCAGAAAAGGGTAAGGAAGGAAGGTAGGGAGGGAGGGAGGATGAGAGAAGCAGAGAGAATAATCCGTCTCACATTCCTTGAAAACGGTCGCCGCTGCGAACAGTACGAACACATATGAGAAGAAGTCGACCACGCCTCTCCGACAAATCTTTACCGCGAGCGCAATCGCCTGGCATTCCCGCGTCGGCGGTCGCCTAGGTCAAGGCTATAGGCTGGAATATGTACTCCGAAGGCAGTTATATGCGAGACAACTTCTCAAAAAGCGGGAATCCACCGAGCTAAGCGCGAACTCACTTAAGTAGTGGTTCGATACTTGGTAATAAAGGAATCGAATGTTTTATTTCCGGGTTTCCAACCGGGTCAGGGTCTGCATATTGCAGGCCGATGTTTCATTGGGAGACGTTTCCCGTCATCTTCAGGGCTGATGATGAGAAAGATTTTCCAAGATTTCTGCTTGGTATTCTTAAGAAATCTCTACACTATAATTCAAATTTCCAGAGTTATATACCATTATATTTCCAGTATAATATGTATTTCATAAACGAAACATAATGCCTACTTCTTTTAAATTTTTAGGTGAAAAACGGGTCCGACATCTTGCTTTGCAAACAAGATAGATGATATGAGAAATCTTCAATACAAATCATACCAACGCAACAAAACCGGCCTAAATACAAAGACTTTCGAAGAAAAAGTTTTTGAAAAATTGGTCATGTTTGGTTCTTTTAATCTCAATAATGGGTCATATTTATCAAAAGTGGCATAAAATGTATTATTGGCCATAGTTTATGAGTATTTACGCTAAGTTTCAGGTCTCTATCTAAAACAATTCACTTTGGACTTTTGTCCGGCATTTTCCGATTTCGCACCACCGTGCTTTGGCCAACAACAGGCAGACTCTAACCTAGTTGGAAACCTGAAAATAATCCAATCAAGTTATTCACCGGAAAACCTCAGATTCTTCATAATGTGACGAATTTTGTATGCCATATGACAAACAGTGAGGGCGTAGAAAACTTTCACATGATGGGAATTATGGAAATAAGGAGAAGCTAGTGCGTGGTTTCATTTTTAAATTGGAGAATCACCGAACAATAGCTATGATTCATGGAAGGCATTCTATTAGGATTTCAGGTATTCCAAAGTCATTCAATTTTGGAAAGAAAAACATTATAATCCTCTCGTTTGAGATTAGCTTAGAGCAAAACTCTTTCGCTAAATGAGCGATTTTAGTGGTTTGCCAAAAATGTTCTAAAAACTGTGATGGATGCTAGTTTCTTGACTAAATAAGTATTCATAGATTTTCGCAAGACATAAAATTACCAGCACCCAAATATACTAGGCAAAAATCATTTTCAAACCATTCAGGAGATAACGGCACTTTTTTCTTAAATTCAGCATATCATTCATTGCATGTCTTCAATTTATTAGGCAACATGCACCATTTGAAGATGCATCTAACGCAAAAGTTACACAGGCCCATTAAGATTCTATAGGGAGCGGATAGTGTTAATTGATCAGGCGGCTGAGCACTTTCCTAGGGAGTTGCATGGTATGCAATAGATCAAAACAATAACTTTGCCCTGGTGGATCTTCCACGTTAATAGTTTCAATGCAGCGCCGTCATCCTGAGGCGTGTACGGATGACGGCGCTTCGCCGAAATAAGCGGTACCTAAACATAAATTGAAGCGTTGACATAGGAAAGTTAGTAAGTCAGTAGATGAGAATTTTACAGACGACGAAAGAAATAGTTTTGCCAACATGGTGAAGCTTACATTAGTACACAAACTTCGTCATTCATAGCAACTGATAAATTGAACCAATTGACTTTCTACCTTGTCCATGCCATTGACATTCGCATGTATTACATCCTCCACGAAAAAACGAAATTTTGATTTCTTCCCGACTTAATACCTTTAATGTGCCAACTCTTAAATTAGTGGAATAGTACAATAAAGTTTTTCATTTCATTAACGAGGAAAATATTAGTTAAAGGCGGCTTTTGGGTTAGTACGTAGACGTAGATGAAGCGCGAGCTTCATCCCATTGGTCTAGAATCGCGGGGACTCTCTCAAATAACGCCCGATATCCTCTTTGCTTTGCTTGATCAAGTAACATGAAGAGGCTCGGAGGCTATGCGCTACACTTCCATTGCTTGAGCAATTGAGAATGGATATCTTTAAGTGCGCGGAGATCATCATATCAGAACCCCGCCACATTTCTAGGTCCGACTGAAACTATAAATTAAGATGGTTTGCTATCTCAAAAAGAAACTATAAAATTTGCCTGAGGATTACACCACTGCGTTGAAACTATAATCGTGACTAAAAATAAATTGTTGGAATAGAACAAAGTTTTTCATTTCATTAACGATGATAATACTACTTAAAGGCGGCTTGCGTTGTAGAATGTAGATGTAGCGCAAGCTTTATAACGTTGACCGAGAATCGCGGGGAGGACAGCCGCATAATAAGGAATGGGGACGCGGGAAAGAAGAGCGAAAACGAGGTCCTTTCAGCGTGAAGAAGGAAGGACGGAAGGAAACGGAACCCGCAGGCGAATCTGTGAGGCGCGAGTTTTAAGAGGCCGCCGACAGAGGCGCTGCGCTCGCAGAGCGAGAGAGAACGTACGCGGTCCAAAGATGTCCGACGGAGAGAGGTCTCGAGTCTCGAGTGGGGCCGTGGCTAATGAGAGGAAAGGAAAAGAGGGAGAGAGGATCGTAAGGTGTCGGTGACGCCAATTTGCGACGGCGCGGGCGGGTCAAGGCGTGTGGGGGTGAAGGGGTTGTGTGTGTGTGTCTGTGTACCCTTGGACCGAGGTCCGCTTTAATGGGGGCACTGAGAGGAAGAGATAGTGCGAGTAGGATAAGGCTCGGCGGGGAAGTGGGGGAGGAATCGGGGCAATTGAGAGAGCGTCGCCCACGGAGGAATGCTGTGCTGGTTTAAGGGAATAGGATCGCATGTGCCGCGAATCAAACCTGCTGGAATGTGATGATCCCACTCAGATTCCGCAAAATTTCCGGCCGACCTCGGTAGCGGCGGGGTAAAGTCCTCGCCTAGTTGCGGGTTCGAGTCCCGCATGGGTAAGTTTCCCCTATCCAGGGCATCGATGTTCGTTAAGTGCAATTGCCGAATTTGGCCCCCTATATGAAATGGCCTTTGAGAGCTGTATTCGGTGGTTTGAGAATAAAATAAATAAATAAGATAAAAATTTCTCCGCAAGGATTTCAAAGTTTTCACCAAAAACAGAAGTAAATCCAACTACCGATAAAATTTAAAAATGCGCCCTTGTTACTATTATTATTTGTTACATTTTTGCTGTGTGTCTATAGATATTTAGAAATGTTGGTTACAAAACTGGAATTTCATATGGGTCCAAAATCAGAGGTTGCCTAAGCGTAAAATCAGCAGATATTTCAGGCTGAAAATTCGTGTTCCTCTGCAGCAACGAGGAAAGAGGTGCGTCAAAAATAAAATTAATATTAAATCATAAAAGCCGTACCTTGATAATATTGGGTATTATTATAATTTTAAGTTACCGTCGTTTAATAAAAGTAAAGGACAGTACGGGGAAATGTCATTAAAAAATATAAACGAACCAATCAACGCATTTTGACTTCATCTAGGGCATACTTTTAACGCTGGCCTTTAGCGTTGCATTTTCATACATTCCCAATAATTTCTCATCAAACCCAGTCCATCTAATCTTTGAGGTTCAAATGAAATCCACGACTCCTACTAGTTAATGGACCAAACAAGATACCAGCTCGTTAGATTACAAAGTCAAAAGAGGATTCCTAGATATTAACCTAATAGCAGTTTAAATTCAGTTTAATCCTTTGATCTAATCCCAAAATGACACTTCTATTGTAGTTAATTTCTAAAATGATGATCTAAGATGCCTTCCACATCCTGAATCGATCAAGAAGAGAATACTTCAGCCCAAATAAATTCACAAGCTCCTCTTCATCATTTCCTATACATAGATAGCCATGACTGAGACAGTACGGTTCAATTACAAAAATCCACAATTTGCTTTAAATTAAGGTCTAACTGCTTTCACAGAAAAAAACATATTCTTAACTTTGTAACCAGTCCAGAGCTTAGTGTGCGGTGGTGATGAAATGATGGCTTGATAAAATGCCAAAGTCTGTTTTACTACGTAACTATTTTCCATTGACTATGAGTACCACTCATACAAACATAACCAAGTTGTCATAACAACATAATTCTGAAAATAGGTACTGGATAAAAAATAATTCTATTCCGTGTAAAATACTTTGATGGCAAAAACAATCAAAAAATAAGCAGTGAATGTATATGAGGCTATGAGTAAAGTTTCTAGCGAGCATTTCACTAGCAATTTGATTCCACTTCAGTGTCATTATAATTCAACTCGTTTACTTTCGCGATGTTTAACTAACATTGACAAATTACTCAGCCATTAAAACTTTCCCTCCAAGTGGATCCATGAATACTCACTTTTCACTAATTTTAAAACGAATATTATGATTAAAAAATACCTTTCCGTCATAAAAACCCGCGACAATGGAAGGTAAAAAAGACAATGGAGCACGGAAAAGACGAACTTTAAAGAGGACCATCATCATAAAAATCTCGACACGGCTCGCATCCTCCGTGACGTAATCCCTTTCCTTCAGAGGGGGTAGGTAGACCCGCAGTAAAATTCGGAGTGTGAAAAGAAATCCACTCACAAGAAAACCATCCACGACGTAAGACTCCCCCGCATGCTTCCGCCACTTTACAAGCGAAGGACTGGAACGCTCTCTTTCTCTCCAGAGAGGCGATTATGGTCGGCCTGCCGGACGAAACCATCATTTTTCACGACGCATCAAATAACACTCACCGACTCGCGGCGGGTGAACGGGGATGAAAGAAAAGCTCGCCTCCTCGTCAGTATTACACTTATTCCATGAGGAAGGAGGCCGAGAGGCCACGGACGCCAAGCAAAGCAGGGCGGGGATATACACTTGACCCGGTCCGCCCTTCTCTCCAGCGCCGGGCGGAAAATTGAAAAATGTGAAAAAGGAAATGCGAAACCACGGGAGTTTAAGGTGGCCCATCTTTTTCGTACGAAAGGTTTTATTTCGCGAGGAATGAGTCACTTGAAAGCTGAGCTATTATTTATAAATTTTTCATCGTTTATAGAGTAAATCTTTGGCAACATTTTATTTATTAATTTACTTCCACACCACCAAAAACAGCACTTATTGGCCTTTTAAGTCGGGGTTTTTACATTTCAAGAATTAAACGTGCGAGAAAAAACATTCCCTGTACAAAGGGTTTCTATCCAAGTGAGACTCGAGCACATGACCTCTTGTTTGGTGGGCTTTACACCGCCGCCGCCGAATTTTCCTGAATCGCAAATTCAAAAATTTTACCTCATAATTTTCTCAGCTGTAAAATTTTTTACTTTTAAAACAGATGATGGCAAATGCTGTATGGATATCTATAATAAAATATACCCCGTTAATGAATACAGTTTCTTCTCCTGACCTTCCTTATTATTACAACAATGTAGTGTTTATGATTTTGGAGTATAGGTCATGATTTAAATTAAATACACTTTTTGCCAACGTTTCTGAGATTTATTCTCCTTCCTCAGGGCTCTTAATTATGATGAATGTTTACAAAGAAAATAAAGAAAATAAATTAATTAAGTGGTTACAAAAATTTTGAATACAATTGTGCAGTACAAATTCATTGGTAAATTAAAAATTGTGAACAGAATTAAACAACATACCTGTGATAGAAAATTTTCGTTACTAGGCTAATCATGGTTACTAATAAATATTGATTCATTTGTTAACAAATGGTATCTAAATTATACTAAACAATTCTAATTTCGATGAATTAAATAATAATAAATTTTACTTAGGTGTTCGATGTCCGATCTTTTATTGCAACTGTTATTTGATTTTGATATGTAAAACATTTCTTTAAATAATCTTTTCTTAAAATTGGTTTCTATGTCTAAAATTTTGGTGTTCTCGAAATCAAAATGATGGCTATAGTCTAGACTGTGATTTGCAAGAGCAGAAAGAGTGATTTTATTTAATAAACCCGTTAATATTAGGATGGTAGCGTAAGTTGTAAACGAGGAATTCGTAGCGGAAATATACAAAGCAATGGCTGCCTAGAGGCAGTGGTTCATCACCAAGAAGAAGTTAAACCGTACTACGAGATTCAAACCTAATACTTGTGGGGACCTAAATACTAAACCTGGTCCGCCGTTCTCTCAAGCGCCGTGCCGGGCGGAAAATTGAAAAATATATAAAAAGGAAATGCGGAACTACGGGGACTTAAGGGGACGCATCACTCCCGTACGAACAGTATTTTTTTCGCGGTGCATCACTCGTTTGAAAGCAAACCTATCATCTTTAAATTTTTCATCGCATATAGAGTAAATCTTTTGACAACATTTCCCTCAACCACAAATTCAAATATGCTACCCCACCGTTTCCTTAGGTGTAAAAATTGAAAATTGAATTTTTTCATGCAATCTCTGTAAATAAACTTTAACCGTAAATAATACCCCTCTCGAAAAATAGGCTATTAAAAATCAGCAAAAATGACGCTTTTCACTCATTTTTACAAAATGATCATAATTTTTCAAGAATTGAACAAACGTTTACATTTATATTATATGTGCCATGGCAAACAACGAGAAAAATAACACTGTTCATCGAACCAACCCAATTCCATCATAATGATGAACGCAAAAATGATAAATGAGAGTCGCTGACAACAAAACTGTCAATAAAATAAATGTATATAATTTATTTCTGAAGAGTGAAATCATGAAAAATTGGTAGAGCGACAAAGGCTTATTAAGCTACCGCAACTCCAATAATTCGAACTGTTTATTATTCTTTTCCGGTTTTAGTGATTAAATATGTGATGAAAAAAGAATTCACGGAATATATCGACTCAAAATAATCCGATTCCAATGATAAATTAAAAATAGAGGCTTACAAAACCCGAAAAAAATTGAAATTGTAATAACTTCACGGCCATTCATCCAAAAGCTACAAATCATTTGACCGAGACAAATCAATAAACAGATTAAAAATTATCACTACACCGGTGTGGTGGACAGAACCATTCTTTATTCTCAACGCAAACGAACAAGCCTTAGTGTGAAACATCGAAAAAGTTTCAATACAATCCAATTTTCACTTAATGCACACCTTGATGAGGTATAATTAATGTTTCAAGAATATGACAGATCCAAAAACCTCAAACGAGCGTAAAAAAATATTTAATCACATATTGCTCTTAGGATGGAAGTAGCCGAAATTAAAAGGTATTTTGGTCAATAACTTCCCGATATGGAGAATGGAGAAGGCGACATGAACGGAGAGGAAGAGGAAGGATAAAGTGTTCGACAAGGCGAGCGGGGTGAGGAAACTTTCGGATAGGATGGGAAAGAGATAGGTTTCGGATGTAGAGAGGTGATATTCAAATCTGCATTAGGAGGAAAAATGCTTATCCACGTATAACAGCCGTTTACGCATAAAAAGGAAATGCTTCAACGGCAATACACTTAGCATTTATTGAAGTCCTTTATCATGCGGAGGAAAAACAAGTCATGCCTATCCGTTCGGCAGTGGCAGAGCGAGGGGGGAAGTCCGGGGGGTGTGGACCCTCCCTTCCCGAAATATATAAAAACACAATTACTTAGTGATTTGTGAATGAAAAACTTTGCTGTCTCTACAATTTGGAACTTTATTTTCCTGACTAGTTTCGATACACTGTTTCATATTCATAGATACAGTGTATCGAAACTAGTCAGGAAAATAAAGTTCCAAATTGTAGAAACAGCAAACTTTTTCATTCACAAATCAGTAAGATGGATTTCTATAACGTGAAGGCCTCTACTATTCAGTGCGACAATTACTTAGCTTCATAAAAGAGAACGAAATTTGGAAAAATCTTTAATTTACAATGGATTTGTTTAAAAAATGAAGTTTTTTCGATTGTGAAAAGTGTTCAAATCATTCTAAAACCCTCTAAATAAAAAAAACCCGAACAAAATACCTGGCTACCACACTGCCGTTCGGTAAAACACCTCTCTTAACTTTTGGTTTCTGTCGGACCTGGAATTGTATTGGGATTCTGATATGATATTATCCTTGTCGATCTTAAAGGTATCCATTCTCAATTGCTGAAGTACTCTGAGCCTAAAGCGCAGCCTCTGAGTCTCTGGCGGCTCCCAACCTAATTCGTTTACCATCTGTTTAACGCTTTCTGTCCGCCCGCAGCAGTTTGCGAGCAGCTTACTTTGTATTTTATTAGCCCTTCAGAGGGCTTGTTAAATTTTGCTACGCGGATGGGACCTTGGGCCACAATAATAGGCCCAAATTAAATTTTTTATCAACTTAACTTTTCAAATTTTTGTAAAAAAATATTTTAAAAAATAACAAATTTGGACTTTTCTTTTGTATAGTGATTTTTTGTCACAACGGAACAAATCTATAATTAAATTTCAAACAAAATTCAGTTTTACCGATAAATCGCGAAATATTATGAGCATCGAAAACACTGGGCCACGCGTGTGGCACTCACGCCCGCTTCCTTTTGCGCGCTGTTTAATGCCAAACATCTGCCGATAACTAACAAACAACTATGTGAGGGTTTTAAGGACTTAATGATGTGCAGCTACTGAAAATCACGAGTATATAATGCCATCCTACGAAAAACGGCACACGAATGAAACACCATGGCTACCCATGTGGTCCACGCGCCAACTGAAGAGTTAGGTTCACGGATCAAGTCTTCCTGCATTGAATAATGCGGGAATATTACAAGAGAGGATCCTCAAGTCCTCCTATAAATGTGTTGTCAACCACCGCGCATTTAAATGTGTTTACACAAGTTGCCACTCGCGTCCTGACGGACAAATGGATCAGAGTTTCTCGGAGAAATAAGATATAATTAGGGGTATTGATCGAAATTGGTAAACGTGATGATGCAATCTATCGAATTCATTACTTTTCAGTGCTATTCCTTGCTATTATAAATATTATAACGCAAACATTGGAAAAAAGTGGATCGCAGTGTATTCATCATTGCGTCGCGGACATTTTTTAAAGCCGGTAAAAATGCGACCAAATTGGCAACAGAAATCAGCCTTCTATGGGATGGCCTCTATATAGTCCCCTTGGAAAAATGAATAAATTAAATGTCAGAAGAATGAATGTCGAATAAACAAAGGAGGGGAGGGAAGAGAATAGGATTAATTGAAGGAACAGTAATAAGAGTAGGCCTTATTTTAAAGCTAGGGGTCCAATCTAGGCAGGCTAGGTTTACTCACAAAATCATCCATATTAACCCTTAGCTACACGCGCCCGCGAGGATAGCGCCAGAGCACGCTTGCAGCCTTTTTACAGCACTTTAATATGTTTATATTATTATATTCACGTTCCGCTACCAACCCCCACCGAAATCATGGTAAATCTAATTGTAAGCGTCCTGGTAGCGTCCTGGCACCCGGCCGACAACCGGGAGATTCTGGGTTCGAGTCCCAGTCAGGCCGCATTTTTACTCTCTGATTTCTGGCTTTCTCCATCTACTACAGCACCGTTGTCCTCGTCCTTTATCTATTATATGTTCCAGTCCCTTTCTTTCCTTACCTCTGAATTTATTTGTATGTTTGCGCTTAAGGCGCAGAGTGAATGAATGAAGTAGAATATGAAGTTATAATTTTAGGGTATTTTAACGCATTTGGATAACCACTAATATTAAAAGCACTTTGAATATTTTTCTCTTTCATACACAAGCATAAATAATGCATATAATAATATGCAAATTTTTCATTAATATTTCAAATAATTTTTCTTAAGGAATCGCAGAAGGTAATGTTCTTGGTCGAGGAAGAAGTACAGAAATAGGATACCAAAGTGTGCCCCCAATAATCTATGCGCAGTAAAAGCGCTATTTCGGACTTTCGCAAATTACGGCAAAATCCCCGCTTAGCGTGTAACCAAGGATTAACCAACCTTGGCCGGTTGATTACTTTATGAAATAAATAACGTAAATCTTACTCAAAGAAAATGTTTCGAATTGCATTAATCGTAAATTATTACCATAGCGATTCCTGTTCTCGGAACAAGAACCAATGAAAACGTGAGCGGAGGACAGGAACACACCCATCGCTGGATTCGATTATAAAAAGCGGACCCAGAATGAGAAAGACCAATTAAATAGCATTAGACCTCATTAAGCTGGATATCGGGAAGGAAATACGTCGTCACGAATTCGGGCGATGAAAAAAAGCAGGACCACCCAACCATCGGATACGGTTTGGGGGCGTATCTTTTCACGGGACGAGCCGAAATTTCCGACTCAACGCGATCCGTTGGCGAGATATAGCCAACAACTCACCATACAGAGCGGATATCAGAGCTGCATCTCTCCGGAATCGGGATTAGGCGGTCGTTTGCTTCGAAGCGGACGCGGGGAAAAGGATGGAATATTTTTTTTAAACGAACAAAAAAAATTTATTGGAAAGGAGAGTGAATGAAAGTATATTTTTTTCATTTTTGAAAAGGAGAGAATATTACGAGGGACCAGGAATGAAACTAGGAGAGTGTGGGGTGTTCGAGATAAGCGATCCAGCAGGGATGTTGAAAAGAATGATCGGTTTAGATGGGAAATAATTTGGTATTAATGGCTGATCGAATTGGATTTAAAACGGATCTGATAGCTGGATCATTCGTTGGAAGAAACCACATGAAAGAACGTAAGTCTCCCAACATTGGGTCTGGAAAAGAATGTTCCGATATCGGAAGGATAGTGGGAAGATATACTGTGTAATATTTTGATGTCTGTCACGTGAACGGCGATGAAATATACATAAAATCACCCTTTACCAGGAATCGAACCGCAGACCTTTGGCTTTCCGGGACACTTAGCAGACCATATGAAGTATACATGACTTGCCATGGGAACAAATTCGCCTGAACTGGGAATCGAACAACGGACCTGCAAAGACCATTACGCCAACCAGGTTCCCGATTACCCACTGCAATTTTACCGAGGCACATGGTACTAGACGTCAGGCCCTCGCGGACATCAAGGATAGCAACGCGAGGGAGATTGATAGATATACTATCCAAGGACCAACAACATTCTACTTAACCTTCATAATAAATCAGATTTAGTGTCAAATCAATGTTTTGCGAGTTCACTTATTGGAATGGTGAGAAGATTGATTCAAAAATAAACGTTGTTTTATTCCATACAGAATTTTTTGAAAACTCGACCTATTATGACTTTTTCAGATCATTATCATGACGTCTGCTTAGTGATAATCTAAAGCAGTCGAAAAACTGGTACACATTCCAATAAATACTGAATGAAATATAAGAAAGTTAGTTTTTAATATATCCTTGAGAGTTAGAACTTAACACCTTATACCTTCGATAAACCGAGCCAATGATTATAATTTTCATTTTCTAATCCTTCGATGTCTTCCAAAACATATATCTAGATAACCTCCTTCTATCATTGATTTATTTAAATATGAAAAAAAAATCTCAGAAATTCTCTTCATACACCGAATTAAGCGCATTACCTTGCATTGCGATCAAGCTAATTTACCTTTACAAGTTAATACAAGCTAATTTAAGCTTTACAGATTTTAGCATAAGCCCGTGCAATTCACCAGGATTAAAAGTCGGATCAATCTCAAAGTTTTAAAGTTAGAAAAGGCAGGGATAATAAGCAACAAAGGAAAACTCATCGCGCTAAAGACCATACTGATAATGATAGAAAGAGAAGGTGCAAGGCAGCAAGAACAAGTTCGACCGCCTTTTTCCCCCAACTTTGGACATGCGGGTCTACCTCAATCACGGGGTTATTACGCCTCATCGACCATCGTCTTTCCTTTTCCACCCCGTAAGCAGGAAAAACATTCTCCTCAGAGAGCTAGCCGAGGAGACAGAAGGAGGATAAACTCGAGGAAAATTTTTGAAAGAAAGTTCCGTCCAGAGCGGAACAAACGGGGAATCAATCAATCAATCAATGATGATGATCGATCAGTATCCATTTTCCTCCAGCGCGGCCCTTATATCGGCGGTGTTAATTTCTTCCCGCTCCGAGGAAAAGCGATCTGTTTAGATGACAGCGTCGGGTCACACACGCGAGCGATAAGTAGACAAGAGGACCTTCTCCTCTTTTGGCTCTAACTTGACGCCCTGCGCGTAAATATTTTGAACGATGGTGGCTCGGTCCGCGAGGACGCTGATGATATTTTTCGGTAGAAGGTTCCCTTTGGGCTGGGAAGTCGAGGACGGGTCGTGATGGACGTGTTGTAACTGATGCCACGAGGACGGGGGAGAGGGACGAGCGAAATTAAAGGGAAAGGCGACACTCGCTGAGGAGGGGGTGGTCTTTTAAAGGGTGCACTCGAAACAGGAGAACTGGAGGAGGGGTGGGGAGAAGAAAATCTAGGCGAGCGAGAGATAGATTCAACTCCAACACATGCAACACGACTTGAACGAAAAAAAAATGTATCGTGGTATTTAAGAAAGCATCGAGGGTGGATTATTTATAGGGTAAAAGTTGGAGCATATTTTTGAAAGTGAACCCATTTAAACTGTAAATATAAGTAACCGTCCGATGAACGAAAAAACTAAAGATGTGTTATCGAGCTAATTAGTGTATATGGCGGTAACGGAAGAAAAACGTATATTTAGGCGAAAATATTCGCTCAAGAGCGACTGACGTCATAATAAGGGCGTTGATTAACCCTTTTTAACCCAGAGCTGCTTCTGGGAGAAATTTATTTTCAAGAATTCTTATTTAAAAAAAGGTGAATATTTTCTACTCAATCATAATTATGGCGGCAGCTACATATTTCGCCATTAAAATTTACAGTACAAAAGAACACGTAGTTAACATCTTTCCTGAATATAGCAGAAAGTTTATACATTTTTATGTTACTTCTGAGCAGCAACATGGGGTTAATGGGTTAATATGGGTGGCTCCATTTGAAACAAAGCAAACATGATTCTCACACTCCAATTTAGAGCACTACAGTATAATATCTCGAAATGAAGATTGAATGAAACGATTCTTTAAACTTCTTCAGTTAATTTCAATTTTTCCTTGCCAAACATGTACAATGACTTCTACGGCAAAAAGTTACAAACGAAAAGGTAACAAAAACGAAATCGTATAGCGACTTCAAATATCACATTATTTTAGAACTGACATCAGCTAATGTAGCAGCGAAAATTTAAACGCTGGAAGGGTATATGAAATAATTTCAGGCTTGACACGTTGGAAATGCGATATAAAAATGTTAAAATATAAATAAACAAATGGTTATTTCCGCAATTTAATGAATACATCCACTACCGACCATGGTATCGACTTTTTATGTCATTTTCAAGGGTGTGAAGAAATTCACCATCATGATGATTAAAAACTTTTGGGCTACGTCGCCGCGTAAATTCTTGGGTGGCCCCAACGTTTCCCGACCGATGCTGGTCGCTTTTTCAAGGGATTGTGAAGAGATGGGAATTAATGATCATTTATATAGGTATCTGCGTCAGTTGGTGGGGGGAGGGGAGCCGGAGGTTTACACCATCATTTAGCACTATTCGACACCATTACCTAGAGAATAAAAGATATAATAGCGTCTAAACCATGGCTGGTAGTTGACTGGTATATTAGGGTGGGCCAAAATATGACTTTTTTCATTTTTGTCCTATGCGGGAAAGTTGCGAACGCTGCGAATCAGGGTCTCAGATCCAACAATTTTTCACAGTAAGATAATATTAACCAGTGCATTCTGAGCCGTAAAGTTAAAATAAAAAAAAATAAGGCAGATTTTGGAGACAAAAACCTATTGAGATTAAATTACTGCATTTTAGCACATTTCCTTGATAAGTACTGATTATTATAACTTTAAGCATTAAATTTTCGGAGTAAAAAGTTAATCAAAGGAATTCTATGGCTGTGCGATGGGTGATAATGGACAACAAATTTCGAGCAGTATCCTGTCACAGATTTATTTAGACCCTGTAATTTAGAGACAAGTAATTAAATCACAAGACAAGTTAAGTTATGTAAAATTAAGAGAATAGACAAAAAGCAACAGGGCTAGTAATTTCTAGACCCTGATTTAAGTTCGCACATTTCCCACAGAGGGCAGAAATGATCCCTAAAATGTCATTTTTCGGACCACTCGTATTTTAAGTGTGTAAATTACTATTAATATTTTATGCATCATCATGGTCCCACATTTCAGTTTGAACTGCATTGAAGGCCGGTTCAATGACCAAAGATCCATTGAGAGGCAGGGCGGAGAAGTCAAAGGCAACGAGGGCAAGCACTCTTATCTCCTTCCTCATCCCTAAATCGACCAGTGAGACCTCTCGCCAGTTTCGCAGGAAGTATGGCATCTTTGACAGGGCTAATGGCGGGGGCGGGCCGGGACCTCGATGGCTCGTTGACACCTTGATGAATCGGCAGCAGCTCCCTCACACCATTACCCCCGAACCAGCCCCTCACTATTTTGGTCTTATTTGGCCTAAACGAGGGAAACTGAGGCACCTTCATGCATCAACCTATTTAAGCTCGGGTTTAATGGTCTCTCCACCGAAATTCCTCAACAGAATGGTTCGGATAGACGTTCCGAAGGATAGGCATTAAGCTGATTGGAGCAAGCATATTAATTATTCAATACATGAAGATCAGGGACCCTATTTGGCGAGGTCGTGGAACTTCAACTCACATAACTTAAATAAATAGAACTTCGGTATTTTCTGAACTCGAGAGAGAACCATTTGAAAATTGGGAGTTTCGAGGAAACACATGCCAAAATCAACATTAAACTGCTATCCTATGGAAAGAATTTACTTTAGATATACAAAAATATCGAATATGGAATTTTTTGGGTAAAAGTTGGCGTTCGTATATTATGGAGTGAACTCATTTAAACTCTAAATGTGGCTAACCGTCCGATAAACGAAAATCTAAATACTTACGCTCGAACTTATTGATATACCATGGAAGCAACGGAGAAAAAGTATGCATTAAGGTGTAATCATTAATTCAAGAGTAAATGATTTCATTATGTTATTAAACAAACGTAATTCCGACACTCCAATTTAGAGTACCAAAGTATAAAAACTCGAAATGAAAGATGAATGAAATCACCCTTAAAAGTCATTCAGTTAATTTTAATTTTCTTCGTAAAACTTGGATAATGAATTCTACAGCAAAAAAAATTACGAAGGAATAGGTAGAATAAAGGAGAGGGTATAGATAGTTTAAATATCACATAATTTTACAATTAGCGTCAGTGTATGTAGTAGAAAAATACAACGCAAAACAATCTGAGAATGTCATTTTTAAATACACTATCGGTCTATAAGTGTAAAAAATTAATTACAATAATGAAACTGGAATCAAGGTGTTTCGGCGAAATTTGATATAACCACTGCAGAAAGTATCATTAATTTCATAATGGAATAAGCTGCACCGATACTCCGAAGTTTTGTAATTAAGTCTAATCTACGCACCAGTGGCGTAGCCAGGGGGGAGGTCCAGGAGGTCCGGACCCCCCCCCCCAAAATATAAAAACACAATTATTTTCCTTCATTAAAGAAAATAAAATATTGAAAAATCATGAATTTACAAAGTATTTCTTTAACAAATGAAGTTATTTCAATTATGAAAAGGGATAAAATTAGTTTAAAACCCATTAATTCATACCCTGTTTTTCAAAAATTTTCTCCCCTGATTTTGGACCCTATCCCCGAACAAAGTTCCTGGCTACGTCACTGCTACGCACGACGTTTATTCCGAATTGACTATCTTTGCATTGCATGATAGTACTGCGAAATGTACTACAGCCAATTATGAATAAGAATTTCAACGAAGTAAATAGCATAAACCAACGTACAATTATATTTTTATGTCCTAAATGAGTATGTCCGATACCTTCAACCGAAATTAGAACCGGGAACCCTGATCAATAGCCAACAGCTTGACCCACTAAGCTCCCACGTCTCCATTTAAAAATTGTAATATTTAGCTTCTCTGCAGTAAAAAAAAAACAAAAATCTTCAAACTGCAGACTGTATTCCAGGAAAACAAGTTCAGGAAATGCTTGAAACTTTACATATAACAAAAAACATAGTTTCCACAAAAATCTATACTCTCTGGTCCACCACTATTTCCACAATGTCAAAGCACTGCATAAAACAAGTGACTTCATATGCAGTCACGCGCACGAGTGCAAATCTATAAACACCAAGGATGTAGTTCACCACAGTAAAATATTTGGGATCCCGGGTGAGCCAAATTTTTTTTCATGGTGTACTTCACCCTTAGTGTGTATCAAGGGCGTACCCAGGATCAAAACTAGGGGGGAGAGTATGGTTGTTCAAGTTGTAATATTTAAGTATGGAAGAGGTGAGTGAAACTAACATTTCAAGAAAGCTGTAACAGCGCTTTACTACCTTTTTTTTAATTATTTGCCTGAAAAAGTTATTTTTGCCACATGTCTTACACTAATATCATTTTTCGTCGGTTTAAAGAAAATTTGTCGAAAATTTTCGTTTCAACCCAGCCCTGATTTTTCTTAAAGACTTATGCGATTTTTACGTCTAGGAAGGGGCAACTGCCCCCTCCTGCCCCTCACTGGGTACGCCCATGGTGTGTATATTTCCGCAATAAAGACATTTATTCCAATAATCAAGTACTAAAACAAAAATTACGACCCGTAAAATCGGAAGAATCACAGATTGAGGCCTCAGGCAGAATAAAATCTTCGGAGGAATGGCGAGAAAACCTAGTCGAATCAATTTGTAGGAGTTCGGCAGTGCACGATCGTTCCTGCACATTTTTCAAGTCGGACGGGGAGACTCCACGGAGGAACAGCCGTTTACGAAGCACTAAAACGAGAGGCTGCGGAGCGTGTGGGGGAGAGCTTCGATTGGGAGGGCAAACCAGCTGCGAGGGCCCAGTTTGACAAGGCCGCAGGTGCGGCGGCTGGCGTGCCGGCGCTCCATTTAAGGTAGACGCAACCGGAGGGCACATCAACTCGAAGTCCGAGATATACCGCCTCCCCTCTCTCTCAGTCAGTCGTGCCCAGCTGCCGTCTGCGAGTCAGAACGGGGAAGAAATCCGAATCCTCCCCTCCGAATCAACGCAGGGAGTTAAAAGAGTCAAACTGCAGACACTTCTAGCTCCCTCCCTCAAATCTCAGAGTCGAAATCACGAATATTACAAAAGCGGATCCTCAACTATGCCTCTAAATGTGTTGTCACCCACCGCTCATTTAAAGGGGTGTACTAGGGTCAATCTCCAAAAAAAAGTACATTTTCTACAGGCAAAATGAAAAAAAATAATAATTTTTGTTATTTACAACCAGAACTGCGTAATTACCGTTTGTCAATCATACAATCTAATGAAGTAGGTGGCAGAGATCGTTAGTAATATTTGTACACTATTTTATTTTTACTTTTTTGCTATCTACGGACATGATATATACGTCCACGTGCATAGCAGAAGAGGAGTATTGTGTATAAAATTCGAAGAATCAAGCGAGATGGAGTGGAATTGATTCATAATGAAACACTGACTTGCAATTTTCCACAAAAATAAAATTTAATTCGACTCGAGTTTCGATGTTACTACATCATCACAACTTGTACCTTGAAAATGATGTAGTAACATCGAAACTCGAGTCGAATTAAATTTTATTTTTGTGGAAAATTGCAAGTCAGTGTTTCATTAGGAGTATTGTGTTTACTCACGAAATTTTTTTTGTCATTGGATATTCTGCAACTAGTCATCGTGTAGGTATCATCATGTCCGTTACCATCTGTTAAGTCCATGGACTGCAGATTTCACGAAAATGATCTCGACGGACATGACGTCCACGGACATAAGGATTTCCTCTAAATTAAGTTATAGTTAAAATTTTTCTTCCACCGTTAAAATATTCACTAAACTAAGTATAAACTCAAACAACCCAATATAGCTGACAATATCTTTCTCTGCACACTGATTTTTCAGTGCTGCCACCATATCATTTGAATGATTCCCCCTTTTTCCTGTGTGTCTACGGACATTGCTTTTTTCGGTAGGACATATGTTTTTTTTATAATAAATATTATGTAATAAAAGCAACCCAAAATGAATTTTTTGGAATGCTTATATTGTTTTATCTTGTTTAATCATAGATTTTATAATAAATTATTAGGTAAAGGTTGTTAATACACTAAATACCTCTTCGAAAATCTATGTAGGACTGTTCACGGACATGATGAATCATAGTCTGTGAACATTGAATTTGGGGAATATATTTTATTTATTTATTAATTTGTCACTAAAATTAGTAAAAGGGTACATATAATAATATACCACTTTATTTTTGATTTACCAGTTTTGGTTTTTTATGGCAGTCCATGGACATTATTTTGTACGATTATGGGAGAATAACCCACTAAAGTCGCCTCTCGCGTCGCTGACAGACAAATTGATCTGAGATTCACTGAAATATGGTATAATTAGGAGTATTAAGCAAAATGTAAACACATGATGATCTTTTGAAAAATCTTCTCGGGATACCGCGCGGGTAGGATTATTTGAGAGCGCCGACGTTTCGGGTACCGACTCGCTACCCATTCTCACGGCTACTGATAGAAAATTCGAAATGAGCGTTGAAGCCCAGCGTTAGGAGGGGCCGGATTGGTCGAGATCCGATTGTTGTCGCGGAAGACTGTGGACCAGCGTAGACTTAGCTCTGGCAAGCATAACTCTTTCAAGACTTTTTTTTTTTGTTTTTTCTTCTTCTTAAAAGAGTTATGCTTACCAGAGCTAAGTCTACGCTAGTCCACGGTCTTCCACGACAACAATCGCATCTCGACCAATCCGGCCCCTTCTAACGCTGGGCTTCAACGCTCATTTCGAATTTTCTATCAGTAGCCGTGAGAATGGGTAGCGAGTCGGTACCCGAAACTCTCGCGCGCTCTCAAATAATCTTACCCGCGCGGTATCCCGAGAAGATTTTTCAAAAGTTGTTCGCCGGGAAAGTGTTAAATCATATATAACATGATTATCTGATCTATAAAATGTATAACTTTTCAATGCTATTTTCTCGCAATGACACACATTATTCTACAATATAGTAATAGGTAACTAGATGTATCCATGAGCTTGAAGATTATTAAGGTTATCTCGCACACCGTTGAAGAAATGGTATCCATTGCCTACGGGACCGCTATCTGGAGTCGGTGTGGTGGTGGAGATTCCGTCATGGGGAAGGTCAGTAGACGAAAGGAATGGGAGCGGAGACTTCCAAATTCGGGAAACTTGCGATTGACAGCGCACACAGAGCCGACGAACGTTGAGGCACGTAAACTGAGCGGAACTCCTTCAGTCCTCCCTCCCTTTAGAACTCCTCCCTCCATAAGATTTCTCGACCAGATTTCCGACGGGCCCGCGCACACAAGTTTTGACGGCAAAGCGGAAAGGGAGGGGGATCACACGGCAAAGTCCTGTGTGCGTTCGACAGTAAGCCACGTAACCTAATCATAAAGTTGCAAAATCAACGCTTTTGGGACTCTGAGGAGATGTGTGTGGATTTCCTCGCCCTAGCGGGTTCGTAGTCCACTGAAGGCGACAGTCTCGCCAAAGGCATTTCGGTTTTCGAAGGTAGAACACGATGGAATGTGTACAATCGTGAGTGTAGTAGCACGAATACTATAAAAAGGGATCCTCAAGTCAGCATCCAAATGTGTTGGCAACAAGGAGGTTGTAAATATTTGGAGGCGCTGTAGGTATACGAGTTTTACGCGTGGTCAGAATTCCGCCATCTTAGTTTGACAATTTCCAGACTTAGCCTTGAAACAGTGTGCGTATATAATCAAGTACTCTATTCCTTATATCGCCTCTGATTCATAAAATGAAAATGCAGCAATTACTTCTTGACTGTAGTCGGAGTTTTCCGATCAATCGTCATACTACTCTGTATATTTAACTGTCCAGAGTCATATCGTGGTGATAATACTTCGTCGTGAACATACTTTCGTACTATTATAGCGACCGGTCCCCTAACGCAAGATTTCCATTGGTTGTAATCTTATTAATTACCAGCAGAAGTGCAGGGGAGTGGATATTTTACACTTGTAAAATGTTATTTTCGGCTAAGCTAGTTGCACAGCGGAACTGTGGTGACTGACAATAATTTTTCCTTGGGAAAAGATTATCGAGGCATATTTTCACAAAGCCTTCCCATAATGATAGAAAAAAGGTTTACTGTGTTCGTTTGCGATCTTTTATTTTAACACTAGAACCGCGGACGGGACTTTTTTGTCCCATCGCCCTTTGCAAATGTTTGCCATTCATGTACTAGTGATTTTATCCCTTTGAAATTTTCTGAATTTTAGTAATTTTTAATGTTCTTTCGAATGGTCATATTGAAAACATAGTACAATGTTTGGTTCGCGAGAAAAACGACGATTTACCTAGAACCGCGGGATGGGACTTTTTTGACCCACATGGGGAAAACATAAAATTTCAGTTTTTTTTGTACACTTACTTTGTATTTAGCATAATAACAGTTTATTACGAAGGGCAATGCACAGATACCGTTATTCTGCCAGTTGGAAGCGCAGAAGGGAATAATCTGTGCACTGCGCCGGCCGCCTGCTCACGCAGCGCCGGCCGCGTCACCTCTGCCCGGCGCGTCTGCAGGTCTGAGCTTGCAACCAACACGTCAAAATAAGTTTACTGTATTCCTAGTTATACTTAATAAAACGTTTTAAACATTACCTAAACACGTGTCTTTTTCACATAAACCACAAAAAAACCGTCAATTATACTTAAACATGACAGGATCAACGTATTTTGTCAATGGAACAAAGAAGTCCTATGCCGCGGTTTTGGTGGGGTTGGAAAGTTCAGCGGTTCTAGTGTTAATGTAACAACCATCACCGAATATGTCACCAAATAGATAGCATTTACTCTTATTTATTTATTAAATTATTCAAACACAGCCATAATGGCCTTTACATTGAATACAAAACATAAAATCTGCAGCTTTAACAAATATAAACTATAAAAAAACTATAAAAAGGATATAAAAAAGGGAAAAAAAAGGGATTCAGTAGATGGCTTTTCGAAGTTGCCTCTTGAATAATCTTATGGGCATTGAAAGATCCAGGGAAGGGTGAGTACTCGAAATGGAATTGAAGGAGGTACGGAGTCTGTAAAAAAGTGATCTCTGAGAGAGAGAAAGGCGGAATTTAGGTTGGTGTAGTAGGTGGTTATTACGGACGGCGCGGGTGGGAATGTGGAGTGAAAAGAAAGGCAGCATATCTGAGGATCGGAACTTGCCATTTAAGGCATTGTAAATGAAGGAAATATCGTGGAAATTCCTTCGGGAGGATAGTGGGACCAATGATAGGGCAGACATTACTTCAGAGCGAGAATAATTACGGAGGTGAGGTACACGGTGTCGGACTATTGAAATAAAGAAATCAATGTTTTGGTCAAAGTGGGCGTGGATTTCCTACCCAAGCACCCCCATTCCTGACACACTGCGCTCAACGCACGGAACCAGTGGTGCCCCCTCCAGTATATTTACAACATCCTTGGTTGTCACTCACCACGCATTTAAATGGGTATACAGAAGTTGCCACTCGCGTCGCTGACGGAAATATTGATTTGAATTTCGCGGGGAAATAAGGTATTACTAGGGGTGTCTACCAAAACCTTCATTCATGACGAAGTCATTTATGTAATTCATTACTTTTCAATGCTATTCCCTGCAATTACAAGCATTATAACGAAAACTTTTGAAAGAAGTGGGTCGCATTGCACTCATCACCGCGCTGAGGACATTTTAGAAAGTCGATTAAAATGCGACGGAAATGACAACAGAAGTCATTGGAATGCCTTCTATGGGATGGAATTGGGCCTCCTCTATGCAGTCCCCTAGGTAGAAAGCACGAATACTACAAAAGTGGGATCCTCAAGTCGGCCTCCAGATGTGCCGTCACTCACTACGCATTTAATTGGGTTTGAAGAATTAATGACATCTTATAGGCTTTGGCACTGGGTAAGGCTGTTAAAGGCCAACGTTTTGACGAGAAAATTCTTGGTCGTCATCAGGGCTAGGACTGAGAAAGAATAAGTGACGTCAATACCAAGTCATGGGGATCGGGTTGGTGTGGTAGCTGGAGTGTTGGCTTCCTACCCCGTGGGGTCGAGTTCCAATCCCGGCGGTGGCAGAGATTTTCAGAGACTTCGTTTATAACGGCTTCCGGGTGCGAAAACCTAGGTTCAAAAAATTTTCAGAGACCGTCCGGTCCCTGCTTGAATGTTATCGGGAGGAGATTCCAAGCGCAGCACTTAGTCCGTCGGATGGGACATTAAGCCGTGGTCCCCTTGACGCCTTTCGTTACGAGCAGGCTAATGCCGACGCCGGGTTTCTCTCCACCCTTCCTTCCCTACCATTTCCTCATGGCGCTAATGACCGCAGCTGTCGGTCGCCTCCTCCAAGTACCATGCAAATAATAAGTCAATCTTGCCATACCCTAGAAGATTTATCAATATAATTCGCCGGGATACCTCACGGTCTATTTGGTTTAAAGAAGTCGCCACCGCATCCCGAACGGGCGAAGTGATCCGAGTTTGAAGGGGGGAATAAGGTATAATTAAGTATTTTACAAAATTTATATTCATGATGACGTTTTATCAAATTCATAGCTATTCAATACCATTCTTTGCGATTGCAAACGCAGTACTGCAAAATTTTGTAAAAAAATTGAATCGCAAAACAAACATCGCCGCGCAGGGGACATTTATGAAAATCGATTAAAACGTGGCCGGATCGGCAACAGTAATCAACCTTAATTTAATGGAACTGGACCTCCTCAATTTAGTATTACCCTTGATAGAAAGAATATTTTTCGTGGAATGTCAGGAAACATGAGTGAGGAGGAACTGATATCTCCGTATTGCCTTATGTACAATAGAGTGAGAAAAGGAAGCCGACAAATATTTTGCCCCCTCTTTCGGACAATAGTGCGGAAACTTGAACGTTGAGGATGGAGGATGAGAGGAGACTAAGGGCGTTCAAAATATTGGCGTGGAGAGGAATGTAGAAGGTGAAGTGGACGCATTGGAAGAGGAATATCCCTTAATAAGGAGAATGATGAAGTGCTAGACTTCGTCTTTCGCCTTCCTTAGGGATATTTACATGGCGTCGTCGTCGTAGGCTATACTTGCTACCTTGATAAAGGTATTCCAAGGACTTTCTGCCCTCCTATTTACTTTTTAAGCTTATTAATGCATATATTCCTTTTTTATCCGAATCCCTGAAAGGAGCAGCCTGGAGAAAATATTATATTTTGCAAGCACCTGAGCTTCGATAGGAAAAATGAATGCCTTTACCTTTTTTCCACCAAAAATAACGTTTTTACCTTTATGAGACATAAGATTGTTTAGAATTTTTTTTTTAATATTTTGGTTCGGATGGACGGATTTTCCTTCATGGACACCCTAGAAAGTTATAATGAAGAACCACCTTCCTTTATTTAAAATCAAATTCATGTTCAAGGAATACGAATCACCGGGATTAATCATGATGGAAGACAAATGGTGATAATAATTAATTTGAAATCTATAAAACATCCAGGTAAAGACATAGATGCAGGGCTGATAGAGCGCGCACAAATTTGAGGAATCATCTATATTATTTCTACTATATAGATACCTTTTTCTCAACTTAAACGCAACCAAACTCTACAAATTAGGTACCAAAATGCACAGAATTTATCAGAGAACATGCGACGGCATATCTTACAAATATTTCTATTGTTTCCTGAAATTGGTTTTTAAATAAATTAAAAAAACACAGAAAAAACAAAAACCGGTAAATATTCCTGAGGTTAACGGCGCACGAACTGATACATTTGTTCATTTGCAACAATATCTCGCATTCTTTACATAACTTTTACCAAAATGCGGCTGATTTCACATTCAAGTCTCCTGTTGATACGTAAGTATTAGTCATCATGCGCGTTTAACAGAGGATAGTGTAATTACAATGTTGTGTTTAAAGAAGTCCTCTGATCTCAATTTGTACATGAACATTCCAATTAAATTTGTACATAAGACCCTGCCTTCTTTTCTACATTTTAAAATTAGAAACGCGACTATCCCTCTGTGGACCTGCATTGAAAAGAGCGGGGGAAGCCCGCTGGGAGCGGGCGCATCACGCTCGTACTAAAACATGTTCACAGTCACCGAAAACGTAAAGGTACCACTACAAACGTGACATTAATATGAAAGTCGACGCAAAATCACAAAGAGTACGGAGTGCATAAAAATAATTATTGTAAAATTTAAGGAATGCAAAGAAATGGAACACAGTAATCGGCTGGAAGCTTTTTTCATAGGCTTACAGAGCTGCAACGATGAAAGGTAAAGGAATTATTGGGTGAAGGTCTTTCACACGAAAAACGATGGGTGCAACGCCACCGTGGATGTAAGTGGATCCCGATCTCCCACACTCAGGAAGGCTGGAAACATCATTAAAATATGCAGAAGAGGTGGTGAACGGCATGCAAAGAGTCTAGCTACGCCATGAATAAGTCATAAGGAAGGAGAAAGCGAACCACTTAAAGAGAAATAAAGATAAGAAAGAGGAGATAAAGAGCTGAAGATATAATTGCATAATGCAGTGACTACGATTAGGCAATAAAAGGAGGAAAATCACGACTTCAAAGAGAAAATACTTCCTTTCATTACGGCAGCATCCCTGCCCTGAAAGAAAGATGTGTAAGCACAGGAAGTCAATCGATGAAAATGTTTTCCTTTTTTTCTAAAAATGCCGATGCGGTAAGATTTCCAATCAAAGCCTCCCCTTCAAAGACTCACCATCACGGTTATAAATGGATCAAGTCATGAAAAGTGGGACACCAGTAGATTTGATCGCATTAGTTTTTGTAACTCATTTCTGCGTTAAAGGAAAACACTTTTTCATCTCGAATTGACCACCTCTGCGATCGAATTTCACATTATGTCCACAGAAACAAAAAAACAATGAAGCTCTACAGTCTATCACGACTAGAAAACGCTATAAGCTAATTTTGCATATTTACAATATTGACAGCAGTGAGCTCTTGTATTTTCTCCTCATTTATGCTAAACAATCGATGGAACCAGCTCATGTAATGCGTTTAACAAGTTACTGTTTTCTGAAAATTGGATTAATTTCGTGCGAGTATCATTCAAAATAAACTGTTACTCCGAATCAATTCGGGATATTGACATGCCACGAAATAGTATCTGGCGTCAACTTCTCCCTGTCTGCTTCCTCCCACAGAATTTTATTCCAGTCCAGCACATATTACTTTCCACCCCACTTAAGTTGCTGAGCCGTTTCCATCAACATGCTAACTGCACATCTGTTTGGCCTACAGCCAAACCAATTCATCCACTCTAAATCTGGAGCGTGACATACGTCAGCAAAAAAATGAATACAAACAACAATGTAAGCAAGACCAAACATCACCAACATACAATATACAGTTATGCACACTCGACATGAACAGGAAACGGCAGTTTTCAAAACTCATTTCACGCTGGAGTACCCTGGTTTTATAAATATAAAGCATAGGTTATGACAGAGAATAGATAGCATCAAATGTAACTGTAGCGGAGCAAAATACGATATCCATAAAAGTGGCGATCGACTGCGCACCATGGATGAGTAAAAGTAATTAATTCACCGAAGTGGGGAGTATAGCTAAATGATTTTCACAGTAGCAAAGTGCTTCATTTGAAATGTCTGCTTGCAAAAAAGAATGGATTGCTCGTTATATATTTTAGAGGCATACAAAATCTGCATGGAAATATTTAACTTGCAACCTCCTTGAGGTATATTCCATTAGAAGCAGAGATAAAAAAGAGAAATAAATATTTTTCGTAAAAACATCCAGAACTGAATAAACCTTATGATTTTTTACTTACAATGAGAAAAGTTCTTGATAATTAATTTGAAAAATACAAATATTTAATGCGCACATATAGATACATGTCAAAAGAAAATTTGGGACCAATTACACAAAACCACACCCGGAGATAAATATGAGAATTATTCCTTCTAACTACACACCGGGAAAAACTAACTCTTCAATATTTACACTCTTTAACTAACGATTTCAATATTTAAAGGGTTATTATGTTTTCCTCCTTTCTTTACAAACACATTCTTTATACATCCCAGGGTACTCGCAGCGTGAAGTGAGGTGTGCGTGCAGCTGTACAGAGAGGCAATCTGATGATTTCTCAGAACACTCACCGCCGGACTGCGCAGGAAGCGAGCCCCCTTTGGAATGGGGCCTGGGCGTCGGGCCCCCTGGGACGGCCTTGCCCACGAGCGACGGCTGGGCCTTGCCGGGCCCCCCGCCGAACTCGCCGTCCTCGTCGTCGGGCCTGAGAGGCGGCGGCGAGAAGGGGCTCGACTCTCGGAAGAGGTCCTCGTCGTTGCCGCCGTACGAGTCGTATTCCTCGTTGGCTCTCGATGGGTCCTCTTCCTCGTCTTCGTCGTCATCGCCCTGGCCCCAGTCTCCATCTTCCGTCTTCTCCTCGTAACGCTCCTTCAACACCTTGCGCGGAACTGTACAGGAAAGAGAATGTAGACAATGGAGGGATTATTAACCCCTTTATTTTATGAATACCAATTTATTTTATGAATATTGAACTCCTATCCTCTATTTATTTTTTCTGTGGCTCCTTTCAAATGGAATGGTATTAATGAAATGATATTTTGTAGTTTGTAATCAACGCTTAACAGTGAAATATAGTAAGAATGATTATAATTTCATGTTAAACAGTGCTAGAGGGTAGAATGTTAGGTAAACGAGGGAAGGAAGGAAAAGATAAGGATTTTTAGATAGAATGAAAGGGAGTAGCCCTTACAGGGAATTGAAAAGGGAAGTGCTTGATGGAAAGGGAGGCTCCCAGAGTTTTTCCTAAGTACTCCCTATAAATCTATCTTAATCGGTAGAATAGTTTATTAATAATAATGGTAATTTATCCAGTTAAATACATCGATAAAATAGCTATTGCTAGTCGTAAAAAATCATTTTATTTCTTCCAATGAATTTATTTCGATAAATATGAATTCTTTATGTTCATTATGGATGTTGTTTCATTGTTAAAATTTCACAATATTTATAATAATCCCCTAAGTTCTGCTAAAATTAAAAATAATCTGGTTACGGGATACACTCATCATTGCGCGATTTGGCATTGGATGTTCATGAAGAGTTGTTAGCCCTGTTGATGGCAGATACATTTGCTGAATAGTCCCTCTCGAAAATTAAATCTCATTCTTGGATAAACTCCGTAAACATACCTCCTTGAATATGATGAAAATTTTCACCTTTTAAACTAGAAAGTAGGGATACCAATCACGATTTGCTACCGTGACGTAATTTTATCGTCGATTGGAGTGCATATGCTATATAATGCTACAAGCTGCACTGACAAGTTGTTTCCTCCTAATTATTATAACTGCGACACGGGTTGACTTTCCTTAAACAAACGCAAATCTTTCATTCCACTGTAGCTGATGAAATAGTTTCACGAGAATATTCCAAGTAGAACAAAGTCACTCACATGAAAATTAAAAACAAAATAAGAATGCTACTAGCAGTCCAAGTCGTGCGCACTTTGAGACGGTGATAACTCAGCAGTCCAAACCATCTTGTCCGCTATAGTCCACAAATACTCACAGTGGAGAATGACGCCTCGGTAGCATAAGTGGCTAAAGCACTCGACCACATATCAGGAGATCCGGGTTTGAGGGGAATGATTTTTTCGCAAAAATTGTGCATTTTAGGTGACTCCGTAGAGTTATCACCGTGGCTAGTCACGGTATATTAAAATTTAAAAAATTTGAGTGACGCGAGTACTGAGAATTTTGTTAATGCTGTAAATTCCATCGCTCTATACCCAAAAAAATAGCTAGCTATGAGTTAGGAATAAGAAAGATACGCGAAACACTGGACAAGGAAAAAAAGAAACTAAAGGAGAGGAAGAGAAGAACCAATTACGGCAAGGGCTTTTGCGGCTTCGAGCTTGAGGTAGGAGGGGGAGGGAAATCACTGCTATCAGTTACCTACACACACGGCGTGGCGTAAGACGGAGGCAAGAAGAGCGTGGCGAAGTGATTGATACGGAGGTTGTGTTGGAAGCAAACGAGCTCATCGGTAATGAAAAAAAAGAAGAAACCTCCGGCCACGGGAAGGTAAGGTAGCCATCTCAGTGGAGTGCTTAAGCAGAGGACGTTCGCACGCGTTCGTTAATAAGTAACGGCAAATCCCACGCGAGCCGTGGGGGTCGGGCTTTGAGGGCTAAATTTTTCAGTCCTCCCCGATGAGCCGCGGGCCTCGATCGTGAAACGGGAGAGACTAACCTAGCGATCTTTACGACCCGTCCCCACATGCGGAAGCAAAGCACAACCTCAGATGCGACAAGGGGGTTGTTTACCCCAGTTGCATGCCGGCGGCCAAGATCGTATTATCAACTCTAAAACCTGCCCTTCCCCGCACTGAAACGGATACAATTTTAGCCCTTCGATACGAGCAAGGTCTGTTGAGTACTTGGGCTTGAAGGTTACGTATGCTAGGTATATGTATTTATGTAAAACTTTGCACTTCGCACGTTCAAAGTGAAATAAAGTAAAGATGTTCTCATAGCTCGCATTCATAGAAACGAAGGAAGATTCAGGTAAACTCTTGTCGGGATTCCCACCGGGTTAGTTTATATACAATGGCCAGTGCTGTTGTTTATTGTTAATATAACAACATTCAGCCCTGAGGATGAACCCCGAGTTGGAACTTGAAAAGTTGGCCGTCATGGATACATTAACCAAGTGGGAATCCCGAGAAGATTTTACCGGAATTATTCGCCGGCAAAGGATCGAATCAGATTTCAAAAATCTCTACCGGGAAGGATGATTTATTCAACTTTGCGAGAAAAGAGGAATTGCATGGAGAAAAAAAATAATGACGGGGTAATATTTGATTTCTAAGAAATTATATACGTGATAGCGACATCACTGTAGTAAGCTTTCAACACTGCATGAAACTCAGATGTCTTAAGCTATGCGTGGCATTGTTTTGACTCTCAATACTATCCATGAATTGTATTCCATGCAACAATCTATAATCAATAAGAAACATTTGCACCTTGCTGACAATGAGAATACGTTTTTTGGTCTTCCCTTCTTGTAATAAGTCACAGAATCGGTTGAAAGGAAGATGGAAAGGTTATTTTTATAACACATAAAACTGCAAGCTGACAAAAAGCAAAAGGAAGTATAATATTAATAGGACTTCATGGTAGTAGAAGTAATTGCTAATCGTGCGACGGAGAAATCATTTTAAACGAATAGAGGTGAGAAATATGTAACACAATGGGAAGCTGAGGATGAGAGTTGCTAAAAGATGCATCGTATAGAAACACACGTTATTCAAACTTGAGCAACGCTCGTTCAAACTTCCACTAATTCAAGACAGAGCTATAAATATTTAAGAGCTACAATTTTTTTTCAATAATCTACAGGGTATCACCATAACAGCAATGAAATCCTGTCACGTAATCACTTCGTACGACCAGTGAA
Organism: Ischnura elegans; assembly: GCF_921293095.1. Lineage (NCBI taxonomy): Eukaryota > Metazoa > Arthropoda > Insecta > Odonata > Coenagrionidae > Ischnura > Ischnura elegans. The sequence goes on from NC_060250.1 coordinate 73,242,216, forward strand.
AAGAGAAGTCACCTAGGGGAAAGAGCTCATGGGAAACAAAAAAATTCACATGCCATAAAAATATTACGAACGGTACTACGTTTCACGTTTCCACAGTAACACGTGATGGCCACGCTTCGAAAAAAAAGGGAATACAAGAGTTTCGCAATCTACACCAAACGATATGTTTACGTTTTGATGCCTCCCATAACAGGCCTAACGGGTAGTTTTATATTTTTAGGGCGACAATTCGTGTCGGCGAGCCGCTTTTTTCAAAATATGTTTCCATTTTTATACGATATTTTTTAAAAGCCGACAAGTATCGAATCTATTCCCTTCACAATGTGTTTACGGACACGTCAAATGCAGGCCTATGCGCAAGTCATAAATTGAAGAAAAAAAACGTGGCAAATAAAAAGTGAGCCTTCACTCCAAACAAATGAGGTTTTAAAAAGGAAGTCCTGTACAGGAAAAAGAAAATAATTCGCTTCTAATGAACTCATCTGCGAGAGAGATATGAGAGCCTCCATTGTTAATCACGTACCAGGTTCGCATTCACGTCGAATCGCGGGGCTGTGAATTTGAAGAAGTCATGGGAAAAGCTCGAACAAAATATTCATGGAATGTTAGACAAAAATAGGCAAAATAAGAATGACATCCATGTGGAAAATGAACGAGAATAAATGGAGGTATGCCGTAAAAAGATGTTTAGAAAAGCTAAATGCAGTCAAAGAGGGAAAGTAGCTACCAATAAAATTCATTAAATGAATATTTTAAAAACTGAACGTAAAATTAGATAAAAATAACTTAAAATCTCACGATATTAGTATACAATATCTTTAAAGCATTAGAGATAGCCAGATGTAAGTTAATGGCAGAGAATACATAAGAACCCAAATTAAACCCCATGAACCCTTGATTATATTATGGGGTCGATAATGGTAGTGGCCAACATTAGAATTAAGCTTCAATACTCTGAAAAATTACCCAAACTTTAATTGTCTTATTCAATAAAAAAACTGTAGTCATTTTAAAGCCGCAAGGGATGTCATTTTTCATGATGATCGCGCAGATTCTGAATGTTTTAAAATGGATATAAAATTATGGCTAGATTAATTAAAAGAGAAATGCGTAGTCACATAACCACTAGATGAGTATTTTTTGCAGCAGTCAGCCTCATCTCATGCGCCAATAGATAAGAAGGAAAGCCCGCACGATTAGAAATATCGCAGTTAGCTGTTGGCCCATCGGAAAACTTGTCACATTCAGAGCATAATCGTACATAAAGCATAAATGATTCGAGATTTTCTACATACCACTGATATTCTCGGTTTATATTTTATGCTCTGAGAATTCATTGTTGGAAAATACCGAGAAGTGGTCAAGCAGCTCACGATTTTTGGATTGATGGTGTGTAATACGCATGAATTCGAAAAGATCGGTTCATAAGGAGTTGACCCTAATTTCACTCCTATCCCTTTGCTACTACATGGACATAGTCAGGCACTAAGAGAGTAAGCTGAGAAATTCATCGGTCAAACTCGCGCCCAGGAATGTATGAATATTCAAGGCTGGCTTTTTATTTGCTTTTAATGGTGAATAGAACGTCTCACTCCTTCTCAGCAGGTCTTATTTGCTGTTTTTTTTGCGTTTCACACATTTAAAATGTATAAGCAACAAATGGTAATTTCCTCACTTTAATATATAACTCCACTACTGACAATGGTTTCAACACCTTCAAGGTGATCAAATATGGTATTCTTCATGCATTTATACCAGAGCCAAAGTAGGAGGAGGGGCTATATTAATCGCTACCTGCAGAAAGGGATAATGTCCAAGTTGGACAATATGTCTTTTTTAAATTTAAATTGTTGCTAGGTCCAAGACTAAACGTTTTCAACTAAAAGGAAACATGTCCACTCGGTATTAATAGCATGACATGTTCCCATTTTGTAGGAATCGTTAATTTGATTTGTTTCTTTTACCTGACCCAGATGAAGCCACAATCCGGCCTCCTCTTCCTCTGGGCCAGGGCTCTCTTTGCAAGGTTATCAATACGGAAATGAAGGAATATAGGCATCAGTAAAAAGACTATTATGATGGTTGATACATTTACGCTATAAACGTTACGTTGAGTCCTGCACCTAGCAACAACTTTAAAAAATAAAAATTCTCCACCTTGGACATTATACCTTTTTGCAGTTGCCAATTCATATGATAGTGGAGTGTAGTAAGCAGTTTGGGTGGACTAATTAATGAATGCCAATGGATAAAAAAGATAAAAAATTAGGGTAAGGTTTAAGGTAAAGGTTTTTCCCTCATGGGGAGGCTTAACAAAGCTGAGTCATGACAGAACAAAACATCATTACGAAGTACATCCAGGCTTTTATCAATTTCGAATTTTTCTTAGTTTCGAAATGATCATTTGTTGTTTATATTTTATCAAAAATGTATCGCACTTCCACCATGTCAATCCTGGAACCGTTTCATGCACTCGTATATAAATTAAGTTACCATCTTACAATGTTCTGGAGACATAGAGAAGACTATTGCTAGTATGAGTATTTATAAAATTTTAATATTTATCTCAAATATAAAATTTTTATGAGACGGTAACGGATTCAGGGGTGAAGGAGAAACGGGGCGCCGTAAAATAGGGAAAAAATAAAAGATTTTTATCTTAAAGGTGACCTTCCAATGTCAGTTTTCATTTCAACAGCTTAAAAAACAAATTCGAAAATAATTGATTACCAGATAAAAGCCACTTGTCCACCCATAACAGGTCTGTGTTTTATTTATAAAATTTTAGGTACCGGAACGCATACCCACACATTTAATCTACGCATGACTTTCAAATACAAGCCAACGTCCCTCTAAAACTTCCGATTTTTAAAACTGTAATTTTCAGCTGCACTGAGGAATCATGTTTTACGAAATATTAAAACACGATGACTTTTTTAATTAACCCAATTCCACCATTCCAGTGCGTTCCGACCGAAATTAAGCATTGCATACCACAAATGGACCGCGGAAAGTAATGAACCCTCGAAATAACGACCTTAGTCCGTACCTAATATGTGAAATCCCCGCGATATTCAGATAGGTATATGCTGAAAAAGGGTCTACCCCGCATATTCGGAAATTATAAAGTTGGTAATACTAGTTAAAGATAATTATATATAGGTAAATATATAGTCAACATGACCGTTTAGTTGCATTGAAACTCGTTTCCATGTGGAAAATGTGAATTTTAAAGTTAAATTAGACATTGAAAGCTTAGCAGCATTAATGCAGAAATGTTGAGAACGTCCGAGGAATCGACGCAAATTGTGACCACATATAGGCAAAAGAGGATGTGCTACGTTGAAAAAAATATTTAAATTACAACATAAAAGGGTATAGCGACACTTCGCTGATTCCACAGCGAGCTTTGTAAATGATTGCGGCCTAAATGAAAATAAAATAGCATGTTTTAAAATTTTCACAGAATTCATTGCAATAGATCGTTTGAAATTCAAATAGACGTAAATTTTTCCGGCAGTGAAATAAAATCTTCGCTCAGCTTTCAAACATAAAAATAAATAAACGCATTCACATTTTCAAATTATTTTACTCCAAAGCTCAACAGGCACACATGATTTTCAGTAGTTCTAAATAGTTAACAAATGATTAACAGTCGTGCATGAGCGCAAATGAACCTCGGTGCATAACAATGAGAGCAAACATGCGTACAAATTAAGTTCCATAGTTTTTTTACGCATATTAACGCTGTTTACAGAATGCTTTTTTGGTAATTTAGTGCCTTTCGAAGAATATACTGCACGAATTTTATCCCACCACTTATACCAAGTATATCTATCGTCCGCCTATTTCCTCACATAAACACCAAAATGGGGTCAGGGTTTTATCGCGTTCCCATAGATTATGGGGTCAGTTGTAACTCCTCGGCAACGCGCTGGGGAATATCCCTGACTCGCCCGTTAAATGCAAATGATTCAGTGCAAAACATTTCCCTGCACGTCACACTAAAACCACAATAGAAGGCCTATTGGGGGTCGGCAAACTATATATATATATTCCCGAACAAAATGACGAAACGGGGCACGCATCGGATGGCAAGACGATCTATAAAAAAAAAAGAATAACGACCCCTAGAGTAGACCAGATGGGCGATAGAGCAGTTCGACTTGAAAGCACCAGAGGGAATAAGTAACCAACGGCACTGCACCGCGGGAAATAATTATTTACGAACTCGTCTCCGACGATGCACCTGTAATTGGACGCAAGGAAAACGAAACACTATTAGCAAGCGGGAGTACGGACGCGATGAGTTATTTCGCTCTCAGGTAATAAATGCGAACGCGTGGACCCATTTGAACCATTAGAACTCGGAAAATTGACTGGGATAGAGGGAGACGCTGGGGTATTCGACGCAACATGATCAATTTTATCTCTTCAATGAAAAGGGAAGAGTGGTTTCCAACGATAAAGAACGTTATACCCACACTTCCCTCCGACTTATTTTACATGGCAAAAACTCAAGTTGAACAAGAGCCGCGTGTAGGTACATCCACTCCTTCACGGATGCGGTAATGCCTCAACAGCCATCATATCACATCAATAAATATTCCTTCAAGTCCACTTTCATTTTTTTATGTACTTATGTAATTTTTAACATTTTGTGTGTAGTGAGCGTAATATTACGCCACGTGAAATCCTTTGATTTTTGCAATCTATCTATCCATCTTTTGAAACATCGTAGCTTGCCATTTTTAAGCAAAGTGGAAAAAATTCAAAGTAAACAAATGAAAAAACAAAAGCAAATTCCATTCTTTAATATGACATCAAATATCTATTCCTCGCATTAAAGGTTAGTTGTTATGAAATAACTCAAGAGTATTGAAAATAGCCAGAACTGGGGTACAGATCTATCATACTTATGTTAGCACTTTGAGCGTAAGATGATGAAGTTGCCCTTGAAATGGTAAATTTCAAAGAACTTGTTATTCAGCAAGTAAGTAAGTTAGGGTAGTAATTAATAAGTCCTTCCACCGCGTTTGATACGGCTCGGGAATTCAATTTATCCATCAGCAATCCTACGCCATGTACTGAAGACTTTGACAAACTTTAGTGAAAGAACAATCTCTATTTTTTACCATGGGGTTCTCTTAGCGATGTAAACAACACGATTTGAACTAATCAGAGCTTTCCTGGCCACTATAGAAGACATAAAAATGCTTTGGAAAGAGAAGAAACAAGTGCAATCAACAAATGTGAAGGTAGCGGTTTCATTTGTTAATTAAAGGGAACGACTTTGACAAAGAATCGAACTGCCTTAAATTTCCTTACCTAATTTTAAAGGTAGAAAAACGTTTACTAAAGGGAATAAAAGAATATAATCAACAGAAGAGCAAGATGCGGTTTCATCTGTTAATTAAAGCGAACGGTTCAAATTCATGCATGGTCTTACCCAATGAAGTAGATGAATTGGTTTATGCAGGACCATTTCCATTCGAGTCGAATCACGAGAATCCGTTTGAGGAACGCATTCTGCGCGCGGAGGAGTGGGGGAACTGAGTTGGCCATAATTTATGCGACAGCTCTCGGAGTAAGACTGCAGCACCAAACTCAGGCAATGGGAGGCGATATGTTTTCATGAAAAGGCACCTTGTGGTGATTACGGCGCACGGTTTAATATCATCCGTGCGTGATTAATAAAGATAGTCAGACGAACACCATTTGTGCATGACAACAGCGCGTGCAATGAAGCTCGTATTATTACCGCATACTTCCTAAATTGAAACTACGCATCATTTTCTCGAATAATAGCATAAAATTAAAACATACCTTGCGAGTAAAATTACAGGATAACTTGGTTATGGCGCTATTTAATTAAGGGACCACACAATTGTTGACGCTACATCAGAAAGACACTGTAAAAGAGTTATTTTTACTAATTAATCAACAACGCAGGAGGAATAATAAGTTACGATTTTTCATGATAAAAATACTTTAATAAGATTATTGGTGTAAATACGACTAAAATTACGACCAATAAGAGGTAAGAGGCGATTCAACCTCTAACTTGCTAAACATTTGTTAGACTGCAACCATAGCATTGATTTCAATGTCAAGGTTCTCCGCAATCTTTGTAAAGGTAAAAAGTTGGATTTTCTTGAGCAGTTAGAAATTTTAAGAGCATGTCGAAACAAAAATGTACGGGTAGTAAACGACCTTTTGTACCCCTCCCACTCCTCCCCTTTATTATCAGTTCTGCTGGACTCGGCAAGTAAACCCACTGACCTTGAGGAAACTATTCCTCGTTAGCCTTTCCCCTCCCACCATCACCACCTCCTCCCTGTCTTAACCCCCCTCTCCCTAAGGTATATATAAGCTCGCAAAATTTTTGTATATTCACCTTGATAATGACAGTGTACTGCCGAAACCTGGGTCGGTATTAAAAACTCTTGTGGAACATACAAAAGTGTATCTTCATTATGTTTCCGACCAATAGTGTTGTGCTATTTAAATTTTATGCAAAAAAATTCATCAAACTGTATATTACTTTGTAGCTTGGAGCCGGATTTTCTTGACGCTACATACGAGGCTTTGGAAATCAATTGACGATAAATTCGAGGTTTTATGAATGCTTACACTTTAATATGACGGAGGAACGAATGACATTACATCCGTGTTGACGTTACTGCCGAGGCCATAATAATCAAGTTGCACTGCATGAGAACGTAATAGTTAACAAAGATAAAACAATTAATTATGTGATCTTTCAGAGAATTGAATGCAAGAGCTTTTCTCGGGCTTTGCGACGGGCGATGATTTTCTAATAAAGCCGACGTTCCTACAGATGACTTGTGACCTCATGATCTCAATTACTTTGTCAGAACGCAAACTGAAAGCAGTGAAAAAAACTCCCACGCGATGATAGAGAAGTCGTCTGGCGAAACTTCTCGGTCATTAGGATATATCACCCGGTGTGACACCCGAGAAGACATTTCGCGTCTGAGAATATATATTCATACAGAAAATAGATTCCGGTTAGCTACTTACGGATACTTACTTAATAGGAAAATTTACAATAGATAAATAATATTTAGATTTTATTCCTTTAAAGTTTAATTATTTGAAACCAAAAGCTAGCAATTGAAATGAATGATTGGTTAGAGAAAATGTATACCTTTTAGGGAATATTTACAATTTATCAAGGAGAAATCATAAATTCTAAAGCTTCTTCTTTGTTTTACTAATATAAATTGCTCGAATGCAACACTATTTCCAACGTCTGCATCTCAGCTTTATATATTTCAGTTGTTATTTCAAGTCCACAACGTTAAACTGTCGATAAAATTGCTTTAGACTGCGCCTACAAATGTCACTACGGGATAGCAAATGAGAGTTTTCCACTCTCCTACAAGTATAAGAGGACCTTAAGTTTCCAGCTTCGTTGCATTGTCGCTCGGAGTCGCCGCGGCGTGCCGCTTCAAGATCATGGATATGTCATCGTCTTGAGGGTGCAAATATACTGTCACCATTATTTACCAATAATATCAGTAGTAAAAACCCGGTACTCGTGCCTCCAGCACTCCCATTAAGGAAGTTGTTGGTTTCCGGCAGTGATGGCAAGGGAAACGAAACGAAAATATTTCGATTCCACCAGGAGGGAAACAAGAGTATGCCTAGGTTTAGTTTCGTTCCCTCACGAAATTAAAATCAACAAGGAGTTTAGTTTCGACCCGGGATGGAACTTTATTCCCTGGAACGAAACTAAATTAATCGAAAATTTGCTTCTCATGGTTTAGTTTCGATCCCAGAAGTTGAGTGGAGGGGGATAAGAGGGAATAGTTTCCTCCTATTTCATCACAGAATAGAGAAAGGTGAAACCATTTTAACCTTTAAAGAGCTTAAAAATCGAATTTCCAGTTTGCATTCACTGTTCGCTTGTTTGTGGAAAAAATATGAGTGCCCCATGCATCTAATGGAGGTAGGCCGAACCTATAATTCATTCAACCATACTTTGAAATCGGTGCGTGGGTCTTCGCATACAAATAAAATCATTTTTCTTCCGTTCATAAAACGTAGCACGAGCGTGCAATAAAGTAACAGCGGATGAGGACCCAGGGCGGGCCCTTACTAGAAGGTTACAACATACCAGGGCCAGGAACAAGTACCTTAATTTATGCGCCTAGTCACCCTGGGGAGAGGTATGGATTGGAAGGAACAAAAGGACAGAAGCAACGCCGCGATATGGAGTCCGCCGACGCCTCCGGGGTTAGAATAGTGCTGGAAGGGCGGGGATACGGAAACTCCACGCCGTCATTCGGGCGGCATACGCCACTACAATCGAAATCATGATTTGATTTTTCTGCAGAAAGATTTCCCCATGCAGAAGAAAAACACTAGGATTTTACGTAGGTCGTACAATAAAGTAACACTCCTGATATTATATTTTTTGCAAAAATCTACAGAGAAAAAAATCATTCACCCTGACCGGGATTCGAACCCGGATCCTTGAGTTGAGTACTTGAGTAGTGAAAATTTGTAAACTATACCGGACAAGGTCTATGATGTACTCAACCGGAAATCGGGGAAAGGGTTCGAATCCAGGTCAATGCAAATGATTTTTTCTCTCCGGATTTTCGCACAATTTTTACGTTGCGGGTGATTCCCGCAAAGTTATCACCAAATCAGTCCCAGTAATCCTAAATTATAACATTTCTCTTTCTGAATAAAATAAAAGCACAATCAACTATTAAATACAGCAAGATGCTAATAAAAAACTCTCGTAGAGAGACTTACCGCAGGTATAGACGATTTTGAGGTACATGCGGGACTCCTGCTTGCAAGGGTTGCCGAAGGTGGCAGCGTTCGCGTTGAGAATGCATTTCCTCTTGCCGTGACACATTTGCATCGCAGTCTCCGTGGCGTAGCTCACAAGGCAAGCTGTGGGCAGAATGAAATTTAGAGAAGGTGATCAACATTTCAAACAGTAGGTACCTAAGTCACTACACTGCACTATTCTAAGCATCAAAACTAGGGCTGATAATTTATTAAATCGAAACTTCAAGCTTGCACGTGGTGGAATGGCCCCAGATTAGCAATGAAAACACTGTGGCTTCCACAATTTATTTAATAATCATATATATAATAATATATAACTTTATTCCATTAACATTCAAATATATTACAATAGGACATACTTAAATAATATTGGAATATATAGGTACCCCTTATTGTATAGTTTTGGGGCTACCATCTTAAATTTTTTACATAGGTCTGGTGCTAGCACACATGAGAAGTAAAATTTCTTTGCATTCAGTGTTTTGTTCTCTTGCCGATTTCATTCATTATTACAATATGGTATTTCAAATATTTGCACGAGGATAACTATTTTACTTATATAAACGCATAATTAAATACATAGAATATACAATATACCTTTTATTGTAAACTTTTTAAGCCACCTTTCTTAGTAGAAACTCTACTTCCTCACACCTCATAAGCCATTTTTTTACAGCGGATGCAAATCCCCATCTTTTTTCCGAGTTTGCTGCATTACTGGGTAACATACTAAACAATTTAGGCCCTAAGTAGTTGTATGACTGTCGATAAATCGTCGGCCTAGGTATATGGAAGTTTCTCCAAGATCTGATATCATAAGTTTGTGGTCTGGCCTTTTCACCACTACGGTTATAGAAAACTCTAAGGACTTTATAAATGAATAAATGCCTTAGTGGGAGGATATCTAATTTTTTGAAAAGAGAAAATGAGTGGCTTTTCCTATACGATCGCGTTATAACCCTGATAACCCTTTTTTGCGCCACTATCAATGGTTTAATGTTGATAAAATATGCTCCACCCCAGCAGGCTATTCCGTATTGCTATCTTGAATTAACGAGAGCATAATATACCATTTTTAACACTGATTCAGGGCATATGTATCTAAGGAAGTAGAATTTTCTTACAATCGAAATCATTTCTGATTTTAAAAATTTATAAAACTTAAATACATAAACGCATTTTATTTGATTAAATCATGGCAAAATTGTCCCAGCTTTTATTACAATTTATTTTTTATTCATTATAGAAACAGCGTGGGATAAAGAAATGATAAGAAAATATCATACATTAAGAAAAAAATGAACTTATTAATTTTGGAGAGGCAGCCCAATGTCTAATGGACATAGCATTCAGCTGCTAATCGAAGAGTCACTACACCAAATCCCGCGTCAATTCCACACCACTGGTTTTATTCTTGGTGTTCCCTAGGACACACAAAACCGAGTATAAAACCTGCGAAGTGCGAACTTTTCCAGGGAATGGATTTGGCCTCACTATTCACAAGCTAATGACATAGAGCGTTGTGAGATCTGCCCAAAACTTTCCCAAAAAACTTTCCCAAAAAACTTTCGGGTAGAATCGCTAAGTGATGAGCGAGAAAAACACTCACTATTCATTCATGATAATTTGAGTTAAAATATGATTTTTATTTCTATCCTGTAACTTAATTTCGTAAAAAATGTATGCTTTGCATAGCATGGAAAATTATTCTCTAATGAATAAAATAAGAGAAGCAATAATATTTCCATTTCAAAATAAAATAAGAAGCTTTATTAGCGAACTTAGACATACAAGAGAGAAAGAGTCGTACGAGATGAACACATTAGAATGAGTTCAACCGAATAGTGGAAGTTGGATATATTTAAATATAAGATAGTTGCATTTTCTACAACAATAATAATATTATGCTAATAATAGTATCAAGTTAATCCCCATATTGAACCAAAAGGTATTCGCAATTTTCCACAAAAATATTGTTATTGATTATTATATTATCATGTTAATAATAATAACAATATTCATAACAACATTTTGTGGAAAAGAGCAACCACCCTTAACTTCATTACAGTTAGTATTACAAGAGAGGATTTGAACACTCTTAGTGCTTAAGAAAAACATTCATCGCATAATAGCGATGGATCAGTTAATTAGCCCGACAGCACAAATCATCAAACTATAAGTAATTTATCTCATAGCGATGAAAAATTACTACGATATTTACGGAATAAATTTAAGTTTTTTAGCCATTTCGTTTTTAAATATGGATAATAATATTATTATTAACATGAGGGTGTAATATTAAGTAACAATATTATTGTGGAAAAGTGCAACTAACTTCTATTTCAACATGGGAATGAAATTGTAGAAATCAACGCTGATCTCCTGGAGAAATGAGTTTAAAGGAGCGATCTCGCAAGTTCACTCGGGAGACGACGCAACGACGAACGTGGCGCCCCAGAACAAACAGCGGGGAAGAGGAGCAACAGGCGCAGAATCCCAAGTCCGAGACGACGGAAGGAAGGAATGCTGCCGCTGCGTAATCGACTCGCATCTGTTGACGCAGACCGATCTTCCGGTGAGCCAAGGCATTCAAATTCAATCCGCGATTGAACGCGACCGCGGGAATGTTGGCGGAGAATGAAGAGAGGCTTCGCCGCCACGTCACGTGTTAGAGAGGCAGCCGAGTTGCGAGCTCGAGGAACGGGCGGGTAGATGCGATGGATACACCGCCGGGTTAAGATGACGCACCACTTGGTCTTTATCACGTGAGGCACGACTTGGTTGAAACTTAAGCTATCATCTTGAAATTTTCGGGGCGCATATTTTCGTAGTACACCCTTTTCACTGTTTGACTGTATCCCACATAATAAAAAATATACAAAAAAATTACTCCAGTACTTTCTTCAAACTTGTAAGTCTTCATATCCAAGTAAGTTTTGCAAAATATTAACTGTGTACGTCCTGATGATAGCTTTCCTCGTTTAAAACTTAAGCTATCGCTTTAAATAATCCGAAAGTATTGAGTAGACTCTTTTTAACGAATTCCTGTATTTATTTTTTCAAATTTTATAATCTAGTAAAAGTATTTTTATGAGGTTCTCTTCATAGTTTTCGAGTTAGCTTCGTCGAATTTGTTTTTCCAGTATGACGTTGCGTGGTATATTCTGGTCACATCTTCAGACCAGATATGAGTTATTATCAGACCTGATCCGTCGAGGAAAACAACTTCGTCGTACAGGAAAATAACTTAGACTCTGCTTACTCGAAAACCAAGGAGAGAGCTGCAAAACCAGCTCTGCGTAAGAGTCAAGTGTCAAGATATGTTTATACAAATTATATATATATAAATTATATATATATATATATATATATACACAATGTTTTGGAAAATATGATATGCACGTGGCACGTAATATAAATAGTTCAAGTTAATAACGATAAACACAGAGACACAAAAAAGAAACACTCACATTGAAAAAATAAACTCGTCGAAGCTATCGAAGCACTTCAGGCTTCTTCGTCAGCTGAAGAATGAATTGTGCCTGGATCGGCGCATCATCTTCTTCTTCGTCCGTCCATCGGCCGCCTCTTCGGTTCCTGTACTGTGAGTTGTAGCTGACTTCCCTCAATGTCCTGTCTCTCCTTTCATCTCCTTTAATCCAAGCTTCCTCTCTTCATTTCTCTTTCATCTCCTATTCCCACTTCCCTTGCAATGGATCACGTTCAACCTACTACATTTTGGATTAAACGAATCAAAAAATTCTCCTTCAAACTAGCCCAATACACTTGCCACACGGAATTTCTCTCATCCTGCATTTCACTAGGTACTTTTCCGAATGGCCTTCGAGTAAAATTCGCTCTCTCGGGCATTCCACCTATTCTGCGTCCCTCCTTCCACATTCTTTCTTTTCAATACTCGCTTTCCCTATGCCAATTCACTCTCACGCAATACCAAGGGTTAGTTGATCAATATTATAACTCTCTGCTCTCTCTCATAAAATTAATTTCACTCTGTTCACCTCACCTTCTTAAGGAAGTTAACACGATTCTAGTTTCGGCGCACCTCTTCCTCGAGAAGAAACGCGAGAATTCACTGCACAAACTCTCTTCCCTATGCATTTCACACTTCCGAGATGGCCTTTCCCTCCCCCTGCGTCTCTCACCCCACCCACAGGCCCCCCCTCCACTCATAGGTGTCAAACCAGACCTGGCCACACTTTTTAAACTCCCCCCTCCACCCCCACCTCCGCCGCGACCCACAGCGGCCCCGGAGCGCTCAACCCGGCCTCCCCGACGCGATCCTTTGCCAATTGACCCTAACGACCGGGACCCATTGGAACCCACCGACCAGCAAGTGGTAAACCTTTCTTCCGCTAAGCTCAGCCCCGCCGAGGTTTCTGTCCTCAACCGCGGACTCTCTTTCTCCCCAACGCCTAGGATTAACCCCACTACTCTTCTCACGGACATTTTGCATTTTTGCCGAAACCTTCGGTGGAAGGTTTTCTGGAATTCCCACATGAGACAACAGACTCCGGAGGGTGTTCACAATGCCCTCTTCAAATTCCGCTCCCCGTCCTCTCACCAGCCCAAACCTCTTCCTCCCCACCACCCGCTTGAAATTTTTATCAACTGTCTCCTCTCTAGGGCTTCGAGTGAATCTTTCCTACGCTCTCTCCACCCGCCGCCAAATCTCTCCCCCTCGGAGTCCGCCGCCATCAGGAAACTCCAAAAAAACCCTAACATAGTGATTACCTCGGCCGACAAAGGTTCCACGGTCGTTGTACTTGACACCAGTGACTACATATCAGAGTGCAACCGACTACTAGGAGACCCTTCCTCCTACTCCCCTCTCTCATCAGATCCTACCTCTGATTTTCACACAGAATTGAATGCCCTACTAAAAACAAATGCTCCCTCTGAGGGCCTAAGCCAGTCAGACATTTCTCTTCTCTTACCAGCTCACCCCACTTCGCCATCTTTCTACATCCTTCCAAAAATTCATAAAACTAATAACCCAGGCCGCCCCATAGTTTCCTCTCGCAACTCTCCTACGGAGCGAATATCGGCCTTCGTTGATTTCTATCTCCAACCCTTCGTTCAGTCCCTTCCATCATACATCAAAGATTCTCATGACTTCCTTTCTAAACTCAACTCCATTTCCCTCCCCCCCAATCAACCCATTATCATGGCCACTATTGATGTAACCTCACTTTACACTTCAATCCCTCATTCTGAGGGACTCGCTGCTCTCCGCCACTATCTTTCATTACGACCCACTCCTCAAAACCCTAGCACTGACTTCCTTCTTGATCTTTCCCATTTCATTCTCACCCACAATGCCTTCTCTTTTAACAATAACTACTATCTGCAAATATCTGGCTGCGCCATGGGCAGTAGGTTTAGCCCTTCTTATGCAAATCTTTTCCTTGGCCTGTTTGAAGAAAATTTCCTCACTGATTACCCTCTAAAACCTCTTCTTTGGCTCAGATACATAGATGACATTTTCATTCTCTGGCCTCATGACATCGACTCTCTCAATACCTTTGTTTCTTCACTTAACGCTTCTGCCTCAGTCTCTTTCACCTCTTCCATCTCCAAAACCAATATCACCTTCCTAGATGTGGACATACACCTTTCAGATAATAACAAATTCAAAACATCGGTTCACATCAAAGCTACCAACAAACAACAATACCTTCACTACAGCAGTTGCCATCCACCACACACCAAACGTTCCATCCCTTATTCCCTCTCTGTCCGGGGACACAGAATCTGTAATAACCCCGAAGACCTTCAAAAATTCCTCTCCAAACTCCACACCTCTCTTCTTCACCGCGGCTACCCCGAAAAACTCTTGTTGAACAAAATAAGAAAAAAACCGGCTATTCACAATAAACCCCGCGCAGACAAACATTGCTCTCCTTCTCTGCTCACAACCTACTTCCCTGGTGCTCATTTGCTACAAAACTTATTGAAGGACCTGTACCCCATCCTTTCCAAACACAAGTCCACCTCTCAGATTTTCCCGTCCACTCCTCGGATAACATTTAAGAGACCACCGAATTTAAACACCATATTTAAAGCCACCCGCCCTCTCCAAAAGTCACAGTCAGTCACTATCTCCACACCCTCACCTTGCAATCGTCCCAGGTGTAAAACCTGCAAGATATTCTCTCCACCCCCTGCCTCTTTTCTCCCCAAGCTTAAATGCCTACCGATTTTCCCCTCCACTACTTGTACTTCCACCAACATCATCTACCTTCTTCATTGTAATTTCTGCCCTGCTTTCTATATTGGCCTATGCACTACCCCTCTCAATCTCAGAATTAACAATCATCGCGCCTCCTGTTGTCCATCTTCCCCCCACTCCTCTCTACCAGTTCCTACACATTGTCTTTCACATGATTCCATTTTCAATCATTGCTACAAAGTATCCATTATTGCCTCCCTCCCTCCCACCGACTCCGCCCTCAACCTCCACACCCTCGAATTGGCGTGCATTTGGCACTTTCAAGCCAATAGCTCTCCGGGTCTGAACGTTGCATCCTAACCCCTATTCCTAACTCCCCCTCCCCATACACCTCTCCCCTTACCCCTCTTTTCCCTTTTCCAACCCTCTCCTTTCCTCACCATTCATTCTTCAGCTGACGAAGAAGCCTGAAGTGCTTCGATAGCTTCGACGAGTTTATTTTTTCAATGTGAGTGTTTCTTTTTTGTGTCTCTGTGTTTATCGTTATTAACTTGAACTATTTATATATATATATATATATATATATATAAATAATTTAAGTTAATGTCAGTACACACAGAGACACAATTTTTAACCTTTTCTGGTCATTATTAAGAGGTTTAACTAGGTTTACATAAGTAAAATTTGAATTACAAACAATATCGATGGATTCATAATCAAGGGATTTAGTTTCTTAGTTTTAGACTTCCTGATAATTAATCTATCAATATTGTTACTAATTTTAATTCCAGGTTTGAATAGAGCAATATGACCGTGAGAGACTTTAATGCCCACCGCGTCTTTTGGGGGATTTTCATTGTTTCCCAGGGGTTTAGATACTCACTCTCTTCGGGGACGCCTTGCGGCTGCGGACACTGGATGCTCTCGTACTCAGTTCGCCCGAAGCTTGCAGAGTAGACGGCGATCCGGGCGTGGGAGCCACACTTCAACTCGGCCGCCTCATCCTCACACGCTACTTTGCTCCGGAACTCGACTGCAAAGGAAGAAGGAAGGGGAAATGAAGACGATGATTAATCTATCCCAATCATATATCATTACTAATTAACAAACCATCTCCAAGCCTCGTTCACGTATGCATACCATAGGATACAGTTTAAGTGCTTTATTTGCTACCAAGCGAAAACAAAATATCTATTTATTATGAATAAAAACTTTTGGGATATACCGCCGCGTCAATTCTTGGGTGGCCACAACGGTAATAGGAAATATCCTACGAAATTTCCAGATTAGGTTAACCTTCTCGCCTCACATACAGATAAAACATCTCCTAAAAACCGTTAAGGATATAAATCCACTACAAGTGGAAGGGGTCTACCGAATTCCTTGCCAGACCTGCGGGAAGAACTACATCGGCGAAACAGACAGATCAGTCAAAATACGTCTAGAGGAGCACGAGAGAGTGATTCGACTGGGGCAGTCAACGAAGTCCACGGTAGGCGAACACGCAGCGCTTGGCCACACAATCGACCTCAAGGAAGCCAAAATCCTAGCTAAAGTAAAAGGTTTTAAACGGAGACTCGCCAGAGAAGCCATTGAAATATCCAAAGAAGAAAAGAACAACTTCAACAGAGACAACGGCATTAAAATTAGCCGTACTTGGCAACCCGTAGTGAGAAAAAACAATAAGCAGCCCACTCCTTCATCCTCCCGCTCCCCTCCCCCCACCACCTGACACAGATACCTATATAAAAGAATTTCAATTCCCAACTCTTCAGAATCCCTTGAAGAAGCGACCAGCATCGTTCGGCAAACGTTGGAGCAACCCAAGAATTGACGCGGCGACACAGCCCAAAGTTTTGAAGTGAAAACTTCTTTAGCGGCGTTAAGCACTTTTGCGGGATGGGGAAAAAGCATAGAATTCGCGTGAGCGTCACCGACCCGACACCGCGATATACATATGTATAGTGTGTATAGTGTATACAATGGTATAGGTTGCGTCACCGCTATACTTTTACATACTGAATGCTGGCATCTGTCTGCTTCTAGTTCTATACTGTACATATGTACTTTTTCTATCATAACCCTATTGTTTCAGTTTTACAAATTGATGATGATGGTGCTGGTCGTCAAGATGGTGAAAGTCTTGTTCAAACTGTACATGAAAGTTAACTTTTCGGAAGTATAAAATGTTTTATGTAAACTAGTTTTAAAAATATTGTAAAATAGTGCAATAAAAGCATGTTATATTGTAACATAAATTATAGGTGTAAAAATTTTGTACGGCAAAGAAATAAAAGCATATTATATTTTAATATATAAATGATGTTACTTTCTATTCATACACATCGTATTTTTAATATCTATTTGATAATAAACAGTTTGCTGAAAAAAATAATTAAAATTTTTGTTGAAAAATGAGTATTACTGGAAAAATTAGTTCTTTAATAATATTAAATCTATATAACAAATAAATGGATAATAATGATTTCAGTTTTCACTTCTGTCGGCCAGTCCCACGACTGCCCCGTTTTTTTTATTCATAACTAGCTGACCCGACAGACTTCGTCCTGTCAAAAATATTTGTCATGTGGCAGTGTTTTGTTCCTACCTTTTTTATATTCTTTGCAAAAAATTATCCTGAACAGAACCGTCACCCTGGTAATAATTCGGTGTGAATTATTGGGATTATGCCTGAACGCCTCTAAGGCAGAATCCCCTCTAGCCGATGAGGCAACGGTGATTTGAGGAGGCCCGAGAGCCGGCAGGCTCGAGACACTTTTCTTGCTCTTAGTCGACGCGCCTTGCTTAGGGGTTCGTCGGCATCCGAGCCGACTTGCCGATCGGGGAAACCGGGGCTCCCGGGGCGTATCCAGCGCCGACGGGATGCCTCCCCCAAGCGGTCGAACATGGGTGACCGACTGAGGACGGCGTCGGGTCTCGGAATTGTCTGTAGACGACTTTGGTACCGAGCGGGGTGTTGTACTCGGTAGAGTAGCTGCCACGCTGCGATCTCTTGAGACTCAGCCCTAGCTTTGGGGATTCGTCTTGCTTTACTCGGCGAGACCCCCGCTTTCGAAAATTTTTCGAAGTCCCTCCGTCGTCTCAGGTCCGGCTTCGGACTTTGAAAAATGTCGTCCGAATTCCGTCGTCCCAGGTCCGGACTCTGGACTGAAATTTTTCGGCACTTCGAAAATCGTCAAAAAAATTTTCTTCCCTTCGAGCGCCTGCAGATTCGTAGGTCTATTCCGTAGTATGATCGTACTGGTGCCGTAGTCTGATCCCACCGTGGGTTGATCTTTTTTCGAGATCCGAAATTCCGTCGTCCCAGGTCCCGACTCTGGACTTCGTCGTCCCAGGTCCCAGGTGTGAAAAAGAAAAGGGCTGTTTTTAGGGTTTCCCGGCAATTATTCGATTTTTTTCTCGCCGTAAGAACCATCCTTGGGCTTCAACGAACATTTTAAAAAAAGAATTGGCCAAATTGGTCCAGGCGTTGTTGAGTTATGCGCTTACCAACACATTTTGCGATTCATTTTTATATATAAGATGACGAGCACCCGCGAAAGTTTTAACAAAGAATTACAAAATATCTAATCCGCTATAATGACGAGTTTACATCGTCATGAACTTCCGGTGCCAAATCACGCAGTGACGAGTGCAAGTCGTCATCAGATTTTAATAATTGTAGCGCTATTAAGGGGAAAAATGCAAATATTTTGAAAGTTCAGCAAATTTAAAACAACCATAATGTCCATAAAGAACTCATATTTCATAAAATTTGATGCATTGGTAGTAAGAAAATTATTTTTTACGAGTAGCAACATCTGTTTTCTCGATGTATTTAACCAAATGCTTTACAATATTAGGTAAAAATCGCTTATTATTTCAATGTTTCATGCTGATAAAAACTATAAAATATCATTTCATTATCTACCACATTACTAACAAAGAACTATAGAAAAAATGGACAGAGGATAAGAGCATGACAATCAGAAAATGATTGAATGAAGGGGTTAATTTGGCGTACATTTACTTATGATGGACCAGATTAATAAATGGCTTATTCATTAGCTATGATAAGTCGAGAAACATCGTTGTAAGTAATAGTTTACCGTACCTAGAAAAACCTAGTAAAACAGCACTCTCTCTAAATTAACACAGCATAATAAAATTATAAAAATCTAATAAAAAATTGTTATAATATCTTGGTACAAAATTCTCATTTATTAATATTGATTCAGCTTCCAGTAACCCATTGATAATGTTATGTAGAAATAATTTATACTGACATGATATTATTTGTTCGCAATGCAAAGCAACAGAGGTGCAACTAAATCATATCTTTTGCCGTCAGTTAATTCGCAAGTTTGAAAAACTCAAATTCATTCCAATTTAGGAAAACCTAATTTACAGTTACCAATTTGTCATGTGCTTCCCAAAATATTTTTGAACCAGAGGTAATGCGGTTGAATAGATTATGAAATGTTTAGAGTTTGAGATGTTTGAAGATAATTAAAATTAAGATTACGAGAAAGGCAAGAATTAACAGCTCTTAATTATGTATTTTTATACCAAAATACAAAACTCTGCTTGCTAATTATTCTCTTTAAACGGTAAGTACACCACTCTCCTTCACAGAAATCAAGAAAACTAAGCCATGCTTATGATGGCAAAGACAATTCTCTTCGCAGAAGCAAATGCAATTTATTCACCCGCGCTCGCCTGATTGCAATTCTTCACGAATATTCTTCACCCAAATCCTCCTTTTCGCGAGTAATCAAAGACCTCGCTTACCTTTAACCAGATTTTCAATTAACCTAGCTAACTAGAATTAACGACCAGCCACAAAAGACCTTTCAGAATCAGAACCAGAAAACTGCTTTTTAATGGGCGCCGTCTGTATTTTGCGTGTTGAGAAAGGAGATTTTAATCTCAAGGAGTATTCTCCTTTTGGGACGAGTAAATTTACCACGAAAATTGTGGCTGATAGCATTTATCCAAGCCGAAATAGCGAAGTTAATTATGGCAAGGACTCATCCGCTTAAGTCCCACCGCACGACGCATGGTCTTAAAATGATGACATTTCAGAAACAGACTTGGGTATGGTACGGCATAAATTGATTAAAGTTATTCATTATGAGTGAGGATGTTGTACACTCTTGGCGCTAAATAAATAATTTATCGTAGTAGTTATTAAAAAATAGTAGTGAAGGATCAGTTATTTATGCCGGAAGCAAAAATAATCAAATTTTTATCTCAGAGCGACGAAACATTAGCACGATAATTCAGAAGTAAATGTTCTATCGAGAAATTCACAAACATTCTGAAAGAGCAAATTTAGATTTACTGAGCATTTTTATCAAAAAATCGTAATTGAGTGATACTACTTTATCACGAATTAAGTCCGCCGCAACATAAATTAATAGGTGTACTCAGATCAAAATATTAAAAAATTACTTCCATTGTAAGACGATTAACAATTGTCGACGGCGTTGATCAAAACAACATACAGTTTATGTGTTTAATTTGCTACCCAACGAAGACAAAAATATCTATCCTAGCTTTGGTAGCTCATATTATATTGTTTACATGTAAAAGTGATTATAATCTTCCAAGCAGCTTAACTGGTTCTAATCACGAGGAAGATTTTTGAGTTTCTGTGTGATAGGTGATGGTCTCGCTATCGAATGCTAAGAAATCCTCTCAATATATTTCACAATTCAGAGCTCTTAAAACGAGTTACGTATTCTCATAACATGATATGCATCTAAAATGATTCATCACTATGGGTATATTGCAAAAGTTATTGTGAGTATTTGGCCTGTGTTCTTTATGTCATAAAGATAAAAGTAAATGGTCATTTGTTAAGAGGGAGTAATGTAGGAATTACTCAAAGAGTCTCATTATAAATGCTAAGTCGGGTAATGCGTCAGAAAGCTAGTAAATAAGGACTCTAGAGGTGCCAATGACCATGATGACATGATAGGAAATGGCTAATGATAACATGTACCGAGGGACTTCAAATACAAAGCGAAGGAGCGTTCCTTGTTGGAAAGGTGTAGGGGAGTTCTTCACCCTCGCTCCGTTAGGCCGGGACAAAAGGTTTTTCAAGTGGATCGGTCCCACTCGAAGCCAAGCAAGAGTGACCTGTTGCTGTATATATAATTTCGCCTTCAGTTCCCTCAAGGGTGAGGAACCCTCGAAAAAAATAGCATTCACACAAATAATAACACACAATGATATAGTACTGCCCACTAGTTAAATTTAATTACTATATACTACAAAAACCAAGGTATTGTGTCTGCTTGTGATTGCAAGGCAGTCGAAAAACGTGTAGTGAGCTGTTGAATAAAACTAGAGGGCAGAACGATACCTTTGTGTATCATTTGATGTGCTGTTTCACGATATCTCTCCGAAAAAAGCCGGTATTTATACTACTTCTTATGGTATTTACACTAATTCTAATCTAATATAGCTATTTCTAATCTAACTAAATCTAATTTAACTAATTTATGAGGATTATAGGGAAAATTAAGCTAAAGACAATCGCTAAAACGTTCTGAAAACTTTTTGCGAGAGTTATTGAAATAAATTTCGAATGCTCGCCTGAGCATTTGGCCCGCTTGAAGGGGAGGAATCTGGCTGTCACGTCATTTACACAGAAAACCTGTTAAAGAGAGAAACTAGTTCCAAGATGTTTCTCCGGGAAAAGTTAGCCGTCAAGTTTTTCATGCGATGCTGAGAATGCACAGTAAGAAAAGATACGGAGTAATTTACTTTAGATAACTTAACGGAGTCACCTTGCACAAATATGCGGAATTCCACACGAGAAAAATCATTCGCCTTAACCGGGATTCGAATCTGGACCTCTCTATTTCCGGCCGAGTACTTCAACCAGTTATTTTACCGAAGCGTTAATGGAAATTTGTGGACTTCACAAAAAAAGATGATCAGGGCAGCTTAACATATTATGCGCCGAGCAGTAGGTACAAGTCCTGCGGCAATCAGCCATAGCCGGAGAGCGAATCCCAAACATTGAACATAGGGTCCCGGTTCGAATCCAGGTGTGGAATCCCGAATGGAATTTTGCGCGTGCCCTTTCCTTTCTATTCGAATACTTACACGGTCGGCACTTGTACGCCACTTCGACGAACTTGGAGGATCCGGGGCAGATGTCCTCAACCGCGGCCGCGGCTCCGCCCAACGCCTTCGCCGTCACCTGGAACTTGCAGTGTGGTTTCTTCTGGCAAGCCTCGACCACCGTCTGCAGCAGCGAATACTGGAGAAGGGAGAGATAGAAAATAATCATTATCATATCATGAATCATGGACCCTACACAAGTGAAAAAACAAAGTTTGTACCTTGGAATGCTCCACAATATTATTTCAAGGTAAAGTACTCATCTTGATTCAACACATAGATAATTAGATGAAAAAAGATTAAAGAGAGATAGAATTAAAGAAAACAGAAAAATTAATTTTGCGGCTTTCCACACAATATTTATTTTAAAACCTACTGGTTTAGACATTTACTGGTCATTATCAAGGGATGACAAGAGGTAATATTACATTTTGTTCTGTTATCTCTTGTGCTGTTTCGTGTTATATTTTCGTTCTATTCCCTTCTGATTATGACCTGAAAAGGTCGAAACCGGTAGAAATTTTAATGAATACAGTGCGGAAAAAAATCCACGATAAAAGAACGCAAATGTTAATTCCCACCCTTTTAACTCAATACTCAAAAACTGACCATAGTTTAAACACATTTTGTCACCTTGAAAATGAGAAAATGTGTTGAAAGCATTATTGGTTGCTGAGATTCGAATTAAAAGTGTAGAAATTATCATTTGTGTTCTTTTATCATGTATATCGAACTTCCACATAATCGAGCCAGAAACGTTTTTATACGAAAATAACAAAATTTATCTTGTATTCTATCACGTAACCATTCCACGAAGTGAACCCGTGAACCAATGATATGGTAAAGAGGTTACAATACGGCACGATACGAATAAAATACTAGGCAAATTTTTAGGCAAAATATTTAAAAATTTCCTTGATAAAATCTAAGAGTTTACATCGATTCCAGATTATGTTTTTCACCTTTTATGCAGAACGTGAAGATATCCAGCTGCGGTTCTTTGAGGGTGGGAATTGAAGAACATCCTCCTTAGTTTCTTCTCAATTTTTAGGCAAGACATGCATTTGGATTTGAATGGAAAACGGCCTGTTCGTACTAACAGGATTATGAATGCCGTAAAATAGTTTCTTTAACCCTTCAAGCTCAAGATGATCGGCTGGTAGCGAGGGAGGAATCACGGATTTTTCTCCTTTATGGCTTAGGACACGTGAAGAAACACTCAAGGAAACAAGTAGCGAGGTAATAGAGCAAAGGAACTACCAAAGGGGGAATCCTCGTCGGCTTCTAAGCATGCGTTATGATAAATTATCAGGGTTGTGATATGATGACCAAAGGTCAGCAGAGAGGTAACTCACTCCTAATCAGAGAGGGTGGAGCCGGATGTCGCTGATGGAACAACTTGGTTGCGGCAGTATAGATGAACTCGGTGGAAAGCCAAATTAATCCGAGAAATTACGCCTCGGTGATGAACATAGGTGATTATATTCCTCTCAGTAAACGTGTCGAAAGCACCACTGACGTACCCCCTTGATAACTTTTCGGACATGATTCTCTACAAATACAGTTGCGGATCAAGAACAGGCACAGGGGGGGGGGCTAAGTATGGGGTAAGCTCCCAGAAGTATTGCGGGTCCGAACAATATTACCATTCTATCTAGTGTAAATTGGATTTCCAAGGGGGGGCTATAGTCCCCATAGATCCGCCACTGAACAAATACAACATAAGAAGTCCCCACATTGAGTCTAAATTATATTTACCCATTAATACTTATTCTAATTCGTTATTTTCATCCCTTGAATTAGGTTCCCTTTTCCATTCGCGATTAATTATTTTACAATACATGTTTGTACCTAAATCCTCTCTGCATTTTTTTTCTTTTCTTCAAATTCACCCCAACTTTCCAGTATTTTTCCTTCTAAGACATTTTTCCGACTCACTTCTAAACAACAATCTCTGCACTACCCCACATTTTTAAATTAATTTTTAATTTAATTAATAAATTTATCATAACACAAGCAACTCTAAAAATGCACCTGAATTTAAGTCTAGAAAAGTTTCCCGAAATACTACAGGGAGCAAGAGTACACTCGTTTGATAACAAGTTGGTCGCTCATGCTGTCGCAAAAATATTTTTCTCATCCATCTGCAGGTCTTGATTTTTTAGCACAACCTCGTTGGGAGCGAGTGAATTTCATCGCGGAAGTGAAAAACCGCGGGTATTTTGGACAAAAACATTCGGATAAGACCAACTGTTGCTGCTCCAAGACCAGACTGCACTCCCGCGCACCGTCTATTTCCCGGCTACCCAGTCAACAGGACATGCCCCTGGTATTAAAAGCGCTTTCGCGTGGCAACTAAATCCGAAATTAATACAGGTAAAAGAGTGTAGCTGAGTGAACTTCAAAAAAGAATGCATCAAAGGTTATTCCTAACGGTTTATGCATTAAAATGTCCCTTATAAATCTGTTATTTTCTTCTAAATTCCTTCTATTACGCGAAGTTTCCGAAAACTAGATATGGTACTAACTTTGGGATCCTTTTTTGTACTCAAGAAAGGAAGAAAAAAATACTCAAAACGCGTATAGAGTCTATCGATACCCTTTAATGAAAACTTGGCATTTGAGCTGAGAGTTGGTTCATTTTCGGTGACACACCTTGACCAGACACTGCGACATTTCTAAAACTATGTAAAAATGCGACTCATGCTAATAATATAAGTATTAACCTACAAAATTAAAATGTAAGAACGGATTCTGTGCAAAAAGTAATGTGCATAACAATATCACTAAACATTGCTACAGGCAATGATTCGTTAATAAAAGCATAATTTATTGTGAAATCCATGAAAAAAGGTAATCATTATACGTGGGATTTACGACGCCGTAACCAAATAGAGAACTCATCACTTTATTATCGACCAAGTTTGCGAAAATCTCAAGATTTCCCTCAACAATTTTAATTTTTGAAGAAAATATCTCGACAATCAATCTTTGAGCTTAAATGAACGAGAGCTTTCAGCAAGTATAAACAATACGATTGCTCAATCCAACCCACTTTGAGATTGTTTCAGACAATTATAATTGCACATTTTCATCCAACCTGAATCATTTGATGTCCCAAATCCAGAGAACTAAATAAAATATCGCGAGAGCTGGATATCCAAGAAAAACCATTTTCATGGCAACTACAAAGTGCATCTAATAAATGTTTGCGTTGCCATAGTTAAGTAACTAAGGAGTTGCGACCCCATGTTTATGGTACAAAAATGCTGAAAATTGTCTCCACTATCACTGTCTGAAGTATTGCATATTCCTCGTGAAACACGCAGTGCACATAATGAGGAATCTGATCCCAAGTATAAGACAGGAACTTTTATCACATATAATCTCCCTTTTTTATCCTCAATCAATTGTTTGCGCAGAGTGAATGCATACGAGAGAATATTGCGTTAGGTCTTCGATTACTGGAAGAGAATAAGAACAGAAATATAAAATATGAATATATTCTATCCATTTTTGTTACGGCTTCGGAGCTTTATGTAGTGATTTACTTCCAACTGAAATGATTTTAAGAAAAATACCATAAAAGTGGTAATATAGATTCTTTTGGATCCTTCGTTGGATGAATAATTACCAATAAATTAATCCAAAAAAATACGCATAAATAAAGCCTGATAGTTTTCAGAGGGACATGGAATTAGAAAAATACGGAACATTCGGTACTTGCGAAAAATAAAAGCTATAATATGTTCGAATTAGGTAATATATATAATTATTTAAGTATTCTACCGATTTAGTTAGGTTTGCATGATGTGTTTGAGTAGTATTCTGTCACCCTTCCTTCCTTTTTTAGACTTACGTCTTAAATTCGTAATAAGGACGAATCCCTTTCGTTCAATCTAAACATCCTATTCTTTCCTTCCATCCTCCTCATTTGCCGAATATTTTCGTTGAAAACAGTGTTAAAGGGTAAAATTTTGGGAAAATGACGCAATATAGGCGATGAAAACAACGAGACAATCAATCTTGGGGCTTGATTAAACGAGAGGTTTGAGCAAGTATAAACAATACGATTGCCCAATCGCGCAAAAATTGAATTAGGAAATAGGCACTTTATTCCCAGATTCCGCGAAACTCCATGGGATGAAAATCGGGAGAAAACGCAGCCCCAGACTAAACACCTACGACAGAAGCAAAAAATACCGTGTCACAGGAATGGTTAAGTGTAACAACAATACTCTCCACACATTTCATTTTGATGGTGAAGATGGGAGAGGAGGAGAAGGCAGTTGCGTGGGTGAAGGGAGAGAAGGGAAGGAGCACATATGTAGCTTGTCTTCAGCACCAGACACCACTATAAACAGGCCATTACCCCACTATCAAAATGCATGAATGAAAGTAATATGATCAATAGGTCAAAGGGCAAAGGAGGAACGGATGTCAAGTGATACATGCGGAACCACCGATCTGAGACTGCCCGCTTGATAAGCAGCCTTAGGGGTCGGCATTGATTGTGTAGAAGAGGAATGGGGGGGGAATGATGAGAAATGGGTAACTAGCGTCAGTGCGGGCAGTTAATTTGATTCCGCAATCATTCACGTGGAATCGACGGATTCAGGTAGGTATCTTAGACGGTGGGATGAGGGCGGTTAGCCGGCGATAATTCTTAGGCGAATGCAATGGGAGAACGGCTTGTCAGGACACACACACCTCAACGGTATGAGGCTTGTAGATAGGTAATCACGCCCGATCCGTGAACTCTCGCCGTAGTTTCATGAGACGCGATCGAGACAATCGCTGGGGACGAAACGGTCCACTCCATCTACGTGACATGCCCGGCATT
Source organism: Ischnura elegans (assembly GCF_921293095.1). NCBI lineage: Eukaryota > Metazoa > Arthropoda > Insecta > Odonata > Coenagrionidae > Ischnura > Ischnura elegans. Next base: position 73,269,218 of record NC_060250.1, read on the forward strand.
TACGATTCAAATGCACGCCTCTGCACCGCGCGCGATCAGGGAGGCGTGTACCGCAGGGAATCCGCCTGGATCCACATATGTATTACAAGGTAATGTGGCTACGTTCTTTTTTATGTGATATCTGAATTACTATATTGTTTTTTTTCCTATCTCCAAATATAAATATAAAACTCCTCAGTATATTACCATAGTATAAAACACTTGTGCTGCTTGAAGAGAGAAATTTTGATGCCACAGTGATTCTTGTTAACACAATTGTTAGCTCTTAATTAGACTAGTTGATCGAACTTTTTTTTATAAGTCGAAGGAAGCATTGCAATATTTCCTCTGGATTTATTCGAATTCGCCTCGTTGTTACAACAACATTATCAAGTTCACTCATCATAACTTGATAGTTTTGTTGTGTAAAAAATGGAATGCTTCATTTTCAACTTTCTGCATTGTATCAAACGACTTTCTAGTAGATTTTATTAGGAAAAGATCCAAATATTCGCAACATAGAACCTGCCCAGTCATCATGCAATGGAAAATATGAGAAGCCTTTATTTGCTGCATAAAGCGCTAAATTTGTTATTTTGAAGGGATTTTTGTAATTCACATTTACTTAAACTTAAATTTAAGATCCTATGGCTTACAAATATCATATAAAGAACGTGATTTTTTTGTAAAGTGAGCCATAATAATTTATATAAATCTATACATATAAAAGAGGATGTCTATTTGCCAGTCCGTTATGAGTTTCCATAGGGTGGCACGGATAGCAACCAAACTTAATATTATAAGTGCTTACTAAATAATAACTAATAAAACTTAATACTAAACATTTAATGCTCTCGAACCCAGTGATGCTACATTTGGTTGCGTCCAATGTGTCGTTTTCTCATTACCGTTTGCTACGTCACATCCTAAAACTTCTGCAGTTTGATATCCTGTTGGGTAGGCACAACTATTGACACACTAATAGCGAATACATAAAAATCCTTCTATTTGACCATGAAATCCAAGTTCTAGGGTTCCCACTTCTCGGGGTAATATCCTTCCTGAGCAACGCCGCGTGTCCAGCTAGTATATATTTTTTTTTATGTATCTTCCACTACCAAGATAACATTGAAACGCATTTAGGATTGAATGTCATACATGAGAGCTACCCCCGGTCGCTCAATTGAAAGGAAAAGGTACAAATTTAATACCACTATCATTGGTCCTCAGGTAATGGCACAAACAAAGGCCTAGGAGTGATCAAATTTTACGGATCTTGTAAAGATGAAACACTTGAGCCAGACATATCGGACATAAACGCTACGCAACGATATAACTTGCTCCCTTTCTCAGGCAAAAAGCTAGCTGTACTGCCTGTAAGAAAACGTGATTTCGTTCGGTGGGAATAAATCCGTGACCGATCGTCTCGAAGCCAAGGATATGAATGCATAATGAACCCGTTGGTCAGATGTCAAAGACAGAGAGGACTCGTTACATTCCTCGACATCATCTCTCCCGTCTGCCTCCCACGGCTGCCTCTCAAACCCAAAAGTTCCGTCGGAGATTTTCCAGTGGTACCCACACACCACTCGGTTGACTGAATGACAGCGGACCTCGCTAATCTGGTGTCGCGGCGGAGCGACGACGATATGCCCGGAATATTCGGTCTCACGGTCGCGCTTGATTAACATTCAACTTGGCCTTGACGAGAGAAAGCGAATGTAGATGGGTTGATAAGCTGTGAATGAAAAGACTGCTGGGCGGACAGGTGACATTTTTTTAATGGACAAAACAATGCGTGCTTAAGAGCGCCGATCCATTCCAGTGGACGAGATGTTCGCAAGAATAGCCAGCGTGTCGTCAAAGTTCACAGCAAAAAAAGTATTCAAATGAACTACCTGCAGAAAAAAATAAAAGTTACTAGATTAAGGCCAATATAATGCTGTATTAGTGTCAATCATCATGACAATAAAATTGGTGCCATTAAATAAATTAATCGAAAACCAATTCCCAGAAGTTCAAGGGAGTAATACATTAAAGATCAGGTATATACCATTTTATTTCGAAGTAAGATTAAAATGTACTAACTTTATTGTTCAAAACATAAAAAACCTAAATAAAGACATTCTTTTATCTCCAATTTCTGACTTTAATATGTGCATTTCCCTTAATTATGGATCGGAGAAATCAGTTACAAAATGCTGAAGGCAGAGCAGATGGGATTAAATATTTAGGCTCCTGATCATCATGTGCGCTTAATGATTATAACCAAAAGAACTTGAGAAAAGGTTAAGTAGAAACATAAATGCCTAATTAAAGCGATATGAACATGTTGAACATATTTAGGCTCACTTCTACCTTGTTGCCTCTCTTAGAATCTACAGTTTGCTGCTTCGCATGGTAAAATGTCTTCATTTTAAATAAAAAATTCGAGAAACTTTTTTTACCAAGAGTTTTTAATTACACTCTCATTTAGATATAATTACTGGCAAGTCATGAATAAAACAACCATGATTATAGGGAAATAAAACGCCTCAAGTTGAAAACAACAAAAGATAGATTTCCTCATTCTCCATTATCTACTCCAAATTGTCGCGGTCAAGCCACGTACGTAATGAATGGCAGGCTTATCCCGCCCAATTTCGACTTGCACTTCCAAAGAGGAGAAATGCTCTCCAGGAGAGTTTATCCGGGAGACTAGATTTTCACGAACATCGCCGTCGAAATCTTCTCAAATCATTCCTCCAGAAACCTTGGGGAATGTATAGCGAAGCGATTTCCCGCAGATGAGAGATACCGCTCCACATTAGGCCCCCCTTCCAAATATTTCCCCGTCTTCCTCCACACCAACTTCATATTCTTTCCCGTACCTCTGTCACTCAACATTTCTGGTTCTTCGCTGGTTTCTCAAACGGATATACCAGCGAATCACGTCAAGACCTCCTCCGACTTAAAAACACTCATACCTGAAAACTGCTCGGGTCAAAATTGTCACATCTTCTAAATATCAACGTCAAAAGCGAACTTAAAGGATGATGTTCCACAAGACATTGTGCGAGAGATGGGATGTAGCCGAGCGATCAGGGAGGATAAGAAAAAATTCCAAACTGCTTGAGAATTGGCACAAACCACAGCCAAATTCTTCAAATATGAATGCAGAAAATAATGGTTTCTTTGGTTGAAAGAAATAAATTCCCCAAGTCCATACTCTAAGTATTTCAGAGTCATAAACAGCGATAATTTCATAAGTGTAACCATTATACTAGATCCGTGGGAAGTAGGGGAATTTTTAACGGCACTGTTCTTCCAAGAAGGACATGAACACGTTAGGAAAGAAGTGGGAGGGTGAATTACCCATCGTAGTACCGTAGTCCTGTTTGTAATAAGTCTGGTTGCAAACGATGAAGATCGGCCAAAGAGTACGTCCTTTGGGAATTTATTCTTTCAACTATTAAACGGCCGTAGTACGTTTATATATAAGTATAGGGTTTGATTTGATTATGCACACCGAGATTTAAGGCAGTGAGGCTGGAGATACAGTTTAAGAAGTATTCATGGGGACTTTTGCCATGGATGATGATGTGGATCTTAGATAACAAGGATGGCACCAAGAGCCTAAGGGAACTATTCTGCTCCTGAACGTCGGAATTTTTTTAATCTTCAGAGACAGAAGTATTTGAAGGTAATGCGAGATTTTAATAAAAGATTGATAACCATTGATTGATTGATAAAGTAAACATAACATCATAGGTAAGTATACTGAAGTAAATGAACTTAATTCAATATTTAAATCTACATGTTCCTTCGATTTTTTTAAATTTCGCCTTCTAGAGAAGACACTGTAAATAATTAAAATGAAAATTGTAAAATGCTCCACAAAAACTGAATTATATATGCATATCCGTTTCACTAACATTCAAATAATAGATGCTATATAAAGTAGCCTAATCTTTTAAATGCATCAATTAGCTAAGCAAATAGATATAACGTTGAAAAACTTGTTTACAAACGCATTAATAGCCAATAATCAAAAAGGTAGTGCTTTAGGTTTCATGACCCGAAATCGTCTAACTTGAAATAAATACATATTTTCATTTTTTCCGCTATGATGCGTCAAGGTAATCGTTTATGGATGTACACTGCTAAACAATACCGACTCAAAATTTACGTTGAAATAGGTGTTTTTTATCCAATGGAGATATAAATTACCAATAGATAGAAAGTTTCAGAGCGGAGATTACCTCCTATCCTTCAGCACGTGTGTGACTTCCATGATTAAATCTTTCAAAGCAATGCTGTCAACGGCGGGGAGATATCTATTTAATGACAGAAATTAAAGCGACATTTTTCAATTTTTCTCATCGCCCCTTCACAATTTCCATAATTCTCCCCTTACTTCCGAGCAATTTCTTTCTCATTTCCCCTCCATTTCACTTGAAACCCTCTTAAACCGCCATTTATTTATTTTTTTCCCGTCTTTTTCAATCTCTAAGCATCTTCTCTACTCGTTCCCAGTCCTCTTCCGCCTCCTTGGCACTCAGGTACCTTTCTCCATTTAGCTCCAGGGCCAAAAGACTTGAGAGTGTTTCGACACCATGGGCTGGAGCAAAAAAAAAAGAAACATATAATGATGCGTTGAGAATTGTAGGAGGTGAATGCCTCGCACATTCAAGTGAATCCCCTAGAACGTTTAAAATACATTTCATGAAGAATTTTACATTTTTTTGTGACATAAATAACTTTTCCCGAGCCATTTTCTCTCCAGGGCTTTCAGTTCCTTCAATGTGGAGGAGGTTCGGAAATTTCAAATGCAGATATATTCAACGGAGAATGCCATCAAAGTGACGGGCCTGAAAGTGCACTTTATCTCACATCAGAATCAAAGGATTTGCAAATATCCACCGCGCGCGCGGTTAAAATATGGAATTTCACGGCTGTTCCATTACATTTCATATTAAGGCTCAGAAAAAAATTCAATTCGCCACCGCTGAAGATGATCTCATTCATAATTCATAATTTTTCTTACAAGCTGGTGTTTGGATCAGAGGAAATTTTCTTCGTATGATTCAGGATGGTAGTAAAAATAAGCAGTGTGTGGGAGCATATGAGAAATTTACAAGCCTAAAATTTATCATGATGCCGCATCTTTAAAACCACACCTTGACGCATTTAGCGGGTAAGTACAGCTTGCTGACCCAGTCACACGCCAGCTAAATTCTCACGTAGGTGTAATTCAGACGCTTGACTTTTGATTCAATGGAATGGGTTGTGTCTGCCAGTTTCATTCAAAAATCATGTACATCAAATGTAAAGCAATCGAAACTATTTTTATGACAGCAACGATAGAAGCCCAGCCATGGATAATATGCAAGATTATCACTAAAAATGTGACGTGAGACACACCCTCAGTGAAAACTACAAATTTTTTCAATTTCAAATTCAAATTAGTTCTCACCGGGGGTAAAGCATAAGAAAAATGATTAATTAGTTATCTGGTTTCACAATTCCATTTTCGAATAGTACAAAAATATTTTCCAAACAAATGCCCCTCCAACGACAGTCTTGTAGCTTTGAAACTCTTTTAATCATGGAAAATATTTTGCGGATTTTCTGGAACAAATTCATTGAATAAAGTGCCAAGATCTTAAATTGATGGGAAATAAAATATATTGACCATGAAACCCAAGCAGAAAGACACAAATCAAGTGGCAATAAAAATGCAAAGATAAAAGTCCCTGCGTAGACAGATAAAGAAAAAATACCGTCCATTTATACATATATTTTTGTGTACTTTTTATGAATAATCTATGCAATGAAAATACAAAAACACTTATAGACTTTTTTAAGATAGTTCTCATGCCGAGATGCTGATTGATTTGCTATGTAGGCTCTGATGCAGTAAGGTTTTTCTTTGGGGGTTAAGTAAAATACACCATGATAACAAATACCCTAGAACACTTCTACACTATCACATTTCTCTATTTCATCGACTTCAACGATTCCACGTCGTTTTAAAAAGATAGTTTTACATCAAGCCCGTGTTTTTATATATAAAAGATGGTAGGTTGTAAATTTAACTCATGAAAATTATTAAGAACCGTAGAAATCGATTAATGACGCAAAATGGAAAAAGTGTGGGAAAGTATAGTGATTTATTATCATTGTAGCTATAAAACAGTTAAATGTTATTATGTAGAATGGTTGAATTAAAAAATTTGATTGTTTGTTGCACGCCACAAATCGTTTGCCACAAACCTCCCTTAACGTAGGATACGAATACACAAGCAGAATAAGTAAAATTTAAAATGCAACTTAGCCAGTGGGAATATCAGATGCTCCAGGGTCGTAGGTGATATTTCACGGCAGCAGAGCGTACAGAGTTTTACGGCTTCCCGAATCCAAACACCTAAATCACGAACACTCTTCGCGAGAAAAATGAATGCGAAAAACACGTCATCTCCGAGAGAAACGAGGCGTTCAAATTCAGTGACGCAAGTTATTTTTTCCACGGCAGTCACAGAAAAACTGCAATTCCAACCATGCATAAAATGTCTCCCCTGCTCACGTCAAGGGTGCATACACAGTTACTGACACGGGAAACGGAACGTTATTTCTTTTTTCTAACACGCACACACAAAAGAAAATGAGATTTTGTAAGTCTCTTGACCTAATGAAAATTTTGAGGAGAACCCAAAATTACGAACATTTTGGACTGAGTTTTACACCAGTTTAAGAGGTGAAGGTCACCATGGAAAAAAATATATGCTTGGATTTTGCGAAACAAGTGCCTCGCACTTGTGTGTCCTAATTCTCGGAACCAATCTGGGACCACCCGCGGTACGCTTTTCCTCCGGCTAGCGCACACAATCTATCAACCACAAAGAACAACAGAGTACACACCATCCCGGCTAAAGAATGCGAAATTTTTTCCATCTCCGGTGGACAAAAATATTGAGATCATTGAGACTTTGGGGAGAATATGTCAATGCAATTTTATGACACATTCAAGCTAGCTGCTGCAACAAAGCCAAGACCTCAAACTGATGCCATCGGTTTACGGGTAAAAATTCAACTTTGGACAATGACAAAGTAGTTCCCACGAATTAAAAAGATACATACAAAAATAAACATTAAATTGGTGTTAATTTCTCCCTATGCTTTTTTCTTACCCACCCACTCATTTCCCAACAAGGGAATAGTCCCTCCGCGATAAATAATTTGCAATCATGAGGAAAATTGAAAACAGTGGCTTAAACCAAGGAGTACATCGATACGTTTCAGTGAATTTTATTTCCACATTCACTCCAAGAATTGATCGCAGTTTTCCTTAAGCTCGCTATCCAGTTGATGCATTTATCACGCGCCTTTGCCATTCTTTTTACATTCATGCTATTTTAACGCATGATATTCATCAGCTTTTTAACTCAAATGGCCTTACGGCAATATTTCCATGCCTTACTTTAAAGTGACTTGACTGACTTCTTCAAGCATTACCGATTCCCAAAACTGGCTGAAATACGCCTAGACTGAATATCGCCCTAACTATTTAACAGTTCAATGATGAGGAAAGCCGCCATAGCGTACCTGTAATAAAGATGATTTTTTTCAGATTGAACACCGGATAAGGCTCTTAAAAATCTGACAGGCTACCTGACTGAGTATTAAACATGATATAGTTTCTTCTAAACACCAGATCTCATACATCTGAACTACCGTGGATAACGGTTAATAAACTGCGTTGACGACGATTTTCGGACTGGAAGAGTATTATTTATGAAAGTTGATCAGTAAGAGATGAGGATTAGTACTTTCGGGGCTGCTTTCAACTTTATAATGTCAGAGATTGTGAAAGTCCACAGACGAGGGAACTATAGGAAAATTTGTGCTCCCAGTATTTCACCGAAGTGAACTGCGGAGGGGGCCGTTGTCCCTTTCGTAAATGAGCAGACGGACTCCCATCTCCAGTGCTTGGATTCAAATTTTGGAGTTGGAAAAGAATTTTCAGAAACCGTCTCAGCCGTGCTTGATATTTTTTGGTGATAAAGCACTTAAAGTTTGGCACAACTGTGTTTATTTTCTGCGGATCGGTAGGTGTGGTGGCAAGAGTGGTGGTTAACTTCCAACCTAGTGGGTCCAGGTTTATAGCCCATTGGTGGTGGAGATTTTTCAGAGTCTGCTTTGTAGACAGTACCTCGAGTGCAGAACAGAACTCCATCCGTCGCATGGAACGTTAAGCTCTGGCTCTGTAGACACCTTTCTGTGAGAACAAGATAATAGCGATAGCGTATCTCTCTCCATCACTCCTTCCCACCCCTTACCTATAGCGTAAGCAACCCAATCTGTCCGTAACTTTCTTACTCAAAATGCCCAAGAACTCATAACGCTAGACTGGAAGGTAAAAGCTTTCGCGAAGACAGTGTCTTTCTTCAGGCACCCCGATTTCGGCCTAACAATGCACCTCGACTCCACTCCACGAAAATTTCTCAATCTGAACTCTTTCACCACGACGTCCTAACCTAACCTAACCTCTCTGTCTCTCTTAACCACCAGACATCCACTCTCCATCTGCATCTGTCTCCTCGGCTTCCATTTCACTCGCATCCATCCTCTGCTCTCATTCAGTCACCCCAGGGAATCCGTATGCCCAACGTTCCGCCCGCTCGCACGTGTTTCGCCTTCGCAACAGTGCTGCCACCGGCTCCGAATTGGCGGGCTGGATTAATGGCGGATCGCGCCAACTCTCCCTCCGCGCCTTAATGGCCCTCCCTTCCCCTTCTTTGAATCTACACAGCCACTACACATGGTGCGATTCTGAGCTAAGCTACATAGAGACGGAGAATCCCTAATTCCAAGGGGACTCAATTAAAGGAGACCCAAGAACATGACGGTTAAGCGTTATATCTGTTGCAGTTTCGTGCCAATTTTTTTCGGCGGCGCCACTAGAGAGATGTCGCTCGTTTAGGGTGACTTTCGCCATTAACCGAGGCGGAAATGGTCTTTTTTAGTCGACAATCGTCTCGCATGAGTTAAATTTGTGGTTTGTATGATTTATCGTCTCGGTTACATATTATTACCGTGCATTTCTTCGTGAAAATTGTTTATAGATGACTGGTAGTGTAGCGAGTGGCGATTTTGAAGTATGAATGCGCGCGTAGCGATAACAATTCTAGCGGCGGAATTAGGAATCCTCTAATGTAATATTCGTGCCTAATTTCTTCGACCGTGAGCCTAGTACATGCACAAACTGCGCGAAAATTTCTCACCATGCCTCTCTCCCCCACTATCTTTTTCCCTGGTGACGGTATTCGGTAGCATTCCGACCCGAGGGAAACTAAGGTCTCTCTTCTACCTATAAAGCATCAAATGGAAATCCCACGATGCTGCCGTGACATTCCATCATACCCGCTGGACACTATAGCTGGATTTCGGCTCGTGAGAGCAAGCGCATTGAGTGTTTTTTCCGTTTTTGGTTAATTTTTTCACCCCTTCCGGTTTTATGGATAATTTCAGAATGATAAGTGACTTATAATTTTCCCGGTGAAATGGGTCGGTGAAAACCTCTAGATCAGGGGTTCCCAAACTTTTTTGTGCCACACCACCCCCCCCCCGCTACACATACCAGCTTTCCATTTTGCAATACCCTATTTCCACGTTGCCGTACATACCACCTCCTACTTTCACAAGTACTTGTACTCGTGCAAGTATGTGCCTACTTGATACGGTGAGTAGGTAGATTTTTTTGTTCACTGATGAATGCGGTAGCGCAGAATGGAAAGATTACAATTATGAAAACTTAGAAAGAATTTATTTCAAAGATCTGAGGAAATTATTGTTTTATTAATGAAATAAATAAAAAAATTGTAATTTTTTTATTTATTTCATTTGGGTGTCACGCCCCCCCTGGACTTTGTCCACGCCCCCCCAGGGGGGCGCGACCCCCAGTTTGGGAACCCCTGCTCTAGATCTTCCATCGAGGTTAGGGCTGGATCTATGCCAGCGTTTTAACATGTCAGTGTGTTGTCATCTTGAGGTAATGATTACTGTTGAAACGTCGGTAGGGAAACAATTCTAACCTAGCTGAAGGCCCGAGAGTTTTTCACACAACTGTACTTAGTGTTTCCATGCCCTCCCCTTCAACATGCGACGTTTTTTCTACAAATGAAAAATAAAACTAAAAATATCTCCCAACTTGTTGGCCTTAATGCAAGCTTAGGGCGCAATAATCACCTCACGCGAGTTGCACCGCATGCTAACTTCTATAGAATTTTCGTTGCGATGCTGACGAAAGAGCGTAAGCAGGTGTATTGTTTCCTCTACGCTAACTTGATCGATTAAGTGGACTAACATGACAGAAAAATAGCTTAAAAACCCTAAGGATGATGGAATAGTATAATTTCATAGCTTCAAACATGCTATTTGCTATCATCCAGGTGAAGACCAAATAACTGCTAATCATTATAATTGACAGAGAGGTCTTACTATGGTGGTAATGTTGAATACCTACATCAATTTTGGGAATGATAGCAAAAATAATGAGAAGATTTTCACTTCATTTGATCAATTTTTACGATACATAGGTTCTCCTTTGGTTTAAGATGATATAAAAAACTTATGCAATGATACCAATATGCATCTTTATCAGCTTAAAACAATCATTTAAATGAAGAAAATATTAAACCAAGCCTTTGAATCTATGGCCTCTACTGCCCAGATGTGCACTGTGCCCATTAAGACACTTCACTCAAATACCTTCACCCTTTAAACTGCGAGGCAGACAAACAGTATGAATGAAAGGATTAGAGAAAAGTAAAATGAGGGAAGAAATAAAGCTTCCGCTCCGGATGAATTTACGGAAATTTTTGCGGGGCTTCATTTTTTAAGCCAATTTTCACGCTAGCGCTGGCTCTGTATCACGGTTCCATCTACCGTAAAAATCTGTCCACAGAGTATAGTTCTCGCGAGTCGTACAAGCATAGATAAAATGTTCGGTAAAGCATTTTTCAAACACTTTATTTCTCACGGTGAGGCTCAAACATATTATACTTACTAAAGCATTAAAGCTCTGAGTACTAAAGCTTTCTGAAATCTGTGAATGTCTTTGTCTATTCATTTTAATATGTAGTATAAGATTTAAACTGTATGGCTCATTCAAGCAGAGCTTATTTATAGACCACCTGAAAAGTAATCCCATTGAACTTTTCTTCTTTTCATGGTTCTCTAGGTCTTTGACATTTCAATTTTCCCCGACCAGTGATTCGCATAAAAAACATAAATACTTACAGCGATGATGGGGGCAAAGGAAAACAAGGATGAGTTTTATAATGCTAGTTCAAATTCAGGAGTTAAAAATTGTAAGACAGCTAAACTAAATATGATTCGCATGATTAATTTTATTTTTATTTTTGCAAAGGATGGGTCTGAAAATAATTATCTACACAAAAAAACGAGAACAATTTCTTCTAGTTAAAATTCCCAGAAAATCACCTCGAAATTAAGAGCTTATTTTCTATTTTTTTCGTTTTCTACTCATATCTCCTGCTTGCATGGTTTACTATGAAGTTAAATTATTTTGCGCGTAATTCCTGAAAGAACATGAAGATATTAAGCCCAAATAATTGAATGATTTTGCCTTAAAATTTGAACTCAAAATAAAAAAACGGGTAAAAGAAGGTAACAATGATGAATTGGAAAAATAGAAAAGAGGGCTTTGAAGTGATGCCCGTAATGGCATGCATTTCATAAATGAGAGTTTGTGGAATGAAGAATTTGTAATCATCACTCCATAGTCACAAGATAATATTTCCATAATTATTGGCGGCATGCATAACTTATGGATTTTCATACTCGAAGTGCTTGCAAATTTTGTTCCATACCAGCTTTCAACAATATTACTTCGCACGGTGCACTGAATACGGGATAAATTTCTACTCTTCCCTTAAATCTTCTTCCCAAAATTACTATTCCACAGGATTTCCCATTTTCGAAACATTTTCTCGGCTTATGTTTTCTTTCTGTCCAGCGAGTGAAGAGCAGAGGCTGAAAGCTCCTAAGCATTTGACGAAAATCTGCATATCCTTCGGTGGTAAACGCGTCCAGCGCCGATTTGAGTGCGATGGCCGTCCAACCATTACTCCTACAACCCTCTCTCATCCAGATCTTTTCTCCAGAAATCGCCAGAACATTTTCGCTCACGCAATTTGCATTCGCGTTTCTTATCTTTCGCCGACAGGAGCAAAAAAAAACATGCTCCGCATAAAAAACTTCCCGGAATCAACGATTTTACAGTCGGTAATGCAGCATGGTCTTGGGAGCTTTCCGTTAAGTGACGTAAAAACGTGGCGCCACACTTTTCAAGCGTTCGACCACACCAATAAATATATGTATACCACCACTGTATGTATACATATGTATAATATATGTATATATGGATCAAGGGCAGGGGAAAGGTAAGGGATATTTGGGGAATACCGAGGGTAATCTCCCAGCAGTAGTGGAGTCCGGGAGATAGTGAGTATTTTGAGAATTTCTAGACTTGTAATAGCACATAAAGGTTATTCTATTGCTTATTTTCCTAAAGATTTAAGTATTGAAAACCAACATTTATTTAAATTTAAAGTAAATTGGTTTTTCGGGGCTCCCCTCTCCAATATGCATTCGACAACTGAACAATATTACCATTTTATCTGGAGTAAATTGGATACCCCAGAGGTGGAGGCAAAATCAAAACTCAAAATGACGAAAACCTTAACAGCAGTAATAAATCAAGTAAAATAGAAAATATAGCTTGGCAATTATGCCACATATTGGCATTCTCTTCATCTGTGAGGGCTTGTAGACTCATTAGTTTGTAAAAATCATTGCATAGACACTAAATCATATATTTATCGTTTCTGCCGGCACCAATGACCAATTCATTTCCACACTCGACTTGCTTGTAAATAGTGACAGAATGCCATGAGGAGAAAAAGGGGACAGGACCCTATAAAAATGAGGATTAAGGGAGAACAATGGGACCCGTGAAAAATAAAGACAATTCCATAAATAAGAACAATAAAAATTTTTTGCACTATGATTTTGTAAATTTTTCTGTAGATCGAATTTTTTCAAGCAATTTTTGCATTTTTATCGGAACTCTTGTCATAAATTTTTACTGAGGCAATTTTATAATTTGTTTTATCGGAATTCCTATGATATGAAATTAGAAAAATAATCTTTCTGAATTTGTATTGTTCCCCGGTATGCTGAAGAAATATTCAGAAATTTTGAGAAGTTCTGAATGGCTTTAACCAGATTTACTATTCATACAATCATGATTATCAAAATGGAGGACAGTTTCCGTTTCTTAAAAAAATTGCCCGGACACCGCACGAACAACTCAAAAGGACAACACGGACGTCTGATCACCTTACTTGCAAATTTTGTTCCATGCCAGATTTCTGCAACAGCATTACTTCGCACGGTGTATTGGGCACAGAATATATTTCTGGCTCCTCTCTGTATCCGCCACTGTATATACATGCGACTGTAAATATATACGACGTGAGCCATCCCATTTTTTGGTAGCGGAAAAGAAGAGAGATATAGGACGAGGAGATAAATAGGTGGATGGATGGTGGGGGGGCGTAAAAAATAGAGGACAGGCCCGTTATTTTTCGACGGCGTGATTAATGACCAATATGAGAATTTATGGTGAAGAAGGAAGATTAGCAACTCTTCTATCCCCCACTTCCTTCCGCCCTCACCGCCTCACACTCAACCAACTCACGGGAGTGATGGTAAAATGCCGTTCCTCTCCCATAGGGCCGTGATAAAACCACCCCGCACCCTCCCTTCAAAATGCCGCGGCGTCTGCCGCCTCATCCCGGGCGTCAGTCTTGCGCTAATTCCCCCATTCTGGGCCGCTCGACTGGAAACAACAATAACAAGGAAAGCCTCTCTCTTTCCCCTCCTCCCTTCTAATCTCTCACTGTATAACCATCCTCTTTTCCAGCCACAAGACGGAGTGACTAAGTAAAGGCTTTATTTAAGAATGAGGATACGGTAAAGCGGGAATTAGTGCGAATAGACAATGATGATATTTATTTACTGCCGTCGTCGGTTGCCGGGACAACCGTTTGGCAGCCAATTAAGTCAAGAATTGGTATTGTCACAACATTGCGTTCCTCATTAAATAGATAACACCTTGAAAGACGGATAATTGCGATTTATCCTGAGAAACATAAGCATATTGCGTCGAGAAATGGTTTGCGCTCGAATGGCTTTCAGAAACATGTGAATGTTTCTGCCTTATCTCGACGTAGAGCCTTCAACTGCCTTTGAGCAGTTTGTCACAGTTAAATTTTACAACTCACTCACGAATAAGCGATGATAATATGTTGAATAATAGCTGTAGTAGAACAGGTAAATATCTCTAACATAGTCCTCAACACTCTGTAGAAACTATGAACCCAAATGGTGGCTAGGTTGTTGTTCGTAAAACGTAAAATAACGGAAAAGTAACGGAAAATGAGAATTAAAAAGTACTCCCATGCAACTTGTCATGAAACCTATCGAATATGCTACAAGCCACTAAAAACATTTCATTGATGTAAACATATAACCCGGAAATATACATGATTATACAAGCAATAATGTGCAAAAGAATTTTCGCATGCATTGATTACGGTATGCTTGTGAGAGAGGGTCGACCAATTAAAAAAACCTAGCTCTGTTCGATTTGTGCAGAACAAGATGGTACGAGGATCTATTTTTCTACCCTAGCCAATTACAAATTGTCAGTTATAAACGAAAATACATTTTGCACTCTCCAATCTGTAACATCTATTTATTACCTCAAACCTACATACTTTCCAACTGAAGCTCATACAATGAAAAACTTGGGATAGGAAACAATTGCTTCATATACTCGTCAATAATTTTCCATGGTATTCATCCTTTAATTAGTAGAGAGTTCATTACTGGGCACTCCCACAGGTCATAGTTTGACGTCCATAATAGCGGAAGCTTCGCAATTAACTCTCGTTCAAAAATAAGATCGTAATTACTCATGAAAGTTTTGGACAGATAGTATAATGAAACACTTTGGTAGGCATAGGTATAAACAGGCTTAAACGGTGAGATAATTATGCTCCAACCTATCCATTTTCATCAGAATTTTCTATGTTAGCAATTTGAAAAATACCAAACACTGAACACGCACAAAAAGAAACAGATGGAGTACGTTGGACATGACGTATGAAAGATTAATGGCCAAAACAAATGCAAAACATTCTTACAAGAAAGTTTTAAAGATGAATGCAAAAGGGATAAGTTAATGCACCGTTTCCTGCTGAATAACCCGCCAGTCAATTCGGTTAAAACAGTAAATAATGATGACGAAATAAATTCAACGCCTCACCATGGAGGGATGGAGTCGTAGTGTGTTTTTTTTTCTTCTCTTCCACCACGCGAGGATTTCAAGAGAAAGGGGGAGTTGGAGATTAATCACCGACTCCCTAAGCCGCCCAACCCTGGATCCACCCATCCTCCCTCCACCCACCCACCCTCAATCCGCTGTCTCACGAAGTGGAGGCTAAAACCCTTACCCTCCTCATACCCTTTAAAGCGAGAACCCCAATAGGCCACACTTTGGGTCCCCAGCCAACCGCGCCTCCCATCGCTTCAGTCCACATTATTCCGCAGCACACCCAGAGGACTTTCACCGACGCCCGCACACTACCCGCAGTCAGAAATGGTGGCGATGGGAGTCCCGTCAGCGCGGTGACTGTCGCTCGCAAAATTTAAAAATGTCAACAGTCCAGAGGTAGCATCACTCTCGCACGACCGATCTTCTTAAGTGAAGTACTAGTCTGAAATGAATGGCTTGCGAGGTTACTTTTTATCATTACATGATCGATTAAAAAGTAAACTCTTGTTGTATTCCACACAGTATTTAAAAAAGAATCAACCGGTTTCAAACTTTTCAGGTAATTAACAAGAGGTGAAAAAGTGGATCATAGATTCTCTCGGCGTATCAGTTGCAGAAATGTTTCTCGGATTTTCCAAGGGTAATTTGCTCCATGTATCCCGACGCTTTGAAAAGCGATTTTCTCTTCATCCTCAGGGGATCTTATGAATGATTCAAAAGATCTCCCGAGGATTAAGAGGAAGTCGATTCAGAATGATTTTGAAGATCACCCGAAGATCAAGAGCAAGTCGCTCTTCGAAACGTCGGGAGACATGGAGCAAATTATCAGATGAAAAACCCGAGAAACCTTTCTGCAGGTGAACAACCGGTTCTTACGGGCACGGAAATACTGGGTGTGAACGACTAGTTGGTTTACCGAAAAAGTTTTGAAACCGGTCGAGTCTTTAAATAAATATTGTTGAATACAACAAATTTTACTTTTTAATCTATCACGAAGTATTAGTCGTTCATTAAGACTTGAAAAACTTGCGTGATCATTTTTAAAATTTTTCGCATTATAAAAGCAGACGCTGTTTTCATTATTTCCTTTCAACACAAATTTGAAAATTTCTCGTCAGTATTTTTATACTTTAGAAACAGGAATTTTTCTGCATTGATTTTACAAGTTTTCTGATACAACCATATCACCAACGTCAGTTTTTTTGCAGCGAAAAAGTGCAACATAATTGTTTTATTCATAGAATAATAATAAAAAATGTGTGTTATTGTGTCACTCACTTTTCTCTCCTCCAAAATACAGGGATAGTCAAATTTTCACATACATCATGCTTGAAATGGAAGTTTCATCACGATCAAAAAAACGCGTCCGTAAGAACTTGGTAAAATCACTGCGATGAAATGTTTTCATAAGTGTAATCTGAAGTTTACTCAAAATTGCAAGATAATTACAGGAGTTTTAAATGATCAATTATACTAAAAACACGATGGGACAAGAATGGACGCATTGAACAAAATTGGTTTTAATAAACGAAGTCAGTTATTCACTATCTTTGCTGAAACAGGATAGATGCAAATGATAAAAGTCACGAGGAAAGATAGGTTTTGAATCTGTCTGAGTGTGTAAGTCACCAGTCGTTTATGTTGACAACATGTGGAATTCATATATAACAAATATTTTATCATTGCTACATAATTTGCTCCCACTTTCCTTTACACATGAGAAATGTCAAAGAAAAAATTTCTTGATTTCAGTTATAAGACTCCAAAGCGGAAATGATAGAAAACAAGAAGTGATTGAGACAGAAGTGATACATTAAGAGAGATATTTCGCCGAACGGAAGATATGGGAAGTCGTTTTTCCCCGCTTCATAAAGGGCTTCAATAAATGTTAGTCGTAATTTTGTTTGAGCATTTTCTTTTCATATTTAAACCGGTGATGTCGTAACACCCCCTGCCGCACGCCTTTTTAGGCGGCTAGTGGGGTAGTAGGTAGATGTACTACATTATTGTATAGCTACAAAACAAGCTGTTTATCTGTTGGATTGCCGATTTGGAAGGATCAAGGAATATATCGGAAAAGCGGAGTTGGTATCATCGGGGGAATACGGACTAATGACACAGGGAAGGTTTTCAACGGCCTTCCATCCATTTGCCCGTCTGAAAGCCCTACTCGGCTCAATGAGGTAAAAAGTCGCACAATTTGGAGAAATCCGCCCTCGATGGCGTCATGGTACAGTCCTCGCCTGCTACGCTGAAGGTCGCGGGTTCGAGTCCCACCTGGGAAGGTAACCACTAACCAGGGCACTGTTAGGCGTTACTTTCTGATGCTTACTGCCGTAAATTCCCCCTTCTCAAGTCCATATAGTGCTGTTTTTAGGGCGATGAAGGTAAAAAAATAAATAAAGCAGCCATTGGTAAATTTCCTGGCGAGGTCTGTAGCTTTGTTTCTTTACACAGCAAGAAATGCTAAGCAGAGGTCGACAGTGTGCGCATAGCAAACATTCGTAGTGAGAACAGTGAATCTATTCTAGTTCTGCAACTCACGTGTTGTCCAAGGGAAGTCGCCAGTTTCTTCTGACGTATGTTTACTTTATGCAAACATTCTAATTAGAATACCAACGCAACGCGTTCTCGGCTCCGTTTCTGAGGGCAAAACATGGATTGCGCTCTAAACAATGCAGGCTCTCAGTTCTCTCGCTTTAAGCCTGAATTTCGTGATACTTGAACGTGTACCAAAACCCAATAACAACCCGTGCATGCTCAAAACCGTTCACATACACTACACGTGAACTTGAATCACGTTTGTTTGGAGATATTCTATCACAAATGGGTCAGCAGGTAATAATGCACTTATTAGAAAAACTGAAGACTGGTAGGGAAAGAAAAAGAAAAGCTAACTTCAATGGTCGAAGTTTCCAAGGTCCAACAAGGAACTGTTAGCTAATTAATACTGCAAATGTCACAAAAACGAGAAACATAACGAGTATTAGCCATTGCGCCGACTAGCCAACATACTGGATTTTTTTCATAACTTGCTTGAAAAATACCAAACTGGTGAATATCCTTGAAATTGCAAAAGGTCAAGTATCATGTGATACCGGCTCAACTATCGGAAGTGTACCATAAATTCCTTCGACACCCAGCGATAATAAGAGAAATACCTCATTTTTCGTTGATAAAGGCAACTCCATCTATGTTTCAGGCATTGGAAATTATAAAAATACCCCATTTTTCGGGGAAAAAGGTAACTCCCAACACATCTGCGGCACTGAAATTTGTGTATCGCACCGGCTAACGGGGACACGCTCAAAAAAATCTCTCCCTTCCTCCCCTTTGCCACACGTTCAATCGACTATGCCACTTTCTCTCCTCCCGCCTCCAGTTGTTTTTTTCCCCGCACACCCCAACCGCATCTCCCAAAACCACCTTCAGCCACCAGAGGAGAAAAAAATGTCGAGGCCGCATCTATTTCCCTCGCCGAAGGGGTTCGTCCCGTGTCTCCACTCTACCCGCCATTCCCCTCGGGGAATTGTTTTCCACCACCACCGGCAGCAGCAATCCCTTCCTCGCCTGTGGACCAGGGGATGAGAGGGTGCGGGAGAAGTAGGCACCCCAGCGGAGCAGAGAGGGGGACACCCAGGAGGCGCCGTAAATTCCCCCTGACAGAACTACCCCCCTCCTCCACGTTCGTTTCATCGCGAGCGAAAGCGACGGATGATTTGCTCGATCGGTATATTTTTTGCTCTTCTTTCTCTGCTTCCACTCCTTTCCCACCACGGGAGAGAGAGAGAGAGAGAGAGGGCACCATTTGACGGGCGCGTTCGAACGAGTTCACCAGTGCGGCACTAGGGCTCCATTGTCGCGGCCAACAAGCGCATGCATTGAAAAAGAAGAAGTAACTGGTATCACGAGAACCCAAAATATTGCGCACCTATTCGGTTACAGGGTACCCTCCAACTCGGTAGGCCCGTTTCACATGGACGCCGACGGTCCGCGCTACGCGCGCCATTCTTCACATAGGCGTGGACGAAATCTGTTGGCGTCCGGCACAATGTCAGCTTTGTGTAGCTTGCCAAGGTAGAATAACGTCATGCTGCCAAAAGCAATTAAAGCAATTGCTGTATTACAGGTCAGAAAGAATCGGAAGAAAAGTGCCCCTCAAATGAGGATTTGGGTGAACTCTATTGTGGCACGAAGAATATCAAAAGCCGCTTTAGTGACCATATTTACTGAACTACGCGGTTATGAACCATAATTTTTTCAATTATTTTCTCGATGTCAATTTCACTATCCATGGCAAAAAGACGCGATCGCACTGTTATCTCCAAGTTAGCTCTAATTCTACAGGCAAATCTATTTGGTCCGCATCAGCCGTCCGTGTTCAGGTGCAAGCACAAACCTGTCTCTGTGGTCCGTACGCGCGCGGATGATCCGCGGGGCGGATGGGCCACGCGGATGGCTCCTCCGCGTGCGGACGGTCTGCACTCATGTGTAAGCTTCCATTAACGTCAATGAAACCTTATCCGCGCCGATATCTTGTGCTAAGGGATTAGATGCGGTTAAGAAGAGTCAAAATGAAAACAAACACTTCTCACTCGGTGCATCAACCGACCTAATTTACCAGTGCGGCGTTATAACACTATCATCATGGATAACAATTGCACGTATCAAAGGAGAAGAACGCACTGATATCGAGTGTTTAGAAAACCCAAACGAATGCGTACCTACCTGTTAATTCTCAAGGCACCCGCACATGTTAGGTTGCCTGTTAGCTTGTGTTAAGGTCTTAGATGGGGTGTCGCAGATAATAATGCACTGATTGAAAAGCAAATACAAAGGCTAACTTAATTGGTCGAAAGTTGTTTCAAAAGTCCTACTGGGAGCTACTTTTAAATTAATGCAGCAAATGTGACAAAAAAGAGAAACTTAGCTAGTATTAGCCATTGGACCGACCTGGTGGCCTACTGGATCTTTTCCATAGTTTGCTCGAAAAATCCAAACTATTGAATATCCTAAGAGTTGAACAGGGTCAAGAGATAGAGGCTTAAGAAAAGACAAATACGAGGGCTTACTCTGTTCATCAACTCGAAATATCTATGCTTTTCCCGACCCTGATTACCGTCCGAATTTTGACATTTACTGATAAACAATGTGCAATCACAAACATCCATGCCCTGCACAGGGGTAAACCACCTATATGATACTCGAAACCGATATCTTCTGTTTGGAAGGTGAGAACTTAACCCCTATTTACTTTACTGGCCGGCCTGGTTTCGATTGTTACGGATAAGACTCAACCCTGATTAAGTCACAGGAGTAAGGATATCACTCATTAGGGTTGTAATGGGAAGTGATTTTCCCTGGGCCACCACGCCAGTTCAGGAATTCCTTCTGGGGTTTGCTTGAGATTTGCACCGCGAACTTTTCGATCAGTGACCCGAAGTTAGTTCTAACCGCTCTATCAAACCACGTCATCCTACAACAACTACTAAGTACTTACTTAAGTACTAAACAAATTGCATCGTTATTGATTCTCAATGTGTCATTTAGGAACAGATTGTGAATACTTAAATATATTTTTAAAAATCAAATGGAAATTATATCTTCTTAAGAATGAACTGGCAATCAATTCTACGGCATTATGCGCTATACATGATACGAATTCTCAAATTTAACAGTTGCTAATGCTTATAACGATAAACCCTATATATTTGACAAAATAGAAACGAGTACAGAGGAGCAAAACGTTTTATGGTAATTGAAGAATATAGGCTCTTCCAATTGGCGTAAATCAAAAGGATAAAGAATATAGATTAAATAAAAGGAGAGCATAATTATCTTTTTCATTATATAAATAGGACATATTACTCCCTTTCCAGATTCTTTCCTAATCTAGATTAAGGCAAAACTTTACAGCAAGAGAAAACGAAAAGGAAACAATTGAAAATACAGATTTAGGCAGAGTGCACTTTTCTAGAGTGTACTTTTCGGTGAATTTCTGAATAAAATGTTTGGTGCGAGTATTATGTCACGATAAATAGACCTATCGAGCAGGAATGAATAATCTGTGACATCGAGAACCCTCAAATAATATAGAACTCCTTGACATTAAATCAATGATTTTCGAGATTAGGTATTTGGTAGAATTTTGACATGGTAGGTAAAACAATTTAACTAAGTTGTATTCCTCTTTTTTAAGACTTAATTCAGCAATTGACCGATTTCAACGTATCAATGTCATTATCAAAAAGACTTCCTTGAAATCTCAATTTGGAATTGCCCCTCTTTAATCCACGACTTCTGTCTAAAAATTTCTTTTTACCAAAAACAAAGGGCAACGTTGTTTTAAACAAAAAATAAATAATCTAAAGCAGCAACCTATCAAAACATACATTATCACACAAATTTATACAATAAATAACTCAAACAACGAATGAAATTTAAAAAATAAATAAAAATGGGGTTGGATAGTTCACGCCGTTACAAGTCCTCTTGAGACACACAGATGAGTACAGAGCGTTCTAAATTTTGGTCAGAGAGAGAGAGAGAGAGAGAGCGAGTTTCGGATTTGAATACGAATCAGGTCTACGATGGATGATGGTCTATGGTCTCACGGGAGTTTCCTCAAGGGAGAGAGAGGGTCACGAATCACGGCAAATAACGCGCTGCTGCGTGGCGCGTGGTGATGAAGAAGAAAACGAGGACGCGGAGGAAGACTTTGGGGAAGCAGCGTGAGGCAGAAAACAATAAGGCGCAGGAGATTAATTGGGGATTCATTCTTCCGGCGTGAGAGATGGTAGGGAGAGAGAGAGAAAGAGGGATTCTTCATTTATTTATTTATATTTTTATTATTTTCCTTCCACCCTTTTATTTCCACTATCCGCGGGGGACTAGTGCGTGGCGTGCTGCGCTTTTGTTTGAGGAGGAAGGGAGATGAGGCGAATGAAAAATCTTCAGTTTTTTCCACCTCTTCCCATCCTTTTTCATCCGTATTCAATGAAGAAGGGAGAAAGGGAAAGAGGGTGGCGGGCAAGAGCATTACGGGAGTCCCTCTCTCTTCCACGGACCACGAAGATTTTTCGATCCCTCCAGAAGGGAGTGTAAGAACGAGCATCGAACTGATTAGGGGATTTTTTTTTTTTTTTTTTTTTTTAAGTTTTTGGTTTCCGTCCCAACTTCCCCTTCCAGTCTCTCCTCTCGAGCTCCGTATAACGATGGTGGCGGCCTCTCTGTTTTTTTCCGTAATTTTCGGAAATCGGTGACTTTTTGAAAAATTCCGATGGAGCGGAATACTAGCTTTGTTTGTGCGGAAAATATCCGGCTCGCTTCGCAACGGTGACAATGCTCACGTTTTTGAAAAGCTAAAGAGGAACATGCAGCGAAGAAAATTCGTTCGCCTTCCGAAAGACTGAGAGACTAGGTTTGTATTTTTTTCAAAATCTCGTTCTTTTCATTAACCAAGATCACCAAAAATAAACTCGTCAGAGGTTTAGATTTTTCATAATCATTTAGATGAAACATAGGTATATTAAACCAAAGATAAGATCAAAGTATGTACCGGAAAAACTGGTTAGGAAATTGATTTTCAGATACTGTCCTGTAATAAACCCATTTTAATATAAAAAGAGAATATGATTCTACTATATTTGATGAAACTGATGTACCTCCAATGGGGCGCACAAATGTATTTTACCGAAAATTTGAAGCTGTTTATTTAAACTGGCCGGAATAGTTTCACCTACAACCAAATCATAAAAATATTAATAACATCCGTAGGCTTAGGGTAAGATGGTTCGTTAGCCATGTACGAAATTACAAGAGATTACACGGGAAAAAAAGCCTTCCCATTAAATTTATAAAAAAACAAAGATGCTGAATTTTATGCGAGCAAAAAACTGAACGCAGAAAATATTAATCCAATGCTCTTCCCTGCATCAATCAGGCTGCCAAATATAAATCGAGCCACGGTAGAATTAAAGCAAAAGAGTCATGCTGAGCTGGGAAGGGAAGACAAATTTCCGTCGAAAAAATCGTGAGATAGAGGCATAACGAACGGATATAAATCCCTGAGGAGGAGAAGCTTCCCCCTACCAACCCTCTGACAAAAGAAAACGTCTCCGCGCTACGGGTCCAGCAGCAAGGGCTTGTCTGCGGGCACGGAAATTGATGATTGCCATACTTTGGAACCCCTTGAAAAAGTTTTCCCAAAAATCCCTCCTCTCCGACCCCCCCACTCCTATTTTCCAGAGAAAAAAATCAACAGCTTTCCGTCTTTCGTCATAGCACTATCCGCCTTTTCTTTATATTCATCTCCTTCTTTTCCCACGTTTCCTTCGGTTTGCAATCCGTATTTTCGGTGGCGTAGCCCCGATGGGAGGGGGTTTTGGGTTTCAACCCCCTCTTTTGCCTTCAATTTGAGGTTTTACTTCATCTAATTTTTTTATTATGTTTTAATAAATACTCGTAGGAATTCACTGTTTTTGAGCCTATAAAATCATGTTTTCAACATCAAAAATCCCAAAATTTTCCGGCGGACGACCCCCCATTCGACCTGTGGTGTTTTCCATCAACCCCGGAAAGGCCCCGAGATCTCCTGTGAACCCCCCTCTCTCCCATTTAAAAATTCTGCCCACATCAATTCATATTTTTCCTTCTCTTCAACCATCGGTACTTAACGTTCTGATTTTCCTCATAAGAGCAAATACAAACACGCACAAAAATTTCTGATCAAACGACAAATATAAAAATACACTTCACACAATTTATTTTTTATTCCAACCCTCATTCCTATTTTCCATATAAAAACTCTTAAGCTTTCCATCTTAGTACTATCAACCTTTTTAATAACCCTGTCCATCTTTATCAACCTTTCTTCCGTTTAGAAGCTCGTATTTTCCCTTCTATCCAATTATTGGCACTCAATTTTTTGATGAATGAAGTATATTAATTCCCTGGGTTACCCCATGTGATCAAATGCAAACAGATGCAAAAATTCCTGATCAAATAACAAAAATATAAATACAACTGGCATAATTCTGTTTTCGACAAAATCATAACAGCATACTTAATGGAGGTTTAACTCTAAACTACTTGGAGATTTATTTATGAGAGTGAACCTGAACCTACTTCTCTTCTTTGTGAGCTTTATCTTTCCTAATGGTGCCTCAAGCCACCTTTTTATCCTGAAGATACAGCGGATGATAAACGGGTGAGTTTCTGTTCCACTAAAGAAACCTCGGTGATGGTCACTGTAGTGAATAACATTGGTAACTAGAAGAAATCAAAGAATATTTTTCAAAAGAAAATTATTTGAACTTGAGCTGCACTGAGGATAACGTGTACATGGTTGATATAGTTACATATGAATGGTCGAATGAATGTTTATTAATGCTCTGAGCTTAGCCAGATAAGAAAATTCAAACACAAAAAAACAACTTCTAATTAAACAGGAAAAATCAAAAATACACCTGGGACAGTTATTTGCAACCAAAAGCAAAAAAAAGCTGTAGCAGAAATTATCCAAAGTAATCATTGAGAACAGAAACTAGCAAGAGGAATAGGAAAACTAAGAAAAAAACTTCATATAACTTGGGATAGCACACTAAAAAAATTAATATTATTCACCGACTTGAGTCCCTTGAAAATGGATGTAGAAGTGTAATCTTTTATGGATAATACATTGCACTTTTCCACATAAATATTTAGTTAAAAGGGGAAGGGACTCAATATGCTTCACCCGTGATAATGCAGTACAGTGAAACGTATTAACTCCACGAATAGTTCTCGGGATCGCCACGGGGTCAGGAACTGCATTAATGCCGACGTTTCGATACCCGACTGGGCCATCGTCCTCAGGGCTATGGGTGACAATGGCCGAGTCGGACATCGTAACGTCAGCAGTAATGCAGTTCTCGACCCGGTGGCGATCCCGAGAACTCTTCACGAAGTCTATTCACCGGGAAAACACTAAATCTTTCTTCATATTGACTAAATTTGATATAAATATTTATGAGGGAAAATGAAAAATATATTTACTTCACATCTTATAGCTGACGTCATTTAAATCTGATAGATAGTATTTTATCGTGACCAACAGCAATATTAGTTCTCAAGGCGTGACTGAATGCATTTGCAAACTTTATGCTACTGGGTAGTCTGCGGCTTAATCATGCTGCGCAGATCAATTAGGAAAATAAGAAATGGCGACCATGACCGAAATGATATGAGCAGAAGAAAAGAGTGAACTGGATGCAGATGACATTTTGAACTGCCAATGGATACCTATCCAAGATCATGAGGAAGAATGATAATAGTAAAATGTAGCCAAAATGAACAAATGTTAACCAAAAAGACTGAGATGATATTAAAGGGAAGAGAGCATGAAAAGACAACGGATTAAGTACTGCATGAAGAGGTCAACGTATACCGATATGGGAATTGCTTAACAATTATTGAGGTGAACCATTACAGGTATTTCAAAATACATCCAGGTGGGAATCGAACCGTGACCTTTCGTTTAGCAGATGAGGGCTGCACCTAATAGTCACGGAAACTTAATTAAGGTGTACTATGAAAAAGGGATAAATGACTATCCGGCAGAGAAATACCGTGAAAATCAGTACTAAAGTCAGCTCACTATTGGGGAAATGAGATGATGTTCTGATGGTCGAGACTCACATGCATAATTAAACTATCTAAATCATATCTGTACAGAGGGAATTCGGCAATTTAATGACGCTCACTAGCCAAGAGGGATTTCTCGTTGGTTTTTAGTACTCCCAGGACATGCGATATTCTCAGTGTGTCAATGCACACTTGTAATTATCGATAATACCACCCACGCATTATGAAGCGTACAGAATTCCGGCCACGGCAACCGCTGCGCATCAAGGTGAAGTCTAATTAGCTATATGGGCCGCCGACACACGTGTTCCACTTATTGGCAAACGAACAAACACACAAATGCAGTACTAAGACCAGTCTCGACTATATGATGAAGGACCACTTCAGATACTCCCTCATTTGTCTACAAAAAATGGCACTGTTTATAGAATGATTACTTCCGATACAATTTACAATCGTCAAAATGGGATATTCATTGCTGTTTCAACAAATAATTATACGAACAAAATGTAGAAGTAATATATTTATCACTATCGCTTGCAATTTTTCCCATTTGGACAAATTTTGCGGGAAAATGGATTATATTAGAAGTGGAAAAGACTTTATTTAAAGTATCATTATCAAGGTGCATTTGCTCAAAATTACATTTTATAGTCCTCATCAAAATTTCGTTGGAAACTTACTATTCCTTGCATCACAGGAAGCCCAGTTTTCCCCAGTCAGACAAGACTAGCAACAATATCAAGTAAAACTAAATGAGTCGTAATAAAAAAGAGAGGCATGCATGATTTTGGAATAGAGAACGATATGATACCACATGTAAGGCATCCAAGTATATGGAAAGTTGAGAAGAAAATTGTGTGTAAAAAGATCTCTCCAAAAAAGGCAAATCGACAAATTTCAAGAAATTATTTCTCCCTCTTCTTTATGAATCCTCATTCATCGTTTTATAAGTAAACATGAAACTACATTTATAAACATGAAACAAATTATGCTAAAATAAACGCATGAATAACTTTTTTTGTAAATGAATGATTCCATCCTAAATTACCTGATCAGTTTGTCATGCAGTAATCTATTTGACTTGTTGCGTCATTGCTGATGGTATGTTCTCAATGAAACTGAGGAAAATAATAAAACTAGAAAGTCGGCGAAATATCACTCTTGCAATAAAAAAACCATGCGAGAGAAAATAGGAAAATGTGGATTGCATAAAGCCAGTCCAGGAATGCCTACTTACAATTAAAATCCGTTATCATTTCCAGCAAAACAAGAGCATTTATCCTTACTTAAAATAACCCATTAGAACAAAAAATAGCTTGAGTTATTAGTTTTAGCAATAAGATATCAAATATTAGAATCCAAAGGCCTGAACGGTAGAGTACACACACTATCCATATGAAATGTTATGAGACAAAATGTGTCCATATATGGGAAAATAGCTGATTCACTAAATCAAAATTAATTTTGTCACCTAAGCAGCTAATAAATAAGCTAAAATAGCTTTTTCTATCCCTAATTTATGCGGGTTACTCCTTTGAATTCGTCAGAAATACGATCCTCCTTGGTATTCCCTATGCCTTCTAATGCTATTTTCTAAAATGTATTAACCCAATAGCGTATTTGCAAGTACGTCCGACCTCAGGAAAATTGAGGCTTTTACAAAGAGATTTCAATATTGACTATCTCTTGCAGAAAGGGTTTTGACAAATCAGACTGGACACCACGGCTAACGAAATTGATAGGAGCAAGAGAATCCTATTTAAGAACTTTGCACCCGTAATGGACATCCGACCTCAATCCATCCATCCAATCCATCATAGTAGGGTTAGGAATATCCGGTGAGGATTTATGGACCTCGTCCTCAACGAAATATTCATAGGAATAAGAATGCGAATTTGACATAAAACCCGATATTGACTTAACAATATTACAGCCAGAAGTACGTCACTCTTCAGTAAATTTTGAATCCAAATGCAACCGATAAGGATAAATAGCGAACCCTCGGTGAGTACACAGGTAGCGGTGAATGACGAAATATTTCATTGAACACATTTACGTCTATGGTATCGACGTGAATACCCATTAATGAGGAACGTAATTAAGCCTCAAGTGAGGAGGACGTTCGCGATAAGGAATTTAGTAATACACCTCTAACGAATGTGAACACATACATTTGCTAAAAAAAATTGTAACTAGATTTCTTTCTAATTTCAGAGCCAGCATATTAAGATTTATTTTTTAATCTATTTGCCATCCAGTGATGAAAGAGATCAGAAATCAATGGTCTTCATTCGGAAAAAATAGTAAATAATTGATGCTGTTTTATAAATACACAGTAAAAACTTTTATCTCTATAAATGTTTAACTGATAACTGCAGTCTTATATATGAAGCCTTTCGATTATGAAAAATAAAAGAAGAAAACTTCGAAAGATCCACTTCTATATTAAAAAAGGCATCACCCAGGTTCTACGTAACATGGTTGCAATTTTAGGCTCACACCAAATACACAAGTGAACCTAAAAGAGTTTTGTTCTCTTATTTTTAATTACCCAACATTACTTTTAATTTAAAACTAAATCTTTGTCTTTTCAATGAAAATTCTTTGGTTAATTTACCAATCAATAAGAATTGAAGTTAATTCATGAATTTTTTTGGAACAATCAGCATCAGAGCTATTTTTTCCAATGAATGCCAAGGCTATGTAAACAATTGGTCGGTTAGATTACCGCACCTAAGGAGCAAGAACGCCCGTATGCCTGTGATGAACGAGACGACTATCGCATTGACTGGTGTAGTAGGTTTAAAACCAGCGCGATACTCGGAAAAATGGCTATAATGGATGAGCTAGAGAGTGATTTAATTGTTAAGAGATCCTAGACCAGAGACTATGCCAATAAGAGTTGAACAGCAGATTTTAGTCCTATATTCATAAAGGATTTCAAATAGATTTTTAAATTTAATTTTAATTCATTAGTACGTGAATTATAAAAGGAATATCACTCACTTGAATTATTAAAAGTAAAATTATATACATTATTGTTGGTTTTTGGCAATTAAGTGATGCAATATTATCATTATGCAATTATTCGATTTTTCACAATCATGTTAAATTAGTTGATGGTTTAAGGCGTTACTTTATGGAATTTATTCATATTGACTAAAAATTAAACAATGTTTTTCCACATAAATACTCCGTAATGCTGAAAGATTTGAGGATGACGCAGTGCGTTGAAACCATGGTAATGATCTAATAAATATTTTATGAGGAAAAACATAGTTTAATTTTCATTCAACATGTTGTTATACTATTTATAAATCTAAATTACATGCATTAAGCACAGAAATATACAAAGGCAGGACGATGCCTACAGGGTCTTGCTTGTGTATTACGAAACCGTTCACGGTAATAAAGGTGAATGTCCTAAAATATTATTAATGCGGAACTGAACTGTTCCACTACGAGCGGAACTGGCATACGGTTGATGGAACGTACACGAGGCTAAAAATTAGCGTATGATTATGAAATTACGATCCACCATTGGATAAAAGTCTCTGCATGAGCCTCACGACTCCCTATTCATCAGTGTCAATTAATATCGCATTGGTAGTAAGAGAAAATAGTTTTATGGCACTGACATGTAGACGGTGACATAGATTTCATGGTGGTGCAGCGATCAAATTAACGTCGAATACACTTGAAACAGCGTAAACATTTTGGGAATGCTGTCTCACTTATTCATCGAGATTTAATCCGAGAAGTCGACACCACTTAGGACACGCTGGATAAAAGGTCGACAGGCATACGTTCCGAGCAAACTCTCAAAAGACTCGACGTTTAATTAAACAGCCGAAAATGCGAATCACTCTTGTCTCGCATTTACATCGACAAACTCCCTGAGGTTAAAGGAGGAAATCGAATTTTCACGACGATTGGAGTGAGATTTCCGGGAACAAATTAAAGATGTGTGCCGGAAAAGCGTGTGCAAACGTAAAATCGTTCGGATTGAAGGCAGAAACGAAATGAGTGTGGGATGAAACGTTAATAAAATGAAAGAGAGACACACAGAGAGCAAAATTACGTTAAGAAGAGAGGTTATGCAACTCCGTTCATTATAGTTAAACAGAGAGCGCAGGGAGAATAAAGAACTCAATTTCTAAACTGCTGTAAACTCACCGCGAGTATATGTGAGCTAATACCATCGTTTGTGCCACGGAAACTTGTGTCAACTGCTACCCCTGTGTGGGCGTTTCCATTGCAATTGAATATGCTAAAATATAATTTTACTCAACTATCACGCACATCTAAAATCATTTTGCGTTTTTAAAGGGAATTCCGTAACGTGCGATGCAATTATAGCATACCAATTAGGCTTTCCGTCTCGCAAGAATGAGGATAGCAAAAATATATACCTTTATTATGAGAACGAAAAAACTAAACATGAAGAGCCTTTAATGCTCATTTAAGATTATCGCATATTTGCAAAAGTAAGCACGAAGACTCTTTTATGCTCAATCGATATTTTAAAATGTTGTGAGTGACCTAATTTCTTCAGGCTTCGGGTCCTTGAAATAGGATATTTTAGCACGAGAAACCACCTCTTTTGAAGAAATAGTTTACGCATCACATTTTACATGTACAGAGAGCTCTTCAAAATCCCCATCGCACGAAATTTTCACTAATATTAGTATGATAAGAAAAGAGAGATACTTCCACATGCACGCCTCATCCAATAAGTACCCTAACGTTCCTAAATTTAAAATAAATCAACAAGCAAAACATAACCACCACTAGCTGTAGATAATGCTTGAGTAATGCAAAGGGTAATAAATAACGTTCCACAAAATATCTTTGACGAAAACAAAAAATAAAACAAAGAGTCACACCCGTATGATCAAACTATTCGTGAGGTAGCATGCATGTCCTCTGCTCTTACGTTCGGACATTTTTCCTCGTCCTTCCTTTCAATGAAACAGATCTCCGCTCAACTCATACCCATCCCCAGAACACTCCATTCCCAGATCCCATCCTTTAACGGGCCCAACAAAACGCTTTGATTGCGATTCGCAGCGGGAACGCCAGCGACGAAAAGAAGAAGAAGAAATGAAAAGAACCGTAGACAGATGAAGGAGGATTACCGCTCGCCGCCACCACGACTCCTTTATTAAAGACTTCTCGGGGACAAAGAGAGGAAATGAAAGGATAAGAATCCCTTGTTCCATCCTAAACTTCTCTCCCCAACCCCAAAATAATCGAGAGAAGACTTTCAATTCTCACGATTTACGTAATACATATTCCACGATTAACATATTCAGCAAAACTGCAAACCAACATAAAGTTACTGACAGTCAAATTATAATCTTTAATATGCTCAAATTGGTCGATTTTTCATAAAAAGATACTACACATAAACATTCTTCATATAAACATACTTTATTTAAACATACTATACTCTTGTGCTTGCAAAATTAATATCTCGATTGAATATATGAAAGTATTAAGAGGAGGAATACTGGAGAAATGGTAGATTCGCTCATTATCTTTCCTGCAAGTAAATTAGAAAGCTTTGGTACATTCATTATATAAGAAAGAAGAGAGTGTATATAAATGAAAGTTTAAAATTTTATGCATAGAGACGAAATAAAATCTATTAGTATTACTCAACGTCATTTCCAATCCACCTGTTATCTATATATATAAAAGAAAGTCGAAAATCGTGTTAGTTAGAACACTTATAACTCGAGAACGGCTGCACCGATTTCAATGAGATTTGGTTCTTTGGATTCGTCTCAGGCGGGGTTAACATATAGGCTATTAAAAAAAGGATAATTTCACAAACAAAATTCATCTCTTTCCTATGGGCATGCTTTTAGGAGTTATAGTAACACAACAATTGATAAGTCGGTCAAAACTACAAATTAAATAATTTGTTTTGTCTTTACCACTTTAATAACTGAATTTAGTAACAATATAACATTTTAATTACTAAATATATTCAAAATATTAATTAAATTGAAATTACATTTAAAAAATTTAATTCGAGCTGATTGTAAGCCCAGCCGTGGCCCAGCTCGAGTTGACACTTAACTACCGTGTTTGTAAACAAATCTCCAAGTAATTGTTGACAAACGATAATGTCCGTGTTCCTGAGGTGAGCGGAAGGTGAGCTCATCAACAAAGAGTTCCAGAATATGATTGATCACCAAAAGAATCAAAGATAGTTGATTTAGCGAGAAAGAACGAAGATGTGGATGACTAAAACGAGGTAAATTCAAATAGTTCGTACTCTGCATGGATTCGAATCTTTTAAATGTGTAACAAACGAAGACGAAATCACCAACTATCTATCTGAATATTTTAAGTCCTTGGACGTACCTGGCTTACCAAGGCACGATTTACAGAAAAATGTAGTTTCTGTGTTCATGATCTTTCGAAGCCTAAACCAACCATAACTATCCAACGGAACGTGACTGATTATTAAAAAAAATTGGTGATGAATGTGATTCACGCAACTTTACTCGAAGCAAAATTCAAAGGTTAGGAAGTCCTCATTCCGTAGATTCCATGATCTCAACTCATATGCCCTTTTGAGCCTAAACGTATTCAATTTACAATTTGTGTTGCATTCGTGATAACGATTAAAAGATTGCATGGTCATTCTTTCAGTTTTTGTGTTGTTTGTGCTCATGTGCTAATGAAAACCCATGATTTTCTCATGGTCAATTTAGCGTACTATGTTCACGAGTCGATAAACCATCCTCTGTATTTCTTCCTTCGCTTCAAGTGCGTAGCTAGGATAGGGGGTTTTGGGCGCAGCTAATACCACGGGTCTGTAGGGTATAGAAAACTCGCTAAGGTAAGCGGGAAGTGTGGGGGCACTTCCCCCAGACATTTTTTTAAGATAAATGGTTCAAAATAGTGGGTTTTGTGGCTGTTTGAATAGTTAAATATGTTTTGTTTGTTAGTCATCCGTCCCCCAAATATTAATAACAAAATCTTTCATAAAAAAAATTCTCTAAGCTCTTGGGGGGGGGGGGTTTATCCCCCAAAACCTTCCCTCGCTGCGTCACTGCTTTGCTTCGCTATATTTATTTAGCTTCATCCGCTTCATCTTGCGCCTGATAACAAAACAAAAACTGTTGTTTCTCAGAAGGTGCTTGACGCAAGACATTAAACCCGAATGTGTAGGGCTCACCGTGGTGCGTTTACGCATGCAGTACGTTTACGCAGTGCATTTTTTCCAAACAGAGATACTAAAACTGGCGCGCCTTAAATCATTTAATGCGAATGCTGCTTCATAGGGGCTTTTCTTGCACGATTTTGAGCATCAGTCAAGCGTCGGTCTGGGGTCGTGTCAACCTGCCCCCTGAATGGGCCAAGTGTATGCAACAGACTTGGACCTAAAAACATTTTTTTACAGTTAATAACGCAAATAGCCAACAACTGAATGCGTATAATTTTTATTTCATGAACTGCTTTATTAAACCACAATGCCCAAAATTTCTTAAGCTAAAACGTAAGAAAATTTGTTGAAAAAAATCCGCGTAAACGTGCTCCGATTCACCCTATGTAGATACAATAAAGAAAATGTCTTTCTAACAAGCAATTTTGGTACTCATTTACGTAGTTTTATTGAATTTGTATCCTTATTTCATTATAATAAATAAAACATGATTAAAAACGATACAGCCGCTCTTGATTTATAAATGGTGTAAGTAAACTGTAAGTTCATTGATTGTTAAGCGGTACGAAGTTCGCCGGGTCAGCTAGTTTACTATAAATATGAATAATACTCCATTTTAAACATCAACTTATGAAATAATAGCAATATGTTTAGCACATATGAAACAGCAAATAAATATCCTTGCCATGGACTGTAGGACCGATTGGAGATAATTAATGCTAAAGTGCATTCGCCTATGAACACTTAGTAAATGGGGTTCCATTATTTTGGGGAGGCAATGATTGAATGTTCAGTTCAGCAAAGCTTTACTGAGTATGCTGACGCAGTAAAGGTCAGGAAATAATTATCTAAATCATTAAAAAATTATTTTATTTTATTTTACTGCAATGAATTAAGTTATCACAAACCAATAGCTTAGTAAATTCTACATAGCGATAGTTGTTGCAAGAGCATTTGTAACAGATCACGTTGTCCTCCATTTATAGAAAAAGTATTTCTTCTCCTGCATTACATCATAAAACTTTGGTCTTATCGTCTTTAAGACCACGCTTCAATTTCATGAGTTATTTCAAGTGCAATGTTCAGAGTAAGGTGCACGCACTCTGTAATCGGTGGGAATATCAACGAGCGGATATAATTCACTCAAGCCAAAGTTACAACATAAATGACTTGATTTCAAAGAATAAGAGCTGCTTAATGATTTCGAGAATAAAATACCCCATCTCGTCATTTTCTTTTATCAATCCACCCAAAATGATTTTTTTCTCAAAAATTTATATATATTTTTTTCTTTTTTTTTTATTCCACCCTCATAAAACCTCCACCCAAACCTCCCTGCCTAGACCCTCCCCTCAAATCTATAAAGGACAACCTCTTTCCTTCTTCGCCCTTTCCCGATACCCCGTGGGTCCCAACAACCCGTGAGGAGACCTCTCCACCACGTCTCAATTATCACACTCTTCTTCTCCATCAATAAAAAGGTAGAGAAGTAGAGGTGGGGGAGGGGGACGAGATTGGGATTTTTTTCTGGGACACAAAGAGAGAGAGAAAGAAAGAGAGAGAGATATATACGTAGGAGATTTTGGGTGTGAGAAAAGAAAAGATCCACTTCATTCCCCCAAACCAGCCCCCGATTACCTTCATCCACTTCACCCGCCACCGCAGCCTCTAACCATTCCACCCAACCTGTCCCGTCTCCTCTTCCTCCTCCGCCAGCCGTTCTCATTACATGCCATTTACTTTTTTAATCTGAGCCCTTTCGTCTCACAAAACCACCCCCTCTCTCTCTATCACTGTCTTCCTCCCATCCTCCCTTATCAGTCCATACCGCATCCCCTCTCTTATCCCCCTCACCAAATTCCTCTCTTTCGAACAGAAATGAAATAAGCAAATGGATGGAACAATCGGACTCGGATCGGTGGATGGAGCCATTATTTGACGAAATTGGCCGCGGCGATTCGATAAGTTGAGCGCGAAATTAACTCGCGGTGATCGAGAAATATCACTGTCGAGGAGTTTTAGCGATCATGTATTGGTTTTGGTCACAAGAAAATCTATCAGAAATCATGAATATCTCTAAGTAAATGAATTATCTCTTTTCAAGTGATTTCACAACACATTCGTAGGAAAGAAATAATTAATTTTTATAAATGATGACTAATATTCCGCGCTTAGATTATTATAACTAGTATGATTATTATCAAATAGGTAAGGGATTAAATCACTCTAAAACTACAATAAACCATTCTTCATGAAAATCTTAAGCACCTAATACCCCTTATTATGGTGTATTTACTTATTTCCTCGACTAATATTGTCATTGATCGCTTGACTTCAACATTGATTCCAAGGAACAAGCCGTTTATAATGCTTCAAAAAATTTAGGACACATGTATGCCCTTAGCTTATGGGAAAGTTTGAAATACCTATAGCAAAATAAAACATGTTCAAAAAATTTGACCAAGCTTATTTTGAATGTAGAATCAATTCATAACCGGTGGCAAGTCTCAGAGGACAATTTCGCACATCCTTCCTCGTGGTGTAAACGTATTAATATTACGGGCATAGTTGACACGGGAAATTTAAAAAATAAAGCTCTGGATTTTTTGTAATATTTCTATTAAGAACTAATTTTACAGATATAGCCACTTCTTGTGGGATGAAGAAATCTTTGGTTACCCGCCAGGTGGCATTGATTTATGGTACGAAATTTTCTATGGATAATTATATTATTGTCTAGAGAGGTTCAAGTTAAAATTCTTCCGATTTTCTGCATTGCTTATCTAATTCTACATAGTTCGCCTAAATCGGTGTTTGGCTGAAAAAGCAAGAACACTAAAGAAATTTAGGTGCGAACTCTGAGAGATTTGACTGCCTAAATGCGACCTTCCATTTATTTAATTCCTTCATTCAAGAGACTATAATGAACGGCTAAACCTATCCCACCAACGAAATACCTCATATGTTTCATCTTTTCTGTCAGACTCGGATGTATGCTATGATTCTCTAATGATGCTCTTCTTGCCAAAAGCAAAGGTATCGATCATTCATTGCTCCACAACCTTTAAAGCCTAGCGCATAACCTCGGAGTGTCTAGTGTTTCCCTAACTAATTTATACCAAAGTCGCATTAAGTTCTTTAATGGCTGGTAGCAGTTTCTAACTAATTACACCGCTTTCTTTGGTATTCTATTTATTTTACGGCTTAAATATCTTCGCCATAATACCAATGAGTCCACATTTTCAATCTGAAGGGGATGACGGGCATAACTTTGACGCTTTCCTTCGTAACTACCAGTACGTAACCCGAATTTACTTAAATAAAAATCAATACTCCAAGAAAACGTAATAGCATGTATAATACAGTTTTACATGGGTTTGCCCATCCTCAAACGTCATAGGGGTATGTACAACTATCCGTCCTACGCTAAATTATCGGGCTGATCATTCCTCAACCGCTCTCCAAGACGCAAATGCTCTCACCACTTAGTCGGTCAATGTCCCCTTTTCCCCACTCCAAAAAAAAACTCTAACCGATGCCGCCATTCTTTAATCCAAGCCTCGACAGCAGCACCCCCTGAAACTCCTGCGCCCCCCCCCCCCCCCGCAAAACCTAAAAAGGGCCTTTTTATCAGCCTCCTTTCGTCACATCAACACTTTCTTACACACACCCCGCCAACTCGCTCTTAAGACTCCTTTTCAACACACCTCCTTTTCGCCACAAACTACCATTGGAAATCAACCACCTCTCCAACCCCACCCTCCGCTTCACGCTCCCTCGCCATGATTGATTATCTCTTTCTCGCGAGTGGATGAATGCGATGGCGGGGGGTGCCGTGGATGCGGGTGGTCCAAAAGGGGTGCTCCACGTGGGATCGCGGAGAGGGGATTAAAGCGGGGAGGCAGGGGTGCGGTCCCCGGGTGTGTGGGATGATGCTCAAGGAAGGGATTTCTTCGGAGGGAAACGAAAATATCGAGGAATGAGTCGTACAAGTTGAGGCTTAGCAGGGGACTGTGGGAGTATCGGTCGTGTAACGGTGCTGGATAACAGCGCTTCTACCACGAGATGAGGGTTTCGATTCTTAAGGCGGATGCAGTAATACGCACACGTTCATGCATAGAAGTATAGCTGATAGTATGAACGCGAAAATGTACCACCATATTAGCAGTGAAACTTCGCGTCTTCCACGATTTATTTTTTAAAAATACTACCGGTTTCGGCTATCAAGACATTATCATCGTTCGATTCCGAGCATTCTCCCAGAGTTCATCCCACGGAGTAAGCGTTGTTTGAGTGTGTGTGAGTGATTTTGTGTGTGATTACTCAACGGAAGCAGCCTTAGCGAGGCACCCAAACCCTCGCAAAGGTTCCTTCAGATTTGAGCGAGTGATTGTGAAGGTTTTCCGTATGAAAGTCTGGGGTTTGGTCACCGCTGAGAATCTCCCCGTATCAGCATACCAACACAGTGATTTATTCGTACCTACGAAGAGGTCCCCACGCCATTATCTAGTTCACAATTTTATGTACTTGATATGGATTGGTAGCCGAAACTGCTTGTATTTTTAAAATAAATTGTGGAAGTCACGAAGTGTTACTAATTGCTAATATGGAGCCTTTCCACCTCGTTCAAGCGTCAAGTTAACATTTAACGTACCCTCCTATCAAATGGAGTAGGGGAAGAATACCTAATCTCAACCCTACCGTGACTATGCCTAGAAAACTTAAGCTAACGAATGTGTGGGATAGGTACCCCATTTATTATTCATAAATTATACGTTGTATTTTAGAATTTCCTTTAATTAAACACCACGGCTCTTTTTTGATGATGTAATACCTTGTTTTTTATAATTTATAAATCCGTTTTTAGCTAAATTTAGGCTATTACACGTATAACTTTTTTCTTAGCTCCATATGGTTATGGGGAACAATGAACTCCTAGGCGTTCGGAGAAGTTTTAGCTCTCTAGTTATTTTAGCTAGGGGAAAGGTTGACTCGAATTGCGTAAAATAGGCTTTGCATTTATATTTAATAACTTACGGCGACAGTCAATACCAGTTATCTGCATGCATTTCTTGTAATAACTCATGAATGAATCTCAGGCTAAGTTTTCGTTCTATTTTCTTAACTAATAGCTATATTTGCATGATAGCATGTTCGTGTCCTTAGCATTCGCCTAATTTCTGGATCAATGGCATCTCGCTGTCATGTGTGCTTTGTCTGAGTCCAGCAAGCGAGCTTTTGTCTGATCAAGGCTAGAATGTTTGCTACATGCCTGATGTGGATTCACCCTGTGCCATACATCCTGGTGGTGGCTTGGACTGTGCATTGTAAAAGTAGAAAAGTATAACTCACATTTAATAATTCCTGTAGGAACTAGAAATATGATGCCGCTCTAACAAAATTTTCCGTGTCGAAATGGAAGATATCTAGACATCTCTTCTCAATTTTTTAAAGCAGTCTAACTCAAGGATAAAGCCTCGTAGTCTCTAGCGACTCCCAGCTTAATTTGTGTTCAAAATAAGGAGCGTTCTCCGTTCCATAAAACATACCACCATGCACCGAGTAAGCTCCAGGTCACATCATGCCCCTTTTTTCCTGCTTATCGCATCATGCATAATCATGAGATATGGGATTAAAAATTGGGGTCACCTTCCTTTTTGAAAAAAAATTATCAAACGTGAAGGGAATAGGAAGGGCATGGAGACACACTCACCGGGAAATACTCAAGTAGAGGGGAAGAAATCCGAAGATGGGAGAGCAAAATGATGGAGGAGGGAAGATGGTGGAAGAGGAGATGAGTGGTTAGATTTATAGAAAAAAAATCGGGGCAATAAGAGAAGGATGAGTAAGGGGGAAAAATAAAAGTGGAAGGGAAGGAGAAGGAAGTCCTGCGGGAGGTATTCGGAGAGCTGAGTTTTTCACGAGAGGGGGACAGTTTTTGGAGAGAGGAAAAGGGAGGATTTTTGGAACAGGGACACGAGGGTTGTAGGATAAATCAGGCTGTGGGGGGGAGGACAGGGGTGAGAGGGTAAAAGAAAAGGGGTGGAGAGAATAAGGCAAAGAATGTACCTCTCTAACAGAGCGGGAACAGTTGGAATTCCGAATTCGAGACGACTTCATTTTCTTCCTCGATTCCTTCAAAACCATTTTTATTTCACGATGTTTTGTTCGCGACGGCATGGATCGGGACAATGAGGCGCCGGCATCTATTGATACAAATTTTAGGAATCGAAGGATAATCCGATTCGAGCAACAATGAAAATACGAGCTGAGTATTCCGTTTTGAGCAAGAGAGATGGAAAGTAGGAAATCAATGCAAGCGACGAGACATTGAGTAATTAATCTGTAAAAGAGTTTATGACATTCTTTGTAAAGAATTTAAATTAATAGTTAATACTAAAAGAATGGGCATTTATATCCGTAATTCCTATCACCGTCATCATTTGAACTTTTTTTTAAATCCACTATCTGCCATGGATTCGTTTAATTAACATTTTAGTGTTTATCTCAGCAGCCATTATCTGCACATATATCCATAATTATGAAAATTGCAGTTGCACACCATGGCTTCTTTGTTTCTAAATTTAAATGTCGTGGAAGCATTTGTTCATTTGTTGATATGTTACATAGCTACAATCAAATCTGGTTTATCAAATCAGGCGTATTTATATTTTTCTTGTCTAAGCAGAAATTGCTGTGTTTTATTTACTCTTACGGGGAAACCCAGAGCATTAATTAACTTTCATTTATTCATGCATAACTAAGTCAAGCATATACAAGTTATCCTTGGTTAAGCTGAAGTTCAAATAATTTTCCCTTTGAAAGATTTTCTTTGATTTCTTCTTCTACTTAGCAAGGCTACGGACCCTTTAGTAAAAATAACCACACCCGTTTATAACCCACAATATCGTCATGATAAAAATGTGTCTAATGGAATCATGCGAAAAGATGAGGCCCACCGAGCATAGAAGCGGGAACAGTCCACGATCATTCATAAAGGACCAAGTAGTTCATAGGCATACTTCCAATCAGTATACTGTTCTTTTACTGTCCCCACGTAAAGGCAAACACCAAACTCTATCATTTAGCAACTAGATGCCCCTTTCAAAGAAAGATAGGGATCTAAAGAACGGTTGGATCCTTATGGCTGAGAGAAAAGAGAAGATACTGTTCCAATACAGATCTACGTTTAAATTCGAGTACAACCTTTCATGTTCGTTCACTACTCGATATGAAGGTAAATCAGGTAAAATAGTGTTTCCATAAAGCATGAAGTCAAATGACAGAAATTGATGTGACTTGCGGGGAAAAATGGCAAGACGAGTAATCCAATGAGCAAACAGCATACAATGACCACCAAGTCTTGAAAGAGCATAACCTTCTTAGGCAGACATGATATAGGACGAAGATCATTGTGAGAGCGGTGGACCAAAATCAGGGCTACCAAACTTTGCATGAGAATAATGTAAGCCACATTAGTGTGCAAAAATTGGAAATAAACACGGAAGACTCATGAGAAATAATTGATGAGCTGAACATAATATTTAATTTCGCTAATTTAACTTTTTCATATTTTTTTCCTGGAGACAAAGGCCTTGAGATGAAAAGTTCATGAAACAAATGGGAGTGTGAGGAAAGACGAGAGAGAGAAAGAGTTAAACCAGCAAGCATCTTGCTTGTGAATGAAAATACTTTCGATATCAATTTCAATTATGTATGAAAAGCACTTTCAATATTTCCAGCAATTTCAGTTGGACCCTAAAAACTATCATCGTGGCCTCACGGGGGTGCATCCATACGACAGTTTAGTCATACCCTAGATAGCTTTACCTCCCTCCTACTTTTTTACGCGATGAACGCAAATCACTGAGAGGACTCAAATATAAATATACAATTTGCTGCAACCATTCGCTCGAGGCTACAGGAGGCTACCCCCGAGATTCACGGAAAAAGATCGCTCTGATTTAAAAAAAAATTAACCGTTCAGCGCGTCAGCAACGGATATATGCTGTATTCGGGAGAAAATACGGACATTCTACACGCTCTACCAGCCTCCGGGAACTCGGATGACAGAAAGTAAGGGGGGTAAGAGGAACCAAGAGTGCACAAAACTTCGATGCATTTTTGAGGCGCCTCGCAAACGGATGCACTCGACGGAGGGGCGAACAACCGCCCGGAAGAATTTAACGAGAAGAGGTCGCCTTGTCCTTCCATAAAGGACCATTCGAGTTTTCCCGAACTTGCCTCATTACTAAGTTTCCGGATAGTCCCAGTAAATCTCGGATTCCAAGCGAACTGTTGCACCATTTAGCTCCGTAAGAGAGCGTAAATATTCTTCTTTTGGAAAGTTATATTTATTTCGATTTTAACACATTAACGAAGTCTCTACTTCACGGAGCATTTCATACGAACCCAGGGGAAGTAACACTCGCTAGTGATCGTAGAAATAACATCCCCCCTCATTTTTAGTAAAACTTGAATGAAAATGAGCCATGCAACATAGACCGTAAGTCTTTACGCTCGAGAAGCAATATTTACTACGACTCTCGCATACAATGTCTCTACGATAATGAGAAATCAAGAAAAACTAAAGATAGTTCATTACGACAGCAAAGGTATAAATATTTGCTTCAATTTCAGTAAGTTTCGAGACTAAATGAGCTATTATCCAGCTAAGCAATACAAAGAGTTTGAAAATTTTCGCCTTGGAAAAAAATTTTCACTCAAAAAAATTTATTTCACAAAGAATAAAGATGCATGCAAATATCAACATATAACCGCGATTGGAAAAATATTTTGCAATCATGACGGCCCCATGTACTTGCATGAGCCCTCTTGAAGGATCTTAAAGAATAAATCAATTAAATGTAGTTATATATTCGGTTTCCTCACTACCTATATCTAGCTCTGTAGTAGGTGATAGAAGTAGACACAAACATTGCTAGCTTATCGATGTCAATGTAAGAAGAAATTCAATAGAAATCTGACACAAAATAGTTTTCTTAAGAGAGAAAAGTCAGCTCTTTAAAGAGATAACAATTTATAACAGTTTAATATACAGAAAATTAATGAAACTATGAATATAAGGAACTGATGTACTACTTTTTCGTTTCCTTGTCTGGTTAAAATGCTACATAAATAGTATTTAGCTAATCCTGAATCAACATTAGGAAATGTGTTCCAGTATGATTAATATCACCTCACAGTACCCACACTAACCAATACTGCACAGTATAGTCAAAATTAGGAAATCTTGATTTACCGGCCAATTAAAAGTTTCATCGACAAAGAAAAACTCCGTATGAGAAATAAAATAAAAAATGTCAAAATACGATTGCAGCGTTTGAGAGAGCCAGTTAAATCGATCAAAGGCTAAGATAAATTACGCTAAGATAAATTACAGGACAAGAAGAGAAGACCCCCACCTCGCGTAGCGGCGTTAGATGGTTATGTTTTTCTCAGCAACATGGTAAAAATAAAATAATGTGGTACTTTAAAACGTAATCAAAGATAAACCGTGCCCAGGTATAAATCCATGGCCATTCCTGGATTTTTTTTCCAAGTGAGCAACTGAATAATTTAGTCTACGTTAATCTACGTCTAAGCTATTAATTTCAGGCACTTTTATCATTTTATCCATTTATTTGCCTTGTTAAAACGATATTGTATGGTATCCAGACTATCCTAAAAATATTCAGAAGTTCAAGCCAGTATTATGGATACAGAGCCTAGTATTCCTCATATCAGCAAATAATGCGCTACCGAGTAAAAATAGTAAATATTGATTCAATCCGTGACCAGAAACTGGAAGGGATAAATAAAAATGTCCTCACAATCAGATACAGTACGATCTTTGTCAGAGCCAGCTGAATCAAGTAATTCCATCAGCGGAACTAAAGGTCTGCTAAATTATGATGAATTACAGGGCGAGGGGAAAAGACGCCCACCCCGCGGAGCCGCGTCACCTAATCCGAAAATTCGCCTCGCAGTTTAGAGCCCGATAACACAACGTTGGAGAACGGATGAGCCTTCAATCCGCCCACATCCCGGACGTGAAACAACCATCCTTCTGTGTTTATGTTCTCCCTCCACGTCTCCGAGAAGGATGGGGAATGGGAAAGGAGATTTTGAATGGAAGATGGAAGAATGAGAGACGATGGAAGATGATGGAGGCGGTGATGTTGATGAGACGGAGAGAATACGAGAGAGAGAGAGGTATACGAGAAGAAACATGAGAGGTAAAGAGGGAGGAAATTAAGGGAGGCCACGGTGGAAATGGATGGAGAGAACTCGTGGGAAGATGATCAAACGAGCGAAAAGAAGATTGAATACAGTGGAACTGAAGTAGGAAATAATGGGAATGGTTAACAGCGTTTGGGGTGTTGTGTTGGAGGCAGGGACATGAAAATGGAGACTTGAGGAAATGGGAAAAAAGAGATTAGATGCGAGGAGAGGAAAGAGGCACAAAAGAAGATGATGAAACGCGAGATGAAAGAGGAGGAGGGAGAAGAAGCAGAGAAAATTGAAACAAGGAATTCTAAACTGACGAAAGAACAAAACTTAAAATGCCAAACACCTACGATAAGAGGGAAGAGGACGAGTAGACGTAAAGACTAAGGTGATGATACAAGCCTCCAGTATGGTACATGAATGGTGTAAAAATTTTCAAACAAACTTCCTCCACAAAAGGTTAAAGGAATTTTAGTAAATGGGAGTAAACTATAAGTTCAACAGATTCAGGCGTTACATAGTGGAAGTTCGATATATTCAAACAAAAG
Organism: Ischnura elegans; assembly: GCF_921293095.1. Lineage (NCBI taxonomy): Eukaryota > Metazoa > Arthropoda > Insecta > Odonata > Coenagrionidae > Ischnura > Ischnura elegans. The sequence continues at coordinate 73,313,190 of NC_060250.1, forward strand.
CTGGTAGCATTTTTCCACAATATTTTAATGCGCACGACGCGTTTCGGCTCACAGAGCCACCCTCTAACTCAAGTATGCAAAAAAGGTATTTTACAAATGAAAATCACCTTTACACCTTTAAGAAATGGGTGGGGGAGGATTTCACATGCTTAAAGAAGGGAGAGAAGTAGATAGAGAAGAAGGGAGTAAAATACGTGAGGAAAAAACTTAACTATTAGGGGTAAAACTTTATGACCATCATAACCATGAAAGAGAGCCACCATATATCCTTGTTAAAATTTTTATAGGAAAAAGAAATTTTTCACGTTTTACTTTTCCCGTATGTTTGAAAATTTTCACGTTTTCTCTGCCATTTCCTTATTTTTAATACAAGATGCAAGAAGTATAGAAAGAAAAAGAAAACTTCTTAGCGAACAATACACATGGATAAACACTGCAATGGATGAATTTGAAATGGAGCAGAAACATCTAAACATTTTCTTTTATTATGATTATGATGAGACTTGGATTTTTTACGGGAAAAGTAAAATTCAAACTTGTAGTAAATTACCACAAGCTTGCACTATGCATTGACAAATATGATTTTGTAGCCCAAGAGAGAAAGAATAATTTTTCCCTTGTTTTTCTTCCCAAATTCGTCAGAATATTAACAATTTTACAGCCTCACACAATTGGAAATTTTGAAATAAATCCTCCACCATTTCCTTCGCAAACGATAAAATGGGTATAAAAGTAAACGACTTAGTTGCAGAAAGGTAGTAATAGTTAATAACCATCCGCACCGAATCGGAATGACTGGAAAACCTTTCCATATAAATTTCATTAGAATCTACATGGATACTCGGGTATATAAAACGAAATTGCATGTTCTATCAAGTATCAATCTATCAAGTATTGGGTATTTTTCATACTAAGGGAAACAAAAATGCTATGGAAAATAGTACTGCTAAAATGCAGCAAATAGTTCAAATCAATGATTCATTTTATTTATAATGAAGGATACAAAAACTGCATTATTTGCTTTTCCAGTCTTATTAAAGTTATTTATTTAATTATCGACACAACGTGTAGTTATTATACGGAAAAAGGTATAAGAGAGGTACATTCACAGCTACGAAAATAAAATATAATGTCAGGAGGATTAATTTAAGCCTAAAAAAGACAGAATCTCAGGAAAATATCAGCATAAACTTCCAGATATTATACCAATAGGATCTATGGGAGAAAATGGCCTTGGAATACATTGGAGGTGAATTTAGCTTACAGAGACTAAGCTGGAGTTGAAGTGGCAGAAAGCGATGATATGCTTATCTGTTTGAATAGTATCGTATCAGTATCCCTATCATTTGCTATGGTGTGCTGCGATAACTCAGCCAATATGCGTGCTGAAATTCTACCTTTCATGGTATTCTTATCGACAAGATTGGAATACTCTGCGTCATCAGATAACAATGTTTGTATCACTGACCCAATTTCGATCACTAACACCTTCGCTCTCATCCATGCTTCTTCATTCGTCCTCAAAAGCATTAAATATGTCTTACGCACATTAGAAGTAACACATAACTATGCTCAGCGACAAATTATTGATTTTACATACTTTATCTTGGGTATTCATGAAAGATAGCACATTAATAAAACAACAGAAAAATGAGTGCTGAGAAATGTATGCTGGATAATTTATACTTTATACCTACGCATGGAAAGAATATTTATGATGTATTTTACTATATAAAACGTATATTCTAAATAACTTTTTCACGATAATCCATCATAGGGTAAAAATTTAATATATAAAACGTTTTTGCTTTTTTATATTTTTTCATTGAAATAGAGTGAGTCATAAATCTTCAGCTAAGATATCAGATTTACTTTAAAATGTATTCCTATTTCATTGTCAGCATTATTTAAAAAAATAACAATGTATCTAGTTATCGTATGAACTTAAGCCATTCTTCACACCAAAAATTAAAAACAGGGATGACGTAGAAATGATAAAATTAAGAGCATTCCCTTAATAACCAAGGCCTTACTTGTTCTCACGAGACTAATTCTATTCTTCTCTAATCTCTAGCTCAAACAAACAGCAACACTGGATTTCCCAGCAACAACCCCCAATCAGACTTTATCTACTCAAATCTAAGTTCCTACTTAACCATGCCTAAATACCTTTACCTTTCACCCACTAACTAACACATCTAACATCCTCCTATCTACTTGCCACACATTTCCCACACCCAACCCGCGTCTTACATAAGATTTATAACGAAGAGGGATAGCCAAGTTTGCAGTGCATCATAAGTATACCCATTTGGCTGAAAATCATGTCGTTTGAAAACATAGCAATCAGTGGTGTCATAGCAAAATTAGCAGTGGCGGAACGCACTTTCCTTAACTTTTTTACTAGTGAAATATTACTCTGTGTGTTTTTTTGATTACCAGTTACGTCTGCATATTTTAGAGAAAATTTTTGTTTTGAATTCGAATTTACACATTAGAAATTTTGAAGCAACAAAATTGATAAAAGTGTAATTTTGCTATCATTTCTTTTCCTAACCAGTGTGGAAGCGGCTTGGCACTGATAGCAATCAATTCTAAGTTATTTAAATTTTACTTGATGAACAGCTTTCATAGAATTATACCTAATATTATTCCTGCCGTCTAGTATATTTTTCAGAGGTCTCAAGGAGAGAAATTATTTGGATCAATAAAAGTCAGGCCACGAGAATGGGCTGACCGTTGTAATCAACAAAGTGCAAGCGCGATGAAATGAGAAGGCAAGAGCCAACATGAGGCCGGACGAAAGCGAAATGAACGGAAGGAAAAGTAAGCAGGAAGGACGTAATGAAGATTAAAAGACGAGGAAGATGAAAAGGGCTGATGAAAGAAACAAGCTTGCCTTGGCAATGAAATGTAGACGAAAATGTGAAGGAAAGAAATGTGGGGAGGCTGAAAGAGGGAAAAAGTAAATATATAATCGTGGGAAATTGACGCATGGAAGAAAAATCATCGTGCTATCATTTTTTTTGCTATAAATTTCTCATAAATTTATGTGTAACGCTCTCCATAAATTTGGAATAAAATACATAAAACCGGTGACAAAGAATATTACCAAGTAGTAGCTCACTCAAAATTTTAATTCCTTATTGACTCCTGTGCACTCAGCAGTGGTACTTTATCCCACTGTTGCACAAATAAAGAATATATGAAAATTTCCTTTCAACAACATGTTCCAATAGCACCAACGGTATCTGTAAAAACTTATAATAATTTTTATACGGGTAAAAGCTTAAATTATAGACTATTGTTTTCAAATTGTTTTTCAGCCGTCAACAATCTTCGTAAACTAAGCCTAAATAATGAATTCATTGAGTATCACGGATAATGTTACCTATGCCCACAGGGTTTACGCATTAAAAGTATTTTATTCGGGATTTGCGTGTATACAATGCGTGGTAATAATTTAATTACTCTCTCTATTTAATGCTGAGTTCGTGGGAGGAAAATTCCACCGTTAAGATTTAAAATACCATTTCGAGTGTAATTACATAAAATCTATGTGGAAAAAATGGCATCCAAGTAAACAGGTACGAAAGAAATATTTATGCATTATAAAAAGTAATCCCGTGAGTCTCAGATGTTTTCACCAAAGCACTATTATATATTATAACCGATTTCACCTAAAAAAGCTATTTTCATGAATGGAGTGAGCGAGATGGGTTAAAGTTTCAACAACTATCATTCGCGTGAATTTATTAAATTAACTCGTATGAGGACGCAGTTAATTTTTTAACTGTTTCAAACGTTTATACACTCAAAAGCTAATATACATACATACTTACTACTACAAATAAAATACATTTTCCATAAATTTAGTAAAGGAAATTTTTTGAGTTACCTCTGAAAATAATGCTTTTATCTCGAAAAATACGCCTTTGAATGTTGAAATGTCTACGATTGTAAGAATAACCCACCATCATCGTTGTGTATTGCATAAAGTTAAAAAAAACATATCTGAAGAACAACAATCACAAGTTTCAGATCCCTTACATCACTGCGCATTACGGTATTTAGCGTTTGCATGGCAGCTGCAAAGTGAATCCAACAAAACGTTGCCATAACTCAGTCACTGAGGATGTTCGACCTCATGTTTATGGGACAAAAGTTGATTAAAATTGTCTCTCCAACCAACTCCTGAAGTATTGCCCTCCAGAAACACCCTGAATATATACTATTATTCGGTAATTTTTGATCATTTTGACCATTCATTTGCTTGTTTGAACTTTTTCACAATCCTTCCCTTTGACTTTACTTCCAAGCGCTATTTACTGCACTTGCACTTGAAAAATCAAATTCTCCAGAAAATACGTAAAACTAAGGTCCAATGTTTCCGTAAAATACTTCTTAATGCGAGTAAACTACAGCCCGAAATTGGAAAACTCTCTACCACCAAAAAAGCAACATTTTCACAATCCTTCCCTTTGACTTTACTTCCTAACGCCATTTACTTGAAATGCATAAGATAAATAAAATTTTCCAGAAGCTACACACTTGGAGATTCAATAATTCCATCACAATACTTCCTCATTCGAATAGACTACAGTTTGAATAAGGAAAATTCTCTCTATTGTCAAAATAGCTTGTTTATCTTTAACATAACATGACGGCGAAGTCATTTCCTTGTCACGGATGACAAGCGCAGAAAGCAACCAAGACAAGGGCAAAAAAAACCTACGGAGACGAGAGAAAAGGTTCACTCAGTGTTCACGTCCTAAAAGTCACTAGAGGTATGATTGAAATGGAGTGACGCATCTCGCCTCACTATTCCCATTCTTTCCCTCATGGCTCGTCCTTGGACGACTATCCTCAAGCAGAGTCCTCTAGATTGCTCTCTCAACACTACTCTCTCATCATGTCGAGTCGTCGCATAGGCTTCCACTATGGGAATGACGACGTCCGCCATTGTTAGTCCTAGCAGCCCATTTACCCATAAGGAGATGTGGGCAGATTTCTTCGTTTGTTTGGTATGCAAAGAATGTTGGTAATTTTCGGATAGTTGATACTAATTCCCGAAACCTTCGGTAACATAAATACAAATTTTCTAGGCATGACAACAATGGAAACGGTGAAAATAAAGATAAAACCACGGCAAAGACTAAACGTATTACGACCTGATAGAACCCTTCTTTTAATGGGTTGACAGTCAATTGCGCTTAATAATCACTGAAAATACTATTGTATATTGACAATCATGGACCATCAAAACAGCTTAACACAAGAGCAACTAGTGACTCTGTTAAATTACTCTAGAAGTATTTTGAAAACCATTTTTCAATGTAAAGTCGCAAGGCTGATGCTATAGAAGTAATGAAAAATGGCATAACTGAAAAATTGCCAGAATATAAACAAAGGCAATGTGAAAGAAAAGAACTTGTAATGTATAGATCAATCTTACATTCAAACAAACACGTCAATTTGAGTAGCTACCTCATTTGATAGATGATAAGCATTAACAAAGACTGCGTGCCTATTTTTCAACAACTGTGCTGATTTCTCAAAAAATTATAGATGAATGATAATGCTAATAATTACTTCATTTAAAAATATACATATGTAGTCATATCTCAGCAAAATACCAAGCGCAGGTGACACGTATGGAAGATGAGAAATGACTTACACTACCGAAAGACACTATCATGAGGCATAATAGAAAAAGACAAACTACAAGAGATTTTAGGAGTCCTTAACTCAGGGTAATAGGTGCTTATGACATGAATAAAAGCACAAATAAAGACATGCTCAGTATCTCCAGCTCCTAAGACTGCATCTAGCCATCAAAAACACTCAACCCCTCCAAGAAACGAAACCTTGGAATCATCCAGCCATCGACTATGCCAAACATGAATTACACACAGGGGATTTTTCCAAGGAACACTATCGAGATACCACACGTCAATGATTTTGGTTTCATGCAAAACATTTGTATGAAACGATATACAATAAATAGAATATGAGAGGTCTCCTCTTTGGTGTAATAGGCTTAGGATAATTCGCGACGTCGAAAATCGTCGGAACATCAGTAGGCTTTTAATTTATTCCAGCCTTCCTTCCGAGCGGATTCAAATTTTGATTCGTATAAGTGCACCTGTGGCAAGGAAAACGAAGATAACTCGCACGAAAATGTTTTCATAATGATTAAATGGCTAAATAATTACGTGCATGTACTGCATGTTGCCTTTCCCTGGGCTACAACCGTGTCGCGGTGGAAAGGCTTGCGCGTCCCTATGACCCCTAGAGCTGCACTGACGGGATTAATTCTAAATTATTCCCGGTAGGGCCACCCATGCTAAATAGGTCGAAGGGTAGGAGCCAGACGAAAGGTAGTCCACGTGATGGTGTCACGTGAAAAACACTGTTGGAATGGAAGTGGGAAACCCTACCAACTATCTCTTCCCTGAAAACATGAAGTACAACCAAATGAGCCTCGGAATCTCATCGACCAGCACCCGTCCGCAAAGGGCGGGTGTCGGGCACGGCAGCGGGGTCGGCAAGGTCCTCGGGGTCGTCAACATGCGAAATCCTTGCAGATACTTATCATCATCACCAGCAGCAGCAGCAATGAAGAGAGAAGAAGACCAAGAAGATGGGGAAGAAGAAGTCGGCTATAAATGTAGGGACGTGGAATGTGAGGACAATCATGAGGGCAGGGAAGTTAGAATATATGAAAAGGGAAATGGATAAAGGGAGGATAGATATCTTAGGATTATGCGAGGTGAGGTGGAGGGTTGGGGGGACTATTAGAGTGATGGGTATAGGGTTATATATAGTGGTGGGGAGGTAAGCCAGCGAGAGATAGCTTTATTAGTATTAAACAGTAAGATGGGTAAGCGTGTGGTAGGTATAGATCAGGTAAGCGTAGGATTCTGGTGATAGAAATTGAGGCGCGGCCCACCGACCTTGTGGTGGTCCAAGTTTACATGCCCACTAGCAATCATAGGGAGGATGAAGTAGATGAGGTGTATGAACAGCTCGAGGAAATAATTAGAGAAACCCCGGGTAAGAAAAATCTGGTAGTGATGGGGGACTGGAACGCTTTAGTTGGGGAAGGGAGGGATGGAACGAAGTAGGAGAATTTGGATAATAATAATAATAATTGCTGACCTAGAATCCCATTGGGCGAGTATATGGGCTGACGATGCTGATCAAAAGATAGAAGAGACAAGTTGGATTAAAGAAGAGAGGAATAGGATGAAAGAAGTTGAAGAAATGGGTGCAATACAAATGACAGAAAATGATGTATCGGAGAGTGTGAGAAACACACAAAGTTGGAAAGCACCAGGGGCAGATAAAATCCAGAATTATTGGTATAAAAAATTCACATCCATCCACAAAAGTCTAGCGTTTGGTCTAAACGAGATCCTTAAAAACCCAGAATCCTCACCAAACTTCCTCACACAAGGAATAACATACCTAAAACCAAAATCCGATAATACAATGGACCCAAATAAATATAGACCAATTACATGTCTACCCACAATCTATAAAATACTATCATCAATTTTGGCAAAAAAAAATTTACAAGCATATCGAGACACATGAAATCTTGTCGGAGGAACAAAAGGGATGTAGAAAGAAATCACAAGGCTGTAAAGAGCAATTGATAATCGACAGTGTAATTATGAACACTGCGGAAAAGGCCAAGAGAAATCTATTGATAGCATACATAGACTACCAAAAGGCATACGATTCGGTTCCACATTATTGGCTAAAAGAAATCTTAAAAATTTACAAAATAGATATTTCAGTTGTGGAGTTTCTAAACACAGTAATGAGCAAGTGGCAAACTCAGTTGGTATTGAATACCTCTCAAGGTCAAATTCAAAGTAGTATTATCCAAATAAAAAAAGGAATATTTCAAGGGGATTCACTGAGCCCATTATGGTTCTGCCTAGCTGTGAACCCATTATCAAATATATTAAATTCAACAAAATATGGATTCAAATTAAAAATTGATAGAAATCAGACACATATGATTAATCATCTTTTCTACATGGATGATATAAAGATATATGCCCACAATCAGAAGGAGTTAAATTATATGTTGAAATTAACGGAGAGCTTTAGTAATGACATATGTATGAAGTTTGGAATAGATAAATGCAGAAAATTAGAAATTAATAAAGGGAGATACGTTAAAGGGCAAGATATTCTTTTAGATAACGGAAAAATCGAAAACATGGAAGAACATGAAAAATATAAATATCTTGGCATACTGCAGAACACTCAAATCCCACAGAAAGAAATTAAGGAAAAAGTCACAAGAGAATATAAAAATAGGCTTCAACTTATACTTAAAACGCAGTTAAATAGCAGGAATACAACAAAAGCCATAAATACATTTGCTGTTCCAACTTTAACGTATACATTTGGTGTAATTCATTGGACTAATACGGATTTAGAAGACCTAGATAGATTGACAAGGAAAGCGTTAACAGATTACAAATCACATCATCCAAATGCTGCTGTCGAAAGGTTATACATTAAGAGAAAAAATGGTGGTAGAGGTTTAATACGCATTAAGAACGTACATTACAGAATTATAGATAAATTTCGAAATTACTTTTTCCAAAAAGGCGAGACGACTAACCTCTATAAGTCAGTCGTAAAAAATTATGATAAAGCAACACCACTCCAGCTTAATGTCAGAGACAAATCGATAGATGAAGAAAAAATAGAGGAGCTAGAAGACACATGGAGAAGCAAGCAAATACATGGCATTCATCACAAATTTCTTCATCAGGAATGTGTAGACGCCTCACTATCAAATGCCTGGTTAAAAAGAGGTGAGCTATATAAGGAAACGGAGGGGACAATGGTAGCCATCCAGGACAGAGTAATTGGTACGAAGAATTATAGGAAATATATGATCAAAGACGGAAGCGTATTAAATGACTTATGTCGCAAATGTAATGCAAAGAGTGAGACGATAGAACACATAATTAGCGAATGTACGAATCTAGTAGGTAATGAATACACCAAAAGACACAATAATGTATGCAAAATTATTTATTTAGAAATAGCGTATGTTACCGGATTAAAAGTGGATCATGAACCATATTACCTTTTCACCCCTGCTACAGTGCTGGAAAATGAAAATTACAAATTATACTGGGACAACACAATTTACACAGACAAACCTGTCCAGCATAACAGACCAGACATAATCTGGATTTAAAAAAAAGAAAAGCAGACCTTTATAATTGAAATAGCAGTTCCGGCTGACCACAACCTTAAGAAGAAATACGAGGAAAAGAAACAAAAATATCAAGACCTCGCAAGGCAAATAAAAACTATCTGAAAACAGGACGTGGTCACCATCATCCCCATAGTAATATCATCAACAGGAATAATACATTCATCACTAAATTTTGGAATTGAACAATTAAAAATTAAAAGAAACACAATATATAACGTTCAAAAATATGTAATACTGGATACATGTAGAACAGTTAGATTGTTTTTAAATGAATTGTAACTTGAGGCAGCGTCTTGGCAAGGCCCGACGCTGGCAGACCTCCAAGTAAATCTTGTGGAATAAAGAATAATAATAATAATACGTCTTTATTGGGCGAGATTGGGACTAGAAAGTCCCATCTTCCATCTAACCCCTCTTGGATTAGGAATTCGGAACGACAGGGATGAGAAAGCAGCAGAATTTTGCAGGAGAAACAAGTTATTCATCACAAACACGTGGTTCAATCATCATAAAGGGCGAAGGTACACATGGAAAAGTCCAAGGGATGTAGGGAGATATCAAATACACTGCATTATGGTAAGACAGAGGTTTATGAATAGTGTGAAAAACTGGCGTAGCTTCCCAGCAGCAGATGCGGATTAAGACCACAACCTAGTACTTATAAAATGTAACGTAAGATTCAAAACACTTATGTACTAAAGTTAGAAAGGCAAAGAAATGGAACGTAGAAAGAACCTGAAGGGGAGGATATCAGGAACAAGTGTACATTAGCATACGGGAGACTGGAAGTACAAAGGCTGAAGAGGAAGGGTGGGATAGTATTAAAACGGGAATAGTCAATGCGGCGGAGAGGTCAATTGGCTACGTTGACAGCAGAAGGATAAAGAAGCCTTGGATTACGGAGGGAATGGTAAAAGAAATGGAGGAAAGTAGGTAGTGGAAGAACGTGGACACAAATCAGGGCAAAAGAATGTATAGGTAACTAAATAATCGATTACTACGTGAAACTAAGAGGGCAAGGGAGGAATGGTGGAAAAGACAGATTCAGGAAATGGAAAAGTTCCAGAAGGATGGAGAAGTAGGCGCGTTGTACGCCAAAGTTAAGTCACTATCGGGCGGCAAAAGAGGACAAGCCATGTCTAACATTAAGGCTAAAGATGTAAGGATGCTAACCGAGCTAAAGATGTATAGAGTACATGGAAAGAATACGTGGAGGATCTCTATGAAGGATGGAACAGACCGGAGAGATTGACTATAGAGGATGAAAGTGAAGTGGGGGAGGATAATTTTGGGCCGGGGATATTAGATTCGGAAATAGAGAGAGCACTTCGTTATATGAAGGCTAGTAAAGCAGTGGGCGTGGACAATATCCCGTGTGAGCTTCTGAAGAATCTAGGGAAGGAAGCTAAGAAAAGGTTTTCCAAACTAGTACGCAGGATATATGAGGAGGGATGTTGGTCGGAGGATTTCGTGAAGACTGTTTTAATTCCGCTACCGAAAACGAAGAAAGCTGTGGGATGCGGAGATTACAGGACTACCACCCTAATATCGCATGCGACGAAAGTGGTGCTGAGGGTATTGAACAGACGAATGGAGGCGAGGGCAAACGAGTATTCGGGCGAAGATCTGTTTGGTTTCAGAAAAGGGAAGTCAACTCGTGATGCAATAGCGATAATGAGGTCCCTGGTGGAGAGGAACCTAGAATATGACCAGGACGCATATGGCTCTTCCGTGGATTTTGAAGAAGCGTTAGATAGCTTGAACTGGTTAGAGTTAATGGAAATCCTCAAGAGAATAAGTGTGTATTGGAGGGATAGACGACTAATTTGTAATCTGTATATGGCCCAGACTGCGCAAGTGTGGGTAGCGGACGGAGAACCTGGGTGGGTAAGCATTGGCCGAGGTATGAGTAAAGGCTGTCCTCTATCGCCGCGTATGCCTACTTTTTATCGTATGCGCTGCGACAAGGCTGTACATTGTCACCCGTAATTTTCAACGTTTACATTGAGAAAGCCATTAATGAAATCAAATAAAAGGAATTGGGAGTGAATATCCATGGAGAAAAAATTAGCATGCTAAGATTTGCCGATGACATAGCCGTTATAGCAGAAACAGAGAAGGATTTGAAAAATATTCTGGCTAATATGGGTCGGGTAATGAGTAGATATCAACTGAAAATAAGCACGACGAAAACCAAGATCTTAGTATGCAGCAGAAGAGAAGAAGTCAAGACCAACATTAAAATAGGGAGGCAAAAACTGATAGAGGTGGATGAATTCTGTTATTTGGGAAGCAAGATAACTAGTGACGGGAGAAGCAAGAAAGAAATTATCAGCAGAATAGCCCAGGCGAAGAGAGCATTCCACCAAAAGAGAGACCTGCTTACAGCGGGAAACTTAAATATGGAAGTAAAGAAACAATTCATAGGAACCTACATCTGGAGTATGCTCCTATAAGGAAGTGAGGCATGGACAATGACCGCAGCGGAGAAAGCAAGGATAGAGGCCTTCGAAATGTGGTGCTACAGAAGAATGATGAAAATCAAATGGATCGACCGAGTTAGTAACGAGGAAGTCCTAAGAAGGGTAGGAGAGAAGAGAATCCTCATGAAAACCTTAATAAGAAGACGGAACAACCTTATGATCTTACAACATCTTGAGACATGATGGCCTGATGAAGACAATCGTCGAAGGGCAAGTGGAAGGCAAGAATGGAAAAGGAAGACCTCGGACAAAATATATGGAACAAGTAAAGAGAGATGTGAAAGAGAAGAATTACGTAGGTGTGAAAAGATTAGCTGATAGGAGAACTGAGTGGAGAGCTGCGTCAAACCAATCCTAGGATTGTTGACCAGTGATGATGATGATGATGATGCTGAGAAGATGGTAAGAGAAGCGTGGGAACAGTTAGAAGCTGGAATAAAAGTGGGAGGAACGATGTTCAAATCAGTGAGATTCGCGGATGATCAGGCGTTGATTAGCCAGTCAGCGAGGGATCTTCAGGCTCTAGTGAATGCGCTATACGAGCGTTGCGAGGAGTATGGGATGAGGATTAATCACAAGAAAACTAAGGTTATGCGGTTTTGTAAAGCATCACGAGCGAGGAATGTGAGACTTAAGATAAAGGTGGGTGGTGAAAAATTTGAGCAGGTTGAGCAGTTCAACTATTTAGGCAGTACGTTAAAGGAAAACGGATACGGTAGTAAGGACATTAGGAAGAGAATTGCATTAGCAAAGGAGTCGTTCGTGAATCGGAAGGAAATTCTGAGAGGATTGTTATTTAAGAGTTTAAAGAAAAGGTTAGCGAGGAGTTTGATCTGGAGTGTAGCGCTTTACGGTGCGGAAACGTGGACATTGAGGAAAGAAGACGAGAGATGACTCGAGGCATTCGAGGTATGGGTATAGAGAAGAATGGAGAAGGTGAAATGGACGGAGAGGAAAAGGAACGACGAAGTGGTAAGAGAAGCGTGGGAACAGTTAGAAGCTGGAATAAAAGTGGGAGGAACGATGTTCAAATCAGTGAGATTCGCGGATGATCAGGCGTTGATTAGCCAGTCAGCGAGGGATCTTCAGGCTCTAGTGAATGCGCTATAAGAGCGTTGCGAGGAGTATGGGATGAGGATTATATGGTTGGCAAGGAGAGGCAGCTTTTAGATGAGGTACGGAGGAGACGTGACATGTAATTACAAGGTGTAAAATCCAGCATGAATTCCAATACAATTACCTGCAAACATTCGTTACCAATAACGTAGTTCCAAAAGGGACATAAATATTACATTATTTCAGTAAGTCTTTAATAAAAACTGGTATCATTGATTCCATCGCACGTAAAAGTTCCTCATGGTATTTCAAACGTGAAAGCACTTTTATGGTTACAAGTATAACTTTCAAGGACACTTACAAGTATAACTTTCACGAGACGAAATAATAACAACTAACCACATTCCATCATGTGAATAGGTTGCGTATTCTAATGTTTATTGTTTAAATTAATCACTTGAATGTATCTCGGGTTACTTGTATTAGTTTCACGAGTGTATGAACGTTTTAAAAACTATTGCCACAAATAACCTTATAAACATGAAAAACTCTCAACGATAGCAGAAATTATTATGCACTCTTTTCTGTTTACATCACGTACAACGTAAAACTGAGTACCAAAGGTATTAAACTTTGAAATAAATCACAGCCTTTCATCAACTTAAGCCGAAACTAAGTAAATCTTGATCTTCATATGGATACTTACCCAATACATTGAATTAAATCAACTTCTAACTCACCTCACAAATTGTGGAAGACGGCTATGGTTGCCACTTATCCATCCCGCACATTTGTAACCATTTCGCCCTTACCTCAGGATTACAAGGAAAAACAAAAAAACGGAACCCATCCCTGCAACTATTGGAACAGTTTGGTGCAGAAGAACCACCCATCTCTCTTATTAATCAATTACAAAAATGGAAAAAACTGCACCTACTTAACGTTACGCCTATGCTACAACACAGCCCGCCATTAATGGTTTGACCAACAATGGCGGATTGCGACGACTCAACTTCGTAGTTATTATATGGCAATATAGAGGACTCTGTCCTCAAGCAGCCAGCCTGCCATCTCTCGGGGACTTCGCGCATCGTTCTTGAAAGTCGAAATTATAGGCACAGCAAATTTTTCTCTCTCTTTCTCTCTCTCTCTCTCTCTCGACGAAAATGCTTCAATTCCCAACGTCAAATGCCCTCCTCTTTTGCCCTGCTCTTTAAGTACTTCGCGCCTCCAGCTGTCTTCATGGAGTGGCACTCCGAACTTCTCGCAATACCACCCTCTCAAAAAAATGGGTGAGTTCACTAGCGCTTAATTTCGTAGAATGTGCTTCGTGTCAGAGGAACTGGTGATGTATCCATTTTATGGCGAAGAACTGAAGAAAGGGTTTAAAATCGAGCCAAATTATGCGGCAAATTGCTGATCCGGTTATTGCTACTAAATGTATTCGCTTCCTTGAAATTTCTCTGAGTATGCTGATCAGCAAAAAATATATTGAAGTGAAAAAAGTGAAGGGATGCCATTCAGTGAGTAAATAAGTCCTCTACTAGCTATGTTTAACATATTGCCGTAATAATTATATTTGAATTCACTTTAAGAAATCAAAGACAGCGTTTCAATTATGGTCATGCAAATTTTGAAAACTAAATAGAAGTACCGAATCCCAGAACACCTATATAAAGAGTAAATCATTTTATTAATTAGAAATAATAAATTATTAGCAGTTATTCAACGACCATAAAGTCGCATAACCTCTTCCAAAAGCCGCATTTTTTATCTGCCAGCTAATTTACAGAGCATGAAAGTAGGATAAGTGTACAGTAAAAATAATTAAAATCAATTCCCGAGAAAGAGTCAATTTTTATATTTCAGAATTCATCCACTTGTACGTGACCTAAGAACATTAAATACCCGACAGAGGAAGTGGTACAAATAATGTGATAAATAGCCTGTAATTTTGATTTCACCAAAATATGCATGGAAGAGTCAGATGATGCGGTTCGTAGTATGCAAAGTTAATGTCAATACTATTCCGCTTGCTCTAGGTTTAGCCCTTTTGGATGCTAGGAAGTTATGAACAGACATTATGACGAAAATTTGAATCCACTTAACGTGGAAGTTACTGGAACGGAAAAATTCTTTTAAAATTATCTCCATACGGTCTATTACCACATTATAGCGCCTAGTAGTTCACCTTTGAGTGAACTACACAGCAATATTTACCTCAATGCGTTCAAAATCCCGCTAATTTCTGTCGCTGTCACTAATGGAATGAATGCCTGCATATCCATCGACAGATTATTTTCCACACACGCATCCTCAATTTCCTCGTTTTATCGAATTCTAACTTCCTCGTTCATTCAGACTTGGAGTTCAACATATGGGAAACATAGACGGCTTAGATAGAGATTTTATCGGAAAACAGCTATTTTTGTAATGCTATGTTCATAGTGAGCATCTTTAGAAATCACGAAATTACAATTGATAAATTGCGAAGAAAACTTAAGGACCACAAATAATTACCACCGCATTAATTTAACAACAGTAATTATAATTATTTTCATCATATTTCATGAGCATTTATTTCAGAGCTGCGGAAAAAAAACAATAAGCCACAATGCGTCGCTACCATCAGCAAAATGCCAAGACAATAACTCATCGATTTAGTTTCTTGATAAAAATTCTGCTTGATTATGCATACTTCGTTGAAATATTCTCAATTTTATTAGGTAACCATCATTATCAACTCTAAGGTAGTTTTCGTCCAAAAGAAAAGCCATTTTAGTTGTTAACATGGATCTGATTTCTCTGATATGATTAAATAAATAGCTCTTAAAATGGCTCAAAGAACTATAAATAGTGGGAAAATTTTCCAACGATAGCTATATTCAAGCATTTATATTTAACTATTTTTACATTAAGAATTAATGATTAAGAAAAAAAATATAAAGAGAAAGGCCTCCTTTTAATCCTCTACCAATAAACCCGAATGCGTAACACTCACAAATACGGATTAATTCATGCAGTAAATTTAATTCAGCTATTAAAACCATGTTTGGCGAGCCTTTTTCGAGGATGCTAGAAAAACTAGTAGTTACTATGAAATATTTGGCTAAATGATCTTAGAGAGGTCGTTTCACGGAGAAAGAAAACAGTTACACAATCTGGCATGAAAAATTAAAACCTTTATAAATTAGTAAAGAGTTTTTCCATCATTTTATGATGCCTGCAACATGGGAGACATTGTTACGATTTCGCAGCCCTAGTAAGCATTAAATGCATGGGAATCAAAATTAATGCTACACGCAAAGCTTAAGTGCCTCAGCTTTTAGAGTCGAGATGGAAAATGGGAGACGCAAAAGCCTTTGGTGCTCTCCCAAAACACATGGATAGCGTCCGCTTTATGATTCCATTATTCATTCGGCTTTTACTACGATGACGCACAAGTAATTGTGCTTGGTCTCTGGACTACGCTCCTGAAAAGAGATTTAGAACCCCCAGCTAATTTTCTGTCGCTTGTAGTATTCACCTACCAATTCCATTAAGATCAGACAAGCAATAAATAGAATTCTTCAATAGGAGAGCCGGTTACTGCGACGTATGTGGCATAGTGTCTCAGTTAATTAATGCAAGAAACCCAAAAATTATCATTCTCGTAATTGGCAAAGGGTGAAAAAGAGTGAAATTATAATAATAAATGTTGTCGGTCCTATACTATACACTAATTCTTAGACTAATTACATTGTTTTCGATAGATTATCTTCACGTACGAGACAAATAATGATGTACTTTATAAATGCCAAATCCAATTGGAAAAAACTTTTGCTACACGCCCAATCTGCTTGCTTACTGATATGAATCAAAAAACATTTTTTTAAGGCTTAAGAGTACCAAGCCATAAATGAATACTTTCTCATACACATTGCAATATTACTGCTACAAGGACAAGGCAGCAGAAGGTAGTGGATAAGAATGTTTTAAGAGTTAAATTATAGGTTTCCCATATAAATAGAAAGATATCATCTATTTCTAAGATCTCCGAGATAAATACTTTAAAGGGAGGATATCTTTCACATTCTATCATTCACTAGGTTCTGCGTGAACTTTAAGTGGATGCTAGAATACGCTATTGAGCTTTCATTCTCGAATCCGTTTTCGCAAATGAAATGATAATGCTGAGACCAGGTTTCTAGCCATACCTCAGTCAAAATCCGCTAACGAACGGCTGAAATAAATTAAGCTTATGTACACAAACTCTTATGGTGATTACAAGAAATTAAAGCAATGGTAATTTCAGCAATATGTATAGCAGAAAGATATGCTATTTAGGCCGTTTTACACGGGGCACGGAATTGCGCAGGTTAGAGCTGCATTGATTTCTAAAATAGCGTGGAATTGCGCGAATGCATGAACGAAATTAGAACAGGGGCTATTTTTCCGTCTCGTATCCACGCATTCTCGTATGTGTTCTAGCAATTCACCGCTTTACACGACGCAATTTTGATTGCGCCTTCGCACGTACGCCAGATTGCGCCTTTAAGGGCTGCAAGTAAACACTATTTTTTAATAAAATATTTCTTATCAATAAACATGGAGACATTACGAAATTAAAATAAATTTTAACAAATCAATAAAATTTAACTGCAAATACTGATTGCAATTACTATGATCTAGATAAGAAGATGGACAAATGAGGAGGAGTTAGTTTTTAATCAAACATTTTCAATTATTTAACGCATATTCGCACTGCGGTTCAAAAATGGCCTTCTAATGAATACATTAATAAACTATATCGACATCTATTACCTAGTTACTGCAAAATGAAAGAAGTCAATTTACATCAGGGATATATATGCTTGCTGGCATAATGTTTTAAATCTGAAATAGAAATAGCAATCACAGCGACATTTAGCCCCAAAATACGTAACAAATATATACAATTTGAATTTACCCCTTACGAGCAATATGTAACATCAGGTCCTGAAGTGCTTAACACAACATTTTTAAAAAACCTAGCGTGTTCCCACAGGATGGAAAGGATCGGTTCGTTGAAGGGAAAAACTTTCACCACGTTTGGAATTTCAGATAAATGCACCAAAACCGATAAATTTTCGTGCAGAACAAATAACTAAAGAAAAGGTACAAAATATGTACCAGAAGAGAAAATAAATCAGAAAGGAAGGATTTTTCCCACACAAAACCCACTGGCTTTGGATACCCTGCGTTTTTATGTGCATTCCGCTGCACGAAATATGTTCACGAAAGCACAGACACACACTCGCACATCGTGCGTGCAGCGGAAAGGTATGCATTTCTGGAAAGGCCACGCACGGATACATGTGTCGACAGTCGAGGGTCATTTAAAATCTCGCTTGCAATTAGGATCCGGCGATAAAGCCCAGGGCACGTTATCTCCCGCAGAACTGAGGGAGATAGGAGAGGAATGGTGATGTAAACTCACGCGCGGTAATCGCCATTTCGAATCGCCCCCAACACAATGTCCGCCTCACAGTTCACGGCGTAGAGCGGTTAG
Source organism: Ischnura elegans (assembly GCF_921293095.1). Taxonomy (NCBI): domain Eukaryota; kingdom Metazoa; phylum Arthropoda; class Insecta; order Odonata; family Coenagrionidae; genus Ischnura; species Ischnura elegans. The sequence continues at coordinate 73,331,515 of NC_060250.1, forward strand.
CTCCCTCGATCCGAGGGAGAGGCGCTACGTACGTATACGCATTCGTACAACTCAGACTCGCCCTGAAAAACCAATCACTCGAGGATAAAAGAATTTCTTCCCGTGGGTTTAGGGAAAATAGCGTGCTTAATTCTTGACGGTAGGAAGAGAAAAAATATGATAATATAATGCGTTTCCAAAAACTGTAATAAATAATTTCGTAATTAGATACATTATTGACACAATTGGTATCGCAATAATTTCACTTCAAAACTTACTATTTTATTTGAGCTGAGGCAATTAATTGTAGCCTAATTTTAACTGGAACAATTTGCATTGACATTAATTGTGGTGCATCAGGTCCGTGTTTCCGATTCACGAAGAACAAATTAAAAATAATTTTTAATGACATGAAACGAATTATAAATAATGCATAAATATCCAGAAGATTTTAGTAAAAAAAAAGTCATTTGACTTGAAATTTCTCGAATCGCCATTGAATCCAACTTTACCGCGGATATAGGCAACTAATGGGCCACTATGGTATGTTGGATTGACCACCTTCAAGGATATACTACGGCCGTCGCGTCGCATTGTGCCGAAGCTCTTGTCCCAATTTACCAAACAACAAATATGTACAATTCTCATCATGAACCGTTTTAACACATTATTTTTTAAAAAAGCTTTGGATTGATTCACATACAAGAGTTCCTTGTAAAAAGCTAATTCTTCACCAATAATGAAACCCGATCCACATTTAGCCACATTAGAATCGACTTGACTGCAGCATGTTATAAATCTATTTGCAGATAAAATTTCAGGCAAGGATAACTTAAAAAGCGAAAACTGAGACATTTTTCGGAGACATTTGAATATTACATTGGGCTTTGAAGAGTTAACATAGAAACCATATCGAAAATGCGTATTGAAAAAATGTATTATTATCAGGGCAATCATTGTCAATGAACTATAGCTCAGTTTTACATATTTTATCCGGTTAATGTTTTTATGAAAATGGCAAAGATATTTTGTTAGCTTCAATTTTCTCAATAAATAATTTATTAAAAATCAATTCAGTTATGAAACCTGATAGATATTGTACGGACGACCTGGTATAGATTTATTAGCTAACACGAGTGGTAGTTAGATTATTTTGTCCCGCAAAATGCCTTAGTGCTCGGATATTCTCATCTTGCAGAAGCCATTAAAGTCAGATTTAACCGTCACACTACGATTTATTTTCGTATAATCAACTCTCCAGGGGTTTTTACAACGCCTAATCAGTTCGCAGTAAAGATAATCACAAATTTGACCCTTGACTGATGAAGATCTGGGACCGAAGATCGTTGCATGAATATGTCTCCAGAGAAACCTCGCCAACTTGATTCCCCTGCAATAAACTACACATTATTGGAGAGGTCTTTGCAAATACTTTAATAGAAAATGGACCATAGGAGAAGAATTCATCTAATCAGATTTGAATCTTCACACAATGAAACACATGAAAACTAACTGCGTTGGGTTATTGAACGGTACAGTGGTAGGTAATCCCATTCATGATATAGGCCAAGAGGAAGAAAATATTACGGTCATAAAACAGAAAAAATGCTTGACCGATGAGTATTGTGAGAGGCATAAATATAGAGATTGTAAGTGCGAACTAACACTCTATTGCTATAGTCGATATTCCTACACTTGAAAATAAAGCTATGTATGCCCATATTATTCATGCATCGGAAATGTGATGGTAGTGTGTTAGAAACGGTGTGGATGCCAGAAAATGGATAACGGAAAATACACCATCAGAAAGGGATAGAGAGGTGCGTAATCAAACACAACACACACGGCAGTTGTTTGTTTCTGCGCTCAAATTAAATCGTTGCCCAATATCCCATTGCTGCTTAAAAGCTCGTCGAGCAATCAATTGCTCTACGGACATTAAACTCAATTGACAGGACTCGGAAAAGATAGATGGTAGTCCCGTTCGAGGTGCAGTACGCAGGAATGCGCAGGAGGATGGCACGGAGGTATTTTGGGGGTTATCTCAATGTTTGGAATGCAATTCAAAATTGGCCTTTCACTCGATTTATTGCCGCAAAATTTGTTCTTTCAGCAATCGTCCTCGCACACGCATATTTGCTTTCACTATGTTATTTCATTAATGCTTTGCGTGTTGTTTTATCCCGACCAACCAAGGTGAGTGAATTTTCATCCTCGATTATCATCTGTAATGAGGTTGAAAATACTTTTGCAAAAAAATTAAACCACATGACGCTCGATATTTTTCCACAAAGATATATTGTATCGTTAAAAAGAAAAATCCTCGAAAAAATAGGTAAAATAATAGTTAAATTCGTATCACACAATGCAAAACCATTTTAACCGGAAAATTAAAATAAATGCCTACCTTCATGTATTTTTCGCTACATTAACACGCATTTTTACCATACATTAGAAGAATATATAAGTTATTTTCCCAAAACGTTTATCTTTAACGTTTAAGTAGAGCTCACACTGTTTTGTCTTCTCTCACATTCAGAGTAATATTGTTTTCTTGAACTACACTCTTCAAGACTTTACGATTCTATACGATAACACAATAAGATCAAGATAGGTTATCATTCCGCGAAGCACATTAAATGAGGACCCCATCCTTCAAAGTGTTTGCAAATCTCAGAAAAATAGTTAATTTATTTAAATATATTTCAATAGATTATCGTGTAAAACTTCTTTTTACTCATATTTTCCTCGTCAAAAACTGTTGCAGAATAAACAACAAGCGATAACCCATAAAGTAAACCAACAAGGAATAATTAGTCAACCGCCGTCACAAGAGACTGTCAGGAAGTTTGATTACACCCTCAACAGGAAAACGTTTTGTATGCAAAGGCCTTTCCATCATCCCCCTTAAAACTTGGTATCGTCGGATAACAACATATTTTTACTGCCAATCTAATGCAAGAAAAGATCTTGATATTCCAAAATAGCAAATTAAAGAGCTAATCACTCAAGAGGGCTTGTGAAAGCTCAATACATCAAGAGAGGCGCAAATGCGCTAAAATAGTCAAATTTTCTCCCTTGTTATGCGGGAGAAAGGTGTTCCTTAAAGCTAAATAGGAACAGAAGGGTGTAAATTCCATCAAATAAGGGGTATAAATAACACAAGAGAATACGAACAGGTTATTTTTAAGGAATACTCCTTCCACTTATTTTACTAATTTTAAGCATCCATCACGAAATGGCGCCTCGGATTATATTCTATCTTGTCAGTAATACGCTTTCTTGAAACCCTCCGCTAGCCGAATTCTGTTAACACCTTCTGTAGCCCAAGAGGTTATTTGATCCATATGTTGAGGTTTTGCTCTTTCTAAATTTCTCAAGACCCAAGTGATTTTTAAAATCCACAGACTTAAATTATAACCAAGATATAATCATGATTTCAAGCGCGCTAACGAAAATATGTTCACCTGTATCAACTACTAGGTTCTCTTGAAAATAAAACCAATAAGTTGATATAAGTATCTATATGTACATTAAGTTCTCTAAGGTTTTCGTAGGGGGGTATCTTCATCATGAGAAAGTATTTCAGAATGCTTGGGTCGAATGGTAATTTGATTTCCATACATTTAAGTCGTGAAAATAAATAAAAATACGATCGGCATAAGTAAAGATAGGTTATTCAGTCTTTTTCTTGTTAGAATCAATATTTATAGAAATACCCATGATAATATTACCATTGGGTTGAAGATAAAAGTTACGTCTAAACGGTGGAGCGATCCAATTCCCACTGGATCGGCATATGCTCTTAAAAGGCCATAAGTGAACCACTAATTCCTCCCACAGGAGGGAGGAGCGACCTCGTTTGTATCACTTGCGACCGTCCCTTCCCACTTCCCACATATTTACATCAAAATGTACAATATAATGCTAAAACAATTAAACGTCCAACACGCCACATGGAAGAAATTTACATACCATACTATCGAATATCTATTTACGTTAGGTCTTTCTATGTCACCTCTTGCGAAATATGGAATCAATAGCTATACGATTTAAAAAAATCTAAAAATGCAAGTCAGTTCAAAAAGGAATGCTATTAAATATTACCACATGTGAATTGAATATTGTAAGTTAACTGAATATTGTGCTAAAGTTAATAAAATCAGATGTGTTTATGAGTTCATACGTTTGTCTTGCTGATAATTATATACATAAATACACTTGTATTTTTGTTCTAACAATAAGTTGCATCCTGTGACATCGATGTTTAATGTAAATCTACATATTTTTGTTATATTTCCGACTCTATTAAATTTATAATCATGTATGTTCCACAAGGGACACACTTGTCCTGGAACAATAAATTTCATTTTCTATTTCTATTCTATTCTATTCTCTGTCCTTTACGCCCAACACGCTTGCGCCTGTCTTAGCGAAAGACGACCACTCGGAGCGTCACACAAATGAGCGCACACAGACACGTAAATACACACGCATACAAAGTCAACGCAGTGCATATGGCGCATCGAGTGGTGAGCTTCCTCCGACTACTAATGCACTACGCAATACCATTTTAATTTACACCACGTTCATGTAATTTCTATTAAAATTCCTCTTTGAAAAAGAAAATACTGAGCCTTCAGCTGATTTTCATTTTGCATGCGTGAACTGTGAAAAAATATCGATAAAAATTGATAATAGTGTATTTATGAGACGAAAAAAACAGTACTGATTAGGATTACTTTTGTATAACCTTTGTGCTATTTTCTGTCTATAGTTACATACATCTTTATGATAATTTTATTTTTTTCTCATTTTTGATGAAATTTTTTTTATAAAAATTTAGAGAGCATGTATGAGACGTAAGAAAGAGTACTGATTAGGATTAAAATTTTATAACCTTTTGCTGTTTTCTGCCTATAGTAATACATATCTTTATGATAATTTTTTTTCTCATTTTTGATGAAATTTTTTTATAAACTGATTATAGTGCATGTATGAGACGTAAAAAAGAGCACTGATAAGGATTAATTTTGTATAACCTTTGTGCTGTTTTCTGTCTTTGGTTATAGATATCTTTATGATAATTTTGTTTTTTCTTCTCATTTTTGATGAATATTTTGTGTAATTTTCGTCTGACGCTATCGGTAAACTTCTGCCTTAAGTCCGCTATACACGGTGAATGATCATGTTGATTGATCAAGCCAATGAAATCATCCGCAGAGCGTTCATTCACAGAATCATGCGAGCAAAAATAGAGCACGTTCTAATTTTCATTGAATGATCATGCGCATCACGGTTCATCGGATAATTTTTCCGTTATTCCACACGGCGAATGATTTCATTCGCATGATCATTCACCGTGTATAGCGGCCCCTGGACAATTACTTATTTGAATACCTATGCCAAAGAAAATTTATAAATACATTATCGAGATGCTACCGAGATGTATAACTAGCTATCTCTGTTCGCATGGAGGAAGAGACGGGAAGAAAAATTAAGACGAACAGTATAAAGGAGGCGCCTAACAAACATTTAACACATTACTCCTCCACTTTGGGCAACTCCTACGAAGTTTTCACCGCTATTAAATCTGGCCTGGTGCTGCTCTCTTTATGGCCCGCAGTGCACGACAATTTACAACTCCACTTTGTGCTCCCTTATCCCCTCCTTCCCTGTCCTCGCCAACGCTATAGCTCCTACCAAACTCTTTCCTCTTGGAGCGGAACTCTACTCATCTCAACCTACGGCATCGTTTTGTCCCAGTCCTCGCCCTAATGGAAACTTCTTCTCTCACCCTGTGCAAAAAATAATACTTTGCTTCCATCTCCTCTACTAACCGTTACTTAAGCCCGCTTCCACACCACCAAATCAAAACTTCACACCCTGCACTGCAAATACATCCTGGGTGAATCCTTCCGACACCACCAAATGAAATCCTCGGAGTGCATGTAGCCCTAGAAAAGACACTGGTCCCCCTACCCTGAATCCGTGAAGGCAAATACCCCTGCCATATCCATGGGTGAGCTCTACCTTCAACTATTCAAACCAACTTCAGAATGAATGAGTGATTGGCTTCACTATACTCCGTCGTTCCACCTGCTTGAATCCTTTCTGTCTGTTGCGGTCTTACTAATTGAAGCTAGCACTAATTTGTTTTTATAATAAATTAATCAATTTTAGTGGCGTAAGCAATTTGTTTCATACAAATTGTTAATAATATATTTGGCTTTCTTATACCAAAATAACAAATTACTGGAACAAAAACTACGGGAATATCAATCGCTCAAAGTTGGTCAACTTGATTTTATGCGCATACAACGGATAACTAATTTTAGAAAAAATTAAGTACAGGAAATACTATGAAAGCCGAAAATTTGTTGAAGCAAATGATTCAACGTAGAAATAAATTCTCAATCATTTGCTTTATTTCCATTAAAATGGATTGTTTCGTTTATACCATAGAGCTTCTCAAACTCCCGTGAAAAACAACATACTTCGCTTCCATCTCCTCTTCCAACCATTATTTAAGCCATTTCATAACCACCACATCTTGCTTCGTACTCTGCACTACAAATACATCCTGGGTGAAGTATTCCGACACGCCCAATGAAATCCCTGGAGTGTAAGGTATTCCTGGGAAAGAATCTGAACCTCCTGCCCTGAATGCTTGAAATACAAATTTTACTTTACAAAGCTTACCCATGGCTTACTACAGCGTGAACTCTTCCTTGATCAATTCAAACCAAGTGTATTTATACGTAAAAACTTTTTAATTTCTCATAGATTGAATGTTGTATGACCTACGATTCTACGTAACACGTCATCATCTCGGCGCGTAGTAACATAGGTCTTACCATATTACGTTTATGTGGAGTTAGAAAAGTTTTTTTTATTTTTCAACATGTTGAGTTAAGCCATGAAGCTGCGCCCGGCACTACGAGTAATTCAAACCAACTGTAGGGTTGTATCAATGAGTGAGCGAGAAGCAATCCCTTTCTCCATTGTTCCCTCTGCTTGAGTACTTCTTTATCGTCAATGGAGTTATAACTATGATTTCCACGATTTAAATTCATGCCACGAACACAACGAAATGTGTAGCTAATTGCATAAGAAATGCATGACAACTACTATAACAAATAAAAGTCGACGAGAAACGCCGATTGCCCAAATGGTATAAAATTACACTGGTGGATACAGATCCAACAAACATCAATTATGCATCTACACCCACGCCAGTGAGGCAGTTGAAGTTCTTTTACGCTGAAAGAGACTAAGGTGAAAGCATGTGTCGCGTTATGGTTTGTCTCCCCAGTATAATTATAATTGTAAATCAATTAAACTCCTACTCATTAATTGAGTAAATAAAATAGATAGGTGACTTATATTTATTGCTATTATTATTATTATATAAATAATTTCTTTCTTATCCCCAAAAATAATCACCTAGTTTAATGTTTTTTTTTAGATTTCATATTAGAAATTCCCTACATCAGCAACCGATTTGACGTAATGGATTGGATTTCTATTGTTTACACGATATTTAACTGACAGATACGCACTAAAAATTAAAATAACACGTTCTTATCGTGATTTTAGCACAATGGACGGACCATCTCGAAGTCAACATTACATGCAAGTAGAATGATATGAGATTTTTTTTCATAGTTTTAGCCGGGAACGCTATTTCTGAGATAAAAAGTTATAAATGCCGTGTATTTGTTTTTTTTAATTAATAAAAATAAAACAAAAAATACGCATTCAGAGAACTGAGTGGAATCAACCCTGCTGGATTAATCAAAGTACCGATTGCTTGCTTCCAATAAAAGGCGCATGATATAACTTATGCGAGTAGTAAATAAGCCGAATTAACCGTAAATAATGGTCACTAGAAAAATATTTTACCCCAAGAAACAAACCGATGGCACAGATTGATTCAATTTTCAACATCATTTTTTCAATTCTTTCTTAATGTTGAAAACCCTAGGCCCCTTCAATAGTCGTCAAACACAGCGCATAATAATTTACCACAAAGACTCATAAGGAATTACCTCTGGGTGGGTACATTCTCACATAGGACCTAAAATATTAAATGTATACTATGGTATTAAAATTTGCAAAAAAACAGAAAAAAAATCTAAAGCTTCTAAAAGAAATAGATGCTATCCATAAAAAAATTCGAAGTTTTGTATTAGATTTGTAGCTCATATTATACTCCAAAAATAAACATGTGAAATCTTTATATAACAATAGCTCGATGTATTTAAAAAGCAAACGCATGTATTCTATCTTTGTTCACACACTGAAATACATAAAGTGGTTCTTTTAGTGTGCATATATGTGTTGGGAGAATTTCAATTTTGTGTAGTAACACCAGCAATGCCATGCATTTATTTACGGAAGGCAGTCTCAATACTGGTGCTTGTACTTTTAAGGCTGCCTAAAGCTCCGAATTATATGTACTTAAATAATGCACACAGTTATGGAGTAAATATGCATTATTATTTTTATTACGTCATAAAAAAATTTTCCCCCACTTAAAGCACATGCATTGGTTCGGATTCTTTCAATTCTCAGCATCCTACCTCGACCTTTTTCTCGACGACTTGAACGACCCTTCGAAGAACACTGCCCTCACACATGGTGTTGATGGGAAAGAGAAAAGATGGTGCACTAGGCCGTGTTAGGGTGAGAGGAGAGGAGTGAAATGGGGTATTCAGACTTCCGCCGCACCGGCCGGGCATCGGGAACCCATGTGGAAAGGGTGCGCTTGTGACTGGATGGGATATTTCGTGGGACGTAGGAAACAGGGGAAAAAGTGGTATGGAGGGGGGAGGGAGGAGGGGAGATAGGGGAGGGGAGATAGGGGAGGGGAAAGAGTGCGGAAGTTTTTCAACACCGATCGTTCACGGATATTTTCCCCCAATCTGAGAGAACAATCTGTGCAAAATTTATATCGCACGACCCGCTATCTCAAATCTCCCAACATAACTTCATGCCCACATCGGCCACCGACCCCTCCCACTACCCACTCCATTCCAGACTTCGATATCGTCGACTCTGTTCAGCTCCCGAGCGTGCAACTTCACGTACGGATGAATGCATGCGAGTGCAGAAAAGAGCATCCATTCAGATGAGGACTCGGTGACTAGAAAAAATACTAAATACTAGACTCAGAGGTGCAAACTGAGCTCAATGACTCAGTGGTTCGAAACGACGGTTGGTTGGGATGGGTGAGGGTAGGGGTCATCCCATACTAAGCCACGGACGTGAGAACTTTACACATTCAAGTACAAATAAATGTATGTATGAGCAGAAACGAGCATCAATGCAAATGATGCTTTGGAAACATGAAAATACTAAAGTCGGAGGAGCCAAATGTGCTCGCTCACTCAGTGATACAATACCACGGTTGATTTGGATATTTGAGGCATACGTCATTCCAGACTAAGCCGCATACGTATGAGTTTTACACATATTTACGTAGTGGGCAATTCCTTCATATGGGCATCCTCGCTACTTGCTATAGGGACAGAGCTGGAATTTGAACATTAGGACCTATGATCAGGAGCCAAACTAAACCCACCAAGTTACCATGCTTTCCCTGCCTGAGCTCCTAGGGTAAATATGAAGTATTTGATGAAAGAGTGCAAATGTAAAGTAATCAGATAGGAAGATTAAGAAAAATAGTCATAAACCGCTAAAAATTATCTTTATATACATCCACCAATATTTTCAAAGGAAAGAATTGAAGACGATAAATATATGTCAATTATGATTGTAATAAAATAAAGTGAAAATATCTCCTAAATTTGTACAGCACTTTAGACGATGCAATTACAGTATTATTACCTGAAAAAATACATCACCATTCTTCATGATTAGCGGCATAAAAGGTTAACCTAGCCCCAAAAATACTAAACTGTGACCATTCTATTGTCTACTGATAGCTGTGACCATTCTATTGTCATAAGGTCAACAAAAAAAGGAAGTGATGGAAAGCTAGACAGGACGCAAGCACTGTTATGAGCTGCGACATGCACCAATATATTTTCGGACCACCCATCACGATATCGGCCATCGTGATTGTAGGATGCAGACTTTCTAGTCCTTGCGGTGGGAAATTCGTGGTTGTTAGTCATACAGGTGGGTGAGAGGAGTTTTGCAATTTATTGCGCATCCCCGTTGGAAACCCGTTAACGGCGCTACTAATACATGAAAACGAGGGAAAGGCAGATTCCTATCTTTTTGCTTTGGTCTCTGCGCCGCACTTTTATTTACGAACGTGCAACAATGCTCGTTGATAAACCGCAGGCTCATTCATCAGTCCGTGCCTTGTGATACACCTATTTCCCATCCTTTTCCACGAGCCCTTCACGCGATTTTCTTTCGCTATTTTTTTTCAAAACAAACATGCATGAATCAGCGGTAAGGATCAAAGTGTCATGTATTGCAAATTTGGCGACCAAGCAACGGGGATATATGGTTCGTTACGTGTTTCTCTTTCAGCATACGAGGCAGTAAACATTGTTCTCTAAAAATGACCACTGAGTGCACTCGAAATTCGTGCATCAAACTTTCCGTAACCTCGGCATTTTTCACAAATTTTTACTAACTTGCATTCAATGGCTACCAAGTATATATGGTGCAGTGTGAATATAATATGCAGCATACATCTAAATGGAAATTTCTGTGGAAAAAAATATAGAAGACAGTACGCATTGATTGAGTAAAAAAGTTATCGGCCTATGGAAAAACGTATTTTCAAGATTGAAATATGAGAGAAATATTCGCTCATAAAAACTATAATGTAAATCTCCATAGTGATCCATCCGGTTAGGTCTAACAGCAATTATACGAGACCTCGTATTAAAACCGAAGGGCTTCCATCATATCATTAATGGCACAATTAAAACGAAGATTTTTTTAAGCGAATCGAATTGTAAAAAGTTACGTTCTGTAAAATGATTCATATTTGACACTTCTGGGTATAGGATGAAAATTTATCACTTTATTTGTCTACCTATAGCATCTACGCATCGAGCGAAGAGAATTAAGATAGATATCCCAACGCCTTCCCAATTATTTGCTCGTGGATGATGAAATGGATCGACCGAAAGAGTAATGAAGGAGTGCTAAGAAGCGTGGGAGAAAAGGGACGTCTTCTGAATGACTTAACACTTTGCGTGCCATGGACGTAATATTACGTCCTGTTAATCTTTCTGATGATTGCCATGGACGTAATATTACGTCTTTCTATTTAATTGGCTTTGTATGCGTGAAGCCGTAATATGTCGCCCATGATACTTTTCCAGTTTACTGCTTAGTGGTTCTGTTATTTCAAATATCAAATGCTCGATGAAAAAAGAGTTCACTTTGTATCTTGAGGACGAAAAGTCCTCTGTATCTACCGGTATCCTTATCTTAGGCCACTTAATGTGAAAATTCTTTGGGCCGATGTACCATTCGTTGAGGGTGCAGTGACCCTTTTTTCATCCAGGATTTATAATGCTTTGCTTGGATCAATGCTTTTTTCTGATTTACATGCTTTAAATAGTTCAAATTGAGCGTAATAAAAAATTATTAAGCATATTATGGCGGTACGTTATATGTTGCAACTTATTTTATTTTTCAAAAACAGTAGGTTTTCATTGTTAAATTATGTATTTAAAAATTAGCAATAAATGTTATTCAACTCATTCATAAAAAAGAGCAAAGTCCATTTTTATTGAAATACATATCGATAAAAATATATTTTTGATGCTAATGTTTTAAAAAATGTACTAATTTAATAAAAATGGCTGGATTTTTCAGTAGGGCTTTAAAATTAGCGGCTGGCTTTCACAGTGTTAAGAAGAAGATAGGACAATGTGATTGGTCACATCATGAGGCATTATGATATGATGAAGACAGTCGTCAAAGGATATAATTGGACTGAAAGAATGCCAAAATACCCCATACATCATAAATGGCAAGTCATAACGGATATAAAGGAAAGAACACTGGTAAATGCAGAAAGATTAGGTGATAAGAGAGTCCAGCGTTCAGCTGCATAAAATAAATCCTAAAATGATAATATTCATATTTACCTCTCATTACATTCAGAGAGAGTTTTATTTGTCTGTTGCTTTTTACGGCCATCTCGATAAAAGCAATGCCTATATCATTCAAAGGTTGGGGTTGAATATATTATTGTATTAAACTTGCCCACGCTGCACTACATGTGAGCCATTAAAATCTCCTCGAACGGAATATAATTTTAATTTGCTGATATCACTACACACCAGGAAGTAATTAAGGCCTGATAACAGTGCCATTAATCAATGATAAAGCATAATATGGGTATTAGCTCAACAGAATGTTATATCTCTCCAGTTGCGCTTTTTATGTTATCGAAACAACTCACATAAATGAAGTACGCTTATCACTTCAATAGCTTGATAGCAAAATTCAAATCGGAAAACAGATGACATTATCAATGAAAGAAAAGGGACACCCAAAGGTGAAAATTACTAGTTCCAGCAATTACCGCTGTTTTCGAACATATAAAATGAGTAATAAGGGCTTACATTAAAAACTCAAAACTCAAGAAATAATAAGAAAAAAAATTCCTCTGAAAAATAAATCGACCAACAAAAAATAACAATAAGCGCTGGTGTTTTAAACAAATATTTTATAACGTTTTAAATTCTCAAAAAAACTGTCCAAGTCGTTTTTAAAAAAAATATTACAAAGGGACGGGCGTTAAGGTGCAACTCTGTACAGACCGTTATTTTTACAAGAAAATTTTTGAATAATAGTGTAATGAATCATTTCAAATAGCATAATGTCTCGTTCTCTTCTACTGCATCATCTCTCGTGACTGTAGCGTTTGAAATATTCGCCAATTCACATGCTAAAAAAAATGTAACGCGGAAGGAATTCACATCTGAAGGGAAGGATCATTGAAAATGACTCTCATTCCTGATGATAGGAGCGACTGCAATTCCATAATTTTTCAGTGTTTTCTACTTTGTATCTCCAATCCCTACTAAAAATAGATATTTTATGCTACATAAACCTAGTCGGATTTGATACCTAGTATATTTAACGAGTCCTTCAGCAGTAGCCGCAAAAAAGTCGATATTTTCATGTATAAAATCGTTTCACGCTTGACTTTATGGAATATCGATATATCCATGATAAAAACACAAATGGTAATTTCCAGACTATTTATTTTAATACTTAACGACCGACCATGGTTTTGACACTTGGTGTCATTTTCAAGGTAATCCAACAAAAACTCTCCCGGTATTTATACGCAGGCCAAGGTAGGAGGTGGGGACATATGGATTTGGAGTGAGGGGAGTGGGAGGGGGAAGTGTGGAGGAAGTGTTCACCTAAACTCTTCCCCCTCCCACTCTCCTCACTCCAAATCCATATGCCCCCACCTCCTACCTTGGGCTGCGTATAAATATCGAAAGAGTTTTTGTCGGATTACCTTGAAAATGACACAAAGTGTCAAAACCATGTTCGGTCGTTAAGAGTAAAAATAAATTGTCTGGAAATTACCACTTGTGTTTTTATCATTTTATCATCGATATATTCACTATGCTAAACTAATTCCTTTATGTATTCTAGCTGCCAAGCATCAAATTAGCATTCGAGAGATGAAATGTTTGGCGGTCGATATAAATAATGCATGAAAAAATATAGGCGAAACAGGGACTTCTGTATTGATTATACTGTATGGAGTTTATTCTTTGCAAATATGGACAACCACATGCTATGATGAGCAAATACGAAACTTGGGGAAGAACTGCGAGATTTTAATTAAGCTATTCATCCCTGTATTATATATAAAAGGAAACTCAGCATTTTCCTGCTTGGTTCGCCAAATTTCGGTTCCTCTAATTCACTACATGAAAATACCATTTCACGAGGCATTCTCTTCTTTATGGCTTAACATACCCGTTTATCGCTTCAACTAGGTATAACTCAAAACGACCCTACACTCTTATCTAGAAGCGGTTTTCAAAGTTCCAACGACCACGTACATCCATGACAAAATCACTTCACTTCACTAGGATCATAAGAAAAAGTTAATTTTACATACACCCGTGATAACAATGGTAGATACTTCACGGAGATACATCAAAGTTGCTTTGCTTGCAGAAGGAAAACAATTTTAAACGGGTTGAAATTGCTACCACCCCTCAAACATTACATTTTATCAGTCAATTGAGTTCTGTTGATTGGAGATGGTAATGTGGCCTGACTGTTACAATTAAAGATAAATCACATTTGTCCATATTTTAAAAAAAAAGATAATAAACCATCGATATAATCATATGAGACCAAAATCTGACAATATTTGGAAATCACTATAATCATTCCTTTACCCAATGACAAATATCTAGTTAAACATATTTTTCATTAACAATTAATTTTTTTAAAGAAGGTAAACACCTTTAACAAATGTGAAAGCAACTAATTCGTAAAATTAATACCCACAAAAACGTTAAAATTTTTCATTTACTACGAGTTTCATTCCTACTCGACGCAATTCTAGCAAAGTTACTTCCCATAAGTTAACCTGAACTCCTCTCCTGAGTAGAAATAACAAAAAATGATTCGGGAAGAAAGCCACGGACCGCCTTGCGAAGACGCAGCAGTTAGCAGTACTTCTCAACCAGTGCACCGGTAGATAACGTATCGTTCCCGCCGGGGACATACTTTACGGTGGACAATTAAAGGAGTCTTTACGCCCAGACCTTGGGCCGCCGCCGTTTCGGCCTGAAGATGTACCTCGGGAAGAGAATAACGACGAGACTCGCGATAAAGAGGGTAAAACTTCACCTCGCCCCACCATTTATCCCCGAGTAGTATGTGCATGTGCCTTAATAAAAAGTTAAATGCAATATCAAAGCTTTTAGGGGTGAAGTTTTAGCGGCATACATTTGCATGATTTTGGGCAGCGTGGAGAGAAAATTTCATTCCCATGAAGCCCTCTTTCCGTTTTCAAACAGCGGCCATAATCAAAAATTCATGCAACAGACGTTTTAGACTTCGGGCGTCCGTTAATTTTCACTCATTCTTCGGTTACCCACGAGGTGGCGAGAGGTGGTAAGCAGTAAAATATCCTCAGCTTGGAATTCCCTTAAATACCTACTAAATTCCTGGCGAGATAATTTTCAGTCCCCTCATCAGACGAGATAATGCTTCAATCCTAAATTCATGGATATTATACAGATCCGCGATAATATTTGCAATCAATTGAGCCCTACAAGTCTCATTAATATTTCTATTCAAGGGCATTGCGCGCTGTTAGCGAAAATGAAGCAACATCAACTCATTTAAAGACAATAGAAAGATTCAAAGAAGATAATATATCATCCACGAAGTAAGACCTCATTAAAAAAAATAATTTCCCTAAGGCACATCTCCAGATTCGAGTCGTTTGAGAGGTGTGAAAGAGCAGAATCAAATAAATAGATCGTGTATTAAAATTAGAAATGGCAATCATTTAAAACAGCAACTCATATAAAGATAATATAAAATCATAAATGCATATAGCGGAAACTAATATCCTCAACAAATAATGGAAGTAGGCTAATCAGACGAGTCACTACCTAGGCACGTACCTAAGCCAATCATACTCATACACAGAGCCATACAAATTGTTAATACGTAGAAACAACTAGTATATACGGATTGATATCTTCCGATTAGCTGCTATAGTTACAGGCATTTCAAAGTTTTCCCCATGAATATTTTCTCTGATAGAAACAGACTATAGGCAAATGTTTTACCGATATAAAATCTTATTTGCGACCTATGACTTGTTTCTCGAACTTTCATCGACATTTCTTTCATAGCTTTGCGCTGTATGTACTCTTTCAAACCTACTCCAATCTTTATCTTTAGGTTAAAAGAACAGACAAACATTTCTCAGAAATATAAATCAATGTAATTTATGCCCCCAAATGTTCCCAGTAATCTTGTTGTAATACCGTCATTCATTGCAGCAGAACCATAAATTGATTCAGTCACTACGCGATAATAAAACCCCAAATTATTGGGTACATGAAATTACTGATATTACCGTAATAGTACATTCTCGCAAACGAGAATAGCACAAGCCTTTAAGTCTACAGGAGGAATATGTACACACACAACATCACGAGAGCGACTAAGTGCTTCAGTAAGTACCCGCCTGTACGATGAATATAACTGGCGCTGAACATTTTGAAGCGGACTACTCCATTAGATAGGCAAACAGAGCGTTTGATAGATTGGATGGAAGAACATTAAGAAGAACATTACTTCTCAATGGCTCAGGTAATTTGCCGTCTGCTACAGTGAAAAACGAGCGAACTAGGTACCTTCATTACCTCGCCATTAGGCGAACGCAATTACCATTTTAGAGAAGAGTTTTCTGAGAACATTGAGTGCATCACACCTTTTGGAGTCCAGCACAGCTGTAAGACTCTAAGCTAGAAAAACCTGACATGGTAAAAAATCGCTAGCCGAATTTTTTCAGTCATTAATGGGTTGATTGAGCTATGACAATTATGCTAATCCCATCCTTTAGGGAATAGCATAATTGTCATAGCTCACTATTCTTACTTCATTACATACTCACTATTCTTACCTCACTATTCATTCTCGGTTAACATTAATATTTTCTCTTAAAATTACCCCGTACAATATTCATCAAATATGGGTCTTAACGAAAAAAGAAATATCCTCACAACTAGTACAATAAATGAGTAAATTCAACTTCTTGAGCAACCCAATCAGTATTGCAAATAGTTCCTCACTTATTTACGTTTTTACTCTCTAAAATGAACAAAGGAATACTGCAAAAGAATTTTATGTCCAAGAGCATGGAGGCACATAATTATTAAAACCTAACTAACAACTTGCATGGAAGGCTCAAAACGTTTCTGGAGTTCTAAATTTTTTTTACGAAACGAACAACTCCATTAGATTGGCAAACATACCGTTCAATAAATCGAAGAGAAGATCATTATAGTAGTTTGACTGATATCCAAATAAATCCAATGATTTGATAGAAGCATTCCGGTATTCTAGCTGCAACCGTGTTATAAATAATTAAATGCGGAAAACAATATGTGGCTCATTGCCAGATAAACCATTTTTGAGCCATTAAAATATTTCTTCATCTTCCATGCGAGTGCATTTAACAATTTAAAACTATCTATACCAATCCATTCTCGCACACTTCTTCGTATTCTCGGATCACTTGGACACAAAAATATGCGAAAACCTCAATAACATTAGTTTAAGCATGTCATATCATTTTATGCATAAATATAGCATAAATACATGAATTTTTAAACCAAAAGATACTGTTAAAAGACAACACATTGCCCTTTTACATACAAGTATTCAAAGAATATAAGAACAGATTATTTTCACACGATCTCCTCATAAATATTACTGAATTACAACTCAAACGAGTACTGATAAATTTACTGTAATTTCTCAACTAAAAGGGTGCTTTACGTATATATAATTATTATCTACAAATAGATATTCCCATGCTCTGATACACTGGTCTCTACTCTCAACGCCATCGTGACTTAGTGAATTCAAGTTGAGGAATAAATTATTTCATACCCAATTATATAGATACAAAAACTACAGTTAGTGTATTCAAATGACTTAATACCGAAAATAAATTGCCAGGATCATGCTTGAATTTGAATGCAATTCAGTCAAGTCTTCTTTGACAATATTTTTATTCGAGGGAAGCGAAAGAGACCGTGAAATAAACTAAGGTCTTTGAAGAAGAAACGATTTGCATACTCACTAATTCTTCGAAGAAACCAATTTGGAATCGCAAAAATATGTGCTCACCTGCAAGAGAGAAATTTTTTTATTATAATGGGTTTTCACACTTACGAGCCTTAAAATAGTTATAGCCTTCTTATTTACACTACAATAGAGTTTTTTGTAACAAAAATGAAGCGCCCTCAATTTCCACAGAATGAAAATGACATAGTTATATTACTTCTGCCAACTTTTTTCGGATACCAAACCATGTGAAATCGACCCATGGACGAGTCGCCCGTTGTGAAACAGGATGGTCTAAATCGGTGGAAATCCCGATAAGACTTCATGCGCGTGTGCTATCAAGTTTCAATCCTAATAAATACAGAAGTTACTATTTTGAACTATGAATAATTGCATCAATTTTGTATTTGGTTTTTACTATGCTATAAAGTAGTGTATACCCAATACATAACAGTGATATTTATACTCAAACAATTACTGGGCACTTTCTCATCTCAGGCATAGTTTAAAAAGTCGAATCAATAAAACTGTCATGATACACCAAACCTTAGTAAACAATTCACCCAATCTCACCCAAAAGTTACAAAGGATAGGTGAGGGTAGAACTCATCCCGAACTAAGCCATAGGGTTGTGAATTTTAACACATTCCACTGAGGTAGTTCAGTTTCATTCCCTGGGCCAC
Source organism: Ischnura elegans (assembly GCF_921293095.1). Classification (NCBI taxonomy): domain Eukaryota; kingdom Metazoa; phylum Arthropoda; class Insecta; order Odonata; family Coenagrionidae; genus Ischnura; species Ischnura elegans. Next base: position 73,349,979 of record NC_060250.1, read on the forward strand.
CTCGCGCTTGGAGGAGTTTGTTTGGGAGTGTCCGAAGGCTTCATTTGATCCGAGGAAGGATTTGAATCCGAGACCTCTAGACAAGCAGCTAAGCGCACTACCCACTAGGCAACCACGCTTCCTCAATAAACTATCAACATGACTTACTGTATAGGCATTTAATAAAACTATAATTTTATTATTATTAACACATGGTGTTTATTTAAATTTTCAAAATCAAGCCGTACTCCGGAGCGGGTCAGCACAGATCCAAGATCTTGTCTTCGTTGGTATCATAGATGGTGAAATAAAATAGTTTGAAAATGCAAAAATGAGGAAAATTGAACTCCACGCACAAAATAAATTGATATAGAAATCAGTTTATTGAAGCCGCTCACAACGGCGATTCACCTTTCTTACCGACGAAGGGTCGTGGCTGGAACGTTAAAATACTTGACTTATTGCGCCTTTAAATCCTTCCGAAGTCATCGAGAACAATAAGACATATGTTGTCACCTTTAAATGACCCATTTTCATCCAAAATTTTAAATTTAACGAAAGTTTTCTTTTCTAAATGCACCCACTTGCTTTCCGAGTAAATTCAATGACTTACGAGAACTTTGCGTCCAATAAAAAGTCATAATTTCAGGAAAAAACTGCATAAAGTCTACGAGGTGATCAAACCATAACAAACGAAATAAGAAATTAGCCATTAACGAAAATAGCTAAATACCTACGCAAAAAATGAAGAAATATCCTTGAAATTGGTGATGACAGAAATGATATATTTCATAACATTACATAATACATGTACCACTCATTAAGGCATTAACTTCTGTAATTAAGGTGATTTTTAAAATTGGATTGTTCACAAAATTGGGAATATTTATTTTAGTGAAATATCATTCTTATTACTGCTATTTTTCATCCATTATCAAGAACCTCTGTGAAGCTAAAGGATTAGACGACAGCAAAAAATGTCCTATCACTGAAAGAGAACTGAGTCGCGCTTTCTCCTAAATACCTCCTGCTTTGGCTGAAAAAATATTTGAATAGCTACAGTAAGATCTTTCACAGTCCTTAAAAACTCTTTCCGGCAAATAAACTCGTTTGTTTCATTTTTTCGAATCAAACCAAATAATCCGTATTCTATAACCTCTTGACAATCTTTGAAGTTGAAGGGAAATTAACTTTTTCTACGCCTGAATTTCAGATTTAGCCCTTAGATTTTCGCATAGGAACGGAAAACACATCTGAATCCAGCGTGATATCCCAAGATCCAGATGATTCTCGCGTACCAAATTTCGTCAAACGTGAATTCGTTTAGGTAATTCCGGCGTTCTAGGTGTCTCAGAGACGAAACTCACTTACTGAATATGCATTCAGAAGGTATTCCTCGCCGTTTCTTTAAAAATATAGATTTATTTTATGATATGGAAACGCTAGCAAATTGAATAGCCTTCAAACGAGTGTGATATTTTTTCGTCGATCGTTACAAAGATACACATGGCTAACTGACGAAACAGACTTGAAGGAACAAGAAAAAGTCCTACTCCTATGAATACATAGTGTCGTACATGCTCTTCAATTTTTAATATTCCAAACAAAGGTACGCCAAAAAAAAGGTGCATCTTTGTTGCGATCATAATCCACTCCGATGACGCAAGGAAGCATACCATGAAGTAGGATCAACTGACAAAACCTCCAAAATGAAAAGCATGGACAATTTTTATAGAAGAAAAACATTTTACAAGTCTACAGAACAATCATTCATATCGAATATTATAAATGGTATTGCCTGATATATAATACGGAAATATTTACAAACCCGAAAATAGCAAAAACCTCCATCTGTTAACGTAAGAGCCTACAGGCATGAAATGAAAACGCAAAATAAAATATTAAATGTATGAATAACACAATAATTCGTCACATGTAACATGTATTTCAGCATTATTATGGTATTATTTTCAACTTAAAATACGATTAAATACTAAGAAATATTGCTCACTTCATTGTTACTGATAGTTAAAATTAATGTCCCTGTGATTTTATTCAGAGATAAACTATCTGTATTTCAGAAACGTGAACATGACTTAATTAACGGGGTTAAGTAAATGCAGCAGCGTCATACTTCACTAACATGTAATTAATTTTACGATACTCATCATCGAATGGAACTTGTAGTACCCAGCATAAACCATAATTTTACAAAAATTTCTATTAGTCCAACATAATTAAAATTCACAAACATCGTGATTGCCTGAAGTTCCCTATAAGCATCATCACCAGAGCCAAAAGTTCCTGTTAGAAAACTAAAATATTATAATTTTCCTGATCGATCTCTCATTCACATCAAAAGAATATCCGCAAAGAAGACCTTACATGGTAATTACATTTTATCGAATCTTATGAATGCTATTGAGTTATAATACAGAAATATTTAAAAATTCGGAAATAACAAATATCTCCATCTGGTAATGCCTCGAGGAGAACAAAAACTGCAATTTTGAAACTACAAGATGCTTGCATTAGGCACAAAATATCTTCCGATGCTTTTGGTGATGCAATTGAACCAAGGGTTACTCTAATGTGAATTCTTTGTGTTCCTCAAGAAAATTTGAATCATGGAGAAAAATTATTTTGCTCATCAACTTTTTAGGAAATCCTCACGCAGCATCCAACTTTTCTAGGAAATCTTACGGGAAATAAAAATAAAAACACGCCATGCAGCAACAGAAAAAATGGAAGGGCAGAGGCATGGAGCGAAATTGCGGCAAAAAAATATGCACGCTACAAAGGATGCTCACCCACGTACGTTGCATAAAGGTCGAAATGCAGTCAGGAGACTGCCGCCTTGGGATTACATTTTGCCTAAATTTTCAGACCAAAAAACCTCATTTACCAGTTCGTTTCACACGACCATCCCATAGCGTTGCACTGCGCTGCATTCATGATATTGGGCTCAAAAGACAAGCCACATCGCTGATATTTTCATCTGTTTTGACTCAGAAGGCACGCAAGCGTGAACGCCTAGGATAGTCGGCTTTAAGAGAGAGTAAGCTCACCTAACAGAAAGAGGCCTCGCAGCTTATATTTTCATCCATTTTGACTCGAGAATCTCGTATGCGCAAGCACTGAGGATAGTCGGCTTCAAGAGGGTACATTACGTAGCCTTAGAGCAACAATAAAGACGTCATGATTTCTCTTTTCTTAGCCAAAATGATGCACCTAGATTTTTGCGTATACCTAAGGAGTTGACAGATATGCGCAATACTTGAGGTTCCGCTCGTTTTCTTGCTAATTTTAATGAAAAAACGCATTTAGTAATAGCATATTATACTCAGTTTCAAAATTGTTTCCAACTACAAAAAGGACAGTAAAAATAGTAACAATACCTGAAAACATTCCGCATACCTGGGGAGACGACAGATACGCGCAATCTTCGGAAGCAGCTGTTTATTTTATCGCTGATGTTGACGAAAATGCGTAATTAAAAATAACGTTTTTTACTTCATTCTTTCCCATCACATCAAGGAATATATTAGATAAAAATACCTTGAAATATTGGTCACTTATCTTTGTTTAAGATAGTAACTAATAATTGCTTATGAAGTTTTTCGCAACGTTTTACTGAATCACTGGATTCGTTTACGAGTTTCGTCTGAGTTTTTATCATAGTTATGTTGAAGTTCATCTACATCTAAATAATACCCCGAAAGTCGCCTAAAAGGCGTGTGGCAGGGGGTGTTAGGACACCAGCTGTTTACACATAAAAAGGATGTGCTCTAAGGAAATTACGTGTATCATTTATTAAAGTCCTTTATGGTTCGGGGGAAAAAGGAATTCCCATATCTATCCGTTCAGCAAAATATCTCTTAAGATATCGCTTATGCCGGACCTGTAAATAGAGTGTGGCTATAATATTATGTTCTCCGTGTAGCTCTTAAATATATCCATTCTCAATTGTTCAAGCAATATAAGCCCAGCGCGTAGCCTCTGAGTCTCCAGCGGCTCCCAGCCTAATTCGCTTGACACCTGTGTAACGCTGTCTGTACGCCCGTAGAAGTTTTTGATGAACCGAGCAGCCTTTATCTGTCTTTTATTCATTTCGCGGATTAAGTCTTTCTGCACCGGATCCCATATTCTCCCTGCATATTCAAGGTGCAGTCGGTAGAGTGCGGAATAGCACCTTTCTTTTACTTTTTCATCCGAAAATCTCACAACACGCTTGACGAATCCTAATTTCTTCAGGGCCATGGCGCAAATATTCCTTATATGTGTTCCCCACGAGAGGTTCGAGGTTATCATAACTCACAGGTACTTCACTTTAAGAATTTTATTTTAAGAAACATGATATTAGAATATCACCATAGCTATTGCTCAGTAAATGTGCAATCGTCAGATTCTATTTCATTAGTTTTGGTTCCAGGATGTCTTCTATCCATTAACCTACGCATCTTCTAAAGAGTGGCCTACCCCCACATAGAGCGCAGACTTATCACTGAAGATAGCAATACCTAATTTCATTTTGATGGCATCAAGTACAAGAAGCGTTCTTCAAGAGTTAAGTCTGAGAAGATTCATTATATAAAGCCGTAATCTTATGTATTCATCATTAAATTCAAGTCACGACTGAGCATTGTGGGCAAAATAAATACGGTGAACTCCTTAACATAATTAATACATCCATTTCTCTTTTGAGGCCAAGAAATGCTGATGTTTCAAATACTCTTATTGCATTCACGAAAAAAGATGAAATAAAATTCTCAACGAACTTTGAAATTAAACGGGATCCTCAAAGGCGCTCACTACATTAATTGAGAATTAGTTGAAAATTTAACTTTGACGTTAGGTGAGGGACTAAATTTGGATTACTCACCCGACCAAGCTTTCCAAGATATCCTTTACAAAAAGATAATGGAATCATCGTTGATCTTTCTCAGACGCTCCACAAAAGATCTACCGAAATCTAATTACTGAACGGAGAAGAATTGAAGGATAAACTGCGTTCTCTTCATTTAACAAGTTCCATGGTCCGGTTCATTTTCTTCCTGATCAAACTAAAATTTTGTCGAGGCCTTTATTACGCCCCGTTCTGAATGAAGGGGCACGAAATTTAAATTAAAATTTTAATTTTTAACTAGAGACTGATGGCAGAATTCAGATAATTATCAATTTCATGGTATAGTTGCTTACCAAGGAATGAATTCTAGAGATACCAGCAACTTTACTGCTGAACTTAGGTATCATTATCCGTTTAATCATTGTTATGTATCAATATTATTAACACTCAAAGAGATCAAAAGATAAAAACCGTAAAATATCTTAATCTTTTCGCAGTTTTCTACGGTTCTTAATTAAATATACCGGCACTTTTAGGTAAAAATTTAAAGACGTATAGCCAAATATTTTCCAATAGCTAATACGTCCCTTGAGAAATTAGAAAAGCAAAATCAATATCGAAATGACGTGAATCAGATATAAACGTTTCATGAATCGAAGAATAAGAGAACAATGCAAATTATATACCAAAAAGTACTGGTTAAAGAGCTCAGTACATCTTCATTCAAATATTTGATAATAGCTCTAGGAAAAATTATTTTCTACTCCCAACAGATGTTAGGGTTTTTTAACAAAAAATTCTTCTTGGAAACATTTTAGGCCGTAGAAAATTAACCAACAACAAACAAAAAGTTCCATTAACATGCAACCAGATTCGCTAATTACAGTTATAAGATGTTTCCAGAACCTGGAGGCCATCTTGTCTGAGCTTAAAAGCTTAACCTAACAACGCCACATAATAAACCCAATGGAATTTAGCGTCCTTCCTTACCAAAAACAATGAAATTCTAACTTTTCACTGCATTGCTTGGAATGACACGCTTAATAAATGCCACTCAGAAAATTAGAACACTCAATACTCGTTAAACACAGATTATGATAAGGTTAAAGTTGAACAACAAAGTTAGCGTTGTAAGGAAGTTTTGACTTCAAAACCACCAATATTTGCTTTCAACGCACTTCAAGGATAATACCACCAATTGCATTCAGGCTAGAAAATTTGATAGTACTCAAAATAAAGAAGATTTTCGATACTTAAGTAATTAAGCATTCTTAAGAGTTAGGCAGATTCGCTTTGACTATAACCCGCGACACCGTAATTCCACAAGAGTCAACAACTTCACTGTAGATTCCCGAAAACGATATAGTAGTGAAGAGTCCCAACCACTTTGGGAAAACTATTTTCGCTCCGTTCTGAACCAGTCCGGTTCCAGGAAATGAAAATTCACTATGCGCATTCCACACAATTGCTCAATTCCTGAACTTGGTTTTGGAAAGATTATCACTTAAAAACAAAATAAGAGAAACTATATATTGTATACCTCTATGATGAAGTTTCACTGCCGAAAATATCGACGGAACAAACGTTTAGCGCTTAAAGTGAATTTTCGTTTCTAACTTCGTGGTTCCACAAAGTAAAGCCGCAAACGTTGAACAGTCTAGCAATACCTAGCTCTTACTTTCAGCGGTCGCTTTCCGTTTTTATCCCAATACCTATAGCTACTATTTGCTTCTCAAATTGTTTTCCACTACTTAATGGGGGAAGAAAGGGGTAATCCCAAGAAAGGCCACCAGCGGAGTACTTTATCGAAAGATCGTATGCTTTCTTTAGCGCCTGGCCACTGAAAGCATTTCACTTATCCTTATGAAGAAAGTCACGTAAGGAAAAATAACGATATTCGCCCCGTTTAGCGGGGCTTTTGACTTCGCTGCCCCATGGCTCATTATCTCCTGAGTCTCTACGTCCAAGTCGGAAATTGCGGATAACAGCGTCACTGTATTCTGTTTGGAAATATTCGATGGACCATGAAATCCAGTAGTGGAGGGCATATATTTCTGGAGTTTAGTGGGATTGGCTGAGAGAAGGGAAGCATTTGTCAAATACATATGGTAACCAGGATTTCAGTGTTCTTACTTCGCCAATAAATCAATATATTAGCTACCTAATCATCAAAAAATCAATATACATGATAATCGCCAGCTACAAGGTCCAAGCAATTCAACATTCAGGGATCTTTTAGTGACACATCCTGTGAATGAAGCATCAAAATCTACTTCAAATTACTTCGCAATTGTAATTTAGAGTAGCAAAAATCTAACTCGTCACAAATGTGCAATGGTCTGTTTGTTGCATTTGGGTTTTGATTTTTTAGTGTTTTGTGTTGAATTGGAGCCTTGGATACAGAGAGAAAAACAAGGAATTGGTGTGGGTGAAGTCATATTGATATGCAAGTGGTAAAGAAAGATTTAATAGTGTCAAGTGATATTAAAGTTTTTCATTTTATATCATCGCTTTGATGCATAATACTCCATTGAAATATTAGACAATTTATAAAAAGAATTAAAAGAATAAGAGAAAGCTAACATCTAAATGTCAAACATTGGCATTCATTCACTAACGGTTTAATCCCCTAAAGCCTGAATCACATGATCATATCGTATACAGAGTAGGCAATCGCCAGATGATGATACGCTGTATCGAAACCGGTCGCAATATATTTTATTTTGTGAAACAGCTAAGTGTTTTCTTAACCTTTGTGCATCATGAAGGAGTTTCACCATGTTACGCCAACCACCATCGCATTTATTATATATGCATAAAATATATAGGTTCTCCTGCATTGATTTGAAAAGATAATGTTGCCAACACCAGGGTCGTGAATTGAGAAATTGTGTGGAATTCATAAAGTGAATTTTCATTTCCTGGAACCAGACTGGTTCAGAACGGAGTGAAAATAGTTTTCCCAATGTGGTTTGAATCAAAATTCACTAACTCTTGGTTAACTATGTGGTATTCCATTATTTCCTGGATATAGACAATTACTTATACCACTTATTTTATAAGAGCGCGACCCGGGTTTCAATGAGTAATCATCATCACCATGCGCCTGATGATGATGATTACTCATTGAAACCCGAGTCGCGCTCTTATAAAATAAGTGGTATAAGTAACTGTCTATATCCAGGAAAAAAGTGGTTTGAATCATTTTCTGTATCACACGCTCATTCCTACCGTCCCTTTTTCCATCACTTAGTCCGTATATTCCTTATTTACAACTATAATTCGATTAAAAGCCAAACGTGGCTTTACATTCGCTGTTGGCGGCCGTTCGTTTTGATTGGCTGAAGGAAGGTGAAAGAAATGATTTCCACGACGAAAAAAGGGACGTGCTGAGGGATGGAAAAAGGAATTGAAATCCCATCCCTCGAGCCATTGCGTGAAATAATAATTTTTTCGTCATCATTGGAACGATCATTGGAGCTGTTCCTTAAAAGGGATGGAAAAAAATAACCGTGTAATTCGGGCTAAAGGCTGGTTTGAGACAGTGACACAACACGCATTTTATATCCCCTGGCCGACGATAGATCGCCTATTACTTCCCGAGTTCCTTTCTCAATATGCAGTCCCCATTCTAATCAAGGCTGCGATCGAGTTGATCGCCATGGGACATTAGGAAACGGGGACCCGGGACCTGGAGAGTGGAGCTAGGCCCGCTGCGCTGCGGACCGGGAGCGGTCGTTGTCCTCCCCCCAAGGCAGCGTTTAAAAGACCGGGAAAATAAAAAAGCAATACTCCCTCCCAGTGGCGTAACTAGGAATATGCTTTGGGGGGGATGGGATGGCCTGGGGTTACTGGTAACTTGGGGGTGTCCGCGAAAATTTATGAAAAATGACATGCCTAGAAATACTTTTTACATAATTTTCACACTAAAAAATTAAATTTAACCAGTTATTAAATTTCAAAATTAAAAAATAGCTTTATATTTCTTTTTTAATTTCTCCGAGGCTTTGGGGGGATATAACCTCTCTACCCCCCCCCCCACCACCCCCACAGTTACGCCACTGCTCCCTACGCAAGAGGGTTAATTACGTAACAGCTGCTGTTAAAGCATGAACGCTGTTCGAAATGAGGTCTAGATTTAGAAAGATTAACATTTCATGAAAGAGAGATCAACTTCTTTATTTTTTTCAATTTATTTTTCTTTAATATCGTATAATTTCAACCTATTTTTTTATAATAACTTTCCAGTAATAATTTTCATTTCAACTTATGTTTTTGAAAATCAGGGAAAGATAAAAAATACCGCATTTTATTTACAGGGCTGTCCGATCTTTTGCGGGCAAATTTCACGTAAATATCCCTGATTAGGTACAATGTCTTGGTTGAATTCTCGGTTTTTTAAGATGATACTATTACGACAAGTTGCTACTTGGTTGAGTTTTCATACTTGCACACAATAATAAGAATGAGTTATTCCTCAAAGTGAAACGAATTCAAAAATGCTAAAGCTTTAATTCCAAGGACTAATGAAGGTAAATCGATTCTTCTAATTCATCCGTTTGATACATAATAATACATTTTCCTCCTTTACCTACTTTACTTTTTATACTCCCGGTATTGTAAACTTATATTCCACCGTCTAAGTTCTCGCATGATTTAATACGATATTATAAGTGGATAATTATGATAGATCGTTAGAAGTAGCGAATATTTACAATTTAGCCCTCAGAAAGATACACTTAAATAACAGCGAAATACTCGTAGCTAGTGGTTATAATGTGGATCGAGGACTTGTATGCGAGCCCCAGACAATCTAAGACTACTGCTGATATAGCAAGGGATCGGGCCAGTATAGAACGACCGAAATAATGGTATGATCGTCATATAATATCTCTTCCGTCTCCTCCAAGTCACGAAATTTCCAGGAAAAACCTTAGCTCGCCCTCACTACCGAGCTCGGCTACGCAGTTTATGCTTGAATTCAGTATATCCTTATACACTTTATCCTTCTTATTTGTCGCATGGAGTCATATCTGGGCTCAAATTTCAAACCATAAGCGATGATGTAACGGCGCTTACAAACCTTTCATTGGGTAGTAACAGGCGTAGGTCCGATTTCCCCTTATCAAACATCATTAAACAGTTTCTCTACTAAAATTGCTATTTTCTGTTATTAAAGACAAGAGGGATAAGTTATTTTTGGCCAGATAAATTTGAACCTGCGCAGAGAGTGTGATTTTTTGGAGACTAATTTTTTATTTCAACTTATTGGAATCGATATTATTAATAACGCTGACATACTCCAGGAGGAACTGAGTTATGAATACTATAATGTGGATAAGGACTGAGCGAGGCTACTGGCATGTATGAAAGATGCAGCTGGATGGGCTACATTCCTATACTTGAGGTGATTAAAAATGACAAAATAAAAATTCATATTAAAAATAGTAATTATTCTTAAATTTTAATGGTAAAGATAGATTGTTACCCGAGGGAGATTTTTCAGTAGACGCATTAAGGAGAGATATTTGAAATAGTGGAATAATGTTTGAAAAACATCTGAGGGAACTAATAATAACAGGGCATAAGTATATCTTACATAATATTTATAACATCACTGAGATATCTGCACATTTCCATGTAAAAAAGGAAGAATGCGACTTTTTTCTTTCAAAAGTTAACTTTCAGTTCTCTTTTCAACAGAAAATACAGAAAAGGATATCAAAAGCTGGTCAAAATCTACATTAATCAAGTATATTTAAATCAAGGGATGTTGAGGAATAAATTTCAATTTCGTGGGATAACCCGAAGTCCAGATCTCGCATTACGGCGCTTGATTATCTTGTACTTGCAAAAATTACTTATATCCCGATTAATAAGATTATTTTCTGTCAAAATGTGTGGCATATTTAGTTACAGATGATACTATCATTATCATCGTGAAAAAACATAACAATCGCTGGTGCAGATAAAATATGGAACTTAAGAATGAGTTGAAGAAGTTTCAGATATTATTTCCCACGGGAAAAAGCCTATCATTAGATAATCGCGCAACGTATATATATGATTCGCAAAGCGCATTGCAAACTCACATACTGTACGTGGATAATGCCCCGCCGACCAGATCAAGAATCTCAGCCCATGGATATCTTGTAATTGTTAGAGAGTAACTGACTAATTAATACGCTCCTTTTCTGCAAGGAATATTTCCCACAATTTATGTACCTACAACCACATCACCTTTATCGTGCAAATATTTACCAAAAAAGACAACAGGAGAATATAAAATGCAAGCAGTAGACATGGAGAGAAAAAATTATAAATTTTCATACCCACAGGGATTAGCATAATCTGCACTATTAACTCAATCGTAAAACCATGGATAAGTGAAAACTCAACGCAAGAGCATGTCTCCAAGTCCAGATCAAGGATCCCAGTTCATGAAGGTCTCATAATTGTCTAATAGTAGCTAAATCAATAATTAATAGGCTCTCTTTCTGCAAGGAATATTTTCCACAAATTGTTCGCCTCACATCAAGTTGATTGCAAAAAGATTTACGGAAACAATCACTGGGAAAAATAAAATGCGGACCGTTGATACTAAGTGAAAAGTCATAAATGTTCTTCTCCTCGGGCAATCGCATAATCAGTATTATTCACTGAATCGTAAAATCAGGTATAAGTAAGTGAAAACTCAATGCGGAAATTTGATCGCGGAGCATGACTCTAAGACCATGAAAGTGTCATAATTGGAAAAGGGTAGAAAATCAATAATTTATAGGCTACCTTCCTGAAATGAATATTTTCCACGAATTGTGTCCCTAGGCTCATATCACCTATATTGTGAAATGATGTACCGAAACGATAACAGGGGAAAATAAAATACATGACGGTAGATATGAAGTGAAAAAAGTTATACACGCTCCTTTCCACAAGCTATCACATAATCTGTATCATTCACTCAATGGAAAAATCGGGGGTAAGTGAAAACTCAACGCAGAAATTTGTTTGCAGAGCATGACCCGAAGTCCAGATTAAGGCTGCCAGGCTCTCGGGTGACCTGTAATGGTGGAGCGAAAATACTGGACCATTCTTTTCCAGGAAACATTTAGGATCAGAGGCGAAAGGGGCACGCACTGAGCAAAACGCGAAATTTAAGGGTCTCTCGGCTACTCCCTAAACACTCGTTTGGCACGACGCGGCGCTGAGACCGGCGCTACCGCTCCGAACTTGTCCCGTAATTCAAGGCGAAAATGAAACTTAAGAGAGAAAAAGGTCACCCGCCGGAGACCGCTTCTTTCCTTGCGTAATATCCCCCGTAACCTCCTACCGTGGGTCGCGAAGTCCGGCACTCCATACCCTCACATTCCATACTCTTTGTATGAAACCGGATGGGCATTAGGTTCGAGTATATATTTCTTTCTTCGGTCACTCGTTCTCAGCGTAGGAAATGGAAATAATAAAAAGGTCCCAGTCGAGTGAATTTCGGAATGGCGAGACGGCGTACATCGCGAGCTGAACTGCCTCTCTGGAGTCCTCCATTCTTAAAAGAGCCACCTTTAAAAGGTCACGAGCGAATTTGAGGTGAATTTCAAGCAGGGATAACTGTAAATCAAAACCATGTGGGGAATTTTATAAAATCCTCTTAAAAAAAAGAGCCTATAAGAGATAATACGAACTTATTGAAAGACTTAGAGAGGAAGTTTTACTCCATTTATACCCTGAAAGTATATTTAAAATAGAGTACTTATTTCCATCCACTAACCATGACCATGCGATGAAGAATCTTTTTTTCCCGGTGAATGACTTTAATGAATTCTTCTCGGGTTTCCAACCGCGTTGGGGCCAACATGTTGTAGACCGACGTTTTGTTGGGATATTTTCCCTGCAGCGAAACGTCGGCCTATAATATGCAGATCTTAACCCGGTTGGAAACTTGAGTAGAATTCATGCAAGAAATTTTCATATTTTCGAGTATTTTAAAGTGTAGGTCCAAATATAGTTACTCCACTGGCTGTCAATTAAAAAAAACTTAGTTGTTTCTAATATAGATATTTCCTATTTACATCATATAAAATTTTATAATTCCTATAACATCTAATGGCATTGGATGCGTGTGCGTAGAAAACATGTCTATTACAACTAGAACATAAATGCTGATTTGAAAATATGTAAAAAGACTCTCCATATCATTTAAGTCATTATTAAATGGTATTGACTGACATTTACCGTGCTACTTTATACTAACATGGAAAGTAAATAACAATGGAGCGATATTGGACAATAACTTCTGGTTACTGTAATTTTAAAATGAATTTTTTAATAATTCTGCAATACTATAGGCAATGCCACTTTTATATGTATTATAGGGGACATATGTGGTAGATACTCATTTCTTTAAAGAAGAGTAACGTCACGGTTCTCTTGGACTCTCTTCAAACCCAGGAATTGAATCATATTGAATGATCTTTGTTTTCCATTAATAACAAAAAACTTATTTTGATTCGACTGTAATTTGCTTGCAATACACCAATTATTAATAGTAATACAATCCTTTCTATTATATTAAATGCTGCAAAGCATAAAAAATATACAAAGCGATTTTTCATGAAATTCAGTGACAAATTATAATGAAAATACGATGAAAATTCAGGCGACGATAGGGATAACTCATAAGATTTTAAAGACCTAAATTTGCTTTATTTCCCGCAGGGCCGTGCCCAAAAAAATGGGCAACACTAATTACGTTATCCATAATCGAGGGAAGGAGTGAAGTGAAGGAAAGACAACCAATTCCTTCGTTCATTTCGTTTCCTTTCCACAACATTAAAATAACGACGGGAAGTCTATCTGCGGAAGACACAGCCTTCAATGGCAGCAGTTGAGCCCTGATAAAAAAGTGGAATAGAATATGTCTAAGCTCACAACGCGTTTCTCGAAAAGCAGATCGCAGTTTAAAAAAATAATTTCCCCCTTCAGGGAAGTAAGTCCTAATTTTCTCCCTCAGTTTTAGCCCATTACCTCTTTTACGTTTTTCATAAAACGACTATTTCCTCGGGAAGTTTTGATATTTAAGAGTGCCGGGAGTTTTTTTATGGCATAGAGAGATGACTATCCTCCGTTATCTTTAATCAGGCTTCGTAAAAAACTCAGTCGTCCTCAGATACTAAACGCCCTCAGGGTCATGAGGATGGGAGGAAGATGTGCAGTAAAATGTTTCTCCAGAAGAAAACCATTTCAAACAAGAATATAAATGTGTTCAAGTCTTTCTACTCTGTCACACTTTGTCAATAAAACTCTAAAAAAATTATGAAATTCCCGGAATGTGTTCATGTATGTATGAAGGAGCGAGCGAGAACTTCACGTTAAGCATAAAAATCGTGTCACTTTCAAAACATTTTACACTCAACGTGATAACAAATGAAACAAGTTATTTAACTCCGGGCAAACTTTTTCATCTGTTTTCAATTGCAAATAAGAGCTGCCTTTCGTTCCACATGAATTTTCATACCACTTATTGCACGTAATACGTCACCATGAGCGTTAGACAAAACAAGTCTTGCTTGTTATTCGAAGTGAACTTCATTGGATTAGTTGTGAACGTGAAATTGGAAATACACAAAGAAGTACTTCATCATTTTCATAGTTATAGGACTGTTCCATTGAGGAAATTTTCAACGATGCTAAAATAAGCTGTGTATTATTATAAGGCTCTCCCATGCCAAACATCGTGGGCCGCAAATTTGGAGTTGAACTAAAGTATTGGATATTTAGACAGAGTAGACATTTGAATTAATTTTACCTTTTCTTTCACATTAAATGGTACCTATGTCTCATTAATATTTTTTGTCTTCATCATATGTATGGCATTAAGCCATCTCTATATATTATCCATAGTTCTTGACCTTTAAAAACGCAGTTTCATTATGCTCTACAGGAAATAAATAAATATCACAAATGCTAACCTTTCCAGAATATATATTTTTATTTTACCCGCAATAGAAAGAATGTACACGTTTCACAAAAAAATAACGACAGAACGTATGCATACCTAAACATTTCCTACAAGAAGGACCAAACACATAAAAAATATTGAATCATCCTACAGGGTGGAATCAAAAAGAGAAATATATATCGGAAATATAAATATTACTTTAATGAAACAAGTCTATTCAAAACTCTCGAATTTTTTTCGTGGCTTATTTGCTATCACGCAGTTTTAATAACACTCCTTTCTCAGCACAATAAGTATTTAAAAAACTTGTACGAAGTAAAAATGAAATAAACTCAAAGTTTGCGATTGGGACTCCCCACAATTTAAGAACACGGAGGCTCAAATTTAAGTATAAATCATGAATACCTTCGGATTAAAAGAGTCTAAATTGTTTTGATGTTAATTATAATATTAATTATTGATATGGTGGAAATTTTTTCCATTTATGTATGTAAACCTGGAGATATATATGTTATGAATCCCTGGTCGTACATTTTTAACCCATTTCCGCCCAGAACAGTTTCAGCTTGGGATTGTGTACATATTTAGGCACGTCGCTCCTATTGTCGTATTTAGTAACAGCTCTGAAAATTTTTGAAGCTACATCAACTTGTTTCCTCGGAATGACCCGTAATCACATCGCTACACTGGATGGCAACGAGGTCAGAATCTACTTTTGTTCAATTTCTACGAGTGACCTTGAGAGAAGGGATGAGTCTTCAAGGCAAACATATTTTTGGACAAAGAAAAGTAAAAATAATCTATACAGTGTCATCTCATGTTTACTTTTATGTTAATCGCATGCAATTCACCGGCAGTAGCCGTTCATATTGAACTGCTGTTTCGCACCCGTCTTTTTCGGTCAGAGAGCTGATTTCGATCGGCTTTAAAAATAAACTAATAGGTGAATTAAGTTATTGTAAGCATCAACAACGTATTTGCGACAGTTCTATAGTAAAAAGGAGTGCAGATTTCTTTCAAGAGCATCATATGGTCAGAATGCTAGGATGTAGCCATACGGCTACGGTGGGCGGAAATGGTATAATCCCTTGCGGTCCAACGTCGAGGCAGACTCTACAGGCCAAGTGAAAAGCCCTCAGATCCAACGAAAAGTTTAGCTTGACATCACAAGGCACTGCTAATATACAAGGGCTTAGGGTGGATTATTTCAAGAGATATCACGCATCGAAAATTTTCCAAGAATAAATTCTTATGATAGAACATCGATACTTTTAAAATTAGTGGATGTTTACTTTGAACAATAAAAGAAGAACATTGAAAGGGCAACAATCAATCATGCAATTTTTTTCTTAAAAATTATTTTGAAAAAAAAAACAATATGATAAAAAAATTGGACAGAAAAGGGTTAAACATATTAGTAAACCTAAAACAATTTTATTTTTTCTTATTTCGGATAATGAATTATATCCGATCTTCATTGTGGAGATCAATACTGCCTAACCTCACCCGTTAGGTAGCCCCAATTCCACGCTTTGGCGTATGCATCGAGTTCAACACTCAAAGGTTCAGATTTCAGAACTGGCCGCGCGCCTTCCAACCCCTCCCTTGGTATTCCACCCCTCCACATCCCGAGACGACCTTTCTCCATCACACGGACTCCGCAAATCCACCCGCACATATTCCTTCCTCTTCACCGACGCTGCAGTTGCTCGGGCGCCAAAAGGGAGTTACGCGGGAGTGGATGGAAATGGAACTACAGAGAGCGGGAACAACCGGACTGATGGACGAAATACTGGTGGACCGCGAGAGTGTCTAGGCTCCCCGGGATCGCAATAGGGGAGCTCATTTGTTTTGCTGACCTCTGGGAGAGCTGAGAGGGGATGCATGCGAGTAGCCAAGAAATGGAGTGGATACTGGGCACAGAAGTGTGTGTCGGGAAAAGGGTGTGGGATGAAGGCGATGAACGGGGTCAAATTCAGCCACGGCTTATATCCCCACCCACCCCCTAGTCCTCACTTAACCACAACAAAAAATAATTCTCGCACACAGACACGGATATTACAATAGGGTAGTTTCCTTCACCAAAGAAAACGAAAGGCATTGATTGCGATTCGTTACCCACCATTAGTGTATTCATAATATACAAATTATTTGGTTTTAGAAATTCCAGTTTAGACGAATGTTAGTGGTCAATTTAAACCGCATTTGAAAATGCCCAGATTGGTGCCCATGCGATTCCACTCCACGTGACGTCACAGGGACCTAGTTTCTACTCGAGTAGATAGGAGTTTTACATCGTCTGAGATTACCAATGCATGCATGAGGCACAGAGTTCAGGGAAACATGTCTTAATAACCACCTATTAAAACTGGCTATCGTCGGAAAGTTTCCTTCGTTTGATAAGGTATTAATAATCCATTAGTAAGCCAAGCGCTACCTGCTAGCAGGGTTCTCTGCTACCTGCTAGCAGCCTGCATCAGCAGCCTGCGCCTGGAAGCGCACATGTCCTCGCCCCAAGGTCACCTCACTTTGCGGCAGCGGGAACCAGAATGACGTCACACGGGTTTTTCCCGTCATTCATACTTACCCGTCGCGTTTTCGCGCGCTTGAAAATTTTCACTTTTCATTTAATCGAGAAAAATAGATATCGTCATTTAAAAATCTAAATGTGTGAAATGCGTACTCCAGGAGTAATAATCTTTCGGCTTAGGCAATAAAAAAATAAAAGGAAACCACCCTATTGTGTCTCTATGGCAAAAGTCTTTATTGTATAGTTTTTTGTTTTCCCCGGCGTACTGTTTCAAGGTAAATACGAATGTTTTTTAAAGAAATATTATATTCAAATCATCGTTTCAGACCTAATTATCAGACAAATTTTGCACCAATGACCTAATCTTCGCCTTCCTCACACACTTTTTTCTGAGCACAAAACAAAGCAAATTGCCCACCACGCCGATCAAACACAACGGAGTTCATCTCTACAGGCCCAACGAGTATAAATCACCACAATACGAATAATTTGCACCTCATAGAATCAATGTTATGGGGATGAGGTTGTTTCTGACCAATACACAATCACTACACCAGATGGAAGTACTTGTAATTTATTAGTCTCACGTTCCGCAACGCCATTGGTGCATTTCAGCCAATGTTCAATGACATAAGAATACCACGCAGCTTATCGATAAACTACAATGTTAAGAGGGATAAAGGATTAAAAAGATAAAATTATATTAACATTACCGAAAGACAATTATTAAGATAATTTCAAATTCGCAATCGTTAAATTAATAGTAGTCCTCCCATTATTTACATTAATTTGCACTCTGAAGGGCCAAGTATTAAACAGAAAATTATTGGCTCGAGTCTTCTAAAATTTCTCGACTTCCCACTAAATAAAACACTGTATTTTTATACTTTTAGATTATATTCCAGATATCAATTGAAAAGATAAAACTGACTTAGGAATATTAGGTACAAAAACATTTTCCCAATCTGGCCAAGCGTAACACTTGAGCGGTCTATATCAATTTTATTCCGACAAATTTTATTCTGTATTTCTTTATAGGGATTCAATCGACCATTAGGATTGTTTTCGATTTCACGGAGAGTCATTCAATTCTTGGAATAAAGAGAGTTCAGAACATCGTCATTCGGTATAAAAAGCCTTGCCAGTTCTTACTGCAACCTAAAGTAGCAGAGCATGACTTTCTACTGCGTCTATGTTCAAACACGCAATAAGTTTTCTATAATCTACTCCATTGATAGCTCTCTTCATGTAGGAGAACACACTCAGACTCTATACATGTACGAAAAAGAATCTATAGCTAGAGAGAGACGAAAGATGAATCATATCCGGTTGAACTGACCATTCTTTGGCCTCCGCCACAAAGAAATAGAATGTGGCAATACAATCACATAATACGGAACACAATGGAGTACTGGAGCATATCATAAATACAGGATATCACACTAATCTTGAGTGTCCTTAAGGCGTAAAATCATATATTTTATGAACACCACTGGCACCCAGCCAGAGCGCAGCGAGAAAAAATTAATTTAAGCCACAGTGAAAATCTAGAAAATGTTAACTTTCCGCAACAAACCGTAAAGTTGAAATCACATCACCCAAAATCATTTAGTGTATAAAAACGGCTCATTGAAACAAAATATAATGACAACCGAGGTAGCAGATGGCCTGATAAATTTATAAATAAAACCTACCCACCAAGAACTATGTGACACCACGGATTTGTATTTTCATATCTTAAAATTTAGCCCTTGATAAAAAAATTTTAAAATGAAATAAAAAACCGCTTAGTCATTCAAAGCAAAGAAGTGGTGCTCATGGACCGCGATAGCAATTGAGGATATTTTTTTTCCTTGCCTACAAGTACGTAGCTATCAATAAGATCTCTGATTTTCTCTCATAGCTGTCGCTTCTTAATATTTTAAAAACTAAACTTTTTTTTAGCACAAACCGATGTCTGGGAATTCCAAATTTCAGAATGAAATTCATATTTTAATCACCGGTTGGCACTAAGTGACTCTTATCACTGCCATGATATAATAAATTATCTTTAACTTTAAGCAGATGAAGTTATCACATTTCTAAATTAGACAATAATTTAAAATATTTTTTTATTTCTCTGAAGCTTTGGAGGGGATCTATCCTCTCATCCCCACCTCCATAGTTACGCCACGGATTTACAGACAATTAAAGGCAATATTAGTTACAATGCAATAAGTTCATCATCGGAAAGCACCTTCACAAAAATATTAACCTTAAAGAACTTCATTATATATTAAAAAATCAACGCCAGAGACAGCTTGTATTTACGCTACTAGAGGACTCCCTACATGTGGAACATTTAATGCTTTAATAGTTATTCACGAAACCCAGAAATATCACTGGAGCGATTCTACAGTAAGCAAAACTCCAACTAGGAGCGTCAAAGACCGAAGTAAAAGCAGGCCAAAATGCAATTAACTTGGATCGAGGGAGCAAAAATTGGCCGGAGTCAACCCCGCGCCATTCCTTCACGGCATTTCCCGCCTGCTCCATCGCTGCACCGCCCTCAATAAAATGCATGCAGACGCGGTCCCCTCGGACGAAAGGAGCCGAGCCGTGGGGCAATAATGAAGTACATTCCGAATATAGCCCATGTAGACAAAAAAAATAATACCCGTGCTCGCCACGGTCATGCGCATATCATTCCCGAAAATAAGTCTGGAGAACGGCCCACCCTCAAGCAGCTGGGCCCATACGAATTTCTCCCTCCCTTTCCCACCCAAACACATACACAGACAAAAAAGAATCATTCCCGATGATATTTCACGCTGACCTCTGACCCCATTGGTACGGACGAGAGCCGCTGGCACGGAGCCACGCGCGAAGGGGTCGAGAGATTTCCCATAGCCCTATCCGCATATATCCTTTCTCCCGAAACCCTCATATCCCGCTCCTCTGACTTTATTAACGACACTATAAGCTAATCCCCACTGGCATATCGAGTCCCGGGGAATGATTCACGGCCCTCGGGCGACTGTGATTACATTTCCGGTGCTTCAACTTCGCTCGCACACGCGCCGCGCTCTGCGAGGCGAGTGTTTCTCCCGGACAGTACATACCTACGTTCAGAAAAACGAGCGGTTAAGCCCATTGGATGAAACTCAAACGACTATTTTTCCCACAGGTTCCAATGCATCAAATTCCTCAAGCATTTCCCTTTTTTGGGAATAGCAGGGAAGATAAACACCATAATAACAAAATATTACAAAAGAAGTTCCTAAAGACGGCCTCGTAATGGTTTATCGCGCGTTTAAATAAGTTTACAAAAGTCGCCACTCGCGTCGCTGACGGACAAATTACTCCGAATATCAGTGGAAAATAAGGTATAATTAGGGGTATTAACCAAAATTTAGATTCATGTTGATATTATTTTTCAAATTCATTACTCTTTAGGACTCAAGAGGATCTCCAAGTCGGCCTCTAAATGTGTTGACACCCACTGCACATGTGAATGGTTTACGAAAGTCGAGTATCCGAGTATTTCGGGGAAATAACATGTCGTTAGGAGTGTGAACCGACATATATATACAAAATGATATGATCTATCAAATTAATAGCTTTTACATGCCATTCCTCGCAATTACAAACATAATATTGCAAAATATTATAAAAAGTGGATCGCATTGCACTCATCACCCCGCTGCGGACATTTTTGAAAGCCGATTAATATGCAACCAAAGTGGCAACAGAATTGAACCCTCTATGGGATGGAATTGGGCCTCCTTTATGCAGTCCCCTTGATACCTACGTTCAGATAAACGAGCAGTTAAGCCCATTAAAGGAAATCCTAACGACTATTTTTCCCCGCAGGTTTCACTGTCTCGTACTGCTCAAGCATTTCCCCTTTCTTGTGAAAGGGAGGGGAGAAAAAAACCATAGCCTTCCGGCTAATGAAAAAGAGGGACCGCGAGAGAGTGGAGCAATTCACAATAAATTGCTCCGAAATTCGTTCCGCAGGTTTATGGGAATGGGGAACGACTCCCGCCGCGCAAGTTTGGAAATTTTTAGGTCCCGAGGAACCACGCCATTCGGCTGAAAAGTCATGTCGTGTGCTGCGGAAACTAAGTCGATAAAGGATCCATTATCGGATGAAAACGATTGAAACGAGACGAAAGAAGCATGGTTGAGAGTGCTCCCAGTGACGAATTGATGGGAATGTTGTCGTTTCGGAGACTAACAGAAACGTAACTGCTTCACCGTAGGCGTACTGTTTTCTTTAAAAGCACATTCAAACCATCACTAATAAGAGAATGCATATGTTCAGAAGTCTATTTATCCGATCGCCCACGTGTATAGCCTATCTATAGTTTATCTAGAAATCAATTATGCCTAGTCTAAAATCTTTAAAGAACTAGCACGATCAATGAAACCCAAGTTTTCAAGCCTTATCGTACCATTGAAACGCCTAATACGGTATTTCCTCGCTATAAAATGAATCGCATGCCGTTAGAGTCGATTATATTGATTTATTTATTTCAACTTGGAGTTGCTTTTCACATACCGGACTCGTTCAATAAAAAAAAAATATTCTTTTCAATACAAACTTAGTGCTAATGACATTCTGACTATCGCATCAGAGCTGAATATAAGAGAACGTAGATTTTTTAAATGCTAAATAAATAATTTGTGCAAGATTAACTTTAAAAAATCCACAGAATACTTCGTAACCGTGATTCCACTAAATTACTGAATTAGATTAAACTTATGAATCACTACGACCGTAGTAAAATTAGTTCAAAAGTTATTTTAATTATTTTAATTTTGATTAAAGGTTAAATCCAAACGATTACCACTTTTTCAGATAACATAATACTTAAAATCAAAAGGTTAATCCAATAAAAAGTTTGGCAAATCGCATTGAAGTAAAACAAGAGGTAAATTATTAACGCCTAATTACACCAAAAAAAAACTGATTTTCATGCGCTAATAGCATTATTATTCATGAGCTACCTGTCGAAAAGATAAAAATTAATCACCTCCCATATTTCATCAGCCAACAAAATTTATGATGGTGATAACGATTAACCCTAAATAATAATAAACAGTAGGTAAATAAGGTTCAGTAGATAAAATAATTAGCACTCATTTTGGTATTTCATTGAAGGTAATTAAACTGAAATTTCCAAAATTCCCACCCACAGAATTATATTTTGCAATAAAAATATTAGAAGATCTTTTCACCAATTAGCAGAAATAATATTTCATTTTTATTGGCGAGCAATTTTTAATGACGATGAACGCAAACGTGTCAACTAATGAAATATTATAATGCATCACCAGTTTTCCGTAAATTATAGTATCTCACTTTTGGCTAACATTTCTGATAGTATTTAAAAAAATCTGCCCCATAGTATAATTGATGGAAACTCTAAGGCCTTCGAGCATGATGAAAATACGTTTGGAATTTTATTTCTTCGATGGCCCACGTGTCCACCGTAGCTATAATTTATAGAGAATACCAATCATGTTTGGTCGAAAATCTTTAAATAATTATCAAAATCAATGAAACCCAAATTTTTCAGCCTTCTCGTACCATTGTAAGGCTTTTTGCATCATACCTTCGCTATAAATTGAATTGAATTCCGCAAGAGTCGATTATATTGATGTCTTTATTACAGCATGGAGTTGCTTTTTCATCATCACACTAACTTCCACCTAATAATATATAGCTCATGCCTCTCATAATTTGAATTATCTTTCCCATGGTGTCAGGTTGTCGGAAACCAGTTGATTTTTTTCTTAACCAGTGCCGGAATCGTGCGAAAAATTACCACCGCCTATTACCCGTAAAAGTTATCACCGCGGCTAGTCCCGGTATACTTTAAACCAGTGCCGGAAGTTAAGAAAAGGCATACTAGTCTAATTAAACTTTTATCGATTTTGGTGTATCAAAATTTCTAATATTTACATTTGTAACCAATGCAAGTATTTACTTTAAAATATTCAGACGTAACTTACAGTAAAGGAAAACTTAAATTAATAAGGAAAGTAAACGTTTCGGCACTGCTGCGTAAGGTTTCTTGTATATATTTCACCTTTACTCATACCACTACTTATAAAATTAAACAAAAGTGTAATGTCCAAGAAACCTTACAATGGAATATTTTTACTGCTATTATATCCATGATACCACTGATCTTTCCACGAATTACAGATAATCTTCGTCTTTAGCAATAACGAAGTGTACAAAATCAAATCTAACTAATTATCGTTTGAGATAATGAACACCGTATGCAGGCAATAATATTAAGATAGAGGAGATAACGTTTATTTGAAACTTTAGCTTTAGATTTCAGTTATAGATGGATATTTAATACATCGAAACTCAACCATTTAAACGTAAGACAAATCTATGGCTATATCTATGAAAAATACTATGATTCTGGTGAGGTCTTGTCCGGTTTTCCACCGGGTGGGTTGAATATAAGTGTTTGATCCAAGTGTTCGACGCTCCTTTATTTTCTCTCCCTTCACGAGCGTCAAGGGGGGTCAGATGGTAGAAACAGCCATCGAAACGTGGGCTTACAATCAGCTCACCCGATGGAAAACCCTAGAAGACTTCACCAGAGATATCCTTCATCTGATTTTCTTAAGGAAAATCCAAAATAACTCTAGATTCTCATTGAAGCTTTTTGTGAAAAACAATTATCCGAGATTGAAAATTTCAAAGATACACTCGCCATACATATTGCTGTATGCGGTAATGACCAATCGTTGACAACGTATGGGAGTAAGGGAAACCCGAGCAAATGATTCGGAGAAATAAATAAACGATTTTACCCTAAACCAACTGTTCAGATATATACGACCATACGATAATCGAATTAAAAAAAGGACTCAGTCGAATGAATCGTCAGAGAAAACTTGATTTAAAAAAAGACAATACTCGTTCCAGAGAGGATTTCGCCGCTTAGGGCGTTAATACGCGTTTTGTATCCTAAATTAATGCTTTTGTTTGTGGAACGCTCTTTTCCTTCTCCCACGCCCGCTCGAAACACCAGTAACAAATTGCAATCATATTTCACCCAGCGACACCGCGCAAGGAAGTGGGAAAGATTCATCATTGAAGGGAGAAAAAATGAAGTGAAAACAGGGGGAAATACAGGTCGTCAAGGACGGTTATCATGACATTATGACGGGCTAACAAAACAATGGCAGCAGAATATATCCAACGGCGCAAAGAAATCAAGCGAGAAAAATAAGGGTTGGAAAATCAAGTCAATTACAATATTTTCCGGCTTCTGTGGCAGTGGAGTAAAGTCTTTGCCTGCTACACAAGAGGTCGCGGGTTCGAGTCCCTCGTGGGAAGGTTGCCCGTTTCCAGGGCATTTTGTGTGCGTTTGATTTCTGAATTAAAAACCCCGATGTGAAAGGCCAATGTAGCAGTTTTCGGTGCTACAGGGATAAATAAATAAATGACAAAAGACAAATATAGAGAGAAAACTATACAAAAAACTATTTCTACCTAATGGCATGGGATCGATTAATATCTAATAACCATGCTGTGAACTCCATTATTACATTGAAATACATCTATGTAACAAACAACGTATCCTTATTTCGAAATAGAAAAATTAATTAAAAAATCATTTTTCAAGGAATAATTAATGACTAAGTTGTGTGATCAAGTTACCATAGGGCTACCTCTTGGCGACTTATTTTCATGATTCGGTTACTGATCAGGTCGTTTTTTGAAGACCGATTTCCACACAGACTCATGAATAGGCTAAACTACATTTATTAATTCTTCTCTTCAGCATAAACAAAATTGCTAATTTTTTCACCAGCACTGTTTGTGGCCAGCTTTTATACCAAAAAATTTTATTATAGGGAAACCTTGTTATGAGGTAACTGATTTGATTGATGAAATATTTTGCATGCTGGTTGGATTGATACAAATTCAAGTTAAGCCAACTTCATTCATAGTCAAAAAGCACTTCAATAACCTAATTTTCACTAAATTTTTCCATTTTTTTTAACGTTCTACAAATGCTACTCGATTACAAGAGTTTGGGTATGATAGCTGTGAAAAGTACAGTGCTTATCTTAGGAACAAATGGTGGAAGGTTTTCGGAGTGACACTAATTCAAGCTACGCCATATTATTTTATTATAGTGAACGAAATTCATTTGCCAGCATTTTCACAACTTTTTTCCTGTTGTTATGTTCCAAAATGTTACTTAAACATCAGGGTTTGAGGATATACAATGTATAGCAAGGGAAAAAATTATGGAAGGATGTGGGAGTGACATTAATTCAAGTCAATTCATAGTGAATAGGACTTCGCTTGCTCGCATTTTAGCACATTTATAATGTTCTGCGAATGCTACTTGAACCCCAGGGTTTGAGGATGGTAAGAGTGAAAAGTAAAGTGGTAAGCAAGGGAAAAATGATGGATGGCTGTTGGAGTGACTCTAGTTCATGTTACGCCAAGTTAATTCATAGTGAATGGGACTTCACTAGCTCATATTTTTACAACATTTATAATGTTCTGCAAACGCTACTTGAACAGGATTTGGGGTGTGAAAAGTATAGTGGTTAGACAGGGGAAAAATGGTGGAAGACTGTGGGAGCGATACTAATTCAAGTTAATACATAGTGAAAGGGGCTTCATTTGCCCACATTTTAAAATCATTTATCCATTTCTAATGTTCTGCATATGCCACTTACACATCACAGTTAGGGTACAGTAATTTTGAAAAATCCAGTGGCTAGCAAAGGGGAAAATGGTGGAAGGCTGCGGGTGTGATACTAGTTCAAGCTACGTCAGGTTAATTCATAGTGAATGAGTCTTCGCTTGCTCGCATTTTTACAAAATTTATTATTTTCTTCAAATGCTAATTGAACACCAGGGATTGGGGATGGTAAGAGTGAAAAGTATAGTGGTAAGCAAGGGAAAAAATGGAGGAAGGCTGTGAGAGTGATACTAATTCAAATTATTCCAATTTAATTCTAAATAAACGGGACTTCACTTGCCTAATTTTCGCAAATATGTTCTCCATTTTAAATTTTCAACAAATACTGCTTAAATATAAGGGCTGGGGGGATTAAAAGCGGTTATTACTGGGAAAAAACGGTGGAGGAGGCAATCGGAGTGATACAAATTCGCGTTGCACCAAGTTAATTCATAGTAAACGGGACTTCATTTACCCAAATGTTCACTACATTATTCCATTTTTACCGTTCTGCAAATGGTACTCGAAACCAGGGCTTGGATATGGTAACTGTGAAGAGAAATTTCCAGTGGTTAGCACGGGGAAAAATGGTGGAAGGCTGGCTCTTGGTAAATGCAGCGAAGACGGGTACAATGGAGTGAATGAACGGAAGGTGGGAGAGGAAGTTGGTAAGTGAGAAGGGCAGCAGGGAGGCGAGACTTAATGAGGAGCGGAGGTGGGGAGTCGTCCACGCGAAACAGCGGAGTGAGAAGGGCGTGTAGGTATGCGAAAGGGGTAGGCATCTCCAACCTTAATGCCATTCCTCCTCCCTTTCTTTTGTTTTAATAAAGAGTGAGCAGACGCGGAAGGGTAGACGCGAGTTTGGGCACGAAAGAGAGAGGATGGACGGAAGTTTGAGACGCGAAGAACAAAAGAAAGGGCCGAGGCGTAAGCTCATGAGGAAAGAAGGGAAGATGACTGTCAGCTTGCGCATGAGATGGCTGGATCTAAATACTCGCTGAAAGCTGCACTGTGGCCGTGAGCTTCATGAAATATCGGATTAGTGCAGTCTCTCCAGCATTCAACACTTATCCAAATCACGGAAACTTGGGATTGTGCTCTTAATAGCTACGAATTAAAGTGTTCTCCAGACATCCAAAAGGCTTCATAAGGCAGTCTATTGTTCAAAAGGAGGTCATTTTCTTGGAAGCAATAGAGTGATTACTCATGAAGCATTTATCTCGTGCCATGCGATAATGCTCTGAATTTGGTACTTACAAAGTTTAATTTTTACAAAACCAATGTCCAAAACAGTGAAAGTAAAGTGGATGTAGAGGAGGAACGATGAAGTGCTGCACATGGTGGGTGAGAAAAGGTAGCTTATAGATGACATACGGAGGATACAGAGGGTTTGGATGGAGGGAGTACTCAGCGGGGAAAGGATGTTGAAAACAGTGTTAGAGGGTAGAATGTTAGGTAGATGAGAGAGAGGAAGGAGGGGATTACGATTTTTAGATAGAATAAAAAAGAATAGACATTATTATGAATTGAAGAGTGGGACCCACGAAGGGAGGGGATACTGCCGATAATTTTTCTTAAGCACTTCATGGCAACCTACCTTAATCGGTAGAATACTTTTACCACTATTTATAATTATGTGTGACCTATAGATCTCCAATTGCTTTTTTCTGTTCTTTGGTGCAAAATTCAGATACCACACTGTAGGTGCATGGAGAAAAGTCCATGAAGGGAGGGGAGATTTCCAGAATAATTCTTAAATAATCTTTGAAAACCAACCTTAATTGGTAGAATACTTTTATAATGTGAGAAACAACAGCCTTCGGTCACCACGAGTTTAACAATCCCGATTTTCCCTTCATCTACTGGAGCAAAGATCTTGTATAACAAACACCGTCTTAACGAATATATATAAAAGGAAAACAGAATAATCAACCCAGGAGGGACAGAAAAGAGACCGCAGAATAAGAACGGAAACTATGAAGAGTCCGAGAACTTTGGGAGTAGGAGGATGACAGAGAGAAAAGGGAATGAAGTTTCAGACAAGGAACGAAAAGGACACGCGCCTGCCAAGAGACAAAAGAGAGGGAAATATCGCAAACGCGAAGACAATGAGCGACTCGGGCAAAGGAGAATAAAATGAAGCGAAATAACAAAGGCCCTCACAATTCCCGAGAGAGCGAGCCATTAACTCCGGCGAAGAACTCGCGTCTTAAAACATAACAAAATCCGTTTAACCCTCCACCTTAGAGGCACTACTCGAAAAAGCCCCTCCCCAAAAGAAGAGATAAAATCCTTCGCGACAACACGAGCCACTTTGATCAAGAGATGCGATCTCCTCTAGTCTCATTTTCTTCCATTTCCGCTCTCAATCCTTATTCCCCAAAAGAAAAATCTCTCACTATTTGGAACGAATTAGCTTTACGTTCTATCCTTTCAAACTTTAACGTTTTCCGGCCTCCATGGCGGCGGGGTAAAGTCCTTCCAAACTGATGGCCTCTGGTTTAAGTCTCGCTTAGGCATGGATATTAATATAAGAAAAACATTAAATTGAAATGCCAATAATATATAACTACTTAAAATTTCTCGATGACATTTGGGTATTGATACGGATCATAAAATAATAGTGGCTCACAAATGCATGCGATAATTATGCAAATCCCCGGCGTAAATGCCAAGTAACGCTGTTTTCAGTGGTGTGGCAATAAGTACAAAATACATTTTTGGGATGCAATGATTTATTACATTGATGGTTGTTGAATTTCTCGCTCAATTTTGAAATTCACCTCGGCATTCCCAACTCCACTGCCTCTATCCTTGGTATTATCTCTCCAAATAGATTTAACGACCTATAGCTTTATTTTTTTAGTTATTAATGGAACGTTGAAATCAAAGGAAACACTAGATGAGGTAGGTTTTAACAGAGAAATCATCTTCCTCAAGAAGGGCAAAGGTTCAAATCCTTACCATCATAATTGGTTATTCATTTCGGCAATTGCTCTCGGTTCAATTCCCAGCTGCGGCAGAGACCTCGATCACTGTTTGAGCGCTTTGTCGAGGGTACTTCAAGTACAGCACTAAGTTCGTCGGATGGGACGTTAAGCCTTTGGGTATCTTGGCGCATTACATTAAGAGCAGGAAAATGCCGACGACGGGTCACTCCGTCCTTTCTTCCCTACCCTTCACTCGAGGCATAATTGAGATAAGCTGTGGGTCGCCACCTGCAAATACCATACTATATCAAAAAGACTTCCAATTGAAATACCGATAAAAACGGGCTATTTTAACTTAATTAATGACTCTTGAGTTTGTCCTCTATGGGCCATTGCATGTTAGTGGCGCACAAAATTCGACGAGTTTTCCTGCTCCACTTCTTGGAAGTAGAACGACGCGACGAGATGAAAACCATTTTTCAATTATACGAACTACCAAATGCTTTCCGTTTGGAGAAAGGTCCATACTGTTTACGCCACCATTAATGATCATAGGGATTTTAAAAGTGAGACTGAAAGAGGAAGAATGTCTCAATTAGTGAGAAAATCATTAATACAGGTATGAGTCAACTTTCATGAAGATATATGGTCGAATCATAGAGGGCATGATTATAAGCTAGAACGATTTTAATTATAATGTATTTATTCCAGTGGAACGAATTCATAACATTTAGTACAGTCAACTATTCATCGGAGAATCTTGAAAAGAATATAATAACTGAAGATGGATTTTTTTAATTAATAAAAATTTATGATTGGATAAATGTCACCAGCCTCCTTTTGCCGACTACTATCACAAACTTCGGAAATTGAAATATAATGTCAATTAAAGCATTAAACTAAGGTCATTTCCCCAACATTGGTTTTTCACTTTTCTTCATTGCGTTGCCTAAATTCTGCACAGAGAAACAACAGCGTCATTTCCAGCCAAAAATCACAACTAGCAGTTAAACGACCGTGGCAGAGTTATTTTCTATCAATGCATGAAAATAATTTTACAAATTGGCATTTTTGCTTTTTTCTCTTTCGATTTGAAAATATTTCCAATCTCCTAACATCAAATCATCAGCTATAGCATATAAAGCATACATATTCGATGCAAAGACCAAGGAAAACCGAGGAAAATAATATTTATGCCACAGAGTTCACAACCTAACGTCCTTTAGAAAGGGGTGAATTAATTCCGCTACTTCCCATTCCCCGGTTGTGGAGATAAATATTTCTCACATATAGGCAAGCCACAGTCAAATGCAACCATGAAAAACGTTTTTGAAATGTACATACATTGCCACTCAAATACCCCATCCACGCTGAGCTGTCGCCTTAACGACAGCGTCACAAGCAGTAAGTAGCTTGCCTAGAACACTGAGATTCAGCAAAGCATATTTTTCCACCCACTAATTCACTTCTAACATCACAGGGCTACATCGATTGACCTACAGACTAGGCGATTCGATTTTCCTCCAGGATCGACAACCAAAAATTACGCAAACCAATTCACGGGGAAACACCCACACCCACAGAATAGATGCCGGGATGAAAGATTCTCTTTTTTTCGTCCTTTTTTTATCCACTCCCTCGCGGGGATACGCAGGGTGGATAAATCCCTGAGACTTCGGAGCTCAATGGGCTTCATACAAGTTTCGCGAACGTACCTGAAAATGAGATTTTGACGGCGTCAGGGACGACCCGAAGTGATTCAGTCAGCCAGCCGCGGGAGCTGGAGGAAGTGGGGTGAGTGGAGAGAAGGCGTGTGGTGTGAGAATACGGAGCGGTGCGCTGTATCCGGCACGGCAGGACGAAGAAGTACGCTAGGAGAGCATACGAAAGTAATTCAGTAGGGTATTGCCTTCCTATCCCAAGGGGCCAGGTTCAATCTCTGTTGTGGCGGAAATTATTTGCAGGAATCCCGCATTCGGATTTTTGGCGCCTCGTAAATGTACACTGTAAATACACGTTCATTGTACAGTGACCTAAATAAATATGACTGATGGTATCAGGCTTAACTTTGTGAAAACTTTCCATTGAGTAAAATGAAAGAATAAACGTTGTTAGGTACACTAATTTATTTGGAAATGCGTACCTGACAATGTAAGTATGTTATGAAACCCTGTTTGTACTTTTTCAAATGTATTACTGAACTTAACAAAGCCCTTTATTTTTCTAAATACATATACTAGGTTACATTTTTTTCTCTCATATTTTCATTCATAGCCCTGATGAAGGCTTTAAAATAAACCGAAACGTTGGCAAAAACCTTTTTTCATTATATGACCTATACTCCAGGAATTATTCAATCATCAAATAAATATTACAATGTTTATTCTTTCATTTTCAAGTATGGAAAGTTTTCGCAAAATTAAGCCTGAAATCATCAGTTACATTTATTTAGGTTGCTGTACATGAAGGAGGTATCAAAAATCAGGATGCGCTTAACGTGTACTACCAAAATTAAGTCTTCACGATACATAGATAAACAACAACCTCATTTTCTGCCTCCCATTACAAAAAGATCGACATTGCGGTCCACCACAAATATCAAAATTTGGGGCAAAGAGGAAATACGAGGAAGTTTGGAATAGCATAATCACTACAAGGGAAGGTTATAAATAAGCAAATACTATACTATGGATTCGGATGGAAATTTCAAGTCATTGGATTGTTACTCATAGAATCGCTATTTCAGCGGCGTACACAATGGACCACCAAAATATCTAATAACACCGTCTTCAGCAGAATTCGTCTCGTTAAATAATGACACCGAAAGTACAACGCGATAGCATCCATTAGTGATCACTAATCATTGTCCGGTTGCTATTCTCCTAGGATTTGCACCCTGTACTGCACATTCCGAAGCCGTATACGAGAAATCATTTCGCATCCTAACTATCAACCGGTACCATGGGCAAAGAGCTTCACAAAGGTACATTTAAGTTGGTTTAACGGGCCATTAATTTCGGAAACAAAATAAATCCTCCACATCGAGTTGGCCGAGACTTAACGGGCAACGATTTTTGATAAGTGACGATCATTGTTAAATATGGACGCAGGAAGGATATCCCGTTTTAATTAGGCCGCCTAGGGTGCTTTTTTCCTAATCGAGCCACCAAAACCTTTCCGAGGAAAAAGGCCATTTCGAGGCGGGGGGATAGGAATTCCTGCAAAGACAGCAGGCGAACACTAAATTATCCTAAATGGTAACGATAAGCATCATGCTCGCGCTAAATGGCGACGACAAATGAGCTTCATCGTGGCTATACCCTACCCTTACAATTTATGGCAGCGAGTAAACGAATATTAACTGCACGTTGTACCAACGCTATAATCCGGGGAACTGCACTGCTTCCCAATTGAGTTGAGAGCCTTTTCTATCAATGAACAAACATGGGAAAATTCCGAGGCTTAATTGTGTAAGAACCCCGCCAGCAGAAATGGGGATGATATTTTTAAATGGCACAGAGCAATATACCAAGCATGGACGGATTTAGATGAAAAGAGACCGCTAGTCTATTATACTTATGAGGCCCTTTTACTTGCCAATTCTTAGTTTGTAAACTACATGAGAGATATCAATTAATAAAACTTTTGGATTAACCCGCGTCTTGCGTCTATAGAGTCGTCAACGTTTCTTCCTCTCTGCCTCTTTAGGACTAATGTACTATAGAAAGGTTGCGTATTTATTTATATATCGTCACGGTGGGGGAAGAAGGGGAAGAGGGCCATAGGCGGATTTAGGGGGGTACGTCCCCCCAGGTCCCCCCCAGACTCTTAAAAAATAGACAAAATTTGTTACGCTGTTATCATTACGTTTGTTTTGTTTTGTGTATTACAGAGTCTTAATCATTTAATTTCATATTTTTAAACTTCATATTATAATTAAGAGAATATTTCCCTCAGTAATTGTTGCATCTTGTTTTTAATCTCTCGTATGAGAAGATCGTTTGTCTCTCAGAACCTGGTGCCAGAAAAAATTCTGGACCCGCCCCTGAAGAGGGGGGTAGAGGGAAGTTGGAATGGAACTTTCTGGTATTTTCTTCCAGTATTTCCAGATATTACTGGGAGCCACGCATTGCTAATCATCTCCCTCTCCCAGCAGTTACAGGGTATTCGAGCGGCAATTATTCAGGATGGGTGATAGATATTCCTGTGAAGTCAGCATAGAATAATAAATTATCCTAAATGGTAACGATACTCATCATGCGTTAAATGGCGACCACGTTTCAGTTTCATCGTATCCCCATCCTTCCCTCCTTTCGCCTGCAGAGAAACAAATGGATCATTTTCCTCGAATAATTGAGATTCACTAGTATCTACGACTCAATCATACCCAAAATGGTAATAATTAGCGCTTTAATAATTGAGTTCTATTCACCTGATGTGAACATTTTCCAAAGTTGGATAAACCCGGTATTCGAAAATAAAGGAAGACATTTCCAGATAATGTCTTCGCATTTCGCAGATGTTCAGGTTTGCATTGTCAGCCTCAAGGTCCCTGAAACGTATCAACGGCATATCATAAAAATGAATCGGAAGCCGATAATCGATAAATTTCTTCCTATAAGCGTTGTTAGTTGACATTCAATATACCAATAGGCCAAGGTTACGAAGCGTATTGCCATGACATACGCTTAAATCCAGTGAACTTCTAGAATAGTTTTCTCAATGAAACCAAAAAATACCTACTGAGTTATTTTTCGCGTATCCGATATGCATTCCGATTTCACCATGGTTTGGCTGCCTTACACGTTTCCGATCCATATTTACCGTGCCTCCACCTTCAATAGGCTTATAGGAATTATCGTATCGCATATTTTTTAGTGGTTGCGGAAATGCTGCCTTGCAATTTAAGGGAGCAAGTGATTTGAAGAATTATCAACGTGCGTGCCGAAAATTAACGCTCCTATTTCCTTGGAGCAATTTCTAAGAAAACTCCCCGGACTTCTGGGTCCCGTAACTTATCTAGTTTTTCCGTTTCTAGACAAAAATTACAATTGAAGGGGTGAAAAGCCATGGGGTTAAATTGATTTTTTTTCTAAATATAGTTTGATGCAGACATATGGCAAAAAAAAACGAAATCAACTACATATCAACATTGTATTTAATTTTAACCTCCATGTCAGCACAGAATAGTGAATTACTCGCATACGTTGGCCACCAAGTCTTTGTAAATTTCTTCTATTAATCTCTGTACTTACTCTGTGTTTAGAAAAAATACTCATATAAAAATACTACCCTGAAATATCCACAACATCTTTGGCAATAATATTTACACGTCCATAATCTATTTAAATAGTACGTTACCCACATAGACCATAACCAGAAAACCAGCTGCCAAAATCATGTCACAGTAAAATGATTGCGTGATTCACTACATACTTATGCTTTAATTTTACTACACAATGAAACATATTGGGAATTTAAGTCATAATAACCCCCAAAAAATTAAACACCTAATACGATTCATTTATACCTGACGGTTTAAGTGTATCAATTGACATTCAAATAGAAACAATGTTCCAATATTTAATGGGGGTGTTTTCAGAAAATTGTAAGGAAGTGCAACACGTATCAGAAAATAAAAACCAGCCAAGGGCATATAAAAGGATTTTCTCCTATGTTCGCATGGACAGTACCGCAGGTATGTCGTCTTTCAACGACAGTTGAATGGCATTTTTCAAGGAAACGGCTAACAAAAATCTAATTATGCTCGAATAGGTTAAGTATTACAAAGAGATAAATTGACCGAGTTTCATGACGGTAAAGAATGATGAGACCACACCGGAGGTAACTTAAGGATGGACTTATTGCTTTATACCTTGAATTTGCGTTTTTCTAACCTTTTTAATATCAGGCACTAAATTCCTAATAA
Source organism: Ischnura elegans (assembly GCF_921293095.1). Taxonomy (NCBI): domain Eukaryota; kingdom Metazoa; phylum Arthropoda; class Insecta; order Odonata; family Coenagrionidae; genus Ischnura; species Ischnura elegans. The sequence continues at coordinate 73,384,865 of NC_060250.1, forward strand.
TATCTTATCCCTACATTGAAGCTGATAGAACTAATAGAGCACTCACATTAACAGCCCAACTGGAAGGCAACGTTTACGGGTATACACCTTATTAGGACTTCATTAATATTTAAATAGTAAATTGACAAATTATGACAACAAAATAGATATTTCTCATTTCTGTGTAAAACAAATTATGAGATTTACTCATTAAAAAATAAATATTTAAATGAAAGAGTGAATACTTTTCTCTGTTTATTAAAACCAGGATAATTTTTAAAGGAGAACAGAAGAAAATATTCAACATCATACCACTCAGTAAAAGAATTACATTTTAAAAAGCCGAGTGGGCTGGACCAAGTGAGTACAAGAGATAAGGCAGAATGAGAACAAAAAAGTTGACACATGCAGATGACCGTATGGTGAAGTACATGCAACTCTCGAGGGTCACTAAAGAGCACTACTCACTGCGAAAGACCTGTAATCGGAGCGCTCGGGGTTTACAAATATTCTTCATCTTTTGTTACGCCGTGGATACAATTCATGCCGTCTCATGAAACGACTTCTTCCTCACCCAAACTTTTCTCTAACACTCTCCACATGCGACTCCTTCAGAGCCACCGCAATACACCGCGTACATAAAGAGAGGCACGAAATAGTGTCTGGATCTCAACACGGCTCAAACGCGAAATTTTGCTGTCGCGTCACCCTAGGGGCGCCACTCGCAAGGTTTTCCCTCTGAGACGATGATCGCAGATTGTGAGCTCCCGTGACGCTACCGCGGAAAGAAAATGTTGCCTAAGAATAGAAAATAGAAAAATGATGAAATTTCATCCGCGGAGGGCGAAGAGGGGAAGTTTCGAATGCGATTCCAAGGTATAGAAACGTTGCTGAAGAGTAATAAAGAGGTGTTGGGAACATAGGGACTGTAATTTAAGGAGGATTTGTTAGAATCTGTATCTAGCATTTAATCAACTTGAAGTTAAATGCAAGAAATCTATCTCATTATTAACTGTGTCATTCCATTTAAAGTTTTCTAGGTTTAAAGGTTGGATGTGCAACTAATACGTATACCACTTCTTTTAAAACCGATGGGGTATACGTAATTTTTATCTATCTAAGAAACCTTAAATTAATATAAGGACGTTTATTTTGTGAATATACGGAATAAATATGCTCCAGGAGTCATTATTAACATTAAGTAACATTGAAATCAGAATTCAAAAAGCTGTCATTTTAGGAGGAATTTTAAGTCACGCTAAACCTTCTAAATTTTTATCCCTGATGAATAAAGAGATATTACTTCACATTTTTGCTTCATTCAAGGCGAGCTTTACATTCATTCATATTATGAGCTTTCTCCGAGGATATAGAACCACTGGAGGCTTTTCTTGTGACCTCAGTTTTCGCGTCTCCTCAGGCCATAGCAACGCTGAAAGAAAATCGTGGGCACAAAGGAGTTTCACTGCAGCGCGAAAATTACTTTCTTAGTTGAGAAACGAAAACAATTGGACATGGTGGAAACATGGACCAAATTTTCTATTTAGCGACAATTTAGACATGTAACGTCAATCCAGAATTCCTGTTCACATTTTGTACTATTAAAATATAATTTGAGCATTATTTTCATGGAAATATCCAAGTTTAATGTGTAGCAACAACAAGACCACCCATAAATTCTGACATATTATAAAGTCAAGATTACATAAGATTCCCACAACAGCAGGCGTAGAGAGCGCCTAGTATAAGTTAGAAGCGTGAAGAGCTCCTTCCCGATTCCTTTTAACGTCTGTGATGCATTGAGGCGAAAAGAAAATGATTCAAAGGCGACCGAAAAAGGTTAATTGATCCGGATGCAGATGGCGCCACTGTCCCACGCAGTGCAAGGGCGATGCGGTTTGTGCAACGTACGGGGAAGTGCGATGGCGTCAAAGGCGCGGCGGGAAATAACCCCCTCTGAAATAAAAAAAAAGACGAACGAGACAGCGTCATGAGGCAGTTCGCGCGCCCGGGAAATGAGGAAGCAACCTCGGGAGTGGGGTCAGCGACAGCGGGTCAAAGAAAAATGGGCCCTCCCGAATTCGTTCCTCCATTCCCTCCATAATTATTTTCTCGGAGGACTCCAGCGCGAGAGGAAAAAAGAAAAGAAGTGGGATGCGCGGAAAACCGACGCCTCGGCTGGGTCATGAAAGGAAAAGATGAATGGAAAAACCGCGACAAGACTTAAAGGCGAAGAATAGAGGGATGAACGGAATAGCCAAATGCGCACGTAGAAAAAGAGCCCAGTGGTGTCATTAAAATGTATTATTTTCCTTGTTACTCGCTATTCTCCTATTGAAGGCAGGGTGCACTTTATATTGCATCATATTGTTCATTCATGCATTTGGTTAATTCTTAAACTTAAAAAATATGTCCTAATGACCCCCTAATACGATGACTCAATGTAAAATCCGAAGGAAATATTTCTTCGGATTCTACTTGTAGTGCTTATTTAAAGAAAAATCCCCTGAATTTGTCATGTTTTCCGTGAACTTCTCCAGAGATATGCGCACTCAATGCGATACTGGGTATCTTTATTTTCCTATACATCGTACAAAGAAATTCTAAAATTCTTTCTTGGTCACAATGAGTCATTTACGGAACAACAGGCCCAAAAACATTTAAAAAATTGTTCTCCTATTGATAGTTTTTAAATGAAATATTACAATATGTTAATTGCTGACCACTAAATATTGGTATTATTTTGCATATTGTAGTTATTGCATGTAATAGTTGTGTTTACATATTTGATTAATATAATTAGTTTTTAAGAGCAGTTCTTCTAATTTCAATTATAAAAAAGTATGAAGATGGATTTTTAAAGTTATGTCTAAGTTACTTTTCATTCGGCATTTTAATTGGGAAATTTTTATTAATTGATATTTTTTCACCAAGTTTGTTCCAAATTATTGATTTTTTATTTTGCTAACAAAAAGAATATTAATCTTTGTTTTTATAGGGTATAGTCCCACATATGTAATAATTAATACAATTTTGGATGCACACACTGTAATTTAATCCTAAAATTGCAATAATGCAACCTTCCTATTCTCCCAATCCCAAGCTAGTTCTTTTACCTCCTTGAGGCACATCTTTTTCATATCATTCTCCATCTGTTCATTTTATCTTCAACATCCCCCTTCAAGGTGGAAGAGGGCTCCCTCCAGTCTCAAACTCCCCGAACTCACGTCGATGATACCATAAGTAGTACCTTACATGATGCCTTTAGTAATGCCTTAAAACATGCCTTAAGTAATGCTAAGTAATGCTTTTAGTAATGTCTTAAGTAATGCCTTAAACAATTTCTGAAGTAATGCCTTAAGTAACGTCTTTAGAAATGTGTTAAGTATTGCCTTAAGTAATGCCGTAAGTAATATCTCCTAAGTGATGCCTCCGTCTCCATCTCAAAGTTTTCATCGGATTTCTGTTCCCCTTTGATTTTCGCAAAAGTGAATAAATACCTACACATAATCATCATGGAACAAGGACACGTCAATTTTCGCACGCGGCACACATTTCATGACGTAAGCACCAACCTGCACCGCCGCTGGATGCACCACCGAGAAGGCTGAGATGGCAAATGGATCGGAAGATGGCGCTCACACAGGGTTTTGTGTGCTCGAGGAGTTGCGGTGAGGCGGGCGGGGTGGAGTGTGAGTGAGCGTGGAGAAACTTCCTACCAGAATTTGATGAATAATAGACGCGGAAGGAAATAACCCCGAGCACAGCCAACTCGGGAAGCAGAGCGGAGAGGAAGGCGGAGGGGGGTTGGAGGTGTTCGGGCGAGGGAAGACGGAGGAGGCACGGTCGAAGAGGAGGGAAATGGTAAGCTCTGGCTGGGTGAGGAACTCGAGGGTACGTATATTAATAAATGAATTAATTAAAAAATATTTTCCACCGTGGATTCATTGGTCCTTCAGGCATTTTGATAAATGAAAATCCAATGTAATACATTTAAATAAATAACAAATAAATAAAACATAATTTTTTTAAATACAACTCAAAAATCCTGAATAATGTGTACAAATAAAGTGAATAGATAAAAAACAGGGCTAGCGTGAATGAGAATAAAACAATGCAAAAATATTTACCAATCAATTTCTGTTTTAATTTTAGCACGTTGGAATTTATTGCATCAAACAATTTTCTTTTAAAACTTGCCAGGGATTTGCATGCTTTAAAATCATTCGGAAGTGAATTCCATCTGCGGAAAACAGAAACTTAGGACGATCTATGGCATATCTCTATGAGATGTTGAGGGATCAATAGATGCAATACATGTGTTCTTGTAGAACGTTGTGTTACATTTCATTTATTTACAAATATGTTGGACAAATAAGGCGGATATCCAGACGTGATAATTTTATATGCAGTGCTTAGGGTAAAACAGACTCGTCTTTCACGTGCTATTAGCCATTCGAGTTTTATACATGCCTCACTTACGTGCTCCCAACTTTTAAGGTCGCATGTACGGGGAAGGATGGAAGGGGCTTTCGTAAGTGACTGCGGTGTATTGAGTTAAAAGAAGAGGAGGAGTTTGGCATCGAAGCAGTGCGGAAGGAGAGACAGAGAGGGCAAAGGAGGTTTGAGGGGCCTTAAGGAGGTGAAAGTCGGGTATGGAACACAAGCCCGGAAGAGAAAGGGAGCGGAGGTAGGGTAGAGTCAGGGTCTCCGAAAATACATTTATGTCTCCTTGGAATGCTCGACTTTTTCCTTTCAAGCTGCGTAAGTGAAAGTGTGACTTTTTCCCGCATCACGCCCAACATGCAAGTGAGTACGCATATTCCTCCAAAATCAAAATATTCCATCTCATTCTTACAAATCACTACATTGACAGTCAATAAACCGCAGTGCATAAGTACATCACGCGAAGCAAATGGACAATTTGGTATTGCTACTTGAGTTCATTCCAATGGCAATTCATGCGAGTCATAAATTTAATGTTTAAGATTTAGAAATGTTACAGCAGAGCCAATAATGAATTAGAATCTACTGGCATCATAAACTGGTAGGTCAATAGCGTCCTATTATATTCATGGAAAATCAAACGAAAGTAATTTTTATTTATTCACTTTCTCATTAATATTTTTGAAAAATTGAGATGCAACTCTGCATAAACTAAAGAAACCAAAGAAATAAGTCTACATATATTTATGTGTCAATTGCATCAAGGAACTATTTTCGGGTTCCATGCGATTTATTTTCAGTAAGTTTGAAAAGTAAACGTGAATATACATGTAATCTTAAAATGTTTAAAGTCGAAATGGTAACTATTACTAATACTTCAAACAGTTTAACTCTTTTAATGAGATATATTTGGGTTTCTAAACATCAGATTTGAGTTTCTAAAGTCAAATAAGCAACTCAGGGTTACACGTTTTAAATGACGGTCCTCTATCAATCACATCAACCTTTACCATTGTCATTATTCCAATAGTTTTCTCTAGCATTGATTTATTCAAAAGGTTTGCCAAAACTAATTACGGGAGAAGTTATACAATTGGTTTTGCGTATAAACACAAGCACTTCTGAAACAACGAATTTCAGCCGGAGGAAAAAAAAATGTTCAACGAAATAAAAAGGGATGTTTGGTACAGCTGTTTGGCCTTGATCTTCTCTCGAAAGAAAAGACGGGAGGCGGTAGGATTTTCTCAAAAAGAGATGAGAAACTGAGGCGAGAGAGGTGGTGTCTTGTTGAAAAGAAGATTGCAATACGCCGCGAGTCGCAGCTGCGATCCACAAATCGGCCAAGTTTCAACCCCACAAAACGATCTCCTCCTCCCCCCCCCCCCCCGGTCCCAATTCCTTTCACCGCAATCTTCTCGCCTCCATCGCCAACCTGTTCTCTGGCCTGGCCCTACTATCCTATTTCGATATTTTCCGTCCACTCCCACCAATTGACCCAACTCGGAGAGCAACGACGAAAAATTTCAGGAGGCGATTTATGGAATAGGGGTGCGGAGATGATACAATTAGTACTTGAAATTATATTATATTTGGAGTGGGAGGTGACCACAACGACCATATGAGTAAACATATATTCCAAAAATGAAGCTAATTAACCCAAAATAAAATATAAACGCCAACAGTAATGTCCACACCTTTATATATAACTTTACTACCCACCATATTTTTGAAACTCTGTGTCATTTCCATGCCATGAAATATGTACCTTAAAAATGACACAAAGTGCCAAAACCATAGTCGGTAGTGGAGTTATATATTAAACCCTTTCTCACTCAGAGCTGCTTCTGAGAGAAATTACATTTCAAGACTTTTCATTTTAAAAATGTGAAAATTTTTACTCAACCATAATTGATGCGGCAGCTACATATTTCACCATATAACTTTGCAGCACAAAAGAACACATAATTTAAATCAATCCTGAATAGAGGTGAAAATTTATACATTTTTTATGTCACTGAGAAGCAACATTGGGATGTAATGGGTGTGGCAATGAGTGGTAATTCCTATCGGAGTTAATGTCTTATCATGGATACATATTGTATTTCCACCACGTCAAGCCTGACAATATTTCATGTGCAAATAAATCTGTATACTGCCTACATGAAACCATATCTTGCCGATGTGTGCTACCGAAATTTTTACATTATGCAATAAACTTACGAAAGACTCCTTAAGCTAATATAGAGCAAACTAGACACGTGAATTTCACTCGAAGGTAATTTTACCTTGGGCAAGTTATTACAGATTTTCACCTAGTCAACAAGATAACTAAAAACACGACCTCATAGGATTCGCAAAAAATAACAATGCAATAAAACACACACGGTATCCTAATATGAAAACTAATAAATCTCAATAACGTATTTGAGCAAGCTATTTGAACAGAAATCTTCAATTAACGCCAATATATCCAGGAGCATGTTTGAAATGGGGTATCATACAAACTGTGACCTTCCACCTTTCGCGTAAATGTGAAACTTCCAACTTTCCTAAAAAACATCAATGTCCCTTCCCAATCTCTTCATCGGTTTCCCATCCATCTGTTACCGTCATTTATTTTTGATAGACAACGCAAAATGCAAGAGGAGATTTCCCAAAGCCAACTCCATTAAAGGCAATCAAAATTCAAGGCTTACCAGTGAAAATTCTGGGTATAATCCTAGTAATATTTTATATACACTAGAGCTAGCAATTAGAAAAGAAACTTAATTGCATCATAAATAACATTCCCTACAGATGTAAAAGATGAAAGAACATATAAAATGCCTATATAAATCGTCAATAAAATAATGGTCGCCTATATAATGTGACTTAATATGATTTTCTGAGTTTTTATGAGGTAACACGGTTTATGCCCAAAGATTTTAGTTCGTTGCCTATAAAGGGAGAAATGATAAGCTATGAATTTAACGAAAATAATGAAATAAGAATGAACTCAAGCAGCATGAGGTCATGTGCCTTATAATCAACCGTTTAAATCAAGCCACAGAAGAAATGTCCAGTATATAGGCATTAATTCCACCGATTAAGGAGTGGTATAATGGAAGTTTGACATAATAAAAATAACATATAAAGGGCCTTTTCCGCAATTATTTAAAAGCGTACGATGCGTCACGGGTCATTGAGAATTAATATGGTATACTTTATAATTAAATAGAAACAAAATCGCGAATGGGCGACACATGAAAATAATAAATTAGGTATTACTGAAATTACTGAATTAGGATTACCCGTGATATTTTATGATTTATTCATTATATTACTTTTATTCTTATCTTAAAATTGAAGAACTACCTTGCTAAATCTAATTTCATAATAATGGTAATATATTTAGTCAAAGATATTACTTTGTTAATGAAGGTGCGAATCCTTTTTTCCGCTATTTATAAACCAATGCATGGAATACAATTGATAATATAATGATGGTACCCTAAACATAGGTCCACCTTCTAGTTAACTAAAGCTGCTTTCATTTTGCAAATGTCTTTGCTCATAATTATTATGGAGTAATAAACATTATCATGATTACATAACAACAATTACCTTTATTTTTATACACAACTTGGTCCGTCTTAGCCATGAGGCTTGTCAGAGAGCTCGATTATTATTGTTCAGAAATTTCAATTATTATTATTATTATTATTATTACTTAAGATTAGTTGATAGATTAATCCACACGTAACTCCAAGAATTTATTTCATTTCACTCTGAAAATAATTTTGCACTATTAAGATATGCAGAGAAAGACAATATTAAAACCTGTTTGCATCACCTTTGCCCTTTAAACCCTCTTGTTTTAAACACGTGCAGCTATTTCCATTCCCTTTCGTCCAACAGACCTTCTCCGTCGAATTTTCTTCCCTTCCCACACCTGCAACGAACCACTCAAAATCTAAAAACCCTTCTACCCCTCCCTCACAGGCCACAGAAATGGGCCCAGCGAAAGTCGAATAAAGGGAATTTTCAAGCACGGCTCTTTCGGAACTTTGTTCATTTGATAATTGGTTTTGGGTGCGGATAATACCTATACACTCTCTCTGGCATGCATGTATGCATGTGTATTGGAGTGCAATTTGCTCGTAATCATATCATTATTCCGTGACCAGCCTCAATCCCTCTACGAGGTAATTTGCGCGAATAGTGAGCAATTCTATTCCATATTCACGTCCTTCATTACAATTTCACTGCAGAGGCCAAAAACAAAGAGCGCTTAATGGGTATCGGATGCCCCGGTCCACATCTGTGGCTATTTTTGACGATCCCAATAACAAACAAACTAATCGATGCGAAAAAACGTTTGTATCAACGCACTGATACATCGGTAGTTATCTCTTCGTCATATTCATATGTTGAGCCTATTGTTCTTCATAATTGAACGAAAACAAGCCACCATAGAGTTGAATTGAGATAATAATTCTCTATATATCGCTACGGCTATTGGTAACTACTTTGGTGCACAACATCCACATTAAAATGACTAAAAATAATTTATAAAGTTGATAGAAAAGGTTACACCGGGAGTTTTTCTTCCAATTTTGTATTCACTCCTTCGTATACAAATGGTCAAAACATATGGTATTGTGAACGTCAAATGGACAATTCAGTGGAAATCGTTCTCAATGCGTCTCAAAATTCAAAATAGACAACATTTTATAACAGCTACCTCATGCGCATTGGATATGCGAGCTTTCATCGCCATAAGCCTTCAAGTGATTAAGTAAAAAATTATAAAATGTTCTAACTAAAACATACAAGAAGCCGACATAATTTTGAGAATGATATAATAAAAAAATCCAATTTTCCAATCAAGTTAAACGGAATTATTTTATTACCGTACATCCAAAGCAACAAAGTGAGCTCAAAAGCCCATTCCCGTCGGACTTAAAACAACGCAACATTCGAAAGGAAAAACATCATTAAAGAAATATCAAAAAATAAATATTTTCAATTTGAATCCTCGTAGAATGAATCAGAAAAATGATGGTTTGCGAGGAAAGTAAAGCTTACGTTGGTTTTTGAAGTCCGTTTTTATAAGATATTTTACGAATGCACTTGCACATATTCTTTTCAAAGATAATTTCAATCAGAGACCGAAGAAATGCTATACTAGTTCCAAATAGTGGGCAAAAATTACCATATGAGACGATTCCCAAGATCAAGACAAATGCGACGACACACCCGAAGAGCATCGCTTCAGAAGCGTTCCAGGACTATCACCAAAAGTGGAAACCCCGTTGGTATAAGTGTTTCCGTCAGGGAAGGGAGTACTTTGAAGGGGATAGGGACGTGTAACTCCAAAATTAATTATTAATAATTAATAAAAAATTAATTATATTTGTTTTATGACATCAGTCTACGTATTTTCTGAAGAAAACTCGTAGAGGTTAATACCACTTTGTTAATAAGAAATGGCAAACTACGATTTTTCAAAATACGAATGGCGTAATAATACCCTCGTAGCAAAAATCGAGAATGTAGGAAGGATCGTAAAATTACGCATATAACACGCAAAATTCAAGGTAATTAAAGTATCATTGAATGGTGTCACGAATTCTCTTCTGTTACTCTGCTGGTATCTCGGCAATAACGACATTCCTCTCAACTTTTTGAAGATAAAAAATGTTTTGCAGCCTTTCATCTATCAAAAAATAATTCAAATCAAATATTACAGCTCAACAACTTTAAAGCACGAACTTACCAACAAAATTTCTTCCTTATTAGGTAATTAAAGTAGTATTGAATCGTTTCACGGATTCTTCTTTGTCCCTGGGACAAATTCTCCTTGGTCTCCTTTTGTATTTCGGGAATAACGGCAATCTTCTTGAATCTTGAGGGTAAAAAATGTTTTGCAAGCGCTCATCTATCAAGAAAATTATTCAATTAAAGTATTTAAGCTCAATAACTTTGAAACGCGAACGCATAAAATTGTTTCAATATTAACTTGGTGGAAGTGCGATAATTCCATAATTAAATCTACAAATGGTAATTTTCACGCTTTAATATAAAACTCAACTACCGACCATGGCTTTGACATGTTATTTCGACATTTTTACATATAATTTCAACCTTGTTCGATATCCTATTTCGACACATATATTTCGACCTTGAAAATGGCATAGCATGTCGAAACCATGGTCGGTAGTTGAGCTTTTTATCAAGGTGTGCAAATTACCATTTGTATTTTTTATCGTGAACTTACCAACAAAATTTCATCTCTTATAGGTAATTTCAGTAGCATTGAATGGTTTCGTGAATTATCCGTTGTCACTGAATCTTGGGTATAACGGCAATCCTCTTTGAGGGTAAAAAAAAATGTTTTGCATGCGCGTTCATCTATCCCCTTAATCCCCCTGCCAATGAGGTTATGAGCACTTGGGAATGCTCGGTGCCTCCTCGCCAATGAGACATTTCTGCCCGAGGCTAGAAGTCGGTTCACCATGGGAGCTAATTTGACTGGCCTGAATATGCGTAAAGTTTTCACTGAGAGGCAACTACCCGGATCAATGGTGACATGACCGAGGCTCAAGCCCCGCAAACCTCTCTCTGCCGTCACATTTGCTCTCTCATCGCAGCCAACTTTACACCCTCGGGCCTTAGCAGCAGAAGCAGCAGACAAACACACACTGGCATTACTAGTCGCATGCTGTTACGTCGACCCCGTTACACACGGCGAAATTCCTCTACCTCCGCTTTTCTGGCTGGCGATCAGAGATTTCAAAATTATAACAAGTTCAGTTTTTACTAAATTTTCAACGAATATGCTTGACAATTTATAATTTTAACAGTAATTTAAGCGTTAAGAATTGGTTAAGGACACCTTTACACACGCCGAAATTCCTTTACCTCCGCTTCGGCTGGAGATAAGAGATTTCAAAACTATAGCAAGTTCAGTTTTTACTAAATTTTCAACGAATATGCTTGAAAATTTATAATTTTAACAGTAATTTAAGCGTTAAAAATTGTTTAAGGACCCCTTTATAGACGGCGAAATTCCCCTACCTCCGCTTCGGCTGGAGATCAGAGATTTCAAAATTAAGTTTTCCAGGATATACACAATTACTTAAAACCCTTATAAATAATAATGGGCATAAGTAATTAATAATAAATGGTATTTGTGTATATCCAGGAAAACTTATGATGGAATACCACAAAGTAAAGCAAGAGTTATTGAATTTTGATTTCAAAATTATAACAAATTTAGTTTTTACTAAATTTTCAACGAAGATGCTTAACAACTTGTTATTTCTAAGAGTCATATTAGCGTTAAGAATTGTTAATGAACTCCTTTACACTCGGCGGAATTCTTCTACCTCCGCTTTGGCTGGCGATAGCAGTTTTTAAATTGGTGGAAATTTAATTTTAACCAAATTTTAAATTGATGTGCTTAAATTGTTTTGATTTATAAGGGTCAGAGCGTTTACAATAGGTAATGAACCACGTTACACTCGGCAAAATTCATCTCCCTCCACTTTCGCTCGCTATCACAGGTTTTAAATGATAGTAAATTCAGTATTTACTAAATTTTCAATGAATTTCATTGAAAATATGTAATTTTAAGTCGTCAAAGGGCTTTCATTTGTCAATGAACTCCGATGTACACGGCGAAATTCCTCCACATCCGCTTCGGCTGGTGATCAGAGATTTCAATACTATAGCACATTTAGTTATGCAAAATTTTCAATGAATATAGCCAACCATTTATAATTTATAACAGTCATTAGTGTGTTAGGAATTGTTCATGAACATTCAATAAAACGACGACTTGACAATACTCGAGTACTGTCGGTTCAATAAGTTCCTCTTTCATCCCAAAATTCTTTTACGATTCAAGGAATAGAAGAAATGTTAATGAAACCCGTTGCACACGGCGAAATTCCCATCGATTTTCCACAAATACTTTCAATTGCTCACGAGATCAATCAATTGTAAATATATAATGCTAAAGAAATTTAATATTTAACAGTACCTGGATAATAATTATCACCATAGCAGTAATTATTGAATATCCTTATTTGACGGTTAACGTGACTTCATTACTTCACTAGATATTTTGGATTTTACCAACAAAAAACAATTGAGATTACATTTGCTGATTTGTTTTCTCGGAAAGTTATACCAAAAAGATGGTTTAAAGAGATGACAATAAAAGATGAGGAAATATTGGACATCGGAATTTGTACACTATATGTACTCAACGTTCAGAACATTAGAAGTAGTATCTCCGGAAACCGTTAGAAACATCAAATTTAAATATTAAACTTAAGATAGTAACTCCATCTGCAAAAACGGATAACTTACACCATCATCAAGGCAAAAACAATATTTATTCCCCCATTATGACGGTGCTTTCATGAGACCTGTAGACTTTGGGATGTCTTTACCTACTGTCATACATTCTCTAAGTAAAGAGAATTACACATTACATTCGTGAATCAAGTTCATTAGTTGTAAAAATATCAACTCTCAATAAAAATTTTTTTACTATGATTATAAAAATAAATAGCTGTTTTAGAATGACGTAAGGGTAAAAATTCGAGGATCTAAAAGTGATCATTTTGTACTTTTAATTTGCCTAAAAATATTACAAAAGGTTGCAACTCTGCGACGTGAAAAACTTTCAAATACGCAAAATACTTTAAAGAACATCATCCTCTCTCACTTAGAATCTATAGAAAAACGTAAGCTGAAAGCTCACGCAGGAGCAAGCAGAAACTGGCACAAATTTTGATGAAAACAGAATGAAAAGCCCAAGAAAGCAACGCCGAGGGCTTTTGATATCATATCATACCACCAAGGGAGCATTTTATTGAGGTATAGTACTACGGTCTATTCGATCTATTTATGCCGCTTGAAAGGCAGGAAAGTCAACGGCTTTTACGCTCGCAAAGATACGGTCGCAACCCCAGGCAGAAGAAGTAAAATCACTTGGAAACATATTTCTTGACGCAGACGTGCAAAGCTTTACGAGGTGATGAAGGGGGTCTGATTCCTTGATGCCGCGGGCGAAGCAAGGAGCATGAAAACGTCGCGAGGCTTGAGAGTCTCACGAACTGAGTTCCGTTTTCCTTTTACCGATCCTCCAATGTAGTGAACGCACGGAGACGGTCTTTTTTCCGGCTCAGAGAGAATACTGAAAAGTAATAAAACTTTCCTCTTCCACATAATAAGATTGTAATTGATTTTCGGGGCTTTTACAAAATTCAATTAAAGTCGAACCTTAATATGTGAGATTTCATGGGACCGGTATTATTTCTCGCATCTAGAGGTTTCTAACTTACCCAGTTTCTCGCTTAAAAATATTCCGGAGTGACCTCTCCCACTTATAGAGGTACAAATATTGTGATTTTCTGTATTTAAATAGTGGCTCGCAGGCTAAAGCCTAACTCACTACAACTTGGTGTGCCGTTTAAGTTGAGAATATTTTTCTTACTAGTTCACAACAATTTAAAAAAGCATGACTTAAATTAGTGAAGACATTATTTGAGAAGTCCTCGTCTTTCTCAAAATTCTAACTGTAAGCATGGAAAACAGCAAAGCCTTTTGACAGTTCTTACAGATATCGAAAATCCTCCAGTAATTGATTCCACGATTGCTATTGACTATGAGCTGTGATAGGCAATATATTACTTCTTGGTATGGATCAATAAAAACCAAGTAATACCGAGTTTTTGTGATAGGAGATTTACATTCCTGGCGACTTACTGTTGTAAGAAGATATGAAACGCCATTTATCATGTAGTAGGTGCCACCTTATTCGCTTATTTACTTTGCATCAGATCAAGCTTTGCGTCCATCCACTGACATATCTCTTTTTAGATCTCAATTTGCAGCAGGATATCACCTTGTGCATTCCAGCACGACGGGGCATAAACAGCAGAAGGCGACGGCCCGGCTGTTTGCTCTACGTACCACGACACCACGTTCTAATAGTCGCGACCGCTACCGCCCCTACCTCAGAGGCAGGAAATAATTACGCGGACGTCTTTCACGTGGGACGGCTATTTCATCGCCGGACTCCCTCTCTCTCTCTCTGTGCCTCCCTTTAACCGCCCAACGCTTCCAAAGCCGATTACGAGCGCGCGGGACGATTATTCATCGAATCATTCCACCTCGTGAAGGGAGACGGGGATGAGCCTAGATGTGAGATAAGGTGGGTGTGATGTCGTGCGCTAACCCCACAACGCGGAGCGCGAGTGCAGAAAACTTTGATCCCCGCTCGCAACAACGTAACTTAACTCGACGCCACTATGTAGATGAAAAAAGCGTTCACTGGTCCAAAATAACTTTTAAAGGTATAACTCGACAAGGTACTGTCACATGTACCAACCACTGTGACATTTGTGCTGTCACTGTAGTTTGAAAAAGCAGAAATATCTCTTAAATAAAAAAACGAGTAATTAGGAGCATTTTGTTCCTTTTCGGAATCGTAGAAACTATCTATAATCCTCTAATATTTATTCATCTATCGATTCGCAGTCTGAGTCTTGCTTGTAATTGTGTTCCAGATATAAGTTGCTGTGAATGTGTCTTAAATAATCTATCGATAAAGAATATCTCCGCGCCATTCTTCAGACATTATAACACCTACTTCTCACTAATTCCCACTGTTGAGCACCTTATCCCTCTCTTATTGTCAGTATTTTTGTCGCATCCTTGAGTGACTGATGCTAATCTTTGCTATTACAACATTTACACTGTGATGAAATTTCCGAAGGCAGTAAACCCAAAAACCACCAATAGATCGAAGAAAATATATTCTAAATCGGTTTGTGTGATTGTCATAGGCAATTGCTAACAAGGAAGGGGACTATGCGCTTACCCGCCGAAGGATAAGTTAAGAGAGACTTATGCACAAATGTCATATCTGTTTTTTTGCTATTATTTCGATTTTACTTCAAATCAGTCTGGGTAAGTGATTTATGCCCTGAAAGCTCAAAAACATAAAATGGGGCACGGGGGTACGTTACCCAACCAGGCGCTTAAAATATAGACAAGATTTTTAATACGGTTATCATTACAATCGCTAATTTGTATAACGGAGCGTCAATCATTTAATTTCGTATTAATAACTTTCATTATAAAGTAAAGAAATTATTTCGTACAGTAATTGCTGCATGGTTTTTATTTAATCCCAAATATGAGAAGACCGACTGCCTGTCAGATCCTCTTTCTCCCCGCCTGCCCCCCAAAAAATTCTGGATCCACCCTTGGTCTCCGCCAGCGGTGGATCCAGGATAGGGACACGGGGGGGAGTAAGTGGTGGTTAAAATTCCAGCAGTAGTGGGGGTCGGAAAATAATTACCATTCTATCTAGTGTAATTTGGATATCCAAGGGGGGGCTATAACCTCCTTAGCCCCTCCATAGATCCGCCACTGGTCTCCGCTGTGATTGGTGAGATGTTGCAGCTATGGGCCTGGGTGATATTATGCAAAGTTGCGCCAAAGTTAAGCTGCTGTGAAAGGGGCTTTTTGGGAGCGCGATCGGTTGATGCCTAGTTTGCGAATTTACCCTGGTGCGTGCGGATTGAGTGCGAGAGATTGCGAGTGAGTGGTTCGAGAGTGCGTCCGCCGCCGCCGCGATGTCCTTTTCCGCCTTCCCGCACTTCAAGTCACGCCTGCGTGGTCTCCGCTCCCCGTTCGGTCGACCGCTTGCGTTGCATCCTCTGTTTCCAAGCGATTATCCGTGTTGCCCCAAACCTCTGCGCCGTTTCCCGTTCGACCAGCACGGATAGAGAGCGACTTTGAGGGTGTTTTGCAAAGATCAATACAGAGGGTTCTTCTCAAGGGTACTGCATAGGGTAGGCCCAATTCCATCCCATAGAAGGCTGATTACTGTCGCATTTTAATCGGTTTTCAAAAATGTCCGCGGCGCGGTGATGAATGCAATGCGATCCACTTTATTCCAATATGTTTGTATTTGCAAGGATGAGCATTGAAAATTTATGAATTTGATAGATTACATCATCGTGCATATAAATTTCGGTCAACACCCCTATTTATACCATATTTCTCCGTAAAACTCGGATCAATTTGTCGATCACTGACGCGAGCGGGGACCCATTAACATGCGCGGTGGATGAGGACATATTGTGAGGCCGACTTAAGGATCCTTAATAATATTCGTGGTTCTTCTCATAGGCGTAAGTCATCAATCCGAACATTGATTTTACGCAGTTCTCCACTGTGCTCTCATAGTAGCAAACCTTTTCATATTCACGAAATTAAAATATTCTATATTTTTTAATTAACATCTCACTCTTTGCATAACTTGTCCTATGCAACTCATTCGGGGCCGTCCCTTGCCTTTCTTTCCGTATATTTTTTATTCAACGATTGTCTTCATCAATACATTGTCTCGCATGATGTGGCCGATTGAGTTGTTCCATCCTCTTCCTAGGTTTTTTTTAAAGAATTCTTTCTTTCATCTCCTCATTTCCCGACTGGACGATCCACTTTTATATTCTATAGCAAATAATAGGTAGGCGGCGCCATCTATAACTTATTATTTCGGATTCGAGATTTGAGTACCAATCTATTACTTTTTGATTGAAAAGGATAATCTTCCAACAGAATATATTGAGCGCTTCTATCATCGATGGATAATCCTTTCAAGTTCATTCTCTCCTCGAAAAATGCATTTAAAAATATTCTGATCAGCCTGGTAATACAAGTACCAACCAACAACATTTAAGTTAACTAAAAACTTTTGGGTTATGTCGCCGTGTCAATTTTTTTGGATGGCACCAACGTTTCTCGACCGATGCTGTTTGCTTTATCAAGGGATTCAGGTAAGAATCTTTCTTACCAGACTCTTACCAGAAGGAATTCTTACCAGAATCCCCTGAGAAAGCGAACAGCATCGGTCGGTCGGGAAACGTTGGGGCCACCGAAAAAAATTGACGCGGCGACATAGCCTAATAATTTTTATTTAACATGACGAGTACCCGCGACAGTTCTAACGAAGAATTAAAACTACATTCAATTTTAATGAGAAAACCACATCTGACTTGAATACATCATCACCACTACACCTTACACTTTGGGGAAGGATTTTACTACACTATTAACATAACGTGCATTTTATTTCACTAATTTTACTGGTTATTAGGTTTGTCTTAAGGAAAGAATAATCATCAACAGAATATAATAAGTGCTTCTACCGACGATGGATAATCATATCCGCTTTCAAGTTTATTTTCCACTCGGAAAATGCATTCACAAATATACTGATCTTCCTTATGAAAATACAAGCACCAATCAACTACACCTAATTTTATTGATCTAACTTCAGCTGACTCGAATAGTCACCTACACCTTTTCCATTGAACTACTGCTTTCAAAATTCCAATTCACAGGCTGCTTCTTCACCTGCCCAGCAGATCACATTGAAAGCTTTAATGGACCAAAGTTTGAGAACCACTGTCTAACTCAATAATTTTCATTAACGTTTGACCACTTCAGGTCAAAATTTTACTCATCTATTAACAGAAAGTACATTTTATTTCACCTATTTTACTCATCACTAAGTTTTTCTACTTCTTATACTAACAACGTTTCTTTTTTACCCACATTTTGCGATCTACAGAGATCCTATCAGCCAGTTGGGAACACAGCCAGCTTCTGATCTTCATACCCCATTTCTTTTTTTTCGTCCCAGGAGAATAATCGTGCCCAACCCTCCAGTCCACATAAAGGTGCACATTACGGAAGGAAAGAGTGATGGTATCAGAAGGCATGATCAGAGAGAGATCCTTTGTTACGGCCAATCTCACGCCCTTCTCCGAAAATTGAGTCATCCGGTCGTCGCCGAATTAAACGATCGAAGGCGTCCCCGTTTCCGAAGACTCAAACGACCGCTTCGAATGAAGAGCAATGATTTGGCACCGACTCCACGGAACCCTGGCACGCTAATTGGAGCGGTCGAAACAAAAGGGAGTGGAAGGAAGCGGCAATGAAAAGTAAGACGATCACCGATCTGCGAGCAGAAGATAAATGTCACACCATGTTCAAAAGCGTTCCCTTTTTTCGAATGAAAATAAAAGAATGATTCGGCGAACAAAAAAAGGTGTGTGCAAATATTAAAAATGCACCAACATCTGCATGTTAGACGCCAAGTACGAAAAGCCCTTTCAACGACTGAATCGTCAATCTCATTTCAAATCAAATATAAATACAGTGTATATTTTTCAAAAATATACATTGCTATATTTCAACGCAGTTTTATCGAAAAACTATACCCGTTTCAGCCTTTTCATATCTCATTACCAAGAGGTAGCAGAGCCTAGAGCATTCAGGTAACAAGTACAAGTTCTGTTACCTCTTGATAATGACCTGAAAAGGCCGAAACCGGTAGAGTTTTTCAATATATACTGTGTGAAATATAAAAAGCCTTATTTTTTAACCTGACACTCTCACTTCTAAAACACAACAAACAGATAACCAATGTTTATAATATATAGGCATATAAAAGGAACCTTGATAACCGAAGTTATTTGTGGTATCCTCATTTCAAGTTGTTTACTCAGAACAAATAAATTGAACAAGATGTCCAATTTGTTTGTTCTGAGTCTGCGCTGTCTTTATACTGAGTGAAACTACATAATTACGCGCTGTTTTCGATATAGATGTCCGGTGTGAAAATTTGCTAAGGATTTTTGTAGTTCACTAACGATTTTAGTGTTGTTTGCGATTTTTTCCAAGATAAAAAATGTTTTCACACCTCACTACCTCATGAAAAACAGCCATTATTGCCACAGCGAAAATTTACATAAGAAATCTACACAGATAA
This sequence comes from Ischnura elegans, assembly GCF_921293095.1. Classification (NCBI taxonomy): domain Eukaryota; kingdom Metazoa; phylum Arthropoda; class Insecta; order Odonata; family Coenagrionidae; genus Ischnura; species Ischnura elegans. Next base: position 73,404,138 of record NC_060250.1, read on the forward strand.
ATCGACACCACGACAAACATATCTTAATGAAACACTTTTATAATACGAGCGGACAAATCAGATGAAACATGAAAACAACGTTGAAAACAGAAAAACTGTTCCGAGACCTCCTCCAACCATCACGCCTTGACATGCATCATCCCTTCATCATTATGGCGGCCAACACAAAGCGAAGTTCGGGGTGAGCACATAATTAATGCATCATAACTTGCCCGGCCGGCATGTTACGCGAAAGCCTTCATGCCGGCTGCTCCCTCCGCACACGCGGCAGCATGAGAACTTGAGAGACAGACAACCGAGAGCTAAGTGGAATTAGCATACACTTTGGGATGCACGCGTTCCCTCTAAATTTAGCCCTCTCGACCGGAAAATCATTGCAACAAAAGTTTACGTCGACCTAAGGGAGGAAACGAAAGAAGAAAAGCAAAAAAAAAATCGACCCGGTGGTGTACACAAGTTTGCGCTAGTGGCAACATCGTTGGCAATCCTGTTTCCTTGACAAGTACAAAAAAAACATGGAAGAATCCTCTGGTAAAACAAGTGATTACACTCCAGGGCAGGGCAGCGATGTGAACGAAAATGGCGTCCAACGGCGTTGACGAAACTGGCGTCCTGAGAAGTACTCTGCGGTTGAAGGAGCGCCCCTAGCGCAAGGAGGAGTTCGTGCGGAAGTGAATGGGCATATATTGAACCGGAATCATGGAGGAGACTAATAGCCCATGCAAAAACTTCTCGTGTTCCGACAGTTACTCCATCATGGGATGAACTCGAGCTAAGTAAGTCAAGGGTCGAAAGTTAATACAACGCCCCAGGCTCAGATGCTGCACCAAATAAGGTATTTCAACAGGACTTTTTTGCATACTGGTGCAATAAATAGACATACCATGCAATATTGCACAGAGGATCTCAAAATTCACTGGATAAGAATTTATACCGCCTAATTATGTACAAACAAGTATTTTAAGTCCCCCAAATGGTCATCATTTGATGAAAAACTACTCCATATAAAGAAATTCTACAGCTTTCTACATAAATTTTACAGCAACAGAACACACACAGTGAGCTACATTTTTGCGATATTCTGCCATTATATGCCAAAATAAAATTCTCAAGAGCAAACAGACATAAAAAAATAAAATAGTTAAAATGCTTTCTTTAAAAAAATACAGCATTATTCAGAACATAAAATTTTTAACTCGAATATTTACCTCCAAGGCTTATTTTTTTAATCATTCCTATATAAACGACACTTTTCGCAAAGCTCGGCTCGGCTTTCAATTTGATTATATTAATAGCTTATTTGAAACGAATAAGCTCATGCTGATGCTCAAAGACTGCATTTTCGTTGTTCCTACGTCAAGCAAACAAGGAAACAACATTTAAGCATATGAAAAAAAGGTGACAAAATCCCTTCTAACGATATCACTATAAGCATATGTGTATGGGTACCGAATAACAACCAATGCAAACTCAGATTCTGTAACGTTTGATATTTTTCTATTGTTTATGTTAAACATTGTTGAGGAGTTGTTGGTGGTAGGATAGGGGATTATTGAGAAGAAAATTAAAAAGGGAGAGAACCTCGACGGAGTGAGACAAAAAACAAAGCAGTAATTTTCAGAAAATATAGAGGTTTTTGGAAAACAACTTCTGAATTTACGATACATAATGATTTCCTAGGCATCGAAATGACTCCTTCCTCTGCATAAATTCTTGAATCATATCACTTTTACCAACAAAGAGATACCCAGAAAATTTGCCAATGAAAATTTTCCCAATGAAAATAAATCGCTCTCCGATAAATCTATTCCCGCTTCCGGCTGCGACGAATTTTATACACTGGAGATGGACAGGAACAAAATGGTGATACGGCAAGTTTATTGAGGACCGTCAACGAAATAAATGTACCCACTACGGTACGGAGTTGATACCGTCACTCATCCCGTCCGCGAAATTTATCAACCGTCCACTTTACAGCGGCAAAGTTATGTCCCCGCGCGGAAGATAAAGTTGGGGGAAACCGTGTTGGGGATGATACGTCCCGGAATTCAAGAGAACACGACTCCATTGTGCATTTTGCCCGGGAGGAGACGGAGAGAGAGAAGAGAGGATAAAAAGGAAGAGATATGGAGGGATAGGGTAAGTCTTCTGACTGATTAATCTATTGATCAAATGAAAGCCGGGGCTGGTTGACGGGATGAGAGGGAAGTTTGCACGACCAATAGGGTCCAAAAGCCCTTCGGGGCACCCTCGTTTTTCAGCTCCCTTGCATCGCGACGTGTGCTCCGAGTACTTTGGTCGGGGGACATCGGTACGACAGCCGACCGCACAGGATATAGGCAGTGACTGAGGATCGACACTACATTTTGGACGGTCGCCGGATACGTTGCCCGAGCAACTGCCGATCTTTATTCGCCCTGGAGACCCAATTCCTGAACTGCATCCCAACTTCTGCGTATATAATCTTATCATCCCAGCAAAAATAAAGCGAAGAACGGAGGGCGAAGGTAAGTCAATCTCGAAACTACTATCCATTTTTCTAAATTTTAGGGACTTATTAAATAAGTGACATCGAATTTGGTCAATAAATAATGAATATTAGCATTGAGAAAATCTAATTTAAAACGTAATACTGAGTGGACAGGTGACTTAACTTTCCAAAAGTAATGGATAAAAAGACGGCAGCTAACGAGGGAAGAGGGTAGTACGCAGTAAGAAACTAGTACATATTTATGCAACATATTTTCATCCTGAGAGGTACGGCCTTTTCTATTGAATTTCGGAATGGTATCTACAATGCAATCACGATCAACTCTGTGATACCCAATTCCATAAACATGGTCCCGAGAAATACTCTTGCTTGCTAATGGAGATATCTCAAGAAAACTTTATTTATTTTAAAATTGTAAAACGTATTTGTTAAGCCCAGTAATATGATCGCCATCATGAATTCACAATGAAAAAAATGGAAATAAAATAGTTTAATATTATTAGAAATTCATTCGCTTATGCGACTATTTCTTTGGAGAATTTAAATTCTTGTGTAAATATTTATGTATTCAACTAACTGACACGACATTTGGTACACCTTGCGATGCCAATCACTAAGTTGGCTGACATAAAAGCGACAGATTAAAGTCTAAGCAATTGAGTTAAGGATTTTCCAAAGCACAAAACTGCTCTTTTATTTCCGTACACTCAGTCCCACAGATATAGATTCTCACAACCACTCCTAAAAATACGCATCTGTATAAGCCCGAGGGGAAAGCCACATATAATTCCTTTAGAGAGAATTCAAGAATCCAATTAATTGTACAAGAATTACCTAAGAATTTTCATATAATTAACAGGTTATTAAAAGCATCCCAAATGCAAAAATAAAACCACCATTTTCTCATTTGCTCTATTAAACCCTTTTATCAGTCAAAAAGAAGGCGATTCGCTATAATTGCTACATGAAATTCAGGGGATGGAAATTTATAGCGGTGACGAAACCGTCGCACTTTTAACTTTTATTTTTAGTGAAAAAATTAGCGCATTTGGAAAAATAAATTATGCATTAAGCCATAATCCGTGAGTGACACCGCTTTTAATTTGAGGATGAGCAACACAGCATTGAAACTGATCGCGTGCATTAAAACTTTAGATGAAAAAACATTGTTAGGGTTTTCTTTGTACGTGTCATCAATTTACGTCAAATCATTTTACGTCTAATTTTTTGCAAATGCAGCATTTCGACAATTATATTTTAAGAGCCAGGTTTTAAAACGAAGGAGAACCAACTTTATCTTTTGTTCCTTATTTTAGAACCCTTAGGACGAGTACAAAAAATATGATGCAACAAAATTCATGAAATTTCATCAGTAATTGTGTAATAAATTAAGTATAATAATTGTTCAAACTTCCATAAAATATCGCTGTCATCTTTAAACCATTTCCGCCCAGCAATTTTCCTCTCGTGAGTGTGAAAATGTTTCGATACGTTGCTCCTATGGTCGAGATTAGTAAACCAGTGAAATATTCTGGTGATAAACCAACTTTATTCTTCAGAATGCCCCGCATTCATTGGTGGTACACTGGGTGATACACATTATACTGGGTGGTAACGAGGTAACAGTGGTCAATCAAAAGTCTCAGCACACTGCATCTAAGAGTATTTATCTAATTATAATTATCTAATCGATCCAACCTCAATTACATACCGCCATCATTAAAAAGAGTAGTGGTCTAGTCCCAGCACAATGCATCTAATGACTGTGGAAAAAACACAACAGTTTTGTTCCCCCAATAGCAGTGGAAGCTGAATAGGAAGAAGACTCACCTGTAGCGCACTGGGCCAATGGCAGGTGGTGTTGACGGCGTGGTTGGGCGGCGCATTGCCTCCGGGACAGAGCGGCGGCGGCTTGTACAGCGTCGACGAAGAAACGATGGAGTGATGCGAGGGCGAGGTGACGGGGGGCCGACCGTACTGGGCCACCTGGACGGAGATGGAAGTGCCAGGCGGACAGCGAAGGATGACCTGCTCGCCTTCGCAGCCGGCGCGCTGGTAGGTGCGGAGCGTACCTGACAAGAGAGCTTCATTGGTGAGGTACGGGGAGAGAAGCGTAGCAGCGTTCGGCGGCGGTTGTAGTTGCGGTTGAGGAGGACGAGGTCGTGGAAGGACGAAGGTTTCGGGCACGGGGTTGTCCGGAGGTTTGGAGACGTGGCCAGAGTGATGAGAGCGACGAAAGGGGATAGCGAGAAGGAAGCGAAGGAGGAAACAAAGATGGATGGTGAGGATAGGAAGAGATCAAGGTGGTAGCCGTTGCGGTTGAGGAGTACGAGGTCGTCCAAGGAAGGTTTGGGTTGTCCGGAGGTTTGGCACGTAAGGAGACGTGGCCAGAGTGATGGGAGTCGCGAAAGGAGATTGTGAGAAGGAAGCGAAGAAGGAAAACGTGGAGGACAGAGAGGGTAGAACGAGAGCAAATCGGGAGGATGCGAACGATGGTGAAGGAATAAGAATGTGCGCAGGGAGACAGATATGAAAGAGAATGATGGAGGGATCGTGTTATCGAATCAGACGAGGAAAATAGTCGAGGGATCGAGGTAGGAAATGCGTGAGAGAGAGAAATATGAGAGGCGGAGGAGAATGGGAACAAGTGAGCAGGGAATGTGTAGGCAGAGGCGGAAGGAAAGCGATTGGTATTCATTTTTTCCGGATCGGAGACGTGATTGGAAGGTAACGGGGTCAGTAAAAAGGAAAAATATGAATGGATGAGGAATGAATGAGAACAGGACAGATCAATGAAGAAGGCCAAAAGGCGAGAAGAATGCGGATGATTGAAGTATGCAAGGAGGAGACGTGGTAAAGAAAAGTGATGGAATGTTTATTACGGGCGGTAAAGCGATTAAAGGACAACATAACAATGAAGAGATGGAGAAAATTTAAGTGGGGAAAAGTCCACGGATATGCCAACAGGATAGAGGGAGAAGAAAGGAGCATGAATGGGAATTTAAAGATTGGAAGGGAGGTTTGGTGGATGCAGGAATAATAATAAACGTTAGGATGAATGGAATGCAAAGGGCGCAGGTGGGAAAGCAGGACAGAATAATATATTAACGTATTAACGCAAAAAAGGGTTTCGGTATGTAGGACATGCACGGAGAATTTCGATCGCAAAAGCGGAAACAAAAAGAGTTACGGGTGGTTCAGCGTGTGAACGAAGAAGGAGGTTCAATGCGGGGCATCAAGGAGAATGAGGCCGAAGAATATGGAGCAAGAACATGTATTTGGGGGAAGGAATGGCGCCACAGATAAGATACGGAGGCAGGAATGTGGTATGTGGACAAAAAAAACGGAGGGAGAGCGAACACACGAGGGGAATAAGGATAGATGAGAAACGCACAGAGAGGAACGAAAAAGACGTCCCAAAAATGGAGACATCAAGAAGAAAGAGAGAAAGATAAACAGGGATAAGCGAAGGGGTAATGAGGCAAAAAGAAGCGATGCAAGAGGGGAAATTATGGCGTAATATGCGGAGGTGCAGGAGCAAGACCGAGAAATGAGGATCAGGGTGAAGATAAAGGCAGTTAAGGTAAGGAATAGGACGGTAATAGTTTGGAAGGTGACAAAAAGGGGAGAAGCCAAAGAGGATAGAAAGACAAGGGTAAAAGGACAGAATGGAATGAGAACAGGGTTGCCGGATGCCATGAAGGAGATAAGATAAAGGATATTGCAAAAGAAAGAGAAGGATAGATGGGCAGAAATTATAGGCAGGAATTAAATGGGTGTGAAGGATAAGCAAAATGAATAAATGAGAACGGGATAGAGTTATAAGTTATATTTTTTGTATTAATATGAAACAGAAGGATGAAAGTTATAAATGAAGTACAGCAATGGGTTATTGGGGACAGAGTAGAGTAGGTACAGCAATAAGTTATCGAAGGCAGAATAGAGTAAATACAGCAATAGGTTATTGAGGACAGAATATAGTAGGTGCAGCAATAGGTTACAGGGGACAGAATAGAGGAGATATAACAATAGTTTATTGAAGGCAGAGATGGTATAAAAACCGATAAATGGAGCAGGGTAAAATAGAATGTAAGGAAGAGTAAAAGGATGGAAGGAGAAGAGAGAGTGATGAGGTAAGAGGGATAAAAAAAAGGGGTTGGTGGAAGTGAGAAGGCCATGAGAGCGATCCGAAGACCATGCGAACAGGGGGAAGATAAGACAAGGCGTGAATAAGAGCGAAGTAAGAGGTTTGAGGACGGATTTGGGACAGACAGGCACCGAATACGGAGGCGTCAGGAGAATTTAGAGGGAGAGATAATTGAAAAAAAGAGGGGAGATGGAGGAAAGGTTAAAAAGGAAGAGAATAGAAGGGCCGGGAAGGATAGATATCAAAGCCAAACATTTAAATGTTCGAATAGGATACAGCGAAGAACGAAGAGGAATTGAGGGATACAGGAATAACCGGATGATGAGAATGTAAAAAAAAACGTACGTTTAGAGATCGAAGGGGGTATTTTCGAGAGGAAACAAATACGGCGTGAAGATAGGAGAGTAGGAAAGCGAGGAAGGCAAGGAGTACGAGCAAAAAAACGAAGAGAGAGAGGAAGTTTTGAGAGGAAAAAAGGCGGAGAAGACAAGGAACGTAAGGGAGAGGAAGAGGAGTGAGTAGTTTTTAAGAGGAGCGGAGACGGAAGCGGTAGACAAGGGCGGATGTCGGGTGCAGAGGAATGGAGGGATATTAGGGGTTGGAGGACGGATGGGGGCGGAGCGCGGAGGTGTGGGCGTGGAGCAAGTGATGGTTGCACGGCGAACAAGGAGGAGAGCGCGTCAGGAACAGCGAGCGATGCGATGGGTGTGAGTCAGTTTTGAATTGCCATCGAGTGAAGACGATGGAGAGGTTCGGGCCATAAAGACACACGTAAGGATTGTGTAAGGATGGAGCAGGATAACAACACGGTCATCGATGAAAGAGGGAATTTGAAAAAAGATTGCGACGTAGAGAGAAGCATAGGTGTTCAATAAATATACAGATATATGTAATATCGGTCAAATAGGTGATTGGAAACAAAATAAAGAGCCATGGTAGAATGTTTGGGATAATAATAAACGGAGGAGTAGTGTCACATATCAGCAAGAAGGGAAAAAACAACAAAATAAAGAATAATTTGCACGCAATACACCCACAAAGGGACAGAAAGCCGGTTGGGTTTGATAACAAAAGTTTGATTTGTATTCAAAAGAAGAAAAGGAATACGTGAAGGGTAATAAGGATGGGATACGGAAAGGAAAAAATAGAAACAAAAGACAAAAGGTCACAACGATAAATCATCAAAGTTAAGAGATTGTGCGAACAGGAGAAAGAACGAAACGGCGTCGTATTACGCATTCCGGTTCACCCATGAGAAACAGGTGCATTGGATTACAAATGGAGAACACGTTGAGAGAGAGAGAGCGAAGAATGTTATTTTTTGCCATCACAACATACACACAGATAGGCGTCATAGCCAGGTGTGGTTTGTTGAAAACGGCGTAAGCCCACAAAACAGAGAAAAGTGAATATTTTGGGAGGGTGGAACAATTTCCATACAAACCCGAAATGGAGACATTTTTAAGGAGTACGTAGTATGCGAGTGGAGCAAGAGGCAACAAAAATGTAGGTACAAAGCAGAGAGAGGCATTTGCGGTTTGTGGACAGGTTCACATTTCGAAATGAACGCAAAAAGTAAAGGGGAATGAGGAGGGTATCATCGTGTCGCCGGTGGGAAAAGAGAGAAAGGGTGATGGGAAAGCGAGGAGAGAAAGAAAGGACCCGGTTACGACGACGATAGATGTGTCGGAGATAAAAAAGGAAGGAGGAAAAGCGACGGCGTGCGAAGAGGTCAGAGAGGAAAGTTGGGGAAAAGGGAGGAAAGAACGAGAATATACGGAGTGAGTGAGTGAAATTCGAGTGGATTTGAACAATTGGGCAAGGTTAAAAGGAGAGAGGAGAATAAAAACAGGGTTGCCGAATGCCATGAAGGGGATAAGATATAGGATATCGCATAAGAGAGGAGAGGATAGGTGGTCCAAAAATGTAAGCATGAATAAAAGGAGTGTCAAGAGTAAGCAAAATGAATGATTGAGAACAGGATAGAGTTATGCGTCAAATTTTTGTATTAATGTCAAACAGGAGGATAAGAGTCATTAATGAAGTAAGTACAGCGATAGGTTATTGAGAACAGGATAGAATAAGCACAGCAATGGGTTATTGAGGACGGAAAGGAGTAGGTGCAGCAATAGGTAATTGAAGACAGAAATAATGTATAAACCGAGAAATTGAGCAGAATAAAATGAAATACAAGGAAAAGTGAAGGGATAAAAGGGAAAGAGAGAGAAATGTGAAGTATAGGGCATAAGAATAATTGAGAATAGACATTTTTTTTATTTTTACGCGTGTTTAAGAGTGTGTGCATAGAATTTGTTTGTGTGAGGGCAGGAAGTCAAGTCATCAGATATTGAAAAAGTCCGTAAAAATCAGTAGAAATACGCATAAGACACAAAAAGTAAGGGATGACAAAGACCAAAAAAAAAGTGTGCGAGGCCAAAGAAAGAGGGAAACACAGAGAGAGGAAGGAAGAGGGACATAAAGCAGGGAGTAAAACGGACGGAAAGGTTACAAGACGAGGGACAAGAAGAAATACACGCGGGACGAAGGGGAAGGGAAACGTCGGGAATAATTACGACGAACACCAGGGTTGGGAAATGAAAATTAATAACGCGAGGAACGCGGTTTTCAAGGAAAACGGTAGATGAGGGCAGAGAGAGAGAGAGTTAGGTTCGGACGTTTAGGGAGATAAAAAATTACGTGGTAAAGTGGACGCAAAAAGGTTTGTGGAGAGACGGATGCAAAGTGCCGCAGGGGATGTTTTCGTGGCAAAAGGAGAAGTAAGGAAGGAATACAATGGAGGCAATGAGTATGGAGTGCACCAGAGGGATAGCGGAACCAAGCCGTGAGTGGAGAAAGCCGGAATGTGATGGGAATATAAAGAGGAGTGTGGAGAGAGACGGAAAGAGTTTAAATGTATAAAAAGTATGAGAGAGGAAACATGTCGGTAAAAGTAAGAAAGAAGATGAAAATAATAGGAGAGAAGTGAACATGTCGGAAATAATTAGGAGCACATAGGCAAGAGTTGCGTGTGAATCGAGAAAAGAAATGAAAAAGGTTTGGTAAAGAAAATAGGCCACCAGGAGTTACACGGGGATGAACGTGGAACACCAAAAAAACAGGAAAACATAGCAGAAAACAAAAAATATGAAGACCAAGGGAAAATAGAGAAGAAAATAGGAGTAGAAGTATTTGAGAGCGTGGGAATAATAGTGAGTACGAAGAAAGCAATCGAGAGAGATGACGAAGCAAAGAGGTTACGTAAGAGTTATAAGGTTGAAAGAGCAGGCGGGAAAAAGAAATGCGAAGTGAATTAAGACCACATAGGCAAGAGAGAGGAGATTTGTGTGTTTGTGTATAATATGGGAGGTTTCAAAATAAAGAAAAAGATCGTGAGAGAGAGAGTGAGGTAGGGTGTGCGGAGAATTATAGGTAATGTCGGAGGGTAAAGAGGAAGAGATAAGTGGACGCAGTACAGATAAGCCAAGAAGGAAGCGGATGGAATTCAGGTTCGTGTGAAGCAAGCGTTAGGGGGGAAGGAGAGGGTTATGGACGCGGGGATAGAGGACGGAAGAGGCCGGGAAACGGGTATGGGGTAGCATCGGACGTTTTGAGGGAAGACGTCCGAGGAGGATGGGAGGAGAAAAAGAATAAGACGTTGAGTTTCGTGCGGACAGAGAGAGAGAGAGAGAAGTGTCGGCGTTTGGACGAAAGTTTTTGAGGGAAGCGAGAAGTGATAAGGGTTAGAGAGACGACGAAAGGGTGGACGAATGGAAAAGGAAATTAGGATGCCGGGGCAAGACGGTCAGGTTAAACGTGGGATTGTGTGATGATGGTGGGGGGAGGGGAGTAATGGAGGCGTAAGGTTCAGGACATTTTAGGGATTAGGGTTTAAGTTAAGGGGGAGACATGAGGTAGAGAGAGAAAAAAGGAGAGAAAGAGAGAGAACCCATTAGCCAATCACCAGTAGAGATGAAACATGTGAATCAATTAGAATATAGAATAATTGAAGTCATGCGGATAGTACAGCTTCAATGACAAGCGTATTGTGGAATATTTGAAAATTTTACGGCAGAGAAGAAACATGTGAATCGGTTAGAAATAGAAGAAAACTGGGCATTTGAAGATATGCGGACGATACAGCTTCATGACAAGCATAGTGTGGAATTATTGAAAAATTTACTTTAGAGATGAAAATGTGAATCGATTAAAAAATAGAACATGTGAAGACATGCAGACGATACAGCTTCAATGGCAAGCGTATTGAGGAATGCATGAAACATTTGAATCAACTAGAAAAACAGAGAAAAGAGAACAAGTAGACATGCAGACGATACAACTATAGTGGAAGTAGTAGCGCGAGGCCTAAATGGCTGTGTAAATAGAAAATTAACGAATTAAACCCTTTTTAGCAACAGAAAAAGAGAGCATGATGAATTAAAAATGTTCTAATAAGCAGGTGGCATGCAGTGGGAGGGTGAATCCATGGTTAATAACTTTCTTTGTAAGAGGTCATGCATGAAGTGATAATGAGGCAAGAAAATAAATGAAAGGGTTTGGAAAATAAAATAGGCCAGGAGTTAAACGGGATTGGATGAGGAACACAAAAAACAGCAAAACATAGCGAAAAACAAAAGCTCAAACATCAAAAATAATCTTTAGAAATCCATTATTTCAAAAATGTGACCAGCAGGTTATTAATATTTCTCAACTGTTAAGATGGAATGATAAGAATGACATATACGGTATAATTTCACTTGCCTTATATTAGATTAGAAAGTCAAAATGGAGGTATATCAATGCAGGAATTAGTACTGAAAAAATGGCCTACAAAGGACCGAGTATGAATTAATTTCGAATTTAATGAGAGCGTGGCCCATGAGTGATGAGCGGTTATTTTGCAAACCTGGTGTCCCATTGGTTTGAAATTAATGACAAAACAGACTTCAAGCCAAAAACGTCTCATTCTCGTGACGTCATGTAGGTCATAGTTGCCGTGAGTCAAGATTGATATGTCCCAGATGAAGCAATGCATGTATTAACGTCACATCAAACACCAATCGAACGCAGGCAGTTATATGCTTTGATGGAAGTTATTTATCCCCTAGACATAAAGCATCAGCATCTCAGTCATTTATATTAATTCTAATGAATTACTTTCACTTATTTTTTGCGTGACATAGCATAATTTTCAATTTTCACGTAAGCCCCCATTTATCTGCCTTTGCGTAACACCTTATCAATAAAATGGAGGGATTGGCTATTGCATAGAGAAAATGGCAAGTAAAATGGATTTCTAAAAGTGCAATTAGAGCATTATTCAGTGAAAATGTACCAGATGTATTTTAGAGCATTCAATGTTAAAACATACAACAATTTGATAATTACACAAAATATTTACCATGCAAAAATTACTGGTAATAAGCCTTTAAGAGATCTTAAGTGAAAAATTTAGCACTAAGCATTAAAAAGATTTCAAACAAAACATCCAATTACATTTAAGACAAACAGCAGTAGTAAAAACTTAGAAACTATTGCCACAAAAAGGCAGACACAATAAACAAACTTGATAGAAATATCGGCACTTAGTGGCAAAGTCAAGGTGATTTTTCAATTACCATCGCATTGACTCAGAGGCAATATAAATTTTTTTGCTATTACTCGTTGACGTATCCTGAGTGATCGCAAAATAAAAATAGTGGAAAATTAAAAATATATAGAATAAAATACACACTTACTGATTTAAAAAATATAGAATATTTTATGATTCAATAGAAGACTTGAAAACCACGTACTAGTGATCGGTCTGACTGCAATAAAATATAAGCATAAATTTTCAAACAGATAATTACACGAATTAGCTGTTGTCTATAAAGGAATTAAATAAATGCAACTTTGAACTCAGAGAGTCACATCACTCACAAGGCGCAGCGAATTTCCTTTATATTCTTGTATGCTGCTCTATCAACACCTTCCACCTTATCTACCTCACACTCTTATTTGTAGATGCTTATGGTAATTACAAATAAATGTTTTATGTAACGAGCAAATTGATTCCATAGCTAATCTTAAGATGGATCGTAGAAGTCTGTATGATGTTCATTCTTAAGCTAGCGTTAAACATTTTGGCTTTATTCAAGCAATTCACAAGGCGTTATGAAACGGAGTGTAGATCGACATGATCTTGAAATGAGACATGAAAGTAAAAGAAGGATGCTATTTCGTACTCGTCCTGCCGCACCTTGAATATGCAGCGATTATTTGGGATCCGGTGCAGAAAGACTCAATTCGCGAACTGAATAAAATACAAAGGAGGGCTGCGCGATTCGTCAAAAACAGTTACGTACCGGGCGTACAGACAGCGTTACGCAGATGATAAGTAAATTTTGCTGGGAGCCGCTGGAGATTCTGAGTATGTGCGATAGGCTTAGATTGCTTGAAGAATTGAGAATAGACATTTTTAAGAGCGACACGGAGAACACAATATTCGAGCCACACTATGTTTCCAGGTCCGAGAGTAGCGATAAATTAAGAGAGATATTTAGCCGAACGGATAGATATAGGAATCGGTTTTTCCCCTGACCCATAAAGGACTTACATAAATGCCAATTGTAAGTTCGCATTTTCTTTTTATGCGTAAACGGCTTTTATGCGGCTAGCAGGGTAGTATGTAGATTTATATGTAGATCTCCCTATCTCCTACAAAAGGGATTGTGAAGGGTATGAAAACCCAAACACGTGGTATTTAATTCAAATTTTCAGCTTTACTGCTTCCAGTTTAGCAACGGTTTGCGAAAAAAGTAAGTAGTGCGCATTTTTAAACTGGTTTTCCACATATCCTTCACGATTTTGCTATGAAAATATAATTATATTTTGACACTTCTGTTGGCACGAATGCAATGCATATAAAAGACTACCGGACACGTACAATGCTGTAACGAATACATAGGCTTATAAGAAGAGATTAAATTCAGAAGAATAATTATCCAACAAGAGTTAGCATTGCCAAAGTAAACAAAATTAACTCTCGTTTCAAATAAACAGTGGGTATAAATCTAAAAGTCAATTTCCTTGTTAAGAAGAAAATAAATTTACGATAACACAATGTACTCAAAGTACCTTATCAAGACTTTCAGCGAAGACAGTTGTTTAGTGACGAAAGTTTTAATTGCTGCCATTAAATGTAATCTTGAAAATAACTTCCACGCAACTAACTCGAAAACCATGGAAAGGACTGATAAGACTTTTGCCTCCTTGGACGACCATTTTCAAGGTTAATAGTCAAAATTAGGGAATGAACAATTATAAAATTAATCATATAATATTGAATAGCGCATATTAAATGGAAAAGCGTACTTTAAAATTATCGTGAATATAGCATGTGTGTACTTCTCCTCATTATACCAACCTCATGAGTTCTAAAAGGAGAGTCTCTCATACAAAAAAAGGGCATAATGAATTATGAGATTAACAATAATGACCCAAATGATGTTTTGAAGTACTAATTTTCGTGCAACGGCTGTAAATACGTCGCATACAGTATTTACGGACGGCAGTGAGGTCAAGGGCTTTCTAAGATATTGTCGGAAACATGAGCAGAAATGAGTGTGCGCGAAATTTTATTTACAATGACACCCAGATGAAGATTCCTCTTTCACATTTATTTTTACTGCCGTCAGAAGCGTGTCATCTCAAAAGCAATCCTTTCTCCCTGACATTGATTTTCTCATACGTAGAATGTAGGTTGCGCCGCCTCACTTTCTTTTTCTCGGATTACGGCGTCAAGGACTTTGAGCAGAGATGCTTTAGAATGGGTAAAATAAACCATTGAAGAAGACTATAATATTGTACCTTATACTTATCTAACGATTTGATCGTTGGATTATTCTTCCTCATAGAATGATCCTCCAAAATCGTTAGAACATTAATGCTTTGCTTGGTTTCGCTATTTAGTTGGGCCCTCTTCGCTTCTACAGCGTTGAGGTTTTTTTTCCCCGTCCCGTCCCTTCCGCACCTATCCTATCCCAGAGGCGTCGATGGGCTCCTATCGCGGCGGCGCCTCTTTCCTTTTTCCTTCCTTTCCTTCCCCTCCCCGGGTGTCTGGGCGTGCAAGCCACGGGCTTGGTTCCCGGCCCCGGTGTGTTGTATCCTCGAAGGGCTCCCCTAAGCCCTCATTCTCTGTACCTTATATTCATTACTGTTAGGATTAATTAATTAGTATGTAGGTATACTATACTATCATAACTTCCCAGATAATATCCTCTTTAATAAGTCCTACGGAACCCCAACTTTTACTGCCATAATAAGGCGATTCGCAACTTTATTCACTTGAGAAGGTAGAGTAGGTGAGTTCATAATGAGGGAAGGGACTTTTCTAACGGTGCTGGTAAAGTACCCTGGGCGCTACAAATTTCAATGAATATTCCGAATAAATTAAACAGCTATAGGTGAGCTTTTCAGACAAATATCTCAAATGGTTTAGTTAATTATATTTTCCATACCGATGTCAATACAATGAATCAAATCTCTTATTATCTCGAATTGCCAGCAAGGCAAAAATTTGAGACTAATCATCATTGCTACAGGCACCAATAGTTATATTCAGCGTAATTAACTGCATCACGCAACAATGCTGACTGTACTCGCTCATGAAAACGCAGAAAGTAATCTTTACGTAACTGCAGGCATTTTGAAACCGAATCCGCCAAATATTACAACTACGACTGCGCACAAGTCTAAGCCAATGTGCCCATAAAGGGAAGAAGCTGTTATTTCTAGATTGATAATAATTGAAAAAAATGAAATCAATCGTTATCAATATCGTGATTTAATCAATTAATCGACAAATGTGACAAAGAATACCTACTTCATGAACATTTTTTATGAATGCCTTTACATTGATTTCAATCATGTCTCAGCATCTTTTTCCAGTTCTTTCGAAAGATATTCAAGGAACAAATGATTTAAACCCAAACAAAACATTTTATGATTCCCGAATGAATTCAACACTGGTGGATCATAATAAAAGGTCCCTAAAAGAGCCAGAGCCTTGCGGATTATCCTGAAGATAACATGTACAAATGTGAGAACCTTGATGACACCGCTACAGCAATCAAACCCGTTAGGTAATAATAACTGTTAAGTGGAATATTATAAAGATAAAATATTTTCATGTAAGTATGTACATGTACATTTGTATTGAACAGAAAAAAACTTTCGAATATATTTAAATTTTTTAAAGATTTCATAAGTAACGTTACAACAGTCAAGCACAAGTAATTCAATCTCAAATACATCAGCATTTGGTTGCACGAAAGAGATACTGCGAAGTCAGTTTTTGTTACTCCAGTTCAACTTCTGGCAGAATGATGCCATTTCATGAAATTATTAATCGACCTATAATGAGCAATTCTCTCAGTAGTACCAATCGAGGAACTCGGGTGCTATATCAATGTGAGTAGACTCAATTCTTTATGAAAAAATTAGGTTAGTTTCTATACCTGGGCCAACTCGCGTTTCGAGTATTGACTTTAAGCATTTCAAAAGGATGTGTAACTCTTGATTTTCAGAACCAGAGATTTAAAAGTGCCAAGACGAATAACCAATTGATCGAATAATGGGCTTGTCAACCAGTGTCCCTTTATTTTTTATTGCTTTAGAGTGAAAAATGGTGAGACGTGAATGTTTCCATTTTTCGATCTGTCACCTACTTCGCGAGATATGCGCAGCGAAAAATTGGCGGCCATAACTCTTAACAAGGTAATTTGATGCCGTTTCATAGGGAGCGGGTCATCGCGTCTTTGCTACTACTCGGCCTCATTTATCGGTCTGTCTGGGTTCGAGTTTGTGGGCACACTTGTGAGCGATTATTAGATTTAATGAGCAATTCTCTCAGAAATAGTTTAAGAAATCTAAAGACGTCACCAACTAAAAAAAAAATGGGCAACATCGTTCGCGATTATTTTAAAAAGTATGAGAGTTTTTGAGTAATGAAGGCTGTATTGCTGTAACATTTTTTCCTTCTAACGAATTATTTAAATACCGAATACGCCAAATTATTCTAATAAATTACGACTTTTGGTCTTGGTGAACGACCCCGCTGAGCAAACCTAGCCGCAGCATATCGAACGCTCTCCCACTTCACACCTCGCCATTTCCCAAGAGGCGAGAGAGGGCATTCAAAAGGAAGCCCCGCGTCTGCAGAGGCGATGAGAGGAAGAAATGATAGCGGTTGACGGAAAGGAGAGGGGATGTATCGTATCTCTGGGTTTTGGAGTTAACGCTGGCGGATACACCCCCGTGCCACACGCCTATAGGCAGCTTGCGTGGTAGTATGTAGATTTAGATGAATATAATGGATAAGTTTAAAAGAAAATGTTTTAAATAGCTTCAGTTTCTTACTACAAAATCCCAGATTCATTCCCAATCATGTGACCTTTATTACTTTGATGTTTCAAATTCTGGGTCAACATACTCGACGCGAGTGGCTACGCAACCAGTGTTGGTAAAAGTTTTGAAAAACCCTTAGGTAGTGGCATCAGGTCTGTATGGCCCGAAAGATGTAATTTAATGAATAAAACTTAGCTTTAGTTAGATATTTTAGCATTTTGCATCCCATGAGATATCATAACCTACTTTTCAATCTCTTTACATGCCACTTTTGTGTCCATAAATTCGCATTTTGAGTCACAATTTAGCGTTTGCGCCTTGAAAAATACCGTTCTATGACTCCTCGCGGGCGTTTGCAGTACACTGTTATTAAAATTTTTACGTATATAAGTAGACGGTACTTGCAGATTGTCTCAAAAACTACGCTTTATACCACTGAATTTTTATGTGTAAACGACTGGTATCCTAACGCCCCTTGCCACACGTCTTTTAGGCTGCTTGCGGGGTAGTATATAAGTATAGATGAATTTAATGGAAAAGTTCAAAATAAAATGATTTAAATAGATTCAGTTTCACATTTTAAAAAATCCCAGATTCATTCCCAATCACGTTTATCATGTCATCAAGTTTAAATTCTGGGTTAATATACACCGACGCGAGTAGTTACGTAACCAGTGTTGGTAAAAGTTCTGAAAAAAAGTAACTGGGTTCAACTATGTACAGTTACTTCGTAAAAAATTAATCAATTACGACTATAGATTACTGATGTGATCAGTAGAATTAAATTTACAATTTCATTTACTTCTCGTGAGATTGTCCACTTTAGACGCCACCTGGAAACTGTCAAATGTTTCGGTAAAACAAGTGGAATAATTGAGCCATAGAGATTGATAAATTTGCAATTTCACTTGTGATGCAACAATTATAACTGCTGTGTCAACAAAAGGGGCGTCTTATTTTCTACCCATCACAACTAGGCTACAACACAATAGCGGCTGAACCTAAACAAGCAAGTTAAGGTACTCAGTGACCCAAAGTTATCTGTAGGCCATGGTAAATCAGTGAAATTAGTACAGTAATCGCCGATTACGAGCAATCACAACGAAATTAACGATTCCTCTTTCACCGTAAAGAGTGAATTACAAATAAAAATTACAATTCGTACAAAGTTATCGTCACAAGTACAAATTACTGCAAAGCCAATCGTTACGAGTAATCCAATTCCTATTACTTGACTACTTGCCAACACTGCACGTAACTTTATCTCACGCGACTACTTAGAGGTTTAGGCTGGGGGGCTTGGTCGGGAGGAGTCAGCCTTTTTCCCGGTAGCCCCGTCGCGATGCACTTTACCAGCCTTTCCATCTCTCTTTCTCAAGGACACCCCCAGCTCCCTCCCCGAAAAAGCCTCAGCCATTTTATCTCCGCAAAATTTATCCATTCGAGCGTGAATGAGACGATGTGGGGAGAATGAAGTGCCGACGCCAAAGTCTTCGCTTCCTGCAGGAGCGCAAAAAGGGTGGAGACTGAAAGACAAGGGTGAGAAGTTGTTTTATCTACCTCGGCGAGTGACTCAGGAATGTGGAAGAAAAGCATACCGATTCTAAATTCCTTAAAAGAATACGAACATTCGGCGTTTTTAGGTTATAAAAAATATCATTATCACTGGTCCACAATACTAAGATCGGTTTGAAGCAGCTCTCCACTCAATTCTCCTATCAGCAAACTTATCACACCTACGTTTTTATTCTCTTTTATATGATTCTTTATCTTTTTCATACATTTTCATTCGATTATTATATTTTTTTCATTATTTTTATTCGGTCTATCTTTCCAGTTCTTGCCATCTACTTGTACCTCGACGATTTTCTTCAACAGGCCATCATACCTCAAGATTTGGCTGTTATAAGGCTGTTCCGTCTTCTTATTAAGGTTTTCACAAGGTTTCTCTCCTCCCCTACTCTTTTTAGCACATCCTTATTAATAAATCGGTCGATCCATTTGATCCTCATATTTTTCTGCAGCACTACAATGCCAAGGTCTCCCAACCTTACATTTCTCCGCTACTACAATTGTCTTCTGCAAAGAGTCATACTTCAAATGTAAGTTCTGATAAATTTTTTCTTTACTGTGTTCCCACTTTATCTTCCTTGGGGTGAAATTCTCCCTTTGCCTGAGCTATTCTGGTGATAATTTCTTTCTTGCTTCTCCCATCACTAGTTATCCTTCTTCGCAAATGGCAGAATTATTCTACCTCCAATAGCTTTTTTCCCTGTTTTAATGTTAGTCTCGGCTTTATCTTGGTTGAAGGTCTCTAATTGAGGGTGTGATTTTCGGACGAACTCCTAGTTATAATTCACTTAATTCCCGACTTAACGTGGCCACTGCTGACAGAATGAAATGGGATGAAAAAACTACGTTTACAATTTAAAAACATTATTTCAATTATTCAGAGGTTACAAAATCTGAAAACGGCAAAATTGACAAAATATCCAGTTAAGATGACTAATGTCCAAAGATATTTTCAAAATAAAGGAAAAACCATACACACACCAATGGAAAAAATAAAGTTACAAAATCAACTCTATGCTAAGCATAAGAATTTATTAATGAAACTAAAAGCTGTTCTCTTATAAGTAAAAATTAGGCAGTGGAGTGATGATGTATCCTGCCAAAAATCAATGAAGTCATAGGAATTTCCCTGAAAAATTCTTTTTCATTGCCACAGTAAGCAGTTCAAACTAATTACCAGGGTATCAAGTGAGCTCTAAGGCATTAAAAATGAAAAACTGAATATACCTTCCCGGATAACAATTATACAAGCCTATTTTGCAGTAAATACTTGCGATTTTTACGTTTCGATGACCATGCTTCAAATAATTAAGCAAAAATTCTCCTTTAAGAACAAAGCTTTCCTAACGTCGACTATGAAGCGAGTTCAGCACTTTTAAGTGTATTTCGCTTTTCGAAAGAAATGCATGCGAAAATTCCAAGGGAATTTAATTATTATACTAACTGAAATAAATACAAGCTTCTTGCTACAATTTGCAGTCCATAATTCATCAAAAATGCATACAAATTTAAAACAACAAGAAAAAGATCTTGATATGTTCTTTTTTAACCAATTAAATTTATACCTCGTGCCTGTTTTAGACTTCTAGAAACTACATGACTAATATATTCACACTTAACAATATGAACGGAGTAGATGTATGAGTGACCTTTATAGGGCAGCCAATTCAATTATTCCTCAAAGTTTACCGGCATAAATTTGGTGGGAGAGCATGGTAATATGAAAGAGTACAGAAAAGATCATCTGCATAAAAAAGGAATAAAAGAGGAAACATGGACAATAGAAAATAATCTAATACAGACAAATATCCCTGTGATACTTTAAAATTCACCAAAAATATGATTAAATATTTAATTAATTTGGATGAATTATGAGAAATAATATTCTTTTCTAAGGTTTCTAAATATTCCTGTGATAATTTAAAATTCGCCAAAAATATGATTAAATATTTAATTGATTTGGATGAATAATGAGAAATAATATTCTTTTCTAAAAAACTATTGAGAAAAACAAACTTTAGCTAGTAAAACTTTTTAAATCAAGAAATCGTTAAAAAATATTGGAACCAAATCTCTTTCATGTCGCATTAATTCCTTCAGATCATAGTATGATTCAACCTTCACCCGAATATCCTGGAAATCTCGCAGAATAATCAGTTGGGAGACTTAATTCAAACCCAGGATTATCACATGCATCTCTCGGCCCTTAGGCTACCAAGCGAAGGGCCTCCATGTTTTTACCAACTTTCCGTACATCGTCCTCCCTCGTTTTCGAGCCGAAATTCCCATTATCGAGTTCTGTTTGCTTTCGATTATTTGGCGCCAGAGGGTGGTCCTACAGGACCGCGTAATCCGTTTTGAAGCCGTAAAAGGATTGTTCCACTCAGATCCCCGACTTGGTGTCGAGGTCATTCCAAAACCAGAAGGCCATGCAAAAGTGGGCGGGACGAATTTCTTTTAAAGGTCTCGCGCATAAACAGGGTGTTTCAGGAGAGACCTGCAATACATCAGGGGGTGGTAAGGAAGACAATTTTAACCCATTTTAACCCACTGTTGCCTCTAAGAAACATCAAAAATGTATATATTTTCAGCACCATTCAGGAAAGATTTCGACTACGCGTTCATTAGCAATTTTATATGCCAAATATTTAGCGGCCACAATTATTATGATTGAGTACAAAATTTTCGTGTTTTTAAAATGAAAAGTCTTGAAATTAATTTCTCCCAGAAACAGCTCTGGGATCGAAAGGGTTAAGCATATTTATCCCACAAACATGGGGTCACAACTCCTTATTTAGGAAGTTTCAACTACAGAGGCGATTAAATGAAACAATGTAGGCTTGACACAGAGGTGAGGATCTGACGATCGAAGCGAGATCGTAGCATACGACTCTAATCGAGGAATTTCTGCACGAAACGTGAAAAGAAAATTTATCAAAAAAAGCAATGAGTTCATATATTTTCTGCCAGTAATAAGCATGGAACTAATTTCATTTGTTTCAAGTAATTATATAAGTAAGTATATAGATTATAAAAGTTTGTTAATGGTTGTATCATGTAATGAAAAAATGTTTACATGTTTTTAGCAAAAGCATACGCATCACCGCTCATAAAATTCAACCTGCAATCAAATTAGTAGGGAACGGATGAAAGTCGTTTCCTCATCTCTTTCATTATAAAATATTAGAAGTACGCTTAAAAAAATGAGTCTACCGAGCGCAAAGGCTATGATGAAAAAAGGAGGTCACATCATAATGGCTCAACAAATAAATTACTTAAATTCAACAATGCTTTTTCTTGGTAGTTGTAACTATTCTTTAATCAACTTCCTTTTTCAGAAGGATGTGTTGGATGAGTGAGGCTTCAAACGGGATGACATGGAATGCTTTGGCATTTCGTGTCGACATAGACCTACTCTTGCTTCCAGTTATAATTAAAAAAGATAAATAAATGGGAAATTCACAAGTTCAGTGCATGAAAAGAAGCAATTTCCGATTATAAAATCCTAACTGACATATTCTCAATCAAAGTACTTTGAAAGTAAATTAAACTTTAAAAAAATAAAAATCCTTATAAAGAGTAGGCAGCAAGGAAACTTGAGCCAAAATAATAACAAAATGGCCTATATTCAACATTACGAAGTGGATACCGCGCAGCGAATCTTTTGCCTGAACTTTGAAATCATCGTCTGTAAAATTAAGCCGTATATTGAAACACTTTTTGTAATAAAGCAAAATGATTGCGAACACGACACAATCCATAGCAGCGTAATATGAAAGTAAATAAGATTTTAGACATCCAACATTTTAGCATCGCTGTTACTCAATGCGTATAGGTAGCAATAATTGAAAAGCAGTAGAACTGCAAAAGCGGATATTAGAAACATATTACGTAATCCCTGGCTTATATACTTCAAAAGACTACAGAGGAAAATAGGAAAAGTATTATTGCTCTCAGAAAATACTCCAGCGCGAAGATTATCTTGTAAATGTTTCCACCGTAAACTAAAACACAAAATGGAAAAAAAATGTCATAACCCTCTTCTTCCAGAGTCCTAATACCAGATTCAGGACACACACACACAAAGGTAATTTAAAAATAGTAAAAATATACATCAATCATCACACTTTCCTGACCCTAACTCCGATTGTGAAGTGAAGATGATGAGGACAAAGGCCAAAAATCAATTAAGTATTCAATTCCTAAAATATTGAATCATGACGAAATACTCCATTGAGCGAACAGAAAAGAACAGGAATGGCTAAAAAAAATAGATATTTCCACCACAGGCGATGCATGAGAACATATTTTATGATCGGACGTGGCAAGCGCGACGGGGCCGCGAGTCAACACGCAGACAGGGATGATTGTGGACGGAAGAAAAGGCAGTGAAAGCAAGAGCAGAGACGATGTTTGGCTTCTCCGCCATCTTCGGCGACTACTATGGATATCCCAAGACTTCCCTTCCAAGACTTCTCCCCATTGCCTCTTTCCGTCCTCATCCATCAAACAGATTTGGACGGATGGGAGGCGTTGGGCCACGATGATGGGGAGAGTGACTCGCATCTGTACGGGAAGGGTGGAAGATGGTCTCTTTTACAGCCACTCGCACTGCCGCTTTCAGCTCTTTTCTCTACCTGCCCTCCACACCCTTCCAATTCGTCCCACACAAGGGGCAGGATCCCCTCAGGGAAGCCATGAGTCGCCGATTCAGCGTCATATTGGGGGACTACGAAGTGCGACAGAAACGCGGTAGCGCAGTAGCCGCATGCTAAGCGCTGTTTCTTCCGTTAGCCTTCCACCTGTACTCATTTGTAAGGCAATGGTTTCGCTGGCGTTGCAGTCGCCTCATTCAGGTCACTGAGGTAAGGATGCCGAATTTTGTTTTGCTGAATTCCGGTAAATCCCTAGAAAAACGTGATTCCGTAGGTTATAGAGAGGGAAGCTGTGTTTCTGCTTGAAATTATTCCCGTTTGTGTTCAATTCGATACAGTAATACAATGTGCAAGGTAACGACAGAAATGCGGTAGCTCAGTGGTTACATGCTAGCTACCGTTTCTTCCGTGATTATTCCGCCTGTACTATTCGTAAGGAGACAGTTTTGCTGACGTTGCAGTGGGCTCCTTTAGGTCACTGAAGTAAGGACGCCGAATTTGTTTTCATAAAAGATCTTAGGCTTTTCCGGCGAATACTACACATAAAATTTTCTCCGGATTTGGTAACGGGTAAGGATTTCTAAGGCCAAAGTTTCGATGAAACTTCGTGATCAGGACTAACACTGACTTAAAAAGATAAGTTTAATGAGAGATTTGGATCAGGAAGTAAAATGCAAAGCTGAGATAAATTTTTTTTAAATATTTAACTCCACACCAAAATTTAAGCGGAAATCAGCTGACATACAAAACAATCAACTGTGTAAATATAATTATGTGTTGTAAAAACTGCTAAGAAAGTGATTTCTCTTTAAATAACTCCATTTTCTTAAAACGATAATTAAAACTTAAACTTGTAGTGACATAGTAATCATCGTAATATTGTACAATCATTGTAATTTTGTACAATCATCACTGCACTTAGCTTCGATTTACGATTTATTTTGTTTATGTAAATTTGAGTAATTCTTAGTCCTAACGAGGGATTTTCTCATCGAGATTTTGGCAACAAATAGCTTTACCATGAGCCAAACCCGAGAAGATTTTATCTATTTCCATTGTTTGAATTCCCCTAAGTATCCAGAAAAACGCATTCCAATGGGTTTTAGAGAGGGAAGCTATGTTTCTGGCTTTAATTATTTCCATTAGTGTTCATGAAGATGCAGCACTGGGATGTGCGAGGCAAATAATTCAGAACTCAACCACGGAAAGCCTGGCCATAACGGATGAGGTGAATAAGTTGGCTCAAAATTCTGTACCCCAGACACCTTGCCAGGAAAATCTGTTTTAATTAATGCATAAGATAAAATTGGTGGGTTTGAAACAGAATGCAAGCGCCCCGAGCAAGATCAGTCATTAAAATAAACATCAATATCCGTGAAAGTATTACATTTTTAGTCGAATTGTCAAAAAATTACATTAAAAACTACAACATTAAGCTACTATCTTTTACGAAGACTGCTATTATCCACTGAATTTGGACCGAATTGGAGCTTCAATGAACGCGTTCCTCTTCGCAGAAACATAATGTATTACAGAACTCATTCATCTCCAAACCGAACCATGTGCACGAGGTTGTACTTCTGGGATTTGATCCAATGCTCAGAAAATTTCACGACTAGCGCCCACACACCATCGTGTGAACCTAATTTTATCTCACGAATCAGTCTCACTTTACTGCCAAGAAACAGATTATCAACAAAGAAATTCGTCACCGCACGTTTTGTCCCGAAAATTATTTTCCCATTTCCTTCAAACCTCACTAACCTCTGCATAAAAGTACGCCGCGGCCGCAACGTACGTTAATTAAAATTTCATTTTACCTCGAGAAGGTCAAGCAAGTTTTTCATACGACGATTCGTTCCATTACGCAGCGTGTTTACCCATAAATTCCTCAACCATTCACAATGAATGTATTCACCACCTCTGACAACTCAAAACTAATTACAAAATGTATCATCGAGAATAGGTACGAAACCCATTTGCACTAGCTTTAACTTGCAACTGCGATTTCCAGAGACTTTATAGTCCAAGTCTGCGAAGTGAAAATGCAATATTGATCATGGATTGAGTTGGCCCACAGATCCATTGATTGCTCTCAACCAGATACAGAACTAGCTAATTCGATTCTAGCAAAAGGGATTTCATTGCATCCAGGCACCAAAGAAGGTCACGGCTGCATAAATTAATCAGGTGAACGAATGCAGAGTTTTTTTCTGATTGCATGTTAACTGGGCCAACTGAGGATTTAGTCCCTCTCTGATAAAGAAGGATTACCACGCGCACAACACACTTTAAGCCGAGTTGCAATTCATTTATTATGATATTATATAGAGTGGATTACGAACAATCGAACGAATTTTACACAACGCGAACGAATGAATGGCATAGGCGCCGACTCCATGGGGCCTGAGGGGGCTCGAGCCCCCTCAATAATTCTTTTGGGGGGGCGGAGCCCCCCCAATAATTCAAGAAATTAATTAAGTGATATTATCATGCAGTGGCGCCGACTCCATGGAGCCTGAAGGGGCCCGAGCCCCTTCAAAAATTCGTTATGGGTGTGAGGAAATAATGTGTCAGGCTTGTAGATTTTCCCCGGAGTGTTCAGGTATCGAGATTCGAGTTATCGTGTTCTAATGTTGATCATATGACTCTTCAAAAATGCTTAAAAAACTTAAAACTCACTACTTATAAAATTTCCCAGGGCAAGATCCCCGGTTAGGGCCCCCCCAATATTTTTTGTAAGTCGGCGCGCCTGATGAATGGGTATACTGTACCTTGGGTACATCGCCAGAGTATCATGCACGAAAATGAGTACGTCTCTTTGTAATCTTACTGCACGTAGAATCATTTGATTAGACAATATAAGAAAGCTCGAATCCGGATTTGATAATAAAAAAACATTTTTCCCCATCCTGGATCCGCCACTGAACAGTATCAATATTTATTACAGACTAGGGACTCAAACTGCATACGATCTACAACTCAAGGGTAAATACAAACGCTCAAATACTATATATAGGGCGCTCTGAAACACCAACTTCGGTGATAATGCGGTTTAGCGAAAAGGTAGGCAAATGAAATACTTATGAATTGATCTTTTTGTAATTGCGATATTTCTCTTTTTTATCACACCACTTTACGGAAATAAATTTTCCGATGGAAAGAAACCACGAAAAAACAAACACTATCGTCGCATTGAGCCCACTAGACCCACTAGATCAACTAGCATTTCTTATTTCAATATTGGTGTGATGCAATACATCCCGTAATTTTCTTGTTTAGATCTACTCAGAGATTTTCATCTGATAAAATGGGGGCTTTACACTTGAAAATAAATTTTATTAACAACGTCACATATTACTGCTTTAGTTTAATACAAAGTATCAGTGTACCCAAATGTACCTGAAACTGGGTGTACGTATAAATTTTGGAGAGAGAAATAGTAGGCAGACTCGATATACATTAATACACATAGTGGGTACTTTTGCACACATTCTGACGATACATAATACAGAAGTCATGAGAAAGAGGTGTATTTCTATTTTAAATACGAGTCAACTTTATAAAATTTATGGTAGGCTAAAAAATATAGTGCTTTTGCAGTTGCGAGCTCTAAATTAAAGACAATTGGTCGCAAGGAAAAGGCAAAAATAAATGACAGAGACCATTCACGCCACGTAACTCATTTTTTGTCACATTGCACTAAAAAATCTTGAACTTCTGTCGTTCTCACTAACGGATACAGCAGACGAGAGAAGTAATACTCAATATGTTGCGACACATCAACCGGAGGAAGGTTCTGTCGAAGTGTTAGACCCACTATAGTGAGTTCCCAAACAGACTGCAGCGTCGGCGTTGCAACGTTTTTATTCTCCCTTGAGCGCCAGATGCGGGGGCGAGCCGACATTGTCCACGCGGAAACAAAAACCGAGCGATGACGCGCAAGACTGAAGGCACGCCCCAGTCTAATCAAACTCGGAAGACTGGGTCACATTATCGATTTTGTGGAGGCAGACGGACTTGTATGTGCGTGACACGTTAATAATATTGTTCAATCTACTCTTTATCCTTCATCTTTTGCCGCCCTTTGCCAATGAGGGCCACCCAAACGCCTCATCGTGATTATAGCGCTGTGCCAGCGATACAAGTGCTCCGGATGAGGACCGCCTGGTATCGGAAAATGTTGGCGCACTTCGGGCTTTCAAGAAAAAATATTTTTTTAACTGATCAAATGCAGGAAAGGATGCGACGGGTGAGGAAAATTGCATTGGAGTCCCGAGAAATTTTGACATGGATCAAAAGCTCCTTTCAAAATAATTTGTGCTGCATGCGTTGACCTATATTATATTCAGCAAATACACTTGGTGCAATATTTTTGCAAACTGACGCTGATAAAAGGTCATGTTTGTTTTAAACGTGAAGGTTCTTTGTAGATAAAGAGAATAAAATAAACACGTAAAAAGTAAATAAGGTGTCAACACAGGAGGTCCAGGCATTGAGGATGGAGAAAAATATCAAACGTATCCTAATAATACAAATGCGGGGCACTTGGAAATTCAAATTCGTCGACCTCGGTGCCGGTTGGGTAAAGTCTTAGCCTGCCAAGCAAGAAGTCACGGGTTCGAGTCCCTCCCGGGTGGTTTTCCCATATCCAGGGTATGGATGTTCGTGTATGTTTGATTGTTGCTTTGTTGAATACCCCGATCTAAAATTGCTAATATTTTCTGCATTAGGTGGTTTTGAAATAATTTAATTAATATGTTAATTTAACAGCCGAATTTTTAAATGAAGTTAAAAGTGCATGTTATCATCACTGAGCACAAACAAAAAACGTCGAATTTCTTTAATATTCAGTAAAATATCATTACAATTATTTGATCGAAAGATTAACAGCTTGTTTTAACAGATTAACAGTAATTATTGTAAACTCTCATATTTCTCTCACTCCCAATAAACATTCATCTTTACTTTTTCATGTATGAAAAGGAAATGGCTATAAGAAGAAAACATCTCCAACAATGAGGTATTATGTGTCTAACAAGGTAATTTTGTTTAAAAACAGAGAATAAATATATTATAAAATAGCTTAACCTGTGCTACAACCTTTTTTTTACTTGAATTTCTCCTCAAAACGCGAATTAAAGATAGCAAAAAAATTGCATGCCTCGCAAAACAATGCTGCAGAGATATATTCTCAACTTAATTTCAGTCAAAACTCTAGCCAGTAGAGCGATAATCGTGAAATTTCAAAAAAAATTCCCTTCATTGAATTTTGTTCTTTATTAATACTAGAAACCCTACATATTGAATATATTAGCGGATTCCTTGTGGGGAAAACGCTTATATCGGCACAGTGCTGGAGATAGTACGGAATTCCAGTGATTTTACTTCGATACGCACGGTGTCTCAGATGGATCCATTCACAGTTAAGCTTCAGAATATCAATGAAGAAACGACTAAGTTGGAGCCAATCCCTTACTATGAATGCAATGATGGAAGGTCAATTTCTAATTCCATTTTATTCTCTAACCGTACCTCAATTTTGCAGATTTGAAAGGGAGGAAAAGCGAGCTCACACCAAAATTACTAACTTGTTCTCTTTCTCGCTCCTTTTCTACGTAAATTATTCTGTAAAAAAACTATTGAAACATTGCTTCACTTGGAAATGCACGCGGGCTGGATACAACGATTTGAAGTTGGACTTGAAAAAAGGAAATGATGTTTGTTGAAGGGAGAGAGGGTGTATTACGAGAAATGAAATACGCAAACAGCCATGGGATATACAAACAAGAAATTAATAGGTCGCTTGAACGATCTCGGAATATGCTGGCACATGTAAGGTCACTGTAAATGCGGATGGTACACGTGTAGGCAATGCAAAAACTAACCGGGGAATATGAGCATAGCAGAAATATCGGTCATCGGAATTTCTTTACCAAAACATGAAAATATCAGAATTGAATGATAAATGTGGATCACGATTAATCTTACAAAGAGTTATTCACTAGCGGTCTCAAAACAAACATGGAGCAAAACGCTCTCCATTGAAACACAAATTTTATTGGATCATACACCGATGGGTGATAAATACAAAGATAACGTAATGCATTCTAGATTTTCCAGAACCCAGCATTCTGGGAATAACTAAATGAGGAAGTGACTGTCACAAAATGTAAATAATTATCAAATTTTCCTCATCCGATGGTAGGAACACCGACCCCACACGTTACTTCAATAGGGATACGGACTATGGTCATTAAAGTAATAGAAATGAGAATTAGGGTGCGTCGAGGGCTAGGTCATTTTGCACCTCCCATTAAACCTCTGGTAATTCTGCCATTAGTGCTGCTGCTCAAAGTGTGTTGCTAAGTAACTTCAATTGATTACCAAAATCTTCAGTTTGAAGCATGGGAGTGTAAATAGCACTGATAAACATACTTAATAAAGCTAGGTTAATACTAATTAAAAGAAAAGTCAAATTGGAAATTGTAATATTTCCACTGAGTTTTATTTTGACACCACGCGTATCGTTGCTACAAACAACATTATCGTAGCAACGTAACCCGTAGTGTCAAAATAAAACTCAATGGAAATATTGCAATTTCCGATTTTACTTATATTAAGAACTTCCACCACATTGTGCCTAGCATCATACAAGATACTTATTACAAGATCTGAAGCTACTCTACAATGGCATATTTACTCAAAATATGATTTCCTTTCACCGAAGGTATCTCACTTTCAATGTATGTAAATGATGCTGAAGGAAGTGCAGCAAATAAAATCAGCTGCACTAGAATAAAATATGGAAATATTTGACGAAAGGATGAAACTGAAAAAAGTGCCCTATTCATAGTATCACGGTTGAAGTGTTGAAAAAGTTTTGGCGCATATACCATTCCCCTTTAAACATATTACAAATATATATCCTGTAAGTTTCTTCCTCAATTCATAATATAGATAAACTCCAAAATTCTAAGGGCTTCCAGATATATGCCTCCTCATTCTTACTACGATTTCTACACTAAATTTACTAAGCATTTCTCTTATATTTATTAAATGCTACGTGTCTCTCGATGATATCAAACATCCGCGTATTTTTTATTCCATTTCACCACCTTAACTCGTTTACTCTTCATTTATGCATGCATATGCAGCCCACGCCAAAGAACGCACGTGGCTCAAGACACGAGAGACATCTGCACACGTTGCGATACATCCTCGCACGATTTTCGGGTTCGTGCCTCATGCAAAGTTTTCCGTCGGCCTCATTTGCATTGCACGAAGCCAAATTCTTGCTCTCCTTACGTTTATCTTTCGTTGAACCTGTGTCATCTGCGGGGTGAGGGGTCGGAGATTAGGATGACACAGAAGGCGAGACAGACACAGGTGGAAAACGGTGGGACTACGAGACTCGTGTCGACGACGCCACAACAAGAGCGGTTCCTTCACCACCCTCCGCCCATGAGTCATAAATTCTCCCTCAGCGGGGGTGTTCCCCTCCTAATTTATTGTTATACACGGTCTCGCCTTTTACTCTCTCGAGAGAGCGTTCGCGAGAAATTTAATATGCATCTACTGGAATTACTCGACGCGTCCCCCGTGAGAGTGAAAGTATGCTTTGTAAAGAAATGTTCAGTGCTTTCCCGGCGAATAGACTTGGTAAAATGTTCTCGGGATCGCCACCGGGACAGGACTGCATAGCTTCTGACGTTTCGATGCCCGACTCTGCCATCGTCCTAACTCGACACTCACAGCCGGAGGATGTGACCTAGCCCTCGACGCACCCTAATGCTCATTTCTATTACTTAAATGACCATAGTCCGTATCGCTGTTTTATTAACGTGTGGGGTCGGTGTTCTTACCATCGGATGAGGAAAATTTGATCACTGTTTACATTTTGTGACAGCCGCTTCCTCATTTAGTTATTCACAGAATGCTGGGTTCAGGAAAATCAAGAATGTATTACGTTATCTTTGTATTTATCACCCATCGGTGTATGATCCAGCGAAATTTGTGTTTCAATGGAGAGCATTTTGCGCAGTTTGTTTTGAGACCGCTAGTGAATAACTCTTGGTAAGATTAATCGTGATCCACATTTTTCTTTTAATTCTGATTTTTCATGTTGAGGTCGATGGCATAGACGGACATCGAAACGACGGCAGTCATGCAATTCCTTACCCGGTGGAGATCCCGAGAACATTTTACGAAGATGATTTTCAAAATCAACTTTTTCCGGAGACACATCGTGGAACAGAATATCGAATGATAGGCAGACATATCGAACAGCCCACTAATTTCATCCTCGGTCCTGGCGCTTTGTATGCAATGCATCGAAATCATGGTTCACAGAAATCGCTAATGTTATTTGCTAACATGCAATTAACCAGAAAACATGAAATTCCGACCAAAAATATTGGTAGATATGTCCTGGGACTGAGGAGGTTATCCAACAGCCCACCTCTACCCGAAGAGATATTGTGGAACAGCATATCGAATGGTATATGGTACAATATTTCAGAAAAATCTTCTTAGAAGTTTATTTTATAAAAATATTTTAGAAAAAGAGACTAGCCTCTCCTTCAAGTGTTCTCATTTGTATTGCGCATCTTAAATTTTAAAAAATGCATCCGATTGACATTTAAAATTAGATGATCACCAGGTGAAAAATATGGTTGAAATTGAAGGTAGTTGATCTTTTTTACAGCTATTTTAATGCGTTCGACGCGTTTTGGCTCACTCATCAACTGGTGAAAGACAGATGCATGATGACATAAAAATAATAATGAAAAATTCCAACTACTTATTCAATGGAATATCCCTCCGTATATATAACGCATGAATCGGTTGAATTTATGAAGAAAGAGCTGCATCTTCTCAATCTCAGGATTTCATAACTGTGAATGAACACTTGTAATAGACATTGCATGATAGCCTCTACAACCTCCATCCCATTCTACGCTTGGAGGGAAATCACAATCGTGCTGATATGAGCGAACGACGAGATTTCCAAGAATTCCAAGAGTAACCCGTTTTCCGCAGCCAGATGCCTTCACCTCCCCATATCAACCGAAATCTTCCCCACGCTTCTTGTCCTTCCTTCCTTCCTTGCTTCTCCTCTTCCACACAGGCTTCCTTTTTTCCCAATTTACATCCCATATTCCGCCACCAGGAATTTGAGTACCTCTCTATTCTCCTTCTCATCTAGTTTATCACTCCGCTGATTTCGAACGGATTGGCGGCTGCATTAATCCAGCCTCGGCCGCCGCCGCGTCGGAAAGACACCGCACGACAAGACTTACATCGCACCCGCGTATAATATGGATTGGCATCCCCGAAATCCGCGCGACCTCGTTTCCAGACTTGAAATTCACCTCATTTACCATCAGCGTGGATTTCAATTAGAATCCGCGAGGGAAAAGGGGCAGGGGCTTCGCAGCTTGCTTTAGGCATTAACGAACATTAAATCCAAAGCCTGACTGACAAGGCATGTGGATTGTCGTTGTTACCACTCGTAAAACTCAAACTTATTAGGCAATTACGACCGAAATTGTATCATAATCTTTGATGGAATAGCATCTGATTACGAGGCATTTAATAAAACGTGCAAATATAAATGAGGATTAACTGAAATTTTGGCATTCTATTAATGTGTATACACTGAATTAAAACTATGGAAAACTACAGAAATATATACATTTCGCCAAGTAAAAAATTGGTAGCTGACAACGTGAGTTATTCCATGAGTCATGACATCAATCTATTTCAATTCGATTAGAGGTCTAAAAATATTGTATAAATAGGTTACTCAAACATCGATACATAGATAAGAATACGTCATTAATAATAAAATAGATTACAGTTAAAAAAAACATCATGGATGAGGTCCAATACAATCAAAAGTTGCAGCTATTGACAATCAGAGTGCAGGCAAATTCAACGCCCCTCATATCTGATAATCATATCCCTAATGTGATTTCAAGAACCACCTGTACCCTTAAAGACCTATTTAAATCATTCATATTCAAGCTAGATCAATAATAAAAGAGATTTATCTCACTGGTGCAATAAAATTGATATACACAGTGACCTACATAGTCAATGTGAATGCTTCACATATCATTTGAACTTGACGAAGAAGCAATATGAAAACATTTCTTACCTCGACATTTTAATTACCTGATGATGAGCAAGGTATTCAAATATTGAGCAATTGGTCACAAAATGTTTTTTTCTCCACAGCGATTGATGGGAATAATCCCCGAGTTCATTAATCCTGAGTTCACCGGATGGGCCGCAATAATCCTTTACCTTGAGGTGATTAAAATGCCATTTAACGCCTGGACCATGTATTATGTACATGTTAGTTTTGACACATCGCTGTCAGTATAAAATATTTCGCCTACCTCAGCCCTGCAATCAGCGCCGACTAACCTGCATTATGATTCATTCATACAATATTTCTTGAGGTCGTAAGCTATTTTTGTAGATGCCATAATACCGAAAATTTACTTCTTCCTTTTGCCGAATGTCATAGGTTTATATTTTTATTCTGTTGAATCCCAGTCACCGCTCAGTCAAAAACATGGCGTGTTACAACTTGACCATTCGGAAAATAGCACTGCTTGAAATACGGATGCCTAATTCGCTATTTGTCACTCACGCTTTGTATAATGTTTGAGAAAATTGCCTCTTGTATTTGACGCTGGTGTTCATCATAAGGGGAAATGGGATATCATAAAGCCTTCACTCGGAGATAATGGACTTTTCAATTGAATTGGGATTATATTAGGAATGGCATGGTAATGGCGTTGAGATAAGACGTGTATTCAATTTGGTTAATGCGTATGTTCATGCACACCCGTGAATTATCATTGTGACCCAGGTCCATTGAGAGGAGACTAAGCAAATATCATATAATTATATCTGGGGGCGTAATGCTTGGACCAGATTGCTGTTTGTAATACTATCAATGGGTCTCACAGCGTACTAAAAAGAACCCCCTAATTGACCATAAACTTCATAAGAGGTATTATAATCAGAGTAATGGCGCCTTTCCAACTCGTGAACAAGTTGGAGGAAATATGGATATATAATTATTAATATTCTTATTTTGCTTAATATTCACTGCTATGAGTAACATTCACGCCAAAAGAGGTTTAGTTCCAAATGCAGGTAACGTAGCACTTGTCCCCAACACTCCTGACAGAATTGGTTGTCACGTAATAAACATGCAGTTGATGGCACAAGTCTTAATTTTGAAGCTTAATTTAAAACCCATAAGGCAGAACATATAGGTCTTTCAACTTGTACTTAACGTTTGTGTACTCATATTTTGCGTACGTAAGGGATAATGCCATGTCTCGTAATCATTTAGTTCTCAAACAACCAACGATAGCAGCAAATTACCCATCCACAGTTAATATACCCGACTGGATCAACTACTAAATAGGTCAACAACTCATTTGAATATAAACTGCTTTTTTATAAGAGATACATTACTGCGTTTCAGACCCTTTTTCAGATATGATTAAGAATTTCAATGATTCCTCCTACTGTCCTCTATCTCCCACACAAGGATAGAATTATCTCGATAGTTATGAGTACGAAAGCACTTTTTGACATCATACATCGCTAGCATCAAGCTAGAGATATTATTATTTTTTTTTAAATATCAACTCGATAATATAACCTAGTTCTCACCTGCAGTTTTCCTATATTTATCCTAAACGTCTAGATGACACAAATCTCTGCATTTTAATAATTTCCTCCACCAACGTTCGCAATAATTCTGGACTTGTGCAGGATTTACAGATCCATGACAGGAGCTTTGTACTTTTCTCTCTCTCTCTCTCTCTTCGTTTCATGTGACATATTCCTCTCCGAAATTAAGCTGCTTTTAGAACGCGATTAGAACAGATAGGATATATATGGCAACGGTGGGAGTATTCTGGTACGGAGGAACAGTATACAGAAGACCTATTCATACATTGGCTCACTTTCATGGCAAGGAAGATATAAATCCTTGATCGGCAAATCTCCCATCGTAATAATTAGAGTTAATCCCTCACCAGAAATACCTTAAATCAAAGAAATACCAATCGATATTCAGAGCTTAAAATTGGAGACGAGCGCAGAAACTTACCAAGGAGCTACACATATTTTTCATCCACATAAAATTCCAACACAATTTCCATATCCGGATCCATGAATCTTTCATTAAACACTGATAAGTCCAACAGCAATACACAATCCTTAAAATCCATTCTCGGTCGTGCAGAATCTTTAAGACTTCCCCCAAATATTTGTCAGGAAACGAAATGGATCAAATAAGAGAATTAAGCGATTTAATCCCGAAATGGGTTACAATAGGTGAGGGTAAATCTTGACCCCAAACTAAGCCACAGTTATGAGACATTCACGCATTCAGGTTATAAGCGTGGGACATTTCCTTTTACCATTGCCTTTCGCGGTTTTTTTTGGAAGTTTCAGGAGGGTATAAATCAGAATTTGAACCCGAAACCTTCCATCACTAACTAAACACCCAACCAACTGAGCCAGCACACACTCGATTAATATAAAATGGTGGTAGATCATCGCTCTCTGATATAAAATCTTTCAAGCACACGATCCTAGAAAGCACTACATCGTACGTAGGATCGGAATTATTTCCAAACGAGGAGTACGTTTTAAAAGTATGAGTACATGTAAACTTCGTTGTATTTCAATGAGTTTTCGTAATCAAACAAGGCGTAGAATTACGTAATGGATGAAATATTGTACGAGCGGTAATAATCGGCGAAATTTTAATTTTCATAAAGCGCCCGCAATATCATCTCAGTTCGTTCGCCGAATACTTCGTAAGTGGAAACCAACGCCAAGTGGGGTTCCACAGTACTATTAAGTTTCAGTCTCCATTCCCTCGCACTGAGAGTCCTCATTTGAAACCCTCAAATGGACGCTGCCCCTGACATTTACGACTCGGTCCCAGCATAAACACACGCCCTCTCTATTCCCTTACCCCTCCTTTCCTATCCACTCTAACTCAGGCCCATACTAATTACGCCAACTCCAGCACACGCACACAAATACGAGCACAGAAGTGAGGTAAGCGTGGAGCTCCTCTGGTGGATAGGGTAAGGATGTGGTGAAGGGATATATTCAGGGTACCGAAGAACCAGTCCGCTTCACCATCTTGAGTTGACGCAAGAGTCGTCAACGCCGGCGCAAGGCATCTACGGTCCTAACAGGCGATTCATTGAATTGCTCAACTCTTTCTTTGTATACATATATACACCCCCCATTCCCATAACTCTACCTCAGGGAGGGCTAGTCTTCATCTACATCTACATCTAAATAATACCCCGTAAGCCGCCTAAAAGGCGTGTGGCAGGGGGTGTTAGGACACCAGCCGTTTACAGCCAAAAAAAATGAAGTGCTCTAACGAGGTTGGGACTAGCGTTTATTAAAGTCCTTTATGGTTCGGGGGAAAAACGAATTCCCACATCTTTCCGTTCGGCAAAACATCTCTCTTAATTTATCGCTTCTATCGGACCTGGAAATATAGTGTGGCTCTAATGTTATGTTCTCTGTGTCGATCTTAAAGATATCCATTCTCAATTGTTCAAACAATCTAAGCCTCGAGTGTAATAGAGGAACAAATTTCGTGCAGAAGAACGTAAACGTCCAGGTCCATCATTAGCAATGGTGAATTTTAATTCTGATGGCAAGACAAGCTACTTCATTTTCAAATAAACCAAAGGATGAAGTTCACCATGAAAAAATATTTGACTTATCCGGGATTCGAACCAGGATCTCCCGATTGCCGGTAAGGTGTGTTGGCCAATTACACCACCAAGCCATATTCTCAGAGCGAACTTCGGGATCGGTTTTACCGAACAAGATGTTGACATCACAAGTCCACATTGTGGCACATGTGGCTAGGGTCATGCTTACTAAGCCACCGTCGCGACGGAGTGAAAAACCCCTTATATCTCGCAGGTCGGCGACGACGAATTCCAAAGTACTGCAGAAATAAGTGACTTCGTACGCAGTCAGAATTCCGGATCAGGAGATCCAGATGAAGTACCTCGGCCTATTACTTAGCAGTACTTCATTTTAGTTTGCTATGCCATTATCCCCAATGAAGCGAGGTTTAAAGGAATCATAATTAGAGGTATAAGTCAGAAATAATCCATAGAAGGATGTATACTATCAATCATATTCAGTTTATAGATCCATATAATGTACCGTAAT
Source organism: Ischnura elegans (assembly GCF_921293095.1). NCBI lineage: Eukaryota > Metazoa > Arthropoda > Insecta > Odonata > Coenagrionidae > Ischnura > Ischnura elegans. Next base: position 73,441,645 of record NC_060250.1, read on the forward strand.
ATTTTACGATCACAGGTATTGGTTAATAGTGATTTGAACAAGAGAAAATATTATGAAATCGGAGAAAATTGGAAGATATACGGCTGAAGCTACTAAGCGTGGACGCTGTACAGCGCTCTTGTCTCCCGCTGCCATTTATTTAGATGTATTTTCTGTTCTACTAATCCTCTCATTAAAATAGGACGGAATATTGTACCTATCTCCTTCCCAATACCAATTGACGGCGTAATTAATGCCATTCATATAGAATTTCACGGCCTGCTTTACTCCTCTCCTAGTATCCTATGGAAACATACCCCCTTCATAACATGAGTAAAATGTGGGTTGCATATCAACGCAGGAAATCGCTGTCGCAAGTTGTACGTGACAGCCGCATCTAAGAATTAAAGCTAGGGTGGTTTTCGGCGCAACTAATACTGGGGAGTCCGGGGGGTATGGGATACCCGCCGGGGTAATCGGGAGGTGGGGGGGCCAGTTGAAATTTTTTACGATAAATGGTTCAAAATGGTGAGTTTTACGGCCATGTGAATAGTTCGATGCTTTGTTTCTGAGTCATATGATCCCCTAATATTAGTTACAAAATTTTTCACATTAAACTTTTTTTATTAAAAACATTTCCTGAGCTATGAAGGGGTTTTATCACCAAACCCCCCCGCCCCCATCGCTGCGCCACTGCGTGACAGTGTCTCATTCTGCTTGCATACAAATAAAATGGAATGAAGATCGCAGTGTATCACTGCACATAGTATCGGCTACAGTCATATAATTGATGAACAAACTCACTGTTCCATGCATATGCTCCCAATACATCAAAAAATAATTAAACTCACTATCGTACATCCCTGCTCATCATAATGCTATGTACACAAGATATTTTTTAAATTTCTCCGTAGGCATACGGATAAACTACGAAAGGATTTCACTGATATTATAGAAATGATATTTTCAACTATATTATAGTTTTTGTAAGGAACAATCTTTGTGGTTTTTTTTACTCCATCAAAGTTTACTTCTCATGTGAGTTAAAAATCAATTTACTGCCGATTCAACCATGATACTTTTCTGTATGGATTTCTTTTTCCGTAACACGACCAAGTTTGCCTTCACTAATGCCGAGTTAACTCACATTACCTACCCCTAAGGTTTTCCTTGGAGGATTACGAGGAGTAATTCAAAAGAAAGACCGATATAATGGTACATGGCTATAATATAATCATACATAGCCAGTGTAATTACATGACACATTACGGAAGAAATATTGCAGGAAATAAATCCACGGTTGGTTTAAAGTGAATAATAAATGAAAAATAAACATCCAAATCAAGCACCCCCAGTTCCTTTCTCCTGTGAATTCATACTCGCCTCATCCACTCCCTAAGTCAACGCTCTGATCCACTCCCCATTACGCACCCACGATACCCTCCCATTACGCACGAGCAAGCCTCTATACCGTATCCAGCTCTTCTCGCCTTCGAGCGTCCTCCCAGGGGTACAGAGCGGGGGTAAATGCTGGAGAGGGAGGTGGTGGTTTGATTCTTGGACGACTTGGGAGGACGGCGGCACGGAGATGGAATTTTTTTCTCCCCACCCCATTCACCTGGTCCGAAACTCCCGTCTTCCCCCAAGAGACTGAAAAGGCAAGGGGATGCTACCGAGGAGAAACTTGCCCGAACCAACTTTTTTCCCCCTTCATTCCCAAGCACATACTTCCCTCCGGCCGCTACTTACCGCAAACTCTGCAGGATGGGAAAATGTCTCGTGCCTCGTTCCGGCCCGTCTATGATGCAACTTGTTCTCTCTACCCGAAGGGCCTTGCGCTCGAGATCCCTACCTTATCAGCTTTCTTCCCCTCAGTTGGCTATCCTCAAACATGGTACGTCCTCGCGGGAGTTGAACAGGGGGTACGGGAGAGCGTGTATACGGGAGCTATCCCCGACCGCCCTAGCACGGGAGGGATATTCGACATGTGAAGACGGCGCTTTGATTTTTGTTTTGATTTTTCGTCCTCCAAAGGATGTCCCTAAGACGCCGAGACGGGTTCCTCGGAGACTATGGATTTCTTTTTTCACAACACATCCAAATTTGCCTCCGGTTATACAGTGTTGGCTCGCTTTGCTTACCCATAAGGTTTTCCTTGGAGGATTACGAGGATTGATTCAACAGGAATACAAACATAAATGATGCATGGGCACACAATCTTGTTTAAAGATTGAATATAACTCTTAATTAAGGGGTATATTTAACAACCGTTTCATAAACAGTGCGGTATATGTCCACAAGTGTGTCGGCAAGTCCTCTCATATTATCTTCCCCATACGATCAGTACCTTTCTTGCAAATATCCATTCCACACCGATTTAAATTGTCCATAAATTCTTATCCTTTAAATAGCAGAGAATTTATGTAAAAATTTAGCTGATTCTCAAAAAAATCATCACGCCTAATGAAAGAGTTCGACCGTATTTTGAATTAAAAAATCATTTTTTTTGGGAATCGTTCGTCAATTACTTGACGTAATCGCGTTGAATGACGTTGCTCGACAATTGAAAATCAAAATATTTATAACATACGAGTGTTTAACTATTTACAGCTCAACACTATAAAACTATGTATAAATACTATATAAAGTGATAGTCTTAGCTCGTCGTCGTCCTCATCATCGATACTGTTCAACGTCCTAGGATTCGTTCAACGCCACTCCCCTACCAGCTAGTCTTTCTACTCTTATGAATTATTTCATCTCTTTCAGATCATTGTTTACCTGTTCCATATATTTTTCGAGATCTTCCTTTCCCGTTGCTGCCATCTACTTGGCCTTCTACGATTGCCTTCATCAGGCCATCACGTCTCAAGACGTGGCCGAATAGGCATTTTTCCGTCTATTCAATAAAGGTTTTCTAGATGCTTCTCTTCTATCCTAATGTTCTTAGGACTTCTTCCTTGCTAACTGATTGGACAATAGAGTGGATAGCTGCGTCAAACCAATCTTAGGATTGTTCACCAGTGATGATGATGATGTAGATATGCTCTGAGACCCAGACTAAAATGATTATTAATGATATGTTTACGACGGTGACTAGTAGAGTAACAACTATTCCACAGCAGACACAGACACTCCAAGGCAGGAAATGAAGAGTAACTCAATGAAAACTGTAATTAGTGAAAGGGAATGGCAACTAGGGCATGCGCGAAGATCGCATGTTATCCTTAAGAACACCACAGAGGAATGTGAAAACAGACGAGAAAGAGGTGAGAGAAAGGGGATGGGAGTTCGTAAGCGGAAACGCATTGTTTTCGGATTCGTAATTGGCAGAAGCCATTAGCGCCTTTGATAAAGGTGAGGAAGAGAGGAAATCATCAACCATGATAATGATGATGATGAAAGAGGGAGGAATATGAGGAGAGGGACTCTCAAACAGCGAGATTTGGTTCACTTTCTCCGGCCCCCGAGAGTGAAATGTGAGTGGTGGTAAATGGTTAAGACGGCTTCCCTTTGAAGAAGCCATTCCACTTTGGTTCGTTCGTTTCCTTTTCGGTGCCTTGTTTTCGCAGTCACAAAATGAATACCTGCTTCATTAGAGGAAAAACAAAAGATTCTGTATGACATAATTCAACCTTCCCGTCTTTAAAACTCCATTTACGGAATGGGTTTTTTTACGGCTGGCTCTCTGTATGCTCTTTAAAGAAAAGAGAAGATGTTATGAGACATTAGCCTGGTTTTCAATCTTGGGATTGGGAAAGAGAAATATGAAGGTTTGCAACATACAGATATTGAATCAGAAAATAACTGTATTTTTCTTTAAGAGCAGTATCAATTAGCAGTAGTTTCCATAATATACCAAACTCGTATATTGAGATATCGGGAAAGACTTTCATACAACAAAGCATATTATGAATAATTACATGAACGCTGATGCATGAGATAGCACTAATAAGAATTAAAATCAGCTGTTGAGAGCTCTTCTTGAACAAAGAGTTTACCACGACAGAGATGCCAGGGAAAAGTCTACTTCCTTCAAACATATTGCCGATACCGAGCTAGGGACTTAAAGAAATTGGATTCAAAGAATACGAAATCCCTCCACTGTTTCAACAAAGTCATTTATTAACTCCTTTCATTTCTTTCCGTTACTAAAGCTTCTATCGATTAACCGTATTTACCAAATTATTGATTTAATATCAAGCTCTAATATAAAGCATAATCACTTATATTCTTGGAATAAAAGAATAGTAATTAGCCAACATAAAAATCTACGGAGCGACACGTCGCTGCGGTACCCTTCAGAACAGCCATTATTTATCAAATATTAACAGGATTTTCATCCTCAAATATGAATCATAATTAACGGATCTGTAAGATACACTCCAACCGACTGAGATAGATTAGTTACCGACTGAACAAGATAGGAAGAAAGAATACTAAATTGTATATACAGACCGGCCTCGGCGTTCATTATTTGAAACGAATTTTATTGAATTATGCATCGAATTTCCTTGATTAAGATAAATATTTGAAACATATATTTCACAATGCATTTTCAGTCAACGATTTTTAGTGCTTTTTCTCTGCATAAAACTCTCGCAATTCACTACAACAAAAAACAAGGAGAATTTTAAATTGTTCAAATCGCTATAATATTCCAAATTTTACACGACTTGATCACTCAATTTCGCTGAAAATACCTACCAATTTCACTAACATGTCCAAAACAACTTTTGGATAGAAGAATGAAACGTTTAAGAGAGAGAGAGAAGAGAGTTAGTAATGACACTCCTACGAGGAAATCAAAGTTCAAGAAATATTGACGTGACAATAGAAAAAGTAAAAAATCATATTTTTACCCCCATGACAACTATTTTGGGTCCAAAAGGGTGATCAATCGTTCAATTGATGGAATGATAAATATTCTTAACTACACAACAATAAGATAAGAGCTATGAATGATGAGCTCCCCTAAGTCCCCTAGGCCACCTGCTACATCCTCTTTCTGGCAAACATCTCACGTTCAGGCACCACTTTCTCTCTCTCTCACTGTTCCGCGAAGGAGGTTTTGACACTGATTAATAGATTTCCCATCCCCACATCTAAATCTGCAGACCTGATGGGACGCTCTGGGCAATTTCGTCTCCTCATCCGCGGATGTAACTCAACATAACAGGAGTCCTCCTCTTCTCTCTCTCTCTCTCTCTCTCTCTCTCTCTTCCGTCTTTGTTGCGATTTCCGTGACGACGCTAACGAGATAAGGCTCACCCTGGACCGAGTGCATGCTCTGCGTAAAAAAACACGGAGGACATCCCCGAGGGGAATGTGACGCTAATGGATTTTGCCATTCGGATGATAATAACAGCATGAGATAAGGTCGTCTTTCTCCTGCAAACAAAAGGCATGTCTCTCCTGATCCACACCCGGACAATCTCGAGAAAGTATGAGAGTGTAGTCTAGAGTAGGCTTGCTGTAAATCAGTGTATACGCTCAGCAAAAGTACAAATTATGAATAATCATTCCTGTTGTAATAGTACCAATTAAAATTTGACAAATGTAAAAAGAAATAATTAAATGTCCGAAAATAAGGGGGCAATAGATAAAAGAGCTGAAAAATCAATGCATAAATTATGATTCCAGAAACTTCTACCCAATGAGAATAGCATTGGAAAATGTTGCAGAGTAGGCTGGCTTTAAAGTAGTGAGTACGCTCAACCAAAGTAAGAGTAACAATAATCCTTCCCATTGTAAAAGTGCCAATTAAAAATTTGTAAAGGTAAATAGAAACAATTTAATGTCCGATAGTTAGAGCTGTAAACAGAAAAATGCAGAATCATCAACGCTTAAATTTGTTCCAGTATCTTCTTCTCGATGAAAAAACATTGGGAAATGTGATCACGGAAATTGGTAGTCTTACGGTAACTTCCTTTGACAAAACCTTTCTACGATTCTTATATTCAACATGAAATAAACGTACTTTTTACAGAACACACACTGTACTTTATGGAATTTTGAGAAGGAACGGTGAACAAAATAAGATTCTACTTAATTCTTTTACAGATTAATATCGCGGCGTGCGATATTACATAAGCTTAACTACGTTCTTAAGAGTAGGTAGATATTTGATTCGTAAACCCGTCATTAATAATATTCCTCACATCCTAAAATCCTGCTTTACGCAGAGAAAAATAATCAGAAATGCAGATAAATTTCACGCATGGCAATCAGAATTAATATCCTCAAACTTTTGTATCATTGTAAGGCTGATATAAAGAAAACCTAAGCTACTTATGAGAGTCCACTATAGGCCACACATTTGGTACCAGTAATATCATTTTATCATTATAATTTAAAAATTTATTTTGCTTTTTTCATGAAGTAGAGGTGATACATTCAATTAAAATAGGTAAATTAGCCTAATAAAGCCCAATATATACTTAACAGAATCCACCAACTTCACTTTCCATTTTTACATGCACAGTACCACAAGAATATGTTTCCAACCACTAAGACTCTCTGGTTCAATATGGAGAAGGGATATTATTTTGTTCTTTCCCGGGGTATGGTACTGGTGATACGGTTCTACCGGGTAAGTTGGTTGTAGGCCGACGTAACAACTCACTCGATGGATAACCCGAGAAGATTTCACGTGAGCATCGGAAGTGATTCCCAGCCACAAGAAACGGCCCCAGGCACACCACTATCACCTCGCCCACGGATCTTTGCCTCTCCGCGCTCGCTTCTAACCCTCATCCTATCCTCAAGTATTCGCTCGGCCTATCTCTCCCACTATCTCATACCCCCAAGCAGCCCCCCGGCATAACTGCCCCTCGCAATTAGTGCCTCCTCTTCGTAGTCACACGCTGTCAATCTCAACTGATGCCAAGTACTGCCTACCTCGTACCCGTACAGATGCGTCCTTCACTCGGTTAACAAAAGCACAGATTTGAAGGGGAAACAGAATATTTGCGAGTTAGGAAGAAGAAGAATGCATTCAAAATAATGAACGTATAATAATTGAATAACCAATTACCAATTAACAAATAATTACTAATAAATAACTGTGTACAAATAGGGTGAGCGGCAGGAAAATTTATAAAGACCGAAAAGCTATGAAGATCACATTCACCGACTAACTACCTACCAGCGGAACACGATATCATGTTAGAGCGTAATGAATAATTGATAAAAGACCTATTATTTGAGATAGTTAAAGTATCACGTCACTTTAAAGAAAGGAACATTCATCTGTTCTCATTGTAAACAATGCGAAGTGGGAAAGAAAAACATCGCACATTTACCAAATATGTAGCCTCATACAATTTCCACGGCTAATATCAGTAATTAATTAATAATATGGGAATTCCAAATAATATTTAGTGAAACATAAATTAGTAAATACACTGCGGTTTTCTCAAATTTTATATGCTAATGCGTCGCGAAATATTGCCCGAAAGTCAACATATCTTTGTATGGATTATAATGATTATATTCTCACCCGACTTTACCAGTAAGTTGCAGAGACAGGAAAGTTGGCAGGACCATTATGTAAACTCTGGCATTACCTAAAATGAAAAAAAGAGAAAGAGTTAAAATACATTCAACAAAATACATTGGGTTGTAATTGTTTCAAGAATTAGATATGAAAATTGTTTTAATCAAATCTTCAGTTCATAACATAGGGATGTTAATGAGGACGAAATATAATAATGTAGCAGCTAATGATATCGCAACGCGCATTACATCAATTTAACACTCAAAAAAATGGCCCAATACTGGCAAACAAATATTTCATAGATAATGAAATTTTTATTCAGAAGAAGAATATAATTTAGTGCTACAGCATAACAATTATAACTTACATTATAATTGTTATGCTATAGCACTAATAATAAACATTTCCTCTTTTCAGGCATGCCTGAGGACTTTTCATTCACTGATTCCCCCATTACAACGAGAAATTAAAACTCAATTGTTCATAGAATAACCAAAGAGAAATGAGAAAAGGATAAAATACACTTCATTCAACAGATCGGATAACATGTTATTACTATCCAATTCTACGTAGCAAAAACGGAACTGAATTTCGGCGTAAAAATACGAAAGAACTTGTGATTACTAATTAGATTAAAAAATACAGAATTTCCATTCATTCTAAGAGATAGAGATAATTTATTTTTTATTATTCAACAACTTTTCTCTTTTTCATTATTTTCATTCTACAGGTAAATGCAGACATTTTTAATGGGTGAGAATGCTAAAAGCACTTCAAGTAATTCATCGATTCTAAAAGACAGTTTAAACTACATCCGTGTGCTCGGGTATAATTTTAATAGCTTTCAGCTCTCGTACTCGACGAATAAAAACAATCCATAAGACTTGGGAATCCTTTGAACATCAAAGGGAGCAAATGTTTTCCGCGTGAGAAGGTCCACTGTATTGCTAATGCGCGTCATATTTTTCTTCGTGATGAAGCCACTCTAAACACGTCTTCTCATAAGAGCCAATTATAAATATCGTAATGGCAAACATAACAGAAAAAATTGTTAGAAAGGAAAAACTTTTCCGAATATTTTTTTTTCATTCTATCAGTTTGCAAGAAGAGAAAAATGTAGAAAAAATGTGGGGAGAAGGCATTCTTGGAATTGAAAAATCAATAACTGTGAACATCACAATGCTTACTATGAATAAATTCTGTCAAATGAGATGCAATATAATGACGTGAAATGGTAAGAAGTATCGGAAGTGACTTTTAAGACGAGTGAAACTCACTCAATTAAAACGATTTAAGGAAAGAGTGAAGTTATTTTAAATCTCAGAATAGCAGTAAAAGCTCCCTGAAGACATAATGTGCAATGACAGTGAATAATTGACAGTAAATAACTTTCACAATAGTATAGCGTTTTGGCGCCCGTAGATTTTATATCGTTTATTGATGGGGAGGTTGAGCAATGGAGGCATTCGAGATGTGGGTTTGGAGATGAATTGAGAAGGTGAAATGGACGGAGAGGAAAAGGAGCGACGAAATTCTGGACGTGGCTGGCGAGGAGAGGCAGCTTTTAGATGAGATACGGAGGAAACAGAAGGTATGGATGGAGGGAGTACATTGCGGGGAGGGGATGTTGAAAATGTTGTTAGAAGGTAGAATGTTTGGGAAACGAGGAAGGGGATGAGAAAGAATAGTATTTTGGATAGATTGAAAGGGGGTAAGCCTTACAGTGAATTGAAGAAGGCAATGCTGGAAGGAAAGGAAGGCTCCGTTATCACTTCTTTAGCACTCCATGGAAACCTACCTTAATCGATAGAATACTAAAACGAATGGATGGGGAAATGTGTGTAAAACACCGAGGTGTAGGTGGTCACTAATGAAAGTAAAGTCTAATTGACGAGGCAATCTGTATAAATTATCTACTGTAGGCAGGTCTCAGAACTATATGTTATCCATACCTTACAAACAATCTACTTTATTCCAAATCTTACAAAATATTTAATATGCTCCCTGGTTTTGGGATCTGACCCGATTCATGATTAAATTACTTAGAGAAATTTCATCATGACCTTAGATTTTGCTTAGATAGGAGTTTGGTTTGTAATGCATAGATGATACAAGGTTAACAATTACTAACTGTAAAGATAAAATAATTTTAATGCGTTTCAGATTACATGCATGAAATCACTTAGACCAATAGGCAAAAAATTTTTTCACAATCCGAATGAATACCCAAAACAAAATTTGAGTTAATAATAATCAAAACCTTCCCAAACTAAAGAGTTGTATCCATCAGACAGCGCATCTGCAGCGCATTAATCAAATGATCACGCAAAAACTGGACAAGTTCATCGTTAACTCAGACACATTTCACCTCGATGACAAAAAAAGCTGACGCGCTCGAATAATACGTCTTCATTCACATTCGCATTCCATCCAAAATTTAATAAACCCTCATTACTCGGTCTCAAAGACTCGAATCCAACACATCGATCTGCAGCGCATTAATCAAATGATCACGCAGAAACAGGACAAGTTCATTGCTAACTCACACAGAACTCACCTCGATGACAAAAAATCTAACGTGCTCGAATAACAAGTCTTCATACACATCCTTTCCCGCTTTATTTCCATTGTCTCCCAGCCTGAAACGCATTCCGAAGTGAATTACCGCACGGAGGTACGGATATAAATATTTTTTTTAATTCTATCGCGCGGGAGTATTAATTCAACTCTTGCAGTAGGAAGAGGAAAGCACGTCGAGAGAACCTCCCGTGGTCTCATTAACAAGGGCCACTCAAAACATCGACACGTATTTTATCCCGACGACTGATTCCATTCATACATTTGAGCTCGCCCCCATGCAGCAAAAGGAAGGGTAATTCGGTTCGGCTTTTCGTCAGCAAAAGCTTTCATCATCACTGGAATCCCGCAATGCCTTGATGAGATTTGTAGCGATGAGAGCTCGGGACACGGGGAAGGTGTGCGAGCGGAAAGAATCGAGACGACGCTTAACAACGTTTGACTCAAAAGGGACGCCGCGGAGATTCCGAGTCGAGTTTCGAAAAGACCAATTAAAAATCGTCCGCGCAGTCGTCGGGATATGGAAAATTAAGATTGATTTTCATGAGTGACCACCCATATAGCTCGGTGCCATACGCAAATTGCCCCATCCACAAACGATACAAAGAGAACGAAGCATCACAAAGACATCAGTGAGAACCTATTTAAAGTTGTACACCCAACGATAGCTGCAGAAATTAACTAAGAGAAATGACTATTTATTACACTTTCAGGTAATTTTAATTACTTTTCAGAAAGCTCTATTCTTCGCCACTAATAATAAAAACTATTTGCACGCCTTTTTTAATTGTTAGTTCCTTGAAAATAAACCGTTAGGAAATTCTGCAATTAATTATTTCGTATGTAATTAATACTTTATTCGTAAATTTTCCCATTCACAAACGATATAAATCGTCACAACGACATCAGTTAGAATCAATTTAAAGTCGTACATCAAACGATTAGTAACAGGTACCGCAATTAACCAAGAGGCATCATTATTTAATTCTCAGGTAATATTAGTTAACATAATTAAATGAAAAAACTTTAAAATTCCAAGTAATGTTAATACTGTATGACATAGGTAACGACGTGGAACGTCATCATCTGGAAACTGTAGTCAAACCTATGTCATAAACTATTACATTTATGCGTGTACCAGTGGAGTAACTATGGGGGGTTGAGGGAATGGATCCCCCCAAAGCCTCGGAGTAAAAAATTATATAAAACTAGTCTAGCTTTTAACCAAATAGTCTTAATTAAGAGTCTAAATTTCAACCTAACTTTTTATTTAAACCCAAATTTTAAGATACAAAATTACGAAAAAGTATTTCCATTTTTCAAAAATTTTCAGGCAACGGTCGCCCTCCCAGACTCCCTCAGAGCGTATTCCTAGCTACGCCCCTCGTGTGAACTATAAATATTTTTACTTTTCATTATGCTAAGTCGATTTCATTATGCTAAGTCGATTTCATCTCCTACTATTCTTAGGACTTTCCCATTACTTGGCCGGTCAATTGCAATGAGAAAAAATTCTCTTGAATCGAGACCTGGACTGAGAGCCTCAAACCGGTGCTAAAGGCGCTAAACCATGACGATAACGTGTAATATTTAGAGCCCTGCCGCGTGACTTCAACCAGATGTGGCTCCATTGAAATCCTTTCTCCCTCGCGTTGTCATTCTTGATGGTCCGCGAGGGTCTCGGATCAATTGGCATAGGAATTCAGTGACCTAGACAGAATAGTGGTTTGCGCAGTTGCTCGGACCGCCATTGAGCCAATATTCGACTCCAGGTCCAGGGGATTTTTTTTTTCATTGCAATTACTACTGATTTCACCGCCTTTCTCGCGTCAGTCTCGAAGCATTAGTTACATAATTACGCATACACTCCTCTACTTCCAAAATCGTCGATTGCGCAACGCTGTATTTTCTCGGGGTAGACAAGCATAATTAAACTATCTACTTTAAGAGGCTAAAAACATTTCACACCCTTAAAAACATCTTCGAACGGCAGCAAAAAAAAGACACTATATTTCAGATCTAATTACTTTTACTTTTTGCTCTCGGCCACCAACGCCAAGATTTGCAATCTTCCCGGGTGCAATAAAAAAAAGGAGCAAAAGGCACCATCTGGCCCCCAAGGCATAACAATGAGTGGGAATAATGAGGACCGTCAGCGAGGCTATCCCTGCAAGATGGGGTGAGAGGGAGAGAGAGCTTCTTTTGCGGCATTTTCAGCCGAAACATCTCGTATCCAAGGGAAACCTGCCACGCTTTTAGGGATGCTAAAAGAAGAGGGAGAGAATATATCCCTTCTCCCCAATCCTGGTGCGTACATATGATTTCCCAGAAATTGAATGACCAAGGTGGTGAATGAGAAAAGAACGTGGGGATGGAGTGTAGGATATACGGGGGTGAGTGAGGGAGAGAAAAGATAGAAAAGGAAACGGGAGAAGCCTTAGAAGAATATGATGGAGGCGGAGGAAAATAATGGCAAGAAGGCGAATGAAAAAAGCGAAGTATTTTAAGCATACATTCATCTGCCTCTTCTGCCGTTTGACACAAATTGGCGCCTTTCTCAACGATTGCGACTGTCTTTCGTGCTGCTTATCGCTGTAAACGATCGAAAACTTATAATTATCTCTCATATTTCACACCTCTTTATCTTATTAATGTGCAGAAAACCATCAATGCATTTATTTTCTGTTGGTAAATATAATTTTTTTCTCTATAAAATTTGAATCATAATAAATTTATAAATTAAGAATGGTAGGCAAAAAAACTAATTACCTTGAGTTCACACTGTTCTAGCCGATTGCGTGGAGTAGCTACTTTTTTTGATGGAATGACCAAGGTGAAGAACAAGAAAAGAATGTGGAGAGACGGGATGGAGCGAAAAAAGGTGAAGCCTTAAAAAATTATGAAGGCTGAGGAAAATAATGGCAAGAAGGTGAATGGAGAAAGCGAAGAGGGAAGCAGGTCACAAATAAAAGGTGGCAAAGATACCAATTATATGTGTAAAAAAAAGAGCAAAAATATTATTTCCACACTTTAATGCACTCCACTATCTACTTCACTACCTCCATGAACTATAAACTCCACTACCGACCACAGTTTACACCCTTTATGTCATTTTCAACTTGTGTACGTATCTTGAATGAAATCTAGTTCTTTAAGGAGTCTTCCGTGAGCTCATTGCAATAATGTAAATATTTCGGTTACATAAAAGTTAAAATGGCATTAATGCTGAAGGGCGAGATATGATTTCAAGAAGGCAGTATATCGATCGCTAAGTTTTAACAAAACGTATCTCAAGCATAGCAACTTTTCAGGAGAGCAACAAAACTATAATTTTTTCTAATGGTACCCTAAACTTAAAAACCAAAAATTCATAAAACTGAAAAAGAAGCATACATTTGAAAAGAGAGAGTTGATTTTTGCTTGGATATTATTTTTTTAATGTCATAACACTTTTTTTTTAAGATACCTGTGTCAAACCGGCCAAATTTTGGGATACGTGTTGATAGAACTTAGCTAACGATATGGGTTTATTTGCACATGAAATCATTTCAGGCTCGACTTGGAGGAAATGTGATACATCCGTGATTAAATATAAATATATGGTAATTTTATGGTATTCTTTAATATGTAACTTCACCACCGAATATGGTTTTGTTACTCTATTTCATTTTCAAGAGTGTCAAAACTATGCTCGGTAGTAAAGTTGTACGTAAAAGGGAGGAAATTACCATTTGATGTTTAAATCTTGTCATGGATAAATATCATTTCCACCATGTCGGGCGTGAAGCGATTTCAAATCGCAAAGCTACTAAATACCATGGTTGATGCACACAACATTCGAGTATGGTCTGGATTAACTTTTCTTAGCGCGGAAGAAAGCAGATAATGAAAAAAATATAGAATATGAACGGGATTCTCTGTTAATATAGCATCCCGCTTTTCAATTTCCTTAATGCTTACGCCGACAACAAACAGCAAAGGTCGAGGTTCTTAAAGGAAGAAAAAGGCTGAGCCATTCACCGTTATCTACACGTTTGTTTCCTAGGAGGGTTAGAACCATAACCACAAACATTACTGCACCAATAACTCAAAAAATAGCTAGGCATTAAATTTCCAGTGAATGTGCTTCAAAATTTTCCATCTGATACTATGCAACTGTCAATAAAACGCCATTTTTAAAAAAATCGTTATTTAAAATAGCACTGGTTACACCTGGGCTGGCATAAAGCACAATGATCTCCAAGTCATGTTCGCTACATCCTAACAGAGTTTTAAAACGTTTTTTTTTCATTCTTCTTTAGTAAAGATTTTGTATGTTCCGCAAATCACCAAACCGTTTCAATTTTTGAAGATATGCAAAGCATTGGCCATTATTATCATAAGTAAAGCATTTCAAGGTGAAAACGTTCTAACGACAAGTTTTGCAACGTGAAAAGTGTCACGATTTTGTAAATAAAATGTCCGTTAGCTGTCATAACATAATAAAATACATAAATTACAGGGAAATGTTTCTCTATATTCTCAGAAAATATCAAAAAACTAACATGTAATGTTAAAAAAAAACTCGAGCTGTTTATATGCAACTGTCTATCAAACGCCGCATGGCCGGAAAAAGCATTTAAAAAACTCGTTTTTTATGCTTTTTCTACTGTGCACTGACCTCACTACTGAAACAAGTGCGCCTATTTTTCTCTTGTTTATTTGCGAATATATTTCAGCTCAGAAGATTTATCTTTGATAGTATAGACGATCGCCGAACATTCATACCTTAGTTTCCAATCTAAGATTCATTTCATAAAGCAATGAAACACGTACACGGATCCAAGAGCCAAAAATACCCTTTGGAAACTGATTTGATCAATTTTTCCTCAACAAACATTAGAATCGCAGAGACTAAATAGGACTTTTAAGCATCAAAATGAGGCGAATTTAAAATATGCAATCAAGACTATCAACAGCGATCTTTATGATACCCAAAATACTTACTTTACTACTATGAGTTCTCTGATTAATTATCTATTCTATTACAGCTTGCGCCGCCTTCTCTCATGCAAAGATATGCAGACATGTTTAAAGTTTACGTACCATATTTTAAGTTTTCATTGGCTAAACTATCTTTTTTCACACTGAGCTAAATTATTGAGTAGTTATAACTAAAAAATTAGCACTTACGAATTCATTGCAATTTAAACTGGTTATCTAGACTATAATATGACGATATTATTCAAGCATTTGTTACACTCGCCTTAAATTTAGGAATAATATATAAAAGTCGAGTGATAGAAAATGAATAACAGATGATATACGCATGAAAATATTAAATTACATGAAAAATTGGTAGACAATAGCGGCAAAATAACCTTCGAGAGTCGACCGGTGATAAATATTGACATGCTTAGTCATTAATTTTATATTTTGTATAGGATTTCCAATTTCGGAAAAAAGAGGAATTCAACAGACGCTCAAATAGGTGTCGCGTTGTACAGAACACTTACTTTGGCTCGGAATACCAGAGAATGTTTTTAATCAGAGACTGGCATTCTAAGAGTAAGAATTTGTCTGCATGAATTAACTGAAAATAAGGCATTAAAATAATTTTAAAAAAGAGTAATTGACCAATTAATACCTAATTGCTAAAGTCCTACGTTTTCAGGCGCTAAAAATACTCTTCATAGCCTGCAATAATTTACTTGGTGGCTGAAAACGGAAATAATACGTGAATCTATCTAATTATATTTCCATCCTTGACCGCAGTGATCTAACACTATGAACCTTCATGATAAAATAGAAACAAAAGATGGTAATTTCCACAATTTAATGCATAATTCCACTACCGACCATAGTTTTTACACTATGTCAATTTCAACCTTGAAAATGGCATTGAGTATCGAAGCCATGGTTGACAGTGGAATTTTTTTAAAGTGTGGAAATTACAATTTTTTGTTTTTATTTTATCACGGATATATCGTACTTTTAACACGTTGGGCCTGAAATTTCATATAAAGAACCAAGGTTCATTTTCATGAAATTTCAAATTTCATGAAAATTTCATGAAGGAACCTGGATAGCTTATTGCTCACCGATGTATCTCGAAAATCCAAAGGTCCGTGCTTCGATTCCCGGCCCGGGAAATTTTTCCTTATGACAATTATTTCGACTATGTTATTATGCATCAAACACACAACCCTGCGCAAGTATAAAAAAATAAAACTGTGGGAGCTATCAAAATACTTCCGGAGAAAAACAGACTTATGCAGCGCGAAAAGATGCTTCTCCATTCCCCTAGATTATTTCCGTGGAAAACGAAGGGATGAGAGTCGTGCGGAATGCAAAAGTGAGCTCGTATTCCAGCACCTGAGCCTGGAATCATGCAACCACCACCTCCAAGCGGCCGTGATTACCTAATCAAGGCCACCGTCGTTAACCACCTTTCCAAGAAACGTTTCAGGGAGAGAGAGAGGAGTGGGGGAGTGAATGGGAAATCTCTCTGAGAGAGAGAGAGAAGGGGGTCGAGACATCCCTGCAAGGTTTTGGAACTGCCAGGGACACAGGGTGGGTGGAAAGTTTGCGCAAGGGGAAGGCCCTGAGGATGAGAGGAGATGCGAATCCCGGCGGGGTTTACGTGTACGGATGTCGAAATGGCGGCATTTGACGCTCTGCTCGCGAGAGAGAATGAGGGCGGTGGAGGGTGGGGGTGGAAGATGCGAGGGGAAAAGCGAAATTCCAACGAGAGATGAAGGAAATGTCATTTTCATAAAACTCCCAAAATATGATCTCTAAATAGTACGTCAGCGACTGACGATTTGAAAAAAAAAATGGGTTTTCCACTAAATATTTTCTTGAATCGTAAACGAAATGCAGAACCGAAGTTCAAATATAAAATCCATCCTAAATTACGTTATTGGCAAAATATTTTATTCTAATTGGACTTCCATACCGTGAGGAAAATTCACTATGAACGTTTACACAAGTACTCTCTCCTCGACTATGATTTTTCTAATAGTATTTCGGTATCGAAAGTAATCTTTCGTGGATTGATGTCTACTTTTCTATCGTGATAAGGAATAAAGAAAGAAAATTATCATATCCTATTCAAATGTTAAGTCAAAAAATATATGCATTTTCAAAGAGAAAGACAGGCAAAATTCGTTACACGATTGGAATGAAAATAAAAATAAATCAAAGGAGTGCCACCAGACCATTTTATGAGTAATTAACAAATAAATTCTTGAAGTTTTTCTAGCAAATTACATTAGTGTTTTGAATAGGTAACCCACTTATTTTTACTCACAAAGCTAGAAAACGATTTCTACTTTTCACATATGAACTTCAAACTGTGCACCATCTGCGCACCATGAAATGGATTTTTGTCTTCTACGTAACCAAGAAATTTCATGAAAAATTTTACTTAGAACACTTTCCCAGAGCATTTACTGATAACACTTGCCGCTAATTCTATCAAGTTACCAAAATTCGGGATGTATATATGTGTAGGCTCAAATGCATTCCACCATAACTTCTAATCATCACAAGCTTAAAGTAACGTATTTAATGTACCATGCTCACACCTGCGTTCATCTTTAAAATTTTTCTTCAAATAGTACCTAGCATCAACTTATACTAAATATATATTGCCTTACACCCCATTTTATAGTGTCTAAAATCCTAACTGTTACACTTCCAGTCATATTGAAACAAACTTTGACATTTTTCTTTGCTCAATTCAGCTTTAAAATTATTTTCAAACCTTTTAGTAACAGCAGAACCTCCTCAAAGGAGGACGGGGAAATATCTATAGAAAGGCTAGGGGTACTAGTGGTCTCGACCATTTGGTGAGCTGGCCGGGTTATGCAGGCACTACGGACGGCAAGTTCGCAGAATGCCTAGCTGGAGGTGGAATGGTGGAGAATTAAATGGCCGAAAAGGAGAGGATGTTTCCATATCGCCTGCCTACCAACCAACCCTTTCTCTCCTGAAAACAAATGCTACGCTCTTATGAAGAAGAGGAGGAAATCGAGCGAGGATATGATAAGGCTGCGAAGGAAAATGAGAAGGTTGCCTCTGAATTAACCTGATTTCCAAAATATGCTTATCTTTAGGACAGGTATCTTCATTCAGATGCTACATGTGAGAGGGCACTCGTTTCCGTAATACCAATCTCGTCTTAGTAAGAGTCTACACCAATAAAAGCAAAATCTATTAGTCTTTTCTACCAATTATCTGGAAAAACTGAAAATATTGAGAATAGAAGCATAAAAACAATAGCGCATCTGACTTATGTTTTGACTACTTTCCGCTAATTCTATCAATTGACGCAAATACGGTTTTTATTTGTTAGCCCAAGTGCATTCGACCATAACTTCTAATCTTAATAAGCTTTAAGTAGTGTATCCAATATGTCATACTGTCTTTTACTCCATAATCAAACCTTTTCTCCATACATATTGTCTTTCAACCAGTTTAAAGTGTCCAAAATCCTCACTTTTACTCTTAAAGTCATAGTGGAGCAACTTTAAAAACATCTTCCAGCCATTTCCTCACCCTCTTCCAGATTTTCCCAAGACCACTTCCTTCTCCCACCGTTCTTAACCAGCAGATCCTCCACACACATTTCCCTATTTATCCTCTATAACCACGGCATGCCGTGGCATTTAAAAACGGTCAACTTTAATTGTTTACATAATTTATCAATTATATTAAATTTAACAAATAACATTCACAGATCTGAAAAAATACCTCCATTTATTTGATGCGTATCAATAAACACCTTGAATTAAAAATTGAATGCAATTTCTATTTTTAACATTTAATTGATTAAATAATTGGCCTTATAAAAACAAAAATATCAAAGATACAACAAAAATAACTTCAAATTTGGATTCAGCGGACAAAAATCTTGTAAAACGCTTCTTCATAATACAACAGCGACTAGCAATAAAAGCGGTAACCATTTCGACCACCTTTTTTTCGATTTTGAGCCACCGTGCGGCACCAGCCTGCCCTAATTCTTGATATTGAGTTTTTTAAGGGTATACCGTAGAATCAGTCAGTCCTCTCCTAACCTCAATACCGATGCAAAACTCTGTATGAAAATCCTTATGGTGAATATAGAGAAGAAGATATTTCTCCAGTGGAGTTAATGCAACTTGAGAGAACTTACGAATGGATATGTGGCGGTATGACTATGGCCTGTTTGCTGTTTTTCTTTCAAACTTACTCATTCACTTTACGGCTCCCAAAGATTGATATATTTGGACACTACGTACAAAGAACCTCCATCGATATGCAGAATATTTTGGAATAGGAAAATTCCCCCACTAATTTGTTGCTCACTTCAGTGGTTCTAGCATTTTATGCTTCGATGCGAGATCGTTATTTTTTTAATTGCGTTTGCAGAAATCATATCGTAATAGGTCGTTATAGTGCCGCGATACCATTCCGAAGTTCATATACTTAAACGAACAGCAAAGCTTCCTGTAGAACGAATCAGGAAAAGCTATCCACTTAATAAATGAAAAAATTAAAGTTTTAACGCGAAAAACATTGATCACGAAACAAGTATATTCTTTAAAGTACTATTTTACAACATAAGTATTAATTTGGCGGATGAAGCAATACAGTTATTTCAAGCCCTTTTTTTAAATATCACTCCATTGACATTCATTAGCTAGATCACAAAAATTTTATTTTTCTCAAAGTTTAGTATGATTTTGGCAACACCGGCTTTGAGAACTCCCAATTCCATATCTTCATCATTCTTACGGAATCATTATGAGTAAATCTTACCCTACCTTGCTCTACCAATGAGACGATAAATTTTCTCGCCATCGGCTAATTTGAAGCTTCTTGCCCAGTGCTGTGAGTTCTATCCGCCAAAGAATTCGAAATAACAAAAAATAATAATAATCGAAGTACTAAGCTAGTAGTCATGGCAGTTCATAAAATATCCAAGAAATAATTCGATGACTTCAATTTATATCAGAAGAAAGGAATCAAAAGAAGGTTTTGGCAATTTATCTTTCATTCGTGCATGAACTAACATGAAATGCATGAATGCAGTGGCATAACTATTGAGGGGGAAAAGGGGATAGATCCCCCCCCCCCAAAGCCTCATATGAATAAATAAATATTTTTACCTATTGCCTAGCTTGGACATGTAATAATTGCATCTGCTTAAAGTGAAATCTTTAGTGCCAAAATTATATAAAATGTATTTAGAGGCATACAATTTTTCAAAAATTTTCCCAAGTTGCATAAAGTTGCCAGGGGTAGGGTTAGTTACCCCAGGCCATCTCACCCCCACCCCCCCCCCCCCCCAAGCATATCCCTAGTTACGCCATTGTATTATAATTAACATGAAATGTATGAACTAACCATATGATTGATTCTGAACGGAGTTAAAATGAACGGAAGATTCAGAATTTAGAGGCCATATTTAAAACCTTTGACACATACGGTCCAGGGATAACTCCCATAATGGCATTTCATACTTCGAGTAACTTACAATCCTCTTGCAGGATTTCTTCCCCTATCTCCCTCTCGCGCTATTCCTGTCAACCCGACTCCCTTTCACCCATGTTACCTCCGAACGCGTCTTTCTGAACTCCTCCTGGCATATTCGACTCCCAATTCCCATCTTATCTTATGCCACTCTCTTTTTGACCTCAGCATTCGACCCCGTCAGCTTATCCTATAGATTCATCCTATTTCCTTGAAACATACATCATTTTCGGCTCTTTCATGAAACAACTGCGACAATGGTTTATCTAGCTATAGAACAAAAAGCTTCATGGTGTTAGAACGCATAAAGAAATTGTTTTGCACAGAATAAATAAAAAGTTTTTGTACGTGCCAATAATCATGCTGGCAAAGCACAAAGAAATTAGATAGTATACACTGAGTATTGCGTTTCTTTCGTGCTAAATGTTTTGGATATCCCAAACAAAGGTTCCGGCAGTGATAAGTTTTCAGAAACAACGCAGGCGCTTCTGGAATAAAGAGTATCATCCCTAACTAAAATGTAAAATACTTGCCCGACTAGACTTTTTTTGAGAAAGCACTATCCTAAATCATCAAGCTAAACCCAGGATTGAAAAAATGAAAATTCTGACAGAGAACAGATAATAAATAAACAGGACGATAAAAATGATATGGAAGATGGAAACAATAACAAATATAATGCTAAAGAGAAAGAGAGAGACTACAATACCAATGAAAAAGATTTTCACCGGCATAGAAAATATCACCGAGACACCTTCGATAGCTTCTCAGAAAAATGTGACCGTATGGGCTATTTCATGCATATAAATATATTTTATCGCCCCTTTTCAAGAATTTATTACGACTAAACTTACGCACTCCAGAATTTTTCGGGAAACGCGTCCAGTTTCTCCAGAAGCGACTACCACATACAGAATGCTCTTTTGGGTAAAACTGAGGTATTACAAGCAATAATAAAGATACACCCTTTTTATTTCAATCCAAAACCATAAAAATAAAGCTACATTACTTCACTAGCAGATAAGCCGCTGGGAGATTTTGGTTGTTCAAATTTTCGAAGTCCTCCGAATCCAGCCTTCAAAAGTTAAATTAAAATTTGTTTCCATTGGGGAAAAACTGAGGTTCTCACTGGAAATAATATGTAATAAATTTATACACGACATTCAGTTTATCAAAACGAAGTTATTCTGAATATTTGAATACTATATAAAGTGCGCTCTTTGAAAACACATACACTTCGAGTACTTAGCAAAAGTTTGCGGTTCAGAGAACCAATTTTTCGAAGCTTATCACACAATGAATTACTAGGAGCAACTTTTATCAAATTCTACGCTTACATTGAAAACAAACACGGCTGCACACTTAAAAAATAGAATGACTAGCACTTTGAGACTTTTCTCCGAGCCAAAAAATCCAAGGATAACGCATACAACAATGTGTTAGGTTAGAAACTAAATGCAAGATAATATTCAAGAGAGAAACATTAAAATTTAAAGATGCATTTTAAAATATTAAAAAAACGCTATGCTTTCGGAAAAAAAGACTTGCACGTTAGAACATGATAGATTGGAAACATGGAATGAGATTACGCTAGTTACAGTAAAAATGGATGCGGCAAGAAGCGAGGAGATATGAATTTAGAATGCGGAAGTCACTACAAATATTGGCCAATGAAATCAAGTGAAGGCCAAATCACCATGAATTTAGAGCAGATCAGGGAACCATCAGCGATATCGAGGATGAGAATCCCGCGTGGGAGCATAATCACTGTTCATTAAAATCACTCCCACTCGTAATTGCAAATGCACGAAACATACCACAATATTTCGCTTCTGTATAGCAGGTCCGCTGCGCTATTCCACTTTCCTCAATTACGAACCGTAAAATTCAAGCTCAAATAGCACGAAACAACAAAACATTAAGAGCACTTTCATCACGAATAGAGATATCCGTAATTGGAATCTTCAATTGCAGTAACGGAATCGCATCAAACAGTTAATTAGACAAGGAGTTGCTCATTGTATGCATGATTACCAAGCAATGTCAGTGTTACGAGCGAGAAGACTCGTAGCACTTTGTCCTTTCTTCATAATATACCACAAAAATATCAAATCGCCATCGCCAGTATAAATGTCTAACGGAGAATAATTTTCACTACATATAACCATATTCAGTCGCTCACTTTAAAAATGTTTCCAAGTAACTATCACCCTAAACCATGTTTAAAGGGATATTTCGCAATGAGTATTGTTTGGATGATAAACCAAGAGAAAAACCATCAATTTTTACTGGCAAATCAACCATCATACCCGATGACTTACACGACATAAGCAAGCACTTTTCACTTACATAACAGGTCCAAATACGATATTTCGAGCACCCCTGAGCATGTAATTAATGAATCCCTCACACGGAAAGAAGAGAAAACAATGAAGACATTTGGGATTGAAGCATCACTTTTAGAAGCCAAAAATTTCGAATAATAAACAGATTTTGCGCGACAAATTGAAAGGGAAGATTTCGCTTCAGCGCCGTCAAAAAATCACCAACAGATTCCGCACCCAACTGAACTGTTTACCTCGACAGGGTTTTTGAAAGTGTCCTCCGATGAATGCCGCAATCAAAATTTTGTCCCGAGCAGCCAAACGACGAAGTCTCCTTGATTGACGAGGGTCCACGACCAAAGGGAGAGGGAATTGTATATCCTCATCTCGTCAAGAGCTTCAAACCAGTCTTCGTAACCTGCGTCAACCGTTGAAATCCTTTTTAGCTAAAAGAGCTCCGAAAATACAGGGAGAAGAGACAAACCAGCAATACGATACCGTAGAAATGGAAGCTCTCCCTCTTTTTGAAAACACGCGCACACATTACACTTCACCCAGCGTTTCATAAAAATGACCAGCTCCTTAATGGCCGCAAATATACTGTTACCATCCTACCAGTATATGCCGTACCGTTACCATTTCGTAGCCCTAATATTTCTCCTTCAATACCTATAAAACAACTTTATTTGTCATAATACCTTTCCCACTAACCCTTTCTAACCAAGAGCTGTTTCTGGGAGAAATCAAATTTCAAGATTTTTCATTTGGAAAACTTGAAATTGCTACGCTCAATGATAATTATCCTGGCAGCTAAATATTTCGTCATTAAAATTTACGCTACAAAATAATATTTAGCTTAGATATACCTAACCTAAATAGAGCTGAAAGTTTAAGCATTTTTGATGTTGCTTAGAAGCAACAATGGGTTATAAAGGGTTAAGAGAATATCTAGTCTTTTAAATTGAAACCGTAAAAAATAGTCACCTGAATACTGGAACGAATTTAGCTCCAGCGGTAAGAGGAAAATTTGTTTGATTAGCAGTAATACCTGCTGATTTTTAATAATAATACCTATCTCAATTTTAACGAATCTCGTCCTAATTGTACCCTATGATCCACATCTATTCACTTCATTTATTGAGCGCACGATGAGTTTTTTTTATTATACCACTTGCATTTAAAAATGCTGCTCAAGACAACAAAACGCGACGTGCTGTAAAGAAATTCACTGCAAACCTTTACCGAGGAATACTTAAACAGTAAGTTCATACGATGATCATGAGAATAAATAAAAATAACTTATTTCAAAATTGACAACATTCCGTTTCCCTTTCTGCATTAAACATTGTTTATTATGAGTGACGGACTGTTGACCAGTAAATGAGTACAGGGTTATTGTAACACTAACGTTAATTTTGGTGAACACCTTTTCTCTCTCACTATACACCGTATGTTTATTGGCAGACCAAATTGCCCCTCCCTAAGTGGGTAACTCAGTTATACACCATCCCCTGGTTCATATAAATCCCAGTGAACATAGCAAAAAACGACTGCAATAAAAAGGATGATCACTGTCATTAGCCGGGCGAGCTTGGACAAAATTCCACCCATCATTTTTGCAAAAAAAAAGGTCCGCTTCATTTTATGGCTTATGAAGCGAAAAGCATTAACGACTAATATGCAGTCGTAAATTTCATTACTGCACCTCATTTCCCCAAAACCGCCGTAAATACGTCCATTTTATGGATCTAGGAGAGTGGCTCAATAAGAAAGAGCGGGCTCTTGATTCACATTTCATTCGTGGCCCGACTTGGATATGCCAGCGGCGCTGCGTGTGGGCGAGTGCTCGAAAATTATTTCATCGACCAATCACAAAAGAGTACAACGATTCCCGATAGAACGAATGCTGCCCAGTGTTAAAAATTAACACGCTGGTCCATGCGCTCGACATTTCTTTTTTCATGGCTCATAGGATAGAAGCACAGTTCACTGCAAAAGTATGCAAATTCTACCGCCATTCGAGTCCCTTTCACGCAGAAATGTTGGCAAGTGGAGATAATAAAATTCTGGTTAAAGTTCCGGAGCCTTCGCGGAAATGAGAGAATAGATCTCACAATTTGTAATTAACTTCCGACGAGTCGATTGATTCGGCATGGATTCACAAAATTTCCAGATAAAATGGGATTCCAATCGTAGCGCAGGGCGATAATCACTTGATAAATTCTGGCTGATTCATTACTGGCATTTAAAATGCACTCATAACTTTAAAGAACAAACCGTGACATAAATACAATGAAAACCTTTAATTAATAGATAGAAAGACGCAACAGCATAGTGAGTAGAGCATAAAATGTGGGCGTGGCTGAAATGTATGGAGTTAGTTCCTGAGATTTTCGTACGATTGGATATTTTAACCGTTAGCGGATAGCAATACTCACAAGCTATTAGATAAATTCCGCCAAATCCAACCTTCGCAGTTTAAATTGGACTCAATGCACATAGCGGAAAGATTATTTCAAATATTTGGGCACCAAATTTGAGGCAAACGGATACAACAGTAAGGACATTAAGAAGAGAATTGCGTCAGAAATGGAGGCGTTCATGAACAGGATGAGGAGTTCATGAGAGGATCGCTATGTAAGAGTTTAAAAAAAAGGTTAGTGAAGAGTCTGTTAGGGAGAGTAGCGCTTTACGGTGCGGAAACGTGGACATTGAGGAAGGAGGAAGAGAGAATACTGGAGGCATTCGAGATGTGGGTGTGGAGAAGAATGGAGAAAATGAAGTGGATAGAGGAGAGGAGGAAGGACGAAGTGCTGGAAATGAGGCATCTAATGAATTAGATACGGAGGAGACAGAAAGTATGGCTAGAAGGAGTACTTAATGGGCAGAGGATGTTGAAAACTGAGTTAGAGGGTAGAATTTTGGGAAAATAAGGGAAAGGAAGGAAGAGTAGGTATTGGATTTTTAGATAGTATGAAAGGAAGTAGGCTTTATAATGAATTGTACAGGTGCTTGAAGGAAAGAGAGCCTTCCAGAATAAATTTTAAGTGTTCTACGGAAACCTATCGTAATCAGTGACTTAAAGAAAAATGAAAATGAACGAACTGTGCCGTTAAAACAGCAAGAAACTCCACGAAGGAACAAGGAACAACAAAAGAAGTAGATACAGCATAAATTGTGGGCACGCCTAAAAAAGTACAAACCCGGAAAACGTAGCTAAAATTTCTAAATCCAAGTCCGCGCGTTTCGCTCAGGCCATAATCCTGTTATTCGGGCTGAATCAACATGAGGAGCGGGAAGAATTAAGTTTTGCACCGGGGCACTAAAGAAGAAAAAAAAATATTTTTTTCCGCGAAATTTAAAATTCCTCGAGTAATTCACCAAAAAAAAAACTTCCGGAAACAGTGGGTTAGGAGAATTTTGGTACGAGTTCACTGTCTTGGATATTAACGAGTTGTCGCATTCGGATTTCCTTGACCTAATTTCTTACCCTTACGAGAGGAAGAGCACAAAGAGAAGGGAAGATGGTTGTAAAAACACCAAGAGAAAAGGACCGCGCGCAGGGCAATTACAAATTTTAAGCGCACGGAGTCAGAGTTATGAATGTTGAAAAATAAGAAGAAAAAAACCCACAAGCGATAAAAATGTATATGCGGTGAATACCAATTAATGCAGGGGACGGGAAGAGGAGGAGGTTACCGAGATAAAGGAAACGATCTTTTCCTCTTGGCAAGAGAAAGACCGGGGAGGAAAAAATATGAAATCGCAATCCCAACATGATTTCTTCCTGAATCCGGTCTCGTCCGGGGCCTACACTACTTTCTGAACAATGGCGTTCTCGAGGCAAATCTTCGCTCGTAAAAATTCCGACGGATATGACCAAAATTCGAATACAGATGAGAACTGGGAATAATTCGAGACGTTTGTTACATATCAGATCGCGATGATTTGCAATCATATTGAGGTAGAGCATTCTTTCGGTAACAAAAACTGGATATCACGCATCACCTTTTAGATGACCAATTTATCACGTTTACTTTATGAAGTATAATTAAGAAGTGTTTGCCTTTATTCTAAAATAGAACATACAGATACGAAAGCAGTTATCCCTATTTTATGTTTAAAAATTGAGATTATTTTATCATTATATGAAAATATATTGTATGTCTTTATCCTCTAAATAAATGGATATACTTCGTGCATATCAGATCGCAATGATTTGCAACGATATTAGGACAGCGCACTCTTTCTGAGACAAAAACTGAATGTATCATATCACCTATTAGATGCCGAAATTATCAAATTTATTTAATGAAAGATACCATGGAAATGTTCACCTTTATTCTAAAATGGAAGTCAAAGATACGAAAGCAATGATCTCTTTTTTCGTTTACATATTGAGATTAACTTACCATTAACCATGTAAAAATATCACATGCCTTTGACACCATTATCAGAATAATCTATAGAAATTGACCTCTTAAAAATAAGGAAAAATAAAAGAAAACGCAAGTAATTCTCCAAAATATATAGCGTGATTTAGAGTGAGTGATAAGTTAAAAAACAATGAGTCATTTTCGAAATAGTGAAAATCAAAATTAATAGCGCAAATACATAGTTTTGAGCCTAGGTAATAAATGCGATAAGAAAGCAGTATTCTCTATTTCATGTCAAAAATTGAAATCATCATTACATAAACACTTATCACTAAATTAGACAAATATTTCGGTAAAAAAAAGTTATGAGTTAAACAAACATACTGAAAAATTATTTCCAGGGGATAAGCACCAAGATCTTAAGGCATTTATTGAAAGTTAATGTTGATTCTTGACTTCATACGATCCTGCGACAAACAGTAGGACGCAATAGTTTAAAACTAATAGAGAATTTGGATCACAACAAAGAAGTCTGCATAAAGAGGAGTTTAAAAATCGATTTTAGGAGGGAAAATATATCATTTTCAGTAAAAAGCGTTAAATATGCAACCGACATCCCAGGCTTAAGGGATTTTCAAAAGAGGCATCAATGTGAAAGATGACCAGAGATAATGTGTAGGATTAGCTGCCCAATTAGCGTGACCGTAATGGCTGAATCCGCAGCCGTGGATTACGGAGAAAGCTCCGCGTTCCAGATTTTTAAAAAGAACAGACCCTCGGATCGAATGGCCTTCGAATGGAAATTTGTCGCATCGACTTCCTCCGCACGTCTCGTCAACTAGCCGAGGACAGTTTCCCAGAGCCTCTGCCATTGCGACGTGTGCACCTGAGGGATTGAAGCGTCCCGATGAGACCGGGAGACGGTTTGCAGGACAGCTGCCGCCGTCCAATCACACGAGAACTCAATCCGAACACGGCCATCAGCAACACAACCCATTGAAAAGGCTCGCGGTTGCGAAGGACGCAAAAAGTATCGTTGTGATACAGGTACGCCACAGTAGAAAATGGTGCATGGATGATTTTTTCGTGCTATCAAACCCAGTTGCAATGAAATACTGAATCCATAAAACACCGTAAATTGCACAAAATCTGCGTTAAATATAATATTGTATTTGGAGGAGGCGACCGAGAGTAAGGAGGCGTCCAAAATTACGCGAGGTAATTTTGGCGATTTTTGAACCACCTTATCCCCTCGATGAGATATCGTGAGATTTGTCTCGTCCCCTACGCTTTAATCTCACGCGACTTTTCAGTGTAAATACCTTAATTTGAGCTTCATTTAATTTGTTTTTTTTAATAACAATTTTTTAATTATTTTTATTTACGAAACGTTTAGGCAATTATTTAAGATTACTAAGATCGTAATCTATAATCACATTTCACACTGATTCTTGCGGAAAAAAATAACGTGATACTTGCCAGGATTACTCCCCCCTCCGTGAACGCCTCGCGTAATTAATGGATTCCCCTCAAGATCATTCGCGCCATTAGAGAAAGGTAAGACGGAAAGGGTGAAGAGAAACCCGGCGTAGTATTAGCCTGCTCTTAACGAAAGGTGCCAAGCTAACTATGACTTGACGTCCCATCCGACGGACGAAAAGCTGTACTTGAAATGCCCTCCATTTAATCTACCGATTCGATCGATAGATTTTTCTTCCTCATAGGAAAATCTACTAGAATTGGTAGAAAATTAATTGCGTATGCTTGGTTTCGCTATTTAGTGGGCCCTTTTCGCTTCTATAGCGTTAAGGTGTTTTTCCCCGTCCCTCCCTTCCGCTCCTATCCATTCCCAGAGGCGTCGGCGGGCTCCCAACGCGGCGGCGCCTCTATCCTTTTCCCTTCCTCTCCAGCTCCTCCCCGGGTGATCGGGCGTATAAGCCTCGGGCATGGGTCCCGGCCCCGGTGCGTTGTACCCTCAAGAGGGTTCGCCTTGAACCCTCATGATTCTTGCCCTCCATTAACCACTCAAGTAAGGATCGAGAAACATCTGAATAATCTTTGCCACGGACGGGATTCGAACCCTGTTCCACCGGAGCTTAGTTAGAAGCGTTAGCGCTTCGTCAATGAAGTTTGAATAATCATGTAAAAAATCAGCAATGCATTACTAAGGTAGAAGAAAATGGAATGCCTCTCGCCTTAGGCTCGTTTCATTAATTCACCAACACATTCCTCATCGAATAACACTAAATGCCCCATTGCACCACAAGAGTGTCTCGGCGGAGGAACGTCGCACGTTAATCTCCCTAAATTGAAAAAAGTTATAAACTTGAGAAGATCAAATTCTCTTCAGAGCTCGTCGACTCATCCTACTTCTTGTGGGTAGTTTATTGAACGAAGGTGCCCGTCAGCAGAAGGCTTAGCCCTTCAGGGTTCAAGTTTCGCAACTAAGGATTCAACTGGATTGCTTGATGGCCCACCACTCGATTTACAATTTATCCTCTCGTGTATCGTGAAAAATTCCATGAACTTCTATAAAATAGATTTTCAACCTCATTTATTAACAAACGCGACAGTGATAACATGATAGATTATCACCATTCATACTTTCATCGTCATTGATCATTTTACATTGTTTAAAAGCAGTTAACCAATTGGTAATTTTCATATCTTTCTGTACCTCATTCGTAATATTCCCACATATAGGCTTTCGTCTACGGCAAAAATAAACAAAGAAGTAGTGAAAATGATCCAATGTTTGAAAAAAACATAAAATAAGACCAAACTATGACCCTAACTAATAGCAATAAATGAGGTTAAATCGATACCTCCACTGCACGAACGCTCAACAGTCGCCCACCAAATCAAATCCGCTCATCTAGTACTAGCCCAACAATCCGAATGCTCTCAGATGGCATTAAGAATAAACGCTCACCTCCAATTCTCCAAGCTTTGAAGGTGAGCGTTTATGCCCCGGATACTACCAGATGAGCGCATTCGTATTGTTGGGCTACTTTATGAGGGGATTTGATTCGGTGGGCGGTTGTTGAGCATTTTTGCCAAGGAGGAGGCCCAGTTCCATCCCATAGAAGGCTGATTTCTTTTACCTCTCCGGTCGTGTTTTAACCCGGTAACGCCTTACTCAAAATGTTTCTGCGATTTTTGTGGTAATCATGTATGTAAATTTCAATGAAGTTCTGAGTCATTAGGAGCAGAATTTATTTTTTTACCACTAATACCTACGCGTTACGAGTAGCCACCAAAATGTTTTGCATCATAACATCCCAAATATTAGGCTCACATCAAAGAACCATTCTTTATATGAGATATACCTACATGTTATATTAATTATAATTACATAATAAAACCTTTGTATTTACAGTACATAAGGCGTGAGAAAAGAAAATCGAAATGCTCGCTCTAAAAATTCCGTTTTTTTTGGGCTAGCTGATAATTCTCAATTTTCAAACGGCTCTAAATGCGACAATTACAGCATTTAAATGGAAAAATTGCGGAAAAATGTCATTAAAAATATTCTTATCAATTTTAAACTCTCACAAACCCTAATAAATTAAGATAAATGACAAAAACTTTACGTTTAGCACTGCACTACCAGCTGGTACCAATAGGTACCGCTAGAGGTGAACGTGTTATTAGGTATTCAAAAATATCCGCTGCGTGGTAATGAGTGCAATGCGATCCACTTTTTCCCATTATTTTGCTAATACAATTTTGACATTGCGAGGAATAGCATTGAAAATCAATGAGTTTGATAAATCACATCAAGTATATAAATTTCGGTTGATATCCCTAATGATACCTTATTTCCCCGTGAAACTCGGATCAATTTGTCCATCGGCGATAAAAGCCATTTATATGCGCGGTGGTTGACAACAATTAAGAGACCGACGGAATGATCCTCATTTGTGATATTCGTGGTTTTTGCAGTGGAAGTATCGAAATTCAACAGATGAGAAGAAGCAAAGTGACCAGTGGTTCCAATACAACGCTCATGCGGTGCTTTAAATTTTTCCTGTATAATGGTGAGATTATTACCGTTATAAGACTATGATGGCGATTTTTATGATATTATCATTCCAAACTCCTTCTATAGATGTAAAACCAACCAAAATCCACACATCCAACACCTCGATTAGTTAGGTGTCGTCAAATCATGGATACACGCTTTTTGACATCGGTTCCTTCCATTGGGAGCTGTTAATTCAATCGAAAATCTTCCGGTAAAATTCAGGGGCGCGGATATATATCACTTGGGCAGCAAAAAGGCGTTTAGGAAAAACCTGCGAGCGATCCATCCCAGGACACACGAGGGCACACGCTGACATCTAACGGGAAAGGTGAGGATTCTTGACATACTCTCCACTTTTGAACGTCGAACGCTAAAAAAAAGCCTTCCTTGTAGGCGGAGCCGATCCGATAAGAATAAATTTTAAGGCAAGGGGGCCAAAGAAAAAAAAAAGTGACCGGCCAACTGCGAGAGGATAGGCGTGGAAAAATGAGTTCCAAAGTTCGGCTTGACAGTTGAAAAAGAAAGACGAAGAGGTGGGATTCAACATTGGAAAAAAAGCTGACCCGGAATGTGCTGGGATTAGGTCGGGAAGGAAAAGCAAAGGATTTGTACTGGATCTGACATTGCCGCCCCGGAGAGGTCCCGATGATTCCGAGGGAAAACGCCGGAGATCACCCGCTTCCTCGCGGGCTAAAACCTTCCGGGGCCGCGCCGTGCCGAGGAAAGGGAGGAAATTGTGATTCATTCCCGGTCATATTTCCTGCACGGTAAGAAAGCAGGGAAGAATTCGAAGAAAGCAGGGACGAATTTCTACGGGGAAAAGAAATGGAATCCTTCCTCGAGCTGGTCAAAAATACCAAAATTTCCTCCTGGAACGTAAAAGTTAAAATCATTATTTTTAGGCGTAGAATGCCTTTTCAAAATTTCATCATTTCATGGCAAAGTAATAAATTCAGCTCCTCCTCATAAAAGAATATCTGAATCCACTACAAATTTCCTAGAACCAAGAAATTGACACAGTTTATCCTTGTCTTAGCAAGTGAAGAATTTAAGTCTGAGGTCAATGCAAACGTGTGTTAGTTATCATTATGATAACCACTGTATTAATGATCAATAAGCAGATAAACTTTAAATATTCTTCTATATGTTAGAATTCATCAGGAATTTTTATATGAGTCAGTAGTTTTGGTAACGATTCCATGTTTATAATGATAGGTTATTCACCAATTTTCGAAGAATGCCACCGTTAAAATACGATTTATTTCCACTTTTTCAAAGCGTCAATTGGTATTTAATTGTATTAGGTGAATCCTAAAATTACTGGGAATTTTTCAGGTGTAAAATATCAAAAAATGCGCCTATTTATTTTCACAAACAAAAACAATGTGGTCACTAATTGTATTAGGCATTAGGAACACTAAGCATGATTTTGGCTTTAGAAAGTGCTACTTCTTACATCCATGGCCATATATCACTATCATTCTCTTTTATTACCAGTACTATCTTCTCAAAAATTCCGTCATGCGAATTTATTTTAATTGCAGATTATCTTCACGTTACTAAACAAAAATTATTTTCTCAGAATAATATGTAGTTCAGAGTTTTACTACTAACTTTTCGTGGATGAAAAATATTTCTTTCGCGTAGGAAACTACCAAAGAAATCCGAATACCGTGGAAATAATGCTTTGCGCTACTTTTTCTTTCGGTGACACCCATTCAATCAGGGGCGTGAAACATATGGCATAACTTTGAGGTCCCATGGGCGGTAAGGATTTGAAGCTGTAAACTGGAACCGCGACGAAAAAATAACATTGCATTCCAATAGTAAACAAGCTCCGACCTCAGCTTTCCTACTTTGATTAAAATACAGGTGAAAGGGAAGATCTCTTTTAAGCCACCGGCCGCGGAATGAAGAATTGCTTGCCAGTGCAAGAGGATATGAAATATATTTTCTTTTTTCATGAGTAAAATTCTAATTTTATTCCTCTTCCCCTAACAATTCAAGCGTAACTCACGTGTAATAATTAAATTTAATTTAGAATAGGAAAGAGAATTTAATTTTCTTCACGAGTATCTCTTAGCAAATTTCAAAGTTCATAGTATCCGTGGGTTTTTAAATAATTAATTCAGCTCTCCCTCTGCGAAAACTCTCTAAATTAACTTTAGGGCAGATAGCACCTAGAAATTGTTGGAGTTTGCCAATATCTTGGTCAGTAAATAAAAATCTGAGGCACATGAAAACGTTTGTAAGTTATTATTTTGACAACCACTCTATTGATTATCTTATAATGTGATCAAAACAATTTCAATGAATAGTTGGCAGAAGAAGGTAAAAAGCCTCATAGGAAAGAATTTCTACATCACTTGTTTACAGTATTAATTTCTGCAGAAACATTGCTTAGTTACGGCGAGGGTTTTACCAAAAGTCCCGTTCAAACGCCAAAACTTTACAGCCTCTTTGTGAGCCTTTGCACAATAACAGGACATACAGCGAATAAAATTAGACGAACTAACGTCATTTTTGCAGAAGACAATGGTTATAGGCCGTTTTACGCGGGGAACGGAATTGCGCAGGTTAGAACTGCATTAATTTCTAAAATGGCGTGGAATTGCGCGAATGCATGAACTAAATTAGAACAGGGGCTACTTTGCCATCTCAAATTCACGCATTCTCGCATGTGTTCTAGCAATACACCGCTTTACACGACGCAATTCCGACTGCACCTTCGTACACACCTCAAATTTTGGAAATACGGCTCGAAAAAACGTGTAAAACGGCTCCAAGAAGGGTATTATTGCCATAGGCTTCACGGTGCGTTACCATTCCCTTCCTATGGTATTTAATAGGCGATACACTTCTGCCCAAAATTATTTTTAGATTGAGAAATGTTATTGAACACATATTCCAAGCCACCTTCATTCAATCATGATTAAAAACATGGACGGTTATATAACTCCATCAACCGCAAACTATGAAAGAAATAGGTACACGTATACATATTCGCAGCGAGAATTTCTCCCCTTGGTACTCAATACATTATTTTCTTCAACTTTAATTTCGCATCAAGGAAGCTTTGAGAAGAGCTCTCCCAAAATATATATCGACGCCTTAACCGCTTTCCTTGAAAGCTTTCATCATCTGCTCCTTATAAATGCTGGATCAAAATGAAGCCAAAAATAATTCCCGCTAACTCCTTGATTTATTGCTTCCCATTCACGCGTTGGGCAAGAATTAATTAAAGACAACAAAGACAGTTGTTCGTCCTCTTTTAATATCGAAGAAGCTCTTTTGTTTTGCATAATAGAAGGGGTTATTTTCCACTTAATTTCAGGGAAAGCTCTCCAAATATAGTTCAATACAATGAATTTAGATGACCCTTTCCCCGACTGTTTTACATTAGAAGGATGGTACCTTCATTAATTCAACGCGCAGAATTCTACAGTTCTCGAATCGATTCTCAAGAAAGGGCTCATAACCCTTATCCTCTCCTCGAAAATATAATTTCTCTCGACTTGTAAGAAAAGGTACGAAAATACTGGACAAAGTAATGGATTTGTGATATCTTTTTGTGCAAGAAAAACTGGTTTTAAGGCTAAACCATTTATAAAACAACAGTGATGAATTTACAGTATTTATTAAAATTAATAAAGTATTTTTAACCTTTTAAAACAATGCAGATAAGTTAAAACTCACGGGATTACTATTAATGCCATATTTAAGATCTTTAGCATAAAGGCTGCATTAGGCTTCCGCTGAAAAAACCAAGCTTAACTATTTTTATTGAACATATTTTTAAGTTCTAACTTACTCTAAATGTTTCATTGTCTCAGCTATACATATTTAAAATCGGTCGTTGGGATTATTGGAGCCATTTAAGGAAAATCATCTTCATTAAAATTTTGTCCAAACATCGGGTCTAGGTGATTATTGTGTGCAAAAATATGATTACATACTCACGAAAGGCGTTTAATTTTGTGTAACACCAGTATTTGCGGGATATGATTATCCATGGTAAATCATAAAGCTATAGTATATATACTCGAGGACTTGGGGCTCATGGTGATAATAAATAGGGAAAGGTTGGTCGGCAAGGTTTAAGAAAATAGCTTTCTTCTGGTACAATTTTGACATCTTGAAAGGGCTCCAATGAAATAATAATAGCATTTAGTCTTACTGGAATCATTTTAGGTACCCGATATCAAACGAACTGAACTGGTGGAATCCGTGCTATTTAAACCCGTAACATTCGCAGTTAATTTGAGACGGTTAATTGATTATTTATATACGACATTTTCCCAAAATATACTGAAATTTTCCATCATTCACTTTTATTCTGCAAAATTTTAAGAAAAGGACCTTAAGACTGCACATAGAGATGAATATTTTCACCCTCATAGCTTATACAATACGCTAAAATGTCAATCGCTATTTGATTATGAAAATTCTAGGATTCACTAATGTAAACTAACATTTAGTTAGTAAAAAATAGGGTGTCATAAATGCCTCGTTATTTTGGCCGGTCCTGTCTGTTGCATCAGTAATTAACGTCAATTCATAACTCCACTCCATCTATTCCGATAAAAACTTGTAGTCCCAAGATACACCCGCAAACACGGATGCCGCAAAAAGCAGCGGTATCAAAACTGTCGCATGCGAGGGGATATAAAAAGCAGACAAAGCGTGCGATATTTTCGTCCCCGTTGAAATGAAAGGGGAGCAAAATTACCGGCAAAGAGAAAAACAAACCGATTGTGCTGTTTTTTTCCTGGTGACATTGGAACCCACGACAAACCGACAGGCCGGTCTCCTCAACAACGGCTTCCTACAGACTACAGAGCGAAGATAAGCCTCCACTCTGACTGGCCACGCCACGACAGGAAACAAAGGGTGGCTAGCGACAGTGAAAAGAACGAGAATCTCTCATTCGTGCGATGGAAAATAAAAACGGCCCGGAGTGGTTGCAACGGCAACATGGCATATGTTGAATTTCGATGGCTGGATAGCGACCGGAGAAAGGGGACAAGGGTGCAGTAATACAGGACTCAAACGTTTTGGTGGGGTTTGGTACATGCCTGTGGATGAGTTCGGCGGCAAAAAAGGGTATTAGAGGCCCAACAATATTTGAAAGACCTCCCTATGACTTAATGGAGAGGACATTTAATGGTGAACAACACTGTTTCATGAAAATGAAGATCAGAAAGAACTCACCTCGTAGGTGGTCTAATTAATAAAGGTAGTTGTCGCTACATGAGACAAAAACTTATACTTCGAAAGTTTGGCCTAATCTTATCTTATTTTTGTGAGCAAAAAGGTTAACAATATATCGTATTTTCACTTAATATCACCTGTAGAAATAACATATATTCAATGACCCAAGGTCTACTGAGGCTAAAAAAGGAACGATATACAAGACCTAATCAAGGTGTCATGGAGCGAATCGAATGATTAGCGCCTGTTCCGTTTTCAAGGAAAAGCAATAAAAAAAGAAAAAATGCATGTTATGTAAAAAATCGATGAAACACCCCGTGTTAGACAACTGCAAGGCACTTTGGCTGAAATCACCCCTTTTTAAAAGCATGTATTTCGTTAATAAGCACCGTACTAACCATAATCAAACAATTTTAAATGAGAAAACTTCAGTAAACGTTCTACGTTTTCATAACTAGTGAGAAGGGCAAAATAAAAATTAGGCGATTTTGTAATATTTTGCCAAGAACTATCACCGGTTACTGAATAGTATCAAAACCATTATTAGCCATGACATAGACCTATGTCTCGGGTGATCCAAATATTTTCTCGGCAATTACGACAAAATAAACCAAATGTCGTAAAGAGACTAAAGATGAAACTTAGCCACAGTCAGTAAGATACAACTTAACTAACCTCAAACTCTAATACTGGCATTCAATCGGCTTCAAACTCCTCATGTAAT
Organism: Ischnura elegans; assembly: GCF_921293095.1. Taxonomy (NCBI): domain Eukaryota; kingdom Metazoa; phylum Arthropoda; class Insecta; order Odonata; family Coenagrionidae; genus Ischnura; species Ischnura elegans. The sequence continues at coordinate 73,478,861 of NC_060250.1, forward strand.
AATTTTTACGACACCTCATTCAATTTTACTTGAGGAGTATCTGCTACTGAGAATTAAGATCTCGTAGCCCTCATCGCAGCTAGAATGGTGTTGAAAGTAGAAAGGTGTTGAATAGAATTACAAGTTTTCAGCCACATGGAAATATATGATAAATTTTCCATTAACCCTTTATAACTCAGATCTACTTCTGGGAGAAATTAAATTTCAAAACTTCTCATTTTATAAATGTAAATATTTTCTACTTTATCATAATAATTGCGGCAACTACATATTTCGCCATTAAACTTTAAAGCACAAAATAACACGTAGTATAAATCTTTTCTGAATATAGCTGAAAATTTATACATTTCTTATATTGCTGAGAAGCAAAAATTGGTAATAATAGGTTAATAGACTCCTAATCGGAAATCGTTTCACTTAAACACCGCAGTCCTTCTTACAGTAGAGGCAGTTTGTATCCATCCATAAAAGAACTATGCAAGGACCGACGAACTACACCACTATATTCAGATTCCGGATTAAGAAGATGCATAAAATACGAACGGATAGAGAAACAAAAAAGGTACATGAAACGTTCAAAGGATGAAAAAAGGAGAGTCTGGATAAGGAAAAAACGAAATATTCGACGAAAGCGTCTTGCCCCCGTATTTTTTTTCTAGCTCATCCAAGCAGCAGCGACGAAAGAGGGCTCTTCAGCCAAGCTGCCGAACTTCCTTCCGGCACGATAAACGAAATCACGTCAGGAGAAAAACGTAAAACAAAAAAATAAAACACTTCTTCGAATGAAGTAAGCTTCCATTCTACAGGAGGTAGGTGCGCAAATACGCGATTCAAAATAAATACTTTCCTAATATGATGTTAAAAAAATGTTCCACCTTGATATATATCTATCGAGGTTAAAAATCAGACTTAAGGAAGAGTGAACGTATATGATTAAATCCTCATATCCTCAAGTTCACACTTTTTAAGGTATTTTAGTCTACTACTGCTTCAAAGGTTTTCACGTTACTGACGTTATTTAACCTCGAACACTGCATTCGTTTTCGAATAACTCAAAAATAAGTTGGTTATTAGCCTATATCTTATTTTTACCATTATCTTTAAAGTATGGCAAATATTTTCTCCGTCTCGTGATAGAAATGGCATGTATATTCTTGAATTCTTGCTGCATTCTTTGCTTCCTCCAATACTTGGTAAAAAAAAAACAGGCAAAGAGGCTATATAAAAATGCAATTTTCAAAATAAAAGGCGAGGAATTATGCCATGGAAAGACTGTTTTTATGGCTGCCTCAGTAGTTGAGATATAAAAAATAAATTTTCATAAAAAGCAACGTTTTCATCGCAATAGATTTTGATCCTTCATCATCTTTTGTTTGTCAATTTTTGTTCGTTCAATTTTTCAATACGCTTTAATGCAAACATTTTTATTGTATGGCTGTCCATTATTCTCGCTCCTATAAATTATTGCAGCGTAGCCATAGGACTTTGGTGGCCATTTTTTTATCTATTCCCCTAATTTAATTTTAAATTGTGAACAAAATTCGAGATACGAAAATCATAATTAAAGTGTCACAATGCTGCATCATCATTTAGTTCTGAGTTATTTTAAAAATGCCAGCTTGATATCTCATAGGAAAGTGGGTTAAAATTGAATTGCAAGATTTGACTTGGAAAAGATGACAATCAACAAAGCCAGTTTATAAATACGTTATTATAAAAAAGGGGACCATATCCTGAAATTTTCTGTAAAATGATGCATACCTCGTTTCTTGGAGAAACCTCCTAAACGGAGATGGCGGTGCAGCGAGTCTAGCGAGCGCCCAAGCCAAACGGCTTATCCCCTTTAGAAGAAAGTGAACATGGGGGTGGCGAGATCACACACCACCCTTAAACTTGCGTCCCCGAGTTCGTAAGAGGAAAGTCGCTGGGATATTGGAAAATGAGCTTAGCTACCCTTTCCCTCAGTTTCACGAAAGAAGTCCAAAAATCCAATTAAATAGAAATGAAAACTCCAAAGCCAGTTATTCGGGTGGCGGAGTGACCATTTCCCTGGAGTAGCATTACGATAGCCGAAAGCATGCAAAACGATTAAGAACCTGAAAGTACGCTCTCATTCTGCCGAATATTTTCGCCAATTCTAACGCTGAGACCTGAATTTTTAAGGTATCACATCAGAATTGGAAATTGGTAGAGAAAATCAAGAAGAATAATAATCTTCAACAAACCTGGAGCAGTTAAGTTCACGCGTAAAATGGAAAAAAATGTTTAACATAGATTTAATAAGAGTCACGTTAACTTGATTCATTTATTTTCATCCCCTTCGAACAGAGCATATTGATGGTGAATCCCATTGCTGTTAGAGAATTACATAAAATAAAACAGACACAGCTAGTACATATAAACGAGTCAATCAACTATTGCGTATTTCAAGCGGGTGAGTAAAAGAGATTGACACATGTTTACGTCACGTGTGTTTGACTCTTCTGCCAATATGTAGTTCGAATACCCAAAAATTACCTAAAAAGTCGTTTAAGTTATGTAGAAATAATATATTTTCGTCCAAATACATTATATAAATTAAATTTCCGTAGCTACAATAATTACACTGCAAAATGCAAGTATCAAATGCATCAATCGAATGCATATAATTGCATCAATCGTAGCCATAACTGCATTAACAAAATTCCTTTGCTTTAACTTCAATCTGAATTGCGCATTGACTGTCAGTAATGCCTGAAAGTATATTTAACCATAAACGGCCCGTTTAAATTAGGTAAGATATGCAATACGCACTCCTCATTACTGAATGATGTGGTGCCAAAGACTACTCACCTTCCCCACTACAGTTCAATTTCACCACAGAATTAATCATGTAGTTATATCACATCCTCCTTGGCATCCCATTCATCTATACCCACACTCCCAGAAGATTTTTACAGATAGTACCCATTTCTTAGTGCAGTCGAAGAAGAAGCCATTCAGACTTGTAAACGTATAGTAAACTATTATTTTCATTCCTCGTAGGCACCAATCCATGACCATATTTTTTAATATATCCTCGACTGCTGCCACATCAATTTCATCAATGCGATACACAATTTCTAATAGCAGCTTTCAACCGATTGTTCTCCTCCAACCCATAGCTAATTCTCCGAATCTCGAATGAATTCTTTTACTCACATCTTTTATATACCATAGAAATCTCCCCGGCTGCAACCATCTTCCTTCCCTTACCCCTTGGACCCATGAAATAAGATTTCATGTTCAAATAAAAGCAAAACCAATCTTCTCCGCACTAAATGCATCTTTATAACACAAGTATTCATTCTGTCTTCTTCTCATGGCTTCATTTCCAAATGTGTCATTTCTCATGACCTTTTTCTCTATCATCCTCATAATTCTCTACAGTATGGCCCAGATATCGTAAGTGCCTCCTTTTGTAATGTTCTGAATATTTAATTTATATTCCAGTTTATTGTTATTACTTATTGTTATTGTTGAAGTTTTGGGATATTTTTTTCCAAAATTGCATGAAATTTTTAGTATGGTTTTTCAAAAATATAGGTTTCAATCGCAAAGCTCGGAATTAAATTATTATTTTTATTAAATTAATACTTGGAAGGTATTAGTTCGGCTGGACGTAAAAAAGAGATGAAAAATCGAGGTTGTTCCGGCCAAGGATGTTCCGCTGATAACCGCAACGACTATATGTTAAAGTAGACAACAACCTTAAAACATATATTCAAAGCATCGTATTTCATCTTCTAACTATGATACTATGATACAGTCACAAAGCAGATATATCGGCAGGGCAAAAGGCCCTATTGGTAGGTTTTCACTACGATCAACTGTTAAACGATCTCATGAGTTCGAAAAAATACATTTAATGCTCCTCACCAGCAATCTTACATTTCCCCAGGGAATTCAATTGCAGACAACTCAGAATGCCTTGAGATATAAACAACACCGTGCTCTTGGCACACTCGTACATTCATCCATCCTCATTATCTTCGATTACTATCCCCGAAAATTCCACAACCAAATTTTCTAGAGTTGAAATACATGCATTCGGCGTATCTGAAATACTTTCGTCGCTAAGCAGGTATACTACCTCCATCAAATTGTAGCGGTGAAATTGCACTGTTTTTGTTTACACTTGCAATTACATTGCCCAGAGTATTTTTTTTCATTTTAACCAGCAGTGAAAAATCATTACATAAAAACTAGACCATACACTTTCACGATTGAAAAGTCTAACAAAAACATAGTCAACACGATCAAATTTTAAAAATCATCCTATTTGACATTTTACTTAACCCTTACCATGAACACAAAAATTTAATCACATGTAAAGTTCTAACGTCAATTTCATTATAATTTAACTGAATTATGTGGGTTATTTTTATAGAACTTTATAAAAAAGACATGTTTTTAATTTCGGTTCTAAATCCTTGTCATCACGCTTAAAACCTCTCATCCAATGATGACCTAGCACTAACAAACGAGACCCTAACTCTCTTGACGAATGTTCCCATGACAAAATGTTTCCAGAGAAGCACTTCGACCCTCCGAAACTTGAAACGCGCAAGGTACTTTACGCACCCAGTCCTCCTTTTTGGCGAAGGCCTCATCCCTGGGGGTTGTCGCGTTGCTGGAATCGAAAGACCAGAGAAGGAGGCCATTAAAAACTCTGATTCTCGGACCTTGACTAAGCCTGGGGAATCGGTGAGGAATCGATAACTTCCACCGTGATCCATCATGGGTCTCCAGAGAAGGATTTCTTCCTGGAAACACGATTACCAGCCTTACCCTCGGATAAATGCCTTATAAGTGTTTGGGAAAGTTCCTCCACTTAAATGATGAGAAATCATAATGCGGAAATTGGATGAAGATAGAACACAAACTAGCCCCTTCGACATTAGAAAACTTATATAGCATGCGCGACGTCTAAAACGATAAAAAATTATTAAAATAATATCAACAAATCTTTACAATTTTCGTTCAAAAATCAACTATTCCAAGTCAAGAACTAAACTCGAACAATGCGGCTTAGCATTAGCCACAGCATTTAGTAAAATAATATTACTTTAAAAGCACCAAAATATTCCTGCGAAAAGTAGCAAAGACAATATTCTGTATTGACTAAAATCCCTGCAAATATTATTTTTAAACGAGGTTTGCGAAAGACTTTCTAAATAAATATTTGAGTAGTTGATCGCCTACGGTAAACATCATTGTGTGAGAAGATGAAGTCGAGTCTAAAGAGAAAAGAAAGGAAAATTCTTTTACTGTAACTCACAAAATATTTAGTTAGTAAAATTTATTTTATTATTTTTAGTCTCCCAAATATAATACATTGTATAAATTATTTACACCTTATATCAACGTAAGCTCTATTTGATGAAAAATGTCCATTATAATATTATAGCATTTCGCAACAGCAGGGGGGTGCAAAAGGCCGGTGGAATAAGGATTAAAATTATACTGTGTAAGGAAGAGTTCTCAGGTTTCCAGCCGGGTACAAGGGTTTTTCTGCACCGACGTTTCGAAGGCTAAGTCTGCCATCGTCTTCATGGTGAATGGATTAGCCTAGATGTGTCCGTCATATATACCGTCGCATTGGGTTCAGGTGGGCTCAGATCGGTCGACAGTCGGGCCAATGCGTGTCCTCTCCCCCTTCAGATTTTTCAAGTGGAAGCCGGCGTCTCTGTTCATTTTTCTCTTCTCAAGTCTGATTTCCACTGCTTCCTTTACGACACGGTCCCAGTAATTGTTGGCATGGCATATTATTTCTGTCTTGAAATTTTATCCGGTGTCCATTTTCTAAACTATGCTCGGCCACCGCAGAGTTATTAAGGTAGTACAGTCTGATGCATCTCTCGTGTTCCTTCAGCCATTTTTCAATGGTGCGTCCGGTCTCCCCAATGTACACTTGGTCGTATTCACATGGAATGCGATAGACTCCCGATGTCTTCAATCCCAATTTGTCCTTGGTGGTTCCGAGAAGGGCCTCGAGTTTTCCTGGTGGTTTATGGATTGTCTCCACATTATGCCTCCTTAATATTCTGGCAATTTTGTTGGATACGGTAGAGACATATGGTAGACAGGCTCTCGCAGTTGGTTTCACTTTAGGTTTTTCGGCTTCTCCTTTTTTCTTTAAGGAACTTTTTAGGGCCATTTTAATGTCTCCCTCTGTAAATCCATTTAAGCGGAAGGTAGTCCTCAGGTGCTCGATTCCCGACTTCAGGTTTTCGGTGTCAGAGACAGCTTTGGCTCGGTGGATGAGAGTTCTCAAAACTCCATTCTTCTGCGCAGGGTGGTGGTGGCTCCTTCCATTGAGGTACGGGTCCGTGTGCGTGGGTTTTCGATAGACGCTGTGTCCCAGGCTGCCGTCGGCCCTTCGTTCAATTAGGATGTCTAGGAAGGGCAGCCGGTTGTCCTTTTCGGTCCCCACGGTGAACTTGATATTGGGGTGGACGTTGTTCATATTTGCGAGGAATGGCATCAGCGACTCGGGTCCATGTGGCCAGACTATGAATGTGTCATCCACGTATCTAAAAAAGTGATTCGGGCGGAGAGGGGCCAACTTAAGTGCTCGTTCCTCAAAGTCCTCCATGAATAGATTGGCGATGACCGGTGACAGTGGGGTACTCCCACTCCCAAGGTGCACAAGGAAGGCGTTCCCTTACGGCCCATTGTGAGCGCAATAGGATCTCCGACGGATAACCTGGCGACGCCAGAGTGACAATGTCTCTAAAATGTACTCTGTGTTGAGCATGCCCCCCGGGAATAAAACTCGGGAAAGACAGACGAGGCCACGTAGCGGATCCGAATCCTTCCCGCGGATTCCCGTGGAATTAACCCATGGGTACTCCTTCCTTCTGTTCGTAGAATTTCCCCTGATTCAGGAAGTACGTTGAGGAATGGACATGTTGGAAGAGGTCGACGGTCTTCTGGTCGAATCTCGCCTCGAGGAGCTTCAATGTGTCACTGATTGGGACTCTGGTGAAAAGCGAAACGACATCAAGGCTCAGTAGCATCTCCTGTTCTTCAATCTGAATTGTTTTTAGGGTCCGGACGAATTCTGCGGAGTTCTTAACGTGGTGATTACACCGGCCCACGAAGGGGGACAGAAGACTTGTAAGATGTCTCGCCAGGTTATACATCGGAGATCCTATTGCGCTCACAATGGGCCGTAAGGGAACGCCTTCCTTGTGCACCTTGGGCAGGCCGTACAGCCTGGGTGGAACTGAGGCCGGTGGTATAAGGTTTTTGTATCCTCCGATGCTGGGATTGACTTCTTAAGTAGAGCAGATGTCTTCCTTGCAATACTGTCAGTCGGGTCACGGGTGATGGTTCGATAGGTTGGGTCTTCTAGGAGGTGTCGCATTTTCTGTTGGTACTCCTTTTCTGTTGGTAACCAGTTGATTTTTACTTTAAACAATAAACTAATGACATTTAGAGGGCAATAATCAATGCTGTCAATTATTTCTTTTTTCCTAAAAATTATTTTTTTTTATTACTTTAATAAAAAAATTGAACCGGAAAGGGCCAACGAGGTCGGCAGTCAGTCAGAATATAGTCATCAGCTAGTAAAATTGGTTGGCATCATGACACTTAATACTCGGAAGTATAAACTCGGATGATTCTGAATATACAATTTGAGATGCGTAAGAAGGGAAGCGATGCCAGAGTGACATGTCCCTAAAATGAACTCTGTGTGGAGCATGCCCCCTAGGAATAAAACTCGGGAAAGACAGACGAGGCCACGTAGCGGATCCGAATCCTTCCCGCGGATTCCCGTGGAATTAAATCCCCCTTTCTACAACACCGATTTTACAAATAAAATATCCATCTGGAACGCGTGAAGGACGAGGCGCGAGCGATGAGGCGGATTATTAATGGAGTACGAATTGGGACGTTCCACCGTAACGCGATACCGATCTCTCTGTTGTCGCGGAGAAAAATTATGCAGAAAAAAATAATTCCCGAGATGAGAGAAGTGCGGCGGGCGAGGCAACATCCTGGGACCGCCGCTTCGGACGCTCAACACCCTTCCATCTTTCATACCTCGCGGAGTTGTGTACACAACCATCTCACCTCAAAAATTGTCCAAACTCCCGCCTCGCGCGCCTCTTGTCTCTCGCTTCTCTCACCATAGAAAAACGGGACACATAACACATAAGTACAGCCTTCACGTGGCCACACGAGGTGTGAGAAAGAAAGGAAAAAATTACTTTATAGAAGGAAAAAAAATTCATTTCCAACTCTCCCCACTCCCTCTAAGCACACGTCGCCACTGTACTTCGTTTTTATGTCCCTCGAGCCATTTCCATGCGCTGTAATATTTCCCGAGCTGTGCGGTAAATGTGTATTGTATACGTTTATATTTTTCGTCATCTCCTCCATTCTTATGTTTCCTCTGATTTTTTTTGCCTCGGCGTATTTTTTTCACATCTCTTTTATTCCTCCGTGGCGGAAAAACTCGCGATTTTCGCCTTCCGTTCCGTTTCCCCTTCCAAGTTGTCCTCTTTTTCGCGTTTGCATGGTTCCAATTTGTTTTTCAGCACACAAGGATAAAAAGAGAAATGCTCTGAAACGAAACTGAGGGAGTATTTTTGCCCGTTCGAGCAAAATTTACTAATGCTCGTCACGGGTAAATTCATGCTGACAGTAAGGTTCAATGAATGGAATCCAATAATTGCGTCCAAATATGTATGGCAAAGTTTACGGTTGGGTCAAAATATTTTTTGTCGAATCTTTCATCCACTGTGTACAATCCCTTTTAATATTAATATTTCTATGCATTATTAAATATAAAATTAATAGGATTTGACAAAAACAGAATATTATCAAGTTTCAGCTCCATTTTAAATACCATACTTGTTGTAATAATAATAAGAATTTGTCTACATATGACAATATTGGGGCTACGAAGTCCCATTTTCTATCTAAACCCTCGTTAAACTATAAATATTTGCAGAGGAATACATTTTCTAGTTGCACTTGAAATTAAATGTAGTCAAATTATAAAAAAAAGATACATAGAATTATGTTTTTAAAAACTGCATTGAAATGCAAAGGGAACAATGTTTCAATGTTGTCGAGGATCCCTTGCATATATTAAGGCTGAGAGGATGCAACAAATTTCGGTCAGTTGTACTGCATGATTTTGGAGACGTATTACTTATTTAAAAATGATCTGCGACCTTGAAAACTTCAGTTTATGCAGATAAGACATGATGAACAATCACTTGCATCACAAAAATAAAATATTTATATTTGAGAAATCACCTAGGTCAATCTTGAAAGAACTTAAGATAAAGGCAAACGCTGAGAACGGTCAACCCTATGTGTCCTGGAAATTTCAATTTGACAAAATTAGCTATTAAAGAGTATCGCGTTACCAAAAAAAGAGCGTTCGAGCAGGAAAAATGACTTTTTAAAATAAAAAACAAATGAACGATTTATGACCAAAAAATACCCCATGAGTACCCTAATACACAACTTAAATTATATGGATAGCGGGCAATAAAAGCAACGAAGATTGCGAAAGACAAACAGCCATTGGTTATGCAAATTGCTTGAGGGGGAAGTGTTTGTGAGACTGATATGAAGCGCTTGACGTCATGGAGGGGGAGGGTTCAAGGAGAAAATCCCGCCAGAACGGCGTCCCTTGCCTGTCCTATAAAACCCTTTTCTCATCCGCATACCAACTGATATCCCGAATATTTGAGGGACGAAGTGAACGTCATCGTTTCAAACGAAATGTTAGCCTCCGCCCGAAGTATGGGGCTTGTCCGTCAACATTCCCAATAGATTTTGGCGCTTACCGTTATCAGTACTAAAACGTGGTATTTTTCTAGGCATGAATAATAAGATGATGGCCGGCAGACAGCTCTGCGCGACCAGTGAGTAACGTAAATGAGGGCAAAGAGTATTAATTGACTCAACCTGAGGGTAGTTTCTTCATTATCTTCCGAAGGAGAAAATCTTTGGAAACAAAAAAATTGGCCATGCTTATACAAGATGCTCAAAATTATTTAAAGGATTACATAAGAGAGCGTAGCAGTAAATTTCGGAATACTTCCAATGGGTAAGAGAGACTTCAAAATGTCCAAGGGAGAGAGATAGCTTCGGATTGAATCATAGACCAAATTAACCAATGTGTAAGTCTCTCGGGTCCGCCGGAGGCAGCAGAGGGAACGCGAGGAAGGGAATTAAGGAATTAGTGACAAATTCACGGTCCTTTTCATAACTCCACTTTATTCGCGTTCAGGTTCAACCATCCCTCAAGTCGTCCCCAAACCAACTCCAACGTCGTATCTTCTACCCACCAACGCATCCGCTAGCTTGCAGTTCCCAGCTTTTCCTCATCGGATGCAGGGGGGTGGGAGGAAGGCATTATATATCTGCTTGCTCTACAGCTAACCATGGTGGGAATGCAAGTCAGCGTGACACTTACAAATGCAAAAATATATAATTTTGTGTCCAACAAGTAAAAATGCAAATAAATGCAGCATTGTAATAACAAACACATTTCAAAGGGTAGAACCCTGGAAAATTTTGCGTAAAAACGGAATTTGAAGCAACAAATCAATATTCTCTTTTTAGCCATGGAAAAATCAAAATCATAATTGCCATGAAAGGCTACAGGAGCAAAAGGAAAAATTAAGCAAATCATTAATCTATGCTGAATTCCCTTGATTTGAATAATGAATAAAGATTTACGTAAACATCGGTCAAACAGATTTTATCAAAATATTTGATATTTCAAATGAATGTGTCCCAAACAACGCTATTTCCCGATTGCCCCGATCGGTACATCCATTCCTTCTATCACAGGCCTTTTCCTTGGTTTCGGAAGTCTTTATAAGAAATCAGGACAATAAATCCCGTTTTCCGGAGGAGCACGAAAGCTTCTGCGTTCCTCGATACTAAATTACTTATTTACGGACAGGATGGCCGGAGGAAGCAACGGTTAAGAGATGCGATAGAGGCGGAAAGAGGGAGGAGGGTCGAATTCAGCATCCAAGTTTTCGAACAGAAGGGCTTATCTCTCACGGAAGGGAAGTCTATCGAAAATACATTCCATAGCTTCCCGTTGATCGTCGGCGAGAATATTCTATTCGCCACCCCGATACTTGTTAAGACTCGGCGAAATGTTTACGCAGTCCTCTACGCTACCATCCTCCTCCAGCACATATTGGAGAACAGCATTGCTATCTCTACCCTTAGCTATAGCGTTTCCTCTATCACTTCCTATCCCTTTCCAGCGTTGCCGCGTCGTCCTTCGTGGCTGGGGAAACTTTCGGCTGGGACACGTCCCTGAAAAATACAGAGCCAATATTCGGAAGGTGGACCTAAGGGAGGAATTGGGGAAGGGGGACTTGGAAAGGGAAAGGATGTTCGGGTGAAGGACAGGGTCGGATTTTGGTGAATGCAGGATATCGACGTTGGCCATTCCTTCACTAGGCCTCGACGGTCACGAAATGTGTGGCAACAACGCGCGAACAGTTTCAAGTTATCCTTGAGTCACGAGAATTATGCATAAATATTCTCACCACTTGACGTCTACGCTCTATAATGTTTGTCCAGCTTAAAGTTGAACTGGATTGTTCCAATGAGAAGGATGTTCTTTCGATTTTCTCACTGAACCCATTTAGCAAGTATCCTATATGTTCAACCAATTCATGTGTGGCATAGTGTAAGTTCTACATATAGAAATTAAAGGTAGTTGTACTTTTCCACAACTGTTTAATGCGTATGACGTCTGGTGCAATCATCTGGTGCAAAGTCTTGCACAATATATACAGGCACAAGAATTTGTACCAGATGATGGATCTGTGAGACGTCACACGCATTAAATATTTGTGCAAGCAGTTTAACTACCTTTTATATCAATTATTATCCTATCCTGATGAGCCAATTACATTTATTTCACTAAGCACCATAGTTCCAAATAAGAACCTTTTCAGCGAAATAATTCGAGATGCACAGAAATGACAAAATTGGATAACCCATAAATAATTGAAGAAGATTGCTTTTCACAAATTTTTCTTCGTATCTAATACAAATTCGTTCAAAAAATAAATTTAAATTTTCCAACGTAAATATCAACATTGGGAAATAGAAATACAAGAAATAAATTTCTTTTCTTACGCAATACCAGGTAAAGATAAAAAAAAGATAACTTGACATTCAGTTTAAAATTTATCAAAAGACGTATCCATGCCAAGCACCCTAAAATTGGCTCGCAGGGCATTATGTAGATGTAGACATATTTCAGATTGGAATTTGATACTTAGGTGCGTTCTCTTCTCTGAAGCAATCCAAACCAATTCAATTCAATTAAGATATTCATTCATCAACACCGAGAACTTTAAGCCCTGGTCAGCACTCTTGATGGCATAGAAGGAATGCACTGAGAAATTAGGTCCTTCAACTGACCACGAAGTGGTAGGCCTGGCTTACTTCAACCCAGATATCTTCGTTCTCCCGTTTATTGTGCCAGGTCAGGTGTAAAGGCTCCTTGACTTGGGCTGAACATGCAACTAGTTGCTTGTCCTCCGTTGGATTTACTTTCACCTTGAAGAGGAATCGTCACGCCAGGAGAGCGTGCGATGGTAGAATCCAAGCAATTTCTCTGAGTGCTTCGAAATGAGAGGCTTATACAAGGTGAGGTGACGTGCCTTCCATCAAGGAGTTGAGCCACCGCCAACCCAACTTCGCTCCTTTTCAAGGTTCTCATGGCATATACTGACCTGAAGGTCGTTTGTTTAAGGATTGTACATAGGCTGCGAGGACGGATGTGACCAAAATCTGAGATGGGTTCAACCTTGTACTAGACCTCGTTTAATACCAGCGACAACGTAGTTAGCAAGGGAGTTTCTTGAGTTTAGCCCTACTTTGATGATCATATGCATACTAGTGGGACCAATATCTGTGCAGACAGATAGCGTTTTTTTTCCATTAAAATATATTTTAATTCATTACTTTCCTCGTAAATACGAAGTAAATCCTAATATATTTAGTACCGTAATGATAATTATTGATTTTATTTGCTTTCTATGGCTCTCATATGCCTGCAAAACATTATGGGATAAAATTTTATTATTCCCTTGAAAGGCTGTTTGTATTAAGCCACCTAATGTACTTTTTCCAGAGCCAATGGAAATCTAGTGACAAAACTACTGTTGCTAATTATCTGACAAGGTAGGCAGCTGATTTTCGTACCGTTCAGCGGCTCTTCAAATTGAACATATTCTGGTGATAATGTGGTGGCCCTCACTTAAAAACACGGTGGAGAATACATATGCCAAGTTGGATAATTAATTCCCAACATGAACAGTAATTTTCATTACATGCGTCAGCCTAAATCATTGAAATCCATTAAGATGAAGAAAACGGTAAGAAAGTTTAATGGTATAATATGGTATGGTCAGTTGAATTGAAGAGACAAACACTACGATAGGCACGTGTAAGGCACTACGGTAGTCAAGGTTTATTGCTTACATGGATAAAATAAGCTATTTTGTACGGTTAAAGCGTTAATGGCTATATCGAAAGGACGAACGCTACATTGGTGCTTCTGGGTTGACCCCTTATACATAATGTTGTAAGATTCGTAAAACCATAACGAATCTTCTTAAACGACAGAGACTTCATCACCTAATTATTGTAGTGGGAAATGCAAAACACATATATCTCACTGAACCATTCAATATCAATACATCTCCTCCTACAAGCATCGTCTCTTGCACAACAATTGCAAGTAATTTTTTACGCAGTTTAAATTTGTCTATCACAGTTCGAAAGAAAAAAATTATTTATTCCTGAGCATGCAAGCGTCATTTTCAAAACTTGGGGCGGAATAAGCAATAAAGATATATGTGTCTTTTATTAAATTTTCACATTATGGCTGTGTAAAAAATGTTACCACTAAATGTTTTGAATCGACATCCAAAGAAAGGAGTTCTTTACAATGTTAAAAGATTGCTTACCTTTAGCAACGAATATCTGAAATAAATACATGCATTTTGGGAGGTGGAAAAAAATATTTTCTGTCATCAGCAGCGAAAAGAAAAATCTTTCGCAGGAGTGAAGTTCGCAAGTGTATCATTCAAAGCAATAGATTTGGGCTGTCAAAAACGTCAAACACCTCTGTCTCACTGATCTCACACAAATAAAACACGGGGCCGTCGATCGAATGAAAACAATTCCTGCGAGCCCGTTTGTCCGCGCAGTAACAAACCATGGGCATGAACACCATTCCCGATAACAAATCCAGCAAACAGTTTTGCACAATAAATTCGTATAAGGGACACAAACCAAGCCCCTATGCCTGCATCTCATGTCACCGCCCGCTTTCAGGAGGTACAGCGTATGCCTCAGGCGCAGGAGGGGTTAAAAATGACGGAACTGCGGTGGTCTACAAAGTTTTTCAATGAGAGCATTTTGTTTTTATCAGTCCGCTGCACCAGGCTCACACAATATATACCCCCGCAGCCGGCACGGCCATCGTCCTTTGTTATGCATTTCGACCGTAGGCACGAGTGCACGACGAGATAGGCGATTCAGTGAATACTAGAGAGTCGAGTGTTCACCGTGAAGCTGAATGAACAAGGGAAATCCATGAGGGACGTTAATGAATATAAATGAAATTTCCCGTGCAACTTTGCAGCCGCACGATAAATTGTTTCCGTGATATCAACTGAAAGGAGTTGTTACAGCCGATGGGAATGGTTTAGATACGACAATGACCTGCTCATGAGATTTGAAATAATTAAACGTATACTAAATGAAATATACATTCCATGATAGCCTCTCCAATGAAATCCTATCTATTATTAGTATTCACGACTACTTCACTCTTACCACAAATAAATAATTCTTATGGAATAGTTACAATAAGGACAAATAGCAAGCAAGCTCCATTTTGAATTAGGTATATGTAAAAAGTGAATGAGGCCAGCGATAAACAATATTTTTATGAGAACTAGAAAGGTTTTGAAAATGTTTACATAAACTAAAATAAATTAAGTATGGTATAATATAAATTTATCGGGTTAAACACAAATTATCATTAAAATGATGGCCTAATGACGCTCAAATATTGTGAATAACCACAAAAATTAAATACTTGGACTGAAATGCTACAAGGGAAGACATGATACATGTTAATCTACATATTAAATGATAAAATGAAGGTTCCTGAAGAAACAGCATGCATTTTACGACACAAAAACAAATCTTTAATACATGTATTCATACCAGAAATGCTACTTTAGGAGGGGTAAAAATGATTTTGCAGCGGCCTTTGCCGATTAAAGGAGTTTTTGTTTCTATGCCTGTGGAATTTCTTCGAAATTTTAAAGCTATGCGTCTTCAACATCCAGTAAAACATTTCACGGAAGCAAGGTACCTTTTTTTACTGTTCCCCATCATAGATTCTCAATCCCAATTTAATAAATAAGCTATCTTCTTTTGATGCGTATCCAGGTTTTCGTAGAAAGAACTTCTGCAAAACGATATCTTGGAATTCCTATGAGATGACTTAGATTTACTTTCAGTTTTAAAAGTTAAATGTGAAAAAGAAATCATATGAAAATTTTTAATAAAAAGTGGTTCCGTCACCCAATTTCATATTTTCCAAATTACATTCTCTAGGAACGTTAGCATGCCAAGTATTGATGCAAACGGAGTAAAAAACTCATTATCCAGCCTTGGTATATAATGTTTTTTTATTCCACTTAGAAAGCGAGTTTTAATAACAAAACCCTCCAATGATTTCTAGATGGTTTGTATCATGCCATATAAGAGGCTAATTTGATCTATTTTAAGGTGGCAAACAGAAACTACATGTTAATACCACTACAATAGGTATAGAAGCTAAAATAATTATTACGGCAAAAATATAAAAGTAAGCATCCCCAATTTAAGTCATTTCCTAAAAGCATCAATGAACAAGTAGTATGGAAAACCCTATAATTTCCGAATGAATTAACTCTGACTTCCACATCTCATTCGATCCATTAAACCAGAAACCGGAGCGAGGTGAAGGAGGAATTCGGAGAGCTCACTACTTTCTCCTCAAAGGTCAAGCTTTTTTAGCCGTGGGACATCCATTCTCCTTACGGCGAAAACAAAATGGCCAGGGTGGAGGAAAAAATAAAACAGAAAGTGGGAAAAGGGAGAAAAAAAATTTTTCGGCGCAGGCAAAATTATGGCTGGCGTTAACGATATCCTGTTACTCCTAGGGACCCTCATCCACGAGTGGACTACCCGAAAATGGGAATCCGTTATGGCACGGAATAAAACTCGGCGTCATCGATGGGGCGGAATGTTTGCGGATGGGTGGGTCAACAGGGACTTAAAAGAGCGCAAACAAAAATATATCTCATCCACATAAACATAGCGCCGGATGTCGCTTACTGGCGGACCATCCGGGGAAGCACGGTTTCACCCTTATCGCCAGCATCCCTTTCACTTCCTACCCACGGTTCGGCCAGCACCGTTCTTTCCGGCTTGACTCCAGCTTCCTTTAGAATCTTCCGAATGAAAATACTTTAAAAAGACTCCCGGTGACTTGCTGAACGCAGCGACATCGCAGGGGCAAGGTCGAGGCATTTTCCAACACACGGTCATACTGGTGATTCGAATGGGAATCCCATTCAGAAAGTACTGCCCTCTTCCATTTTTGATGCTGAGAAAAATACGAAAAAGAGTGCGATGATTTCGATATGAATATTCCCGCAACCAATGTAGTAAATGAGACGGTGAGAGTAAAATTCATATCCACTGTATAAAGGATATCATATGGTCATCACAGTAAAAGAGTATATCGGTAAACATACTGGGGATAGACACCATTGATTCCAACCATAGTACGTAATAACCACTGCGGGAAGGAAATACAATAACTTAACATTTTTTATAGTGCATCACCCTTTCGAAACAGCTATCCTAGCTAGACTAGAGTATTTTAGCCTAGCAGTTGCGTAACTAGGAATATGCTATGGGAGCGGGTGGGATGGCGACGACCCCCCCTACGCAACGTTGGGTCCAGGAAATTAAAAAAAATTGCCATCTTGGAAATATGTTTTACGTCATTTTGGCACTAAAAATTTAATTTTAAGCAGTTGTGGTTATTATCATAATAGTAGTCAAAAGTAGACAATAAATTTAAATATTTTTTTTGTTTCTCTGAGGCCTTGGGGGGATCTATCCTCTCATCCCCCAATAGTTACGCTACCGTAGCCTAGTAATACTTAGTTCTATTTTCCAATATTTCCTAAATCTATGTTCTCGCAAAAGATTACAAGTTATTAAACGAAGCACCAATAACGGTTTATCTACTTTTTCCTTCAGTCAAATGAAGATTCCTGAGGCAAATTCGACTAATTTTGTCATTATTACAGCAAGAAATAATTATTAAAATAATAATAGCATCAGAAATATAAAATAAAATACAGATGTCATGAGACATTTCCCTGAAAACTAACTCATGCCACGTGTCACGCTCATCATCGTATCTCCCGACGCCCTGACCTCCACATGTCAACCCACATCAAGGTACCATCCCTTTGGCATTAATTTCAAAACGTGTGACAGACATCAAGAAGCACCCAGCCTTGGCAGTTGACGCCACTTCAACTGAGGAACAGACAAAATCCAAAGGTCATAGGGCTTTTAAAGAATGAAATCTTCAACAGCCTCATTTGCTGGATAAACGATTGAAAAATTAAACCACAAGATTAGTACAGTCATAATCGAGAAAAATTTGTAGAACTAATTATGACAGAATATCCATTTCTATCTCTAGCTTTCCCTACTTAAATAATACAGCTAGGGATAATACACCCCAGAATCAAATTTATCCAATTCGATTATAACTTCTAATGGAATTTAATGAGCACCTACTCATGTTTTGTGTAATTCTTTCGTCTGCACCAATTTTTTAAACCATATTGTTTCCATCCTTCGAGACAAGCAATTTTTATCAACTTCTCTGCAAGCCCCTTCAAAAGGTGAAAGCCATTCGGTTTTTAAGGATATAAAAAAAATCCCGAACTGTGAACGTAGTGCTTCGACTTCAGGTGCCATTCCTAATTAAATCACTACTAATTCATTGCAAGAAAATATGCCGAGTTCTTCAAAATAGAGGAATTACGACCAAGAAAAAGTCCCTGTCATCTTAAGCCTTCGTGTTTCGTGATTTCATACGTGGCTTGCATAAAGCGCCTTCAAAGTTACCCATCCGGAAACGAACCAAGTAAAAACAGGATTCATCATCAAAATCTCGCTTTGAGTTGGAAGTGACTCTTCTACCTAAGTTGCCATTCCTGAATAAAGCAGCGCTATTACATATCCAGAATATCCGCCCAGTTTTTTTATAGAGGAATTATAATCATGTCCAATTCCCTGACACCCTAACCAATATCATCGTGTTTTCATCTGTGACATACACAAAGCGCCTTCAAAGTCATCCATCTGAAAACGAAGCAAAAATAATGACAGGATTCATCATCAAAATCTCGCTCTAAGTTGGGAGCGAGGCGATGAACACCTCATCAAGAAAGGGAGCCTGTCACCCGAGAAACGGCTGGAGGTCCGACAGTCCAACCGTGGAGGTCACGTCTCATTTATCACCGAGTTCCAGTTGTTGACATCCACGGGTGCAATTGTTTCTGTCCCGAGTGGTCTGCCGCCATTGTTCCGCACCAGGTGGCGCCTCTGTATTCGACTGCCCCGCGAATCATTAATGCAGGGCGGTTGCCTTGCTCGACACCAGCAAGAAAATACACAAGCCCGTTCCGAGCAAAAGCAGCGGTGGGCGATGGAAGTCTGTCCCTCTCTACCGCTTGCTCCATGTCCATCGGCCAATCCACCACGGGATCGGAAGACTGACGATTTCGAGGAGTTGTTTGATGACCATTTACGAAGTGGTACATTTATGGCCATTCGTTCCCACACACAAGTTCACATGTGAAGGTCAGGGATTCAGCAGATAAAGCGCTTGAGGCAAAGAGTGCTTTTTCATTTGGTTTCACTCTTCATGGTCTGTGTATCATATTTTAAGCCTCGTTACATCTCTTTCTATAATACATTATATATTGAGTTTAATAAGGAGACAAATTTACCCCATGAATTTTTGGTGCGGAAACAAGGGAATAGGCAAGAAGAATTAGAGTCAACAAAAAATGAAAGAGAATAATAAAGTGTATATTTAAACCAAGCAATAAGAAATGGATAATTTATGAACTAAGCTTTAAAAAAAATCAATAACACTTTTCCAACATACAACCTTTATTTTATGCGTTGTAAAGCAAGCAGTCACTAACACAAACATAGTTAACAATGTGTCGGAGGTAATAGTAACAGTGAGCCGTCGTCATTTCAATGAGGAAAAGTAAACTATGAAATAAGAAACAATATGCAATCAACTAATAAAAAAGAAAGTGATGAAATGTAATTTAGAATTCACATAAGAGAAAAGGAGATTTAAATATCAAAAAAATTAATATGGCTGGGAAATATAAAATGATTATAGTAAAGTGGAAATCACCTGAGTGTCAAAAAAAAAAAGAACAGTCTCCTTATTATCAGCATAGACAAAGCAGCAGAATATATGAATATAGGAGTTTTTCAATATAGTACACCAAATTCATCAAAAAAGGTTGCATAAATTCTAAGTATAAAGCCTACGTCCGATTACTCTAAGATCTATGGAAAAAATAACCTCAGTTCGTGTCGATACTACCAAGCGTATATTCTTTAAATATGCACGAAGCACATTCATGAAGTAAGGGTCGTTTGATCACAGGAAAAAATATACCAATATGAAACACATTTCATTGGCTTTTTTTCGTTAGCTACAAAGCTACTTCGCATCTCTACATAATCACCGTTAACTTATAAGCATTTTTCGTACCGCTGCACCAGCTTCTTTTACCCCTCCACATAGAAGCTCGCCCCCTGAGAGTTGAACCAATTGAAAATGCCGAGTTCCTTTTCGGTTTGCAAACGTTGTCCACCGAGTCACTGTTTGAAGTTGGTTTCAGGCCCCATTGTCTAACATTTCCTTCTCTCATAACTGTAGGACTGTAAACTAGGTATAACTCCCGATGAATTTCAGCAGCCGGCAATCCTTTTCCATACAAGAATTGTATGACAGAACGCACTTCACAGCTGGCGGGATTGTCGCGGATATCGTTGTTGGAATGCACGGACAGGCAAACGACTTCTGAAACATTAAAAATGCTGCTATAGCCTCTCAATGAATCAGTTGATGGCGCTGAAGGAGTAAAACTGTGTACTAAAGCTCCAATACTTAAATATAAGCAAACGGCCCTTACTTTACGAATATGGCTCATATTTTACCATGGGTATGAATATGCGTAATTCATCATGGATATCCAGGTGAGGTATAAGTCACTCTTTACTCGAGCACAGGAAGTGCAGGAATAAATTCCCCGTACTTTAAATTCTCCAGATTTGGCTAATTCCTATATTCTATCACAATTCCTCTTCCTAGCGTTTCTTTTCATCCTAAACTTACCGTCAGGGAACTGGAAAGGAATCGGAGACCTTTTCCTTATGACCGCAAATTTCATCGGCCCAAAATCGTATATTTACACTTACTCCCGCCTGCGCTATCCGTTAGCCTTTCACCGTCATCAGGAGATTTCAAGCCAGCAAACTCTCGATCCTTTTCCCAAACTGCCCTCCTCAACCCAGTGGACGTAGTTTTTTTTAAGCCGACTCGGAGACGGACCGATCTCAGTTTGCAGAAATATTTTCCAAGACTTCGCGCAATCGAGGGTCAGGGACAAATAAAGACGGATCCAGACCTTTTGATTTACCTCTGATTCAATTATTTTTGATGGATTTCTATGAAAACGCCTCGTAATTTTAGTGACGCAAATTAAAGTTACAAATGCAAGACGACGAAGACAAGTTTCGGGTGGGTAACATGTGAATAAATATTTCCCTCCAATCAAACAAGAAAATATAAATATAAACATTTTCCACTTACGACATCTCCTTAGACACTAACAGGATGATGAGTATACATTCCAAGAAGGAGCAGGTTCTTACCTGAAAGAGAAAAAACCATGAGATTACCAAATGAACTTCCCATAGTTCTTAAGGTTTCTTTTTTTGAAGACGCAGTTGGTTTATGAGGTTGATGAGTGATTTTATGGAAAAGAAAGTTCTATTAAAGGCGCAGATTTAAGATAAGAGAGAGGCGTGAACAAATATGAAATAAACACACATCAATAAATAAACTATTTCAGCCACTAAGAACTGACGGTGGCAAGACTGAGATAAAATGTAATAAAAAATGTATGTGGTGAACTAAAAACTATTACAATACAAATCGTGGCAGGAAGTTGTTTTTTGTAACGGTGGTTGTTTTTTATACCTTTCATCCACTTAAATATATTCATATAAGAAGAGAAGGGCTACGTTTGTTTCTTTATTTCGTACACTGTTAAAACGTGACGACAAACATTCCCCAACTGTCGCCTCTTTCCTTCCAGCCTGACCTTGACAAGCCCCCAAAAAAAATTCATTCAGAGGGTTACCCCAAGGATTGGCCGAGGAGGGAAGGGTGAATTTTTTAACCCATTATCCATATTCATTGTCCCCTTTCCCGGCACTATCGCATCGAGCTAAGTGATTCAATAAGGGACCGTCGAAACAAACTACATTTGGCTCCCGGGAAGCCAAGTTGGCCCATGACCTTTGGATCTCAAGATAGTGGAAACAAGTGATAAAGCCGAACTCTCTTGCCACTCATTTGAACACCCAAATATGACTGAATATTACTGAGATATTTACCAGGAAGTTCTAACGTTTACTAAGTTTACTGTACTGGAATGGTAGTTTTTAACGTTTCGGCGGTGACTCATTGAAACTGATAGAACACAAAATAATAATGATGCGCACAACTTTGCTGAGGCAATATTAGTATTTAAATCAATAGCTCGCGAGTTTACCTCGTGGAATGGTGACATGATAGATTCAAAAATAGACTTTTTCTAAAATTCCTGGCAGTATTTATGTAAACCTCTACCGGTTTCGACTTTTTCAGGTCATTATCAAGAGGAAAAAGAATTCTGTCACCCCTTAATCAAGACCAAGTCACTATCAAACATTCAATCACCTCTTGTTTAAAACCCGAAAATGTCGAAACCGATAGTTCTTAAATAATAACGTGTGAAATATAACAAAGTTTGTTTTTGAATCAATAATGTAAGATTCTGTAAAACCCGGAAATCTGCCAACCAATAATAAATAAAATAATGTTAGATATATCACAAACAGGTTTCCAAATTTTTTACAGCAAAAAAAGCCGGTACGCAGTTTTGAAAGCCGAATCACGGACAACAACAAAAATTGTACAGTTGCGGTTTATAACCGTCTCAAACAATAATTTCTAAACAACACTATATGCGACAGTCGTTGTCATACTAAAAAGATGTTTTAAACACTTCGATTTACTGTTTTTAATGCAGCAGTAATCATATAAAAATTCAAGCTAAAATTCTGCGCGAAAAGCTTATTTAAATTGGTTTTAGACCCTCAGAATCTCTCCCTTTTCGTAATAAATATAAAACTATTGCGTCTCCATGGCTTGAAAAAGAAAAAAAAACTTAAATGATCCCCAAGCGATGAAACTTCAATTACTTCAATCGGAAAAATGCGGATGAGAAACTCCTCTCAACTACTAATCCCACATCCCATTTAACTTTAAAGTTCATCTCACAACTGTAATTCCATCCGAGCAGAACCGAAAAGACTGGGGCGCGCATTAACCTTGAAAAACAAAAGAAATCACCGCATACACGTTAAGAAGATGGGAGATCAATACGACAGTCCCCGAAGAGAGCCCCGAAGTTGAACTCGAAGCGATGATCATCATTCCCGTCATCTCTGCTCATGGCCTCGACACTCCTGCAACACTGAAATAACACGACGCCAGCCTTTCAAATATGCGCAGTTTCGTAGGAAAGGCGACATTCCTAAATCAGGGTACGTCCCCTCGAGTGATCCTCCTGCATCAGTCTTCGGCTCTCCCCTCTTCCCTCTATTTAGAATTCCAAATGCGTCCTTCGGTGGAAGTGGGTTGGGGAAAGGTTGGGGGAGGGGGTGGCGTAGAGGGAAGGTCAGGGAAGGAACGGGGTAAAGGAAGAGAGGGGAGGGACACCTCTGCGGCAATCCGGTAGCATCGCCCGCGATTTGCGATATTCCTATAATTGAGGGTGTGAGAAGCCAAGACGTACGTGTGATTATTTTCTAAAGGGAGTTAGTAATATAAATTTGGCAAAGGGAACAAACGCGATCGACTGGGTATAGCAAAATACATAAAAAATAAAAAATATTCACGAATTTTGCAAGAGCGAAAAAAAATTTATATATCTCTAGATTGATTTAAAAAATCAAATACTCGCATTCAATGCTCTAATGTTTTAAGTCTTGCTAAAATTCAACAGATTTTAGTTTTATTTTCAGACAAACATTACATCTCACTGACAACGATACACATGCGCCATGTTTTTTTCCTTTAGTCCTATATCCTTTAGTAAACTGGCTGGCTGTGATGAGCTTTGGACTCACCGGAACAGCTTCTTCAACGCGCTTTCGGCGCGGCCATGCTCGTGAGATCGTTACACAAACTACGCTTCACGCCACGTTTTGTCGCTAGACTCTTTACACTAGATGACGGCCCATTCCACAGGAAAGGCATAAAGATTACGCATTCGACCATCTTACAAAGAACCACTGCATATGGAGGAACATTTCAACTCAACGAAAATTGGGGAAGCATACTTATATGACCAATGAATTTAGATTAGATTGTGTTCTATAAGATCAGTTACCAGACATTCATCTGATACTTGATATAACTTAGTAAAATAACTACGTCATGTTCGAATTTAGCAATCCATATTTTTCAATTGGTAAATACATAGCATGAGGATCTCTCCAACGTGAAACACTCACCATCAACAACCACATCCGTCTATATTGCAAAGGACTTGTGTAAATATAGCTTTATTTTTACTCTGGGAAATTTATGCACATTTCAACATTTTCATACTGATAAGATAAAAGGATTGTAATGTAATTTATTCAATCAATGAATGGACAACTATCCGTTAATTTATATCAACAGTTAAACACTGTACCCACTGGACTATCACCTTCCCCTTTCTCATTATCAGTTACAAGCCATTATAGGGGTAATCAAGAAAATGTCATTAGTTTTGAAAGGCCAATATACCAGCAAAAACTTCGAATAGACCGGCAGTGATTCGCTTTCTTGATCGATAGTACACCTTTAATGATAATCTCCTAATGCAACGCATACGTGGTTACCACCGGTGTCGTTAGTGGTAGCCTGAGCTGATGAGCACGGGAGTGGCGGTGGAAAGTAATGAAGGCTTGAGGTGAGATAGAGGCCCTGTGGTCTCACACTTTCGCATTTGTGCGGGGCGTGGGTGGTTGGAGCCGGTACATATCTCGCCACGGACCAATTGGAAACACGATTTCGTCTCCCACCCGCCTCCGTAGTTTCTCCTCACGTCAGTGTCATTTGCTGTTCCGCCCAGCAGTCTCTCTCTCACTCTCCGCTGTCGACCGCCGTTCTCCTCAGAGCCCGCACTTCGCGAAAACCTTCCTCTTCTATCGCACGGCCGGATGATGATGAGCGGGGGACACCGGCGATAGATCCGGGTGAGAATGGAGTCACGGGGCGAGACAGGTCTGCGAGGGACTGGAAAGGCGCTTGGGTGGGTGGGACAGCTTTTGGAGTGATGAGCAGGTCTAGGAGAGCGATGAGAGATAGAGGGATTGAGGGTACCGGGAATGTTGGTCCATTTCACCTCCTCTACCGTCTCTCGTCAGGGCTCTGCGGTATTCGGCCGCCAATCTCATCATTGCATCGCCGCATAGTTCATGCGTTACAGACGGTTCTTGGGGTGTTAACTCGTGTGAACCTTCATAATACGTACTATAAAAGATTTTGCCAGTAGTTTTAACGTCGATTAGTGTCTTGCAGTGTAGTTTTTTAAGAATTTTATGCAAACTTTTTGCCAACGTTTCGGTAAATTTTTATGCCTTCATAACGGCTATGAATTAATATGATTACATTAATTTGATACGTAGAGGCACCAATGATTATTGCAAGGTTTTAAAATAATAGAGTAAAAAGTAAAAAGGATTAAATAGTAAATTAATAAAAGAGACGAGTCAATAATTATGGTATGATTTAAACAAAATGATTTTAACGATTTAATTCGTTTTCACTCCTGCAGAGGAGAAGTTATTAAGGGTGTAAAAAGAAAATACGTAATACAATGAATATGTGGGCAGATGGAATAGAGGAGTGGAGGCCTTCGTCAAACCTATCTTCCGATTGGTGTTCATTATGACGAGATAATAAGATTTTTTGAGTAGGAATTGAATCCTTTTCCCGCTTCTTTTCCATTTCACCTCCTCTATAGTCTCCTCAGAGCTCTGCGATATTCTACCAAATATCTCATTATCGCATTGTCATACTGTTCATGCATTGCAGACGTTTCTTAGCGTGTGGTCTTAAAGTTATGTTTTAACCCTGGGAAATTCATGCTCGTATAAGCATTTTCGTATCGGTAGCATAAAAGGATGGATTGAAATTCACGGGGTCAATCGATACACAACCATCCGATAATTTACAGGTGGACTTAAAAAAATACTTATCATAAATACGAATTTTCAAATCTCCGCTCATAACTTTTTTAAATGTGGGTGTCAAAATTCCAATACTGAAGATTCCACCTTCAACCGTATTTAAAATGATTTTGTTTGCAGTTTTAACTCCTGCTGAGAACACCCTGGCGGCATTTTTGCAGCAAAATAAATACGTAAATACGAATAGGTCATCATCATATGGGAGAGAGAAGTCATACCGATTTTCGAATTGATGATTATTATGATGAGTTTTTTACGAATAGTTTTTGCATTCCATCCATTTTTTAACTTTATCACGCCGATTACAACGGTAAAGTGATGGTAGAACGGTGATGGTAGAAGTCAAAAGACTGAGGGTAAATATTCAGCCAGACTCGTCCCAGAAAACGCAGTATCACGTTTGAGATCACGTGATCGTACGATGATATAAATGCCGTGCTTTAACTCATGTGACTTTCAAATTTAGACTAGAATCATTTGCTGCAAAACCTTGAAATATTTTAGTATTAGTACTTTTTTTTGTTAGTATTTTGGGCAAAATCGGATTCAAGTGAAAGTAGAATTAGGGAAAAATTGTCTGATTTCAGAAAAAAAAACTCAAAAATATTCAACATTCATAATTAATGGAATGTTTCAATAAAACAGTAGATGAGGAATGATGAGCAAACGCTTGATCCTAACATCATTATACTTATAAAATTTCTTCAAGTCCGCAAATACATATCAAACTGAATAGCCCACGACCGTATTGATAAAAAAATAATTAGTGCACAACATTTGACCAATTCCTCTTTTAATGTTGCCAAAAAAAAAGTACCTTAAATCATACAACTCCGTCAATTTCTCCACCAAATACTCTCAGTAAGGACTTCTGGTTCATGTTAAAGCTGAGACTTTACTTAAAATATGACACTGATTTAATGACATATCCTGTAGGTGCCCATTTGTATAAATATCTAAATCGTTGATAGTTACCTTTACTCAACACTAGAATACAAAATGTGCCTATGCCTGTAAGCAATTCCAAAATAGTTATTTAATTCAGTATTATAACTAAGACTCGCGCACCCACATGAACATGCCTCTAACCTAATTTTTTGTATAAATAAACTTAAAGTTTGTTTTCCACAATGTTTTTATCAATTATTACATATTTTTATTTTTGTTACCACGGTTTTAACAACTAGCGTCATCTCCTGGTGAAGCATTCCGTAGAAAAACAAATTTTAAATTTATTCATACAAAATTTTCAGCAAATTCCACAAAATACCGCCACAAACAACTGACCCGTAACCCAACTCTTTTTTTTCAATCTCTCGTATGCGCAATCATTTCTAAGCCTCGTCATAGTGCAGACCCCGCATCCATGTTTATCCAACCATCAGGCGCCCCAACTTTTTCCAATGAAAGCTCCTTCGGCCTGATCCATGCGCACTCACAGGGGCAGGCCATGAGAGCAAACCGATGCAGTATCGTGTCGAAGGAAAGGAGGATCTCGACGAATACGATGTTCCGCCTTCTCGTCCAATTTGACCCGGTCAAACGCAGCGTGCTGATGCAAACTCCGGGGCAATGATTACGGCAGAATTATAGAGAGAGGTGGACGCGTCCGAAAGGTAAGTTTCCTCATCCCCGTGATCCTGGGGTTACCCTCCGGCCCTCATATGCGTCTCCTCCTACCCATCCTACACGATGTCCCGAATACCCTCAAATGAACTCAACCCACCACCCATGCCTCGGGCTGCGCCGGCCAAACCTTTGGAGCGTGATGTGACGTTTGGGTCGCTTTGGCGGACAGGTGGAGGGTATATCGTCGTTGGCGAAGGCTAGCTGAGGCGAATATTACGCTCGCCTCTAAAATTCCCACGGTCGACGTTCCGGCAAGATGGCATTTTCCGATAAAACTGCTGCGTCCTTGCATAGCGACAAGGCCTGGAGGGTCTGTCGTGTACCCTAGAATCTCCTAAGCCAAATTTCCTTTTTAGAGAGTCAAGGCTTTAGAATTTTTGATACTCAACAAAATGGGAGTTTTTCTTAAGATTTAAATGAAATATTTACGGATAAAATTGACTCGTAAATGATACTCATGATCTTATGGTGGTCGTGTTTAATTTGTGAATGAATACCTTCATAATTACCGCCTAAATTTTTTCTTCGACTTCGACAAAAATTTTAATTGTAATTAGATTTCAACATTTATTGATTTTAGTGTAGAATAGATTACTGATACTGAGCCTATGTCTAACTTAGATTGATAGCTACATGAAAATAGCGTGATACACGCATAATAAATGATGCACACATCAAAGCACTTATCTCTTTACCAAATAGTTAGAAGACTAAATGTTCACTCTAAAATATATAATGTTACGGTACGCATTATAGACAGCTATTTTTAAAGAGATTACATTTTAATGCACAACATTTGTGATATTGGTTCTAGAGAGATTCGCTCGATTTTAGTTCCTTGCTTGGTTCTACATTTAAAAAAAAAACAAAGTCAGCAAGAGCAGATATTTACAATTTGACGCTTAGAAGGAAAAGTATTGGGATGCATGGATGTTCACGAGAAACATTTAGGGAATAATTACCGCTAGCACGTCGACTAGACCTAATCATAGTAAATTTTGTAACTTTCAGGTGGTTATTGGATATGAGCAAGGAGGTTGTAAATATCTGGAAGGGGCACCACTGGTTTCGAGCGTGGAGCGAAGTGTGGCCGGCCGTGCTTGGGTAGGACAAGCCACGCCCACTTTGACGAAAACGTTGACAATCCCATAAGGGTCAATGCTTACTATTTGGTGAAATTTTTGGTCATAACTCGTTACTGTATTAAAATAACCTATGGAACGTACAATTTAAAAATTTTCTCTTACTTCATCGGTAGGCTTCGCGAAGTTATGACTCAAACATCTTTTCCCAGAGAAAATTTATTATCAATCACCATGAATACGTTCCTTAACCAGCACAGCTGAAAATAAAATTTACGAAAATAAACTAGCCTTTTACTTGAACTTATACTGGTATTGAATTTCATTATATCCAACGGATATCTAACAATGACATTGATAAAGTATATTTTCAAGGATATTCCCACTAGTAAAGTGGCTAACAGACACAGTGTTTATACATTAATAGAAAAATCGCGAATGAAAGGAAAAATCCAATAACAATCACGGGCGAAATACTACTGATTGTTGTAGCGTTTTCCCTCATTGTAGTGCATTTTCAGAACACAGCCAAATCAAAATATCAGCAGGAGACTTAGTCCAAAAATTGTCAAACCAAGATGCCGGAACTTTTACCACGCTATAGACTCGGAAAGAGTGCCTCCACATATTTACAACCTCCTTGCATATGAGAGAACAAGTGCAATCACAGTTTGAAATCCGCTGTCTTGATTCCAAAACCGACCCAGTCCCATTAATTTTGAGCCATCACCTGGGTTATCTTGGAAGCGCCATCTTCACATATAGACAATGTCACACCTGATTCGAAACCTGGATTGCTGTGGCGTAGCGAGGGAGGGGTGCGGGGGTTCAGACCCCCCCCCCCCCCCCCCCCCGAAATATAAAAACACAATTTCTTTCCTACATAAAAGAAAACAAAATACTGAAAAATCATGGATTAAAAAAAATATTTCTTTAATAAATTCTTAAAGTTTTTTCGATTATTAAAAGTGTTAAAATTAGTGTAAAACCCCCTTCATTGTACCCTGATTTTCAAAAATCCTCCCTTCCCCATGGATATGCTTGAAAATAAAAAAACAGCGGATTTAAAACAAAGTAGTTTTCAATATGAATACCTTCCACAGCATTCCACCAATACGTACAGGTAGGTATGAAAGAGGATCACCGGTCCTAGAAAATCTATCAATAGCGAAGGTACGCAGCGGGACATTACATTCCTGAGATGAATTCCTTCTCATTTTTATTTTACGAGGTAGAGCGATCGCAGAAACCGCGTGAATCATTTTTCTCCCCCTTTTCATTCTTCAAAAAGCCTGCGAGGGAAAAAGAGGAATTGCGCAGGTAATCCCGTTTAATAAATCAAACCCTTTTTCCCTTTCCTGAATTGTCAAAGGCGTGGTGAAATGATAATTCATAATCGAAGGGTTTTTTGAAAGATTTATCACTGCCTCCATCACTCATCTTTGAAGGCTAATGACTCTCAAGGAAAAGGATCTTTATGTATGCAGGTATATACATACATAAATAGCGTAAATGCTTATATACATGCATACAAACACATTTAATGAATACCAAACGATCTATATATAATTGATTGACTTGTCCCAAATTATGTCGCATATTAATACATTTGATATTAAATAGAGTATTATTTAATGAACTACATAAGTTGACAGAAATAATCCCCCATATTAATGTATTTTAGTAGTCAGGTGAATTATTAATTATTACTTTAATGATCTAGCTATACGTCATATATTCATAATAAAAAGATGCATACATCTACCGTAGATGGACAAGTTTTGATATAAACTGGTTTTTAGAGTAGGAAAACATCGCAAACTATATATTCCATCATTTTTCCACTGGTAAAGCATCGTAGAATAAACCATGTTATTGTTCGAATGTCAGGATATTATCAATTCTCCTGACACTGGTTTGAATTGCATTCATACCTAAAGGCCATTAATGCTTGCATACATGCATACAAACACATTTAATTGATACCCAATTACCTATAAATGAATAAAGACGTTGTCCGAAATAATACCCAATATTAATGGATTTCATTGGCCAAATGGATTATTAGTATTTGTTTTGAATGAACCAGCTATTCAAAGATACAACGAACATCACAGATTCTTAATGAAAAGAGAAAGAAAACGACTAAAGGTGGATGTTTTTTTAAATATAAACTGGTGGAAAACTTTGCATTTTCTTCTGCATTCAATTATTTTTCCACTGGTAAAACATCGCCAAATACATCTTGCTATTGTTCAATTGTCAGGATATTATTCATTATCCTGACAGAGGTTTGAAGTTCTAGGTAAACTAGGTATGCATGACGTAATCTCAACACACACTCCCGAAGGTCCTGGCGGAAAACTTAACATTCTCTACTGAATTCCATTATTTTTCCAAAGGTAAGACATCATTTGATACATCACGCTATTGTTCAATAGTCAGGATATTATTTATT
Source organism: Ischnura elegans (assembly GCF_921293095.1). NCBI lineage: Eukaryota > Metazoa > Arthropoda > Insecta > Odonata > Coenagrionidae > Ischnura > Ischnura elegans. The sequence continues at coordinate 73,509,770 of NC_060250.1, forward strand.
TTCCTGACAGTGTTTTGGAGTCTTAGGTAAACACATATGCATTATGTAACCTCAACGCACCACTTTGAAGGTCCAGCTGAAATAGTAGCGTAGGGAAGTAGGTAAGCTCTTTGCATTTATCACAATTTCCGTCACATCGTCCCCATTTCGTCTTTCTGTCCCCACGCACGCAAACAGCAGGGAGAGAGTGGCCCCCCCTGGCGGTCCACTCGCCAATTATGAATCCCATCAATCTTGCCCTCCCTCCGTCTTCCTCTCAAATCACCGCTCTAAGCGACGACCTGTACACAGACGGACGAACGCGTGACCAACACTGATGCTCCCTAGAATTCAACGAAAGGGAAAACATCCGGCTCGGGCGTAACTACCTTACTACGTTTACAGTGCGCATCCCATGACTACGGTAAAAGACGACTTAAATTAAAAGAAATTAATATAGTGCATTCTGAGAAATATAAGGTAGAAATAGGTTGAAAATGTTGTTGCTTGGTATCGTTAAATTTTATTTCTGATTTATGCGAGCAAAAAAATTGATTCTCATATTTAAGCTAGTCACGTTTATTTTGTCGACAAAATTATGTAACCGATTGGATGATAATCGTAATGATTTTATTTCTATTTTCAGTGAAACTTATTAAAGACAGGTATCCCAAATTATTTCCACCCCGTAATATGCCATCACTTAACACTTTCATAAATGTTGATATCTGGTGACCAAATAATCATATTCATTTCATTTTGTTCGTAAGAAGAGATTAAGTAGGTGATAAAATGGATTTGAAATGTTTAATTTATAATATAATTATAAAGTTAATTTTCAATATTTAGGATATCGAACACAGGATTTTTGAAAAAAGGATAATCCAGATTAATCACAGATCTCAGTAAAATAACGAGAACTCAATAAGTGGTGCAAAGTAAGTATTGTGTGATCCAGGACTTGTATACCGGAAATGCTGCATGTTTTCTAGCATTCTAGTTGTCATACTTGTTCTCATCCTTGTTGTTCAACTTTCACTCGGAGGTCCAACTATAGAACAGTTTTGCTCCTATTGAGGGCAAGGCAGTCATCGAACAGTCTATTTTAAACTTTGTAACGTTTTTATTACGATTTTCAATAGTTTATATACGGTAAAAGCTTATAATGATAGCATAGCACGAAGAGTCAGGTGATTCAGGCAAGGACAGTTTCCAGAATTATAAATTTTCTTGCTAAAATTCTATCCTAGAAAGTGAACTTGGAACAATTACGAAAAACTAGGGTATTCAAGGTCTTTGTAATTGTTTATTTGAGGTTTTTAATTGTTTATATCAGTATTTGCATTATACTCTCCGGAAAACAAAGCTCTCTATGGCAACAAAACTGATCTTATGTCCCAAGTACTGTGCCATTCAGGAAATCACGGTTCTGAGCACAGAGGTTGGATCAGCATATCCTAAATATAACTGAATTATGTTAATACTATGCACTTGGGAGATGAATAGCCTTAGATATGACAATCGCAACGGTAGTATAGCTACCCTTGGTTATTTTAGAATTCATTCGACAACATTGTTCGCTAAACCGTGGTTTTACGGTGACCTCCGAGGGGCGATGGAGGAATTCCCGATCCGACAGCAGCACGAGTGTCCCAAGTCGACGCGTCTCACTGGGCAGGAACATCGCAAGGTTCGACAGCAGCTGATACAGGGGGTGGCGAGACGATTCTCTCGCAGCGAAGGACGACAGGCAATATTGCTTTCCCACTGGTGGGCAGCGACAGTCAATGGGATGCGGTCTAAGGTCACCACGGTGGTAACGTTAATATGGAAGGAAGGGGAGGCAATAACCAAAAAATAATATAGGGTTCATTCATCACGAATGTCCGAGAATATCCACTTAACTTCTATACACGAGCTGTGATATAGCTTATATCATATAACGAACGCTTATAACTCGGTCAACTATATTCATTTGTGCTTTTAATATATTATTGTAAACACGCAAGGACAAAAAAATTAAATAAAAATCAATGCCGGAATTGGTTTTTTATCGCATTTTTTTATATTTTCAAAGTCCCTAACCATTAATATGAAATCATGAAGTAGTACGTATTTACTGAAATATAAATGCATACATGTTTTTCCTCTACCATAAGCCTGCGGTTACTGCAATGTACATGTTCCAAATCCGTCCGGATATAGTCATCATAATATAAAGGAGCTGAAATAAATAGTTGGCTTGAATGTAGGGCAAAAGGACTCTAGGATAACAATCCTGGGATAACCGCATTGAGTATAAATTAAGTACTTAAAGAAAACTCCACTTATTTACCTACGTTATTTTTGTTTCAAGCTGATTACAGAGCATCTTCAACTCCCAACAACACAACTCCCAACTTCATGAAATAACATTAATAACCCTGCAAACAATACTTTATTAAACAGCCTTTATTTCATGCACTGAATTGAAGCCTTTAACTTGTAGAATCGAAAAAAAAAACTTTGCTGTCTTCAACTTAACCTCTAATCGTCGACTAGTTCCGATACTCTGTATCATTTTCAAGACTAGTGACTTAAATCATATAGATGTTTATCAAGCTCTACTACGACACTGATAGTATTTAGTAAAATGTAAATGTGTGCATTTTTTCTTCTACAATGAGCCTCTGCTTCCTGGAATGTACCTATTAGACCACTAGTCTGGAAAATGATAAAGCAAATCGAAACTATTCAACGATAAGGGTAGTCAGAACGTCTCGGTATAAGTAACAAGAATTTGATGAAATCATGGTCACATGTTCATTGAAAGACGCACTTTCAAGGAACCCAAGAGAAAAGGATTACAAAGTGCCGTTTTTTTATATTCAGCGGTAAAATTACGACACTATAGCATTGGGTTTTACGGAGAAATACGGTTTTTTCGAGATACCGAAGCTGTTTGTAACTAGGCGTTGTTGAGACTGCACTTATTAGAAGCGAAATGTTACGAAGAATATAAATATGTACGGGAAAGTATAACTTTACGATAAGATAAGGAAAATATTTGAAAAAACTGCCTAAAACTCCCAAGATGGCCGCCAGGATCTCTGCTAGCAACATAGCCAAACGAAAATCGCTACAACGACTTCGCCTAAATTATGAAAATATATTTAGTTTCCCAGTTTTAATAAACGCCTTACATATCTTTCGTAAATAACTATATTTATTTAGGATATACTACTAATACTGTGAATATTTAGCCAAGGTGTATCCTCAAGAGTTCAGTGTGCAATGATTCGGATCGGTGTTGAAACTAGTCAAGTTGACTACTGCAAATACCTTTTAAAAATCATTTCTGACGTTCGCATTGTGCTGAGGTGCAAAATTGCACTCAGATTTCATTCGAAATTATTTTGGTTCCGTTTTATTGGTAACTATTCCGAGTAAATAATAGGTGGCCCGACTATATTTGACTTTAGCAGATGCCGGTCTTAGTGCCTTAAAAATTTAAGTATTCGAAGGCAAAGTTTGTTGTTTTTCCTAACTTGGCCTTTATTTCATTGAGCGAATCCTGATTCACTCAAGTGGGATGGTCAATGGAGTCGGTGGTGAGGGAGGAGAGGATGGAAGTCAGTCATGGAAAAGGGGACTGACAAAGCGAGCGGAAGGATGTCTCCTCGCGCGCCACTGGCGGTAGCTTAACGAACCAGTGCACCGACACGCGGGCGAGCGTGACACGTTCCGCGAGCCGTCCTTCCGCCTCCGCGGCCACCGACACGCCACATTCCCGGACCGCTACTCCTTCTCTCCGCATCTCAAGTCCCGGCTGCGTGACGTCAATTGACATTTAATAGGCCATCATACCCCTTCAGTGGCAAATAACTTACATAAAATATAGTACTTGAAGATGCTATAGATTTCAAAATCATTTTCAACCTCTATCTATCTATGTCTGTCTCCACACTTAAATCTTACTCCTTAATTACTAAGTACGATAAGTAACATAAAATACGGCACTTACGGATGATAAAGATGTCAGTAATATTCTCAACCTCTACTTATGCCTGACTCAATATTTATCTCTCGCTCAATATCACTCATAACTTCAGTTTCAAGACTTCAAAAATTGTAGAGTTTTAGGACCGTCTTCACACACAAATAGTCAATTTCAATTAAGGTTTAGGTAAATAGCACTTTCTTACACAGTATAGTGATCTAACAAGTTTCAATTGCGAATATTAACCAAATCATTTTATTTTGAGATAACTTAGTTGAGACGTTACAAGGATTAGGTGAAGCTCCTTGGAATTTGTGGTTTCACATTTCCGGATTATCCACCATGTTCCATAATCACCACTAACATCACAAGGTAATACATATTTTGCCGCAATTGAAGGAGAATTATTACAAATTAATTATTCACCAACCTATTCGTAAGTTCATACTTCTACCTACACGAGGCTGCATTAGTTTATATTGCCACACTTAATACTTTGTCTCCGTTAAAAGATATGCTACCTATTATTCATACCGAACTCAAAGCCAAGAGGATCTGGTAGCAAAAAGGCCTCAAATTAAGTAAAAATACTAATGTTTTATCCTGAGAAAGAAGAAGAAAAAAAATTCGCCGAAAAGCCATTGTGAGATAAGAGAAATTGGCTCTAAGTGTACCTTTTGATATTTATTGCTTTACATGAGTCAAAGCGTCTTTAAAATATTTTACTTCAGAAAAGATTTTTTACACGTATTCCTTGATATTTAAAAAGTCATAAGCCATAATAAAAAGTTTTAAACGCTTTTTTCCCAGAGAATAATTACATACTTTAAAAATTCATACCGGCTTAAGGTCACGGTTATTTTTTCAAGTTTAAGTTTACATGGTGTAAACCAAGTACAAAGGTTTTCCGTTTTACATGGAACTGAAAAGGCAGTCCAATCCCAATTGATATTGCTTTTAGATAAAATAACACTGCACGTACAATCAAGTCCTGCCTCAGCAAGAGAGGCATATCCTGGCAGTCAGTAGGGAAACTGGAAATTGTGTCATTCACGTAAGCACGTAAGTCTACCCGCTCAAAGCAACTATTACGAAAAAAGAGATGTAGTCGAGATTTTAATCCATGGTTGAGAAGGGGTGGAGAATATCTCAAAACATTTTTGTAAACTAAACCTGACCCGTTTGCAACAACCGAAAAAATTTGGAGTACGACTTAGTCAATGATATTTCCTCTTCGCATTCGTCAAAAGGATGGAAATGAATTCGTCGCAGCTATCCGTAGTATTATTTCTGGGATTGCGATGATTTTTCAATCATAAGCCCATCACACAAAGCTTAATCGACCAAAAGAGAACCACAAACACATCCCTACCACGCACTCACAACTTCCAACGATTCTGCAAATAATATGAAATGAAATTTTTCAGAAAAAATATGCATATATAGCCAGCGTATTTAATAGAGACTCAGATATATTGGCGGCCATAGAACTCAAAAGCTTAGCAAACGCTTGATCATGCGAAAGCTGAAGTGATAAGGTATTTGAATGAAAATAATCATGGAAAATAGCCAATAGAAAAATAATTTTAAGCTCGGGTCCGCTGCATTCTGCGGACCAAGATTCTATTATGTATGAGATACCTAACTGTCGTGCCAATTTGAAAGCAAGCATATCATATTTCCACCGGTGACTGAAACTTCTTTAGTGCAGGGGATGAGTCACAAAAGCATTTGAGTTCAATGGCAATACCCGTGGCAAATAGCCAATAGAAAGTGAATAAATTTACAATAATGTCGGCTACATTCTCCGTATCAAGAATCTACTGTTAAAGAGAAACCTAATAGGAGTAAAAAGGAATAATTCTCATAGATTAACGCCATCACAGGTTTCAGATTGCTTACTACAAGGAGTGAATTAACATCCACTACACTAAAAAGAAATATTATAACTTAAAAACCAGGGAGAATCATTCAGTCGAAAACATCATTCTTCCCATTCACTTTCAGAGGAAAAGATAAAACAGGAAGACAAAATCATTAGACGCCGAATTTGCATACGCATACCAAATGATACTCAAACTATTTTCGCGTTAAAAAAATGAAACATTGGACTATTACACAACTATTAAGAAAGCACAGCCTAATTAAAAAGCATAAATGGAGAAAAATCTCGCGATTAAGGATTGGAAGCCAAAATAGACGACTCAGAATACAACATGTCTCATCTTCAGCTCTAATCTAAATAGAGGCAAGAGGTATGCTACCTGAGATTCACCTCGAAGGAAGAGGGTTTTGTGATGTAACTGGTAGGAAGCCTGACCAGCAATCAAGACATCCAAGTTCGCATCTCAGCTAAGCCAAATAATTCTTTACACGGCAAATTTATGCTTGGTCCTTGCTTGGACTATAACCATGATAAACTATTTTTTTACGCCGTCTACCAATTCATCATTCTCATTCTTTATTTTGAAATGGATCACTTTGATAGCAATGAAATATAAAGTATTATTGAACTCAGACGTTTCATTGATCAAAGCTATCAGATACCCGGGGTAAAATTAAGTAAAATATGACAAGGTATTAGATATGCCAAGATTCATACATAAGTTTCCATTTATTTATTAATTCCTCAATGCAATCATAAATATCACGGCTCCCATCAGCTTAAATTACTACTTATAGAAGAGCATAAAAACAATAGGCGAACATAACACTTTACTTAACCGAAAAATAGTTTGATCATTATGGTCCTACTTTTTGAAATATTTTTTTTATTTACTTTAAAATTTAATACTTATTAATTAATTAAATACATTAAATTAAATACTCCATACATTCAAATACTGCTATATTCATTACACATTCCAACCGTGAGACTTTCCAATGAATTTAATGACAATTATTTTTCTGCTAAGAACATCAATGATATGTTAATAATGAGCTATAAGCGCTCATAGAAAAAAATTATTTAGCATGCTGTGACAGCTTGAGTAATATTATCTTCTAGTTTGAAGTACGTAGCTACATCCAACTTATGAAGTCTCCGCTTCACGCCGTACATTCATAGCCACCGCCACACCGGTACGTTATTAGGGTTGCCTGTGTTCTAGGATTTCTTCATGGGAGAGTTGGCGGCACCAAATTACTCTTTAGTACACATATTTCTTTTTCTCTCTTTTGATGGCTTCCTCTGATCCTCCTCCATAGTTAAGAAACTGAATTGGCTTTCAATAAAGGGTGGGTATCAATATTTCTAAACAATACTGACTCATTTATTTGTGCAATAAAATACCCAATTTGGAAAAAAATCGATGTCAAACCGCGCAATGACGAGTGTATCTTGTCATCGGATTTTTTATTTATTTTAGCACTATTTAGAGGAACAATATAATTATTTTGAAAGCTTAAAAATTTAAAAACACGTAAAGTGCACATAAATAATTCATATTTCATAAATCATGATGCATTGGAAGGATTAAAATGATTTTATTCGAGTAGTAGCGATATCTGTGTTCTCCATGTTTAATTATTATTTTTTATTTCACGGTTCTACGTTGATTACAAATTACGAAATATCATTTCATTTCCTACCATTTGAAGAAGAATCACATAGCAGAATTGCATAAATAATTTTTAAACCCGGTAAAATATTCACCGAAAACAAATGGTATTATATTTATTACAGCTCAAAGTATCAACATCAACGCTCTTCGAAATTTATGCAGCACAGACAGGCTAGCTGTCCTAAACCTCGGCTTCTTTTTCGCAAGAGGTGCAAACTTGTGAGCACAGAAGGATTTTGAGTCCACAAAGTCAGAATTGAGCACCAATTCCACTCTACCCACGGTGTATTTCCATTAAAATACTTTCCTTTCACAGATAAGAAAATGTGCACCTTTGGAGTATCTACCAGTGGGTCACCAAACAAAGAGGCGATAAATGAATAAAAATTATTGGATAATAATATTTTTCCACTTTAGAAGCCTCAGGTCTCTGTAAACTAATACAGTTTTGCGTTTTACGAGCTGAATGAAAGGTTTTGATGATGTATTCAAACTTTGGTCTGCACCCAAAGGATTTTTCTAAATACACCATAGGTTCAATAGCTAACGAGAAACGAGATACGTAGCTATGAGCTAAGGCAAATAGTGGAGCATGACATAGCATTCAGCATATATTGTATACATTGGCAGCGTTAACAATATAATTCTCTTTAAAATTAACACTAGATGCGTGTGATTCATTGGTTACTAAATGGTTAAAATCCAATTTTGAATCCAAATATAACACTTTCCGAACACCAATTACAGTTATTAATTACAGAATTACTCCAGCTACATACTTTCGAATCAAAGTAAAGCAATACAAAAGATTGCGGCATTATTTTACTATGAATGTACACCTAATTTATATTAAAAACTACGATTACAATCGGTACTAAAAATATGAGAATTCTGACCAAGCTATACGGAATATTTTATGTATTTGATTCCTTTAGATTAAAAGCACAGGATTGAAGACGAAAAATTCCGGAATAATAGTCCGAGTCTATAAATGGGTACCCATGATGAAATTTCATGACCCATTGGTACATCAAAATTGGGCTCCCAGTTTCAATCTCTTGCCCTAAAATTGGAATTTAAGTTGAAGAAAAGCAATAACGCGACAACTTTTCATCATGTCTCACTATACAAATCATGAAAAGAAAGCCTTGCACGCTGAATTACTAATTGACATTGCTGTCAAATCTCCGCCATACACATTTCTTATTAAATGCCTTCCACACCATCAAATTATCACAAAAACAAACACTTAATTATTTCAACAGATGGTGTCCATTTTACTTTTTATTGGTACTATGGAAACCAGAATGTAGCTGACAGAAAAAGGTACAGAAGGCAATACGGAGATGAATTTAATACCGTCGCTCGGCATTGCGGGAAAAAATTCCACCAACTCCTTTGCTGAATTCAACTCAGCCTTTTGCCACAATTTAAAACTTCATTCTTTCCCAATCACGAAAATAAAACTAGGCACGAGGAGCTCTTTTTCCCCAGGTAAAAAGCAGCAACTCGAACCGCCCACGCAGCGCAATGACCCAGATTGCACAGACGCAGCAGTATCATTAAAAGAACATGGAACAACTGCTCCGCGAAATTACCCGCACGGCAGATGTATGATTGCAAAACCGAGACACGTCGACTTTTTTTTTCTTCGGAAAGAGTACGGAAAGAGAGGAAGAGAAAGTGGGGATAGAAAAGGATATCGTGGAAAGCGATTAAAGAAGAGGGACGGGTCGACCGGTTCCGGAACAAAAAATGACAGAAATGGTTTTTTAGCCTGGGATTCAGGAAGGAAGGCGGGAAAGGATAGTAGAAGGTAGTGTAGGAGTGCTGGGAGTATGACTGGATCCGTTTGCATTGTTATCCACTGGGGTCAGCTGTATTCATTAACCTCAGGACCACCACGAGGGGATGAGGTGAAAAAGATGATAGTAAAGGTTGTAGGGCAATGGCTCTAGAAAGCGGTTAAAGCACTCCCCCATGCTAGAGGCATGTGCATTGCACAAAATAATATTTAGCAGCAATCTCTTGCTGGAACTATTAAAACCGTGTCAAAACTTAAAGACAGTCTACAAAGCAAGCAGGTAAAGTGTTTCAATCTCAACACCCACAAAATAATTTTTGACATCAAACTCTGATAGGTACCATTAAAACTGAGTCAACATTTAGAGATAGGCTAACAAGCTAGCAGGTCAAGTATGTTTCAACATGCCCACTTCTCCACTTCCCGAATTTACCGTTGAATTTAAATTGTTGCCCGGCACGATCAGCTAAATTCATGACCCAAGGTTCATCATCTAAGAGCCGTTTTATACCTTCCTTCTAAAGAATGCATGATTCTAAACCCGATATGTACAAAATAATATTTGGCCCCGAATTTACCGTTGATTGAGCACTACTCTCTAAATTCATTTCACCCGAAGACCACAGCTGGAGGCGGAGGGAAACCGACGAAAAGAAGTTAAGATTCTTAAGCAAGAGATTTGGAAAGCGGAATTCACAGAATTTCTACAGGACAGAGAAAAATATACGTAATTGCCTCATGAAAACGCAAAAAAGTCCGTCAAATCATAGAAAAATAGCCTTTTTTTCGCAGCAAGCTTTACATAATAGCACCGATAAATCTGTTAACATTTTAGTAGATGTTCACATAGTAGTAGATCTCGTGTTTTATTTTCATTGCCCCTATTTCTCGATTATCCGAATTAATTGCTTAATTATAAAATCAGGTGAATTAGAGGCAAGAGCTTTATGACAACATCTTGTTTTTGTGCATTTTTACCCACGGGTTTTTCCAAAACTTTCACTTAAACATTATTATGAAGGGTGTAACATGCCACTTAAGCCATAACATAAAGGTGATGAATATTTAGTGAGTTAACAAATTTAAGTAACAGGAAACAACAAGAAAAAATTTGCTTCACATAAGGGGCCAATGTATGGACATTTATTTGCGATTATTTGCGAAGACAACAACGCGAATGTAATAATTTATCTCAGCGGCTATTAAATCACGAGGAGTTATACGGTTATAATTAAGTAATAGATGGTAACAGTGAGAGAACTATGTATTGTTTTATAACTTAAGTAATTTCAGTAATATAAGAATATTACTAAGATACGATGATCGTCTAAGTTTGTTGAGAGCTTTTACTTGTCATGGATATCGATGAGGGGATCGGGTTGGTGTGGTGGCTAGAGTGTTGGCTTCCCACCCGGCGGGCTCGGGTTCAAATCCCGGCAGTGGCAGAGAATTTTCAGAGACTGCCCGATCCCTGCTTGAATGTTGTGTGGAGGACATTTCAAGCGCAACACTCCGTCCGTCGGATGGGACGTTAAGCCGTGGTCCCCTTGGCGCCTTTCGTTAAGAGCAGGCTGACGCCGACGCCGGGTTTCTCTCCACCCTTCCTTCCACACCCTTCCCTCATGGCGCAAATGACCTCAGCTGTCGGTCGCCTCCTCCAAATACCATACGATATCGATGAAAGTCCGTGATGAAGGCCTTCATAGTGAGAACTGCGAAACGGGCAACCGCTATGTTGCAATTATCTCGCATTTAACTTTCTTTCAACAGATAAAAGCTACTGATGACTAGGAGGTGGGATGTATCGGAACCAATAGCTTCAGATATTAATGGCTCATCAATTAAATGTGTCGAAAGGGAGGTTAGGTGGAGATTTGATCGCTAGTGGAAGGGTGGAGTGAGTATCGAAGGGCCGTTCCGAAACAGAGAATGGGTTACGAACGCAACGGGGAAGATTGGCAAACTTTTTCAATTGGGTAAAGCTGCTAATATATGGCAATAACAGTTAAGCCCCGATAACCGACGCTCACGACAGCATGCCGAGATTTCAATTTCGGGAAAGAAATTATTTCGCGGTTTTATGGTCGCACAGCGCAGCGTTGGAGAGGCAATATATATGTGGAGAGAAAAGTAAAAACGGTTGGGGAGTTGGGGTAGTAACATAATTTGACCGGCCAATAACGTTAAAACATTGCAGGTACGTACTCTATCACCCCTTTGTAACACTGCTTTGACAATTGACAATTTTGGTAGCTATGATGCCATTATTAATGATTTTCTCGTTTTTGTTACTCTGGCCAAGCTTTTATAGTAAGATCATGAAAGTTTAAAAAATCCATCTTTATTGGTGGTGCAGAATCAATCGGTATCCAAAAATGCTAAATTATATAAAAAATTGATGAGGAAGAAAATAATAACAATATTGTCATGAATCCACATTGTGGACAAGGCCTTCAATATTAGTAAATAAATTCTGCTTAAATTGGTCATATTGGTTAAATGAACGACACAGGTTGTATAAAATTTTAAATTCTCATAAAAGTCTATTTTTAATGACGCTTAGGTGCTTCGATGAAAATAATAATAAGGAATGTATTTACCATGATTAAAGTTCGCTTATTACGTTTTTCCTTTTTATTCCTCAAAAGCCGAATAGCGACTGTTTCATGTCACATTATTGGTGCAAAATTAGCGCTAACTATTAATAGTTCAGAGTAAAAGTAGAAATAAAAAATTTACATGAAAAGGTAAGCAAAATCATGAAGTAGGAGACTATATTTGTATTGTATTTTTTGGTTTTCTCCATTCAAATAACTTAGCGTGTGGTAGCGTAAGCTAATACATTTCCATTTTCTTCACCTACGGTGATAAAGTTGACCTGCTAACATTGAAGAATGAATTTTTCCCATAAAATCTCCATTTTGCTTATTGATTGCGCTCCTTCTCGTTAAAAAGTGCGAGAATACCTAAGAAAAAATTATACATGCGTGAAGTTAATTTGGTATATATAAACAGCATGCGATCTTTTCTAATGAAACCTAAAATTTAAACCATAATAGGCACCTAAAATTCAAGAAAAGGTCAAACTCGAGGTAATGGAAATAATACCAAATGACGCATAACTGTTCAAAACACATTTCCCACAGCTATATCAGGGAAAGTACATAAATTTATTTTTACCATGCTCCGCAAAACCAAGATATTTCCCACAGGCACGGACATGTGAGATTTCCAGGACATAGAGTTTCGCTTCCACAAATCGATTCCCGTCGTATCAAGATGCTTGATTTGATTTCCTCTCCAATTATATGACTACTAACCTAAGATGAGACCTAAGAAGAGGGATAGGGACACAATGTACCGGAGGAAAAGACACTGTTTCACTCCACTGACTTCATATTCCTAGCTTCTTCTTACTCCACATACTTCCAACATCATAGATGATTTGAGGTACACAAATACAAGCGCCAGGCTCTCTCCCTATACGAAACTAAGCCATCAACTTGAATGCGCGCAATGAAAATAATGCGTGTAAAAATTCGAATGAGAAAAAAAATCACTCTCCTCGAACGGGATCCCAAGGCGAATGATTTTTTTCTGTGAAATTTTCGCAAAATTTGTGCATTTCGGGTGACTCCGTCACGTTTTCACCGTGGCTAGCCCCGGTATGCTTGAAAAATACGAGATAGTATATCCCATAGCCGTAATGAGAATGAATTCATGAACGAAAGGCACATGAATGACCGACTCATCGACACAAGAGCCAAATCGCCACCCTCAATAAAGCGGGACAGTACATTTTAAACCTTAAAGAGAACGTCGTCGTGCGACGTAGAATTATTGAAGAAGAAAGGGTATAGTTTCGAATTTGACACGCTGAAAACATGCCTAAACGAAATTTTCTAATCTTACCACTCATTTTTTTTTTATTCGGATCAAAATATTCTAAAGAAAGCGAGATAATATATTGTAAATCCGTAATGAGGGTGAAGGTAGGTGACGTAGAATAATTGGAGAAGAAATACTATAGCTTCACATCTGACACGCCGAAAATATCAATTTTGCTGCAATTTTCTAATCGCACCATTTATTTATCCACCTCTTTCCAACTCAAGGAATACGATACTTGAGTTCAACTTATATTATCGATATAAACGTCTATCTTTGAAATTATCACTGTATAAATACTTTTCTACGCATAAAAAAGTAATATGTTATACGTTTGAATAACAAGTGTTAGAATATTCCCACGGGTCAAAAAACTTATACAGATCAAATAATTTTCAAGAAGACAGCGAAATTTTATCTTGCACAGCCACAATGAGAATGGATTCATGAACAAAAGGCACATGTATGACTTACTCTTAGACACGAAAGCCAAATCGCCATCCTCAGTTTCTGTCCCTGATTCCCAACCCCACTTCCAACTCGGCCTCATCACGCGCCTCCACCCCAGACTCTCCCTATTCACTTTCCCTCGCTCACCCTCAACTCTGAGGCTGTTCCTTCCACTCTCGGCAGCAGCCAGCCTTCCTCCGAGAACTTTGCACCTCACCCATCCCAAGGGACCCCTCTCCAAAACCCCACCACACACCACCGACCAACTCTCTTAACTACCCAACCATCCCCTCATCTCCTCGTCCAACGTTCGTAGTGGACCCTCCCCCGCGCAGTCCGGCCATCTTCCCCGTCCTTCCAAGAAACCCACCCCCCACACGCTCCATCCGACCGACCGGCCCCACTCGGGAAACTCCACAGAATCAGACCCTCCTCTTCCTTCCCAGGGAGACGATTTTTCGACCGCAAAAATCTCCAGTTCCGAAAGGGGAGATGGCTTCACCACTCCGATGACGACGTTCTAGTGACCACTGGAGTGATTCGGGTCCAGAAAAAAATCTATGACGTACAACGCTAGAAAAAAAAATGCCGAAGACATTTCCCGGAATGAGAATATGTTACAATATATGATCTTCAACCCACTATGCGTGCGTGCATGCGTGAACACTTTATCGTTACCTTTACCGGTAACCTTCCATTCGAACGAATAAAAACGGAGATAAACTTGAAGAATTTTAAATATGGATTTATAACAATAAAGCATGATTATAGCACAAAATTTCCAGTTCCGAAGAGGAGATGGCCTCACTCGGATAAAGACGTCCAAGAGAACACTGAAGCGATTCGGGTCCAGGAAAAAATCCATGACGTACAACGCTAGAAAAGAAATGTCTAAGATACTTCCCGGAATGAGAATACATTACAATATACGTTCTTCGACGCGGTATGCGTGCATGCGTGAACTTGTCATCGGTAGGTTACATCACATTCGAACGAATGATAACGTAAAAACGGAGATAAACTTGTAGAATTTTCAATATTGATTTTAAGCAATAATTTTTTCACTATATTACTAAATCTCTAGTTCCAAAGAGGGATGGACTCGCTGGGATGACGACTACCTAGCGACCGCTGGAAATATTCGGGTACAGAAAAAATACCCGTGACATGCAGCGCTAGAAAAGAAAAGCCGAAGATACTTCCCGGAACGAGAATAATGGTTAAATTTTCCGGAATATTCTGGAATATATTGGCCACAATTGGTCGAAGTACGACAGGTTTTAGAGAAAATTAACTGGTTTGCTCAGGCGTGCATGCGTGAGCACATTGAGAGAAAATTAACTGTTTTGTTCAGGTGTGCATGCGTGAGCACATTGCTGACTGATTGCCTCCCATTTGAATGAATGAAAGCATTAAAACGGAGATAAGCTTAAAGTATTTTCAATATTCGCTTATAACAATAAAGTTTATGCATGAAGCGTTTTTGCATGATAAAATGTATTTTAGGTCAATAGAGTGGGGGGATCGGGTTGGTGTGGCGGGCTGAGTGTTAACTTCACACCACGTGGGCTCGGGTTCAAACCCCGGCGGTGGCAGAGATTTTTCAAAGACTGCCCGATACCTGCTAGAGGAGTCGTGTGGAGGACATTTCAAGTGTAATACTCCGTCCGTCGAATGGGACGTTAATCCGTGGTCCCCTTGGCACCTTTTGTTAAGAGCAGGCTAATGCCGACGCTGGGTTTCTCTCCACCCTTCCTTCCATACCCTTCCCTCATGGCGCAAGTGATCTTAGCTGCCGGTCGCCTCCTCCAAATACCATACCATACCCGTCAATAGTGTGTGAGAGCAAAAAAATTAAAGGCAAGAAAGTAAAGATGTAACAATATACCATTAACTTTGCTACACAAATAATAGATTTTCAATTTCGTATTAAAAATCACCTCACCAGTACGTTAAGCGATCTTCATAGCAGCATTAATTCAAGATAGGATAAGATTCAGGATATGAGAGATGGTAAAATTTGTTTGAGACAATGCGTGCATCATACAATCGAGCTGTATACGTTCAATGGTGTCAGGCTCAACTTTGTGGAAGTTAAAGTTCACAAATGAAAAAACGAAGTCGTTTTTTCATTTGTGTCAATCGAGCTGTATTTCAGCACAAGTAAGGCTACAGACAAATCCGTTCATTTTATTCTAAAACCGGTCAATTCTGGCCAGAATATGCCTAAATATTACGGAAATCTTTCACCAACCAACCTTTTGACGCAATTTCAAACATTTAATCAATTATTTAAAACGTTTTATTTCATTCTTACCCATTCCACAAAATGAGGAAAAGGTTGGCTTCGGTTTGAACCTAATCGTAAGTAGGTAACTTCGATTAGAATATTCACGACTCTTTGTTGTATTGAGCTTTTACTCTCAAAATAACAGAAAATCGTAACTTAAACTATAATTTCTCTTCCAATTAAGGCAATAAATAAAACATATCTTTACTCTTAGTACATTTTATCGTGCACATAGATACACGCCAGGCCGTAATAATATCTATTTTTTGTGCACAGCAAACGACGGCAATGTGTATTTGACATCATTCCATTTCACACTTCGCCATGCATCATGCTAAAGGCTTTTTTCACTGCGTCGCCTTTTAAAGTTTGGCGCGGAGGAAATTCAGGGAGCCCCTTGACCCCAACGTATCTTCTCCAGGACCCATGAAAGACGTGACCCCTGGCCTACTTTTTTCGATTCAGCACGCCTCCACCACTCCAAATCCTCGTGTGGGACATGAATCACAAAGCAATGCGGATAAAGGAGATATTTTTCCTCAAATAAATGTGTTCCCATGCGGAGAGAATTTTTTTACTGTAAGGCGATGAATACCTTTCAATTAAGGAAGTGTGACTTGAGGGTTGTGTTCGCAATTTCCATCCTAACAAGGTCACATGAATGGAAGCGGTCAACCACATGAAATAGTGGACTAGTATGAATTTTAGAGTGTCTATGATTTTTAAACGGTTCCAGACACATTCTACAGGTACATGATAAAACATATCACTGATACCATGGATATTCGATATGGCAACCATAACAATGCATTTGATTGCATATTTAATGTGTTTTGGACAATATTCAATCATTTTTGTCGAAACGAAATCAATAGGTCCCCCGATAAATTTTTGCGACACCAAAGCCAGATACGTGAGATGGGAAAATAAAACCACAAACACGGATGGAATACATAGCAAAACATTTCGAATAAAGCCTAAAAGTTGCACAAATTCTTAAAATTTAAGATATCAATTTTCAAATGCTTCAGTTTTCCTTTCCTATGACTGAATAAATTCACAAAACTCCAAGAGATGAATAAAACTGGTCACGACACCTCTCTATGATTCATTTTCCGTAATATTTTTACTTGCCGCCCATGTATTTACCATAAAATCGTCATAATCTTAGCCTTCATACTTAAGAAAAAAATTTTTAAAACTTCACTTGATCACAATT
This sequence comes from Ischnura elegans, assembly GCF_921293095.1. Taxonomy (NCBI): domain Eukaryota; kingdom Metazoa; phylum Arthropoda; class Insecta; order Odonata; family Coenagrionidae; genus Ischnura; species Ischnura elegans. The sequence continues at coordinate 73,526,942 of NC_060250.1, forward strand.
ATAAATACATGTTACCTAAAGGACGCAAGATTAAATTATAATGCCTTTGCATTTCCAAGCGGTTAAGTATGAAACAACCGTCAGCCGAGCTTACTTTTAGAAATTTTGAGCCTAGAGAGATTTTGAAAAAAATATTTTTACATAAATTATCAGGAAAAAGTAACCGCTCTCCAATGTAGCATCATTCAATTGCTCTACATGCAAGCAGAGTAGTAATAAAAATTATTCCCAACCAACATCTCAGACCCAGAGACGATGGATTTTACACCAGGGACATACCCACATATTTTCACTTAAGCAGAAGATCTGTCCCTTATCGTCCAAACCTTTTTAAAAATTCTCGCCTCCTTTCCAGCATCCCATTCAGAACGTCTCCCTCAATTCTTTCACTCGGTTCGTTGACTGGTCCGCTCCCGACTCGACCTTATTCCTGCAGCGCCCAAAAAAATGCCTCGCCATCGACGATATTCCTTTCACCTCTTCCCTCCCACTTCACCTCCAAACTCTCCCGGGCATATTTTTATGCGCGGCGTGTGTGCTTAGGATGATCTATTTATCAAGCAAAACGCATTTTATGACTGAAACGTGTGCTGACTCGGATGCGTCGCAACGCGCAGGAGAGGAGGAAAGGGACCGGCTTCTATTCTCTCGCTCACGCGCCCCCATCGTTCGGGGATTTCATCCCTGCAGGTATGCCACCCAGGCGGGAAGAAGGGGGATGCGTGAGCGGTCGCGGTAGATGGAGATATCGGAGCCACCGACAATCGTGCTCCGCCGTTGGCCGCTTCTTTTTCGTCGTCGGCTCAATATATATCCTTCAGCTTGCGGAGGTAAGGTGAACGGCCCCTGGTTGGGAATAAAAGAAATGCGACTCGCAACGCAGCTACGAGGCAAAAAAAATAGAATCGAGGGTTTGCTCAGAGGGCTAAGTCATGAGTTTTTCAGGATAAAAGTGCAAGATCAACACCTCAATGCACACCTAATGATTGTTCTTACCGCAAGTCCACTCGTCAGCTCGAACATGGGGTAAACAGTTGTTGTTTGCACATTTAGTGCTACAAATACAGTTACTTCAATGAATAGTTACTCCGTAGCATAGTGTATCTTTTCAAGGCAAAAAGCCAAATTGATAGGTTTGGCTGTTTTTAAGATGCATAGAAAAAGTTTTCGTCTCACATTTATATGTTAAAATAAAAAAAGGTCGCAGCACTTTTATTTATTCAAATATGTCTAACTTCCACCAATTGAAGCCTGGCTATGTTGATTTTATTCAAATGTATATACAATTACAATTGAATCCATCATCACATCAACAATCCTAATATTAATTTGACGCAGCTCTCCACTGAATTCTTTAATGCGACTAATCTTTTCACAGGTAAGTATTCTTCTTGTTGACGTCCTTCTTAACTAGATGATTTCCAAAATGGATCGAGTCAACTAGGCAGGAATTTGAGATGAACAATTCCTTTGCGTATCCTGGGGTCTACATACAATACATGCTTCTACGGTTTTTTTCTTTGAATGGACATTTCATGAAGTGCAATAATTATTAAAACACACTTGTGGAATGGTTAGCTTTTGCAGATTAAAAGACACTCAAGAAACGCTAGGTGGTTATTTAATGCACAGCTTCAATTATTTTAGCACCTAGTTTTGACCTATTCGGGTACCTTCTCGTTGCAAAGGGCAGATATTCAACTTTTTAGATCGATGAAGAACCAAAATTATATATTATTACAAAAAGTAGAAACTACAGTAACACATAAATTAGCCAGCAAGACTTATATAAAAGCAATTACTTATATAAAAAAAGGCATAGTGACATGAAATAATTTTTAATTCGCAAGAGGGACCAACAATTTTATAAATAATTTAGCGTAAATCAGAAAAATTTATTCTTAAGAAATATTTTTATTCGCATCTTGAATTTAACTTCAGCATGAATATAGACTTATAAAAAACATATAGTATGAGCTATCCAAATTGGCAAATGAGAAAATCAGCGCTTAGTCAATTTGAAAAGGAAAAACTTATCAGATATATTTTAGCTGTTTCCATTGAGAAAAATTGTGGATAAAATTCGTGACTTTAGACTTCGATTCCAAGAAAAAAAAACCGTCAAGCCAACTACAGGCTCAATATCTGTGATAACACCTTCAACATGAGCAATAAAATGAATACCTACTTCAGCCATGATACCTTAATCCTCTTGATGATCAACAACAACTCTTGAACCAACATGATTTCGTTGGATAATATGCATTTAAATATCTCTATGGACAATTTCATATTAGATACAGTGATTCAATATAGTCACAATTAAATAAACTTCCTAACACGTTGATTAAGGCAATCTTCCCACATAATAACCCCTAGTTATTGCCAGTTAAAGTTGTATCTATGGGATGAATATTCATCGCGGTATGTCTCGCTCATCGTTGAAGCACGGTCAGTACTCTTTCATTTTGTGGGTTATCTAAGCTATCACCGCGACATACTAGAGACTTATGAGCCAAATGATTGACGATGACACGAAAAAATTACAACAGAACGTCACCAATTGTACTGCAAAAAACGTTTTCGCCGGTCGCCACAGAAGCGGCCATCTTCTCACTGCTGTATATTTTTTAATTAGATATATATAATTTTCTTCGCCACAAAAGTGGATTCAAAGTCGGTGAAACGTACCAAAAAATTACAATAAAACATTTTTCTCAGGCAACGATACCTCGCGGACGGACGCGAGGAAATTTTTCGCTCTTGGGACGAAAATTTTAATTGGATCACAAAGCTTTCGTTGGGGGTGAGGGGTAATATAAAAACATGAGACGGGAGCGGCGTCCGAAAGACGGGAGGGAGGACGGTAGGTCGCCCCGCGAGAAATACCCACGGGGAAAAGAAGGGATCCCACGAAATGGGAAAGATTGTTGAGTTAAACCATTCTTTCTCGGGAAATACGAGGAAGTGGTAGGCCCACAGGGGGATGAGGAGGAATAGAAAAGACGAAGAAGTTTAAGAAGAAAAGTAGAAGGAATTGAAGTCGCTCAACCGCAACAATAATACCTATCGCGATTATTATTTTTGCCCTTAATTTTTAAACTTTTCCGTTTTCTCGGAAAAAAAAGAAGATTAAAACGTAGAGCCTGCAAAAAGTTTCCCTCACCTCCCTCACAAAAGACTGAGTAGTAATATTTTTTTCAGCTTTTTTCTACTCAAGAACCGCAGGGAGGAGATGGATAAAAAAAACCTTCTCATTCGTTTCCCCGCATATTGTCTTACGCGTTGCCGATGGAAGTATGAGGAAAAGCACGGGAGGAGAACGTAATATTTTGCGGACGGAGTGGTATCATAATGGAATTTTAATATTTAAAAAAATATTATGAGGTGAGAGCGTTAGAGGGGAGAAGCAAGCAAGGGGCCGCGAAATTAAAAAGGCTGAAACGGGCCGAAAAGAGGGAGGGTGGATTCATTTACGTTATGAAAAAGTAGGGCCCGGTATCACAAGAGAGAAGGGTGGAGAGTATGGCGGTCCTGTACAGCTATCGTACCACAGAAGCCCTTCCAAAAAGTAAGGTGAAAATGGAGGGAAGAGGGGATACGGCACTTTTTTATGCTATTTGCTCGAGCGACACGAAAGAGAAGGACTTGGGACGACAAGATCGGTGCTGTGGTGAAACAAGACAAGATGGGCAGAACACGGAATAGGATAGTGGCAAATATGAGATCCACCTAGACAAGGAAATGAACATTGAACTAGACCAGGCTTAGACAACCTGGGCCACTATAAACAAAATAGAAATATACATTTATATGAGAACTGCAAGAAAATGTTGGCGGCTGGGATAAGTCCTGGCCTACCATACCAATGGTCGTGGGTTGCCTCTAAGCGAGATTGCCTCTATCCAAGGCATGGATATGTAAAATCGTCTACTGTTATTTGTTGAAACCTCCGACTTAAAAGCATCAATGTGCTGTTTCCGGAGGTTATAGAGGTTTATAAATAGAAATAATTAAATAAGTACAAGTAATGACTAAAATAATCGACACTTTTGAAAGCGTAGAAAGGAAAATACTCAGATGGCCGTATAATTCTCCCACGGCTCGTCCACCTTGCAAGTCAAAGTTGTCACTGTGTTGGTGTGCGGGAAGGGGGAGAAATTCACCGCAGGGACCAAACACCAGCCTCTCAACCGGAAAGCCCAAATCACACACACATTCAATCACAATAATCATACAAAACAAGATCCTTCGTGGGGGCTGCAGGGACCCCCACTAGGGATTCTTGCTCCAAAAAAACCGGGAATCTTCACAGGATAGTCCTGCGAGGTATAGTCAGTGATTTGCGGAAACACACGCACTCAATGAGCAGTCGTTAACGTTATCGTCAAATTGATTTTGTCCAGTAATATCCCTTTTAAATTTGGTAGCAATGATCTACCCGGAGGAATATTAGAAATGATACAACTAGCATCCAGGTATGAACATGCTTGATTATTTCACGTATTTTAGCTGGAATACGATCGCATTCTTAATATTTAATATATCTTTTAGAAGACAAGCTCAAAACTAAACCTATCCGTAAGACCGTAACAGTCCTCCTGGCAGAGCTATCACAGAAAGGGGAGCAGATGAGTTGAGAGAAAATGGAAACAGGACGAGAATGACCGAGAGAAGAGGAATAAAAGATAAAAAAGGATAAGGATGAGCATGAGAGGCTCGTAAAAGGAAAAGTAGGGAGGTAAAAAAAAATGAATGAGGCAAAAATGTTGAGCATTAGAGAGCTAAAGAGGGGGAAAGTAATGAAATCGTAGCGGAATGACGGAAAATGTTTGCCACAGGATATACTCCCGCGCGGTCCCCGTGCGTAATCGAGACTTTATGCTAATGCGTAAAACTTCACAGCAAAGACGGAACATCGTACAACCCTGGAAGATAAGGAATAATACTTCAGGGGAAAACCATTAAACATCCGCGATTAGGTCTTTGAATCTAGCCGTAATCTCGCAAACGTTGCTATTTTTTTATTCGAGGAACAATAATGTTTGAACTTCTTTTTTAAAACTTTCGCGGGTACACGCCATGCTAATTAAAAGCTTTTGGACTATGTCGCCGCGTCAATTTTCGGGTGACCACAACGTTCCCCGACCGATGCTGGTCGCTTTATCAAGGGAGTCTAATGGAGTAGAAATTTTAAATCATATATAAATATATGTATAATAACATTTTAACGTTCGCCGAACTCAGGAAACCCGGTATGCACGATGTTGGTAGTTTGCTTAACTATTAGATAGTTGCTTTAAAATTCTTATATATGAAACTAGCCAATGAAATATTAGGATATCCAATTTATAAACCTCTTCTGGAATTAGCAGAGTAATCAATGCTTTTTTCGTTTACTGCGACCATCATGGATATAAAAAAGTATTAATATTAAACCAACCATAAGATGTCGGTAGAACTTGACAACTCGATTAAATACCTTAACTTAGGTTGTATATTATAATCTCTTAAGGAGAAACTTTCAGCATGATGCTCACGAAAAATCACTATCAAATTCAAAGAACTTCCACTTTTCACCCACTTTTCTGTAAGTAATAATAAAAGGTTTTAACATAACTTATTTACAAACTTACAATAAGCGTACTGGCAAAAGAGAAGAACTACTTAAAAGGCTAAATTTCAAAAACAATTTTTTTTACTTACATCTAATTTTCAGTCCATAAAAAGCTAAGTAATAAACAGAAATGAGCACCGCGTGTCAAAGTTGATAGAAAACCTTATGCTAAAATACCTTTTGATTTAAAATTTGTAAAATAAATGTACCTTCCTTCATGTTTATCCATAGGAAATATTGATACATTACAAAACAAATAAGGGAAATATTGATTTCCTATTGGATTCAAGAAATATTTAGTTTTCTTGTAGTTATATTGGTTCAAGGGATTTTAATTGAAAGATGGAAACCTTTGATATGGATACTATTGATATTTATTTCGTTATCAACTCAGCCAGAGTATAAGCCTGTATTATTGATTTATTTGTAGGGAAATACTGGCATTACTCACGCAAACTAAAATATGTTAGTCTCAACAAAAGGAAATTCTTTGCTCAGGCCAATATTCAAATTCGTAAAAGTCACAAATTAATGACTATCCATCCTCAAAGAAATACATTTTTATACAAGTGTAGTATTTCCGTCAGAAAAATATTATATGTGTCATGCACATAAAGCAGCTAATCGTCCATATCATATAATCAATTGCTCGCACCAACTTTAAAATTGCAAAAATTACTTTTTCTTTAAAAATTAAGTGGTCAAGTTGCATTGATACGAGACTACTAATCAAATAAGAAGGGGAAAACTATCTACTTGTGATAAATGTAAATTCCTCGCTTCTGTTTCGTAAAGTGCATGTGATGCAATTTTAGCATGAAATAAAAATGAGAAGAACATTCTATTATGGACTGCAATTTGTTTCTGGATAAAAGCACTAAAGGATAGCTCTCCATTCACCTTTTTTTGTACGAATCAGGAATAGGAAGATCTATTGGAATCAATGAAGGCATTCTGCGATACAGATGATACAAGATGCATATTGGAAACTGTGCATTCGATGCCGAAGATAAAAACACATTCCACCGACGCACCAAGCCTTTGTGTTCCTCTATCGTGACATTAGCCGAAATATATTCCCCTTAGCCGATCACGACCTACTTCGCTTGGTCCTTCCTATTGATTAATTAGAATAGACCATTTGCATAGTTGAAAATACAGAGACCTAACGTATTCAATGAAATTCTCTTCCTTCCATTACCAACGAGAGCAATTACTTTATCGGTGAATCTCTAGTTAGATAATGTTGGCCATTTCCTTGATCTCAAACATTCTTCAATTGAATACTTATCAGATGGGTATTTTCTTTCCTTTGCATTATTTTTTCCTCCTTTTAATTCGAAGCAAACACGATGTGCATTCATTGAAACAGCATTGTTTCAACTCATTTTGTTACATCTACGGAATTTTAAAGTCGAGAAATCAATTTATAGAAAGACTCCATGCAGATATCGAAATAAAACTTTCTGTGGCATAACCATTAGATAAATTAGCTTCCTTTTGAGGTCTCACAGAAATTCCACGCATCAGTTGTCTACATATGCGTGCCTCACGGTGTCCTTTGATTTTACTAAAACATATATTGCAATATAAATTTGAAATTAAATTCTATGAACCTCATGTAATTTACAATAGATTATTGGAAACTATTCTAAAAATATGGGAGACTAATAAAATAAATCAAGAATCGATGTGACTGTGTGTTTTTTCCTGGTCACCTTTCTTAAAATATACCCCCAAAATTAAATGAAATAAATTTGAACCTGATATTTGTGGAATTTTGGTAGGACAAACTCTGAAAACAAGTGTCGACCTCTCGATCAAAGAAACTTCCTTTCTAAGCACCGCTCTGCACTGTGCGCTCTTTTCCGTGAACCTGCGATGCTTCAGTGCGTAAAAGATACCATCTTTCCTTTGCCGGAATAAGTCTGATAGGTTATTTTTAAAAATTCAAAAAGGAATTCACGTCCCACTTTTCGGGAAACAATGAATATGAATTGAATGAAAATTGGCACTGGCACCTCGCGCACTGAAAAGATTCATTTCAATATCGAAGCTTGTTATGGCTGCATACTTCCTTTGCGAGTTTCACGATATAGCCTGAGACATGACTCATTCTTCTGCGTCAAGAAAAAATGTTAACATTGCCACACAGCTTCGATGACATTATGTGTATTTAAATCATCAGACGAGCCATCACCAATGCTATCAACTGACGAGGGGATTGTCTCTCTTAAAACCAAATGGAATACCTAACCCCTTGAATAATTCACTCGAAGGGACATGAGGAGTGATTCGCGGCTTTGACCGGATCCTTCAACGGTTGAGGCATCGTAAATGATTTCACTTTCATTACGCTAATAGGCCAATAACGTCGGCGATCAATATGGCATGACGGTGATGCGATAATGGCCCCATAACCTCCGCCATCATCCTTCTTATCGCCCGTGCGGTTATTCTCGCGAGGTAATGCCTTTTGGCTCTCGCAAGGGGGGGGGGGGGGGGCGTTAATCAATCAGTAGACGCGGCCCGACTGAAGGTTCTCTTGAGCATTTCAATGGAGGATACAAAGGGTTGACGGACATGTCATGACCGACACGTGGCGATCAGAGGGAAGTTTAATTTCCTAGAGTGAAATATAGATCGATTCATTAGCGCATCAAGTTAGCAGGTGAAGGTACAGATCTTGCTGAGTCGGAGAAAAGTAGATAATTTGACAGGCTGACGTAAACGCGCAATGTTTTCGAGCAGTAATTGCTTCCCACTCTTTCTTCGCAATTTTTACGGCTTAAATCACAAAACAATGACAAACGATAACGAAAATAAGCCCATGAACTATCACATAACAAATGTTCTAATTCATCTACTGCGGGGAGAATTTTAGTTATCGTAGCAATTCATACGTTGGTGTTTAGTTTTACTCCATGAGATAACAACCATTGACCAGATCAAGGATACTGAAAGAGAGCTAGATAGTAGTAATTAATAGGAATAAACCAGGGAACTTGATGGAAATAAGTTCATTATGCCCAATAATTTAATTCTTTGATGCATTAAAACTGGATAACTAAAAATAAAAAAGTCATGAAGGATACTGAAAGAGAGCTAGATAGTAGTAATTACTAGGAATAAACCAGGGACCTTGATGGAAATAAGTTTGTTATACCCAATAATTTAATTCTGTGATGCATTAAAACTTCATAACTACAAATAAAATGTAATCAAAGATACTGAAAGGGAGCTAGGTAGTAGTAATTAATATTAATAATCCAGGGAGCTTGATGAAAATAAGTTCATTATATTCAATAATTTAATTCTGTGATACATTAAAACTGGATTACTAAAAAAGGTCATACATACACATGAATAATTGCGTCAGCGCGTTTTAAGTAGTGAATGACTGATTTTTTAATGAAAAGCCTCATGCATGGAAACTAATGCGCTCCGCTTTAACTTGTCATCAGAGAGTCTGTTAAAACTCGTAGAGGTCACTGAAATTGTACTTTAAAAATGCAAATACGTGTTTGGACAGTATTATCCTAATTAAATAAACAAATTAATCATGGTGTAAGTAAAATTCCCACTATTTTGAAAGTCTAAAAACGCTGCGTATCATTGATTACCAATGCATCCTATGACATTTGCAGTAATTAGTTTACTTACTTCAAATTTGTATTCTACTTATATTAATTTCTTGCACAGCTATGTGCAGCTTTACCTCTCTTTACCTCCCTCGGTATATCCTTACAGTCGGACTGCTCTTGAAAAACTAATCATTGTGGGGAGTGATCCACATTTAGAGAGATTTAGCAACAACCTTTCTCCGAAAGAAAACGATATGAGATAAATTTGCAATGGCTTATGAATATTTTTTGACTATCCAATTATTTAACAGTATCTCCATATTTATGCATGAGATGTATATAAAGGACAATGTGTAGGGAAAAAATGGTAATGGCCCTCAAATATTACCATGCATTTTGTGTATATTTATTTTTTTCTTTATTCCAACGGGAATTTAAAGTTCCTGTTCTGCAACCTAACGAAGAGCGGACCGAATGCCATTTTGCGCATACTCGCAAATAACGGGAAAAGGCATACACTCCACGAATTTTTCCTGGACATAAAATCAGCAAGTGATATTTGAAAAGAATGACAAAAAGCCACCTCAATATCTATGACTGCAAAATTTCGACGTTTCGGGGAAAAAACGAGGACTACCTACACGCTATATGAGCTCTCCACGAAAAGGAGAGTAGAAAAGTTCTCCTACGAAATCAAATGTCCATCACCACTAAATGGGGAAGGAAAAATTTCGTTTGAAATTTAATTATCTCCACACAAGACCTAAGGTATTTTTTTGCGTGTCATGAGAGATTTTCGCTCCGCGGAATGGGTAATGAAAGACTTTAAACAGTGGCGGAATGCAAGGGGAAGAGGGCCAGGGGAAATCCAAAAACTTCGCCGACCTTATTCGCCAAATTAAAGCTTAAACAGTCTCTTTCTCTCTCTCTTTCTGGAGAGGGAGAGAAAGAGAGAGATAGTGGATTCGCGAGTTTTTAATTTACATTGCTTTCCCCCCAACCCCACGTTACCAGAGCGGCGGAATAAAAAAAGAGTGAAAAGGACTGAGAGACGTATCACTGTTTCTTCAGCTTAATGAAAAGGGTGACGGCCCAGATAAAAGTAAAACAAAAAAAACATATACATACTGGAAGTGAATCCTTAATTGGATAAGGAAAGTCACATTTCCACTCTGGAGCCTTGACGCTACAACCCTCCGACTCGCTGACGTGTATTCCTCCGTAACACGAGGCACAAACTATTTCTTTGACGTAAATATCAATCAAGCTAAACGGCAACAGAAAGAAAAGGACCCAAATGAAACTATTGAGGGATATGGGTAAACTCTTTTCGGGATTCCAACCGGGTTAATTTATCCATAACGACCAACGTTTCAAGCTCCGACTCGGGGCTCATCCTCAGGACTGAATGTTGTTTTATTTGTTTGTTTGTTTTATTGAGGGATACCTTCCGAGGGAAATAATATGATGGTGAACCACTAACTGAAATGAGTTTCGTTGTCCACAAAATTTATCATGATTTTTTTCGGCGACTCCTCTCGTTAAATACACGGTTTTTCAAGAGGAATAAAAATAAAATGAACTCCTTCACCCTCTCCGGCTTCAATCTCCTTCCACCCAATTACCCTCCCCTAGAACCACACAATATCAATTCGATATATAAATAAGGTTGATGCATACAAAACACGCTGTTATTTCATGATGGATATTTTGGCAACGTTACATAAATATCTTATTTGTAACATCCACGACAGGTTGTAAATGTAACGTTGTATAGATATCCAAGTTGTAATATCCGTGATTTTAATTGAAAAAACATGAGAAATTGTTATTCCAAACTATATCCATGGGTATCATATGTTCCTTATAGATTGGAAGGAACATTTGTTCTGTTTTCAATGTCTTGGGATAGTCAAAAAACCATAATAAGTTCACCCATTATCTATTCGGAAACATGATAAAGATTCACTGAAGTATATTCCACAGAAGTTTTAATTACCTGGGTCGGTCATTAAAACTTACACAACAGTGTATCTTTATTATGTTTCCTCTCACCAAGTTCCACCATGTATCGCTATCCAGCCTTAAGTTGATTATTATATACCTATTATATGTTGTGAAGATATTTAAAGATGTTGTAAAATGGACCTCCATGCTCACTAGGGTGGTCCTTATTTTTCGATTTTTAGAATTTCTTTCGGGACACCCCCTCATTTTATGCCAACTGGTGTAAAAACATTTCCTGTAAAATATCATTGCAATCGGATAATGGGAAAACGTGCCGCATCGCACTCAAAGTTGAGAAATTTTGGTATTTTCGGCTGTTTTTTGGATATGAATGGCGATGAGAAGGCGCTGGTATTTTTCAACTGATTTTCTATGGTAATTAACCATACACTGGACATTTGGCATGCTGCTCCTAAAATATTTTCCAATTGTGTCCAGTGGTTCCCGAGATACGGCCCCAAGAATGAGAGCGCCCCACCCCAGGCAGACTTTTATGGTGACACGCGGGTTGCATACACTCAACATTTGTTGATTAATTATCCTCACTCATAGTAAAACCATAAAATTCTTTAGATAAACTTTAAAATTTGTCCTTTGAATAAAAATACTTTGTTCGCTGATGGACATCGCCGCAACGTTGTTATCCGGGTTCTTTCCGGGATATTTAACAGATATCCGTACAACGTTAATTGGATTAACATGGATATTGTATGGATGTTATATGTTAACATTAACAATGTTATCTGGATGTTGCTGGAATATTGATTGCTGTTTGGGTCATCAATGCCATCCACCGAAAAACTGTCCTTATTTCCCAAGAAAAAGTGACCAGCAACACCCATGAACGTCGAGCAAAAAACCAAATAAGGTCATGGGTCACACCCGAAGTAACATCATTAACATCTATAGTGACCCGTGAAAGCTTCAACGAAGAAAGTCTATGAATATTAACTTGGTATTTATCTTGAAATTATTTCATGATGCTGTCGCTTTGCTGTTGAATGGTGATCAGTTTCACCAGCAGCGTTGCAGCTGGATAACGTCCTCAGGTCGAGGAAGGACAATGCAAATAACTTTGGCCGGAAGATGTCACCCAGCCGCAACGCTGTAAGTGAAACTTCGGTCACCATTCAATTGCTTCGCGACGGTATACCGAAAGGATGCCAAGAGAAACGCATATGCGTCGTTATAGGTTTCAAACCTTTTTTACTTTCCCCTGGACCGGGAATCGAACTGACATTTGGTCTCTGCGCAAACAATTACGCTGTCCCGGTTCCTCATTTCCCATTGCAATAGTACCGAAGCTCGTTGTGCTAGCTAGCCTTTGTGGCCCTTTTAAGATGGCAACACGAGGGAGAAAGCACTACCATGAGGCTACAACCAGTTGAGAGCGTCAAACCTGCGCTTATTCCCGCATGGCGGTGATTTTTAATATTTTCCGCAAGTCAGAAGTGCGTGATTTTAAAGGAGATATAAGAGAGATAAAAGAGAATAGCCATGAGAAAAAAATCTCCTGGTAAAGGAGATTTTTTTCTGATGGCTATTCTTGTGAATTGCACGACTGTGACTGATTTCCACCTAAACCCATTGCTTACAAAGATGAGGTCAGTGCAACAATTGTCAGTGCAAAACGTTTAAATAAAAGTTTAGTGAAGAGTCTGATCTGAGGAATAGTGCATTACGGTGATGAAACGTGGACACTAAGGAAGGAGGACGAGAGAAGACTGGAGGTGTTCGAGATGTGGGTGTGGCGAAGAATGGAGAAGGTGAAATGGACGGAGAGGAGGAGGAACGACGAAATTCTGGATTTGGTGGGTGAGGAGAGATAGCTTTTATGTGAGATACGGAGACAGAAGGAATGGATGGAGGGAGTAGTTAGCGGGGAGAGGATGCTGAAAATTATATTAGATGGGTAGAATTATTGGTAAACAAGGGAGAGGAAGGAAGAGACTAGGATTTTTAGATGCAGGGGAGTAGGAAGGGGAGTAGGCCTTACAGCGAAAGGAAGAGGGAAGTGCTTGAACGAAGGGGAGGCTTCCATTATGCTTTTTAAGAACGCAAAGGAAACCAACCTTAATCGAATAAATGCTTAAACTTGTATAAAATTACTATCACTAAGTTGGGGATTCAATGTTTCTCTAGACTTTCCATTGCTGCGCTGCTATCATGCACGCTATTGTATGCATTTCCTCTGAGATATAGAAGCATCCATTTAGACATGAAATATTGACGAGACTAGGAATGGGGTATTGAAGTCCGTGGGAGGAAGAGTTCGAAAGGTACTGAATGATTCCTACGCGGGGGCGGAGTTTTCGTCCACTCACCGTCGGTAAAAACCCTTCGCTCTCTGAGGATCGGACGCGGATGAGGTTAGACTGATGAAAAGGACGAGAATAGTGAGGGGGGAAAATGTGGAAGAATGGAAGCAAGTAGAGAATTGTTTTGACCCTCAGAAATAAAGGAAGAAAAAGGTTAGGAGCAAAGGCTGGAAAGGCGTGGGTGGAAGACACTGTTAAGAGAATTGGTTGTGCGTTTACGGGGAAAAAGAAACGAACGGACAAAAGGATGCTTGTCGGACAAAAGAGGGATTAGGAGGGTAAACGAACTCTTTTCCTATTTCCCCCTAAGGAGGATCGACGCGGGGAATGTTTCAAAAACGTATAATATTTTCCGAAAATGCGCGACGATAGAAGCTTCCTGGGTTAGATGTGGTGTGTTGCAACCTGGTCGGAGTCTTTCCCAAGTTCCCTGGACCAGGGGTCTGCAAGCATTTCAATGTAAAGGCCGCATTATATATTTCTCATATTTATGCGGGCTGAAGGAATAAAAAATCAATTAAAAAAACAAATCAGTGCCAGTAATTTAATTTCCTCAAAAATTAGAGCATAAAACATAGAAAAATTATATAATATCTTGTTGGAAAAAATTAGGGGAAAATAAGTGAATTCCAGCATTTAGCTTTATGCGACCAAATAAATGTGATGAATGATACTGTCGTTTTGACTTCAAAATTTCATGAAAATCAGGTCCCACATTAGATGAGCCAATTGTAATAATTTTAAGCAAACACACAGGGATTTGTTTGGCGGGCCGGATATAGTTTGGGCCATAATTTGGGGACCCCTGTACAAAGCTATTATCTAATGGAGAATCCATGATAATTGATAAACAACAAAGGCCTTGAAATGTTATAGACAGTCGAAACCATGGTCGGTAGTGGAGTTTTACATTACTGTGTTAAAATTACCTTTCTTCCTAAAGGATTTTTTTTCCTCCTAGTTTGCTAATTGTCTGGTAATGAGCATTATTCCGCAGGTTTCGGTCATTAAGAGGATTGCTACCTTCCCCTTGCTTCCGAGGTCACTTTTAAAACAATGAGTGAACTATGTCACTCGTGGAAACATTACTTGAATGAACAAACTGCATTGTGTAACGATTACATTATTTGAGTTTCAGCTGTTATCTAGAAATAAGTTGTGACATGGAATAAGGATGATAATAAAATACTGCAGGAGGTGGTAGGGGAGGCAATTTTAAGATTTTTTGTCCGTAAACATGGAATCGTAGCTCCTTAGTTACTGAGCCATGGCAAAGCAAACATTTTTTTGAAGCATTTAGCAGTCATCATAAAAAGTGTTTGTCTTGGGTATCTAGCCTTTTCGATGTTTTATTTACTACTCCAAATTTTTCAGAAAATTTAATAGTTAAGGTTGGACGAAAATATACGATTATAATTGAGAGAATGAAAAGCTAAGGGTTACAAGTGATTTTCTTTCTAAAAAGAGTTAGACACAGAAAGTGATAGAAGAAATATACCAAAATTTGCTGGCCTAGGGATACGAGTAATTCTCTGCTCAATGATCACATCAAATGAAAAATCAAATGCGCTAATAAATACTTACTTGATCTCGTTTTTTTCTATACTTAATTCCTGTACATAAATATATATAGATAAAAATCACTAGTAGCCTTTAGCGTTTCACCCCCTCAATTGTCTTAAACAATTAATCTCAAAATGGGCGATATTGCGTAACCGTATTGTTGATACTTGCTCTAAGCGCTCGTTTAAATAAGTTCAAACATTATTACATCAAAGAATCAAAACAAAGAATATTTTAATCATTACGATTGAGAGGCAGTTATAGCCATGATTAATGGAATCTTTGAAGTTTCGAATTGGCTCGTATGTTGTCAAATTACTCTAATTTTATGAAAATGATGCCTAAAGCATTCTATGTAACTGATACAATGTGAACTTAAAGCTTAGAAGCACGAATATTGCAAGAGAGGGCACTCAAGTCGGCCTTTAAATGTATTTTTACCGATCACGCATTTAAATGGGTTTCCAAGCGTCGCCACTCATGTCGCTGACGGATAAGTAATCCGAGTTTCACAGGGAAATATGAGTGTTAACAACAATTTACATACGTGGTGATGTGATCTATCAAATTCATAACGTTTCAATGCTATTCCGCACAATAACAAACATTATGCTGCAAAATAATGGAAAAAAGTGGATCGAACTGCACCGATCACAGCGCCGCAGACATTTTTAAAACCCGATTAAAATGCAATCAAAGTGGCAACAGAAATCAGAGTTCTATTGATAGAATTGGGCTTGCTCTATGCAGTCCCTTTACTCAGAGGGGTGACTTGAGCCCAAAACTAAATCACTTCTTCCAGAAGTTCACCCTAACAACACATCTTTCTTGTTAAACTGCTGCTGACTGGAGACCTTTTCGCCACTCCCACGTTCACGGACAACTTCCACGACGAAAGGTGGCTTGCGGACGAGCTGAAAAGCTCGAAAACTAGGAAGGGTGCCGGACAGAAATCTTCAACGCTTAAACGTTCGTTGCCAAATTGGTGCTCAGTATTCCGGGTGTAATTGAACGTCACGCGGGCGGCCGGACAGAGTTGCAATAATGAGAGAGGGGAAGGGGGCAAAGCT
Organism: Ischnura elegans; assembly: GCF_921293095.1. Lineage (NCBI taxonomy): Eukaryota > Metazoa > Arthropoda > Insecta > Odonata > Coenagrionidae > Ischnura > Ischnura elegans. Next base: position 73,543,101 of record NC_060250.1, read on the forward strand.
GACTGCGCTGATGTAAATCGGAAGCGGCGCTGACGTAATGGGAAATGGCGATAATTTGAGCGAAAATTGTCCGAAGAGGGTGGTAATTTGGGCCAAATTGGAATCGGATCTCTCTGCCCTTTGATGCAATGACGATCATGAGAGTTTTTTTACCTCTTTTTTTTTTATTCGCAAAGATCCAAAGGTCTTAAATGGTGTGGAAGGAACCTTTGGCTTCTCAGTACATTGCCACACTGCTTTAGGTGCACTGAAATGAATTAAAAATTATTGCGAGGGCGGTTGATCAGCAGTGAAAACTCGTGGGTGTACAGTTTTCGGATTCAAATAAATTTCACGTGGTCGTCAATTTAGATTTATGCACGGAAAGGATTGGAAATGTTAATCATTTCGCCAAAAATATTAAAAATTATCGCTCGCGCACACTTCGTAGGGCAAATTAACGCGGTAATCAAATCAATAAGATTGAATTTTTGCACGAAAATATTAACGAGAGGAAATGAATTCAATGTAAATAATGAGAGATTTCCTGAATAAATAAAGGCAACTTGGTAAAATTTTTCATGAATATATAGCGTAACTCAAAACACTATGTAAAACAATAATTATTCAAATAAGACACCAGCGGAAATAAGCATTCCCAAGCTCAATAAAAACACCGCAATTTGAAATGAAGATGGATCGCACGGCTAATGAACTGAAAATTATAATTAATAACGATGTGTCCGTGATCTAAGTCAAAAAATTCCAAATATTTTATACGGGCCCAGTTTATATTAATATCAGTACCCACTAAAACACCGCTATATTACAATTTATATTAATTATACATTGATTACAAATATCGTTGAACAAATATGTCGCCTACAAATTAGACGACTACAGAAAACATTCCACCCTAAAATAGGTAGGTATGATAGACCTGAATTAAAATTAGGACCAACAGAATATTTTTGGTAATTCTTGTATTACTTTTTTCTCAGGCTATTTACTCGTCAAACTTCCCACTATACAGATTCGCCTGCCGCTATGATAGATAATATGTGGGAATATTACAAAAAGGTATTCTCACCTATAGAAAAAAAATAAATTAGAAGAAACAGAGATACGCCAAGTATCAGTTATGTTGTATTTCATAATAATATATATTAAAAACATATATACTATTATAATTAAATAACTTAGCGTAAAAACTAGACACATTTAACACTTGATCCAAGCTTAGCCGGAAGGTTGTTTTGGGAAAAACCTAATGTTATGTGGGTAACCCACATCCTTAGATGTTAAATAGCAAAGGAGAAAAAATTAAAATACCTTGAAATAGTGAGAGCAAGGGTGTAGAAGCTAAAACGTTCGCATTATGAAATTCTGAAGATGTAATCACAGATGCGACGCAAAAAGTGAGGAAATTCAAAAGAAACCAAAATAAAAACAGCATGAAAACTGAGTTTCAACACTTATTTCAAACTGAAATGCCATATAGTTATAAGCAGAGAAAGTGCCTCACAACACAAGATTTCATCATAATTCAGTGGTAAAGGCCATATTTACCTTCAATATGGCCGGAAACTTATTAATTCTTCCAACAAAGCTTAATGATAAGGATTAACGACCCTGATAAGTTCAATCCTCCAATCAAAAGCGTTAGTATGAACCAAGTACTCGACGAAAGCGACAGAAAGGATTTAATTAATCATGATATTTTTCTTGAACTAACACAAGAAAAATCTTTAATTTGATAGGTTTAAAATATACTTTAAGGAATAATTTGATTCAACAAGTGGTTTCTTCGATTGTCAACAAGATGCCACTCAGACAACAAAACATTGGTCAACCAAAATTAGGCCTAACGAGATAAAAAACACAAAAGATTCAAATGATTAGTAAAATAAAGAAGTTAACAAGAGGGAGAATTTAGATTCATGTAACTCACGAAATGGAAAATTCGGTTGAACGGCTAGAACTGCCATACCATACCTGAAAAAATAAAAGAAATGAGTATCAAAGATAGCACTAAAAATAAAATACACTAAGTTAAGAACAGGTTTAAATTTAAATGGACAATTCAGGAAGCAAATAAGAATGAGAACGATTTATCTTACTCCCTCGGCAGAAGAAACAATCTTACGTTTCTGAAAACAGTCATTCGAAGAAAAGCCACAGGTACCTATGTACCTACGCTAAAAAGATTTGAACAATTTATATTCTCTTCTACATTTCGGATTCAAACTAATCTCACAAAAATTTAAATTTGAATTTTCGTAAATAATAACTGAAGGATAAGTAAATACATGTAGATATGTCCCAATGAAATATCAACGCCTGAAATATTTTACCATGAATTAGATCAAAATGCTGTATCCTTAGATACTTTAACGAATGACATAATTAGAGTATTTATTTAATAAACTTAATCTCAATCACTAATAGTGTACAAACCAACAAATAATTCATTCAGCATGAATACTTAGAGAATTTCAGTCAAAGAGAAGGTAAATAGTTTTCAACAGTGGCGTAACTAGGAATATGTTTTGGGGGGGGATGAGAGGAGTTAGTGGAGGATACCCCCCGCCCAGGAGTCGGGTAGTTCAGGAAAATTTTTGAAAAATAACATGCCTGAATATGCATTTTGCATCATTTTGGCACATAAAATTCAATTTAAAGCAGATTCAGTTATTAAATATCAAATCCAGACAAGATTTTCAAACATTTTTTTGATTTCTCTGAGGGTTTGGGGGGGATACATCCCCTCAACCCCCCCATAGTTACGCCTCTGGTTTTCAACGCTCCAACTTCCTTACACACAAACCTATCTCCTATGACTTTAAACATGATTATCGCCAATTCAGTTCACTCAAAAGCGCCGGAATGAAAAAAAAGCTCATTAACAAGCAAGTGGACAAGAGCACTTCGCCACCAGCTGCATAATACATGAACGTCTGACAGACCAGCAAATGGAAAACCAATTCCACCATCGATTATTCATAAATAGCTGAATTTCTAGCGTCACAAAAAGCTTTTAAAGATAAAAAGAAGTAGTGTTCATGGAAACCGGAGACGGGCAAAACAAATAAAAAGGCTTGGGAAGTCATGTGCAATGCTGACCCACACTGGGAACCCTATAGCGGATAACACACCAATTTTCACACGCACAGAGGCGGAAAACGATGAGGTGGAGAAAAAAGATCTTCAATTGATTTTAATTACTACCATGAGAGCATACACTTCCAAGTAAGTGATTTAGCTCTTTCCATATGTTGGAAATTTTCCAGAAAGTTTTACTCAATACTATGAATTTTACTTAAAAATTCTTTGGCAATATTTCCATAAAAATAAATATTTCTACTTGACTCATTCATTTTTCATACAGCTCACTCTCAATATCTCAGATATTCACTCTTTTCTGACCATTTCCCCCACCAAAACATTCTCTCCACAATCAAGACTTACTTCTAATTTTGTAAGTAAGTTAAGTTAATAAGTTAACAACAGTCAGTTCATAACTGAGAAATAATAACTGGAGCCGTTAAAAGATGAAACATCCTTTCCGGTTGTAAAACTACCAGTAAACTTCGTCACTTCATATGAGACTTTATTTTAATATTACTTTTATTCGGGAGTCTGCTGAGTATAGCATGATTTAAATTGGCATTCCATTTCAAATTCAGGTGAGGAAGTTTAAAGAAGAGCAGTATTATATTTCTCGTTCCTTCTGTAACGGAAATAAGAACAGACTTCTCTCATACGCATTTTTTTCCTGTTGCGCTCCTCCCAACATCACATCCGAAAGCCCGTTCTGCATCTTCCTCTTGCCAGTTTACCCCACGTTCTTCGCCTATATCTACTTGGTACATTTCGCGTGAAATATTACGCTCTCCAAACGCAGAGAGAAATACATATTTATCGGTCAATTTAAAAAGATAAATTAATAATAATATTAATAATAATAATAATTTAAGGAGATTTAAGGAGACTCATTGAGTCCACTTTGGTTTTGCCTGGCGTTGAACCCATTATCAAATGCCCTCAATAGCACTAAATATGGATACAAAATAAAAAATAGTACAAACACCAGTTTTACTTTGTCTCACCTTCTATATATGGACGATATTAAAATCTATGCCTCAAATGAAATACAGCTCAAGTACCTTTTGGATGCCACAAGTAGGTTCTCCGCGGATATAAAAATGCAATTCGGATTGGATAAATGCAGATTGCTTCACATAGAAAAAGGGAAAATCAAGCATGGTAACTTCAATGTTACAGATGACGAGTCAATAATATCTATGGAAGCAAATGAGAACTACAAATACCTCGGATTCCTGCAAGCAAAATCAATACAACATAAACAGATCAAGAAGGAATTAACAACTGAATTCCATAAAAGACTAACATCCATCCTTAAAACAGAATTAAATGCACGAAATGTAATCAAAGCCATCAATACGTTTGCGGTACCTGTGTTGACATATACATTTGGAGTGATTGACTGGACCAAAACCGAAATAGCAGGCATAGAAAGATCAATACGTACAACATTCACAAAATTTAATTTACACCACCCAAAGGCTGCAATAGAAAGGCTAACGCTACCCCGCTATATGGGAGGTAATCAACTAAAATACATAAGGCTATATTATGTGCAAGAACGTGCATCGCACAAATACTGTGCAGCCATGAGTTAAACTTCGGCACAAGTTAGAAATTCATGAGTTAGTAACCTTACTACAGCCGCCAAACCACATGCATAAATTCGATTGGGCTCAAGGCATGAAAATACTTATAAAGGAGTTCAGCAAGGCCACTTTCCATAGGGCTGGATTGAGGACGTAGCCTGGTCCCTGCTTACTCCTTGGGACCCATCCGTCGAGGGTCCTCACATTGTAATGCCAGGATGCATCAACTCCAAAGTAAGAATTGGAATCATGACCTATCGTGGCGTTCCTGATTCATGGATCTCTCCATCTTCCGGGTATTCACCGCGTTGTTTGCCAGAATTTGACGACAGTTTCTGACGCCTGATGGTATCCCGACAAAACTAAGAATTCGAAGTCCACAGTTCGTCAACACTGTAAATAACTGATGACCGATTCCTCCAAATATTATTAAATATTCTTTTGACCACGGGAATTTAAATAAATAAATTTTACGCACGGAATTAAATCAGTCTCCAGTGTCTAGATATTTATGAATAAACTGTTCTTTGTAAACTTTGGTGGCTCCAATGCATGATATTGCATGTCAACTCCACTCTCTGACTTAACAGCAATTCACGAAAAACCATTAAATTACACCAGAAGAGCAAAAGACACCTGGAAAACATCAATAGAGCAGCATTTGAATTCTACATCACTTCTTGTGCTGCAACATGAATTGAACTGTGTTCTACGTGGTATTTTGCAGGTTTCCCTTACGTCTCGGACGAATTTTGGATCAATAGCCATCCTGGAAGAAAATAGTTCCATGAAAATATGTTTTTACCTCTGCGGCTGCATCCTCACCAATATATTTAAACTCGAAATAACCTTTTTACAAGCCCTGACAAGGAAATTTCCTAAGCGGCGTCCTTACACTACGTATGCCTGAAATGTACCAAATACTATGTGAATACCGATGTACTTTGGTAGCATTTGAAATAAACCTTTTTTCACTTGACTTGCCCCTCAACCCACCGCTCTGGAATGCCGTCTCACCAAACTACAACCAAAATTCTCAAATCTAGTGACTAACACCGCCACCCAGATTTTAAGAAAATTAGATTTAGAGCCGCTAGTGACTTGGAATCTGCGCGCTAGGCTTAGATTGCTTGAGAAATTGAGAAAAGGGGAGAACGACACGACGAACATCATATTTTAGCCACACTATGTTTCCAAGTCCGACAAAAGCGATAAATTGAGGGCGCAGAATATTACCGAACGAATAGATATCCGAATTTCTTTTTCCGTCGAACATTAATAGATGCTGGCCGTAATTTTGTTCGAACATTTGCTTTTTATATATAAACTGCTGGTTTTCTAACACCCCCTGCCAGATGCCTTTTTAGGCAGCTTGCGGTGTAGCATGTAAATGCAGATAAACTCTCGTAAAATAACCTTTTTCCTTGCCCAAACTATTAAATAATTAAGTGGGTTTTCCTATATGCAACACGGGAGGATTGTTGAGTTAAATAAAAAGGTTTAAATTTAGTGGAGATAGAACTGCGTTAGTACGACAGCATCGAATTGCCGTTACAGTGGAATTTGCTGGAGATCGGTGAAAATCCCATCCGCGTGGCGCAATGCACATTAACCCCCTCTCACGATCATGCCATGGAACGCAGAAGGACGAGACCCCCGGGATTTTGTCTGTCACCGTTCGGACGCGGGACACGATGGTCGGAGTCAGCGACTACCCCTTGGCGTGTGGGGGCTGTGTGAGTCAGTATCGTTCGCTTCTAGACGAAAAAATTGAACGGGATACCTTCTAACTTACCACCGAAAAACACAGCATCCCCCACAAAAGATTACGAAATGCCATTTAGTCATCACTTTCCAATCCTTGCAACGCCAAAACATGATCTGCACTCTTGCTTCAAGTGAATTCCAAGACAAAAATATCACCTGCAATGGAAATCGAATAACGGTCCTTTGGGTTTTCAACGCAATGTACCGTCTACAACGCTATCCACGGTTTTTAGCTCTCCCAATTATTTAATAGGTTTTAGAGACATATATATTGTACAATTGGTGCTCATTACTATTACAAAATAGGTATTGTCACCGTATATAATAGTAAAATCTTTATCAGCAAAAAAAAGACTGTGAACGCGGGGTAATATGACTTAATAAATGCACTCTAGCCAGCAAAAAAAGAACACGCATTGCATAATGAATCAAAATTAGCCGTATTTTTCCATGATCTCATTGATATTATAGGGCAGAAGATTACGTAGTTGTGATGCAATATTGAAGCTACTTGCACTATGATACCAAGACGATGGCTTTTTCCTATACAACCTTACTAAAAAAATTCGACCTTTGCCGGTGAAAATCGCGAATGACTTGATACAAATGAATGCCTTGTACCTTGATAATGAGAAGTACTTTGTACTAATCAGGATCTAATCATTTTTAGAAATGATTACTTGATAAAAATAGAAGAACCAGACACCAAGAAAGTCATATTTTGATCTCACTATTATCTCAGTAAATTTTGCACTTGGTTTTCGTCGGGAAATAACCAAACCTGAAAAAAATGTAGGGGATTCATAAATGTGGAAAAAATAAAAGCGACATTTTGAAAGGCTATCGGCCGTAGTTTTAATGGTGGGGTAGCTTGGGTACGATTGTGCCAGGGTGCGGTAGAGACAGTCGTCGTACAAGCAACATTATAGGGAATAGTGAAGTATACAAGGGGATAGAGGAGCAGTTTGCTCGTCTACACCAGTGTCACAGTAATGTGTCAGCTGTCGCGCCTTATAGACGTTAGCAGAGGCCCATATTGTTTTTCAACAGTCAAAAGTAAGTATTTTTTATTTTATTGTCGAAACCATGGTCGGTCGTTAAGTGTTAAATAGTGTGTAAATTACCATTTGTGTTTTAATCATGGATATTCCACAAAATTAAGCCTGAAACGATTTTATACGTAAGTATTTTTGTGCGATTTCTTTTGATGATTCTTGTTTCACGAATATAGATAGAATTTTTAACATTTTTCCTCGAATTAAGATAGACATTATTGGTTCTTCAGCAGCGATTGCTTTATTAGGAAGTTTTTTTGTATCGACTTGGCGTTTTCTTTTTTTGCGAAAGAGTGCTATGGGTACGGTTGTGATATTTTTCCTGGGTACGGTTGTGACACAAGTAAAAGTTTTTTAATTCTGCCGTAGGATTCCGCGGCGTTGCTCATGGTCGGTGCTGATTTTCGGGTTCCTCAGCCGCATTGGTTGTTTTTGGATGACAACAGTTTCGGGAGCCATCCTGCTCCCGTCTTCAGGTCGACCTTCGAAACTAAACTAACCATAAACTAAAAATATTTACTCAAATTCTCAACTAATTTTTTTATTAAGACTGATTTATGGACTATAGAGTATATGTGAAGACTGACATAATAATTTTAGATGCTATACTACCATATTAGTTGTAAAATATTGAAGGGTTCCCAGATTTTATTTCTTTTGTTATTAAATAGCAATGTTGTCAGCAAAAAGATCATGCTGCATAACGTTAAGTATTTCTTGAAATTAAAATTATTTCAGACCATATAAGAGTATTTAGGAAACCTGTTACTACCAACCTTAAGTACTGCCACAACCGCCCTTGTGGTGTGGTCGGTCGTGACGCTTAAATTATATTTATAACTTGATCCTTTGAGCTAACCATTGCGTTCAGGGATAAACATTTAATATTTAAAGGTATAATAATGTACATTATACATTGAGAAACACCCTAATTTAAACTTAGTAGCCTACTTACATAATTAAGGACGATCAAATGAAAATTTTCACCACCATAACCAGCCTCCCCTACACTCGCTGAGTCAGCCAATAGATTCCTGGCATGCAGTAGCTGAGGTCATTTGCTTCATTGTTGAGCTGGTCGGTAGTGAAAGGATAGCCGTGAATGGTGGACTCGAGAGGAACCCATCGTCAAGTTTGGACCGCCCTTAACAAGAGTCGCAGAGATGACCGCTCCTTGAGACCGGCGAACGAAGTCCTATACTTGAAGAACCCGTCTAAAATCTTCCCCAAGTTCGGAAAGGGTTCCAACTGTAGGAAATTGCCAACAGACCTTCCATTCGAAGTAGTAGCGCTCACTTTTATGTATTCATTCAGAGTTAGAGTCTTACGTTCACAAAGAAAAGTATTCTATACTTTCATGAGTAAAATAACAAACAGAAATAAAATGAAATATTAGGCCGTCGACGGAGATCAAGACTATTTCTACGAGTAAATAAAGTTGTGAATAGATTCTCGGCACATATAATGAATAGAATTGCCAGATTTTTAAATAAGCTTATACGAAAGGTGATAAACAACTTGGAATAGAATACGAAGACATGCAAGGAAGAAAAATCGAGAAAGAAGTGGCAAGCTACGGGAAATAATTAACGATATAGTTTGCGACTAAGTATGGAATTGGAGTTTAAAAACAAAACAGGTAACAGTAAGGTAACCTCCACAAATGGCATATAATTTAATTGTATCACTTCCACAGTTGTGGGCAGGTATTCGAGTCACGGTTACTTTATGCTAAAAGAAATTACACAGCGCTTCTTGAATATGAGTCTGCTCTAAATACCCTAGCAATTAAATAATGAATGCTTCAATAATAAATATATCCTTTCACGATCAATGACCTTATTAAAATCATTTCGGCCTGTTACTTCAAGAGCTTACATTTCTATATTCATTCAGAGCCATAAACTTACTGCCACAAAGCACAATGTTTTGTACTTCCATGAATAAAAAAACCAAAATAAATACAAGGAAGTACTATGACGTCCACGGCGATCAAGGCTACTTCTACAAGGGAAAAGGTTGTAGACAGAATATAGGCATACGTAAGAGTAGCATTTGTTAAGTCTTAGGTTAAGAATGATATGATAGGTGAATGACGGCTTGAAAGAAATGGAACGAAGAAAAAGCGGGAGAGAAATAGCAAGCGACGGGAAATATTATATGAGATTTGCGGCAGAAATTTGAGACAAGGTCTGGAAATTGAGGCAAAAACTTAAGGGAAAAAAGTACGTGAACATTATGCTAAACTTTATGAATGGTAAAGCATTACAATGTATCACTTGCACCGCTTTAGGATGGTATATGAGTCATAGTTACTTTATGCTAATATAACTTACCCAGCACTTTCTTTGCTGAAGTCTGTTCTACAAACCCTAGCAATAAAATGATAAGGGCTTCAATAATATTTCACTTTCCTGGCCAATTATCTTTGCAAAATCATCTGGGGCTCCCCACCAAGAATGAGAATAAATTAACTCAAATTTTAAACAACGATATTATAGACGAAAGATGACTCGGTATAGAAAATAAAAGACATAACTCATTTGGATACCTTTCAACTCCTTACCCTGGGTCGCGGAACCCGTAAGAATTCCACGATGATAGCGAAAGTTTTAAAGGTGTTATAGACAGGAAAGGGAACAAAACACGACCGCTCTAGCGCCAGTGATGTGTGCCCTAAAACAACGCTCCTCGTTTCCTCGACCCAGCCAACCCTTCCGCTATTACGTCCGGAGGGCCGTCACCTGTGCTCACGAACTCACTCAATCCGCAGGAGAGATTGTCAGGGTACGGAACGAGGCCCCAGTCGGCCGGCTAACCGGTCGCCGCTCTCTTAGCGAGGCGACTGGGCCTCGGACATTCATCAAGGAGTGTGCTTTTAGGCGAAGCGAAGGCATTCTGACGCAAAACAACGAACGCGCCACCTACCGGTAAAGGCGGGATGCTCCACAGTGAATTGTTGATCACAACGTCTACCCGTCTTTTTTATTACAGCACCTCTTGTTCCTTTTTTTTTCTTCTTCCACGGCCGGGGGCTCTCACTTGATGAGTTAGGTGGGGAGGAAGGGGTACTTGGGTCCGACGACGAATGAGCTCGGAGCATTAAACATGACTCGTCCAGTTTCCAGGGTCGGCCTTATTTAAGGGACTAACTCAGCTTTCGTTCATCGGCGCGGGCAAATTGAGCGGACGGCTTTGTCAGGGGAAGATAAAATGTTTGCCCAGAACCCGGGGATCTAGGGAGAAGAAGAATTTTTATCCCTTCCCCGTGGAAGTGCCCGCTGGTCAGTGTATGGTAATAAAGCGTGGTCCTTGCATGTATTTGCATGGCATAAATCTTGCTCGATCCTAGGAATGACTTCGTGGAGGCGGGGGCGGATCCAGGATTTGTTTCTGGGGGGGCGGGGCACAAGGGTCTGACTGACAAAAGATCTTCTCATAATTGAGATGAAAAACAAAATACTACTATTATTGGATGAAATATTATCTTTATTTTAATATGAGTGTAATTACAATGAAATAAAATGATTGAGGCTCCGTAATACATAAAAACATAACGAATATAATGATAAGCGTTTGAAAGATTTTATCTATTTTTATAGCGTCAGGGGGGGCACGTTCCCCCGCCTCCCCCCCCCCTAAATCCACCTATGCATGGAGATATCTCGAACCCGAGATGTATGTTGTGCCTACGATATAATAAAGAATTTCCGACATGAATCCGAATTTTTTTCAAATTACGAAAGCTAAAATATCTTGGTATAAACATAATATTTAGGAGGAAAACAAATATGTGAAATATTTGGCTCAATTATCACCCAACAATTTTAAATTTATATTAAGTAGTCCATTAAGATACACTCCATAAAATATACGCAAAAACGAAATTTTTCAAGAAATATTTCCGAGGTATATCTATCGATTTTATGGAGCGTAAGGACTCTCGAAAATTACACAATATATGATCATTAAACAAGTTTCAAAGTATTAACAAGCAAATTATAAGAGGAAATTAGTACTTTGGTTTTTCATATTCACGCTTTTAGAGATAAAATATTACTAGAAATAATTAATTACAATCATTACTGGTAATAAAATACAAATGCTCTTCTTTCGCTTATTTTTTAAAATGCATGCTGAAACATTTTTAATTATAATATACAAACAAATTGCTATATTGTAATTAATAATGGAAAATAAATTATTGCGAACAAAATTTGATTTCCAATTGAGGTAATTACAATAGATTGCGTCATTGGATATATAAATGCATCATCTAATCATTTAACTGGGGGTATTTTGTTATATATTCAGAAATATTATTCGTTTTTGTATCCTAACAAAATTACGCTGAATATGAGAATTACAGTACCACCAGTCAGTATTGGTAAAATATAAACAGCCATTGAAAAAATATCCCAATTTTCAGCCAATTTTGCGGTAAAAAATGCGTAAAATCTTAAATTCTATGACAATTTTGCAATAAATACATGTTCATGGTAATTGTAAGGGGTAACAAATGGAAGATACTGCTGTTATCTATATAAATAAACAATAAAACAGTGAAAAGTGTGCACGATAAAATCTAAAGAGATTACTTACACCCACGTTTGACACAATGCATACAACTTCCACACATTAAAAAAAAGAGAATGTTCCACTTAATGAGCGAATGGATTCATAAAAGTTCCTATGCTTTCTAAAATAAATATGTAAAATTCATACACAATGTAAGTGAGTTTAGCTAAATTATTTCACGATTCATCTGAAAGCCAAAATAGGGACTTCATTTGGGCAAGCTAATAATGCTTACCAATTGAAAAAATATCCTGCCTTGTATACTCATGGTGTTCGTGAAAAAAAGAATAAATATAATTAATTAATGCATTATTTTGACACATTGGTACTATCTGGCAGAAAAATTATAAAACGCTATGACGTATAGGATTTATCACACCGTCAAATAAAACTAAATTTCATAAGCCGAATATTATGACGCTCAGCATCACTGAGATCACTGGAATGTACGTATTTTTAATAGATGACGTCAGTTACGACATCAAATTCAATTTTAGTTTAATGCATTTATCAAAACACATCCAGTGAAAATTAAATAATTCCCTTTGAAATTATCCACGAGTCCAAACTATGCTCTCTCATTTAATCGTGGATTTAATTGACATTAGCGAATATTGAAATTATAAATGAGAATGAAACATTCACTGAAATTTCAACTAAAAATTTAGTGCTTCTCGCCAGAAATCTCATAAAGATGACATGAGGATATCACAGATAAAGTTTCTACTCATTTTTTGCTGGCGTATTCGCAGTATGAAAGCAAAATACCATGGAAGTACGACGCACGGTAATATACCCGCCTTCACGAAGACTGCATAGTAAAAACTTCGATCAAAATAAATAATGAATCCAAAGAAAAAAGTTCTTTCTCCGAAGAAAAAGTGAATAAGTAAAGAAACTCTGTTCTCAAAAACATAACCACTTCAGGAACAAAATTATAAGTAAATAAAAAAAACCTTCATGTATCACCTAAATTGTTTTCAGACACTATTTTTTATGGCTAAATGGTAACTATTCATTGTTAGATGGTGAAATCAGTACCGAGAATCGCAGATTAAACTTCATGCATTTCAGAATCTAATGCTAACTTGGAGGCGGACCGGCAATGTGAATTAAAGAATTATCTGAGGAGTCATATATTTTAGAGTTAATGTTCCGTCACGGCATTACCTACTATACCTCCTTTTAATTCTCCTGCGAGAGTTCTGCGCGAGAAATGAGAATGGAACAGCAATTGTTTGGACTGGTCCTAATTAAATGAAGGAAGAAAGGAATTTTAGAGTGCATCATTTTTCCGAATTCCAAATAGTTTTATTTGGTGGGTAAATATTAATTGGCAACCTTTATCTCATTTTTACATGCCGGTTAAAAATAAAAGGGAAAAAATATTGACAGAACATTAATCAAAACGACGATCAAATTGACAAAACAATGGCAACATGACGAAAAAATGATGACGACAATGGGTGATTTGACAAAACAAAGACGACAAAATTATCATGATCAAAACAATACTGCCCTTAAACTTAATTTTCGCCATCTCTTCGCGCATTGCCATAAATAGTACAACCTTCGCTGAACAATCTTCCAGCAAATATCCGCATGGGCAATCAATATACTAACATGAAGTAACACACAAACAGCGGATTTTATTCGCAAAATTCATTTTTATGGATTGACGGTCGTTCCACCATACTACGTATAATGGCCCTTCCTCAACCTCTCCTTATCCAAATTATTCCTCAATCAGAATCATTCAAATATGCATACACTTTATCTCAGTAATTTGTAATTTAATCACTTGTCAAAGGACACGCCACTGGCAGACAGCTAAAGCCACAAACATGACACTTGTCCCTTTTTTACCTCGCATCTCAATTGTATAGTGGTGAATAATAACGGTGACGCCCTTTTAAATTTCGATTCTGTGCTTTTCTCCCCGACGCTTCCCAAAGCACTCTCGTCAGGCAATGTCCCCCAGTGAACGACCAAAAAAAGAAAGAAAAATCAACAACGATTTCGACTTTTTCTGTCACCACGGAAACCGGGGGAGGGTTTTTCCGCCTCCCAGCAGACCCTGTGTACGCAACAATTGGTTCATTCCGAACTCCGGATCGCGTGATCTCCACCCATAAAAATATTCGACCCCCAGGGCCGTCGATATTAGTCATTTTTTACCCTGCCTCACATGCGACCGTTTCCAGACGCGACGCTTTCCATCTCTAAAACGCTTCCCGACCCGAGCAAAAAGCGAGAGCCCGCCACGGCCTTTCTCCGCCCCGACATCAGCTGGCGACTCGTTCTCTCGGCGGAAAGAACTGGGAGCGGGAAGAAATGGGGGATTTTTTTGTCGTCTAGCACCAAGGAGGAGGTCACACCATTTGCTTGCATTCGCAGAAGAGGAAGACGTAGTATCGGGACAAATCGAGACGCTGGTTCTAACATTGCAAGGTATTGCTCAGGAGTGAAAATTGGGGCAGCAAGTCAAGCTAAACAGGTACTGTTCACCGAATTTCTGAGGCCTCAGGCTTGCAGAATTCGATTTTAAGCTAGGAAAAATAACAGATTTTGGATTCTACAACTTAACCCTTAATCATCGATTAATTTCGATACACCGTATCATTTTCAAGACTAGTCACTCATCAGTTTAGATATCATTAGATCTAGCGATCACTAGCCTAATCTAGTATTAGACACTAGTCTTGAACACGAAACATCATGACATTGAAACTAATTGACGATTCAAAGTTTCGTTTTAGAAAGCAACGTTTGTTGTTTTCTCTATCCTATTCAAGTACCAACGATCGATGGATAAATAAAACGCGATTGATTAGGATAAAAACTGAGAAAATTTAGGCGGTAACACAAATCTTTTCAATGATTTTTTCCTCCTGAAATTTACCGTATTCACTACAATAGAATACCTACCAGATTATTCAAACGATTTTTCCATGATTTTCACCTATATATGTATAAATTGTCTTCGCTGTGCAAGGAATATGCAGAATATTACTACTTATAGGCCAGATAAATGCGCTTTTAACACAAAAATTTTCAACTTCACTTCAAGTTCACTTTAACATAGCATTAGGGTTAATTCAGCAATGTCTCTAAGGGAAAATGGAGATATTGTTGACAGCCTTGGAGAGAGCAACCCAAATGGAAGAGGAAAAAATTATTGGGGAAACTTCATTTTTTTCCCTAGGATTAGGAACCAAATCAAAGAAGAAAATAGCGATGAGTTGGTTTGGATAGGTAAGCGCAGAGCTCATTTCAAAGTAAGCCGCAGTCGCGTAAATATCACACTGAGGGGTAAGATCTCCTATTCCTGGTCCGCCTCAGACTACAAGGATGGAGCCCTGATATACCCTGAGGAAGGTAAATACACCGAAACAACAAAGAATTGCGTTTTTAATTCTTCAAGACCTATACTCCAAGATACTCAATCAATATTAAAATTAGAGGTTAAGAATAGGAAAGAAATCAATATAAACAGAATATAACCATTAAAAAAAGGTGCATAAAAGATGAAATATTTTATCCTCTTCACTCTCCAGCACTATGGTTGGTTAACTAGCGATGCAATGAGGGAACACGGAAAAATAATTTCCTCCCTTTTTCCTTTAAAGAGATTTGCAGAGCAATGCATAATTAATAAAAAAAACAAACCTTCCAATGTAAGATTCAATTTTGTGCAGCATAATCTGACCTAAAAACACCACGATAAGCGTATAGCATTTTAGAAAATGATAAATCGGCCTCTTTTCCTGTTGCAAACACACCACGCCAGCAAGTGACACGGGATGAGAAATGGTTCGCGGCGCCTTTGCCAACAATTTTTACCTTCACGTCTATTGAGACTTTGGATTCAAGGTTTCCTCCATGAACGCTGAGACAAATACGTTCTTAATCAGATAAACCGTGGCTTCAAGCGTGACCTTTCCCCGTAAACACATCAGATCGATTTGCTGTACACTCCTTTTCGCCCATGTTTAATTCTAAGCCTTTCAAAGATAAGTGATAAAAGGACATACGAAAATAAACTGAATTGGCTAATTAAATGGCTTAATTACATGGTCCAAAAAGGTAATTACGAGTTTAAAATTTGCCTTTAATAATATTTCGTTACGTGAATACGTACGCCGGAAATAAATACTACCAAATATTTTTACAAGAAATTATTATTTCAAGTCAACTAATATATTATAAAATATAAATCCATTCCAATTTATTGGTACAAATAATACTCGTATCAATACGAAGTTTGGATGGACCAACGGAAAATAATGACTCAAACCTATCTTAACGTGTCTCTGTAATTTACGATTCATATTACATATTAGCTTGGCTTAGTGGATAATATAATCTAAAAGAGATACATGGGTGTCATAATTACCGAAGTATACATACATACTGAACACACTCAAAAGTGGCATTAAGACATAAATTAAAATAGCCTTACACGAACAAAATCACCATTGTCAATGCATAATAGAGTATGCCAGCCAATAACCAATCGTATTATCGACCATAATGATGGAATAATTTTAAATGGAGTTTTGTAACGAAGATATTAGCATGGCATTCCACAACGCAATGTAAATTAGTGTAAATTACCTGTAATAGTCATAATCACAAAATCCTTGTTGCGATATGATAACTTCTCATTCAATTCAATTCATACCTACCTAACCGTTTTTCTTTGACCCGTATCCGCGATCATATCTTGCATTTCATTTTCATACCACATTCCGGCCGCATGTTAACTTCACGCGTTCCTAAGATGAATACGATTGTTGGTAGTTGACTTTAAATAGAAAATTTTCTTTTTGCACGAGTAATTAGGGACAATGTGGAAGTGTTTTATTTATTCCGAAAGATATTTACCAGTTGCTGACATATTATCATCCTCAGCGATCAAAGCAAAGGGTTGGTGTGCGAGGATTACGAAGCAACCTATGAACCATTATTCATGAAAGAAACTAAATCAGATGTACTTTTAAGAGACTAATCACATTCGATAGCATCGAGCGTAGATGGAGCAGATAATCTCTTTTTGCTACACATTACCGTGAAAATTTAAAATTCGTAAAATTCTCTCCTCACACTACTAGTCGGTAAGAAAAAACAATATTATAAAGAAATATTCATTTAATAGCCACAGGGAGTCACAATGTCGAAATTCATATCTTATAACTTCTCAACCCAATGTTTTTTATAACAGGTGCCGGAATATGGAATTCACTGCCAACAGAAATAAGAATCATGACATCAACACGAGTGATTACGACCAAACTGTACAAATTACGTCTTCTTAAATTACTACTTCAATGCAATTCCCTTCATTACTAACCAAGCTAGTATAATACCTTATTAATATGATAAGAAAAAGAATATATTTTTGTATTTTTGATATAGTTTTGATATATTTTGTACTAGTATAACGTTTAAACATAATAATATTTTTAAATAAATGACAAGAATGTGTCCCATATGCTTCACATGTGAGGACATTCTCGATAGCAAAATTTCCAGTTATCCACATTCGGAATAGAAATATGCATATTATGTGTTTATATACGTATATATTTTTTCTTTGTTTTTTTCCTTATGAGTGTTTACACTTTTTTATCTTGTTTTCACAATTTTTATACACCTAATAATTAATATTCCGGAACGGTAATCTTATTTTAATATGCCTCATGGGCCAGAGAGGCCCACGACAGTACACGAATTGAATCGAATTGAATATTCTAAATCAAAATCTCATGTCCAACATATTAATCATGTTTTTGATTTTAAGAGGAACATATTATGAATAGAGTTGGTGCATACTACTTATAGGAGGAAAACCTGGGAAAATACACATCTATGTCTCTCAGATATCTCAAAATGAGAACAACACTGGTGGTAGATGTGGAGACGCGTCTTCGAAAATAACGAGAACCTTGGAGAACCAAGCAACTCCACTATGTTCAGGCAGACGTTAAGAGCAAGGATTTTATATCTGAGGGAGGAGGCAAGGCAACTTGAAGTTGATGGTGGTCAAAGAAGAGAAATCGTAAATAAAGAACCATGAAGAAGGAGAGAATACAGACTCGGAGAAAGCGGACAGAAATAAAAAGATATGGGACCGACAAGAAAAGGATTGGTCGTAACTAACGGCTTTGTGAACAATCTCGTGAAGGCATAAAATCAATAGGAAATAAAAGGAACCGTGAAGAGGGCCGAAAATAAAGGACAGTTTATGGAGACAATATCTGGAAAGACAGAGGAGTCACTCGGACGAGATCAATAACAATATGGTACCAGAATACATAGGATGATAATCTTGACAGAGTCTTCACAAAAATATTTTCTTATTAACCTTTCGTCAGGCGCAATATTGGAATTGCTGAGTTCAGGCGCAATGTGCCTGACAGGCACAGATATGAAAAAGATTATTAACTCTAATTAGTGATCTAAAACTGAACTGATTAATTTAAAATCACTTTCTGTTCTATTCACACGTGTCTAAAATTCGACCGGTTTGATACAGGCATCTCAAACAAAGTGTGGTAACATTAAAAATTAAAATACAAGCAAAAAACAACTCTTTGTTTGAAAATAAATGCTTCTTTTACAGTTTTATGAACTTTTGGTTTAAAATTCAGTGTACAAGTTAAAAATAAATTAATCGTTTTTCTTTTTAAATTAATTCTGAAAATCTCTTTAGCTGATCTAAAACTGAACTGTTGTGTGAGAATGAAGTAAATAGATAAAATATCACGAAATGAGGTACAGATATTGAGTAAAGTATATACATAAATATAAGCGGATGAATTAACAGCTAAGAGCATGTATTTACCGCTCTTTACCGTAACTCCATCTCGCAGCGCACCCATGCACAGACCTTTGTAGGAAAAAAATATTAGACCCAAAAATGGGTCAATTACTCGCTCCTTTCCTCAGAAAATATAGAGCGCAGATCATATCACTATTTCCAAGCAAGTGGAAAGGATAAAACCTCAAAATGCTATGGAACCGGATAATTTTTGAACTAAGCGTGATACTCGGGTACGTCGGCTTGAATTTTCTGTATACCCTGAGCTGAAACAAGTTAACTGCGATGTTGGAATTTCATAGGCTGCGGCGCCATTGAAATTACAAGGAAGTAATGATATTCAGCGAGAGAATTAAGTTTCCATTCCATAGAACTTACTCGGTTCTAGGTAAAGGTAAAGTTTTCCCGCATTGAAAATTCGCGTGTTATTCTGTATCTACCCCGTGTCTAGTGCTCAAATGAATCAGGCAGGACGCAAATATCGGAACCAAAGAAAGATATATTTCACGATGAAAATGTTTTCAACGATGGATACCGGTCAATGCAACCTTACTTCTCGTCATAATCCTTCTATGGGTGCCGACACCATGAATACTAAACGTATGAAATACCTCAGATCTATTCTTACATACGAATAAAACGTACACAGCATAAACGCAATTTAATCGATATTTGCTTTAATCGATATTTGATTTCTACAAAAGAGGGCTTTCGACAGTAAGAAAAATCTTCTTAAAGCTGAGAATACAAGCATAGAAATAAGGAAACAATTCATCAGATGCTACATATGGAGTATGTTTCTCTATGGAAGTGAGACTTGGACGTTGACAGCAGCAGAGAAGTCAAGAGTGGAAGTATTCGTAATGTGGTGCTACCAAAGAATGATGAAGATAAAATGGATTGACCATGTAAGTAACGAGGAAGTGCTAAGAAGAGTGGGAGAAAAGAGAAGCCTCCTAAAAACCTTAGACACAAGACGGGATAACTTAGTTTCCCACATTTTGAGCCATGATGGCCTGATGAAGACAATCGTTGACGGACAAGTGGAAGGGAATAAGGGCAAGGGACGGCCCTGAGTGAGTTACAATGGCCGGTTATAAAGGATGTAAAAGAGAAGAAATACGTCGCTATGAAAAGGTTAGCGGATAGGAGAAAGAAATGGAGAGTGCGTCAAACTAATCCTAGGATTGATGACTAATGATGATGATTTGCTTGAAACACAATTTTAAAAGACAACATAGGCTGAGGAAGGGGACTGACCAAAACGATCAACCCTCTCGATGTAGAGACAATGATGGTAAAGAGATGGGATATTGAAAGATGCTGTGAAAATTAGTTGAACGGAATATAGACCCATATAAAAAAAAGCATTCCCACAACAAACAATTACCAAACAAAGATTTTAACAATTCGAACGCCTTCCTAAGTTATACGTGAAATGATGACAGAAATATCTACATTCGCGAATAATAACCCTCTTTTTTCGATGACATTTCCAAAACCTTGCTCCCGGGAAAGTCATTTTCAAGATTTTTAAATTAATGAAACCCATGAGTATTACTAGATGAGTTAGCAAAGGATTACATTCAATATTGAAGGATTAGGGGTAAAAACTGTGCATTTACCTTTTTCTTAAAAAAAAACAATAATGCCCTCACAGTAACCAAAAATTTTTTAAACGTGGATAAAAACCCAAATCACCTCACCACCTATGGCCTCGGTTGTCAGTAGCCGACCCGAAATGCCAAAAAAGGACAATAACTCGAAGCGCGCACTCAAATTTTGATACATGGCTGCGGCGTTCACATCCAGTGACCCCGTCTTTCTTTTATATATGTATACCCCGATAAATGTTATCCCATCTAACATTTCCGAAGGGAATATCGTCTCCTAAGATCAATCGCTCGGGTTTTCTTGGCGAGGCACCATAATTTTCCCCAATCGATCCTTTGTTCGCCCACTATTTCATCCTATAAATATGATAGGGACATCTCAAACCTGGGGAGGAAGATCAGGAAATAAAAAAAAGGAACACAATCCAGTTAGCGTGGCCAGGCAATTCCCTGAAACATAGAGAGAGGTCCCTCCCATGTCTCAAGATTTGGGGCACGTTTTCCGATCGCTCGTTTGTCAGCAAGAGTACGAGGAAGAAGAAACGTTCTCCCCGTTCTTCTATCCTCGCCCGTTCGGAGGATGGGAAGGGACGAGAGGCCCAGTTGAGTTCGCCCACCCCACGGTGACAGTCAGTGACGACCGAGGAAATGTTTCGGAGATGGAACGAACTAATATTGGCTTGATGCTGAGGACAAACAGCCTGTCATACTAACGATACACGTCATATATACGGGGATATTCGTGAATTCATATTTCGTCTGACATAACTGAATGCTTGACAATAATGAAATCTACGGGCTAAATAAGACAGACTAAATACTATGGGAAAAATTATCTGTAAAAGGTGTAAAATTACTTTCCAAAAACATTTATTTCTAATTACAGAGGGCAGTCCATAATTGATGTCACTTACAAAAATAAAAACAGTTTTGGCATTATTCGATGGATAATGGAGCAAGGCGAACATCATAACATAAAAATCTCCTAAAATAATTACAATACTCACTGATGGACCCGCAACGTAGCCATTGAATGTCATCTGACAAGAATATGGCCACCATAGTCTTCTATCTCTAGTCATCAATGATTAGCGACCGTAACATTTCATTCCATTCACCTAACAATAGTAAATACTAATATCGCCAGATAGCGATCGTCAGATTTTGAGAAAGTGCCCGAAAAACACAAATGGATCGAAAATCAATTATATTGGCATACTAAATAAAAAATTAATAACTACTAAAAACATCATTCAACCACTCATTCGGCGTTTCAACCAATGGGTTTGTTTGGGATGCAAAGAGTACATCTCATTGCAGACTATTCAAGTGAGTCTCACACATTCGGGGATCAGGGCATTTCCTTCCCTGGGCTAACCCGTTAAGCGGGTCTTCTTGTAGGGGGTGTTCGGATGGTTTACCCGGGAGTAAATAGCAATAATTTCTTTTTTACCACGTCATCGATCTCTACTACATAAAAGTAACTATATCGACGGAAAAATAGTTAAATAGCCTGCTTATTTGCTCATAAATACTTACTTATGTTCACATTTTTAGCGGCAATTAACCACTCTCTCAACTCATAAACAGGGAAGACGGCATCTGTCAGGAATGATAATATTTAATTTTATCTATGTGATAATACCACGTCGATGAAAATACTGATTCCTCCGTGTGAAAAAATGAAAAAGAATGCGAAGGCATAAAGAACCCAGCCGAAAAAGAGGCAATTTGATGCTGAGGCTATTTTAGGCTCAGCCAACAATGACCCAAGCATCGCATCTGAGATATCTTTGCTTTTCTCCAGGGATATGGGAACATGAACCAAATGCGCGGATGGTAGAGACGTTTCCTGTTACCCCCATGTAACATAAAATACCGTTCTTCCTTGAAAATCGGGATATGATACAGAGTGATCAAAGAAAAATAATGATTAGTAAACCCAAAAGGCTGGCGATGAGTAACATTTGGTGCCATTCATTTAATTTTCTATTGAAGCATTCTCGTTGCAAAAAGGTACATATCTCCTAAATACATGCATCTTACAATACTTCTAAATTACTATTTCCTCAAAGTCTACCAATGAATAAACTTCTACCGGAAGAATGGAGACATTGGAAATTATACCAATATTTAACTGCCATTATAGAGGTATTAATATATTAACGTTAGCAGAATAAAATATAAAAGATCCAGTTTCCGGAGTATTTTGGAGGTAATCTTTGGTATTTAACATAATGAAAAGTACTTTTCTATTTCTAGACTTCATTTATTCAGTCCAACCAACCCAGGTTTAGGCACATAATGCCATTTTCAAGGTTGAATTTGGCATTAACTACCGGGTTGGTTGGTTGGAATGAATAAATATTTGTGAAATAGACAAGTACTTTTCACAATGTTAAATAGAATAAAATATACCTATTTACCTATCATCCACATCATTCCCACCGAGAGGGATTATAGGATTCCCGAGGAAACTATAGGATATCAACATCACCAAGCTAATAATAAGTTTTTCTACGCTTTCCTAATGAAACCTTATCGGCGTTAAAGCTTTAAAAGTTCAGAATGAAAAAAGGGTGATTTTTAAAGACCGTCTCGCAACAGTAAGCGCACTAATCCGACTTCGCAACATATAATAAATACCTAGGCAATTAAGCAAAGATAAGCCCCGGCACTCTTACAAGTGCGGACCGATAAAAGAGCTACCGAGAGCGGTAATTAAAGCCTTTATTCACACAGTCATGAGAGGATAATCCATCATCAATGACAGAAAAGCAATTTTCTTCGGAGGATTACGAAAAACGCGCCGCGGCGTCTCCCGGCCTTCGGTATCAACACCGCTCCGCCGCGGCAGAACAAAAGACGACGCGGATGAAAAAAAAAGAAACAAGAAATTGTCTCTCCTTCCCGAGCTCCGATGGCTTCGATGGAGGCAAGCGCGTACGCCCACATGCTCCGACTGTAGAAAATCCAAGAATGAGAAGATCGTCTGCGTACACAGGACGGACAAAACCACTCCAACGGCTCGGAATTGACTTCACTCGGGTTCACTCCGAGTCTGCATCCACCCTTGAAAGAAGTTACTACGAGGGGAAGACAAATATAAGGGACTCGCTGCGGAGACACTCGAAGAATATGAGAGAGAGGGATGGAAGAATGAATGGGAGAAGATATTACGAGGGGTTGGAACATTACGAAGAATACGTCCATCGCAGAAAATAGCCTCTTAATATAGATGATGCCACGACTTATCATCCATCGACTTTTCCATCTATTACGTTTATGATGAGAGCCAACACTGTAACAATGAAATCGCATCACCTTCATAGTATAGAAAAATGAACAATACAATGTAGAGGTTTCGATGCAACGACCCATTGAGATGCAATGTGAGCCCTTGCTGGTCAGATTAAATACCCTTGTGGGTATTTAATCTGCCGACCTGCCGATCTGCCCTTGTGGGTATTTAATCTGACCAGAAAACCTTTTTTTTTCTCCAATGATACCGGTTCAAATGAATTGCTATGATCCACAGATGCTATTGATTTATGTTTGTGAGGGATAGAAACTATCATAAAATTAAATAATATGGTTCATATATCTAAATCAATTAACAGTTGTAATAAAAAAACAGACATCCAAAACCTTAGTAAAATTTATTTTATTTAATTAATCAAAATTAATGGTAACTAAGTTTGGTAATAGCTTAGTAACGTAATATCAATAAATATGTGCAAAGCTAAGGTATGTATAAATTTTTTGTGTATTCTGTTCTTACATATATATTTTTTAAATTTATTATCGTAAAAAAACTCTATCGTAACATATATTTACGTAAAAATATTGTATATCATTGTATTTTATATTATTCTCATGTTTCCTTTCATAGCCCAGAAGATAGTTTAAAATAAACTGAAACTTGTTTGCATCTCATACATTTGACTTATACCCCATTAACTATTTTACCATGAATTAAACGAGGCCAAGATAAGAAGAGAAAAAAAATTAATAACCTATGAGCTCATCATGCCAGGCCAAGAACTTCAGGATTAGCATGCATAAATTTTATCTTTGCAACCTTCATACTCGGCTTATTAATCCATGATGCACGGTAATAAAAAGTACGATGTGTCCATTTTTCCAGTGCTACCGCGTCGGTTGTTGATTAATGACAACAGTTTCGCTGGCATTGCTGCCAGCGTCTTCAGGTCGAAGATGCCGGTCCGCGATTCTCGTCCTTATATACGGGCTCAGTCCCGCCAGTTGTGGCTGCAGCTCTCTCATTGGCCCATTTAATCAGTCTATTCCAATTGGCATCAAAGTGGTGGCCATCTTCCCTATTGAAAGTGATCGTCCTGGCAAGCTCAATTGATTCTCGGATAGGTCTGGGATAATATCTGCCTTCTTTTACTATTATCCTGGATTTGTCAAATTTAATATCATGTCCCGGAGTACAGGACGCTCTTATCTGCCCGACAGCTGGAATTACCTATTCTTCGTGGCCCTTCGGTGCTCTTGTATTCGTATCTTCAGTGAACTACAAAATTACATTTCTTACTTTTGCAAAATTTACAAAAAAAGTACATTTAGTACAGAAAATCAAAATCTTGCCCACTTACGAGGTTTTTGATGCTGTTTAATATTCTGCCCAGAACTCAATTCATTTGCTGAGGAAAGAAGGCAGGTGTTTGAAGAAGCCGACCGACAGCTATAGTCACTTGCACCATGAGGGAAGGATGGGTAAGGAAGGATAGAGAGAAACCCGGGTTTTAGAAATTCTTCTTCCGCCGGGATTTGAACCCGAGCCCGTAGGGTGGGAAGCCAACACTCCAGTCACCACACCAACCCGATCCCTTTACTGAGAAACGAGAGATGAAGAATATTCATAATCGTTCATAGTGATAACTATTTAGGGAAGAACATAGAGGGGAGCTAACTACTTTCAACAATGGATCAAAACACGAAGAATAAAATTTCGGATTCTTGCCCTACGAAGTAGGCACGGATAATATCGTATGCTTTCATATTATGCACCATATTATTATGTTCATATTATGCTTCTCGGGATTGCATCCGACAGGTAGGCTTCGAAGAAGGATGAAAGAGCTAAGACTGAGTGGAAATTCAAAGACGATTTCCAATCACGGAACACCAAACATCACGTTCCCTACCGCACCAAACGACATATTAAACGACGACCAGTTGTACACATCAACCAGGCCTGACGACACAGCAGTCCTCCGAATCCTTTGCAACCATGGATCCTATACTCGGTTGAAATCCAGAGCAGTCTTTCTGCACAATAAATAAACGTTTGCGTTTAACTAAAATTAAGGTAATATGATCTCAATGGAACCAAGAAGAGGCAATGTTTATAATTAATCATTTATTTAGGTTTCAAATCATAAAGTCATTGTCAGCTATCGAAGCTGCAAAAAAGTGATATAGTGCTTATTACGAGACCATTTCCGTGACTAAGAGGGTAGAGAAACATTTTTTTTGTATTTTTCTGCTCAAATAGGAAGGCGCGAAGTCACGTCACGGCATGACGTCACTTTCAATGTACAAGTGCTGTATAAGACATGACCTCAACTCCAAATCCATGTGGAGCACAAATATCCTTCACTATCACTGGGATTCGAACCCAGCCCTACGAACGAGAGGCCCCTGTGCCAAAAAAAACGATCCCATTCATAAATTTCTGGCATTCCCATACTTCCTGTCTCGGAGGAGGCCATTATGGTAAAATACTAGCAGTTTACACAAATTTCGCAACCTCAAATGGTACGCAAATATCATAAAATTAGCTTCATTTCAGTTTCAAAGCTAAAATTACTCATAAAAAGGCATCAAAGGCTGATGAAACTCTTTACATATCTCACGTCATTCCTTTGTGAAGTTTTCACATGCCTCCTCGTGATTTTATTAAGCGCTCAAGGGCTAGCTTAAATTGCATTAACAGGGATAAAAATATTTCCAGAGGTAAAATAAACTGCTCTAATGAAAATTAAATTCCATACGCAAGTCCCACATGGCCCTTTATTCAAAGAGAAAAAAAATATTTGAATACATTTCAAACCCATTGTGCCCTGAAGCCAAACTCGC